>NC_049915.1:11291531-13941531 GCF_001411555.2 Juglans regia | reverse complement strand
GGAGGCAATATTTGTCTCATTAACATGCTTAGATGGAAGGTCAAGCCTAGTGCCAAATTGTTGAGAATTGGCCACCATATTTGCAATCAAGTTTCTTGCAGCCTCGAGAGTTTTATCCACTAAAGCTCCTCCGCTAACAGTATAAATCATGCTTCTATCAGTGGAATGAAGGCCCTCATAGAAATACTGGATAAGTAGCTGCTCACTAATTTGATGATGAGGGTAGCTTGCACATAATTTCTTAAAACGTTCCCAGTATTCATGTACGGACTCTTCGTTGTGCTGCCTTATACCACAAATTTCCTTTCGAATGTTGACCGCCCTTGAAGCTGGGAAATATTTATCCAAAAACAACATTTTCATCTCGTTCTATGTGACAATACTCCTGGAGGGTAGATAATAGAGCCAATCCTTAGTTGAATCCTTCAAAGAAAACAGAAATGCTCTTAATTTAATTTGCTCTTCAGTCACTCCCGTGGGTTTCATACTCGTACATACCACATGAAACTCCTTTAAATGCTTGTGAGGATCTTTACCTACAAGGCCATGAAAAGTGGGCAAGAGATGTATTAGTCCAGATTTAAATTCAAAAGTAGTAGTAGCATCAAAAGTAGAGAATGTTATGCATAAAGGTTGTTAATTCAAATCAGGGGCGGCAAGCTCTTTCAAAGTTCGATTTCCAGCTATGACTTCC
Organism: Juglans regia; assembly: GCF_001411555.2. NCBI lineage: Eukaryota > Viridiplantae > Streptophyta > Magnoliopsida > Fagales > Juglandaceae > Juglans > Juglans regia. The sequence continues at coordinate 13,940,837 of NC_049915.1, read as the reverse complement.
TCCTCTTCTAAATTAGAATTGCTAGCAAATAGGGAATCAAGAGTCAGATCGTTCTTTTCAGAATTTCTCCGAGCTTCTTTCCTTAACCTGCACAAAGCTCTCTCTATTTCTGGATTGCACTAAAAATCACCTTGATTAGAAGATCGAGTTACAATCATAAACAATCAAGGAAATTCTAATAAACCATGAAAACAAATCACAAAAAGTCTAAAGTAATAAAAATAACTACTGAAAACTAACAATTTTTTTAAAAAAATTTCAATAACGAAATAAGGATCACAAGAAGTACAAAAATCAACTAGAATCACTCCCCGGCAACAGTGCCAAAATTTGGTGTGCTGTCGCAAGTAACCAAAAATAAAACCTATACTCCTAAAAATACATGTAGTAGTGCAAGTAAGAATCGTTTCCACTGAGAGTATTTAGCCTAGTTTTATGCTACGTGAACAAGGATTGGAGGGGTTTGAGTATAATGAAAATAATTTTAAGAAGAACAACTAAGAAACAATTCAAATTAATGTATCGAAATCAATCAAAAGAACAAACCTTGGTCTAAGTCAACATCCACCATCGAGATTTTACAACTGATCATCGATGCAAATATATATTAATTCATACTTTGAATATTCACTGTTCGAATTATTTTCCTATCTCACCTTAGTCGTAGTTAATTAGAAAACAAGCGATCTAATTAACCTTAACCACTAAACAACCCAAGACAAGCGCTAAAAGTTTAATCTAATAGCAACCTTAAGAATTAGAGAGATCGATGAAGCTAAACAACACAAGCACAAGCGGTTGCATTTAATTTTGTCGAGCGTTCTTCCTAAGATCTAATAATTTCTAACATAGCAAATTCTCAAATCATAGTTGCTTCACAAATTAGAAGGATTAAACAATTACGGATTTGATGTCTAATCTAACAATAGATTGCAATGAATAATAAACTAGTAGGCCTCTTAGTAATTAAACGAGACAACCATGAAAATAGGCATAGAAAAACATTTGATACTCAAAGCATAAATTGAACACTAAAAACAAATCAAATCTCACAATTTTATTGATTCCGATGTTTCCGTCTCCTTCAACCAATTATGAAAGTTTAGCCACACAAAACTATCATGAAAACTGGAAGGAGGAGTTAGAGAAAAGGAGAGAGAGATGCCCTAGTATGATGATTTTCTTTTTTTCTTTTACACATCCATGCCCCTTATTAGAATCCTATCAAATCTCATAAAATATTCTAAACATCATCCTCAAATAACCATATCCAAATCTGACTTAATTAAGAGAAATATTAAAAATAAAATAGAGTCTTAACATAACTAGGAAAGTGGTATTTTCTTGCTGTAATTTTTTTGCACCAGATCTCCAAAACATCTGCAATTAAATCGCATATTTGAATTGCACGATAATGCCGAACGTTCTGAAACATCAGCAATGCAGGTGCGTCAACTTCAAGCCTGATTTTGACCTTTATTCAGCAAGTATATTTCAAAACGTAAAACATGAAAGTTGTATATCTTTGTCTTGGTGTTCCATATCATCTTGAATCATCTAAATCGGAGCACGGATGAGATAGTTATGCCTAGATTACGAAGCGGTGTCGAAATTGTCCAGAATCACCCAATTAGCTTCGTTTTGCATTAAACGACTCTATTTGCTTCCTAAATAAAAATATAAGAATAATTAGTACATTTAGGCACCAAATAAGTATAAAATACTAAACATTAAAGGAGAAAAATATGACACTTTGCATTCTCATCAACGTCCATGTAAAGATATATTCTTAGATTTCCCAAGAAAGTGAAGAAGATTTCGAATTTCTAAAAAGCCACGCCACTTGGCAAGATTATTCATTTCAAGAATACTTTGGTGTTCCCTATAGCCTAGCAAAGGTGTCACTTGTCCCGCATGCATTAGAAAATGCATCACTTGTCCTACATGCATCAGAAAAGGCATCACTTGTCTCACATGCGTCAACTACGCCACTTTTCCAACATGCAAACCCTCCATATACCACTTGTACAACATGCAATAGCCAAAAATCTAAGGCCATCTACTTGGCAATAAAGCTGAAGCAATAAGAAAGAGAGTTTGGGCTATTTTTAGTATAAAAACAACCCTTCATATTTTGATTTGAGGCTTGACACAAAATTCTCAAAGCTATAGCTATATCACATTCGAATCAAGAGCCTAACATACTATAATGGTGAAAACCGAGAGTTGTTGGTTAGAACAGTGCAAACCGAGCCTCCTCTTCAAGATTTTCGACATACTCTTTGTAAGCAAGGAAAAGTTAGTAAGTAGACCATCAACCTACCTCGGTTAATATTCGTATATGATTGTGTAAATCTTTTCATTGGTATGTTTGTTTTGATTGTTATTTCTTATTTGTTTGTTTGAATATGCTTTTATGATCTTGGAATATGAATATGACATGAATGGTATGATTTGGTTTATGATGAAAATGACAAGAATGTCCTTAGCATGTTTCGGTTCTAAGGAAAACGTTGTTGTTAATTTTTGATACTTGAAGATTCGGCTATACCATGTCTTGGAAGTTTCGGATCTTACCCAAATACTATGATTTTATGTTTTGTTTTATTATGTTTTGATTTCTACGCAATATGTTTGAAGTTTAAAGCATGTTTAAGTGATGATTCTTCATGTTTTCGCACTTACATGTATTGGCCAAGGCACTTTTACATAGATCCAAGTATGTGTTTTGATAGTCCATGTAATCTATGTTATCATGCCATGAATTGAACATGTTATGCTTGGTTATTTCATACACGGCATTTCATATGTCATATGTCAAATGCCAAATGTAAGTACGTATGTCTTAAGTATCATGTCACATGCATTTGGGAAAAAGTATTTCCAAAAAGTGTTTCCAAATAAAAGAGTTTATAAGTTTTATCACGACCCAAGTACTAGGACTGGGGAATGTTCTAGTAGAACTCCTATATCCATTCTGGAGTGCTTAAGAATGGAGTGGTAACCTCTGGATCGACAAAAAACCGTCGATGAGCCTCGAATAGATTCTTTTTAAAGAATGTCAGAGCGAGGAAACGCCTAACGCTAGTAGGTGCATAAGGCATGTAACCCAACAAAGTAAGGTCAAGTTATTATGAAATCTTTGTTTATGATATATTCATCATGGTGTACGGATCGTTGATGGTGTGGTAACTAGCAGGAACACACGGTGCAAAGGGGAACCGTGTTGTGTCCACCCTTTGAACAAGAATAAGAGCTCATATGTTATGGATCACTTGATGAAAATCTCATGATATGATAAGGATCATTCGATGAAAATCTTGTGATATGTTCTGATAATGCAAGTTCTGATTAAGATCAACATGAAAAAGAAAGTCAAAGAAGTTTTCTGAAAATGTTAAAGTCTCTATTACAAGTCTTTTGAAAATGGTGAAGTGCATAAGTCAAGTTCTAGTCAAGTCATATGTCAAGTACATGTTCATGCATGCATTTCATGATATACCTCTTGTATGCTTGTGTTAACTATTGTATATTGTGTGTTTACTTGCTGAGATTTCTCGAAATCTCGTCGTGGTAGTTTTCACTATCATTCCCAACTCAGAATGATAAAACCTTTAGCAGGACTAGTAGTAGCGAGTCAGGATAATGATGAAGGCAAAGGATGAGGTCAACCTAGAGGAAAGAACGGATCTAGTCATGACCTACTTGGAGATAGTTGATATTAGAAATATACTTTAATGATTTCTTTGTTAAGGTATTTTTAGACAATATTTGTTATGTTAAGTGTAAACAAAGAGTTTGATACTTTATTATTAAAAAGTGTGATTTAAAGCTATGAATGAAGAAGTTGTGATATTAGTTTATTATGGTACAACATTTAAATGACTTATTCCGTTGCGATTTATTGCATATTGCTAGCATATATAGGTGAATTGCATGTTATCTGTCATGTACAAGGTGTATGTAGCCTTGTGTTGTATACCCCAGCGTTTCAATCACCAAAATCCCAAGTGGGGGCTGGGGGCGCCACATCAGCTTATGTCTTTATCTCTCTCAATTCATAAAGACAAAATTATAAAGTTTGGATATCAAAATCATCTTAGCTCATTTTATCTCATCTCATTTAATCTAATCATTACAACATTTTCAAATTCCCAAACTAAATATAATAAACAATTCAACTTTTTCAAATCTCAAAACAAAAATAATAGTTCAACTTTTATTTCAACTCATTATCCAATCCTCCCTGATTTTTGTGAATATGCAATGCCCAATAGTAAGGGAGAAAGATGTGCAATACATTAAATGACAACGAAGCAAATCATTGGTGCTAAATTAATTATTAATGAGATTCTTTTCTTATCTAGACAAAACTATATAGATTAAATAAATGGGTATGGGATGACTATCAATTGAGAAAATAAGCCTAACAAAATAATTGTACGACTTATGTGTTGAACATTTTTATTCAATTCATTTTGGCTGGTTGACTACCCTTGCGGCCAGATGAGTTTGCAACTTTTGATAAAGAAAACTTCAAAAAAATATATATTTTTTTTTTCTTGGATTGTTGTTGGGTTCTCCTTCATACACGTTTGTAAATTTTGATGTAACTTTTCCTCAAAATCTAAAGAGCCATAATCTCTTGCATTTTATTAACTTTAAGATGATGTGTTTAAAAATCATGCTCAGGAAGTATTAATATATGCAAACATGCGTGTAAGATTTTGAAAAATATAAATAATTTGTACATACTTCAAATAGAAAAGTCTCCCGTATGCTTTTATAAAAAAGTGGACTCCACTTTTAAAAAGTATAAAAACAAACTATTCTTTATTAGTTTTAGTATTTAATTTCTATTTCTTAACTCAAATCATTTCATCTCATATGTGTAATCAACTTAGTTTTCTCTTATTATTTTCGTATTTAATTTCTATTTTTCTCTTGCCAAAGTTTTATTACTAAGTTTTAGTTTGGATAGTGAGTTAAGATGAGATGAAAGTTAAAAGTTAAATAAAATATTATTAGAATATTATTTTTTAATATTATTATTATTTTAAAATTTGAAAAAATTGAATTATTTATTATATTTTGTGTGAGAATTTAAAAAATTATAATGATGAGATGAGATAAGATGAGATGAAACACTTCTTGTATCTAGACCAGACCTAAGTGACCATAACTTGGAAGAAGCTTAGGGTGTAAGATAGTTTAGCCTCTATCTCTTCATTTTCATGTTTTTTTATACAATTCCGTGATGCCAAGACCACAATGCCATGCCTCCGCTTCTGCAAGAAAATCAAACAGAACTTGGCTATAAGGATTTTCGGCCTGGGGCAGCTTCGATTTCCACGTTAGAAAAGGAAATGAGCTGAATACGTGAGAGAACTTGGATGGTGTACGTGATATCAAACCTAGAACTTATCTTTCTATTTGGGATATTTATAGTAGAATAATGCTTATCATTTTGCCCCTTCAAAGCTACCACTTGCTCAAATTAATTTTTTGTGTGTTTTTTATTTTTATTTTTTTAAATGTTAAAAAAAAAAATACATAAATGCACTAGTGGTAATATTTTTAACCACTTAAAAAATACATAAATACACCAGTAATAATTTTGAGCGGGTAAAATTATGGGACTGAATAACAGCACCGTTTATAATAGAAAAATTATACTCATCATCCTCACTCTACACACCACATATAATTTTTTTTATTTTTTTTTTCTTACTAAATGTGTGGTGTATGGATAATAAGTAAAAGAAATCAATTACTTTAAGAATAATAAAAAAAATAAAAATAAATGTGATGTACGGTGTGTGAAGATGGTGAATAGCAAAACTCAATTGGTCATTGTCTATTGCTAATTAGCTACTACATTAAGGGCATGTTTGGCAAACATGAAATATCTCAAGATTTTCAATATTTCTTATAACTTCATTTCTAAACATTACTCAAACACAAAATAATTTTCGATTTTTTCATTTAATCACTACTCAAACACACAAATCAATCAGAAATTTCTTAGCTATAAAAAAATTCTACAAAAATAAACTCATAAATTGATGTGGCTTAATATGATACGTTAGATTGTAAAATTATTTTTATTGTAAATTAGATCTAACATATCATATGAAGACATATCAAAATCAATACAATATTTTTTACAAAATTTGAAACAAAAGTTATATTTAAAAAATATATTCAAATAAATTTTTAACTTTATATATTCATTTTCAAAAACTTCAATATAATATTTATTTGAAATGTTGAGAACATCCAAACATCGCCTACCTATAGTAAGACCGGTTGCCACCTTTAATTTGTTCAGCCATCATGGCAATCAGCTCGTGCTTATGTTCCATCGAATTAATTGCGTATTATCTCCCGTTTTATTTAGGGCATGCTTTTGAGACTAGAATTTTGTAAATATTAGTGAAATTATTTGTAAATAATAATAAAATAATTTGAATTAAGATGTTTTATTGGGTTTTAAAAAATAAAAAAGATAAAGATAAATAAAAATATTATAAAGTTAAAAAATTGTTTAAATAGTATTTTCTAATATTATTTTTATTTTTTTATTTAAAAATTTAAAAAAATTATAATGATTAGATGAAAAAATTAAAAATTTAGAATTAAAAAGTGTTTGTATTTAAGTGATATTTGAAAATAAAATTATTATAAATTTTAAAATTAGATGAGATGAGATTATTTGTGTTTACAAACAAGCTCAGTCTTGTAGCATTGTGAACTACATTTAATGCCTCAAGCCATGCATTTAGCCACTTTCTTGCTAGTCTTGCCTCTTCACTTTGGTCGTCTATCCTACGCTTGCCTTGCTAACCTTGATCTTGCAAGTCTTGCCCATTCAACAAGCATTGTTCGTAGGGTTGTAATCGAGCTAAGCCAAGTCGATCTTTGGCTTGTTGAGTTCGGCTTGACTCAAAAAATTTGAGTAAAAGCTTAAGATTTTTATTTAATTTTTTTTAAGCTCGATTTGGTAAGCTAAACTCTAAACTTAAGCTACTCGAGCTTGTCCCAAAAAATCTATAATAGCTTTTTTTTTTAATTTTTTTAATAAAATTTAATAATTAATAAATTAGATAAATAAAAAATCTAATATTGAATTTGTACAACTAACAAATAGAACTTCTATTGAATTATAAGATTTTAAAAATTTATAAATAATTAATATGTAGCTAGTTGATATTTATTCATAATAACAATATATTATATGCCTACATAAATTATCAATACATACACATAATATGATAGCATAAATCTATTTTATATATGGTTCCCATATACTAGTATATGAAATTATTAAATCTTATTGACTAATTATTGTACAAATTTTAAAATATATCTATGAAGCGTATTCAATATATATGCATAAGTAATTAAGTTACATATTATATATTTAATTATAAAAGTGTTATATTTATATTATTAGCTAATACATATATATGTGTGTGTGTGTATATACACATAAGTGTATGTATATATTTATCCATATATGAATAAGCTTTAATCGAGTCAACTCAGGCATAAACGAGCAGGCCATAACGAGCCTTAGTCAAGTAGAATCGAGTTTTGTCGAGTATGTGTAATTTACTAATCGAACGGGTATCTTAATCTGTTTTCACGGTCGATTTTTTTTACAAGTTAAATTCGATTTGAGTTTAACCAGGCAAGTATCGAGCAAGCTATTGAACAGACTAGTTCATTTACAGCCTAGTTGCTCACCTCCCCTTGTTCCTATTCGCTTGCACTTTCAAATGAACAAAACAAATATTTATAGGATCTTCATGGGATCATCAACATTATATTCTACATGTTATTGCAATTGACTTTAAGAATATAGGATTATATTAAGATGAAATGCATCATTTGTCTCAAAAAAAGACTTAATTATGTGATGTGGTCACTGAATAACTTTTTTTTAGTTAAAGCTAAGATAAGAGAAATATAGATGGAAATCCTTTCTTCTTTTCTTTAAAACCTTGATAGTAAAATATAAACCTAAGATAAACATAAATAAAATTATCAATTTAAGATTTCCTGATTTATTTTTAGACTCTAAATTGTTGAAACCTCTTGATTAAGACAATAATCGAGTCAAGTTTGTTATTTGGCTTCATCTCTAACATGATCTCCCGTGAAAATCCTACAACCTTGAGTTTGAATTCTGAATTTGAACCTTTTTTTTTTTTTCGGAAGCCAACTTTGGACTTAAAATAAGAATGATGATATATACAAGCTCCAAATGTATAAGGTTTGTGTAGACATTTTATAAGAAAAAGTAGACTCATTATGAAAAAATGTAAATATTAACTTTTTCTTGGCGTGATTCACTTTTTTATAAAAGACTTATATAAGATTTGTGCATTTGAGACTTGTTCTTAATATCTTTGAACAATGGACCGAAGCAAAGAGGTCTGGAAATAGACCAGATAATGGGCCTTTCAAAAACAATAGGGCTAAAATTAGAACAACTTGGGTTGTAATGTGCCAACTATGGGCCAGAACTAAGCCTCTGAAAACAATAGGCTCAAAATAGATGGGTACTGAAACCGAAAGCTTGCAGTCACGCTTGTTGAGTCTAAAGGAATCCATGTCTATGAAGATTATTTTCCACTTCCAAATTTCAAGAAAGGAAGCTTGTTGACGATGCTTGGTTGATGTCAGGTAAAAGAAAACCGATAATATTTATATATATATATTTATATATAATCTAGACTACGTTTTAGAGGTGCTTAAAACTTATTCTAACTCACCCATCCAAAACTTGTTGGACATAAGCTAGGCTTGTTACATCATTTTGGGTTTATTTGGGATGGTTCCCACTTTTTAAAAGCCATTCACTTGGAAGATTTAGGCCCCGTTTGGATTGAAAAACTATCTTCACTCATCTCATCTCATTATTATAATTTTCTTAAATTTCCACACAAAATAAGTGATGATTAGGGATATGTCCAAGAGGGTCTGGTTTTGGAGGTGATTTTGACAACGATGAAAGGAATGTTGTGCTGTGGATGGTGATGATGGATTATTGTCCAATTCAAGAGGATTAGGTTGATGGCGGGGCTCATAAAGGTGGTGGAAGGGCATATGGTGGTAATTGATTTCTATGTTTGGGATTGTAATGTTGGTGTGTGTAGCCGTGCGAATGAGAGAGGCTACAGTCTGGCTACATGTAAAGTGTTTGACAGAAGGATGCAAAGAAGTATGATGTTAGTCACTTTGGAACAAAACTCGACAGGATCGAACTTGACATTGGCCGAAAGCTATACGTGAAAAGTAGGAGTGAGACTCTGGGATTATATTTTTTTTATTCTTAATGAATTGAATACAAAGTATAGGTCTCCGAAAATTATATAAACATGAGATGAGATAAAAATCTCTTTAATTGTTATGAAAATCAAATTTTTTAATAAGATATATCTCTAGACCAAATCTCATCATTATGATAATAGTCATATTAAATACGTGATTTGATTTTATAAACTACTTCAAAAATTCATCATGTATAAAGAATTTTTATAATCTACCTCCAAAGTTCATCATATGCAAATTAGATTTTAGAATTTCAGAGTTTAGAATTGGAGAGAGATAATTTTAGGGGATAGTACTTGGGAATGAAATGAGATGAGGATTTTGTGAATAGTCGGAAGATAGTTTGAGTTGAGTATTTATCTGACTTTGGAAAATGGGAGAGAAAAAGTTGAATAAAAATATTATGATGTTAAAATATAATTTTTTTAATATAATTTTTGTTTTAGGATTTAAAATTTTTTATTTGTTTATTTGTTTATTTGTTTTTTATTTGAAAATTTAGAAAAATTGTAATGATTAATTTGAAAAATTGTAATGATTAGTTTAAAAGTATTTATATTTGAATGATATTTGGGAAGGAAATATGATGAAATGAGATGATATGAGATGGGATGAGATGAAAATTATTTCCAAAAATTCCCAAATGTACAGTTCTAAATGCTCAAAATAATATTTTTTTTTCAAGCAAACATATTATATATACATATATTTAACAGTTATAGGATACAATAGTTAACAGGGTAGGAGGCCTTAACATTCATTCCAAACTAGTAGATACAAAATAAAAAAGAAAAAGAAAAAAAGAGAGATCTAGGGTCAATGACTTGATTCCACCCATTTTCCACAAAGGGAATCCACTTGAATCAGTTTTTATACAGTCTGATTATCGAACTATAATACTACGACTGGAAGTCGTAGGGAAGTGATTTGTGTTGCATTTCGTTGGTCTGGATTGGTTGCAATAGACTTCCACTACCTCTTTCCCACGATCCTTAGTTAGGAAAAACGAAAACATAGAAAAATAACAAATAGAAGATGCGCCAAATCGCCGGCGGATGACCGTCAAGAACTGTGGCGGCGGGTGGAGGCCACATGCCACTCCAAGAGAGTGGAGGATGGTTGGATCTAAATGATCCGAGGTCGCTGCCCTGAAAATGTTGCGTGTGGCGGGAACAAGCACTCATGCGGTAGATTTCACACGCGGTTTGAGCTATGCGTGTGACACAAGCTCCGATCTGTTCGACATTTTGCTCCTATCGTTTGAAGAATCAGCGGCTTGGGAGTCCTGCGGTGGAACGAGTGGCAATCATGCGGAGCCAAAAAACAATAGATCGATGCTTCTCCTTGTTATGGAGGGTAAACAAAATAACAACCAGAAAAAAAAATGTACTGGACAGATTCTGGACAAACCAGATGAAAGGAGGGAAGGAGGAGCCGAAACTCCACCCGCTTCTCAAAGAAGATGGGATGTTTGGATTTTTGGTTGAGAGCAAAATTGCCTAGAGAGAAATAAAAATAGAGAAAATTAACGGGCTCAACAAATAGTTTATTGTTAGTGTGTATTTATTACACACTTACAATGGCGAACTTGAAATATAGTTTTGGGGACGAATTTACCAAAAAAGAATTAGGGGGGCCAAAATTAAATATTATATAATCTACCCTTTTAAAAACTTCTTGAAGGCCAATTTTTATTCAATTTATGAAGGCCGAAGCCCCAAGCTTCTTAGTTGTTCCGCCCTTCCCAACACTTGAGCAAAGCATTAGCCAAAATTAAATATCAAATAATAACTATCAATATATGTCTTCCATATCAATATATTAAGATTAGGGTATTATAACTAGCATCATAGCATGTGAATGTGATTCATATAGTAAAAATTATGTTAGCCGCAAAATATTTTATAAAAATAAATTCATAAATTTATATAATTTGATGTGATACGTTAAATTATAAAATTAATTTTATCATAAATTAAATTTAATATATCATATAACATCATATCAGTTTATAAATTTTATTTTATTTAATTTTTTTATAATTGCAGCACTTCTATTTTAGAGAGAGGATGCACTAGACAAAAGCCGTTAAAATAGACGGAGACGACGTTAACATAGAAACGGAAGAAGATTGGAAAGTGTAAAGAAGAAGAACGAAGCGGAAAGCGTGAGGATAGGGGTGTCCACACCGCACGTGAGTCGGTAGGCAATTAGGGCCCACCAGTGAGGGGTAGATGAACGGTAGGGAATGGGCGCACCAGAACACTGGCTGCCGCTCACGTGCGCTACGTACTAACAAAAAGGCAAAACGAACGAACGGACGGACCTAATCCCCCACTTCTGACTGAGTATGCATTCATGGGAAGTGGGGTATTGTCACATCAGTTATCACATGCTTCTTCTCATTTCTCACGAACTCGCTTTTTCCTAACAGAAAATATAACTAATAACACTCTATTGTATATAACAGCCGCTGCATATTAAGTATATTGAGTGAAAAAAAAAAAAAATTACAGTACGAGTGTGCTGCGACTATGGACTGATACCTAGAATAACTTTTTTCTTAATTTCTTTTATATTGAGATTTTAACCTTTTTTTTAATTGACACCATAATTTTTAATTTTTATGATATTGATACGTGAATTCTAAAAAGGAAATGAATTGTAGTACAAGTCTTGTACATTATTTTTTTAAAAAGTATATAAATTTAAAAATCACTTAAAAAATATATTTTTTTATAGTGTATCATGTTAAATATTTTAACATGAAACAATAAATATTAAGATCTTCTATAATCTATAATATTAAATAATTACAGTTAGAAAACTCCTCTCTTTCTATTGCAGTTTGATAGAAAATCTGATCTGACTATAAGAGAATGATCACGTTAACAACTTTATCTCTGAGTGTTTCCCATTAGATAGATGTACAATTATATTGTAACTAAAAATCCTTAATCCTCTTCGTGCTTAAATAGATTTCTAGTCATCATGAAATCTATAAATATTTGTGTTTCACTAAAATTTATTCATTAAGTGATATAATTTGAATTAGTATAAGCTCAAAGAGATATGGGCGTGTAAGACATTGAATTTTAATAAACTTTATACATGCTTTTTTTAAAGGCAATGAACAGATCCAATACATCTTAAGACTGTATCCAATATTATTCATTCTAAAATATTCACAGTAAAATATATATTTCAATATCTTACAAGAATACTAACAAAAGAATAACCATTCGGTATGTATAAGTTTTTAATTAGCTGACAATTACTTTCAACCATATTAGGAATGATATATCACGTATCATAAATCAATTAATCTTTTGTAATTTGCTAGTTTAACTTTTTAATATTTACATAATTAATCTTAAATCTTAGCAAACTTCCCCCTAGATTTTATAATTTTTTTATTTAATTTTTTAAACTTTTTAAGATTTTTAGGTACATTTTCTAATTTTTATTATCTATATGGTGGGGACACAAAGATCGCCTGGTGAGTTGGCCACGTGATTCGTGAGGTGAGGATGACAAAATCACGTGGTAGCCAGACATTTTTTTCTATGACGTGATGCGGTGCGCATTATGCGGAGAGATTGGCACGTTTACATGGATGTGATTGGACAATACAATTGTTTTTATTTTTTATTTTTTAAGTATTTTCAGATTTTTTTTTTAATTTTTTAAATATCACTTAAATATAAAATATTTTTTAATTTTTAGTTTTTAATTTTTTCATCTAATTATTACATAATTATTACAACTTTTTAAAAAAAAATAAATAAAAATCTACTCAACAACACAACTGCTTAAAGAAAAAATAAAAACAAAAATAAGTGTGTGGAATAGTATTAATTAGTGGAAGAACTCAAAACATAATACTACTTTTTTCTAATTTCAAAGAAATTATATTAAAATTTATATTCAAACAATTTTTAATTTTATTTAATTTTTTCTTTTTCATTTCTTAAAATTCAATAGAATATCTTAACTCAACTCATTTCACTAATATTCATATATATACTGAGATTCTAAATATCCAAAAGGACCCTAATTACAAAAATATAATAATTAGTAAATAGAGTAATGCTAAATACAATTTTAAGATGTGCAAGTTCTGTGTACTTTATAAGAAAAAAGTGAGATCCACTATTAAATTATAAATTTATCTACTTTTTTCAAACGAAGTGCGTAAGACTTATGTACTTTAAGATTACAAATATTATTTATCTCATTAATAATATATATTCAATTAAGTCTTTTATTGAATAATTTAAAACTCACGTAACTGATCCCTAAGCAGATTCATTGGGAAGACAGAAGAGAATGTCCAAACAACTCCACTCATGCATGTTCAGAACATGCTCTAAGTTCTTCGTTTTCCTTTTTGTTTTTTGGAAATTATAATATTCTGTTTGCCTAGCAAACCAATTATTTATTATTTATGTTTTGGTTTCATATTAAAAGGATTGGAAAATTATGTCTTTTATCTTCTAAGTTAATGTTTACACTTTACACATCAAATTGTTGTTTCAACCCCTGGCTTGAAAAATGGGAAATGATTTTCCCACCAACAAAATCCATTGATTGTATTTTTCTTTTTACGTAATAGTTAAAAAGTATTTTTTAATGAGTTTGTAATTTTTTTTAAAAATATTTAAGAGGTTAAAAAGATTATTTGAAAAAAAAATGGACGTTCGGTGGCTCCCCTCAGTGGGTGTAGCTAGGGGTGTAAACCGGACCGGACCAAACACCCCATAGGGACCAGATCGGACCGGTAGTTATCGGTTCAGTCCGGTCTGATCGGTCCATTCGGTCCGGCATATTTTTTTTTTTTAATCAATTAATAAAAAAATTTATTTAAAATTCTAAATTAAATTAAGTGACTTATTAATGTGGATTATGTAACAAACTCAATAAAAAAAATATTTTATATGGTCAATGATAATAAATTAAATAAAAATTAATTATTAATTTATATAATTACTATATAATTAACTAATTGATATTATATATTACTTAATTCATAGAATATTAACAAGTGTTAATAACATATTTAAAATTTTATATTGTTAATAGTGATAGGTTAGATGAAGATATATATAAAATATTATTAATTTATAAAATATTAACAAGTATTAATAACATATTTAAAATTTTATATTGTTAATTATACAATTATTATATAAATAATATATATAATATTTTATTTATTTTTATTTTTTATTCAATCGGTTCGGTCCGATCCTGTCTGAGAAATCTCCACCTCGAGACCGGACCGAAGATCGAAATTTCCTTATTTACTGGTCCGAAACCAACCATGCATTTGGTCGGTCCGGTCCGATCGGTTTCTCCGGTCCGGACTGACCGGTTTACACCCCTAGGTGTAGCAGCATCCTTGAAAAATAAATTACAACTTTCTCATTCCATGTTTAGATATTATCATTAATATAGAAAAAATATATACAAACGACCAATCTTAATGGAAAATATTTTAATTTATATTTATGTTAGAGAATAAGCAACAACTTTGATAATTTAGGAATGATATCGGCCAGATCAAAGTATAATTTGCTCTTTGGAAAATAAGTGAAATTGTGAAAAATAGAGACATGGATTTTGACATTCTTCATGGATAATAACAAACTTCTGTTTGGATGTGTCATTTTTTTTATGGTAATCGGTGTCCAAAACAAAGTCTCGAGAATATGTTTGGATGACAAGACAACTTCAACGCATTTCAAATCAATCATTAATGGAATCTATTATTTTTTTAATTTTTTATAAAAAATTTAAATGCATCTCAGTATATTTCATACATTCAAATTTATGTCTCGATCTATTTATATTCAAATACATCTCAATGAGATCTATAAAATATTATTATTCACACATCAACTCAGATCATCTAAAATTATCTCATCATCTAAATGCAACCTTAACTAATTTTGAGATGCAAATATATGCTTTCGACAATGAGTTTCTTGCAAGATTTTTACCACTTTAGTCAATCCTTTTGAACTGACCGTTTGGTTGTATCATGTTGTAAGATTTAATTGAACCCAAACATAGGTGATGAAGGATTTTGAATTAGCTGCTCCATTTGACCGTTAGGCCATTTTAGTATTTTTCTTTTTTTTTTCATTTTTTTTATATTTTTTTAACATATTTAAATATTTTTTAAAAATAAAAAAATATATCAATACATTAAAAATTATTTTTTTAATCATTAAATTAAAAAAATTAAATACACAAGTGATCAAAATGAATGGGTATTTTAGTGTATTTTTTTATTGAATTTTTTTGTGTATTTTTTTATTGAATTTTTTTCTTAAGCATTTTTTTAAATCACTTTAAACATTTAAAATAATTATAAATTCATTTAAAATAATTTCTTTAACAATTAAATAAAAAAAACATCGGTGACTTTTATCGAGATGGAGATGCATCATTTTCCTTATAGTATAGATCGTACATGATGACTTTGAGAGATCTCGATCTGATACCAGTTCTAAATCACAAAGCGTGCATATATTCTATAAGATTAATTTCTTCTTGTAAAAAATAAAGCTACGCAATCGGTAGTGATTTGTAAATTACGACTCCACACTAACCTTGTTTATTTGAAAAAGAAAAAGATTTTGTATCTTATTTGTTAGAAAGACGTAAACAATCTAACACAGAATTTTTGGCATTTGTCCACTCTATCGTTATATATGAAACTCTTAAAATTAGGAGTGCTACCTGCATCATACCCCCCTCCCCAGCCTTGCCCCTGCCCCCACATCTCGGGTGTGGGGTACCTCGCCCCTGCACCAGGGGCAAGGGCAGACTCTCAATCTACCCCGCCTCCCACCCACATCAATAATGGACTACAATCTACTATATCCAAAAATTATTTTTGGATAAAAAAATATCAAAAACATATTTTTAGACAAAAATTGTAAATTTGATTATAATTTAAAAACTATGTAAATATGTAGTTTTTAAATTTGTTAGTACATATTGTGTAAGTTGTAATGTAATACAAAAGTCTCACATTGCTGAAGTGTGAGACTTGTATTGTCAATGCAATCTATAAAAAGGTCACCTTATTACACTACAACTTAAACAAACTATTAAGTAAAAGTTCTATTTAATACATATTAATATATTAATATATAGTAAAAATAATAAATATTTATAAAAATATATTTATATAAAAAAAAATGGGTGCTGGGCGGGGGATGGGATGAGGCCCCACTAGGGCCATACCCCCCTTGCCCCACCCCTTGCCCCACCATGTGGGGCGAGGCAACGGGCCCTGCTGCCCACCCCTACTTAAAATGTAAAGTAATTTTGTGTCAAAAAACACCAAAACACAAGATTTTTCTATTTTTCACCTCCACTCATCTAATAATGAAACATAAAGAAATTAGTTTATGTTCAAATAAATTATGAAGCAAATTAGTGGCCTAACTGACCTGACTAGAACGATAAATAGACAACTAAATTCTTTATAAATTCCAAGAGAAAATAGGGAGAAAAAATATTATTGTTTTATGTTTGGCGTAAATTAGTAGCTTAATTTATGTAAAAAAATCAAGTACTATTAAGGTCTTTTATGCTTTAAACCTCCATTAAATTACTATTTGCTTGAGTTTATACTTCAAGATTTCACAATGAATGCTATATAACATACTAAACTTATATAGAGACAAGAACTCATGCCTGATGATAGAGATCTTGACAGAGATGGGCACTATCGCCACGAATTTCATTTCTTTTAGTTTTGTGTGCATTGGCCCTTTGTGCATAATAATAAAAACAAGAATACATGGATTTTGTTTTCACTTTATATATTGTAAGAAATTATATAAAAGTAATGTTAGATACAGTTTTAGAGTTTGTAAGCTCTGCACATTCTCATTGAAAAAAATTAGAGTTTATTATTAAAAAATAATTTTTTTTGTAGATCTTTTATTTTTTTCACTTCTTTCAAAAGGAGTACACAAAAATTACACACACTAAAACTATAAATATCATTTGTCATTATATTCTTGATTATTCATTGAAAACGTGTACGTGTACCCATTCATCTCTCTAACGTGACAAAAAATTGTTGAGAGAAATAAACAAGATTTTTTAAATCATGCTCCAATTTGCAATCAACCCTAGTACTATCAATTTTAACGGCCATCCCCTAAAGGGCCTATACTAGAGCTGAGCACCGATTGTTTCGAAGTCAGAGTGCCCTATCTCCAACTTCAACTTTGTCGGAAGTCAAATTTGACATACGACTCTAACTCCGATTCTCATAGACTCCACTCCGACTCCGACTTCGACTTGTTGGAGTTGGGTTTTTTATTGGGCTTTTTTTCTTAGTCTATTTGGAATTTCAATTTGATAATTTTGAGTTCTCATTAATTGGATTTTGGCTTCCATATTTCAATTATTTTTAAAAAAAAATATTATTTCAATTTTCAATTTTATTAAAATATAACCATAATTGCAAAGCTAAATCATAAGCAAAATTATATTAAAAATACATTATCAAAATTATGATCATAGACATCAAATATCGATTAAAAATACATAACCAAAATTACAAAACTAAACCATTCACTAGAGTCACTACAAGTTAAAAAAACATAATCAAAATTAAAAAAACTAAATTATTCAATCACTACAAGTTAAAAACACATAACCAGATCTATAACTAATTCACTATCCAAAACTAAAACCTTAGAAGCCATCAAATATTGTTACTTGTTCCCAACTTCCCAACTACAACAAAAAACACAGTTTAAATCCCACGTCTCATTCCAGCAACAAACAAAACCAAACAAAGCCAACAACATCTATCATTTATCATCCATCATCTACCATCCATTCAACTCATCCATCATCTATCATCCATCAACAAGAAGTTCTAATTCCAACAACAAAAGAAAAAACAACAAAAAATAAATAAATAACTTGTTCCCATTCCAACAAAAGAACCAATAAAGTGAGTGTCATTCGTTGTGCCTGAAGAAACAAGAACAAAATTAGTGAGGAAATAAAATACCACATAAATTTATAGAAATAAAGAAAATAAAATTGAACAAACAACAAATTATATAATTTTACAGATACACCTCAGACCTTAATTGTCTTCATGTAGTAAACTCATAATACTGGTAGTCAATTCTACATTAAGATATTAAAATATAAGAAATTAGTATAAAAAATGACAAATCAAGATATAATTAAATTTGAAATATATTATATGAGTCTAACTTATAGTTTTCTACATCATCAATTGTATCTAAATAATTTTGACTCAAGCATATTGGAGTGGACTTCAACCAGTTTTGCATATACACAATAGCCTCCATAGTTCTAGGAGCCAAAGAACTCTAAAATGGATCCAGGATATGGCCTCTTGTGCTAAATGCTGACTAAGATGCTACGATGGTAATTAGAATGGCCAAGATATCTCTCGTCATTATAGCAAGAACTAGATATTTGGTAGAGTTGACCCTCCATCAAATTAAAATATCAAAACTCTCTATAGAGATCTTAACATCCTCCAACAAATATTGTTCTAGCTCTGATTTACAGTCCATCAAGCTTGCTGATTTCTACTCTTTACGGAAGTTTCTCAAAAGAGCCAAGGGATCAATTGAAGGGCTACTCTCCATTGAGATACTACTCTCATTACGAGTGTCACAAATACTTGACTTAGACCCACATGTATACCTAGGGGTGTAAACTCAAACCGAAAAACCGGAAAATCGGACCGGACTGGACCGAACCGGACCAGTTTTACCGATTTTGAACCGGTCCGGTCCGGAACCGATTTTTAAAACGTAAAAACCAGCCGGTTCCGGTCCGGTTCCGGTTCCGGGATTTTTTGGACCTGACCGGACCGGACCGGTTGATTAAAAAAAATAAAAAATAATATTTTTATATATAAGTTTTATACAAAATATTTTTTATATATTAAATATTAATATATATAAGTTTTATATATAATGTATAATTATAAATTTTTATGTGAAATTTTATATATAACATATATATTCATATATGAAATAATTTCTTATTATAATTTATAAATTATTACATAAAATGTTAATACTAAATCACTAAAAGTTTATAACTAATACTAATATATAACTTATAACTATACCAATAGTCTAATATTAATACTATTATATAGTCTAATATATTAATAAAAGTATAAAAAAAAATTTTAAATCAATTTTTTTTTTTTATAAACAAATTTTTAATGATAAATTGTGAAATTTACATTTTAAAAAACCGGAAAACCGGACCGGACCGGACCGGAAACCGGTAAAACCGAAAGTACCGGTTTAGGAGGGTAACCGATGCGTAATCGGTTTTGAAAAATACAAAACCAGTTTGGTCCTAGATTTTATCCAAAACCGGACCGGTTACACCCCTATGTATACCCACCACCAAACATAACATATTGTTTGTAGTTCATACAAAAGTTTCATATCTCTCTTGAGGATTTCAACAAATTTCTTACCATTCTCACCACTCAATGTTTGATTGAACCAATATGCTTGAGTAATCAATTTGTACTGCAGATCAAGAATGGTAGCAACAAACAACAACCTATTTATCTTTTCAAGATCTCCCCAATATTTATCATATGCTGTTTACATACCTAATCAAATTGTGGATTTTTGTGATTAACTCATCAACTTCTTTTAAACCTTCTTGGACAATAAGGTTTAAAATAGGCGCAGTACACCTCATGTGAATAAAGTCGTGATTTGCAACACACTTCAATCTTCCAACTTCAACTGTTTTCAATCAATTAATAGCGGAGTCGTTAGAGGAAGCATTGTCCGCCGTTATTGTAAAAACTTTGTCAATCCCCCAATCAAGCATACACTCCTCAAACACCCTCTCAATCGTTGCCCCTTTGTGATCACTAATTGAATGAAATTATCCATTTATGTAACTTCCAACTACTATCATTAAAATGAGCCATGACACACATGTAATTGATGTTTTGGATAGACGTCCAAGTGTCGATAGTCGAGCACACTCTTTGCTTAGTAGTTAAAAACATTTGCTTCAAACTATCATTCTCTCTCAAGAATAGTCTCATACAGTCCCTCACTACCGTAAAATAAGAAGGAATAGGAAACCTAGGATCAAAGGATTTGGTGTAGTCCCGAAACCCTTGGCCCTCAACAATTGAAAAATTCAACTCATCAACTATCACCATCCTAGCAAGGTTAACCCTAATTCTTTCCTCGTTATACTTGGTCGTCCTTAGTGTCTTTTCACATTCCCCTCCTTCAACTCTTGCTTCTAGGACCAAGAATTATTGACTATTGTCCAATATACTCTTATGATTTTTAGGGCAAAGGGAGATGTGTGCTTTCAAGGTTTTAAGTGTCTTGCTTCTTGGGATGAAATTTTCACAACCTCCCACAATGGTTACAAGTGGTTGTAGGTTCATCAGGATCATAATTAATGACTCTTGTGAAGTGATCCCACACCCTAGACCTATTCTTGGGGTTTCTACACCTGGTGGAGGGCGGGGGGTAGAACGAAAGGTATTAGGATTGCCAATCGAAGAGTCTAATCGTTCACTGGACTCTTCAATAATGGGAGCCTCAACAGACGGTGGGACGTATGAGTGTTTGCGGTGCCGTCAACATTCATGATTTAAAAGACTAAAACAAAATACAACAAATCAAAAAATCAAGATTGAAAAACAAAACGAAGAATATCATGAGCATAGGTAATACCTACATACATGGTGTTATTAGCATGTATGTGGCTGAGCAAAAATAAAGATTGAAAAAAAAAAAAAGGGCAATAATGGTAAGAGCAAGTAAACATCACTTACAAATTGAATCGTTTAGTATACATGTTAGGATGATGATGACTATAATAATCATAAATTGAATCATTTAGTATACATGTTAGGATGATGATGACTATAATAATCATTCAGCATGCACACTATGACCTAGGTTATAATGTCTCAAGTGTATAATAACATGTATACTAATGTATAACTAGTGTATAATAATCATTCAGCATGCACACTTGGTTAACTAATTGATCAGTGGTCTGCACTTGAGACATTGATCAATGGTCAACAAAAATCAAGATTGAAACAACTCATAATCCCAAATCATACACACACGTGGCCCCAATTTCCAAATCAGACACACACATAAAAAAAAAAATCACAGCAGAAACATATTGCAAACATGCATCTACAAATATACAGATGACTATATAAGATGACTACAAATCTACAGGTAATATACAGATGACTACAAATCTACTACCTAGTGGTGGGTGTGAGAATGATTGAGGTCGAGAGTGAGAGAGTGGGTGACGACGTCTGGACTCTGCACGGCGGCCCACAGGGGAAGAGGTCTAGGTTTTTTGAAGGAAAATTATAAGGGTGAGGGTGAGGTCATGCCCTCGGGGTGGGGGGATAGATCAGATGACTTCGAACAAAATGACACCGTTTTCATTGACAAAACGACGCCGTTTTGCTAGAGAATAAGTTCCACAATCAACATTGCCTTGAGCGGAGTGTCGAGCATGGCTCGAGCGAACTCATGGATTGAGCTTTGCTCAAACTCACCGTCGAGCACACCTCAGTTAGAGCTTCGCTCGTGCGACAGTCGAGTGAACTCACTATTTCTTGATTTTCCAGCTCCAAAACTAGTCTCTAGTGACTCTGCTGTCTCCACCCAACAATTAATAATTATGCATACTAAAGAGTAAAGTCTAAGTTAGTAAGTAGTAACTATCAATATCATAAATATAATTATAGCAAAATATTTTTAAAAACTCAATATAATTAATTGTGTTGGGGTAGAACACTGCCTTTTCAAACTCAATATAATATTTTATATTAATTTCTAACTTATAAGTTATTCTTATAGTCATTAAGAGGCTATTAGTATTGTAGACTTATACTATAGTATTTAATTATATGTTATTCTACTAAAGTATTACATATTATTATATTAGTTTCTAACTTAATTCTATACTAGATTTAGTATTCTATGTTTAATGTTATTATACTAGTGATTATACATTAGTATACATGTTATTATACACTACTTATTATATATTAGTATTACATGTTATTATAAATTTATATATTAATGTTTATCGATTAGTATTACATGTTATTATATTTATACATTAGTAATTTAGTGTTACATGGTAGCAATATTGTAATAGTATGATATTTACATATAATAAACTATTATTAGTCAATTTAGTTTATATATATTATAGTATACTTATATTATTTTATAATAATTAGCACATGCTAATATATTATTGAAATTAGCTAACAGTCTAACTATATAAGATATTGTTATATAAAGTTTATATGATTAATACTTTAGTTATTATACATTAGTATTATATGTTATTATAAATTTATAGATTAATATTTATCCATTAGTATTACATGTTATTATATTTATACATTAGTAATTTAGTGTTACATGGTAGCAATATTGTAATAGTATGATATTTAAATATACTAAACTATTATTAGTCAATTTAGTCTATATATATATTATAGTATAAATATATTATTTTATAATAATTAGCACATGCTAGTATATTATTGAATTTAACTAACTATATAAGATATTGCCATATAAAATTTATATGATTAATACTTTAGTTATTATACATTAGTATTACATCTTATTATATTTATACATTAGTAATTTAGTGAAGTTACATGGTAGTGTAATAGTATGATATTTACATATACTAAACTATTATTAGTAAATTTAGTTTATATATATATATTATACTATAAATATATTATTTTATAATAATTAGCTCATACTAGTATATTATTGAGTTTAACTAACTATATAAGATATAGTTATAAAAAATTTACATGATTAATATATATATAGAAAAACACATATTTTTATAAAATATATAAAATATCGGAGTCGGATCGGAGCGGAGTGGAGTTAGAGTCAGTCCACCAACACCTCCAACTCCGACTTTCCAGGGAAAAAAAACTCCAACTCCGATTCCAACAAGTCGGAGTTTGAGCGGAGCCGGAGCGGAGTTGGATTTTCATATTTTTGCTCAACTCTAGCCTATACAATACCAGGACATTATAATTCTTTTGATTAGAAAATAAAAAATATTACAAATATGAACATTTTTTAAAAAACTGTTCAAAACATTAAAAAGATAAAAAAATATGTATATAATTTTTTAAACGAAAAAAAAAAACCTAAAATGTAAAAAGAAATTAAATTATTGGATCAAACTAAGACTTGAAAGATTATAATAAGACGAGAATTATGACACAAAGTGGATATTGGAAATCTAATCTATGGTACACATGGCATGCTAGTTGAATGGAGTTATGTTATTTGCGTAATGTGTGACTCATTATATTAATAAAAAGAATTATAATATCAATACTTTTTTACACAAGTCGATGTGTCATATTTGTACATAAATTGTATGTATTGTGTGTTAATAAAGAGACTTACAAATAAATTTAACCAGCTTTTAAATTGTAATGTTACTCACCGTGCATTTTACCATCGTCTTCCTACCATTTTAAAATGTGTTATTAAATGATTAAAAATTATTTTTTATATTTTACGTGTAGACAAATCATTTAAGTCGAAATATTGAGAAAATGATAATAAAAAGGATATTAAATAAAATTTTCTTAAATTTATGCCCTCATTTTTAATTGAATAATGCTAGATACAGTTACAAAATGTGCAATCGCCAAATATTCCATTTAAAAAAAGGGAATCCACTATTAAAAAAATAATTTTTTTTACATAAATTCCAAATTTACTTATGTTATTTAAAAAAAAAAATGCCAAGCTTACTCACTCTAATCATTTGTTTTCACAACTTTTCTTAACTCATCTCATCTCATTAGGCTACATTGAGATGTTGAACTGAGTTGAGTTGAGATGATAAAATATTATTAGAATATTATTTTTTAATATTATTAATATTTTAGAATTTGAAAAAATTAAATTATTTATTATATTTTGTGTTGAAATTTAAAAAAAAAATGTAATGATAAGTTGATATGAATTTGGTAACTAAACGTACTTGCTTTTTTATTTTTACACGAGATAAAATAAATAATTTAATTTTTTAAATTTTAAAATAAAAATAATATTAAAAAAATATATTTTAATAATAATTCATTTAACTTTTTAACTTTTAAGTTTATATCATCTCATCGTAATAACAAAGAACGCCCTATCGATATCATCCATCTTTCACCGGAGTGGTTGGAATTGGGCCATCTTGATTCTTATGGAGACAATGACCTAGAATTTGTTTGCACGTGAGTTAGGGGTTGTTTCAGGTCACGTGGGCCACCCTGTGCCGACGTGACGAGACACGCATGAAAATGAATGTACAGTTCAGTCTTTACAATCCCTCTTTCTCTCTCTTCCACAAAGACACGGAGACACACCTCTTCATTGTCCAAAATCCTTTCAAGCCGCAGCTTTTTTTAACTGAGATAAAAATTTTATATTTTATTTAAGAATTTAAAATATTATATTTTAATATTATTATTATTTTAAAATTTTAAAAAAAGATGAATTAGAATTTAAAAAAATTGAATTATTTATTATATTTTGTATAAAAATTTGAAAACAATATAATGATAAAATGAGATGAGATGAAATGAAAATTTTGTGTCTCATCCTACTCTCAAACCTGCCCGACTCTCAATGAAGAGCCAATGCCAAACCAAATTTTAGCTAATATCATGTCAACTTGTGTTTGTCTATTCCATTCATATCAAATTTTTACATTAAATTATTTATTTATTTATTTATTATATAATAATAAAATAATATTAATACTTTTAAAAACTTTAAATTATTTAATTTTATCATATTTTACTATTCTACGATTATATATTAATTAGTAATTATCTTCTAATTAAATTATTAGTTAACAATTCATATTTTCAATGATTATTTAATGCTAATAAGCACAAAAAGCCTAATTAAACCCATCTTTAATTAGAAGGAAAGATGTTGAGATAGTTTTATGAGAAAATATCAAGAAAAGAGAGAGAGTATTCCAAAAAAATAATAAACTAAAGATTTACTCCATCTATAGTTACAAGCAAATTTGACTTTAATTTTTTATATGCGGTAGCTAAAACTTGGTTTAGATCACTTTGCCTAATTCAATGCAACCGGTTTTTCATCTGTAATAGCTATTTGAAGGATTTTATTTACCTTTAGCTATTCTAATGAGAGTGCTCTTAAGTGCCCCTGGCCATTCCAACTTTTTTAGGTCACGTGATTGTGTGCAACGTCAAGCAGGTCAGTCCTCACGTCTCTTCCCCCCACCTACTTTGAGATTTATTTATTCATAAAAAAAAATTTATGTGTAGTACTCATTTTTGCACTCTCTTTACGCACTCCACTGATATGATTGACTACATCATTTTTTTAATATAAAATAACTACTTTAACTAATCAGATCAGTGAAGTTCGTAAATAGTATACAAAAATGATTGTATGTAACAAAACTCATTGAGAAATGATATGTACAAACTTTAAATAGATAAGCCACGTACAAGCTCTTGTAAAAAAGTGGTCACCACTTAAAAAAATGTAAAAAAAAACTATTATTTATTAGTAAAATCTACTTTTTTACAAATGACTTATATGAAGCTTGTCTATTTGAGACTTGTACTATATATTTATGAAAAATGATGCTCTCTAAATATGTTCCTGAAAGTGCCTTTTAGTGTTTTTTTTAATTCTTTAATATTAAGAAAAAATACATACACAAATTCACTATTGGTAAATTTTTAAACATTTAAAAAAAAAATACATTAAAGAGGCACTTTTGAAAACATATTTAAAAGGGCATTCAAACATTTTCTTTTATTTATTACACAAGCTGGAAATTCTGATACGAAACATAATACAAACTTAAATAGTTAATTAATATTAAAGAGTATGTTCAATGTACTTAGGGGTGATAAATGGTCCGGTCAGACCAAACGGACCGACCGTTTCAGTCCAGACCGGACCGAGACTTAGACCGATCCGGTCCGATCCACGATCCAAAATTTTTCCAGACCAGACTAGACCAAATGAAAAATAAAAAATATATATATTTTATATATAATAACTGTACAATTAACAATATAAATTTTTAAATATATTATTAATACTTATTAATATTCTATAAATTAATAATATTTTATATATATCTTCATCTAACCTATCATTATTAACAATATAAAATTTTAAATATGTTATTAGCACTTGTTAATATTTTATGAATTAACTATTATATAATATCAATTAGTTAATTATATAGTAATTATATAAATTAATAATATAATTTTCATATAATTTATTATCATTGACCATATAAAATATTTTTTTATTGAGTTTGTTACATAATCCACATTAATAAGTCACTTAATTTAATTTAATATTTTAAATACATTTTTTTATTAATTATTTTAAAAAAATTAGGCCGGACAGATAGCTATCGGTCCGGTCCGGTCCCTTTGGGTGTTCAATTCGGTCCTGTCTGGAAAAATGATAGACCGATATTCGGTCCATCGCTGGACTGGACCGGACCATTTACAGTCTTAAATGTACTGGACTCAATTGATTCACAAGATTCAAATTTATAAATCTTGTACGTAATTAATAGATTATATTTTAAGAAATTTTATCCGCTTAATTAAATAGGTTAAATCAAAATCGATCATATCCCATCAATCCCTATTTGTGAGCGGAAAACCCATCAAAAACCACCAAAACCCCATCAATCGGCAGAAACCCTATTTATTTGTGTATGAGAATATGACTCTGCATTAACAAAATGAAAAATTATAATCATAGTTACTACATCACACATCTGCTTAAAATAATAAAAAATAAAATTAAATATGTAGTGTAGAAATAATAAATAAAAAAAACTAACGAAATACTTATTTGCTCTTGCGATAAATTAGTGTTGTCATTTTGTTTCGCGAAGAAAAAATATACCTTTCATTCATTACACCACATTTTATCTTTCTATTTAAATGCATACATATTGATGTGTAAATATATATGTTTAAATAAAAAGATAAGATTGAAAAACTATATATTAATGTGTGGTGTGTGAATGATAAATAACAAATGAATCATTTCTATCAATTTATTAGATCTCTAATGGGATTATAAGACATGTGACATTTCTGCCACGTCACAACCAATTCTATTTGTTCACGTGTTTGAAATGTAATGTATAGTGCCACATCAAATAATAACAATAAACTGCAGACAATGGAGTTTAAAACTAAAATAACTTTTTCCTATCAATAAGCTACAGACAATGGAGTCACAGATTTATTCACATTTTTAAATGGAATATATGGGACTTGCACATCCTAGATATGAAAATATCATTTCTCATTATGCTTTTTTTTTTTTTGTGAACTTCACTTCCTATGTTATTGTGTTTGTTAGAAGATTGATCTTCCTCATAACCCTCAAATAATTGCAATATATCAATAACTCCTTAATTAACAATGGTATTTAGAACTTACAACGTGCTTTATATGTTAAAAGAAAATATCAAATGCGGCCCAGCAAAAGAACCATTTGTAATTTATGTGATTTAATGTTGGTATTAGGTTTACGATTCGCCTCCACCATTGGAAACGAGTGAGTCCCCTCTCGTGTCAAGAAAACGACAGAAGAACAATACAATTCGAATGGTATAGTTAGGGACGAAATATTTTGTCTCTAATAATGAAACCGTTCGAATGTAATGTTTTAACGTTCGGAAGGTTAAATTTAACCGTTCGAACGTACATTTTAGTGCGTTAAGTAAAATTATTATATCGAGAAATTGCTCTACCGTTCGAAAGTATAATTTTCACCGTTCGAATGATAAATTAGCACTGTTCTAACGTTATTTGTACGGTTCGAATGGTGATCATATATTCTTTTTTTAGAAAATTATATTTATATTAACTAGGAATTATAAGAAATTTATCAATTAAATAATAGGAATAATATAAATCAATAATTAGTTTAGAAAATATAAAATAATACTAATTCATAATTAAATACTGAATTTACAAAACACTAAATAGAGAAGATATTGAGGTTGAAATTGTTGATGCGACAATTGAGAAAAATGTTGAATCATCTGAAGTATCTACAGATGATGAGAGCGAATTGTCAAATGAAACTGATATAGATTATGATTGACCAATTATGTGTTAATATTACACTTGATGACAAATATTTTACTTATTGAATATATCAGTAGTTTGAAATTATGCCACCAAAGAGGAACGAAGTTTGCAACCCATTTCCACCTGTTCCTAGCTCTCATTCAGACTCACCATTAGAGATTGTCTTTATAGAATAAGGTAAAAATCTAATGCTCATAAAAGTTATTAATTAAGGTCCTATAATAGACATATAATAGAGATTGATTACAATATTATATTTTATAGAGTGTACAATACAATCTCGTCAAGATCGAGGCATCACTAGAGGGGTGACGTTGGAAAAATATCGTAAGATGGGGTAAGATTAAGGTTAATATTCCTGACGAACATACCAGAGGAGAAGGACAACCAGCAGCTTAGCTTGTATCGCATGTGGGTGCTCTTACACGAACTTATGCACATTTGGCAACGACTTCATGGAAGAAAATCTTCCAAGATGTTAAAGAGCTTATCAAGAAGCGTTGTTTAGTAATGTTTAAAACATTGATTTAGTAGAATAAATTTCTATATTTTACTTAAATTTAGAATATTATAAATGATAATATGTTTGTGACTATTTTTTTTAAGGATGATTTCGAATTAAATTTTGGTCGGAAAGATGAGCGTAAAACTGTGGAAGAGCTTATGAGTAATGCATTCCGCAAATATAAGGCGAGGTATCATGAACATTATAATAAGTTTGAAAAGAAAGAAGATGCACGCCAACATCCTTTTCAAGATGTCTGACTTTCTGAGTGAGAAAAACTTTGTGACATGTTTGAGGATTCATCATATCAGGTATAATTAAATTTAATTATTTTACTTGTCCTATTTGTCATTTCGCTTTATAATATTTTCAATTTTTTTGCAGGAGCAAAGTTCTATAAACAAAAAAAATAGATCAAAATTAAAAATTAATCATCATGCAAGTTCAAGATCTTTTTATCGC
Organism: Juglans regia; assembly: GCF_001411555.2. NCBI lineage: Eukaryota > Viridiplantae > Streptophyta > Magnoliopsida > Fagales > Juglandaceae > Juglans > Juglans regia. Next base: position 13,911,282 of record NC_049915.1, on the reverse strand, counting down.
CTATCTAAGAAATTGATATTGCTATTTTTTTCATTGGATATAGTTAATTATTTGGATGAATCATAATGACTTTATATTTTAACACATATTTATTGTAGCAAGATTCAGATACCAATTAGGACTTGGCAAAATTATATGATGTATCGCACACTGATCGTAATGGAGAGTGGACTCATCCTGATACCCATGAAAATTATGTAAGTAACCTGTTTTAATTAAATATATTAGAATATTTATGACTATATTAATTCTTTATCTTATATATGTCTAGGATAAAATGATTGCCCTATGTGCTGAATCTAAATCAGATCAAAATTTCTCAACAAGTGATATTGATATTTTTACACAAGTCTTGGGCCAACATTCAGGATATTTGAGGGGTTTGAGTAGCTGTATAAAGCCTTCTCTCTCTTCCTCTTCTTCCGGGTTTGCATTTATAACTTCTATAGCGCAAGAGAATGTGAATTCTAAAATCGAAGAATTGACTGCAAGGCAGCATGAGTTAGATGCTCAATTGGAAAAAAAGCAGACATGGAGATGCGCCTCAAACAACATGAAGAACAACAAGAAGAGTTTAAAAGACAGATGCAACTCCAAATGCAGCAGCTTATGCAACAGTACAAGCCTCCAAGCAACTGATGGTTTTTTGCGTACAGATTTTGGGATTATCTATTTATGTACGAACAATGTCAGTCTCACGGTTATTTATTTAGTTCGCACTTATTATAAAACTTTTGTGAGTATTAAACAGTTTCTAATGTATTTTTTCAAATATTATGAATGTCTATTTGATTTTTTATTATTGAGTTTAAGTAAAATAGTTATCATTTGAACGACCACATAAAGTTCGAACGCAATTTATTAAATCGTTTGAACGATCACATAACGTTTGAACGCCATTTATTTTCGTAGCGTTCGAACGATCACATAACGTTCGAACGCCATTTATTTTCGTAGAGTTCGAACGATCACATAACGTTCGAACCCCATTTATTTTCGTAGTGTTCGAACATAACTTCTACCATTCGAACGCTTATATCGTTCGATCTGCCCCTTTAACGTTCGAACGGAAAGCTAAATTTATACCATTCGAATGTGTGTATAATTTATTTTTGTTCGAACGTATTTTGCAATCGTTCAAACAAATTAATCATGTTCGAACGTAAAATTGTAAAGGTTCAAACGATATTCTGGGACGAATTTCAATCGTAACAAAAGAAATTTCTAACGATTTCCTTAAAATTTGTCCTAAAAGATATTTTTTGGGATGAAATTGTGAATTTTGTCCTAATATATCTATTGGGACAGTGTTGTTTGAACAAGATCGGGACGAATTTTTTTCGTCCCAAAATGAAATGACTATAAAATTTCGTCCCTAAAGAGCCTTTCTGTTGTAGTGTATATAATAGCTACTAGATATAGATTACACTTAATCAAGTGAGATGGCATTAGATTTAAGAAATATGTGAAACTACCATAAGGAATAATTCTCTAATAATCAATTCGTAGGGTCTTTCGTTTTAATTATATTGTTTCATTTTTTGTTATGACTTAAAAATTTGAATATTTTATCTTATAAGATCATTTGATACCAATTAATAAGATGAGAGTTGATATAGGAAATAAATGAAGCTAACATCTTGTATTTTGGGTCACTATAAATAGAGCTAGCAAGCTCATGGCATTTTTAAAAGAGAAAAAAAATTATTGAGAAACTTCCTATGTTTAGCCACATATGTACCAAATTCTGTAAATTATTTTAAATTTATATTTGACTGACTTTATTACGTTCGAGTAATGCTATTCATTATCCTTTTATAATCTCATGATGTGATATTAGATGATCAGAAACTATTTATTATATTTTACTTGTAAACTTATTATTTAATGCCACATCATGAGATAATGAGAAGATAATGATAAAAGATCAGATGATGAGTAAGTTTTTTCTTTAAGAGAGTGAAAGCATTATGATGATGATGATGATATGGTACAACTTAATTATGAATTGAGTGCCGTGTTCTCCAAATTTTATCTATGTATAGAGTTTATGGAAACCGCTATATACGTGAATGCTTGTCATCTTCTCATCACTAAATGTACACCAAATCATGGTTTTGATTTTGTTATTTTCTTATTTTACCGCACCTTACTATATAATATATATGATGAGCTGCCTTGAAATTATCCCATGAAGTACTTCCTCTAAGACCTACTTGCATATTCGAGATTTTACTCAATATTGTATTTTGAAAAGAAAAAAAGCCCCAACGCCTGCTATTTCCATATATAAAACTAAAATAAATATTAGTTCTAATTAGAAATTTAGCATAGAAAAAGTTAATTCAACGGAAAATGATTTATACAGTTCTAGAATTTGTAAGTCTCATGCACTCTATTGGAAAAAAGTAAAAGAAATATGAGATTCATGTAAAAAATTTAAAATTTTCATGGTAGACCTCAGTTTTTTTAAAAGAAAAATAATATTTACAGTCTTAAGATATGCGTTCAAGTTTCACGTATTCTATTTGAGAAAAATTGAATAAATCTAAAATTTATATGAAAAAATTATTTTTTAATGATAAATCACATTTTTTTTTTTAATGAGTACAAATTTATCTATTATATAACATTAATTTTTTTTAAAGGAAGTGGGCCCGACATATATCCTAAGACCGGATACAAGTAACAACATTAACAACAAAAATTTAGAGAGAGAGAGAGAGATTGGACTCTGGAGGGGCACATGGAGAAGGCCTCGATGCTGCGAGATAGATAATGAAAGATGAAAGATCGAAATGAGGACTCCGGTTTTTGCGGCACAATCTGCAAAAGGCAGAAGAGCCACAGCACGTGACTCCTCTCTGTCTTTCAGGATCCCATCATCCTCCAAACCAACTGTAACGGCCACCATTTTGGTAGGGATATGTGCCCTAACGTTCATCCAAGGCCCTTTTCTATACTCACCATCTATCATCTCTTGTTTTGTCAATCTTAAATGAGTTTACTATTCATCATCTTTATTTTTGTAAGTTCTTTAAATTTTATTCTTTTTAAACTAATTAAAATTTTCTACTTAATATTCAAATACTACCTATTGGTAAGAGAAAAAAGTATTGTGTGCGGGAATGATAAATAGATTTTTCATCTAAAAATAATATATTTTTTTAAATTTTAGTTTAACTATTATCTTAAATTAATACTAGATACAGTCGTGAAGTATGTAAAGACCGTGCAATCTGTTTGAAAAATAGTGAAGTATGTAAGAATCGTATTTACTCATTTTTTTAAAAAAAATTATGCGGCTCTTGCCCATTCTACAATTGTAAATATAATTTCTCTTTATTTTGATTTGTTGTTTTTAAATATTTAAAAAATATTATTTTATTAAGAATTATAAATAAAGTGCGATTTTAGTTGTAAGTCCATTACTAATTCATCTTATATTTCTTTTCTTTTGGACCGGAAGGATGAAGTCAACCCTTACTGCCCCATATGTCAAAGAATCAAATCCCTTCTTTCTCTTGCCTCTCATTTTTCAGAATTTTTTTATTTATTTATGAATAACTCTATTTTAATATTTCTACATTACACATTATTTACATTATAAATTAAATCCTATAAATCAAATTATGCTATATAGATGGTATAGAAGCTTCAAGATATCATTCTCACATTATCCTGTAACAAATTACCAAAAAAAGTTATTTAGAGAAGTGATAGGTAAGCGACTAATTTAAAAAAATATAGATCTTATTATATAATTGTGTAAAGATTATTAATAGTTGAATGTTTATGATTTTTAAATTAATTATAATCTTTTATATCTTTTCTAATATATGATATTATATAGGATGGTATATGTCACTATATAAATAATATATTATTATTATTATTATTATTTATTCTTTATTCAAATCTCATTGATTAATTAAAAAGTGATAAATTTAAAATAAAAAAAAAATATTATTACTCTAACCCCCATAAGACTAACTTTGTTTCACTCCAAATTCACGTGACTAGATATCTGCTGTTCAGAATCTTTACTCTCGTGGTTTCGTTATCCACAAATGACAAAGTCGGCAGAGAGGATTTTGTCATGGGATCGCTGAAACATTAAATAAATAAATAAATAATCGGGATTGCCGAACAAACATTGAAAACCAATCAAAGTATCAACCACGTAGAAAACATCAAACATCATTGAGTTCCGTGATCCCATAATGTTTCTGTTTTTGTACAAACATTGGACCACACTTTATTACGTGAATTACTTTCCTTTATTTATATAAATATATTTTATAAAATTAAATCTATAAATTAATTTGATTCAACGTGATACATGAAATTTGTTTTATAATATAAAGTTTATAATCTAAGATACTGAATCAAATCAAATCAATTTAAATTTTTTTATAAGACTTATAGGCCAAGTTTGGATTTAGAATTAATCGATTTCAATTTATCTTATCTCATAATTATAACTTTATCCAATTCTCACACAAAATATAATAAACAATTCAATTTTTTCAAATCTTAAAATAATAATAATATTAAAAAATAATATTATAACAATATTTTATTTAACTCATCTGAAACTATCTTATCTCAACTCACTATCTAGACAGGACCTTAGATGAGACGGTTTGGTTTCACAAACCTTTGAAACCATTTCATCACATCCTATCTCATCTTATCTGAATATTCAAACACTATTCAAATAAAAAAAATTTAATTTCAAATTTTTGACTTTTCATCTAATAATTATCTAATAATTACAACTTTCTCAAACTTCCAAACAAAACACAACAAACAATTCTATATTTTCAAATCCTAAAAAACTTCCTAACCCTCTTTTAACTTTATAATTTTTTTATTTAATTTTTTCTCTTTTATTTTCTAAAAGCTCATAAAATCTTAACTCAAATAATTTTAATAATATATATAAATTATCTCATTATTATTCATATATTTCTTATCTCATCTTATCCGTATAAGCAAACGAGACCTAAGTATTTCTCTTTTATTAGTTCAGCTGCTCATCAAACGCTATTCTTCTTAGATCCTACGCTAAAGTAGTTCATTATATAGTTATTATTTCTAATCACACTAATTAATGTGATGTAGTAAATAAATTATTCTATAAATTATTAAATAAAAAATTATTTAAAAATATATTACATCATATAAATAAAAAATAATACTAGTTACAATTTTAGAATGTCCAAATCCCATACAATCTATTTGATAAAAAATAGAGCTTACCAAGTTTTTTCATGTAAGTCCTAGTTGTGTCCTATTTGATAATAATATGAGCAATGTTAAGTATAAATTTAAAATAGATAAATTTCACACAAACTTTTTATAAAAATATCGACCACACAAAAAAAAAAAAAAACCAATTTTTATGGTAGGAATTTTTTTCAAGGGTATGTTATAGGCCGTGATAAAAAAAGCTAGCGCCGTCTCCCCACCAAAACGACGTTAATCAGACGGCATTGTAACCTAACGGAGCACAGCTGCACAAGCCAACTGATTTTATTTAATTTTATTAATTTGTTTTTTAAAAGAGCGAAAACGCAGAAAGGAAGAAACTGTATAAAAGATGTTGAACCAAGCAGACAAACAGACAGAGAGAGAGAGTCCAGACCCGAGGCCCAGCCTTTCGCCGCACTGCTCGTTTTAGAGAGAGAGAGAGAGAGAGAGAGTTAAGTAAAAGGATTCAAATCCAGTTCGTTTTGCTGAGCGCTTGGAGGCTGAAAATGCACTTCAATTCTTATGATTCAGATAAAAAAGTAAGCAATCATTTTCCTTTTATCTTATGGATCTTTCTTTCCATACCTTTTCCACTTTGAATTTCTCGTATTTCTTACTAGTTTTTTTTTTTCTTTCTTGCTGAAATTTATTTTTGAGGATTTTAATGTGATTTAAACATACGGTAATTCCGATTGCAGATTCACTGAATTCTGTGATTCGATTTTCCGTTTCCCGGCTTTGCTTCAGAGCAATTACATCCTTTTCATCTTCCAAATCATAATCCGATTACTTCCAGGAAATGAATGCGCCTCTCTGATCTCGTAGCGGAGGCGTAAATTGTCCGAGAAGATTCTGTTGTTCTACACTACAAGTATCTGAGAAGAACCGATAAGGATATGGCTTTTGAGTTCCGAAATTTCGAAAGGATTCATCTATCATTTGACGGAGAATTCACTCAATCACCGTGAGAATTTCATTTCGGAAGGATATATGTTTTCTTAATTCGGTCGAATTATAGGAAAAAGAATCACATCGGGAAAATCCTTTTGCGCCGTGGATGGAGCATCCTCAACCACGTCCCAGTAAAACCGAGGGTATTTTCGGAACAGAAGTTTTCGTTTTCCAATTTTTGTTTCGTCGATATAACTGAATAACATTTCGGAAAAGTAACATGGAAAATGTTTTCTGTTCTTCCTTTTTGTAAAAAAATAAAAAAATATGGGGTACAGGACGAAAACCAACACACGACTTTCTGTCACTTTACAGTCGTTCTGATGTCCAAGAAGATCCAAGCCCACCTTCCCAAGGTACTCTCTCACCTCTTGCCTACGGCACACACTTATCTGTTTTTATTTATTTATTTATTAATGCTTTATCTCTACATTACATATTTAATAAAATAATAATAATAATAATAATAATAATAATAATAAACAAATATATAATATACGAATGGTTAGTAATTTTTTTTAAAAATATTTTTAGAATAACGTTATATACAAATTTAGAACGAGTAAGTCTTACGTAATTTTTATAAAAGAAATATAATTTATTATTAAAAAATATTTTTTTATGTAAGTTTTAAAATTATCTTATTTTTAAAAAAAATGTGTAATAATTATACACTTTAAAATTATAAATATTATTTTTTAAATATTTTTAACTCTTTTATGCTGTTTTCAAAATTCTAAAAAATTAAAATGAAAAAAAAAAGATTCTATGTTCTCCAATCTCCACGAACTTTAAACTTTAAATTTGAGTTTGAGTTCTTCTATTTATTATTTTTATACTACATATTTATTAAAAAAACACATAATAAAAATAGGTGTATTGAAGAGAGATAATGACAATTTTTTTTTTATATAACATGTGTCCCACGTAGTCTAGTTTGGATATTGAAAATATTTCATATATTTTTAGAATACCTTATTATTATTTATTATTTTATTATTATTTTAAAAATTAATATTTATAATCATACACAAATATCGTATAATCACTTTAAAAAAAATTAATTAATACAAAATCTACTTAATTAATTTTTTAATAATAAATTTTATTTTTTAAAAAAAAATTACATAATATTTACATATTCTATAATTATATATAACCTTACTCTTTACAAAATATCTAAAATTATCTCACTCGCAACCTAAATCTTATATTTAGAAAAATTATTGGACGAGGAACCCGTAAATTTATTGACACGTACCCGTCACACATTGCCATTGTGCGGACACGTGACGAGCATTGAATGATAAATCAGGGCCATGAATAAGCGGGCCAGGTTGTAAATTCTATAGCACACAATTATTTTTATTAAATTATTATTTATAATTATATTTTCAAATAAAAATATTTTTATAAAATTATATTATTTTATTAAAATATTCTTTATTTAAAATATGGTTGGTAAAAGATTAAAAACAAATTGTGTCCCTTTTATGAAATTTGATAATGGGTTGTCTTGGGTCGGGTGGGGTTGTAATGGGACCCATACAGATTTTTAGACGATATGATGTATTATATTTAAGAGTAATATTACATGCAGTCGTGAAATACATAAATGTTATACAATCGTTTTGAAAAAGAGTGAGATATATTATTAAAAAATTAATTTTTTTTTTATATGAATATTATATTTATTCATTTTTTTCAAAGCGACTACACGGCGCTTACACACTCACGATTGTAAGTATCATTTCTCTATATTTAATTGGATCATATCATGCATCCGGACTTCAGTTTAGGTGCATATTTGCTAGGGGGGTTAATTAACTGTCTATAGTGAGATAAAATAATAAGTGAATAGTAATTAAATATTTAGTAAATAATAATAAAATGATTTAAGTTTATATTTATAGAATTTTGGAAAAGGAGAAAATAAATTGAATAAAAATATTATAAAGTTATAATATTATTATAATATAATTTTTCTTGGATTAACAGTCTTGTTTCCATCAATTATAACGGGCTAAGGCATTGTTTGGATTAAAAAACTATCTTAACTCAACTCATTTTATTTTATTTAATCATTTTAATTTTTATAAACTTTCAAACAAAATATAATAAACAATTTAACTTTTTCAAATCTTAAAATAAAAATAATATTAAAAAATAATATTCTAACAATTTTTATTCAATTTTCAATTTTTATCTCAACTCAACTTACTCTCATCTCATCTCAATTCAACTCATTATTTCACCTTCACCAAAAACATTTACGTTCTTGTTCATGATCACTTAAGTTTCCCCACGCAGATATCATCATAGTTTAACATGAGCATTACTTCTATCTAAAATTATATTTGATCTATAGTTTTTTGGGCAGCTAATTTCATATAGTTTTTATTGATCCATTTTGTGCGCAAAATATAATTTCATATATTTTTCACCATCTACAAATCACGCCATTACATGTCAGTGAAGTCCCTGATGACCTTCTTGTGGCCAAAAACATGTTATTTACAGTCTTTAGATTTTAGTGTCACCTGAATCTAAATAGCTAGGAGCTTTTTGTTTATTCATTCATGAAAATGCAGGAGGGTACCTCAAAACTCATGATTTTCTACAACCACTAGAGCGGATAGGAAAGACCGGCGCGAAGGAAGAATCCGTGGTTGAGATATCAGCTGTGGAAAGGCCACCACCGCCAGCTCCACCTCCTTTGGACGAGCAGATTCTCCCGGGAGGAATTGGGACTTACAGTATAAGTCACATTTCCTGTTTTAATCAAACGTCGGTTCCTAAGCCAGATGGGTCAATATATACGGTGGCACGAGCAGGGAGTTCGGATTGGAATGATGAGAATTCCAACTGCAGTACTTCTTATACAGCCAGTGGTTTCACGTTGTGGGAAGAATCTCATGCGTTGAAAAAGGGAAAGAAAAGGAAGGAGAACATGGGAGAAAAGCCCGCTGTAAGAGGTATGGTCGTGGTTTATATTCACGGTTTTGTTTTCACGTTAGACATTCATGCATGCAATTCGTATAAAAAAACAGTCAATTTGCCACTCTCACAGTCTCACTTGTTCGAATTTCCGCTCTTCTTTTCCGGCTTTTGTCTGGCTATCCACTCACCCCATAATTTTAGCTGGCTTTGTATGGACATGCAACCATGCACCACGGAGAAAAATGAAAAGAACGGATTAATAAAATGTTTCTCACGTGGAAAAATCTTTGGTCTAACCTCAAAATTCTGTGGCTGCTATATATTATTATAATTTTTGTCACAATCACTACTACTAGGAGTCGCGATCTACATATACTACTTTAATTCTGTAACAGTCATTTATATGTACACTTTATTATTCTCTTTTTTATTTGGCCGGTGCCCACTATCATGCTTTGTGTATTAGGATTAGTAGTCCTTAATAACACGGTTTCACCTGGTATTAACAGATAGGATTAGTCATTTCATCATTATACATTTTTTAAATTCCTATACAAAATATAATAAATAATTTAATTTTTTTAAATTTTAATTCAACTTTTTCAAATCTCAACACAATAATAATATTAAAATATAATATTTTAAATTTTAAAATAAAATATAAAATTCTCTATCTCACTCTCAAATCTGTAAAGTTTTTAATAATAATTTTTTAATTATTAAATAAAAAAAAAGACATAGCGATATGATTGAAAGGACGAAATCACGAGGTAATTTAGTATATTAAAATAATATTACTGTATTACGCTAGTTGTAAAAAAGTTATTATAGAATTGTAATTATCATTTCTCCTCCAGTAACCGGTCTTGCCAATCCAAATTAAAATATGAAGAACGTTAATCCACGTCGGTTTATGGATTATTTTTGCGTAATTCTTTATAGCTATAGTATTTTTCGTATAATAATGATAAAAATTGACTGATTGTCTGTCACGTCGTCTACTTCGGCATTGACAGAGGCAGGGCCGAAGTTGCGGCAACGGACAAAGGTGGAGGGGCCTTCACAGTCGTCTACGAACAACCACCACCGCAACAGCTTCAGCTCTCTCTCTTCCTCCGAGTCAGTCATTTTCTCCTGCTTTATCTCTTCATTTTATTCGCTGCTTTTTGGTTTAACGAACTAAGGGGTGACAGACTTCTATGGGAATGTAAACAGGGCAATGGAGCAGAACAACAAGAGCTTCGTAGACGTGATAACATCCGCCAAGGGTATTACCCTGGAAGATGATTTGGACGATGAAGAAGAGGCGTTTGTCCCAAAGAAAGAGCCCTCTGCTGTAGTCGCTACTACCCACGAAGGTATTGTCAAATAAACCTGCTCGGGTTCCATCACTTCTTAAACTTGTTCGCGTACCACTACTCCAGGAATCATAGCCAGTGTAATATGCCATACAAAAGATTGCTGCTCTTTTTTCCCAAGAAAAAAGATTGCTCTTGGTTCCCTCCTTTTCATTTGATTTGAAGAAGTGTGAGTTTATACAGGGGAATTAAAGGTAAAGGTGGACGGGAAAATCTCTGATCAGAAGGCTAACACGCCACGGTCGAAGCATTCTGCCACGGAACAGCGTAGAAGGAGCAAAATCAATGACAGGCATGTTTTCCTCCCTCACATTGGAAGCCTCTTTCCGGTTTATAGCTTTATCTTTGTATTTGTTGCATGTTTCTGAGAGTTTGCATTTTGAATTTATTTTAAACTTGTATAGTGATTAAGCATTGCTGATCCCTGCTTGTTTAATGTTCTTTCACTTCTAATTTTCTTATACTTTTCCTCATCTTCATGCATATTATTTGTGATGTATCGCTATACAAAGATCAGTTCAACCAATTCCTGCATCAAAGGTGTAATCATCAACGTATTTTTTCTCTTTTTCAATAAACACAGTACCGTGTTTCACAATGAATAGAATGCCCGGGAGTTTGAACTATCTGCTTCATGAACTTTCTTTTGGTTCATTGTACTTGGGGGGTAGATTGATAGTGTGCAAGACCCCTTTCCGGGTCAGATATGCTACTTTCATTTCCAATCCATAAGCCAAGTTATAAGAGATCCATAAAGAACTCAAATATAACTGAAAATCTCATTAATAAAACTTAAACATTAGCAAGTATAACAAAACCCATGAGCTGAAAAGTAGATAAAGTTTCTCAATTTTATAAAAGCCATCATAAATAAAGCTCTCTAATAATAAGATAACACTTTGGCTTGCTAACCCATCTTCAATCTCCCCGATACCTGAGATGTTTAAAACATAAAAACAAAATGAGTTGAATACTCAAAGTGAAAAAGCAGTAGTTCTACCAATCACTACACTTAGAGGGGGGTGAATATGTGTAATCTAATTTTGAAGGTCTTTTAAAAAATATAGACAAACAAATAGTTAATCAAATAACATAAATAATCAACACAATGATTTTGATCATGAAGTGGAAACTCATTTGAAGAACGTCTTCAAATTCTAAAACTACTCCGGGTGTAAGGCACCACCTAAAATTCACTATAGAAAAAGTTTGTTACAACTAATTTAGAGACACTCACAAAACTTTTGTAGTAGCTAAACTTGGCTTGCAACATCACAAGTGACCCACTCGATCTCTACAAGCATGTAGTGCCGGAACTCCGAGCTTTCTATAGCTTCCCACGAGAACCTCTCTATTTCTGCATCAACAGCAGCTCCGGACTCTTCCGGCCAATCAACACGTCCACTTCAATGGACTTTGAATAAGATTTGATCTTGAGTGTGGTGTGGTGGAGATGTGTTTGTCCAAGGGAGATTCACAAGGTGGGGAAGACTCTCTCTATGGCTCTTGAAGCAAATAGGGTTTTTGCTCTATTTCGTCACACCAAAAGAACAGAAATAAGCTGTTCTATATATAGTCCCTGTTGATCACGGCGCTCAAAACCTTGAATTTTAAGTTGTTTTGAACATTGGCTCGAGCGAGGTGTCGAGCGCAAGTCGAGGGCACGTTGTCTTTCAGAAACAGCTCGAGCGAACCTCTCTGGAAGAGTTCTGCTTGAGTGCCACGTCGAGCGCACATTGAGTGAACCTCTCTGAATGGGTTCTGCTCGAGCGTTGCGTCGAGCGCACATCGAGCGAACCTCTCTGGAAGGTTCCGCTCGAGTGCCAGTCGAGTGCCAATTGAGCTGTGTTGAGCCTTTTCATGTTACACCGCTTTAACACTTGTTACAACACAATTTTACACAGGTTTTCACAAGAATATGCCAACCAACTAATTTTTCCCTCAACACAAAGATTATAACTAAGTTTTCACTTTTGAAGGAACGAGTATGTAGTTTAATAGCATTCACACATTATAAATCATTTTCCTCTAATCTCTGGGTGGCCAACACACATTGATGCATTGTGTGTAAGGGTTGGCGGTCTCAAAGATTATGATTTCATGCTTGCGGCCGTAGGTGGAACCTAGTCAAGGAGATGGACATCACTTGATAAACTAGGTGCACTCGAGTGAGCCATTCTTGGCTGACCATAAAAGATAGCTTGCCATCTACCCATCATCCTCTGGTACCATTATTCCTCAACAGTCAAAAGCCAAGGAAAACATTAAAATCCGTTGACATTCATTCATACATCATGTTAAAGGGCATGGTTGTAATCAGTGTAACCTGTGAGGGTATAGTTGTCAATTGTATGTAGTGTATATATACGATGGTACATCAATGAATAAAGTAAGTATTTTCTCCATGTGTTTCTACACATCATATCAGTTTCCTTCCCTTTCTACCCCTTTTGGTTCCTTTGCTTCTTTTCCTCTCTTTCACTCATCATTTAACACACGTATAATACTATAATTACATCACATAGAGGAAGCAGACACAAATCATTTATACACATTCTTTTATAGTATTGAATGCATAAACAGGGCTACCAAAGAAAAAGCTTTAATTCATTGTGATATTTTGAACACAATCTCAGAAAAGAACATTTCAGTGATAGGAAAGAAACAAAGGCATGATTGTATCTACTTGCCTTCCTCGACTTCCAGACTTCCTTAGAAACATAGTAAAAACATCCATAGCTATTACTATCTGATATTTTCATTTTAAGCTAAATTTCACAAATCCTTTTTTGCATACTTGGACAGATGTGATTTCCATGTTTTCTATTTGTGTTTTCAAAGAAACTTCTTGTTTCATTCATAAATAATCACATCATTCGCTCAAGTTAAACAAAAAATACAAAGGTTTTGTTGGAGCATAGTTTATTGACACGGACCTTGTTATTGGAGGCAATTAGTTGATTTACCGACCAATGGGGTTGTTGCTGACATCTTATATTATTTATGGTAACAATGCAGATTTCAGATGCTGCGAGAACTCATTCCTCTTAGCGACCAAAAGAGAGATAAGGCATCCTTTTTATTTGAGGTAAACCAATCTCTTGTAGTAATCCATTCTTTGACTCTTTTTCTTTTGTAGTAATTTGTTCTTTGGTTTCTTTCCTTCACCTTGCAATGTCCTAACAGTTGGATTTGGGGGTTCTCAATCTTTTTGCAGGTTATTGAGTACATTCAGTTCTTACAGGAGAAAGTGGAGAAGTATGAGGGGGCATACCAAGGATGGAATCATGAGCCAGCTAAATTGATGCCATGGGTAAATTTCTTTGCTTCTTATATGTATTTAGTTATTTATTTTGTGTGTGTCCAAATATACCTGGTGAAATATGTCTTTCGGAAGTGAGTTGGGCCTCCAAATATAAGTATACCTATGCATGCACACATAATGATCATATATTTTGGGAATTTATATTTCAATTTAAGCCCGATCATATTAATTCATATTAGTGCTAAAAATTATATGATGGTGTCTGCTTGTTTCTAGCAGAGAAACAATCACAGGCAGGCTGAAAGTCATGTTGATCAATCTCGAGTAAGTGGGTCTGCTCCTGCATTAATGTTTGCTGGGAGGTTTGATAAGAAAACTATCTCCGTCTCTCCAACTTTTGCTGGAAGTGAAAAGAAACCAATTGAACCTGACATTAGTGCTGCCACTACCTTTAAACAGATGGATCACCATCCTGGAATAACCAATCAAGCAGTGACCCTTCCTTTGTCACCAGAACCAAGCTTCTTCACTACAGTCAAGAGTAGTGCTGCAGTACATGAAATCCTTTCTAAATTGGCATCGGATGCAGAAAACATTCTGTCTCAGCCTCAACCACGGTTATGTGAGACGAGATCAGGCACTAATGGGGGCATTACTACTAGTGATAAGCTGAAAGAACAAGAGTTGACTGTTGAAGGTGGTACCATTAGCATCTCAAGTGTGTACTCCCAAAGGTAGTGTATGTTTAATTTACATAATCATTAGATATATGCATCTTGCATTTTTCATAATCATTTGGCCTGTGCATCTTGTATTTTTTTTGAAGGCAAGTCTATTTAGTTTGCACATTTACTTTGAACTCTGAATCTCGCTTTGCTTCCTAATATCTCAGATTCACGTCAGATAAATATTATTAGACACCATGAAAAGTTGAAAAACTTTATTGAATCACAGATTTGGTCTTTGGGTAATGAAAAAGTCTAAAAGTCAGGCATGATTTCTAGGGTACAATTATTCTTGTAGCATGCAATCAGACTCCTTTCATTTGAGGTCAGATGTTACAGATGGCGATTGCACAGTTGCACCGAACCACATCCTTTGATCTTGGTTTTAGGCTATCTTGCCTTTAGCTTAATGAGCAGTTCTGCAATCTGCATATTAGGGAGAAGATGCAACTCATGTCGTCATGTGTTCATTAGCACCTTTTTTAAAATTTGAATATATAGGCTATGTTGTAGTTGCAATCATGTTTTCAACATGGTTGTAAGATGCTATCACAACTTACAAGTGCTAGTAACATTGCATAGTCGTAGGCCTTTATTTTTATTTTAATTCATTATAAGGTGGAGATTATTGGATTAAACCTTTTTTTCACGTGTGCAATGAAATATTGCTGAACTCTAGTTACCGAAAATGTCATTCTGCCACTTTTTACTGTAAGCATCTGCTTGTTCTGCTGATCTATATGGGGATTGTCTTATAGTAACTTTTCAATGCTAACAACTGTTATAGGTTAAAACCAATTTGAGAACCATATTTTGTAACAGCATGTTGATTATGAATCAAGATAATGAAGGCATCTTTGGTATTGAACAGATTGTTGAGTACTCTGACACAAGCACTCCAGAACTCCGGAGTGGATCTATCGCGGGCCAGTATCTCAGTGCAAATTGAGCTTGGGAAGCGATCTAACAGTAGAGTATCCGCCATTAAGGTATATATTGATCCCGCAATTCTTGTATTGGAAGTCTATTTTCAAGTGGAATTTTTCTACAATTACTGCAAAATTTAATTTCTATCTTCAAGGAACTATGTAAATGTGCCTAAAATTTGTCAACCATTTTCCCCTAGGATATTGGTGTTCCCTCTGGCAAACAAGGAACAACATGCACTAGAGTTGCGAATGATGAAGACTCTGACCGAGATTTTAAGAAGCTCAAAACAGGCAAAACCTAATTTGACAATGCCATCTTTATCTTTCTTATTATTGTTATTTATATATCATATAGTTTTTTTGGGGTAGCCTATATCATCTTGGAGGAGGGTTTATTCAAATCTTCCGGTGGGATTTAAAATACGGTTAGATGATCGGATCCACAGATTTCCCGGCAAAATAATGTATGATTTGTTCATCTATTTGTTGTCATCATCACTGAGGTTTCCATATTGATGTTGAGAAGCTGCTCTTTTTTCATGTAAGGCTTCTTCTATTCATGTAAAGTTTCTTTCAAGACTACTTTTCTTGACTTGTGAAATATTACAAGATAATTTATATATATTGAAAAAGTGTCTGCTATAACCTTTTTATTATTTCATTAAATTCCATAAATATGTCTATAATTTTTTTAAATTCAGTGTTTAAGACACGCATTCAATCTGGGCTGTTCTCTATCTTCTGAAGTTTTGAGACTCAAGTTGGCAGTAAATTTTCAGTCTTTTTTTTTTTCTTGAGTCTTTGGTATTCCTCATCCCAAAACAAGCCAGCATGACATGTTCGATTACCTGATAAAAACAAGCATTTACGGATCGAATCACATAATTTCCTAGGTAGATTTTATAATATTTTTGAGATTAATGACAACCACCTACTTTTTGTTCTCCTTTTGACACTTGGACCCAGCTTTTTATTGTGCATATTTAAGACCCAAGCTTTTTAAAATTCGTTTTCGGTGAAAATCATTCACTTACAACTATTTATATATATATATATATATATATATATATATATTGCATAATTCTGTTTTTATTGAGGGATATTTTTGTAAAATAACTTATAAAAGTAGAAAAATTCTTTTCATTAGTTACTATTTACTACCTCACATCATATGAAAAACACCTCATGTAACACCCGGGTCTAGCAACAAGCCGTTTTTCTAAAATTTTTGTTTTTGAATTTATACGTAGAAAGAGCTAACTCTCTAGACTTCCGAGAACAGGACGTTACAGTTGGTATCAGAGACAAGTTCGAGATTCTGCATACTATAATAAGGATTTTGATGAAATTTGAGATTTTGGATATCTGTGGGTTTAGGAAGTAAATTCATACTTGAGGTATAGAAATTTGAGGACTATGAGATGATCATGGGGATATTTTAAGTTTGAGATTCTGCAGACTTTATGGATTGAGGTTTTGGAAATTTTAGGTTTTAGATTTAATTGGCTTATTTTGCAGATTGTAGGACATGACTAGAAGATTTAGGTTTTGAAGTTGACATAAGTTGACCAAAAGTCAAATTTGAGGTTTTACAGACTATAACTTATAAGGTTTTAGACATCAGTGGATTTAGGAAGTAACTCTGGAATTGTGGTGTAGAGATTTTAGGACTAAGAGATGATTATGTGGGTATTTAAGGTTTGAGATTCTTCAGATTTTATGGATTGAATATTTGGAGATTTGAGGTTTAGAGATGGTATATACTTTAAAAGTGATTTAATTCTGCGAACTCCAGGATATGATTTTTCTTTTTATGATATGTAAGGTTTTTGCACTTGCAGGCCTATGGAATACGTCCCACGAAATTTGAGATTTGAGATTTTGCATATTTTAGGAAAACGATTTTTTAAGACACTTGAAATTTTAGTCCCGGTAGGCGTAATGTTGTGGACTGTAAGAAATGATTCTAACATGATTTAAGGTTTAGATTTTAGGTCGACTTTTTGGAAAGAGTTTTGGTTAGGAACTTGAGGCCTAGACTTGTGATATTGATGTTTTAGACACTACAATCATGTTGTTTTATTTTGTGAATTTGACTCTAGTGAGTTAGGAATGTATGGACTGGTTAAATGTGGGGTTAGTTCATTTTAGATGTACGTGCGTGAGTTACAATGTATTTAGGACTACAAGTTGTTAGAATGCGCAATGGAAGCGTGATTTTGGTGATATAATAGTTTCAGAGTTTATTTCGATATTTGTATAATGTTCATAGATTATGTGGAGAGTTCAAAATTATTTTAGGTTTTTAATTATATTTTTGAGGTTATTATATTATGCGGAGAATTTGGAATTTATTATTTGGTCTTTAATTACATGGTTGAGGTTTATATTTTAGACTTGATTTAGATCTTTCGAGGTGTTTGATAAGCAATACAATAAGCGCGAATATATATGTCTAGAGGAAAGATGAGAGGCATCGAGCTTCAATCTTGGAGGGTTAAAATTTTAGACTATTAGGTTTGATAACATGATTAGAGATTGGGGTAGGCAGGGAAATGGTAGGGTTGGAAAAATATTTAGGCCTCGTTTGTGGTACTAGCAAATTTTGACGACGAAATTTTCTTAAGGGGGGAAGGATGTAACACCCAGGTCGAACAACAAGCCGTTTTTCTAAAATTTTTGTTTTTGGATTTATACGTAGAAAGAGCTAACTCTCCGGACTTTCGGGAGCGGAGTGTTACACCTCACACTTTATATATATATATAAAAAAAACTATAGATGTAAAGTGCACGAGTGAATAATGACTGATGCATAACATTTATTATAAAAGTAATATTATTTTACATAAATAATCTCAATTTAAAATATACTATTCACTTAAATCCTTGATGGAAATTGTTGATATGACCATCTGACATCGTGTGCCCAATCATCAATAATGGTACTAAGATTATTAAAAAAAAAAAGGAAAAATAATAAAAATAATAAATTAAAAGGTCTCACCGCAAAGTTGGTGGGATATAACTTCAGCTTCATCTTCATCTTCATCTTGATGTAAGCAAAAGACATCCACCACATGCAATACTTACCACTTCATTATGGATGTAGTAGGTGTGAAGAAGTGTGTGGTGGAGGCAAGACCTTCCCCCACTGCACGTGTGGTATTCTTCTCCCTCCTTACTACAAAGTTGAGGTAAGGGATCAATCTCCTTCCAATACCGCATACAATGGACAGGAAAAATCCATCTTCGTCCATACCCAAAGCTGCGCATGTGGAGATCTTATGAGGATTTCCAGCTCTATATATCCACTTGCAAAGCTCCAATCCATATCACAGTTCAGTACATCACAGTGGTGGACCAAGGCATTGTGGGCTTGGGTTTGAGTAATAAAGGGTGTAGTCAGGCTCAGTCCCTTAGCTGTGTAGAGACCTGTGATTGGCTACGTCAATGTGTAAACTGTTTGCATAAATTAATGTCCCTTAGTTCAGTTATTTTATATATATAAAAAAAATAACGTAATCAATCACATTAATAGAATGTATAAAAAATACGTAAAAATAATTATATATAGAATTTTTGATTAAAAAATGCTCGAACTTTGGATATTAGTTAGTGGTGGTATTAGAGAAACACATGGCCTAATTAATTTAATTTTAAGATTTAAATGTACAATTACCAAGGAGCCCCCATAAATAGTGATATCTTGAACTACATTGGATCAGGTGCTGCATCAAAATTTGGAAAACGTTGGATCAAGAGAAAATTGGGTGTCTTCTTCTCCAAATTGATCATTTTTTGCTCAAACACTTGCGATGTTCCCCAATTTAATGGACACCAACTCTCATTAGCTACAGACTCCTAGAATGAAGTCATAATGCTTGGTTTTATCACAGCCCTTCACAATCTCTTGCTTTCCTTTCCTCTCCTCTTTGATGGGCTATTGTTTATTATTAGTGATATCTATCAAGGATTTGGGTTCAAATTTTAGTTGAAGTTAGATTCATATTTTAATGGGAATGAATATTCATCTCAAACATAAATAAAATATTACTCTGTTCACGCCATTCCCATTTACATGATAATTTGTTTTATTGGATCTCTAACTCATTAAAAAAAAAAGAGTTATTCTATTTTTAAATCTGTGTTTTAAATCTGTGTAGAATACACAATCCACATCACTCACATAATATGACTTGATCTGTAATATTCAAATTTCAAAATATATCTTTTAAAACAAATTATGTTATGTAAGCACTTTCCTAAATGTGTTATTCATGCTGGCTTATAAATATAATTTAAAAAAAATCTAAATTAAAAAGAAAATATTTTGTAATACATTTTTTTCACACATATATATAAATAATAATGTTAAATACAGTTATAGGGTATGCAAGTATTGTATACTCATTTTAAGAGAAGATAAATTTGCGACTCATATAAAAAAAATATTTTTTTAATAGTAAATCATGTTTTTTTTTTTAAAAAGTGCATGTGATTTATACATTTTGAAATTATAAATATTATTTCTTATATATATATATATATCATATTTATTTGTGTACTCTAGTACCTGGCCAATTCTTATTCGTTTGTGTGATAGTTGAGCATATTAAAAGTAGTGGCCCTCCATCCTCCTAGGTGGTTCTTGGATCATTCAATGAAAGCCTATGAACATTATTAGAAATTATTAAAAAATAATTTATTTTTGAGAGAGGACTATATATTAATGTTTCTCAATTCTCCCACTTCAAGACATTGGTACTCTCGTGACAAAAAACAATGTTTAGAGACGTATGGATCTAAAATTCTGAATCCCTTCCGTGACCAAATCAATGTGAAATCATAATTTATTTTAAAAATTTTAATTAATAAAAAGAGATAGATTTTATTATTTATTTTATATCTTAATACTCTTTTTTACGTGTGAGTTAGATTCCTTCTCAATTAGTAAGTCCAACACGTAAAATATTTAATTAAATAGGATAAAATATAAAGTTAGAGTTCAAATTCAAGACCTCTGCTATGATATTATGTGTAATAACTATTTATCTAAAAACATTTTAACTAATAAAAAAAAATTTATTATTTATTTTATATAATGAGAATCAATACCCAACAACCTTCTTTTCAAGGGTAGGTTCACCTTAGGATTCCTGGTTATCATTTTTTGGACCTACAAGTATAATCCCAAACATTTTTGATTTTTGATTTTTCAAAAACAGTTATTTTATTCTCAAATTTGTATGTAAAACACATCTAATAAAATACTTACATAAAATAATTTAATTTAGAAGATAAAATTTAAAATCTAAATCTTAAAAGTTTATTCTCAAGCCAGTGTGTAAAGCACAGATAGTAAAATACTTACATGACATAATTTGATTTGGAAGATAAATTTTAAAATTTAAATTTTACAAATTAAATCTTATCATTTAAGTTATTGAATGATGTGTTCTACATATCAACTTATAATAGAATAACTCATTTCAAGAAATTATTACCTCCTTTTCTTGTTCTCATTTTTCCACTCCTCTTATCTTTTGTTCTCATTTTTTCTTTTTATTGGTCAATTTTTTATGTTATTTAAACCTGCAAATTCAGGAAGGATTCCAATGAAAACAAACTCTTTTGTCCCTGGCTATAAAACAATTTAAATTGCAATAAATATTAATAATTAATTACGATTAAGTTTATAATTACAAATGCATTAATAATTTTTTGATTAAACAATTTCATTAATTAGAATAAGCATAATATGTTACATCTTTTGGAGTAATGTTACTTATAATCTTCTCATCATCTCATGATGCGGTATTAGTTAATTAGAGATTATTATTATGTTTCACTTGTGAACTTATCATTTAATGCTATATCATGAAATGATAAGAGGATGATGAGAAAAATAATGATGAATAAATTTTTTCTTTCCTTAGTTTCCCATATAGCTGATGTGAACAATATCATTGTTTGCCTTTTTGGCCTACTCATATTAAATTCACACCCTTTTTTCCTTTTTTTCATTTTTATTGTTTTGACAAAAATGCTTGGGATCCCGAGATTGGAGAGTGCCTACCAACACTTTTTTTTTTTTTTAATTTAGTAATTAAGTAAGTATTTTTTGATGAGATTGTGATTTTTTTTTTTAAATGTTTAAGGATATAAAAAAAAAAATGTATGAAAAAAGGCATTTGGCCTTCTAGGGAGAATACATCGGGTGTATCACGACTCTTTTTTTAATTGAAAAACTACCTTTTGAATGGAAGTCTGGAGTTCGAAACCCCCCCTTCCCCAAATGTATTAAAAAAAAAAAAATCCTCCCCATCACCTTTTTTTATTATATATCTTAAATGAAAATTATTCATATAGTCTTAAGGTGGACAAATCATCTATACTCCATTTAAAAAAAGTTGACAAATTTAGGACTCACATAAAAATAAATCTATTTTTTCAATGTGGATTCTATTTTTTTTTAAATGTGTGAGATATGCACATTTTAAAATTGTATCTAACATTACTCTATCAACTATGGATGGATTAATAAGTTTCTTCAACTAAAACATATTAGATTGACAACCTTTTATAACTATGAAAAATTCTACGTACTACACTATAATCTTACTACTATTCTACTGTAATAACGTGATATTGCTCATCAATTTTTTTTATTTTTTAAAAAATTAAAAATAACAAGTATCCAAAAGTGATGATATACCAAAGATAATATAAAACGGAGTTATTAAAAATAAAAAATATCTTAAAGTGAATGGAAAATATCAAATGAATATAAATAAGATCAAATGATAAATATATTCCATTACTCAACTTACAATAAGCTTCACAAATTTATTTATTTGTTTTTTTGAGTCTTTAGGAGAAATTAATTTGGTCAACTTCTACATAAATATTGAGCAATAAAAGCTAATTGTCTGAATGGATCTTCTTTTCTTCTCTTCTCCCTGTCATTATCTTTTGGAAAAGGAAAAGGAAAAGAAAAAGGAAAAGGGAAAGTATCTTTTATCATCAATCACCGATCATTAAGTTGGTGGTACCCTTGACAACATCTTTATTATCAATCACCGATAATTAAGTTAGTCTCCACATATTTCACGCGTCTTCCAACAAAGTAGACAAGTTCCACCTGATCTCTCTCTCTCTCTCTCTCTCTCAAGAGGGAAAATCATTAAAAGCAAACACATTGCCACCTAATCAAGAAAAGGACCACATGCAATCATTTAAGATTTCATACAATCCCAATAAAATAGTCTGAAAAGGATCAATATAGAGCTGTTTATACAACTTATCACTTCACATATGATCTGTGTCTGCAAATTTGCATATTCTACCAACAATTTATGCACAAAATCTCCAGGTTGACCAGAATTTAGCAAGCGTGTTTACACCCACACAAAGGGATCACAAACAAACACATCTGTCTTCCCCAGACTCCCCCACTGACCACCCAATGGTCCTCAAAAACGAGAAGCTTATGTTTAAAATTTCTCTATATTATTTGACTGGCTACATCGGCTGGCTTGTCATTATCACGTGCTAGGCTTGTGAGTTGTGACACTTACCTAAACCTAGTTGTTTTTCATGCTTTGTCTGCAAGTTAACACAGTTCCACGAATTACAACCACCCTAGTGTCTGAAAAAGGGGCATTATTTAACTGGAAGAGCCAGTCAGCCCTTTTTAGATGACTTAAAACCCAAAAGGTAATATTGAACACAACATATTAAACAATGTAGTGGTTTGCAAAAACTGCACACACACTTCACCTTATCATTCCATGGTGAATTAGTGCGCCCAAGCAGTAGGGCAGTGGCAATGATGTGTAGGGGATAAGATTATAATGTAATTTATGCTAGAGAAAATCAGAAGACCGTGGCCAATCCCAGAGGGTTAAAAAAAGATAAAAAGAAACAAGAAAGAAAATGGAGGGGAAGAGGTATATTAACCTTCCATGAATCCACAGTTTGCATAAACCAAATCTATATTTGCATCCCTCCAGTGTACAATGCAGATCCTTCTGCTCTCACCCTGTAATGGCAGGGTAGCTTCTATACATGAATTGGATCAATTATTGGCAAAATAAAAAAAGATAATGCTGTCCTCTAGTTGCTTCCATAGATCCTCCCCAGGCTTTCTTTAAAGTTTAAAATCCATGTAATCTTCTCTTCGGAACAAGTTTCTTCATTATCATTGTACCTCCGTGTGGAGAACTATCTAAGATCTATGCTGAAAAAGCACTGTAGAAGTACACTAATGAATATCACAATCTCCTGACATAATGCTTACGTACTACTGAACGATTCGTCTGACGGTGGCAAACACTCTTCTGGGTTGGCATAGAAATAGTCCTCTTCTTTGGGTCTGTCTGGGATCACCAACCTTTTAGTTGGGTTACCCATTCGATATGCATGAGTTTCCTTCACTGCTGATGAGAACTCATCCCAACTAAGTGTTCCCATATTGTACTGGTCTATCAAATTTACCAGCATTCCTCTATCCAATAAAATTGTCTTCTTAAATCCAAGAAATCTGAAAAGGAAAACAGATGTCTCAATTGAAATGAAATGTTTCAGCACAATTAAAATGGACTAGCATTCAAAGCATATAATATAAAGTAAATCCAGAAACATAGAGAGACCACATCACAAGCCTCCCTTGTTGCCCAAAATTGGCAATCTTTTCAGTCAAAAAAACATATAACTTTAAGTGTCATGCACAAACTACAAGTCTCTGGTAAAAAATACAGAAAACTGGGATGGCACTTGTAGTGATTTAAATTAGCAAAATTCATTTTTCCTAACTAAAAGAAACCACTAAACTGGTTAAGTAATTACAATACCTGCGGTGGCCTTCAACAACCTTGGCCATGTTTCCATCAAATGTAGGGACAAAAATATCACTCTCCAGTGAGACTAGATAATCCAATGCGGCCATCTGGGATGAGTGATTTTGGAAAAACCTAAGGTCAGACGGTTCCAATAGTGTCTCCTTTCTGACCTGTATTAAGAAACCCAGGACAAGCTGTAAAGAGGAGGAAGAACAATAACCAAGCACCAAAGTCTAGGATTTTGCCTCAAAATTATCTACTCACCAATTTTGGATAAGCCCTCGCAAGACTTGCCATTCTCCTTTCTCCACCATAAATCTCACCAGCTGCTATATAAATCTGGAAACTAGGATCGATGTCCAATGCGCTGAGTGTCAGAGCAGTTTCCTCAGGTGTCAAAGGGCACAGACCATCTTTCCTTTTCAATTCAGAGTTTATTATTTTCTCTTTCCACCAGGGATAAGCATACCTGTAAAATTATGCAAATGATGAGATGGACTGAGGATGAAATTTAATTTTGAGAGTTCAGACAGCCCTGTCTGATTGCTCATTAGAGAAATACACAAAGCTTCACCTCATTCTTGTCAACTCCTCCACCTCCTCATTGTTGCAACCTTGAGTGCAGCCAGAAAATGCCAACATGTCCATTTCATACCTAAGATGAAGTACCAGGAATGGACCATTTTGCCTTAGAAGTTTGATAACCCTTCTACCCAACTCTTCTATCTGAGAAGTGAATCTCAGAGCACTAAAATTTACTCTGCAGCGCAGCTTCTGGAGCATCAAAGGTTGGCCATTATTGGCCAGTCGAGCATCGGTCCTATTTAGATGTACAACTTTGTACTTCTGTATTAGAGGAAGAATCTGTATGACACAAACACAAACAGTAACCATTACTTTTGACAGAAATCTTGACAAATGAAAAGGATCATAACTGGTCAAGTATAATGCTAAATATCGAATAATTGTTGCTAATGGTTGAGGTAAATCCTACATTCCAAAGAAAAATATAGAAGTTCCCAAGAAAAAAATCCAAGCCAGCAATAGTCGGGGCATTTTCAACGATGTTTAGGTTTTGTGACATGCAATCTGATGTTCTTGCCAAACAGAAGGGGCCACCGTTAGGTCCAGAACAACAATATAAAACAAACCTGATTATGATAGTAAGATATGTCAGACCAGCTGATTGGAGGCATTGAATAAACTCTTCCTAGTTCCACTCTCTTCTTGAGCCTGGGAGGCAATTCTTTCAATACTCGAACCTCATCTCTCAAGGAAGTAATGAAATGATCCACATCAAATATGTCTTGGAATTCACTGCAACATTTATACATTAATATTCATTTGACACAAAGAAAGAGAACCATGCTTCATAACTAGGGAGTGGAGAGAAAAGTTAAACACACCTGGGATCAGCCCAAAATGATGTTTTATCCAGCTCAGGGACTATAAGTGTGACATTTAAATATCTTGCAATAGCAACCATGTCACAGATCTGTAAACAGATAAACATAAGACTGATCACCATACGGATGGATACATTTCCATATTTAAAATATCAGAAGTTAGATCACTCAATACAAGGTCATCTGCAAATGGAGGCATGATAGTTAAACACTCACCGCTGCTCTCATTTGATTGAGTCCTCCATTGCATGAGACCATCAGGTAACCGTTGTTCTTATAAACCCCTAAATAGCACACACCAAAACTTAGATTGATGTACTACTGATCATCAACAAATAATAATGATAATGATAATGTGGCACTAGAATCCTATCACATGGAATAACTGAGAATCAAATATTTCTTCCAAAATGAGAATTTCCCAACATCCCAAATACAAAGATGAAAATGAAAAAAAAGCTTTCAAAAGCCCATTTAACTAGTGAAAATGAAAATGCAGAAAACTACATTTCCAGGTTTCAAGAAAGTCGCCTCTGATTAGATCACCACTCCAACGTATAAACCACTGAACCCAAACAAAAGCAACAAAGAAGATCACAATCAATTAGGGAAAGAATCTCACTTTTGGGCGGAAGAACACGGGGCGGAACAAGGGGCACACTAACAGCGTTGTTAACAGAGGACTCCTGGGAGAAACAAGAGGGCCAGCCCTTCAAAACCCTAGGCCCCCACATATCCCCCAATGCCGTCAACTGTACGACGCAGGTCCAGAGCAAAACGGAAGTCGTGGCGCGTATCATCCATAGCTTCATCCTCGACCTCGACATCGAGCTCTTCAGCTTATCAACCCTAGCCTCTCCCCCACCACCCATTGCCTTCAAACCCATCTCTATTCTCCTCTCTCTCTTCTCCTCCTCCTTATATTCACAGCTCTTCCTCTCTATCCTGCACATCTCGCTCCTCTTCCCCCCATGCAAAGCGATTTGTTGTCATTCAGCAGTATCAGCTCATGATCAGGAAGTGGAAACGGAGAATGAAAACCAAAACCCTAAATTCAGAAACAAAAAAAAAAAAAAACCGAATTTCTCATTATGGCTCCGTAACCGTGATAATTTCCAAAACAAGAAAGATCTAAATCCTTCCTAAAGCTCACCGAACCTTACCACAAATAGCACGATTTCCAGCCCCCGGAAAAGAACACTGATCTCCACGCGCATTACCCAACAAAAAGCTTCGATCCTCACCAATGCCGAACTCGGAAGCACCAAGCAATGAAAACGATAAGATCTTGGACTTCAAAGGGATCGAATTCAAAATCGGCAATACCAGTTAATACAAAGCACTTGGGAGATCAGGAGGAATTCTGGTGACAGATCGTTACAAGTCTCCCGAGAGCCCGGCCCGGCCCGGCGAGTGAATCAGCGCGAGTACAGACAGAGAGGGAGCTTCTAATCGGAGGGTTGGGTCGAAAGCAAGAGAGAGGGAGAGGGAGGGAGAGAGAGAGGGGTCGTGTCAGCCAATAAATAGGGGCCAGCTGGGAGGGGATACAGTGGGTCCAAGGGAATTAAGTGTGGAAGATCCGGCGGTGGATATTAAGCTACGTGGCGTCGGCGACTGTCCGTAAAGGGGTTGGTGGTTGCTTTCTTTCTTTCTTTCTATAGTCCGCCTTCCTGGTTTATTACGAGCGGGCCGAGTGTGCATTCCATTTTTTGCTGTCCCGACTCCTCTCCCTTCGTACGCCGCCGACAAAATCTCGCGATATTTTACTATATATATAATATATAAATATATATATATATATATATATATATATATATATTTAGGAGTAATTCTATATATTACATTCTCATTTTACTGTTATCTTTAAGGTGTAAAGGGTCCGGTTTGGTTTGATTTTAGACAAAATTTAAGACCGAACTTTTATACACCGATTTTGTATTTTTAAGAATTGATTCCGCATCGGTTACATCCTAAACCGGTACTTTTAGATTTATCGATTTTGGTCCGATTCGATCTGATTTTTCAATTTTAATATACTATATACTATATTATATAATATATAATAATATATTATAGTATATAATACTATAATGATAATATATTGTAGTATATTATAATATATATATGAACCGGTCTGGTTTGATCCGGTCCGATTTTAGAAAAAGAAACGTCAAAATCAAATCGATTTTGACTGGTTTTAAGAAAAATAAAATTGATACTGGATCGAACCAAACTCGATACCGGACCAAATCTATCGGTTCGGTTCGGCCTGATCTGGTTTGATTTACTGGTTCACCGATTATTTTTATACCCCTAATCATCTTATAAATATAAGATGTGGCACATGGCCGTTAATAGCGCCTATCCGGCTTGGATATCTTATTTGGGTTTACATTAAGAGATTCATACATCATTGAGATACGGTTAGCAAGGTTTCCATATGTCATTTGTTTTTCTAGGATTTATCTCTATAGACTCATCCTGACATTATATAGATACGGGTAGTTGACTTTATCCTTTAACTCATACGGTCACGTGTTTAATGTAGTTTGATCCTTACTCGTCTTTTACCACATGAATCTCTGATGATTTTGGTCTTTAGTCGCCTGAAAATCTTTTACCGCCCATTGAACATTTATATCCAACAACTATGATTAAAAATGCATAAGACATGCTAGCATTACTCTCTATATGAGATTTTATGTTATTGGTCACCTTCTCATTCCCTCTAGTATAAGTATAGTTATTTTTGTGTTTTTCTAAATGCTTTGGTTATTATTTTTTTTTTTTGTTTGATTTTATAGGACATTCGAAGCTTTGATTTACTATCGTATACCATCAACCGCCACATAGGCGCCATCCCGGAGTCACTTGGTGTCCAAGTCTACCTCATCAACCGGTCAAAATATTGTTTTGACCGGCAAGCGCCTCCTTCGGTGAGTGAGCTCCCTACTCCTCGTCAAGCTCAACCGTAATTTTGCTGGCTTTTGCATCTTGGTTGTCCAAGAGCTTTGTGCTCTCCCTTTCGACAATGTGAATTTGGTGTTCAACAAGAAAAATTCTTCTCATCAGTCACTATCCACCATCTCACATCCCACACTCTATGAAAAACACTCATACATCCTATAAAAAATCCCACACTCTATAAGTGTGGAGTGTGTGATGTGAACATTAGTTGATTTGTAGCAAAACTCGTTCAACAATATCTACTTCATCGATCAAAGATTTTACGGAATGCTCTTCAAGGCAATATATCCATCTTTAATTTGCACTAAAGATCACCCAAGTAATTGTGACATTTTCTTCACTTTATGCTAAGAAGTATGAGACCAATTATATATATATAGCCATTTCCGGTTTTTTTTTTGGCTTTATGTCAACCTGTTTAGGGCTCGTTTAGATAGTGAAATGAAATGAGATGAGATAAGATGGTTTTAGATGAGTTGAATAAAATATTAGTAAAATATTATTTTTTAATATTAGTATTGTTTTGAGATTTAAAAAAATTGAATTGTTTATTGTATTTTGCATGTAAATTTATGAAAGTTATAATGATCAGATGATATGGGTTGAGAGTGTTTCTGTATTCAAACGGGGCCGATTCCAACATTTGTTAGGTCCTATATCCCAACATTTGCGTTATCGTTTTAATATAATGTTTATATTTCTCATAAAAAAATTAAAAAAAAAACAAGCATTAGTCATCAAGAGAAAGGTTGTTCAATTTTGATGTTAATAATAAAACATTGTCAAATTTATTTCGGATACCCCTTCTTTAATGTAATCGTGGTTTCCTTTTCTTTTTTTTTTTTTTAAAAAAATCATGTACGTACAAAAAATATTTATAAAGAGAAACAGCTAAAATAATTTTGTTTTTTGTTTTTAAAAGTAAGCTAAAAGGCTCTTGATAATACGAGTTTATGTACTAAAACAATTCATAAGTTTTATACAGATTGAATTTATACCCTCCAACACGAAGTTGATACTTGAGGTTTTTATTAAAAAATTAAAATACACGTACGTCCACATTAGAATAAACACATTAAAAATTAAGAAAATTAAAACTAAAATTTGAAAAACAAAATAAGAGTGGTTGTCCATCCCATTTGGGGTAGATTTGCCCACCCGGCCGGAATCGCGGTGGCCCTCGCAACTCAAGTGCGGGTGGTCGAAGGCTACCCCGGCCGTGATGGGTCTTGCTGCATGGGACTGGCCACCATGGGGTGATTGCCACTTCTAAAGGGTTATAAGGCTTTATGTGTTAGTGTTATAGTCTAAGATTTTCAAAAAAAATTAGAATCGTTTGTCTAAAAGAGCAATGCTACGAAAACAGACCATAGAGGTGCCGACATGGTGAGATGAATGGTCAAAAAAATTTGATTTTCAAAGCTCTGAGTCTCTCTCATATCTTTCCATCTTTCCTTTCCAAAAAAGTTCTTGTTCCCTTCCAAACAAACTCATGGAATACGACAGAGTTTGATTATTTTCCCTCAAAAGCTCTGAGTCAGCTGCTATAAATATTGTAGGAAAGAGAAATCATAGGAGACCAGAGTGAGAGGAAGATGCAGATCAGTTTTAAAGCTAATTTGGAAGTGTCAACTCTCTCTCTCTCTCTCTCTCATGTGCTCATATGTTTCAAGTTTGAAAAGAGCTAAATGAAAAACTATCATTCTCAACATATCACTTCTCTGATCATTTCAACGAGTTTTCTTGTTTTTCTTGGGTTATATTTTTCCATTTTCCATCACCTTTTCCATAATCATTCGATAAAATAGTGAGTTGGAGTTCTATTTTTCTTTTTCTTTTATAATTTATATAAAAAGAGTTATGCTAGATATAATTTTAGCGTATACTTATGTCGTCTCTTAAAAAATTGAGATTCATCACAAAAAAAAAATCATTTTTTTCAAATAAATTCTACTTTTTACACATGGCTCCTAAGTAGAATACCTTGTTTATCTTTTTAATTTAGGGATCCGTTGTAATAGTTAGGCTACGTTTAGATGTTGAACTGAGTTGAGTTCCAAACGAAGTTTAACACGAAGATTATTCTTTGAGAAAAAAACATAGAGAATAAATCTCAACTCAAATAAACCGGATTTTTTTTCCATCTTCCCCTTTGGATTGTTGACATGTAACAAAATTTGAGATTTCCAGACTAAAAAATTTATGTTTTGTATAAAAAAAAATTGATATTTGTAAGTGTGTAAGTTCCATTTACTTCCTTTAAAATATTGGATAAATTTATGACTCATATGAAAAAATTATTTTTTTAATGGTGGACTTCACTTTTATTCAAAAGAAATACGAGACTTGCATACCTTAAAACTGTATCTAATATTATACAAAATAGAACCTGAATTACAAACATGATAATTAAGGAATTTGATATTTATAACCATATGAGATTTAGTTCAACTAATTAGAGTTACGTGACATTACTTGTCAACCTTGAGATGAAATTTTGTTTCAAAAACATAATTGTTAATGTCTTAATTTGCACAATAGACCGGAATTGAGGAAATAATTATCCTGGCCTATGAGATGATTCGAGCTTCAATACGATACTCTTCGCATTCATCCATATGATAAATAATAAATAATCGAATAAAAGTAAATGCAGAGAGAAACAAGGATTTACGTAGTTTGGCATAATGCATACATCCATGGGTTGTTTGGGGGCAAAATCCATTATAATGGGTGATTTTACAATCTCTCATGGCTCATAAATTGTTTAATACAATGAAGAAATTTATGAGAGATCCTTTGGAGTCGTTATGTGTGGTGAAGTTTGGCATATGGTGCTTCTGTGGAGAGAGCTTGTGGAGAGTCTGTTTGTTTTAAGGGCGATTTACTAGACAAGAAGGCCTTGAGAATCTTCAAGTTAATAATCTGTATAATAAATTTTGAAAATTGATCTCTGGTTTCCAGTTTGGTCCTTAGTTTTCTGTTTGTTTTGTGTTAAGTGGTGAAGAGCTCAACTTGGGGAGATAGGCAGGAGGTGCACTCGACAACATTAGATGTGAGCATGTAGGTCTACTTTGGCGGGATATATACTCGACCATATTAGGTATGAGCATGTAGCTCAATTTTGAGTTTGTTTATTTGTGTAAATGTTAGCCATGAGAGATTGCTTATTGTTGGTAAAGAGTGCATATTTTCCATGATTGATTTTTTGTGTGTATTCTTATGATCGTTTTTACTTTTGTTGGTAGTAGTGGATTTTCTACCCCTTTAGTGTAAATTGTTGTTGGTGTTCTCGTTTTGTTGTTTGTTGGTAGTAACCCGCTTAAGTGGTCAAGAAGCCTGTCGACTCCCCAGGTCCACATTAGGTGGCTGCCGAAGGAAACTCGTGCGAGATGGTTGTAGAGCTTGGTGGCTTGTTCCCCAAGGTAACCCACTGGCGACGGTTGTCACGAGCATAAACACTCGGCGTTTGCTAAAGAAGATGTTGTGCTTTCACGCCAATTGGTTGCACCATGAGTCTTTGACTTGACACTGGTGGCTAACTGCTGGGGTTGTGGGGTCTTGTGATCTCCACACCCATTGGTTGTACTGCGAGTTTTTGACTCGACATTAGTGGCTAACTATAGGGGTTGTGGGGTCTTGTGCCTTCATTGCCCATCGGTTGCACCACGAGTCTTTGGACTCGACACTAGTGGCTAACTGTAGGGGTTGTGGGGTCTTGTGACCTCCACACCCGTTGGTTGTATCGTGAGGCTTTGGACTTGACACTGATGGCTGACTGTTGGGATCGTGGGGTCTTGTGCCCTCATTGCCCGTTGGTTGCACTGTGAGTTTTTGGACTCGACATTGGTGGCTAATTGTTGGGGTCGTGGGGTCTTGTGACCTTCATGTCCATTGGTTGCACTACGAGTCTTTAACTCAATATTGGTGGCTAATTGTAGGGGTCGTGGGGTCTTGTGCCCTCCCCGTTGGTTGTACCACGAGTCTTTGGACTCAACACTGGTGCTTGAGGGCCGTTGTTCATCGTGAGTCTAGGTACTCGACTTTGGTGGGGCTGTTGCTCACCGCGAGTCTAGGGACTCAACTTTGATGTTTGATTGGATGCTCGATCATATTGTTGTGGCGGGAAGTTTAGTTCGACCGTCTTGAGAGGTTTCACCTAAAATCAAATAGGTTAGCATGATACAAATTACAAATTTGAGATTTGTAAACTTGAGCCATTTTGCTAGAGTGTGGTAAAGGCCGGTGACACACAGGTGATGTCTGCAAGCAGCCATGCTTTGGCATTCATGAAGGCTCAGGATGCTCGTAATACCAAACTATCTATTTTGATGAAGACATATTAGGATGTCGAGAGGGGCTTTGTAAGCGGTGTCCTGCACCACGCGGGTGATTTCCAGCAAAGTATATTCCAGAGAAATTTTGCTGCCACTTTCCCTTTTTCCCAACTGTGATTGTTCGCTGCTAGAGGAGTTGGTCTGGTTACTCACCCAAGGTGTTGGTCTTGCACGGTGGACTGCTGAATTTTTGCTCGCCGAGAGGCGTTGATCTTGTTGCTCGTCTAGAGGAGTTGGTTCGGTTTCTCACCCAAGGCGTTGGTCTTGTATGGTGGACTACTGAATTTTTGCTCTTTGAGAGGCATTGGTTGGGTTGCTCGCCTAGAGGAGTTGGTCTGGTATTTGCGGAATTTTTGCTCGCCAAGAGGGATTGATCTTGTTGCTTGCCTAGAGGCATTGGCGATCCACACCCCTTAGATAACAACCAAGGGGCATTGGCCTAGTTGCTCGTCAAGGGGCGTGGGTCTGGTTGCTCGCCGCAGGGGTGGCGAGGAATGGTGGGCGTGGGCCGTGTTCATTGTCTCCATGGTTGCACCATGGCTCACAAATGGCTATGGTGGTGAAGAACTTATTGGCAAACACTGGAACTTTGGTGGCGAGCACCTGTGGGAGGAATTTCTGAGGCGAGAAGCTCTGTTGCCGGTCTACAGCAGGAGTTCCATGGTCGAGGGTTATCATGCCAGGACAGAAAACTCCAGTGGGTCAGGTAGTTGCTACCGGCAACTTCACTAGCCCCCTTTTGTCATTGGAGGTGTAGAACTGTGAATACCTCCTACTGGTGTCTAGGTCCTTCGGCGATGAGGAATTGTTCAGCAACCCTTATGTGGTCTAGGATCTCCTTTGATGGCGATAGGAAATGTTGGTGAGGCAGGTGGTAGCTGTCGTTTACCTTGTTGGTGTATGAATATCTTGCTTAATTTTGGGCCTTCGAAAGTGTGTGTGGTGCAATTGAGCTCGCCAGCTATTTGTGGAGGGTCACGGTGAGTGGAGCTACGGTGGCGAGGATCACTGTGTTGGTGACAAAAAAATTTGGCGGGTATGGTCGTGGCCTATGGTGGTCTTTCAAGTTGCCCAGCAATGCGCATCGATCCTCTGCCTGCGGCATTGTGCTCGACATGATCGGCTTTCGTGGTTGAGGAACTACCCTATTAGCAACAAAAATTGCCTGCAGTTCTGGTGGCTGCCTGTGGTTCCCCAGCAAACTCACAGGCACCTGTGCATGGGCCTTCGGCAGCTTGTTGCTATCTGCCCACACTGCTGTCTGCCCACACTGTGCATGGCATGCACAACGCTTTGATCCGATGAGTTTATGGCAAAAGCCTTCCTACGTATGCTGTGTCTTTCTTTATCCGACTGCGTTTGGATGTTAAACTAAGTTGAGTTAAAATGATAAAATATTATTAGAGTATTATTTTTTAATATTATTATTATTTTGAGATTTAAAAAAGTTAAATTGTTTATTATATTTTATGTTAAAATTTAAAAAAATTATAATAATAAATTAAGATGAATTTAATTACCACACGAAGCATGAGTCATCTTGTCCTATTTCTTTTTGATTTTATCACTTACCTTGATTATCGATCTTATCTCAATATTAAATTATAGGTGGGTGATTTGATCCGACAACGATAATTTAAAAGCCGATAGGTTGTGGCAGTACATGAACATCCGTACATGAAAGGAAGACTTTGAGCTTTGAAATTTAGTTCCCATACTCACTAGCTGACACGTGGACTTAGGTGTAGGATCATGTCACCAAGCTGCCATTTTCTGATAGGTAAAGCATCAACATGACTCGATATGAAGCTTTTTAAATTTTAATATATGATATGAAAGCATGTCCTTTGGAAATAACATTAATGATAAGCATGTGATCACCAACCCTTATATTTTATACCTTTAAACTTATAATTTTTTGATTTTTGTAATCAAATTTCAAGTACCTAAAAAAAATTTCACATGAAGTGCATGTTCTTAAAAAACACAATGAAATCATTTTTAATTTAAATATTTAATAGAAAAATATAAATAAGCAACCTCATAACAAATATAAAATTAAAAGCAATAATTAATAATAAATACACATAATTTTTAATAAAGAGGAAAATTTTTCTAAGAATTATTTAAAGAGTAATGCTACATACAGTCGTGAAGTACACAATTGTTATGCAGTCACTTTGAAAAAAACTAGAGTCTATCATTAAAAAATTAATTTTTTTATATAGATCCCGTATTTATTTATTTTTTTTAAAATAATTGTGCAGCGGTTACGCATTTATGATTGTAACTATTATCTCTCTTATTTAAAACAGTAAACCATTCTACATGTTTCGGTAACCATGCATCTATAAATCCAATCCACTAAAAAAAGTAAATGGCTATAGTCAGTTTTATTACAATTACAACTTTGAACCGATTTTTGGTGCGTCTTTGGCTATCCATATATTTTCACAAATAAATGCTCAAGATACCAACTCCAACTAGACATCATATGCTCGAAACTTTGCATTCACACTCTTAGCCCGAAATCTTCAACAGTCAATAAAAAAAAGTGCCCAACATATTACTTGGGTTAATGTTAGATTTTTGTAATTTATTTTTAACTTTTTCAAAATTAATACTTGAGTTTCAAAAAACTCGCAATTAGATATCTCCGTCGATTTTACGCTAACGCCTAACGGCATGATTGGCACGTGACATCAATAGAAAACTAAGGTATATTTGGTTTTGCAATTAATCATATATAGAGTTTATTTTAGTACCAAAAAGAAATTAATAAGTAAAATAATGAATATTTGTCATGTTGGGGCATCCCATTAAACTAGATAGGATGATAAGGTAGGGAGTCTCATTTCATGTGTAAACATGAGCAAGCTTCGTTTCTTCTGGCATGGGAAATTTACATAGGTTAAGTTGATATGTAATTTCAATGAAACCCCAAAGTTGAAAATGGTTTTCTAATATGATGGATCCTATTTTGTCAAATGGGCAATCAAGAGTAGTAGTTGACGGATCACGGATCGGCTACCTTGGGGGTTAGAGGTCGCGTCAATATGGGTTGCCCCGCCTGAGTCATGGGAAGGAGTGTTTTTATTTATTTATTTATTATTTTTTTAAAATTCTGATAGTTTTCTAATATGATGCTTTTAATAGTTTTGATCTAATGGATTTTTTGACCGAATAATTTGATTTTGAAACAAATCATAAGAACTACTTTTATATTTAACCCTATTCGTCCTTCATGATATTAGTTGAGTTACATAACAAACAAACATTCGAGACGCAACCCTCGCCCCCCGAGCGTCACCGTTGCGAAAAAAAGAAAATTTGACTTACATCCTGTTAAAAATTTATTAGATACATCTTGTTTGAAAAATGAATGGACAATTAGATTGCTTTAAGTGAAGAATAATTTAATTTTCTCATCAACGTCCTTCCAATCTTGTCTATTCACTTTCTAACACGATGTATTTGGTAAATTTTTAATAGGATATAAGTCAAACTTAAATAAATAAATAAAATGTATGAAAGAAAGAAAGAAAAAGAAAAACCCTCAATTTAATTACTCACATAAGTTAGTTGTTACAACTTCCATCAAACCAACATTTCCAATAGAATCAAGGCAGTGATCCAGCAGTTTAAACCTTTATTCTTTTTCTTCCTTGTCATCCTTTACATTCAACCAATTTTAGAACAAGGCCAACCATAGCACTAAGGCCAATTCAAATAGTATATAATTTTTTTTAATGACATGGAGCCCCACTAAGATAAGGACTCTTCGGGCCCACTCGTGAGAAGTAAATCTAGTAATCCAAGTAACCTAGTGGCCGGAATCAAACTCCAGATATATGTCTGAATCCAAAGCTCATCCTAAGCTTGTCTTATTTGTTTTTACATATGAGATGAGATGAATTAAAATTAAAATTAAAAATTAAATAAACTATTATTAGAATATAATTTTTTAATATAATTTTTATTTTAAAATTTTTAAAAAAATTGAATTGTTTATTTTATTTTATGTGAAAATTTAATAAAATTATAATAATTAGATGAAATGAGATGAAATGAAATGAGTTAAAATAAATTGTAAAAACAAATGAGGAATGGGTTATGAGAACTCTTTACTCGTCTTTAATGGGCCTATTTATGTCAGTTGCCCATGCAAGGTTAGGTTGAAAGCCTTAGGCATCTAACACTTCACAAATACATAAACTATTTTGAATAAATCTATAAAAAAATTATTTATTTGTGACCAAATATTTTTTACGAAAATAATTATTTTTTATTAAAATAAGTCTATTTTTATCGTAAATAATCATTCTCGTATTAAATAATTCGTCGCAAATACTCTTTTTTCTTATAGTGAATTCTTGCACTAAGCATGCAATTCATTTAATTGAAGAGTCGTATATGAATATATATGTACGACTCCTGCATGTTGCATTCGCTGTTTTACTTATTCTACAAACTTTCCTTCTATTTTTTAAAAAGATATATCATTTCAAGAGTTACAAACTTTAGATGAAGAAAATGGCAAGAGCACAGGGCCGGAAATCACCCAATAAATACTTTACTATGCGAGTTGGTTCAATGGACATGTCCAATCAAATGAAAAGCCTAGGGCTAACTAACTTATACATTGGTAATATTAACATAAGGTGCGGTTTGCTTAGTGAATTGAGATGAAATAAGTTGAGATAAGATACAAGTTGAAAGTTGAATAAAATATTTTTATAATATTATTTTTTAATATTATTATTATTTTTAAACTTGAAAAAATTGAATTGTTTATTATAATTTATGTGAAAATTTTAAAAAGTTGTAATGATAAGATAAAACGCTTCTTACATCCAAACCGGGCCAAGTCTTGAATTTGGGTGGCATAGCACAGGTAGAAGCATTTCAAGAGGAAACAAATTATACTTGCCAAAAAATTCAACATTTTGTCAAAATTCATTGTCCAGGCCAGCCCCCACCAGCATCATCTAAAAGACAGATCATAGATCATTATCAGCACTCAGAATTCAGAGAATACGCATATACGTACCTCAAAGCATAAGCAGCTCCCATGCCACTCGGATACCCAGAAAAGAAACAAGATTCTTGCATATCTTATCAAAATTCTCTTTTGTAAGCACTAAATTAACTTCATTAAAGTTTTACCAAACATCACTGCAATAGTAAAAGATCACTTCAAGCTGGAAAACAACCACCCATGAGCAGCATCAGTTGATTTATTATTATTTTTCTTTTAATTTGGCAATGTGTATGGGCATGCTGACTTCAGTCCCTAACTTATCACCAAGCACATCTAGTCCTGCCAACCTACATGAAGTTGTTGGATATGAACTAACTCCGAAGGGTGGACCATAGTGGGAGGATTCAAACCTGGGGGATGATTTTAAATTAGGCGCCTCAACTCCAACTAAAAGAGCTACTCGTCTAAACCCTTGAGGTTAACAACATTTTAGTCCTTGATTTTGCCTAAAAAATCACAAAAAAAGAAAAGAAAAGGAATGGATAGTTCTTAATTAATCATGCAGTATCATCTATTTTACGAACAAATGAAGACCATTTGGCTGTTCTAGTACCATCTTGGAAGAAGAATGATTCATTGGGTCAATGCATGTAAATAATTAAGGTAATATTGCACCCAACTTTTAAAAA
Organism: Juglans regia; assembly: GCF_001411555.2. Taxonomy (NCBI): domain Eukaryota; kingdom Viridiplantae; phylum Streptophyta; class Magnoliopsida; order Fagales; family Juglandaceae; genus Juglans; species Juglans regia. Next base: position 13,872,638 of record NC_049915.1, on the reverse strand, counting down.
ATAAGAAAAGCAGCATTTTATGAAGTATGAACTTAATTCATGCATGGCACAAACAAACGTCCCACTCTCTTTCCAGGGCAGTAGGGGGCTCATTCACACTAACATGTTAGGAGCTTGATCTGTATAATGTACCTAAACAACATCCTCTTTCCAACTTTAAAAAGCACCTATATGAATATAAAATACATATATGCATTAATTTCCAGGGAGAAATAAAGATGCATCATTTGTTTTTCTCATGAACAACATTACAGTCTACCTGGGTCCTCATCACACACTACAACAATATAGCGTTTTTCCCACAAAATCTTTTCCATGACAAACCATGGTGAGAAATACTTGATTTATGTCACAAACTGGGTTCGTGGGAAAAGCATTGCTCTGTTGCAGCGACATGCCGACGAATCACTTAAAATTGTTGTAAAAAAATAATTTTCCTACCAACATAGTTCGCCGCAAAAGAAAAAAACCCTCATTTTACACGGCTTAACATGTGGAAACCCATTTCGATGAACAGCACGGTGGGAATTTGCGGACTGGCGCGCTGACTCTCCCTTTCGTCTGATTTTAGCGGGGAAATTTCTTTTCATCATCTCAGACCAAATCTTCCAAAATTTCCCTCTGCCTCTCTTATTTTCTCCCATTTCATGAAATCCTCCCGTGATTGACCATTTTCGTGTTCGATCAATTAGGGAGATAATCTCGCAGAGAGGAGAGGGTCGGCGTACACGAGTTGGTAATGACTCCCACGGCTTACATCTACCACGTTCATCCCCAGAGGACTTGGTGGAGCTTCCAACATCGCCGACCTCGTGGATTTGTCTGGTGGCTAGTTGGACCCTGCACTCCACCGAAGACAGCACATGGAGTTTTTGGCCTCACTGGCTGAGAGCACGTCGTGGGTATGAGCATAGGGGTTCGCGCGGTTTGAAGTCGGAGTTGTCCACGGACTGGTAGATGCCGTCACCACTCTCGCAGTGGTAAGTCTCTCAGCTCGCACCTGTCACAAATAGAAACCCCAGTCTTTGATTCATGTTCTAGTTTTCAACTTGAACTTGGGAAAGCAAAATCGCTCCTCTAATTGTTCCTCTGGACTTGTTCCATTTTTATTCGTTAAGAGTACTCAAAGTTATGTGTCATGTTTATCAAAATAATCAAAGATTATTAACAAATATCTCTCTATACTAATTTTGCATTATATTTTTACAAATTGCAACATATTAGACAGGGAATGTAGATGTTGAAAATGATTTGGAAGATCTCTGTTTTGTTGTGGTGTTTTTATTTTATTTTATTTAACTTGATATCTGAAATAGTGGCCAACATTATGTTTCTGGGTTATGAACTTAATATTATTTTCCCATCTCTATTGTATATTATCTTGTATTTATAAATATGTTTGCCACTGTTATAATGCATATCGATATACTGTTTTCTATGGTCAATACAAACCATTGGTTTAATTTGTTACATCTTAGTCCTTTTTCCACAATCCAATAAAACTCTGCACTGGGCTGCCTAAAGAAACCATGGTATTAGAGATGATTTTATGCAGAGCTCCATATTCGTTTCCTCACAATCCTAAAATATTGTGATTTTCCAATTTTCCCCCAAATAGAGTCTAAAGATAAATAGGTACACCAAACATACTACTGTGATTTTGTTAAAAATCTAGACATGGTCACCACTATTTCCTTATATTACCACTTGTTCCCATGGCTCCAATTATGAAATATTTATTCAGGAATTTTCTTGTCCATATTATCACAACATTTACTCGTATTGATTTTGCTTATTGATAGTTATGTTGAGTATATGTCTTTGTTTTGTACATGTGTTTTGTATGACCATACAAAATTTACTCTACATTTGTTGTTTATGGTCTGAATTGTCTATAGAATCAAAGTATCAATTCAAGCAGGGGAGATGATTTTGTCTTCCTTTCTTTCCTAACACCTGCTGAATATTTTTGAATCCCTACTTGTTCTTTTCCAAATCACTGCATGGTTTTTTTCCTTTACTAGAGAATTGCCACAAATCCGTTTTCATTAAATTTCTCTTTTTATAGAGTTTTATTGGAGAAAAACATCATTGGGTATGTTTGATAATATTCATTGATTTAGTGGTCTGATTTAATGGAGTACTGTTTGGTTCAGTTACCCAATATCCATGTCAGTTGATTATAGAGAGATCCCTGTTGTGGTGATGCTTTATAGATAGAAAGGTCGAGTCAGAGGTATTGGTTTGGAGGATTTTTCTCCACAAACTGACTTTCTGCAACCTTCTCCCACCACTTTGTTGTGCTAAATCCAGTTTTGTTTATTCTCACCTCACTACTTTCCTTGTCAGTTATATAGGAAGTTAAAATGAATAAACCAAAAATTGATGCCTACCTCATATCACTACTCTGCATCTTCTACTTTTTGGTGCATACAGTGAAAATGGTTGTGGACTCTGGTTTAGTACTTTTTTTATTTCCCTATTTATATTCGCTTCCTCCTTGATATTATTTCAATCGGTATGACTATTGCAATTGTTTTGATAAGTAATAATGTATTCAAGATATAGGCATAATATAATTACACATGATGTATACAAAGGAAACACCTTTGTTACTTCCACAAACGAATAGAAACTAAATGCAATTTGAACCAATTTCTGGGTAAGCAAAATTATATGTTTTACGCAAACACTTTAACCCAGGAACTGGTCGTACTTATGAAAAAATCTAACGGAATATCTCCCCAATGAGCGTTCTTTATCTTCGATACCATCTCCCATTTCTTTCAAACCATATGCACCCTATTAGACAAAGACGTATCATTTTCTACAACATGGTATATGTTCGTGATTTACTTTTAGAATGTTAAGTGTTCATAAAAGAAGTTCTAGATTCAATTATAAATAGAAGTTTCATAGTCTCCAACTGACGCATTAAATTACGCACAACTAAAGTTCTTTCCCAGCATTTGTGCATATTCCCACAACTGTACCTTTTGTATTTAGTTTTTTACTGCCTTTCGGGTGGCCATGCAATACTGTCAATAACATGCTTTTGGACAAATGCCTAAAACTTGGCGTCTTCTAAATACAGTGACAATAGTACCAATTAACCAAAACATCTTCTCTTGGGAAGCTCATTTTTTTTTTTTTTTTATGTTATGTATGATAAACTTTGGTAAGAATTTGAGGATTGATTTTATTTGTCACTACTCCACTGTTCAATAGTATAAAAGCACCCAACCAAAAAAGTACTCAAAGGGAATGTACAAGGTGAATTCTTTCAGCATGGGATGTAGGACCCGTGTAATCCTGCAAGGAGTGTGCCATCTGACACTCCTGTGGTGAGAGTGCATTTCTGTGTGACAGTAAGTTGAAGTGCTCAGATAGCTAGGCTGAATTGTGTATCTAAATATATTTTTAGTTGAATCCTCTCCTCGTCATCACAATTCAGCCGATCACCTGAATTTCTTTGCTTGCTTATGTTAGCCTCTTTTTAATTTGTAATGCTAAGTGGGTTACATTTGTTATATTTCATTAACAACAAGTCATTCCCATACGCTATTAACAGTTTCTTCCGTGGTCTGTAGCTTTGTGATACCAAGTTAAATTGCTCGATTGGAGTTCTAGGGTCATAGGACAGAAGTTCTAACGTATTGCATCATGTGTTGGCAGCTTTTACGCAAGAACGTTGCTGTGTGACATAAACTAGATCGTCCAAATCTTACTAAGATATACTCTCTACTTGTGCATCTGCTGCCCTTTTGAATCTGCATATATATATATATATATATATAGATATATATTTAAAATTTATATGTTACATTAATATGTGGCACTATGGACCGTGAATCTGTTGTCTCTTTTGGTTTCATTATCTTTTTAGTTAGTTTCGTGCTTTGATTCATTTTCATGCTTTTCATATTATTTTTTCCTTTGCTGCCCCATGATAATCTTGGTTATGCATTTCAAGAAAAGCCTACATTTATACCATGTTCTTATATTTACTATAGATGCTGCCTGCATCTATGTTGATATAATCATTGATGTATCCGGAATAATTTCTGCTTCTATAAAGGAAAATAACAATATTTTCCTTTATATCTTTTGTCAAAACCTACTCAAACTTAAACTATAATAGTTTGGTGCAATTTGAAATGATAGAGTTTTCGGATATTTCAATTACGTGGCTTTTATGCATAAACTAATGTGAAATGTGACATTATCTTCATAATTGTCCAGATCTTCATAAGTGTAATACCATGTTAGGCCATAGGCAGACAATTTGGACACAAACTCATAATCAGACAATGAAAAAGCCTCTATTTTGCATATTAGTTTGCCTTTTCCGATTTTGAACATTCTGATTTATTGCCTGCTCCACCTACCTTGCGTGGAAGTTAACGAGGGCAGTGGATAGCTCCCCTCTCTAATTGAGAAACAAGGTTCATCCTCCCTAAGAACATACTGAATAAAATTCTCTTAGAATCAGAGATAATGCATTTCAAAAGAAAACACCACCAGACCTATAACTTAGCCTACTTTGGTCACGGAATAATTCGACCAAGATATACCTGCGGACATGCCATTTCAATGAGTGCCCTTCGCCTTCAATTACCACAGATTTTATATGCCCTTGAGTTGTAGTAGGGACTAGCCATATATATATATATATATATATATGGCTATATATATCAAACTTAAATTCTACTTTATTTTATAATACTTCAATTGACATGTAATAGAATACAAAAAAACATTCATTTTCCCTCCTTAATTTCCGAGTATGGGCTCCTTATGATAAATACCTCCACTCCAAGAAATGATCTTTTACATTCATTCTCATTGATTATCCCCTAACTCTATCTTTTCCAATCTCTATTCCCATAGTTGGGCAGCTGCTCTGATGGATAAGGCTTGGATATTTATCGAAGATAGATTGCATTCCAATGAATATGGTGAAGGTGTTAAGCAATTCTTGGCTATGGCTCAAGCCCACACATTTGGATCCAATCACATTAGGTGTCCCTGTAGGAAATGCCGAAATAGAGCTTTCCACTCTTTTGTGACAGTCGAAGATCATTTGTTCATCATAGGGATTGATCCAACTTATACGGAATGGATATTCTATGGAGAAGATGATCCGTTCCTAGATGTTGCATTTTCTGATGATGAAGGTGACAATGCATCAGCTTACAATGACTACATTGATGATTTTGATGAGATGTTAGATGATATTCGTCATGGGTCGTTTATGGATAATTCAACTAGAAATGATAGAAATGCGGCCCTTTATAAACAACCCTCCACCTCTAATACTCCAACAAACCTTAAATTCGAGGATTTGGTAGTCGACGCATGACGTCCACTTTATCCTTCATGTGCTAAGTTCTGAAAGCTATCATTTATAGTCAAGTTGCTTCACATCAAGAGCATTGGTGGTTGGACCGTGAAGTCCTTTGACATGGTTATAAAGCTTCTGCAAGCTGCATTTCCCCATGCTCTATTCCCTGACTCATTTAATGACGCTCGTCGCTTGGAGCATGACTTGGGCTTTAGTTACAAAAAGATACATGTGTGCCTAAATAATTGTGCATTGTTTTGGAAGGAAAATGCTGATTACAATGAGTGCCCTAAATGTAACGCATCTAGGTGGATTGTAAATACAAGTAAGCAATAGGGAATACCACAAAAAGTTCTCTAATATTTCCCCCTGAAGCCTCGCTTGCAGAGGCTATTTATGTCAAAGAAGACAGCCCAAGCCATGAGATGGCATGTAGAAGCACATGTTGACGATCCGACATGCATGCGTCATCCAGCCGATTCTAAGGTATGGAAAGACTTTGATGAAAAACATAGTTGGTTTTCCCAAGATCCTCGCAATGTTAGACTTGGTTTGGCGAGTGATGGGTTTAACCCATTCAATAACATGAGCAAACCGTACAGCATATGGCTGGTCCTACTTGTGCCTTATAACTTGCCCCCTTGGTCATGTATGAAAGATCCATATACCATGTTGTCGTTGCTAATCCCTGGCCCAAAGGCACCAGGAAATGATATTGATGTGTTCTTGCACCCTCTTGTCGATGAGTTGAGGGAGTTATGGGAAGAGGGTATTCATACCTATGATGCGTACAATGGGCAAATGTTTAGATTGCATGTAGCGTTGCTTTGGACTATCAATGACTTTCCCGCATATGCCAATCTTTCTGGTTGGAGCACAAAGGGCAAGATGGCATGCCCTTCATGTACAGCTGACACAAATTCACAATGGTTGGTTTATGGGCGCAAACATTGCTATATGGGTCATCGACGATGGTTGGCCCCAGATCACACTTGGAGACGGAAAAAAAATGTTTTTAATGGGTACGAGGAGCACCGAGTCCAACCATCAAGGGTCGAGGGAGAGGATTTGATTGAACAATTGGCTCGAGTGTCACATGTCCAGTTTGGTAAATCTTCTTTGAAGAGGAAACGAACGCCTAATCAACTAAATTGGACAAAAAAATCTATATTTTTTGAGCTTCCTTACTGGTTAGACTTGGGTTTTAGACATAACTTGGATGTCATGCATATTGAGAAAAATATATGCGATAATGTTTTGGGAACATTGCTGAATATTGAAGGAAAAACTAAAGACTCTGCCAATGCATGCAGGGATTTGGCTAATCTTGGACTAAGGAAAGAATTGCATTTACAACGTGATGGCGATCGTATTAGTATAAGTCTTCCTTGCTACATGTTAAATTTGAATGAGAGAAGGACGTTTTGTGCCTGGTTGTCAAATGTGAAATTCCCTGATGGATTTGCCTCGAGCATAGCCCGTTGTGTCAATGTTAGTGATGGGAAAATTAATGAAATAAAGAGCCATGACTGTCATATCTTTATTCAAGCACTGTTGCCAGTCGTGATTGGTGGGTTCTTATGGGCCGATGTGCGTCAAACCTTAATAGATTTAAGCTATTTCTTCAAAGAATTATGTTCACGAACTTTGAACATATCAGTGTTGCATCGGCTTTAGGCAAATATTCCCATAATTCTTTGCAAATTAGAAATGATATTCCCTCCCGCATTTTTTGATATCATGGTGCACCTTGCTGTTCACCTACCAGAGGAGGCATTATTGGCAGGACCCGTCCCATACAGATGGATGTACCCTTTTGAAAGGTATCTAGGGAAGTTCAAGCGGTACGTTCGCAACAGAGCACGTCTAGAAGGCTCAATTGCTGAGGCATATCTTCATCTCGAGTGCCTTACATTTTGCTCTATGTACCTTAATGATATTGAGACTAGATATAACCGAGAGGAACGTAACAGTGATGTTGTCGGTGCGACTGGGTAGGGAAGTGAGCTAAGTTTATCTATTTTCTCACAAAAGACACGACCATTGGGGACAATAAGGTCGCACAAATTAGCAGATACACTAATGGCCAAGGCCTGTTGGTATGTACTTAATAATTGCACGGAGGTTGAGCAATACATAGAGTAAGTACAACATTTTTGGAAAGTTTCCAAAGTTATAAAATTTTTATTTTTTACTCTCCTAGTTACGTTAGCTTCCCATATATGCAGGGAACACTATAACAAGATGAAAGAAGAGAACCCTTATAACATCGATCGTAGGCACCAGAGCAAATTCCCATCGTGGTTCAGATCTCATGTAAGAAATCAATATTCATTGTTTCCATTTGTACCCCTTAGATTAAGCATGACGGTAAGTCATACCTGTGTTTTCTTTTGTCATTTTGTATGGTAGATTCGAGAGTTGCGTGTAAGTAGTCCAAGCACAGTAACCGATGACATATATGCATTAGCATGTGGTCCAGATCCCTGGGTCGCATCATATGCCGGATGCATAATGAATGGTATTCGCTTTCATTCGAAAGAGCGTGAAAGGCATCGTCATACTCAAAATAGCAGAATGGTGGTTCATGGGTCGCATCAGGGATCCCCTGTTGACTTCTATGATGTGTTACATGATATTATAGAATTACGCTACATGGGGTGGCTTAAGGTATATCTTTTTCAATGTACTTGGTATGACGTTGGCAACCCGAGAAGGGGGATACGTGTTAGAGACCACTTAACGTTTGTGAATACTGTGAGGCAATGGTATAAAGATGAGCCTTTTGCCCTTGCATGTCAAGCAACTCAGGTATTTTATCTCACGAATCCGACAGTGGGTGGCAGTTGGCATGTCGTCCATAAGATTACAAATAGGAATGTTTACAACATTCCTTCGATGACTACTGTTGAGGAGGAGATTGATGATGACGAATCATCAGGGGGTGAAGCAGAAGATGATAGTCACAATAATGTGAACAACTATCCCCCTATTCTCGAGAGTGAATCAACCATGGCCGATTCGTTGAGTCGAGTCGATGAAGAGCATTTGCCTGTTAATCCATTAAGCATATCACGTCAAGACCCATCCCAACCAGTTGACAATGATGTCTTCATTGTTGATGACCCACTTGATGAGGGTAACTCCAGTAGCGACTCTGAGACTCATATGCACGAGGAGTCAAATGATGATGACGGTAAGACATATTTGTATTGATTATTATGATTTTTAGGTTGATATTCATTATGTACTCATGACAATGGGCATATATACACAGTTCTTTGAATTAAGACCCTATGTATTGTTTTAAGCCCTATGCTAGACAAATAGGAATGTTTATCCCTATGATTGCCTTCATTTTTTATAATAGATCCAGGGTTACACCCATCGTGGTTTCATGAATGATTCCTTTTCTGCCCCCATTTCACATTCCCCTTTATAAGTGTAAGTATTAGAAATCACATTGAAAATATATTGATATATATATGTATGTCCTGTAGCTTATTTGGTCTTTCTGGTTGCATGCAGATAGCACACCAGTTCAATGAAGAAACACAAAAGCTGAGGAGATTGTCGGCGAAGCTAAGGTAGGAATCGCGTATTACCCAAATCTACATAGTCTTCATTTGAATTATCATACCTATTCAAATTGTCCAAGATCATCAGCAATGTTTAAACCAATAATCTTATGAATTTAATAGCAGTGCTGAAATTGATAATGAAAGTAGTACCTTAAAATTGCCCACACATCTAGCATCTGTTCTGATTATCAAATAATCCATGGTTTGCAGTTTTCTTTTTCGTCTTCTCTTAATATTTACGTAGAGTATGGTTCTCTCTATATTTACCTAGCAGCCTAGTAGAAGATCCCCTTTTTGCATAAGTGCAACCCTGTTGATGGGGTTTTCCTGCTTAGGGTATCCATGCTGTCAATCATCAAGAGATAATTGGTAGTAATAACAATAGTGGCATACCCTCAGTGATTCTTGAAACAAACCATGGAGCCGCTCCGAGCAGGGGAAAAAAATGGCCATTTTAGTTTAGCATTGCTATTAATGGCCAAAGGTCCTTAACAAATTGGACAAAAGCTGATCTTTCAACTTGCTTGCTAAGGTCAGCAAGCTCATCAATATCCTTTCGCATTTCCACTTGGCACCTTTCAAGATATGTTCTGTTTTCATCAGCTTCTTGTCTAACCATATCTATTTTAACTCTCTCAAGTTTAATTCCTTCCATTTCTCTCCTAGCTATTTCTCTCAAGTTATTAACATATTAGCTAGTCTCTTTGTCCTCTAGCTTTTGCTTGCATATCAGTCTCAAGATCTCTCTTCCGTAACTCAAGTTCTCTTTTTAAATATTCAACATCCTTCAGCAGCAGTTCTTTTTGATTCATTATGTAATCATTGATCTCCTATTTTAGTTCTGATTGATTGCTACATATTCTGATCTCTCTTCTTCACTCACTTGAAGCCGATGCTGCTCTTCACATAGTTTCAATAGCTCTCCAATCTATACTAATTCTACTGCTTCCAACACACTAGATGAAATATAAAATGATAAAGCACATGCTACCAAGATGGCAGATTTTTGATAAAAAGTATTCCACTTAAAAGAACATGGTGTAAGAACTTACTCTTTCTCTAACATTGAGCTTTTCTTCTAATGCAAGTAGCTCTTTCTCTTTCATCTCCAAGTTTGTCCTCATGGCATCAAATTCCTGCTAAAATGATATATTAATACATAAGTCAACAGATTTAGCAACCACACAACACAGAGAAATACTTGCCTGCTCTCTCAAAGTTAAATTTGAAAGCTACATGTTTATGTCATCTTCTTTCCTTTTCAATCTAATGTTGGTTGCATCATTCATAGCTCTTTGACCCTTCAAGGTCCTTTTCTTGTTGCTTGTTATGATATCGTTCACATATGCCCTCTGCTCTCTTTGGTTAATTTCTCTTTGACCCTTGGCTAAAATCTCTTCTCCCTCCGTGTTTCATTTTCTTCCCCATTCTCGCATGTCCTCGCTTTTAATGGATAAAGTAGAATCATAGGACTCTCGTCTGCAAGAAGTACAAACAACTTAATTAATTGAGTAGGAAAATTTAGCTTGATGTAAAATTGCCCTCACTAATTAACTGAAAAAACCTTATATAGGAAAGAAAAAAAAATTTATAAAAAAAAATGTACAACACTCAGTAGCACAAAGATTCCAGAGCAAGAGTATGGATATAGCAAAGGTCAGAAGAGTTATGCTTACTCAGAAATGAAGGATAAGCAGTCCATTTGAAGTGTAGCTTCTCGAGAGTTCAAGACCTGTGATTTTCTCTCAATTTCTGCACTCTTTCTGCTCACCTCAGCAAGCTTGGCCTCACCAGCACGCAATTTCACCTCTACCTCCAAAGATTTCTCCTCAATGCTAGTGACTAAAGCAGTTGCCTCATGCAGGAACTTAGAATCAGCAGCAAACTTGATTGCTTATATTTTCCGATCGCATTTCACGCAAAGCCTTCTCAAGCAACAAGATCTGTCATCTAATGTGAGAGATAGAGAAGAAAAAATGTTTGGAGACCTTGAAGTCCATTAAGAAGCAACTGACATATTCTTGCAGCAATTAAATGTTGGATGGTTTAGCAATCTATCCATCTACAATGCTGGTTTTGAGTAGTTCAATACTTGACAATCAATGTCACAAATTGTTAGCTAGGCAATCAAAGTTATTAATTACTCATGAAGGTTTTAATATTGTTTGCATATTTTTATCCTTATTCAGAGCTTACGTTGTGGAACACCTTCTCAAAGGGAGAGGAACAAATTGATGATTGATTCAACTAGTGGGAAGGACACATTTGAATTGCCAGCAAGGGTGTGTAAGATGATGGGTTGTGTATGTTATGAAATGGGGGTAAATTTCACAAATTGACCCATGATGTGTATATGTGACCCATGCAAAACACATGGAAAAATCATGCAAATGTGTAACATAGTCACACTGGAAACACATACTTGGTAAGCATTGCATGTCCCATTTCACATATGGAATGAAATGTATGCACATATTCTGGTATGGATGACATAGTTGCTGGGGAGCAATCCAGGAAATGCACATAGTTTATATGTGCATCCTTCTTAGCAATGATTTCTGGATGAGTATTCTTCATTGGAAGATTGCATGCACAACACTAGAAAAGTGAGAAATTATGCTTGCTGGAAATGGGGACTGTTATCAAGGGGAAAATGCTTTTGACTTGCCATGTCAAGCAATTCAGAGGACAAAATAATTGAGAAACAGTTGCTTAGTGATGGTTTTAGTTTTTATGTTACTCAGATGTTAAGAAAACACATGAAATGAGGTTTTATGGCGTAAGGTGAAAACTAAATTATACATTGGTCACAAATGGTTCTTGTATAGTAAAAGGAAATAAATTAAATTTCCTTTCTCCTAAGAGACAATTGATGATTATGGTATTTTCACTAATCAGTTGGAATTTGTGATACAAATTAAGATTTAAGGCCAAGCGTAATAATGGGTTTGATTAAATTCCAATAAAAGCTTAAATTTCCATGGATTTTAAAGGCATTTTATAACAGCGTTTCCTTGATATGTGGCTGTAAATGTGGGTACTAATTAATTTTCCTTCATTATAATTAGCACAAGTGAAGATCAGATCTTGAATTAGTAGGCGGAAATTTTATTCACCAAAATGGCTATGAAATGGCACCAGAAAGGGTCACTTCCAGACCAGAAAGATCTACACGTGATGGGTCCATAAGGATAGCTGGCCTGTTGTTGAGGGATTAGTGACTTTGCTGGAGGGAAAATAGAATGTAGAAGGCGGACGGGCAATTTGGTGAACCAGAGGCCTATTCCTTCCCTGATTCCAACCTGTACACCAAAGGTGTAAGGAAGTTCCAGCTAATCCTCCCCTGAGCAAGTCTGGGCTTTTTAATCTGAAGGTGCATCTCTTCTTCTCCCTAGTTTTCTTCCCCTTGCTTCTTTTCTTGACCTCTGTTCTGGGTGAGTATCGGGTGACCAGTGCCCCATGTTTCCAAGGGCCCCATTGATTTCGGCCCCTTCAAATGGTTTTAATACACTTTGCACAGCTTCTAAGGGGGTATATTCAAGTACTCGAGTCTTTCCATTATCTTTTTTCAGCCATGTTTTTGTTATTTGAGGTAGGGATTACTAAGAACCTTCGGATGTATTTATTCTCATAGCAGTTTGCAAATGGTGTTTATACTTGGCATCTCGTTGATGGGTATGAGGACAACTTGCCCCCTGTTACATGAGACTTTGGCACTACATGCATTTGTAAACACTCTACATCTTTGCTCACAAACATAGTATAAAAGCACCACAAATGTACAAGATTTCAGAAGAGTTTAGTCTGGTTTTAATATTACATGCTGCCAAAAAACATGCCTTTTTCATACCTACTGTTTACCTAGATGATGGGCTTTCAGTAGAGGTTCTTAGTTATTTTTAAGTATGGGTAATACATAGCAATCTGATACATTATCATTGTTAAACAAAACAAGAGTTTAAATACCCATCTTGTTGGAAGTTTGATACTGAAACTAATAATACGCATAAGGGCAGTGGACAAAATTAGGTTTGCAGGTCCTATTAGATATACTCAGACAATGCATTGTAAAATTACAAATATGAAGGTTTTTTGACTTGCATACAATTCATGAGCACAACTGTACCTTCACAGCCTTAACATTGTGCTTTGGAAAAACTTTTAGATCCCCTTCATCATATAATCTGTGGAAAAGCAGTAAGTGATGAAGGGGAAAACAATCTATATAGAAAGTTAATTGGACAATGAGAACCATACCCTTAACCAAGTGATTCAAATGCAAATCAGACAAATGAATCAGTGCAGACAAAAGGGATCAGCAGTATGTTTTAAAATGATAAACAAGCGTGATATTCTCACATGTTCAAGAGGAGAAAAACTTGTAATAAATAGTGACTAATGGTAGATAGTGGGCAATGCCAAAGTGAACATAGTCTATTTAGTTGTGCATATGAAACACTCTTATAGTATTGACGCTTGTTTGTTGGTTGCATGTTAAAAAGTATATTGAATTCCAGCGACCATAAAGATGTGGCGATCTGTCAAGAGGGGAAGGAGGGGGCAACTTCGACACTCAAGACCTATCATATGTAGCAGCAGCCCAGAGGCAGAAGTAGTGCCTCCGACTCCCATTTTACGAGACAAGCCAGACTCAAATGAAGAGACTCAGGACGTAGGAGGTGCTGCTGTACAATAGTCCATGGATGTAGGACATGGTGGAGAGGGGAATATTAATATAGGTATGCCATCAATTTTTCCCACAGTTACGTTTCTTTTCCATATCAATTCATAGAGAAGAAAAAGTTAATGCATTTAAAGGACGTTTTTGGAGCTGTATTTTACAACTTGGTTTAACAGAATAATTTATCTACGTATAGATCCACCACCTAAAAAACGGGGTCGAGGGCCTGTAAGATGCACAATATTTGAACACCTTCGGAAGGTGGGTAAGATTCCATTGGTTGTAAAGGATGGTCATCGAGGTCCATCGTGTGAAAATGCCTCCATCTTCACTGGGCGAGTCACGTGGATTGTTAAAGTATATGCTGAAACTAAGGCATGCAAGCTGAAGTTCTATACCTGAGGAGGAGAAGCAAGAGCTTGTTGACCGCGTTAGGGTAGGACTGGATAATTATAGTAACCCATTAAAATGTTGATGGGTTTATGTCATTTCTTTTAATGTGCATTTGATTTGAATGTGACAAGTTACTTAAATTGAACTTGCAGGCAGACTTTGTACCAGATTGGACAAAAGACAATGTTCGTGAAATGGTTCAAACGCATTTGTGTGATAAATACAATGCCTACCATTATGAACTTCACAAAGTCTACAAGAAATATGAATCGCATGAGGAGGCCCTACGTGGTGGGCCATCGACGGTGGAAAAACCTGATTGGCAGTGGCTTTGTGAAATGTGGGCAAGCGGGGCATTCAAGGTATATTCATTTGGATTTTATTTCAACTTCTGCATATTTTATATTTAGATTGCATAGGTGACATGGTACAGCTTATATGTGACATATATATATTTTTCTGCCTTTTTAAATAATTATAGAAAGAAAGAGGATGCAGCTAGCTATAAAAATTATGTATTAATGTATAGAAAGAATGGCCAAATAGTTAATTAATAACATGAAGCAGCAATCTTTACCATTAATATATAATCAGTGCGAATGTCCGATTAATATGAATTACAGCACATTTAAAGGACTTAGAATACCCATCCTATATATTTAAACAAAGCCTACATAACGATATCCATTCATTAATTACTAGATGTTTAGACCCAAAATAAAGCAATTAATTAAAGGTAAATTTAAATAACGTTCAAACACTGCTCAGATGTTTGATTACTAGGAATCACATATGTTGTCTAGGCCTTGTGCTATGGATAACTAGAGAAAAGTTCTAACATTATATGTCTGATTTTCTATCTATCAAATCAGAAAAATGGGCTAATTAACTCGCAGCACAAGAAGTTAATTTTTAATAAATTGCATAAAGGCCTTCTTAGTTCTCTAGTAGAGGACTAAGAAAGGCCATTCATTGATACCAATTTTCTCTTCTCTATTATTTGAATTAAAAAAGTTTATATAAATGACTCCTTTTCTAACGTATAGCATTTACACCAAGTTTTTTCCTGTCTTATAGCATAAACGGGCTCCTTACAAACCATTGCACAAATGTCATTCTCATTTCATAAATGGAGCTTGATATCTTTAAAAACATACAGGAGAAGTCTCGAAGAAACATTATGAATAGGCAAAAGCTAAAGGTTAAACACACAGGTGGGAGGAAGTCATTTGTACGGATATTGGAAGAGAAGGTTTGTGCAAATTCTGAATTATAATATAAGTAAACAAATTGTGTTGGGTTAATAGTGCCTTAACTGACATGATGTGTGGCAGCGGGAGACGGACCCTAATATGGTTGCTTTTTATAAAGAAACCCATTGGTCAGCACGGAGGGGCAAATTTATCAATGTCACGACTGAACAAAATTACGTGAGTAATGTGTTCTACAAAATAATTGGTAGACCCTTTCCCTCATTATAATGTTATTTGCATAGCTGGTTATATTATTCACATATTTTCAGAATCTGATGGTAGAGAGATTGAATGAGAAAGATCCTGGAGAGGACGTACATGAAGCAGCTGAAGAAATTTTCAAAGACGTGCTAGGCTTCAGATCAGGGTATGCAATAGGGATGGGGCACATGGTCATTCCTGACCCCTCTCCTTCAATGAATAAGAACAAATCTTTTATGCGGCTAGCAGAGGAAAATGAACGACACAAGAGCGATGCGGAAATGTACAAGAGCAAACTAGATAGCATGATGGGTGAAATTGAAGCCATGAGGAGGGGCTTTTCTGATTTTGAAAAAGCAATGAATTTTGGAATCTCTAAGTTGGAGGGTAATAGCGAGTCTCATAGAGAGACTGAGCGAGATGCTTAGGCATCTTGCTATCATGGTGCAGCACCTATAACTTTTGTAGAGGTTTTTTGTGGATGAAACAATCCAATGGCCATGGCAATTTGAAACACACAACAAATCATTTTGGTAGTGGAAGTGTAGGTTATCTTAGCTAGGATGTGTTAGAACCAGTGGCAGGGAAATGAAGCTGGTTTTTAAGACAAAGTTGCCTCTATTTTTGGAATTAAAGGATAAGATCTAACTTTTGATTGGTTGTATAGATTCAAGGCAGTCGATGTATTTGGTTATAAAACTATTCAGAGAGAGTTGTGTTCAATATGAAGGGGTAATTTGTCTATACTTTTATATTTACTTAATGGGTTGTAGCTTTGTGTATTTATTAAACCAGAATTGGGAGGCAAATGTCAGTGACTTTCATTTTGATTGCAGGTTTGGGGAAAAACTCATAATTAGACAAATTTCATGGAAGTGCGGCAATTTGAATTGATGGAGATGAAGAGGAGTTCAGCTAATAGGCAAACATGAGGTATTACAAACATGCAGGACAACAGTAAGTATAAAACTTGGACTTGCTGAGATTGAAGTTATTAATTCTTGGTTATTTGTTGAATACATAGTGATTGCTTAGCCTATACATCTCTGTTTGCACATATTTTCCTGTTGAGGTGCTTTGCAGTGTGGTTATATATATCAAGTATAGATTGCAATTTTGGTGATGTTAGTTGGGTATGAGAAGGTATCCTTTATGAGATACTTATAAAGTTGGGTTTGAGAAAGTCACTGGAAAATTTATTATTTCAGCGGCTCTAGTAGTTCCAGTTAATATTATATATACATATATATATATATATATGCGTGTGTGTGTGGCAATGGTTAAAACATAATGTCCAATCTGTTTTATTGCTAAGGGAATAAATAAAACACCCTATTTATAGTACCAGACAGTTTTGATGCTTTCTTGTCCAATATTTTCCCGTGCAAATGGAGTAGCCATTGGAAAATTGCTTGATCTTTTCCTCTAAACAAACATATTTCTGAATCGGCAACTCCATGGTGGCCGAGTCTAGAACGATATTATACTTACAACTAATGTGTATTTGGAGGATTCATAAACTGGTGGGACCACAAAATTTCATACACTTGGGAATAGGTGTATGAAATAAAAGTGGTTGGATATGGGGTCAGTTTTAGCAGTTGGCAGTAGGTTAATCTCCGAGATATATATTAGTAACCAAGGTGATTTTATTTGCTATAGTAATGTCCTAATAGCTAGGAAATTAATGTTTTCTATTGGCTAATTGTGTTAAATACATGGTATTTTCAGGTAACTATGAGACAACAAATTTGGAGAACACAACTTAAACATCATGTTGATGTGTGGAGTAATGTGTATATGTGACAAAATTATAATCATACATGTACTGCCTTCCAAGGATTTGTGGTTTTCATTACTGAATGTTGTTTCTTAATTCCCTGCTGGACTTGAGTTCTATGTGCTACAAATTCTGTATTGTCATGGCCTTAATATACCCAACACTCCACAAGAATTGTAAATTAACTCAATAGTATGTTATATATAATGTGGGTTATCATTTGACTTGGTTGGATATATATGATATGGTGTTGGTTTTATTTGTTGATGGTCGATCTGTTGAGTTGGCATGAGGTGCAATAAAATGATGTTTGAGTGGTATGAAGATTGTGGGATAATTAATTATCCCGCAAACAAATGACTCACTACAGGTTTTTTCCCTACAGGCAGATGAGAGTGGTGGCAAATTCTATATTTAAGAATGGTTGATGTGGTCAATCATAGTTAATGGTCACAACAATGTTATTTTCGACAACGTATTTTCTTGGGAAAAATATCCTTCTCTTTATACATATCTAGGTAGTTGGTTGGGAAAAAATAATTTCTAGATGTCATGTAAATAACTCTTTTCCAATGAATCCTATTCATGGGAAATAATGGATGTTGGCACTTATTGCGACTCAGAAACATTCATGGGAACAAGCACATTTCTAGCCTCACCTATCCGTGGTGTGTAATTTTTCCCCACCAACCGACTTTGGTGGGAGAAAGTGTCATTTCCACTAAAATGGATCTTTTGCGATGAGTGTCACCCCCGCCATAAAGTTGTATCGTGGTCCATTGGAGTTTTTTTCCCACGAGTGTATGTCATGGTTTCATGTATTTTGCCACCACTCTTTCCGTGGATAATGACGGTTTTTCCCACCATATCATACGGGATTGAGACCTTATTTGCCACAAGAAGAAAATGTTTTAACCGCCACGGATGCCGTGGGTTCAAAAATGCTTTTCCCATGACTTTGTTATTTTGGTGGCAAAATAGCCTTTCTCCACGAGTTATATGCCACCAGTTTGTCACGGAGAAATTTGGTGTAAAAAAATACATTTCCTATTGAATATATGCATTTTCCCACGAGCATCACTCCCGACAAATAAGGATATTTGTTGTAGTGACACTACAAGAAAAATAAACATTTGTGACGAATTATTCACGACAAGAATGATTGTTTTTTACGAAAATATATTCATTTTAATAGGAAATAGTAATTTTTGCAGAAAATAGCTGGTCACAAATAAGCAATTTTCTTATAGTGTTGTTACTATCTCCAAAATCTCCCTAGAGAAATTATATATGTCCAGGTTTTCCTTAGTAGACAAGCTTGAAGTTTTACTTCAATAATTTACATCATTTGCCCCTACTTTAGAAATTATTCCACATTTTGTAGCCTAGGATGGGTTTGGAATGCGTTGCAGACACATGCAGTAGTACTATAACAGATTCGAATTTTTGTGTAGGTTTAGAATTTGTACCGGTCAATAAACCATCACCAAAGATAACCATAATTAGTGAGTTGGAAGATAATTTGACCAATGTTTGAAGTTCTAAGGTTATACGTTCAAACGTTAAAAATACATCGTTGTTTCGTTAAGTACGTTCAAACGTATATTATTAAACATGAAAATTAACGTAGATAGTATGTTCGAACATATATTTATATGTCTAAACAATGTTGAAGTTTATTCGAATATTACTAGATTTATGTGCGCACATACTGTTTTAAAATTATATTTATATTATTGTTTGGCTGAGTTACGTACAAACGTTACTAGCTACATACCAACGTTACTAATATACTATAGTGACAATATATATAGTATATAGTGATCACTAGCTAGTATTATATACTACTATTCAAAAATAGGGTGTTCTATGTATATTATGCATGATGTATACTATATATATACATTACTGCATGTCAAAAGGAATAATTAGAATTAAATTGTTAAGAGGGTTTGGGGACATTGTTGGATCGTTGCTATTTTCCGTGTCAAGAAGTAATGATATTTGCAGTTTTAGGGTGTGTATGTCCCGTGCACTCATTTTTTTAAAACAATTGATAAATCCGGACTTCATTTTTTTCCAATGTAATTGCATGAAACTTGCACATCTTAAAAATTCAAATATCATTTTCTCTTTAAAAAAATAAAATATATTTAGTTAGTAATTTACAAAATTCACACGAAGCCATAATATTGCTTGCGAATGTAATATTTTACATTTCGGGAATACTCCCGTGTTGATAGTATGATAAATTATTGAAACTCCCTCAAGTGTCATGCATGTTCGCATGTAAAGACTATAACGTTTGAACAAGCTGTGAGGACACACACAATCTTGGCGGGACACTTACGCGGGATGTGAAAGCTGTGTATGCAAGATTTACCTTCATTCTCGTCATGGATCTATGCATGGGGAAATGATTTCTCAAGAAAAATATGTATGGGGTTAATGTATCATGACAATCTTTTTCCCAAAAACTCATGGTATATATATAGTGAAAAAGGTGATCGTATATGCTTATTCTAATTATTCTAAAATTCAAGCAATAAAGGGCTCAATCTAAGATCAAACCCTACTTAATTAGGTTTCAGGTGGCTATCTCTAGCTTGGAAAATCAATAAGAAGTCGCCATATATATATATATATATATATTTGGCAGGCTACATTAATGGCACTAATGCGCATGTACTTCTTTAATATGTACATGTTATTATATATAAAAGAGACAATTATATATATATAGCTGGTGAAACTTATTACTATGACAACCAACGATTTACGCAAAAGTTGCTCTTTTCGTACTCTAAAAATTTACTTCAAGGTGTAAAATCAAGGATCGGTGCTATATAAAAAGCTTGTACAGCGAATAAATAATGCCACCATGAAAGTTAATTAATCGTATTGTTAATTTTATATTTATAAATTAATTAGCATACTTAAAATTGCAAAAAAATCAAGTCTCTTGCATGTGTTAATTATAAATGTAAAAATGTAAATACTGAATATTTGATGAAACATGAATGGCCTAATTATAAAGTAATTAATGCTGGAACTCACTACAATATAATATACGTTAGAACGTATACAAATGACGTGCGAACATAGTTGAAATATATTCAAATGTGAATGGATTTAAGTGGGAACAGAAAATTTTGAGATTATATAAGTTGAACGTAATTTCTTCTAGTGCGAACGATACTCTGTTGTGCGAATTACGTATATACTTAATGTTTGAACGTATGATTGTGATTTGGAATTATTGGATTGGAAATATAAATTTCTTAGATATGTTGTAATCTTACCAAAACAACACTACAAGAAAACTGTTTATTTGTAGTTAGTTAATTTCAGTGAAATGATTATTTATAGTTAAAATGAATCTATTTTAATCACAAATAATATTTTTACCGTAATTAAATGGTCACAAAAATCTTTTTTTTTTTTGTAGTGCAAGGAACATACTATTTGAAGGGAATTTAAAATTGTAGACTTTAGATGAATAAAATACATAAACATGAAATATACTTTTGTCACTGTTATTTACATAAAAGACAAAAACATATAAATAACATAACAAAGTTGTATTTACAAAATATTAAAAGACGACAGCACAGTTTAGTTGTTATTGCTCGTGAAGTCATGAAATAAGTCGCCAATGTACAGACCTTATCATTTAGGATATTTAAACGATGACCAATAAAATATATCTTCTCCTCTAATTATGCCCGAAGAACCCCAACATGTGCAGTAATCTCCGACAGCAAAGCATCAGCCCAAGTAGGACACGCGTTCCACATTGAGCCAACTGGCGGTTCTCGACGAGTATTCTGGTCGTGGGGAGCAATAGCAACCTCTATTTGTGTCGATGGCACAAGATCTGGTGGAGGCCCAGACCCACACTAAGCAAGCGCATTCGCCTGTCCAAAGTTGCGCCGATGTGAGGTCATGTCGAACGGGCTCATCTGCTCTACCAACCACTCAAGTTGGAGCACTACTCCCTGCTGCAATAATAATCGAGTAATGAAATCCCATATAAAAGGTTATCGGTGGACATGACGTTGGCCTCGTAGCAGATCCTCGCAAATATCCATAATAAAGAGTCAATAAATAGGATCTCCACGTGCTAAGCGTAGAAGGAATTGCCCAGTACGAGTCTAACTGAAGCTAGCCTTATATGTCACCAGATTTATGTTTGTTGCAACATCCTGAAAAACGGGAGTAGTATGTTCTGCTTGAATGAGTTCTTCGTCTTGAACGAAGTGCGATATCTCCCATTAAGAGCCCAAAATTTCTCATTATAGTCATCATCCTGACCAACAGTCCCAATACTATCTGATGGGGCATCATCAAAGTCTCTCGGCACATCCTCAATAAGGGATCCAGTTGTCCCCGATATCCCTACATCTAGTGCTTCCTCAACCTGATCGACTAATGCCAAGGATCTGATACTCAAGGAATCCCCAATAGCTCAAGTAAAGAAATCTGTCGATACTTAGAACTCAACACCTTGTATAGAAGTGGTGGGACCATCTGTGAACTATAGCATGTCCCGCATCTAGATGTAGAATTCTCAGACCATCTATAGGTATATCTTCCCTTTGCATGCACATATCTGGTCCAGCTTTTGGCGACAAAGATGGACCTCAGAGTCTTGCCTTCCAAAGTAATAGAGTCGAGCTTGTCAATTTTGTTCTCTTGTTCTCTCATAACTATTCAAACCACAGTCCTCGTTGGGTCCAAGATTCCTTCCTTACCGCATTTTCGGGTCGTGAACTTTTGAGACATTCTAAAAATCTTGTAAAGAAAACATAAATAAATTCATCAGTACCTTTGTCATTATATATTTTTATGAAATAAAGGATCTGTACTAGGTTAGAACAAGAAAAGTTCGATAAAAGATGTGTTTTATACAAGATTGAGGATATAAACAATGTATTGCAGTTGGGCTATCAACATTTATAAAGACTATTTACTCATTAAATAAATAGAAGTGGACTGGACTTAGACAAATGCAGGCTTAACTCTTATATGTGCATTGCAGATTATAGCCCACATAAGCTTACCTAAAGGAAAAGAAGGGAAAGTTCTAGACATGGTCACGAAGGGCAAGAGAAAGAAATGAGGAAGGGAGAAACGGTTACGAGAGCGAGCTGGAGAAGGAAGAATCAGTGGCACAAAGAGAGAAAGATGAGCTGGAAATAGGTATAAAAAGGAGCAAAGATGCCAAAGAAAGGGGGTCGGTTAGGAGCAAAAGTTTGATTTCTGGTTTTACATTTTGGAGTGAAACATCGAATTTTTTTAGGGTTTTTATTTTGTTGTTCTTCCACATTCGCAATGGGGAAGATAGACTAAGTTTGAAGCTTGGGTTATGGTAAAAGCTTCCATTTTTCCTCAATATCTGCTGGATTTTTAAATGTTGATTTCTATGCTTCACTTTGTTGAAAACCAGATTCTGAAAATTGAGAGGTTGAAAGATTTGGTTGCTCTTGTTCTGTTGTTGGCACAAGAGAACCTTGAATTAATCAAGGTTTCTTTTAGCCGAATGTTAAAGTAAATTGGTTGAAGCTGCTACAGTGAGGAATTTTCCACGTTTTAGGACAAAAACTCTGAACGTATATTTCTAAATTTTCAAATTATTAATGCCTTGATTGGGTTAGTGATTGATGAGTGGTACCCAGGAATCCTTGTGGAGTGTTGAATCAGAGGAAGTACTACCCCACAACCCAAGTGTTTGTTAAATTGTCTTCGTATTGTCTCTTGTTTTTAAAACCTAAATGCTTTTCTAATCTGAAGTTGATAAAATTGAAATTACGATTGTTTTACTTTGATTGCTTTACTTTCTTGAGAAATCCTTATCCTTGAGAAAATGACCTTGGAATTTCCGTTTTATTACAACTGATCCACTTCTACGTTTGGGAGTGCTAATTTGGAGACCATCGTTAGCCCAAAGGCATATTAAACACAATGTTAACATCTTCAAATTTTGTATCCATCTCACTGGAATCATCATCTGACAATCAGAGTATCATAGCTGAAAATGATCATCATGATGGGAAAATGGTAAATCAAAACAGAACACTTAAAGAGCATTTGCAACCTGTTAGGACTAGTCCACCTTCTTGCATCATTCAACCTTTGAATGCAAACAACTTTAACTTCAAACTTGAGATGATTCCATTGTTGCCACATTTTCATGGCATAGAATCTGATAATCCCTATTTTCACATCAAAGAATTGGAGGAAGTATGTTCAACTTTCATGAATAGAACATACACTCACGAAGTCATTAGGTTAAAGCTATTTCCATTCTCTTTAAAAGACGAGGCTAAAAGTTGGCTGAACTCATTAAGACCTAGATCTATTGGGACTTGGTAGGAAATGCAAACTGAATTTCGAAAAAAATTATTTCCAATGCACAAGACCAATGTCCTAAAAAGGCAAATCATGAATTTCGGTCAGAAAGATGTGGAAACATTTTACCACTATTGGGAACAGTTTAAAGACTTATTAAATGCATGCCCTCATCATGGGTATGAGAATTGGAGGGTCATTAGTTTTTTTTATGAGGAGTTGCAACAAAAAATGAGGCAATTTGTTGAAACAATGTGCAATGGTGAGTTTTTTAACAAAGAACCTGAGGAAGCTTTTGAATATTTTGACTACTTGGTTGAGAATGCTCAATCTTAGGATTTTTCTGATTTATATGATAGAACTAAAAATAAAAAAACTGTTAATGGGGGTGGTAAATACCATTTGAGAGAAGCTGATGATCTACATGCTAGACTTACTTTAATTTCTAAGAAATTAGAGTCTATATAGCTTAATAAAGTCAATGAGATGCAAGTTCTACCACCAACTTCTGAAAAATGTAATATATGTGAGGATCCAGGGTATGTGACTAGTGCATGCCTGACAATTCCTGTGTTTAAGGAAGTTTTGCTTGATCAATCTAGTACTTTAAATATGATTTTCAAAAATTTTTCTGGACCCTATTCTAACACATACAATGCAGGTTGGAAAAGCCATCCAAACTTCAGTTGGAGAAATGAACAACCTGCACCATCAAACCAGGGACTAGCATAGTACATTCCCTATCCAGCATCAGGGCAAGGTCCTTTACAATTTGTCAATCAAACACCCCCAATGCAAAAGAAGAATGTTGAGGATTCCTTACAACAGCTAGCTGTTAGTCTTCAACAGTTTATGCAAAGTCAGACCACAATAAACAATCAAAATTCACAAGTTATCAATGACATCGGAGGAACTCTCGCAAGAGTGACAACTACCTTGAGTGCCCAAGACAAGGAAAAATTCCCAGCTCAACCACAACCCAACCCGCAAGGGCAAAATCTACACACTCAGAGTAATACTGAAGAAGCTAATGTGAAAGTAGTAAAAGCCATCACAACTCTAAGGAGTGGTAAGGTTGTGCACATCCCTACACATAGTGCAAGCAGCTCAGGTAAAAATACTAATCTTCCTCAAGATAAAGGTGAACCAAACACATCAAAGTCTAAAATAAATGCACGTCTCATACCTGCCCCATTCCCACATCGATTTCTTTCTCTACATAAAGAAAAACAGCATATTGAAATCCTAGAACTTTTTATGTAAGTCAGAACTAATATTCCTCTTCTTGATACTATTAAAAAAATTCCTGCTTATGCTAAATTTCTAAAGGATTTATGCACTGTGAAACGTAAATTAAATGTACAGAAAAAGGCTTTCATCATTGAGTAAGTCAGTGCAATAATTCAAAATCACACACCCCGTAAGTATAGGGACCTTGGTTCACCCATTATTTCTTGTGTCATTGGAAATTCAAAAATTGGACAAGCTTTACTAGATCTAGGATTAGGGGTTAATTTGTTGCCTTACAGTGTTTATGAACAGTTGGGGTTAGGGGAACTGAAATCCACTTCCATAATTTTATAGCTAGCTAATAGATCTATCAAAATACCGAGGAGAATTGTTGAAAATGTTTTGGACCAACTAGATAAGTTCTATTACCCGGTAGACTTTGTGGTATTGTACATGAAACTATCAACCCACTCAAATTCTTCAGCACCTGTGATATTAGGAAGACCATTTCTCACAACTTCTAATGCCATAATTAATTGTAGGAATGATGTCTTAAAATTAAGTTTTGGGAATATGACTCTAGAATTGAACATTATTTTTTATTTGTGTAGGCAGCCTAAAAAATTAGAAGAAATACATGAAGTCGGTGCCCTGGAAAATCTTCTTGCTAAAAGTCCTTTGTTGAGTTATAATTGTGATGAGCAGTGGGGAGAATTAGAAAACTCCATCTGTTTGACTAAACCTACTAACAATATCTCCACTATTTCTGCTGCAGAAAACTCCACTGAATTGCAGAGGAAACTCAAATTTGAGCCACTACCATCGCTACCAACACCAGCAAAGCCTTCCATAGAAAAAGTTCCAATGCTGGAATTAAAGCCCCTGCCATCAGAACTAAAATATACTTACTTGGGACCCAACAACTCATTCTCAGTAGTTATTTCTGCTCAACTAATTTCTGACCAAGAAAGTAAGCTGATGAATGTGTTGACACAACATAAAGCAGCCATTGACTAGACCATTGCTGACATAAAAGGAATAAACCCTCTAATTTGCACACATAGGATATATCTAGAAGAGGACTCAAAACCTTCTAGGGAGATGCAAAGAAGAATAAATCCTACAATGAAAGAGGTATTTAAGAGTGAAGTCCTAAAATTGTTAGACATGGGTATCATATAACCCATTGTAAATAGCAAATGGGTTAGCCCAATTCAAGTTCTAAAACAATCTGGTGTAACTGTGGTAGAAAATGACAAGGGGGAATTAGTGCCTATAAGAGTGAGAAAAGGCTGAAGGATGTGTATTGATTATAGGAAATTAAATACAGCCTTTAGGAATGATCATTTTTCCTTACATTTCCTTGACCAGATTTTAGAAAAAGTGGCGGGGCATGAATATTACTGTATCTCAGATGGATTTTCTGGATACTACCAAATAGAGATATCCCCTGAGGATTAAGAGAAAACTACATTCACTTGTCCCTTTGGTACCTTTGCCTTCAAAAGAATGTCATTTGGATTATGAAATGCCCAAGCCACTTTTCAAAAATGTATGTTAAGCATTTTCAGTGATTTGATGAAAGATATTGTAGAAGTATTTATGGATGATTTTTTAGTTTTTGAAAAAATATTTTATTCTTGCTTGACTAACTTACAAGTTGTTCTAACCAGGTGTGAAGAAAGACAACTGCTGTTAAATTGGAAAAATTTTCATTTTATGGTTCAGCAGGGCATAGTTGAAGACACATTGTGTCTTCACCAGACATTGAGGTTGATAAGGCTAAAATAGACTTAATTTCAAACTTGCCTGTGCCTAAATGTGTAAAAAACATTAGATCTTTTTTGGGCCAAGTTGGTTCTTATAGGAGATTCATAAGAAACTTTAGTTCTATTTCTAAACCTCTTTGTCAACTTTTGATGCATGATGTCATGTTTGAATGGAGCAATGAATGCCAAATCTGTTTTGATCAGTTAAAATCTTTCCTCACCACTGATACCATTATTCAGCCCCCTGACTGGACATTTCCTTTTGAATTAATGTGTGATGCTAGTGACTTTGTTGTAGGAGCTGCACTTGGGCAGTGAAAAAATAAGATGCCATATGTCATATATTATGCTAGTAAAACCTTGAATGTTGCCCAACGAAATTACTCCACCATAGAAAAAGAACTACTAGCTGTTGTATTTGTTTTGGATAAATTTAGATCTTATTTGCTTTGTTCTCCTGTTACCATATTTACTAACCATGCAACACTTAAATTTTTACTGTCCAAAAAAGATACAAAACCAAGGCTGGTTAGATGGATACTCTTGCTACAAGAATTTGATCTCACAATAAAAGATAAAAAAGGGAGTAGAGAATGTGGTAGAGGATTATTTATCTCAGCTTACATCTGAAACTTCTGAGCAGTCCCCTTTAATTTTTTATTATTTTCCTGATGTGCAGTTATTTTCAATAGAAACTTTACTATGGTATGCTGACCTTGTGAAGTTTTTGGTCATAGGACAAACCCCTCCCCACTGGACTGCCCAGGACATCAAAAGACCAAATGCTGAAGCTAAGTATTTAAGTATTGCTCAGATTAGATAATTAGGAAGTGTGTTCCTAACAATCAAATCTTTGCTATTTTATCATTCTGCCATTCAAAAGCCTATGAGGGCATTTTTCAGCTCACAAAACATTAGCTAAATCCTTTAAAGTGGTTTTTATTGGCCAACTATGTTCAAAGATGCTTGCAATTTTTTTAAAGTTTATGAACCCTGTCAAAAATTAGGGAGAATCATTAGGAGAAACATGATACCTATGTAACCTAAATTAGTGATTGAGATTTTTTACTGTTGGGGCATAGACTTCATGGGCTCATTTCCTTCTTCTTATGGTCATTTGTATTTCCTAGTTGTTGTTGATTATGTTTCTAAATGGGTTGAGGAAGTCCCTTGCAAAAACAATGATCATCAGATTGTTTTAAAAATTTTAAAAGAAAATATTTTTGCAAGGTTTGGCATGCCAAGAGCCATAATCAGTGATAATGACACCCATTTTTGTAACACACATTTTTCAGCCTTAATGAAAAAATATGACATGCATCATAAAGTTTATACCCCTTATTATCTTCAAACTAATGGACAAGTTGAACTAGCCAATAGGGAAATAAAGAACATTCTTGAGAAAACAGTTAATCCTAACAAGAAGGACTAGTCACTGCATTTATCAGATGCTCTTTGGGCATACAGAACTGCTTTTAAAACCATTTTGAACATGTCTCCATATAGACTAGTGTATGGTAAGACTTGTCATTTGCCTGTTGAGTTAGAACATAGGGCATATTGGGCCATTAAACAACTCAATTTTGATACTGACCACGCTGGGATTATGAGACAATTGCATATGGCTGAGTTGGAGGAGCTACGAAGGAATGCTTATGACAACTCTAAACTGACTAAGGAATGGATGAAACACTTCCATGACGAACATATTCAGCGCAAAACTTTTGTACCTGATCAGAAAGTGTTATTATACAACTATCTTTACACTTGTTTCCTGGCAAATTTAAGTCTCGATGGAGTGGTTCATACGTGGTAAAAAACTGTTTCTCCCCATGGTGCTGTGGAAATCCTGGATCCTCATAATGGTAACATTTTCAAAGTAAATGGTTAAAGGCTCAAGTCTTTCATTTCTAATATTTCCTCTGAAGAGTTCACTTTCCATTTACTTGATCCAAGCAACAATCCAACTGTGGAGTCCGGTGATTAACTTTCTTTGCTCTTTTATTTTGTTCCTTTGTTTTTTTTTTTTTTTTTTTTTGTTACTTAGTTTTTCTGTTTCTTTCTTTTGCTGCTGATTTAATCTCCAATTAGGTATTTTCTTTTTCTTCTCCCATTTGTTTTTTTTCTTTCTTCTGATTGAATGTTCTTCTCTTTATTTAGCTTCTGATATTTTCTTATCATTGAGGACAATGCTAATATCTACTGGAGCCGGAGGGGTGGGGAGAGAGAGAGTTTAGTTTTGCATATCTTAGGCACATGTTGATCCACCCATGAGAATTCTGTTAAAAAGTAAAAGAGAATTAGCATCTTTATTTCGAACTTGAATGCTTTGAGTTGATCTGTTGGAGTCATGGAATACCTAAAATTTAAGATTTTCTCTTGAATTCAGACATTAGGTCAGAATGAGAGTTTATCCATTCTCTTTAGTTGCTCAAACCAAGGGAAGTTTGTTGAAGTTTTGCTGGTTACTGAACAACACACACATACCCAGAGTACCTAGGTTTACACCATTGGGCCATTACTTGTTGATCAAATACTTCAGTTGTTTAGGACTCTAATGAACCATATCCTAATGACTTAGAAAGAAATCTGACAAAGTAATAAAGAAAATGAGAAAAGAGACAAGCCAAGGATTTGAAAAAAGATAAAAAAAAAAATAATACATACATACATACATACAAAAGTTTTACTTTTGTATAATGGAAAAGACTGTCTATTACCAGGGCTTCTTAACATGTAAGAAAGAATGAACCTTTTAAAATGTGATAGCGTGAAAGCCGCTACTACAATGGTTTTGAATTACAGTAAGATCATGTAGTCTTCTTTGAACAACTGTTGTAGTTAAAACTTTTAATGTCTCTTGGTAGCCAATTCTGGGAACTTGACCTCACACCCACGCACTTAAGGCAAAGCAAAATCTTTGTACATTCATTCACCCTAGTTGACTGACTAATCAATGTATAAACCTTTCTATTGATACTAAGCCTCTGTTAAACTCATTTTCAATGTTCTTAAACCCAACAGGTCTAAATTCGTGGCATGAATTTTTGAATTTAAAGGAGTGTCAGATAGTAACCAACTCCTTCTATGTTGTTAGTCACTTTATTTGCTAGGGACTAGCAAAAAGTCAGATGAGGCGTGTGATAAAAGGGAAATTATGTTGTTATAAATACACTTACTACACCTAAATGAATAAGTTTTATTTGTAAAAAGAGTATTAAATAAACAATGTATAGCAGTTGGGCTATTAGGATTTATAAAGACGGTTTACCCATTAAATAAATAGAAGTGGACTCAGTTTTGTGGACTTAGACAAATGCGGGCTTAACTCTTATATGTGCATTGCAAATTATAGCCCACATAAGCTAACCTAAAGGAAAAGATGGGAAAGTTCTAGACACGGTCACGAAGGGCAAGAGAAAGAAATGAGGAAGGGAGAAACGTTTACGGGAGAGAACTGGAGAAGGAAGAATTAGTGGCGCAGAGAGAGAAAGAGGAGCTGGAAATAGGTATAAAAAGGAGCAAAGATACCAAAGAAAGAGGGTCGGTTAGGAGCAAAAGTTTGATTTCTGGTTTTACATTCTGAAGTGAAACATTGAATTTTTTTAGGGTTTTTATTTTGTTGTTCTTCCACATTCGCAATGTGGAAGATAGACTAAGTCTGAAGCTTGGGTTACGGTAAAAACTTCTATTTGTCCTCAATATCTGCTAGATTTTTAAATGTTGATTTCTATCCTTCACTTTGTTGAAAACCAGATTCTGAAAATTGAGAGTTTGAAAGATTTACTTGCTCTTGTTCTGTTGTTGGCACAATAGAACCTTGAATTAATCAAGGTTTCTTTCAGCCGAATGTTAAAGTAAATTGATTGAAGTTGCTACAATGAGGAATTTTCCACGTTTTAGCACAAAAACTCTAAACGTCTATTTCCAAATTATTAATGCCTTGATTGGGTTAGTGATTGATGAGTGGTACCCAGGAATCCTTGTGGAGTGTTGAATCAAAGGAAGTACGACCTCGCAATCCAAGTGTTTGTTAAATTGTCTTCGTATGGTCTCTTGTTTTTAAAACCTAAATGCTTTTCTAATATGAAGTTGATAAAATTGAAATTACGATTGTTTTACTTTGATTGCTTTACTTTCTTGAGTTTTAATTCTTACTGTTTAACCCAATTTCCCAACAATTGTGAATCTGAAATCCTCCATGCACAACCATACATTCCATTGACAATAAACAGTTCATTGTGTAATAACCATTTTCGTACCAAAAGAAATTATGCACTTGTCTGGATATCCAACCCTTTTTCTTTACATCTTGATTTCTAAATTCATGAAGCATAGAATTGTTTGAGACACTCTTGTCCATGAGGAAATGACCTTGGGATTTCCCTTTTATTACACCTGATCCACTTCTATACTTGGGAGTGATAATTTGGAGACCATCACTAACCCAAAGGCATACGAAACATGACATTAACAAATATAATTTGTTACTTAAGATATAAACTATAAGCTCTATTTTCCATCGTAATTTCAAACATGCGCTAAGACTGGCCTAACTGGCCTTCTCGTAAAATCATGATGGATAACATCAAACATGATAATAGATCTAGTACTTATGCCATCAACTCTTTAGGTGCTCTTCAAAGTCGATATAAGAAAGCTTATGATCATGTCACTTGGGCAGTCCTTTTATGTGTTGAGGAAATGTTGCGTTATTCCCACTTGACAACCTCGACGCTACATGAATTGCCGGGAGATGGAGAAATTTAGGCCTGGTTTGATTTTATAAATTATCTCATATCATCTTATCTTATATCATCTCAACATCTAAACAATATTCAAACAGAAAAATTTTAAATTTTAAATTTTTAACTTTTTCATCTAATCATTACAATTTTCTCAAACTTCTAAACAAAATACACAAAATAATTCAAAATTTTCAAATTCAAAAATAAAAATTATATTCTAACCCTCTTTTAACATTATATATTTTTTGTTCAACTTATTCTCTCTCATTTCTCAAAAAACTATAAAAATCTTAACTCAAATCATTTCACTACTATTCATATATTTCTCATCTTATCTCATCTATATAACTAAACGAGGCCTAATTGCAAAACTTTGCATACTTGGGGAGTAAATTGTAAAAATTTGAAACTGCGAGTGATTTGCAAATGGACTAAAACTCAGGGATCTTAGATTTGAAATTCTTTTTAATTAAGGCCCACCATCTAATTTTCATTAGTGTTTTTAATAGAAAATAGAAGTGACATGTAATGTGTTAAAATAATAATAAGAATTTTAAAATCATATAAAATTGAAAAAAAAAACACTTCAATTAAAAGGTAAAATAAAAATAAAAAATTGAAATAATAGAACAAAAAACCTATGCCTACCCAGTAACCTAGGTGAGGCTTGGGGGTAGAACTATTCATTCGGGTCGGCCTTTTTTTTTTGGCCCGGTTCGAAATCTGGATAATCTGTTTCTGGTTATGGGTTCCGTCCCGGAACAAATCTGGGCCGGTAACCGCATAGGGAAATCCAGGTACAAATTTGGGTATCTACTTTTGAAACCCAAAACCCAGGTTTAAATGGTACTCAGGTTTTTTTTTTTTTTTTTTTAAATCTCTCAATATCCAAACAACGTTATTTTATGCTAATAACCAAAAGGGCCAAAACCCTTCTCACTCGAATCACTCCTTCCTTTAGATCTATATATATATTTGTGTTGAGCTTTTGTAACTCTTGGAGTATTGTATATTCTCAACTTGTGTTCAAAGAGTGTTGGTTGCAAGTCCTTTTGATTCTATCTTGGTTTTTTCTCGACTGGTAGATAGTGGGGTGGTTTTTTCTCGACTGGTAGAGTGTTTGATTCTAGCTTGATTCTAGATTGGTAGATGTTGTAAGTATCAGGTTATATTCACGAATCACGACTAGGGAATGGAATTTTAATATAAGTTTTTCTCATGAATCAATAGTACAATTCCTTTGTCTTTGTTATAGCGTGAAAGAATAGTAGCATGCTTTTAGTTGTAACCCCCAAAAGCTTTCTGGACAAGGAAAAGAGTAAACCCACTAAATTAAAGAAAAAAGACCCTTAACCAACCAACATATAAATACAGGGTTTATTTACAACACATAACTGGCCCTCATTTTCTAGTTCGGAGCACCCTTTAGGTTGCCTAACTTGGTTGTCGTTTTAGGAGATATAAGAGAGGAAGAACTGACCTGGTTGTCCCCCGGGATAGGGCCTACTACATAGACATCATTCTGGGAGGAGAGAGGAAACGTGGTGGGGGGGCCAACCTGGAAACTGTCGTATCCTTTACTTGCATACCAGCTAAAGAGGGGGAGGTCTCAAGGCTTGCTGCATTTACCAGAATTGGTAAGGCAGATTGAACTTGGAAACCAAGGTTAGCACCTTTACCATATTTAGACCCAATCAACTAACCATGTCAGAGCTCCCGAGGTCAACTTGCTCTGAGGCTGAGGCAGCTGCCCCCTTATCGTCATTTCCCATCCCAACTTGCTCTGAGGCTGAGGCAATACCTCTTTACTTTAGACTTGTTTTGGTTCCAATTGTCTAAATCTTCAAACCCTCCCTCCTTCTACTGAAATTATGGACAGCTTTTGGCTAGGGGCCGACCCTTAACCATGGACTGTATTGAGCTGGTTGCCCTTCCCTTGATCCTCCATTAGAAGCAGAACTTGGACACCTTAGTTTAACATGCATAATGACACCACATTGAAAGACATTGGTAATCTCTCATATTTGAATGAGATCCAGAGATGTTTCTCACCCATATTTAGAAAACGACCTCTAGCGAATGGTTTTGAAATATCAACTAATACCTTCACTCTCAGGTAACTACCCCATGCCATACCATTAGCATCAACATCTACCGTGATCACAGAGCCTATAGTTACACCCAATCTTTCTCCCATGGTTTTGTTCATCCTAGCAAACGATAGATCATGAAGCTGTATCCAGAAGGGCTCCCTAGTAAAAGTGATATCCTTGGGGGCAGTGCAACCTACACAATCTTGAATGCACACTAGGAACTTGTCAAAGGACCAGGGATGTCCCAGAAGGACCCTGTGTTTCTTGGTTGCACTCTGAAACTCTACCAAGAATATGTTCATACCAATCTCCTTAAAGGTTGTGTGTCCCTCAACCTTCCATACTTTTCCCATAGTAGCACATAATGCACC
This sequence comes from Juglans regia, assembly GCF_001411555.2. NCBI lineage: Eukaryota > Viridiplantae > Streptophyta > Magnoliopsida > Fagales > Juglandaceae > Juglans > Juglans regia. The sequence continues at coordinate 13,838,843 of NC_049915.1, read as the reverse complement.
CCTATTAACCTCTTTGTCAACAACGACAAGTACTACAAGACATTTCTTGCTGCTTTCTTTCGATGTCAGGACTAGGGGTGTAACTGGTCCGGTTCGGTCCAGTTTTGAACAAAATCTAAGACCAAACCGGTATGTACCGGTTTTGTATTTTTCAAAACCGATTACACACCGGTTACCCTCTTAAACCGATACTTTCGGTTTCCGATCCGGTCTGGTCCGGTTTTCTGGTTTTTTTAAAATTAAAATTTCACAATTTGTCATTAAAAATTTGTTTATAAAAAAAAAACTTTTAGTAGTAATTATAAGTATTAGTATTAGTTATAATCTTTTAGTAAAAACTTTTAGTATTAATTATAAGTATAATTATAATCTATAGTCTATATTAGATTATTAGTATTATTTATAAACTTATATATTAGTATTAACATTTAATGTAATAATTTATAAATTATAATATAAAATTATTTCATATATATGTATATATATATATATGAAATTATAAATTAACATTTAATGTATAAATTTATAATTATATATTATATATAAAACTTATTTATATTAATATTTAATATATATTTAAAATATTTTGTATAAAACTTATATATAAAAATATTTTTTTTTATTTTTTTTAATCAACCGGTCCGGTTCGGTCCAAAAAATCTCAAAACCGGAACCGGACCGAAACTGGCCGGTTTTTACATTTTAAAAACTGGTTCCGAACCGGACTACTTCAAAACTGGTAAAACCGGTCCGGTCCAGACCGGTTTTCCGGTTTGAGTTTACACCCCTAGTCAGGACTTCCTCCTCTGAGATGAGGATTTCTTGTTTTTCCTCTTCTTTAAGTCTAATACCCTCGTATAAACTAGAGAGTTACTCCTCCATGGCAAACATAAATGACCTTTCTAACTAACCACTATTCAGACGAGAGTCTAAGAGAGTAAGGCTCTATGTTCTGTAAGAACCATAGAGAGAAAACACCCCACCTTTCCTAGAGAGAGAGGGGACCCCAACAAAGCATGAAATTAAACATCAGCATTTGATGACAACAAATAGATGCAAGACATTATTATAAGAGTAATCTACCCAAATATGAATTATTTAAGAAAATTCACGCATTGATCTGATTGCATCCAGAAAGAGAGAGAGAGAATATTCTATTCTCAAGTCAATTGTAGGGCACTCCACCTACATCACTTAAATGGTAAGATTTATTCCTATATTGAGTGAAGTCTGAATTTTATTAAAAAAAATGGTAAGATTTGTTTAATTTATAAGATTCAAATTTTAAAATTTATGTTCCAAATCAAATTATTCCATATAAGTACTTTACTATGTGTATTTTACACACCGACTTAAAAATATAATTTTTCATACTAGCATATCAGTCATAATTAGAACATAATTCGACCATTCACTAGTATAAAATATATGAGATACGATAGATCCACCGAAGCTTTCTACCGACATTTTGTATCGGATTATTTTTTTTATTGTTTATTTTTACTTAATGGTCAAGAAAGTGTTTTTTAATAAGCTTTTGAGTTTTTTATTTTTAAATTTTTTTAAGTGGATTTAAAACTTAAAAAATGTTTGAAAAAAAACACAAAAATAAAAACTTGCACTATTCGATAGAAAAAATCGTTAGCAGTTTTAGTGTTGAGCCTTTGTAACTCTTGGATTATTGTATATCTCAGCTTGTGTTCAAAGAGTGTTGGTTGTGATTCTAGCTTGTTGGTTTTTTCTCGACTAGTAGTGTTTGATTCTAGATTAGTAGATGTTGTATAGTATCTGGCTATATTCACGAATCACGACTAGGGAATGAAATTTTAATATCTATTTTTCTCATGAATCAGTAGTACAATTACTTTTTCTCTGTTATAGTTTGAAAGAACAGTATCATGTTTTTAGTTTTAACCCCCAAAAGCTTTCTGGAGAAGGAAAAGAGTAAACCCTTAAGAAAAAAGACCCTTAACCAACCAACACATAAATACATGGTTTATTTACAACACATAATGTGTTTTTAGTTTCATATATTTACATTATATATGAAAAAGAAGAATGAAAATGATAGTTTGGAAAAATACAGGTTGATGGTTGATGGAATGGCATTCCTGCTTTTGTTACTACATGGAGAAAATCCTTTTACGCAACTTCCCTCCATATGGCCGGTTCCCCTGCCCACTAATTAATTAGCACTAATTAAAGTGAAAATGAGGTTTCAAATAGAACACGCATTCTGAGATCCATGTTTCACTTTTAAAAAACCATTTCTTCTAATGATTAGAAAGATTGTGGCATGAAAAAAAAACCCAAGACCACTTTTTTCTTTTTTCTTTTTTCTCTCCAGTGTTTCGCTCTCAACCATAACCCACACAAAGATCCTATCTTCTCCGCCCAAAACGGGGTGGAGCTTTGGCTCTTCCCTCCCTCCTCTATCGGGCTAGTCCAAAAAATGTGTAGCCCCTTTTTTCCGGTCTTTATTTTGTTTTCCGTCCATAGCAAGGAAAATAGCCGATCTACTACTTTCTAGAGCCCAGCGACCACCACACGCCCCACACCCCACCACAGGATTTCCCAGCCGCTGATCCTTCACGGCAGAAGAATATTGTCAAACGGAGCGGTGCGTGTGACACATGTGCGGATCAAAGCGCAAGTGAGATCCACGTGCCATTGCACAAAGATGCCGCCATGCGCGGCATTTCTGGGGCCAGCAACCTTGGATTCTTCAAATCCGACCGACTTCAATACTCCTAGTGTTGTGCGTGTTCCCCACACGCCACCACAGTCCCTAACCGTCGTCCTCCAGTGATTCGACGGTTCTCCTGTTTTCTATCTACCTATCTTTTCGCTTATCCTAACCAAGGATCATGGGAAAGAAGTAGTGGAAGTCTCCTATAGCCAGCCCAAACTAGCAAAATGTAGCACAAATCTCTTCACTGCAACTTTCAGTCGTAGTATCACAGTCCGTTTATCGGACTGTATCAAAACCGCTTTAAGCGGCTTCCCCTTATGGGAAATGGGTGGGGGTCAAGTCATTGACTCCAAATTCCTTTTTTTTTTTTTTTTTTTTTTATTTCTTGTGTTGTATTTGCTAGTTTGGATTGAATGTTGGGGCCTCCCACCCTGTTGACTATTGTAACATGTAACTGTTAAATATATTTATAATATGCTTGCTTAGAACAAAAAAGAAAAAAAAGGATTTTTTGGCATGTAGTTAATTCATACAATAACATGGAGTACATAACTGAATAAGTGCCAAATGAACATTATACCTTTTTATCTAGTAATGATTGTGCTACTTTTGCTTTTTGTATGCACCCAATTACATACACTAGTCACAGATGTATATAAATGCCTAATTCTATATATAGTTTTCACAAACTTTGTTTTCATTTTTCAAATTAATCTAAAATGCTAATTCTTAGGAAATGCTCAACTGAATTTTCACATCATAAAACAAATATTTGATTATGCTGATCTTGCCAATTTACCTAAAGTCCCTAAAAAGTAAGCAGAAAAATGAACACATGAAGAACTACTCAAGTTCAAAGACTTCTTCTAGCTTTTTGTTCAGACTCATCAAGCTGGAGACGGACAGATTCAAAACTGTTCATTTTATGCTTAGCGCATAAGCTCTGCAGAAAAAAGCTGGGGGTGAAAAGCATTTTAGCCATAAAAAGAGACTATTTATAATGTTTTTGGTTTCCAGGGCTGCCTAATTTATTTGATTGCATTTGTTTAAGAACACAAGCATATAATTGATCTTTAAATCGATTGTCTAGGTTTGTTAACATCCGGTTAATACAGATGATCTTAGTGTGCAAAGATTTCTCTTTTATATATATATATATATATATATCCTCTGTCTTTGTGTTAAAAATTTTGCATACATTTTATTGTATTTGACCTCCTTAATATATCCAGTGCTTGTTTAGACTATCTTGAGCCTCTTTATTGGATCAAATTATTCTCTGTGTTTTTATTTCCTGTGTTCTTTGATTTTGTTGTAACTTTAACAGATGGAATAAAATACTATGAGTTGTAATTTTGGTACAACCCAAAGGATTGGTGGCGACTCCTATTCTAATCTAGTGGATGTAGAGAAGCATGAGACTCTTCCAACCCCTTCATCCACACATACACAACACCCTACCCGTTCCATCTCACCTTTATCCAAGAAATCTAAAAAAATACCTAGCAACCAATCAATGGTATGGGAACACTTTACTAGAGTGGAACCTATTGACTGTGATAACCTAAAAGCTTAGTGCAATTATTGCGCTAAGCTATATAGTTGTCACTACAAGAATGAAAATTTATCCATGATACATCATCTCCAGAATGTATGTGAAACTTCTCCTCTTAGAGCTAAAATAGTTGGAAAAAGTCAAGCCTCCAGTGTTAAGAGAGATGCGGAGGAAAGAGTGTGTAGCCCACAAAGTCTAGTGAAGTATGATGTAGAAAAACTTAAGGTGTCAACCACTATGTTTTTTATTAGGTATGAAATGCTTTTTAGGGCACTAGTGGAGCACGAAGGATTTGTTGAGTTTGTTGCTGATTTAGAGTCTCGATTTACTTTTCCATCCCGAACCACTTTAAAAAAAAATCTTATTAAGCTGTATAACGAAAAAAAGATACGGCTAAAGAAATTTTTGGATGGTCAAAGAATATGTCTGATCGCTGATACTTGGACATCGGTGCAAAATATTAACTATATGTGCATTACCACACATTTTATTGATTGCAGTTGGAGATTACATAAAAAAAATTATCAAGTTTTGCCAAATTCCCAACCATAGGGGCGAAACTATTGAGAGGGTGTTAGACTTGGGGTTGCATGATTGGAAGATTAATAAGATTTTGACCATTACAGTTGATAATGCCTCCTCTAATGATGTTGATGTTGATTACATGAGGAGGAGGAGGATAAATGATAGTGATTGTACCATATTGGGTGGTGAGTTTTTTTCACATGTTGTTTGTTGCCCATATATTGAATTTGATTGTTATGGACGATTTGAGAGATGTCTATGAATTTGTAACAAGGATTAGAGATGTCGTCAGATATGTGAAGTATTCACCTTCAAGGTTTGCCAAGCTCAAGGCTTGTGCGGTAAATGAAAATATTAGTGTGAGGATGATTTACTTGGATGTTCCTACGAGATGGAACTTTACATATTTGATGTTTAGTATCGTTGGAAAACACAAAAAAACCTTTGAACACTATCATATGTATGTAGATAATGAATTCGTGAACTCTGCTAGTAATGATTGGAACAAAGCATAGATTTTTGTAGAGTTGTTGAAAATTTTTTATGATATTACATTGAATATTTCTGGTTCTTTGTATGTGACTACTAATGTATGTTTCTAGGAACTCTGCATAATTAAAGATGCATTAAATGACATGTGCACGAGTCATGATATTATCAATAAGACCATGAGCGTAAATATGAAAAATTAAGTATGAAAAGTATTGAGGTAGCATAGATAGGTTCAACTTGATGATATATGTTGTTTTTGTACTTGATCCACGATATAAAATGGTGTCAATGAGGTTTTGGTTGAAACAATGCAAAGATGATGAGTTGGCAGATAGAATAGAGGCAAATGTTAAACTCTTGTTAAGCCGCTTGTTCATTAAAGACGAAGTTGGCAATTGATTAAATAATGGTATTCATGATTCAAGAGCAAACAAGAAACTTGGTGGCCATATTGAATGTGGGTTTTCTTGGGTAAGGATATGTTTCCCGTTAACATATCTTGGAAATGGTTACAGAAACCTACTTGTTGTAGTCGCAACTGCAGTTGGCCAGATGGTACATGCCTTTCTCGTTGCATATGTAGTTATTGAGTTAATGCATCTTTCTTATATGTTATTTATCTTCCAAGTCATAGTTCTTAGCCAAATGTCTTTTTTTTTTTTTTTTTTTGTCCTTCTGATTTTTTATTGCATTATGTTTGTAATAGGTAACGTTTAAGGATCCTGATTTAGCTAAGAGAGCTTGTCAAAATCATCATCCTGTGATTGATGGAAGAAGAGCTAATTAATGGAAAATTTATGGTTTTTTGCAGACAATTCGTTATGTATTGGAGTTTGATTAAATCAATGTATATGTTTTGTAATATTCTTAGCAAATTAGTTCAAACAATGTAATGTATAGTGAATTACATGATGAATATTGAACATTTTCTTTTATATGAATTTAGTTAAAAAGTTGATTAGTTGTTTATAGGCGTATAGCTTTAGCTATTTTTGACATAAATTTAGTTTTCCATTTTGATATATTTTTAGTTTTCTACATATTTCCTTGAAAAAATTATAATAAAATATAGACTTTTAGATTAAAAAAAAATGTTTTCAACGCTATTTTTTTCTTGAAAAAGAATTAATAATATATAAGCTTTTGTAAAAATAAATAAATAAATTGGGTACAACCCCGGAACCCGAATTTTTGGATTTCAAAAACCGGATCGGGTATAAACCTAGGCCGGAACATGGGTGATCAGTCAAACCGGGTATATTTGGATACCCAGTCCGAAACTTGGGTGAACAGTCATACTTGGAGGCTACACCAAATAGCGCTTATCTTAGGCGACATCCCAATTTACAGCCCAGGCTGTATGCATGGGTTATAACCCAAGTAGCACGACTTTGCTGCCTTGTTCGGCCATTAAGATCATGCCGTTTTGAGTCCTTGGACAACTCAGGTAGCCTTGGTTTGGTCAAGGTTGCGGCACCCTAGTTTCGTTTTTCCCCAAAAATGATGTACTTTTTATGTTTTTCATTCGAAAAATTCTATCCACTATACTCTCATCTCAATATGTAAAATGTGGCACATTTATCACCATTGAATAATTCTATATAGCATTACTCTTTTTATTCTTAGATATTTTTTAAGTTTATTTTTTAATATAATTTTTATGTTTTTAATATAGAACCCAATGAACTAAAAGATAAGAACATAAAATTCAGACATTGATTAAGTTGGGGAGACCAGTAACAATCGTCTAAAATTCAGAACCAGCCACCGGATTCTGGAATTGGCTAAAACCGGTGGAAAATCGGTTAACAGTGGTCAAAATAGGAAAAAAAAACTATGATATACATTTATAATATATATATTATATATGTGTAAAAATATCATGCTCCCTAATTTCGTTGTTGATATCAAATGGCTTTGGTATTCAAATACTTTTTTAATTATTCCTCCTATAATAAAATCATATAATAAAAATATGATAATTACCGAAAATTAAAATGGTAATTTTTTTTATTTTCAATTTTTATTATGTTAAACATAGAAATAAAAATAGTTACATTTTAAATGACAAAAAAGGGTTGGGCTACGAGGGAGTAAGCCCCGTTCAGTTAGCCCAAAGGACCATGTGAATAACTGTGTCATCGGCCAATGTTCGTCGGTGGGAAAATCCATTAGGCTCCACACGTGTCTCTGCCCGTCACACGAATGCGACTGAACTCCCCATGACTCGACGATTCTCTCGTTTCCGAGACTGCATTTCTGCATAGATGGCCCGGGGACTTTCCGGGGCCCGATAGTTAGGCCCATCCACATCTTCCTTCGTAGCCCGTGCTTAGCCCAGTACCGTGGCAATACCTTATAAAGGTACAGAATTACCGCAAAACTTCCGATGTGGGACTGAGATTCGCTGTCGAATACAATTAAAACTTTATAGGTCCAGTGTTTTGTGCCACTCTTGAGTTTTGAGTTCCATATTGATTGTGTTTATTCTATGAAAAATTGCTTATTTTCTCATGCAGTTTAAGAATCACAAATAAAATATATTTTTCTTCTAGATAATAATTATAAAACACAATTCCAAAATGCAAAACACATGTCCTTTTTTTTTAGAAATAATATTTGCAGTCATAAAATACGCAAGTACCGAGCACTTATTTTAAAAAAATAAATAAATATAATATCTGCATAAAAAAAATAATTTTTTAATTATAGACTTCACTTTTTTTAAAAAATAGTACGCATCGCTTGCACAATCCATGACTGTATCTAACATTATTTTTTTTTTAAATCTAGCATGCACTGAAAAAGATGACAAATCCAAAATTTTCTACCCAAACACACCATAGCATATGAAAATTTGAACTCGTCATTCCACTACACATTAAACACATGGGATGATGACATTATTTGATGATCCATTTAGCATCTTTTTAGGTAGATGGCTATTTTCATTGGTGTCATCGAAGTCTTAGGTGACCCATGATGGCTATTTTCGCTGCGTTGTATCATATCATTTATGTCTCCTTGTTGGCAACTAATTATCTTTTCTCCTAATCATAAAAATTATTTGCCAAAGCGAAGTGCTATGCACCATCTTCTTTTTTTTCTTATCATTCTTTCATAATTTTCTAACGTATCATTAAATAATTATAAAACTGTTTATCATTCATTACTTATTATTCAATCGTTAAATACCGAACAATAGGATGATGGATAGAATTTTTCTTTATCAAACGCCAACCGATTGATAGTTTACTATTTAGCTTGACCCTTTACACTTCATGATCCTTACTGAATCCCGAACTCTTAATTAGGACATATAACAATCATAAAAAAGATTCACATATACATATTACTATTTCACAATTTTTATACAGCTGCTTAGATCACTAATTGCTACATGTATTAGGTTGTGGGGTTCAGTTTTATGTGATTTTTATCATGTTTATAAGCTGGAATTAGTGGAGTGAAATTATTCATAAAGTCATGACATCTCTCTCTCTCTCTCTCTCTCTCTCTCTCTCTCTCTATATATATATATATATATATATATACATATATATATATATGATGTAACCACTAGATCTTAGGGTTCGTCTTCCTTTAACATCAAAGCTTTTTAAGACGAAAGAAGAAAAATACAAACGACCAAAAACAAAAACAAAAAACAAAAAAAATCTTGCTTCTTGATCTCTTGTTGTCATGCGGGAATGGGGACCAGAAATTGGTGATGAGTAAGATCAGTGTCCAGTACAGCAGGGCATTAGACTCCTATCCCCATCCATATTAATTTGTATGTTGTTGTAAGAAATTCTTTAGATAGATGTATATATAATTGTGAAAAATCATGATATTTACAAAGTTTATTACTTAATATCGTGTACTTCGGTGTATATGAAAAAAGGTTTTTCTAACGCTCAAAATCGTAACAAATACTTTCAATAATCATTACATTTGATCAATTTCAACGATTTTTAATTCGCTGAGTTTTTTACGAATTTGTAACATTGAGATAATTGTTGATACAAAATAAACTAGGCTCATAAGTCCTGTGTGACCATTGTCCATTGGACAATGTCAAGACGGATTGTAAAATAATTATTAACATCAAAGCTAGAAATAATGCTATTAATTCTTTTAATCTTGGATTTTGTTATCATCGATCACATCAGTCATCAACTGATCTAATACGTTTTAAGTAATTTCATATATCAACTGACTTTGAAATGTGATATATCAACTTGAGTGATCATAGAAGATGAAATTCAAATGAAGAACACCATTTCTCTCAATATGTCTATGTCATATTTTTCTAGCTTTCTAATGGTCTAATGGTCAGGTAGCTAAGCTAGGGGGACCATAAAAGTGTTGGCAAGCAAATTAGAATAGTATCCCCATCCATATTTTGTGTGTTCGTTCTCTCTCTCCATGTCTCTAAGACAAATACATATACAGACACACGAGACAATTAAGAGCGGTACTACTCTTCTACTCTGAGTGTACCGCTCATTGTTACCGCTAGTTAAAAGTTTCTTTTTTATTTATTTTTTATTTTTTTATTCATATTTTTTTAACATCTTAAAAAATTTTTAAAAAATATAAAAAATATATCAATACACTAATAGTCAATTTCTTAACTATTAAGTAAAGAAAACAATTAAAAATAAAATAAAATACATAATATGTCAAAATGAGGGAGTAAATAGAGTGGACAAAGTAGCATTTTACGACAATTAATGTTGTGTATGCATATGTAATCTTGGTGGGTTATGTTTTTTTTCAAAATATATAATGAAGATGGCAAAAGTTTCCCTCAACATGAGTCACTGAAGTGGGCACCGACTACAAATCCATCCTTCAAATTTTCAAAACCCCTATTATATATACATTAATCATGCTATATATTGCTAGCTATAACCAACATGATCTTGAGGGTTTTTGTACTATTTGGTTCCAATAGTGCTAACTGCGGCTAGCCATGATCATGGTGGAGGACCATTTAGCCTCAGCTTATTAAGCAAAAATGTCTTTTTTTTCTTTGTATTATTTTCTCCTCGGCAATGTACAATAATAAAATAGGAGTATCGCTGAGGATAAGAGTGACTTCTAGATACAAAATACCTAAAAATACAACTCATTTTCAAATTAGACATGACCTAGGCTAGTCTTTTTAGTTTAAGCAATATATAGGCCGTCTAGGACAACTTGTCTCTGGCATGAATGGGAGTTCTATATGTTAGAGATGAAGAGCAAGGACCACAATAGGTGATATTGAGGTTACAATCAATATCACTTGTTAATTTTTGTTAAAATATAAAATAAATAATAAAATTTATATCTTTTAATCAGTTTAAATTTTTGAAATAAGTAGTGATTGCACATGGTATCAGAGCAAATGTCTTGAGTTTGAACCCCGGCTCTACACTTTACCCTGTTTAATTAAATATTTCATGTGTTGGGCCACCTATTAAAGAAGAGTTTGGCCCGCAAATGAGAGAGAGTGTTAAAATATAAAATAAATAATAAAATCTATATCTTCCCGTCAACTTAATCTTTTAAAACAAGTGGTGATTGTACAATTTCAGCCGATCATATTAAATCAAGAATTCGATATGATTATTGTCCTAATCACTTGATTTGATATCATCTGAAACACGTCTTATATTAATGAACAACAATATTATATATATATATATATATAATATATGAATATAAGTACCATTAGACTATATAGGAACACTGATTGAATTGGGAAAGAAAATCTAGAATCATTTTTTATTCATTAAAGGAGTTTCTTTGATTTAATTAACATCATTATATTATGAGTATTATTATTCATAAGCCTCACACATCACAATTTTTTTAAAAATTTTTTTTTTAAAATTGTTTTTGGTTTTATTTTTTTTAAAATAATTGAATTATTCTACTCATCATCCATATACCACATATTTAGGAAAAGAAAAAAATATAAAAAATGTGGTGTGTGATGTATGAGGCTTATGAATAGAATTTTTCTTATATTATATTTTGCATATTGGCTTATTTGCTTGGGAATCTACTAATTATGCTATAATATATATATATATATATATATATATTATTAGACTCTATTTTACTAATTTTTTAACGAAATTAAATCCACAAGAATTAATGTCAGTCAACAATTGGACCAATTACTTGTAATAGATGAAGATGTCCAAAACTTTCCAACTCAAACCGATCTGTCAAAGCGACATTCCGACGCAAAAAAAAAAAAAATACAAAAGAGATGAGGTCTAGAGGCTTTGAAATTCCTTACCCAAACCACGGACGGACGGACCAGAAACATTCTCCAAGATGAAGTATTAAAATAACAAGCTTTAGATAGACCCTATACTTATTATAACGATAAAATACAATATCGAACTTCGACCCATGATCCGATGAAGATTTTCATATACATTTTTAAAATTTTTTTTTTTTAATATTTTGAGCTTCTTCTTTCAATTTTATTTGAAATGGTTTGAATGGACTCGTGGGAGACCCACTTAAAGGACATCTATCCTTTTTTATATATATCGGAAAATCTTTTTAAGACAGGACCTTTCGGATCCATTCCTAGAAAGTAAACTCCGGTTAGGTAAAAAGAAGAAAGAGTTGCAAGTATGAGAAGGTAGAAAAAGGCAAAGTAAATAGAAAACTATTTCTCACATGGAACTTCACTGTATCCCAACTTCGAAGATCAGGTTCTAAATCCTTTTTTTTTTTTTTTTAGGTTTTAATCCTTGTGGATCCAGACATTGACCCCTTCAACAAGATTGGTTCTAAATTAAGTGGAAGTTTAATCGTGTGTATATAAGCTCTTAGGGGCTTTGTCATTGTGATTGGCTCCTGGAGGGGACAACCTAGAGGAGCTTACACTTAAATCATGTGGGATGGTTGGATAATAACAGTTAAGACTATATTTTAAATAGAAAAAATGATTTGTTCAATTTTAGGGTAGGTAAATCTCGCACATTTAAAAAAAAAAAGATTAGATAAATTTTGAGCCTATATGAAAAAAGAACCCGTTTTTTAAAGATAAACCTCATTATTTTTTAAAAGAAGTGTACGAGACTTATACATGATAAGATTGTATCTAGCTTCACTCTTTAAATAGTTTCTAAGTTTGTTAAAATTTTAAATTTGACCATAAAAAATTATCAATCCTTGTATATTTATAAACAGGTCCTTTTTTCATTTTCTTTTTTTGCTTTTTTTTTTTTTTTTTCTTTTGTGTTAATCTGAGTGTATATACTTTTATTTAAGATTACAAGCATAAATTTGTTTCCCACTTTCACACTTTTGCTTAGAAACCATTGGGATTTACATGTATATTTCCCTGAAAAAGGAAAAATAAATGAAGAAAACAGAGGAAGGCTTGGGGCCAGCCACAACTTGATTGGTTGGGGCCAAAGCGAAATATGTTGGGTTGCATGTGGAAATTGGTCTGTAAGCAGAAAATCAAGAAATGGTGAATTTGCTCGATATCGCTCAACATGTCACTCGAACGAAGTTCAACCCGTGAGTTCACTTGATTATCACGCGACAGTAGGCTCGAGCGAGAATCAAACCCTAATGTTCGTTTGAGATACGCTCGACATACTGCTCGAGCCAATGTTTATTGGTTGTTCGCTCAAGACTTGCTCGTTATGTCGCTCGAGCGAAGAACGCAGCTTTTGTCAGATTAGGATTTCCAGCGCCGTTTATCATAAATATGTTATATTTGACTTGTTTTGTATAAATTTCAGCATATTGTGAGAGAGAATAATTGTCAAGTAAGTATATATTGTGTAAGATAGCAAAAAGCCCTAAAGAGTGTGAGTTAAGATTGAATGATTGTAATCTCTTCTGTTTAATAAGATTTCTGCACTTCTGTAAACATAAATAATTTGTCGAATCACGTATATTATGTGTCGTATACTTGATCGTATTTGCTTTTATTTTAATTTACAATCGTTAGAGTGTGAGTGTTTTGCACGATAAAAGATGGTGGGGTCAGACGTTGAAGAGATGTCTACAAGCCAACCGACTGGGCCTCAGGGGTTGAGCCCAAAGCTGATGGCTTAGGATTGTGACACCCACTGAAGGGAAACAACCAGGAAGACCCATCAAACACCTATATATATATATATATATATATATATATATATTGCAAATTTGCAGTCGTAATAAGTGATTGTGAAAGGTTGCATAACAAGTAGACATAGAAGAGCCTATGTAAAAGGACCACAAATATTATATTAGGCTACTTTGCTTGCATTCCCAAACAAGGTATAGGTACTACCTATATCAATAGATCTTTCATGTTTGAAAAAACTTCAGAGAGAGAGAGAGAGAGATGTGGACAAATACCAGAAGGCCTTATCTAGAGCCACCCCCACCACCGTCCCATGTGCATGTGAGCATGTTTCCATCAAATTACCTGTTCACTCGAGCAATCAAAATCAAATGCAATCTTGTTTTTGAATTTATTTTTTATTTTTTACTTCTTTACTATCTATTATTATGAGTGCCCTAACAGTTTTGACTCTATTCAATCCAATCAAACAGTGACATTATAAAAATAAGTACATCGATTTCCTAACATTGTCGGCTTCATTTGGTTTCTTATACTTGTATGTACTACTAGATTAGGAGTTGAGGTTTAGGGCAGGTTTGATAAGTGGAGTGTGATACAAAATTTTCATATTATTTTATTTTATTATTATAATTTTTTTAAATTTTTATATAAGATATAATAAGTAATTTAATTTTTTTAAATTTCAATTCAATTTTTTCAAATCTCAAAATAATAATAATATTAAAAAATAATATTTTAAACTTTCATCTAAAACTAACTCATCAAATTTGATGCACAGGCCCATTTGGATACAGAGATAATTTGAATGTAAAATTAGATAAATTTCATTTTATCTAATTTCAACTAATAATCTTATTATTATTCACAAATTATTTCAACTCATATTATTTCATCTCACTATCCAAGCAGGTAAGTCGAATGTATAAAAAAATGAGATAGCTTGTAGCTAAAACAAAATAAAGATTTAATTTTGAGTATTGGAAATTTTATTTGGGATATTAATAAGATGAACATTACATGATACAAGTTTCTTATTTTGGTTAAGAATTATAGAAAGGAATGGAGGAAAAAAGAAACCTTAAAATTCTACCATCTTTGGTTAATGTTTGTTTGGTGGAGAAGTAAATATAGTAGTCCTTTTAAAACAAATACAAGGAAGTTTATAGAACCTTGGAAAATGCTAGTTTGATACTTAAATTTGACACTTTATTTTAACATTTTTTTTATTTTAATTTTAATTTTAATTTTTACTTAATGGTTAATGAATTAATTATTAGTGTATTGATATTTTTTTATATTTTTTAAAAATATTTTAAAATGATAAAACAATATAAATTAAAAAAATTAAAAATTTTTAAAATGATAAAACAATATAAATTAAAAAAATTAAAAAAAAAAAACTAATTTCAACTAGCAGTCACTTTAAACGGTACTATTCAAGTAACAAAATAGCACTACTCTAGATCTTTTAACATGGTACAATTTTCTTTTATTGAAAAGTAATAGTTGTAATTATAAATGTATAAATATCGTGTATAATTATTTTTAAAAATATAAATATATATAAAATTTATATAATAGAAAAATTAATAATAAATTTTATTATTTTTAAAAATAATTAAACGATATTTACATAATTCAACGTTATATATATAATTACACTTTCTTATTTCATTTCCAAGAAAATAATACAGTAAAATTGATGGCAGAAAACTGAAATTTCTTAGGCCCTATAGCTATACATGATGCAGAACGACTCCTTGAAAGGACAGCAAAAGAATGCAGGCCGTATAGATCAGTGAGTGACGTTGAAACCTAGGCCACCAGCGCGCATTAATCACGCCGGTCGGTGCATCGATGGACGGCTGATTTGCCCCGTACATTGGTCCACAAGCATTGGCGGACAGTGGACACCACAATAATTGTGTGTCCGTGCATGAGAAAAATGTTCCACTTCTTGTTACGACATAGAAATATTTTGAATTCATCTTACTACATTTTATTATTATAATTTTTTAAATTTTTTATATAAAACATAATAAATAAATTTTTTTTAAAATTTAAAAATAATAATAATAATATTTTAATAATATTTTATTCAACATATCCAAAATCATCTCATTTCATTATTTAAACGAGTCATATATCTTCTCAAAAATTTTCAGTATAAATAGAAGTTTATAACCAAGAGTGTTATATATTCACTTAGTTTAATGTAATTTGTTAAATTATAAAATTATTTTTATTATAAAAATAAATCTTTCATATTATATTAAAATACATCAGTGTATAAATTTTCATGATTATAATTTTTGTATATATCTAACATTACTCTTGTTTTTAATCCAATTTTATCATTTTTAATGGTATGGTATTCTAAATAATTTAATAAGTTGATAACTAAAACAAAAGGTCACTAAAAATGTGATAATTAATTGGAGTGATTAACAATGATGAAAATAAGGATGAAGAACATTATATAGAACATTGGCATTGACTTTATCAAAAGTCTAGTCAAATATAAAATATGATGAATTTTAATAAAATCCAATTACATTGGATTAATCAAAGGGATGGATGGGAAGTTTTGAGTTACAGTAAATCTATAGGATCCTTCAAATTTGAAGAGTAACTATTCATTTAACAAATATGTTTTTTATTCCATTTTAATCCCAACAGCCTTATTTTTTTTTCCTTACTCTCTCTTTTTTTCCTCCCGCATTTTTTCCCTCCCCCTTTCTCTGGTTCTCTCGTTTTCTCTCCCTCGTTTTCGCAGTGAATCGTTTCTGTCTTTCTCTAGCTTTCACAGTGTTCTCGTTCTCTCTTTCTCTCGTTTTCGCCGTGCCCCATTTTCTCTCTTTCTCTCGTTTTTGCAGTGCCCTCTTTCTCCATTTTTCTCATTTTTGCAGTGCCTCTATTCGATTCTTCACACATAAACAAAGCAGAGCACACTGGTTTTTCTCATTTCAGGTTTGCGCGAGCTTCTTCTTTTTTCATGTACTGTTTACCTCATTTCTTTTCCCCTGCAACCCTAGTTTCAAGAAGAAATGGAACTAGTCTGTCCGGATGGGGCCTTTTGCTCAATGGAAATCATCTAGGAACTTCATCTATTACATTTTACTAACCTTGGTTTTTTTTTTTTTTGGCTGATTTTCTTAGGAGCACTCAGTGTTGTGGATTGTCAACCACTCGGAAAAGGGTATTATGTTTTTTCTTTCTATAATGTATTGTTGGTATATTTCTAGATTTGCATCCCCAGTGTGTGATAATTTATCTACAGACTGTAATGTATTGTTGGTATATTTCATGATTAAAAATCCCTCGTGTGTTGGTTTGTTGGTATATTATGTGTTTCATCAAAAATCATTTCCATTCAAAAGAAAACATTACAACAACATTACTGAATTTGTTACTTTAATTAGTTTTCTTCATGAATAATGAGAGGGAACAATTTACTCATGGAGGAAATCTCATTTTGATGCATAACATGATATCTGCAGCTTGTTTTGGTAGAAACACTACTAATATATGTATCCAGGTGGTTTAGTGCACTAATAGATGAGTTTAATGAAACTCTGTTTTTGCAAAACAATGGCAATATAGTTAAAATTCTGAAATTGATTATATTTTGTTATATCATGTGGAGCAATTTTTATTATTGTTTTTTACTTTATGGTAATGAAATTAATAGAAATGATGAAAAAATTGTGAATTTCTTTGTGCTTTTTTCTACTAAATTCATGTGCATTTGGACGAAGAGATTGTTAAAATACATCCTGATTACTGCTAATTGTTTGCTGAATTTGTTTGGGTACTGCTAATTGTAATGTTGTGTAAATGAATGAGTTGTATAATTGTATTGCTAATTGTACTGCTAATAGTTTAATCTAAATGAACTTTCAGAAAGCAACCTGCAGCATGGTTTGATATTTTTTTTAAATGTGTTGCCTTGTATCTATTTTCTTGTGCTGCTTGGTATCTATTTTATTGTGCTTCATTGTATCTATTTTTTAAAATGATTAATTGTATTTTAGAAATGTTAACTTTTTGTGGGCTGATTGTAATCTGAATTATGACTTGATTTTGGAAGTGGAACTGAATTGTGACTTGATGTAAAGTGAATTGTGACTTGATGTGAACTGAATTGGAAGTGGGCTGGAAGTGGAACTGCACACTTGATTTGAATGTCACTTGATGTAAACTGAATTGTGACTGGAAGGGAAACTTTTTGTGGGCTAATTGTAGAAGCTTGTTATTTATTTTTTATAGTAGCGATCAGTTGAGTTAGATTAATCTGAATGTTATGTGGCAGCAAGTTCAAAGAGTTACAGTTTTTAATCTGATTGTTGAAATTAATCTGAATGTTGGAATTAATCTGAATGTTGGAATTTAATCTGATTGTAGATGCTTGTTAAATATTTTGTGTGATGGTAGCAAGTTCAAAGAGTTACATTAATTTGAATTGAGTTACATTAATCTGACCCAATTGGGTTGTAGATGCTCAATATTTCAATATGAGGATTGATTAGTAGATGCCGTCTAGTTTAATTATAAATTATGATTTAATTAATTTTTTTTAAACTGAAAATTTGAATTAAATTATTTAAGTATCAAATTAAATTATTACTTAACATATTGTTAGTGTAATTGCAAGATGAAAGAAAAAATTAAAAAATATTTTTTTAAAAAATAATATTATATTATTATTTTGATGAATCCAATAACTAATTTAACGTGTGATTATGAATAGAAGATTTTACATTTATAGAAAACATATACTTTTAATTAAATTTTAAAGAAAAATTTGATGAGTTTAATGCCAGTGCTCTAAATCTTCAATTTCAATTGTTTTTTCACTCATGGATTAATTATAAAATTATTTAAAATATACGACATCGGTCAATTATGACTGAAAATGATAATTTGTCGACGTGTGTGCATACTCAAATAACTTACTTCGTTAAAAGTTATATATATGAAAAATTATACTTATTATTTTTACATTACACAATATATGATTTTTTTTCTTTTTCTTTTTTTCTTTTAGCAAGTTTATGGTATAGATGATAAATAGAAAAATTCAATTAATTTAGTAAGAATAAAACTAAAAAGAATTAAAAAAAATAAAAATAAATATGATATATGAGATAACGAGTAACAAAATTATATATATATATATATATATATCGTACTACTTACTCAATTGTCTATGGCCGGAGTGAAGTTTCTAATTCTTAATATTTTACAAAGAAAGACAGACAGCATTTTGTGTTGTGCATGACATGCATGTATTTTGCTAAATCTTCCAATCGTTTGATAGTTTGTCCTTAAATTGGTAGACTTTTGTGCCAATATAACCAACTATTACAAAAAAAAAAAGAAAAAAAAAAGATGAACAATTGGAATGAATTTTTTTAAACTTATCATTCAAATAACTCTTTCGACGTGGCACCATCACGTAGTGCTACGTGATTTATTAAAATATAATATATATATATATATATAAATAAGCAAACCAAAATAACGTCTAAAAATACAAAACGAGTAAGATTGAAATTCTATATTCCTTTTACCTTTTATATATATATATTTTTAATTTTTAACAAATCGCGTGGCATCAAAATTATATAGTGGTGCCATGTTAAAAAAATTATCTAAATAATAAATTTAAGATAATAAGTAGAATTATTCTTAACTTTGACTAATTAATTGGGTACAAAGCCTTCCTCCAATTGAACTGCTTCCAGCCAAAGGCTAATGCATGGCCTGATCATAACACGCAAGTCTCCAAAATGAAAGTTTTAGGTTGGACCATCCCACCCCAACGTATTAAAAAATTGAAAAAAAAAATTGAACTGCATCACTGATGCAATTGTGTGTGGCCTTGTTGCTGCCACATCGTATGATAAACTGATAGTATTTCTAAATTTTGCTAAAACGCTAAAACTATTCTAATGTTTTAGGTTTTGTTTGGAAATTCAACTCATCGTTATAATTTTTTTAAATCTCAACACAAAATATAATAAATAATTTAATTTTTTCAAATTTTAAAATAATAATAATAATAATAAACAATAATATTCTAACAATATTTTATCATCTCAACCCAACTCAACTCAACTCAGTTCAACATTCAAACACACCCTTCGTGAATTTTGTGTGATGACGATAAGAGGGTAATTTTGGAGCTTAAAAAGAAGTATTGTGTGATGGAGTGTGTGAAGATGAAGGCTGAAAGCGAAGGTGACCTTTAGAAGAGAAAGAACTCACGTGCCGTGAGGTCCTAGTAGTTAGCCCGGCCTCCTCCAACGCATGACGCCAAATGCAGCGGCACGACACAAGGATCATCCATGCGCTAGGAGGGAGCTAAGCAGGCACCAACATGAGATGATCCAGCACTTCTCGCACTGGACGACAGGAAGGCAATCTGAGGTCGCTAGAGAACATGGCGAGGTACACCACCACTTTGGAGGCAAAACCCTTGAAGTCTACACCCCTTCGGTAGAGGGAGGCACCTCGAGTTCTACGATCCAAGGAATCCTGTAGGTCTCCTTCAATGACTTCAACTCCACGGGAGTCACCTTTAAACGCCACAATAAGCCAGCAAAATCCTCCGAAACGGTGTCGACTTACTCGTCCGTGACACGAACATAGTCAGAAGATCTAGTCGGCTCGGAAGGGCGCAAGGATTTCTTGGTGGCCATTAGCAATTAGGAAGAAAGAAGAGGAATCAAGAAGAACAACGCAAGGAGAAGTGCTTGAAAGAAGAAGGGGAACACAAGATATTCAGCAGAAGAGAGAATAGATAAAGTAATCCGTTGCTGAGAATGAAAGGGACCTTATAAAGGCAACCTCGACGATTGACATCCCGAGGTAGCCACAACTCACGCACCCCATGGATTACTAGAATCCCACGATCACCGCGATTCCAGTAGAGTGTATCCAGTGATGCAATGTGGGAAAGAAGTAGCCACCTGATCCAAATAATTACGAAGGGACTGGAGAGGCGGCATTTAATGAGAATTGGAATCGTTGAAATACAGTGGTAAAAGCTGAAGGCAAATCGCTGCTAGGTATTGTGTAAAGAAGAAAAGGCCACTCAGATATGACTGGAAAGCAGAAGTGCGACACATGAGTACCGAGAAACCCATGACTCCCCGGCCCTAAGGCCGCAGTTGCAAAAGTTGATTAATCAATGAGGGAAAGGAAGAATTCCCATTGGACCCGTTCGATAAGAATTGGCGGGGTAACTTATGGAGATTTCCCCCTCACTCATAAGCCCATTGGGTGTTCGGCCGAGAGTAATGGGTTTCACTTCGATACCTGGCCCAAGGCCCAAATTTGCCCACGAAGCAACTCGCCTGCAAGGAAAAGTAAAAAATTATGGCTGATGAGACAGACAGGCCTGACGCCTCTTAGTCGCGCCCCTCGAGACTTGTAAAGGGCAGAACGAGACTTGTAAATGGCAGAACGGAAAAGATGGAGAACATTTAATCTTCTAACATGGGAACATCGATGAACCACCGAAGTCACCATTAGAGTAAAGCGAATTGGGGAACTAAGCCTTATTAATGGCACCATTACTCGAGCAAGACGCCACATGAATCGCACTGTCACTGAGGCACGCAATATTTAAATGAATCTGACAAAAGAAACAGTTTAAAGGATATGGGCTCCGTAGGGGCAGACCCGGTCTGTCGCCCCTAGACTCCCAGTATAAATATCAATTTTCAGGTACGAAAACGCTCTGTGGTCTGTGGTCTATGGTCTCTAGACTCTCTCATTATTTGTAAACTTCCAAAATACTCTACTGACTTTGGCATCAAAGACTTCTCGGCCCCATAACCGCCCTCTCTTAGCTGCTTTCTTCTTCATTTTCGTAGGCCCAGTTTTGAAGACCTGAGTTTTATGAACTTGGCTCAAAGTCGTACGAAACACGATGATAACAGTATTCCAAAAGGAAAATGATACTATGCCATTTGAGTTTGACCATCAATTGGATCACTCAAGAATTTATTTATTTTTTTAATTTTTTATTTTATAGTTAAGGAAGTGACTATTAATGTATTGATATTATTTTAAACGTTTAGATATGCTTATAAGATGTTTGAAAAAAAAATATAATTTGTACTAAAGACACACCCAACTATTAAACTTGGGCGACATAAAAGAACCATCTATACTGAAATGTATATTAATGAAATTTATTTATTTATTCGTTTTATCAGGTTGTCTGCTGGTTCGTTTCCACGTGATATTTATAAGGACACTTACCGCAGGTGCATTTTAATTTTTTTAACATTTTAATCATTAAGAATAAAAACTATACAGTTTTATTAA
Organism: Juglans regia; assembly: GCF_001411555.2. NCBI lineage: Eukaryota > Viridiplantae > Streptophyta > Magnoliopsida > Fagales > Juglandaceae > Juglans > Juglans regia. Next base: position 13,817,138 of record NC_049915.1, on the reverse strand, counting down.
TAATTACTTTTTAATTATTCAATAAAAAAACAAAAATATTCGAAAGATAATTTTGATTGAAAACTTTGAAACTTCACACTAGTAGTTTCCTATTTTTAATAATTATTTTGAGTTTTGTGCAACAATCACGTATATTTAAAATATATATATATAAAATTCATATAAAATAATTAATTTTTTAATTATAAGCTCTATTCTTTTTAAAAGAATAGCATAATTTTTACGGTACTCATAACCTTTTTTTTTTTTTTTTCAAACATACAGTACTCATAACTAATCTCAGATTATTCAAAATACTCGAGCCATCAATTTTAATCGAAAACTTTGAAGCTTTACTAGCATTTTTCTATTTTTAATAATATTAAATATAATTATGAGTTATGCAATAATCATGTACATTTTAAAAAATATATATAAAAAATTCATAAAAAAATTATTTTTTAAAATATAGAATCTACTCTTGAAAAGAGTATAATATTTGATTACTCCTAACTAACATTATTCAATTATTTTATTTTAAATAATTTTGTATATAATCGTAAAGGGATTTCAGATCAGGAATTCTGAATGCCATTTTTCCTTTGAGAACCCCTTTATATAGGCATTAGAACAGTACAATACAATAATTCTAATAATACATGAACAATACCAGCCAATACTAAAAATATAAATATTATCAGCCGACACTAAAAATAAACTAACACAGTATAAGACACATAAACTGGTACGTACAATTATCTGACATGAATAATTTTCTGGAGAGATAATATTCATGTCAACTTCCGTCCATCATGCTGACTAATTGAGAAAGTAATAATTTTTTGGAATCACATAATCTGATAGTCATAATTCGCTAATTTCAATTCAAACGGATCTTGAAAATCCATCAGATGTACTGAATGATAATGTGAATAATCTTGAGAATGAGAAGTGGCTTGGTTACTCTGAAAATGAGAGGCCTGTTGAGAAGGTGAGGCCTGATGGATTGGTGATAATGCGGGTTGCTGTAGTGGAGATAATCTGGCTAGATGTTGTGTTTCTTCTTCATCGTCACTATCTGAAACCTATGATATTGCTTCGGCTAATTTTTTCAAATCCTTCTTGTTAGTAATAGATGGTAGTTGAGCTTGAAATCTGCTTCGTTGAATTAGAATTTTTGGAATTTTAGTAACTTTTGAAAACATCTTTATATATCACATAATTATTTAAAAAAAAAAAATTATTATTAAAAAATTAATTTTTTTATATAAATTTTAAAATATATTTTTCCTTTTATTTAAGAATAAAGATAGATCATACTCGGACTTTTAATATTGTTTTTAACAATCCATGACTGCCAGTACTTACAGATTAGCATGGTCAGATTCAATGGTACGGAAACGTAAAACAACCATGGTTTACCAGAACCCGAAATTGTCAGGAATGAGTGCCTGAGTCAGCGACGTGGCGCGTGGTGGACCTAACTGTAATTTACACCAGATAACGTTAGTGTAGCCGACAACCCTATTTTGTGGACGAGAACTCTCCGTGCCTCTCTGCCGTCAACGTGGACGGCTGATCTCCCTTGTTCACACTTACACAGTGAAACCATGCTTACGGCGACGGCTTCGATTATGAATAATTGAGCATCGTTGGCATTTTCTAAGTTCGCAGGAGCTTAGTGGTAATTGCGCAGGGGGAGTTGGAACATATGTAGCGATATTTGTCAGAGTGTTTAGAGAGAAACTCTTTCTGCGCGCGCTCTCTCTCTCTCTCTCTCTCTCTCTCCCACACATGCACATAAAACTGTGAGAAAGAACTTTCCCAGTCACAGTCAGCCACTGTGATAGCGCTTTACCGGGAAAACAAAATCTCTCCTGAGAATTTAATCAGAAAGTTCTATTGCTGGGTGCCATTTTTTTTTTTGGCTCCGGCGTTGTTGTTCTAAAAGATCTTGGGTGAAAAAGTTGAGGTTTCTAGGCGTGCTAGGGTTGCGGAGCGGAAATGCAAGACATCCATTCGATCGGAGGGGGCGGGAGGTTATTCGGAACTGTCACCGGCGGCGGTAGCGGTGTAGGAGGAGGAACCGGGGACCGGAGGCGGCCACATCATCACCACCATCACCACCCGCAACAGGGCCATCACCAGGCGGCCCTCAAGTGCCCACGGTGCGATTCGCTCAACACCAAGTTCTGCTACTACAACAACTACAACCTTTCCCAGCCCCGCCACTTCTGCAAGAGCTGCCGCCGATACTGGACTAAAGGCGGCGTCCTTCGAAACGTCCCGGTCGGCGGTGGTTGCCGTAAGGCCAAGCGTTCCAAGCCTAAGTCGGCTTCCTCCGATGCATCTACTCCGCAGCAGCAGCAGCAGGTGCAGCAGCGAGAGCGCAAGACTAACTCGAATTCTAGCAGCGAGAGCTCCAGTCTCACTGCCACAAACACCAACACCGCCACGGAGGCTGTCTCAGCGGTGACCGAGGTGCCTTCTTTAAGCTCATCTTCGAATCTGCTGAGCCTCCACGACTCCAAGTTGTTCATATCGAACCCTAGTTTCGAACCGGGGTTGCAGTTGGAACAAGGTTCCGACTGCGGGATATTCTCGGAGATCGGAAGCTTCACGAGCCTGATTACGGCGTCGAACGAGGCATTGCCTTTTGGGTTCAATTCTGTTTCGGACATCAATCCGTTTAGGTTGAATCAACAAAGCCACGATCGTCATGAGGTTCAAGAAAATCAACAGCAGCAGCAGCAACAGCAACAGTGGCAGCAGCAGAAGGTGACGAGGGCTGGCGATGAGATCACGGGTGATCTGCTGGATCAGACGGTCCAGGTAGATCTATCATCCTTGCAGCAAAACAGATCAAGTGGTGGAGGATTCGGATCGTGGGATTGGCAAGTGAGTGGGGATCAAGGTCTGTTCGATCTTTCTAACGCTGTTGATCAAGCATACTGGAGTCAGAGTCAATGGACCGACCAAGACCACACAACTCTATATCTCCCGTAAATCTCTCTCTATCTCTCTCACACGTTTAACTATTATGAAAAAAACAAAAATCAAACAAAATCAAAGAGGGGCTATATGGAATTATTCATAGGACTGATTTTCTATGTAAATTGTTGATATCCTTTTTTAGTTTCCTTTTTTTTTTTTCCCTGTTTCTGGGTTTATTTTGATGGAATTCAGAAGGTGTTTGATGTTTTGAGCTTGATCGCTTGTGTTGCTTTACTAACTCTATGTAATTTTGTAAGCGTCCGGTTGTCAATGTATTCGAATGGAAATGATCGAAATATAGAGGAAATGGAGAGAGCAGAGGAGAGTGAGAGAGATTGGTTTTGGTTTGCCATAAATATTAAATCCCAAGCTCTATCCACTAATCTTTTTAATTAGTGGCTTAAATTATGGGTCATAACACAGGGCTTCGGAATGCGCCACGTCGTTGTTTTATAAAATCTGGGTGGAAGGAAGTGTGTACGGATGCCATGAGTGGGTTAGATTGGGTAAATTGTGATGGACCCACGAGAGAAGAGCAGTGAGAAAATCAGTCAGTGCCATGCGGAAGATCTTCCATGCCGTCGACGGGGACGGGCATCTTGGTTTGAATGCGAAGTTGGGTCCGGGGCCACGCGCGCGCATACGAGCTGGGCGTGACAACTGAGAGAGGTCGGTTTGTCGTGGGGCGTGCGGGGGGGGCTCTATCACTGGGTGGGGCGACCCCACAAACGGTTGGTGGGTGACGATGGGAGTGCTACTCCGTCTCTGGGAAATTGATAAATGGGTGATGAAGACGTGCGTAGGAAGAAAGGAACGTACACTTACTGGGGAGCCGCGCATTATAGGGTGGGCCGAGGGTGATTGGGTGTAGGCTCAGACTGGGTGGGCATTGTGCGTGATGAATTTGGATGGGACCTGGTCCTCGTGCCCCGCCAACCTTCTTCCAGAGTAGGCCGGGGGGCTGCGGGGCCTCATGTGCTGGGAGGGAACTGTGTAGCTGTAGCCCGCCCCTACCACCACAGCGACCTAACACCAATACGCCAATTTGTTCATTGTTACAGCACAAGTACTAATTCAATAAATAATTTCTAAAAGTATAATTTTAAAAATTATTAAGTAAACTGTAAATATAATAAATTAGATCTATTTTATATTAAAAAATAAATATTACAATTTGATCTATGTGTAGTGATAGTATGCTTTCCAGTTTTGACCGTTGGCAAGCCCCCTACTACAAATTTTATTTATTTATTTATATTTTTTGAACATATTTAAATATTTTAAAAATAAAAAGAATATATCAATATATTAATAATTACTTTCTTAATTAATAATTAAAAAAATAAATAAATAAATACATAAACGGTCAAAATGAAGGGATAAAATGAGGTGACATAGTAGTATTATTCTTTGAACTATTACGATAAGTGGCATTATTTTATTTTGTTAAATATTTTGTGAACTAAATATCTTTTTACGATAATACAGACGGACGGAGTGATTTTGAATTGAAAATATGAGTATTATGAAAAGTTCAAAATTCATATCCCAAATACAAAAATAACAAAAAAAAAAAAAAAACCATTTAAATTGTCTAATTTTTCTTAATATATATTTAGCCTTTTTAATATGATTCAAAGATGCATAGAAAGTGATTATTTGGGCATAAACAGGAATGAGGAGTAGAAGACGCAACAACGCTAATAAAGCGAGTAAGGAGTAATTAAGGACCATATATCATGAAGTTGCAATCCGTGTCAACTCAGCATTACAACTATTGCGTTCTTGTTGTTATGAGTCATCAAAGAAGGGAGAAAATGGCGATAATGCAACTTTCAAATAGATAGAACGTTGCGTGGGACAACATTTGGTGGCGTGTACTCGAGGCAATGCATGAGCCTCACGTGCCTTTCTATAAAGATGGATACGGTGGTAAATAAAGTAAATTTATAAACTGACGTGATTTTATAAAATTCATTAGATCTACTTTATAATAAAAATAATTTTACAATCTGACGTACCACATCAGTTTATGAGTTTATTCTTGTATAATCCCTGTGTGACTAGAGTATTTTTCTTTGAGAAATTATACATATACAATCATTTTTATAATTATTTTATATTAATCAATCAATATAAGTGTGCCACTATATATATATATATATATATTAAAAGGGAACTTATTTTACGTTATTTTTCTATATTTTAGTTTTATAAATTAAGCAAAAAAACAAATAAAGAAGAAAAAATTATATAAATTTGATATGTTGTAGCAATTTTTTTTGTTTTGGCTATTTTATGCATATGCTTGAATTTCATGCACTTAATAATAATCACAAAAAATATTTGAATTTTGGTACTTGTGTATATGTTGTGAGTTTTGTGAAAGATCTAATCTTGGACGATACGTTTTGAGTTATTCATGAAATCAATAGCCATTAGTAAGTATTATAATTTTTTTTAATATCTTAACTTAAAAATTAAAAGAAACCATCTTTACAGATGCTTTGCATTATATGATAATCTTTTTATGCATGTATTATTTACTATGCATGCTTTTTATATAGTAATTTGAACATTCAATCATACATTACTATTTAAAAAGTTTATTTTCTAGATTTTCTTGAGGTCATATCTAATCCCCTAAATTACATTTTTGAGCTCATACTTGGGGATGCACAGGCTATTAATAAGAAATATCTGTGTAAACAAAGAATTACTCCAATCTATTGATGAGACTCCATCTAATAAGGGATAATTTCCAATGAAGTGATTGAAGGGTATATCTTATAAATGATTTAATTTTAGTAAAGAGTAGTAGGCTAACTTTTAGTTGAAAAATGATGTACATGTAACTTATAACTCTTTATATAACCCTATTTTAAATGAGGGAAATTTTTATAAAATAACTTATAAATGTACCATCATCGTATAAGAAATGCCCTCAATTTAAAACGTGATTATAGTTGTATTATTATTGGAGGAGACACATTTCCTATTCCATCTTCTTGGCCCATCACGATCTTAGGGGTCGAGCCCAAATAACTGGGCCTTAGTTAAGGATACCGCACAGGCCATAAATCATGGCCATAGGCTCACTACAAAGGAAGTGAGAAGCTAACAAACTCCCAACGGCAAGGGTGTTACGATTGCCCTCTACTGACTAGATAAATCATAGACAACAGGAGAAAAATTCAAATAATAAGTCCCAATATGGTTTACAATTGCCCTTTACGGCCAAGGTGTTACGATTGCCCTCTACTGACTAGAGAAAGGGGAATGGAAGACTCAACTGATTACTGATACTATCAGTAGATCTGAAGCTGAGACAATTATGAGTATACATCTTAGCAGATCGAGTGTTGAAGATCAACAAATATGGTTATATGCAAAGGATGGGAAGTTCTATGTGAAAATTGCTTATTATTTAGAGCAATCAAGGAGGAGAATGATTCAAGGAGAGACATCAGCCTCAATTGACCTAGCAGAAGGTTGGAAACAAATCTGGAAACTGAATGTGGAGGGGAAAGTAAAAATGTTTCTATGGAAGTTAGGACAAGATATACTGCCTACTAGGGTGAATCTGGACAAGAAGAAGTTTGATGTGGATAGCCTGTGTCCAATTTGTGGGAGGGAAGATGAGTCTTTTGTACACATTGTATGGAGTTGCCTTACTGCATCAGATGTGTGGTCTGAAATAGGCAGTCCAGTGCATAAATGAGGGTGTCATGAAGTTAGATTTATGGATTTATGGCAAAAGCTAAATGATCAGTTATGTCTAAAGGATTTAGCTTTAGTGGCATATGGTATGAGACTACTCTGGACTAGAAGGAATTCACTACCATTTGAAGACATGTTTGAGCATCCAAGAAACATTATGCAGAAGGCCAGGCAATGACAACAAGAATTTAGTGCTGCACGGGAACAACTAAATGCAAAAAGGCATCAATATGTAGTTGATAGATCTACAAGTCATTGGAAAAAACCAAATGGTTTCAAGTGCAAAGCAAACTGGGACATGGCACCAGATAAGCAGAACAAGAAGATTGGAATGTGGATAATAGTTAGAAACAGTGAGGGGGACAACATGGAAGTGATGTGCTTGACCTCAAATTTTTTGATACTACCAGTAATTGCAGAAACTTTGGCCCTGAGGAAGGCTTGTGAATTTTGTGTTGATTTGGGAATGTCACAAGTTATATTTGAATGGGATTGCCAATTTGTGGTAAAGCATGTAAACAGTAAGGATGAGATTGATACTAGTTATGGAAGTGTGATTGCAAATATTCGAAATATGATAACTGATAGGCCACAGTGGATAATTTGTTTCACATACAGAGAATCCAATAGCACACATGCTAGCAAAGTTAGTCTTTTCTTTCCGTGAGGATAGAATTTGGATTGAGGAAGTACCTGCACAAGTAGAGCAATTTGTAATGACTGAAAAACTTTGTAATGACTCTGAGATTACTGAATGAATGACAATGTCAGTGGTTTGATTAAAAAAAAAAAAAATTCCATGTAGTTACTATAAATAGATATTTGCTAATCTCTCTCATTTTCTCTTCTTATTATATCTTTAACATTATCTGTAGGTCATTAGCTTACAAAAATGCTTGATATACGGGAGAGTACATATATAGGGGAGTAAACAGTGTTTACTCTTTTTGCAATGTTCATGTGACGGATGGTGGGTATATGAAAAATGAGTAATTTTGGATACAGTTATGAGTTGTGCAAATGTCGCGTAATCATTTTAAAAAAGAGTGAAGTTCACTATTAAAAAATTAATTTTTTTATGTAAGTCTCATATTTGTTCTTTTTTTTAAAGGATCGTGTTACGCTTGCATACTTTATGATTGCAAATATCATATGTCATGAACAAAACATAAACGATAGATATTGTTCACCAACTATTTTTCTCTCATGTGTATTCCTTATGTAAGAATCATGATTAATTTGCTTATATATATATATAATTATATATATATATATATATAGAGAGAGAGAGAGAGAGAGAGAGAGAGAGAGATAAACATTCTACGCAACGTGACCTTTGGTAAGATATTTGACAAGTAAGATATTTGACAAGTTGAAGAGGCATCGTAGCCCATCTTATAGCCTAAAATAATTAAGAGGGCATAGAAATATCAAGAAAAGACTTAAGGGGCAATGGACCATTTGGGATGTGGACCTAAGCAATGTTGGCATTTTGATTGGGACTGACACTTAAAGTGCCTTGTAGTTTGGCACATGGTAGTGGTCCTTCTGGCGGTTGGTCCTTTAATTTGTTACGGTTATCGTGACGTACGCCATTTCCCTTTGTCATTGGACGATGTTTAGACAGTGAATTAAGATGAAATTAATTATAATAAAAGTTAAAAGTTAAAAAAAATATTATTAAAATATTATTTTTTAATATTATTATTATTTTAAAATTTTAAAATTTTAAAAAATTAAATTATTTATTATATTTTATATAAAAATTTAAAATAATTATAATAATTAATTAAGATGAGTTGAAACCATCTTTCTATCCAAACATAATTGTCCACCTTTTGACAACATAACCATCCTATATTAATACGTGGAATCCTGAAATTTTTTCTTTTACTATTAGATTTAGGTTGCGCACTCTGCTGGCTAAATGGAGTCTTAAAGTATTAAGTATTATTCATAGTTAATATAATCTTTAATATCACATATACTGATGTGTTTACTATTATTATGATAGGTTTACTAGAATTAAAGTGATTTGTATACTTCTAAATTGTACAAATGTCAAATTTCACACACTCCTTTAAAAAATGAAGTTAAATACACTACAACAAATATTGATTTTTTCCGTGAGGAACAATGGTGGAAATAAGTGTAGGTTAAGTGAGAAAAAACTTTTTTCCACCAATTTTGGTGGCTGGACACTCGTAGCATATAATTTACCCACCAAAATATTATTTCATAGGAAAATCTATCTTTTTGCCATGACACGCCATTGTGGCAATAACTGTTTTATTTGGTGGTAAATTCTGTTGCCAACCAGACTATTGTGGTGACAAATAGGCTATTTATCCATGGAATCAATAGTCGGAAAAACTCATTATCCATGAGCCATTTTGTCGCAACTTTGGTAGCATAAAGTTTTATTTCAAGTAATACGTATTAACAAAAGAGGTTTTGGGATGATTACTTTTGGTGACAATTTTGCTTCCCAACCTTGACATTTGTCGAAAAAACTTGTTTCCCACCAGCTTGTATGATTGGAAATACGTATTTCCCTTGAGACTTATTCGTAGCCAAATTTGTTTATCCATGTATTGTTTTCTTTAAAAAAGAAATGGCTAACCTGTTTTTTTCAAATAGTACGTGATGACAATAGGTTTTTGCTGATGATGAATTGTCGTGGAAATTAGTCATTCCATGATATACATTGGTGGGAAACTATTATTTCTTGTGAACTTATATTTTACTGCTTAATGGTACAACAATGACAAGTGACAACAATATTGTCACCTCGGTTTTCATACATTATTGCATTATTTGTCAGTTTTTTTTTCCAATAATTAAAATATTCGGAAATGACTTTCATAGATGTTTACCAAACTATAAGACTTAGAAGTTTGTGTATCCAGCCCAACAATTTTGCATTTAGGAAATGTTTGTTTTCAAAGAATTATTTGTAATTATGTTATCAAATTAGATGGATCAATGTATAGAGAGACAAACTTGATATTAAATGCTCATGTCCGATCTATATTGCCTAAAAATTCCTACGAGGGCAATATTAAGCAAAAATCTAATCATCTCTGTACAACACATGTATTGTTTATTTTTTACCTTTTAATTTTTTTTTTCCTTTAACATGCAAGTGTGTGGAGTGTAGATGATAAGTAGAAGGATTCCTTTAGTTTAGGAAGAATAAGAAAACATTTCTCATCGAATCTAGTGTGCGGAGTAGGCGACTAGACATAAGGGCTTTTGCTTGTCTTTATTAATAATATTATCGTTTACTTACCAAAAAAAAAAAAAAAAAAAAAAATTAAGGGCTCCAATATTAAATATTGTAAACTAGTACATCTAGTATATATTTCTCTAAAAAAACAAATACACCATTGAGAGTGGTTAAGCAATTCCATCAGTGTTTATTAATTTGAGTTGACATACAATCATTAGTTTCTTATCATCGTTAGAAACATTTTTCTAAAAGGATTACCAATCTCTTATCATCATTTTATTGTTGGAAAAATTTTAAAATAATTTCTATTGTTGTTATGTTTTGAATAACCTTAAGTGAATGGAAGCCATGTGGACTTCCCCTCTATATTAATTTTTAGATTAAACTATTAGTAAAGCATTGTTGTTATTTTCATCATTATAATTAGTATGGTGGTGCCCTACATGACCTGTTTTATGGTGAATGACAATGAATATAGATCCGAAAATAATTTCATATTCTTGGATTCAAAACGGACGCACATTTCGAGAGTTAAGGGATGAATTTCTTGAGAAACCTTGGAGTTGGATGAGTTTGAAGGGGCTGGATGCAACCCTTTAACTATAGAGATTGTGGTTACTAGGTTTCAATGATTCCTACTAGGATTTGGAGTTTAAGTTTAGCCAGGAATTACTAATGGCCTAATTTCTCGAAGCTTTCTCGTTGAAATAGGATACATATGTTATTTGGAAAATTATGCAACTTGAAGTCCTAAGCCTGCTAGGACTCTGTGTTAAACTATTTAATAATGTAGGAGTAGGTTTCTAGCATTATGGGTCTTGTGGGTAAGCGTGAGTTGAGAGTAAAAGTTTTAATGTAAAAGCAACAACTTGGCTGGGGTTTTAGGAGCAAGGACGTCGCCTCTTGTTTGGTGGCTTCATTAAGATATAGAATTAAATCTCAGCTCTATCTAAAATCTTCATAGTCCAGTAAATATCCAAAAAGGTAATTAACGAAACGAAATTTTTGGTCCTTCATGATTCACACGTATTATTAAATCCTCTAATCATCAGATTAGAGACTCATACCCCTTGCCCACAAACATTACGCAAACATACCATAAGAACAAGTTTTACAGAAAATCTATATCCTAGCAAACATTACAAAAAGTTAGGCACAACCATAACCTAGAAAAAATCCACAACAATTTTACACAATCATATGGGCCAAAAATTTACACAGAATCCCATTTGTTATATTCAACATTTCTACTATCAAATTACAGAGGAATAAACTCAGAGATAGAGAAGAATATCCACCAATGGAGAGATAAGACGGAGGGAGAAGAGAGGTGCCAATAGCCATACCGTGATATCTCCAGAAGAGAGACAAAATTCCGTGTGGATTGCAGTAGCCAACGACGTGTTTTGGGGAAGAACTTTGTGGAGTGCTACTAACGCGGGGGGAACTAATTCAGCATCGTGAGTGAGAGAGAAGGGATTATCATGGTAGGAGGACTGACTTGCAGTCGCACAATGAGAGGAAGAGGTAACTGCTAAGTTGGGGGGTGGTTGGGGGGGGGGGGTTTCAAGAAAGAAAGTGAAGTTTCTTTGAAAGAGGAGATTATCTAGGGGGAGATGAGATTTTTATATAATAACCTTCTACAGCGAGAAACGGTCACCGCAATTAGAAAATAAGTCGCTAAGAAAAACAGAAAGTATAGACAAAGAAATCTTTGTAAATATCACTCTTTGCGGTGTGGCGACTTTATGTCGCTACAAAAAGTAATTCTACTCGACGAAAAAAGTTTTTTCCAATGACCAAAAGATGTTCTGGACATTGTTGCATTCCATTATATAAACTCGATGTAAAAAATGGTTTTGACATGGTAAAAAATTTTTTCACACAAATATTTATCCACCACGATTATCTCATGGAAAAAAGTCAGTTTTTATTCCCACAAGGAATTTTCATGTCAACAGCCCACTTTTTGCCATGACCATATACTGCGAAAAAGAACTCGCAGAAAAAGCTTCTATTTGTTGTAGTGATATGAGATCCACATAATAAAAATAAACTTTTTCATGATAAATCGCTTCCGCTTTTTTTATAAAAAATAAAATATATAAGACTTGCACACCTTAAGGCCGTATCATTACTCTTACTAAAAAGTATTTATTTTATATTGAAAACTATATGTAGAGGATCGTGATCATGAGATTTGAGAGTAAAATTAAAGTTAGAAGGTAATGCAACTCGGCTCCTGGCCTGATCATTTCCTCTCCTCTTTCTATCTCACTTGTTGGTCCATTATTCAACACGATCTTTATAAGGCTATTATTGAGTATTTTCAAGAAAGGCCATTTCATCCTTCTTATAAGTATTCATTCCAATGTTTTGAATACCGTACCGGACGCTGTACCGGTCAAGGCACTGGAACGAAATATTTCGGTACCGGTACCGTTTCGGGATAGCGTTTCGGGATAACATTTCGGGATAGTCGATATATAAATAAATTATATTCCAAAATAATAGTCTATATATAAATAAATTATATATAAATACATATATATAAATTATAAATAGTCTAGTCTAAATTGGAAGTCAAAAAATGAGCTTGTAGTTTGAAAAAATTAAAAAAAAAAAAAAATGAAGGCCGAAATACAGGCCGAAACGGCCGGTATTTAGGCCGGTACGAAATACAGGTAGTACCTGTACCGGCCCAGTGGCCGGTACGACAAATACCGGCCGGTACGGTATGATTTTCAAAATTTTGATTCATTCATCACTCTCATCCTCAAAATTGATAGCCCTTCCTCCCTCTCAGACTTTAGGCTTATCAATTTATGCCAAATGTCCTCCAATATATTTTTTAAAATTCTTACTTCTTGCCTAACCACTTTGCTGCCCAAACTTGTTTTTGCTCAATAGGGTGCCTTTGTCAAGGGCAAAATAATCTTTGTTAATATTTCTCTAATCCAAGAGTTGGCTCGAGTTAGCTAGAAATATTAGGGGTAACAATGTCTTGCTTAAAGTAGATTTGGCTAAAACTTTTGATAGAGTCAATTGAAACTACCTATCTCGTGTTCTTTCTTCATTCAGTTTTAGCGATAGCCTTGCCCTTCTTTTCCTGCTTTTTCTTTTGGGTCCCACTTTTTATGTTGAAGAAGACTACTCTGCGGCCTCATTTGTACCGCTCCATTTGATCGCTTGCTAATTTTTTTTTTACTTAGTGATTAAGGATGTGATTTTAAGTGTATTGATGTATATATTTTTTTTAATTTTTAAAAATTTTTAAATATATTAAAAAATGTGAAAAGAAAAAAGATAGAAAAAAAATCCAAAAAGTGAAGGGGCGGTAACTTTGAGCGGGCTACTTTTGGTGGTAGAGTAGCCCAACTCTTTTATGTTTGTTTGAATGGTACTTACTTTGGATACTTCACTTCTACTAGGGATTTAAGGCAAGGGATCCCTTGTCCCCTCTGCTTTTCATTCTTAGTGATGAACCGCTCAGTAGAGGATTGGGCAAAAGATTAATCAGTCCAAGAGTGTTTTCTTATTATGAAGGAGTGTCTCTAGATCTTGTAGGCACATCATTGCAAATACCAGAAAGTCAATGAACATCCGTGAGGGTGATTTAAACTTGGCATGATAATTGGGCCAGTAACGGTTCTTTAGTCTAAAAATGTTTCTCGGTTTCCACCCCTACCTTATTTATTAAAGACGCTTGTTCTACTTATGGTTGGATTACTAATAATATCTTGGGCATTGGTGGCAGCTCTTTATTGCAAGCAGTCATAAATTTCCTTGTGACTCTTAATCCAGGTTCTGATACTAGAGTTTGTAAGCACACTCAAGATGGAAATTTTACCTCAAAATTTACTTGGAACCTTTTTAGAGACCACTCATCTATCTTCCCTTTTGCATATTTGATTTGATGTCATGGGATCCCCACTAAGATCTGTGTCTTTGTATAGAAATTGTTGCACAATGGTGTCTCCTTCAACTACAAGATCCAACAGTGTGGATCCAACAGTCTCCAAACTGATCTTCTTGCTCTGATGGCATTGTGTAGATTGCTAACCATGTCTTCCCTGATTGTTCCCTTTTAAGATTGTGTGGCTTCATTTTGCTTCTACCTTTGGTCTTATGCAGATTGCCTCTAGTAATTGGAAGAATAACACCAATGGTGGTCCTCATTTCGTGGCTTCGACCAATTTCACTTGCTCGCCCGCTTGTTTCCTTCTCTCTTTCTTTGGGAGGTTTTGCTAGCTAGGAACGAGGTTAAATTTGAACATAGTCATTCTAGTGTTGATACTATCATTTACAAGATTAACAAGCCGGCAAGTGATCTCAACCCATTGCTTAAGCCAATGTCCTCATTGTTTCTACTCCAATGCTTAAGTCCTCGAGTCTCTTCATATTTTGAGTACCACCATTAGAATTAAGAGGCCTTTCCTTGTGCAGTGGATCTCTACTCCCGTGGGGACTCTCAAGCTCAACATTGATGGTGCTTCTAAAGGTAATACTAGTCCTGCTGGTTGTGGGGGGCATATTAAGGACCTCTAATAGTCCTATTATTGTTGGGTTTTCTTGATTTTTGAGGACTGGCACTAACACTTTTGCAGAGCTTTCAGCTTTAAAGACTGGCTTGCTTTTATGTTACCAATTAGATGTGTCAAACCTTATTTAGAGTCGAACTCCTTGTTGGTGGTTAACTGGTTTAATTCCAATCCTTAGCCCCCCTTGACAATTTTTTTAATATTTGGAATGATATTGTGCATTTAAAAACTCTCTCTTTTAGAGTCCATCATATTCACAGGGAGGACAAAGAAGTCCAACAAGATACATCAGAAATGAGTCCACAAAATTAAAAAAAATAAAAATAAACCAATAATAATAATAATAATAATAATAATATTTCGTTATGATAATGTACTATATCTGAACATGTAGGCAAAATTCTAAGGAACAACAATCATGAATACTCTTTGTGACAAGCGCACTATACACTCCAATGCCTTAGCAAAAAAGGGGAAAAAAAAATGCATAATGAAACAAAAGCCACAAAGGGAATACAGTACATTCAGAATTTAAGGCAGGGAAAGCGGAGTCTCCAACGTCTGTGCTTTCTTAATTGAACCCTGTCAGCTCTTACCATTCTTACTGGGCTGCCATTCCACTCAGCAGACAATCTGTTCATATGCAAGCGAAACTGTGAGCGACCAATCTCAAGTCATAGAACAATGAGCATGTAAAAAGTTAGAATTTTACATGGGAAAAGCAAATGAACGGGAACTGGCTGTGCTGCTAGTTGACCGCTTAGATACACATAGCAGGGAATCCTCGACGCTGTTTATTGTGGGTGTAGATGAATTGAAACGATTACTGAGGCTCTCATCCTTCACCTCACTGTTGAAAATTGGGTGGCTGTTGTCAATTGCTTCAGTCGTTGAAGATGCCATCAAGTTTTCAGATACTGCTTCCTTAAATGGAGCCTACAGGTCCTCAAAAAACTTTAAAATCTAATAAATTTTTTTGAAAAAGAACTCCAAAGATCTGTTTAGAATCTCCACTCATTCATAACATTCATGCAGGGAACTCGCCTCTAAGGTTTGCCAACCTTTTCATTTCGTCACACTGATTAGAGATGCAAATATCATTTGGGGCTCACTATGGTTTAATTCATCACAAACATCCTAACAGGCACATAACAAGCAAGAGTTTATTATATATGGTACTTTCATTAGTCTCTCTTGTTACTATGCTTTTGCAAGCTAAGTCGGGTATTATCACGTATTCTGTGAATAGTAGTGAAAAAGTAATATTGAATAGTAGTGAAAAGTAGGTAAAAAGTAACAATAAAATAATGAATAGTAGTGAGGTATTCTGAGAATATCTGAGATATTCTCAGTACCCAAACAAGGCCGAATCATCCTAGGAATGTAGTTGGCATCATAAAAACAGAGGTGATTTGATGTACAATTCCTACTGTACCAGCACCCCAGAAAACTACATTGAGATAAAGAGACATAGCATGTGCATGTGTACACAAGCTCCACAATTCCAGCTGGCCCAAAGTAAAAAAAAAATATAAACATTTATATAAGAATATTGAAAATTTTTTCAAGGATGACAAACTTTGTTCCTGGTAAAAGTGGAACAACTGGAGTAAGCCATTTCACCAGATCATTTGGGTCAGGTGGTGGTGGTGGGCATAAATGTTTATGTAAAACAGAGAACAAAAGAAGAACTCAACTAAAAAGCCAAAATCAACAACTACAATTACGCTGCATCAGCAGGTTATCCATGCAAGCTCTTACCAAATTAGACGGCCTTGGTCAGTTGGTGATTGTGCCCTTCTCAACTAGGGAAGGACTGGGCAAGACCGAAAGGAAACCAAAGCAAAACGAAAACCTACAAAAAATAACTCAACTTTGTTGAGTTCTCTATAACCATTTCCTTCTCCTCACCCGTAAGCTTTAATTTTGTCATCTTCGGTTACACAAAGAAATCTTCAATATCTTTGCTATTTCATGTTGAAACAAAGTTGAATGTGGTTTTTAAGGGTGATTCTAGTAAGTAATAATATATATCCAGTCATAAAAGATCTTTATTCATGAAACAAATACTTAAGATTGTAGAAGAGGAAATGCAAGCACTGGTTGTTCTTAGGGGCGAACAATTCGACAATTGCAAAGCTGAATTCCAGCATCGCCAGACAGATACAAATTTTCAACTAAAAAACGACTTTGAGAAAAATGGTAGGGAGAACATGGAATAATCACAAAAGGTTCATTAACGCATAGGAAGGACTTTCCACTTGATGTCACTTTTAATTTTACCCTCTATTATACGGATAACTTCTCAGTGGCATGCCACTTAGTGCTCAATCTACTCGACTCTTCCAATTACATCAGACAGAATAGAAAATCTTTGAATGAATCCAATAATTCAATCTTTTCAAAGCAACCAAGCTGTTGTCTTTACTAATATGAACTTGGATTTTGAACCTATCAAAAAAAATATATATGAACTTGGATTTTGAACAATTTTCAACCTCATACGAATCACACAGCCAAAAAAGAAGATAGCCAAGATAACCATAGCTCATAATGAGGGTATCAACTTCAGGTGCATGAATAAATTGTTCTTTGAAGATTTTTTTTTCCTTTTAGAAAGATAACTTATGCTACTTGCAAAAAGGTAAACAGTTTTAGGAGGGAATGAATGAGCAGAGGGAGTAAGAAATGGTTTACCTCTCTATCTAGAAGCAGAATTTTAGAGATTATCTTCTTATGGGACTGATCAGAAATCTCATGACCTGCATCAATAACTATTTCACCTTTCATTGCCAAGTCTTCACAACCACATTGCTTGATTACATCCTTATTGCAGTCCTGTTCAGTGCTATGTCTTGACCCATTTGTCCCAAATGAAGCTGTATCCAGAGTTTCTTCTGTTAATTCACTGCTGGTATCCACATCGGAATTGAGTATGCAAGAGAGAGTAGTATGGTCCAACTCATAAGTTTCTAGCAAACACTTGCCCTGAGAAGACACTCCACTGTCAATGCAAATGTCCTTGACAAACTGATAACTGCTCTCATGAAAGAAAACATCCAGCTCTGGTAATTCATACTCCATTATATTCTCTCTAGTGTAAAGGTTTTCTCCTTCCTCACTCCCTTTCAAATCTTTAGGACTGTTAAAATATTCTGCTAGACGGTCCCTTTTATCCTCTGAATCCTCCCAAGCTATTAAACTTCTTACTTCTGGAGGGTTTCTGACGGGATCTTCATTTTGACCATCACCTGGGAGTAAATCTGAATCCACCTCATAGCCTTCCCTTCTTACACCCGAGATGATTGAGCTTTCAGATTTCAAGCCGGTCTTTTTTTCAGTCTTCTTTCCTCTCATCTCCTCAGTATTGTCATTGAATTTGAAGGAGCTTATAGGAAGGAGTTGAACAACATCATATATATTTATCATCTGGCAGGTACATATGTTCCCAATTATAAAAATGAAAGGAAAAAGTTACTACAGGATTTTTTATCCACTTGGCTTTTCATGTCATGAATGAATGGAATGGCATATGGGCATTAACAAAGATAGGAGTGAGAAACAACTTGTAGAGGCTAAGGGCTCATTTGTCAACATCCAAACGAGGTCTAAAGGGCCCAAAGGTGCAATAATCGAAAAAGGAGGTGGGAATCTCCAAACGCCATGTCCTCATATAGAAAGTGCTGTAAATATAAGCTTTGTCCATACGATACAACCTTACAGAAAAATTGAAATTCCATATCATTAAGGTGCACTCATTGTGACACGATGAGTGATGTGTTACCTTTGGCCCTGTGTATGAAGACTACGCGAGGAACAATGCATCATTGTTCTCTTGGAGGTGCATGTATCAAATATGAAATATGAATGTCAAGTCATGAGATCATTTCAATGTCACTTAAAAGAAAGATCAGACACTTGCTAAGTTCCACTGTGAACAAGCCAAAAGAAATTTGAAGGGAGCTAGCTGAAGATCACTAACAATGCTCACTGGTCCAGTTTATCCAATCACATTTCACTGTGTCTTGATATGAAGGGCTAGCTCCTTCAATTGAAAATAAATATTTGCTGCATTTCAACAAAATATAAAACAGTCCATTATCATTATGAAATTTTCCCCAGAATTGGAAACCCAACAAACCCATGGTTCATGAATTAGTATTCATTTGTTTTCACAACTCCTCTCAACTCATCTCATCTAATCATTACAATTTTTTCAAATTCCCACATAAAATAAAAAAAAAAATCAACTTTTTGAAATCTAAAATAATATTAGAAAAAAATATATTCTAACAATATTTTATTCAACTTTTAACTTTAATCTCAACTCATCCGGAAAAACAAATGCGTAATTAACAAGAAATAAGGCTTCTAAGCCGGTCGTAATAGTGTAGCAAAATTAAATCTTTGGTGAAAGACCTAATAAGCAATTATAAAACCTTTTTTTCAACTCTATCAAATTTGCTGCATAAACCCAACACGGTATTGTTAACCAAATTGAAGAGATACTTCATGGAGACTACATAAAACAAATCATCTAATATGAAAATTTCAAATGGTAACATTTTCTTCTTTCTTAATTAAGCTCTTACAGATTTTTGAGCTTTCAATTCTAATTATTTGATTTCTTCCCACCTCATAATTTCAGCAAGCAGGTTTGGTTCAACATTTCAGGTGCAAAAAACACACAAAGCGATCCAAAGGGGCTGAACCCCTTACTTCCACTTAATCAACAATAGCCAAACTCATAATTAAATAATAATGTACTAACAACAAACTGCCTAGCACTAAAGTCAAAGAAAAAGCAAAGCAACAATGATGTGTGGCCAAGAAAATTGAGGAACACCACATACACATAGCCCTTTCGGTCATGGAGATGGTTCAATACAAGCAAAAAGCAACTACTTTGGAGTTTGACCCCAATATTGCTGACCGAAATATAATGTGCTCACCTGTATCATGATTACTACAAATTTCAAGATTAAACTAATAGTTTCATCCGTTAATTGGAAGGAAGGTTTTCCCCAAAATTTTCCACTTCCGTCCGCAGTGCTAGTTATTAATGGGCATCCACCTAGTAGTTCTATTAACATTTTACTTACAAGAACTGCTATATACATAAAGAGATTACATAAAGTAAACCCACAAATTGATATGGTTTTACGAGATCCGTTAGATCTATTTTACAATAAAATAATTTTACAATTTGACGTCCCACATCAAGCCACATCAGTTTATAGATTTACTGTTGTGTAATCCCATTACTTATTGCTGATAAACAAACTGAACAAAGAGAACGGAAAGTGAAGAAATGAATTTATAGTTCTATGAAGTTTTCACCCGAAAAGGTAAAACTCCTCCATGTGAACTCCAGTTATTTTAATACGAAGAGATAGTAACGGTTTTTGTTTTCTTGGGTTTATAAATTCTTTGTTTTCCATTCCACCTTTTATCAGCAATCAAACAGACCATATGAAAACAAAGAGAAAACAGAAAGCTTTTTAAAACTAAAAAGCTAATATACACAGATAAACGCAGAAAGCAAAAGAAAAGAAAACCCAAATTTTAAGAACATAAGAAATACATAAAGAAGCAAATGAATAAAATAATGCCTCAAAAACTTTTCAAAATAACTATATCTTACCTTTGAGGCTTTTACTTGGTTCGGAAACGACTCAAACTTGTGTGCGGAATGCATTGCTGCAATACTCTCAGATCATAGAAAAGGGAATTAAGGCCAACCCTTTTATTAAATAGTAACTTTCAAAGGGAGAACTAGAGAGAGAGAGGAGAGAGAGGGTCATTAGTCATGTTCATACTAGAAGATATAGGGGTGGAATGCATGAATGCAAAAAGAAACGGTTTGCTCATAAAGCTAGACAGTGTAATAAATTACCATAAAACAGGTACCCAAAGCCCCAAAGTCAGGTATCAGCTACTTCGCCAACTTTACACTTTTCGCAGACTTGTTTCCAAACGTTTATACTTTGCGTATATCACCTGGGAAACACTTTCCGTTTGGCCAAAAAATAAAAAAACCATTATTTTTCTCTGCAAAACTTGTATGATTTTAAGATCATCATCAAAGGAGTCCTTTTATGTGCATGTTGCCTTTTGAGCTTGTCATTGATAACAAATTCTAAAAGTACATTTTGCATATAATTGATCATCTGCCAATTCTAGCTACCTAAGAAAATAAGTGGCTTGAACATTTTTTCTTTGAACAATGTGTAAATGCAACTTTTTGATAATTTAAGGCCAGGTTACAATCAAACAATTCAGTTATAAATAAAACAATTTTAGTGCATTTGTTTTTCAAACACAAAAATAATTCAATCGACGAACTCGAACAAGTTCAATTGATTGATTCAAACCAATTTGAGTCAACTCCAATTGATTCAAAATTGTGTGTATGTTTTTTTTTTCAATTGTACTTCAAGAATCAAATATGAGCTTTTTTTCTTTTTGTACTTAAAATATAAAAGAACGGAGCATATATTAATTCTTTCATCATTATATTATGTAAGAATAGTAAAAGAATAAAAAGATAAATACTTTATGTTTTACTTTATTTGGTAGAAAAGTTACGAGATAAATGAGTATTTTTTTTATTTATAAATATGTGGTTATACCCAAAGAACTATGACCATGTAATTAAAGGATATTTATTTTATTCGTAAATAAGGCAAAAAAAGATTATATTTAAGGGATACATTAATTGCATTCTTATTATAGGTAATCAAATCTGTAAGGTGATTTCCTCCTCACTCATAAGCCAATTAGGTCTTTGGCTGAGAGTAATGGGATTCACCCCGATGCCCGGCCCTAGGATCCAAACTTACCCACAAAGCAACTCGCATGCAAGGGAAAGTAAGTAATGATGGTTGATGCGACAGATAGGCCTGACGCCACTCAACCTCGTTCCGCTCATGGGGACTCGTACAGGTTAGAACGAGAAAGACGGAGAACATTTAATCTTTTGACAAGGGAACATCGACGGAGTACCGAAGATACCAGCAGAATAAAGCAAATCGGAAAACCACGCAGTATTAATGTCACCATTACTGGAGCAACAGGCCACATTAATGGTGCCGTCGCAGAGGCACACTGCTTTTAAATGACTCTGATAAAAGGAACAGTAAAAAGGACATGGGCTCCATGGGAGTAAACATGATTTGTCCCCCATACACCCGGTATAAATAGCAACTTTCAGGTACGAAAGATCTCTCTAGACTCTTTCATTATTTACAAATTTCCAAAAAGACTCTACTGAATTTAGTATTTGAGACTCCCCAGCCCCAAGGCCCATCTCCCAGCTTCTTTCTTCTTTGTTTTCGCATGCCCAGCTTTGAAGACATGACGTTAACAATGGTGCCGTCTGTGAGGTCTTTGTAGATCTTGTGAGCATTTCGTATGCATGCGACAACCCGTTTCGGACAACTTGGGAGGGACACAGAGGAAGTTGCCATGGAGGCAAGACTAAAAGCTATGGAGGACTGGGTAACAAAGTTAACCGACGAAGTGCAAAAACTTCGCAAAGAGAATGAGGAGCTCACAAAACCTCAACAAGGATAAAACGAAGAGGCGGAGCCCAGTAATAGAGAGCACGTGGAGTGCCGAAATGCGGGAGCTGGAGCGAACATGGAGGAGGAGAGGAAGAACATGCAAGACATGCTCTGCAATCTCAAAGGGAAATACGAAGAGATTGCAAAGAAAGTAGACACATCATCGTCGGTGGACCAACTACTCACAAGCGCTGGTCTACCCTACGCGAAAGAAGTGATGATTGTACCCTTGCCACCGAAGTTCAAGATCCCCACCATTAAGTGGGAGCAATCCGAGGCGAACAGGTCCTGGCGAGGAAATGTTAAGTCCAAGTACTGAAGCAGAAAAATGGTGGGGTCACCCCAAATGGCACCTCTATGAGAGAGTAGGGCATGCACCGCTTAAAGATCCATGGCAGGCCTTAGTCAACGACTTGCGATGCCGGGCTCGAGGAGGAGCGAGAGGGTGCATAGTCCCAGAGGCAAAGGCAGAGCAGGCGAAAACTCCCCAGCTGAAGGCCCCATCTCCCCTTGAAGACATGATTTTCAAGTCAGTGCACCACACCAACTTCGAACTTTCGCATCATCAACAAGACATCGACAGGGGAAACTCCTTTCACCGTCACTTCTGGCCACGAGGCAAATGCTGCCAGTGGAAATCGGGATCCCCCCCATAGAGTTCAGCACTTCGAGCAAGGTCTAATGATAGGCGGCTATAAGACCAGCTTGATTTGCTGGAAGAAGTCAGACTAGAGGCAGAGGTAAGAACCGCAGACAACAAAAGGAGGGTCGAACGATGTTTCAACAAACGAGTGCATCCGAGAGAATTCAAAGTCGAAGACCTTGTACTCAAAGAAACAAGAACAACAACGTGAGACGAGGGAAAGCTGGGCCCTCGATGGGAAGGCCTATGTGGTCACTGCCACTAATCGCCCGGGCTCCTACAGACTTCGAGACTCCCAAGGAAACGAGCTGCTACACCCCTGGAATGTCGAACCCCTACGAAAATTTTATTGCTAAAGCTAGCTTAATTATTGTAAATTTATGTTTTCATGCATACACTACAAATCCTAATGGAAGAGGTGTTGTGCTTAAATGTCGAGTTTCAGGAACGTAATAGAATCTCCATCAACAGAATCTGCATTAACAAAGTATTCATTGACTATTTACCTCTCCACGGGACATCAAAGGGACGAGTCACTCCAGAGGCCTCTCTATCCTTTCTGTAGAGGAGTGCGGGTTGGCCCTCGGCCACTTGAAGACAAACACTTACCTTCTTCATGAGCATCAATAGGTAGGAGCGGGTCCAATTACAGACTGCCCAAACAACGTACCCCCCGCAGGGCCAAGGGAAGGGTTGAGCCAAAGGCCACCTTATCCCTCCTGCGACGGAGAGTAGGTCCAACCTTGAGGCTACCAGAAAAGCTAACTCTGACCTCCACCACGACGAAGTGTGGGATCAGCGCTTGCCTAACCCAAACTTACTCTTTCTTGTGATGTCAACAGTCGAGAGCGGGTCTAGTCCCAAATTGCCCGAACAACCTACCTTCTCACGAAGGATGACAGGTGAGCAGGAGGCAACCTCGTCATCCGGGAGAGTGGGACCAACCCCCGGTAGCCTAAAAAACTTACCCCGACCCCTATCGCAGTGAATGAGTGGACCAGCCACATCGTTGTCCAAATTACCTCTCCCATGGGATGCCAAAGGGAAAGGTAAGCCAAAATTTTGCCTTATCCCTCCTATAGTGGAGTGTGGGTCAGTCCTAAACTACTCGGAGGCAATGGCTTACCTTCCTCATAAGCATTAACAGGAAGGAGTGGGTCCAGTAGCAGACTACCCGAAAAACCTACCTCACTGCGGACCAAGGAGACGGGTCTAGCCGAAAGCTACCTTGTCTCCCCGAGGTGGAGTGTGGGACCAACCCTGTGGCTATCCGAATAACTTATCCTGACCTCTACTACGACGAAGAGTGGGTTCAGCGCCCACCAGACCCAAAGCTTACCCATCCCTGCGATGCCAATGGGTCGGAGCGGGTCTAGTTACAAACTGCTCGAACAACCTACCTTCTACTCGGATAAAAGGGACACGTTGAGCCAGAGGCCACCTTATCCTTCCAGTGATAGAGAGCAGGTCCAGCCCTGAGGCTGTCCAAAAACTTACCTTGACCCCCATCGCGACGAAGGAATGGATTAGCCACATCGCTATCTGAATTACCTCCTCGGGGGGCTAAAGGGTTGGGTTGGCATGAGGCATCCCGACCTCTCCCCGATGAAGTGTGGGTTAGGTCCTTCAACCAACTGAATGCTGCACCAAGGAACGCGTACCTTAACAACATGGTAAAAAACTGCAAGCACATCATGTCATAGGCCAAACAGCCCATGTTTGCGAAGTCTAACTCCTACGAAACTAAGGATAAAGTTATGATAGCCTGCTTATTTTATAGTAAGGAATTAAATATGCAGTGCCAACGGGTGGTTGAACCACCTACCTCCTACGGGGACAAACAGGATGGGTCGAGCCAAAAGCCACCTTGTACCTCCCGCGATGGAGAGCAGGTTCGACCTCCGGTCACCCAATCCAGTAAAGAGCAGCCCGGATTATGTAATTCAACTCCACGACCACAGTTCTACTTGGAGGTACATAGAGGCAGGTTAGCAAAATGCCTCCTAGCCTCTACCCTCGAGGAGACAACTGGAGTCTCCTTGACATGGCTTAACTCTTAGGGGGGATTTCTATCCCCTCCAAGTCGACAGCAGCGGACGAGGGCCGACATACGCTAATGACATTTCTTTTTCTTCTTTAAGCTACGTATCAAAATAAAACACAACAAAGCAAAATGGAAGAACTAAATGACAAGGTGGGGTAAAGCGCATCCGAGAGATTGACAACATAAAAAAAAAGGAAATTGACTCAACAAAGTGAAGAGATGTCAGTCTCGTCAACGATATCGCTAAAGATACCAAGATGATAACTGACTAATGAAGGCAAACGAGGACAGTATAAGTGGGGAGCCGCCGGTTGGTGGGGCCATCGGGGATGGGTTTCGCGCAGGCGGGGTGAACCGTAAAGCTTCGAATGACAACACTCTTAGAGAGAGAGAGAGAGAGAGAGAGAGAGAGAGAAGAAAGGGGAGACCCCGAAAGCGAATGACCACAGAAGATAAACATAAAGCAAAAGGATAATGTTATTGACAACATGAAGGCACAAGCTTACAAAACACAAGTTACCATGTGAAGCAACAGATTACAACATGAAGCCACAAGCTTACAAAGGACAAGTTACAACATGAAGCTGCAAGCTTACAATGAACAAATTAAACGTGAAGAGGCAAGTTACATGCTTACAATGACATACATCATAAGTCAACTAGATACAACAGAAAGTCGTGATGGCACAAGCAAACTGAAGTCTGATCGGATCATGTTCCAGTGGATGTGGCAAACATGGATCTCCATCATTACGACGTGCCAATAACGTCAGAGGTTACCTCGAAGAAAATAAACAAGGGATGTAATGAGGCAGCTAATTAGGCCATACGGTGAAAAAAACTGCCAAAACGCCTCCAAGAGTTGCCCACCTACTATGGAGAGGTATGAGAAACCGTTGGAGGGGCTGAAGACAAAAGGGCAAGATGACGATAGAAGGGTAATTTTGGAGCTTAAGAAGAAGCGTTGTGTGCTGGAGTGTATGAAAATGAAGGTTGAAAGCGAGGTTGAGCTTTGGAAGAGGAGGTTTGGAATTGGAACCTTGAATAGCAGAGAAGAGAAAGACCCGTCAGAGGAGTCGGTCAAATTGCAGCTGAGGAGAATCAACCATCAGCAGCCAGGATAACGACAGAGTTACCCCTAAGGGCACTTGGAATTAGATCCCTCCCGAGGATAGCAGCTCGTTCCATGGACACTTCTTCTGGAGGAAGCTCCCTCACACTCAGAGCCCTCAGATTGCATTAAGGATTTCAGAGGATATGAGTATTCATCCTTTCTAAGCCATCAGTATAACCAAAGTGCCAGGCATCATCAAGGACACCACAGACATACGACAGCTCCTCCCGTAGACCTCGGATGGTAGCGTCATGGGCCTCTAAAGCTCGTCTAGCATTAGCCTGATCGGTCTCTAAGTCCCTCCTCCATTTCCTCTCTTCTTTTAGGGCCTTTGTCTTATCCGTTAGAGACTGGGAGATCTTCTCAAACTCCCCCGATAGCCATTTGTACGACCGAGCGATAGAGCCTTGTTGTGCAATCCAAGTTTTCGGCCCACAGTCGCTCAAGCTCCTGCTAGCAGTCGTTGAGTGATCTTTTTAACCCATCCCTTACCTTGGAGGCAAGCGCCACCTCGACAAGTCAACAAGGGCCTCCTCAACCTCTTCCTTCTTCTTTCACTCCTCCGTTGCACAATGTAAAGCTAGCCGAGCGAGCGAGCGAAGTGCTCTATTCTAGCTTGCCACCTCCTCTATGTCGTCCACAATGAACATCGGCAAACGCTCCAAGCCCTACCATAAAATTTCGGTTAAAAATCTAAGAAGGAAGCAAGCAATAGGTGTAGAGAGCTTACAAGCAAAGAACTTACCCCAGTAAAGAGCCTCTTGAGCCTGTTATCCAACTTAGGGATGCGATTGACGCAGCTCTCTGTAGCTGTTGACAAAAAGTCCGCCGGGACCTCATCAATAGCCTCCTCATCCACACCAATGACCGTGGACGCCATAGCTACCTCGGCCACAGGAATGCCTGCCACCACTTCCTCGGCCAGAGTAATGGCCCCTGGCACTTCATCACCAGCTGAGGTGACCTCGACCTCAAGAGAGTAGAGTAGAGGGGACTCCGACATGGAAACCCACTCAGAGGAACCCCCACGCTAGGCGAAATGCTCCTCGAACTAGGGCGAAGGAACCCGCTTGAAGGCAGTGTTGAGCGGCATGAAGAGTGCCCCCTCACAACTAAAGGGCTCGGTGGGGTCGTAGGGATGGTTTCAACAGCAGATCCGAGAGCAAGCAATGTAAGTTGAACATCCACAACGACTCATCGAGCTAGCAACACACCACGAGGAAAACTTGCTATCATCATCGTTTTTCTCGACAACAAAGGCTATGGCCGAATAATGAGCACCTCTATGGAAGGACCTACGGGAGGAATGGGAAGGTCTTCAAAGTCGGCTCTGGCGGGAGAAACCCTTTGGGGCCTCTTCCCTTTCCCCTCCACTGGCAGGCTTGGAGAGCGGCTAAGAACTTGGGCACTAGACAACAAAAAGGCAACATGAGGCTGATAGAGAACATGGCGGGGTACACCATCACTTTGGAGGCAAAAGGCTCGCAATCTACTGCTCCTTCGGTAGGGGGAGGTACCTTGAGTTCCACGGTTTGAGGAGTCTTGTAGGTCTCATTCAACGACTCCAACTCGATGAGAGTCGCCTCTGAATGCCACGAGAAGTTTGCAAACTCCTCTAGAACGGTGTCGCCTTGCTTGTTTGCAGCACGGGCAGAGTTGGAAGATCTAGCCGGTTTAGAAGGGCACAAGGATTTCTTGGGAGCCATTAGCAACCATGGAGAAAGAAGATGAATCAGAAAGAACAACGCAAGGAGAAGTGCTTGAAAGGGAGAGGGGAACACAGGATATGCAGTAGAAGAAAGAATAGACAAAGTAACCCGTTGCTGAGAAAGAAGGGGACCTTATATAGGCAAGCTCAACTGTTGACATTCCGAGGCAGTAAGAACCCATGCGCCCCACGGAGTACCAGAATCCCATGATCATTGCTATTCCAGCAGAGTGTATCCAGTGATGCGACGTAGGAAAGAAGTAATCGTTTGATGCAAATACTGACGAAGGGACTGAAAAGGCTCCATTTAATGCAGATCGAAATTGTCAAAATACAACCATAAAAAGCTGAAGGCAACCACAACCAGGTATTATATAAAGATGAAAAGGTCATTCGAATATGGCTGGAAAGTATAAGTGCGACACCTGAGCACTGAGAAACCCACAACTCCCATTCTCGGGAAAGGAAAGGCCGCACAGCTGTAGTTGTAAAAATTAATTAATCAAGGAAAGGAAGAATTCCCATCAGACCCGTCCGGTAGGAATTGGCAGGGAAACTGTAAGGGGATTCCCCCTCACTCATAAGCCCACTAGGCGCTCGGCCGAGAGTAAAGGGTTTCGTCTTGATACTCGGCCTTAGAGACTTAGAGTCCAAACTTACCCACGAATAGGGCTGCAAATGGTCCGGTCCGACGATGGACCGAATATTTTCGGTCCATCATTTTTTCAGATCGGACCGGACCAATCAGTCCGGCCTAATTTTTTTTATTTTTTTAAATAATTAATAAAAAAATTTATTTAAAATACTAAATTAAATTAAGTGACTTATTAATGTGGATTATGTAACAAACTCAATAAAAAAAATATTTTATATGGTCAATGATAATAAATTAGATGAAAATTATATTATTAATTTATATAATTACTATATAATTAACTAATTGATATTATATTTTAGTTAATTTATAGAATATTAACAAGTGTTAATAACATATTTAAAATTTTATATTGTTAATAGTGATAGGTTAGATGAAGATATATATAAAATATTGTTAATTATACAATTATTATATATAAAATATATATATTTTTATTTTTCATTCGGTTCGGTCCGGTCCGAAAAAATCCTGGACCGTGGACCGGACCGAAACTTTTCAGTCCTCTAAAATGTGGACCGGACCGGACCGGTCCAAGTCTCGGTCAGGACCGAAACGGTTGGTCCGACCGGACCGTTTATCACCCCTACCCACGAAGCGACTCGCCTGCAAGGAAAAGTAAGCAATGATGACTGATGGGACTAGCTTGTTTGATGCCACTCAGTCGGGTCCCACTCATGGGGACTTGTACAAGGCAAATCGAGAAAGACGGAGAACTTTTGATCTTCTAACAAGGGAACATCGATGGACTACCGACGACACTAGCAGAGTAATACAAATCGGGAAAACATGCTGCATTAATGACACCACTACCCAAGCAACATGCCATATTAATGGCACCGTCGCAGAGGCAAGCCGCATTTAAATGCACGATCTGTCCCCTCAGACTCCTGATATTAATAGTAATTTCCAGTTACGAAAAATCTCTCTAGACTCTCGTTATTTTCAAACTTCCAAAAAGACTCTACTGACTTTAGTATCGGAGACTCCCCGGCCCCATGACTTCCCTTTCCCAGCTTCTTTTTTCTTCGTTTTCATAGGCCCAGCTTTGAAGACACGAGTTGCTGGAACCTAATTCAAAAGCGTTTGAAACACGAGCTTAACTAGGGCTGCAGACGGTCCAGTTCGGTCCGGTCCGGCAATGGACCGAATATTTTCGGTCCATCATTTTTCCGGTCTGGTCCAGTCGGTTCGGCCTTTTTTTTTTTAAAAATAATTAATAAAAAAAAATATTTAAAATACTAAATTAAATTAAGTGACTTATTAATGTGGATTATGTAACAAACTCAATAAAAAAATATTTTATATGATCAATGATAATAAATTAGATGAAAATTATATTATTAATTTATATAATTACTATATAATTAACTAATTGATATTATATATTTATTAATTCATAGAATATTAACAAGTGTTAATAGCATATTTAAAATTTTATATTATTAATAGTGATAGGTTAGATGAAGATATATACAAAATATTGTTAATTTATAGAATATTAACAAGTATTAATAATATATTTAAAAATTTATATTGTTAATTGTACAATTATTATATATAAAAATATATATTTTTTATTTTTCATTCGGTCCGGTTCAGTCCGAAAAAACCGTGGACCGGACCGAATGTTTTCGGTTCTCTAAAATGTGGACCAGATCGGACCGGTCTAAGTCTCGGTCTGGTCCGGACCGAAACGGTCGGTCCGACCGGACCGTTTGTCATCCCTAACCTTAACAAAAAGGTTCATAATTCTAAATTTGTTTGTAAATGATTTAAAATACTTGAATTACTTAATGGTATATATGTGCTTTTATATTTTGTATTTACTTTGAAATATCCAATTGAAAATTTTCATGAATTAGGTAGTTTAGGATACCTAATGCCTCGCCTGCCTGTGTCTCATATATTTGGGTGGGAAATCTGTTCGATAAGACCAGGCGAGTAGATGGTTCCTTTATTTTTCTATGTTTTTCAAACAAATGGGCACAAAAGGTGATTAAGGAGATCTTTAGAAATAATTTCCATCATATTCCATATTATCTCATCTCATTTCATCTAATTTCATTCCTAAACATAATTTAAATACAAACATTTTCAAAATTTAAATACAATTTTTCCAAAATTTCAAACAAAAAATAAAAAATAATTCAACTTTTTCCAATCTCAAAACAAAAATAATATGAAAAATTTATATTCTAACAATAGTTTAACTTATAATATTTTTTATTCAACTTTTTTACTCTCATTTTCCAAAATCTAATAAATAATTAACTCAAACTATCTCAGTATTATTCACAAACTATCTTATTACTATTCACAAACATCCCTTACCCATAGTTTTTAAAACTCTACAAGTAAAACTCATGCTCGATAGCTGCGTCTCTATCTCTTTCTCTCGTGCTTTCTTCCCACAAGTTTCTTTGTGTCTCTCTTGCCACATTGTTGCCACCAGCCAAAGTTAGTTTGTGAAGAGTAAAGTTAGCGTGCCGCTTGCAGCTTACCGTTGCAAACTAGTGTTTTTTTTTATCTAATTTTTTTATTCACATTTTTTAATCATTTTTAAATATTTAAAAAAATAAAAAAATCCCAATACACTTAAAATTACTTCCTTAATTACTAAATAAAAAAAATTGGCAAGCGGTCAAACTGAGCAGTATAGTTGGGGTGGCAGACTAGCTTTATTGTTTGGGAATTGGATGTGAGGAATCTTCTCTGGGATAGTATCCTTGAGGCACAATAAATAGGATAGGACAACATTTTGTTTTGTTTGAGGCTTAGGAATTATTGAAACCTACCTAGAGCTATTGTAGTATATTTTTGACTCATTATTACACTTCTAATCTACTATCATATTGTGATAATTCATATTTAACAATCATATTTGAAGCTTAAATCATAGCGTTTATGCTAAGCAACTATCATTAAATTTTTTCAATGAATAAACTTTTTTTATGGAAGTAGTATGCCTGTGAAAATTTGAAATGCCTAAAGATTTCATTTATATTTGAAAGTTTCATCTGCAATTGTTTGTCCTTCCCAGCATGCCTTATTTGATTGAGTTAAGATCTTATGGATTACTAAAGCACGTGTTTTGCACAAGGATATAAATGAATCTACCATCTCGTGCGTAAATAGTCTTGTGATAGCATTCTCAAGCAATACTTGTGCTCTCGTATGAAAATGGGAGTTTATGCTTGCAAAGTTAGGGATACAGGGGGAGGGATCAATTGTGCCAAAACTATTCAATTACTAAAAGAGTTACTGGTTAGCATCTGGCCATATATCTTTAAAAGGGAGGAGCTACTGCATTATGCAACAAGTAGCATGCTTGGAGTTTGTGACCATGCACACTGTCATGAATTCTCTCAAATATATATATATATATATTTTTTTTATGGGTTAGGAAATTTAAAAGCTAGATCTTGGAAGGTATCTACTTTTCTAAGACAAAATGATTTTTTTTTCTTATGCAATTTTGCATAATATAAGATAATATTAACCTCAATTTATAATAAAGTAAGATCTTAAATTTGTACTCTTTGAAGGATTTATTTGACCTGATAAGGTCTTGGATTTCAGCTGACAAGGCCAATAACAAGAATCGTTTTGACTTCAAAATCCTTCAACCAAAAATACTTCCAATGCCATCTCAGTTTGCAAGAACAATATAAAAGGATTACTAGATATATGGCTCTATGCTTATTGTCCCCACTTTTCTTCTTTTTTGTAATGTCGCACAGCATTTTGGTTTGAATCCAAATAGATGTCAATTAAGACTACCATCGAATGTTGTCATATGATGTGCATTTAGTAACTTGGTGAACAGTAATGTTGTAATAATGTATTCCATTTTGTAACAAATAAATTTGGTGAAATTGAATGAATTTGTAATGTGACATTTTCTTCTTATTTGTACTGTTCATATTGCATAATGCTATATACAAATAAAAAAATCATGCTTAAGAGTTATAAATAGCACAAGTTCAATTAAACATCAAACTTCAACTCAAAGAATCTGGGTGCTAAGTACACCTACTCTTCATACTAGAACTATACGCTCAAGGTTTGATTATTAGTGCATACATTTCATATTGCACTTTTTTATACATCCAAAATCAATGATGGTAGTCCACCATTCTACAAGTACATCCAACTTATCACATAAAATTACAATTTCAAAATACAAATATTCTGCGACAACGATGACTCTAGTTGTGAGGAACCACCTAATGCGAAAGTGGATAGACCATTCTTGGAGTTGAGTGAATGACAAAACATGAGAAATACTCCCGTGCATCTAATCCAACATCTGGATGAGTAATAACCTTGTAAAAGGCAAACTAGAAAATCCGCATACTATGAAGATGAGAACGAGGAGCTGAAGAGGTTGGTGAACTCAGACGAGATAAGAGTTACCTGCCCAAGACAAGATAGGATTGCTTGCCTAAGATGAGCAACTATCAAGGATTGACCAACCCAAACATGGAAACTTTTCAAGATAACGTGGAAGGGCTCGGAAAGGTGACAGTGCTGTTCGCAGAAGCCCAAACTCCATCTGAAGGGTCATATCTGGAGTAGCTCTGCAATGAAAGGTGAAGGCTTGATGAGTCACGTCGTTTGGCATAGTAGTACGACTCAAACCACGCGCAGGGAAAGTCAGAGATCCACCAGAAAGGACATATGGCAATCCCACCCTATTTAAAGGACTTGGACATGGGACGAGATCTCACTTGAGACTTTATTTACCAAAGAGCTCGTGAAGTCAACTGCTTCAGTAAGCAATGAGCAAAGAGGCAATGAAAGCACTTTCGATCTAGGAAGGTAAGCTAGCTTCTAAGACAGTGTTGGGTAATGTGGGGTGAATGTTGTGTGTAAAAGACATTGATTATCCCTATAACTTCTACCCCATTCTACAAGCATGAATAAATATTTCAATCATTATGTTTATATTTATGCATTGATTTCTAATGTTTTGAATGCTTGAATGTTTTCAACTATTTTCAATACATGACCCTGAATCCATGTGCGAGAACCCATTATCTCTGCATGAGAATGTTTATCTCTGTGTGAAAATGTCTATCTTTATGTGAGGAGTTGGTATTGTGAATCTATAATCATGGGACATGATAGAGAATTCTTTGAATCATTCCGTGAAACGTTGCCATGTGCTTCGCACGAGAAGGAGAATGCCTTGCGGGGATTGGGGTGGAACTGTGTTGTATTTGGCCACATCTGATAGTCGGGATGTGGGATCCCCGGCGTAGCATGTGGTGGTGTCCTTGACTTGGTTGGCTGGATAGAAGCATCCATTGTGTAACAAATATCTTTGTGCGAGAAGCTAGTGTGACGAATACTTGTCACTGTGGCGAACACTTACCTGTATGACGAATATCTATGTGGTAAGAACTTGTGTGGTGGAAAAGTATTATTGGGGTGAAATAGGTCCAATACTGGTTTTGATAAATTTTATATTGATATTGGAGATAGGTTATTCCTCACCAAATTATTATTAATGTGTTTTATGTATTTTGCGTAAAGGCACCATTTCGAGAGGGTGATTCATCGCCATGTTTGAGAATGCACATAGTTGTAAATGTGAAAGTGATTCCTCTCCGCACATATATGTGTTTGTCCGGTATTTTCATGAAATGTGTCGATGACATCTTCGGTAGCATTATCTCTTATTAATAATCTTGTCATAGCCGCCTAACTTATCTATAATTTTGTTTTCGGAACCATAAACTTTGATGTAGCTTCAGACCCCGACGTAAGGCCCGAGGAAGAAGACTCAATCCTATCCAAGTTCTAATCATGGAGTGTAGTACCTGCTTTAGTACCAATAGCCTCCGTAGCTATCTTATGCCTTCTATTAGGATATATAGTATTAAGTCTGGCACCTATTTGTAATTAGTCTGCCACCTTATGGTGACTAACCTTATGTACTTTTGGATGATGTAATGTTTTGGGTTATAATCAAGGGCAATAAGCCACTTTATGGTAAAGTTTAGCATTATGGTATTTAACTGTTACCGCAATGTATTATGCTTAAGAGTTTCGCTGCGATTTTATAGTTAAACATCTTACACATATATTTTCCTCTAGAAAAGTATATACCTATTTCAATTTCCTCTTGGACGTTGATTGTTGGCCAACATCCTTGACACCATGAGTCCTTGCCTAGACCTGCATGAGGAACAAAGGGCCACATTAGTCAACCCCACTATTCCAACTAAGCACAAGTTACAACATCATACAAAATACTTACATTCTCATTCTCAATAGGTAGACTCTGTGTCTACACCCAAAATTAAATACTCCACCACTCCAACCAACACATTTAGCATACAATTTACACCATCATTGTACTATACATATACTATATGTACAATCTCAAAATAAACCTTCTCAAAATGAAGCATCCACTAATATGCTATAACATCTACTATGTATATTACCTCAAAATGCTAGTCTAGATTTTTTGCTCTACTATTTTTCAAAAGAAGCTTGACTATATCAAAAGGAATTCTCATTCAAGCATTGCTATAATCCCAAACCTGCATGATAAGTTGTATAATGAATTAACTATTATTTTTGCTCAACTATAGTTAATTCTTCAAAAGGTGATACTTATGTCAACATTTACATCTCCACTTGTAGGAGAGTCGTCTTGGTCCAAAAGATTATAGGTGTTATGTGGTGGCTCACAAGTATTAATAAGCACTGCTATCAACCTCCAAATTGTAATTGACCTGATACAACTGATAAGATAATTGATTGCGCTGTTGAAAGCGTATCAAAATTAGGTGTGACACTTGAGTTTGAAAAAAACTTAGGGTCCATAATTGTCGACAATGTCCTTCGATTGGTTCTGTATTAAGGCATATGTTATGAAGTATTATGGTACATTTTATGTACAATATAAATAAACAAGATATATATATTTTCGTTTGTTTAGGCCCATCGGTTGTCTTCTTTGATTTCTTCCTCCTGACCACTTTCTCTACTATAGATTTTTTTTTTTCTTTTGGATGGTGACCTCCCCTTTACCCCCGTACTGCAAGAGGACTAAACAATTTACTACTACCCTTCAACACATGTACTGGCTCAGGAGAACGATGACACGACGGTCTAGTTTTATCACGCTTTGACCCATGTTGAACCCATTCTAGCCTTAACTTATCCAACTGCCCCATTAAGTTCAAGCAATCTTCATCACAACTTGATGCAGTTGAGGCAATTTCAATAAAAGACTTTGTCAGACTATCATATCTTTATCCTTTAGGGGTACTAGTCAAGTCATCACAGCTACTTCGAACAAGTGTGTACTTAGCTTTAGTTATTTTCTCTACTTTCCAAGAATATATTTTTGAGGCAACACATCCTTATTTAGCCAAGTCAACACATGTAGGAAATGTCTACTTAAAATTTCATAAACTCAAATAAGTCACAAGTGTATTTGACTTCAAATTGATCATCATTGAAATACACTAAGAAATTTGCCCTTTTAATGAACCCATGATTCATTTTGACCTAGTCAAATAAATGGTACTCAAAAAGTGCACTATCACATCTCACGAGAATTGGGATCAATAAAATAGACCCCTAAACTCCTCTTGGACTTGTCTAAAGTTTGTAGTTGTGTAGGCTGCTTGAGATTATTTGAAACTAACTTCAAGCAATTTTTGTCACAATTTGATGTAGTCGAATCAATTTTAGTAAAATACTTTGTCAATCTTTCACATCTTTGTTCTTTGGGGGTATTAGTCAGGTCATTGCAACTACTTTGAACAAATGTATGCTTATGTTTTAGATTTTTTTTTCTACCTATTAAGAATATATTTTAGATCTAGAACTTGATGTGTTTTCATAATTTGTTTCTATGCTTCTCAATACTATAGTGTTGCTTATGTTGCACTTTATGATAAAGTTAATGCAGTAAACAACAACTACATCACATCACTTACCTTTCAATGCAAATTATCATGCAGAGAGTTTGTTTTCTATGAACACCTGCAAGGTATCGGAGAAGTCAAGAAAATGAGCACACCATATATCTAATCATACACACAGAGAGAGAGAGAGAGGGAGGGAGAGAGAGAGATAGATGCTGGGTAGTGCTTTTCGGTGGGCAGACGAAGGTGTATCGCAGTGGTATGCAGTGGAGGTGCTATTCTTGTAGGGGTGGTAATATGCGACACGACCTGTGAAACCAACACAAACATGACACGAAATTAATGAGTTTTAGTTTGATATAAATGGGTTCAGAAAAGATAAGTTGACCTGTTAAGATATGATTAATAAACAGGTCAACCCACTTAACTTACAATAACCCATTTAAATTTTATGACTTTGAAATATGGATTTAAGAAGCACGAAGAAGAGAAAACGTTTCCTTGATGGTAGTAAATCTCGGTCATGAGGACTTAGATTATGTTTGAATTGGTTTGAGTATGATCTTGTCTTTAGGATTCTCAAAAACCGAATGCTGAAAGGTAAAGTGATTGAAGAAAAATCCTCCTGAGGAGCATGTGCTAGTTGACCATTAGTAGGGTTTTCTTTAAATATTTTCTTTGATTGAGCGAATATGGAGTCATGACCTAGAAGACTTGTTACAACTTGATATATTTGGTCTCTTAGGGTTTTTGCCCATGAAGGTGAAGCTCGATGGCAAACCAATTGTGATTTGTACGGTGAAGGAGTTACAAGCTATAGTATCCATTGTAAGCTTCTAGAGAAGGCATGTCAATCTATCAAGAGTTTAAGAGAACTCATGGAGAAGGCAGGTTGATCTGCCTGAGAATCTCTCTTATGACGTATTCACAGCTATTCGAAAGGCAATGTGGTGTAGTAACTACTAGGTGCCCACGGTTTATAGAGGTGATTGTGAGGTATCCATCATTGTTTGTGCTAAGTTTGTTTACATGGAATTGAATCTATAATGGTAATATTGTACAAGAGCCTATATTGTTATAAGGTCAAAATTGGTTTTTTGTAAAGAGGAATATAGATGGGAGAAAAATATGCTTTTATGAAATTGTATGTTCGTGCTCATGCATCCATATTCATGTTTAACTTATACATGTTTATGTTATCTTTGTGTATGTTCTCAACATAACTTGTTGAGATTTTTCGAAATCTCATTGTAATAGTTTTCACTATCATTCAACTCAGAATGGAAGAAGCTGTGTTAGGATTAGAAGATAGCGAGCATGATAGGGAAATATAAGCCCTATGATTGAGAGTTGTCTCGAAGCAGCGAAGAAGTTTATAAGAGATGTTTTAAAGTTATTTGAGGACATTCAAAATATATTAAAAAAGAAAGGATAATGTTTTTAACCATGATGCATAAGACTTTATTTTGATGATCATGAATAGTCATCGTTTTGGAACCCTACATTTGTATGGATATTAAAAGTACTTATTTTGGGATAGATAGAACATGTTTTGGTATCATGATATATTGCTCAAATCATTGCCATTTTATTTTTTCATTGCGATTATTTTTTTACTATTAGAAACATGTTAGAGCATCCTCATTGACTTTGCTAAATGCATCTTCAAAATTTAGCTATTACATGAATTTGCATTTGCATATTCCATTTAAATTCAATTTCCACATTAGATTATCTATTTACTCTCTATATAATAATAAAATATTATTAATTTAATAATTTTTTTTATTTAATTTATTTTTATAAGATTTTGTAGTTCTCCTAATTAAATATTAATAATAATTCTATTCTAATTAAATTAATATTAAAAAATTATATTTTCAAAGGTCATTTAATGCTAATAAAAAAACATATTTGATTAAACTCATTTAAAACTCTATATAAATCTTACTTGTGTTCATGTCAATAAGAAATCTACACCGACATAAACACTTACAAGAAATTACCATGTCTGCACTTCCAACACCTACATAAATTTGCACATGAGAAATTATTATTTTAATATTTGTTGAAGTTATTGTAGTGAATGATTGTAGCTTAAATCCAATTTATTTTAGCAATATCCAATCAAATGTAGGTTTTTTTGGCACACCTTATTCAAATTTTAGCCATCCTTAAACTTTGGCCAAGTTGATGAGATGCTCTTAGGAGTATTGCATATTAACTGTTATGCACAAATATGTAATCTTGTGTTAAATGTGTTGAAACTTCAATCACTACAAAATCCAAAGTGAGAATTGAGAGCGTCACGCAATAACAACGGAGCGACAGTGGAGGATGAACTTGCAGATTGCTAGATTTAAGAGAGTTTGAAATGAATTTATTTGGAATGGTACGGTGTTTGAATTATAGATATCAAGCTGTCTCATTTAGTTTTCAAAATGAAAAATGCTTCTTGCAACCGGCCTGTGCAATTGGCGAGGAGTCTCCACGTCATTAAATAAAACGTTGTGTTTCATTTTGCATTGCAATAGTCAGGGAGAAGAAAATAGGAGCAAGTCACAGAAAGGAAATGAATGGGAGAAAAAGAGAGGAGACTGAACGATAAGGAAGAGTCACCCATCTCTCTCTCTCCCTCTCTCCACAGAAATACCCACCAGAGCTAAAGGAGACTGTATGAACTTTGCTTAAAATTGGATGAAATTGAGTCCATCCACAAATCGACCGATGTCCTTTCCTTCAAAATGGGTTTCAGCATGGCTTCAACACCATGACCACCAACGTCGTCAGATGGTGGTGAAATTTGAGCTAAAGTGCAAGCTTTTTAAGGCCTTTTTAAGAGATCCTGATCTACCCGTAGAGGTTTCGGGAATCGGTGCATCTTCACTGGTCGGCCTCGTGGCATGTACCAGTTCTTCCGGATGTCCTGTATCCAGTGAATTGGCCTCCCAAGGTGCTTTCAATGGCATTAAGAAAGCATCTTGGTAGAGAAGTAAGGAGATTATATTTTGTACTTATGTTAGATCAAATGAAGGAGATTTGTTCTTTTGAAATGAAATATTTGGTTGTTTATGGTGATGTTAGAAATAATTTCTCTGTTTTGGAATTTTTTTTAGTTTTGTTTTGAATGTTTGGAAAATGGATTTCAGGAAAGTGAAATGCATATGGGTTGGCATAGAATATTTTGTACATAGAACTTTTTGTAGTAAATTTTCTATTCGATTTGTGTGAAATGCTTTCACTCAAATATGAAACTTTTCTCAAATCTTCTTATCAAGGTTCTACTTCTTCTAAGATGTTTACAGTCAAATGGATTATCTTCTTCCCGAAGTTCTACTTTTCTCAAATTTCTCTATTTATTTTCTTTTTTAATTTTTTTGACAGATGCTGGCATGAAAGTCAGCCGGTTCCATGCCGATTGTATGTAGCAGTTTTGTTTCAAAATATAAAAAAAAATAAAAATACAAAATGACATGCCAAGATGATATTACTTAGGGGGTGCTACCCACCCCTTACAGGGCGGGGCCACCCCTTCCCCGCACCCCGTCTCGCATGGGGCGAGGGGTGTGGTTTTCACCCCCGTCCCCAACCCCGGTGGGCGGGGTGGATTCTCAATCTGCCTCGCCTCCATCTACTTAAAAGAACACTACATTTTACTTTATTTAAAAATTATTTCTAAGTACAAAAGTAATTAAAAATATATTTTTAGACCCAAATTATAAATTTAAATTTTGTAAATATGACTATAATTTAAAATCTATGTAATTTTTAAATTTGTTAGTCTATATTTTGTATAAATTATAGTATATTAACTTTTAAATTATGTAATTTTTAAATTTATCAATGTATATTTTGTGAACAAGTATAACAAATTGTAATAAATATTTATATATATACCATTTGTAAAATATAAATATATATTTATATTTATATATATATATATGTATATAAATGTAAGTGGAGGTGGAAAAAGTGCGGGGTAGGATTTGGCCCTCTCTGCCACCTACCTCCAGGTGGGCAGAGACCTAGATGCGGGACAGAGTTCCCGCTCCCACATGGGCAGAAAGGGGTTGCCCACGCCACCATGTGGAGGAGGGGCGGACGGCCCGCTGCCCACCCTTGATGTTAGTTGCCGCATCTGCATGCCAACGGAAAACTCATTGTACGGATATAAACGCTCTAATTCAATTTAAACGAAAAATGTTTATTTGTCCGTTTTAAAGTGGCCGACCGAAGTAGTCGTTAGTAAGGGTGGGCTGAACTGGCGGTGGTTTCTTGAAAAGCTAGGGTTATTTTCGTAAGCTCGCACTTCCCCCTTCAAGATTCACGTCCGGAAAAGGAAAAACAGCGTGATTTTAAAATCAAAACCCTCTATTTCTCTCTCTGCCTGCAATTCGCTCGTTCTCACTGAGTCACTCACGCACCTTTTTTAATCTGAAGAAACAATGTTTGAGGCACAGAGGTTCGGGGATTTGCAAGAAAATCCCAATTTCGGGGACCCTAAATCGTGGCTTTCTGGGGAGGACAACGACTCGTCCCCGACTCGCCGGCAGATTCAGTCCTCACTCGCTAACTCTACCGCCACCTCAACGGGTCCGAGCGGCAATTTGGATCGGGACCTCTTTAATGACCTCGTCGAGATTGTCCCTCTCGTTCAGTCTCTCATCGTAATCTCTCTCTCTCTCTCGGTTTTTCTTCACTGGTATCTGGTTTCCGTGAAAATGGGTATGGGGAAGCAAGAAACCTTGGGTTTTTCTTATGATGTATGGATTTTTCTTAGTTGAATTTTCAATGAGGTGAAGTTTTAAAATTTTGTTCAGTAATGGAACGGAGCATTTGGTTGCTGTCAGGTTCTAATGGTTCAGTTAAAAGGAAAAAAATAAAGACAAGTATATAATTTTCTTTCAGCTTTTGAAGACGCTTAATTTAAGGAAATTTTAGTTGTGGTATTTGGCTAAGGGCGTCGATTATTTATTTTATATATATATTTTTCAATTTTAATTTCTTGGTTTTAAATGATGGCAACTTCCAGAATCGATAATGCATTTTTCTTTGTCCTTTATCATCTTTTAGAGATGGAGCATTTCTTTGGCTTTTAGTTTTCCCCCCTCTCCTCATTGGGTTATGAATTTTGTTAGGATCGGAAAGCAAGCAGTTCGTTTACGCGGCGGGGTTCCATGATCTACACAAAGACGCCCTCAAGAGAATCCTTAGCTAGAAAGGTAAGGTTTCATAGCCAGGGTCTGATCTTTGCAACGTTACTAATATTTTTCTGTACTTTGCTTGCTTCTACTTGATTTAGAATTCTGAGAATTTTGGGTTATATATGTTTAATTTCATAAAATGTTTGTTTTTTATTCATTGGACTTAGGATAAGGAGACGGCTTTTTCAGAGTGGTGTTTGTGATGTTTCTGTGTTT
The DNA here is from genome assembly GCF_001411555.2 of Juglans regia. Taxonomy (NCBI): domain Eukaryota; kingdom Viridiplantae; phylum Streptophyta; class Magnoliopsida; order Fagales; family Juglandaceae; genus Juglans; species Juglans regia. The sequence continues at coordinate 13,775,628 of NC_049915.1, read as the reverse complement.
CAATTGTGGAATATTATTTGAGTCTATTATTATTATTTTTTTTGGCTTCTTGTTGAACAATCAAGTGAAAATAAGATATAGGTATTATTACGTGCTATGAAATTGTAGATCTTATTCATAGAGGGTAAAAGTAGTTCATGTTTTTCTTCGACTAATGCTGTAAGCTTACTAGTTACTGTAGTCAAAGTGTTGCAAATGCAAATTTTTTCTTTCCATTATTATTATTTTTTGATGATGGGGAACCACCCCACGGCAGAACCCTTAGGACTCATCCATGAAACCTAAATCCCTAGGGAGACTAGCACAGCAACCCACCGCCATGGCCTCCCACGTAAATCGTAGTTTGATCCCAGAGGGAATCGAACCTGTGACATGGGGCTCATGCACACAAGTTTGCCCTAACCACTTGGGCTACCCACGGGTGAATTTTTCTTCTCATTATAACTTCACATACTTTTGTCCTTGTATGGGTAAAGGTAATTCCCTAAATGAATGAGAAGAGTTGATCTATATTAATTTGTTCTATGCTTGAGATTCATTATCAGCTTCTGTGGCTCAGGTAGGATGATAACATGGAGAATCAGATATTACAAAGCCAAAAGAAAAACTAGAACCAAGTTTATTTGTCCATATAGAGTATGATAAGAAATCAAGCCAAAATAATGCTATATGTGATACTCTGGTGTCAGTTGCCCACAACACAGATCATGAGATCTCAAAGAAGTTTGAGCTAAGTCATTTGGTTTCTTCTATATTTCATGTTGTGCGTAATTATTACTGAAATGGGTATTTTTTTTTATAAGTATATTACTGAAATGGGTATGAAGACGTTGAAATGGGTATATTATCCCAAGTTGAAGTCGATCTGAGCAAACTATTTTCTAAAATGGATTGGGACCATTTGGTTTTAAAGTTGTAGGACTATTATATAGGCCCATTGTGTTTCCAAGGGGTAGGCATTATATGTAATCATTTCTCTACACATTACAGTAGATGTTTTCTATTATTATTTGTAGTTTTGGAAGTTCTGTGGATAATATGGTTATGCCCTGAATTTCATATTTAATTGCAGATGATCAGATATGTGTTCTAATTGGTAGTATTATGAAAAATTTTATTTTCTTTGTATATTTGACTCTGATTATTTGTTTGTAGTTCTATGACATTTTGTTCTTTCCAGAACTATGGCTTTGTAGCAGGTAGTTATTTTCTGTTCACGGATTATCAAATAGGTGCTGACATTGATCTTTTCGTATGTTGAAGGTAATTGAATCAAAAGGGCGGAATGCAGCTCAATCCATACCCACCAAAAAGAGAAGGGACCCTGGAGACAAGGACCAGGGTATTAACAGTAGTGATAACCCAGATGCTGATAGCTTTTCAGTTTTTTCGTCAAGGGCTTTGGCTGCAGAAAAGGATAGAGAAGAGTTGGCCATTTTAAAGGAGCAAGTGGAGGATCTGAAAATGAGATTGTCAGAGAAAGATGAACTTTTGAAATCTGCAGAGATCTCAAAGAATCAGTTGAATGCTGTCCATGCAAAACTCGATGAACTGAAACACCAGGCTGCAGAGAAAGACTCTTTAATAAAGTCTACTCAGCTACAACTTTCTGATGCAAAGGTACCAAGCTATTGCTTACTTTGTTTTAGTATATTATGAAGTTAGGTTTTGGCATTGTGGGTGCCAACTTGTGGTATGGTATCCTGTACTAGTGACAGAAGAGAAAACAAAGATTTCTCAAATATTGTCATTGCACCGTGATACATGATGAAGTTGTTGATATGGATCTTATTTTCTTATTCATTAAAAAAACGTTGTTGATATGGATCTTTGAAAATATGGCAGGGGCTGCTAGTTTGTTTGTATACAGATTGAACACTTGAAGGTTGTGTTAATCAAGTTTAGAGTATTAGTTTCAGCAACGATTTGGGTCCTAGTCCAACATTATATAATATCACGAGTTACTGTCAATGTTTATCTAAGAATTTTGGAATATTATTTCCATAGACTATGTTTGGTATGGAATGAATTATGATTATTTTAATATCAAATGCATTGAACTCTGACTAAATATATATTTTTTCCTACTTATACAAAAAAAAAATATATATATATTTTTTCCTTTAAGAAGAAACCTGGTTTTCGGTCATTAAATGTAGTCAACATGTGGATGCATGCTCAATTTGGAAAAAAGAGCATACTATTGAAAAACTAAACACACTCATATATATTTTCTTTAGGGTGAATCATCTCATGTTGTTACTAACAGCTCTTCTTTCACATAGATTAAGCTTGCAGACAAGCAAGCTATGCTTGAAAAGATACAGTGGGAAGCAATGACATCCAACAGGAAAGTGGAGAAGCTCCAGCAGGAGCTGGACTCTATGCAAGGAGGAATTTCATCTTTTATGCTTTTGTTTGAAGGCTTGACAAAGAATGATTCTGCTACATATGCTGATGATTATGACATAACATCGAATTACTTGGATCATCTCCCTCATATTGTAAGCTCATTGGTCTCTGTCTTTTTTCTCCCAACATATACTCTGTTTTCTAGTCCTTTTTGGCTGGTTACTGTTACAAATTATTATTAGCAAATAGCCAAATTAACTTTTTCTCCACTTTGTTTGGAAGCTCAAGATGAAGGCTGTGGGCTTTTTCTAATTAAGAGGCCACATAGTCTTTCGAGTCTAGGCTTAAATATCCATGGTAGTAGTTTGTGCCTTATTATCTGTTGCTTTTGTTTTAGTATTTATATTCAGGTTAGGACTTACTTGATCCAAGAGAAAGAATTAGTTTCATTAGGATAGGTAAATTACAATGTCTCCCAATAAACTACCATTCTATTCTCACTTATAAATATAAACTTCTACTCAGTGTATCTTGGACCCTAATTTGAAGTTAATGTTTGATACCATTCTCTGTGAAAAATCGGTGTTTATTTATATGGGAATGTATATAAAAAATAAAAATCCATTAATTCTTAATTGCATTTGTTTTAGATGTTGAGGTTATCCATGCCTTTTTATATATTATTCTGTCCAAATTTATACCGGTTTCTCTAGTGGTGTAACTAACCTGAGAGACTGTAAGTTGGGATCTGAGTTGCATTGAGTCAAAGTTTATGAGTGAAACTGAAAATTGAATGGTGGTCTGTGCAGGATTGGGGGAGGGGTGCCTTTCCCGTTGTCTTCTTTTCTTTTTGGTTTCTTGCTACTTCATTATCTTTTGAGCCCCATAACCACTGTGCCCATCTTTTTCACATCACCATTCACACAGATAAGAACAACCTTCCTTTCTTCTCTCTGTTTTTTCCCTTCCTTCTCTACTTCAAATCATATCCTCTCTCTGACTACTTTTGAAATCCTTCTTCCCTAGATTTCACTAAAACCTTAATTTAAGGCTGGTATAAACTGTATACTGAGAATCTCTTACAGGAATGTGCATAGCTCTTGCAATGATGATTCACAAATTGAAACAATAAAGAAAACGAAAAAAAGGAATTGTTACTGTATATTACTGAGACTCTCTTACAGCATCTTTACAGCTGCATTTTTATTTTATTTTATTTTTGGCTGCCCTTGGAAAGTACATAGCTCTCTAAATGATGATTCACAAATTGAAACAACAAAGAAAGCAAAGAACAATGAACTGTGAGGTCATGTGAGAGATATATTTTTAGGAGGATTTTGAGACGATAAACATTACAAACAATTAACCAATATGTTGTTTGAGAGGGACTGGGTTGAGTCTGTAGATACATATAACTTCTACTCTTCGGCTGTTGAATATTTTGCAAATGAGACATTTATGCTTATTTGAAAGGATGATTTGGATGAGATGGAGATGCGCAGAATGGAAGAAGCAAGAAAAGCTTATATTGCTGCTATTGCTGCTGCAAAAGAAAAGCAAGATGAAGAATCTTTTACTGCTGCTGTCAGTGCAAGGTTAGATCTTCAATCATTTGTTCTGAAGGCCAAAAGTTAAGCCAGAGACGTCTTGAGCTCTTTTGAGTCCTTCCACACTATCCCCTTGTGTACTACCAAGCATCCCACCATTACTTTTTGCTCCCGGTTGTAAAAAAGATAAATATTCTTGTTTTTGGTTTTGTTTTTCCCCCTTCCCCTTGTTTTTTCTCCCCTTCTGTTGCTGGGTTGCTGTTAATTATCTTAATGATGTAAGGATAGAACGTTCCACTTATTTTTCAAATATGAATTAAGTTCTCAGCTTTCAATGCGAGCTAATAGATTATGTCATTGTGAGAGTGTCTTCTCATTTCATTAAGGAGCTGAAAGTTCAAGTTGTACCTATTATATGTGGAAAAATTATATTTACAAGCCGGTGTGAAAGAAACACCCTCCACTCCATTGACATATATAACGATTTAATTGGCAAAAGAAGTTTAAAATTAAAGTATGACATGTCAATGGTGTGTAGAATTTATCTTCCATCTAGCTTGCAAGTAACATTGCTCAACTTGTAAAAGGCTTTAAAGTGATCATTATTAACAATTATCTATCCATGTTGCTTGTCATCATTTTTTTATCTACACTCTTGATGTAATAGTTTAAGGTCTCTCTCTTTCTCTCTTCCACCTTTTCATCTAAATTGTTATAATTTTATTAAATTTTCATACAAAACACAAGAAAACAATACTACTTTTTCAAAATTTAAAACAAAAATAATATTCAAATAATTTTAACTTTATAATATTTTTATTCAACTTTTTTTCATTTTTTAAAATTCAATAAAATATTTTAACTCAAACTATTTCACTATTATTTATAGATATTTTGTTGAACAAATATTTTCAATTTCAAATCTTCAACCTTTTCGTCTAATCATTATCTAATCGTTACAATTTTATTAAATTTTCATACAAAATATATAAAAAAAAAAAAAAAAAACAATACAATTTTTTCAAATTTTAAAACAAAAATAATATTCAAATAATTTTTTAACTTTATAATATTTTTATTCAATTTTTTCTCCTTTATTTTTCAAAATCTATCTTAATTCAAAGCATTTTACGATATTTTTTTTTATACATTTTAACTTTCCAAACAAGCCATAAATGTTGCGATTTCGTGTTGAACAAACATTTGTAAACCCTAATCAAGCGTTATAGAGATATATAGAGAGGGAGGGATCCATTGAATTCATTGTAGACCTACCATCATTAATCAGACTCTCCTCCCCCAATTCCTCAATCCATGTTGTTCTTGCTAGTTGTAGTACTTCTCCGCCCAAGTTCTGATTTATATTCTGTTTTCTAACTTTTTCCTTCTTGGCCCATCCCCGTGTTTTCTACCGCACTTACAAATCCTTCTCCCGTTCTCTCTGCTTTGCGATTCTCCCCTCGAGTCTTGTCCGTGATTTATTCTTAGGAAAATACTTATGACTTTCAAATGTACTTATTCATATATTTTTATATTTTTATTTTCTTAATAATTAAGAAAGTGATTATTAGTGAATTTTTATTTTCATTTTTAATGGTTAAAAATATTTAAAAAATATTTAAAAGCAACAAAAAGAAAAAGAAAAAAAATCATTTATACTGATGTGCATATTTGGAGTGTATATTTGGTGTGCACCATATCATTGTCCTTATTTCCTTCAGTAAGAACTTCTGCAATGCTATTTTCAATTGTTTTGTAAAAATAGACTTGAATTGACAAGGGAAACAACTTGAATTACTGATCTTCGAGGGATCAGGAACCTCCAAAGTTTTTATTAACTTTCTTCAATGCTTTACAAAGGGAAAAAACTTCAGTATTTATATAAGCCTTATGACTGTTAACAACAGCTACAAAAGGGCACTATGGTAATTCTTAGCAACTAAGTAAGGACATAAATGTATATTAAGACCTTAAAAGGAACACATGCAGAACACGTGACTAACTAACTAAACTAACAGATGCCTTCCTCACATTCCTTCATTTCCTAGCTCGAGTTGCTTCCTGGTGTGAATTGATCATAACAACTGTCATCCTCTTCAAAAGACCTTGCCCACAAGGTCAGGGTAATGAGTCCTCAGCTGCTCAACATGTTCCCAAGTGGAATTTACCTCATCCATACCACACCATTTCACCAATAGCTCGATAAAAGGTTTATTATTCATAGCAGTCATACGCCTGTCAAGAATAGCTTCAGGTTCCCCCTTAAAATTTCCACGAGAATCCACCAATGGTAATATTGGAGAGATCTGGGAATTAGGATGTATTGCTTTAATCTCGAGACATGAAACATGGGATGAACTGATGAACTTGGTGGCAACTCAAGTCTAAAAGCTACCTCTCCAATGCATTCCAAAATTCTGAATGGACCACAATATCTGGCAGCTAACTTGGATCTGCTGGCTTGACTAACAGTCTGTTGTTTATACTTATGCATTTTCAAATAGACTAAATCACCCACCTGAAACTTCCTCTGAATGTGATGTTTATCATATTGCTGTTTCATAGCAACCTGTGCAGCCATCAAGTTCTTTTTCAACAACCTTAGTATCTCATCTCTTGACTTTAATTCCCTACCCACAGCTTCATTCTGAGTAGTGCCATCAACATACTGAATTAAGGTTAGAGGAGGGATTCCATATAATGCCTCAAATGGTGTCATTTTAGTCGAAGAGTGGACTGAGGTATTATACCACCACTCAGCCCAAGGAAGCCAATGCACCCACTATTTGGATCTCTCACTAACAAAACATCTCAGATATTGTTGCACACATTTATTAACCACTTTAGTTTGCCCATCTGATTGTGGATGGTAAGCAAATGTGAAGTGTAGTTTAGTCCCTTGCAATTTAAACAACTCTCTCAAAAAATTACTTGTGAAAACGACATCCCTATTAGTTACAATGGTTGATGGCAACCCATGTAACTTGAATACCTGAGATGTAAAGACAGCAGCCACTGATGCAGCTGTATAAAGGTGAGATAAAGGTAAAAAATGTGCATACTTGGTGAGCCTATCGACTACCAACAATATAACAGAAAACCCTTTTGAACATGGTAATAAATCAATAAAATCCATGGAGATGTCACTCCAAGATCTGCTGGGAAGTGGCAAAGGCTGCAATAACCCAGCAGGTTATAAATTTTCTGTCTTACACCTTTGGCAAATTTGGCATTCCTTGATAAATTGCTTAATGTCTCTCCTCATGCCACTCCATATAAAATCTGCCCTTGCTCGATGTAGGGCCTTATGGTAACCCGAATGGCCCCCAAAGGCACTGCTATGTATAAACTGCAAGATTTGATCCTTCATGGGGGATGAAGATGACAAGAAGAGCCTGCCTTTCTTGAATAACAACCCATTTATGATTTCAAACTTATTGTCAGAAAGCTTGCCTTTTTGGAGCTTTTGAAAAATAGCTGAAATTTCTTCATCATCCAAGTAAGAATGTCTCAACTGTTCTAACCAAAGGGGATCAAGGACTGTGATAGCCAACATTTCAACAGATCCTTCCTCTCTTCTCGAGAGACTATCTGCTGCCACATTATCCTTGCCATGCTTATACTCAATTGTGAAATCATAGCCAAGCAACTTGGTAATCCATTTTTGTCGAGATGGAGTTCCTATCTTTTGTTCCAAAAGAAACTTCAAACTTTGTTGATCTGTTCTTATTACAAACTCAGCACTCAACAGGTATGACCTCCATTTCTTCACAGCTAATACCATTGCAAGAAATTCTTTTTCATATGTAGATTGATCCAATGCTTTTCCCTTCAAGGCTTGACTCAAGAATGCTAAGGGCATCCCTTCCTGACCCAAGACAACACCAACCCCTCGACCAGAAGCATCACATTCCAACACAAATGGTTTGGAGAAATCTGGTAAAGCCAAGACAAGTGGGTTTGCCACAGCTTTTGTTAGATCTGTAAATGCTGTAGTAGCTTCATTTCCCCAAATAAAGGCATCTTTCTTTAACAAATTTGTCAATGGGCAGCAATTGAGCCATACCCTTTGACAAATTTCCTGTAGTAACTAGTTAGACCAAGAAATCCTCTTAATGACTTAAGGGATTTTGGTAGAGGCCACTCGTGCATTGCCTTGATCTTTGCTGAATCTGCTTTGACACCCTTTGCAGAGACTAAGTGGCCCAAGTATTCAATCTCCTCACAAGCAAACCTGCACTTATTCTTTTTTGCAAAAAGAGTATTTTTTGCCAAGGTATCCAATACCATAGAAAGATGTTCTACATGGTTTGTTATTGATTTACTATATATCAAAATATCATAAAAAAAAAAAATAACAAACTTCCTTAAAAAAGGTTGAAAGACCTCATTCATCAAGGACTGAAAAGTGGTTGGAGCATTGGTTAAGCCAAAGGGCATAACCAGAAACTCATACTGCCCTTGGTGTGTTCTGAATGCAGTTTTTTCATTGTCTTCTTCCTTCATAAGAATCTGGTGGTACCCAGATCTAAGATCTAACTTAGAAAATATTGAGGCTCCATGCAATTCATCCAAAAGTTCATCAATGACAGGAATGGGGAATTTGTGTTTAATTGTTTCTCTATTTAAGCCCCTATAATCTATACACATGTGCCATGATCCATCAGATTTTCTTACCAAGAGGACAGGTGATGAGAAAGGGGATTGACTGCTCCTTATGACTCCAGCATCCAACAATTCTTTAACTACTTTTTCTATTTCAGTTTTTTGAAAAAAAGGATACCTGTAAGGTCGAGCAAATATTGGCATAGTCCCCTCCTTGAGGTTTATTTAATGATCTTTAGTTCTTCTTGGAGGCAAGCCCTTTGGTTCAGCAAAGACATGGTCATATTTAGCCAACACTGCCTCAATGTTAGCAGAATACATGCCCATTTATTGAGCTGTCTCCTTATTAACAACTTGAAGTAGCATACCTTTTCTTTCCACAATAGTGAGTTGGCAAATTTGAACATCTTCCACAAACTTAGGCTTGCTAGAACTCAAGCCTACAAGTGTGACATAACTCTTGCCACTGGTGAATGTCATTGTGAGGTTAGTAAAATCCCATAAAACAGGACCTAAGGTTTGCAACCATTGCATACCAACCACCACATCACAACCTCCCAATGGTAGCAAGAAAAAATCAGTGTTGAAATGGTGGTCTTGCATCTGAAACTGTAAATTCTGGACCAGACCTTCACCATTCATTCGTTCCCCATTGGCTACCCTTACTTCAATCTGTCCACTTTGCTTGACAGCTAGCCCCACCTTCCTTGCTATCATAGGATCAAGGAAGTTATGTGTGCTGCCAGTGTCAACAAGAACTATCACGGAGCAGTTCTTAACTTTGCCATGGACTCTCATAGTTTTCGGGCTTATACAACCTGCTATTGTATGGAATGAGATTTCAGGTACCTCAGTCTCTACTCCCACAGGTTCATTAGTTCCTTGTGAATCTTGTGGATCACCCTCTTCCTTCTCAGAATCTTGTAACCATTCCAATCCTGCCATTTCAAAGAACTTGGCCTTATTACACTTATGACCAGGCTGCCACTTATCCTCACAGAAGTAGTAGATCCCTTTGTATCTTTTTGCTTTTATTTCTACTGGTGTAAGTCTCTGAAAAGGAGCTGAAGTTTTGAAGCCATTGGGCTTTGGACTAGAAAACCCTTCTTTCCTCATAGAATTACCAAGAACTGAGTTGCTGCCCTCACTAGGAATAGAAACACAAGATGAATGGAGCCTATTGTTGCCCCTAGTGCTAGTGATATATTCCTCTTGGATCTTGGCTAATCCAAAAGCAGTATTCAAGGTCTGAGGGTGCAACATTCTCACAGGGAGTCGTATCTCATCCCTAAGGCCACTCAAGAAGCAAGAAAGTTTATAATGTTCAGACAAGCCTTTCAATCTATTATAAAGGACCTCAAAATGAGTTTTGTAGGCACTAACTATAGAAGTTTGCCTCAACCTTGTAATGGCCTCCATAGGGTCATCATAAGAAGAACTCCCAAACCTTAACTGAACTGCCTTAATAAAAGAATGCCAAGAATTGAAAGAATTAATCTCCTCAGCATCTTGAAACCAAACCAAGGCATTTCCCTCCATATAAAACGAGGCCATCAGAATCTTTTGTCCATCTGGCATGGGGTGTAAGGCAAAATAATGATTTGCCTTATAGATCCATCCAGATGGGTCATCACCATGAAACCTTGGAAAGTCTAACTTAATGCTACAAAACTGCATTCCAGAAGTCAGAGATGAGTTGCCCATGTGACCCCATCAACATTCTTGCCATTTCCATTTCAATCATTTTTGCCTCCATTCATTGCTTCCAACAAAAGGTCCATCTTTGAATTCAGTCCCTCCAAAGCACTCTGATGATCTGCAACTCTCCGGTCTTGTAGTTCTTGATTTTGCTTCAACCCAAGAACAAGCTTATCTGATTCTTTGAACCATGTGCCTTCTGCCATGGTAAGATAAAAGGGAAAAAAAAATGTTTGTGCCCAGAATTTCAAAGGGCTCTGATGCCTATTGTAACAATAGACTTGAATTGACAAGGGAAACAACTTGAATTACTGATCTTCGAGGGATCAGGAACCTCCAATGTTTTTATTAACTTTCTTCAATGCTTTACAAAGGGAAAAGACTTCAGTATTTATAGAAGCCTTATGACTGTTAACAACAGCTACAAAAGGGCACTATGGTAATTCTTAGCAACTAAGTAAGGACATAAAGGTATATTAAGACCTTAAAAGGAACACATGCAGAACACGTGACTAACTAACTAAACTAACAGATGCCTTCCTCACATTCCTTCATTTCCCAGTTCGAGCTTGCTTCCTGGTGTGAATTGATCATAACAACTTCCTCCATTAACTCCTCTGCATCCGTTTTTCCTTCTTGCCCTCTGAATCCCCTTGATTTTTAGATATTGTCATTATATAATTCATTTTTAGATATACAGCCACACCAACCACCAAGGACTCTGGCCCTGACTGGGTTCACAATTCACTTGTCGGATTATAGTAAAACTGTCACTTTGTGTGGCTTACCCTTGGCGGGAAAGGATAGGGAACAATTTTATGTTCCTGGTGCCCCTTTTTCTTTTTCTTTTTCACTGTACTAAGTTATTTAGAGGTGTTTATTGGGATCTCCCACCCTTTACTCTTGTATTCCTCTATTTGTTATTAATATATAAACTTGCTTAAAAAAATAAATAATAACATAAAACCAAATACATAACATGTTTTAAAAAAAATCGAACCTAGTTTATTTTGACTATATATGACAAATGATGGAAAAGGCTTGGTTTGGGTAGTCAATGGGAAAAATCGAAGGAACCAGCCGGTCAAACCTCGTACATAGTCAATGAAAGTAGAGTGGCTACTTGGGAAATATGGATTTAGGCTTTGATCACCATACTTTCACCTTTCGATTTCAAGAAAGATACCATGCATGTCATCGATCCATTTCATCGTTGTTACAAATATAAATATCAAGTTAAATTAAATCCAACCACATTTTTTAGAAGAAGAGGAAAAATTATTCTGATCTACAAAATTACACAAACATTCTAACTAATAATATCAAATTTTTGTTCAACAAGAAAGTGAAAGTGGATATACAAATCTTAAGGGAATTCTAGTTCCTCCAAGGTGGTAGATGCTTGCAAGCAGTTTCTGTGAAAACTGAAATTACATTTTAGACATTTGTAAGACAAGGAATTCGTACAAGCTTCGCCACATTTCTTACACAGAGGCTGATGTTCACCCTTCCGAACCAAAGTAAGGGGATGTTGGTGGTTATCAAATGTGCAAGCTTTCTCAAACTTGACATTTAGGAAACTCCCAAGAATGCATTTGGGATGAGTTGGGTAAAGGCAATCCACACAATTGTAGAAACAACACTTCGGGTCTCGCTCTTCTTCACAGATGTCACAATAATATTCACCAGAGTCATCTTCTGGAGTATAGCAAAGTGTGAAAGGATGTTCATGTTCTCTGTATCTTATCGAATGTGTTAGTGTTAAACATTTGAAGTCCACAATGAATTCACAATCAGCACAACCGAGTTTCTATCCTTTATCTGAACCACAAAAACTACATTTTCTATAATTCGACAGCGTCGAAAGAATAAGGGCCCGTTTGTTTTCAGAGATGAGATGAGATGAGATGAGATGAGTTGAGATTAAAGTTAAAAAGTTGAATAAAATATTGTTAAAATATATTTTTTAATATTATTGTTGTTTTGGGATTTGAAAAAGTTGAATTGTTTATTTTATTTTGTGTGGGGATTTGGGAAAGTTGTAATGATGAGGTGAGATGAGATGAGATGAGATGAGATGTTTTTGGAAAACAAACAAGGCCTAAGTTGATGTTCATGACAATCATGTTTAAACATATACGGGATTAGACTACACTGAACATCAAGGTGAAAATCGCATTTGCCACATTGGTAAATGAAGCCATTACAACGACGGTGACAAGTATCACACCTAAAGGTTTTATGAATTTCAGGTGATCTTGGGAGTAGCATGAGAGGATGTTCGTGAAGTGGGTGTCGGATTTTTGTTGGTAATTCAACACATGATTTATGAAGAAAGAATCGACATTGAGCGCAAGTGTAAAAAGGAGGAAAGATAGACCGTACACACCCATCACATTTCTCGTTGATTCCATGCTTGTCAACGAGCTCTAAGTCATGCTCATGACTGAGATGTTTGATTTCTGTAGCTATTTCAATTCCATCTACCCTGACTTTGATCATTTTGACTATAAAAGTTGGTGAGCCAATGGTTTCTTTAGTTCCTATGTCTTCATATTCCAATATAGTTTTTGATGACTCACCGAACTCTTTATCTTCAAAATTCTGCAGAAATGTTTCATCTCTATCTTCCTTACTTATAGCACAACCAAGGTGGGCAACAAAATCACAACTTGAGCAATAATAGATCGCGTAGTTCGTGTTCACTGTGTCAACACAGAGTTTGCAAACTACGCGGCTCGATTGAGTGGCTGGAAAGGAATAGGTGAGGTTGAGAGTGTGTTTGTGCCGTATAACTTTGACTACCAGTGGTAAGGAAGCGCAAAACGAGTGAGCCACAAATGAACACATGTTACAAAAGTAAAACATGCTTTTGCCTCCCACCCCACAAACATTACAAGTGAATGGAAATGATTTCTTCAGTAGTGTCAAAGGGTGGTCATGGATTTCAGTTTCGAGGGTGAGCGGTTGTTCAATTGATGGTAAGGAAGTACACTCTGGGTGGACAACGAATGAACACGGAGCACAAAAGTAAAACATGCCATCGCCTTCCTTCGTACAATGATCACAACTGAATTGGAATAAGTTCAGCATAAAGGTCAATAGGTGTTCGTGGACTCTAGCTTCTTTGGTAAGGGGCAGAGAAGAGCACTTGATACAAAGATTAAACTCACAGTGAAAGCACTTGTAAGTGAAGCCCGAAAGTGTTTGTCTTTTGCAACTAACACATATGTTATAAAATGTTATAAAAGAATTTATTTATAACGAATAAACTCAATATTTTGTGATAAAAGGTTCTGTTTCTTTTATGATAAAACAACCAGTTTTATTCACCCAAACAAAAGATAATAAAATCTCAAGGATCGAGGATCGCAGTTTGATAATGATCACAACCGAAGAAACATCAACACCACCTTTTCTGTACAGTTTGCTAATATATCACAATATGCACATAAACATATCAAGAATCATAATCAGTGAGCAAGAATGAAGAAAATATAGAGATAAAGGAAAGAACACACCGATATACGTGGTTCGACCCTAATGGTCTACGTCCACGGCAGGAATGGCCTCAGAAAAGCCACAGAGATCTTTATTGATGAACAGTACTTCACAGAGAAGCCTCAGTACATTAGAGTTACAATGCCCTCACTGGAAACCCAAGAAATCGCACAGATTTCTTCCCAGAAGCAAACCCTAACTCACCCTTCTCTCTGCTCTCACTCTCTCTCGAAACCAGCCGTCAACCAAGAATAAAAATTCACTCTAGGGTTACAAGGCAAAAGAGATATATATATATATCTTGCAACAGATTCAGCCACGTGTCAAGATCCAAAGGACTAGGGTTAGCACCGTCTAAAGAAGTCACGAGCTCCTCTCACGTGCATCAAGTGAATCTGATTAACAGTTCCAACGGTAGAGATCAAGCCAGCACATCAGATTAACAAGACACTCGAAATAGAACACATCAGAAAGTAAAGGAAAGCAGTAAATACAATGTATTGACATACATATTACAAATCTCCACCTTGGCAAAACATGTATTTGCCCCATATAAAAAAAAAAAAATTGACTCTCATCATTGGCACATTCCTGCAGTTTTCCCCTAATGGGAACAGACTCTTGACTTCATACCAATTAAGTTCAGACAGTGTCTGAACTTAGAACAGGGAACAGATTTGGTCATCATATCTGAAGAATTATCTTCGGTTGGGACCTTTTCCACACCAACTATTTTTGATTCTATAACATCCCTTACAAAATGAAGTCTTACATCAATATGCTTGGACCTTTCATGAAAGACTTGGTTTTTAGCTAAATGCAGTGTGCTTTGATTGTCACAGTGGACTGTAATGTCACCATTGAAAATATTTAACTCACTTGCAATACCCTTTAACCATATAGCCTCTTTAATAGCTTCTGTCAAAGCAATATATTCAGCTTTTGTGGTGGACAAAGCTACCACAGATTGTAAGTGTGATTTCCAGCTAATAGCTCCTCCAAAAGTAGTAAAGACATAACCAGTTAAAGACTTTCTAGTGTCTATACTGCCAGCAAAGTCAGAGTCTACAAAACCAGTGATTTCAGAACCCTCTTTAACATCATTCCCGAAACTGAGGCACATACCAGAAGAACCAGCAAGGTACCTAAGTACCCATTTAATGGCCTGCCAATGTGGTTTTCCAGGATTTCCCTTGAATCTGCTAACTACACTCACAGCATAGGTCAAATCAGGTCTAGAGCAGACCATTGCATACATGATACTTCCCACCATGCTTGCATAGGGAATTTGTTTCATAAAATTAATATCATGATCTGTTTTAGGAGCCTGATCTAAAGACAGTTTAAAATGCTGTCCTAAAGGTGTACTTACAGGTTTCACATGTTCCATACCAAATCTATTCAAGATTTTAGAGATGTAATTTCTTTGAGACAAGTATAGCATTCCAGCACTTCTGTCTCTTTCAATTTCCATCCCTAAAATTTTTCTAGCAGGACCCAGATCTTTCATTTCAAATTCTGCTTTAAGCATAATTTTAACTTGTTCAATTAACACAGTGTCTTTACAAGCTATCAACATGTCATCAACATACAATAGAAGATAAACAAAAGTTCCATTTTCTTCCTTGTAATAAACACAACTGTCATAGCAGCTTCTTTTAAAATTATTATTAATCATGTGTGTGTCAAATCTTTTATACCACTGCCTAGGTGATTGTTTAAGGCCATATAAATATTTTTTAAGGAGACACACTTGATCAATATTAATTTTATTTGCAAAACCTTCAGGAGGCTGCATATAAATTTCTTCTTCAAGTTCTCCATGCAGAAAAGCAGTTTTAACATCTAACTGTTCTAGATGTAAATTTTCTGAAGCTGTATAGGCTAGCAATAGCCTAATGGAGCTATGTTTAACCACAGGGGAGAAGATTTCATTAAAATCAATCCCTTCTCTCTGTGTGAACCGCTTTGCTACAAGCCTAGCTTTAAACCTGGTCCCCTCTATCCCTGATATGCTTTCCTTTCTTTTATAGATCCATTTGGATCCAACAAGTTTAACCCCTTTAGGTTTAGGCACTAAAACCCAGGTTTTGTTTTTGTTAAGAGATTCCATTTCCTCATGCATAGCAAGAATCCATTTAGCAGAATCTTTACTAGTTACTGCTTCTTTATAACTTTTAGGTTCCTGATAAATCACTTCATCAGCTACTGTAAGAGCAAACATAGTGAGTTCTGCCTGCCCATATCTTATAGGTGGTTTGATGACTCTCTTTTGCCTATCTCTAACTAGGTTGTAAGAGTTATCACCACCTTGATCAATGTCCCCTGAGTCTCCTCCATCAGGGTCATTATTTTTCCCTGTTCCAGGTTCAGATTGGGCATCAAGATGCTCCACCTCAATCTGAGACCCCTTTGGGATTTTATCCACCTCTAGGTCTGCATTGTCCTCCTGAACCCGAGCCATCTGAGACTCATTAAAAGTCACATCTCTACTCACAATGCATTTATACCTACCTGGTCCTTCTACTAGAGTCTTCCACTCCTTGAATTTTTCAAAGGTGTCACTTTTGTTTTTGAGAATAAAAATCCAAACTCTTCTAGAATAATCATCAACCAAGGAGAGGAAGTAACTCCCTCCACTATGTGAATTAACCCTTGCAGGTCCCCATAGGTCAGAATGAACATAGTCAAGGGTTTGCTTAGTGTTGTGTGTAGCTGACTTAAAACTAACCCTCTTAGCCTTTCCATAGATACAATCTTCACAGAAAGGTAAGTTCCCTAGGTTTTGATCACTAAGTAAACCCTGTTTTTGTAGTTCTAACAGTCCCCCTTGACTCACATGCCCAAGTCTCCTATGCCATAACACAGCTCTATTCTCAACTATGTTCTGAGTTGGAGATGCTTCTCCAACTACTGTTTTTCCAAGAAGTGTATACAAGCCATTTTTAATAACCCTTTTCATAATAACTAAGGAACCTTTTGTAACTCTAAGAGTCCCAGACTCATATTTGAAGGTATATCCAGCCAAATCAAGCATACCAAGAGAAATTAAATTTCTCTTTAACTCAGGAATGAATCTGACCTCCCTCAACACTTGTTCCATCCCATCATGCATTTTAAGTCTAATAGAACCTATTCCCATGACTTTACAGGATTTATTGTTTCCTAGAATTACATGTCCCCCATCTAAATCAGAGAATGACTCAAACCAATCCCTGATTGGACACATGTGAAAAGAGCAACCAGAGTCCATAATCCACTCTGTTTTAGAATCAACCTCACTAACAGTGAGAACTTCAGCACTTTCATACCCTTCTAAAACTACAGAGGCATCCCCTGCCTCTTTAGTTTTATTCCATAGATTTGTTTTTCTATCAGGGCAATCCTTTTTAAAGTGCCCTTCTTTATGGCAGTGAAAACATTTAAATTGTTTTCCCTTTGACTTAGACCTGAATTTCTTGTTCTCATTCTTGCCCTTCTTTTCTCTCTTTTCAGTTCTGCCTCTAATAGATAAACCTTCCCCATGACTCTGTTTGGTATCACCTCTGTTTTGAAGTTCTCTAGTATGCAGTACAGATTGTACTTCATCAAGAGTCAAGGAATCTCTACCATACATCATGGTTTCTTTTAGGTTTAGGTAAGATGAGTCTAAAGAACTCATCAAGAGAATAGCCTGATCCTCATCCTCCACCTTAATATCTATATTAGCAAGGTCTAAAATAATTCTGTTAAACTCATCAAGATGTTGCCCAATTGAAGTTCCAGGAATCATTTTAAAAGTGTACAGTTTGGTTTTCTTGTGCAGTCTGTTTGCAAGGGATTTAGTCATGTACAAATTTTCCAATTTTAGCCATATACCCTCAGCAGTGCTCTCACTTGCCACCTCTCTTAGAACTTTGTCCCCAAGAGAGAGTATAAGAGCACTGTGGGCTTTCTGGAGGATGTCCTTGTGAACAACCCCCTTTTCTTCCTCTTTCGAGGAAGAGCCCTTCTGTTTCTCACCAAGGAGAGCATCCTGCAGTCCATGCTGGACTAGCAGTGCTCTCATTTTTATTCTCCATAGGCCAAAATCATTATCCCCAGTGAACTTTTCTATATCAAACCTCATAGTCCCCATGAACCTGGCTCTGATACCAATTGTTATAAAATGTTATAAAAGAATTTATTTATAACGAATAAACTCAATATTTTGTGATAAAAGGTTCTGTTTCTTTTATGATAAAACAACAAGTTTTATTCACCCAAACAGAAGATAATAAAATCACAAGGATCGCAGTTTGATAATGATCACAACCGAAGAAACATCAACACCACCTTTTCTGTACAGTTTGCTAATATATCACAATATGCACATAAACATATCAAGAATCATAATCAGTGAGCAAGAATGAAGAAAATATAGAGATAAAGGAAAGAACACACCGATATACGTGGTTCGACCCTAATGGTCTACGTCCACGGCAGGAATGGCCTCAGAAAAGCCACAGAGATCTTTATTGATGAACAGTACTTCATAGAGAAGCCTCAGTACATTAGAGTTACAATGCCCTCACTGGAAACCCAAGAAATCGCACAGATTTCTTCCCAGAAGCAAACCCTAACTCACCCTTCTCTCTGCTCTCACTCTCTCTCGAAACCAGCCGTCAACCAAGAATAAAAATTCACTCTAGGGTTACAAGGCAAAAGAGATATATATATATATCTTGCAACAGATTCAGCCACGTGTCAAGATCCAAAGGACTAGGGTTAGCACCGTCTAAAGAAGTCACGAGCTCCTCTCACGTGCATCAAGTGAATCTGATTAACAGTTCCAACGGTAGAGATCAAGCCAGCACATCAGATTAACAAGACACTCGAAATAGAACACATCAGAAAGTAAAGGAAAGCAGTAAATACAATGTATTGACATACATATTACAACATATATGCCCTGATTTGTTCGAAATCTGTCTTGGTGGGATGAGAATAAGAGGATGTTTTGGGTGCAATGGGTGTTGCAACTCGGTAGGTAATTCAAAACAAGATTTATGAAGGACGAACCGATAACACTCTTCGCAACTGTAATTAGGACCGGAGACTCTTTCCTTGCACAGTCGACAATAAGGCGATTCCCCCTCTTCATTGAGGAAGAATGGATGGTCGTGCTTGAAATGTTGAGACTCCATCTCTCCTAGGCTGTCTATGCTACAAACATCACATATTAAGGTATGTGTTGGTTGGTTTCACATGAATTTTACCTGAAAAATAATGTCAGATCCAGATGGATGTAAGGGATAGATTTTATTGCTTCTTCACTTGAATCTCACATAATGCAGCCGTCAAATTTCCTCTACATCCAAACAAAAAGGTCTAATTAGTCTCCCTTTCGGCCTTTCACTGCACGAATACAGGGCAATCATCTTCAAATTCAAACGGATCCAAATACTTGTCAGAAATAGAACTAAACTACGACCCCAAATCTACTAAATTTTACCTCTCAAACTCGTGTTCCCAGCGTACAAGGCAGCCCTCTATTTCAAAGAAGAGAGAAATATAGAGAAATTAATTATATGCTAGTTAAATAAGCAGCCATTAATACTAACAGATAAAATGGAAAGAAAAAAACCTTGCTATGTGAAAGGGAAGACCAAGACTTGAGAGTTGTTGAAGAGTAGATTTTGAAGAGTTGAGAGGTGCTGATATGAAAGGTAGGTGGAATGGGGTGGGTTCAGTTTCCACAATTATTGATCTAGTGGGTGTAATAACAAGAGTTTGTCTCTTTTTTTGGTTCATGGAATTTTTTAAAGTAATTTCCTTCGTGTATCCTGAAAAGATATATATGTGACGTTGTGATGAAAAGGACATGTTTTCTTCACTTAGATTTATAAACAGCATTATTGGATGGTCGGTCACATACATAATGAATACTTGCCATTTTTACTGATCTGTCTAACTAAATAATTATTAGGGTAGCCAAAGGCATATAGCCCCATGACATAACACCTAAATCTCCAAAATGGAGGTCTTGGGTTCGACCCCTCCTCCAATAAAAATAATAATAATAATAATTATTGTTAGGGTAACCTCTAACAAGACGTTGCTGCCACTACAACAAATTTTGGCCATTTTTCATGAATTTTTTTTTCCAAGCATACCATGGTGGAAAATACGTAACTGATCACACAAATGATGTTCGTAGAAAATGAATCACTCTGTTGTAGTGAGATCACGCCCGGCAAGTGAAATTCAGTGGAAAAAAAAAAATTACTTGTTGCGACGAGTTGAAGTCGTGGCTAAAAATAATCCCCACTTATTTTTTTCATTTTTGCCGTTTCATTTCAAGCAAGTATGAATTTGTCACTAAAATCTATTATTTTCAGTGACGGAAATGTCACCACAAATATTTTTCTAGAAAAAGTCAATTCCAATGCGTTTCTCCTCCGTTTACGGTGACTTTAGTTTGTCATTAAAAGTATGTTGATTACTGCTAACTATTTGCGGCAATATTAAATAGTCGCAAAAACATCACCATTTCTAAATCAAATAGATTGCTTCCTTCTATAGCCTCGTGAAAGTTCTCCATCAACACTTCACTTCTTAAACTCCCCCATTGCTTTTTCTTTTTGGATTAAGATCTCATTAAGGTCCCCATCATACACCAACCTTTAACTTAATCCCTATTAGGAACACTAAATTGGGATTTTTTATTTTATTTTTATTTTTTATTTTTACTTTTTACAATCATGCAAACGTCTTGAACTGTTTGAAAGTTTCAAAGACCCCGAGAGTTCCAATTCAAGATTTTCATTGAGCTTGTACTGTGAGCCGTGAGTGCCATCCCTATCCTTCTCTGCCTTGTCCCCTGATTCCATATGGTTAAACCTGATAATGGTTGGCCCATCAACTAAAGGCCTTAAAGTCATGGGCCCTTCATACACCTGGCCCATCTTGCTGATTTTATGATTTATCAACCATCAGACAAGTCTTTTCGTTGAATCAGCTAGATCTATATTTTGAAATCTTCCCTTCAATTCCTCCTCCATCGCCACTATTTCCTTCCTAATCACCCCACCACTGAAATTTTCTCTAGGTTCCTTGTTCTTTCCAAAATTGTGTTTTGGTTCACTGCTCGTCTGTAACGCCCCGTTCCCGGAGGTCCGGAGAGTTAACTCTTAATACCTAAAATCAACTTAAATAATACAACTATAAAGTCCAGAAAATTCCATAAAACATTAATCCAGTTAATTAAACCAAATATCTAAGTTCTTCAATGGGGACAATAAAGAAAACCTCAATAACATAAATTAAAAAGTCTCCAAAACTCGAAATTATCCTTAACTCATCAGATAAAAAATAACCGAAAAATAAAATCAGTTTACTAACAACGACTCTCAAATAAGCACTTGTACCCTCAGGTACTTATTCCACTTCGATCATCACACCTTGCTAAAACTTACTACTCTTGTTCTCCAACTGGACCATCAAAATTATCTGAAAAATATATGGAGATAAGGGGTGAGTTATCAACAACTCAGTAAGCAGAGAACATATACCAGTGTATAAACATGAGTATTTACAGACATCATAATGCATAACAAAACATTTTCATTTTCAAAGTGCGGAAGCAGAACATGTTATCAAAATATCAGAGCGAAGATTTAGAAATAATTTCATTCAAAATATTCTTTGGCATAGCATAAATGATCATCATCATCATCAGAATATCATATTAGAACAGAGGCTATGTATAACCCCCGTGGTAGGGTTGTGCATCTGCGGATAGTCAAGCAGAACATGAAACACTCTATCACCAAGGTGTGCACTCAAAATAGAGACCACTACTATAACCCGTGGCAAGGCCGTATCCACTATTATTACTCGTGGTTGGGCTTTATCCACTATTATTACCCGTGGTTGGGCCGTATCTACTATAATAATCCGTGGTTGGGCCGTATCCACTATTGTAACCCGTGGTTGGGCCGTATGTCACTATTATCACCCGTGGCAGGGCCGTAACTGAACAAAATGGAAACAAAATCAAATTTAGAATCAGAGAGTCACGCCAAAGGTTTTCAGAAATCACGTCTTATACAAATAGAGTACTGAACAAAAATCTTCGGAACAAAACAAAATCATATCACAACATAATTTATGTCCAAATTTCATATTCAGTCTCATTTTCAAAGTTCAGAAACAGAATGTCAAAAATAAGCTCATGTCTACACCAATCATGATAGAAAATACTTTCTTCTTAAACAGAATCTCATGAGTAATGCAGAACAAATAACTGAGGTAGTTCAAATTTCTTTTCAAAAATCAAATTGTATAGTTTCCAAAATAACCTCAGCTCATTTTATTTTAATGCAAAGTGTAGCATATGAATTCCGCTTACCTGAACTTCTTAGCTTTTAAGAATTTTCCTCAAAATGTCGACAATTAACAATCGTTACCTATCAAATAATCAAGTAATTCCCGTAAACTTCTAATCAATCACGTATTTCGGTATTTAAGCCTAGGCTTATAAAATAACCTACTTTAATTTCTCAAAACCTAAAATCCTTAAAAGCCCAAAATATATCATCCCTTTTTAAAATTTCCAATGTCCATTTAATAACTTCGACTAAAAACATTTAAAAGTCTAACTTATTTACTATTGAAGTGTAATTATAAAATCTAATACTAGATAATATAATTATACCAAAATATTTTAAATTATATATGTAGCACCCGGACCCAAAATTGGTATAGTTGGACTTTAGATTTTTACTTATTTATTTTTTTATAGCTTGATTGTTTTTTTTTCAAGTTCTTAATTTACGATTTTGAGTAGCGTTTTTTTTTTCTTTTCTTTTAATTTAGAAGTCTTGGCCGTTTATTTTTTTATTTCTTTCCGGATGTTTCATTTTTTAATTCTTTCTCTTTCGGTGTTATCTCTTATTTCCCGTAAATTTATTTTTTTCTCTTTTCGTTCACGTCGTGCATGCTCACACACGCTCATCTCCATCCGCTCACACGTCTACTTCTCTAGGGTTTTATTTTTCTTGTTCCTCCACTTATATATTTATATACGTACATATTCGAAGATGCTTCCACCGCTGCCCTCTTACGCGAAACCTTAGCCCAGTTTTTCCTCCTCAGCCTCCATCCCCTCGGTTCCTCGCACCCCGAGTCGTGCAGCACCCCAAAGCTTATCCGCATGCCGTGACGCCGCCAAGCACCGTCCGCGCTGTACCCACACGAAACCACCGAGAGCCCACTGCCCAGTCACGCGAAGCTGCCACCAGCGCCCGTGAAGCCTCTGTTTCACGCCTTGACTTCCACCTTTTGTGACATCCGAAAAGCACAGTTGTCCAACCACCATAAGTCACTGCAACTCACCCTCCACTGAGAGCTCCACCGCGTGGTGTTTCCACCTCACGAAAGCCACCACCGCGAGCCACCCCTCTCTCGGAAGACTCGACAACTTATTCCCCTGTTTTTGGCCTCCCGAAATAGAGTCCCACCCACTGACCACTGCACTGCACCGCACCGCTCCAGCCACTCCAGGCTGTCGCCACCCGCGCGGATAAGGGCGCCGAACACCCTCAGGCCACCCCAGTCGTAGCACCCTCACGGTGAGTACCTCCCTCGGTTACTACCTCCTTTCTCTCCGCCCTCTCTCGCTCACCTCTCCCTCTCTTTGTCTCGTGCCCAGCGCTGCTCGACGGAAGCTTCGCCGCGCTCCTGCTCTTCTGCCGCACCACTGCAGTCCCTCCAACCAGCCCGTCGCGCCTCGGTTTCCCTTGGGTAGTTTCCGCCGTGCATGTTTTCAGTTACGCAGGTTTTGTTTTGGTTAGTCTGCAAGGTATAAAATGAATTACCGTAATGCCCTTCACTGCATATTATATTATGGGCTTTTATTTTTTTTATTTTGTATTAGTACACCATTAATTATTTATGATTATAGAAAACTATTTTTAATATGTTATTAAGTGAAGATTTATGTTAAGAGTAAATAATATTGGAGTAATTTTATTTTTACACTTTAGATATGATTTAGTCTATTTAAAAATAGTCATGGTATATTTTAAAATATTTTGGGATAATTATATTACTTAGTATTAAGCTTCATAAGTTGTTTTCATTAGTAAATAGGTCTGACTTTTAAATGTTTTAGTCATAGTATTAAATTAGTATTGACGATTTTAGAAAGTGATGATTGGTAATTTTAGGTTTTGAGGAATTAAATAGATTATTTTATAGGCTTAGGATTAAATATTGAAATAAGTGGTTGATTGGAAATTTACGGGAATTACTTGATTATTTGATAGGTGACGATTGTTAATTGTTCGACATTTTGAGGAAAAATTCTGAAAAGCTAAGAAGTCCAGGTAAGCGGGGTTCCTATGCTAGAATTTGCATTAAATAAAATGAACTAAGGTTCGTTTTGAAAAATATGCATGTTTTGTTATGAAAAGAAATTTGAACTACCTCAGTTATTTGTTCTGCATTACTCATGAGATTCTGTTTAAGAAGAACGTATTTTCTGTCATGACTGGTGTAAACATGAGCTTATTTTTTTATATTTTGTTTCTGAACTTTGAAAATGAGAGCGAATGTGAAATTTGTGCATTAATTATGTTGTGATATAATTTTGTTCTGTTCTGAAGATTTTTGTTCAGTACTCTGTTTGGATAAGACGTGATTTCTGAAAACCTTTGGCATGACTCTCTGATTCTGAATTTGATTCTGTTTCCATTCTGTTTAGTTACGGCCCAGCCACGGGTAATAATAGTGGATACGGCCCAACCACGGGTTATAATAGTGGATACGGCCCAACCACGGGTAATAATAGTGGATACGGCCCTGCCACGGGTTATAGTAGTGGTCTCTGTTTTGAGTGCACACCTTGGTGACAGAGTGTCTTATGTTCTGCTTGGCTATCCGCAGATGCACAACCCTACCACGGGGGTTATACATGGCCTCTGTTCTGATATGATGTTTTGATGATGACGATGATCATTTATGCTATGCCAAAGAATATTTTGAATGAAATTATTTCTAAATCTTCGCTCTGATATTTTGATAACATGTTCTGCTTCCGTACTCTGAAAATGAAAATGTTTTGTTCTGCATTCTGATTTCTGTAAATGCTCATATTTATACACTAGTATATGTCCTCTGCTTACTGAATTGTTGATAACTCACCCCCTCTTATCTCCAATATTTTCAGATGATTGTTGGATATTTCAGCTGATGATCAGGACTATGAAAAATTGGGTGAGATAACTTAAGAATAGTGGATTAAGAATAGAAAGCTTTCGATGAGTATTGGCAATTTTTGATAGTTATATTATTGAAATGTGAGTATAAGTGACATATAGAGAAGTTGGTAATTTTTGGGGTTACTGTATTGAGGATTTTATATACGAGTAGGTGTGGTTAATTAAATTTGAAGTGTTTACGTTGATTTGAATCTTTTGGAAGAGTATTAGTAACGTTGGAATCGATTATCTGGTAATATGAATTAACTCTCCGGACTCTCGGGGACGGGGCGTTACAATACAACAAGCATATAATAAACTAACAATAATATAAGAAATATCTTTAATAAAAACAACAAAAAAACCCTTCATAAAAGACAACCCAACTGAAAAAAAATAAAAACACAAACCACCTAGTGATTTGGCTTGTAACTGAAGGGCAAAAACGTAATACCCTAGATCTAATCTTCCCTAACCTTACGTAAGAGCAAAACACCTCAAAAAGCATGGCAACAAGTTCCTGGAACCACAAATACATGCCACATAAGCTCACTAAAACCAGAAATCGTTTTCTTGAAAAGAAAGAGGCAGCGACAAGGCTCACCGAGGAAGGAGGCTACACTAGGGATCCGATTGGAGCTGAGTGGCTTCGGTGGATATGCTGGCAGTTGGGTGGCGTGCTGATGATGAACGCACGGCTGAACAGGGCTGACGAAGAGTATTTAGCCAGCGGTTTGAGGTTGGCTGGGTGGTTTCGGCAACATGATAAGCAGAGGTAAGTAATGACAGAGAGAGCAACTGCGAGGGAGAGAGGGAGTAAACTGAGAGATAGGGAGAGGGGGTTTACGTATCATGCAGCGTCAGCTGTGAAAGGTGGTGCTAGGTGACAACTAGACGACTTCCGACTGTGGAGACTTATTCCTTGGCGTACACAACTGCTGCTGGAGGCGGCACTCAGCTGGTTTGCGTTGAATTGCAGCAAACAGAAAAGGAAAAAAAATGCTCTATTTTCGGAGACAAAAACAGAGGTTTCTTCAATGGCTTGAACGATGGCTTAGGGCGGGACGCGAGGGTAGCATTGAGTCTGATTCGTGGGTTGTTGCTACGGGAAGGATGCTAGTGGCAGTGACTGGATTGTGTTGTGGAAGAGTTTGGCAGTGAGACTACCCTTCGGTGGTGGTTGTGCGGTTTCTCATGGGGCTCGGGCAGTGGCTATCACCTAGTGGTATGCATGGTTGTGTGCGTGAAACAATGGTTGGGCGCGGCAGGGTGGTGAACGTGGGGTTGAGGAGCCTTGGGGAAGATGAATACAACGGCAAGAGGGGCTGGGCTGGCTTGCGATTCAAAGTGGTGCGGCGGCTTGTGCTTGGGCAGCAGTTTTACTAGCATGGAATAACATGTGTCTATAAATATAGTGCAAAAACCCTAGAGATAAAAGAGACGTGTGTGCGGATGGAAGGGTAAGCCGTGTGTGTGCATGCATGCTGTGGGCGACGGAAAAATAAGCCGTGTGAAAAATAATATAGACTGCAAGAGAAGAAAAAAAAAAAAAAAAAAATTAAAACATGCGGGGAGAATAAAAATAAACGGTGAAGATCTCTAAATAAAAAAAAATCACTATTCAAATTCGTAATATAAAAACTTAAAATATCAAGATCAAATATATAAATAAATAAAAATCTAAAGTCTAACTATACTAATTTTGAATCCGGGTGCTG
This sequence comes from Juglans regia, assembly GCF_001411555.2. Taxonomy (NCBI): domain Eukaryota; kingdom Viridiplantae; phylum Streptophyta; class Magnoliopsida; order Fagales; family Juglandaceae; genus Juglans; species Juglans regia. The sequence goes on along the minus strand of NC_049915.1, from coordinate 13,748,985 downwards.
CCGTTGGACTTGGACCTATGTGCATGATAGCAGCCACGCCTTCCCCAGCCACATCATCTTCAATATATATTATTTTATGGAGTTTATATCATACGTACGTTGAAGATGAAAGGGAAAAGCTTAATTAATTACTTTAGACACAATATAATATTGTCGATCGATAGTGCATCATGTGGATGAGTCGTTCTGATCCATTGCATCATGCAGTACAACAATAAGTTTGTATTCAGCCAGGTATCTGCCGGCCTTGGCCAAATTCTTTTTATTAAATATAAGTATGGATTATTATATATATACTCATCAGAACGTACATGACATGAGAGACCAATGCAATGCAAGATGTTGCTAGTTTGGATCAATCCAATGGCAGACAGTTTCTCCATTAATTATTCTTTGAATTGTCCTTTTTTTTTTGTGGGAATTAATGATAAAGATCAGGCCGGTTTTGTTCTTTGCTAATTAATGTTTCTATAAGCATATCATGGTGGAAATAAGCTTTGAATAACATATATACTTGAATAGTGCATAAGCTGAGTTGGTAGAATTTTAAGTGTTGCACTGTTGTCCAACAACAAAAGATTTGGATGTATTTTTTCGAAAAAGATAAGTTGCTCATGGTGATACCATTTTTTTTCTTTCCCGCCGTAAATGGTCAATTAAGATGAGATAAATGCCGCGACTTTGTGATCGGGAAAAGTTAGAGATGATTTTATTTTACTTCATCTTATCATTATAAATTTATTAAATTTTTATATAAAATATAATAAATGATTCAATCTTTTCAAATTTTAAAATAATAATAATATTCAAAACATAATATTTAAATAATATTTTATTTAATTCATATAAAATCATCTCATCTCATCTCATCACATCTCATCTTACTATTTAAACGAGGTCTTAATTCTCACAATTTTGCCTATTAATTATTTATGGTGAACCGTGTCGCCCGAAAAAGACTATTTTCTTGTAATTTTCATGTAATATAGATCACTTATATAGTAAATTAATAGTTTAAACATGATGAATAGATACCACTCAACAAAAGTGTAAATTAATAGTAGAGGCTAGCTATCTATCTATCTATATATATATATATATATATATATATATATATATATTTACACACAAAAGCACCATATATAAACCAGCAATATATAGTTGGTGTTCGATCAAAGAGCCAAAAATACACCAGCAATTAAAATTCCGCCTGCCTAAACCCATCAAATAAATTACTTGTACATGATATGATTCGTTTTGATCTGTACCTATCATTGGTTTATCATGACACCGATTTCCTTTTTTTTTTTTTATTTGTTTCTCTCTATCTTTATTTGTTTCTTGTTTTATATGTCCAACTCAAACTCGTGGATAGAGAAGGCGCAAATGATAATTACAAAACTAAAACCATCAAATAGCTTGACAACAACAATCCAAAACAGGCTAGCCACGCCTATGTTATCTCAAAATGCTTGAAAGGATACATAGATCAGAAACATGACTAATTCTAAGACTATTATAGTTTATATAAAAACCTTCAAAGTTCGCAGCTCGCTCTCCCTACAGCTCTCCTGCCTGATCAAGATCAAATTTCAAGGTCCCAATGGCTGATTCAACTCATCCGCTTCTCTCCCTAGCCGACTGGGCTGAGTCAGAAGACACCCCACCATTAGTGAAACACCTACCATCCCTTGATTCGACCATCGAGAGTGTCATCGGGAATTTCGGGTGGCCCCAATTCCTTCAAACGGTGCTTGTATCCGTAGCATGGGTCTTCGATGCACAGCAAACATTCATCAGCGTCTTCACCGATGCACACCCAACATGGCACTGTACTCAGCTCGGGGACGAGTCATGCAACTCGGTTTCCAATATATGCAATCTGCCCACGAATTCACGGGCCTGGGATTTGCCCGCCGAGACTTCAACCCTCTCAGAATGGAACTTGGAGTGTGCCGCTTCCTTTGTACCTGGCCTACCCGCATCTTCCTTCTTCACGGGTTGCCTAGTGGGTGGACTCGTTCTTGCCACACTCGCTGACTCGTCACTCGGTCGCAAAAACATGCTCCTCCTCTCATGTCTAATGATGTCTCTATCTTCGCTGCTAACAGTGATCTTCTCCACAAATATATGGATTTACTCCGCTTTAAGATTCCTTTGCGGGTTTTTCCGTTCTGCAATCGGTACTTGTGCGCTTGTGCTTTCAACTGAGCTTGTGGGGAAAAGGTGGCGTGGCCAGGTGGGGGTCGTGGGATTCTTTTGTTTCGCAATAGGGTTTTTATCCCTTCCAGCCATGGCTTACATGAACAGAGGTTCTTCATGGAGATCTCTCTATCTCTGGAGTTCCATCCCTGGGATATTTTACTCTATCTTAGTTCACTTCTTTGTTCGTGAGTCTCCCCGATGGCTTTTTGTGAGTGGACGTGAAGAAGAAGCCATGGCCACGTTGAAAAGTATCGCTTCAACTCACCATGACAGTTCAAACTGGAACTTTTCCGGAATATGTTTTGAGCAAGAAACTTGCAATTCCAATCTTTACTTCACTGTTAAGATTATGGTGGAGAAAAAATGGGCTTTACGAAGGTTGTCGGCGGTTATGGTGATAGCTTTTGGCGGCGGACTTGTTTACTATGGCATGCCACTAGGTCTGGGAAACTTGGCATTCGATCTCTATCTGGGTGTCACTTTCAATGCCTTGTCCGAGCTACCCTCTGCGTTTTTCACTTTCTTTTTCATTGGAAAATTGAAAAGGAAAAATTCAATTATAGTTTTCACGACCCTTAGTGGTGTTTGCAGCATCATGTGTGTTTTGATGGGAAAGATGTGGACAAGATTGCAGATTGGACTTGAGTTAGTGTCCTTCTGCAGCGCCTGTACAGTGGTTAATATACTGTTCTTATACACAATAGAGCTGTTTCCGACATGTGTTCGGAACTCTGCTTTGTCGATGACAAGAGAAGCAGTCGTGCTTGGTGGCGTGTTCTGTCCGATGCTTGTCTCCGCCGGCAGGAAAGATAGTTTAGCATCTTTTGGGGTGTTTGGGTTGGTAATAGGATGTTGTGGGATGTTTGCAGCATGTTTGCCAGAGACGAGGGGCGGGACACTTTGTGATACAATGGAGGAGGAAGAGCACAAATTAGAGAAAGGAAGCTGTAATGGGGTTGGGGAATTCTAGATATAGCTAGGTAGGCTGAAATGTTTTGATGTCTTTGAGTGAGCGATTTGTTTTGTTATTCCCTTTTTTTTATGAGTTGTTTTTGGGTTGTAGACTAGGCTTTTTTTTCTATATATATAATGTATTATATATACAAAAAATTAGAAAAAACAATATTTTTAACGTTGGGTCTGGCGGCGTTGAGAAACCCAACCCTTTTCTCTCTAAAGCTCCATAAGGGGGGGGGGAGCTTCAGCTCCTCGCTCCCCCATCCTCTTCCTTTTCTCTGTCCATTTAATTTCTATGTAATGTTTTTTATTTTATTTTATATTTTTTTAAGCCGAATAAAGAAGGATCGCCATTTGAGTCTTTCCGGCCATCACATCTCTACACGCGCCCCACCGGTATGACGCCCAGCCGCCGATCTTCAAGACCTCCAAATCCAGCGTCCATCGGAGTGGCACGTAGCCCGCATGCGCGGGACAAAGTTCTAGACAGCGTTGGCGGTGGCCTTCACGCGCCACCGAGGAGCTCTCTCCAGACACCACGCTTAGTTGCTGCGGAACCTCTACCTCCGGATCTTCCAAGTTTGACCGTCGGCTTTCCAAATCTGATTGTTTTGATGTCTTTGAATGAGAGATTTGTTGTGTTATTCCCTTTTTTTTATGAGTTGTTTTCGGGCAGTAGACTAGGTTTTTTTTTCTATATATATAATCTATTATATTATGATTGCTTAGAAGTCCAGTTCAGATATAACTCCACAATCATCTTTGCATCATGGTTGTGGACATGTAATCTGAAATTTAAAGTACAAAAAATATACAAACATAGAATAGATATTAAGTATTTAATGGTGTTAAAAAATTTACCAAAATGATGTAAAACTTTGATGTGTGAATTTTTTTTACTTCCAATAAGTACTTTAAAATTACTTGATGGATGTATATGTGGGTATGAGGAAAAGGATTGAAACTACGGTCTTTAATCCTGTTTAGTTCAGAAAAAGGATAACTCCAAGCTTGATAATGAGAAACAGCGATGGCGTGCATGATTGGTCAATGGAATCATAAAAAAGTCTCACTGTTCATTATATGAGTGTGAGCTATCACTTTGTTTTGTTTTTTTCCTTTCAAGATATTTTGTCTTTTTTACTAAAAACAAAAGAAAATCATTAGATGCATTAATGTCCTATCAGCTTAGGTAAAAAAGTATTGTTGCCTTAATTTTTTTTTATGAATATAATGGGTTTTATTGAAATTTAAATTTAATTTATAAAATTTAAAATTTAAAATTTATTTTTTAAATTAAATTATATCACGTAAACAATGTCTAATTATACTATAAAAACTTTAAAATAGCAAAACTCATTTAACATAACTCAAGAATTAATATAGAAGCATGATCCAAGGCTGACACGCACACTTGGGTGAGTAGAAGTAATCACTACAAGAAATTTGATTTTTAATGATGAAATTTATTAGAGATGAATTAAATTTCATCCTTAAAAGTTGTCTCCAAAAATACCTGAACTACTAAATTCATTCGAACGGAAAAATATCCATTCGAACAAGATATTTTGTGATGAACAAAATCGTCTCAAAAAAGAAAAACCGTTCGAACAGAACAAATTAGATTCAAATATAGAATTAATGTCTGTTCGAACAGTATCTGTTTGGATACTAATATTGGCGGGAAATTAATTTATTTTTCCCGGGAAAAGTTAATAACCGTTTGAACTTAAATTTATTTGTTTGATCGGACATTTTTTCAATTAATTTATTTATTAGTATGGATTTGTGCATCTATTTTTTCCATTAATTTATTATCATTTTCAAAATATAAAAATGTGTATATATTATATATTATGATTTGCGGTGAGTTAAAATATTTATAAATTCATAAATTAATTTTATGTAATTTTATCAAAACTTTATAGTGATTTATTTTATGTTAAATTTATATAAATATAACTTTAAAGATAGTATCATTTTTTATATTATCATGAACGGTAATTAAAATGAAAAAAAATAAACAAAGTAGTAAACACGAAAAATAAAAACCATACATTAATTACATCTCAAATATATAATGTTCAATACAACATAAAAAAGTAAAATAATAACTAAAACGATCATTGGGTCCTTAGTAGATCAACATCTTCTTGCAACATTTTAATACATCCTTCTAGATCCCTAAGCTTCTCCATGATGGGCTCAATAAACTCTACAAACAGAGATCGTACCTAATCCAAACTAGCCCTAGGAGACTGTCTCTCAACAGCATCAATACTACTAGAAGCTGGATTTGTGGGATGATCACTAGGCTGTTCTGGTGCAGTCTTCCGCAAGTGCCCCTTGCTCTTGCTGAATGTGATCTTGTTAAGGGGCCCAGGGCCAAGGTCACCAGTGAATGAATTAGATGTATATTTGCAACGATTGATTGCAGAGTTGAAAGAGTTGTGGGATCAGGGTGTCAGTACATATGATGTGGCCTCATCGGGGGAGTTCAAGATGCATGGTGCAGTGATGTAGACTGATTTTCCAGGATATGAAAATTTGTATGAGTGGAGCACAAAAGGTAAAATAGTTTGTTCTGTTTGCAATAAAGATACACAGTCTCAGTGGTTGAGTCATGGTAGGAAAATTTTTTATGAGACATCGTCGTTATTTACCACATGATCATGGATGGTGTTCAAATAGAGCGATATTTGATGGAAGGGTTGAGCGTAGGGCATCATCGCCAGAGTTGTCTGAGAATGATATTATCGCACAGTTGGGGGATGTTTCAGAAAACTTTGGGAAAGATACAAATGTTCGAAAGAGAAAACGACAAGCAGTGGAGATGAATTGGACAAAAAAAGTATTTTCTTTGAATTACCATACTGGTCTACCTTGACACTGCGCCACAATCGAGAAGTTATGCACATCGAGAAAAATATATGTGTAAATATATTGGGCACTCTGATGTCAATAAAAGGGAAGAAAAAAGATATAGCTAACTCTCGTAAAGACTTAAAGGAGCTAGGGCTAAGACCGAAGTTGCATTTGCAAGATAATGGGTCGTCAGCTTATATGCCCATTGGATGGTATACACTTTCAAATGATGAGATTAAGAAATTTTGTGATTGGTTTATGAAAATCAAATTACCCGATGACTATGGTCCAAACATGACAAGATTTGTTCGAACACATAATTGGAAGATAACTGGTCTTAAAAATCACGATTGTCATGTATTTCTGCAGCGTTTGTTCCCGGTTGGTGTGAGTGGAAAGCTTACTCGAGATGTTCATACATTTCTCACAAAATTAGGGGGATTTTTCAGAGACATTTGTAGTAGAACGTTGAAAGTTGATGCATTGTCAAAAATGGAAGTTGGCATTGCAATAATATTGTGCAAATTGGAGAGTTTGTACCCGCCTTCATTCTTTGATGTAATGGTTCATTTGGCCGTGCACTTACCTCATGAGGCTTTAGTCACTAGCTTGGTTCAGTATAGATAGAGGTATCCTATTGAACGGTTTTTGGGAAAACTTAAGTGATTTGTGAGGAATTAAGATCGTCCAGAAGGTTCAATTTTAGAGTCATATATTGATAATGAGTGGCATACCTTTTGTTCAATATATTTTCTTGGGGCTGATACTAGATTTATAAGACCAGACCAAAATTATAAAGGTGGGTGAGAGATGAGAGTCTCATCGACATTTACTGTATTTTGCTACACCGTGCATGCCATAGGCGCACAAGGGGGCTATGATCTATATAGGCGAGAGTTTGAAAGAGCTCGATGGTATGTCTTGAATATCTGCGCAGAGATTGATCACTACTTGAAGTTAGTGATGATTTTGTAAATCAATATTATCTTTAAGTTTATGTATAATAATATAGTATAACTTCGTACAAATTAAACATTCACATGAATATGCGTAGCAAATATATACAACTACTTCGCTCGAATGATGTAACTGACGTAGAAAATACGCACGAAGAGGAATTTGTCTCTTGGTTTGAACATACGGTATTACTGTTAAGCCTCATTTTATAATACAAATTTCATACCACTAAACTCTACTTTTTTTCTATAAAATAATATTTATTGATATTGGTTGTATTGAAATATGGTGAAAATTCAGAAGAAATCTCACCAAAACTGTATGCTCTAGCATGTGGTCCTTCCAGGCGGGCCATCCAGTACTCAGGATGTTTGGTGCGTGGATATAGATTTCACACAACTGATAGAGAACGATATAGGAAAACTCAAAATTGTAGGGTCGTAGTCGAAGGAAGCCATGAGGATGATAACATTGATTTCTACGGAATTGTAGAATATATCATAGCGTTAAAGTACGTGGAGGGATATATGGTCTGGTTGTTTAAATGTAATTGGTAAGATGTCTCAAATCCTAGGTTGGGAGTGCGTAACAATGATTATTTTGTGAGTGTCAATAGATCTCGCATATGGTATGAGGACGATCCTTTCATTTTCGCTTGCCAAGCAAATCAAGTTTTTTATTTAGATGATCCGGAGTACAGAAACCCATGGTGGGTAGTAGAGAAGTTTGCACCAAGAAATGTATATGACTACATTCTAGATGTAGACGAACCACATGATGAAGTTGATAGTCCAGCAAATGAAGAAGTACATCAAGAAAATGAATTGGACATCAATTTATTTGTTGGTCTAAGCCAATATGATATGGTCCCATTGCGTAGAGAAGATGTTCAATTCAAAGTAATTGAGGGTGAAATATCAGAATAAGATGAATCAACTGAAGTGTCTAGTGAGGATGAGGGCGATTGGTCTAGCAAAACGTATAGTGAATGAATTTCAAACATGAATTTTTGTAAGTATTATTCTTATAAATATCTATAAGGTTTATTTGAATAATAATTTGTTACAATTTCAAATAGATATGCCTCCCAAACGCAAAACAACACGTGTGCCATCCCTATCCTTTACTGATTCTCTGTGTGGTTCACCTGTCATGTATAGTGAGCCAACATCACCAGGCTCTAAACAAGGTATTTTATCAAATTAAATATCACATTTTATGCTCAATTTAAGTAATATATCTATAAAATAAAATAATTTAATTAAAAAGTTATGATTTAATTATTGTATATATAACTGTTTTAAGCAAGTGCCGAGGTAAAGGCACTACGAGGGGTGTCTCCATAGAGAAAGTAAGGAAAGTAGATAAAATCAAGATTGATATTCCTGATGATCACACCGGTGGCTCTGAAGATTCGGTAGCGTGGCTTGCTTCTTATGTTGGTATACTTACTCGCACGTATGCACTGATTGCTACATCTTCTCGATCTAAAGTTCCCAAGATGTAAAAGACCACATCAAAAAGCATTGTTTGGTAATAAGCTACATCTCAAGCAACTAAGTATATAACATGTTCCTTTCAAGTTACTTTGTATTTATACTGATTGTTTATAATTTTCAAAAGGATGAGTTTGAATTTAATTTTGGCCAAAGAGAGGATTGATTAACGGTTGAGGAACTGATGTCGAATGCATTTTGGAGGTACAAAGGTCGGTGTCATGCACATTATAAGAAGTTCAGTACTATGATAGAGGCGCGTCAAATCTATTCCAAGCAATTCCACTAAACGAATAGGAGAAGGTTTGTGATATATTTGAAGATCCTGCTTATCAGGTAATATCGCTGCTATCTTTTTTTAATAGTATATCACAGATGTGTTAAACATATAGACTAATAATTTTTCTAGCAACGGAGTACTGTGAATAAAGCAAATAGATCAAATTTAAACATAAACCATCATGCAGGTTCTTGATCTTTTCATCGTTTGTCTAACAAAATGGTAAGTTATTTTAGTGCCCGTTAAATATTAACATATAATACATTTTTCTGATTTAAGTTCTAATATAGATTTTCCTTTTGCAGAAAGAAGAAAGTTCTGCTGACTATGATCTGACCCAATTGTTTGCTAAAACATATAAAAATCGTGATGGTGTTTGGACCAGTCCCGAAGCAGTGGCAAATTATGTAGGTTTAAGTTTTTTTAATTCCATTGTCACATAATATTTTTGTAACTTATACTAACTTTAATGTTTCTATTTTTGTAGGACAAGATGATATCTCTTAAGGAAACTGCTGTAGATCCATCTGATGCATCATCTGTCAACGATGCACAGATCCTTTCTCAAATTCTTGGATTATGTTCTGGATATTTGAGGGGCTTAGGACGTTTTGTAAAACCATCCTCATCATGATCATCCTATTCTCGAGCTTGATTGAATGAAGACAAGATTAAGGAATTTGAGGAAGCAACACTTGAGATAGAACGATTGAGGTCCAAGGAAATAGAGTTGCTGACTCGATTAGATCAAGCAATGGATTTGGAGGAGAGATTAGAAGAGATGATGTAGTTGAATAACCAAAAAATGTTTGAACAATTCTAGTCAATGATGTCCCAAAACTCTATGCCACCACCATAGTCTTAAAATTTATCTTTTCTTTAATTGCATTTATATTATGATGTTCCAAAACATTTGAACAATTGATGTTTGAATTACAATTTGTGTAATATTAATATGGTATTTTTAATTAAATTCTGATATGTATGATTAATACATTTCGAACGTTAAATAACCAGTTCGAACGGTAAATTACCATTTGTGATTCCATTCGAATAACGGACACTCGAACAATAAATTATTTGTTCGAATAACATTAATATGCAAAAGCCCGTTTGAATGGATATAATTTCCGAAAATAAGATTTCTGTTCGAATAGACATAATTCTTGTTCGAACACAAGTCGTTTGAAAAATTTATTAGTTTGAACACATAAAATCTATTCGAACACTCCGTTCGTTTGAACAGGATCAAATATGGTCATTAGTTCAAATGAATATTTCATATTGTTCGAATGGACGTCTTGGTTCAGACAGAGAAATATTCCATTCGAAAAATGTATTGAGACGAAATTGATTCATCTAAAAAAAAATCCGTTCGAATGGTTTTGACTGGATCTGCCCAATTTCGTCTCTAAAAATGATTTTTTAAGACGAAATTTGATTTTCATCTCCAAAAATTTTTTGAGACGGTCTTTCCGAGGAAAAATAGAGACGTGATTTTTTTTGTCTCCAAATATAATTTGGGACAAAATTTGGACTTTTTCCGAGGAAGAGTTTTAAGTGCTTCCGAAACCATTTTACTATGATTCTTGTTGGACAAATAATCTAGGATGAAGTCAGCCATGGTAAATAAGCAAATACTAGATCTGTGAATTCCCCAAACTCCGCTTGGGATTTGATGGAGGTTTAAGTTTTGGGACATGCAACACAAGCTCATATACCTCCGTTCATGACAGTTAAGGGTACAATGCACCTATCATGCTTCTAACAATATGCAGTATTCGTAGCAGGTAACTTTTGTTTTAGCAATGTACATTGTACCTAAATGCTAATTCCAAAACATGAACACTTTCCATTAATATTCACATATCAAAAGACATATCATCCATTTAACAAGTCTGTAATCAAAACAACATAGTACTGGAGTAGATCTCTATAGTTACAGACATAATATAAAACTAAACTAAACACCAAGTTGCTCACACAGCTTAGCTATCAATTCTAAAAAAAAAATAATCTAAAAGTTGGAGGATCAACTCCATGAGTTTCCTGAGGCTCCTCCATGGCCTATTTGACGTGGTCCTGCTGGTCGAGGGTGCACGGGTTCTCTAATTTTTGATTCATCGTCTACCATTCTTAGAAGAATAGTAGTTGAGACTACCACATTGAGATTTATAAATCACAGTAACATTACATGTATCCTTAATGAACATGATCTTGCTTATGCATGAACTAACTTAAAAACATAATAACTTGATATAAACATGACATCCTTGCTTTTGTAAACATGAGACATTCATACATATACATGTTTTATTAAGTGATAATGGATGCTCCATGGCTCCCTATTGACCGTGTGCTCCTGCCAGTACCACATCACATTACAAGTCCTTGCACCAATTGTGAGTACGTCATTCCTGAAGGCTCTACACATTGGTAAATTCATAACTTGTACTTGTAGCATGTTTTGGTACCCACCTGTATTTGGTGCTTGAATTTGCTCTAAAAACCAGTTACTTAAGTTTCATTCGAAACCTGTTGACTGTACTTTGTCAACTCAGGGGATTTCACTCCATTTTAAACACACCAGAGTGGATAGGGGAGTTCCACTAAGATAATTTCTCATTTGAGCGCTTGGGGTCATGATAAAATAAAATGACTCATGCATGACTTAGAAATATTTTTGTGGCATACTTGTAGGTTTATGACATGACATTTATGGCATGTAACTGATAATCATGTAGCAGAATAATATGATATGGCTTGACATATTATAAAATAACTAAATAGGCATAAATAAAGCATGAATATAATTAATGTAACTTACCACCTTACATACATAAAAAATACTACAGAAAGTTAAAAACTAACTTACATAATGTCGTGTGTAACGTAAGCGTAGCGTAGGCTTAAATGAAATACTTTCTAGGGTAAGAGTTTCTCACTTAATCCATATAAAAATAGAACTTACTAACTTTGGGCTTAATTTGCAAAATTACCCCTTAACTTTTGGGATATTGCAAATTAGCTCCTAAATTTAAGGAAAGTGCAAATGGACCCCAAAACATGCCAAACTTTACATACCTCATATAAATTTCATCCTAAGTCTAAATATGGGTTTAGAATTTAAAAAAATAATCCCTACTATAAGAACTTCTCTAGGCCAACAAAAACATGTTTTTGCTTCCTATACTTTGCCATTTATCACACTGACATGCTTAATCCGAAATTAACTACTCTTCAATATCAAATGTAACAGCCCACCAGATATTCAGTGGATCAATTTTTTTAGACTTTAGGAACATCGTGAAAACCCCATAAAGGTTTTGCGAATCCAACTATCGCTAGGTTTTAGTTTGTCAGCTTAGTCAGTTTCTTACCCACTATGGTGTCAGAAATTATGTTTTATTTATTTGAGGTACTTTAGAGTGTGATATTGAGAAATTATTTGCGTTATTAATCGTAAATGATTATTTAAAATTTTTCAGCACAATAATACAATTTTCATTTTTCTGGATGATAGTTGTTCGAAAACACCTTTTGGTTTCTTTGAGGCACTTAGGTGTCAAATTTTGCAAAACAAATTGCACCAGTAGGTTCGTATAAATATTTAAGATTTTATGGTGTAATGTTTATTTTTGCCATTTTTGAAGTGAATAGTAACATCTGTGATAATGCTATGTGTCACCTAGTCTAGTAGATTTTCAAATCACAGTGTGGATTGTCCAAATCAGTGTAGAGAAGTTTTATTTGGACACTTGGCAAGATCTTTGCCATACTTGGTGAATAAGTGTAAGACACTTGACACTAAGAAGAACCATGAGATGTGAATGTGAAGGAAAGAAACGAAAATGAAGCATTGTGATCATGCCACCTAAGCCAAACGTTATTCCAACTAAAGAGGGTTTCAACCCTAGTGAAACCCCAAACCATTGAGATCGAATTGAAACCCCAAGATGTTGGTGGAAACCGAAACCTTAAACGATTTCCTAGACCCTATTTTTAGCTGATTTTAGCTTAGTGATTACTCACTTGATTAAATTATTTTCACATGCTATTAACCACTCAAATTCATGTAATTACACCATATTTTATTCTTTTATATCTTGGAAAATTCATTGGGCCAAGAAAATTTAGATTTGGGCATCTTAGAAACCGAAACCCCAAACTAAACCCTCTTTAAACCCTAAATGAGGCCTAATCGGTTTGGGCCCATTAGGGCCAACTGAAAAGCACCAACCAAGTATGGCCTCTTGAGGAAATTTCCCCCATTTCCCTAGGTGTACTTTCATTTTCATTGTCCTTGTCAGCCCAAATAGTAGCTTATGGGAGGTCAATCACTCAGCAGCTTCCAAGGCCAAACACCATGGGTTGTTGCCCAAGGTTTTATGCATGGTTTTGACTTAAAAAACCACCATCAAATGGTCATTATCACATCTGCTCTCAGCCTCTAGTCTTATGTAATTCTTCCATGCCAACTCCTTCAGTTTTTTGTCAATTTCATTTCACTTTCTTGGAGAGAACTCGAGAGGAGGTTTCGAGCAGTGTTTCTAGCCGATTTTGCTTGAATATTTTGAAGCCTTCATAGGTATATTCTCACAAAACTTACTTCATATAAATTGTTCCTTTTTGTGTCTAGTTTACATTGATGTACTTTTTGTGGAGTTTTGGTTGGTTAAGTGTGAGTTTGAACACCCAAAGATCATACTAGGCGACGATTGGAGTGTGTGTTGATGTTTAGAACTTGATTAACATCATGTATTTTTGTTCTTTGTGGTTTAATTGTTTAACATTTTGGTCTTGGAGTGTTTGTTCTAAGTCAAGAACACATGGTACCCGTTTTAGACCATATGAGCATGCTAAGTAGTTTAAATGTTGATTTTGGGTTCTTGGTTGATGTTCAAGTCATGTTTATCTATTAGGCCAGATTTATAAACATGTTAAGATTGAGTTTATAGAATTTTGAAATCCTTGAAGTTTATTGGAAAGGAAATAGTCCAAGTGCATCAAAGGGTTGTTTGAGATTGGATGTGTTAACATTTTTAGCATGAGAAGTTTATGCTTTTTGTGAAATGTATATTTTGTTCTTACTATATTTTTAAAACATATGATATGATATTTAGATGTTGCATAAATTGGCTTGAATATGTTATTTGAAGTTTGAAAGAATTGCGACAAAAATCTAGACATTTGCATTAAGTATGTTTTAGCCATTACTAGGTTTATAAAAACATATGGTTTGGTATTGTTTTAAAATTTTCTAATTTCATATTTGGTATTAGGACAAAAGAGGAATTATATGCATCGGCCAATATTTACTTTCACACCTCACACCTGTAGCTTTTTTTTTTCCATAGGCTGTGGGGTGTGTGATAGTGAATAGTAGCTTATGCATATAATTTTTCTATGACAAAATTGGTATAGTTTGGAGTTAGTATGCAAAACCCCTAATTTAGAGTAAAATTGTCATTTCCCACATGTAGAGGGATAAATGGTAATTTTGCCACATGTAGAGGGATATTCTAACCCTTAGAATTATTTTCTTTCAGTCCATGCTCTTTCACATCTTTTACATACGTTACACTATAGTCACTGTAAGTTGGCCTCTAACTTACTTCTAGGATACTTGTGTATGTATAGTGGTAAGAAACCATCATTAATGTTTGTTATGCTTATATACATGTTATGTTATGTCATGCCAAGTTTTCATTTCTAGTACATACTTATCTGTTACATATCATGTTATGTCATGCCATGATTTATTTTTAGTATATGTTTATCTATTACACGCCATGTTATGCCATGCTATTAGTCACACAAATATGTCACGTCATGTTACGCCAAATCATGAGTCATACAAGTCCATCAAGAAATATTTTTCCAGTTAGTCATGCATGGGGTACTAGTGGCATAATCACCGTGGTTGTCTGAGTATCTCCATTGATAATTCACGCAAGATACTTTTGGCATAATAAACCCGATTGTTAGAGTACCTCTACTAATGCTCATGGCGTAATTATTCTAATTGTCAAAGTATTTCCATTCAAACTATTACTAGGTATTTCTAGCGTAATCATTATGATTATTAGGTTGTCTCCGTTAAAATATTCATGGCGTAATCATTCTAATTTTCTAAGTATCTCGAATGAAATACGTTGGGAGGAATCATCTTGATTGTTCAACGATTTCTGACGAAATAGTTTGTTAAATCATTTTGGTTGTAAGGGCATTTCATGTTCATGCCAGTTCAACTCATCTCAAGTATTTTTAGCTCACGTTCAGTCCATGTCATGTTCATGTCAGTTCAGTTCATGTCAAGCATTTTTAGTTCACATTCAGTTCATGTCACATTCAAGTCTATTTCAGTTCATGTTAAATTCAGTTCAAGCAAGGCTTGTCACGTCCATATTTTCAGTCAAGGATATGTCATGTTTAATCAACCAGCTTATTGTTGAACAAGATTCCAAGATGGTGTTCAATTTAGGTCAGTTTCATGTTCGGTACTTGTCCTTTCAATTCATGTTCAATTTTCAGTTCTCGTTAGCTTTCAATTAATGTCAGTTCAGTTCATGTCAGTTTTCAACTTATGTCAGCATGTATCATGCTATTTTGCAATTTATGTCATGTAAGCATTTATGTCTTTTTATTGTCATGCATGCAACTGTATACTGCTAGTTTAAGTTGGTTGTTAATTTGCTGAGATTCTCATTGTGATAGTCCCAACTACCATCCCCCTAGAATGATAAGTCAAGCAAGAGGACCTGAAAAGCTAGTAGAAGATCACCTAGAGGAGGTCGATTAGACGACGACGCGACGACAAGGAGTTTATCACTTCAGCATTCCAATTTTTAGATAGGATAATGACTATCTTAACTGAGTTGCAAGAGCAACTCATCAAGCTAACTTAGTAGTGATGTTCTTTTTATTACTGTATTTAATGAGCGTTGTCTCCAGTACTCATGTCGTTACAAACATTTTGGACAAGCAATGTAACATTTGGATGTCTGCTATCATATGATTTTGAGGTATGCTTATGTTATTTTGGGATATGTTACATCTGGTATATAGTATTGCTCATGAAAAAAAATTATATAATGTGAATATTGCATATTACTAGATGCATGCTAGATATATTGCACCTTTATCTATCATGAATGGATCAGGTCACCTTGTATTGCATGTCTCGACACTTAGAGTCTGTCAAGTCCCAAACTGAATCTGGGGCATAACATCAAACCCCTAGTCTAAAATCATGCCAAGACACTTGATCAAGCATTACACAAAACCATAAATTCACAACTTCAAACAATCACTCAAAACATCAAGATTATGTCAAATCTAACCTAATCTTGGTGTTTTTGGTCTATCACTTTCATTCCAATTCCAAGAACTCCACAAATTTAACTTTTAACATGTTCATCATTCAAACCTAGTGGGTAGCATGCTTGAGTAGCAACAAAAATCACATCACATTACTCAACAAACGAAAATGGATTTGCACGAAAAACATAGAATTTGAAACTTAGCATGCTTTTCACTTCAACAATGAGACTAAACCTTGATTTACATGCATGAAATCTTAAAACCGTACACCCATATACCTCACATCAAGTTCTAACTTGATCTAAGCATCAAATCCAATAAGTCATAGCAAATAATGACACCAAAACATTACTACATTCGAGAGCCTCTAAACCTAGCATAAAAACATATTATTTTCATGTTTGTCAAAAAATTAACATGATCTAAGTCATAAATCTCTAAAAATCCAACCTAGTCTATAGATCAAAGCTTTAAGAACAAGATTTTCAAAAATCAAAACCATAGAATCAAGATCATAAGGCTAAAATGACAAAATAAACAAACAAAAACTCATTTGGAGGATTCGGTTTCTAACACTTAGTAGATCATGCAAAACCATTTTATTAAAACCTTGATGGGAACCAAGATGAGCCTAGTCTTAAAGATCATTTGCAACTTCCAGATGGGCCAAGAAGATCGAGACAATGCAAGAATTGATGCAATCCACTTGGGACAAGTTTAGCAAGAGCCCAACATTCAAGATGGGGCTTGAAGGATGAAGATCCAGTTTTAATTCATTTGATTAGCTACGGAAGAGGGCAATGACAAGACTTAAAGGCTTTGAGCTCTTGAAGGGTCTCAACTTATTTAATTATTTAAAGAACTTATGTTATTAGTTTAGAATAATTGAGTTTATTATGGGAAGCACTTAAGGGGGCCTATGCAAGGCCATGTTTGGAAATGTATTATTTTATTGAATTAGGGTTAGGGTTAGGGTTACTGTAGCCGAGTTATTGTAGCGCGGCACTATAGCCGCGGCACTGTTCATCCATGGGCACTTTTGGAAGATGGGGGTTTATTTTGGCTAGGGTTTCATTAGGTTTTGCTTTAAATACTCTATGTAGCCTCATTCTAATCAGTTTTATGAAGTTTATGAAATTTGATGAATTTATTCATTGTGAGTTGAGTTTTACTCCTCTTGTTCTTAATTGAACTTTTGAAGTTATCAAAGGTAAATCACAACCTTTGTGGCGTTCCTCCTTTGTAATCTGGGTTCTTGAGACGGGTTCTTCAATGGGTCTAGATTTTAATATAATCTAGGTTCTTGAAACGAGTTCTCATCGGGTCTAGGTTCTCCATCCATTGACTTGATTTTGGCTTTCTTGGAGTGTTTTCAAATTGACTGTGGGTTCAAGGGATTCCATTCCCGCGGGTTCATATCAAACCTACTATGCTCTAAATCAATCTTCAACTTACACAAAAAAATCTTGGAAACACATCATGGAACTGAGATTCACAAAACGTTTTATGAAAACATCACAAAACTTCCAAGGTTCAACAACAACATCCAAACCGAGCAGTTCCATCACCAAACTCCAACATTCACCATCAACCTCTAATAAGATTTTACCAACACTCTACCAAGTATTCAAGACTTAAAACTTAACAAAATATAAGAGATTTGAGATAGAATCAATAACTTACAAAAGCCAGAACTCAAGAAAAGTGGGTTGCAAAATTTTCTCTCCTCTAGCTCCCTCGATTTCTCTCTTGGAAGGAAAGGAAGATTATGCAAGTGTGGGAGGAAATGAGAGTCTGGCATGGGGGGTATAGGGGCTGACCTTGGGTGGTTGAAGTCTGTGACATAAGAGGTGAGGGTTGCTTTCAAAAAGGAGAAGGGAAATGTGCTGGAATGTGGGTTGCATCCATGCTGCTGAATGAGGTGTATTTTAGTAGTGATGTTGCTTGCTTGACCTTCCATAATTGGAACTATTTGTGGCTGAAAATTAGGTGGAAAGCCATCCATGATATGGTCTTGTAAGTGGGGGAAAGCTTGTGGGAGAATCTTAGGGGAACTAAGGGTTTTTGCTAGACTAACAAGGGTGTAACCGAATGCATTCCATTTGGGGTTTAAAGAAGCTTTCGGTTAGGGTTATAGTCCATAGCCGATTTTCTTGGTCAAATGCAAGTACCAAGGTGTAAGGGAATGAATGAGGGTGTAAGCGAGTATACTTGAGTGGTTGGTTGCTAATGGAAGTGGCTTAAACCAAGTAGGAATTACTTAGTTGAAACCGGCCACAAGTGTTTAGGGTTTTGAGGTTTACGGTTTCAGTTACCCTAACCATTTGGGGTTTTGGTTAGCACCATTAAGTTTTGGGTTTAGGTAGGGTTGAAACCCTCTTTTTGGTTGGCCAAAAAGTGCTTGAGTGTATGGAATAATGAATTGTGTAAGAAGCCTATTCACTTGTTTGGTTTTCATTGCATTCTCTTTATACATTTGTACTTCTCTTGACAAGTGTCAATTGGATTTCCAAATAGATGGCTAAGTTTGTGCCATGTGTCCCAAAAACATTTCTAGTGATTCTAGGCTAACTTGAACATCCCACATGGTGATTTGATAGTTATTTGAACCAAATGCCACTTGGTGCTCTCCCACAGAGTTACTTTTCACATGAAAAAATTGTAACTTTTTATTGCACTATAAAGTCTTAAATATTCCTACAAGTCTAAATATGCAATTCATTTCATAAAATTAAACTCCTACATGCCTCAAATAAATTGAAAGGCAATTCAGCCTTCGTTGCGGATCAAGATTCTAATAAGCTAACGGACTAAAACCTAATTGATTACTTGATTCATGGAATCCTTTTCGGATTTCATGACCTTTTTAAGGTCTAAAGAAGTTTTTCTATCGATTTTCTTTCAAGGCGTTACAAGACTCCCTTACTTATTAAGTTGCACACTTCTGATTGAAATATGTTTTGGTAGCATTTATAATGTTCTAAGGAAAACTTGCCACATCTTAGCCACACTCCAAAAGAATTAGTCAATGGTACAATTGGAGCTAGCTCCATTGAAATTATTAAAATAGCAAGAACATCTCCCTTTCAAGCAATCTGGGAATTATACATGACCACCTGCACTCACCATTTAATAGGGGTATCACGTTTGGATCATTTCAAAAATTGAAAGCTCATAATTGCAAGCCTTTCCAAGTGTTGTAATGTGTTTAACCATTAGGAGCCTTTCCCAACTTTCCCCCAACCCTAACACGTAAATATCTTATACCATACAACAATTCTTAACCTTGACAAGCACCCTAGATGACCATGCCAATTAGTAGAAATTTAATCTTAACTTTTCTATGAGACCTTTCTACATTTGGAGAAGGGATGGTTGGGGCACTTTTAAGTTAAAATTTTCTTTTGGCATTAGGCAAGCAACTGTTCTATGGGCAAGGAACAAGGTGAGCAAAGCGAGTGTACTAGGCAAATGAGTTAAGCCGAGAAGAGAATACCGAGCAACCGAACACTGGGTGAATAATGAGTTAGATAAAATGTTGGGCGAGCAATGGCCTAGATGAGTAGAGTATTAGGCAGGCAAGGGGTTCGATAAGTGAATCATGAGATGAATACGAGTTTAGTCAAATAAAATGATGAGCGAGTAAAGTTAGAATGCACAGTATCTAGGTGAGAAATGACAAGGGCAGGCAATGAAAAAGGCGGGCATGGGAAAGACGGGATTAGCATCAGGAGAGTAATGCACGAGACAAGCAAGTTCAAGGGCAAGAAATTGGGCGACTTAAGAATTAGGTAGGTAAAGGTAGGCAAGCTGTTGTCCAAGACATGTTCTACGAGCAAAGTAGTACGAGTCCAAGCAAATACACAAAAAACGTTCCTCGTCCTAACTTGCATCCGAGCTAAAAAGAGTTCATTCCCTCACTGTATTGAGAAGCTGGTTGAGCAAATGTTCAGAGTCTTATTTTTCCCGTACCCTTGGTGAAGCCTGATCAAATGCTCAGGAGAAATTTGGACATGCTCTAAAGTAATTTGAGAGTCCTCAAAAGCGTGCAAGCACTCTCACAAAAAAAATCCTACCCCGCCAATATGACACCGCTTTGAGAATAGTCACGGACACACATACTACTTGACCATACGCAGAGGCTTTCCACCACATGTGAGGCACTCACAAGTGGCGGAACCGAGCTTTTCGTTCCTTGGTTGAGCTTTTGAGACTCACAAAACTCGCCCTTTCCGCCACTTCCATTTGCCTCATCTGGAATAGATGTGGACAGCTTGATGGTCACCAAACGCCAGAACAATCCCCACAACATGTAACAAAGGACCAATGACACCGATCTTATCCTTTTATCTCTCTGTAGGTCATCACTAACTCTTTCACTTTAGGTCTCCACAACTTGCTACTTCTCCTAATGCTACTTAACTCTCTCTCTCTCTCTCTCTCTCTCTCTCTCCCTCTCTCTCTCGTTTGCCCTAGCCAACACTCCAAGAAAGAAAACCCTAGCGTCTGAAGCTTAAGCTGAACCATTTCACCTCACCGGCTTCCCCTTTCTCTTATTCTCTCAGAGTCTGAAGGTTTCACCTTCTCTTCTTGAGCTCTTTCACCCTCTCGTCTATCTTGTAATTAGCACATAAACCCTTTTCATTTCCAAGGATTCTAACACATGCACCCAAAATGTATGAGGAATGTTAGTAGTCTCGACATGAAAATAAACTCCTTTTTTTTTTTTTTTATATTTTAAAGAAGAGTCAGTAGCCACCCACATAGCAGCCCCTATCCCAAGTTTATTAATAAGCCCTCACATATGGCGGAGGAATACCGTGGTAACATTCATGACATCAAAACATTCCAAATAAAAAACAAACTCAAGTGACCAACCAACAAGGAGCATTAAAATCTAAACATGCCTAGAAACAAGCTAAACATGCCTAGTGACAACATCATAATAAATCTAAACATACCTAAGAAAAACCAATAAAAACTAAAGACGAATGTTAGGAAGTCCTACCTTGTCTAACCGAATCATACCTTTTATGTGCCGAGGTAGAGAACCAAAAGAATTAAAACTCATGTTAACGCCTTGTTCACCTAAACGGGCCAAGGCGTCTGCTGGAGAATTCCCTTCTCTGAATTGATGCTCAATGGTAAATTGTAATCCTCGTAACTTATCTAACAAATCTTCCCAGTAATCCCATAAGTACCACACCGAACACCTTTGACATTTTAACCAATTAACCACCAAACTGGAATCGCATTCTAAAGCTATATTTGTAAATCCCATCTCCTTACAAACACCCACTCCCACAATTAAGGCACGAAGTTCAGCTTCATTGTTGGTCCCATGACCAAAATGAGAAGAAAAGGCCACCATAAAATTCCCAAACGAATCTCAAATGAGACCCCCTCCACCACAATTACCTGGATTACCACGGCAACTACTGTCGACGTTCAGTTTTACCCAACCATTTGTTGGTTTCTTCCAGCTAATTAACCACGGTGACCTTCTCAGGGTAGTACTAAAAGGCACTTCAAGAGCCCTTAGAATATTCTGGTCTGTATCTGAAATCTCCCAACGCTGAAGCAAAAGTGTGGATATGTTCCTAAGCCATACCTTTATAGCAGTCCAAACCTCCCTTGCCGACTCCTGCACTCCCTCCATCCTTGCCTTACACTTCCTCAACCATAATCTCCAAGTGATGATGGACGGTAGCAAGCCAAGAAATATTCCTCTATGGCTGGACTTTTTGGCATATCTGAACCACCCTTGAACCGTTTCCCACCAAGAACGACCCTCCATGCGGTTGATACCCAAAGTAATCGACGCCATGTTCCAAACCTGCATGGAAATACTACCCACTCTCAAAACATGGTCAAAAATTTCAACCTCCCTCAGCACACAGCGGTCGCAATGTGACACCATGGGAATAGCTGTAGCTTGAATGCGAACATCGACTGGCAATGCTCCAAATCTTGCCTTCCACATGCACATCGATATCTTTTTTGGCAGCAATTGATGCCAAACCCAGTCCACCTCAGGTCTCTCAACACCCCTTACCTGAAGTAAATTCCAAGCACTACTAGTCGAGAAACACCCATCTACTGCAGGTTTCCAGATCATAACGTCCGATCCTTCTCGCCCGACTATTATTTTACGTGTGATTTTGCCAGCTTGTTCTTGACCAACGAGTTCCACTAGCTTATCTTCATCCCATGAACTATTCAACCATACATCCTGGATTTTAATTCCAGCATTGATAACCTCATATCTGTTGCACAGAGGACCAACCATTTATCAAACCAGAATGAAGACTCTCCATTCCTCACTTTCACTGCCACATTCTCAACCACTTCAAGAATTACACTGACTATAGACCTCCAAAAATGGGAGGCTATGGGCTGTGCTTTAGCTAGCATCACATGTCCAGTACGTAAATATTTCGCACGGAAGAAACTTGTCCAGATGGAGTCTGTAGTTAAGAGGCGCCAGACAAACTTCATATGTAGTGATCTCTGAACTTCCGAAAAATTCCTAAGACCCAAGCCACCTTCCCTGATTGAGTTGCATAACTGGTCCCAAGCACACCATTTCCTTTTTGATCTACCATTAAATTCTCCCCAAAGAAATGTAGATAAATGAGAATTTAATTTTTTTAAAACCATCTTCGACACCTAAAGAATTGCCAAGAGATGAGTTGCCATGCAAGAGAGGACATGCTTGAGTAATACAAGCCGAGCACCTTGAGAGAGTAATCTCATCTTCCAACCTGCCATTTTATTTTTTATCTTCCGAACAATAGGCTCTAGATCTCTCGATGTTAAACGGCCAGACACAAGGGGAACACCTAGATATGTTACGGGGAAATTCCCCTCAACAAACCCGGTAATTCTAAGCAAGCTCCTCCGTCTTGACATTATAATATGCTTCGAAAAGAAAAAAGTTGACTTTTCTTTATTAATAAGCTGACCTGACCACATCACATATTTATCCAATGTTTGAACCAAACGCCTCATTGAACGCCTTTCACCATTAGCAAAAATTAATAAATCATCTGCATAAAGTAAGTGCAACACCAATGGAGCACCCACAGGATGAGAAAAATAACGTATCCGTCCATCAAAAAATTTCTTTTTTAAAAGACGAGATAGGACCTCTTCCATTATAATGAATAAATACGGCGAGAGGGGATCCCCTTGCCTTAATCCTCAGACCGGCTGGAAGAATCCCTTATAAGTCCCATTCATCATTATGGAGAACTAGGGAGATCTCACACAATTCATCACCAAACTGCAAACTGGAGGGGAAAAACCAAAGATGTGTAGGACACTCTCTAAAAACGACCAATCTACTCGGTCATAAGCCTTGGCCATATCAATCTTGAACATAACATTCCCACCTATTACTTTCTTGTTCAAAGAATGCACCATTTCTTGTGCCAACGTAATATTTTCAAAAATACTCCTACCTGGGATAAAGGCCCCTTGGTCACTTCAAATCAAGCGAGGAAGAAAATGAGTCAACCGTTTAACCAAGATCTTTGAGAAAAGTTTATAAGCCACTGAGCAAAGGCTTATTGGTTTGAATTTATCAAAACTTCTCGGATCCTCTACCTTGGGTATCAGCACAATATAAGAAGCAGAATAGAAGCGAGGTAAAGGATTACCCAAGAAAAATTCTTCCGCTGCCTCGATTAAATCCTCTTTGATAAAATCCTAACAATGAATATAAAATGCCAAGCAAAAATCGTCTGGCCCAGGTGTACTATCCTTCTGGATAGTACAAATTCTGGATAGTTGCTAAGGCTTCTGCCACCTCCTCACAAAAAGGTGCCCGAACAAGTTCCATATTTTCTTCCTGGGATATATCTGCATCAATCAATGATGATAAATTCCCCTGCGCCACCACGTTTGGCATCGAGAGGAAATTCTGGAAATAAGTGGTCGCACCCTCATGAATAATTTCTGGTGTCTCCAAGACACTACCATCTTCTAGTACCATCTGGGACAGAAGCTTCTTCCTCTTTTGGTTAACACTAGCATGGAAAAAACTGGTATTTTGATCACCCTCCTTCAACCACTTTTTCTTGGCCAATTGTGACATACGGGTTTCTTCTCTATGCTCCCAAATGTCCAACTTTGCTTTGGTAATGAGATATCCACTCTCTATCTCCTCATTATAACTGTTTTGGAACTGACTCTCGAGCATTTCTAAATGTTCCTTTAGCACTTTGATGGTCTGACTCACATGCCCAAAAATATTTCTATTCCATGTGCTCAATGCAATCTTTACTTTCCTGAGTTTTTCAGCCAATTTGTAGAACCCAGAAGATGGCACCGGTTCACGCCAAATCGCCTCAACAAAAGGCTTAAAACCTGCATGTTTACACCACATGTTTTGAAAATGAAAAGGATGAGGGCCATAACTTACCTCCGATCATTTGAAATGTAGAAGCATCGGCCAGTGGTCCGAGTGTTTGCTTGTCAAATATTCAAAGAACGCCGATGTATAAGAACACCCCAACGACGAATTTATGAGGGCACAATCCAAGCATGCCCAGCTACGTGTGCGTCCATCATGACCATTACACCATGACATACGCCTACCTTCCACTGCAAGGTCTAGCAACCCACAAGAATCCAAACACTCATTAACTCAACCATGGACTTTAACGGCCGTGGATTCCCACCTACTGGCTCCCGATCATCTCGAATGATGTTAAAATCCCCCACTACCAACCATGGACCCTCCATACAAATTGTCTTTAAGCTATCCCATAATCCCCTCCTCTCCCTCGGATTACATTTTGCATAGACAAAAGTAACTAGAAAATTTTCGACACCATTCCGGACCCAGCCGGTAATCATTTGATTAGACATACACAAAACATCAAACTCATACAACTCACTCCAAAAAACCCATATTTTACCACCCATCTCAACATTGCTGCAATAATTCGAAAGTCCCAACAAATAGGACAGTCGATTCATTTTACTAACTTCCAAAAAAGGTTCCGAGATCGAAACCATAGCCACCTTAAACTTCCTCACCAACCGACACAAATGTTTCCTCGAGGTGCCTAACCCCCGCACGTTCCACACTAGCATATTTTCCATCACAAGTTTAGTTTTGTAGGATGGGATAAAACCCGCTGGGATTGACGTATCGTATGTTTTTTGCCGCTAACCTTCAAAGAGACTTGGAGTTCAGTATCTGAGTCATAACACTTCTCTTTCATTAACGGTGGGGACTTGCATCCCGTTTCTCCATCAAACAAGCTCTCCGTCCTGCCTTCATCTGGAAGGGGTACCTCTACAGTTGTTAAATTAGCTTGGCACTCTAATTCTAGTAGCTCGGAAACCAGAGCCATATGCCCCTGCTTACTGTCCTTCCTCCCAGACATCTCTCCCAAAGTATCCCATTCCACCACTTGCATTTCGTCTTGGGTCAGCACTATAGACCCTCCTCGATCTTGTACTACACTCAGACCCTTTGAGAAATCTGTTCCCACTGTCTTCAGCACCTCCTCTGCCACCACATCCTCACAAACCAGAGTGCCAACACCTTCAAGGCCAGAACAATCTAGCGGAACTTCTACTGTCATGTTCTCCGAATGAAAAGTCTCCATACATTGTCCATCATTTGTCATAATCTCGCCTTCCTCTAATTCAATAATGGTCAAATCATTAAACACTTGTTTTCCTTCATCACTATCCTTACAATCCGTTGAACTTTGAGGAACTTCCTTCGAAATCGAGAGATCCGTATGCACTTCATTCTCTTTTGTCACTTTCTTCCAATCCTGACGTGGAACCGTGATCCTCTCCCTACCCGAACTCTTCCTGTACTCACCTATTCTGCATACCGCTGCCGTGTGTCCTTGCTTACAACATTTATTGCAATAGAAGCCATGCTCTTCATATTTCACCGCCTGCCAGAGAGTCTTATTCGCAGACACCACTATCGGGAAGCCTTGCACCGGGTCTTCAGATCCACTTCAACACATATGCGCGCACCCGTTGCTCTCGTTTGGTTCAAAGTTGTATGGTCTATGCCCAAATAACAACCAAACCAAGTGGCTAAAATCTACAGGCAATCCTGCCTATATAAATGCATGGGTAGCCCAGGAAAGAAAATCCACTGCGGTGCTAGAGAGGATTCAATATGAAGATCAAAATCCTTCGTCCATTTGAATAAACGGAACACACAGCCTTCCATCAATCTGCCTTCTCTAGCCCAGGCATGCACAAAATCCCTTTCCGATTGCAACTGTAGAAGCACATGATGTGCATCCATGAAACTAATTGTAGGACTCTCCAATAACCCCCAGGATTTAATTATATGACGCTGAATCTTTCTATCGGAGGACGTATACAAGCAAACTTCAAAACCAGAGCAAAATGAAAATCATCGGCTGCTTTCGACATCTCTAGATCAGTAAAAATGAACCTGGTTCCCCGTTTATATCTACCGAATATCGCATCGGCATCTTGAAGGAAGACGAATCCTGCTTCACCATTGCTTGTGCGTACGTTGGCTTAACCAGAGCACCACTAGCAATGTCCCCCATGGATGTTGAAGACACCAAAGGGGGCTGGAGTGCCGCCATGGGCACGCCCTAGGACTAGAAACCAAAAAATTCCTAATAAGGCAAGTCTGAGAATTGCGGAGCGTAAATGGAAATAAACTCAGAGCATCAATGACTATGAGATAAGTGACGTCCTTGACAATGCTTACAATGAGTGTTAAATGATTATGAGATATGCTACATCCCGTTTTGATTTATTCTTATCGCCTATGTTATGTTGATAGTAATAGAATACTGGTTCATGGTTTATGGGTTTACACCAAATATGTGCCTTTATTTTTCCCCTACAAAACTTTTGTTATATGTTTTATTTTCCATTTTAGTGGATTGTCCTTGTGTGTCGTTGCTTTTTTACACTCGTCACTACTTCACCGAGCACTTGTGGGTCGTCTTCCCCGGTGACGCCTACTAGTGCGTGGTGAATGACCGAGGAAAATATTTTCCACCGTATCTACTGTTCTGCTTCAAGTCCTCATACAGAGACATTTACGTGGGTCTTTGGTTTTTACCCTGCATTTTTCATTGGCGATTTTACCATATCTTTTACATTGTTTTGAATGAATAATCCCTATGTAATATCATGTTGGTTGGTTCCATGCTGTTTGTTTTTTAAGTGCATATATAATCATGTTGCTTAAGGCATTGGGAAAATTTGCCATATTAAAAGAATATATGTATTTTTTGCTTGGGATGTTTTACTTTTAAACACACGGGTAACACTTATGTTGACTAGAAATCAATATGATTTAAGTTAAATGCTTTGTATTCCAAATACTCAAGTTTTAAAATTAATTGCTGGTTGGGTTCTTGATATTTACTTTCAAGCTTCATGGCTGCTGTTTTGGATGATGTTTGCTTGAATTCCTATATATAAGATGCCCGAGGTTCAATTTAAAACTACGGTATTTCTTTGCTCGGTTTATTATTTCGATAAATATATTTTATTGACCTTAGATCTTATGTTTATATTGGAAAATTCACTGTCTCTACATACATTGTATCAATTATCATGGTTTTCAACTTACTGAGACTTCTTGAAATCTTACCATGGTAGACCCACAACGATCTTTACACAGTGATCCAAACCATTCAAATATCTTGAACGTTGATCCAAAAATTGTGTAAAAATTTCAACATCACTTGTTGAAAAATTTTGATCTGAAGCAGATTCAGCATGTAGGGCAACCATTTTATCCTACACACAAGAGAAAGAATTAATATTGTCACAAATATTCAAATATATTTAATTAAAATATATTATAATACTTACATAATTTTTACTGGTATCGGGATGAGTCACTCTTCATTACGATTAGTATGTGATGCAGCATATAATTTTGTCAGATCATAATTGGTATCTGACTCTTGCTACTAGAGACATTTGTTGAGATATAAAGTCATTATAATACCTCCAAATAACAAACTATATACAATAAAAAATATAAAATAACATTACCAATTTCTTAGAGAGACAATAGAAAGATCTTGAGCTCCATGATGATGAATCTTTAACTTCAATCTATTTGTTTTGTTTATAGAACTTCATTCCTGCATAGAAGTTGTAAATATTAGGAAGCAAAAATTATAAATAGGACACGTAAAAAAATTTATTTAATTTACCTTATACGATGGATACTCAAACATGTGACAAAGTTTTTTCAAATCGAAAGGTCGGACATCCTAGAAAGGATGTTGGCGTGCATATTCCTTATTCTCAAACTTATTATAATGCTCATGACACCTCACTTTATATTTGTGAAATGCATTACACATAAGCTTATCGACAGTCTTATGCTCATTTCTCCAACCAAAATTTAGTTCGAAGTCATCCTTGAAAAAATATATACTCAAAGATATTATCACCCACAATATTCTAAATTTTGCATACGTATTAAATAATATAAATATAAATTAATTATTTAAACAGTACCAAACAACGCTTCTTGTTAAGCACTTTCACATATTGGGAGAATTTCTGCCATGAACTCGTAGCCAGAGGTGCATAAGTTCATGTAAGAGCACTCATATGCGATGCAAACCAAATTGTTGGTTGTCCTTCGCCTCTGGTATGTTCATCAAGAATATTAACCTTAATCTTACCCACTTTACGATATTTTTCCAATGTCACGCCTCTAGTAGTCCCTCGACCTTGATGTGATTATACTATTATCTCTACAAAATATAATATTCATTTAGAAACGAAGTAAATGATGGTTAGAAACGATGTAATATGTATGAATGACCTAAATTGAAACAAAATGACTATTAGATTTTTACCTTATTCTTTAGAGTCAATATCTAGTGATGAGTCACACGGAAAGCTAGGAACAGGTGGAGATGGGATGCGAACTTCATTCCTCTTCGGTGACATAATTTTGAAATACTGATACATTCATTACATAAAAGGTTTGTCTCAAGTGTAATGTGAACACAAAACTGATCAATCATCTATATTAGTTTCATAAAGTATTATTATATACAAGCGTATACTATATATCATATAGTGATATAGTGATATAACATGTACTATATAGTCTATAATATATATAGTATTATATTATAGTGATATATGATATATTATAATATGGTATATATTCCAGTTGAGCACCCTTGTCTTGAGCATCTCATTGATCCCATCATTTCAAAAGAGGAGAATGTCTTCCTTCTTCGTGCACCTATAATAGAGGAAGTTTTTGATGCTTTGTCTTCCATACCGACTCATAGCACTCCGGGTCCTGATGGGTTCAGTTCGGATTTTTAGAAAAGTTGTTAGGAGGTGGTTAAAATTGATGTGTGGAATGCAGTCTTGGAATTCTTTACGGCCAAGCATCTTCCCATGTTTTTTACGGTGTCATATTTGGTTTAATACCAAATGTGGATTCGCCTATAGGTTTTGATAAGTTCCGCCCTATTATCCTTTGCTATGTTTTTTACAAAATTTGCTCCAAGATTATTATGAATCACTTAACATGTCTCTTGCCTCGCCTGATTTCTTTGGAGCAAGGAGCCTTTATTCCTGGAAGAAGTATCTTTGAGAACATTAGCCTTACCCAGGAAATGGTTCACTCTATTAATAAAAAAACTCGTGGTGGAAATATTATGTTGAAGGTGGATATGGCGAAAGCATATGATCGCGTGGATTGGAATTATTTGAGAACAGTCTTGCGAAGGTTTGGCTTTTCTACTCAGATCTATGATCTGGTTCATTCTTGTATTACAAGCCCCTGGTATTCGGTTATGATGAACGGTATAGTCAAGGGATTCTTTCCGAGAGGCCAAGGTTTTCGTCAAGGTGATCCTCTGTCACCTTATTTGTTTATCATTCAACAAGAGGTCCTATCCCAGAAGATTCATTGTAGCGTAGCAGAGAACAAATTTGGCCATTTTCATCAGGCCCAAGGTACACCTATTGCTTCTCATTTGATGTATGCTGGTGATGTAGTTATTTTTTCTAATGGAAGTCAGAGATCGGTTAGAGTACTTCAGCAAATTTTGAGTCAATATGAACGATGGTTGGGATAGACTATTAACAAACATAAATCAACTTTGTACTGCTCGGACAAAATTCCTCTTACTTGCAAGTGGAGTCTATTACGACATACTAGTTTCGTGGAGGGGACTTTCCCTTTACAATATCTAAGGGTGCCTATAATTCTGGGGCGTTTTAAGCAGTCTCATCTTGAATGCATGGTGAATAAAGTGAGGAAAAAAATCAGTGGTTGGAAGATGAGGCTTTTACTGGCGGAAAACTTGTTCTGTTATGGCATGTTATATCTAGCATGGCCCTTCACCTTTTTGCAGTTTTACTGGTCCCTCAAGCTACTATTAACAAAATTCACAGGTTGATGAGTTCTTTCTTTTTGGGGAGAATCCAATGGGCGAGATAGAAAGAAATGGGTGGCCTGGAAACATATTTGCAGCCCGGTGGAAGAATGGGGACTCGGTTTACGACATCTCTAGGACACTCAGAGAGCCTTACATATACGGTTTGCTTATAACCTTCTACAAGGTACTTCTCTATGGGCTAATTTTTTTCAAAACTAAATATGTGGGATCAAAACCTTGGTTTCTAATAGATGCTACTAAAGGGTCAAGATTTTGGAGAATGGTTGGTAATTGTGTTCCGTCGCTGTTAAATAATTCTAAATGAAAGATTAGAGAAGAAGAGATTTTTTTTTTTTGTCTGGTATGATAAATGGAGGGATAATAGTCCTCTAATTAATGATATGCCATTAGTGGATTCACCTCTACTGAAAGTTAAAGAGTGTAAGTTGTCGGATAGTTAGGATGTGGATCTTCTTGAGAACTTAGTAGGTCAAGATAATGTGGATGATATTTTAGTCGCTTTATCTGGGCCTAATTCTGGAAAAGATGTACCAGTTTGAACTCCTATAGAGACAGGTATGTTCTCTACCAAATCTGCATGTTGTATTCATTTCAGAGGTTCCTCTCTTGATTCGCACGCTTGGATTCGGCATAAAAGTCTTTCGTTAAAAATGTCTATCCATTTTTTGATGGCTTGGCATATGGCCTTGAGTGTGGATGATAGATTGCGTCGTTTTGGCATTCCTCTTGTTTCCAAATGTGATCATTGTATTGTAGGCCATCATGAAGATATTAACCATGTTCTCTTTGAGGGTGAATTTCCTCAAAAAGTATGGTATTCCTTTTGGTAGATCTTGAAAATTTAATTCTGTGACTTGGTTCAGGCGTACTAGCTCTTCCTCCCAGGTGGGTTTTATAATCGGTATCATGCCCATCATTGTTACTTGGTGTCTTTGGAGGAGAAGATGTCTTGCACAAATGGAAGGTAATTTGGAAACTCATGGAGCTGTTGTTCATTCTATTTGTGTGTGGATAGGCTCCCTTTGTCATTAGGCTAAGAACCCAATAGGTTGTCCCACAGGGATGGCATGATCCTGGAGGTCCTGCGAATTAAACCGGTTGCGCCAAAAGCTAACTGTTGCAAAGTGGTAAAGTGGCTTAAGCCGCCGTCGGGGTGTTGCAAGTTGAACACTGATTGTAGTAGTCTCGGTAACCCGGGCTCTTGTAGCATTGGTGGTGTTATTCATAATGATTTAGGTTGGCTTGTCCAGGCCTTTGCCTATCCTATTGGTTTTGGATCTAACAATAGAGCGAAACTCCTAGCGCTCCTTAAAGGTTTGAGGCTTTGCAAATCATTAAATATTTCAAATGTGATAATAGAGATTGATTCGATGGTGGTTATTTCTTGGTGGAATAGAGGGCAATGTGGTGTTTGGTACCTGAAGGATTTTTGGGAATAGCTTGTTGGTTTGACTCGTACTCTCAATTGTTGTTTCTAGCATGTGTTCTGTGAGGGTAATAAGGTGGCGGATTGGTTAGCCGCCTTAGGCGCATAATTGGTTTACTCTAATAACTGTAACTTGCCCGGATTCTTAGAGGATTGCTCCGGTTGGACTTCTCTAGCCTTCCCTCTTTAAGGTGTTAGTAGCCTGTTTTTTGTGGTTTTGGTTACCTTATTTTGATATATAGGCTTGTTCAGTTTGTTTTCTTGGTTGTGGTCTTGTTGGATATTTTCTCCCATGGGCCTTGATAGGGGTTACTATTGAACATGTGACTTCCCACTCTTCATTAAAGTAATAATAATAATAATAATAATATGGTATATATTATATGATATTATATGATATATTATATTATAATACTATATCATATAATACTATATCATATAATATATACTAATATACTATATGATATTATTATATATGATTAGTATAAACTATATGATATTATAATTAGCATATACTAATACTATATATTATAGTATTTACATATGAAATCACTATATGATATATCATACATATCATATCATATGATATATACTATATGATATGTTAAATATCAAAAATCAATTAATTTACTAAATTTGAAATAAATACAGTTTGAACAGTATATACTATTGTTCGAGTGGTAAAATAGTCTTAAAACCATTCGAACGTATAACATAGCATTCGAACGGATCTGTACATATAAGGTACAAGGGAGGCTTTTGAAAGCTGTCATCGCTCCCATAACAACCATCAAAATTTTGAACGTAACCCAACTTAGTTGAACACCGTCGTCACCCACCGTCGTCACCGCCATCGTTGAAGACTCAATCATTTCAAGAGGTACAATCCTTACATTCGAATAATGGCTGATTTATATAGGTTTTGTTAGATTATTTGTAAAAACTAGGAAAACTTAGTTTTTTCGTTGATGGCCATCATAGGTGGCCGGGAATCCACTGTAGGCTGTTAAATGAGTGTTGTGTACTTGTTATTTTTGGAAGGAAATCAGTGGATTCCTTTCATTTTCATGGCCACTAAGTTGACTCAGCTATGGCTTAGTTCGATCCATATACCGATCGAATGAGTTTGTATGCATTCGAATGGTAGGAACTCAAACGTCGAACGGTTGAGAGGTTCACCATACATGTGCACTGAATTTAATTTTAGTGTTCGAACATATATCTTTCGAACGGTACTGTAAAAATTATAACGTTCGAACGGTTAGGGATTCGATCAAACGGTATTACAAAAATCAGTTTCTCGTTGTTTTAATTAGTATATAATTTTGTGAATATTCATGTATTATATTTTATAACTAATGTTGCATATATATATTTTTTATTTTTTAAATTTTAGGTTGATAATGTCTTATAGGGGATATAAGCACGGCAGACTAGGACAACCTTCCATCAAAACAGTTCGAGAGAGGATTATTTTATTAGAGCGTCAGGTGAAGATTTTTCTCTTTTTGACTCTTATATGGGAGGGTCATTCATTGACATCATTTTTCATTGATTGTGGTTGGACACCAATCCTCAACCAGAAGAACGAAGCATGGGACCTTGTTTCTTAAATTGACATTGTTTCTGAGTTCTATAAAGAACTAGGTGGTGCCAGACCTGATGATAGAGGGGCATACACGATCCGAGGGGCATACACCATAAAGAGCTTGCTGATTTTATTGATATTCCTTGATTGCGTACTGCATATCTGAAAGTGGTGTCCAGAGAGTCTCTAGCTTTGAGTGATGGGGAGACGGTTGAGGATGAGGGATCTTATATACATGCACTCAACGACCTCTCTGATCATGAGGTGAGACAGTTGGTTGTTGGTTCATATGTTCCTCCCTATGATGGGACGAAGAGTATCAAATAGACAAATCTATTTGATTTCTTCAAGATCATGAACTTGATCATCACCAACAACATTGATCCTCGGCAACATAAGACAAATGTTGGCATGGATTGGGCGAATTTTATTCTACGCATTGCTCGTGGGGTTCATGTCGACCTAGTGGCTTATATATTCATTAGGGATCAAAGGCCCAATACATTACAATGGATATATTGTCATTCGGAATCTGATCACACGATTTTTGCTACATGTCGGGGTCATGTAAGATATTTCTGAGCTTGTTTGGGAGTCGATGAGACTAATCAACTCCTCCACCTTGTCATGAAGCACAAGACACTCGAGATTTCGTATTCGTGGTCCTATTCCAGACCTGGTTGATACTTAGAGAGATGCACACCCGAGATATTGTGGAGTGTTGACTGGTGAGACAACCATGCAGGCCGAGGCATCACACACAGCTACTCATGAGGAGATGACAGATATAGTGCGTGCAGAGATCAGCAGACCGACATCAACGGTGATTGATGTAGTGCTTATGGAGATCCGTGCTACCATGTCTGACTTATGTTCAGAAATTAATGCTAGCATCTCTAACTTACGTACATAGATTGATAATGTAGTTGTTATATATTGTGAATATATTATCGATCAAGAATATTATTACTAATATACTTTAGATTACTATATATTATTTATATGTAATATACTATACATTACTATATACTGGAACTCTTTCGGAACGTTATTTGAGCAAGAAACTTGCAACGCCAATCTTTAGTCCACTGTTAAGATCTTGGTGGAGAAAAAAATGGGTTTTTCAAAGGTTGTCGGTGGTTATGGTACTTATAGCTTTCGGCGTCGGACTTGTTTACTATGCATCCACTAGGTCTGGGAAACTTGGCATTTAATCTCTATTTGGGTGTCACTTTCAATGCCTTGTCCAACACTGGTATCAGTGTCTAGGTTTACCAACAATTAGGTCTAACAGTCCGAGGGAGAAAAGGGTTGTCGCTGCGACACAGGGCCAAATGTGTGAGAGGGAGATTATTGGGGTTATCCTACATCGGTTGTGGAAGGGGCTGGTGGTCAGTTTATAAATGTGCGGGGAAACCTCACCTCTTAAGCTAACTTTTGAGATTGAGAGAGGCTCATGACGACCCAACACGGAGTTGCATTGACTCAAAGTTTACTAGTGAAACTGAAAATTGAATGGTGGTCTGTGCAGGTTTGGGGAAGGGGTGTCTTTCTCATTGTCATCTTCTTTTCTTTTCGGTTTCTTGCTACTTCATCATCTTTTGAGCCCATAACCACTCTGCCCATCTTTTTCACATCATCATTCACAGAAGAGAACAACCTTAGTTTCTTATCTCTGTTTTTCCCCTTCCTTTTCTACTTCAAGTCATATCCTCTCTCTGACTACTTTTGAAATCCTTATTCCCTAGATTTCCCTAAAACCTTAATTTATGGCTGGTATAAACTGTACACTGAGAATCTCTATGAGAAATCGGTGTTTATTTCAATTTGCAATGATGATTCACAAATTGAAACAATAAAGAAATCGAAAAAAAGGAATTGTCACTGTATATTACTAAGATTCTCTTACAGCATCTTTACAGCTGCATTTGTATTTTATTTTATTTTTGGCTGCCTTGGAAAGTACATAGCTCTCTAAACGATGATTCGCAAATTGAAACAACAGAATATGAAGAAGAATGAACTGTGAGGTCATGTGAGAGATATATTTTTAGGAGGAACTTGAGACGATAAACATTACAAACAATTAACCAATATGTTGCTTGAGAGGGACTGGGTTGAGTCTGCAGATACATATAACTTCGGCTGTTGTATATCTTCCAAATGAGACATTTATATATGCTTGTTTGAAAGGATGATTTGGATGAGATGGAGACGCGCAGTATGGAAGAAGCAAGAAAAGCTTATATTGCTGCTGCAAAAGAAAAGCAAGATGAAGAATCTTTTACTGCTGCTGTCAGTGCAAGGTTAGATCTTCAATCATTTGTTCTAAAGGCCAAAAGTTAAGCCAGGGACCCCTTGAGCTCTTTTGAGTCCTTCCACACTAGTCCCTTGTGTTCTACCAAGCTTTACACCTTGCTTTATGCTCCCGGTTGAAAAAACATAAATATTCTTGTTTTTGGTTTTGTTTTTCCCCCATCTCCTTGTTTTTTCTCCCCTTCTGTTGCTGGGTCGCTGTTAATTATCTTAATGATGTAAGGATAGAACGTTCCACTTATTTTTCAAATATGAATCAAGTTCTCAGCTTTCAATGCGAGCTAATAGATTATGTTAATGTGAGAGAGAGTGTCTTCTCATTTCAGTTATTAAGGAGCTGAAAGTTCAAGTTGTGCCTATTATATGAGGAAAAATTATATTTACAAGCCGGTGTGAGAGAAATACCCACCACTCAATTGACATATATAATGATTTGATTGGCAAAAGAAATTTAAAATTAAATCCATTTATAAATTAAATTATGACATGTCAATGGTGTGTAGAATGTATCTTCCATATTCTTGCTTGTAAGTAACATTGCTTCAGTAATAACTTCTGCAATGTTATTTTCAGTTGTTTTCTCCATTAACTCCTCTGCATCCGTTTTTCCTTCACGGTCCTTTTCTTTTGCACTGTACTAGTTGTTATGAGGTGTTTATTGGGATCTCCCACCCTTTACTCTTGCATTCCTCTATTTGTTATTAATATATAAACTTGCTTAAAAATATAAATAATAACAAAAAACCAAATACATAACATGTTTAAGAAAAATCAAACCTAGTTTATTTTGGCTATATATGACAAGTGATAGAAAAGGCTTGCTTTGGGTAGCCAATGGGAAAATTCGAAGGAACCAGCCAGCCAAACCTCGTAGTTGATGAAAGTAAAGTGGCTACTTGGGAAATATGGATTTAGGTTTTAATCAGCATACTTTTCACTTTCCATTGCAAGGAAAATACCATGCATGTCATCGATCCATCTCATCATTGTTACAATTATAGATATCAAGCTAAATTAAATCCAACCACATCTTTTACAAGAAAAGGAAAAATTAATCTCTAAAAAATTACACAAAAATATTAGCTAATAAGAACAAATTTTTGTTCAACAAGAAAGTAAAGTGGATACATAAGCCTTAAGGGAGTTCTTTCTCCTATAAGGTGGTTGATGGTCGCAAGCAGTATGCGTGAAAATTGAAATTACATTTGACACATTCATAAGACAAGGGGTTTGTACAAGCTTTGCCACATTTCTTACACAGAGGCTCATGTTCAATCTTCGGAACCAAAGTAAGGGGATGTTGGTGTATATCAAATGTGCAAGCTTTCTCAAACTTGACATTTAGGAGATTCCCATGGATGCATTTGGGATGAGTTGGGTAAAGGCAATCTGCACAATAGTAGAACCAACGTTTCGGATCTCGCTTTTCTTCGCAGATGTCACAAAAATATTCACCAGACTCATCTTCTGGAGTATAGCAAAGTGTGAAAGGATGTTCATGCTCTCTGTATCTTATCGTATATGGCAGTGTTAAACATTTGAAGTCCACAATGAAATCACAATCAGCACAGCGGAATTTGTATCCTTGACTTGAATTGCAGCAACTACATTTTCTGTAATATGACAGTGTCGAAAGAATAAGTTGGTGCTCGTGACAAGCATGTTTAAACATATACGGGATTAGACTACACTGGACATCAAGGTGAAAATCACATCTGCCACAATGGTAAAGGAAGCCATTACAAATATGGTGACAAGCATTACACACAAAGAAGCTCTGAATATGCGGTGATCTTGGGAGGAGCATGAGAGGATGTTGGTGAAGTGGGTGTCGGATTTTTCTTGATAATTCAACACAAGATTTATGAAGAAAGAATCCACATTGAGCACAAGTGTAAAAAGGAGGAAAAATGGACCGCACACACCCATCACATTTCTCGTTGATCCCATGCTTGTCAATGAGCTCCAAGTCATGCTCATGACTGAAATATTTGATTTTTGTAGCTATTTCAATTCCGTCTACCTCGACTTTGATCATTTTGACAATAAACGTTGATGAGCCAATGTATTCATCAATTCCTATATCTTCATATTCCAATATAGTTTTTGATGACTCACTAAACTCTCTATCTTCAAAATTCTGCATAAATGTTTCATCTCTATCTTCCTTGCTTGTAGCACAATGAGGATGGGCAACAAAATCACAACTTGAGCAATAATAGATCGCGTAGTTTGTGTTCACTGTGTCAACACAGAGTTTGCAAACTACGCGGCTCGATTGAGTGGCTGGAAAGGAGTAGGTAAGGTTGAGAGGGTGTTTGTGCCGTATAACTTTGACTACCAGTGGTAAGGAAGTGCAACCCGAGTGAGCCACAAATGAACACATGTTACAAAAGTAAAACATGCTACTGCCTCCCCTCCCACAAGCATTACAAGTGAATGTAAACGATTTCTGCAGTAGTGTTAAAGGGTGGTCATGAATTTCAGTTTCGAGGGTGAGCGGTTGTTCAATTGATGGTAAGGAAGTACAATCTGGGTGGACGACGAATGAACATGGAGCACAAAAGTAAAACATGCCATTGCCTTCCTTTGCACAACGATCACAACTGAATTTGAATAATTTCAGCATAAGGGTCAACGAATGTTCGTGAACTTCAGCTTCTTTGGTGAGGGGCAGAGAAGAGCACTTGATACAGAGATTGAACTCACAGTGAGAACAATTGTAAGTCATGCCCAAAAGTCTTTTTTTTTTTGCAACTAACACATATTTGCCCCGATTTGTTTGAAATCTGTTTTGAAGGGATGAGAATAAGAGGATGTTTTGGGTGGGATGGGTGTTGCAACTCAGAAGGTAATTCAAAACAAGACTTATGAAGGACGAACCGATAACACTCTTTGCAACTGTAATTAGGACCAGAGACTCTTTCCCAGCACAGTTCACAAAAGGGCATTTCCCCCTCTTCATTGAGGAAGAATGGATGTTCGTGCTTGAAATGTTGAAGCTCCATCTCTCCTAGCCTCTCTATGCTACAAACATCAAGTATTTTAATACTACACACATGATCACGTGTTTTAGAAGATTGGCTCGTGGATTTTACCTGAAAAATATTGTCACAGAAGGTTATGATTTCTTCACATCAATCTCATTGAATGCAGCCATCAAACGGATAATCATCTTCAAATTGAAACAGATCCAAATACTTGTCACAAATAACAATAAATTGAAACCCCAAATCTACCAAATTTTACCTCTCAAACTCATGTTTCCAGCATACAAGGCAGCCCTCTATTTCATAGAAGAAGAAAAATTTAGAGAAATTAATTAGATACAAGTTGAATAAGCAGCCATTAATACTAACAGCCATTAATACTATGTGAAAGGAAAGACCAAGAGTGATTGAGAGGTACTATTGATGACTTTGAGGTGCTGATATGAAAGGTAAGGTGGTTGTGCTTTAGATTAGTAGCTTTTAGCTTATTTAAAGGTAAACAATTTGATCATGTAAAGAATCAAGATGAGGTATATACAAATGAAAATAATTACGTGTTGTCGACGAAGCTTGATTATGATCAAGCCCCAAGAACGTAAGATTTTATATTAAATAGGGATAATTATTGTATGAATCTTTAGAACTTTTTGTCCTGATTAAGAACTAAAGAAAAAAATAAGTTTAGTCGGCTACCTTCTTTCACTAATGACAAAGACAACCATCTCAAATAAGTTCAAAACAATCACATACATCTAAACAAGATCAGACACCCATATTAATCATTCACAGAGAGTCTTTGTATTTGTTATTGCCATTGTCTTTGCTTTCGATGATCAGTATTTATTTGATGATTAATGCCCAGCTTGGTTTGGTTAGCATTAAAGCTAAACAATTTGATCATGAGATCATGAGGTATATAAAAACAAAATAATTACGAGTTGATGAAGCTTAATTATTGTATGAATCTTTAGAACATTTTGTCCTAATTATGAACTAGAGCAAAAAAAACCTAAATGGTCGGCTACCTTCCTTCACTAATGACGAAGACAACCATCTCAAATATGTTCAAAACATTCACATACATCTAAACAAGACAAGACACCCATATTAATCATTCACAGAGAGTCTTTGTATTTGTTATTGCCATTGTCTTTGCTTTCGATGATCAGTATTTATTTGATGATTAATGCCCAACTTGGTTTGGTTAGCATTAAAGCTAAACAATTTGATCATGAGATCATGAGGTATATAAAAACAAAATAATTACGAGTTGACGAAGCTTAATTATTGTATGAATCTTTAGAACATTTTGTCTTGATTATGAACTAGAGCAAAAAAAGCCTAAATGGTCGGCTACCTTCCTTCAATAATGACAAAGACAACCATCTCAAATATGTTCAAAACAATCACATACATCTAAACAAGACAAGACACACATATTGATAATTTGGAGAGAGTGATGTTGGTAAGGATAACAACAATAAAAATAAATAAATAAACAAAGAGAAATGGAACAACAAGAAAGCTCCTAATCTCATTGCTTAGTTTTTGGGTATTTCCAACAAAATTCAATAAAAGAAAAAAAAAAAGAAGAAAAAGGGTATTCTTCCACCAATAACTACCATGAAATTAAATGGCTGCCTTTGATATAGTACTGCAACAGTACTGCACTATATATCTTAATTCCATGACAAAAACTATTTTTTCTTAAGAGAAGCATGGATACATCGAAATGCAATAGCCGAAAGTTGGAAATTGCTACAGATCTTACAAAAGTAAACCCCACAAACTAACATGATTTTACATGATATGTTAGATCTATTTTACAATAAAAATACTTTACAATCTAATGTACCACTTCAACCCATGTCAGTTTATGGTTTAATTTTATGGGATCCTGTTGTGGCTAAAGCATATCTCAATTTTTAAATTGTTTGTTGGCAAAAAGTAATATAAATTTAGTCGGCTACCTTCAAAACAATCACTTACATTTGATCTTATCCACGAATTTCCAATTTGATCTGATGCGTTCTAAGCCATAATATTGTTTGGATCTCCTCTCCATTTCATTTCCTAGAAATTTATGGAATTTGTGCTGCAATTTTCTGTGTTCTAAGTGATTGTTTTGTATTACTAGAATTTTTTCCCAAAGAGAGAGAGATATGTGAACAGTGACATGCTAACATAATCAAGGTCATACAAATTCCTCAAAACATACTCTACTTTTTATGTTACATCGCTAATGATTGAATTTCAACTATTATTCACTTGTATAAACTACAGTAACTACTACCACTTCTCGTTGTACAGAGCCCTACTCACCTTAAACATTGCCAATCATTTAATCTTTGTTTGTATTACTTCTTTCTACCAATAAGTTAAGGCTTATCTTCTTGTCTTCTTTTCTCTAAAGCAACTATCTTCTTTGTCCGATTAACGTGACGTGACATAACATGAAACATTTCGTGGTGAGACATGAAAATAGATGACATATAGAATGACAAAACGTAACATGACATGTATGTGAGATGAATAACATGACATAACATGAAAAAAGTAATCATTTCGTGATATAACATGTAACGTTTTGTGACATAGCATAACATGTAACAAATAACATTTCGTGACATGTCATACCATATAACAGATAACATTTCATGACATGACACAATACTTAATAGATAACATTTCGTGACATGGCATAACATATAACAGATAACATTTCGTGAAATGTCACAACATGTAATAGATAACATTTCATGACATGGCATAACATGTAACAAATAATATTTTGTGACATGGCATAACGTGTGACAAATAAACGTTTCGTGACATAGCATATTTGTGTAATAGATAAAAATTTTGTGACAGAGCATATTTGTGTAATAGACAAACATTGCGTGACAGAATATAATATGTAACAGATGAACATTGCCTGATAGAATGTAACAGACACATATCTAGTGACATGACATAGCATGGCATATATGATAACATAATAACATAGAAAATAATTTCTTTACCAACACACATACACAGTAATCTGACAGTATGTTAGAAGCTAACTTACAATGATCGTTGCGTGACGGATAAAAATGTGTCAAATTCGAGAAACGGTAAGTAGATATTTCTAAACGTTAGAAACTCATCACTAACAGTTTAGAAATATAAAAGTACTTTCTTAGAGTAAAGTTACCATTTAACCCCTCTCATATGGAAAAATAACCATTTTATCCATATTTTAAAGATTTTATATTCAACTCCAAAACTCACCAAAATTTACATTCATCATGTAAATTGCATTCGAAATCCAAATATCTTGTTTGAAAAATTTAAAACACATCACAGTTATGTCAAACAAGACAAAGCCGAAACATAGGGGAAATCCCTTGATTTTTGTTGCAATTCGGATTCATTATCAGAAAATTGTTCTAAAAAACTTGATTCTTTTAATTGATAGATTTATTCTTCTTCTGAAGAACTATCTTCCTCTTCGCTTG
This sequence comes from Juglans regia, assembly GCF_001411555.2. Classification (NCBI taxonomy): domain Eukaryota; kingdom Viridiplantae; phylum Streptophyta; class Magnoliopsida; order Fagales; family Juglandaceae; genus Juglans; species Juglans regia. Next base: position 13,706,653 of record NC_049915.1, on the reverse strand, counting down.
AATGTATTATAAAAATATCTAATAATTTTTCTTTTAATGCTTCAGATATAGCTAATTCATTAATCTGTTGTTTGACTTTATAATTTGATTTATAATGTCCAACTTTTCCGCATTTATAACAAACAATCTGTTTTTTTTATTAGTCCTTATAGGACTTTTTAGTGGCTTATTATATATTTGTTTATCTTTTATCTTTTTATAGGGTTTTTTATATTTTCATTTTTTATTAGAATAGTTCTTGTAAAGTCTTTTCCCTTTTTTATGTCTTCTTGAAGGGGCTAATAATGGAGTCTAGCCAAATTGTTCACAAAAGGTACCTAATTCTTTTATTTCTCCATTTGCTTTTTTAATCTTAAATCGTTGCAAGACCATATGCATGAAAAAGTAAATAATATAGGAAAGATATATGAAATAAACTTCTTCATTAAAAATATAATACTTACCAGGAGATTAATTCTCAAAGGAGTTGAAGGTTGAAGACAATAGGAAAAGAAGATTGGGAGATTAACGAAGTGAGAAGGAAGAACTGGAATAGAGAGAGATTGATAGAAGTCTGCAACATAATTGAGACTTCCTAAAAATCTCTGTAATTGATTCTTATCTTTTATTTCATCTGAAAATTTATCAGCAAATTCTATAGCTCTGCAAATTGGTGTAATAGTTCCTTGATAAATCTCATGTCCAAAGAATCTAATTTTATCTTGAAATAATTTTATTTTAGGTGATAAAACTACTAATCCATTTTGTTTGATGATTTGAACGAAAGTATTTAAATGTTTCCAATGTTGTTCAATAGATGAAGAAAATATTAATACATCATTTAGATAAACTATCAAAAAATGAGTAAAATGGGTAAATATCTCATTCATAATATTTTGAAATTCACTAGGAGTATTTTTTTAATCCAAATGGCATAACGTTCAATTCAAAATGTCCAAAAGAAACTGTAAATGCTGTTTTATATCGGTCTTTTTCAACAATTTGAATTTGCCAAAATCCACTTTTCATGTCAACTTTTGAAAAACTGTAGCATTATAAAGTTGAGCTAATAAATCTTTTTTACTGGGAATTGGGTATCTAATCCATTGTACTTTATTTAGAGGTTTATAATTGATGACTAGGCGAGGAACTCCTCTTTCTAATTATGCTTGTTTTTTAACATAAAAAGCAACACAACTCCATGGTGATTTACTTTTTCTTAATAATCATTTTGATCTTAAATCCTTAATTTCTTTTTTACAGTATTCTAATAATTCATTATTTATTTGGATAAGTCAAGCTTTGGTTGGAATATTTTTCTCAGAAAATTTTTTTTCATAGGGTAATTCAACTATATGCTGTTTTCTGTTCTAGAAAGTATTAGGTAGGTTAGAGTATACTTCATTTTCAATTTTTTGGGTTAATAACGGGTTTTTTAATTTTTCTTGAACTCTTTTATATTTTAATTCTTATTTTAAAAAACTTATCTAATTTTCTTTTGTTCTAATTTTATTTTTTGTTAAAAAATTAATTTCTTTAGTTAATGAGACTTCTTTTAAAGAGTTAATTTCTTTTGATATTGGAGAAAATAAGAATTTAAATTAGATTTATTGTTCAAGTATTTTAGTAAAAATTCCTTCTTCTGTTACAGAGAAAGGATAAAGTAGAGCAAAAAAAATATTTCCTATTATTACTTTAGTATTAATATTTTTTACTAAAATAAATGTTGTTTTAAAACAAATTCCATTATTACAGATATGTGTATTGGATAATTTATACTTTATATTTAATTTTGTTCCATTAACTTGAGATAATGTTTCTTTTGTCTTTTCAAAATACTTAGAGGGTATTAATCCTTCTTGTATACAATTTAAATCAGCTCCTGTATCCAATAGGGCAATTGTCGTAAAAGAAAATTATTGGTTAATTGAAATTGTTACCTCAACATACCATTTTCGAAAATTTATCTTTTCAAGGATATTAATGAAACTATCTGTTTTATCCTTTATAACTAAAGTTGAACATTCTCCTTGTTCTTTATTATGTTCTTTATCATGAAAATTATTTCCGTTCTTCTCTATTTTTAATAATATAATTTTTTGTAATAATTGTTCATTTGAAACTTCTAATTTAAGATTTGATATTTTTAAATTTTTAATCTCCTGTTTTATCTCATTGATTTCTTGTTGTATATCTTGTATCGTGATTTTCTATTTGTCGGTTTTAAATCTTCCTATTATTTATGAAAAATTATAAGGTGTTGAGAATGTCGTTACTGAAGTATTTTGATTACTAAAAGTTTCCTTTAACTTTTCTAAGTAATCTTTTATTTCTTGAGGGTTACTAATTTTGTCTATTAACTCTAATATAATGTCTTCTTCCCTTGAAAGTACATTAATAGTCTTGTTACATATATAATTATCTTTATTTAGATAATTACAAATTTGTACTTCATCCTCTTCGGATTCATTATCAGAAGATTGTTCTGAAAAACTTGATTCTTTTAATTGATAGATTTCTTCTTCTTCTAAAGAAATATCTTCCTCTACGCTTGAATGTATTATAAAAATATCTAATAATTTGTCTTTTAATGCTTCGGATATATCTAATTCATTAATATGTTGTTTGACTTTACAATTTGATTTATAATGTCCAACTTTTCTGCATTTACAACAAACAATTTGTTTTTTATTTTTATTAGTCTTTTTAGGACTTTTTAGTGGTTTATTATATGTTTATTTATCTTTTATCTTTTTATAGGGTTTTTTTATATTTTCGTTTTTTATTAGGATAATTCTTGTAAACTCTTTTCCCTTTTTTATGTCTTCTTGAAGGGGCTAATAATGGAGTATAGCCAAATTGTTCACAAAAGGTACCTAATTCTTTTCTAGAAAATTTATTTTCTTTCTCCATTTGCTTTTTTAATATTAAACCGTTGCACATAGTTAATGCAGTCCTATTAATTTTACTTATTATATTACCATATGTGAGATTATGAAAATCAATAGTACCATATGATCATAATAATGATTCTCGTACCTTTTGGGCGAAGTAATATGGAAGTCCGGCTATAAACTTTTCCTTCCAGTATGCCTGTTGGCAATCTTTTCTGATCATAATTGTAGTTAAAAATACATCTTTATACCATTGGAAATCAGATCATTTGGGGAATTTTTAATTAATCAATAAATCACTAATTCTTTCTTTGAATTGAATAGGATCACCAACAAAGTGTTTAGTTAATGCATATATTAATGTGTTTACAACATCTTTTATGGGTAAATCATTTTCAGTTTTAATCACTTGCATGTTTTCATCATATTTATAAACATTTAATATTTGTTACCTTTGTTCATATGAAAGAGAGTGATCCCACCAACCTTTTAATTGGCCAGTAAATCCTGTGACAATAATGTGTGCTACTTGATGATAAGTTTTTCTATTACTTTTATAGACGTTGGCAACCATAATCATTTCTTGGAAATGATTTAATATTTCATACTCAAATAATCTATCTATATTCCATTCATATAATACATCTGGTGCAAAAGTGGATCTTACTATATGTTCTCTTTCCTTGAATTGCATATCCGGTAGAGTTGGCTTAGGATACCAATTTCAAGTAATGGAAACATAGTGTTTATAATCTCTAGCTGTAAAGCTATTAACATGATCTCCTTTAATCTTATTTATTTGTAAATCTAGATTTTTAAATTGGTTTTCAATATTACTAATTTCAGATTCAGATAATACATGTGAGTTTGTCTTACTTAATACATTAACATGAGGTCGTTTTGAGATAGACGCAGCATTACTAATAGTTAATTTTTCTAATTTACTATAGATTTGTTCTAATAAATTATTTTTGCTTTTGGAAAAAGTAGTTTTTAAATGAGATGGAATCTCGTGGGGAACAAACAAATGTGTTTCTTTTTCTTCTTTAATAGTGGGTTTTATAGAAGATATTTGGGTTTCAATTCTTTCTAGTTGTTTACCTATAGTTTTTAAATATAAATTGGTATAATTGTTATGTTGAATTATATTATCAAGATTTTTATCAGTATTTGTAATATTATGTTTTTTTATTGGTGGAGCCAAAATTTGAGTATTTCTTTGATTGAACTTGATAGCTTCAAAAGGGGAGTATTCCTCATAAATAGTTTGATTATTTTCTCCTTTAATCAATTGGTTAGTAGTCCTGTTTATGGTAGATAATCGATTTGATTTATATATCTCAAACCATATAAATAAAGGTATATTAGTCTGTATTTTCTCTAAATCCTCATAATATTTTTCTTGAATATAATCTCTTTCTAATTTTGTAAAAGTTGAGAAAAATATTATTCTTTTGTGACTATTTTCCTCTTTCATATAATTTTGTTTGAGATATTCTTTGTTAATTTTAAATTCTTCTTTATTCAGGATATATATTTGGGCATCATCTCCAACTACTTGTGAGTACGTTGGGGAAGAAGGTTCAGGTTCTTTTTCAGGATTATGAGAGGTGGATGCTTTATCAGGATGGCTAACAGTATATACTAGTGTATCAATAATATTTTCAGGAATAATTTCTCGAATCTGTGTGTCAAGATTCTGGGATCTAGTATCAAAATTTTAAAATTTATTCCGAGAGATTGATGTAGACACAGATCTGGGTGTCTGATAGCTAGAGGGTGCTGGAGAAGAATAATGTGAAAATGATCTTCTAAAAGGTTGAAAAGTTATTTGGACTGTTCCGTCTGCTTTTTGATCTATATATTCAAGATCGTCTTTAGAATTATTTTCTATCTTAGGTAATGGGATAATATTCTCTAATTGCCATTCATTTTGAAGTATAATTTGATTCCAATTGATTTGTTTAGGAATTTGTATACTAGAGTTTTGTGTACTAGATTGTAATAATAATGTATATCCTTTTGGACTAGTAATAAGAGCTTGTGGTTCTAATATTGCTTTCATTAATTTATAGTGGATCATTAAAAAACCATTATTTAAAAGATTAAAAAATAACCCACCTCATTGGACAAACAAACATACTAATATTATAAAATAAATTAAGGCTCATGTTAAAAAATTATCATGCTTGGGAATTTCATCTTCACATACTTTTAAAATCGTTGAAACATATGCCTTTGATCTTGGATATAGAGGAATTACGAAACAAAAATTATCAACTGATTTGGAACAGATTGTTTGATTCCATTCAGGATGTTGGAATTCTACCCAAAAGAATTATAGTACTATTAAAAATGAAATTCTAGCTATTGTATTATGTATTTCTAAATTTCAAGATGATTTGTTGAATAAATTTTTTTTACTTAGAATAGATTGTAAATTAGCCAAGGAAGTTTTGATTAAAGATGTTAAAAACCTGGCTGCTAAGCAAATATTTGTCAGATGACAACTTATATTAAGTATTTTTTATTTTGATATTGAACATATTAAAGGAGAATCTAATTCTCTTCCTGATTTTCTATCCCGAGAATTCTTACAAGGAAAATCATGTCATCTTCAAAGTCTAAAGTAAAGTCCAAATCCCATACGCGCGGCCACCATCTCCTCCTTATCCTTCACCTTATCCTTCTGCAACTCCAAGACCATATACGGTATTGGGGTTATTACCGCAAAACATTAGACCCTCTTATAATTCATTTTCACCATTAGCTTCTCTAAAATTACTGACCTATTCCAAAGCTGTTTCTCGCTCTTTCTCTTCTCATTCTCAAATTATTAATTCTCTATTATTATCTCAACCTTCTTCATTTACTATTATCATCAAATCTCATTGGCACCCAATCTTTCCTATTGAATCTGAAATTTAACACCTGTTTGAGCCCTAGAAATGACTTCATGCATTTCTTTTACCAGACTGGCATTATATTCCACAAAATATTAAGAAAACGTAACATTTTTATGAATTCATATTAGTAGATACCGACTCAATTATTTTCTCTGAAATTCTTTGTTCTCTACAAACTCAACCTTCTCCACCTGCATCCTCAATTATTGTTTTTCATAAAGTCACAATTAAACAGGTTATCATTTTGGAACAATGGGGAAAAAATCTCTATTTAACAAGAAAGTTCTCTCACCCTTATGATCCTTCTTATTATGATTACTATGATTACTAGCAAGCATGAACAAAAATGTTTTTAAAACAAAATAAAAATTTGCGTCATTCATGGTTCCTTCATTTTGACAAATTACAAGAAATCACCACACTCTCGAAATAGTTCTCACTATGGTGGGAATATTACGGACCTGAACCTTTTTTCCTTCCTCTTCCCCTTCAAGAAAGTTTCCGAAATTTTATTTCACAAAGTGACAATTCCCCAGCATTAAACCATTGTTCACCACTTCTGCTCTTCTTTCTCAAAACAAAATTAAATTGGATAATGAAATGAGAATATGTTATCAAACCTCACCCCTCTCTCAAAACCATCATGTTTCTAGCCTGCCAAGTTTCCGTCAAATGGTGAAAAAAATACAATTATGATCATGTATTGAAAATGTTTTCAAAAGTTACCAAAACTCATATTATTTAAAAAATAATAAAATCTATTATTATAAAATTATATAAAATTAATTTTTTTATATGAATCTTATATTTTATTTATTTTTTAAAGAATTACATAATAATTACATAATTCATGATTATATATATTTTTTCCAATATAAACTTAGCAATTGTACGTTGATATGTCACAGATCAGAAGAAATTATAACGATCCCAATAATTATCCAAGGTCTAATGACGATCATAGCACCAATCAATAATTTCATGTTCCTGACATGTCGACTGCATCCGCACAGGCGATGGCCGCTACCAAAAATACTATTGCACTACCTGTATGGGTGCATAGTACTGGACAACAAGGCCACACCTAATTTTCAACATGTGGGTGCAATTTTTTTGCTCATGTTAGGATCAAACAATAGTTCGTAAATTTTAGGCAGTTTATTTATATATATTGATGTTTAATAATAGAGACTATTACTTTTTATTGGAAATGCACTTGCTGTTGTATCGTAATGAAATTTGAAGTACAAAATCAAATATTGCCTTGATTGAAATTAATCGTATCAGTGTGTATGCTATTTATCATAATTTCATATTAAAAACATTGGAAAACTAGTCATGACCTGAATCAAATATCCCAATATCGGCAAAATTTACACATGATCGATTGTTCATGTCCTGAAGATCGTGGGTAAAATTTTTTATGGTTGAGTGGCCAATATTTTTACTAGTAATTAAATAATATGTAAACAAATTATGAAAAAAAATGTGGGCATGATAATGTTGTATTTTATTGATAATTATTTTATTCAGTTTTTATAAATTCAGAGTAAAAAAATATTTGCATTTTTTTGCGTTATTTTGTTACAACCTGGTTGATGTGGATAATATTATTAGAAAAATAAATAAATAATAAACTTGTTGTACGTGTGGAGCGCTGAAGTTGTGAAAATCTCTACTCAAATGAGAAAAAATCCCGTTGTTTTGGCAGAAGCCAATTTGTGGTATCAACCGAAGGCTTGGGCGCAAGCAACTCAACTCGGTACTGTGAAGTGTGAATAGCCAACCGAAGGGTTGGAATTACCGTTGGCTGCGCAGGAGACACAACTGACACGTGAACAACAGTATATTTATGGTGGTCCCAATTATTTCACAATTTTATATAAATATATCAAAACTCATTTTAACATTCAAACACACAAAAACTTATCTTAAGTGAATCTCACAAAACCCACTCAACTATCACAACTCACTACTATTAAAAAAGAATTGAGTTCAACTGAACTCAGCTCAACATCCAAACGCAGCCCTAAAATCGAAAATCCCACCAGAACGCTGGTGTCAGTTACATGAAAAATCAAAACTGCGGAAAAATCGATTTTTTGAAATTATATTCTTTAAAAAAAAAAAGAGGACGATTTTGAATTCAGATTTGGAAATTCGGTTAATATGTTCGATCCGAAATTATTTATTTGAATGCATATTTTTCCTCATGAGAAAATATATTTGTAATTGTGAATTGTGCAACTACCGTCTAATCGCTTTAAAAAAAGTGAATAAAATATGAGATCCATATGAAAAAGATTATTTTTTTAATAGTGGATCCCACTATTTTTCAAAACGATTACGCGGCGTTTACACACTTTAATTGTATGTATAATTACTCTTTTCTGATCGGGTCAGAATAGTTGCTTTTCACACTAGCTCGGGTCGAGTTACAAGTATAAATATCAAGGTACATTTAATCCAATGAAATTTTTTTGCATGAAGAGGAAAAATTAATCTCTAAAAAATTAAACTGTTTAACTAGCAAGAACAAACATTTGTTCAACAAGAAAGTGAAAGTGGATACACTAGCCTCAAGGGATTTCTAATTCCTTTAAGGTGGTAGATGGTCGCAAGCAGTTTTTGTGAAAATTGAAATTACATTTGACACATTCATAAGACATGGGGTTTGTACAAGCTTTGCCACATTTCTTACACAGAGGCTCATGTTCGGTCTTCCGAACCAAAGTAAGGGGATGTTGGTGGATATCAAATTTGCAAGCTTTCTCAAACTTGACATTCATGAAATTCCGAAGAATGCATTTGGGATGAGCAGGGTAAAGACAATCTTCACAATAGTAGAACCAACGCTTCGGGTCTCGTTCTTTTTCACAGATATCACAATAATATTCACCAGAGTCATCTTCTGGAGTATAGCAAAGTGTGAAAGGATGTTCATGTTCTCTGTATCGTATCGAATGTGGCAGGGTTAAACAGTTGAAGTCCACAACGAATTCACAATTAGCACAGAGGAATTTGTATCCTGCACTTGAATTGCAGCAACTACACTTTTTACCCAATGATAGCTTCGAAAGAATAAGCTGGTGCTCGTGACTATCATGTTTAAACATATACGGGATTAGACTACACTGGACATCAAGGTCAAAATCACATCTGCCACAATGATAAACGAAGCCATTACAGCGACGACGACAAGTCTTACACATAAAGAAGCTCTCAATATAAGGTGATCTTGGGAGGAGCATGAGAGGATGTTGGTGAAGTGGGTGTCGGATTTTTCTTCGTAATTCAACACAAGATTTATGAAGAAACAATCCACATTGAGCGCAAGTGTAAAAAGGAGGAAAGATGGACCGCACACACCCATCACATTTCTCGTAGATCCCATGCTTGTCAATGAGCTCTAAGTCATGCTCATGACAGAAATGTTTGATTTTTGTAGCTATTTCAATTCCATCTACCCCGACTTTGATCATTTTGACAATAAACGTTGATGAGTCAATAAATTCATCAGTTCCTATATCTTCATATTCCAATATTGTTTTTGATGACTCACTAAACTCTTTATCTTCAAAATTCTGCAGAATTGTTTCATCTCTTTCTTCTTTGCTTGTAGCACAATGAAGGTGGGCAACAAAATAACAACTTGAGCAATAATAGATCGCGTAGTTCGTGTTCACTGTGCCAACACAGAGTTTGCAAACTACGATGCTCGATTGAGTGGCAGGAATGGAGAAGGTGAGGTTGAGAGGGTGTTCGTGCCGTATAACTTTGACTATCAATGGTAAGGAAGCACAATCCAGGTGAGCCACAAATAAGCACATGTTACAAAAGTAAAACATGCTACTGCCTAGCTTCCCACAAGCATTACAAGTGAATGTAAACGATTTCTGCAATAGTGTCAAAGGGTGGTCATGAATTTTATTTTCGAGGGTGAGCGGTTGTTCAATTGAAGGTAAGGAAGTACACTTTGGGTGGACAACGAATGAACACAGAGCACAAAAGTAAAACATGCCATTGCCTTCCTCCGCACAATGATCACAACTGAATTTGAATAATTTCAGCATAAGGGTCAACGGGTGTTTGTGAACTTTAGCTTCTTTGGTGAGTGGTAGAGAAGAGCACTTGATACATAGATTGAACTCACAGTGAGAACAATTGTAAGTCATGAATCCCAAAAGTCTTTTTTTTTTTTTGCAACTAACACATATCTGCGCCGATTTGTTTGAAATCTGTTTTGAAGGGATGAGAAAAAGAGGATGTTTTGGGTGCAATGGGTGCTGCAATTCGGAAGGTAATTCAAAACAAGATTTATGTAGGACGAACCGATAACACTCTTTGCAACTATAATTAGGACCAGAGACTCTTTCCCAGCATAGTTGACAAGAAGGCGTTTCCCCCTCTTCATTGAGGAAGAATGGATGGTCGTGCTTGAAATGTTGAAGCTCCATCTCTCCTAGGCTCTCTATGCTACAAACATCACATATCGAGGTAGGTGTTGGTTGGTTTCACATGAATTTTACCTGAAAAATATTGTCAGATCCAGATGGATGTAAGGGATAGATAAATGATAATCATCTTCAAATTCAAACGGCTCCAAATACTTGTGAGAAATTAAAATAAACTGCAACCCCGAATCTACTAAATTTTACATAGAAAAGAAAAATATAGAGAAATTAATCAGATACAAGTTGAATTAGCAGCCATTAATACTAATAGATAAATGGGAAAAAAAGAACCTTGCTATGTGAAAGGAAAGACCAGGATCAGTAATTGAGAGATACTATTGATGACTTTGAGGTGCTGATATGAAAGGTAAGGTGGCTTTGCTTTAGATTAGTAGATTTTAGCTTATTTAAAGCTAAACAATTTGATCATGTAAAGAATCAAGATGAGGTATATACAAACAAAAATAATTACATGTTGTCGACGAAGCCTGATCATGATCAAGCCCCAAGAAGGTAAGATTTTATATTAAATAGGGATAATTATTGTATGAATCTTTAGAACTTTTTGTCCTGATTAAGAACTAAAGAAAAAAATAAGTTTAGTCGGCTACCTTCTTTCACTAATGACAAAGACAACCATCTCAAATGTGCTCAAAACAATCACATACATCTAAACAAGATCAAACACCCATATTAATCATTCACAGAGAGTCTTTGTATTTGTTATTGCCATTGTCTTTGCTTTTGATGATCAGTATTTATTTGATGATTAATGCCCAACTTGATTTGGTTAGCATTAAAGCTAAACAATTTGATCATGAGATCATGAGGTATATAAAAACAAAATAATTACGAGTTGACGAAGCTTAATTATTGTATGAATCTTTAGAACATTTTGTCCTGATTATGAACTAGAGCAAAAAAAGCCTAAATGGTCGGCTACCTTCCTTCAATAATGACAAAGACAACCATCTCAAATATGTTCAAAACAATCACATACATCTAAACAAGACAAGACACACATATTGATCATTCGCAGAGAGTGATGTTGGTAAGGATAACAACAATAAAAATAAATAAATAAACAAAGAGAAATGGAACAACAAGAATGCTCCTAATCCCATTGCTTAGTTTTTGGGTATTTCCAACAAAATTCAATAAAAGAAAAAAAAATAGATTATTCTTCCACCAATAACTACCATGAAATTAAATGGCTGCCTTGATATAGTACTGCAACAGTACTGCACTATATATCTTAATTCCATGACAAAAACTATTTTTTCTTAAGAGAAGCATGGATACATCGAAATGCAATAGCCAAAAGTTGGAAATTGTGACAGATCTTACAAAAGTAAACCCCACAAACTAACATGATTTTACATGATATGTTAGATCTACTTTAAAATAAAAATACTTTACAATCTAACATACCACTTCAACCCATGTCAGTTTATAGTTTAATTATATGGGATCCTGTTGTGGCTAAAGCATATCTCAATTTTTAAATTGTTTATTGGCAAAAAGTAATATAAATTTAGTCGGCTACCTTCAAAACAATCACATACATTTGATCTTATCCACAAATTTCCAACATGATCTGATGCGTTCTAAGCCATAATATTGTTTGGATCTCCTCTTCATTTTATTTCCTGGAAATTTATGGAATTTGTGTTGCAATTTTCTGTGTTCTAAATGATTGTTTTCTATTATTAGAATTTTTTTTTCCAAAGAGAGAGATATATGTGAACAGTGACATGCTAACATAATCAAGGTCATACAAATTCCTCAAAACATACTCTACTTTTTATGTTACATCGCTAATGATTGAATTTAAACTGTTATTCCCATGTATAAACTACAGTAACTACTACCACTTCTCACTGTACAGAGCCTTACTCGCCTTGAACATTGCCAATCATTTAATCCCTATTTGTATTACTTCTCTCTACCAATAAGTTAAGGCTTATCTTCTTATCTTCTTTTCTCTAAAGCAACTATCTTCTTTGTCCAATTAACGTGACGTGACATAACATGAAACATTTCGTGACGTGAAAATAGATGACATATAGAATGACAAAATGTAACATGACATGTACGTGAGATGAATAACATGACATAATATGAAAAAAGTAAACATTTCGTGATGTAACGTGTAACATTTCATGACATAGCATAACATATAACAGATAACATTTTGTGACATATCATACCATGTAATAGATAACATTTCATGACATGGCACAATATTTAATTGATAAGATTTCTTGACAGGCATAACATATAACATATAACATTTTGTGACATTTCACAACATGTAATTGATAAAATTTTGTGACATGATATAACTTGTAACCGATAACATTTGGTGACATGATATAACGTATAACAAATAAACATTTCATGACATAGCATATTTGTGTATTATATAAAAATTTCATGATAGAGCATATTTGTGTAATAGACAAACATTGCATGACAAAATATAATGTATAACTGATGAAAATTGCCTAATAGAATGTAACAGACGCAGATCTACTGACATGACATAGCATGGCATATATGATAACATAATAACATAGACAATAGTTTCTTTACTAACAAACATACACAGTATCTGATAGTATGTTAAAAGCTAACTTACAATGATCGTTGCATAACGGATAAAAATGTGTCAAATATGAGAAATGGTAAGTAGATATTTATAAACGTTAGAAACTCATCACTAACGGTTTAGAAATAAAAAAAATAAAAAAATACTATCTTAGAATAAAATTACCATTTAACCCATCTACATGTGGGAAAATGACCATTTTACCTCTAGTTTAAGGATTTTACATTCAATTCCAAAACTCACCAAAATTTACATTCATCATGTAAATTGTGTTCTAAATCCAAATATCTTGTTAGAAAAATTTAAAACACATCACAACTATGTCAAACATGACAAGGCTGAAACATACATAGGGGAAATCCTTTGATTTTTGTTGCAATTATATCAAACCACATTTCTCATGCTTAAACCAAAATATTGCAACATACAAAATCATATACTATGTTCAAATAGCATACTAGAACAACCAAAAAACTAACTTCACAAAAATCACAAATCTTTTCAATATAAGACTTCAAGTTTTTAAACCTTAAGCACAACTCTTAATTCTTAAGGTTTTATCTCTTTTCACAACCACTCCAAGAATTCCAAAAGTTCAATAACATACTTCCATCATAACAACTCCTAAAAACTATCATGCTTTGAATCAACAATTCAAAATCACAAAAACTCATCGCAAAGCATTCGGCCTTAACCCTTTCACCAAAGTTGATTTCTATATACAAGCATCAAACAGAAGATTGCATGGCCATATTTGCATCAAAACATCATTCTACCTGAAAACCTCAAACACATGACCTAACTAATTAAACTCCTTGATGCATAAAAATTGTATCTTTAAAGCCAACACAAAAATTGTATCTTTAGTCAAAATAGAGATTGTTTTCAACCTTCCATTTTCAGCTTTTTGGATCTAAGTAAAAATTTTATCAAAAGATTTTAAAATTTAACTAATATTCATCCATCGTATATATTAGAATGTTCACCATACTCGATAAAAAAATCAGATCAAGATCTTGCCAATAACTTAGTCAAAATTATCAAAATATCACACAGTGTCCAATTTATCGCCCATAATAACCTCTTCATGCTTAAACCAGCTTTTGAACCAACTAATAACCATTAAAATCAACATAAAATATACCAACATAACCTAGACTCAAAGAGAAACAACTTCTGTGAAGGGTATGAATGACGGGCTAGTTTGGGTAATAGAGTATTCTCATAATACTCCAGTACTTTTAATTATTTTATTAATACTTTTTGCCTAGCTTTCATTACTATTCACTAGTATTCAATACTTTATCATTACTTTTTTATTACTTTTTCACTACTATTCATAGAAAATTTGAGATCACCTCATTACCCAAACGCAACCCTAGTGATGGGGGTGTCAGCCAATGTGGTGCCCCCAATCCCGATGTACGGGAACACGGGAATCGAGACACCAAGATGACAACACGGTCCCGGATCCCAACGATAGTGCCAAGTGGGTGTACATGCAATAATGTACAATAAACAACGCAGCAGATAATTTAAGTAAGTCAACTAAGTACCATAATTTTTAATACAAATTTACGTAAGTAAAACGTTTAAAAAGAGTTATACAGTATCCTAAAATAAAATATAATACAAGTCCAAATACAGATACGAGTGATCCCATATCACTCCTCCGGCGGAGCCGAATCCTCAGGCTCGCCCTCAGCATCATCTGCATCGAAATCTGCATTACCATAAATGGTACCGCAGGTAAGTAAAATCCAAACAACTCACGAGATTAAAAATGCATTAATGCAACCAACATGCATGCATATGATGAAGTATGCATCAGACCCAAAATATCATTTCTCCACAAATGAATGTTTTCCAACACACGCCAAAATCCCATTTGGCCCAAAAATAATCCATCATTTTCCCAAAAAATGACCCACACAAAAATCCTTTTATCCAAATCACGCTATTTTTCTAGAAAATCGCCCATTAATCAATTTTACTGTATGCACAATGATCTCTCCTAGGGACCATCCGCACATCCTGGCTCCCTTCGCCACACCACGGGTAACAACCATGCGTGTGACTTCGTAACGAGCGATGCCCAGTTCCGTGTCCAACGCGTACATGGCCAATCATCCTCTAGCCCCTGTCAGCAAAAGGGCCACGGAGTCAGCACTAGAGCGTTACCATCCCGTCCGATCCCGTTATCGCCCAACGACAACCAAGGGGACGTCACTCAGTATATTCCACTCCCAAGTGACTAGAGGAGCTCCATTGAGATAATGCCCTATCTCGGCTTGCAGTCGTGATACACATGCACCCGAAAACCGTTTCACAAGAAAATCTAGTTTTCAATAAACACATGAACATGAATGCAATTACACGAAAACCCAGTTTCCTTTACAAACATGATCATGCGTGCAAATATGCCATGTACATGAAACATCTCAATAACCAACATCCAACAACACTCAACATAGCCCAAACACACAAACAACTTCATCCACCAATCCATCTGACCCCCTTACTCCACGGACTCAGTCCGGTAAATCCAACCAGATCACAATGAAATGAATTAGTGCAAAAATACATTTAAATCATGAAAAATATTTGAAAAAATACTTACAGTGCTATATTATAATTTTTGAATGATCACGGAGGTGCAAGAGATAGCAACACAGCAATAGAACAGTTCAAAATGCACTGTGGCCGTGGATCTCAAAACTCCACATTTGAACAAGGACAAACCAAGACCCAAGATTGCTAGGGAAGGGCTTAGGGATGTCGGTGAAGCTAATGATGGTGGTGGTTGGCCGTGGGTGGCGGCGTAGAGGGCAGTTGAAGACCAAAAATCTCAAAATGGAAATATTGATGGTGGGGCTTCACTGGTGGTGGATCAGAGCTGGGGTTGGGTGCATTGGCTTGCTAAGAGGTTGAGGATGAAGTGGTGAAGAAATGGTGGCTGGAGGTGGCGCGACGGCAGCGCTGGAGCGAAGAGAATGCCGCATGACTTGTGCCGCGACTTCAAGTCATGCGTGGAGGAGAACGGCGGCGAGATAGGAGCTAAGCTTGGTGGGGGATGATGGTCGACGGGAGGGGAAGCTGTGGTGGTGGGCGGTGTCGGACATGGGCGGCTCACGGTGGCAGGCTGGGGAAGGAAGAAATGCACGGGGCGAGAGAGGGAGGGTGGCGTCGCGCGGGAGAGAAAGCTGAGGGAGAAAAGAAATGGGAAAAAGGGAAAAGGAAAGAAAGAAAAAGGGAAAAGAAAATGAAAGGGAAAGAAATGAGGTTCAATCCTCACATCTTGGGTTACAAAAAAATGATCCAACGAAAAAGATTTCAAAACAGCAAGTGAAATAAAATAATTCAAACATAGTGATTAAATGAAAATAAATAATTAATCCTAACAATAAAATAATTTAAAATAAAAGAAATTTAAATGCATAACAATAATTAATATTAAGAAAGCACATCAAAATAATTTTCACAAAATAAAAATAAAAAAATAAACCAACTAAATAACCAACAACTTTTAAACAAGAGAATAAATTTTGAATTAATAGAAATAATCTTTCAATAAAAATACGCTAAAATACGAGGTGTTACTACCAAAATTAAGGGCAGAATCGTGGGCAACAGTGAATTGTTTTCAACCATGGAAGTTTCTTTGTGAAGGGTGGCGGTGAGGTGGTTTCTGGCCTTTCGATCCCATCAACCATTGTTTGGGGCTTCTTTGGGAAGTGATAAGATTGTCATGGCAGTGGAGAAAATGCCTGCACAAACCTTGCCTTGGTGGCTCAATTTCGTTGGCCTTAATAGGTCTTAACTTAATAGGCTTCCATTTTGGATTTCAATGGGGTTTGAGTCGCTATCAGGCCCAAATCTAATTTTTCTTGTCCCAATAAAGTTACCAAGGTTTAAAAGAATAAATAATGATGTAACATTAATTTTAGTGGTTAATATCATGTGTAAGTCATTTAATCAAATGATTAAAAAATAAGCTAAAAATGGGTTCATTTAGGATTTGGAGGAAAACTTTGGGGTTTGGGAAACCATTTTGAGTTTCGGTTTCAACCAAAATTTTGGAATTTCAATTGGATTCCAAGTGTTTAGGGTTTCTCTAGAGTTGAATCCCTCTTTAGTTTGGCATAAAATAGATGGTTGGAAGGAATAGTGTTTGGCTTAGATGACATGATCACAAAGCTTGATTTCCTTTACATTTCCATCACATGGTTCCTCTTGGTGCCAAGTGTACAATACTATTGACTAAGTGTGGTTAAGATCCTTTTAAGTGTCCAAATAAAAAGTCTCTAACCTAATTTAGTCATTCCACACTGTGAGTTTGAAAACATTGCTCTAGGTGCTAACACAAGGTTACTATTCACTTAGAAAAATTGAAAAATAACTTTACACTCTAAAATCCTAAATATTCATATTAACCTCTAATGGCGCAGATTGTTTCTCATTTCAATACTTTTAAGTACCTCAACTATGCTAACAAACTAAAACCTTTATGATTGATCGATTCGTGAAAACTTATCGGGGTTTCCACAAGGTTCCTAAAATATAAAGAAATTCATCTATTGAATTTTCTGACGAGCTGTTACAGAGGGTCTTCTCATCATCTCAGTTACTAAGCCGTTGATAGTTTTACCTATTATGTGAAAAAATTCTATTTACAAGCCGGTGTGAAACAAACACCCTCTACACAATTGACATAGAATGATTAATTGGGAAAAGAAATTTACAAATCAAATTATAACATGTCAACGGTGTGCAGAATGTGTTTTTCATTTGATTTGTAAGTAGCACTGCTCAAGTTGTAGAAGTTTAAGCGCTCTCTATCCCTCTAAAATAAGTATGCATTTCAAGGAGCATTTGTTTTTTGGGGTATCTTTCCTTTTTTTTTTTTTTTTTTTTTTTGGGGGGGGGGGGGGTGGTGTGTTATCTTTCCCATTATAACTGATCCCATTTGATTGATTACATGGGTAACTCACTAATTTTATGATGTTGGGTTGTGTTTTGATTGTAGGTCATGAAAAAAATTGATAACTCTAAGTAGACGTTTGAAGAGTGAGATGGGATGAGAATTCTATAAATAGTAGTAAAATGGTCTGAGTTAAGATGTATTGTATTCTACAAAAGGAGAGAGAAAAAGTTGAATAAACTTAAAATATTGTTAGAATATAATTTTTGAATTTAATCTTTGTTTTGAAATTTAAAAAAGTTGTATTATTTTTTTGTGTTTTATTTGAAAGTTTGAGAAAATTATAAATGATTTGGTAATGATTAAATAAAAAATTTGAAGATTTGAAATTGAAAATTGTGTTTGAGTGATGTTTGGATAGAAAAAATGAAAAATTTTGATATGAGATAAGATGAGTTACCCAAACAAGCCCTAAATGTTGCGAGTTTAGTATTGTATAAACATTTGTAAGCCGCAATCAAGAGTTCTAGATAGAGATAGGGTTGGAAAAAAAAAACGGCCGAACCGGACTGAACAGGTGGGCTTGGTCTGGTACCGAGTTTTATCTGGCCAGTATTGGTTCCAATTTTCTCAAAACCGGTTGAAATCGGTCTGGTTTCGATTTTCATTTTTCTAACACCAGACTGGACATGTTCATATATATATAAATATATTAATTTTTATATTGTATAAAATACTTTTTATATGATTTGTTATATTATATATAATTATATGTAAAATAAATTTGTATTGTATGATAAATTACTAATTAATATAATATTAAAATTTTAAATTCTATATAAATAACTATATATTATCTTTATAGTCTATTATATTAGTAGTTATACTAAAACTATATTACTATATATTATAATATACTATAATATATCACAATATTATATATTATAATATATCACTATAGTCTATAATATAATTATGATATATATTATAATATACTATAATATATTATCATTATATTTTTATATACTATAATAAATATACTAGATAATATACCGTTAAAATCAGATCAAAACCAGTAAAACCGAAAGTACCGGTTTAAGGGTGTAACCAGTGTAGTATCGTTTCTTCAAATCTCAAAACCAGTATGTACCGATTCGGTTAAAAAATATGTTTAAAACTGGACCCGTTACACTCCTAGATAGATATATATAGGAGGGAGGAAGGGATCCATAGAATTCATTGTGGCCCTACCATCATTAATCTGGCTCTCCTCTTCCAGTTTCCTCTCGTCAAGGTCTTACTACCATTGTTATTTGAAAACCTTTCGTGGGCTGGTTCCCTATCCTTGTTGGTATTACAATCTATGTTGGGAGTTGTAGTACGCGCGTCAGCCCAAGTTCTGCTTTATATTTTGTTTTGTAACTTCTTCCTTCTTGACCAATCACCGTCTTTTCTACAACACTTATAAATCCTTCTCTCTTTGCTTTGCGATTCTCCCTGATTGGTGCAAAACTACAAATGCATAATATCAGAATTTTATAGTAAAGTGATAAGAAGAGTGTCCGTCCTCAAGAAATGGTATCTAACTTTGACAAGTATCGAAATTATACTAACCTTTATTTAGAAAATTCACTAAGATTTTTATAATTGTAAATTAAAATAAAATCAATTTAAAGAAAATATTCAAAGCAAAAGAAAGCTATTGTTTAATGATTAAATCAATAAAAAAAAGAACTTCTAGGAAATCGATTTCACCTAATCCCTCACAATACTTTTATCATCTAACTAATTGAAATTAATTATCTCTCTTGTTAGCAAATTCTCTGAGGTCATGCAAAAACCTCTTTCGATAGTCAGTTAGATTTATTCTTGATCATCATTTTATACAGGAGAATGCAAATTAATAGACATGAATGCATTAAGACTAATGATTTTAATACTACATAAGTTCATATAGGTATTTCGATTTCTATATTTACTTATACTGAAATATCTAATGTTTATCCTATAATTCTCTCTTTCGAAAGTAAATCACAAGATCAAAATAATCTAATTTATGACCAGTCAATTAGAAGCAATAAGTTCAGAATAAATCAGACAAATATAAAAGAGAATTACTTCAAATTAGCATAGAAAAACAATCATAGTTTGAAACTAGATTACATCAATTTTCTAGAATAAAGAAAATTTAATTCATGTTGAAAATTAAATTCAACATCAATGAATTCACCATAATTTTTCTGAGTAAAAAAAGAAAATCCCCTCGTAGTTCCCAGCGGCCTCGAATTTTTATTCTGTGTCGGTCTCCCTCTCATCTGCAGATGGTCACGTCTATTCCTTCTCTCTCTTTTTTTTTTTCAGCTTCTCACTCGTTTCTTTCTTTTTTCTTGCCTCTTCCCTAATTGTGGTTGGTAGGTAAGTATCGACAAAGGTCTGAACTTTTTTTTTTTTTTGAATTTCAACATTCACTTTCATCTGTTCCTTTAGTCATTTGCTTTCTTTCTTTCTTTTTCAACTTCACGGCGTTCCGTCTTTTGTTCCTTTTGGCCTCTTTTGATTTCTGTCTCTTGATATTCTTCTTCTATATGGTCTTCATATGCTTCCTAAGAAAATATGCTCTCTCTCAAATTCAAGATTGTACAGTTATCCAATTCAAAAATATGCCATTTGACAGGTTCCATTAATTTCTTCTGCTCTACACAAATTCAACTTGATCTTTATCCCCTAAATAGCACTGATGACCAGCTCTTATATTAGAATAAATCTTCATTTAAATCCAAGATAGTTCTTAGTCGATAGGTTGCTAAAATTTGAGTCTTTATTTTCTTCTAATCTGAAATAAATTTAAATAACAACAATAAAACCTAAAATCAACAAAAATAAATAAAATTGGACTAAAATTTAAAGTTAAGAAGTGATAAAATATAGGAAATTATGCAAGGTATCAAACACCCCCAAACTTAAAACTTTGTTTGTCCTCAAACAAAAATAAAAGAAAATAAAAGACTACTACAAACGATATCAACTAGACTCCATGGATAAGTCTCATCACTCACCAAGCCATGATCTGAATTAGATTCACTAGTATCTTACTATTTTAATATCAAGGATAGCAAGAAAATCAATAAAAAATTTAGCAATTTGTCATGCAAGAGTTAACGTTACTTCAACATAAAGCTAAGACCTTGAATATGTGTATGAGATAGCCAATTGAACTCCACCTATAAATTTAGATAAAAGTAGAATAACTAAAACCAAAAGACACTACAAGAAAAATGGGCTTTTGTGACCATTTAATTGCAACGAAAAGACTATTTGTAACCAAAATAAACTCATTTTAACTGTAAATAGTCATTTCGCTAGAACTAACTGGCCACAAATAAGCAGTTTTCTTGTACTGAGAATTCTCTTAAAACTTAACCACATAAATCCAATTTTCAGAAATCATCTTCACTAATTTAGTCAAACCAAAATCAGAGATCAAAAGGTCTTTAATCAAGTTGTAATGATAGGCCACAGGGTGAGAACTAAGAAATAAATGGATAATGAAAATCAAAGCAAACTGGAAAAATACTTGGTGGAAAGAACAATAAAAGAGATATCCACATGATTTAAACCATAACTCTTTTTCGACTATATGCTCATACTGTTGACATTATTGTTTCTGTAATCAATGAAGTAAAACCAACTACACATTTAGCAAAATCGGAAGTGATCCACACTCTATTTATTGAGTTTTCTCTATTTTATATTTCCTCCCATGATGGATAAATCATCTCTGGGCAAAAGACACCAAACAAAAATACTTTTTTTTTTCTCTTTTTTTTTTTTTTTTTTTCCAGCCTCCCACATTTTTCGTTTAGCCACCTTACAGCATTGGCAATGGCTTGGCTAGTCTAAACTTTAGCTAGAATCTTAACTTTTGGCTATAGTATTAATTTTTGACTAAATGAGTCTACATTGGACTAGCTATCTTAAAGTTAAAATAATAATGTAATATATATTTTTTTTAATTTTTTTTTTTTACAAATACAATTCATATATTTCCTAGATCTTAATGATTTGTAAAAATAATGTATCTACTCTATCAATATTTGCAATCAGTAGAATAAATAATGTGCATGCCATGCATGTTTTACCATTTAAAAAGGGAGGGAAGTGATGAAATAACAAAATATTGCTTTCCATTGTGAATAGTAACTAGCCATGTTTGGAGAGGACTTAAGATTTACTGTAGCTCAAGTCTTAAGTTTTGGACTTTTGGCTAGTTCAATGTGGAAGCTTTTTCTCACATCTAGCTAAAGTTTAGACTTGCATTGGCATTTGGCTAGTCCATTGCCAATGCTCTTAGTTCTTGTAGCCTTTTTAATTTTTCAACCACTTCAGCCTTTTCTTATTTTTCGTTCACTTTTCTTCTTTTTTTTTCACATACTTTGATCATACAGAGCATAAATTTCCTTTGAACTAACTTTCTCTTTAAATGTAGATTTCCACCAAAGTATTTTCTCAAACTATAAAAGGTAAATCATCATTTTTCAGGCTTAGAACATGAGGAATGGTTGATGTAGTTAAAAGAATAAATAAAAGCTTATGTAAAATAAGGCTCAATGGTTGACTATGGGAAATAAACCATGAAATGATGGCATGATAATTAGGATGGCTAGGAAAACTTTTTGGTTAAGACAAAAAATGCCTAGATCATTTCGCTAATATTTGGTATCAACTTGGATTTCACCTCAAGGATCCATCAACAGATTCTAGAGTAAAACAAGATTGAACTTCCTTGACCCAGTTAATTCAACTCCTCTTCATAAGCAAAAGGGAATAATAAAAAAATGACTATGTGGTAAATTATGTTCAAGGAAAAAAATTTAAATCAAAGTACCAACAAAACTCAGCTTGACATAAAAGAAATTTTTAAAAAGTTTTCTCAATCCTATCCTTAATCACAAATTTTAAAGTCATAGAGAATTCAATCATACTTAAATACATGCTTTGTAAAAGAATCAAACAACTCAAGACATCTAGAATCACAAGTAAAATAAAATAAACAACAATCAAGAAGACAAAATGACTATAAGAGTTTACACCCCGAAACTTAAACTAAACAATGACCTCATTGTAATTCAAAAGTGACAAAGAATGAAGAAATGAAAGAAAGTTCCTTGGTTTCGTGGTGGATCCGCCGTAGTTTGCAATTTTCAACTCCTTATTCCTGCTAAATAAACCTGCATCAAAATCCAAATTATTCAAAATAAAAATAAAAGAATAAAAGAAAGTTTCATGGGCTATCTCCCCACTTGTTCTCCTTAATAATGCTTCAATCTCTGACCGTTAACTCTAAATATACTTCATGTCTTGTTCTTCAAATCTATTGCTCCAAAGAAACTTTGTTAATTGTATAAGGACTTGTCCATCTTGATCTTAACTTGCCCGGAAAGAGTTTGAGTCCCGAATTGAAGAGTTAAACCTGCTGTCCTAGTGTGAACTCGCGTATGAGAATCTGTTTGTCATGCCACTTATTGGTCCGTTCTTTGTAGATCTTTGCATTTTCACAAGTATCATTCAATTGAAGAAGTCACTTTTCCGCTGCTGCCTTCAAACCAAAATTAAACCTTTTTACCACCCAATAAGCTCTATGCTCCAACTCCACAGGGAGATGACATGCCTTTCCAAAAGTAATCGGTAAGGAGACATCCCAATAGGTGTTTTAAAGGTTGTATGGTATGCCCACAAAGCATCATCAACCTTCTTTGCCCAATCCTTTCAAGAATGTCCTTCATTTCTCGATTCAAAATTTCAGCGTGGCCATTAGCTTAAGGATGGTAGACCAAGTGCTATTTTGTGCTTCACACCATATTTAGAAAGAAGCTTGTCAAACAACTTGTTGCAAAAGTGGAATACCAAATCTTGTGAATATATTCTTAAGCAGAAATTTTGCATCATTTGTTGTTGCAAAACCGTCACTTTGTGTGGCTACCCTTGGCGGAAAAGGATAGGGAACAATTGTATGTTCCTGGTGCCTTTTTTTTTTTTTTTTCTTTTGCACTGTACTAGTTATTAAGAGGTGTTTATTGGGATCTTCCACCCTTTACTCTTGTATTCCTCTATTTGTTATTAATATATAAACTTGCTTAAGAAAAATCAAACCTGGTTTATTTTGACTATATATGACAAGTGATAGAAAATGCTTGCTTTGGGTAGTCAATGGGAAAATTTGAAGGAAGCAGCCAACCAAACCTCGTAGTTGATGAAAGTAAAGTGGCTACTTGGGAAATATGGATTTAGGTTTTAATCAGCATACTTTCTACTTTCCATTTCAAGGAAAATACCATGCATGTCATCGATCCATCTTATCATTGTTACAAATATAGATATCAAGCTAAATTAAATCCAACCACATTTTTTACAAGAAAAGGAGAAATTAATCTCTAAAAAATTACACAAAAATATTAGCTAATAAGGACAAACTTTTGTTCAACAAGAAAGTGAAAGTGGATACATAAGCCTTAAGGGAGTTCTTACTCCTTTAAGGTGGTAGATGGTCGCAAGTAGTTTTCGTGAAAATTGAAATTACTTTTGACACATTCATAAGACAAGGGGTCTATACAAGCTTTGCCACATGCCACATTTGTTAGACAGAGGCTCATGTTCAGTCTTCCGAACCAAAGTAAGGGGATGTTGGTGGATATTAAATTTGCAAGCTTTCTCAAACTTGACATTTAGGAGATTCCCATGGATGCATTTGGGATGAGTTGGGTAAAGGCAATCTTCACAATAGTAGAACCAACGCTCGGGTCTCGTTCTTCTTCACAAATATAACAATAATATTCACCAGAGTCATCTTCTGGAGTATAGCAAAGTGTGAAAGGATGTTCATGTTCTCTGTATCTTATCAAATGTGGCAGTGTTAAACAGTTGAAGTCCACACTGAATTTACAATTAGCACAACAAAATTTGTATCCTTGATCCGAATCACAACAACTACATTTTCTATAATATGACAGAGTCGAAAGAATAAGCTGGTACTCATGACAAGCATGTTTAAACATATATGGGATTAGACTACATTGGACATCAAGGTCAAAATCGCATTTGCCACAACGATAAAGGAAGCCATTACAGCGAAGGTGACAAGTTTTACACATAAATAGGCCCTCAAATATAAGGTGATCTTAGGAGGAGCATGAGAGGATGTTAGTGAAATGGGTGTCGGATTTTTCTTGATAATTCAACACAAGATTTTTGGAGAAAGAATCCACATTGAGCGCAAGTGTAAAAAAGAGGAAAAATGGACCGCACACACCCATCACATTTCTTGTTGATCCCATGCTTGTCAATGAGCTCTAAGTCATGCTCATGACTGAAATGTTTGATTTTTGTAGCTATTTCAATTCCGTCTACCCCGACTTTGATCATTTTGACAATAAATGTTGATGAGCAAATGGATTCATCAGTTCCTTTATCTTCATATTCCAATATAGTTTTTGATGACTCACTAAACTCTTTATCTTCAAAATTCTGCAGAAACGTTTGATCATCTCTCACTTCCTTGCTTGTAGCACAATGAAGGTGGGCAACAAAATCACAACTTGAGCAATAATAGATCACGTAGTTCACATTCACTTTGTCAACATAGAGTTTGCAAACTATGTGGCTCAATTGAGTGGCTGGAAAGGAGTAGGTAAGGTTTAGAGGGTGTTTGTGCCGTATAACTTTGACTACCCGTGGTAAGGCGGCGCAACTCGAGTGAGCCACAAATGAACACATGTTACAAAAGTAAAACATGCTACTACCTCTACTCCCACAAACATTACAAGTGAATGGAAACGATTTCTGCAATAGTGTCAAAGGGTGGTCATGAATTTTAGTTTCGAGGGTGAGTGGTTGTTCAATTGATGGTAAGGAAGTACACTCTGTGTTAAGAGGTGGCTTGAATCTAGTTCAAATAGCGCCTCTGGTGTATGTTCGTCAAGCGGTGTTTCTTCAGTTCGAGTGAAATGCAAGTCCGAGACTTCGCTCGACATAGCTCGACTGTTCGCTCGAGCGGTATACAAGTCCGAGACTTCACTCAACACCGCTCGACAGTCAGCTCAAGCGGAATGCCAAAACCCTACTTTCACTCGACACCCGCTCGACAGTTCGCTCGAGCCAATGTTCTCAGACTAGGGTTAGCATTGTTTTCTATAAATAGGAAATGGCGCATTACTTATTTTTTCACCCCCTTCAGTCATTTTGAGTGTTTTTACATGAGTGATAATTCTTTGAGAGCTTAGAGAGTTAACTTCTTTGAGAAAGAAGTTTTGTATTAATTCTCATGTACTCCATCTTTGTTTATAGTGAAAGCTTTGATACCGACCCCGCCAGTGGACGTAGGCTCACATGAGCTGAACCATTTAAATCTTGGTGTACTGTGTGTGGTTGTCATTATTTTTCTTTTGTTTATTTTCACTGCTATACTTCAAATTAGTCTTCAATATTCGGTCATTCCCAACAAACTGGTATCAGAGCGTGGCTCTGTGCGAGATCTGACGGTCATAACAGTTTCAGTTTATGGCGCATCAAGATGAAGGCTTTACCGCGACAACAGAGCTTGTCAAAAGTATTAGAAGAGAAGGTGTCTTATGATTCTTTGGCTCCTTCAAAAGAACAAGAAGAAAATGTACATAATACTATTCCTTTGTCATTATCAAATGGAGTTTTAAGGGAGGTTGCTGATGAGGAGACTGCAACTGGTCTTTGGTCTGCACTTGAGAATCTGTATATGAAGAAATCTCTCAACAGCCATTTGTATTTGAAACAATGGCTATACACTCTTAAAATAAAGGAAGGTACTCTTATCTATGAACACTTAGTTGAATTTAATAAAATTATTATGGATATCAAGAATATTAACATTAAGCTTGAAGAAGAGGATCAAGTATCAATTGTTTTGTATTCATTACCCATGTCTTTTGTGAATTTTGTGAATTCCATGTTGTATGGTAGAGATACAATTTCCTTGACAGATGTGAAATCTGCTTTGAATTCTAAGGAATTAAGGAATAAATTGAGTGTGAAGGGCACTAATGAACAAGCTAGTGGTTTGTTTGTTAAGGGTTCCTCAAGCAGGGGTAGATCCAGTGATAGGGGTTCAGAGAAGTACAGGGGTAAATTTAGGGGTAGTTCACAGTTGAAATTTAAAAAGAAAAATATTAAATGTTATTATTATCATATAAGTTTGATCATTACAAAAATGAGTGTCCTAAATTGAAAAATAGAGAGGAAGGCACAAGTTCCTTTAATGTTGTTAGCGTTGCTGATGAAAAGTCTAACAGCTCAGATATTGTTTTAGCAATTAGCGACTCCAGTAGTCACTTCAGTGACAAGTGGGTCATGGACTCAGCTTGTACTTTTCACATGTGTTCCAAGAGGGACTGGTTCACTAATTATGAACCAGTCAACGGTGGTTTCATTCTGTTAGGGAATGATATGGCTTGTAAAGATGTTTGATGGGATTGTCAGGACATTGTTTAACGTCCGACACATCCCAGATTTGAAGAAGAATCTTATTTATTTGGGTACTCTTGATTCTTTGGATTTTAAGTACACTGGTAAAGGTGGAGCTATTAGAGTTAGTAAAGACTCCATGGCTATGATGAGAGGAGATAAGACAAATGATCTTTATTTACTTCAGGGCATTACAGTGATAGGTGCAGCTGTAGTGTCTATTTCAGATGATCCAGACTCAAATGTCACCTGTTTGTGGCACATGCGTTCAGGTCATATGAGTGAAAATGGGATATCTATTCTAAGTAAGCAAGGTTTGTTATGTGACTAGAAGATAGAGAAACTTGATTTTTGTGAACATTATGTGTTTGGAAAACAGTGCAGGGTTTAATTTTCTATAGGGGTTCATAGAACTAAAGTTTTGTGGATATATTCATTCTGATCTTTGGGGTCCATCTTTTGTTCCATCAAAAGGTGGAGCTCAGTATTTGCTTACATTCATTGATGATTTCTCACAGAAAGTTTGAATTTATTTTCTGAAGCAGAAAAGCGATGTATTTGATAACTTTAAACAGTTGAAGGTTTTGATTGAAAATCAGACAGGCAAGAAAATTAAGCGACTCCGAACTGACAATGGTATGGAATTTTGCGAAGGTGAGTTTGATAAATTTTGCAAAAATGAAGGTATTGCCAGGTACCGCACAGTTAGACATATTCCACAACAAAATGGGGTAATTGAACGGATGAACAGGACTCTCTTGGAGAGAGCCCGCAATATGCTTTCTAATGCAGGCTTGTCTAAGGATTTTTGGGCTGAAGCAATCAACACAGCTTGTTTCTTGGTCAATCGTTCTCCAACTACAACTATTGGTTTGAAAACTCCAAATAAGGTATGGTCTGATACTCCTGCTGATTATTCAAATTTGAAACTTTTTTGTTGTCCTGCATATTTTCATGTTAATGATGGAAAACTTGAACTTAGGGCAAAGAAAGGCATATTCATTGGATATGCCAGTGGGGTGAAGGGATTTAGGTTGTAGTATACTGATCCTAAGTCACCTACGTTTGTAATCAGCAGAGATGTTGTATTTGATGAAAAATCTATGCTTAATCGAGAAAGAAGTTTACTGTGTTTACAGGTAAAAAATAGGATATTGGCAAGAAGGTGGAGTTTCAGGTGGAAGCGCCACAAGGGCTGCCTAATGGCGCCCAAGATCATGCTATTGCAGATGAGCATGATTTTGATTCTGATAGCGGCACACAGGGTGAGCAAGACTACAATATAGCTACTAGTAGACAGAGGAGGCAGATTAGACCATCTCAGAGATATGCTCAAGCAGATATGGTAATGTTTGCTCTTACTACGGCAGAGGATATTGTTGGTCAGGAGCCTTCCAGTTATTCTGAAGCTGTCATGAGTGAAGAATCTGGATAGTGGTGCGCAGCTATGATCGAAGAGATTGAGTCTCTTCACAAAAACCAAACATGAGATTTGGTTATGTTGCCAAAGAAGATGAAGACTGTTGGCTGCAAATGGGTCTTCAAAAGAAAAGCGGGAATCCAGGGTGATACAGATGCAAGATACAAGGCACGCTTAGTTGCTAAGGGCTTTAGTCAGAGAGAAGGCATCGACTTCAATGAAGTTTTCTCTCTAGTTGTGAAACACAGTTTGATTAGAGTGTTACTTGCTATAGTAGCGTTGTATGACTTAGAGCTACAACAACTTGATGTTAAAACAACTTTCCCATATGGTGAGCATGACGAGACCATTTACATGCATCAACTAGAGGGGTTCATTGTTGAATGTAAAGAAGATCATGTGTGCAAATTGAAGAAATTATTGTATGGTTTGAAGTAGTCTCCAAGGCAATGGTATAAACGTTTTGATTCATTTATGATTGATCATGGTTATTTGAGAAGTAACTATGATAGTTGTGTTTATCATAAGGAGATATCTGATGGTCTTTCATTTATTTGCTACTATGTGTTGATCATATGCTTATTGCTGCTAAAGGCATATATGACATTGGTTTGTTAAATCCCCTAACTTAGAAATGAGTTTGAGATGAAAGACTTAGGTGTTGCAAAGATGATTTTGGGGATGGAGATCCATAGAGATAGGAAAGCTGGAAAGTTGTACTTGTCCCAGGGAAAGTACATTGAGAAAGTTCTTCAAAGATTTGGAATGTCTGATTCCAAACTACTAAGTACACCACTTGCTATACACTTTAAACTTTCAGCTTCCCTATCTCCTCAGATAGATGAGGAGGAAAGGTTCATGGCTAGTGTTCCTTATTCCAGTGCCGTTGGCAATATAATGTATGCAATGGTTTGCACTTGTCCAGACATTTCATAGGCAGTGAAAGTTGTTAGCAAGTATATGGCTAATCTAGGTAAGACTCATTGGCAGGCTGTGAAATGGATACTCAGGTATTTAAGAGGAACTTTGGACTTCGGCTTAATATTTGATAGAGATGTTGATTTCAATTCTAGAGTTACTGGTTATGTTGATTCTGATTATGTTGGGGACTTAGATAAAAGAAGATCATTGACAGGTTATGTTTTCACTTTGTGTGGGTCTGCTATCAGTTGGAAAGCAACACTGCAATCCACTATTACTTTATCAACTACAGAGGCAGAGTACATGGTAGCAGCAGAGGCTGTTAAGGAGGCCATTTGGTTGAAAGGCTTGATCAGTGACTTGGGACTACAGCAAGATGGGATTTACGTATTCTGTGATAGTCAAAGTGCAATACATTTGACAAAAAATCAAATGTATCATGAGAGAACTAAGCACATTGATGTCAAGTATCATTTTCTCAAAGTGATTGTTACAGAAGGTGTTATAGAGATTCTAAAGATTGCTACTACTGAGAATCCAACAGATATTATGACAAAGCCAGTTGCAGTGTACAAGTTCAAACTCTGTTTGGACTTGATTGGTGTTCAGGGTTTGTGATTCCCTTAGGGTATTTGGTGGAGGGGGTCGGTTCTGTGGTCAGAGGTTTTTTGTGTTAGGCTTGGTACAGTTCAAGCCAAGGTGGATATTTGTTAAGAGGTGGCGTGAATCTGGTTGAAATAGTGCCTCTGGTGTATGTTCGCTCGAGCGGTGTTTCTTCAGCTCGAGCGAAATGCAAGTCTGAGACTTCGCTTGACAGTCAGCTCGAGCAGTATACAAGTCTAAGACTTCGCTCGACACCGCTCGACAGTCAGCTCGAGTGGAATGCAAGTCCAATACTTCGCTCGACACCGCTCGACTGTTTGCTCGAGTGTTATACAAGTCCAAGACTTCGCTCGACAATCAGCTCGAGCGGAATGCCAAAACCCTACTTTCGCTCGACACCCGCTCGACAGTTCGCTCGGGAAAATGTTCTCAAACTAGGGTTCGCACTGTTTTCTATAAATAGGAAACTGCGCATTACTTATTTTTTGACCTTCTTCAGTCAGTTTGAGTGTTTTTACATATGAGTGATATTTGTGAGAGTTGAGAGCTTAGAGAGTTAACTTCTTTGAGAAAGAAGTTTTGTATTATTTCTCCTCTACTCCATCTTTGTTTATAGTGAAAGCTTTGATACCGATCCCGCCAGTGGACGTAGGCTCACATTGAGCTGAACCTTTTAAATCTTGGTGTACTGTGTGTGATTGTCATTATTTTTCTTTTGTTTATTTCCGCTGCCATACTTCAAATTAGTCTTCAATATCCGGTTATTCCCAACACTCTGGGTGGACAACGAATGAACATGGAGCACAAAAGTAAAACATGCCATTGCCTTCCTTCGCACAATGATCACAACTGAATTTGAATAATCTCAGCATAAGGGTCAACGGGTGTTCGTGAACTTCAGCTTCTTTGGTGAGGGGCAGAGAAGAGCACTTGATACAAAGATTGAACTTAAAGTGAGAATAATTGTAAGTCATGAAGCCCAAAAGTCTTCTTTTTTTGCAACTAACACATATCTACCCCGATTTGTTCGTAATCTGTTTTGAAGGGATGAGAATAAGAGG
This sequence comes from Juglans regia, assembly GCF_001411555.2. NCBI lineage: Eukaryota > Viridiplantae > Streptophyta > Magnoliopsida > Fagales > Juglandaceae > Juglans > Juglans regia. The sequence goes on along the minus strand of NC_049915.1, from coordinate 13,675,394 downwards.
ATGTTTTGGGTGCAATGGGTGTTGCAACTCGGAAGGTAATTCAAAACAAGATTTATGTAGGATGAACCGATCACACTCTTTGCAACTGTAATTAGGACCAGAGACTCTTTCCCAACACAGTGGACAAAAAGGCGATTCCCCCACTTCATTGAGGAAGAATGGACGGTCGTGCTTGAAATTTTGAAGCTCCATCTCTCCTAGCCTGTCTATGCTACAAACATCACATATTGAGGTAGGTGTTGGTTGGTTTCACATGAAGTTTACCTGAAAAATAATATCAGATCCAGATGGATGTAAGGGATAGATTTTATGGCTTCTTCACTTCAATCTAACAGATAAAATGGAAAGAAAAAAACCTTGTTATGTGAAAGGGAAGACCAAGACTTGAGAGTTGTTGAAGAGTTGATCATGAAGAGTTGAGAGGTGCTGATATGAAAGGTAGGTGGAATGGGGTGGGTTCAGTTTCCACAATTATTGATCTTCGTGGGTGTAATAACTTTTTTTGGTTCATGGAATCTCTTAAAGTAATTTCCTTCGTGTATGCTGAAAATACATATATGTGACGTTGTGTTGAAAAGCACATGTTTTTTCACTTGGATTTATAAACAGCATTATTGGATGTTGGTCACATACATAACGAATACTTACCATTTTTTCGGATTGGTTGAAAGAAGTCTCACATTGCAGGAAAAACTCTGTCTAACTAAATAATTATTAGAGTAGCCAATGGCATATGGACCCATGGCATAACACCCAAACCTCCAAAATGGAGGTTTGGGTTCGACCCTACTCCCCAAATAAAATAATAATAATAATAATAATTATAATTATTAGGGTAACCTCTAACTAGATGTTGTTGTCACTACAATAAATTTTGGCCATTTCCCATGAATTTTTTTTCCAAGCATACCATGGTGGAAAATAACTAACTGATCACACAAAGGATGTTTGTAGAAAATGAATCACTCTGTTGTAGTGAGATCACGCTCGGCAAGTGAAATTCGGTGAAAAAAAAACACTCGTTGCGACGAGTTGAAGTCGTGGCTAAAAATAATCCCAACATGTTTTTTCATTTTCACCATTTCACTTCTAGCAAGTATGAGTTTGTCACTAAAAACTATTATTTTTGGCGACGAAAATTGCCGAAAATGTCACCACAAATATTTTTCTGGAAAAAAGTCAATTCCAACGTGTTTCTCCAAAGCATGTTGATCACAACTAACAATTTGCGACTATATTAAACAGCCGTAAAAACATCAACATTTCTAAATCAAATAGATTGCTTCTTTCTAAAGCCTCCAGAAAGTTCTCCATCAACACCTCACTTCTTAAACTCTCCCATTGCTTTTCTTTTTGGTTATTAAAGTCCCTGTCACACACCAACCTTTAGCTTAATCTCCATTCAGAACACTAAGCTGGCTTTTTTTTTTCTAGTCATGCAAAGTTGTTGAAACGTCCGAAGGTTTCCAAGACCCTGGTAGTTCCAACTCAAAATTTTCATTAGGCTTGGCAAGACTGCCTAACTGTCTCCGCCAATTCAATTGTATTTTTTTTTTCAATTTTCTCATTTGTTCCCATTTGAGATTCTTAGATGCAGAAAATTGTGAGTTTGTAATTTCCTCAACCACTAGAACCTTTTTTTAAGCAACACTACTATTCAAAGAGTCAGGACCCGTACTTGTTGCTCGAGCCCTTATTTTCCAATTGCCTCGTGCCTATTCCTTTATATTCTCCAGCTGCTCCTGTGAACCGTGTGATACCTCGTATTTATGTGTATTTTGACTAAATAAATTATTGCATTTATTAAGATTATGAACTTTCTTGTTTTAAATTTCAGATGATTTACGTTATATTATTTTAAGATTTTTAATTGTTAATTCAATGTGTTTTCTTGTTATTAATAATTGTTCATTATTTAAATTGCTCTTTATTTTAAATTAATTTATTGTTGGATTTCATTATTTTATTTTCATTTAATCACTAGGTTTAAATTATTTTATTTAACTTGCTGTTTTGAAATCTTTTTCGTTGGATCATTTTTGTGACCCAAGATGTAAGTATTGGACCTCATTTCTTTCCCTCCATTTTTCTTTTTCCTCTTTCTTTTCTTCTTCTCTTTTCTTTTTCCTTCATTTTTCTTTTCTCCCTTGCTTCCTCCCGGCGCGACGTCCCTCTCTCCCTCTCTCCATGCGTTTTCTTCTTCTCCACCCAGCAACTGCTGCGCGCCGCTGTGATCGACACCGCCCCTCTCCTTCCCTTCCCCACCGGCCGGCGACCACCACCCTTCAATCCTAGCCTCCCTCGCGCCTCTGTTTGTCCCCACGCATGACGCAAAGCTGCGACACCTCTTGTGTTCGCGCGCCACCGTTGCGCCACCTCCAGCCACCATTTCTTCACCACTTCATCCTCGACCTCCCAGCTACCTAATGCACCCATCCTTGGCTCCAATCTGCCACTGGTGAAGCCCATTTATCTCCATCTTCGATTTGAGCATTTTAGCCTTCAACCACCCTCTACACCGCCACTCACAGTCAACCACCACCACCATTGGCTTCACCGACATCCCTAAGCCCTTCCCTAGCAATCTTGGGTCTTGGTTTGTCCCCGTTCAAAAGTGGGTTTTTGAGACCCACGGCCACAATGCATTTTGCACTATTTCGTTGCTGTGCCACCCCTTCTTGCAGCTCCGTGATCTTTCAAAAATTATAATATAGTATTGTAAGTATTTTTCTAAAGAACTTTCGTGATTTAAATATATTTTTACACTAACCCATTTTACTGTGAACAGGTTGGTATGCTGGACTGAGTCCGAGGAGTAAGGGGGTTGGATAGATTGGAGAATGGAGTTGTTTGTGTGATTGGATTGTGTTGACATTTGTTGGTTATTGGATTTTGGTGTCGTGTCTTGTTCATTGCATTTGCACGCATGTTCATGTTTGTAACTGAAAATTGGGTTTTCGCATGATTGTATACATGTTCATGTGTTTATTTGAAAACTGGATTTTCATGTGAGAAATGATTTTGAGTATGTTTGAAATGATTGGATTGACTGGTTTGAGAAAAAGGAAAAGAGACTGTAGGGATGGTGGTATAGTCCCGCCTGCGATTCTCGCCAACGGTGTACGCGGTAGGGATGGTGGTATAGTCCCGCCTGTGATTCTCGCCTACGGTGCACACGGTAGGGATGGTGGTAAGTAGGCATGGTGGTAGAATCCCGCCTGTGATTCCTGCATACAGTGCTTTGATAAGTACCTCTTGTGTGAAAAGGAACTGTTGGGATGGTAGTAAGCATGGATGGTGGTATAGTCCCGCCTGTGATTCCCTCCTACGGTGCACATAGTAGGGATGATGGTAAGCAGGGATGATGGTGTAGTCTCTCTTGTGATTCCCGCCTACGGTGCATGCGGTAGGAATGGTGGTAAGTAGGGATGGTAGTAGAATCCCGCCTGCGATAACCTCCTACAGTGTTCGATAAATGATTTTGTTGTCGGTTTATGATTTAATGGTTATGAGCACATTTTTTGGGAAAATGGTTAGTTTATTGATTTGGGCCATTTTTTGGGAACATGGTGGGAAAAATGTTTTTAAGGAAATATTTATGGTCAAATGGGGTTTTTGGCGTGTGTTGGAAAATAATCATTTTCGGAAAAAATGAGGTTTTGGGATCTGTTAGTTGGTTGCATTAATGCGTTTTTATCTCGAGGGTTGTTTGGATTATTACTTACCTGCGGTACCGTTTTATAGTATCGTACATTTTGATGCAGATGAGGACGAAGAGCCTGAGGGATCGGCTTCGTGAAGGGAATGACTTGTGATTGCTTTTGAATTATGGAATTTGTTTCCTTTTGCCTATGTATTCGGCTTTTTACTTTATTTTACGAATAATTGTATAACGTTTTAAAGGCAATTTATTTTGAATATTTGTATTGAACAATTCTAGTACTTAGTTGACTACTTTTAAATTTATCTGCTGCGATGTTTGTGGTGCTCTTGTTGCTTGTTGCACACACTTGAGCACTTATCATTGGGATGTGTGACCCATGTTGTCATCATCCCGACGTCACGATTCTCGTGTTTCCCTGCATGGGAGTTGGGGCGTCACAAGTCGTGAGTCCCATCCCTATCCTTCTCTGCTTTGTATACTGATTCCATATGGTTAAACCTAATAATGGTCGGCCCATCAACTAAAAGGCCTTAAAGTCATGGGACCTTCATACACCTGGCCCATCTTGCACATTTTATCAACCATCAGACAAGTCTTTTGTTCTTCACTTATTACATATTCGCCTCTCATCCCCTCCTTATATCTATTAAGAAATCTTTGTTGAATCAGCTAGATCTACATTTTGAAATCTTCCCTTCAATTCCTCCTCCATCACCACTATTTCCTTCCTAATCACCCCACCACTATAATTTTCTCTTGGTTCCATGTTCTTTCCAAAATAGTGTTCTTGTTCACTGCTTGTCTCTGCCGTTGGACTTAGACCTACATGATAGTAGCCACGCCTTCCCCAACCTTCCTATGACGATGATTCTCATCTCTTCTCAATTCTTTATTGGCCAGATTTGTGTAGTAAGAAGAATTTTATCGTCTCCCGTAAGGCTCTGCTTGAAGCCACGGACCAAACTGATTTGCATACTCAGCCACTGTTCCCTCTAATTGTCCCTTAATGGACAACCCTATGCATCATGTAAAATCCAACCACACCTAAAATATAATATGGGTAACTTTTCATATTTCAACAATACCCATACTCTGGTTCCATTACCGTTGATTGTTTGATCTCTTGCAATTGGCTTTGTTAGATCAATCGCAATTTTAACACAGAGGAAAGTCCACCACCCCACACCATCTTCTTCCACATCCACCTCTTCTACATTGCCAATTGATCATCCTATTTGCTCCCACTCTCTTGGTTCATGCACACTAGTGGCAAATTATGAAACTGTACGCACATTGAGGAATTACCAAATCTCATCTTTCTTGGTTGTGTAAACCCATCAAATGGATCGATGATGAAGAAGCTATTATAAGAAAACCATGGCTTGCCTTTGTAGTCTACCATATGTTTATCCACTTGTGTTGCAAATGTAATGGTAAAAACACTTGGCCCAACCTCTTGAAAAGAAGTCGGTTTGCTCAGCCTCCACATTTTTGCCATTGTGGATGAAATAATAGCTATACTAATTGAACTTTCTATACCCACCTTGCTGACCAAACATCTTTCTCCTTTCCTTTGTACCTTCTCCATAGCCCCTCCTTCATCTAACTCAATCGAGAGGTTCTCTTCCTCTGTTAACCTTAGTTGACCCCAAAGTTCTTCTATCCCTTCCAATCTTCTCCCTACTAGTTCCCTCGCTGAAAAGAATCATTAAACCCTCTTGCTCCAAAAAAAGCCTCGAAGGAAGCACTACTCACACCTCTTATATTCTCTCGGGAGACAAAACAGAGAGGAGACTTTTGATAAATAGGATTTGTTCCTTTGTGGATGAAAGGTTCTTCTTTAATTTCTTTTGAAAAATGATAAATACACATCACTTTTCACAACATATTACACAACCATATTTTGAAATGAATGGTACTTTTGTAATAAGTAATTCTACATACAATTGTGAAGTACGTAAATGCTGCGTAATTGCTTTGAAAAATAGTGTGGTCTATTATTAAAAAATTAATTTTTTCATGTGAGTCACATGTTTTATTCACTTTTTTCGAAGCGATTACACGGCGGTTATACTATTTATAGTTGTAAATATATTTTCTCTTTTATAAAATATCTCATAAAAGTGATATTACTTTATAAAAATATCACCATTCTAAAATATATATGATAAAATATGTTGTAAAATGTGTTGTAAAATGTATTGCGCAGATATCATATATACGTACTTCAATATTATTTTATGGATTTTATATACACATATATACGTACGTTGAAGATGAAAGGGAAAAGCTTAATTAATTACTTTAGACACATAAGTTGTAGTCAGCCAGTAATCTGCCGGCCTTGGCCAAATTCTTTTTATTAAATATAAGTATTGAGTATATATGTATTCGTCAGAACATGAAAGAGAACATTAATGCAATGCAAGGTGTTGCTAGTTTGAACCAATCCAATGGCAGACAGTTTCTGCATTATTCTAATTTGAATTGTCCTTTTTTTTTGTGGGAATTAATGATAAAGATCTGGCCGGTTTTGTTCTTTGCTAATTAATGTTTCTATAAGCATATGATCAAGGTGGAAATAAGCTTTGAATATCATCATATATATGGATTTACTCCGCTTTAAGATTCCTTTAAGCATATCATGGTGGAAATAAGCTTTGAATATCATCAGGCCGGTTTTGTTCTTTTGCCAATAGTGTACTGGTTGCTCGTCTCTGCCGTTGGACTTAGACCTATGTGATAGCAGCCACGCCTTCCCCAGCCTTCCTATGACCATCATTCTCACATCTCCTCTCAATTCTTTATTGGCCAGATTGAACCTAAAGTTCTTCCATCCCTTCCAGTCTTTCTACCTGCTTCCCTCACTGAAAAGAATCATTAAACCCTCTTGCTCCAGAAAAAGCCTCGAAGGAAACACTACTCACACCTCTTTTAATCTCTCGGGAGACAAAATAGAGATGAGACTTTTGATAAATAGGATAATTTGCTCCTTTTTGGATGAAAGATTCTTCTCATTTGAAAAATGATAAATACACATTACTTTTCACAATATATTACACAATTATACAATTGTAATATGAATGATATTTTTATAAAATATTTCATAAAAATAACATCACTTTATAAAAATATCCTCATTTTAAAACATGTTTAATCAAATGTGTCGTAAAATATATTGTATAGGTATCGTGCTTCGTTTCTTTTAGGAAGCAATAATTCACCAGTCAACTTCAATATTATTTTATGGAGTTTATATACACATACGCACGTTGAAGATGAAAGGGAAAATCATCTCATTTCATCTAATCTCATCTCACTATCCAAACGAGGGCTGCATTCTCACAATGTTGCCTAATAATTATTTATGGTGAACTATGTGGCCGAAAAAAGTCTATTTTCTTGTAATTTCCAGCTTGTAATATAGATCACTTATATAGTAAATTAATAGTTTTTACAAGATGAATAGATACCACTCAACAAAAGAGTAAATTAATAGTAGAGGCTAGCTAGCTATATATAAATATATACAAGAGCACTATAAACCAGCAACATATAGTTGGTGCTCAAAGAGACAAAAATACACCAGCAATTAAAATTCCGCCTGTCTAAACCCATCAAATAAATTTCTTGTACATGATATGATTCGTTTTGATCTGTAACTATCATTGGTTTATCATGACACCGATTTCCTTTTTTTATTTTTTTTTATTTGTTTCTCTCTATCTTTATTTGTTTCTTGTTTTATATGCATGTACGTCCAACTCAAACTCGTGGATAGAGAAGGCACAAATGATAATTATAAAACTAAAACCATCAAATAGCTTGACAACAACAATCCAAAACAGGCCAGCCACGCCTAGCTTATCTCAAAATGCTTGAAAGGATACATGATCAGAAACATGACTAAGAAAAGAATATTATAGTCTATATAAAAACCTTCAAAGTTCGCAGCTCGTTCTCCCAACAGCTCTCCTGCATGATCAAGATCAAATTTCAAGGTCCCAATGGCTGATTCAACTCATCCGCTTCTCTCCCTAGCCGACTCGGGTGAGTCAGAAGACACCCCACCATTAGTGAAACACCTACCATCCCTTGATTCGACCATCGAGAGTGTCATCGGGAATTTCGGGTGGCCCCAATTCCTTCAAACCGTGCTTGTATCCATTGCATGGGTCTTCGATGCACAGCAAACATTCATCAGCGTCTTCACCGATGCACACCCAACATGGCACTGTACTCAGCTCGGGGACGAGTCATGCAACTCGGTTTCCGATATCTGCAATCTGCCCACTAATTCATGGGCCTGGGATTTGCCTGCCAACACTTCAATCCTCTCAGAATGGAACTTGGAGTGTGCCGCTTCCTTTGTACCTGGCCTGCCCGCATCTTCCTTCTTCACGGGTTGCCTAGTGGGTGGACTCGTTCTTGCCACACTCGCTGACTCGTCACTCGGTCGCAAAAACATGCTCCTCCTCTCATGTCTAATGATGTCTCTATCTTCGCTGCTAACAGTGATCTTCTCCACAAATATATGGATTTACTCCGCTTTAAGATTCCTTTGCGGGTTTTTCCGTTCTACAATCGGTACTTGTGCGCTTGTGCTTTCAACTGAGCTTGTGGGGAAACGGTGGCGTGGCCAGGTGGGGGTCGTGGGATTCTTTTGTTTCGCAATAGGGTTTTTATCCCTTCCAGCCATGGCTTACATGAACAGAGGTTCTTCATGGAGATCTCTCTATCTCTGGAGTTCCATCCCTGGGATATTTTACTCTATCTTAGTTCACTTCTTTGTTCGTGAGTCTCCCCGATGGCTTTTTGTGAGTGGACGTGAAGAAGAAGCCATGGCTATATTGAAAAGTATTGCTTCAACTCACCATGACAGCTCAAACTGGAACTTTTCCGGAATGTGTTTTGAGCAAGAAACTTGCAATTCCAATCTTTACTCCACTGTTAAGATCTTGGTGGAGAAAAAATGGGCTTTAAGAAGGTTGTCGGCGGTTATGGTGATAGCTTTTGGCGTCGGACTTATTTACTATGGCATGCCACTAGGTCTGGGAAACTTGGCATTCAATCTCTATCTGGGTGTCACTTTCAATGCCTTGTCCGAGCTGCCCTCTGCGTTCTTCACTTTCTTTTTCATAGGAAAATTGAAAAGGAAAAATTCAATTATAGTTTTCACGACTCTTAGTGGTGTTTGCAGCATCATGTGTGTTTTGAAGGGAAAGATGTGGACAAGATTGCAGATTGGACTTGAGTTATTGTCCTTCTTCAGCGCCTGTACAGTGGTTAATATACTGTTCATATACACAATAGAGCTGTTTCCGACATGTGTTCGGAACTCTGCTATGTCGATGACAAGAGAAGCAATCGTGCTTGGTGGCGTGTTCTGTCCGATGCTTGTCTCCGCCGGCAGGAAAGAGAGTTTAGCATCTTTTGGGGTGTTCGGGTTGGCAATAGGATGTTGTGGGATGTTTGCAGCATGTTTGCCAGAGACAAGGGGCGGGACACTTTGTGATACAATGGAGGAGGAAGAACACAAATTGGAGAAAGCAAGCTGTAATGGGGTTGGGGAATTCTAGATATAGCTAGCTAGCTAGGCTAGTTACAATAAAAATGGGTATTTGTGATATTTTTTTTACGACGAAAAAGGTCTATTTGCGATGAAAATAAACTCATTTTAATTAAAAATAGTCATTTTACAGAAAATAATTGGTCATAAATAAGCAGTTCTATGCACGCTCGCTAAAATGTTTTGATGTCTTTGAATGAGAGATTTGTTGTGTTATTCCTTTTTTCTTTTTTATGAGTTGTTTTTAGGTAGTAGACTAGATTTTTTCTATATATATAATCTATAATATTATAATTCCTTAGAAGTCAAGTTCAGATATAACTCCTCAATCATCTTTGCTTCGATCATGCTTATGGACATGTAATCTGAAATTTAAAGTACAAAATGTATACACACATAGAATAGAGTACTCTAGAATAGATATTAAGTATTTAATGCTATTTAAAAAATTTACCTAAATGATGTATATATAACTTTGATGTGTGAATCTTTTTTTACTTCTAATAAGTACTTTAAAATTACTTGATGCATGTATGGGTATGAGGAAAAAAGATTTTCGCAAGTTACTATCTGAATTTGATGGCCTAAAAATCTCAATAGAGAAATAAAGAACTGATCTAGACCAATTATTACTATATGTATGAATTTTCAGATCTCTTTTCACTTGAAACTTTTAAGCTTGAATAACAATTTAAGGGGATATTTATCTAAGCTTCAAATTCTAAATAGACATTATATTAATTTCTAGCAAGCGAGCTGGCAAGGAATGTGATTGGGATGGATTTGTTCTTTAATTCTGGTCTCAGCGAGATTGGACTAGCGAGCTAGCTAGCTAGTATAAACTTATTTGTATATTAAATAATTAAAATCTTAAAATAATTAATTATATAAATATGATAGCATAAGAAATAGTATTGAATAACAATGATGCTGAATTTACACGAGTTTTAGCATTTAGATAAGGGGGACAAAGAAGATCAGAGATCAATAGTAAAATTAAGGCCAATATATAATGGGTAGTGATCACTACAAGAAATTGTGTTTTTTGAGACAAAAAATTGTCTCAAAAAACCCAAATTTCATCCCAAATTATATTTGGAGATGAAAACATTTCGTCTCAAAAAGACTGTCTCAAAAAATCATTTTTAGAGATGAAATTGGGCGGATCCAGTCGAAACCGTTCTAATGTATATTTTGTTTTGAGACGAACTGATTTTGTCTCAATACATTGTTCGAATGGAATATTTCTTCGTCCAAACTTAGACGCCCATTCGAACAATATGAAATATTCATTCGAACTAAAGACCATATCTGATCATGTTCGAACGAACGAAGTGTTCGAACCGATTTTGTGCGTTCGAATTAATAAATTTTTCAAACGACTTGTGTTCGAATAAAAATTATGTCTATTCGAACAGAAATTTTATTTTCGGAAATTTTATCCATTCGAATGGGTCGATTTTGGTTCAAATGGAATGAAAAATGGTAATTTACCGTTCAAACTAGTTATTTACCGTTCGAACTGTATTAATCATACAGATCATAATTTAATTAAAAATACCATACTAATTTTACACAAATTATAATTCAAACATCAATTGTTTAAATATTTTGGAACATCATAATATAAATGCAATTAAAGAAAAGATAAATTTTAAGACTATGGTGGCGGCATAGAGTTTTAAGACATCATAGACTGGAATTGTTCAAACATTTTTTGGTTATTCAACTGTATCCTCTCTTCTAATCTCACCTCCAAATCTGCTGCTTGATCTAATCGGGTCAGCAACTCTTTTTCATTGGACCTCAATCGTTCTATCTCAAGTGCTACTTCCTTCAACTCCTTAGTCTTGTTGTCATTCGATCTGGCACGAGAATAGGATGATGATGATGATGATTTTACACAACGCCCTTAGGCCCTCAAATATCCAGAACATGATCCAAGAACTTAAGAAAGGATCTGAGCATCGTTGACAGGTGATGCATCAGATGGATTCGCAACAGTTTCTTTAAGAGATATCATTTTGTCCTACAAAAATAAAAATATTAAAGTTAGTATAAGTAACAAAAATATTATGTGACAATGGAATTAAAAAAACTTAAACTACATAATTTGCCTCTGCTTCAGATTGACCCAAACTCCATCATGATTTTTATGTGTTTTAGCATACAATTGGTTCCGATCATAGTTAGCGGGACTTTCTTCTTTCTACAAAAGGAAAATCTATATGAGAACTTAAATCAGAAAAGTGTATTATATGTTAATATTTAACGGGCCTAAAATAAATTACAATTTTGTTAGACAAACGATGAAAAGATCGAGAATCTCCATGATGGTTTATATTTGAATTTGATCTATTTGCTTTGTTTACAGTACTCCGCTGCTAAAAAAAAATATTAGTCTATATGTTTAATACATTTGTGATATACTATTAAAAAAAGATAGCAGCAGTATTACCTAATAAGCTGGATCTTCAAATATATCACAAACCTTCTCTAATTTGTTTGGTGAAATTTCTTGGAATGGATTTTGAATCGCCTCTATTGTAGTACTGAACTTCTTATAATGTGCATGACATCGACCTTTATACCTCCAAAATGCATTCGACATTAGTTCCTCAACTGTTAATCGATCCTCTCTTCGGCCAAAACTAAACTCAAACTCATCCTTTCAAAAATTATAAACAATTAGTATAAATACAAAGTAACTTAAAATTAACATGTTATATACTTAGTTGCTTGAGATGTAGTTTATTACCAAACAACACTTTTTGATGTGGTCGTTCACATCTTGGGAAACTTTAGACCAAGAGGATGTAGCAATTAGTGCATACATGAGAGTAAGTGTACCAACATAAGAAGCAAGCCACGCTGCCAATTCTACGGAGCCACTAGTGTGATCATCAGGAATATCAACCTGTATTTTACTCACTTTCCTTACTTTTTCTATGCAGACACCCCTCGTAGTGCCTCTACCTCGATGCTTGCATACAACAGCTATATATACAGTAATTAAAGCATAAATTTTTAATTAAATTAATTTATTTTATAGATATATTACTTAAATTGAGCATAAAATGTGATATTTAAAAATTTAAAATACCTTGTTCTGGACCTGGTGATGTTGGCTCACTATTCATGATAGGTGAACCACACGAGAAGTCAGTAATGGATGGGGATGGCACACGTGTTACTTTGCGTTTGTGAGACATATCTATTTGAAATTGTAACAAATTATTATTCAAACAAATGTTATAGATACTTGTAAGAATAATACTTACAAAAATTCATGTTTGAAATTCATTCACTATCCGTTTTGCTGAACCAGTTGCCCTCATTCACACTAGATACTTCAGTTGATTCATCTTATTCCAATATTTCACCCTCAATTACTTTGGGTTAAACATCTTCTCTACGCAATTGGACCATATCATATTGGCTTAGATCAACAAATAGATTGATGTCTACTTCATTTTCTTGATATGCTTCTTCATTTACTGGACTATCAACTTCTTCATGTGGTTCGTCTGCCTCTAGAATGTAATCATATACATTTCTTGCTGCAAACTTCTCCATTACCGCCATGGATTTCTATACTCCGAATCATCTAAATAAAAAACTTCATTCGCTTGGCAAGCGAGAACGAAATGATCATCCTCATACCATGTGCGAGATGTATTAACACTCACAAAATAATCATCGTTACGCACTCCCAATGTAACACACGGACCCAAAAGTTGTATGGTTGAACTATAAAATTTTATTTATTTATTTTTAGAGCTTGATATTTTAGGTTATTTTTTTTTTTTTGGTTTTTATGTTATGGATTATTTTTTTATTTTATTTGGAGATCTTATCCGTTTGTTTAAATCATATAAAAGCTATCGATTTATGAGTAGTTTCTCACCCGCACAACTCTTTTCCTTCTGCATACACGTTACCTTCTTTTCTCTAGGGTTTCTCTATCGCCAATAAACACATATATATACATACGCACCTGCATGTTAGTTTGCAAAGCCTTTCGCTGCCGCATAATCTCCCACGGCAGTCACCACCCACTCACGCTCAGAAGCTCCATCCGCAAACCATCATCCATTTCGATCGCGTCCCTCTTTCCCTCATCCTCCAGCGTTACACGTCACGTGAAGCCCAACAGCCGCAACCTTCACCACGTACCGAGAGTCACTCCACGGAGGATACTCAGCCGCCCCCACTGTGCGCTTATGCAATGCACCACTCTCGCCCAGCAAAGGAAGATCATCACCATGGGTAGCACCAACTGAGAAGCTGAGCCCTCGGATCACACGGCAAGAGACTCACCACGCACGGCCAAAAACCAATCTGCACTTTCACGGTTTTACTCAACCATCACACGGAAACTGCAGCTTCTCAAGGAGGTCAAGCCGCTGCATGCTCCTCCACAACGCTGCCATAAGCCACCATCGTGACCCAGCCGTGAACCCACGTCGGAGAACACCACCATCAAACACACTGAAAGACCTCTATTTTTGCATCTCGAAACAGAGCACTTTTTCTTGTTTCGGTGCCACCAGCCTCGACGAAGGGAAGCCCGGCAACGCCGACTCCCCAACCTTTCCGTGACCTGTTGCTGCCCAACCACCTTGTTGCCGTCGCTTCGCTGCCCTCTCGGTGAGTATTCCATGTGTTTTCTCTCCATCTCTGTTCCTATCTCGCACATCTCTCGCTCATCACTCTCTCTCCCTCATCACTCTCTCTCGTTCACTCGTGCGCAGCCCGGCTAGACGGAGTCTCCGCCGCACTCCCGTTCTTCTGTCGCGCCACCTCAATCCCTCCAGCCAGCCCCGTCGCTCCTCACCCCTCCGCGTGTGCCTCGGTTTCCCTTGGGTAAGTTGCTGCCGCCGCATACTGGGTGTTAATCCCGTATGTGTTCGCCTAGTTTATTATACGTACGAAGTATATATGATATTTATGGACAGTTTTAACCTTATATATATATATATATATATATATATGGAAAGTTCCTAGAGTTTTGTTTTCGGGTGAGAGGTTTATTTTTGGGGTTATGTTTAAATGGGTTATTTTTTTAGTAAATGGTCTCGGTTTAATTTTATTTAAGAAAATACATGATTTTCATAATGATATTAATAAAGATTTGTAATATGATATTACTACTATTATGTTTTTTTTTAATATATTTCTAGAAGTACAATGTAGTGCAAGACTTTCATTTTGAATTCTTTAAGGGAGATTAATTAAGTCTATTTTAATTAAATGGTATTTTTTTGTTTTGTCTACTTTAATAGATTTTGAATAATTATGTTACCCAAATTTTATAAATTGATCTCATTAATAAATAGGTCTGACTTTTAAATGTTTTAGTCATAGTATTAAGTTAGCATTGGCGATTTTTAGAAAGTGATGATTTGTAATTTTAGGTTTTGAGGAATTAAATAGGTCATTTTATAAGCTTAGGATTAAATAATGAAATACGTGATTATTTTACAGGTGACGATTAATTATTGTTCGACGTTTTTGAGGAATTTTCGAAAAAGCTAAGAAGTTCAGGTAAGCGGGGTTCCTATGCTAGACTTTGCATAAAATAAAATGTGCTGAGGTTATTTCTTGGAAAATATACATATTTGATGTTGAAAAGAAATTTGAACTGCCTCAGTTATTTGTTCTGCATTACTCATGAGATTTTGTTTAAGAAGAAATTATTTTCTGTCATGACTGATGTAGACATGAGCTTATTTTTGACATTCTGTTTCTGAACTTTGAAAAGAGAGCGAATATGAAATTTTGTGCATAAATTATGAGGTGATATGATTTTGTTCTGTTCTGAAGATTTTCTGTACTCTGATATGATCTGATGTGATTTCTGAAAACCTCTGGCATAACATTCTGTTTCTGTTTTTGTTCCGTTCTGACCTTACCACAGGTGTAAAACTGTGGCCTCTGTTCGGGTTGGTACCAACTTTTCTGTTTCTGGTGCACCACTTTGGAAACAAAGTGGTTTTCTGCGTGGTCTTTCCTATGTGCACACTCGGTGCTCCGAGAATGAATAAGGGGAAGATTCACATTCTGTTTCTGCCCGGTTAGCTACCGGGGTTTGCACAACCCTACCACGGGGGTTAAACATGGTATTTGTTCTGATATGATAAGATAAGATGTGATGTTTCAGTTTATGCTATGCCAAAGGGATTTTGATTATGAATATTTTCAAACTTTCGCTCTGATATTTTTGATAACATGTTCTGAATCTGCATTTTGAAAACATTATTCTGATTCTGCATTTTGAAAGAAAATATTTTTGTTCTGTATTCTAAACTCTGTAAATGCTCATGTTTACACACTAGTATATGTCATCTGCTTACTGAGTTGTTGATAACTCACCCCTTATCTCCATATATTTTTCAGATGATTTTGAATAGTCCAGCTAAAGATCAGAATTATGGAGCATCGGTGAGATGATTATTTAAGCATAGTGGTTTACTCATAGAAGATTTCTGAGAATTGACAGATTTTTATTGAGAGATTCTGTAGTATTCTGATGACTTTGTTTTTTTTAGACTCTATAAATACATTGATGAATTGTGAGTTTTAAGTTATAGGGAGTAACTCTTCAATCCCTGCGAGACCGGGGCGTTACACCCAACCTAGGATTTGAGACATCTTACCAATTTCATTTAAACAACCAGACCATATGTCCCCCATGTACTTTAACACTATGATATATTCGACAATTCTATAGAAGTCAATGTTATCATCTCCATGGATTCCTTCGACTATGACCCCAATATTTTGAGTTTTTCTATATCGTTCTCTATCAGTTGTGTGAAATTTATATCCATGCACCAAACATCCTAAGTACTGGATGGCCTGCCTGGACAAACCACATGCTAGAGCATACAGTTCTGGTGAGATTTTTTCTGAATTTTCACCATATTTCAATGCAACCTATATCAATAAATATTATTATATAGAAAAAAAGTGGAGTTAATTAGTATGAAATTCATATTATAAAATGGGGCTTAGCAGTAATATTGTATGTTCAAACCACGAGGCAAATTCCTATTCATGCTTATTTTCTACGTTAGTTACACCATTCGAGTAAAGTAGTTGTGTATGTTCGCTGCACATGTTCATATGAATGTTTAATTTGTATGAAGTTATACTATATTATTATACATAAACTTAAAGATAATATTGATTTAGATGATCATCACTAACCTCAAGTAGTGATTTATCTCTGCGCAATTATTCATGACATACCATCAAACTCTTTTAAACTCTTGCCCAAATAGATCGTAGCTCTCTTATGCGCCTATGGGACGCACGGTTTGGAAAAATACAATAAATGTCGATGAGACTCCCATCTCTTGCCCACCTTCATAATTTCGGTCTAGTCTTGTAAATCTAGTATCAGCCCCATGAAAATACATTGAACAAAAGATATGTCACTCATTATCAATATATAACTCTGCAATCGAACCTTCTGAACGAGCTTTATTCCCCACCAATCACTTAAGTTTTCTCGAAAACCATTCAATAGGATACATCCATCTATATTGAACCGAGCCAACGACTAAAGTCTCACGAGGTAGGTGCACAACCAAATGAACCATTACATCAAAAAATGGAGGCGAGTGCAAACTCTCCAATTTGCACAATATTACTGCAATGTCAGCTTCCATTTTTAACAATGCATCAACTTTCAACATTTTACTACAAATGTCTCTGAAAAATCCCTCTAATTCTATAAGAGCTGTACGAACATCTCGAGTAAGCTTTCCATGCACACCAATCGGCAACAAATGCTGCAGAAATACATGATAGTCGTGACTTTTAAGACTAGTTATCTTCCAATCATGTGTTCGAGCACATCTTGTCATGTTTGAAGCATAACTATCGGGTAATTTGATTTTCATAAACCAATCACAAAATTTCTTTCTCTCATCATTTGAAAGTGTATATCATCCGATGAGCATATAAGCTGAGGACCCATTATCTTTCAAATGCAACTCTGGTCTTATCTCCAGCTCCTTTAAGTCTTTACGAGAGTTAGCTGTATCTTTTGTCTTCCCTTCTATTGAAATCAGAGTGCCCAATATATTCTCACATATATTTTTTTCGATGGGCATAACATCTAGATTGTGGTGCAGTGTCAAGGTAGACCAGTATGACAATTCAAAGAAAATACATTTTTTTGTCCAATTCAACTCCATCGCTTGTCGTTTTTTCTTTCGAACCCTTGTATATTTTCCAAATCTGTTTTCTGAAACATCCCCAACTGAAATATCTTTATTGCAAACAAGACAAGTCATTTTACCTTTTGTGCTCCACCCAGACAAATTTCCATATGCTGGAAAGTCATTTATTGTTTACATCACTGTAACATGCATCTTGAACTCCCCCGACAAGATCGTATCATATGTACTGACACCCTGATTTCACAACTCTTTCAACTCTGCAATCAGTGGTTGCAGATATACATCTAATTCATTCCCAAGTGACCTTGGCCCTAATATCAATAAAGTCATCATAAAATACGGATCATTCATACACTTCCAAGGTGGCAAGTTATAGGGCATTAATATGACACGCCAAGTACTATGAGAATTGCTCATGTTGCCAAATGGATTAAAACCATCTGTTGTAATATAACAGTATAGTTAATATAATACTTATACTATATATATTAACTATTAATATGTAGTACTTATTAATATATATATATATATAGTAACTATATGTCTTCTAATTTTGCACTATATATTATATAACTTACAACCTTGTAATATAAAATATAATAAGTATAGTTATCATAACTTATAATAGTAACTAGTAGCTATAGTAACTATATAATGCTTACACTATAAGTTATATAGTAACTATATAATACTTACACTATAGTAGCTATATAACTAATAAGTATTATATATATATATATATTAATGATATTAACTTGTATAGTTATCATGACTTATAATAGTTATAGCTATATAGTAACTATATATAATACTTACACTATAGTAGCTATATAACTAATAACTAGTATATATATAAATTAATTATTTTAATTTGTATAGTTATCGTAATTTATAATACTTACACTGTAGTAGCTATATAACTAATAGTTGCTATATATATATATGAATTATATTAACTTGTATAGTTATCATAACTTATAATAGTTATCATAACTTATAATAGCTATAGCTATATAATAACTATATATAATACTTACACTGTAGTATCTATATAATTAATAACTACTATATATATATTAATTATATTAACTTGTTTAGTTATCATAACTTATAATAGCTATAGCTATATAGTAACTATATATAATACTTACACTATAATATCTATATAACTAATAACTATTATATCTATATATTAATTATATTAACTTGTATAGTTATCATAACTTATAATAACTATAGCAGTTATATAACTAGTAACTATAGTTAGCATTATAATATTATATAAACTATACGAGTATAGTTATCATATCTGATATATAGTAGCTATATAATTAAGCCATTGTAATTATACTAAGTACTTAGTATGTACTTAGTATAATATAATAAATATATTTACAAATAATATACTAAATATATTAATTAAAAGTATTATAATACTATTATTAGTTTTATTTTTATACTTTTGTACTTTGTAATATTAGTATTATTATATATTACTATTAGTAAAATAATTATAAATATATTAGTATAATAACCGTTCGAACATATATTTATCCAGTTCGAACGAGACACCACGGTCATTATAGACCTAATTAAAAAACAATGAAACAAATCACTCAAGTTCGAACTAGCTGCCGTCGAGACCTTCAATCCCCTTATCTCTGCCGCGAAAACCACCACTCAACCATCGTAACAACCCCACATTTGAACTTCTAAGAGGTATGGGTCAAGTCTCCACATCTATTATTTGGTTTTATGTTCGAATGTGTTGTGTTTGGAGGGGGGGCATGGATTTCGAATTTGAAATCTCCCATTTTGGTGTATTCCCATGAAATAACATCAAAATAATCAGTAGAAATGATTAGGCTTCACTCCTTAATCATTTATACCGATTAAAACGAAGGATAACATATAGATTGAGTTTTTAAGTTCAGGGCTGAGTCGACTTAGCCATGACTGTTGTCTTCTTCTAGTTCGAACTAACTCTAGTCCGTTCAAACACTCAGTTGCCAAATAACATTATTTTTGTTCGAACAACTTATTAATAAATTCGTTTGAACGAACAAAGATTTCTGGTTCGAATGAATAAAACGGTCCATTCAGATAGATTTTATTAGTTCAAACAGAATATGTTCCGTTCGAACAAATTATTTCAATTCAGTTCAATATACTATAATGTTTCAATAATATAATTTAAATATTATGGATAATTATATTATTACTTTTCTTATGGCCAAATAGTATATCAATTGCATCCAGTGGAAGAAAACGTGCTAGAGATCAACCTAGCCAAAGTAGTGGAGCAGCTCATGCTCCGAAGACGAGGCCTATACTTGTCGAGCGTCCAGTCATTTTGTCTGACTTCTCCAATCTTTTATGAGTGGGACGAAACATACAGTCCATCTTCATCGAGCGGGGATGGATATCGATCTATGAGTAGTGGGGGACTGCATATCCAGAGATGGTCGATGAGTTCTATTGTGCCATGGGAGAACTTAGCGCTAGTGTTCTGTTCTACACCTTATCAGTCAGAGGAGTGAGTATTAATTTCTCTCCCCACATTATTGCCGAGCTCCTTGACATCCTACGCGTGGCCGACACATATCCTGCAACGGTTACATGGGGACCAACAGCTGCACCATCTGATTTGACACATCGGTCGCATCCTCCTCGCTAGCCCCGAATGTAGATTCAGATCCTAGTTTGGATACTAGTGAGGATGAGGATCTACTTGATGATGATCTCACAGACGATCAGGTGCGTCTGCTATTGCGAGACCCATTGGCTCCTCTTTATGATGGGAGCAAGGTGATCCTAACTGGCCGATTGTATAGCATTTTTCAGAATGCTTAATTTGATTGTTGGCTATAACATCGATTCGAAAAAACACAAGGCTGATTTTGGGATCGATCGAGCCAGATTTTTGCTATGGATAGCACGGGGGGACCCCATTGATTTGGCATTGTATTTCTTCCTCTATGCATTCGATCGGAGTCACGCTTTTTCAGTGGAGGTAGTCTACCATTTACACTACTGATATCTAACCTCCTACTCCGATTGGGGGTTACAGTGTCTATGACTAAGCAGAGGTCACCACAGATGGGGCCCCTTAGTAAGATCCCATTCAGGAAGAGTAAGAGGCACTTGCGGAAGACTACATCAGAACTGTAAAGCCCGTGGCCCAGACCAATTGGAGTTTAACCTTAGGATGGGACGACGTCGTTCAGGTAAAATTTTTCTTTTCCTTGACTTCTTTTCTTATTTCCTCCTTTCTCTCCGCACCCCAACGTTTTCCCTCTTTCTCCCTCTCTTCAGTTTCTTTATTCCAATTTTCCCTCATCCTGTAACTCACCCCCCACACGTATTTGACGATTCCTTGCATATTTTTTCTTCTGTTCTTTTCTTTTTCTTTTCCTCTCAACCAGACCTCTCTCAACAGCCGCTTCCTCTCACATCCTCTCTTCTACTCTCTTGCAATTGTTAGTGTAATTGTGGTATTGCAGTGTGTTTTGGGAAAACATTCAGTTTGGTATAGGTAAACCATTTTTTTTTCTTTCTGCACTCTGTTTTTCTTGGTTGGATCCGATGTATCTCACCCTCACGTAACCACTCTTTGTTTTTCACTCACAAGGTTTTATTTTCACAAATCACTACGTCGTGCACCTTCATCCTCAAGAGCCTTGCAGGTTGATGTTGCTCACACTGGTAGGCTCCCATAAATTTTCAGTTTCCCCTCACTTTTGATTTTAGGTAAAACTCTCTTTAAACTTCTGTTTTAAATTCTCTATTCTCATGTGTTTTTGAGATCCTCACACATTCCCATATTTTCTTCTAAAAATCTAGAATTTGTCACCTCGGAGTGTACTGCTATCGGGTTCAATGGAAAGTGGAGTAGCACGATCTCGTTCCGAAGTGCTACAAGGTAATCACAAATGCTAGCTTTGGAAATTGATGTGATATTTGAACTGTTATGATATTCATGGATGAATTGTTGAAGTATATGAAACTCGGTTGGCTGTGTTGAGTGGTTGGGAATTGTTGTGGCTGGTTGGGTATCTTGTTATCGTTCATGTTGCAGGAAAGATGTAGAGAGTGGCTGATGTAGTGTTGGGGATTGGTTATGATTGGTGCGATAATGGAGTGTGTGAATGGGTCAAGTGACTGTTACTCATTGGGACTTTTTGGGTATTGCTGTTTGCAGGAGTTGTTTGTTTTGTGAATGGGTTCCCATGCTAGATTTGCTTAAAAAGAATTGAACTGAGGTTGGTTTGTAAAAATGTGCATGTTGTTTTTAAAAAGAAAAGATGAAAAACAACATCAGTAGATGTTTTGCATTCACTCATTAGATATGTATGAAAGAGAAAAGAAGTGTTTTTGACATGAATAGTTTAGACATGAGCAATATTTGACATATTTATGAAATGTGAGTGAAAATGATATTTGTGAATTTTTTGTATATATGATATAAAAATGATTTGGATCTATTTTTGATTAAATAGAAATGATATGAATGTGTTCAGCACGTGGTTTGATATGATATGGATACAAAAAACCTTTGGCATACTTATATGTTTTGATTCTGATTCTAAATATGGTTATGATATGATGATACTAGTTCACGTGATATGGTTGGTACCAACATGATATGATATGAGTGCACCCACTTTGGAAACAAAGTGGTCTTTTATGCGTTCTTTCCTGTGAGCACACTCGGGGCTCCGAGATTGAAAAAGGAGAAGTTTCACAATATGATACTGCCAAGTTTGGCCACCGGGGATAGCACAAACCTACCATAGGGGTTAAACATGGTATATGATATGATACGATATGAAATGATAAGATGAATATATTCAGTTATGTTATGCCAAAGTGTTCTTGAATATGAAAAGATTGAAATGTCGCTCTTATTTTTTTGATAATACGTATTGAGATATGCATATGAAAATAAAATGTTTTGCTTTTGCATACCAAACTTTCTAAAAATTGCTCATGTTTGCACACTAGTATATGTTTTCTGCTTACTGAGTTGTTGATAACTCACCCCTTATCTTTATTAATTTTTCAGATAATATTGATGATCCCGCCGGGGGTCAGGAATAGAAATTAGAGATTGACTAGATATGGATAGAAGGTTGAGTACCTAAGGGTACCACTGTTAGAAGAAGAGTTTGAAGTTCTTTTTGATATTTAGATTTATTGAGACTTAAGATGTATCAGTTTATTACGTTTAGATTTAATTATGTTTTGGTTTAGTAAGACTTATGGTTTTATTAGTTTGGTATGTTATCACTACCGGAAGATTGTGGACCCTTTGATTTATTATTATAGCAGTAAAGACTATGTGGAGTTTGTAATGTGTTTATAAAGAAAATTTGAGATTGATTTTGCTAATGAAGTCTTTGGAGACTTTTAGATGTGTTGGGAGACATGTTTGTAAGTGACACGTAGTAATTCTCCAACCCACCCGGGTATGGGGCGTTACATTTGGTATCAGAGCCAGGTTTGAGGTTCTGCAGACTATAGTATGTAAGATTTCAGAGCATAGATAGTGTTTAAGAAATCATTTTCAGATTTATTATGATAGTGAAGCGAACTATAGGATTGAATATTGCAGATGAGGGAAGTCTTAGAATTCACAGGCTTTAGGAATGGTTTCGAGGTGTGGTATTTCACAGGTCTATGAACTAAGTTCATGTTGATTAAGGTTTAGTTTAATTTCGGAGTCTTCTTAAATAGTTAGATGGGGTAAAGAATTAGATTTTGGGAAATTGATTATTACTACAGTTATGTGTACTTCTTTCCTCTCTTTTATAGGTATTCTTATAATTTTGAAATATAATATATATGTTTTGTTTTTACAAATACCACTAAATTTTTATGTTCATATAAACTCTATTTTTTTGAAACGATTATTAAAAGTTCAAGTTATTTTGTCAAGATGCCACCTCGTCGTAGAGAACGAAGCATGTCGGATTTGAATGCAAACGAGAATGAGAGGGAAGCAAACCCGAGTGCTTCCAAAGTACTACGAGCAGCTGCACATCAATTAATTGATGATCTTGTGTAGAATCCCTTGGGTCGCCAGCGTAACTATAATGAAGGGGGTTGTATTGTAGAGCAATGCAATCGAATGCACCCTCCTTTATTTGATGGGAGAGGCGATCCAACTCTAGTGGAGGATTGGATTCAGGACATTGAGGAGATTTTGCGGGTCCTAACCTGTAGAGATGAACAAAAGGTGGCGTACGCCACATTCAAGCTTACCGGGGAAGTGAAGAGGTGGTGGATTTCTGAAAGGACTATCAGAGAAGCAGAGGGGACAGAGATAGTTGGTTGGCTACATTTCAAATAGATCTTTCTTGAGCGCTTCTTCCCTAGCTCATTCCGTGAGGACAAGGCTACAGAATTTGCCACCTTGGTGCAGGGAACAATGACGGTACATCAGTATGCACAAATTTGAGCAAGGATTGAATGAGAAACTTTATGAGCGTGTGGTGGGTTTTCAGATTCAGAACTTCTCAGAAATGGTGAATAAGGCCACAATTTTTGAAAGCACTCTCCAAAGAAGCGCTGCATTGCATGAACAAAGAAAAAGGGCTACTCCTACTGGGTATCATTCTAGCATGGACCAGGGATCATGGAAAAAGAGGAATGAAGGTAGTAGCATGGGTAAGAGGATAGTTTTGGGCACCCAACAAGCATATCAGTGTAGAACTTGCAACCGAGTACATGCCGGAGTATGCAGGATGGAGGCGAGACTATGCTTCCGTTGTGGCAAACTGGGTCACTATCTCAGGGACTGCCCATTGCAATTAAACAGCAACAGGCCACCACCACCCAGAGCAGAAGGGACACCGCGAGGCAACTTCCAGCGTACTACTGCGCCTGCACGGGTTTTTGCTTTGACACCTGGAGAGGCTGAGGGTAGGGAGGACGTGATCACTGGTATGACCCTTTGTTCTGCTTTAAAGATTTTTTTTTATTATTTTTACTTCTATTTGGTTGGTTTTGGTTAAGGCTTTGAATATTTTGGTTCATGTATAAGACTGTTTGTGGTCACAGGTACTCTTTCTTTGTTTTCTAATAACGCTTTTGTGTTATTTGACTCGAGAGCGACACATTCTTTTGTTTCCACGGCTTACTCTAGATTTTGCACTTTAGAAACTGAAAGGTTGAAGCACAAGTTAGTGGTCGCGACCCCAACAAGAAATTCGGTAGTCTGTAGTGAGATTCTACCGGGATGCCCCCTATCTATAGATGGAAGACTAAGGCCATCAGATTTAATAGTGTTCCACATGATTGGGTTTGATGTGATTTTGGGTATGGATTGGCTAGCTTTCTATCACGCTAGTATTGATTGTTTTAAAAAAGAAGTGGTTTTCAGACCCCCAAAAGAAAGTGAATTTCGGTTCACAGGGTCGAAAGTGAGGTTGGTTCCACCCATCATTTTTGCCATTCAGGTTGGAAAATTGTTGCCTGATGGTTGTCAGGGATTCTTAGCCTGTGTGCTAGAAGCACCAAAGGAAGAGTTGAAGTTGGAACAGATACCTGTTGTGAGTGATATCCAGAGGTTTTCCCAAAAGATTTATCTGGACTTCCACCCGAGCGAGAGGTAGAGTTTGCTATTGAACTAGTCCGAGGCACGGCATCCCTTTCGAAAGCACCTTATCGAATGGAGCCGTCTGAATTAGTGGAACTCAAGGAACAGTTGCAAGATTTGTTGGACAAGGGTTTCATCAGGCCTAGTGTATCACCTTGGGGAGCTCCAATTCTCTTTGTGAAGAAGAAGGATGGATCGATGAGAATGTGTATCGATTACAAGGAACTTAATCGGGTGACCATAATGAATAAGTACCCACTACCCCGTATAGAAGATTTGTTTGATCAGCTTCAGGGTGCTCAGGTATTTTCAAAGATTGATCTCTGATCGGGTTATCATCAATTGAAGATCAATGCAGAAGACGTGGCTAAGAAGGCGTTCAGGACCCGATATGGCCATTATGAGTTTTTGGTCATGCCTTTTGGCCTGACTAACGCCCTAGCAGTATTCGTGGACTTGATGAACAAGGTATTCCATGAGTTTTTGGATAAGTTTGTGGTTGTCTTTTTTGATGATATACTTGTATACTCCAAAAGCAAGACCGAGCATGAAGAACATTTGAAGTTGGTACTTGGGACACTCAGAGATTAGCAGTTGTTTGCTAAGTTGAATAAATGTTAATTTTGGCTTGATTCAATCACGTTTCTGGGACATGTAGTTTCGAAAGATGGCATTTCAGTGGACCCAGGAAAAGTGGAAGCAGTGGTTAATTGGTCGGCACCGACGAATGCTCATGAGGTTAGAAGCTTCTTGGGATTGGCGGGGGTTATTACCGTCGATTCATTGATGGGTTTTCCAGGATAGCAGTCCCTCTCACTACACTCACCAGGAAAAATAATAAATTTGGTTGGACAGCAAAATGTGAAGAAAGCTTCCAGGAGTTGAAACAGAGATTAGTGACAGCTTCGGTATTAACAGTTCCCACAGCTAGAGGTGGATTTGTTGTCTATAGCGATGCATCTAGGCTTGGATTGGGGTGCGTACTGATGCAACATGGAAAGGTTATAGCTTACGCGTCACGCCAACTGAAAGTGTATGAGCAGAATTATCCCACACATGATCTGGAACTCGTGGCAGTCATTTTTACACTTAAGATTTGGAAATACCATTTGTACGAGGAAAAGTGCGAAATTTATACGGATCACAAGATGTAACACCCCGTATTTTAGTGTATTTTTACTGAAGGATTACTTTTATTTTATTCAAAAATTTACTCTCTTATTTTAAAATTGTTAGATTTTTTTTAGTGGATTTATTTTATGATTTTTAATTTTGTGAAAATTATTTTGAAGTGCTTTCTTATTTTTAATTATTGTTATGCGTTTAAAATCTCTTTATTCTAAATTAATTATTGTGAGATTTAATTATTTCAATTTCCCTTTACCATTACGTTTAAATTATTTTATTTAACTTGTGGTTTTGAAATCGTTTCCGTTGGATCATTTTTGTAACCCAAATTATGAGGATTGGACCTCATTTCTTTTCCTCTATTTTTCTTTCCTCTCATTTTCTTTTCTCTTTCTTTTCTTTTCTCCTTATTTCTCCTTTCGGCCTATCTCCCGCGCGACCCAGCTCCCCCTCCCTCTCTCCGTCCATTCCTTCTTCCCCACCCAGCACCGCCGTGAGTCGGCGGTGATCGACACCGCCCAGCCAGTTAGCCTCCCTAGCCGCCGACGACCTCACCCTACCAACCTCAGCTCCATTCACGCCGCCGTTAGCCACCACGAGCCTCTCCAAGCCGCGGCAATCTTTCAGCCGCTACGCCGCCGTCGCACCACCATTGGCCACCATCTTCTCACCACTTCATCCTCGACCTCTTAGCAACCCATTGGACCCCAACCCCAGCTTCGATCCCTCACCAGTGAAGCATTTTCAACAACATTTTCGATTTGGGTATTTTGGTCTTCTACCGCCGCCCACGCCACCACCCACAACCAACCACCACCACCACTAGCTTCACCGACCTCCCTAGGCTCTATCCTATCAATTTTGAGTCTTCGTTTGCCTCCGTTGAAAAATGGGTATTTGAGACCCATGGCCACAGTGCATGTTGCACTGTTGCGTTGCTCAGACGTCACTTCTTGCAGCTTCGTGATCCTTCGAAAATTGCTATATTGCACTATAAGTATTTTCCAAAGAATTATTGTGAATTTAATGTATTTTTGCACTAACACATTACACTGTATTTGAACTATTGATTGGTTTTGCCGGACTGAGTCCGATGAGTACGGGGGTTGGATGGATTGGTGATTGAAGTTGTTTGGTTGGATTTGATTGGGTTGGTTATTGATGGTTGTGGATTAGAGTTGGTACATGTACATTTCATGATTTCATGCATGATCATGTTTGAAAAGGAAATTGGGTTTTCATGTATTGCATTCATGTTCATGTGTTTATTGAAAACTTGGTTTTCATGTAAAATGATTTATTGGGTGCGTGTGTATCATGAACCCCAAGCCGAGATAGGGTATTATCTCGGTGGAGCTCCTTTGGTCACTCGGGAGCGTAATATACTGAGTGACGTCCCCTGGATTGTCCCCTGGATTGTCGCGGGGCGACAATGGGATCGGACGAGAGAGTTGTGCCGACTCCGTGGTCCTTCTGCTAGCGGGGACTAGAGGATGCTTGGCTACGTACACGCTGGGCGCGGAACTGGGCATCGCTCGTTGTGTAGTTGATGTTTTACCACGAACGTGTTTGGCGCGGAAGTGGGCATCACTACGAAGTTAGGGTGTGCGGATGACCCATAGGGGAGATCATGGTGCATACGTTAAAAATGGACTATTTTCTGGGAAAATAGCATGTGTTGGATTTTGTGTAAACCATTTTCTGGGAAAATGTTTTACGGATTATTTTTTGGCCAACTGGGATTTTGGCGTGTGTTGGAAAATAATCATTTTCGGGGAAAATGATGTTTTGAGGAAAATGCATATTTCTTCATATGCATGCATGTTGGTTGCGTTAAATGCATTTTATTCCTGAGGATTGTTTAGGTTATACTTACTTGCGGTACCATTTTATGGTAACGCAGATTTTGATGCAGATGAGGAGGA
Source organism: Juglans regia (assembly GCF_001411555.2). NCBI lineage: Eukaryota > Viridiplantae > Streptophyta > Magnoliopsida > Fagales > Juglandaceae > Juglans > Juglans regia. The sequence continues at coordinate 13,647,316 of NC_049915.1, read as the reverse complement.
TGAGGGCGAGCCTGAGGAGAAGGCTCCGCCCGAGGAGTGATCTGGGATCACTTGCTTTGTTATTTTATTTTACTGTATTGTATTTTAATTTCGGATGACTGTATAACTACTTTTTAAACCTTTACTGATGTTTAGATTGTATTTAAATTCTGGTACTTAGTTGACTAATCCGTTGCGTTGTTTTTGTACACTGTTGCATGTACACACACATGGCACTATCGTTGGGATGCGTGACCGTGTTGTCATCATCCCGGCGTCTCAATTCCTATGTTTCCTTACATGGGGGTCATGGGTGCCACACAAGAGCTTGAAATATTTTTTTATCCAAAAGGAATTAAATGGCAAAGGAGATGGCTTGATTTGATCAAGGATTATGATTGCACCATTATTAATATATAATACTGAAAGAGTAGACTCAACTACAATCACATAACATCGTTTAGAGAGAACCTCCAACTTCTCTCTAAAAACCCACCCAAACCGAATCTAGCTAGAGGGGGTGGGAGGTTCGGCTCCTCCTCCCTCCCTCCTTCCAGCCCCTTTTTCTTCCAGGATGTCCATTCTGGTTTGTGTTTTGCTTTGTTTGTTTTTTCAGGTCAAATAAAGGAGAAAGTCTTACACGTGCCCCACCATGGTCTTCCTCACCCGCCGATCTTCCAGACTACCGAAGGTGGTGCCAAAGGGAGTAGCGCGTTTCACACACGCGGATGGACCGTGTGCACGTGGCCCCCATGCGCAACCATGATAAGTCTATTGTTGACGCCACGCGCGGCGTTTATGGTTCTAGCGACTCCGGTATCTTCAAGATCGACTGTCCGACATGCTCCTAGAGTGGCGCGTGTCCTACATGCGCCACTATAGCGAAATAAATTGTTCCATAGCACTCCCTAGAAGAGAAGAGATTCCGAAATCTCTTGCGTTTGTTTTTCAATGTTTTGCAATGCACATTTTTTTCGTTATAAAGGTCATAATTTGACTTTTCTTCCATAGGAGAAAGATTTAGGTATGGTAAAGTGTGAGTCCGACGAGTTGGGCTCGAGCTTTAGGTGGAAGGGTGGAGAATCATCAAACTCACAAGCAGCAACGCCGATAGGTGGAAAAAGAGGCGCCTGACTCCAACTGTAGAGGGTCAAAAATTTAGAAACATAACCACACTCCCCTTATCACAACAAAGGAAAGAAGAGAAAGAAAAAAAAAATCTATTGTATCCCCATGCAAGATCAAATTCTAGAATATCTAATTTCACTTTCTACTTCACTAATCCTACCTACTTCTATATGGCTAATAGCGAGCTATTGTATTTTTTGTGCCTTCGCTGATTTACCCCAGATACTTACCAAGAAAAATAGAAATTGAAGTTTGTTTAGAATGGTGGATGTCTGCTTATACAGAGAGGGAGAAAGAAATGAAATGGAGAGAGAGAAGGAGAGGTCAGTTGGAGTAGAAAGGAGAGGGATCGGTTGATCAATCGGAGGCGAGGAGAGGGAGATAGAACAAAATTTCTAAAGAGATAGAATTAACGAAATTAAGAGAGAAGAAAAATGAAAACATTGACGTGGCTACGCCGATTGCAAGCCATTTACACCATGCACTTGCAAGTAGCATTTTTCTTTTCCTGGACGTTTATGTATGGTTTAACCGTACAAAATAGTAACAACCAAGGAACAATGGTCAGATCAGCTTTTTCTTCTAACCGTAAAAAACAATAACCAAGGAGAGGGTCAGACCAGCTTTTTTCTTTTTTTTCTTTCTTTTTTTTTTTTTTTTTTTTAACAGAGCTTATAAACAATAATAAATTAATGGGAGAAAATGAAATGAGATAAAAAAATGGAAAATGATTTACATGTAATATTTTTCACAATACTTTACACATCTATATTTTAAATGAGGGGTATTTTTTTAAAACATCTTATAAAAATAACATTATTTTATAAAAATACTTTCATTTTATAACATTATTGTGTAATGTATTGTGCAATGTGTTGTGCATATATCATTACTCATTAAAAAATATGTATTTACTTTTAGAGATAGTCTAACCGTACAAAACTTAGAAAAGTTTTCAAAATTTTAGTTTATCCCTAAAAGCAAATATAAAGGATGTTCGTGACTTACGAGTAACTTTTTTTCACTAAAATGCAATAGTGCTGTATTTTTGGCAACTTCGATGATATGACATAATACCATCCAAGTGGTGGGATGTAACAAAGATCCAAGTCATATTTCTGCACCACATGCAGCAGATATCCTCAAGATTACCTTAAGTTCAGACCCTTGTGCATACTGTTTAATCTGGGAGCATGAAAAAAAATGGTGAATACAGTGTAAAGAGTGGCTATAGATTCTTCTCATCACTAGGGAAAAATGAACATAGAGAAGAATGTTCAGAAGCTCATAGCCAGAGAAAATTTTGGCAAAAACTATGGAAAATGAATGTGACAAACAGAGTGAAGATATTTAGATGGAGGGCATGCAAAAATGGGTTACCCACCTTGTTCAACCTACAGTCTCGAAAAGTGCTAGATGAACCTACTTGTAGATGGTGCAAGGAAGCTGAAGAGGACACTACTCATGCTCTTTTAAGTTGTCCTACAGTTAGAGTAGTGTGGTCTACTCAATTCCCACTCATAACAACAGAGGCTGTGAATACTAGGTTAAACTTTGCAATGAATGTGCAGCAATGAGGTAACAATGGAGAATTAGAGAAGGTGTTCTTAATAGCCTGGGGAATGTAGTACAGGAGGAACCAGATGATCCAAGAAGATGTGGTCATACCTGCTCTACAGGCTGCAAAAAATGCCCTGTCCACCTACAAGGCACACTTGCAGGTTCTTGAACCTCAAGGAGCTAGGAGGGCCTGTCGTTGGGTGCCTCTTGAACAAGGAATTCTGAAGCTAAATGTGGACGGGGCAGTGTTTGCAAGCCAAAGGAGTGCAGGAGTGGGACTTATTCTCAGAAATGCAAAGGCTGAAATTATTTTCTCGGCTAGTAAAAAGGAAAACAAAGTAAATGACCCAATTGAAATAGAGATGTTAGCAATCTTGAGAGGCCTTCAGCTTTGCTTTCCCATTGGAATTACACACTTGATGATTGAAAGTGACTCCTTACTCGTGGTGAATGAAGTGCAAAGTGAAAATACATCAAGATCTCTCCACAAAAATTTGGTGCAGCAGATCAAACAGCTAATGTTGAGATTTCCTTCTTGTTCTATTCAACACAGTAGCCACTTAGGCAATGGTGTAGCTCATGGGTTGGTTAAATATGCATGGAATATTGATGATTTGATAACTTGGTGGGGCTCTTATCCTGAGAGTATTGCCCAAGTGATTTGGTCAGATTCTATGTTGTAATTGTTTCTTATTAATGAAAGAAGTTTCTATTATCAAAAGAATACCATCCAAATCTCTTCTTCCACTAACACCAAAGCACCTTAGTAGACTAGAAACTATATTTGGTCTACTTCTAAAAATTGAATGGTATTATTGATGATAAAGCTTTAGGCAAGCGGCCAAAATAAGAAAAGATAGTTTAGCATCTTTTGGGGTGTTTGGGTTGGTAATAGGATGTTGTGGGACATTTGCAGCATGTTTGCCGGAGACAAGGGGCGGGACACTTTGTGATACAATGGAGGAGGAAGAACACAAAGTGGAGAAAGGAAGCTGTAATGGGGTTGGGGAAGTCTAGATATAGCTAGCTACAATAGCTACAAGAAAAATGGGTATTTGTGACATTTTTTTACGACGAAGAATATTATTTGTGACAAAAACAGACTCATTTTTACTAAATATAGTTATTTCGCTAGAAATAACTAATAGCAAATAAGCAGTTTTCTGCATGCTCGCTAAAATGTTTTGATGTCTTTGAATGAGAGATTTGTGTGTTATTCCCCTTTTTTGTATGAGTTGTTTTTAGGTAATAGACTATGATTTTTTCTATATACATAATCTATTATATTATAATTCCTTAGAAGTCAAGTTCAGATATAACTCCACAATCATCTTTGCATCATGGTTGTGGACATGTATTCTGAAATTTAAAGTACAAAAAGTATACACAAATATATAGAATAGACTCTAGAATAGATATCAAGTATTTAATGCTATTTAAAAAATTTACCTAAATGATGTAAAACTTTGATGTGTGAAATTTTTTTTTTTACTTCTAATAAGTACTTAATTACTTGGTGCATGTATGGGTATGAGGAAAAAAGATCCTCTTAAGTTACTTTCTGAATTTGATGGCCTCATAATCTCAATAGAGAAATAAAGAGCTGATCTAGACCAATTATTACTATATGTATGAATTTTCAGGTCTCTTTTCACTTGAAGTTTTTAAATTTGAATGACAATTTAAGGGGATATTTATCTAAGCTTCAAATTCTAAATAGACATTATATTAATTTCTAGCAAGCGAGCTGGCAAGGCATGTGAGGATGGATTTTTCTTTTCATTTGTTCTTTCTGGTCTCAGTGAGACTGGACTAGCGAGCTAGCTAGTTTACACTTATTTGTATATTAAATAATTATAATCTCAAAATAATTAATTATATAAATATGATAGCATAAGAAATAGTATTGAATAACTATGATGCTGAATTTACACGACCTTTAGTATTTAGATAAGGGGATAAAGAAGATTGAGATCAATAGTAAAAGGGAAAGATCAGTAAACTCAAAATTTAATGTGGGTTATTCTATTCTCAATTGGCGTGTAAGTAAACTTCTGTCTTTAATCCTGTTTAGTTCAGAAAAAGGATAACGCCAAGCTTGATAATGAGAAGCAGCCATGGCGTGCACGATTGGTCAATGGAATCATAAAAAGTCTCACTCTAGAAAGTGATAGCTCACTCTCACTTTCTTTCTGTTTTTTCCTTTCAAGATATTTTGTCTCTTTCACTAAAACCAAAGGAAAATCATTAGATATTTTGACATATATAGCATATTGTGATGTTGCAAATAAAAGAAGTCTATGAAACATCAAATACTAAATATATTTAAATTTCTTCGTTAACATATCAAATACATCACTGATGTATTAATGTCATATCAGCTTAGGTAAAAACGTATTGATGCCTTAATCTATTCTTTTTTTTTTTCAATGAATATAATGGATTTTATTGAAATTTAAATAAATTTTAAAATATATCTTTCAAATCAAATTATGTCACATAAGTAATATGTAATGATATTATAAAAACTTTAAAATAGCAAAACTTATTTAACATAACTCAATAATTAATAGAGAAGCATGATCCAAGCTGGCTGACACGCAAACTTGGGTGAGTAGAAGTAATTAGATTTATTCCTCGGCGCCGACATCCATCATAACATTTATTCAACTTGATTTTTGTTACGAGTTCATAAATTGGTTTTGGTTTGTATTAATTAACTGATTTTGTAAGTTCTTTGGATTTCTATGGCACAAACAAGTTACTATTTTTTTTTTAATTTTGCAGCTAGTAGCTAGGATTCTCTTCGAAGAGTTTTAAGTGCTTCCGAAACCATTTTACAATGATTCTTGTTGGACAAATTATAATCTAGGATGAAGTCAGCCATGGTAAATATGCAAATATTTACCCCTATCATATACCCCTATTCATGACTCCGCTTGGAATTTGATGGAGGTTTAAGCGTTGGGACATGCAACACAATATCATATACCCCTATTCATGACAGTTAAGAATGCAATGCACCTATCATGCTTCTAACAATATGCAGTAATCGCAACGGATAACTTTTTTTTTAGTAATGCATATTGTACCAGAATGCTAATCCCAAAACATCTTTCCATTAATATTCACATATCCAAAGACATATCATCCATCCAACAAGTCTTTAATCAAAACATCGTAGTACGGGAGCAGATCTCTATAGTTACAGACATAATATAAAGCTAAACTAAACACCATGTTGCTCACACAAGTCGCCTATCAATTCTAAAATAAAATAAAAAAGTTGGAGGATCAACTCCACGAGCATCACGAGGCTCCTTAATGGCCTATTCGATGTAGTCCAGCTGGCCGAGGGTGCATGGGTTCTCCAATTTTTTATACATCATCTACCATTCTTAGAAGAATAGTAGTTGAGACTACCACATTGATATTTGTAAATCACTGTAACATTACATGTATCCTTCATGAAGATGAACTTGCTTATGCATGAACTAACTTAGAAACATAATAACTTGACATAAACAAGACATGCTTGCTTGTGTAAACATTAGACATTCATACATATACATGTTTGATTACGTGATAAAGGACGCTCCATGGCTCCCCATAGACCGTGTGCTCCTGCCGGTACAACATCACATCGCATTACAAGTCCTTGCACCAGTTGTGAGCATATCATTCATGAAGGCTTTACCTATTGGTAAATCCATAACTTGTACTTGTAGCATGTTTTGGCAACCACTGATATTTGGTGCTTGACTTCACTCTAAAAAGTAGTTACTTAAGTCTCATTCAAAACTTGTTGACTGTACTTTGTTAACTCAGAAGATTTCACTCAATTTTAAACACTCTAGAGTGGATAGGGGAGTTCCACTAAGATAATTCCTCATCCTAGTACTTGAGGTCGTGATAAAATAAAATAACTCATGCATGACTTAGAAATATTTTTGTGGCATGCTTGTAGGTTTATGACATGACATTTATGGCATGTAACTAATAATCACGTAACCGATAATCATGTAGCAGAATAATATGATATGGCATGACATATTATAAAATAACTAAATAAGCATAAATAAAGCATGAATATAATTAATGCAACTTACCACCTTACATAAAAAATACTACAGAAAGTTAGAAGCTAACTTACAGAATGTTGTGTCTCACGTAAGCGTAGTGTAGGCTTAAATGAAAGACTTTCTAGGGTAAGAATTTCTCACTCAATTCATATAAAAATAGAACTTACTAACTTAGGGCTTAATTTGTAAAATTACCCCTTAACTTTTGGAATATTGCAAATTAGCTCCTAAATTTATGAAAATTGCAAATGGACCCCAAAACATACCAAACTTTACATACCTCATGTAAACTTCATCCTAAGTCCAAATATGGGTTTACAATTTAAAAAACTAATCCCTACTATAAGAACTACTCTAGGCCGACAAAAACATGTTTTTGCTTGCTATACTTTGCCATTTATCACACTAACATGCTTAATCCAAAATTAACAACCCTTCAATATCGAAAATTAACAGCCCTCTAGAGATTCAGTGGATGAATTTTTTTAGACTTTAGGAACATCGTGAAAACCCCATAAAGGTTTCACGAATCCAGCTATCGCTAGGTTTTAGTTTGTCAGCTTACTTAGTTTCTTACCCACTATGGTGACAGAAACTCTATTTTTATTTATTTGAGATACTTAGGAGTATGAGATTGAAAACAATTTGTGTCATTAGTCTTAAATGATTATTTAAAATTTTTGGTGCAATAATACAGTTTTCTTTTTTGTGGATGATAACTATTCGGAATCCCTTTTGGTTTCTTCGAGGCGCTTAGGTGTCAAATTTTGTAAAATAAATTGCTCCACTAGGTTCGTATGAACATTTATGATTTTATGGTGTAATGTTTATTTTCACCATTTTCAAAGTGAATAGTAGCATCTGTGATAATGCTATGTGGCACCCAGTCGAGTCGATTTTCAAATCACAGTATAGATTGTCCAAATCAGTGTATAGAAGTTTTATTTGGACACTTGACAAGATCTTAGCCACTCTTGGTGAATAGTATAGGACACTTGACACTAAGAGGAACCATGAGATGGGAATGTGAATGAAATGAACTAAAATCAAGCATTGTAATCATGCCACCTAGGCCAATTGCTATTCAAACCAAACAGGGTTTCAACCCTAGTGAAACTCGAAACCATTGAGATCTAATTGAAACCCCAAGATGTTGGTGGAACCCGAAACCCTAAATGGTTTCCTAAACCCAATTATTTTCACATGCTATTAACACTCAAATTCATGTAATTACACCATATTTATTCTTTTATATCTTGGTAAATTCATTGGACCAAGAAAATTTAGATTTGGGCTTGGTAGAAACAGAAACTCCAAACCAAACGCTCTTTAAATCCTAAATGAGGCCTAATAGGTTTAGGCCCATTAGGGCAACCCGAAAAGCACCAACCAAGTCTGGCCTCTTGAGGAAATTTCCCCCATTGCCCTAGGTGTACTTTTATTTTCATTGTCCTTGTCAGCCCAAATAATAGCTAATGGGAGGTCAAACCATGGGCTGTTGCCCAAGGTTGTGCACATGGTTTTGTCTTACAAAACCACCATCAAATGGTCATTAGCACATCCCCTCTCAACCTCTAGTCTTATGTAATTCTTGCATGCCAGCCCCTTCATATTTTTGTCAATTTCATTTCACTTTCTTGGAGAGAACTCGAGAGGAGGTTTCTGGCAGTGTTTCTAGTCGATTTTGCTTGAATATTTTGAAGGCTTCGTAAGTATATTCTCACAAAAATTCCTTCATATAAATTGTTCTTGTTTGTGTCTAGTTTACATTGATGTATTTTTTGTGGAGTTTTGGTTCATGAAGTGTGAGTTTGAGCACCCAGAGTTCATACTAGACGACGATTTGTATGATGTTGGGAGATCTTGATATTTTGATGAACCTTTTTGTTAAATTTAGGACTTGATATTGATATGATGAAATTCTAACGCATTTTTATACATGTTATGAGTTGATTCAAAGCATGGTAGCATTCTTATTAAGGAGTTATAAATATTTTCTTTGGAGTTGAATCTGGAGCATGCAAAATAGTTTATGTTTTGAGATGTTGGTGATGTTTGGTTCTTAAAACCTATTCCAATGGCCATGAAATTCTTATATGATTTCTTAAGACTTTCATTTAGATTTTAAAGAGTTTTTTTTAAGGGACTTAGTTTGATTAATTGTTGGAAGCATGTTTTGCATGAAAAAGTTCGGATATGGCTAGATGCTTAAGCTTTCGGGTTGCGTGAGGTTCTTATGAAAATTCTGCCGTATGATTTTTAGGTTTTATGATAGGATCATGTTTAGAACTTGATTAACATCACGTATTTTTGTTCTTTGAGGTTTAATTGTTTAATATTTTGGATTTGGAGTGTGTGTTCTAAGTCAAGAACACATGGTACTCGTTTTAGACCATATGAGCATGCTAAGTAGTTTAAATGTTGATTTTGTGTTCTTGGTTGATGTTCAACTCATGTTTATCTATTAGGACAGATTTATAAACATGTTAAAATTGAGTTTATCCTTGAAGTTTATTGGAAAGGAAATAGTCCAAGTGCATCAAAGGGTTATTTGAGATTGGATGTGTTAACATTTTTAGCATGAGAAGTTTATGCTTTTTGTGAAATGTATATTTTGTGTTCTTACTATATTCTTAAAACATAGGATATGATCTTTATATGTTGCATAAATCGGTTTGAATATGTGGTTTGAAGTTTAAAAGAATTGCAATAAAAATCAAGACATTTGCATTAAGTTTGTTTTAGCCACTACTAGGTTTATATGGTTGGATATTATTTTAAATTTTTCTGATTTCATATTTGGTATAAGGGCAAAAGAGAAATTTTAGGCATCAGCCACTGTGAAATTTTTTTTCATAGGTTATGGGGCGTGTGATAGTGAATAGTGGCTGATACATATAATTTTTCTATGACAAAATTGGTAGAATTTGGAGTTAGTATGCAAAACCCTTAATTTAGGATAAAATTATCATTTCCCACTTGTAGTGGGATAAAATGGTAATTTTTCCACATGTAGAGGGATATTCTAACCTTTAGAATCATCTCATTTTAGTCCATGCCCTTTCACATGTTTTACGTATGTTTCACTACAATCATTGTAAGTTGGCCTCTAACTTACTTTCAGGATACTTGTGTATGTATAGTGGTAAGAAACCATCATTGTTATGCTTATATACGTGCTATGTTATGTCATGCCATGTTTTCATTTCAAGTACATACTTATCTGTTACATGTCATGTTATGCCATGCCATGATTTATTTCTAGTACATGTTTATCTATTACATGCTATGTTATGCCATGTCATTAGTCGCACAAATATGTCACGTCATGTTACGCCATGTCATGAGTCATACAAGTCCAACAAGAAATATTTTTCCAATCAGTCATGCATGGGGTACTAGTGGCATAATCACTATAGTTGTCTGAGTATCTCCATTGATAATGCACGCAAGGTACTTCTGGCGTAATCATTCTGATTGTTATAATACCTCTACTAAAATACTCATGGCGTAATTATTCTAATTGTCAAAGTATTTTCATTTAAACTATCACTAGGTATTTTCGGCGTAATCATTATGATTGTTAGGGCCTCTCCATTAAAATACTCATGGCATAATCATTCTAATTTTTTGAGTATCTTGAATGAAATACATTGGAAGGAATAATTCTGATTGCTAAACGATTTCTGACAAAACAGTTTGTTAAATCTTTCTGGTTGTAAGGGCATTTCATGTTCATGTCAGTTCAACTCATCTCAAGTATTTTTAGCTCACGTTTAGTCCATGTCATATTCATGTCAGTTCAGTTCATGCCAAGCATTTTCAGTTCACATTCAGTTCATGTCACATTCAAGTCTGTTTCGCTTCATGTTAAATACATTTCAATCAAGGCATGTAACGTCCATATTTTCAGTCAAGCATATGTCATGTTTAATCAACCAGCTTATTGTTGAACAAGATTTCAAGTTCATGTTTGGTTCAAGTTAGTTTCATGTTCAGTACATGTCCTTTCAATTCACATTCGATTTTTAGTTCACGTTCAATTTTCAATTCACGTTAGCTTTCAATTAGTGTAAGTTCAGTTCATGTCAGTTTTCAACTTATGTCAGCATATATCATGCTATTTTCCAAGTCATGTCATGTCAGCATTTATGTCTTTTTACTGTCATGCATGCAACCATATACTGCTAGTTTAAGTTAGTTGTTAACTTGTTGAGACTCGCACGTGGTAGTTCTAACTACCATCCCCCTCAGAATGATAAGTCATGCGTGAGGACTTGGAAAGCTAGCAGAAGATCACCTAGAAGAGGTCGATTAGGCAATGACACGATGACGAGGAGCTTATCACTTCAGCACTTCAATTTTTAGATAGGATCATGACTATCTTAACTGAGTTGCAAGAGCAACTCATCAAGCTAACTTAATAGTTATGTTCTTTTTATTACTGTATTTAATGAGCATTGTCTCCAGTACTCATGTAGTTACAGACATTTTGGACAAGCACTGTAACTTTTGGATGTCTGCTATCATATGATTTTGAAGTATGCTTATGTTATTTTGAGATATGTTACATCTGGTATATAGTATTTCTTAAGAAAAAAATTATACTTTGTGAATATTGCATATTGCTAGATACATACTAGATACATTGTATCTTTATCTATCATGAATAGGGTCAGGTAACCTTATGTTTCATGTCCCGACACTTTCGAGTCTGTCAAATCCTAAGTGGAATCTAGGGCATCCCATCAAACCCCTAGTCAAAAATCATTCCAAGACACTTGATCAAGCATTACACAAAATCATAAACTCACAACTTCAAACAATCACACAAAACATCAAGATTAGATCGAATCTAACCTAATCTTGGTGTTTTTGGTTTATCACTTACATTCCAATTCCAAGGACTCCACAAATTTAACTTCTAACATGTTCATTACTCAAACCTAGTGGGTAGCATGCTTGACTAGCAACAAAAATCACATCACATTACTTAACAAATGAAAATGGATTTGCACAGAAAACATAGAATTACATAGAATTCGAAACTTAGCATGCTTTTGACTTAAACAATGAGACTAAACCTTGATTTACAAGCATGAAATCTTAAAACCATACACCCATATACTTACATCTAAGTTCTAACTTGATCTAAGCATCAAATCCAACAAGTCATAGCAAATAATCACACCCAAACATTACTACATTCGAGAGCCTTTAAACCTAGCATAAAAACATATTCTTTTCATGTTTGTCAAAAAATTAACAAGATCTAAGTCATAAAGCTCTAAAAATCCAACCTAATCCATAGATCAAACCTTTAAGAACAAGATTTTAAAAATCAAAACTATAGAATCAAGATCATAAGGCTAAAATGACAAAATAAACAAACAAAAACTCATTTGGAGGATTCGGTTTTTAACACTTAGTAGATAATGCAAAACCATTTTATTAAAACCTAATATGCTCTAAATCAAACTACAACTTACACAAACAAATCATGGAAACACGTCATGGAACTGAGATTCACAAAACAATTTATGAAAACATCACAAAACCTCCAAGGTTCAACAACAACATCCAAACCAAGTAGTTCCATCACCAAACTCCAACATTCAACCATCAACCTCCAATAAGATTTTACCAACACTCTCCCAAGTATTCAAGACTTAAAACTTAACAAAATACAAGAGATTTGAGATAGAAGAAATAACTTACAAAAGCCAGAACTCAAGAAAAGTGGGCTGTAGAATTTTCTCTCCTTTAGCTCCCTCGGTTTCTCTCTTGGAAGGAAAGGAAGATTATGCAAGTGTGGGAGGAACTGAGAGGCTAGCATGGGGGGTACAGGGGCTGACTTTCGGTGGTTGAAGTCTGTGACACAAGAGGTAAGGGTTGCTTGCAAAAATGAAAAGGGAAATCTACTGGAATGTGGGCTGCATTAGGGGTGTCAAATCGTGTAAATGGGTCGTGTTCGTGTCGTGTTAGAGTATGTACATTACACTTAATGGGTTAACACAAACACGATCCGTTAAGGATTTCGTATCAAAATTTCAAACACGAACACGATACGGTAAGATAACGGGTTGACACGACATGACCCTTTATGACACGTTAACTCGAATACAAAATAATTGACACGATACGACACGACACGACATGACCTGTTTCAATCCGTTCACGTTAATGGGTTGAACAGACATGGTACGACACGACCCAAACCATTTGACCTAATTGATTTTATATAAACATAAATAATATCTATAAAAAATAAAAAATTAACTACAAGTTTAAAATTACAATCCAAACAAATATGATTCACACACATTGTAATAATATATTAAAATTACATCCCAAATATAATAAACAAAACACATTGTAAATATATTAATGTTACAATCTCAAATATAATAAAAACATAGATCTAAAAAAATTTAAAACTTGAAGAAGGAAGTGGAGCGTCCTCCTTGCCTTTGTTGTTCTCCAACTCTATTACATCTTCAGTTAACTCATCCAATTTAAATTCTGATCCGCACAACAAAAAAAAAATAGAAAAGAATCAAACTTTATACAATAACACATGTGAATCAAAATTTCTCAAATCTGCAATAAAATGTCCACATATGTCAGAGTTTATAAAGATAAGCAACAAAAAAAGGCCGCATCTGAAGCTAAAGTAAACTGATCTAAAATGAAATGTCTATATCCACCATGTTCAGAATATAAACCAAAAAAATTAGATCTGAAAAAAAATTCCAAATATACAGTACAACAGATTCGAAAAAAAAAATTCTCAAATCTATAGTCAATTGTCTACAACTTTTCGCATAATCTATGAAGACATGTTAAATTTTTTGCGAAAAAAATAAATGGAGAAGAAGAACTATACAACCACCAACAACAAAAAGAGTAAAATAAACAAAATTTAAGAGAAATTTGTAGTCCAACAGATCTGAAACAGAAGTACTCAGGTTTAGAGCAAAGGTGAAAATCTGTTAAATTTATAAAGATATAAAGACAAAAAGGAATAAACGGAGGTATCTAACAAAAGGCAAACTAATTTTCCATAATCAAATTTACAAAAATCCAGAATCAAAGACTAGCCACTGAGTTACAAATCCAGATGATTAGGGTACTCTAACACAGGCAAACTAATTTACACATCTAATTTACACAGCTAGAGAAGAAATCGCATGAGGATCCCATATTTTTTTCTTTTTTTCTCGGCAACTAAACACTAGGTAAAGGTAGAGTAGAAAACTCGGTTGGATTGACTTACAGTGGGCAACGCGGCATGGGCAATCGGCGTGGGCAACGGGCAGTGTGAGTAGTGACTCTGAGTCTGCGTGGGCGATGGACGGCGTGAAAAGAACTGGATGGGCGATAGACTCTGAGTCTACCTGGGCGACGGACGAGTTGAAGAGGCCAAAAGTGGCACTGTGAGGGTGGTAAAGCCGTGGGCGACGGGGTACTAGGTTGAAGTCGAAGAAGGGGTGGCGTGAGAAGTTAGAAAGTTAAGACTTAAGAGTTAGAACTGATGAGGGGCGGCATGAGATGATAACTGAGGGGAGAGGGAGTCGCTGCAGGGCCATGGGTTGAAGACTAAGAGGGGGATGCGGCATGAGAGAAAGAAAAGTTAGAAAACTGAAAAACTTAGAAAAGTGAGGGGGCGACGTGGGTTAGGTAACATGTCTAGGGTTTTTTTGAATTTTAGGTCAAGGGTTTAAAGGTTAATTTAATTTTCTTAACGGGTTATAACGGGTTGACCCGTTAGTGACCCGTTAAGGCTAAACCCTAACCCGCTTTTATCTTGTCATGTTCGTATTGGGTGAACGGGTCGTGTCAAATATTGCCACCCCTAGGTTGCATCCATGCTGCTGAATGAGGTGTATTTTAGTAGTGATGTTGCTTGCTTGACCTTCCATAATTGGAACTATTTATGGCTGAAAATGAGGTGGAAAGTCAGCCATGATATAGTCTTGTAAGTGGGGGAAAGCTTGTGGGAGAATCTTAGGGGAACTAAGGTTTTCGGCTAGATTAACAAGGGTGTATCGAATGCAATCCATTTGGGGTTTAAAGAAGCTTTCGGTTAGGGTTTTAGTCCATAGCCAATTTTCTTGGTCAAATGCAAGTACCAAGTTGTAAGGGAGTGGATGAGGGTATAAGAGAGTGTACTTGAGTGGTTGTTTGCTTATCAAAGTGGCTTAAACCAAGTAGGAATGACTTAGTCAAAACTAGCCACAAGTGTTTAGGGTTTTGAGGTCTACGATTTTAGTTACCCTAACCATTTAGGTTTGCACCATCGAGTTTTGGGTTTAAGTAGGGTTGAAACCCTCTTTTTGGTTGGCCAAAAAGTGCTTGAATGTATGGGATAATGAATTGTGTAAGAAGCCTATTCACTTGTTTGGCTTTCACTGCATTCTCCTTATACATTTGTACTTCTCTCGACAAGTGTCAATTGGATTTCCAAATGGATAGCTAAGTTTGTGCCATGTATCCAAAAAAAATCTCTAGTGATTCTAGGTTGATTTGAACATCCCACAAAGTGATTTGATAATTATTTGAACCAGATGTCACATGGTTCTTTCCCAAAGAGTTACTTTTCACCTGGAAAATCGTAACTTTTTATTGCACCATAACGTCAAAAATATTCCTACGAGTCTAATACTGCAATTCATTTCATAAAATTAAACTCCTAAGTGCCTCAAATAAATCGAAGGACAATTCCTTCTTCGTAGCGGATCAGGATTGGAATAAGCTAACGGACTAAAACCTAATTGATTGCTCGGTTCAAGGAATCCTTTTGGGATTTCATGACCTTTCTAAGGTCTAAAGAAGTTCATCTATCGATTTTCTTTCAAGGCGATACAAGACTTCCTTACTTATTAAGTTGCACACTTCTGATTGAAATATGTCTTGGTTGCATTTATAATGTTCTAAGGAAAATTTGCCACATTTTAGCCACACTCCAAAAGAATTAGTCAATGGTACAATTGGAGCTAGCCCCTTTGAAATTATTAAAATAGTAAGAACATCTCCCTCTCAAGCAATCTAGGAACTATACATGACCACCTACACTCACCATTCAATATGGGTATCACGTTTGGATCATTTCAAAAATTCAACGCTCATAATTGCAAGCCTTTCCAAGTGTTGTAATTTTTTTAACCAGTAGGAGCCTTTCCCAACTTGCCCCTATCCTAACACGTAAATATTTGATACCATACAACAATTCTTAACCTCAACAAGCACCCTAGATAACCATACCAATTAGTAGAAATTTAATCTTAACTTTTCTATGAGACCTTAATTTCTACATTTGCAGAAGGGATGGTCAAGGCACTTTTAAGTTAAAATTTTCTTTTGGCATTAGGCAAGCAAGTGTTCTATGGGCAACTTCAAGCTTGATTATGTATATAACTTTCCATATACATAAAAACGCTCTGCTAGGGTTTTTACGTTTTGGCTTTGCTAGGTTTTCCAACATTCACTGCATGGCTGCCTCTGATGGCTTGCCGTCCATGGCAGCCCCGCGCTTGGTCCTTCACCGACCTAGTCTTTGCAGTGCCACAACCATTGCCGGAGATGGAGGTCTCTTTCCGTCAGCCAAAGAATCTCAACGGTGAACTGGTGTTTAGGTTTTCAATGGAGGAGATTGCAAAACTCGCCCAGCTATTCCGATACTCCATTGTCCTGAAATTTCTCTAGCAGAGACCTTCACTAGATGCGGTATGGTCCTTCATTCGTAGCCATTGGGGGTTGTCTAGCACGGCTATGGTGTCTGCTATGCAGCGCCCACGTAATATCTTTGTTAGGATGGCTAATGAAATGGATTTTAATAAGGCCCTGTCCAGAGAATCGTGTGAGGTTAATGGCGTTTTCAATAGACCATTCGCATGGATGCCTGAGTTTGATGAAAACCACGAACCACCTTGTGTCCCAGTGTGGGTGTTTTTTGCCTGGACATCCCCCAAACTTTTACCCACCATCTGTTTTAAGAATGCTCATGGCTCCTATAGGATGTTTCATACGTTGTGATAATTCTACGCTCTGTGCAATGCGTACAGATGGGGTGCAGGTACGTTTCAAAGTTGACTCTTCAAAGAAGCCGATCACTTCCTTTTGGATTGGCAAACCAGGGGTCCCAAGAAGCAGGCGACAGGAGATAGTGTTTGAGACCTTGCTTGCTTACTGCTCTTTGTGTAAGTGTCAGGGTCATAATTCCCGCACATGTCGTAAGGCCACTGATCAGAAGAAGCAAACTAAGGGCAAAAAACAGTGGGTTAAACAGGTAGTTAAGCCTGCGGATGCAGGGGCGGTTATGGCAGATTTAAAGATTTCAAATCAGCCTGAAAAAGAGTTAGTGCAAAAGGAATATGTTGTTCATCACACAGATGAGGCAGCGGTCGAGCGATCTATCGAGAGGAATGTAGAAGCTGTTGGGAAGGCCTCTTTGGAGGCTGAGATCAGATTGGGCCATATTGTGAATTCGGTCGGGCTGAAGGATGTATCTAACCTTCAAAACAAAGTGTTAACACCTGCACGTGATGTAGGGGTGCCGAGTTCTTCTTTCGGGCCTAAGGGACACGAGATAGCAAGTGGTGTAGCCATGATGCCATGTGTGGAGCAAGGTGAGGCTTTGACTTTGGGCCTGGAAGCTACGGGTGAAAAGAGGCCTAATGTTTTTTCTTTAGTTGAAGTCACAGAACTAGATGAGGATGGGGCTGGCTTGAATGAAGAGATGTTGATTTCGGCCACAGATGGTGAACATGTGGAACTTCGTATTTCTCAAGGTTGTGTTGTCGTGGGTGACAAAGAGAGGGCTGATGAAACGCAATCCGATTGTGAGGTTGAGAGAGATAACATGAAAGAAGATTTGCAAAAAGATTACTGCACTTATTCGGAAGGAACGACTAAATTAGTCGGTAAGTTCCTGAAAAGAAATTCCACACGGGCTATTATTCGTCCTAATAAGCTTAATTTATGATTAGTCTCATTCTTTTTTGGAATATAAGAGGAGTTCACTCTTATAAGATGTGGTTAAGAAATATGATTAAAAAGTTCAGGCCTAATATTATAGCTTCGGCTGAGCCTTTTTTTATGGAAGGTAAAATTCCTACTTTTTTGGAAAATTTTCATTGTGATCAATTTGTCACAAATGAAGTGCAAAATGGGAAAATATGGTTGTTGTGGAACTATCTGATTTCAGTACAATGGTTGGTGGGATCGAACCAATTTGTTTCTTTGAAAGTTGAGGAGAATGGGTTTGCCTTTATTGTTACTATAGTCTATGCTAAGTGCAATCTGGTCGAGCAAGTTCAAGGGCAAGAAATTGGGCGAGTAAAGAATGAGGTAGGCAAAGGTAGGTTAGCTGGTGTCCAAAACACATTCTATGAGCAAAGTAGTACGAGTCCGAGCAAATACACAGAAAACATTCCTCATCCTAAGTTGCATCTGAGCTAAAAAGAGTTCATTCCCTCACTATATTGAGAAGCCGAGCAAATGTATAGTTCAGAATCTATTTTTCCTGTACCCTCGGTGAAGGCCTGAGCAAATGCTCAGGAGAAATTTGGACATGCTCTAAAGTGATTTGAGAGTCCTCAGAAGCGTGCAAGCACTCTCACGAAAAAATCCAACCCTGCCAATATGACACCGTTTTGAGAATAGTCACGGACACACATACCACCTGACCATACGCAGGGGCTTTCCACCATGTGTGAGACATGTACAAATGGCGGAACTGAGCTTCTCCTTCCTTGAATGAGCTTCTGAGACCACAAAACACGTCCCTTCCACCACTTCCACTTGCCGCATTTGGCATACATGTGGACAGCTTGATGCTCACCAAACGCTAGAACAATCCCCACAGCATGTAACGGAGGACCAATGACACCAATCCCATCCTTTTATCTCTCCATAGGTCATCACTAACTCTTTCACTCTAGGTCTCCACAGCTTTCTACTTCTCCTGATGCAACTCAACTCTTTCTCTCTCTCTCTCTCTCTCTCGTCTGCCCTAGCCAACACTGCAAGAAAGAAAACCCTAACTTCTGAAGCTTAAGCTGGATCATTTCACCTCACCGGCTGCACCTTTCTCTTATTCTCTCAGAATCTGAAGCTTTCACCTTCACTTCTTGAGCTCTTTCACCCTCTCGTCTATCCTCTATTTAGTACAGAAAACCCCTTTCATTTCCAAGGATTCTAACACCTGCACCCAAAATGTACGAGGACTTCAAGCAATGCTAGTAGTCTTGGCATGGAAACTCAGAGCATCAATGACTGGCCAGAAACCTTCACTGCTCGAGGTAAGTGACGTCCTTGACAGCATTTACAATGAGTGTTAAATGATTATGAGATACGCTACATACCGTTTCGATTTATGGTTATTGCCTATGTGATGTTGATAGAAATAGAATATTGGTTCATGTTTTATGCATTTACACCAAAAATGTGCCTTTATTTTTCCCCTACGAAACTTTAGTTATATGTTTTATTTTTCGTTTTCTGTGGCGCCCCCGACTCCCATGTACGAGAACACTGGAATCGAGACACCCGAATGATGACAACACGGTCACGCATCCCAACGATAGTGTCAAGTGTGTATACATGCAACACTGTACAATAAACAATGCAGCGGATAATTAAAGTAAATCAACTAAGTACTAGAATTTTTAATACAAATTTACATAAGTAAAATGTTTAAAGAGAGTTATACAATATCCCAAAATAAAATATAATTCAAATCCAAATACAATTACAAGTGATCCCATATCACTCCTCCGGCGGAGCCGAATCCTTAGGCTCACCCTCAGCATCATCTGCATCGAAATTTGCGTTACCATAAAACATTACCACAGGTAAGTATAATCCAAATAACCCTCGAGAATAAAAATGCATTAATGCAACCAACATGCGTGCATATGATGAAGTATGCATTATTCTCAAAATAACATTTGTCCCGAAAATGAATATTTTTCAACGCATGCCAAAATCCCATTTGGCCCAAAAATAATAATCCGTCATTTTTCCAGAAAATGACCCACACAAAAGCCTTTATCCAACACATGCTATTTTCCCAGAAAATAGCCCAATAGTCCATTTATCCAAGAACTCACCATTTTCTCATAAAATGGCCCATTAACCATTTTTACCGTATGGACCATGATCTCCCCTAGGGACCATCCGCACACCCTGGCTCTCTTTGCCACACCACGGGTAACGACCGTGCATGTGATTTAGTAACGAGCGATGCCCAGGTCCACGCCCAACGCGTTCATGGAAAAGCATCCTCTAACCCCCGCCAGCAGAGGGGCCACAGAGTCGACACGAGAGCGTCACCATCCTGTCCAATCCCGTTGTCGCCCAGCGACAACCTAGGAGACATCACTTAGTATATTTTGCTCCTGAGTGACCAGAGAAGCTCCACTGAGATAATGCCCCAGCTCGGCTTGGGGTCGTGATACACACACACCCAAAAAATCATTTCTCACATGAAAACCCAGTTTTCAATAAACACATGAACATGAATGCAATTATACGAAAACCCAGTTTTCATTTACAAACACGGTTATGTGTGCAAATATGCCATGTACATGAAACGACGCATTATCCAACAACCAACAATTCACAACATAATCCAAACACACAAACAACTCCATCCTCCAATCCATCCAACCTCTTACTCCTCGGACTCAATCCAGCATAACCAACCAGTTCACAATAAAATGAGTTAGTGCAAAAATACATTTAAATCATGAAAGTTCTTTGGAAAAATATTTACATTGTTTTATTATAATTTTTGAAGGATCACGGAGGTGCAAGAGGTGGCAGCACACCAACAGGACAGTGCAAAATGCACTATAGCCGTGGGTCTCAAAAACCCACTTTTGGAGAGGGATTAACCAAGACTCGAGATTACTAGAGAATGGCTTAGGGATGTCGGTGAAGCTAATGGTAGTGGTGGTTGGTCGTGGGTGGCGGCATACAGGACTGTGGAAGGCCAAAATGTCTAAAATGAAAATGTTGATGGTGGGGCTTCACTGGTGGCAGATCGGAGCTAGGGATGGGTGGCTTCGGTTGCTAGGAGGTCAAGGAAGATGTGGTGAAGAGATGGTGGCCGGAGGTGGCACAACGGCGGCACTAGAGCAAATGGTGGCAGCGGCTTTACACCGTGCGTGGAGGAGAATGGCAGCGCAAGAGGAGCTAGAATTTGGGAGGTGGGGCCGTCGAACGGTAGGGGCGGTGAAGAGAAAACAGACGGGAGAAGAGAGAGCGGGTCACACGCGCGGGGAGAGAGAAATAAGAAAAAGAAATGGGAGAAGAAGAAAAGGAGAAGAAAGAAAAAGGGAAAAGAAATGGAAATGGAAATAAATGAGGTCCAATCCTCACATCTCGGGTCACAAAAATGATTCAACGAAAAAGATTTCAAAATAGCGAGTTAAATAAAATAATTCAAGCGTAGTGATTTAATGAAAATAAATAATTAAATCTAATAATAATTAATTTAAAATGAAAAGCAATTTAAATGCATAACCATAATTAATATTAAGAAAGCACATCAAAATAATTTTCACAAGATAAAAATGATAAAAAAAAACCAACCAAAAATCTGATAAACTTAAAATAAGAGAACTAATATTTTATTTAATAAAAATAATCCTTCAATAAAAATACACTAAAATATGGGGTATTACATTTTCAGTGGATTGTCCTTGTGTGTCGTTGCTTTTTTACACTCCTCACTACTTTGCCAAGCACTTGTGGCTCGTCTTCCCCAATGACGCCTACTAGTGCGTGGTGAATGACCGAGGAAAATATTTTCCACTGTGTTTACTGTTCAGTTTCAAGTCCTCGAACAGAGACCATTTACGTGGATCTTTGGTTTTTACCTTGCGTTTTTCATTAGCGATTTTACCATATCTTATACATTGTTTTGATTGAATAATCCCTATCTAATATCATGTTGGTTGGTTCCATGCTGTTTGTTTTTTAAGTGCATATGTAATCGTGTTTCTTAAGGCATTGGGAATATGAGTTGCCATATTAAAAGAACATATGTATTTTGCTTGGGCTATCGTAGTTTTAAACACACGGGTAACACTTATGTTGACTAGAAATCAATATGATTAAGTTAAATGCTTTGTATTCCAAATACTCAAGTTTTAGATTTAATTGCTGGTTGGGTTCCTGATATTTACTTTCAAGCTTCATGGCCCCTGTTTTGGATGACATTTGCTCGAATTCCTCCTATATAGAAGTTGCTCGGGGTTTATTTTAAAACTACGGTATTTCTTCTGCTTGGTCTATTATTTCTATAAATATATTTTACTGGCCTTAAATCTTATGTTTATATTGGAAAATTCACTATCTCTACATACATATTGTATCAATTATCATGGTTTTCAACTTACTGATATTTCTTGAAATCTTATTGTGGTAATCCCACTACGATCTTTACACAGCGACCAACCCTTCAAATATCCAGAACGTTGATCCAGAAATTGTGTAAAAATTTTAACATCACTTGTTGTAAAAATTTGATCTGACGCAAATTCAGTATGTAGGGCAACCATTTTATCCTACACACAAGAGAAAAAATTAATATTGTCACAAATATTCAAATATGTTTAATTAAAACAGATTATAATACTTAAAAGGAAGGAAAGTTGGCAACTACTTCAAGCTATTAAACCAGAGAGTACCAAAGGGTGGATGTGTGTTGGAGACTTTAATGAGATCCTCAATGATGGAGAGAAATGGGGAGGGGCTTTGAGACCACGTATTTAGATTGAGGCATTTAGAGCTGCTGTCGAGGCCTGTGAACTTTGTGACATGGGTTCCATAGGTAATAAATTCACTTGGACTAATGAGAGATATGGGGGAGCTTTTACCAAAGAAAGGCTTGATAGAGCCTTATGTAATGCCTCTTGGGCTGAGTCCTTTCCATTTTCCAAACTCGAGGGTGTATACCCTCCCTGCCTTGAGTTCAAACCACTGCCCTCTGCTGGTCACCATGGAGATGAGTCAGCCCTATAGGAACAGGAAGGACAAGCCCTTTGGATTCGTAGCAAGCTGGTCTTTAAGGGAGGATTATCTTAAACTGATGGAGGAAGCTTGGCATAGCCCTAAAGAGTCAGAGAACAAACTTCATGCTATTAATGAGGGCCTTAACCTGTGCAAACAAAAACTCTTGCAATGGAATAAAGGAGTATGGGGCAACTCTAAAAGACAAATGACTGAGCAACTGGCTCTCCTAACTGACCTTCAAAGAGACAACAAAGGTCACCTTAATGAGCCAATCAAGCAGGCTCAGAAGGCTATAAACAGGCTATTAGAGGAAGATAATCTTAGATGGCAATAGAGAGCTAAGTAGAGGTGGCTGAGGGAGGGTGATAGAAACACAAAATATTTTCACCAATGTGCATCTCTCAGAAGAAAGAATAATATGATCAAGAAGCTGGTGGATGATGATGGGTAGGAAGTGCAATCCAAAGAGAGTATTAGCTTCCTCTTCCAAGATTACTATAAAGAACTATTCACCACCTCCTCACCAAAAAACATCTCTGAATGTTTAGAATCAATGGAGCCTCGAGTTAAAAAAGATCAAAATGCCATGCCCACAAGACCTTACACCCAACAAGAGGTTGAAGAGGCTCTTTTTCAAATGGAGGGCCTTAGTTCCCCTAGTCCAGATGGCTTCCCTGTTGCCTTTTATCAGAAACATTGGCCCCTCATTGGTAAATAGGTATGTGATGCTATTTTACATGTACTGAATTTGAATGGTAGCCTTTTGCTGTTAATAAACCTATATTTCCTTAATTCCTAAGAAAACAAACCCCCTAAAGTTAAAGAATTTAGACCCATATCTCTATGTAATGTTATGTATAAACTCATTTCTAAAGTAGTGGCAAATAGACTAAAGACTGTCTCTAGTTCCTTGTGATAGGCGCTTCTTACTGAAAAATCACCATCTTTTGTGCCTTGCCAAACAAGTCTATCTCTGCTATTGAGGCAACTTATGGGAGTTTTCATTATGATCTTATCTTCTTTGTGGTTGAAAATCTACTGCACAAGGGCATTGTTCCACTGCTTTGTGATAGGATCAATAAGTGTTGAGACTGTTGCATTATTCTCCGGCACACTAACAGTGCTCTAGACCTTACTAGGATCAGGAGAGGAAAGGAAATCCATTTATCCTTCCAAATCTGAACATGATTTCCATTCCCTATCCTCTAATAGGAACCTACCTCTACCAGTGGCCTAGCTGCTAGGAAGCTTCTCCAGACATGAGAAGGTTTCGAGCCTAATTTTGCCTCTTGAAAAGTGGAACTTGGATAGTGCTTAGCCGTCATCACCTGAGCAGCAAGAGAGTCTGAATGTTGGATCAGTCCCCAACATTGTTTGGCCAACATTGCTCTGTTGAAAGCCTCAAGGTACCTAAAGCCCATCCCCCCTTCAGATTTAACCTTTCCCATCTTTTTCCATGATATCCAATGGACCTGTGTTCACTGCCTTGCTGCCCCCACCAAAAATTGTTGATGACATTGTTGATGTCTTTGAGTAGGGAGTTGGGCAGTTTAAAAACAGTCATTGTGTAGGTAGGGAGAGGTTGGATTATAGCTTTTATAAAGATCTCCTTCCCTGCTTGAGACAACATTTTAACTTTGTGATTACTGATTTTTTATCTAATGTTATCCAAGATTCCTTTAAAAGTCTTACCTTTATTCCTTCCAACCACTAAGGGCAAACCCAAGTATTTCTCATAAGACATGTCATTCCTCACCCTAGCAATGGATAAGATGTATTGATGTGTGACCCTTGCTGTATTCTTACTAAAGATGATAGAAGTTTTTTCCAAATTAAGTCTTTGACCCAAGGCTGATTCATAAACTCTTAATAATCCAAAAATTTTGCCCCATTCAATGGCATTAGCATTACAAAAGAGAAGGCAATCATCAGAAAAAAAGAGGTGGGAGGTTTTGAGCTGGTCTTTTGCAATAGGGACCCCATGGATCAGTCCCTTCCCTTCAACTCTACTGAGCAGACTACTAAGGGCCTCAACACATATGATGAATAGGTAAGGTGAAAGAGGGTCACCTTGTCTTATACCTCTAGTTGGGTGGAAGGGTTCTTGAGGGGTTCCATTTACTAGTATAGCATATGAGACTGTCTCAATGCATTTCATCACCAGATCTATCCATTGATTGCAAAAACCCATTCTGAGCAACACAGCTTTGAGGAAGCATCAAGTAGCTCTTCCTTCAAAGAAGTCTAGCAGCAACCATGGCAGTTAAAAGTGCAGCCTAGAGATAAAGTCTTCCTTTGGAGATCCTGCCTAGAGGCCCTCCCTACCCAATCTAATATTTTTAAGAAAAGAGTAGTAGAACACCCCCTCTGCCCTATATGCAACTTGGAGGAAAAGACTCAATTCATGCTATATGGAGGGCTAGCAATATATGATGGAGAAATATATGGTGGAGAAGGAACAACTTACCCTTTAAATGTGTTTTTGTTCACCCAAATGCTATTGTGAAGAGGGCAAGAGGCATCTTGGATTGTGCTGAATGAGGAGGATTGTTTTACCAATAAGGCCTATATCTCAGCTGAGGTTTGGCAGGCTCCTCCATCAAACTGGCTCAAGATGAATTGGGACAATGCAATAGATAAGGCTAAAGGTGTCATCGGAGTGGGAGTGGCAATTAGGGACAATACAGGCTAGATCATTGCTACCATGAGGACCAAGAACCATCTCTTCCCTAATCCATTGCTAGCAGAGGAATTTGGAGCTCTTAAAACAGTACAGTTTTAATTGGAGCTTGGTCTAACACAAGTAATTATTGAAGGGGACTCTCTACAAGTCATCAATGCTCTTAAGAGGAACAAAGAAGGCTACAATAGTGCAAGTATTTTTGTATGTGAAGCAAAAGAGCTACTCAAAAATTTTGCTAAGTTGGAGGTTTCTCATGTTAGGAGAAATGGTAATTCTATGGCTCACTTGTTAGCAAAAGATGCTCTTTCCAACTTTGATCACATTGTAATATTGGAGGATCTCCATCCTTGTATCCCTTTGGTTTAATAGAATGGAAATGAGTTACTCTAAAAAAAATAAAAAAAACTATCCCCACATTGCACGTTTCTCCCACCACGGGCAGACCATGTATCTATTGCAGTGCACTCTCTCCTCCACCGCATGCTTACTCCTCACAGCCAACAACCAGTCGCACACCAAAAATGCCGAGAAAAGGACCACCAACGTTGGTTTCCTCTCTATCGTGCCAGAAATTCTCGTCCTCCACCTTCTCGGTTACTACCTGAAACCAGTGAAGACACCATGACGAGGTGGCACGACCTACATGTTGGATCCACCACCAAGCCATAACCTTAAAACTCTCTATTTTACACCCATCAAAACAAGGAATAATGACACGTCCTCTCCCCCACACCACAACAGTCACAGACAACCCAATACTACACCACTCATCTCCACCAAGTCTCCTCCCTTAGCCACAGCCGTGACGCCCCCAAATTCCACTTGGGATCGGACGGACATCTCAAGCTTTGAGACATGCAACACAAGGTTACCTGCCCCCGTTCATGACATATAAGATGCAATGTTCCTAACATGCATCTAGCATTATGCAATATTCGCAGCGGACAATTTTTTTTTTTTTTTTTGCAATACTATGCACCAAACTTATAATATCCCAAATACTTACAACATACTTCATACATAAAGACATACTAAACAACTGAAATCACAACACTAGTCCAAAATGGTTGTGAACAAAAGAGTGCTGAAGATTGAACTCCACAAAATACAAGTAGTAACCTAAGGCAACTACCTCTAAGTCATACCGTCGCTTAGTCGACCGTTTCCAGTTGGTCAATTTCCGGTTCTCTTTCAGATCCTATAACAAAATCTATCATTCGGGGGGAATGGTAGTTGGGACTACCACGGTAAGATTTGATTACAAATCTCACAAGTTAACAGGAAACTTCCACACAGGTTAATGATACATGCATGGCAGTAAAAGCATGAATGCATAATCAAATCATAAGTAATCATAGCATATCTTGACATACAACATAACATAACTGACATAACTTAAACTGAAACTGAAGCTTAGCATGAACGTGACTTGAAACATAACATGGACTTGAAACATAGCATGAACGTGACCTTGAAACATAGCATGAACGTGAACTTGGAACATAACATGGATTTGAAACATAGCATGAGCGTGAACTTGAAACTTAACATGGACTTGCAATATAACATGAACGTGAACATGCACAATTTGAACATGAACTTAAAACATAACATGAACCTGAGCATGACATAACATAAATGTGAACTTGGAACATAACGTAAACGTGAACATAACAAAACATGAACTTGAAACATATTCTTGTCTCATGGGATTACCATGATTGTGTGAACGTAAACTTGAACATAACATAACGTGAAACATGACTTGAACGTTAAATGCATGAACTTGGAATCTTATTCAATAGACTTAATCATTAAAGTTACCATATGGGTGCTACACAGGTCCCATTGAGCCGTGTGTCCCTGCTGATTACCGCATCACATCACAGGTTTCTATACCAGCTGTGAGTGCGTTAATACGTACTCCACAGTTGTTGTGGCCCCACGTATTCTACGTGTCACAATTGCTGTGTCTCACGTAGTGTATGCTCCACAGTTGTTGTGGCCCATTTTCATACTCCACAATTGTTGTGGCCCCATGACTTATTTGTTTGTGCCACATTTGCTGTGTACACACGTAACATAAAGTGTGGCTCCATCGGCGTTAGTGCCTGACGCGCTCCGGTGACCAGCTAATTAGGCCCCATTCACAACCTGTTGACTGTACTTCGTCAACCCAGGGAATTTCACACCTATTTAGACACTCCAGCGTGAACAAAGAAGTTGCACTAGGATATTACCCCATCTTAGCTCTTAGGGTCGTGATTGACATTAATAACTTAACTGGCATATATGACATTTCGTAATGTGACGTAACATGAACGTGACATAAAAGACAGAAGTCCTGACGTAGCATAACCTGACAAGAACGTAAGACGACAAACATGACATACTTCAAGACATAACTGTAACAGAGAACATTTCAAACATGGCATACATGTAACATGCAACATTTCGTAACATGGCATACCATATAACAGACAACATTTCTTAACATGGCGTAACATGTGACAGTGAATATTACGTGACATGAAATACATGTAACAGATGGCATACTTAACTTAACATGACAGACTTGCAATGTATAGCTATACGTGACAGAATATCTTTTGTAACAGATGAATAATTTGTGACAGAATAAATTCTATGTAACAGATAAATATGTAATAATTTGGCATGGCACATATGATAATATGCATATATACACTTTAGTTCCCTTTTTTTTTTATAGAAGAACCGGAAACCACCTATCCATTAGCGGCCCCGTCCCAATTTTATTAATCAACCTCACTTATGGCGGAGGAAAACCGTGGTAACAAAACTGACACTCGGGATACAGACCATCCCTTGTATCTAAACCAAAACCCAAAAACAAAATACAAATCCAACTAAAACTACAGACCCATACCAGCAAAACGAAAACTGGAAAAGAGAAAAAAAACCTACTTATACCAGCAAAAACAAGACCGAACCCCGAACCACTCAACCGCAGAACAACTCCGCACGAAACGAAAACCAGAAACAATCACAAGACTCATCTATTTCTTCCGCCTAACAGAAGGAAGTCCCCATTTATCAACTCTAATCAAACCCCGTAACAGAGGAGAAACCTCACCCATGCTCTGCCATACCACATCACCATCAATTGGCCCCCTTTTAGCTAACCAATCCGCAGCCCCATTTCCTTCCCAATGAATGTGCATAAACCGTATATCCATATTAATGATCTGAAGTTGCAATTCCTCCCAATAATCCTCCAAGTACCAGCTACCACAGCATTTATTATCTAACCATGCCAGAACCACTTTAGAATCCATTTCAACATCTACTGCAATAAAATTCAAATTCTTACAATGTTTGACACCCTCCACTAGAGCTCTCAACTCTGCATAGTTACTGGTACCGTAACCAATGTTCTTTGAAAATGCTAACAACAGATTACCATACATATCCCGGATCACACCTCCTGCCCCTGCCACACTTGGATTCCCAAGACTACTTCCATCCGTGTTGAGCTTCACACGACCTGGTTCCGGCTTAGACCAAGCTATGTAATCAATCTTTTGTTGTTTGATTGGAACTTGCTGTAAATTAAAACAATTAAGAATGTAAAGGTCAATCTGATTAAATTTCTTAGGCTTTGAAAGCCCTTGACAAATAACGCCCACCCACTGTTTGATAGATTGCCACACAACTTGACCAGATTCAATCTTCCCTTCCATACGGGCTTTATATCTCCTAGTCCAAAGCCTCCACGAAATCACAGTAGGTAATACACCCAAAATGACACCAGATTGAGAGGCATTAGAAGCTCTCCTAAACCAACTAAGACATGTTTCATACCAGTTCCTTCCAATAGGTAGCCCAAGCATAACTCCAATTTTTTTCCAGACTTCGGCAGCCTCTTCACCAGCAAATAAAACATGATTTAAGTCTTCATATTGTCCTTGAATACAACAGTTGCATATCGAGACTAAAGGAATACCAATTCTCCGAATTTTATCATCCACTGCTAAAGCTCCATGCCAAGCCTTCCACATAAATACCGAAAATTTTTTTGGAAGAATGCTATTCCAAATCCACTTATTCCCCTCAAAATTCTGACCTCTAACACGAACACAATCCCAAGCTAATTTTGTTGAAAACTTTCCACTTTCACTAGTAGTCCAGATTAACAAATCACTGCCTTCTTTACAATTTGCAAAAACCTCTAGTACCCTCTCTGCAGCTTCAGACCCGACAAGCCTTTCTAACCGAGCCATATCCCATCCTCTATCCAATATACAATCTTTTATCTTCAAAAGAGGTTGCTCACTTACCAAAACATTATCAGCAAGAGGCCCCTGATCCAACCATTTATCATACCAAAAAAATACATTACCTTCTCGAATTTTCCATTTAGAATTGCTCAAAACTGTAGGAATGTTTCTAACAATCATCCGCCAAAAACTTGTCCCCTTTTTAGAGTCCAACAACATCAAAGGTTTATTCCCCACATATTTTGAGCGAAAAAAATTTGTCCAAAGAGAATCTTCATGCATCAATTTCCAGGCAAGCTTTAAATGAAGAGCCTTTTGCATATCATCAAACGATCTAATACCCAAACCTCCTTCTTCTATTGGCATACAAATATTCCTCCAAGCAACCCATTTTTTCTTACCCTTTCCATCCCTTTCTCCCCAAAAGAAAGCACTCATTAACCGATTTAATGATGAAATAATTAACTTTGGAACTTGTAAAACTGCTAGTTGATGTAACGCCATACTAGCCAAAACATGCCTCAATAAAATCACTCGGCCCCCCGCTGAAAGTAATTTCATTTTCCAACCACTAATTTTTCTTTTAACCTTGTTCTCCAACTCTTCCAAATCACTAATTTTCATTCTACCCGACACAATAGGCACCCCCAAATATTTGAAAGGAAACTTACCTTCCGAAAATCCTGTCAATCGTTTAAGATTCCTTCTTCTAGCCATTGAAAGTTTTTTGGAAAAATACATAGCAGTTTTCTCTTTATTAATCAATTGACCAGACCACTTCTCATATGTATTCAAAATATTTAGTAGACACCGAATTGATCGACAACCACCATTAGTGAATATGACCACATCATCCGCATACATTAGATGAGATACTAAAATCGTACCTCTAGGTTGAGAAAAATGTCCAAAACTTTTTTCTTCCACCTTTTGTTTTATAAGACGAGACAGAACCTCCTGTAAAATAATAAACAAATAAGGCGACAAAGGATCACCTTGCCTCAATCCTCTACCACCTTTAAAAAAACCTTTTGTAGTACCATTCATTAATATCGAGTACCAAGGCGTAGTAATACACTCCTTAATAAGACCACAAATAGCAGGAGAAAACCCAAAAGATTGAAGTACCTTCAATAGAAAATCCCGCTCAACACGATCATAAGCCTTGGCCATATCAAGCTTCAATACCACGTTACCCCCATGAATTTTTTTATTAATAGAATGGACCATTTCTTGTGTTAGACTAATGTTCTCAAAAATACTTCTTCCAGGAATAAACGCACCTTGTTCAACAGAAATAATTTTAGGAAGCAAAACAGCCAAACGGTTTACAAGCACCTTAGAGCAAATTTTATAAAACACCGAACAAAGACTTATTGGTCTAAATTTATCAAACCCATTAGGCTTATCCATCTTAGGAATTAAGACCACATAAGACGACGTATAAAATCTCGACCATTTACCACCTCTAAAAAACTCTTCCACCGCTGCCATAATATCCATCTTAATAATATCCCAGACACTTTTAAAAAACCCGAACCAAAACCATCCGGCCCTGGCGCACTATTAGAAGGAATGGAATCCAGAGCATTTTTCACTTCATTAATCGAAGGAATAGCCCCAATAATCTCATTATCCTCCAAAGAAATAACAGCCGAAATAATATGAGATAAATCCGGTAAACTATCATGACTTTCAGTTTGTAAAAAATTTGAAAAATAATTGACAGCACTTAAATGGATCTCCTCAGGAGATCCCAAATAAGTTCCATCATGTAGTCTCATGTCCGAGACTCTTTGTTTCCGTTTAAAAGACAAAATCGCATGAAAGAAAGATGAATTTTGGACCCCTTCCGCCCGCCATTTAATTTTAGCCAATTGAGCCAATCTAATTTCTTCCCGTCTACGCCAACTAGCTAACTCCATATTTTTACTCACAAGATCCTGTTCAATCGCCGGATTCCAATGCTGTTGTAGATCAGATTCCAATTCCTCAATTTTATTTTCTAACCCCTGAATATGAGCTTCGGTCCTCCATAGCCATTCTCGGACGTGGTCTACCACCTCTACACTCCGAGTCTTCCCTTATAATATTAAAATCCCCTACAACAATACAAGATTCATTACCTATTAGTTGACCATTGAGAGACTCCCACAATTCTCTCCTCTCACCCAAATTACATTTTGCATAAACAAAACAACAAATGACAGTGTTATTTCCCACTCCAACACGAATTAAAATATATTGTTCTTTGCAAATAATCGGCTGAACTGAAATATCATCATGCCAAAACATCCAAATCTTACCAGACTCCCCATCATTTATAATAAACTTATCCATATGAAGAAACCGAGCGACCTCCTGCACCTTATCTGATGAAGCAAAAGGTTCCATTAACGCAACAATTTTCGGATTTAATTTCCTAACCAAACTTTTTAAACGACCTCTAGAAGTTCCAAATCCTCTAATATTCCATGATAAAATTGGACCAATCATAAAGAAAATTTATTTGGCCGAGAACTTACCCGATTAGAACTTCGAACTTTTTGAAATATTTTCCTCGTTCCTTTTCGCTTAACATTCGCACCCTCATTATCCGAAGCATAGTCTTTTTGTTTCGAGAAATGTTCCACGTTTAGCTCCGTATCTGGTTCAGAAACCGTATCCTCCATACATTCAGTATTCTCCTCAGGTATTTTTCCTAGCTCCGAATCAGAAACTATCGGCCCTAATTCCTTTTCAAAAATCAAATTACTATCCAAATTTTCTGTATTAACAACCCCAGCAAACCTCTCTTCCGTCGACCCCTCCCCTGCCAGCTTCACCAATTCATTCATTTTTAATCCCTCTGTTTCTTCATCTTCTATCTCCTCTACATGATAATCCTTACCAGATAATTCATTTTCTTCAATCAACCTAACATCCATTTCTTGACCCTCCAACTTATCCAGAGGTTCCCCCTCCTTTTCACCCATTTCCTGAGCACCACAATCCCGAGTTTGATCCTGCGACAATACTATTTTTTCCGTATCTCCTTGATCCATTCCTGCTTCCATCATCATCACTCCCTTGCCTTTATCCAACTCAACATTATTTTCCGCTTGTATCTCTGTTTTTTTTTCTTCAGAATCTTTTACATTCTTTCGTATCCAAATCTTTTCTCCATCTCTCCGATTATGCAATTTACAGGTACGAGCATTGTGCCCTTGAATTTTACAATGAGTACAAAATGCTGGAAGCGTCTCATAAATGATTTCTTGCTTGCATTCCGATCCAGGCATCCCAATCCAAAAATAAGAAATTGATTCTTTTGATGCATCCATCTCCAAACATAAACGAGCTCCATCCGTGCGAGTTGCACATTTGGTTGTATTATCTCTTCTAATGAACTTACCAATCGGAGCAGTGAAAATCTTTAGAAAAGATTCATGAAAGAAATTTGGAGGAAGCCCCGGCAGCACAATCCAAACTGGGACCAAAGACGGTTCCTCATCTTCATTAAACTCTGGATTCCAGTGAAAAACACGATACTGATTCCCATTTACTTCACAAGATTCACGAGAAATTGCTTTGACGAAATCTTGCTCATTGGTCATTCAAATGAAAACATTTCTTGATCTCCGCATAGCTGTAACCATCGGCATGCAAGATAATCCCCAGCGGAGATGTATAAACAACTGAATCACATCCAACGAAGGTCTCTGTCTTATAAACTTCAGCACAATAGAGAATCGAAAAGGTTCCGCAGATCGAGCGATTTCCTCCTTGGTGAACTGAAAACACATTTCTCCATCCACGTACTTTGGCCCATGATGAGGCACCAATAATTCTGGAAGTGGTTGCGGAACCACAGATACCAGATCAGCAAAGGAACGTCGACCAGAATCCTTGGCCGCCATGGCCCCCTTCGGGAGACCACGAAGCCTATCTCTCGTCAACTTCTCAAATTCTTGGAGCGTTCTATATGCCTATTATCTGCCACTTCTTAGGAACCACTTTAGTTCCCTTACTTATCACTCATACACATTAAACTAATAGTAAGTTAAAAGCTAACTTACCTCGATCGTTGCGTCCTATGAGTTTAAAGCACGAAACACGAGAAACTGTAAGAGGGTATTCTAACAGTTAGAAATTAATTACTAATAATTAGAAATGTGAAGAGGGACAACTTAGAGTAAAATTACCATTTTACCTTCTACATGTGGAAAAATGACTATTTTACCCATAACCTAAAGATTTCACATCCTAACTCCAAAAATTACCAAAATTTACATTCCTCATGTAAATTTTGTCCTAGACTCAAATAATGACTTAGAAAAATTTAAAACCAATCACAACTATGAAAAACTCACAATGGCCGAAACATACATAGGTCATTTCTCTTGATTTTGGTTGCAATTTCTTCCATCTTCAAAACCTATGATTGAACCAAAATTTTGTAACAAGGATCTTCCTATCCTAAGTTTAAAAATACACTTAAAATATCCATTAAGAAAAGCTAATCATCAACACCAAACTTTTTGTAAAAAGACCCAAACTTTTTAACAAAAGTAAACCCTTAAATCATAAGTTTTGACCTTAAAAAACATCTCCAAGAATTCCAAAAAATTAAATCTTACGTCTAACATATTCATAACATCATCCTAAGATCAACCATGCTTTAAATCATCAAACAAAACTCACCAAAAATCACAAAACAACACTTGGAGTTTTTGGTTTTAAACTTAGTCCAAAACAGAAACTATTTTTCCCAACTAACTTTGATCAATATCTTGATCAATGGCTTAAAGACATGTGATCTTCTAACTAACACATCTCATGGTTTAAAAATGTGTCCTAGAGAAGATCCAACCGTCAAGCTTAAAATCACATGGCTAAAATTTAATAAAACATGGATCTAACTCAAAAACATCAAATTTTAGGCCTAACCGAAATCCTCTTGCATAGAAAATCATATCCTTAAAACTAATACTAAATATCTTCGAAATAACATCCTAACATGTATAGAAGAGGCTTAGGATCATCATATAAACCACGCAATATTCAAATTTTCACAAAACAGAAACTGTTGTTCCACTTCCAGTTTTCAAGTTTCTAAATCTAAGGCAATCTGTCATCGAAAGCTTTATCCATGCTACAAAACCTCAATGAACATTCATAAACACATGCTAACAACACTCCATAAAATTTTCGAACCAAGATATGTCCATTAGCTTGGTCAAAACTTCCAAAACATAGCATACTCTCCAGTTTCATGCCCAGAATGACCTTTCTATGGTTAAAAATACTTTTGACCGATCAAATGAGCTTGGAATGAGAAAAATAAGATATACACGGAAACTACACTCAATGACGAACAACTTATGTGAAGGAATAAGCATGCAAAAATATAAACAAGGGATCTTAAATGGCCATGCAACAAGACCCCGAAATCTGCCCGAGAGAGCTCTTTTGGATTTTCTCTCTAAGAACGGGTGAAGAAGTGATAAAATGGAATGAAATGTGCCTTTCACGACTTTACACTCCTAGAGGACCCTTGATTGGAGTTGCCTATGTGACATAAAATGGAGAATAGTGAGAGGAATGGACTGCTTGCAGCAGCTGTGAGAGATGGAGGTTGATGGAGTGGACTTCTCCTTCACATGAAGGCACTATTGGGTGCAGTCAATGGCAGTGGATGGGCTGCCATGTGGGGGAGGAAACTTCTCCAAGAAGCTTTGCCAAGGTGGCCAATTTCGTGGGCCTTAGTGGGCCCCAACCAAGTGGGCTTCAATTTGGGGTTTAAAAGGGGTTTGGTTAGGATTTGAGATGCTATCAAGCCCAAAACCAATTTTTATTGGCCCAATCAAAATTCCAAAGTTTAAAAGGTTGGATAATGATTTCATAACAAGGATTTGATTAATTAATAGCATGTGGAAGTAATTTAATCAAGTGATTAAACACAATGCTAGAAATCGGGTTAGAAAGGGTTTAAAAGCCAACTTTAGGGTTTGGGAAACCGTTTACGGTTTTAGTTTCAATCAAGCATTTGGGGTTTCAATTGGGTTCCAACCATTTAGGGTTTTGCTAGGATTGAAACCCTCTTTGGTCTGGCACAATTTGGTTGAACAGATGAAACACAGCTTTGCTTAGGTGGCATGATCTCACACCTTGATTCATTCACAAATCTATCTAATGGTTCCTCTTTGTGCCAAGTGTCTAATACCATTCACTATGTGTGGCTAAGATCTTGCCAAGTGTCCAAATAAAACTTCTCTAACCTAATTTGGACATTCCACACTGTGATTTTGAAAACACTACACTGGATGCACTTATCGAGGTTACTATTCAATCCAAAAAAATACATAATAAACTTAGTACTGAAAAATTCTAAATATTCATATTAACCTATAGTGAAAATCGTTTACCGAAATTCAATCCCGAAGTGCCCCTAAAAATAAATTTCACAATTTCCAACAGACGTTTCGTCTGAAATTATGAAAATAAGCTATTGCGCCATAAAATCCTAAATAATCCACTGAGTCTAATGGCGCAAACCATAACGTATTCTGACACTTCTAACTATCTCAAATAATTAAACTCATAAATCTAGCATCATAGTGAGTGATAACACTGATTATAATGACAGACTAAAACCTAAGCGATTGGTCGATTCGTAAAAACTTATAGGTTTTTTACGAGATTCTTAAAGTCAATAGAAATTTCACTAATAAATTTCTAGCGGGCTGTTACAACAGCACATGCCAACCAGCCACCCGAAATCAGGCCACTTTACAACAAAGCAGTGACAGTGACTACCCAACATACCCACGATTGTCGTGACTAGCCAACCTCCACAAAAACTAACATTGGACGCTTTCAATCATCCTAGATTTGCTGCAATCCTTCCCATAAGTCCCTTGTCGCAAATTCACTCTTTCCCTCCCCTCCTTTACCCCTGGGTTGAGACCACAGTGTCATTTTCTCTCTCTCAGGACTCCATCACACACAAAAGGAGCCGGCCAACCACCACCGTGATTTTCAACTCGGTCCAGCCACCCAGCCATCGTTTTGTCACCCTCTGTCTCTCCCTCAGTGAGTATGTAGCATGACCCATCCCTCCAGTGATGGTGTTTTCTTGGTTCAGTCGTCTGTTGCTTTGTTTCCAACCGTTCCCGAAAGCCCCCGCATATATATGACTAATTCCCATAAAGCCCTTTAGTTATGCCGAGTTCTTGTTTGGCCTATTTTGTTGTTAGGCTGGGCTTGGTTTTAAATTTGTTTTATATTTTAAATCAGGCTCGACCTGATTATACCTTGTTATAAAAACTGTTATAACAAGAGTGTTGGGCATAATATTTTTTAGTTGGGCTCAGTTTTTATTCATGTTAGCCCAAAAACTTATGTTTTTCTACAGTAATATTTATGGGTTTAATCTATATTATTAAATATTTAAGTTTTATAATTAGATTTCAATATTAAATAATAAGAGTTTAAAATTAGTTTTTGAATGCTTTAAGTTGGATTGAGTCTATTTTATTAAAAAAAATTCTGATTTTTTAATAGATTATGATATAATTATACTATTAAAGTTGTATATTTAAAATAAGGAAATGTATTAAGAATATTTAAATGATATTAGTATTTATTAGATTTTTTATATAACTGAATAATTATGTTAATCATAAGAAAATTTAAAACTATTATATGAATTAAGATTTTTGTGACTTATTTTAAGATATTGTATAAAACCTAATTACTTAATTTACTGAGTTATAATTTGAAGTTGTTAAAGAATAATTACATGACATTAGCATATAATAGAATAATTATTAAATTACTCTTTATATTATTTATTTAATTATTAAATAGAATGTCATGACATGTTTTTCTAGAAAATTTAGTAACTTTTAATATTTCGTATAGGTAACAAGTTATGGAGTAAGATTCAGGAAGCAACACAATGACATAAGTAACTTGATCATAAGTTAGGATAGCACATATTAGTTAGTTTCGATAGATTATTATTAAAGCTCATTCTTTGATAGCCATTTTTTATGTACCACGTATGTCATGATTTATGCAAGCATGTCATTAATCATAGTCCATGATCATGCTATTTTTGCATCAACTTTAATTCAGAATTTATAATTCTATACATATTATGTATGTCACATATCTCATGTTGTATAAGACACGTAAGTTTTCTTATCTTCAAGTGTAAGACAAGATCATATTAGTTAATAAAATTGTCATTTAGATGCATGGTGTCAATACGATTCATGGATGGATGTGCAAGCCACGGACTTAAGCATGGTCCACTGTAGTATGCCAGAATAATACTCAGCAGCTCCCCTTGTAGCCGCAAGATGTGGGGTCAATCACAACCTTGCACACATGGATGTGTGTTGGCCAGTCAGATCAATCAGTTAAATCAAATAATTGAAAACAAGTCATGCATAGCATAAGCATGAGTATAAATAGTCATGATTATAAATTCTCAACATGAAATATTTTATAAAAATCCCTAGGTTTATTATGTTTATGCTGTGACGAGTTTCTTACTTAGTCTCTGACTCATTAGTTTTATTTCATGTTTTTAACCACCCAAGTGAGGATGATAAGTACGAGCAGGCAGGCCAGGCCTAGATGGAGAAATTTGATATAGTTCCTAGCTCATTGCATTTATTTATTTAAGTAATCACGTGACATCCCTGCCTACGAGAAGCAGGTGTTATAGGTTGTCAGAGCATGGTCGCCAAGGCTAGGGGTGCTCCTACTCTATACAGGCGAATAACACCTTCCCCCACCCAACATAGGAGGTGTAATAATTTTGAGCTCCACCCTGTCTCCGACCATCCACCCCAGTCTAACGAACAAGTGGATTTTTTAGCCCACCTCTGATATGCTTTGGCCAACAAAAATCCACCATAGCCATTGGTCACTCAATAACCCTCTTCCAAAAACATATACATAGACACCGATCTTTGATCCATATTCAAATCCCAAAATAAAGATTGAACTTCAAATACGTAAATCCAAACGAAAACTTAAACAAATAGTGAAGGACAACTTACCCACGGTTGTTGGCCATATCTTGGCAATGGGCCACAAAAACTCATGGTCACGGCTTGGCCATGGGTCTCTATGCAAACCCATAACCAAGCCATGGCCTTGAGGTTGCAACAACCTCAATAGATTAACGGCAATGGCCATGGGTCTCTTGGCTACAAGTAGCTCGAGAAATCCACGACCATGACCGTGGGTCTCTCGACAAAGGAACACTCCATTGGTTTGCAAAGGAAATTGCTGCAAAGTGCAGCTAGTCAAACAGGTGGGAAAGCAACCCGAAAAATAAGTCCAAGAGTGAGGTGGAGAAAGCCTCACCCCATGGTAGGTGAGCTAGAAACGTCCCCCGCCATGCAAGCGAGAATGACGAGCGAGTTGAATAGCCCAATGGCTCTAATGGGACAAGAACTACTCACTTAGGGAGAGTAACAATCTAGGATAGACCAATGTAGACATTGGAGCTTTTCAAAACAACACAGAAGATGTTCGGAAGAGTAGCAGTGTAGTACGCAGTAGCCCACACTCCACCTGAAGGGTCACATCCATAGTGGATCTACTGGAGGGATTACGACTCAAGAAATTATATCATCTTAACCCAGAGGTAAGGCCCAATGCCATGTGGAAGACCCTCATTCAAGGGTAAACTGAGGAGTTGGCACGCCGTAGGGAAGTGTGGACCATGACTTGGTTGTCTGTCTTTCTAATCTTGTAGTACGATAGTCAAGGCCAAACGAATCCTATTCAAGCATACCTGGAGTCAAAGATATGTCAGAATGACGTTTGATAGTCCCGTCCTATAAAAGCGATTTAGACACGGGGCAAAATCTTCAGAGGTAGCAAGGAAGGAGCAACGCAATCGAATAGCGAGCCTGACATTATGACGTAGGTTAGCTTCTAAGACAGGATTTAGGAATGTGGGCTGAATGTTGTATGTAATAGGCATTTTCATTTCTGAAACCTTCCCCTTTTTGAACATGAATGAATCTTTTTTGGGTCATTATGTTTATCTTATGTTCATTTCCTATTTTTTAAGACTTTGAATGTGTTTGTTGTTTTCTTTTACTGATTGATGATCCCGATGTGAATACCTATATCTCTGTGTGAGTAAGTGTACAGTGCATCAATCTTCATGGGACGGGATGGAGTTTCTAAGCTCCATTCCTATGAGATGTCGCCACGAGCTTCAAACAGGTGCATGGATTCCCCATGAATGATTGGGGTGGGAGGGTATCGTGTTGGCCTCACCTGATATTTCGGAAGCAAAATCTCTTGATGTATCACTTGTTGGTCAGTTAGAATTCGTTGGCCAAATAGACGTTCCTCGACGCAATATTTTATTTTTGTGCCAGAGTTCACCTATGTTGGGGTACAAGCAAGTTGGTTTGCACCATGTCGATTGGGTAGATGGGATTTCCCTTATGTCAAGAGATGGAGCAGCTCATCCCCTGTTTGCCCATCAAGTGACGTATATCTATGTGACAATAAGTATGTGTGACAAAAGGTCTCTGTGACAATTATCTATGTGGTGAACCTCCGTGTTGGCAGTTGTACCAGTGAAACCGTCATGACTTTATAGATTTGGCTATTAGAGTGACAGGTGATTCCTTGCCTAAATAATACTCAATCTTTAAAGTACAATGCTTAAGTAGGTAATTCCTCAAAGGGTGATTCCTCGCCAAAGCATACATATATGTGACCTTTCGCTATTTATACAAACTATTCATTACATGTTCAGGGGCATTATCTCTCATTAGAAATTTTTGTCATGGCTACCTAACCTACCTATAGTTTCACTCTGAGAACCATAGTCGTTCATGCAAAGTTAGAACCAGGAGTGATGCTAGAAGAGGAAGAGTCGATCCAGTCCAAATCCTAAAGACGGAGACATGTATCTGTCCTAGGAGTCATGCATCATTTTGAGTTGTACTTAGCCTTTTAGAAAGGGACAACCAACTATATTCAGTCTGCTACCTACTAGGCGATGAACATACCATTTTGAGTTATATGTAACTCTATGCTAATGTTTTTAGGAATGATAGTAATGATTGCTATAATGTGTTTTAGACTCTGGTATTGCAATGTCTAGTTGACCTACTAAACCTCTTATATTTGTACTGTGATCCTATACTTGTATCCTACACCTGCACTCCCACCTAGATGAGGCACACGTAACCCGATCAAACCTTGGGTGTTGACTGCTTGGCTAGCACCCTTGGCACCACAGAACCTCACCAGGGAATTTCATAATCGATACTTTTCGGCTATAGTAAGGCAACATAAGTTGATGGACTTTGCTAGTTTGGTTAAAGGAAATATGACAGTAGAACAATATGCTTCTTGGTTTACGGAGTTAAGGAGATTTTCCCTTCATCTTATCTCCACGGAGAGTATAGGGATGAAGAGATTTCAAGATGTACTACAGACCTGGATCAAGACCCAAGTAGCGTGCTTAAAGATCAAGGACTTTCAGAAATTGGTGCACATAGCGTCCAGTGCTGAGCGTGAGAACCACAATTCCCACCGGTCTAGAAAGAATGACAAATTCTAGTGAAGGGAGAAATTCGAGTGTCCCTCAAAATTTTGTGTCTAGGACAAGAGTATGACCACTAACTTCTCTCAGAGTATGCATGAGAGGAAAGATACTAGTTTGCGGTAATTGCCATAGAGCCTATAAGGGGGATTGCTGACAGACTCTAATCTTAC
The DNA here is from genome assembly GCF_001411555.2 of Juglans regia. Classification (NCBI taxonomy): domain Eukaryota; kingdom Viridiplantae; phylum Streptophyta; class Magnoliopsida; order Fagales; family Juglandaceae; genus Juglans; species Juglans regia. The sequence goes on along the minus strand of NC_049915.1, from coordinate 13,605,851 downwards.
ATTTCCGCTATAGGCAAACGGGACATTATGTGAAGGATTGCCCCCTGGCGCCACCAGTGCAACGAGCAAGAAAAGGCAGAGGAGGCAAAGACCATAGGCAGGCCATGCAAGCCAGAGTGTACGCACTTGCTCTAGCATAAGTCAACGAGGATGCCCCAGAAACCAAGGAGGTAGGCTTCATCATAGGTACGAAACCATAGTTTACGAATAGCTAATCATGTTCATAGGTATGTAATATAAGTAGTAAACCATAGTTAATCGTACAAACATTGTTAAGATACGACACTTCTACACAAGCACACTATTTGACTCATAAGCTTCCAAATCCTTTGTATCCACTGCATTCGTTAGGACATTTTTTTTATTCAAAAATTCCCATGGGTCTAGAAAGATTGACATTTTCTAGTAAGGGAGCAAATCGAGTGTCCCTCAAAAGTTTGTGTCTAGGACAAAGGGATGACTACCAACTACTCTCAGAGTATGCATGAGAGGAAAGATACTAGGTTGCGATAATCTCCATAGAGCCCATAAGGGGGATTGCCAACAGACTCTGATCTTATGTTTTCGGTGTAGGCAAATGGGACATTATGCGAAGGATTGCCCCCCAAGCGCCACCAGTGGTAGCGAGCAGGACAGGGTAGAGGACACAGAGACCATAGGCAAGCCATAGTGCACGTACTCGATCCTGAATAAGTCAACAAGGTTTCTCAGAGACCAAGGATACAGGCGTCATCGTAGGTACCAAACCCTAGTTTACGACTAGCTAATCATGTTCATAGGCATGTAATATAAGTAGTAAATCGTAGTTAATAGTATGAATTAACATTGTTAGGATACTGCACTTCTACGCAAGCACACCATTTGACTCAAAAGCTTCCCAATCCTTTATATCCACTGCATTCGTCAGGACAATTAGTCTTTAAGCTACGGAACCAATGCGTCAAAAAGTCTCTAAAGTTAGTTTAGAGTGTCCTTTAGAGATGGACGGAACCCCTTTGGAGACGGACCTAATAGTGTTTGACATGTCGGGATTTGATGTCATTCTAGGGATGCACTGGTTGTTTAGGCATTTTGCGAGTATAGATTGTTGATCAAGAACAATGACACTCTGTGTGCCAAGAATGGAGGATAGGATCTTCCATAGAAACAAGCTGAGGTCAATGTTGAAGGTAATTACCTCGCTTTAGGCCAAGAAGGATTTGGGGAGTGGGGTTGATGCCTATTTAGAGCACTTAGTGCATAAGGAGAGAGAGCCTAAGGAAATTGAGGACATGCCGGTAGTAAGGGAATTTTTGGAAGTCTTTAGAGAATTGGCAGGATTACTCCTTTTAGGAAAATTGAGTTTTTTATTGAGACGAAACCAGGAGTAGCTCTGGTACACAGAGCACCTTAACGAATGGCTCCAATAGAATTGAATGAGCTAAAAGGTCAACAACAACAGTTGTTGATGAAAGGACTTATCAGGCCAAGCATTTCACCTTAGGGAGCACCAATACTATTCGTGAAAAAGAGAGATGGGACCCTTAGAATGTGCATTGAGTATTGAATACTGAATAAGGTGACTATAAAGAATAGGAACCCATTGCCAATGATAAATGATTTATTTGACCAGCTGCAGGGTGCAATAGTGATTTTTGAGATTGATCTTAGGTCTAGGATATCACAAATTGAGGATTAAGGAGGGCGACATACCAAAGACAATCTTTCAGACTAGGTATGGCCATTATGAATTGATGGTGATTCCTTTCAGATTAATTAACACCCCCCCCCCCCCTAGCAACTTTTATGGACATTGTGAATGAGGTGTTTTAGCCGTTTTTGGACTTATTCGCAGTAGTCTACATAGATGACATTTTAGTATATTCTGGACGTGCTGAGGAGCATGTGAGTTTTAGCTGGATGAAGTAAGGTTCCTCTGTCATGTGATATCCAAGGAGGGAGTCTCAGCTAACCCAAGTAAGATTGAGGCGATAGTAGGATGGCAGTGACCTACCTCTGTGCAGGAGGTGAAGAGTTTCCTAAGATTGGCTAGCTACTATCGGAGGTTTGTGGAGGGATTCTCTAGCTATCGAGTCTAGTCAAGGCTAACTAGGAAAAATGTTAAGTTCTCTTGTACTGACAAGTGTGAACGGTTAGTCATGCATGCCTCATAAGCCATTCATAGTGTTTAGTGACGCATCGAAGTACAGCCTAGGTTGCATTCTGATGTAGGAAGGTATGGTAGTAGCCTACGCGTCCCGACAATTGAAGGATGATGAGAGAAACTAACCAGCTCACAACATGGAGTTGGTGGCGATAGTGTTTGCCTTGATGATATGGCGAGACTACCTGTACGGTGAAGGATGCAAGGTGTATACCTATTACAAGAGTTTAAAGGATCTTTTCACCTAAAAGAACCTTAACATGAGACAACAGAAGTGGTTGGAGGTTATTTGTGGCACCCCCAGCCCCAATGTACGGGAACACGAGAATCGAGACACCCGGATGATAACAACATAGTCACGCATCCCAACAATAGTGCCAAGTGTGTGTACATGCAACAGTGTACAATGAACAACGTAGCGGATAATTTAAGTAACTCAACTAAGTACCAGAATTTTTAATACAAATTAACATAAGTAAAATGTTTAAAGAGAGTTATACAGTTATCCCAAAATAAAAATATAATACAAGTCTAAATACAAATACGAATGATCCCATATCACTCCTCGGGCGGAGTCGAATCCTCAGGCTCACTCTCAGCAACATCTGTATCAAAATCTGCGTTACTATAAAATGATACCGCATGTAAGTATAATCCAAACAACCCACGAGATAAAAGTGCATTAATGCAACCAACATGCATGCATATGATGAAGTATGCATTATTCTCAAAACAACATTTTCTCCGCAAATGAATATTTTCTAACACACGCCAAAATCCCATTTGACCCAAAAATAATAATCTGTCATTTTTCCAGAAAATGACCCACACATAATCCTTTTATCCAACACACGCTATTTTCCCAAAAAATAGCCCAATAATCCATTTATCCAAGAACTCACCATTTTCCCAGAAAATGGCCCATTAACCAATTTTACCATATGCACCATGATCTCCCCTAGGGACCATTCGCACACCCTGGCTCCCTTCGCCACACCACGGGTAACAACCGTGCGTGTGACTTCGTAACGAGCGATGTCCAGTTCCACGCCAGCGCGTTCGTGCAGGGCCACGGAGTCGGCACGAGAGCGTTACCATCCCGTCAAATCATGTTGTCGCCCAACGACAACCGAGGAGACATCACTCAGTATATTCCGCTCCCAAGTGACCAGAGGAGCTCCACCGAAATAATACATCATCTCGGCTTGGAGTCGTGATACACATGCACCCAAAAATCCTTTCTCACATAAAAATCCAGTTTTCAATAAACACATGAACATGAATGCAATTACACGAAAACCTAGTTTTCATTTACAAACATGATCATGCATGAAAATATGCAATGTACATGAAACGTCTCAATATCCAAAATCCAACAATTCACAACACAGTCCAAAACACATAAACAACTCCATTCTCCAATCCATCCAACCCCTTTACTCCTCAGTCCAGCATAACCAACCAGTTCACAAAAAAATGAGTTAGCAAAAATACATTTAAATCACGAAAGTTTTTTGGAAAAATACTTACAGTGCTATAATATAACTTTTGAAGGATCACGGAGGTGCAAGAGGTGGCGGCACAGCAACAGGACAGTGCAAAATGCATTGGGCCGTGGGTCTCAAAAACTCACTTTTGAACAGGGACAAACCAAGACTCGAGATTACTAGGGAATGACTTAGGGATGTCGGGGAAGCTAATGGTGGTGATGGTTGGCCGTGGGTGGCGGCGTGGGAGGTGTTTGGAGGCCAAAATGTACAAAACGAAAATATTGATGGTGGGGCTTCACCGGTGGTGGATCGGAGCTGGGGATGGGTAGTTTAGGTTGCTAGGAGGTCAAAGAAGATGTGGTGAAAAGATGGTGGCTGGAGGTGGCACGACGGCGGCGTAGGAACACAAAGAAGGCCGCGGCTTGATGCCGTGCGTGGAGGAGAATGGCAGAACGAGAGGGGCTAGAAATCGGAGGGTGAGGTCACCGGCCGAAGGGGAAGCAAATGGTAGGGGCGGTGACGGACACGAGCGGCGCACGGTGGCGCATGGTGGAGAACGACGCACAAACGGAAGAAGGGAGGTCTCGCGCGCGGGAGAGAAGAGAGGGAGGGGAGAAAAAGAAATGGGGGGAAAAAGAAAAGGAGAAGAAAAGAAAAAGGGAAAAAGAAAAAGTGAGGGAAAGAAATGAGGTTCAATCCTTACATCTTGGGTCACAAAAATGATCTAACAAAAAAAATTTCAAAACAACGAGTCAAATAAAATAATTTAAACATAGTGATTAAATGAAAATAAAATAATTAAACCCAACAATAAACTAATTTAAAATAAAGAGCAATTTAAATGCATAACAATAATTAATATTAAGAAAGCATATCAAAATAATTTTCACAAATTAAAAATCATAAAAATAAACCAACTAAAAATCTGATAAACTTAAAACAAGAGAACTAATATTTAATTTAATAAAAATAATCATTCAATTAAAAATACACTAAAATACGGGGTGTTACATTATTAGCGACTACTAATGCGAAATTAAGTACCACCTTGGAAAGACCAATTTAGTCTTCGATGCCTTAAATCGCAAGTCAAAGATGAGAGACACAAGGGAGCTCTCAGAAGTGGACTCACTCTTGAAAGGGATGAGACACCTGATGATAAAGGATCAACCACCAAAAGAGATTTTCACTACCCTGCAGCAGATTAGGGTATGCGATTTCGTCGAGCTGAAGGACCATCAAGAAAGGGATCCAAAATTGTTAAGGATTCGAAAGAATCTGTAGAGGCAAAGTATCTATGCATTTTAGCTTGGGCAAGGATGGAACCTTGCTGTTCAAAGGGAGGAAAGTGGTTCCGACTAATTTAGAGATTTTAGAATAGATACTATTCAAAACACATTCTCACCATTTTCGATACACCCTGGAGGAATGGAGATATATCGAGGTCTTAAGAAAGGATTCTATTGGAAAGGAATGTAGCGAGATATCACCCACTTCATCGAGAGATGTTCTACGCGTCAGAAGGTAAAGGAGGAGCACCAAAGGCTGGAAGGGAACTTGCAACCTTTACCTATTCCGGAATAAAAATGAGAAGATATCACTATAGATTTTGTGGTTGGACTGCCAAGAGCCCCTAGTGGAAAGGATGCCATATTAGGGATCGTAGATCGGTTGACTATGAGTGCACACTTCTTACCCATCACCACTATAGACACACTAAGTAAACTCTCTCGATTGTACACTAAGTATCGGACTGAGATCTGAGGTTTACCTCCCACTTTTGGAAGAGTTTATAAGGCAGTGGGCACCAAATTGATGTTCAGCAATGCCTATTGGACAATCATAAAGGATGATGTAGATGTTAGAGGACATGCTAAGAGCTTGTAATGCCTCAATAGAAGGCTCAAACCACATGGCCTATACTCCAAAAGGACTAGTCAATGATACAATTGGAGCTCTATTGGAACCTTATAAAGAGCAAGAACTTCTTATTTCCAAGCAATGTGGGATCCCATACATCACCTACCCTTATCCATATCATATGGGGTATCACAATCTACCCCCCTTAAATTTCCGACGTCCTCGTCCGGCCTGTCTATTATAGGTGGCATGACTAAAGTCCTACATTTCTAGTTGGAACCTGTCTCTGATACCATTTGTAACGCCCTAATGGAAGGTCCAAACCACATGGCCTATACTCCAAAAGGACTAGTCAATGATACAATTGGAGCCCTATTGGAACCTTATAAAGAGTAAGAACTTCTCCTTTCCAAGCAATGTGGGATCTCATACACCACCTACTCTTATCCATATCATATGGGGTATCGCAGAGCTGCACGTAGGATTTTAAGGGACCTTGGAAAAATCATTTACCACTTACCGAATTTGCGTACAATAACAGCTACCAAGCAACACTCCAAATGGCCCATTACAAGGATGTGTGGTATAGGAAGTACTATAGATCGCCGATATGTTGGGATGAGAAGGGGGAAGCCAAGGTAATTTGACCAAAAATTATCCAAGAGATGACGGAGTCAGACTTGCATTATGTCACTTTCACAGTCAACTTGTCTTTTATCACTGGTAATAAGTTTTCAATGGGATGGAATCTAGTTCATTTTACATTCATGATTTGATGTTATGTCTAACACAACTTCATCCATTTATCTATATATCATGGGGCAAAACTATTAGGCGGCCTCCATGTATGTTCAATAATGGCCACAACATGGCCACGAAGCCCAGACCATTTGTGGCAACCAATATAGCGTGTAAGAACTTGTCAAAAATGGTGGATTCAATTTTTTCAGCTAGCTAATAAAACTTCTTGTAGTTGAAGTACAAGATATTATTTCAGAATTGAATAACACCTAATCTATAAGAAGAGGTAGCAAGATAGAGCAGAAAGACTTAGGTGAGGTTTGAATATTGAGATGAGATGAGATGAAATGGTTTTAGATGAAAGTTGAAAGTTGAATAAAATATTGTTAGAATATTTTTTTAATATTATTATTATTTTGGGATTTGAAAAAGTTGAATTATTAATTAAATTTTGTGTGGGAATTTGAAAAAATTGATGAGATGAGATGAGATGAAACACTTTCACTATCCAAGCTAGCTACCTAAAGCCAAATCAACATATATTTATCAAGAATATATAGTTGTGTAACAAGTCGTGTACGTGTTGATGGGCACTAGATCGAAGAATTAGCTCATGCTATCCTCTTATATATTGACGATAAGATGTATAGTTAGTCACTCACGGCTAAATAGGAAGAATGTTAAGTTTGCATGTACTGACAAGTGTGAACGGTTAGTGACACATGCCTCATAAGTCATTCGCAATGTTTAGTGACGTATCGAAGTACAGCCTAGGTTGCATTCTGATGCAGGAAGGTATGGTGGTACCCTATATGTCCCAACAATTGAAGGACGATGAGAGGAACTAACCAGCTCAAGACATGAAGTTCATGACGATAGTGTTTTCCTTGAAAATATTGCGACACTACCTGTATGGTGAAGAATGCAAAGTGTATACCTATTTGCAAGAGTTTAAAGGATCTTTTCACCCAAAAGAACCTTAACATGAGACAACGGAAAACTAAATTGGAGATTATTAGCGACTTCGAATGCAAAATTAAGTACCACCTGGGAAAGGCCAATTTAGTCTTCAATGCCTTAAATCACAAGTAAAAGATGAGAGACACAAGAGAGCTCTCAGAAGAGGACTCACTCTTGAAAGAGATGAGACACCTGATGATAAAGAATCAACCACCATAAGAAATTTTCACTACCCTGCAGCAGATTAGGGTATGCGATTTCGTCGAGCTAAAGGACCATCAAGAAAGGGGTCCAAAATTGTTGACGATTCGACAAAGAACCTACAGATGCAAAGGATCTATGCATTTCAGCTTGGGCAAGGATGTAGCCTTGCTGTTCAAAGGAAGGAAAATGGTTCCGATCAATTCAGAGATTTTAGAATAGATACTGGTCAAAACTCATTCTCACCATATTCGATACACCCTAGAGGAATGAAGATATATCAAGGTCTTAAGAAAGGATTCTGGTGGGAAGGAATGAAGCGAGATATTGCTTACTTTATCGAGAGATGTTCTACGTGTTGGAGGGTAAAGGCAAAGCACCAAAGGTTGGAAGGTAACTTGCAACCTTTACCTATTCCTAAATGAAAACGAGAAGATATCACCATAGATTTTGTGGTTGGACTACCAAAAACCCCTAGTGGAAAGGACGCCATATTGGGGATCGTAGATCGGTTAACCAGGAGTGCTCGTTTTTTACCCATCGCCATGATGGACACACTAAGTATACTCTCCCGGCTGTACATAAGGGAGATTGTTAGATTACATAGAGACCCTAAGACTATAGTATCGGACCGAGATCCGAGGTTTACCTCCCACTTTTGGAAGAGTTTACAAAATGTAGTAGGCACCAAACTGAAGTTCAGCGGTGCTTATCATCCCCAAACTGATGGACAATCGGAAAGGATGATATATATGTTAGAGGACATGCTGAGAGCTGCGCGTTGGATTTTAAGGGACCTTGGAAAAATCATGTCCCACTCATCAAATTTGAGTACAATAATAGCTACCAAACGACTATCCAAATGGCCTATTACGAGGCGATATATGGTAGGAAGTGTAAATCGTCAATATGTTGGCATGAGGTGGGGGAAGCCAAGGTAATTTGACCAAAAATTAATTATCCAAGAGATGACGGAGTCAGACTTGCATATGTCACTTTCGCAGTCAACATGTATTTATCATTGGTAATAAGCTTTTAATGAGATGGACCCTAGTTCATTTTACATTCTACTTGTTAAAGATAAAATCATATTTTGCATTCATGATTTGATGTTATGTCTAACACAACTTCATCCATTTATCTATCACGGGGCAAAACTACTAGGCGGCCTCCATGTATGTTCAGTAATGGCCACATGGCCACGAAGCCCAAATCATTTGTGGCAACCAATATATCGTGTAAGAACTTGTCAAAAATGGTGGATTCAATTTTTCAACCAGCTAACAAAACTTCTTGTAGTTGAAGTACAAGATATTAAGTACAAGATATTACTTCATAATTGAATAACACCAAAATATCTAAGAAGAAGAGGTAGCAAGATAGAGCAGAAATACGGTGCGGTTTGGATACTGAGATTAGATGAAATGGTTTTAAATGAAATTTGAAAGTTGAATAAAATATTAATTGTTAGAATATTTTTTTTAATATTATTATTATTTTGGAATTTGAAGATTTTGAATTATTAATTAAATTTTGTGGGAATTTGAAAAAATTTATGAGATGAAATGAGATGAAACGAGATAAAACATTTTTATTATCCAAACGGGCCTATTCCTGATGTATAAGACTTGGTTTAATTAATATTAGGCCTCAAATGGAGGACAAAATAAGTTGTACGTACTCTCATAATTTAATTACATATGCATTCAAGCTTCTTTTTTCTAACCCGGCCAGGTCGTCGATCCGCTGGCTTATAGTACGGGTAACAACTTGGCCAAGGATCACATATGAATGCAAGCTAGCTACCTAAAGCCAAATCGACATATATTTATCAAGAATATTAATATATAGTTGTGTAACGTACAAGTCATGTACGTGTGTTGATGGCCTGGCACTAGATCGAAGAGTTAGCTCGATCGTGCTATCCTCTTATATATTGACGATAAGATGTATAGTTAGGGCAGGTTTGGGGGGTGAGATGAGAATTTTGTATTTTGTTTTAGTGTTTAAAATATCATGTTTTAGTATTATTATTGTATTGAGATTTAAAAAAGTTGAATTGGGATTTGAAAAAGTTGAATTGTTTATTATATTTTGTATGAGGATTTGAAAAAAGTGTAATGATGAGATGAGATGAGATGAGAATTTTGTGTCTCATCCCACCTCCCAAACCTGCCCTTAGTCATGCATGGTATATTGGTCAAATTTAATATTAGTCATGGTAAACACTTGAGCGTGTGGTTAAGTCTACGAGTTGTTGATATAATCTAGCAGTACTGCACTTCTTGTGTCATGATCATGCACTGAAAAATATTTAATTATTAATTTTATTTACAACATGATTGTATAGTTTTAATTTTAAATGTGACATACACTCTTGATCTATTATTAACCGTAAAAACTTAGATATATATAGAAGAAATATGAGGTGTAGGAGAGAATACAACGCGTTCCACACTCTTAGGATTCCATATATATATATATATATATATATATATATATATATATATCTAAAATGTTAATATGATGACTTTTCCAATCTTTTGGTGTCTAATAGTACAAGGTAATTCAAAATTTTATAAGAAAATCGAACTCGATGACGTGGCTTAACGTACATGGAGCGAAAACCTCCTTGAAAATTATATATTTAGGTTATAAGTTATTAAATTGATCCTAAGCTAAAGATTTAGGTTAAGGTGGTCATGTTTATCCCGTAATTTATAGCACGGTTTTGCTTCGAGACAAGTAGTCATACCAAAGTTAGTGGTAGTTGTCTTTTCTTGTCCCCTCTAAACATCATATATATATATATATATATATATATGAATAGAATATATATATTCAAGAAAACTGCTTATTTGTGGCCAGTTAATTCCAACGAAATGACTATTTACAACTAAAATGAGTCTGCTTTGATCACAAATAGTCTTTTCGCCGCAATTCAATGGCCACAAAAGTCCGTTTTTCTTGTAGTGAGAGACCATTCAAAATAATAATCTGTTAGAATTAGATAATTGATTTGCTTGAATTGTAAGCTTATTAAACATCCAGCAGCTAGCCAAGGCACTTCATCATCTGCACCCTTTTTCTTCATCGCAAGGGTTGAAAAACCAGGATTTCTTGTGAATATATGAATAGTTAGAAAGAAAGTACTACAAGTTTGAATTTTTATGACTTTTCTCGGCTAGTTCTAGATTTCATGATATGTGACTCATCATGGAATATGTCGTTTACGAAGAAATTGATCAATTATAATGGTGAAGACTTCTGTTCTGGATAAAGAAAACAAAACCAATTATCACCATATAGTCATTATTACGTCCTTCATGATTAATGTCTTGCTTTCATGGGTATTTTTGTTAATCATTAAAAGAAACATTGATTAAGAATGCAGTGACAACTAAGGGCATAAATATCATCAATCTTTAAAGAATGATCTATCTAATTCTCAATTGGTCAATCAATCACCTAAAATAATTAAGAGTTTTACCTCAAAGATAGATTCCCTAGCTATGATAAGCTAAGGTTTTTTGTCATAAATACTTTATGCATGCGATTCGAATGGCGACAATTTCCTATGGGTAAGTTATGCCATAGCGTTAAATAATAGAATAATTATTCTCATCAGTCACTAATCATCACCCTACACCTCGCACCGTATAAAAATACCCCCACGCCATAAGAAAAAAATAAATAAATAAATTTTCACATCATGTGTGAGGTGTGTAATGTGAACAGTTGTTGATTTGTAGCAAAACTCATAATCACGTTATTTTTGTGATCAACCAAATTAGCTTCACAGAGGGGGAGAGAGAGAGAGAGATGAACAGTTGCTGGTCGAATTTCATGATTTAGTCAAACAGTCGAGTCATAAATAATGAGAGTTACAATATAGCTAGATATGTTTGAAGTGTTAAGCTTAATTATCCACAAGAACACTCCATCTACAAACTGTTATTTTTCTTCATCAGAAAGGCTGAAAACCTTTTCCTTTCTTGCAAATACAAGCCCAAATAGTTAGCAAACCTGAAACTAGCATATAATAATATAACTTAGCATTATGATTATTTTTAGTCAATTCCCAAGAAAAATAATTCCTTTAGATCAAAGAAACTGATCATGACGAATTAGCTGTTATGGGGTGCATAAGCATTGCTTGAATATTTTTGGTAATCAGTGTTACAAGAAAGTCATTAGATGGCCGGCCAGAGCACTCTTTTTTAAGTCAATAGCTTACTCAAACTATGCAATATTTTGGTGACAATATGAGATAGAGACATATCTGCAGACATTCATGAAACAACGTCAAGAATGGTAAGACTGCTACGCAACCCTAATTTTTTTGTGCTGACAAATTGATCAATTAAGACTCAGTCTATCTGCAGAAAGGGATCGACGGTGCTGGTTGAAGAACATTAGCCTACCCTTTATGTTTGCCTCTCATTCTTAGCCGTACAAAGTTTTCAACATTAGTATTTGATAATTAATTGTTATGGCGTGTGGAACAATGGATGAGGGCCACCATATATAACCAATCGTCCAAATATTAATTTATATATATATATATATATAGCAGAAGATTAAGTCATTAATACTATAAGAAAACTGTTTATATTTCTTGTGAAAATGATTATTTCCTATTAAAATGAATCTATTTTTGTCCCTAATGATCATTCTCGTCACGAATAATCTGTTATAAACGTCATTTTTGTTTGTAGTGAGATTGGTCCAATCTCGACCACATTGCCCAAAATTAAGAAAGGATTCTTAAGAAACGTAACGGCCATCAAATTAAACAAAACCAAAAATGGAACAAGTAACTATATATAATTAATTGAATGATTGGTACGTGCATCATATAATAATTAATCACTTGCTTTAAAAATATAAATTAGAATACCAAAGTAATTTTGGGAGAGAGTCAGAGATAGAAGTAATCACACCATATACATACACTCCTCAACGCCCGACGGTACGTAGGGCTCTGGGTGCATGGCGCTAGCCTGCAGCACCATATATAATGTTTACGTAGAACCAGATTAAATATTAATAATATTGTTTCAAATAGAATTTGATCTGCAAGTTCAAAGAAATTAATGGAAATATGTTTTCACTTTTAATCCAAATATTAATTAATACTACCTATATGCAGTCGTGATTTTCTAAGCAAAGTCTTTTTGTTTCTATCATGCCATGCACCTCAATATTTTATTAATAAATTTATCTTAACTATTCAAATCATTTTAATTTCTTAGAAGAATTATTTTATTTCTCATTTAATTTTTATTCGAATAACCTTTCAATACAAAGGACTTGAAATCTTAAAGACCCCAAGTAATTATACGACACAAATGATAAATTATCACCGACGATAAGTGTTACAGCTACAAAAAAATTTTATAGAAGTAAATTTATAAAATTGATATAATTTCATATGATACATTAGATCTATTTTAATAATTTCAATCAAACGTACCACGTCAAATTAAATGACAAAAACAAGTAACAAACATGGGACCGCGGCATGAATTACAGACTAAATACTTTGAAAATCCATTGCCTAATCGATCATAACAACACATGAAAAAAAGGTTGTGTGTCATTGTCGAAATGAAGCGGTGTATTAATCTTCCAGCTGGCAATGAGTACTAAATAAAAATAATAATGTGTCCTTCAATTCGATAAAAAATATATATATATAAATAATTAACTTTAATTTTACAGCATTTAAATATTTAAGATAAAGTGATATTACGTGATATTAAAGACTTTAATTACCGACATTTATATTGTATCTTTTTAAAATAAATATAAATAATTAAATCTATTTTTTTCATGAACTGAAATTTTTAAGGCAAATCATGGTCTGATCTGATCACATGATATCAAAGACTCTAAACTTCATTCATCAATTATAATCGTTTTATATTTTTTGAAGTTTAATCTCATATATTTATTAGCTATATATATTACCCTCTTAAATAGCAATCCAACTATATTAATTTGTGTGTTTATAAGATCAGCAGAGACAGAGAGATCGATGCTTAAAAACTTTTCACCCACTCTCAGCCATAAGAATAAAATAAACTAATTAAATACTTTTTTGGGTTTGTGATTTTGATCTGAGTGTGGTTTTTACTTTGTAGTTTCTTTTTTCTTTTCTTTTTTTTAGAATTATAGTGATAAACTTATATATATGTTCAAGGATTGAATATCGTTGATGTCAATATGCAGGCATTTTAATAAAAGTATTGAAAAGAAGATCGGCCATATAATCTTGAGTAAAAGTCCCTCAAACTGTAGAAACTCCAACTATTTGAGGTTAGTTTCCTCTTTAGAAGGGGAAAAAAAACAAAAATGGTGAAGGTTGAAAGTATGATCATGGCCTTCTTTATAGCTTGAGAAATGAATGATAGACAAAAGGGTTTCTTAAGAAAAAGGCTTATAAATAATATATATGGGTTAATATCGTATATTAGATTATAAAACCTTTTTTTATAGAAAGCAGATTTAGGTCCCGTTTAGATTCAAAAAGTGTTTCATCAATCTTATCTCGTCTCATCATTAACTTTTTCAAATTCTTACACAAAATATAATAAACAATTCAACTTTTTCAAATCTCAATTTAACTTTTTCAAATTCTCACACAATAATAATATTAAAAAATAATATTCTAATAATATTTTTATCAACTTTTATCTTTCATCTAAAACCATCTCATCTCATCTCTGAATCCAAACGGAGCCTTAATATTTTATATTAAGTTACGTTAGTTTGTAAATTTACTTTTGATAGATCTTTTTGTAGACCTAACACTTCTCAATTCCTTATTTTACTTTTCTATAAGACGAAAGTTTAGTTATAAACTTATAGCTTTCACACTCTAACAATATTCCAAATTTAAGCTTTCTCATATATATCAGTTCATTTTTGGAGTCCTACATACATACATACATACATACATACATATATGTATATATATTGGTCAATGATGAGTTTTCATGTTGTCAAAAAGTGGGGCGTTATATTAATTGGAGATGAAATGTCCAATGGTTGAAGAGAGAGCCACCACACACTCATGAATTAGAGTACCCCTTGGGTCCTCCTCATGATGAGTGCAACCCAAGTTATCCATCCAGCACGTTTCTCAAATGGAATTTTCTTTTGGGCCCAAAGGGTCATGATGATCGAGTTTTTTCCTCTTACTTCCGGAGAACAATGTAGCCATTGAAACCTAACCTGAGAATTGGCTAAATATTAATAATCAAGAATATAGATGTATATATATATTCATTCACTCGTGTGGCTAGCTTAAGCAATTTATTACAAACATGAAGACGGATATTTGCAAGGAAACATAACCCGATTGCAGTCATCTTTGTTGTGCTAATTATATTATTCAGCTTTATGCAAGAGATCATTCCGTTTCTTTTCAAATTTTTTTCTATTTTTTCTAATGGTGGGGCCATTAGGGGACATTATAGAGGACCTTTCGCAATGCATTACATGGTTCATTAGGCTTTAGCCAAATTGCTCAAGAAGTTGATCAAACAAAATACACTAAAAGATCATGGGCAGCCATCGTTGCTGCAACAAACAGAAGATTAAACGAGGGCTATGGTCTCCTGAAGAAGATGAGAAGCTCATCAGATATCTCACCACCCGTGGACATGGAAGCTGGAGTTCTGTCCCAAAACTTGCTGGTAATTGCTGCCTCTCTCTCTCTCTCTCTTGCATGAAACCAAAGAATTGTTTGCTAACTAAGCTGAATTGAAATTGCAGGTTTGCATAGGTGTGGAAAGAGTTGCAGATTGAGATGGATAAACTATCTAAGACCAGATCTTAAGAGGGGTTCGTTCACTCCAGAAGAAGAACAGATCATCATTGATGTTCATAGAATTGTAGGCAACAAGTAAGGCTCATTTCTTCAAAGAAAGCTTAGTATTTCTTCTTTATACTTCTCGATCTCCAACTTTCTTCATCTGTATGTTCTAATAGCGTTTTGTGGGGTTAATATTAAGTAGATGGGCTCAGATAGCCAAGCATCTCCCTGGAAGAACAGACAATGAGGTGAAGAACTTTTGGAACTCGTGCATCAAGAAAAGGTTTCTCTCCCAAGGGTTGGACCCAAACACTCACAATCTAATATCTTCTCACCAGAAAGCCTTCGGTAAGGTTGCATGCAGTATATCACAAAGCCGCCATGATCAGCAACCCATTTCAGTTTTCACACTGAATTCTCAGAACACAGATTCTATGAAAATGGAAATACCTAATCCTCCGCCTTCGTTGCTTCAAACCATGGCCATAACCACCACTGAAGATCGAAACCCTAATGTTGCTTCAAACTTTGGCTACACACCTTATATTTCTTCATCTTCCTCTTCCTCTTCCTTGAATTCATCTGGGTTTGGGATCATAAATCATGAGAGGGAAACTGCTCCTCTCCAACACTGTGGGACACCGAGAATAGAAGGAGAGCGACCAATATTGAGACAAGAACAGCAATTTGAGAAAAACGAGTAT
Source organism: Juglans regia (assembly GCF_001411555.2). NCBI lineage: Eukaryota > Viridiplantae > Streptophyta > Magnoliopsida > Fagales > Juglandaceae > Juglans > Juglans regia. The sequence continues at coordinate 13,589,930 of NC_049915.1, read as the reverse complement.
CATCAGATTTGTGAGGTGGAAACCGATCAAATCAGTGAATTAGCTAAGGGTAACCAGAACATGAATGCTTCAGTTGGGAGCTCTGACTTGGATCTTCTTGATCAGTATATGGAGTCCACACTTATGTCTGGTTTGATGTATTATGATTTGAGCTATATAGACGACTTTGCATGGAAATAGCTATAGCAGGCTTTCATTTGTGTCATGTATTAATGGGTTTTGCTTTGTAAATCTGTAATGCCCTTCTTGCCCATACATACACAATCGAGATGCTATTTTGAAATCTGGTGACAGGGATCAAGGTGGGTTGAATTTGTAACGTTTGAGATGTGGACAAAAAAAAAAAATAGGGATTAGTACATGTGAGAAGAGCTAGGAGCTTTTAAAACTAGTGTTTCATATTGGAGTTTTGCCTATCTATCTGCTCCTCCAGAAATAAAAGCTAGCTCCCCCGAACACCCGCCAGAAAAGTCCACCGGCTAAAGGGAGAAGCTCCGCTCCTACTCTAAATTCAGCCTCCCCGGCTCATACTTCCCTTTTTTCTCCATCTTCCTCCTACTTTTCACTCCATTTTTTTATCTTTTTTCCTTATTTCTCTTTGCTAAATGAAGAGAGATCTACATTGCTCCACCTAATTACTGTTAATCAAGAAAATCAGATGAACCCCAACATCATTAATATTCTCACTCAACAGCCAAATTTTCACAGCTCACAACCAAATCAAGTTCAAACTGCAGGTCCTATATATTTTGTAGGGCTTATCTCATCTTTTCTTACCTTCTTTATATTTGAATTGTAATCTTGTATTTGAATTATCTATCTCTTGGTATTGTTTAAATTCTTGTACTTTCTATATATATGAAAATCACTCACAGTCATGAGGGTATGTTTTTCACTGCTAATTTCATTCTCTGCTTTTCTAAACCTTTTATGGTATGTATTAGAGTAGAAGTTCTAAATTCCAAACCTACTCTACACTTCACCCAGTTAATCAAGTACTCCACAATCAACATGATGGATTTACTTATTAAGGAGTCTGACCATCACGTGAAAGGATGTTAAATAATATAATAATTAAATCTATATATTCCCATCAGTTTAGGACATATTTGGATTTATGTTTGGAGTCTTAAAAAGTGCTAATACCTTTAAAAGTATTTTAACGAAAAAAATTATATTGTTTGGGTGTTATATATTAAATTATTTTTTAATCAAAAATAAGCTAAAAAATACATTTGAAAAAAAATATATTATTTTGATATTTTTCTTCAAGCATACTTTTCCAGATAATCCGGAATGTAGTTCAAATTCTAAAATATTATCAATAGGCATAAATACTCATACAAATTTCAAATAATTACAACTTTCAAACTTTTAAAGATTTGGTCAAAAGTTTTAAAAAAAAATCAAATGATCGTCATTTCTACATTAGAAAACACTTTTTTAATTTAAATCCAAATAAATATAACATATTTGAAAGTGCTTTAAACATATGATTACCAAACAATAAATAATTTTTTAATAGTAAAACTTATTACTTAAGCTATAAGTTATAAGCTGATCTAAAGGTATAATCTATATTTTCCACCACAATTCTAAACATGCACTTAAGCTAGCCCTTTGAAATAAATTGTGATTTCAAACACATGCCCTCTACCGTTGGAATCGTCGCCTACTTCTCCTCTACCCCCTCCATCCGTAGCTCCAAACCACCGGCGCGTGAATGCATGCCATGCATAACCATGAAGCCATAGGTACTAAATCTCTTGATTTATGATCATCTGCCTCACTACAGAAGAAAAGCAACACAAGTCGATGATAGAGAAATCTCACCACCCTTTTAATCGTGGGAGTAGTATTGTATTTATATTGAAAGACAGTATAAGCTATAGTTATACATGGTAATGGACAACTGTGAATGCTATACAAGGTAAGACTTAGCAAATTACAAGGAGTAAAATCTGCACTATAATCAGTCCTATGACTGTCAATGAGATGGAGATAAATCAGCCTACAATCTCTTTGCTACACTCTTGGCATCCATATCTGTCATGCTTCTTTCCATATCAATTGTTTCCATATCAGGAATGGTGTTGATCGAAGGGTGAATATTATCATCCACTCTCAAACTAGGTGTGGTAACAAGGCATAGTTTGTTCTTGAGTCTGTCCAAATCATATCTGGTTTGGGGCTTAGTGAAAACATCTACAATCTGAGCTGAAGTTGAGATGTGCCGAGTGATTAACAAACCAAGAGAAACTCTCTCCCTGATATAATGATAATCTAACTCAATGTGTTTACTTCTAGCGTGAAACACAGGATTGACAGTCATGAACAAGGAACTGAGATTATCACAAAATAAAACTGGTGATGTTATCAATGGAACTTGAAGGTCACGGAGAATGAAAGTAAGCCAGGTTATTTCTGCAGCAGTTTGGGCCATAGCCCTGTATTCAGCTTCTGAGCTTGAACGAGAGACTGTGGGTTGCTTTTTTGCACTCCAAGAAATGATGTTACTGCCAAGGTAAGTGCAAAAACCAGTGGTTGAACGTCGTGTTTGTGGGCATCCAGCCCAATCGGCATCCGAGAAGGCATAGAGGTCCAATGTACTGGAGTTTTGAATATGCAAACCATGATGAACAGTCCCTTTCACATATCTCAGGATCCGTCTTACCATTGTGAAATGGTCTTGTGTTGGAGCATGCATGAATTGAGAAACATAATTAACACTAAATGAAATATCAGGACGGGTTAGTGTTAAATACTGTAATGCACCAACTAGAGATCGATAGGTGTGAGGATCACAAAGTGCTGTTGAGTCCATGACTGTTTTGAACTTTTGAGTCATTGGAGTATGAGTTGGTTTGCAATGTCTCATTAACGCACGATCAAGCAGATCAATAGCATACTTAGATTGGTGCAGTACAAGTCAATCTGAAACATGACTGACTTCAATCCCAGAAAATAATGAAGTGCACCAAGGTCCTTCATTGCAAATTCAGTGTGCAACACAGCTATGAATTGATCAATTAATTTATCTGAGGAACCCGTGAGGATGATATCATCCACATATAGAAGTAGCACCAAGGTGCCATGAGCCGAATGATTGATGAAGAGACTTGGATCAGCTGTACTACAGAAGAAACTAGATTCAAGTAGAAAGGTGCTAAATCTATCAAACCAAGCTCTTGGAGCTTGTTTTAATCCATAGAAAGCCTAATGAAGTAAGCACACATGATCAGATTTTTCATGGTTCACAAAGCCAGGAGGTTGTTCCCTGAATATCTTTTCTGACAAGAGTCCATGAAGAAATGCATTTTTCACATCTAGCTGTCTAATACTCCATTTTCGAACAACAGCTAGTGAAATAATTATTTGAATAGTAGCTGGTTTCACTACAGGAGAGTAAGTCTCTGTGAAGTCTATTCCATTCACTTGATGAAAACCTTTAGCTACCAGCCTTGCCTTTAGGCGTTGTAATGATCCATCAAGATTGATTTTGGGTGTTAGTACCCAACGTGATCCAATCACATTCATTGTGGAATTTCTGGGAACAAGAGACCAAGTCTCATTTTGCCATAATGCTTCCAATTCTTCTTCCATAGCTTTCTTCCAACCAGGATGCTTAATAGCTGATTGAATTGTTCTTGGTGGCTTTGGTATGCCACCATACTAATGAATTAAAGCATACTTAGGATTATGTTTATGAATACCTGATTTTGCATGAGTCTGCATAGGATGTGAAGAAATAGGCAGTATAGAATTCAAGGACTCTGCATGAGTTATTATGGACTGATTGGTCACTTCAGGACCTGCTCGGCCTTCGAATTGATCCAGTAGAGAGGAGATGTCAGGTATCATAGCTGGGACAGTATTGGACTGAAGTTCAGCACCACATACTAAATCAGATAGAATTAGTTCTTTACTCAAGGGTGCATTAGGAGTTGGATTTTCTATATTTGCTGATGGAGAAGCATGAGAACATATAGGAGCTGTTGAACAATCCCATTCTTTGAAAGTAGTGACTAGAAAATCTGAATGAGACTTGTTATTGGAGACATGAGTTTTAAAGTGAAGATGATCCTCATCAAAGGCTACATGTCTGGAAATAAATGTCCTTCTTGTAGGTGGATAATAACACCTATATCCTTTATGTCGATCACTATAGCCCAAGAATACAGAAGAGAGTGACTTTGGGTCGAACTAACTTGTCTTTTGGTCCTAAACATAAGGATAACATCTTGAACCGAAGACATGAAGAGATCCATAATCTGGTATTTTGTGATAAAGCATATATAATAAGGGGACTCCCATTTTAAAGTGATAGTAGGGAGTCTGTTGATTAAGAATACAGCTGTGGTAAATGCTTCTACCCAAAAACACTTAGGAACATTTGCATGCAACATCATTGTAAGTCTTAACTCTCTAATATTTCGATGTCTCCTCTCAACAATTCCATTTTGCTCAGACGTATATGGACATGATACTTGATGTAAAATACTAGAATTTTGCAAATGACTAATAAATGCATTGTTCAGAAATTCTCCCCCTCCATTTGTTTGTACTACTTTTATGGTTTTCTCAAACTGTCTCAAGACATATTTCTCAAATAGTAAGAATTGATTAAAGAAATCTGACTTCTGCTTTAAAGGAATAAGCCAAATAAACTTTGTAAAATCATCCACAATTGCAGCATAATAATGAAATTTATTCATTGAAGGAACAGGAGCAGGCCCCCACAAGTCAATATGAAGCTTGTCAAAAGGAGCAAATGTTTTAGACACTGAAACAGAGAAAGGAAGCTTAGACATCTTCCCTAACTGACAACTCTCACAAACTTTATTCTCTAAGTTATTGGACAGTACTTTAATAAAACCCTTGCTTTGGAGATTAGCAACAGCAGCTGCTTGAGGATGCCCGAACCTTTGATGCCATAGGTCCCTTGTTACTGTTCGAAACCTTGTTGAAAAGAAAGCAGCTGGTGAAGCTCGAATGGTGTACAAATTATCCAGCTTGAGTCCCTTCATTAGAACTCTTTGTGCCACTCGATCCTTGATCACAAAATGCTCATTAGAAAACTCACAGTTTACTGGATAATCAGTAGTCAATTGTCCAATAGATAACAAGTTTTTCTCTAGATTAGGAACCAAAAGAATATTATTTAAAGTAATCTTAGAAGATCCTGACCCGATGGTAGCATCACCAATGTGTGTAATTCTTAGAAAATCTCCATTTCCAATTAACACATGATCTGAACCAACATAAGGTTTTAAGTATATAAAATACCTTCATGAGAAGTCATGTGAGCAAAAGCTCCTGTATCGAAAATCCATTCATCATTGTTGGTTTCTGAGGCAATGTTGAGAGCTGCAAACGCTTTGGCAAGTTGTTAGGCTGAATTGAGTGATTAAACTTGTGCCAACAACGAATTGCAGTATGGCCTCGTTTGTCATAGATTTGACAAAGAAGTTCACGATTAGGCTCACGGGTAGAATCGGTTGACACATTTGGAGAACCTGGATTGTTCAGGTTCACAGTTGCTTGATCAGCAGGAGAAAAACCTTTACATTTTGATGAGAAACTACCTAATTGCCGAGATCCCTTGTTGTTGAACTTTGAGTTATTTTTCTGACCATAAAAGGCAGTGTAGGCTGCTGAGTCAGGAGAGTGCAAGCTAATCTGTGTTTCATAGCTTTGCAATAAAGGCACTTCTTCTGCATAACTTGGCATAGGAGGTTTGAGCATAGAGGTGGTAAAAGGTTCATACCTTGCTCCCAAGCCATTTAATAGAGAGAATACTTTGGTTTTGTCATCAACAGGAAAGCCAATAGCAAATAAACTATCGCACACACCTTTGAATTTACGGAGGTAGTCATTCAAAGGCATATCAGAGTCTTTCTTCATGTGATTGAGTTGCTGTGTAAGTTGAAACTGTCGCTCCTGAGAAGATTGAGCATGTGCTTCTTTGAGAGCCCTCCATACATGTGTCGAAGTGTCCAGGTCAATGACAATCCCAAGAGCCTCTTCAGATAAGGTGCCAATGACCCAGCCTCTAAGTAGTCGATCAGTAGTTTTCCATTTCACAAATTCTAGGTTAGGAATAGCTGGATGATTTGAACCCTCTGGAGGTGGAAGTACAGCTTCAGGGATAGTGACTTCTCCTGTAAGATAGGTTATCAATTCTTGACTCTCTCTGCTAGAGCAAGGACTTCCTCACGCCAAAGAGGATAATTTTCAGACTTGAGTCTGAGGGTAACAAAATTGCCAACATTCAATGATACTGAAGACATGTTTGCGGGAAAAAAAATTGTCCTCCTCACAATATGAATTCTCTGATACCAAGAAGAAAAGCAACACAAGTCGATGATAGAGAAATCTCACCACCCTTATAATCATGGGAGTAGTATTGTATTTATATTGAAAGACAGTATAAGCTATAGCTATACATGGTAATGGACAACTGTGAATGCTATACAAGGTAAGACTTAGCAAATTACAAGGAGTAAAATCTGCACTATAATCAGTCCTATGACTATCAATGAGATGGAGATAAATCAGCCTACAATCTCTTGGCTACACTCTTGGCATCCATATCTGTCATGCTTCTTTCCATATCATAAATGGTGTTGATCGAAGGGTGAATATTACAACTACAGCCACCACACGCGTGTTTCCTTGTTCTTATCACTCAAGGATCTATCTTTCGACACTCATGTTGGAACAAAACTCTGAAGTGCAAAGGCGGCTCACGTGCCTCCCGTAGATCAATAGTACGTACGTAGTCGGTAGTACTTCCTCCCTTCCTCCTCTAATGAACAGATCTTTGTCTCGGCCTGTTCTATCGGAATCGTGTGTGTGTGTATATATTTATATATGCGTCCTCACTTTCTTTTTCCTTATATGGAAGTTAAGGACATGACCTCTTATAATGTTCGTTTCCTTTGAGGAATATGGACTGGCCTGAACCTTTTTTGGGGGTATTTTTGGAGAATTCTTGTATTTATATTCCTCAAAATAGGGGTATATATGTCAAGCCAAATATATTGCATATTAGACGCAAAAGACATGTAAAGTATATTCTTCTGGAAATTGGTCACAAAAACTCAATTGCTGCAAGCAAAGTAAATATTTCAACGCAGAAAACTCCTGGTGAAGAAAAATAATGCATCAACCAACTAGTAAGAAAGATTCTTATAAAACAACTCAAGTAAATAGCTTAAGGATTTACTATGCATCTGTCACTATTCATTCTCACACTCCACATGATATATAACTTTTTCATAAGATATAGGAGTATTTTTCATGGAGTGTGGGGTGGTAATGATTGATGAGAAGAATTTTCCTTAAACGTCCACTTCGAGCAAATTGTTGCCAAACAATATAATAATGGTTCATAAAAGTTTCTAATCCAAGCAATATAAAATTAAGCTAGCAAGTCACTTTAACCATATGTATGGCCGATGATCTATTGCCCTTAATTTATTAAACTACTTGCAAAATATATATAAAAAAAAAAAACAATAAATAATTAATAAAATTAATTTAAAGGATAAATATCAGTGAACGACATCTTGTGTGCTCCACCCAAACACATGTAAAGCAGAGAAATCAAATGAAATATTCAACCAAGTATTGCCCAAATGTTTGGACAATAGAAATCATGCATATATACATGCATGTACCTTTTCATTATACACATTACAAATTAATGCTCCCGCTCGAGTACAAGTACTGGCCTAAGAATCTTAAATTGCAAGATAATTATAAGACTTCACAAATCACTAAAAAATCTCGCCATACTATTACACATTCTATAGTTCTAAAATACTCATTAGTATTTTAAATTTCGATTTTATCCCTAATTTTCAAATTCATAAGAAAAATATTTCAATTGATTACATGTCTTCTTTTTTATATATATAGGAAACATCATAAACTTTTCATTAAAAAACGGCAAACATTAAAACTGTTTATCAACCCAAACAGTTTGTTTAATAGAAATAGGAATATCATCACACCAAACATTGACATCCTGGATATTAAAAGCTAGTCTAGCTAACTTGTGAGCCACCACATTGCATCTCAAAATACATGATGGATAGAACACTTAGCCACTCTTTGCATCAATTGTTTAACATCCTGAAGTATATGCCCCATCAAAGATGAAGAACCAATTGGAGCTTGGATATCTTGAACCACCAATAGTGAGTCACATTCAATCTCTAATTCATGAATAACCATAGGAAGACAAAATTGCTTGCAGTCTAAAATTGCATACCTCACAGGACTGCAAGCAATTCTATTTCATATGAATATGTCACATCCAATTCTTTATTTGACACTGCCATAAGAACCTCTCCCTTGCTATCTCTTAGTACTAAACCCACACCTATTGCACCTTGTTCATGAAAAATTGCTCCATCTACATTCAATTTGAGAACATCATTTGCAGAAGGAGACCATTTTGTAATTCTGTTTTTCCTGGTTCTTGCATCTGATTTGATAATCTTGCACATTTGTTTCTTTGAGACAGCTTAAGCAACCACCCATTTAGCTTGTAGCAGTTCGTCCTCAAAAATTTTATGGTTTCTCCTATACCAACAAGTCCAAGACAACAACAGCATAAGTTTCACCTCTTCTTTAGTTTTTGTTTCGAGAAAGTTGCTTAGAAAGACTAAAAACTGCACATTAGGATATGATATCTGCAAATCTGGAAACAACTACAACCAGCATTCTTTGATTTGTACACGGACAAAATACATGCATGGTCATCTCTGGTTGGATATTACATACCTGGCATTCTTCATTCAACCGTGGAAGTCTCAGTTTTAGATTCACTAATGTTGGTAGGCCCTCCAAGCAAGCTCTCCATGAGAACACCTTAACTTTATTTGGAATATTCAGTCCCCAAAGTAATTTCCAAACTCTATTTTGGTTATTGGTATTGGATGATTTAGGCAGCCCAGTTCCCATCTCCATTTCAAAAAATAACCTATATGCACTTTTTATTGTGAAGCAACCACTTCTCTCCATACTCCAAATCATTAAATCTTCATGATTCTCAAAACTTAAAGTAATTTTTAGGACCTCATCTGCTACTTGAGGTGGCAGTTACCTATCCACCCCATGGGTTTGATTTGGCGTATGGATTTCTACATTCTCGGATCACTCCAAAAAAAAAAGGATGGTAAGGATGTTGTGGGTAGTAGTGTGTGGCCATTAGACATAATTGAGTACTTAATGGCCATTGATTGCAGTTGGGATGGAAGTGGTTTTTTGGCAAAGAATTTTTTGTCTCCAAAAATTGTGATTTCATCCCAAAATACTTCTTGGGAAGAAAGAAAAAAAATCGTTTCAAGGCCGTTCCAATAACAGTGTCCCAAAACATATTTTAGGATGAAAGTATCAATTTCATCACAAAAAATGTCTTTTGGGACGAAATTAAGCAAAATCGTTCGATCGCGTTCTAACGAAAATTTGTTTTTGGAACAATTTAGTTTCATCCCAATTTACAATCGAATGGTAAAAACATAATGTTCGACAGTTAATTATTTTCGAATGAATACTTAATGAGTGGTCGATCGAAAAAATTTTGTTCAAAAGCAAAACCGTTCCAACGTTAACTTTAGTGGTCAAATAGACAAATATGTTTGAACGCTTTCAATGTATTCAGTAAGCATTCAAATGTTTTTTACATTCAAACAGTTTACGATTGATGTATGAAGGTTAATATGGAGAAAATTCGAATGATCTATTTCATTGTTCCAACGGTTTAACTATTTTTGTTCGAACGATTTTGGGTTGTTCGAACAATAATGAATTGATTTTATGCAATAATAAAAAACCAAATACACATACATAATATATTAAAAAAAATACATTCCAATTTGTTCAATACACATAAAATTAGTCTCATAAGTGGGAAAAAAATAAATAAAACTGTACTAATGTTCGTCATACAGAAACAAATAAATAAAGTAGTTGCTTGGAAGCCTGAACAGGTGCATAAGCTTTTGTATTTGGATTTGCATCTCTCTCCTGAGCTCCTCTTGTTGTTGTTCTTGTTGTTTCACTCGCATCTTCATATCTACTTATTTCATCAATTGAGTCTCTAACTCATACTGTCTTTTATTCAATTCCTCAATCTTAGAATTCACTTCCTCTAATGCTCTAGATTAGTTGGTGGCATACCCAGACAATGAGGAAGAGCTAGAAGGCCTTACACAGCGAACCAAACTCCTCAAATATCCTGAACGTGAACCCAGAACTTGTGTAAAACTTTTGACATCACTTGTTGAGAAATTTTGATCTGACACAGATTCAGCACGTAAGGTAACATTTTTTTCTTACGCACAAGAAAAAGAATTAATATCATCACAAATATTCAAATATGTTTAATTAAAATAGATAATAATACTTACATAATTTTCACGGCATCAAGATGAGTCCACTCTCCATCATGATTAGTATGTGATGCAGTATATAATTTTGTCAGATCATAATTGGTATTAGACTCTTGTTACAGGAGAGATATTTGTTGAAATATAAAATCACTACAATACATCCAAATAACATACAATATACAATAAAAAAATATAAAATAACATTACCAATTTCTTATACAGGTGATGGAAAGATCTTAAACATGCATGATGATGAATCTTCAATTTTGATCTATTTGTTTTGTTTATAAAATTTCACTCTTGGATATAAATTGTAAATATTAGGAAACAAAATTATAAAATAGGACACATAAAACAATTAATTTAATTTGCCTTATATGATGGATCCTCACCATATCACAAAGATTGTTGGCATGTCTCTTCCTTGTTCTCGAACTTATTATAATGCTTATAATACTTCACTTTATATTTGCGGAATGCATTACACATAAGCTCATCGACAATCTTACGCTCCTCTCTTCAACCAGAATTTAGTTTGAAGTCATTCTTGAAAAAATATATACATAGAGATTATCACTTGCATATTCTATATTTTTCATAGATATTAAATAATATTATAAATTAAGAAATTTTAAATATTACCAAACAACATTTTTTATAAACTCTTTCACATCTTGAGAGACTTTCTGCCATGAACTCGTAACCAAAAGTCCATAAGTTCGTATAAGAGCAACCACATGCAATGCAAGCCAAGCTGCTAGTTGTCTTCATGAAGGTGATCACCTCTGGTATATTCGTCAGGAATGTTGACATTAATCTTACCCACTTTACAATATTTTTCCAACGTCACGCCTATAGTAGTGCCTCAACCTTGACAAGATTATATTGTTAACTCTTAAAATATAATATTCGGTGTAGAAATGAAATAAATGATGGTTAAAAACGATGTAATATGTATAAATTACCTTAATTGAAACAAAATAATTATTAGATTTTTACCTTCTTCTGTAGAGTTATTCCCTAGTGGTGAGTCAAATAGAGAGCTGGGAGCCGGTGGAAATAGGATGTGAACTTCTTTCCTCTTTGGTGTCATAATTCCAAAACACTGATACATTCATGACATAAAATATTTGTCATAAAGTGTCATATGAACACAAAACCGGTCAATCATTTGCATCAGCTTCAGTTGACCATTGGCCCTCATCTTTTGTAGATACTTTAGATGACTTAACATTTTGCTCAACTGATACACCAACAATTACAGCCTCAATATCTTTCTTATGTAATGGAATCATCTCATACTAGCTCAAATTCACAAAATTGTTAAAGACAAGTTAACTTTTGGTATGCTTCTTGAGTATAGAGATCATGTTCTTCTTCATCTTGTCTCTCCGCCTCGAGGATAACATCATATATATTTTTTGGAGAAAATTTTTGTACCACTCGCCATTGATTTCCTAACTCAAGATCATAGTAGAATACTTGAGATGATTGGAAAACCAAAACAAAATGATCATCTTCATACCATTTTTTCGATGTATTAACACTCAAGAAATATCCATAATCGAGCACTCCCCTTCGAGGATTGGCTAAATCCCACCAATTATACTTAAACAAATACACCACAAGCGAAGAATTATTTGTAAGTGCCGAAACTGCCCTTTACGTGCTCTGCTAGGGTTTCGTTTGTTTCCAAGGTCCCCTTGGCCTCTGCTTCGTTGAGGCTGCATGGCAGCCGTGGATGGCCATTCTTCTGGCCGTCCAATCTTCGTTGAAATGGCTATTGCGGCGCCGCAACCCCTCCCTGAAATCATTGTAGCCCCTAGTGCACCTAAAGTTATGGAAGGCGAGATTTTTTTCCATTTCTCCAAAGAAGAAATCAACCGCTTTGTGGAGCCTTTCCATTTTTCTATAGTGATCAAGTTTCTTCAACAACGACCTTCACTGGCCGCTATACGTGCCTTTATCTCTAGCCGGTGGGGTCTGTCATCTACCCCAGTGGTCTCCTCTAAGAAATTGCCCTGCAACGTTTTCGTTAGGATGGCGACGGAAGCGGATTTTGTGAAAGCCTTGTCCCTTGAATCCTGTGAAGTGAATGGAGTGGCTTACCATGCTTCCCACTAGTCTCCCTATTTCAATGAGGAGCATGAACCTTTTAATGTTCCTGTGTGGATTTTACTTCCCGGGCTACCTCCCAACCTTTATCAATAATCCTTCCTTCGGATTTTCACTGCACCGATTGGTCGATTTATACACAGGGATAACCCCACGCGTTGTGTGACCCGGACTGATGGAGCTAGACTTTGTTTGGAGATGGATGCTACCAAGGAGCCGATCTCTTATTTCTGGATTGGTAATCCTAGTCTGGCTACAAGTAGGAAACAAGAGGTTATATATGAGACGTTACCTGCGTATTATGGAAAATGCAGAGTGCAGGGTCATAATCCTAAGACATGTAGTGCAGGAAAATCTAAGCATGGGGAGAAAAACCCTGGACGTAGGAAAAGAGATCAAGATCTAGGTGGAACTAGTTATGATAATAAACAAGGTGGTGTGATAACCAACCCTCTGTTTATTCCTCCTGAGAGAGAGTCCGCTGACCCAGTTGCGCCAAGTGAGGATGCAGGAAAATCTAAGCATGGGGAGCAAAACCATGATCGTAAGAAAGGAGATCAAGCACCTGGTGGAAATATTTCGGATAATAAACAGGGTGGTGGGATAACCAACCCTGTGTTTCCTAAGACCGAGTCCGAAGAACCAATGAATGAGATCCCGAAACCAGTTAGTGCTACTCTGGAACCGTTTGTTAATAATTTGGAACCATCCCTTGACCAAGGGAATTTTATGGAGATCAATGCTCACGATGATGGAGGGGTGCTAGCGCCAAGTGAGGATGTAGGTACTCTTCGGAACCATAATAACATTTTTTCCTTTAATGTTGAAGCACCCTCGCCTTTGATCCTAGAGGATTCTGCTAACATTGAAATGGAGGAAAATGAACTCTGTTTAGCAATCAAGACTCTCAATGAAAATCTTGGCAATTATCTTGATGATATTGCTTCTGAGCCTGATCCTGATATCCCTCCAGAAGTGCTCCCTCAGTTAAAGGATTACCATTCGGAATCTGAAGGTAAAAAGGTTAAGAAAAAATATCAAAAGAAAAAGTTTGAGAAAGTTAGAAGCTTCATTCGGGTCATTACACGTCCCTCTACCTTATCTTTATGAATAACTCTATTATTGTTTGGAATGCCCATGGCATTGGTACCTCCCGTCGAAGACTGAAGAACTTAGTTTGTAAATTTAAGCCTCAAATGGTTGTGGTTCTGGAACCTTTTCAAAATCTGGACAAAGCTATCCGTTTGCAACATTATTTACAATTTGATTCCTTTACTTCGAATGTAGATGTTGGTGGAAAAATCTGGATTTATTGGGCCAATACTCTTGATATTCAAGTGGTGAGGTCAAATTTGCAGTTTGTTTCCCTTCGTGTTATCACGGTGTCATATCAGTTTTTGTGTACTATCATCTATGCAAAGTGCAATATGTATGAAAGGAAAATTATGTGGGAGGATCTTAGTTCTCAGGCTATGGGATCGGAGCCTTATCTTTTTGCTGGGGATTTTAATATCATTCGGAATAACTCGGAGAGAAGGGGTGGATCACCTCGATCAAATGCGGCGATGGAGGACTTCAATGACTGGATCCACCAAGGCGGCTTGGTTGAGATGAAGTCTAAGGGTAGAAATTTTTCTTGGTGTAATGGGCAGTCGGGTCTTGCTCGGTCTTGGGCAAACCTAGATCGAGTTCTTATGGATTTCTCATTACTCTCTTATTTTCCGAATGCAATTTGTTCTTATTTGCCACGCACCACGTCCGATCATTCTCCCATGGTTATTGAGTTCAAGATGGATCCTTTTTCTCATGGCCCTTCGCCTTTTCGCTTTCAACAAATGTGGGTAGATCATCCTCAATTTTTGTTGTGTTTGTCAGGCTTGGTCTGCTACTTTTGATGGTCATGGGCTTACAAAATTGGCTTTTAAATTGAAGAACACTAAGGTCACCTTGCGTGAATGGAATAAACAGATTTTCGGTCATACTTATATGCATATTAATTCTCTCGAGCAGCAAATTGAGGAGATTGAAAAGAAACTTTAGCAAAATTGGGATGAATCTACGGAGAGATATCTTATGGCCACCTCTACGGAATTAGATAATTGGCTTCGTCGTGAAGATACTAGATTGGCTCAAATGTCTAAGTTAAAATGGCATATGGAGGGTGATCGTAACACAAAGTTTTTTCATGCCTGTCTTGCTAATAAACGGCGTAAAAGAGTGGTGGACACGAGATCATCAAATGGCATGGTGTTTAATTCACCTGAGAGTATTCATCAGGGAGTTGCGGATTACTTTTCTTCTTTTTTGCAGGGCACGCCGATCAGATTGTTACCTGATTTATCGACTCTTATCTCACCTATTATTTCTGATTCTAACAACTCGATGTTGTGTGCGGTGCCTTCTATGAATGAAGTGTTTTCTGCTCTGTCTTCTATACCCTCTAACAGCTCCCCGGGTCCTGATGGCTTTAGTTCTGGTTTTTTCAAACGTTTTTGGGAAATTATGAAAGAAGATGTCTTGGAAGCCATATCTGATTTTTTTAGTTCTAAACAACTCCCAAGATTTTTCACTGCTTCTTTTCTTGTCTTAATTCCAAAGGTTGATACACCTTCTGGTTTTGATAAGTTTAGGCCAATCAGCCTATGCTCGGTGCTCTATAAAATATGTTCCAAAATCATTGTTAACTGTTTGACAGGGCTCCTCTCAAGAATGATTTCGTGGAAACAAGGCGCTTTCATTCCAGGGAGAAGCATCTTTGAAAATATTAGTATTAAGCAGGAAATGATTCACCCCATTAATAAGAAGGCCCATGGTGGTAATATCATGATTAAATTGGATATGGCTAAAGCCTATAATCGTGTGGATTGGTTGTTTCTTCTGGAGGTTCTTCGATGTTTTGGTTTTTCCTCTAATTTTTGTGCTCTTATCAAAACATGCATCTCGACCCCTTGGTATTCTATTATGAAGAATGGCACTATTAAAGGTTTTTTTCAAGCAGGCCGAGGTTTGTGTCAGGGTGATCCCCTTTCCCCTTATCTCTTTATTATTCTTCAAGAAATTCTCTCTAGATTGATCAAGCAAAGTGCGAAGGCTCGGAAATTTGGTCAATTCTCACAGGCCCGAGGTATGCCCATAATTTCTCATCTTATGTATGCTGATGATGTAGTGATTTTTTCTAATGGTAGCTCTCAAGCCCTAAGGGAGATTTTATATGTGCTTCATAAATATGAGAGTTGGTCGGGTCAGTGTATCAATCACTTTAAATCAGCCATTTTCTGCTCTCAAAAAATTTCTTTAGCTCGTAAAAGCTTATTACTACGGAAGACTGGATTTTCAGAAGGATCTTTCCCTTTCAAATATCTTGGCGTGCCTATTATTTTGGGTTGTCTCAAACATGTACATCTGGAAGATATGGTGACTAATATTCAAAAGAAAATATCGGGGTGGAAGATGAGATTTCTCTCGATGGGTGGCCGTCTTATTTTACTTCATCATGTTCTTTTTAGTATGGCTCTTCATCTTTTTGCTGTCCTTCAGGTCCCTCAATCCACTATTAAAACCATTCATCGTATGATGAGTACTTTCTTCTGGGGGGAGGATAATGGCAAAGGTAAGAAAAAATGGGTGGCCTGGAATTCTATCTATCGTCCCGTGGAGGAAGGCGGTTTGGCTCTTAGGAACCTCGATGATATGCAGAAAGCCCTTCATGCCAGATTTGCTTGGAATCTTATTCAAGGTAATTCTTTATGGGCTAATTTTTTTAAGGGTAAGTATGTGGGTTTTAAACCTTGGGCCCTGGTTGATCCTAATAAGGGTACAAGGTTCTGGAAAATGATTGCTAAATCCTTTCCTTTGGTCTTGGAAAATTCTAAGTGGCGTCTTAAGGATGGTAAGGTTTTTTTCTGGTATGATAAATGGAGGGACAGAGGTCCTTTAAGTAATGATATGAATATTGTGGGACATCCTCATCTTCAAGTGAAGGATTGCAACTTAAATAATGATTGGGATATGGATTTTATTCGTCAGTTAGTGGGGCCGGATCACTTTGATGGTATTTTAGAGGATAGTTGTAAGGCTAAACCAGGTTTGGATGTTCTGATTTGGACAAAAAATGATAATGGTTTGTTTTCCACTAAGTCAACGTGAGATTTTGTTCATATTAGAGGTGATACTATTGAGGGGCATTCTTTGATGTGGCCTAAGAGTCTCCCTCCTAAAATGTCTTCTCATATGTGGAAAGCTTGGTATATGGCCCTTAGTGTCGATCATCACCTTCGCCGTATTGGCATTCCTATTACCTCTCATTGTGATTGTTGTGCTAACAGTCACTATGAGGACCAAAATCATGATCTTTTTGCAGGTGATATTGCGAAAAATACTTGGCGCTATTTTGGGGCTAATCTTGGGATCCCGACAGGCCGAAATTGGAAAGATACAGTGAAGATTTGGTTTCGACGAGCGACTCTAGCGTCTCAAGTTGGTATTATTGTGCGAATTCTTCCGGTGATTATCACTTGGAGAATTTGGCGGAGGCGATGTTTGGCACGTATGGAGGGTCGTTTTGAATCTGCCTCTGACATTATTCACTCTGTTCAACGGTGGATTAGTCTTATTTGTCGAGGTATGCATGCTAGTTCTCACATTTCTAGTTTTGATTTGCAGGTACTGGAAAGTTTGCATGTCCAACCAGTTCTTCCCCCAATTCGGCGTTGCAAAGTTATTGCTTGGCAACGTCCTTCAACGGGATGGGTTAAGCTTAACACAGATGGTAGTAGTTTGGGCAATCCAAGTGCCTCAAGTATAGGTGGGATCATTAGAAATAATCATGGTAAGCTAATTCATGCTTTTTCCTCGTTCATTGGTACAGGTTCAAATAATCAGGCAGGACTTTTAGCTCTTCTTCATGGACTCCAGGTTTGTAAATCCTTATCTCTTAAGTATGTGGATATTGAACTTGACTCTATGACTGTTATTTCCTGTGGAGGAACAAAAGATGTGGGGTGTGGTACCTGAAGGATTTCTGGGAGGAAATTAATGACATTATGACCTCCATGACTTGCTCGCTTCATCATGTTTTTCGTGAGGGAAATAAAGTTGCAGATTGGTTAGCCAAACATGGGGCTTCTAGTCATGATTTAGTTGTCTCTCAATTATTGGAGACTCCTCGAGCGTTGCGTGGTCTTATCCACATGGACTACTCCAGGTTGCCGTCGTTTCGTTTTAGTTAGTTTCGGGTGTTTGTGGTTTTCTATTTTTGTTGTTCCATGGTTATTTTAGTTTATTCTGGCTTGGTTTTTTTTTTTTTTGCACATGCTGGGTTTTCGTTTGTACCCCCGATGCTTGTTTTGTAACCACGGTTTTCCTTCGCTATAAGTAAGGGTTATCAATAAATTTGGGGAGGGGCCACTAGTGGACAGGTGGCCCTAACTCTTTTAAAAAAAAAAATACACCACAAGCCCCCCTAAGAAATATCTCATTCCAATTATATCGACAATAACCCCATAAAAATCAATATTTTCTCCGTCACGACTTCTTTCGACTAGGAAACCACTATTTTGTATTTTCCAATAGTGTTCTTGATTCATTGTGTGATACTAATTCCTCGAGAAATATATGCAGAATATCGAGCAGCACGTTTCAAGGGGCCACGCTCCAGTGCATACAATTCGTCCGACATATCATTTGGATTACTCGCATGCATTTATACAACCTACATATTGAATAAAGCATAAATATAGAAATAAATAAACAGTCCATAATATTTTTTTGGTAATTCAAACTTGCATCTGTAATGTCATTACTCATTGTTCAAACCATTTCAAAAAATCTTCTTCATGTTTTTGGTTTATATTATTTACTCTCCATTCTTTGAGCACGTTCATATGATCACTGAAATTAAAGATTAACAAATAATGACAACTTAATTGAAGTGGTTCTCTATCTCAAGGCAATTGTTTAACGCATACAATTGAGCTTTCTCAAACTCTCTTCTACACAGATCATAACCACGTGCTGCACCAAGTTGACGTACGTATTGGAAAAACACAGAAAACCCATTTCGTTGTCTTGCTTGGTCAACATCAAAGTTTCTTTCCAGCTGATCAAACCTCATGTCAACTCCATGAAAATATTTGGAACGGAATGTATGTCACTCATCATCAATATTGTTTCTACAATTGACCCTTTTGGGAGGGCCATGTTACCCACTATGCATTTCAACTTTCTAAAGAATCGTATAATATGATACATCCATCTATACTAAACTGGTCCTACAAGTCAAGTCTCACATGGCAAATGAACGGTTAAGTGAACCATGATGTTGAAGAATGACGGTGGGTAAATACTCTCTAGTTTATACAATATTATAGTAATTTATCATTCCATACGATCCAAAACTTCAACATTCAACGTTCTAGCACATAAGTTTTTAAAAAATGCACCAAATTCAGTCAAAGTCACGCGCACATCTCTTGTCAAGTACCACGGATACCAACAAGCAAGATACTTTGTAAAAATACTTGACAATTATGACTTTTTAATCTAGTAATTTTTCAGTTATTTGTTTGCACACACCTTATTAGATTTTAGGCATAATCGTCTGGTAATTTAATCTTCATTAGTCACTCACAAAATGTAGCACTTTCGTTCCTTGATAATGTGTACCACCCAATCAGCATGTAGAAAAATCCTACCAAAGGCTTAATGCCTTTTTTATTTTATGTTTTTTTTTCTTAATTCTTTTATATCTTTAATAAAAGAAATATAACAGTAGATACCATCACGACCCAAGTTTTGGTGGGTTTAGATTTATGTACAATGTTAGGGTGCACACCAAATGTGCACCCAAAATATGCACACTATTGCGAATGACTTTTTTTTATTTTTCTATAAGTATTTTTTAAACATCATTAACTAATAGTCACTTCCTTAACCATTAAGAGAAAAAAAAATATGAATGGGAACATTTGGTGGGCATATTTGAGAGTCATACTATCATTTTCCTAGCTTTATTGTTAGTAGTATATTTAGTGCATATGAGGTACCCTTCGAACGTTAAATATTGGTGTTCGAACAGTACCACATATACAACATCAATCAAACGTTTCATTTTAATGTTTCATTTTAACGTTTGAACAGTACTGTTTGAACGTAAAACACATTTAAACAACGTCTAAACTTTCTGGTCGATCGCATTCTCTCTCTATAAACCCCACACTTTCAAACCCGTCGAACGCTCCTCCTGCCTTTGAACCGCCATTGCCAATGTCATGTCATTATTTTCTTTCATAGAAAATAGGAAAATGAATAGTTCTCATCGATATAGACCATAGGTGACCGGAAAACACAAGGTCAGGATGCTTTTATGCACATCCCAGCCTTGTATGCATATAATTTGTGGAAGAATGAAAGGAATCGGTGGATTCCTATCGTTTCAATGGCCATCAAGTTGACTCAGCCATTGCTGAGTTTGATCCGAAAATCGTTCGAACAATGGTTTATTTGTTAGAACGGGTGTGACTCATGCATCGAATGGTTAAGTGACCATCGAAAGCATTTGAATACAAATGTTTGACGTTCGAATGCTTTTATGCTTTCAATAATGTTTGAACGATTGTGTAACCGTTTGAAATTTTTGTATTGTTCAAACGCTTAAATATTTGTTTGAACGGTATAACACAAAACAGTTTTAAATTATATTAATTAGTATATAATTTTGTGAGGTTTACGTATGATATTTTATAATTAATTTTCTTAATTTTATTTTTTAAATTTCAGGTTGACAATGTCTTATAAGGGATGAAAGCATGGCAGACCAGGACAACCTTCCAACAAAGCAGTTTGAGAGAGGACTATTTTGTTAGAACGTCAGGTGAAGATCTCTGACTTTCAGGATCTTCTCTGGGAGGGTCATTCCTTGCCAGCTGTCTTCCTCGAGCGTGGTTGGACACCAATCCTCAACTAGAAGGACGAAGCATGGGATCTTGTTTCCTATATCAATATCGTCTCAGAGTTTTATATAGAGCTTGGTCGTTCCAGTCGAGATCACGATGATGCATACATTTTTTTTGTCTGCAGAGCCTCAATTACATTTTCAGTGGACAAACTCGCCGATTTCTTTGGTATCTCATGATTGCACATAGTGTATTCGAACGTGGTGACCATGGAATCTTCAGCTACGGGTGATGAGGAGAAGACTGAGGACGAGGGCTCTGATAGAGATGTACACAATGGCCTCTCTAATCATGAGGTGAGACTATTAGTTGTTGGTCCAGATACTCCTCCCTATGATAGGACGAAGAGCATCAAACAAGCAAATCTATATGGTTTTTTCAAGATCAGGAACTTGATCATCGCCAACAACATTGATCATCGGTAGCACAAGACAGAGGTTGGCATGGATCGGGCGAAGTTTATGATACGCGTTGCTCATGGGGTGCTTATCGACCTAGTCGGTTATATATTCATTACGATTCAATCAGAAGCCCAATACATTACAATAGATATATTGCCATTTGGGATATAATCGCACAACTTCTACTACATGCCAGGGTCTTGCCAGATATTATTGAGCGTGTTCGGAAGCCGATTGGACCGATCAACACCTCCACCCTGTCATGAAGCATGGGTCACTCGAGACTTCATCTTTGTGGTCCTATTTCAGAGCCGGTCAATACTCGGGGAGATGCACACCCGAGAGGTCATGGAGTATCAGCCAATGAGACATCCATGTAGGCCAAGGCATCATGCATAGCTACTCATGAGGAGATGGTAGTTATAGTGCATGTAAAGATCCGTAGACAAACATCAGTGGTGATTGATGCAGTGCGTACGGAGATACATAGTGCCATCTTTGACTTACGTACATAAATTGATGCCATGTCTACGACTTAGGTCACAATCAATACTCGGCTGATACAGCGAGAGACACCCCTAGCTGCAGTCAAGGATGTGTGTAGAGAGTTGGGATCGTAGTAGTCTATATCTTTTATTTGCATTTTTCGTATAGAAAATATTTTTTGTTTTGTAAATTATAAATCGTATTTTTATTTTCTAAATTAATTAATGATTTATATTATATATATTATTTAATTGCTAATTTTTATATTAATTAAATACTTGTCAATAATTAAGTAAGGTATTGTGTTGCCATAAAAAATTGTAAAAATTTATGTTACCATTCGAACGGAATATATATTGTTTGAACATTTCTCAATTCCCACTAGATATTTTTACAATAAATCTCTATTCAAACTCTTCGAACATTGATTAATCTATTCGTTCAAACGTTATAATAATATGTTTGAACGGTAAGTCAATGTCCCGCTAAATTTAGTGACTTTACCCGCCAATTTTCCGTTCAATCATATATAATATATGTTCAAACATTTATTAACTTTGATGTTCAAACGTTATTGTATGTTGTTCAAACGGTAAGTCAATGTCCTGCTAAATTCTTTCACTTAACTTCTTGTTCAACCTTATATAATATCCATTTAAATGTTTATTTTACTTTGTTTGAACGTTTTTAGTCAATATTCGAACGGTTATTTTATTAGGAAGGAAATTTGTCATCCCTACATATACAGTTCGAACAGTAAACATCCGTCATTTTTTAGAGACATCTCATTTTTTTGGGATAATTTTCATTTCATTCCAAACAAAAATCGTCCCAAAATTGAATATTTGTTATAGTGATATGCGGTGCTCAAAGCAAGTTTGATTAATTGGGATTTAGAAATTACCTGATATGCATCAAATTTCGGCAATACATCACTTGATTGGGGCTTTCCACTCACGTCTAGCAAGTCAATTTACTAATTGATTAAACATCTTAACGAGACGTTTAGCGTGAACACTCTCAAAGTCTTGGTTGACCAATTAACCATCTCACGAAAGTCAAGTGAATTGATTTAGTTCTTCAATTTTAATCAAATTTCAAACCAGACTATTCTCAAAGTAATTACTACGTAAGTGATGCCGAACCAAATAAGAATTATTTTGAAGATTAGGTAATCAACAGAAACTAGAGATTGAGACTAAATAATTAAGAAAATATGCAACACAAAAAGAAAACTCTGATGATAGGATTTACTCATAAAAATCGAAAATTGATTCTGAAACCCACAAGCTGGGCTCATCAGACTAGCTCGGAACCCTGCATTAACATGTCAGTATTATAATTATTTACATTAATAAATTATGAAATACACATTATTTAAATTGAGACTTCATATTTACTTTAAAGTCAACATCAAATGATGTGTTTATTAGGTAATTATCCCAAAATTTACCTAGCAAAGTTTATGTATATGAAATGAGATTGCTATATATAACCTGATCCCCATATTCATCCGTGGTGATCTACCCACTCCCAAAAATAATGCATCTTGCATGGATGTTCTGTTAAAAAAAAAGTATCAATTCCTTTCGGAGGCATGCTGCAAATGACATATGGGGAAGTGACAAAAGCTGTGTTCAAAAGTAGGGCAACTTTGAAGATGACTTTAGGTTTTTGTGGGATAAATGTAGGAGTTCTCTAAACAAGGGCCAACTGGAGGAAATGGCATTAACTCTTAGGAAAGTTTGGCTTCGAAGGAATGGTTTGGTCTTTGAAAACAGAATGGAATGTCCTAATAGACTAATGCTATCTACTAAGATTATTGTAAGGGACTACCAAACAGTGCAGAATTTGGGCAATTCAGACAGTCGAGTGCAGATCAGAGGTTCAAACATTCTGAGGTGGGAACAACCAGATTGTGGATATGTCAAAATTAATTGGGATGCTTCATTGGATCAAAAGAAAAAAGAAAATGGGAGTAAAGATTATAATTAGAGATGAAACTGGAAAGGTCTTAGCTGCTGTGTGCAATTAGAAAGAACATATAGAAGAGGTAGTCATTGCAGAATGTCAAGCATTGAGGATAGCAGTGGAGCTGTGCAATGATGTTCATTTGAAGGGGATGCAAAGGAGGTCATCCTAGTAGTTTGTAGTGAAGAAGAGATGTTGACTTGTTATAGTTCATTAGTAGAAAGATGTTAGGTTTCATTTTAAGAACAATATAATACACACTGGTCAATACAATTTGCTCATAGAGAGAAAATCATGGTTGCTCATACCTTAGCAAAAAAATATTTGTTTATAGAAGGAAAGAAAGTTTGAATTGAGGACTTCCCAGAATTTATTATGGGATGCCTACATAGAAATATCAATTGTATTGCATGATATATTAATGAAATGCAAGGTTTATTAAAAACCAAAAAAAAATCCTTCCGAAGGAAAATTAATTACTCAAATTCTGTTTGAAAAGCCCAATCTTTCAAGTGTTTGAGCTCCGGCCCAATCCAACTAAAGAGCTCTGGCCCAATCTTTAAAGCTATAAGCAACCTTAGCCCAGCTTCAATCCAGTACACTAGGGTGCCAACTCCAGCATATATACCACAGCTCAAGCATTTGAGTTGTAGGCTCAATATATAAGGTTTCTTATGCACTAATTATACAAATAAAGTTACTTTTTGCAAAGGTCTGTACACTCTCGAATTATTTGGAACAAAGTTTCAACGTCCGGTGCCAATAAGAAATATAGAGAATCATAGAATGTAAAAGTGCTGCACAATTCTTTTAAAAAATGTGAATAAATACCAACCTGACATAAAAAAAAATAATAATAATAATAATTAATTTTTTCATAATAGATCTCACTATTTTTTAAAATGATTGTATGACACTTGTACATTCCACAACTGTATCTAGTATTACTAAAAGATATGTGTGTATGTATGTAAGTGAAAACATCTCATCTCATCTCATCATTACAACTTTACCAACTTCCAATACAAAATAAAATAAATAATTCAACTTTTTCAAATCTCAAAATAAAAATAATATTAAAAAATATATTCTAACAATACTTTCTTTAACTTTTTAATTTTAATCTCAACTCACCTCATCTGTGAAAATAAACGAGCCAAGTTACCGCTTTTAACGAATTATTGACCACGTTCAATAACTCATCAAAAACCCCTTACACGAAAAAGGTTGAGGGAGTTAAAAGTAGTTTAGAAATTTAACATTCTATATCTTGGTATGTACCTAATTATTTAGAAGGTGATGTTAGGCTATCTAGATTCTCATAAATGTAATTAAAACCATGTTTTGTAACAAGGAAGAATATATATAATAGGATTTCCGGGTATATAATATAAGCTTCTCATAATTACTTTACGAGTAATGTTTCTATGCTCTCTAATTTATACCACTCACTTTACTTCCTTAACGTGGCACTACAATATTGTGCCACGTGGTTTATTAAAAAATTAAAACACAAATTATATAAACAGTTAGTCTACATACAGTTCTCATTTAAGAACTGCTCATGCAAATCCATATAGTTATGTTTAAAAAAATTAAAATTATAATAATATCTTTTTTAAAATGATGTTTTTTCTCCTTTTATCTTCATTCATCAATAGTACTGCACACGCAGTCCCCTACTCAGGACTACAAATAGAATTTCTTTTATATAAAATGATAGAGGAAATCTAGAGTTCTAGTCTTTCTCTTTTTATATTCTCTGATGTCATTTTGTTTTGAATATGAGTACTGCTACATCCACAAAGGAATTATACAAAAGAGATCCACAAACTGACAAGTAGGTTTCATCTGATCCGTTAGATCTATTTTACAATAAAAATAATTTTATAATCTGACGAATCACATCAAGCTATGCACATCAGTTTGTGGGAATGTTTTTGTTTAATCCCTTTGTGGCTAAAGTATTTCCCCAAAACATATATATTTTAAACTTTTAATTCCTAGTGTAGAAAACTACTTATTTGCGACCAGTTAATTCTAGCGAAATGACTATTTACAATTAAAATTGATTGTAAATGGTCTTTTGGTTACAATAAATTGATCACAAAAATCTATTTTTCTTGTAGGTCCGGTCTATTTTAAGTACTCGGACCTTCAACTCGTGGTTTGCTTTCAATTCCTAAATAGAATTTGTATGTATCTAACATATATTATAAATTCTTTTTTATCTATCCAAATAAAACCTGATTTTATTTCCTTTTTCTGTGGAATCAAATAGATACTTATTTTTTATAGGGAGATTTTATAAACGTTCATAACGAAAGAAACAAAAATAGATTTAGTAAATAATGATAACAAAATTCAACTTAGAGAAATTAAGTAATTAACAAAAAATAACCATAACAAATTAAAGATTTCAATGAGAAAATGCTATATATATAATTTAAAACCTCATCAAGGTTATTTTTATCTATTAAAGTAAAACAACTCTCCAGAGGTGATGGGAATGTAGATTTCAACCAACTGCAAAGGAATTCATATTCCTAGGAAAGTTGGGTTGGGTGAGAATCCAAATTCCCATTAACATTTGAAATTTCTTCATTTAAATGAGCCTCGCAACATTATTTATTCCTATCACATCTAAGGTCTTCTAAAGTGATTGCTCTCATTTTGGAACTTAAAGTGGGAGATCAATAGGTATATAAAGTGTGTATTACAATGTCTATATTTATTCGAGTGAATTTTTTGACCAATATATTAGTTGAGGTTTGAATAGTGAGTTGAGATGAGATTAGTTCAAATGATCAAAGTTAAAAGTTGAATAAAATATTGTTAGAATATTATTTATTAATATTATTATTATTAATGTAACACCCGGATCCAACCAAACTCTTTTTTTTGATTATTTATTTATTTTGTTATTTATTTATTTTTGTTTATTTTATTTTTTCTCCCCGCATGTTTATTTTTTTTCTTTCATTCTTTCCGTCTATAGTTCTTTTTTTCACCGTAGTGTTCCTTTCGTCCACGACTTGCACATACTCACGACTCTATTTTTCAGCTTTCACTCCCACACACGTCTCCCTCTTTTCTCTAGGGTTTTTCCATCGCCAATATATATTTATACGTACCTGCATGTTAGTTTACAAAGCCTATAACTGCCGCTAAAACTCCCACGGCAATCTCCACCCCACGCACGCACAGAAGCATCATCCACCACAAGCCGCCACCCTCCACAACTTCCATGCAGTACCGTCGCTGTCGCTACACCTCCACACCCACGGCGTTAGACCTCGTTTGCAGCCCAGTTACACGACCTCACCATCACAAAAGCCCACGCCCGTATGCGCTCAACCGAACAGAAACCACCCCCGTGTGAGTTTCCCCTGCACGACGGAAGCCTCTGGCCCTGGCCCAGCCCCTTGTGAAACCATAAGCCACCGTGCCCAGCCACACGAAGCCTCCGCCCAACGCCTCCCGTAGCCTCTGTTGCAAACCACGATATTCCCCTGTTTTTGCTCCCTGAAACAGAACCTCGGCCACCCCAAACTACCTACGCAACCCAGCCCCACGAAGACCCTTGACGCAGCACCTGAAGTAGCCGTAGCCTTCCTCTCCACCCTCGGAAATATCCCAAACAGTTGCCACCATCACCGACTTTCAGTGGGAAGCGGAAACTGCTGTTGCTCTGTTTTGAAGCCATGGAGACAGAGCATCCTCGTCCAAACCGAGAGCCATGTCTAGCCTCAGTTGGGCAGCGACGTCACAGTCAACGGCAACAGATAACGCCGGAGATTAAGCCTCCACCGCCCAGTGATGTCCAGCGCCACCGTCCGAAGCCCCATGCACGCCGCATGATGCGTACAACTCTCTCTCTCTCTCTCTGTGTTATTTTACCGTGAGCCACTGCGAACTGCCATCTTTCACGTCGGAAACCACCGTGCCCACTGCCCAGCCATCGAGCTCACCTCTGTCGACCTCCGCCTAGCCCTTTTGGTCTGCCGCGCGCCACCTCAGGCTCACGGTGAGCTTCATTCTCTCTCTCGCGCCGAGCTCTCTCTCCGCCTCTCTCTCTCTTTTCTACGTAAGGTTTCTCTCTCTCTCTCTCTAGCTGGTCTCTCTCTCTCTAACCAGTGTGCTGCCGCCGCCCCCACCACCGTAAGCAACCGCCCAGCTCGCCGCCTTTGTGCCCTCCATCGCTCGGTGAGTATGGCTCCATACGAAATTAATCTGTGACTTATGAACCTTTCTGTTTCCGAAAGGGGTCCCTTTTGTGTTTTGTTTAATCCCTATAATACCCTTATATCAGACTAGTTATAGTTTAGCATGATTTGGTTTATATATATTAGTAGGTTTTGTTTTAAAATACATTATTTTTATAAAGGAATAGAGAAAGATTTGAGATTTTATTAGTGATATTGTATAAATTTTTAAGAAGTACATAGTATGTGCAAAATATTATTATGCAATTTAGAAATGACTTAGAGTATAATAGTGAGGGGGATTAAGTAAATATTGATGGTTTTAGAAAGGATGATATTTTAGGAATTATGGGAATTTTAGGTTTTGTGGATTTAAAATAGGTTCTTTTAGTATTTTTAGGTTTAAATATCGAAATAAGTGGTTGATTGGAAATTTATAAGAATTACTTGATTATTTTATAGGTGACGATTGTTAATTGTTCGACATATTTGAGGAAATTTCTGAAAGGGCTAAGAAGTCCAGGTAAGCGGGGTTCCTATGCTAGGCTTTACACGAATTATTGAGACTGAGATTGATTTTCTGAAAACTTTGCATATTTTTGTGATGAAATGAGTACTTGGGAAAAACAAAACCAACCTCGGTCGTTTAATTGCATACTCATGAAATCTGTGTGGAAAAAGGAAAAATATGTTCTGACATGCATTGTGTAGACATGAGCTAAATTTTGTCATGTGGTTTCTGAAATCTGGAAAAAGAGTGATATTGAGAATATGAAAAGTTGTGCATTTATTTAGAAAGATGTTCTGGCTTTTGTGTTCAACGTGTGTAAACTGTCTGGTTCTGTTTTGGTACTCTGTATTATTTTGATATAACATCTGAAAACCTTTGGCATGGTGTACTGGTTTTCGTATCTGACTCTGTCTCTGCTTTGCTCTGCTCTGCTCTGTTATGCTCTGCTCTGTTTGGGTTGGTACCAACTTCTCTGTCTCTGAGTGCACCCACTTTGGAAACAAAGTGGTTTTATTGTGGTCTTTTCCTGTGTGCACACTCGGGGCTCCGAGAAGAATAAAGGAAAGATTTCACCTCTGTCTCTGCCTGGTTTGGCCACCGGGGTTAGCACAACCCTACCACGGGGGTGAAACATGGTCTCTGCTCTGTTTGATGCTCTGTTTTGATCTGATGATGATACTCAGTTTATGTTATGCCAAAGTATTATGGGTTGTACGTGTCTTAAAACCATCGCTCTGTTACTTTTGAAAATATGTTCTGTTCTGCATGATAACTCTGAAAAATATTTTGTTCTGCATGTTATACTTTGTAAATGCTCATGTTTGCACGCTAGCATATGATTTTTGCTTACTGAGTTGTTGATAACTCACTCCCTATCATTATAATATTTTTCAGATGATGAGGAGAGTCCAATTGAGGATCTGGATTAGATTGCTGAATGTGTTTAAGCTGAGGAGATGTTGTTAGAAGAAGGACTTCTGATATTCTTAGTTTTAATGTCTTTGAGTTTTATTTATATCTTGGGTTTCAGTGAGATTTATGAAATTATTGGTTGGGTTGTTATGACTACCGGGAGATTTCGAACTTCTTAGTTTATTTTAGCTACAGTAATGACTTTGTGGAGTTTTAAATGTGGTTGTTTAGCACTCTTGATATTGAGATTTGCTATTAAAGTTTTGGGTTTTCTTTTTTAGTTGTGTTGGAAAATAAGTTCTTAAGAGATAGGTAGTAATTCTCCAGGCCAACCGGGTTTGGGGCGTTACAGATTGCTCTCATTTTGGAACTTAAAGTGGGAGATCAATAGGTATATAAAGTGTGTATTACAATGTCTATATTTATTCGAGTGAATTTTTTGACCAATATATTAGTGGAGGTTTGAATAGTGAGTTGAGATGAGATTAGTTCAAATGATCAAAGTTAAAAGTTGAATAAAATATTGTTAGAATATTATTTATTAATATTATTATTATTTTGAGATTTAAAAATGTTGAATTGTTTATTATATTTTGTGTGAGAATTTTTTTATTCCGTTTGAATTTTGATCTTAACAGCATCAAATGCTCATAAATATTGTAAAAGTCACTAATTTTTATGTATTTTATCTCCCACTTCAGAGTGATTAACAATTTCACAACAAAATGAATCCATTTTAATATTTGACAGGAAGTAGTACTGTAAGTTTGATAACTATCAAAAAATCATATATTCTAATTAACATGTATATATATATATATATATATGCACTCCGATTTATAAGAAGCAAAAATCTTCGTCAAAATACAAGTGCTGTCGCTTACAATTAATGAACCAATACTCCCAACATTTCAAATCACAAAAGGTCAGGTTTCATGAGTTATTGAATAAAAAAGCATTGGAAAAATAACTTGGAAGTACTGAACAATATTACCCTTCAACGGGCATTAATATAATTGCAATTCACTCGAACTTCACCTTCATTCCTAGTAAGAACTTGAACATTTCCAAGCTTTGTCATAGATACCAAAAACTGGTTCTCAAACAAGAAGGGTTGAGATGCCATTGCTTCTACAAAAGGAGCAGTTCTTGGATCTGAGTAGAGGTCTTGATCTGTTGTTAACAATCCAGCCTTCCTCTTGAGATTTGTGTAGAAAACAGTGTCAAAAGTCCTCGGAGTTATGACATCGAGATAAACAAGGTCAGTTGAGTGCCTGCATCTCTTCTTCAACAGTTTCAAGTAATAGGTATTGAGAGAGGGATCAGGCTTTCTTGTTCCATTATAGTTATACAGCCTATTTAGAAATGGACCACAAGTTGATCTTCCAATGGTGTGTGCCCCTGAAAGAGTGACTAAATCAAGAATATCCAATCCTTTAGCTTTGAAAAGTTGGATTAAAGCTGTAACATTTTCATTGCCCTGAGGAACCATTTCGGCTTCTTTGGCTATAGAAATTCTCCCATCTTTACGCCCAAATGGGACTTCCCAGAATGGACCTCCAGCAAAAACAGTGGCATCTCTAGCTGCAGCTGTGAGAATATCAGCACAAGACACAGTTCTTGGACACTTCTTCTCGAGTGTTTCCTTGATGTCATCGATCATTTGGAAACCTCTCAGACTGCTGCTGACATATGCTGCCCTCTCGCTTCCTCTATAGTTCAACAGAATGGATGCATCACAGCCCTGCAATAATGCACAATTATTAATTTCTTTTTTCAAAAAAGCTACACCTACGTATAATTACATGATAAACTATTTGGAGATAATTTTGAACGTAAAAATTTAATCGATTAATTTATATTCTAGCATTAGCCTTACGAGAAATGATATTTACAGTCATAGAGTGATGCGCAAGCGCCGTACATTTTTTTAAAAAAAATGAATAAATATAGGACCCAGTAAATGAAAAAACTAATTTTTTAATAGTGAACCCAACTATTTTTTAAAATGAGTACGCAGCGCTTGCACAACACATGACTATATCTAGCATTACTCTATATATAACTCATGTCTAATATTTTTTTCTGAGAAAATAAGTTTATCTATATATCTCACATACACAGGCGCGCGAGCATCACACACACACATATGTATGTATGTAAATGTGTATGTATGTTTGTATAACATTTATACTAACTTATTATCTAGTGTAATGTAATTGGCCGGACATGATATCTTCCCTTTCTATGCAAAGTGATTTTCAAACTTATAATTAACTTCTTATTAAGGAAAATTATTAGGACTTTCATTTAATAGATAGAAACTGTATCAATGTTAGGTACATGATGTCCCTAAACTTACCCTAACAGCACAATCGTGGAAGTGCAAACGAATGATGCTGGCAGCCAAGGTGAAATCCTTCTGAATCCAGGCTCCTACTTTTTGCTGGATGATGCTCTCAGCCTCCGGGCATTTTTTAAGGTAGTAGCCTAAAGATAGGAAATCAGCCGGATTCCGGGAAACACCCTTCTTAGGAGCTGCTGCATTTATAGATTGAACGGCCACCAAATGATGAACAAGGATGAGAAAGATTGCCAAATAACAAAACTTGATCATAATTGATGCTGGAAATTAAAGAATAGTAAGCTGGAAAGGTGTGTGTGTTTGCTGAATTATGCCTTAGTCTGTTGTATAAATAGTTCTTGATATTTGATGCTGTTTTCCTGTTTAAAGAATAGTGAAAACGTGAGAGCCACTCTCCATACATAAGGTTGACATGCAAACATGTAGATTTGGCAAATCACTCTCAAGTCAAAGAATAATACTATATTTATTTAATTATATATATATATAATGTTTTTTGGGTTTTTAGTGGTGAAGACAGCATCAAGGGGAAGCCTCATCATGTGCTGTCAAAATGGGCTAACTGTAAAGTTTCAAGAGTGCTAGCTGTATTATTTCTCAAAGATATATGATATAAAATATAAAGTCCATTACCACTTTGTTTCATTAAAAAGTCAAATTATAGGAAATGTTTTAAGCTCCCAAACCTTAAACCAACAAAGTCGTGCATGTCTTTTCTTTCTTTCTTTCTTCAGCTATATCTTTCAAGGAAACTTTGGCAAGAGGAAGAACATTAATTTTCTACCGAATTGTAAGAGGAAAAGGAAATTAACGATAGATTTCAGTTCAAGGTGTATTGGAAGTCCTGCAAAATAAAGAAAGAATGTGACCACGAAGTCCTTCCTTATAAGAAATCTCTTTCAATGATGATTATCAGTAGTGACAATGTTTGAGGATGTATAAGAGACACATGATCATATCCCTCTAGGACTAGTAAGCTGTATCTCTGTGTGTCCAAAATCATTCTGAAGATCAGTCGTATATCACCTGATCATCAAGACTTTGTTGCATATTTCTTTTGATTCGAATGACCAATTTAATCATCTTAAATAGACATCATGCCAGCCTAGCTAGAAGGTCACGAACAATTAAGAGCATTTTTTTTTTTTTTACGAGAAATGCTAGCTACAATCAAAAAGATCTAAATCTCACGAAAGTAAAACTACAAACTGACGTGATTTTATATGATATTATATACGTTAGATCTACTTTACAATAAAAGTAGTTTTATAATAAAAATAATTTTATAATATAATTTACCATATCATGTCAATTTATAAAATATTTACTTTTTTTAGAATATCTTTGCCGGTTTTTTTTTTACGGCTATTCGCTTAGCTGTAGTTTTGCTTGGTCGGCCAAGTACAGAACAACACTAGGTAGCTTTCTCTACTTTTAACACTTCGTTCACTGCCGGCCTTGAACTATTACTGAACCGGCCTTCGAGACGGAAGGAACAAAAGCAGCGGGCTACATTTCACCACAGTCCAGTACGTATGTAACGATCGACATCCTTGTTGCCATTTCTGCCATAATTGGGAGACCTCCAGCTATTTACGTGTAATAATTCAATAAAAGTATTGACTATTGAAGACCTTCTCTCGATCATCATGTGTGCAACGTACAGCTCTAGCTAGATATCTTGATACATATGGAGAGATCAATAGGATGGGATTGGAGGCCGTATGTACGTAGTGGGCCTATTGACCAACCAAGTGAGGGTTTGATTCACTTTCAGTCCTTAGGTTGCTTAGTTTGCAGTTGATGTCGAACTTAGTCTATCAATTATGTCTATTTAACCATCGAAATTTAACCAATACTCGTCCTGACATAAGAGATATTAGTCACAAAATGAAGCAATCCAAGTACTTTCTCTCTCGTGAATGATATATAAATTAAGTACATAAGGATTGTTTAAATTACTTTCTTTCGCGGTTTAATGACTCGTTTGGACATTTGGAGTCTCTCAAGATTCTGTAAATAGTAATGAAATGGTTTAAGTTAAAATATTTTATTGAGTTTTAGGAAATAAGAGAGAAAAAAATTAAATAAAAATATTATAAAATTAAAAAACTGTTTGAATATAATTTTGTAATATTATTTTTGTTTTGAAGTTTATAAAATTTATATAGGTTTTTGTGTTTGAATAATAATTAGGTAATAATTGGATGAAAAAATTGAAATTTTGTAATTAAAAAATATTTTATGTTTAAGTGATATTTGAAAACGAAATTATGTGAAGTTTTGAGAATTTTGAGTGTTAGAATATTATCATACTTAGAATATAATCATAATATTCCAGTATGTATGGTAATATAACTTATTCTCTACTATATTTAGTTTATTATGTAAATCAATTTGTGTCAATTAGTATAATGGATTTATTGTATTTTCATTATTTATCTAGTCTCATTCATCTATAAATAGGATAGATGTTATATATTCAAGAACAATTGACAACAATAAAAATGTAGCCCTCAAATTATGTCTCCCTCCTTCTCTCTTCTGCTCTCATTTTTCTATTTTATTTTATTTTCTATATGGTATTAGTTAGAGTCATTGGCTAACGTCATGCTCAATTCTGTGAACTAATTATTTTAAAGTTCTTCCGCTAGCTTTATTTCTTACAAAATTTTCTCAATTACGTCCCCTTTTCAATATAGTTTTCCTCATATTAGACCACCAATTGACTGCACTAGCTAGTTGTCATCAGCATTTTGGCATCAGAGTCATCGACTTCATAGTGTCTCTTGCAACATTTTTTTCATTTGTGATAAATCTCATATTCAATGTATTATTTAGTATTTTTTTCCATTCACCACACGTTCTCCATAGGCTTCCTATGCATTTAACAGATCACTTTCGTTATAAGTCTCATATTTAATGTATTATTTGGTGTTCTTTTCTATTCACCACATGTTTTCCAAAGACTTCTTACACACTTAACGAATCGTTGTTCGTGAGAAGTCTCATATTCAAAGTGTTCTTTGGTATTCTTTTCATTTACCAGACGTTCTTTAGAGGCTTTCTACACACTAATTAACATATCATCATTCATGACAAGTCTCATATACAACATGTTCTTTTGTGTTCTATTCCACTCACCATACGCCCTTCAAAGGCTTTCTACGTAGTTAACGGATCGCTGCCCTCATTTTCATCATCAATTTCGTACATCGGTTTGTTTCTGCCCACCATCCACTTGCGCCACAGAGACACCTTTTGTGGGTTCGTCAATCAGATCCACAAGTCTCACCCACCTGGTTGGCAACTTGATTTTATCTACAAACTCAAGATGACGTCTTCATCATCATCCTGAGTTTAAGGGACATGTTAAAATATTAATATATTTAGAATATACTCATAATATTCTAGTAGTAATATGACTTATTCTCTACCATATTTAGTTTCTTATGTAAATCAATTTATAACAATTAGTATAAGTTATTTATTGTATTTTTATTATTATTTCTCTAGCTCCATTCGTTTATAAATAAGGACAGATATTATGTATTCAAGAATAGTTTACAATAGCAAAAATGTAGCCGGCCTCAAGTTTTGTCTCCTTCATTCTCTCTTTTGCTCTCTTTTTTCTATTTTATTTTCTATATTGAGAATTTTATGGCTTATCACTGCGTCCAAACGCCCCTAAATCCCTCTCGTCCAGTTCTCAACCAGTAAACTACTATTATGATTAGACCCAAATAAAAAAACCACTTACAACCGCGTCCTCTGCCCTTTGTTATTCAAACAAAATATCCATTGAAAACCAAAATGTTAGCCTATGCTTTCAATGCAAGGCAACCAGATCAGGTTCGATCCCTAAGATTCGCAAGTTCAAAAAATGCAATCAGTTATCCTACATGTGACTTTTTTTCTTTCCCATAAATATTAATAGTCACCTCTGCCATGATTGACATGTTGATTTTCTTTCCTTTTTTTTTAATTTATTTTGTTCTTGAAGTGTATGTTCATCGTGATTTCAAGAATAAAATTTTAAATTTAAAAAATCTCTTGTTTAATTTTATTTTATTATTATAATTTTTTATAATTTTTTTAATTATAAAATAAAAATAATATTAAAAAATATATTTTAATAATATTTTATTTAATTTTTTAACTTCAATTTCAATTCATTTCATCTCTCATGTTCAAAAATAAACGAGATTAGATTCCTCCTGTTCCTGAAGCCTCAGAAACTCCAATATAGTTACGGCCCCAAGAAAGCCTCCAGAAAATGATCATCATATATCTGCAAACAGACAAAAGAAATCCTAAAATTATTCAAACATAAGTGGGGTGGCTGTTAGTAGTTAGGGCTTGTTTTGTCCGAAAAGAATGGAACTACTTTATTGATGGGGATTTTCATTGTTGGCTTTATATACCTAAGAAAGATGAAGAATCTTTTTTCTTGGCATAAGGTTAAATATTTGCCAAACATAATAAATTATAATACACCTACTAAGAGAATTTTACTGACAAGCTGTTGGCCGCATCCTCAATTTGTATAATTGGTTGCTTTTCTCTCTTCTAATTAATTTATTTGCACCATTGCTAGCTTTAACTTCATTTTCATTTTCCAAGATCAAACCGAGGATAATGGAAAAGAGAGAGAACTCATGGTATGGAAATGTCTTGATCATCTTTAGTGTTAATCATGTACAAGAGATTTGAAAACATTTAAATATCTTATATTAGTCATGATAGATACCGTCTTAAAAAGTAGGACCCATTATAAAAAGAGTAATTCTACATATAACTGTAAAATGTATAAACGCTGTTTAATCGTTTTGAAAAAAGAGTCGAGTATACTATAAAAAAAATTAATTTTTTTCATGTGAGTTATATGTTTTATTTATTTTTAAGTGATTACGCAGTGGTTGCATAATTCATTATTACAAATATTTTTCTCTTATAAAAATAAAATTTTTTATAGTGATTTCTAGATTTGTTAATTTTTTTAAAAAAAATTGGTATGTGAACGTTGCATACTCGAGAATTGTGCAATCGTAAATTGTACAATTGTGGTATAATCATTTTGAAAAAAATGAATAAAATATGAGGCCTACATAAAAAAATTAATTTTTTAATAGTAGACGTCACTATTTTTCAAAACGATTATGCAGCATTTACACACTTTATAATTAGATGTAGAATTACTCTCCAATCTTATATGAGCAGCACGAGTTGGTCCCGATAAAGAACTGAAAAAAAAAATCACAATATCATTAAAAGAAAAAATTCTAAATCACTAGGTAAAAATATATATATATATATATATCGGGACAAATCCTCGGTAATTTACTCGGGTGATTTAGCATTTCTGATCTTATATTCTCACATGGGTACGTACATGTCAATCCCAAATGAAAAGATGACTTATGGCATTTAATGATTTGGGATCCACAAATGTGTCAATCCCTATTCAAAATTTTAAAGAGACATAAAATTCAATGAAAAGATTACCAATGGCATTTAATGATTTGTGATCCACGTGGACGGTTTAGATGAGATATAAAATTATCATTTTATTTTATTTTATTTTATTTTTAAATATAATTTAAATAAAAAAATTTTAAATTAATTATTACAATTTTTTCAAACTTTTAAATAAAAAATAATTCCAACTTTCTCAAATCTCTAAATAAAAATAATATTATAAAACTATATTATTATAATATTTTAACTTTATAATATTTTTTATTTAAATTTTTCTCTCTTTTCTCAAAATCCAAAAAATACTCAATTCAAACTATTCACTACTATTCACAAATTGAGAAATACTAGTATGCCGCGCCTAAGTTTACCCCATCACTTTGACTGCTCATGTATTTAATTTTTTTAATTATTTTTTACTTAATGATTAAGAAAGTAACTTTTAGTGTATTGGTGTATTTTTATCTTTTAAAAATATTTAAATATGTTAAAAAATATGAAAAGAAAAAGAAGAAAAAAATAAAAAGACAAATTTGTGCTAAGTAGCATGCCCAACAGTCATTGGTGAGCGTCAGTCTAACATTACTCTCACAAATTATATTATTACTATTCATAAAATTTACATCTCACCTCATTACCCAAACAAATTAATACAATCTGCATAATCCTAATTAAAAGTTCAACCACCCATAACCAATCAACTTGTTGTTGGGTCATAAATACAATTTATGTTACTTAAAATAGACCAAATTAACTGAAAAGCTACTCGAGCATTCTTTAAATGCCATAGGTCATCTTTTCATTGTTAGGTTGAATTGGCACGTCCTTTAAGTATCTACAAAATTTCATCATGACCGTCAATTGGGAGGTGGTTACCTTCATCGATGAATGGATTCTATTACAAATTGACATACAACGGAAAGCAAAATAAGGAAAACAATTCTTCTACTTACAGTCGCTTGACGCAAGCGGTGGAGATCGCTGACACCATGTCAACCGACGAAAAAAAAAAAAAAAGACAAAGACAAAAGGCGTGAAAGTAGAAAGAAGAAAGATAAAACAGTGCTTTCAGATTTCATCTAGCTTTCTTATTCGTGTTCAATCGTCTGTAACCCATCAACCCATGCAACCCTACTTTCCTCCTTTACATCCCAACCAAATCTACTTGATTTGCATCAAAGTTTTTGAGGTTCCAGATTCCTTGGCTCTCCTTCACCATTATAGTTCCTCATAACGGCCATGCGAAGAAGCAGAGAAAAAGAAAGCACATACATTATTTGAATCTTGCACCCGAAGATCTCACAAATCGGATTTTAAAAGCTTTTAACTTTACTTTCATTGATTAGCCAAACAAACAGTGAAGTTTAAAAGCAAGCTAGAGAGCAGAGATCCTCCTAAAAGCAAAAGCGATAGAGACTAAACATGGGAGGTAGAAAAATGGGGTTCAGCATGAGTCTGAATCTACTACATCTCGTAGCCATGGTGGCCACCAGCATCCTCTCCCTCTACCATCTCTCCTCCACAATTCAAACCTCTAGGAAATCCCCAGCTCCACCTCATGTCCCTGACCAACTTCTTCACTAGCTAAACACCATACGCGCCACCATCAACTGCCTCACCCGCCTCCAACCCACTCCCAATCCTGCCACCAAAGGCGCAACTGCCACTACCACCATACCATCGGATCTCCTCCTCCACTCCCTCCTCTCTCACACCGCCACCTCCTGCCACTACCACCCAGACCTCCTCCACCGATATATGAATTATACCCCATTCTCTCTCTGCCCCCAAGACTTCGATGGGCTGGTTGAGTCCCTCATCATGCGTGGCTGCCATCCATTCCCTCACCGCAGATGCTTTTCCAAAACCCCACTGAAACCCACCTCGTCCCTTTCCCACAACCTGTTCTCTCATTTGCTACCGGACCAAAATGTTGTGTGGAATAAATACAATGTGAGAGTCTGCCTTGTGCTCTCTATCCATACTCTGCATAAGGGTAATCAACTCTAGAATAATATTTACAGCAAAAAAGTGCAGCCACGTCTTCAACTAAGGTCTTAGAATAAAATTTTCCTTTATCAAAAAGTTGCAGGCCCAGGAAGCCAATTTGTTGAACTGCCTTGTTAATGGCTGAATCATTTTTGGAGTCCATTAAATCACCCAATGCATACTTCAAAATAAAATTTGTAACTGGCACTTTCACATCTTTGATGCAGACTTCTGAATATTTTTTATGTCCTCCCTGTTCATGGAAAAGTCATTTAAGCCAATGCTAAAACCTTCTGCAAATATATTTTCCATCAACAAAGGCTGTAAAGAATTGAAGAATTTTAAAACCTCTTCAAGACCCTCTCAAAGAAAATTGATGTCAGAATTTCATTAACCACAACCAATATAACATCACTATTGAAGTCAATTTTCAAAACGTCACTCTGACTAATCAGGTATGTTTCCCCACAACAGTCAAAGCATGCAGGCAAAGCAGCCCAATAAGGGGCAGCAGAATGAACCTTCAACAAAGCAAGCCGTAGAAACTAAGGGAAGACGAAACTAAGCTGAAGACGAAGGGCAGCAATTTGTGGTCTCGGACTTCCATCAGTCGGCTGAGGGAGGGAGGGCAAAGGGTTCGAAGGGAGGGACGTGCCGTCGAGGTTTCTTCGATGCTTTGAGGGGATGGACTCACTGTCTTCGACAGGATGCGCTTCATGGAAGGATCGAGAGAGGGAGTTCTTGAGGAGGGGGAATGAGGAAGAGAGGAAACGCAGAGAGGGAGGGGGACTTAGGAAGAGAGGAAACGCAGAGAGGGAAATTGAGAAGGGGATGCCTCAAACGGTGCGGTTTCAGTGTCTTTGTTAAACGAAATAGTGTGTTTTTTTTTCCACATTGGCACTGTTTATGCACAGACTGTATGGTCGACTGTATCCAACATTTTTGTAAGGAAAAACCCTTAATCAAATGGGCTACTTGAATCATTAAGATGGGATACATGAACAAGAAATTTGGCAAAAAAGCAAAACAAAACTCATTTGCAAATCCTACACTAGAAAATTGAACTTCCTTTAAAAAAATCCAAAAAATACTCTAATTAATAGACATAAGTTTTGAAAATACTCTAATTAACCTAGAAAAATTTTAAAAGTCCATAAATTTTGATTCTACAAGAAAAAGATTATTTACGACAAAAACGATACTCATTTTAGTTGGAAATAGTGGTAATTTTCTTATATGGTTATAAACTTAAAACCATGATTGTTCACCTGACCCGACCCGAAAATCCATATTCCGACATGACTCGATTTAGGTATATGCCAATTACTCGATTAGTTGTTTGAAACAGGTTTCAGAAGAATCGGGTGTTCCAACCCGACCCGATTACAAAGGACGAAAGATTCAACTATATGCTTCATTCAGAACCAACCTATATTGCCCACAAGATGCTCACTTTAAAACTCTGAAAATGAAACAAATCCACATCATCTTCAAACTAATGAATCAAAACACAAACCTCCAAAAGCTACTACAACAAAACCAACCCAAAAAACCACAGATCCCATCCCATATCATAAGTGTCAAAATTCGAAATCTAGCAATTACCAAAACTAAAAACCAACAACCTTCTTATAACCCCTAAAACAAAATTAATTCTCAAAACATACAAACCCATTTCAATCCACTAAGCTCGAAACGAGCCCAGAAACCAATAGGCTCCAAATCATGCCTCAAGCAAAAGCAAAACTTTTAAATCTATTAAATAAAAAACCAACCATCAATAAAATCGAAACTAAAACCCACAAAATCATACCGAAAGATAGATATACAAACCTCTTTTTTCATATCAGCCTCAATTCCTAACTATCTCAATGGCGAATAGCAGTCTGGCCACGTGATCTAACTCGAAGGTCTCGATTCTTGGAGGCCAAACCTGGGGTTTCGAAGCAAAGGAAGCCGTGGCGCTAGTAAAAAATAATTAGATAAGATGAATTGAGATAAATTAAAAAAAATTTTATATCTAAATTGGACCTAAATGGGTAGGTTTGTTCAAAAACTGGGATAAGGTACGGAACGGGATTTAATTGTTCAGCCCTACTTAAAACAATAACAACATTAAATACATGTTTTCATTCTAGCCGAAAAAGAAGATTGGAAAAAGAACAAAAATAACAATAAAAATGAGCTTTTAGGTGAACATATATATATATATATATATATATACTTGTACGTACAATAATAGGTTACAATAATAGGTACACAATAAATGGAATTGTACCCTTTCCTTTCCTTTTTTTTCCTCGGATCCTCAATAATTATATATATGTATATATGTATATATAACTGGGAAAGAAAAAGATCATGAGTTGTATCCCTTATGTTAAATGCAAGACAACAAAAGAAAGCAAGCATTTCCCTCCAATATTGATGAGTAGTACTAAGCTGCAGGCACAATAATGCAATGATGATCCGTGGCGGCCACCAATTTGAACGTTTTCTGGGTTCTAAAAAATCTGCATGAAAGGTCATATTCCAATAACTCCCATGGCTGCCTATGTGTTTGAACCTCCTCTAATGATAACGACCTTACACATGCATGCCGTTTCTTTAACTTTATAAGTTTATGTAGGGACAATTTCTGAAAGGCTCTGTTGAGTGCTAGGTTGTGCATCATTTTCCGCGCCCATAAAACTTGTCTATTGTCACCATCATCATCTTATAAATTTGTATCTTGGGATCATAAGGAATTACTCATGGGTACTCCAATCCACCTTCATTTTGTTGGATATAGGGAAAGTTGGTCCATTTCATCATAAATTACATAATTATTATGATCATGTTGAGATTTTTTTTTCCCTCCCACGTACTTAAATTTTTTGAATAAATGTTAATTTTACATGATATCAAAATAAATGTCATGAATTCAAATTCTTATTAATATACATTTTATCTCATTTAATTAAATATTTTACACACATGTTAGCTAGGCATATATACTCATTGAAAGAGAATCTGACCCACACGTAAAGAGTAGTGTTAAGAATATAATATAAATATTATGTATTTTATTTTATGGGAAAAATAGATTTAATGAAACTAAAAAGATAATGGTATATATGCTGGATGGGAATCCTTACTAATATAACAAAATAATCATTAGAATGTGGAAAATAAAAATAAATCGAGAAATGAGTTCTAATGATTTTGATTCTATAATTTCCCAAATTGTGATCGAGAAAATGACCTCATCAGTCATCATAAAGGTGATTTGTCGTCTAAAGGATAATTCATCAACATTAATAGCTAGAGTCTGCATTTAAACTATCTGTATTAATTTGAGGTGGTGGTGGTTGAGGATATATCTCCTCACCCGCAATTTTGTTGCATAATAATTAGTGGAGCGTGAAGGTTGTAGCTCCCAAAAAAAAAAAAAAAGTATTTATGGAGTCAATTTTTTTTCATTTTTGGGTTTTTTAATTTTTATTTTTCTTTTATTATTTTTCATGAAAAAGAATATTTAAAAAATTATAAAATACCAATATATTTTATTATTGTAGCATCCACTTCATATATAGTACTATATTCGATCGGTATGTTAAAAAATATATATGTTTGCAAACAGATTTATTCTTCTAATGAAACAAAGATATATAGTTGCCCGGCCCTCTTGAAGTTAACATATATACTCATCAATGGAGGAGCAGGCACTAATTGAGAAATATTTTATCATTTCTCATTAAAAAATCACACCAAACCATTTATTAACACCGCATGCACGTACGTACATATGTAGAGAGATAGATCATGATCAGAGAATAGAATCAAATCTGAATAATTCAGATTAATGGCCGATCGAAGCCTCTTGGAAAGAAAGAAGAAGCTGGCTATTAGCTAGCTTGTAGTTCATCATGTGGGGTCCTTAAACATTTATATAGAAACAAATAAAAGAAGAAGAACACATGCATGAAAGGGATAGAATATTATGCATGGCAGATTGACATTTCAGAAGCAAGCATGATCGATGTATGTTGTTCGATCGTTAGAATAATGCAAGTGTCAGCTTACATAATCACATGGGATGTCCCTTTCGTGCCATCAGTTTATAATGCCAAAGGCTGATACGTGGTAGCTACCTAGCTTGCTTGCTCGCTATAAATATATACATATATATATTTATATATTATTCCAAGCCCTAACCCTAAAAACGAAACTTCAAACCAATTATTAGCATGCAGCAGCTCATGTGCTGGCCGGTGATCATCAATGATATAAATATATATATATATATATATCATGCATCAAACCACCCACAAAAAAGTAGACCTATTCATCCAGGCCAGATTGTTTTTGACCCAATCCAGAATCCGATTATTCGGGTTTTGGCTCGGAACAAATCTGGGCCGGTACCTGTATAGAAAAATTTGAGTAAACTCGTTACCCGTTTTTTTTTTCGGTTTGAATATTTTATTTTTTTATTTTTCTTTCTAGCAACAAAATGGATAGAAACTTAAAAGAAAAATACATATTATGTCCAATGAATCATCTATTTTATGTTTTTTTTTTACTCTATTCTCCATGTGGTTTTTTATTGGTAGTTAAGGAATATTCAGGTTTTGATTTAAAAAATTAAATAAATAGAGTCTGAATGCTGCATCAACATCTTTTCATGAAAAAATATCCATAACATGTAGGCTTTGACTTAAAAAAAAAATAAAAACCCGGGTGCAACCCGGAACTCGGGTTCCGGAGTTTTAAAAACCGGTTTCAATGCAGGTTCTGGCACATGTTTGATTTGGGCTAACCCAGTCCTGGTTCTAGGCCGATTTTGGAACCCGGGTTCCCGGGCCGGAACCCAGATGAATAATACTACAACAAAAGTAGACAATGGATTAGGAGAATTGAAATATCAAGTTCTCTATTAATTCTTATCTTTTAAATTTGGGGTTTCAAGTCAAAGAGATTCACTACGAGAAAAATGCTTATTAGCAATAGTCAGTCTCGTCACAAATACTCGATTTTCTTTTAGTGAGAGATAAACACATCAAGTAAAATTATATATATTACATCATTTGTAATATTTATATAAATTATAACAATAAATAATATTGTATGATCAACTTTATATATCTATATATCTCTCATATTTAAAAGACAAAAAAACTCTATGGACAGGTGATTCTCTTTTTTTTCTTTTTTTTTTTATAAAACGGATGTTACCCTTCATTAAGAGATGACTTACAAAGTTGACTTGAAAAACAAGTCAATTACAATCATTAATATCTTCCCAATACATTTTCGTGATTGACATGGTCTAGTCTAGGCAGTAAATCTCTAAAGACCTAGATTTTAGAGAAAATACCACATCTGTCCACGACAGAGATTACAAAACCCCATACCCCGACTAAGCGGGGTAGGGTATACCAAACCCCGTCAACGCGGAGGGGGACTAATACTCTATTCGGACCAAAGTCCGAAGGTACTACTTTTTTTGAATTTTTATTAATCTAGAAACTACATTACACAAAGAAAACTACAAAAAAAAATACTGCACCAAAAGAAAAACAGAACACAGAGGCTGTTGTGGCGCGTGCAGTACACATGCTACTCTGAAAAGGGAACCGACAGTCGACCTTGGAGATCCCGGACTCACATGAGTTAAGTTTTTTCCACTTGGTATAAAAAAACCAAAAAAAATGGCATGCATGCATATGTAAGTGATCTCATCTCTTTATATAAAATATTACTTCCATCAAAATTTAAGTCCCTTACTTTTATCCATGCATGCATGACATAACCTAAGCCGGACCGTGTTATAATTTTTTATTATTTTTTTAAATTATTCTTGTAAATATATGTTCTTTTTGGCCTCTAGTGAATGGACAGTAAATATAAGGTAAAACCTGGCTGTGGTATCAAAGGGATCTAGAATTGATAAGATGATAATAATAGAAAACAGTGTCTCATTCATGATTCATGCATTTCACACCTTTTTCTTTTTGGGGTAATTAGAGTTGATCGGACATT
This sequence comes from Juglans regia, assembly GCF_001411555.2. Taxonomy (NCBI): domain Eukaryota; kingdom Viridiplantae; phylum Streptophyta; class Magnoliopsida; order Fagales; family Juglandaceae; genus Juglans; species Juglans regia. The sequence continues at coordinate 13,545,121 of NC_049915.1, read as the reverse complement.
TTGTCTTTTTGGGTTCCAGCTTGTGAATGCGCACCTAGATGATGTAGTATCAATTGGTTGGTAAAACCTAGCAATGATGCCACGTGGGCCAAGAATATATAATAATAGTAGCAATGATGTCACAGTTAATTGTAAAATTAGTATTTGATTTTCAGGATTTTAAAAATTGAGATCTAGCTATCTGTTTAACTTTTATAAAATTAGAAATTCTATCTATCAATTACTATTTATTTTTATAGGTTATATTTATAATTTTTTTTATAGAGTATAAAAATATTTTTCATGAACATTGATATTCATAAGTCCACACATAACACATCACAATTTTTTATTTTTTATTTATTTTTTAAATTCTTTTTGATTTTATTCTTTTTAAAATAATTTAATTCTTCTACTCATCATCTATATACCACACATTTGATAAGAAAAAAAAAATTAAAAAAATACAAAAAAGATAGTGCGTGGCGTATGAGGCTTATGAATAGAATTTTTCATTTTTATAATATGTGGGTGTATTTTTCATAGGGTGTAAGGTATGAGATAGTGAATAGTGATTGATAAAAAAAAATTCTTATAAAATTGATATTTAAATTTTAAAATACTTGTAATTAGATCTCTCAGTCAATCTCGCACTAATCTCGCCACGTTGCAACGTTTTCTAATGGGAGATTGACTAAAATATCCAATTGCGAATTTTTTAAAATTTAAGTATCAATTTTGCGAAAATTGAAAACCTAAGTCTAGACTTGTAAAAACGTGAAAACTCAAGTAGTACTAGTTTTACAATTAACCCCATTTTTTAATACATCATTTATGATTTTAACTTTGAATAGATGGATATAAACACAATATCTTTACAAATTTATATAAAATAGAAGATGATATGCAACATTTAAAATTAAATCAACAAAAGGATTTATTTTAAATAATAGTATTTTAATAAAGTGATAATAGTCTTTAGGATTTGTCATTGTAGTTTTAAATTTAAAAGTTAAGTACACAACCCTTATTATTTAAATTGAGAGTACTATTTTTATAAAACGATATTGTTTTTATAAATTATTTATAAAAATCATGTTCTTCAGTATGTGTATCAATTTTCTTAAAAGTTTGGGTTAATTACACTTTATCCTTTAAACTTTTACTCAATTCATAATGTACCTCCAAAATTAATAATTGCATCAAACTGGACCCGCTTATTTTCAAAACTTATCAATCTCTCCCTTCCGTCTACCAGCACCGTTAAATGTAACAGAAAGTGTATGCATGTGTTGCTTACGTGCATAACATTTACTGTAAAGATATAATTTTCATCTAATTTATTATCATTGACCATATAAAATATAAAATAATATATGATATCAATAATTGTTAATAATTATGCATACTAAAGAGTAAAGTTTAAGTTAGTAAGTAGTAACCATCAATATCATAAATATAGTTATAGCAAAAAAAATTAATTGATAGCATTTATTATTTTATATAATTTATGATTTATTATTAATTGATAGCATATATTATTTTATATAGTCAATGATAATAAATTAGATAAAAATTACATCTTTACAATAAATGTTATTCACGTGAGTAACAATACATGGAAACACTTTATATTACATTTGACAATGCTAATAGACGGAATGGGGGATTGATAAATTTTGAAAGTAAGCAGGTCTACTTTGATTCAATTTTAATTTTAAAGATAAATTATAAATTGAATAAAAGTTCAAAGAGATAAAATGTAATTAACCTTAAAAGTTAAACATGCTTGTTAAACATCCAACTATCAGTCAACGTTACTGTTTGTTTCTATTCTTATGACAAGCACCAAAGCTCTGTGATCTGAATTTACATTGCAGCACCAACTCTTTCTCAGTCGACTCTAACAGTACATGTGCATGCATTCCGCCTCCTCCTAAAAAAGAAAAGTAGAAAGTAAAATATATATATATAATGGGGGGAGGGCTAGTCTCACTTTCAAGCAAGGTTTCGTATTCTCTGACTCTGTGAAATGAGGCCCCCCCGGCCCGCTCTCTAATATTCTTGCCAATATAACTCAGTAAGGGGCCCACATTCCAAAAATTCCAAGGATATAATAATTTCAACCCATCATCTATTATCTACTCTCAAAGTTATGAAATTATTAGTTGTTTTAAAAGTTTAAATAGATGAAAATATGAATATTTAGGTCTCGTTTGGAAATCCATCTCATTTCAGAATTTTTTATAATTTCTTTCTCAAACATCACTCAAACGTAAATATTTTTAAATTTTTAATTTTTAATTTTTTCATATAACCATTAACTAATCATTTATAAATTTTTCAAACTTTCAAACAAAACATAACAAATTATTCAAATCTTAAAATAAAAATTATATTAAAAATTATATTTTAATTTTATAATATTTTTATTCAATTTTTTCTCTCTCATTTTTTAAAACTAATAAAATATCTCAAGTTATTTCACTATTATTTATATATTTTTCATTTCATCTTATCTCATTCTCCAAATGAGGCCTTAATAATTTGTATTTTATTTTAACATTCATCCCCATGTATAGACCAAATTATTTTTTAATGAGTAAACATAACACATAGAATATTTAATTAAATAGAATAAAATATAAAGTCAGAATTCGAATTTAGGTAATGACGTGAAGTAGATTTAATTATTATATTCATTCGCAAAAGGTAACCCCAAAAATAGTAGTTAGTTCGTAACCATAAATAAGATAATATTTTCACCATACTTTAAAATATTAAATAATTAGCATTATTTATATAAATATATATATCAATTTAATAATTTGACAATATCCCCTGATAAAATTAGATTACCAAGTACGTATCCATACTTCAAAATCACGTAATACTTGGTCCTGAATTTTACTTACGATGGTCAACATGACGTCATTTGTAGTAAGACAATCTTCAGAAAAAGCGATCCATTGGTGTAACAAGTTTTGAACATTTTGATTTTTTTTTTTAGATTCCAGAGTTGGGGAATTTAGTTGTGTGCGCTACTAAACCAACGGCTCAATTGTATTATTAATATATGAAAATTGTCTTATTAATTCTTTTTATGTCCTCTCTCTTATAAAGTACAGGGAGAGAGAGAGAGAGAGTGCAAGAAAAAAAAAAGCTTTTGTGAACATAAATATATGAAAGCCACTAAAAAGTGTTATTGTAATATCTAGACTTTCTTCGACTTAAATTTTATCATTTTCAATCACATATATTATATAACATATTTAAATAATTAGTATATAATATATATATATATAATCACTTAAAATATGTCGTAGTAAGTGTAGGCACAAAAAGCAACATGAGAAATTATATTTGCAGTATTAGGGAGTGCACGCCCAACACACCCACTTTGAAAAAATTAGATAAATCTAAAACTTAAAATAAAAAAATTATTTTTTTAATAGTATTTTCTACTTCTTTTTTTTTTTTACACATTTTAAAACTGTATCTAAAATTACTGAAGCTATATAATATGGGGATATGAAACTCAAGGGAACGAATTATAAATGTAATGTCATTTTCTTTTTCCTAAATGGCTGAATGAGCATTTGTTAAAAAAAGTTTGGCATTAATGGCGGAAAGAAAAGAGGATGAAGTTGGTCTAAAACGGTGGCTTTTGGATCATTAAACTAGATTTAAGAATGACATGTTCTTGAACTTGAAAGGAATTCTATAATGGAGGAGGGAGGTCTGTTCTGACATGTCAATTTAAAAGTAGTTCTTTTCCCGGAGTTATGAAAATGGAAGGAAGAAAGAGCATCATGCACATGGCAGACCTCAACCTCCCCCCCATGTTACAAGTTCCCTCCCTTTTATCTGTCCCCACTTTTCCCCTTTATAAAACCCCCACCTGCCTCCCCTTCCTCCTCTGCCACACATCCACCCTCAAAATCACACTCCTTCCTTCCCTGACTTCAATTTTCCTGCCATTTCTTCTGCACCATGTGCAGCTCCAAGGCCAAAGTGACTGTTGGCATTGATGCCATTCCAAACCCCACTGTTGCTAGAATCAATGGCAGGCCGGTCCTTCAACCCACCTGCAATCTTGTTCCTAGATTGGAAAGGCGTAATTCATTGAAGAAAGTGTCCCCAACACCTTCCCCTCTGGCACCACCACCACCTCTGCCAACTTCTGCTACCAGTCCTAAAACCAAGGCTTTGCTAACACCTCCAATCTCTCCAAAGTATAAATCCCCGAGACCACCTGCAGTTAAGCGAGGGAATGACCCCAATGGCTTGAGTTTGAGTGCAGAGAAGATTGTCGTCCCAAAAGTTTCCACAAAAACTCCCACTTTAGAGAGGAAGAAGTCGAAAAGTTTCAAGGGTATTATTTATGGCGATGGAGCTGCAGTGAGTTGTGTTGGGGTTTCTCCTCTTGTGGAGGCATCCTTGAGTTACTCTTCATCTTTGATCACTGAGTCTCCAGGAAGCATTGCTGCGGGGAGGAGGGAACAGATGGCTCTGCTACAGGCTCAGAGAAAGATGAGAATTGCCCATTATGGAAGATCAAAGTCTGAAAAGTTTGAGAAAGTGGTTCCCTTTGATTCTTCGAGTGATATCACAACAAAAAACGCTGAAGAAGATAAGAGATGCAGTTTTATCACTCCCAATTCAGGTATGTAAACATTTGTACAATGATTCTTATTATTTTACTTTGAAAATGCTATGAGCTTTGCTGATCAATGTCTTCTTTTTTCATGCACAGATCCCATCTATGTCGCTTACCATGATGAAGAATGGGGAGTTCCTGTCCATGATGACAAGTAAGCCTCTCTATCCCTCTTTCCCCTCTCTCTCGCATTCACACACACGCCATGACTGATTTCCTATCTCTTATCTGTCATGCAGGATGTTGCTTGAATTGTTGGTCTTAAGTGGTGCTCAGGTTGGTTCAGATTGGAGCTCAATCTTGAAAAAACGCCAAGATTTCAGGTTGGGTTCTTTCTTTCAACTAACACACACAATGGAATTAGTTTTTGTGTCATATTTTCTCTTGAGATTAACAGATACAAAACATTTTTTTCTTGATTCAGGAATGCATTTTCAGGATTTGATGCAGAAACTATTGCCAAGTTGAGTGATAAACAAATGATGTCAATTAGTTCAGAATATGGCATTGACATAAGCCGAGTTAGGGGCGTCGTCGACAACTCTAACCGAATTCTTGAGGTAATTAAACTATTAAGGCATCCTATTTCATTCTACCTGAAAAGGATAAAAAGAACAGAAAATAGGAAAAGCATCAAACCACACAAACCATTGGTCCTTTTCACTCTTCAATCTGTCTTCAGTTCCTTCTTTTCAAGACCTTATGATCGATCACACTTCAAATGCAATTTTTCCTGGTTTAAATGGACTTTCAAGTAGGAAAGGACAAATCCAAATGCGCATTGCTACAGTATCTGAATCGATTGTCAACAGCTTTTTAAACTGCCCTGATTTTAAAAAGCAGGCCCCACATGGCCAGTTAAACTCTATGCAAAATGTGAAGAAATTTTTGTCATATTATATTGCAAAAAAAGGGATTTCCTCCAGTTTTCTAAACGTTTATTGTCATGCAAATTTTGCTGTCTCAGATTAAGAAAGAGTTTGGGTCATTTGACAAGTATATTTGGGGGTTTGTCAATCACAAGCCAATCTCCACTCAATACAAAGCAGGCCACAAAATCCCTGTGAAGACATCAAAATCAGAGAGCATTAGCAAAGACATGGTGAGGAGGAACTTCAGGTTCGTTGGTCCGACCGTGGTTCATTCGTTTATGCAAGCCGCCGGCCTCACCAACGACCACCTGATCACTTGCCACAGGCACCTCCAGTGTTCCTTGATGGCAGCCACCCGCCGCGCCGCCACAGAACCGGCTCTATAGACTCAAATGACATCAAAGAATGAGGGGAGAAGATAATCTAGAAGTGCTCAAAACATTGAAGTATGCAGATTGAATAGTTTGCTAACTATATTTTGGGGTTAATGGTTATGTACAATACTGAAAAGATAGTAATTGGATTCACTTGTGAGACGCTGTGACTTCTTTTTTTATGACTGTGTGTGTATTTGAAATAGATAATTTAGAAGAGATTGATTGTTAGGGAGTAGAAGGGATAGGGATATGGGTCTGGTGCAAAGGTGGGATCAGGGGCCAAGGAGATTGGAAGCAATTGGAAGGCAATGGCATGTGTTGGTGTCAGTTTGCTTTTTTTATTGCATGTGATCAACAAGACTTTGCATTATTTGGGTTTCCTTTAACAGCCTGTGTGGGATAATGGTAGAGGGAAAGTAGGACCACCTTTCCTTCTATCTTGCTTTGTTTTATTGAGTTGTACTTTATTTTTGGATTGTGGGGAATATTTATACCCTAATGTATCCTGGATTTGGTGTGGTTTTTCTGAGTTGTATTGATACATTTGCATGTGCTTTTATACTGTTTGCTTAATAATTTATACTTTTTAAGATGTTAACCACATAAAGATTGGTATCTTCTCCACTTAACCACTTTTTTTTCTTGCAAACATCCTCCGTTTTTTGTCTTTCTTCACTCCTCTCTCTCTCTCATTATCACTGCAATAAGTTGGTATATTTGAGATAAAAACAAAATCCATGCCTAAAAGTGATTTTTAGAGACTTTGGTTTGGATACCAAGATACTCTCCTGGTCTCATCTCATCTCATTTCAATATTTAAACACTACAAATACAAATATTTTTTAATTTCAAATTTTCAAATTTTACAAATTTTCCAAACTTTCAAACAAAATGTAAAAAACAAATCAACTTTTTTAAATACCAAAACAAAAATTATATTATAACAATATTTTAACTTTTATAATATTTTTATTCAATTTTTTCTCTCTCCTTTCCTAAAACTCCATAAATATCTTAACTTAAACTATTTCATTACTATTTACATATCATCTCATCTCACAATTCAAACGAGATCTAATTTAATTTAATCTTTACAATATCGTATGTTCTATAAAATGTTTGATAAGGACAAACCTTGTTGGATCAAGATCCCAAGACGTTCAAGTGGGAAACAGAGTGATATATGAAAGAGAAATGATAGTTGCAGTCGTGAGTATTCAAGCATCACACAATCACTTTGAAAAAAATGAATAAATGCAGGATCCACATAAAAAGAAAATTAATTGTTTTAATAGTAGACCCCACTCTTTTTCAAAATGACTGTACAGCACTTGTGCACTCTATAATTATATGTAGCATTACTCTGAAGTTCCTCGACAAACACCTTATTATATCACAAAAGTAAAAAGAAAAATTGAGTTTTATAACCAAAATCTTGATCCCCACCAATACCCTGCCAAAATGGTGTCATCTTAAATAAATCTAGAATCCGCATAAAAAGTTATTTTTTAAGAGTAATGCTACATACAGTAGTGGATTGTGCAAGTGCAGTACAATCGCTTTGAAAAAGAGTGAGATCTATTATTAAAAAATTAATTTTCTTTTCATGTGGATCCCATATTTATTTATTTATTTCAAGTTGATTGCGCGACGTTTGCACATTTACGATTATAACTATCATTTCTTATTTTTTAATAATACTAGTTAAGGGCAACGTGCGCTGCACGTATGCCCAGTTGTCTACTATTAAATATTGTAAGATGTATAATAGACAGTAAAATATGATCAATTTCAGATAGAATCATCGTGTAAAGTAAATCATCATATTATCACAAGCAGCATATGAATAAGGATTTTTAACTAAATCATTTCCCTTTTTATCTCATATTATAAACCCTAATATCAATGCTTATATCCAATAGTATTTTTACGAGTTTAAGATAAAATAATATATAATGAGAATCTTGGATCTTGTTAGGCAGCAAACTCAAGAATTGAATGCATTTAAATGAAATGTAACATCCATAAGCAAATTAAGATTATTTCTTCTACTAAAAATGAAATATTGTTTGGTTAACCTTATCAAAATCTCTTGTTTAAAAGACTAATGTTTCTATAATATTAAAAAATAATATTCTAACAATATTTTATTTAACTTTTAATTTTCATTTCAACTAATCTCATCTCAATTAGGATCTAAGCTATCAAAAAAAAAAAAAAAAAACTCAGTATCCAAACTCACCTAATCAGCAAAAGAGCAAAAACATAAGAGAACCGGATTTGATGAGAAAAAAGGAAAAGAGAGAGAGAGAGAAATTGATAAGAACATTGTTCATCCCTTACTTATTTTCAAATAAAAGTCTATTTGAAAATAGATTTTATTCCAAAATTTTCATATCATATCATATCTTCTTTTTAAACATAACTGAAATACAAAATTTTAAAAATAATCATTACAACTTTCTCAAAATTTCAAATTTCAAATAAAATATAATTTATCTTTTTAAATTTTAAAATAAAAATAATATTATAAAATTATAATCTAAGTGTCTGATAATATTTTAATTTTATAATATTTTTTATTTAACTCTTTCTCTCTTTCAATTATTTTTTATAAAATTTCATCTCATCTAACTCTCTCCAACATTATATAAATTTTCAGAGAAGAAAAAATTAAAAATGTTCTAATATATATTAACATATTCTAGACCATATTATTTAACACTACAAATAATGTTAAATTATTGCGTTAGTTCAAAGGCAGTTTAGCTTTTAATTTAAAAATGCAAACCAGATCATCTTAATTTACTTCAAAAGTTTTCATAACTCTTTTTAATATTATTAAAACAAAAACACTATAAAAAATAATAACAATAAAAAGCATTAATTTATTTAACATTTTCACATTTGGGTAAATAAAATAGTAATAATGACATATTATATTTTTAAATTATTAAGAAGTTATAATTTATTTCCTTATGAAAATTTGTAATTATACTAACCAATCTATTATTATTACTCTTAATAATTATAGTTGGATGCGCATGTTGTATATTTGTTATTTTCAAAATAAATATATAATGTGTCAGTTTTAAAATTCAAAACTACAGTGGTAAGTATTAAATAATTTAATCATATATTTTATAAAGTCTCATCCTTTACATTTAAAAAAAGGTAATGATAGGGTTACTACCCTATTACTACCCAATTACTACTCATAGTTAATTTCAAGTTTTTTATTTTTTTATCATTTTCTTTAAAATATTTTTTTAACATCCTTAATCGAAAAAATTAAAAAAATATATAATTTTATTAATAATCACTTCCTTAACCATTAAGTAAAATAAAAAATTAAAAAAAAATCAAATATAAAAAGAGTAGTAAATGAGTAGTAGGAGAGTAGTAATCCTATCATTTTCCTTTAAAAAAAATTAAACAAACTATAGTACATTAAAAATTATAGATCTACCTCAAATAGTGTAATTAATTTCAAGTTAATTAATAAACTATTCAATTTATCCAAAAATGAAAAAAAAATATTTAAGTTTATTTCTTAATAAATCATTAAACAAAAACCATTAATAAAAGAAAAAAATTAGATTTATACTGAAACTGTAACAATTCAATTCAATATTTACATAATTCAAAATTAAAGTAAATAAAACACAATAAAGACACAACGTTCCTATCAATAAAATTAAATTAAATTAAATTATAAAATTATAAAAAAAAAAAAAAAAAACAGAGCCGCAGCGGCTTGGATTCGTCATGGTGGTTAACGGCGGCACGATAGGAGCTGATATTGGAAGGGGAGGAACGCCGGACGGAGGGGAAGAGAATGGGTGGGGCGGTGTTGGCCATGCCGGCGTGCGGCGGAGCACCACTGGAGGCGATGAAGAATCGGACGGGTCGCGGCTTCGATTCGCTCGTGGCGATCAACGGCAGCACGAGAGGGGCTGAGATTGGAAGGGAATGGACGCCGGTCGGAGGGGAAGAGAATGAGAGCAGCGGTGTCGAGCACGACGGCGTGCGACGGTGCACCGTAGCAGATGAAGAAACGAACGGAGGAGAGGGGAGGAGGGGCTCGCGCGCGGGAGAGGCAGGGGCAAAATGGGAAAATTCCCAGTGGCAAAACCGTAGATTTGGAATAACAGTAAGGGTAAAATTGGAAAAAAAAATGTTAGACGAAAACACTGTTACAGACCTCTTCGCGCTTTATATATAAGTATATATCTATTTTTTTTCAAAAAAAAATATACTAAATTTATACACTTTAAAATTATATACATAATGATCAGTCAATATTATGTTCGAGCGATTCAACCGAGGTCCGATGGGAATAGTCCTTTTATTTTTGGGGGCGGGAGGAAAATCATAGTTTAAGATCATTAATTAGACCATTTGTGCATTGGCGTAACAACTCGACCCTAGCTAACTACCATTCGAGTATAAGATTCCAGTCTTGTACAGGTGAACTAGAAAGACTTTGACTTTTGTTAACGTCTTGACCACACTACCTCCAGATTTTAAAGCACACGGAGAAAGCCGTTACAATTTAATAAAGCGATCTCTATTGAATAAAAACCATAATTTATAAAAGTAATGTTATAGACAAGCTATAAATGTACAAATCTTAATCAAATGCTGATGGTTTGGTTGGCATAACTCCCAACCTTCAAAAGAGAGGTCTCGAGTTCGATACACCCTTTTAAAAAAAAAAAAAAATTGTACAAATTTTAAGTAAATTTTTTGTAAAAAAATAAATTTCACAAAAGATTTTTTTTACCCTTTTTATGTTTTATAAAAAAAATATATGTATTACTTGTATATTTAAGACTTAAATATATTATTATTCTTTATGAAAACATCTCGATGCCAAATTAACTGAAGTTGCAACAAATTACAACACATTGGTAAGAGATTTTGCAACAGAATAATGAGTAATGAGTTTTAAATAGATAAGTTTCATACAATTCTTTTATAAAAATATAAATCTTGTTAAAAATGATATTTTTTTTCAGGGAGATTTACTTTTTTTACGAGAAATTATATGAGATTTAGTTATTTAAAACTTGTATAAATTACTTTTCCGGGATAGCATAAAAGAAAAACTCTAAGCATGGAAGCCGTGAATGACTGTGCACGGGCTGATATGGTAGTGAGCCCTAACGTGGGAGTGTCGTGGATCGTTGTATGCCTTTGCACAACCATCTGTGCCCCTAACAAGGCTTAAATATAATATGCCTATCCTTATTTTTGAATCCTAGGATGTCTGTCTTCGTGTATTTGTTAAAATTAGCACTTTTAAGTTAAAAATTGAACACGGATTAAAATACCATTCTTGGTTTTAGTAAGTTGAAACGAGTAACAGAGCTTATAATCAGTAAGAAGAATAGAGCCGGTCCAACGGTAAGGCCACTAATCGTTTGGAAATATAACTATTTTCAGATATTCTCAATTTCTTATATTACTTCACTATTATTTATGTTAGAAATACTAGATCAGAATGTACAGCAGAAACGATATTACCTCATAGAAAATATCTTGGATCTAGTGCGGTTGTTCTACGGATTCTCCAACGTCGTTATTCATTCACGATCTTCACATCAATAGTGGAATGTGCTACATGGTAATACCAGAACAACACTCACACATTCTACCACCTAAATGTCATGACTAGAGAGAATCATTTGAGAGAGAGAACTTATTTATCCCAGTGTGTTTTTTTCTAAAGAGGAGGAGAGACTATGTAAATAGCCTCTCTAGTGTAACTCACTGGCTGGCCATTAAAGGCTAGCCATCAAGCCTCATGAAGTGGCTTAAGAGCCATTTCATAACCTCCGAAAGGAGGTGAAGGGGTGCCCACTATGGGTGCCCCTTTCTTACAATTTATAAATTATTTATTACTATTTTTGTTACTATTCACAAATTATATGTGATACTCTTAGTATTCAAACAGAGCCTGAGGGTTGATTTGGCTACACAAAATTAAACCATCTAATCTCATATAATCATTACAATTTTTTCAAACTCTCACACAAAATATAATAAAAAATTCATTTTTTTCAAATTTTAAAACAAATATAATATTAAAAAATTATATTATAATAATATGTTATTCAACTTTCAACAAAATATTTTATCTCATCCTATTTGAACAGCACAACCAATCGAGGCCAAGGCCTCACCTGTATAAGGTTACCAAAAATAAAAGTGTATATTTTTATTTGTCAGAAAAAAAGGTCATCACATTAAATAAAAATTTAAAAAGAGCCGCATTTTAAATATTTTCTCATGCGTGCAAGGCCACATTGGCCATGATACCAAAAAAAAATTATTCAAAGAAATAATAAAACCTCATTTTATTTAAAATTTTGAACAATATTTAATATAATGATATATATATATATATAATATTTCATTTTATTACAAATAAAAAAAATATCATTTTAAATTTTACCTTTGACTTCGATTTGTATTAAGTCGCACCTAAAGAAGAAGATAATAATAGTTACATAGACAGAGAGAAAAAAAAACATGGAGTTATTGTAGGATAACAATGACTTTTTCGAAATAGGATATTTCTGCTCTTTTTGGATGTTGAGCTGAGTTGAGATGAATTGAATTCCTTATAAATAATAGTGAGTTTTGTAGAGTCCACCTAAAATAAGTTTAGATGTGTTTGGATGTTAAGATGAGTTTAGATATATTTATAAAAAGTTGAAAAAATTTATGGATCTCACGTGTAAATATGTGTTAAGTTGAAAAAAATTGTTAGTCCCATGTATAAAAATATTTTGAATTTAGATGAATTTAATAATTTGAGAGTTAGATATTTAAATATTAGACTCAGTTTAAAATTAGACTCAATTAAATTGATCTCAATTTAGTCTAAATTTGGGCCTTATCTCCAATCAAGGATAGTTGTGGGACAAATGTCCAATACATGCAAACAAGAAGTTAAAATTGTGCACACGGGCCAAGTTTTATCTAGGCTGGATTAACGCACAGATCGCGGCCTAGTACTGCTGCATGGGCAGACTGGTTGCACTGTCCGCCCCTACACTTGCGGTGGCCCACTATCTCTTACCCTTTTTTTATTATAAAAAGAGAGAGAAATAAAATACATAATAAAAATAAGAACAAAAATATAATAAAAAAAAGAAAACCAACTACTAGGAGATGGCCACCAATGCCACCCGTTTGGTTAGGGCATGCAAACGGTGACCCACTTTATATGAGCCACCCAAAGGGGTAGCCACCTTCGGTACCCTTTTAGGCTGCCCAAAGTGGTGGTCGTCAAGGGCCATGGTGGCTATCCATGACGGCCACCCCTCATAGATGGGCTTTTATTTTTCAAATTTTTTTATTATTTTTTTTGTTTTTAATTATATTTTGCTCTTTATTATTTATAAATTTAATCAATTGTTTTCTTAAAATTGTTTTTATGAATTTTATTTTATTTTTATCATTTTTTAGGTTTAATATTTTAGTTTTTATGTGTATTTATAATTAATTTAGTTTGTTAAAATAATCTATATCTTTTTATTAGTTTAAATTTTTTGGACAAACCGTAATTTTACATAATTCTTTTTTTAAAATTTTATAACTTTTAAATCGGCCAAAGAATAGATATTAAAAAAAAAAACATAAACCATCTGAAACTATAGAAAGGTCCATAAGCATAAGCCTAAGACAATATGAAACTAGGTATTTAGCTAGAACATATCCATTAATATGGATACAGAAGCGCTGGGGAGCGGTTGGGCTGTTTAAATTAGAAGAGCAGCCCTCCAATGAAATGGTGACACGTAGAAAAAAAATACAACACGAAAATGCAACCTCACCACACAGAATCACCATAAGCGCTTCCTCATTCTCGTGTTCTCTCTTCCTCATTTCAAACAAGCCAAACCCTTTTACGTTGTTCACATCGTCGCCGTCTCTTTGCACCGCCGCCCAAGACCAAGCTTAATTCCACCGCCTCCAAGCCTAGGTTCACTGGGTGATTAAAAAAGGATGGACTTTCAAAACCAGTTAACTATGGTTTTTAGGGAATAATACCGATGCATTCCTCCTAAATGCTACTGCAAAATACGCCCACAATTTCACTATAATTTGCCCAATACATTCAAAATAAACATGAAAGCATTCCAAAATAAAAAGAACTATGTTTTCATGAAAAACTAAAGAAAAAATCTCCCAAACATAAATCGATATCAGTCATGAACTGCCAAATCGAGTTTCGTCCACTGTCTGGGTTGACAAACAAAGTTCAAGTTTCTCAAATCATCATATAGGAAGCAGATAAAAAAGAATACAATCAATCAAAGCACCAAAAAGAAAATGAATTTCAAAGATGAAGAGAGAGATAATAGAGAGAGAAATATCGAGCTTCATCACCGTCTGGGTCGAGCTCTGTCAACGTCTAGGTTGAGCTCTGTCCTTACCACCGTATGGATCAAGCGCCGTCAAGGATGAGTGTGGGTGAGATTTTGTTTAGGTTGGGATCTCCTGGAAGACGACAGAGTGAGGGATTTCGTTTGGATTTGGTTTGGGCTGTTGATCAAGTGTATGCTAGTGCAGATTAAACGTTATAAATTTTCCACGTGTCACCATCTCATTGGAGGGCTGCTCTTCTAATTTTAACAGTCCAACCGCTCCCCCAGCTTTTCTCATATGGATAATGCACATACTCGATCTTAAATATTTGAATGCAAGTAGATATTCGCTCGGATGTGGATGTAAATGCGGACGCGAGTCATCTGTAGTTACACTCAAATACGGATCCATATTTCTTAAGATGTCCTAATCCGGATACAGATGAGCAGGCTTACAACCGAGTTGAAATACAAAAGATATATTTTAGTTACTTCAACTCTTTTGACTAGCTAGCAACTCCCCTAATGAACTTATCAGTCTATATATTTTAAAGAACTTCTTACCATATAAACAAATATGATAAAGTAATGCTAATGGTTTCAAGGACATTGGTTTAATAATCATCAAACCAAAAGTTGCAAATGAAGTAAAACCCTTTATAGAACTCATTAAAGATAAAATATTTAGAAGAAATCTACCCAAAAGAAACCAATCCACAATTTAAAGAAAACATACAAGCAATACAATTACAAAACCTTTGCAATCATTCCCTTCTACAAAATCATTATGAAACCATAATCCCTAATTGGAGTGTCCAATGACCCCGACTGCTATAACAATCAGAAGTCTCGTGATTTTTAAACTTGGTTTCTTCTATTGGAACTTAAGCGGTTGAACTCGTCCCAAATTACACTAGTATCCATATTTGTGTTTTATGTAGTTTGCAATAAGTCCAAGAGATATTTGTTTGCGAAAGCTTGAAAATCATTTTTTCCCTTTTGGCTCATCAAAATAATTGCTCAATATATAAAGTAGCTATTTTGAAAATGAATTTCTTGCTCCTTTTTTCAGCTCTTAGGTTGATGAAGCCTCATAATTCACTAGTAGGCAATCTGAGCACATACGACTAAAAAAAAAAATCTTCTGCTAACAAATATATATATGAATAATTCTATTTAAAAGTTTCTACACCACACACCATCTGTATGACATAATTTGATTTGAAAAATAAATTTTAAAATTTAAATCTTACAAACAAAATTATGTCATATAGATGATGTGTAGTACTATAGACTACTCATATGTATATTACTAAAACAAAAAACCAAGTTTCGTTACCGACAAAGAAATAGTGCAACATGCGAGACTAAAGTAAGATGCCAACAGATTAGAGAACAAATAAAAGCAAGATTGCATTGAATTTTGTAGAGAATGTCAAGGGTTTGAAATACCTTGAATATTGATCATATGGTAGGTCCCGTGATTGAAGATCGAATATGCATAGTGTATGCATGTATGAAGTTTGCCAAGCTAACTTGCTACGCTACGTGGGAAGATGATGGTGAAAAAAGGCAAGTTTAATGGCCACAATCATGAGGAGATTATGCAGTGCAATTGGCTTGCTAGTCCCTTTCAACAAAGGCTTTGAAAATGAGACTCCACATCAGTGGCAAATCAAGCTCGAGGCAAAGGAAAATGGCTTTTGAGGGAACGTTGGCAATGGTGCTAGTGATGAGAACAGTATTGAGATTCACCATCCATGGCAGGTTCTCTTTTGGGAAGTGTGATGGGGTTAAAAGAAAACCAACGAGGTCATGGACAAAAAAAAAAAACAATTGAATTGGTCGAAAATAATTCAAAGTTTACAGAAACAACGAGCCCTGTGTGGGTGGAAAAGTTTACAGAAGAATACGGAAAAAGAGTACGTTCAAAGAAGACAATAAAATGCCTTGCTTGATAGGTGAAGTGCTGCAATAAATGGCTTAAATATTGTTGGCGTGTCCAATGTTTGTGAATGGTGTTGGGTTTGTGGAGCTTGGTTTGTTGTTATGTCTGCTTGATTTGATGAACCGACCCGCCAAGGTTTCATCGCAGTTTTTTGGTGGAGTTTTAATAAGGCTTGGGCCTATTAGCACAAGATGAAAGCACAAGATGAAACGGACATGGACTCAAGAAGTAGTAGATAGAGTTTACTCAAAGTTCACACAACAGGTTGCTCAAGTAAAGTTCAGGCATAGAGTTTACTCGACGATCGCTCGATAGGTTTTTCAAGCAAACACCTGACAAAAAGTTCACTCAAGGGAACTCATCACTCCACTCAATTGAATAACACAGAAAAATGAAAATTAGGGCTTCCATCGTATGACACTACAAATATGTACTTAATGAACAATATAGCCTATTCTAAATAGTGAATTTTGCTCCAAAGTACATTTTTCGTTCCTCAATATAATAAGATTATCTGCAACTCTGTTGACATAGGTACATTGCCGAACCATGTTAATTTTGTGTTGTATGATTATTTATTCGCTTGATAAGTGTCATTCCCACGTTTTCATAACAAATGGGGATGACACTTATCAAGACACTGGCAAATGAATTTTGAATTTGTTGATTTTAGCATCGTGACATTTGGATACAAGAAAATATGTGAGATTTTAGACATCCTCTTGTATCCAAACATCAAACTTATCTCATTTGATGATGTGTCATTGTCGCCACTCTATAACCAACTTCAATAACTATCACCATGAACCAGACATAAAGTTAAGCTCGAGCCTAAATTTTTTTATTAGAATTGAATCCATTGAGTGTGACAGACTTGTTCCACATCCATAATGGCCTAGTTCCTATTACTCAATCCAATAGTGAGAGAAGGTGGGAGATGCTTTTGGGCAGAGAAGAAAGCAAAAGTTCATAATCCTAATGTTAAAACGTGTATTGTAACCACCAACCTTAAATTGCATCCTAAATTTGTAAAAGAAATAAGATGGGGTGGTTGGGTGTGTCTGGGACAGCTCCGATGCCCAAGTCAGAAGAAGGTTTCCATGGAGAACTAAAGAGAAAAGAGAGAGAAAGTGTCAGGGATGCGTACATAGTGATTCCCATTTCATTTGTTAGCTTTACGCTACTTATATTCATCATGTTGTGGTCTTGTTAGCTCAGATTGTCATATTGCCCCCATTAAATGCAGTCGTTCCTCGTCGACAATAGGATCTCCAATCGGGATCTCATGCTCACGCTCCATGCCAGTGCATTTAATGCGGTGCAGCCTTTTGCCCATTACTCGGATGGGGATGCACCATTGCTTATGCCCATTTGGGCCTTCTTCCTATATCAGTGGGCTAGGTACGATTATGCCAATTTTTGGGCCTTGAAGCATTATAGACATAGGCCCGATCCATTCAAGGGGGAGATGGGGGAATATTCCTTCAAGTTACTCCGCTAATTCTTACCATGCAAACGATAGAAATTGTCCTTGATGCCTCCACGATGTTTCCGTACCCCCACGACCAGAACCCGTGACAGTTTGTGATCATGAGCGTAGGGCAACGTGCGACTCCTCATTTTCCACGATCACCCATAGGATGGGAGTTATGAACCTTGCGCTTGGCACCCCACTTATATTGACACTTGTCACTACTTCAAGTGTCTTATGGCTTAGAGCGCCTATTTATACCAACGAACTCCAAGTAGCCAATCTTTCCATGCCCATATTATCTTCTTTCATCTCTTGTTGACTCGTCTTTCAACTGCTCAAACCCTAGGAGATGGCCCCTAGGAATGCTTCCCTCCCTCATCTCGAGATTCACATTCACAGCGTCCTGAAGCCCCCTTTAGGGTTTGGGCATCTGTCCCACGACATCTCCCAATATTTTAAGGGATACCATTGGTGAGCATCTACCACTCTCCCAAATCTGTATGTTGTGCATGATTCGTTCGAGATATCAGACTACAATACTTTGGAGATCCCGAGACCCAGCTAGGGGGACATGGACTATGAGGGGTTCACCGAGAAAGTGGCTTTGTTCTCTATGATGTTCTCGAAGGGGTAGCAACTTCCTTTGTGCAGCCTTGTTCTAGTGGGCCACCATGAACAACGATTCTCCCACATCAAGTATTGGTTCAAGAAGTTCTTCTTTGTGTAGAGAGGAGGTTGGGAATTCCCCATTCAGGCCTTGTGGGGAGTTGTCCCAGACAACAAGGAGTTCACGATAAACTTGTCTGCCCACGAGCGTGAACGCATCGGGAGGGTTTATGTCTGGCTAGTAGGGCACTAGGAGGAGGTTTGGAGTGAGGCTCTACCGCCAAGGTGAACATCGAACGGTTTTCAGTAATGCCTAACCAATCAACTGTTTCTGGCTGCAACTTCCTAAGGGAGACATTTGATTTTCGTGGTGAGAAAAGGCCCGTAGTCTTGTCGCATAGGATAAAGGAAAAAGGGACCGTGTCGAGACTAAGTGGGGGTTGCCGGACTCCACTGGTAGCTAGAGGGGAGGGTTGCTCCTCGCCCTGGAAGCTGAAGCCAAACTCCACGAGCTCAGCCTGTCGCTTCGATTGGGGCATTGTCGCAACCAGCACAACAAGCTAGGCAAACAATGAGGGTGATGAGTATACGAAAATGCACTCTAAATACCTTATTATTGGACTAAAATGCTAAAATATGAATAGAAATCATAAGAATTAATGTGTACTCTTGAATTGAGTTTCTATTTACTTTGGGATACTCCTAAGCAGATTTTTATATTTAATTTCAGGGTTTATAAAAGAGCAAGTCAAAGCTTAGTCAAACTCAAAGGAGGACTTTCAAGTGGGCAAGACGTTGGAACAATCTAAGATTTTTCAACGAGTGTAGGACTCTACAAATAAGGATAATGATGGGTTTTAGAGTAATTAAGATCAGAGTCCAAAATGCACTAGGAGATAGCCTGGACATATTTTAGTATTTTGATCGTAACTTTTCACTCACATATCAAATTGATGCGATTCCTAATGAATTGGAAAGCTATCTTAAAGGGTTACAAATTTGTCTCTATAAGGATTTCTAAATTTGAATTTCTGAAGTGCGTACGACATCTAAGACGAGTCCTAAAATTTAGGCTAATTTTTATGTTGGAATCATGAAGACATTAGGATTTCTTTCCTACTCTATTTATGCATATCATTAGGACGAAATTGAGTTTTAGAATGGAGGAGGCACAGTTTTAGAGAAGAGAAAATACCATTTTTATCTTTTAGTTCTTCTATGGAGAACTAAATCTTGGGTAAAGCGTAGAGCGAAAATTGATTAGTGAAAATACTTTGACTATATTTCAATTCAGAGATTAAGCTTTATTGTTTAAGATTTTAGGATTCAATTCTCTATTTATTTTGGATATTATATGTTTGAGACAATTATATTAAATATTGCTATGATTTGATTTTATTGAGTCATAAGATTATGAATATATGATTGTGACTTAAACAGGCTTTTCATGCCATTAATATGATCTTTTGTTACATTATTGTTTGTGAACATAGTGTCATCTCTAGATCTGATATTCATTTTTATATATGAAAACCGTGGTTTGTAAATAGAGAATAGATTCTAGAATTAAATTTGAGAAAATAGATGAATCTAATGTCATATCTTCCAATTAAGAATTTGGTGTTGTAATTCTTAATTGTGTATATCGTTTGGATTGAAAAAGTCAGTATTGGATCCAGTTGATTGAAGCCCAAAGCTTTACTTGCCTTCTTATCTATACCGTAATCTCATTTTAATTTCATACTTTAGATAGAACTTTCAGATTCTTGTCATATTATAATTTGAACTTTTCTTTTAAGCTTACGTCTTGTTGCGTTTCTTCTGACTCCCTGTAGATCAACACCATGAACTATACTATAATACCGCGTACTAGTTTGGGTGTAATTAGAGGGCGACGGCTCAGCGTAGCTCATCCTCCCCAAATGGCGTTCAAGCTGTCATGGAGCAAGTAGAGGTCGATTTTGCAGCAGTGATGGGAGTCGACCGCCCAACTCCCTTCCCGAGGGGTGATTTGACATAGCAGCTCCTACCTCACTGGGCGATCAGGATCAGTACATGGTGTCTAACCAGGTAGAGCAAGAGCTCAATATGACCTTCTTCGTGACCTTCCTAAACCTCATCTCGATGGGTTCAGTCGCTATTGGTATCCCCTTCGAGGGTGTAGATGAGACATCTTCAGCTACGACCACAGTTGAGGCAACGGGGGAATAGTTAGGGGGAGAACTTTCCCCATTCACTCCCCTCAATGGTGTCTAGAGGTGAGACCCTCCACTTTTTGCTCGGCTTTTCTCCAACCCATCTAGGCGAGCTAGTGGGGTCAGGGCGTGTCCCTCAGGGAAAAGGATAAGGCACATCAGGATTTTCCATAGTCGGCTCGAGCGTAGCCGATGCCTAGGTGGAAGCCATTTGAGACACAACAACCTGCTCAAAGGGCTTTTGTCTCTAGTAAGCTTCTTTCACAAGAGATCAATCACCTGGTGGCTTGGATTGATGATATGAGGGCTGACTTAGAATTGGAGGTGTGTGGGCTACGAGCCTTTGCAACCCAGACCTAAGAAGAAGTACTCGAGGCCTGGACGAAGAGAACCTGTGGGGTGGAAGCTCTCATCGACATGTTTCGGTGGTGGCACAAGGAGCAAAGGGGGGGGGGGGTGCTTCCACCTTCGCGAAAGGGATAAGGAGAGAGGGTACCACCATCATAAGGTCAAAATGCTCGTCGAGAAGCGAGATGCCGATAGGGAGAGGTTATCCCGCCAGGAGGTTGAGCTGCCGGAGTTAAGAGAGTTCTGCTGTGAGCATGATAGAGTTGTCCTGGAGGTCAAGAAATCCCTGTAGGACTTGGAACTGCAATGTGTGTGGGTGCTCGGGGAGTGACAGCGGCCCGAGGAAGAGGATAAGGGCGTGTCCCTCAGGGAAAAGGATAAGGCACATCAGGATTTTCCATAGTCGGCTCGAGCGTAGCCGATGCCTAGGTGGAAGCCATTTGAGACACAACAACCTGCTCAAAGGGCTTTTGTCTCTAGTAAGCTTCTTTCACAAGAGATCAATCACCTGGTGGCTTGGATTGATGATATGAGGGCTGACTTAGAATTGGAGGTGTGTGGGCTACGAGCCTTTGCAACCCAGACCTAAGAAGAAGTACTCGAGGCCTGGACGAAGAGAACCTGTGGGGTGGAAGCTCTCATCGACATGTTTCGGTGGTGGCACAAGGAGCAAAGGGGGGGGGGGGTGCTTCCACCTTCGCGAAAGGGATAAGGAGAGAGGGTACCACCATCATAAGGTCAAAATGCTCGTCGAGAAGCGAGATGCCGATAGGGAGAGGTTATCCCGCCAGGAGGTTGAGCTGCCGGAGTTAAGAGAGTTCTGCTGTGAGCATGATAGAGTTGTCCTGGAGGTCAAGAAATCCCTGTAGGACTTGGAACTGCAATGTGTGTGGGTGCTCGGGGAGTGACAGCGGCCCGAGGAAGAGGTCAGATCTCGAGATTGGTTTCTCGCGGTACTTAATGACTCCCTTAGACAAAGTAGGGAGGAGATTGGATCCTGGGATGGACAACTCGGGGCCCTAAGATCCGAGTTGACCTCGGCCAGGGGTGAGATCGTCGCCTGTGACCTTAGGGTTGCTTCCTTGGAGGCCTAGTTGATCTCTTCTCAGGGAGACCTGTTGCGGATGTCTCCTCAGTTAACATCGATTAGTACTATCCACAACAGGGCTTGGGGCTATGGTTATCAGGACAACCTGGAAAAGATGCAAGACATTATTCTTGAGAACTCTAAGGTCAACCTCCTTGAACTCGACCTAAAGACCCTACGCCCTGATAGTTCCTCACTCTAGTTCCTTGATTTCTTGGGCTGTGATTTGATGCCCGATGCTTTCCCATCCTCGACACCTCATCCCTGACCTGTTAATAATGCATGTATACATACTTTTCTTTATTATTTTATACCACTGCCATGTCTGCTACCCTACCTTGGCAGTAGGAATTTTGTACTTGGTTGCACTTCGAACGCATAATGAACGTGATTCTTGACATACATAACTATTGATTGTTTTTTGCAAGTACATGTTTGGGTTTTTTCCCGCCTATTGTCATTTTTGTAATTCTATGTTCTTCATCCTGACCTGGCTTAGGCCTCCATTGAGTCTCCTTCATTGCAAAGTGTTTCTTGCAAGTTTGTATGTCCCCCATTGGGGTTTGACACGGGTTGGGGTCTTCGACCGAACCAGTTGCAAGCGTTGCAGGTGCACTGGATGGCGAGGAGAGACTGAGACATTTGGGAGAGGTGTTCCCTCCTATAATCATCGAGATGTGAGTGCTAAGCATCAACTTAGATAACTAGGTGAGTGATGGACTCGATCATGCTAGATGATGAGGAGAGTTTGGGACACTTGTGAAAAGTGTTACCTCCTATAATTGGTGGGGTGGGAGCACGGAGTATCGACTTAGATAATCAGGTGGGAGATGGACTTTGCCGCGCTAGGTGGCGAGAAGAGACTGTGACACTTGGGAGAGGTGTTTCCTCCTATAATAGCCGGGGTGCGAGAGCAGAGCATTGGATTAGATAACCAGGCGAGAGATGGACTTGATTGCATTGGGTGGCCAGGAGAGACTGAGACACTTGGGAGAGGTGTTTCCTTCTATAATCACTAGGGTGCTAGTACAAAGCATCAGTTTAGATAACAAGGCGGGAGATTGACTTGACCGGGCTAGGTGGCAAGGAGAGACTGGGACACTTGGGAGAGGTGTTCCCTCCTATAATTGTCGAGGTGCAAGCGCAAAACATGGACCTAGATAGCCAGGCCAGAGATGGACTCAATTGTGCTGGGTGGTGAGGAAAGACTGGGACACTTGGGAGATGTGTTCTCTCCTATAATCACTAGGGTGCGAGCTTGGAGCATCGGCGTAGATAACCAGGCAGGAGATAGACTCGACCGCGCTGGGCGGCAAGAAGAGATTGTGACACTTGGGAGAGGTGTTTCCTCCTATAATTTTCAGGGTGCAAGTAACATCGACTTAGATAGCCAGGTGGGAGATGGACTCAACCGCGCTGGGTGGCAAGGAGAGACTGAGACATTTGGGAGAGGTGTTCTCTCCTATAATTGCCACGGTGTGAGCGTGGAGCATCAACTTAGATAACTAGGTGGGAGATGGATTCGACCGCTTTGGGTGGCGAGGAGAGACTGGGACATTTGAGAGTGGTGTTCGCTCCTATAATCACTAGGGTGCAAGCGTGAGGCATCAGATTATATAGTTCCCGTGACATGTTAGTAATAAGGTAATGATAAAATCATTTTCATTGAAAGATTTGACTTACATGACTAGATGAGAATGCCTCCCATCTAGGGAAACTTTCATACAAAATATGTTTGAGATGTTACGCATTCTAAGGGCACGACAACTCCTTTCCTTCAGAGTCATTAAGCCAGTGGGTTCTAGGTCGATGGCAAGTTATGACCACGTATGGCCCTTCCTATTTTGGACCAAGCTTCCTTTCTTCTTGGGAGGTCAATCATGTCTTCTTAAGCACCTGATCTCCTTCTTTGAAGGACCGCAGTTTGACTCTTCAGTTGAAGTATTGTTCTTATTTTTCTCTTGCCAGTCGTCGCCTTTACCTCGGCCTCGTCTCTCCTCTCTTCTATTAAGTCCAGATTTATACGTAGATCTTATTCATTTGTTTCTTCATTGAAATGATGGACTCTGAAGCTCGACATACCTACCTTCACTGGGATGACAGCCTCACTCCCATATACTAGAGCAAATGGGGTTTCCCCGGTGGGGATTCTAACCGATCGGCGTGTGTATCTGGCACTTTTCATACTTCCAGACAAATTCTTCCACGTCTTTGAGGGCTCGGGGCCAATAGTAACTAACTCTTCACGCCTTTCCTGCTAGGGTCTTCCCACTTGAGTGGTTCCTGTATACTCCCTCATGTATTATGCCATGACATACTAGGCCTCTTCTAGGGAGATACACCTAAAGGGGGGGAAAGGAACCTTGCTTGTATAGCTTCTCGTCTGCCAAGACGAATCGGGGCGCACTGTTCTTTACTCTTTTTACCTCATCCTTTTGGCTAAGCAACTCTCTAGTGGTTAAGAACTTATTTACCTCAAGAGTCCATTCAAGTACGACATCCCCTATTTTCGAGATCTCCATTCCCACGATTGAGACCCATATAGCTCTAGTGACTGCTGCCCATGGTAGCTCCATGTCATCCAAGCTAGATGCGACTCACGCTAACCAGTCTGTCTTCCAGTTGTCCTTTTAGGGGATTCACTCTATGGCAAAGCCTTAAATGGTCTCACTCTTTCCACACCTGTTGTAGATAGAGTTGGAGTCTTTCGATCTTCGCCATGTATTTCCCTTTAACCTGATTCACTACAACCTTGGAGTCTGCCATCACCTTCACGTTTGTCATGCCCAAGGTCCTCAAGATGGCAAGACCTACTAGTAAAGCCTCATATTCTGCTTCATTGTTGGTAGTTTTGAACTTGAGCATTATCAGGTAGTAGGTCTCCCAGCCTTCGTCTGGGATCATATGCACTCCTGCACCCCCTTTTCTGGCACGACGATCCATAAATGTAGACGTGCCACTGGTTGCCTTTTGGTGGGGTGGGTGCATCTCTAGAGGGTCCAATCATCTCTAAAATGAAGTTTACTAGGGCTGGCCTTTTGATGGTTGTCTAGGGGACATAGTCGATGTCAAACTCACTTAGCCCAATTGACTAATTAAGTAGGCATCCAGACGTGTTTGAGCACTGAAGAACCTTCTTTAGCAACACTTCCATATGGAACTTTATCAGATGCACTTGGAAGTAAGGCCTTAGTTGGTGGGCAGCTACCACTAGTGAAAATGCCAATGGCTCCAGCAATAGATATCTTGGCTCTGCTCCTCTTAACGCCCTGCTGGTGTAGTAAACAGGCCTTTGCGTCTTGCCCTCCTCCCTAATTCGTGTCATGGAGACAGCAATGGTCATGACCGATAGATAGAGATATAAGGTCTCTCCCGGTATGGTTTGGCTCACGAAGGGATAGTTAGCGAGGTATTCCTTGAGCCGGATAAATGCCTCTTCGCAATCATCATTCCCCTCAGGAACTTTCCGCAACACTTGGAAGAACGACAATCATTTATTGGTTGACTTGGAAACAAACCAGTTCAGAGCCTCAATTCTACCCCGTAAGCCCTTGTACTTTGTTGATGGTGCAAGGGGACTTCATGTTGATCACAGCCTGAATATTTTATGGATTAGCTTCAATGTCTCTTTCTAAGACCATGAATCAGAGAAACTTTCCCAACTCTACCCCGAAAGTGCACTTCATGGGATTGAGTTTCATCCCGTACTTCCTGAGGACCTCAAAGGCCTCTTGTAGATCTTCGAGATGCCCCTTGGGCTCCTTGCTTTTGACGAGCAAGTCATTGATGTATACTTCCACGTTACGACCGATTTGATCCTTGACCATTCGGTTAACCAACCTCTAGTTGTGGCTCTTGGTTTCTTAGCACCAAACAACATTACCAAGTAACAGTAGAGGCCTCGGTCTGTAATGTAAGTAGTCTTTTCTTCGTCTTCATGGCTTATCTGGATTTGGTTGTATTTGGATTAGGCGTTCATAAAGCTCAGCATTTTGTGCCCGACTGTTGAGTCGATGATCAGGTTGATGCGTAGCAATAAGAAGCTGTCCTTTGGGCATGCCTTGTTCAAGTCGGTGAAGTCGACGCACATCCTCCACTTGCTATTTGACTTTCGAACTATGACTGCATTGGAAAGCCATTTTGGGTAATGGGCTTCCCAGATAAACCCCACGGTGAGTAGTCGATCTACTTCATCTACTATTGTAATGTATTTCTCTGCACTGAAGCTCCGCCATTTGGGGTTCACACTTAGGAGGTGTTCGATCACGTCACTATCGATCTCGGGCATGTCTTTGTGGCTCCGAGTGAATACATCTTGTTTTTCATTAAGGAACCATATCAGTCGTGACCTTGCCTCACGACTTATCTTTGTTCCTATCCTCACCCTCCTTTCTGGTTGTGTGGTGTCCAACTATACCAGCTCGAGGGGTTCGTCAGCCACTCTTGCTTCAAATTTCACTCGTTCCAAGTCTCCACCTCCCAGTCGATGAGTTCAGTTGGTGGAGATAGTGCTTGCGAGGTGGCCTGCGATAGTTGTCACAAGCGTCTCCACTTCAATATTCTTGAGCTTCTCCTCTTTCGAAGATGACCTTGTCTTTGGTTCCTTTAACCCTATTGGTGCATCCTCCTAGGTGGCTAGGGCGGTTTCTTGTACATGGGCCATTCAAGAGCGGGTCGTAGTTGGCTCACACAGACATGTTGATGATGTTAGACCGAAAACAACAACCCCACAGATGGTGCCAACTGTTAAGACGTGTTTCTAACCACCAACCTTGAACCATGCCCTGAACTTGTAAAAGAAATAAGATGAGGGTGGTTAAGTGTGTCCGAGATACCTTTGATGCCCAAGTCAAAAGATAATTCCCATAGGAGAACTAGAGAGAAGAGAGAGAGAGAGAGAGTGTGTAAAAAATGCGTACTAAGTGATTCCCCTTTAATTTGTCAGCTTTACACTACTTATATCCTTCCTGTTGGGATCTTGTAAGCTCATATTGCCATACAATTCCTTGTCGGTAGTTCCTTGTCGGCAATAGGATTTCCAGGCAGGATCTCATGCTCGCAATCCATGCTAGTGCATTTAATGCGGTGTAGCCTTTTGCCCATTACTCGAATGGGGATGCGTCGTTGCTTATGCCTGTACAAACCTTCTTCTCATGACCATTGTCCAGGTTCGATTATCCTAGTTTCCACCTAGCAAATCTCTAAGGGGATATTTGGAAATAATTTTCATCTCATCTCATCTCATATTATCTTATTTTCTTTCCAAATATCATTCAAATATAAGCACTTTCAAATTATTCATTACAACCTTTTCAAACAAATAATTACAACTTTCACAAATTTTCAAATCAAAAACTAAAAGTAATTCAACTTTTTCAAATCTAAAAAAAAAAATAATATTAAAAAATTATACTCTAATAATATTTTAACTTTATAATATTTTTTATTCAACTTTTTCTCTTTCTTTTCTCAAAACCAAATAAATACTTAACTCAAATTATCTCACTATTATTTACAAATCATCGTACTACTATTTACAAAATTATCATCTCATCTCATTTCCAAGTATCCCCTGTGGGATTGTGGGTGACGATGAGAAATTGTCTTCTTTTTGCTTTTTCGCATTTATGGGCTACAATTAATTGGGAAGGGATTTCATGCAATCAGGTAGGACTTGGTTTATTAATGTATACTATTATCTAATTGTACTAATAAAGAGGTGTTGGTTGAATTTGATCTAGAATATTAATTACAATGCTTATATATAAAGGCAATAGAAAAAATTTGCATTTCATCTTAGGTTATATTATCTGTCATATCCACTATTGTAATATATTTTAAGTATTTTTCGTATAAATAATTAATATAAGATGTCATTTAAAATGTCTAGTATTAATTAAGTTTGAGAAATTCTTGGTAAAAAGAATTATAAAAAACCAATCTACAAATTTGAACTGTTTAATTTAGTGTGCTAGAATAATGTTATTTAACCATCAGAAATTTACCATTGAGATGACCTTCTTGACATGATACCAGTGTTTTAAATTTCGTTTTGGTCATCATTCCAGTTTAAGTACTGGAATTGAATATTTCAGTATCGGTACGTTTTGATATACCATTTCGGAATTAACTATATATATATATATATTTATATATAAATTAATAAATAATAGGAATCACCTTGGGAATCACTTTGATACACCATATCACACTCAAGATAAAATATCATTAAAGTCCATTGGAGTGGACGTGTTCATTGGCCGGAAGGTTTCCGGAGTTGTTGTTGCTGTAGAGATCGAAAGGTTCTTGTGGGATGCTATAAAAAGGTCGGAGTTCCGACACTACATGCGTGTAGAGATCGAGTGGGTCACTCGTGGTGTTGCAAGCCAAGTTTAGAAACTACAAAGGTTTTGTGAGTGTCGCTATATTGATTGTAACAAACTTTTTCTATAGTGGATTTTAGGTGGTGCCTTACACCCGGAGTGATTTTAGAATTTGAAGACGTTCTTCAAATGAGTTTCCACTTCGTGACCAAATCTCTGTGTTGATTATTTGTATGATTTTGTTTCATCTTTTGATTGCTTACTTGTCAATTTATTTTATTAGACCTGAAAAATCGAACTACACCAATTCACCCGCTCTAGGTGTTGTATTGGATAGAACTACTGCTTTTTCAATTGGTATCAGAGCGGATTCACTCCGCTAGGATTTAACTCCTGAATGTGATCCTGTTGTAGTGGTTAAAATGGATAGGTCTCAATCACTCACATCGTCACCATATTTTGATAGTAGCAATTATGCCTATTGGAAAGTTCGAATGAGAGCTTTTTTGAAATCCATAGATGAACAAGTGTGTGTTTTCATGGTAAGAGGATGGAAACAACCTGTTACAGTCATTGAAGAAATTGAAATTCCCAAAAATGTGAAAAATTACTCTAGGGATGAAATAAATGAGTGTGGTTGGAATAGCAAAGATCTGAATGCGATTTTCATGGCTAAGTTTGAGACATTCTTGAGGTTACCCATGAAGGTACCAAGGCTGTAAAGAATTCTAAGTTTTAAACGCTGACCATGAGTTTCGAAGAACTTAGAATGAATGATGATGAAACATTTGATACCTTTTATGCCAAACTAAATGATGTTGTCAATTCTCGTTTTAATTTAGGGGACAGAATTCCTGAGAATAGAACTGTGAGAAAAGTTCTCAGATCTCTTCCTAAGAGATTCTGTCCCAAAGTCACTGCCATTGAAGAGAGCAAAGACTTGGACAATATGAGGATTGAAGAGCTGGTAGGCTCTCTACAAACCTATGAACATACTCTTCCTGTGGATAAGAAAAATAAGTCCATAGCCCTCAACACTATCGATGAGTCATCTGATGAGTTGGCTATGAGTGACGAAGAAGTAGCTTTTTATGCTAAAAAGTTCAGGAAGATGTTTGTGTCCAAAAATAGAAAGAACTGGGGAAATAAGAAGAAAATGTTTGAGAGAATCAATAGAAATTCTAGTTCAGGAAACAAGGAAATGAGCTATAAGAAATACACTAGAGCTATCAAAGACAATGTACAATCTGATATACAGTGTCATAAATGTCATGGTTTTGGGCACATTCGCATTGAGTGTACAAATTACAAAAAGACTAAAGGGAAGACAAAGGGTGCTTCCTTGAGTGACAATGGTTCTGAGACAAGTGACTCTTCAGAAAGTCTCTCTCCAAAGAAAAATCTCAACTACATGGCATTCACTTCTTCTGTTGGTGGCCAAAGTCATAGAAGTGAATCAACATTTGAAAATGAGAGTATATCCGGAAGTAAATCTAGGGATGAAGATGAGTTGTAGGAAATCTATGAGAAGTTGTACAAGGAATGTGTAAAATTGAGGAAACTCAATAAAGCACATATTGAGAATATAGATATCTGCAAAAGAGAAAAGAAAGATCTCCAAGGTAAATTGAATGAAGCCATTTGTCTAACTGATAAGTTACAAAAGAGGAATGTGTTACTCGAGGAGAAAGTAAAAATGCAGGAAAGTGAGTTGAATTTGTTAAATGATAAACCGAAAAACTTTTCTACTGGGAAACAAAAGCTTGACAAAATCCTAAACTCGGGAAAGTCCTTTGGTGACAAGAGAGGTATAGGATATGTTGAAGGAAAATCTGATGTGGCTTAAACTTAAAAAACCTCCTGTAAAAATGTAGGAAAAATTATGTTTGTTTCTGCATCGAATGAGAATGGTAAAGCACAACCTTTTAAAAAGGGTAAGAAAACCCTACATGTGCAAAAGTCTATCCCACCTCCCAAGAGACAAAGTGCTCGCAACACGAGCCCTATATGTCATCACTTGGGAATGTTGGTTATGTTAGACCATATTGCTTCAAGTTAAAAAATCAATCTATTCATGCTCCTACATTCTCTAAAAGTAGGACTGCTTATCCTTCTAAAAAGAGTAAGAAGTTCTTGAATGCTCCTAGGTACGTCTCACCCTCCATGAGATATGAAGTTCACAAGGCAAACCATGTTTGTCACAATTGTGGTAACATTGGTCACATTCGACCAAACTGTTTTGAGCTTAAGGGCCATCCTAAGAAAATGGAAAAACCCTACTCAAGAAAAGGGCATCAGAATTTGTAGAGTCAAGTCATAGTCTTGACCAAACAAAATGAGATTATCAATATGAAGTTAGACCAATTGACTACTATCCAGAAGGCTGATAAGGTGAATCATTCAAAAGTGAGACAAGTGTGGATGAGAAAAGGGGAGGAGCAGACCAGACATGGTATAGACCGATGGTCATGCATTTATGCATTTTACATATGTTTAGGTCTTGTATAGTTTTTCTTCATTTTTTGTTGTTAAAAGCATATTGTGTGTGTTCAACTCATGCATAATTTTTTCTTTGTATATTGTTGTGTGTGTTCCTAAAAAATCATGCATAATGTTTTGCACTTGTGAGTGATAAAGAGTGTTAGTGATGTCAATTCTGAAAATCTTAGATACATATGTCTTTTGAAAATTGTATCATGTACCGTTATAAGTTACAAATGTTAAAAATATATGTACTATTTGTAATTTGTGACCTGCATCACACATTACACTTCCAACTCAATCAATTGTTGTTTTGCCACTTGTGAGTTCTTGGGGAGGCAATCAAAGGTGTAAGGGAGCTCTACGTGTATACAAAATTGACCATGGGCTAGATGACCTCATGATTATATATCAAAATTTCTGCTGTGAAAATTCTCTATCTATAATTTTAATAATAATAAAAAAAGGGGCAGGAAGAAGAAGAAGAAGAAGAAGAAGAAGAAGAAGAAGAAGAAGAAGAAGAAGAAAAGAAAAGAAAAATGGGTTATATTACTCAATAGGCCAATACTGTTATAGGAATTCAAATAGAAGTATTTAGGTCCTAGCAGCATTAGGTTTTACTTTCTGTATCGTGGAAAGACTTCCTAAGCACTTATGGTTTCATGTTTCAGCCCAACCCCACTCACATCTTTTGGTTGAAACTTCTTGATTGAGTTAGGATTCACAAAACACGCATGTTCATCTTACCTGTGATACTCTGTTTTTACTATTTGCATAAATTGAGATAATATGATGCTCTTTTACATTTGATGTGTTTTTAAGGCTTCAAAATTGACTTCATTAATTCTTAAATCACTTAATGAAAAAGTATACATTTTATTTTAAATTCTGGGGATTTCGCTCAAGTGAAACTTAAATTCCTCTCAAGCGAAAATGGCTTAAAAAGCCCCCACGTCTTTTTCTTTTCCCCAGACTCGTTTTATCTCCTACGCCGTTTCCTCTCCTTTCTTCATGCGATTCTTCTCCCCTTGCTCTCCGTGTGTTTTCCACTCGTTTTCTCTCAAGAAATCATATTTTAATCACGGTAGGTCTATCATCTTCATTTCTTCTCAATCATTTTTGGTTTTTAATTTCATTTCCATCATGCATTTCCATAAGCATGTATTTCGGTGATTGGGGATTTTATTTTTGGACTTCGAAATGGAGATTTTATTTGGGATGTTTGTTGATTTGTGATTTGGGTGTAGAGAATGATTATTTCACTCTTGTATTGAGGAGGTTCATGGAACTCCCATGAAGTTTTCATTTGGTTTTTACTTGGATGCACTCCAAGTGTTCGGTGAAATGCCTCAATGGTGTTTTGGTTTCACTTTTTAATCATTCATTACCATAGCATTATTCCCATTGGGTTTAAAACCCAACCTTGGCATTATGTTTGGAATGGGGTTTGCATATGGGAGGGTCATGGACTTGAAGTTCTTGTTGGGCATGTGCATTGTGTATTTTGAAATGGGTCTTTAAAACCCAAGTTTGGCAAAATATACATTGGTTCTTTGAATTGGGCATGTGCATGTGCATACATTGGTTTACATTAAGCATGTACATTTGATCATGCACTGGGCATTTTGAGTCTAACAGTCACTGATTCTGTCCACAGCCTAAAACTATGTCTCGTCGTGTGCGTCCTCGTAAAGATACTCCCACTCCAGACCAGGACCCCCTACCCCAGCCCAACCTCACTTACACAGTACTAGGGCTCGGGATCTTTATGATGAGAACTTCGGTAGACACACCCTGATTGTTGAGCATGAGGTCTCCTTAGGTGAGCTAAATGAGATCATTGTGCCCCGTATCTTTGAATCTCGCCAGTGGTTTGGATTGACCATTGGTCTTCCCACTCCTGCTTTTGGAGTTGGTGAGGAAGTTTTACTCAAATATCCATGACTTTTCAGATGATGGCTCATTTAAGGTAAGTCTCCGGACCATCCATTTTCGAGTAACCCCTACCATGGTGGCGGACTTGTTAAATGCCCCTCAGGTATACGACCCGGTCTATCCATATCTGACCACTCCTACTCCTCGCATGCCAGTCATTGCTGAATGCTTGACTGGGAGGCCAAGTACCTGGAATGGCAGGATACCTTTGCACACGGTTTGGTTTTCACCTAACCACCTTCTTCATAGTCGGATTGTGCTGACTAATCTCTACCCGTCTGCACATCATAGTGATTTTAGTTATGATCGAGCACTTCTTCTGTATGCCTTGATCAATGACATCTCCATTGATTTGGGGAGTCATATTTGCCGGGTCATACTTGAGACATTCCGGTCAAACAAAGTCCGAACTGGACTTCCATTCCCTTGTCTTATCACCAGGATTGCCTTGGCCCACTCCATCTCCCTTATTTCTCATGAGCCAATGATTTCTCTCAAGGCTCCCATTGGTCGTAAGACCATACAGCTTAGCCATGCTCACCTGCCCATCAACCTTTAAACATTGAGCATCCTCCGGCACCAGCACTAGCATATCAGCAAACGAGCTCTCGGCCTTCAAGCTCCGCACCATCCTCCTCGGCATCTCCAGGCCCGACTCCATCGACCGAGCCCAGTCTACAGATGCTGTCGTCTTCAAGCTAGTTTTGATGGCTTCCGACAGGATGTCATCCAACACCTCGACAACATTAAGGAGCTCCTCCGTAATAAGGATGATGGCAGGCAGTCAGTCAGAATGATGGTGATAATTGAGACCCTTGGCCTGTTGTGACAAAAATGGGAGTAGTATAAATTTAGGGGGAGTGGTAAAGATGTAGGGAGAGCAGCTAGCAACTTTTGTTTTTGTTAGCAACACATTGTTTTGTGGGGGAGCAGTCTTTATTTTTGTATCACATGCTGCTTGTGCTGCTATTGTTTGTCTAATTGAACTCAATATCTGATTAATTTTTCAATGAAAAGTCTTTTATGAAAACTGTGCTACAGACATTCTTTATGCGTATGAGATTATTTCTTGCATATTTCTGTTGGTACGTTTAACCGTTTGCTAAGTATTTGCAGAAATATCTCAACGTGTTCAAGACTATGTCTGAATAATGGGAATCCTGTTTAGGGTGTGTCAGGATTAGGTCCTATGTATAGATTAGAGGTTTTGTCATAGAAATGCCAAATGGGGAGATTGTTGAGGGAAAAATTAGTTGATTGTCATATTCTTGTTAAAACCTGTGTAAAGTTGTATTGTAACAAGTGTGAAGTATGTCGAAGTGAAAAAGGGAGGGCAGTCAGAGAGTTCGCTCAACTCGGCTCGACATTTCGCTCGAGTGAACTTCGAGTCAGAGAGTTCGCTCGACATGATTCAACACTTCGCTCGAGCTACATTCAAGTCAGAGAGTTCGCTCGACATGGCTCAACACTTCGCTCGAGCTACATTCAAGTCAGAGAGTTCGCTTGACATGGATCAACACTTCGCTCGAGCGAATTTCAAGTCAGAGACTTCGCTCGAGCTACATTCAAGTCAGAGAGTTCGCTTGACTCGGCTCGAGCGAATGTTTTGAAAACCTAATACTCGAGCGAATGTTCTTGAAACTTTGCTCGAGCGAATGTTCTGAAAACCTAATTCTCTTAGGTTTGAGCGCCTCTTTCCTTGTTTGTATAAAAGGAAACCTTTTGGTATTTTCCTTTGGGTGGAGAAATCAGAGCAAAAACATAATGTCTTTCCAAGAGCACTTGAGAGAGTTTTCTCCCCACATTCAAAGTTGAATATCTATTGGAAATTATACCTCCACCATATCACACTCAAGATAAAACACCGTTGAGTCCATTAGAGTGGACGTGCTCATTGGCCGGAAGGTTTTCGGAGCTGTTGTTGCTGCAGAGATCGAGAGGTTCTCGTGGGATGCTATAGAAAGGTCAGAGTTCTGACACTACATGCGTGTAGAGATCGAGTGGGTCATTCGTGGTGTTGCAAGCCAAGTTTAGAAACTACAAAGGTTTTGTGAGTGTCTCTATATTGATTGTAACAAACGTTTTCTATAGTAGATTTTAGGTGGTGCCTTACACTCGGAGTGGTTTTAGAATTTTAAGACATTCTTCAATTGAGTTTCCACTTTGTAACCAAATCTCTGTGTTGATTATTTGTATGATTTGTTTTATCTTTTGATTGCTTACTTGTCAATTTATTTTATTAGACCTGAAAAATCGAACTGCACCTATTCACTCCCCTCTAGGTGTTGTATTGGATAGAACTATTACTTTTTCAAATATTATAAGATTTGTTTTACTTGTAGTTGACATCTCTAATCAAAGCATAAAGATAATGTAAGTGAGACAAAAATCGATTTATTTATTTATTTTATTTTGAGGAGTCAAAGTAGGCAATTTTAGTATTTTCAACAGTTAAGATGAAAAAAATATTATTGGTAGACACTAAAATATTCAGGAAAAGGAAAAAGGAAATTTAAATGTAGTTGACTTGATTGGTGCAAATTACAATATAAACAGTAAGGCCTGGTTTGGTTTGATAAATGAAATGAGATCATCTTTTCTAATCATTATAACTTTTTCAAATTTTTATACAAAATATAATAAATAATTTATTTTATCCTAAAATAAAAATAATATTAAAAAAATATATCTTAACAATATTTTATTCAACTTTCAACTCTCATATCATCTTATCTCATTTCATATGTGTAATCAAACAAGGACAAAGTGATGTGAAAAGGCAGCTAACAGTAGACTACGAAGACATGCTCTCAGACCTCAGTCAAGAATTACCATTTAAGATTTCAGACAGAAATGAAGATTCCGGCCAGAATACAGGAATCCGATCGGAATGGGCTGAAACAGGCTGAAATGGCCTGAATTTAGTTCGAAATGGAACACCCACTTAAGTCGTGCCGGTTACTATTCCAACACGAAAATTTTAGGCCGTTCCGACCGAAACGGAACAAATTATGAAAACTTTGTGTCATGCCAACATGTGATGCCACGCGGTTTTTTTAAAAAATTAAAAATTAAAAATAAAAACGCAAACGCAAAAGAAGTATAGGGAACCTAGAGTTTCAGTCTCTCTTTTTATATTTTTGGACTCTATTTTGGTTTGATTATATATATATATATATATTTGTGTTTTGTTTTAATAAACCATGTGGCATAACGTGGTGGTGTCGCGTTGAGAAGGATAACTGAGCAGTAAGTTTTAGATAACTCAATAGCAGTAGTCTAGTACTCTATATTGTAAAAAAAAAAAAAATTATTTTCAAGCCGATGTATGGAATATACCTAATAAAATGCTTACATGTTATAATTTAATTTGAAAGAGAGTTTTTTAAATTTGAATTTTATAAATCAAATATCACAATTTAAGTGATATAGAATATATGTTCTACACATCGACTGAAGAATATAATAACTCTATTGTAAAACTCAATATAACATTATTGAGCTTTACTACTCATCATCCCTACACACCACACATCATATTTATTTATTTTTTGATTTATTTTTCTTAAATTAATTGAATTCTTCTACTCATTATTTATATACCACACATTTTACAAGAGAAAAAAATAAAAATAAAAAAGTATTATGTGTGGTGTGTGAGAATAATGAATAGAATTTCTCAACTTCATAATATACTACATTAAGTTATATCAATTTATAATTTTTTTTATAAATTATTTTTAGGCATATGCTTTAAAATTTATACTAGGAAGAATTAAAAAGGAGAGAATGTTTTTCTTTTTGTTTTTTGAAAAAAAGTCATTCATTGATAACTTGTTCTAATACAAGAACTAGAAATAGTTAGGAGGATCCTCTATATCAACTATACAATCTATTACAAATAAGATATTGTTTCCTAAGTTGTGGGCAACTGAATTGCCTTCACGATATATGTGACAGAACTGACAATCTACATATATAGCCATACTAGATTGAATTTCTGAAATGACCATCCCAAAATAACTGTCATTTTGCCTCCTCTGATGGACTTCATTGATCACTTTTTTAGAGTTTCCTACTTAAATTACTTTGTTCATGCCCAGCTCAAGACCAAATGTGATTGCTCTGAGTGTAACTGTGGTTTCTGCTAGAAGTGGATCAAGAAAAGAAGCCTGTTTCTTCCTCAAAATAGCCAAAGAATTGCCATCCTCGTCTCTAAGAGCAACACCTATCCCTATTTTACACTGACTTTTATAAACTGCCACATCCCAGTTGATCTAACAAAAACCTTGTGGTGGACACTCCCATGTAACTCTCCTTGCGTTTGTAGATGATGTCTGGTTAACATATCTTGAGTCTACATCATAAATATCGATCAGCATTTGATTCACTCTGCGTAACACAGTGTTTGGATCAATGAATATGTTCTTAAAAACAAATTCATTCATTCTCCACCATAAATTCCAGAGAATTAAAGAAAGTTCAATCACCTATTCCTTGTTTAGCTTTTTGAACATGTCTTGCAATAAATCCTTAACACTTTTGTATGACAGCTGACGTTTTTTAATTTTCCTAGAACATTGACCCAGAATATTAGTAGCTGAAGCACATTCCCAAAATATGTGTTCTATAGTTTCTGGTTCCAGTAGACACATTGAGCAAATGGGGTCTTCCAGAAATTTTCTTTTGCAAAGATTAAATTTGATTGGCAGAATATTCCTACATGCTCTCATTAAGAAGTTCTTGGTTGCTGGTGGTATAACAAACTTCCACAATCTGGTCCATTCTTCTCGAAGGTGGGAATTATGAGAGTTTTTTCCTTTTAGTCTTTCATGCAGTTTCCTTTGTAAGTGCTAAGCACTCCTAACTGTAAAAACTCCATTTGCATTGCTTCTCCAAACCAACTTGTCTTCCTAATTGTTCTGACTAATTGGAATCTGAATTATTAGGTCATATTTTGTTAGTGAAAACTGCTTTGATTAAGGGTATGTTCCATTCCTTGGTTTTTGGTTGAATAAGAACCTCCTCTTTAGCATCATCCTCTAGTAAGTTGTTCCCACTTTGAGGTTTGTATAATGTACGTTGAGGCAGCCAAAAATCTTACCAAATTCTTACCGACTTGCCAATACTGATTTTTCATATTGTTCCTTCTAGAAATAGAGCTCTAGTATATAAAATGCTTTTCCAAATAAAAGAGGGGTTGCTTCTCAACTTAGCATTGAAAAAATAAGAATGAGGAAAATATTTAACTGGCATGACTCTTGATGCTAGAGAAGTTGGATTTTTAATAATCCTCCAACCTTGTTTTGCTAACAAAGCAAGGTTAAAGTTCTTAAAATCTCTAAAACCAAGCCCCCAACCTCGACTTCCCCATTTGAGACCAACTCAACCAATTCATATTTCTCTCCTAGTTAGCTTGACCCCACCACTACCCTACCCTCTCATCAACCTGTTTAGTTGTTTTAGTAAGCCTTTAGGAAGTTTGAAAACTCCTATAGAATAAGTAGAAATGACTTGTATAACAGATAAAATCATATTTTATGAAATATGAGGATAAAAGAGTAAAATTATATATTTTTAAGTGGTGTGTAGGAGTGTGGAGCTTATATCTAAAAGAAAAATTTTATATTTTATGAGATATAAAATATGAAGATAAAAAAATAAAATTATATATTTTTAAATCATATACATAATGTGTAGCTTCTATCCAACACGACTCATGTAGTGTAGAATTTTTCTTTCGGAAAAGAAAGTAAGGAAGAAGGAAAGAAAAACAACTTTACAGGTCTGTTCTTCTTTCAGCTTCCCTCTCCTTCAAATTAATAGCCATTTATTTCCCTCCTCATTCTTCTTCACTTTATTACTCCACGCTCCTTTCGTGTTTCTCTTCCTTGCCGATCTTTGTGATTGGGGAGGTTTCGATTTCACAAAATGCCTCTGTTCCTCTCCGATGAGGAGTTCTCGCAGTGCGCAGAAGACGCCGCTGCGGTGGCGGAGAAGGCCGACACGTTCATCGCCGAGCTGTACAAGGAGGTCGAGATCGTCAGGGCCCGGGCCGACGCCTCTGCCATCACCGCCGAGCAGACCTGCTCTCTGCTCGAGCAGAAGTACCTCTCCCTCTCTGCAGAATTCTCCAAGCTCGAGTCCCAAAACGCACAGCTTCACTCCTCCCTCGATCAGCGTCTCTCCGACCTCGCCCAAGTCCAGGCCCAAAAGCATCAACTCCAGTTGCAATCCGTAAGAACATTTTTACCTGCACGTGTGCTGGATAGTAATTGTTTCTTTTTCTTATGGGTTTCTATATGAGTGTGTGTACGTACAAATATGTTTTGTATGTTGGATGGAATAATCTCTTGGAATTTCATAGATCGGAAAGGATGGGCAGATAGAGAGGTTGACAACGGAGGTGTCGGAGTTGCATAAGTCTAAAAGACAGTTGATAGAGTTGGTGGAGCAGAAGGATTTGGAGACTGGTGGGAAGAATGCCACTAGCAAGAGCTATCTTGATAAGATTGTGAGTTGCGTATCTTATTGCCTTAACAATTATGTTTGTTAGATTTTCGTATTTTTAAGTTTAACAATCAATTTAATGTTGTTTATCCTTTTGTTGGTGATTCCCAAGGTCAAATTGTCCGCCACTGCTGCGCAAAGAGAGTCCCGTTTGAGTGAAATCGAGGCTGAGTTGTCGCGTGCGCAGGCTACACGCTCTCGTCTTTCACAGGTACCTACACTCCTCTAGGCTGCTTTTGGATGTTGAGCGGAGTTGAGCTCTCATAGTAGTGAGTTGAGATATAGGGCTGGCTTTAAATTTTTTGTTCTTCTAAAAAGTTAATTTTTTTTCCTGGTTATCTATTTTTTTTTTTTTTTTCCCTTGCAACTTCTCTTCTCTTGTCGACGTTTCTTTATTTAATATTTTTCGCCACCTGGAATTTCATAATTAGAATTGGGGGCTGCATTTGATACGGGGGCGCCCTTCAATTTTGCTCCTTGGGTGTCCATAAGAATTGGAGTGTGATTTCATGATATCGCAAATAGCAAGTGCAACAATTGTCATGGGCTAATTATAATTGAATTCTGAATCGCAAAATCTTGTGTGAAAATAGGTTATTAGGGAGTTTACTTATAGTATGGAAAAAGCTGTGATATGGAACTCTGGCTATTTATAATATTTTCTTTTTTATTGCTTCTCAAAATATTGTTAATGGGTGGAACAAAATGCTTAATAAGAAAAAGGTGGGCAGAACAGAGCTGCTATGCTTTCTATGCACTGTTCTTCACTCATGATAGAGATTTTCATTACAGTGCCTGTTTAATGTTGCTTAACCTTTGGATACAATGTTTGAGTAATAAATGGGAATAAAAAGGAAAATGAGAAGCATATTATTTGGTTCACACTTCAACAGGTTTCTTTAACAGAACTCGTTCTCCATTGTCTGTTGTCTAAATTGACAGGATAAAAATATTTTGAATAGTGTATATCGGTCCATGTTTGTTCCCTATCTCATTTAAAAAATTCAACATGGTGTAGGGTTATATTAAACTTTGTGGTTAAGTGGGTGAATATTGTTTACGGATCAGGGGCTCAAGATAGGGCAACACTTCTTTTTGTGATAAGTAAAGGGATGAAAACTTTTATCAAACAAAAAGTGCTAGGGGCGCAACCCAAGCACACAATATGTATATAGCAGAAAGACACCAAGCTAAAACAAGTGAGAATAAACTTCATTTTGGAAAGGTAAAAGTCGGCTTGGATTGATTCTAGAAAGTCTGGGATTTTTCTCTCTCTACTATATTTTCTCTCCATACAGTTTCAGTTTTTGTTGTGGTTTTTCCTTACTGTTGGTAGTGATTCGTTAATGTGGCTTTTCCTTCTTGAGGGGATTAGTGTATCACTGAAACATTAGGGTTGTATTGTTTGTGGGTTGGTTTAGATGGGGTTGTGTAAGGAAGTGTTCATTGACCAGAAGCTTTTTGAGTTCAGAAAGGAGAACGCAAGGTGGTGGAGGATTATAGAAAGTAGTCGTCGTGTAGTGAAGTATATTTCAGTGGATTGGGAAACTCTGGGTTGGCTGGGTTCTATGGTGAAGGAATGTGCAGAAACACTGGGTCCTCATGAGTTTTTGTGAACTCGTAGAAAATGAGACACTGTGTTAATAGTGAGGAAGGGACGTAATCTCAATGGTAGTTTCATCTCCCTCTCAGAATTTGGTCGCGATAAGAGGAGAAGTTTGCTTGTGATTCCAGAAGGGAGGAAGGGGCTGGGTGGAGGAACTTTGGAGATACTTTAATGGAGATTTGTTCACCCTCTGTTTCGAACACATCCCAGATAGTTTTTGCAAAGAAGAACAGAGGAGAGGGAGGTGCTCCATCATCGAGGGCAGGAGGAGCAAGGTCGTACAGTGAGATGTTGAAGAAGGTACCGCCTCATGCTATGATAGACGTGGTGCCACACGCAATCAGTTCTGAGGATGTGCAGAGGTATGGTGGAGAAGACAACATACTGTTGGGGTTAAATGAGGAAAGTGTTTTGAAGATGTTAGTTGGCTTGGAGGAGAAAGTGGGCATCGTGTTAGACGAAATCAGTTACTTAAAACGCTATGTTAAGGGCAAGGTTGAGCTGAAGGAGGTTGTGGGCCGTAAGAGTGGGCCTTGTTCTACGGGTCGTGCGTTGGGCCATGGTACGGGTCAGACCTCAGGCCCTAAGAAGGCCTGGAGGGCAGTGGCTATAGATGGGTCGGGGAAGGCTTTCGGGTCCGAGATATCAGACCAGGGATTGCGACAAGCTACTGTGGCGCCGATAAGCACATTATCGGGACCCTATCGGCACAGAAATTGCTGATGACCTCTGTCGACCACCCTGGTGAGCTGGTAAAGGTGCTTAGACGGGAAGATTTAGAGGAGGGGGAGATTTTGGTGGAGTCGATGGTGCTGGAGAGTTTGAGAACTGCTTTCGTGTCCTCGTCACTAGGGATGTTGGTGGAGAATGGGCATTCTGAGCTGTGCATGGTGGTTGAAGGTTCAGAGGCTGTGCAAGAGTAGTTTGTTTCACGGGATAGTGGGAATTCATTTCGGGGTGAGGTTGTGCAAGTGCAGTCTGATTATCCGTGTGGCTTCCCACAAATGGAGTTGAGTATTCTTGGTGGGATATTTTCTGGGGATGGCATTCCTCTTAATAATATGGTTTCAAGTGGTGAAACAAATAATTTGGGTGTTTCGGAATTGATTTTGATCCCCAATAACAGTGTTGGGGAGGAGGGGGCTCTTACTCCTCTGTGTACACTCCATCCCAGTTCTGATTATGGGAGTTGTTTGTCGAATTGGATTTTTTGGGGTCTCTTTTGGAGGTTATGAGGAACAATTTATGGCCCTTCTTGTGGCTTTTGAAGCTAGTCGTTCAAAATCAGCTACAAAACAAGATAGAGAATTTAAACGTTTAACATGCTCCATCAATTATGATGTTAAGGAGGGGAGTAGCGGAAGGGTTAGACCGAAAGGGAGGGGAAAGTTAAGTTTTAATGAAGCCTAAGATTGTTTCATGGAATGTACGGGGTTGGAGAATGATAGCAATAAACGTCTTTGTATCAAAGCTTTATTAAGGTTGTGGAAGGGTGATGTGATATGTTTGCAAGAAACAAAATTGGGTTTTATTGATAGAAGATTGGTGCGTAGTATTTGGGGATGTTCGTATGTGGATTGATCCTATTTGGCCTCTCAGGGAGCATCAGGTGGAGTGTTATTAATATGGGATAAAATAGTGGTTGAGGTGATTGAGGAGTGTGTTGGTGAGTTTTCGGTTTCGGTGTTATTAAAAAATGTGAGCGATGGGTGGGATTGGGCTTTTGCAGGGTCCTATGGTCCCAACATGGATAGAGATAGGCGACGGTTGTGGGAGGAGTTGGCTGGAATACACTCTTTATGGGATGTGCCGTGGTGTATGGGGGGTGATTTTAACATTACTCGTTTTTCTAGTGAACGATCGGGGCATCATTGGCACACTCTAGCCATGGCGGAATTCTTTGAGTTCATCTTTGATATGGACCTTATGGACCTTCCCTTGGTGGGTGGTGAGTGCATATGGTCTAACGGCCGTGCTTGGTCAAAATTGGATAGATTCCTTGTTTTGCAGTTACACTATCCAGAAGTAAGTCAGAAAAGGTTAGCTCGAGTCAGTTCAGACCATTTTCCTATTCTCTTAGATTGTGGGGGCATTCACGGGGGTCGCCGGTATTTCAAGTTTGAGAATATGTGGCTTAAAGTGAACGGGTTTGTAGAGATGGTGAGTACTTGGTGGACTTCGTACCAGTTTAGTGGCACTCTGAGTTTCGTTCTTGCAGGTAAGCTGAAGGTTCTAAAGCAAGACCTGAAGAAGTGGAACTTGGAAGTTTTTGGGCACACTGACAATCAAAAGTCCATTTTGCTGGAGGAGTTGCAGGAGTTAGAGGGTAAGGAATTATTGGGAGGGGTCTCTGAGGAGGAGTTATTGAGGAAAGCCACGGTTGTGGCAGAGTTGGAAAGGATTTTGTTGTCAGAGGAGACATCATGGCGACAAAAATCTAGAGCCCTTTGGTTGAAAGAGGGTGATAGGAGTACGAAATTTTTTCACAAAATGACTAATTCTCATCGACGTAATAATGCGATTGAGTCGTTACATTCAGGTACTCAGGTGCTATCTTCTCCCGCTGAACTAGAAAGTCATATTGCACATTATTATGAGACTCTCCGAATCGGTAACTTGGAGGCCAAAGCTCGATGACTTACCGTTTGAGGCAATTGATCCGCAACTTGTGAGTGTCTTGGAGAGACCTTTTGTTAAAGATGAGATTTTCAAGGTCATCTTTGGTATGGCTAAGGACAAAGTGCTGGGTCCAGATGGTTTCTCAATGGGTTTCTTCCAAACTTGTTGGGATGTGGTGAAAGGTGATGTCTTGCGGGTGTTCAGTGAATTTCACGCGTTTCAAAAGTTTGAAAAATCACTTAATGTGACCTTTATTGCGCTCATTCCCAAGAAATATGGGGTTTTGAGTATTGAGGATTTTCGCCCAATAAGTTTGGTTAGCAGTGTCTATAAGATTATTTCAAAGGTTCTTGCTAATCGGCTTAGTCCAGTGTTGGAAAATATTATCTCTAAGCCTCAGAATGCTTTTATTCGTGGGAGACATATACTTGATTCGGTGCTCATTGCAAATGAGAGTTTAGATGCTAGATTGCGGGAGGGAAGTCCAGGTATTCTTTGCAAGCTAGACATGGAGAAGACTTATGATCATGTGAACTGGGATTTCCTTTTGTATTTGTTGAAGAGGTGTGGTTTTGGAGATAGGTGGATTTCTTGGATGCGTCATTGTATTTCAACGGCCTGTTTTTCAGTGCTAGTTAATGGCACTTCTGCTGGTTTTTTTGATAGCTCGAGGGGTTTGCGACAGGGTGATTCGTTATCTCCTCTTCAATTTGTCATAGTTATGGAGGCGTTGAGTAGGATGGTGCATGCTACTGTTGGTGGAGGTTTTTTATCTGGTTTTCAGGTGGGAAATGGCTCTAGTAGCCCTTGTATCATTTCACATCTCCTTTTCGCAGATGACACTTTGTTTTTTTGTGAAGCGGATAGGAGTCAGGTTCAAACTTTACTTGCATTATTACTTTTGTTTTGAAGCAGTGTCAGGGCTTAAGGTGAACCTTGGCAAGTCTGAGATGGTTCCGGTGGGTGTGGTTCCTAACATATGCAGTCTAGCAAGTCTTCTGGATTGCAGGGTGTCCTCTTTTCCAATGAAATATTTGGGCCTTTCGCTAGGTGCTACTTTCAAGAGTAGAGCAATATGGGATG
Source organism: Juglans regia (assembly GCF_001411555.2). Classification (NCBI taxonomy): domain Eukaryota; kingdom Viridiplantae; phylum Streptophyta; class Magnoliopsida; order Fagales; family Juglandaceae; genus Juglans; species Juglans regia. Next base: position 13,500,637 of record NC_049915.1, on the reverse strand, counting down.
GGGTGGTAGAGAAGATAGAGAAAATGTTGGCTGGATGGAAAATGGTGTATTTATCGAAAGGGGGTCGTCACACTCTTATCAAGAGCACCCTCACTAACCTTCCTACTTATTTTTTATCTCTCTTTCCTATGCCTGCAGGGGTAGTGAATAGGATTGAGAAATTCTTTAAGGCTTTTCTATGGGGAGGTATAGGGGAGGAGAATAAATTTCATTTGGTTAATTGGAAGACGGTATGTGCTCCAGTTATGAATGGGGGGTTGGGTGTTTGGAATTTGAGAACTTTTAATAAAGTGTTATTGGGGAAATGGCTTTGAAGATATCATTTGGAATGGGGATCTTTGTGGAAGGAAACTATAGATGCTAGATATGGTGTTGCTTGGGGTGGTTGGTGTTCCAAAGAAGAGAGAGGGGGACATGGAGTAGGGCTATGGAAGTTTATATGGAAGGGGTGGACAAGTTTTGTAAATCATATTCGTTTTGTCGCAGGTTAGGGCAACCAAATTAGTTTTTGGCAGGACGTGTGGTGTGGAGATCATGCATTGGAAAGAGTGTTTCCAGCTTTATATCATATTGCAGTTAATAAGGAGGCTTCAGTGGCGGATGTGCGGTTATTTGCTCATGGTTCGCATCAGTGGAATATTCTATTTAATAGGGATATTCATGATTGGGAATTATCTATGGTTTCAGACTTTTTCAGCTTGCTACACTCCTTAGGGTCTACTATGGCACAGCATGATAGATTGAAATAGAGGTTTCAGGATCACAAGAAATTCACAGTAAATGGGTATTACAAAATTTTGACTACATAGGATCACACCTCATTCCCTTGGAGGAACATTTGGAGGTCTCGAGTGCCCTCTAGAGTTGCTTTATTTGTTTAGAATGCCGTCTTTGGGAAGATCTTGACCACGGACAATTTGAGGAAGAGAGGATGTGTTGTATTGGATTGGTGTTACATGTGTAAAAAGAATGGAGAATCGGTAGATCATCTTTTACTACATTGTGACGTAGCGAGAGGGTTGTGGGATGAGATTTTTTGAAGGGTTGGTGTGGCTTGGGTAATGCCTAGGAGGGTGGTGGATTTGACGGGTTGTTGGAAAAAATTTTAAGGCAATCATCAAGTGGCAGCAGTTTGGAGAATGATTCCGTTGTGTATCATGTGGTGTATTTGGACGGAAAGGAATATGCGTTGTTTTGAAGACAAGGAACGAACAATGGTGGAGCTGAAGAATTTTTTTCTACATACTTTATTGCTTTGGTTTTCAGCTATTGTATTAAATGGGGATGATATTCATGAATTCTTATCCTTAGTTCATCGCTCTTAGAATCTATTTAGGTGTTCTATTGTATACTTCCTGTGTACTAGGTACATGGCTATTTCATTCACATCAATAAAGTTTATCTCTTATAAAAAAAAAAAAAAAAAAACAAGTGAGAAGAACAAGAATTAAAAAATCTGCAAAAGATGTGAGCATAAAGAGATGCGAGCATAAAGATATTTAACTCTGGCAACGTTCTTTCACATTCTTCATAGTTGCGGGTATTTCTTTCCTTCCCTATGCTCAACATCTTAACAAAGTAGCCATCTGCCTTACCTTTGCATTCAAGTGCCTTCTTGTTTTACCTCCCAAAGCTATGCCAATAACTCCACCATCAGTTGGGGCATCACCCAATCAATCTGGAAGAAGCTGAAGATTGAGAACCATAAAACCCTAGTCATTTCACAAATTCATCTTTGCAACAAGCGATTTTGAACAAATAGATATGGTCCATCAATAACAAGTGTAGTTCATTTTTTTCGATTTTAAAAGACTTCTAGAATTGTGCTTGCTTTTCATATGCATTCTGTTCCTTTGGCATGTTCATGGCAGGTTTTGGCTTTGAGTACTTCCTCTTACTGCACACAAGCCCTACTGCTTTGAATTTCATCTATTTATTGCTTTATTTTGTGGTTCATTTACAACATAGATGTGTTTGAATTGGAGCAGGAAAAGGAGCTTGTTGAGAGGCATAATGTCTGGCTTAATGATGAGTTGACTGAAAAAGTTAATAGTCTCAATGAACTGCAGAGAAAATATAATGATATTGAGGCTGATATGTCTGCTAAGCTTGCAGAAGTAAGAATGCCTTTACAAGTTGTATTTGTAACTGGTGAAGCTTAAATTATAATACTATTTCTGTGCCAATTTTGGATTTTTATATCAATGCTTTTAGGTTGAGAGGCAATACAACGAATGCTCTGGTTCATTACAATGGAACAGGGAAAGAGTGAGGGAACTAGAAACAAAACTAACATCCTTGCAGGAGGTGTGATATGTTTTTTGACCTTCTATATTATTTTGTGTGCCATTTGTTTTGTGGCAGCTACCTCATCAATATTTGTCTTGACACATGTAGGAGTTGTGTTCATCTAAAGATGCTGCCGCCGCCAATGAAGAGCGATTATCTGCTGAACTCTCAACAGTGGGTTTTATATGTGTTTGCAATTTAAAAGAGTCGGCGGATATATTTTTAGATATGTTGCTTATATTTTCATATTTCTTAACCCCTAGGGGTTGGCTCAAGTGATAAAGGCCTTGGTCTTAGTGGTATGCTCCCTCCAGGTTTAAGGTTCAAATTCTCTTGGGTGCAAACAATTTCTAGGGGCTATTGTACTGGGAGAGCTTTCCCTTGAATTACCGAGGTGTACTTGCGGGAGACTCCTTGCTGAGAGCCTGTGCACCCGCGGGATTAGTCAGGACTTTGTTCTTGAACACCCGGTGCCACAAAAAAAATATTTATATTTGTTTGGGACATGCAAAAACTTGTGAATGCTATTGAGTAAATAATCTTATTAATGTATGGTTTTGACCGGCGTGTATTTGAACAGCCGCAGTTAATCCTGCTTTCTATTATTGATACGATTCTACTCTATAGAAAGAAGACTGACTGCTGGAATCAATCTAGCATTTAATTAAAAAAATCATTTATTTTCTGTGTTGTTTGTTCTATGTTTATTCAATTCAAGTAGGCCATTGTTTCTGATTCTGACTATCAAAGCATGAGAATGGCCATTTGATTTTTACCTAATTTTACCTGTCATGTATTTCCATTGTTTTCGTTTCTGACTAGCAAAGCAGATGGCAGCCATTTGAGTTTTATCTAATTCAGTCACTTATTTTTCATTTAAATGATTACAACTTCGCAGCTAAATAAGCTTGTTGAACTATACAAGGAAAGTTCTGATGAATGGTCCAAGAGGGCAGGAGAGCTTGAGGGCGTCGTTAAAGCCCTAAAGGTGACAAGTTATCTGTCAATTTGGTGATTTCTTAAATTTGGACTTGTGGTGTATTTTTCCTCGTCTTGATTTTGAGATTTTGTTGCTATCCTAAGCAGACACATTTGATTCAAGTCGAAATTGATTATAAAGAGAGACTTGAAAAGGAAGTATCTGCAAGGAACCAATTTGAAAAGGTATGCTCCCTGACTTATTTGTGACGGACAATAATATTTCAATGGATCAGGAAGCAATTTTTTTGTTGCTGTCCTTGCTTTATTTTGTTTACCAATGCCATCATTGCATGAAAATTTGATAATTTTCTTTATTCATGAAAAAAATAATTGCTTGACAATTTCATAGGTGTGTTAGTTCTCGCCCATTTGAACTATTCCAGATCAGTACTTGCAGTTCCTATCATTTGCTTTGTTTTGAAAACCTCATGATATGCGTTTATTTTGGTGTGCCTTTACTTAGTAGCTGGTTGTTCTATCATTTTATTTTGTTGTGTAGTCAATACCCAATTACTTTGTACCCAAGTCCTTTTTGATGTTTTTCCTATAATTGTAGTTATATCTTTTTTTTCCTCAATAGGATGCTGCAGATCTGAAAGCAAAACTTGAAAAGTGTGAAGCTGATGTTGAAAACAGTAGAAAATCAAATGAACTGAATCTTCTTCCACACAGCAATTTCAGTACTGAAATGTATGTTCCAATATGGTTCATCTAATAGTACTTTGGCCTGCTGCTTTTTTCTTGAAAGATAGGATGTCTTAAATGTTGATAGTGTTAGTCCACTGATGTGGCATAGGTGAATGTGCTCTTGACTTTATTGGATATGCTGGTTTGGGCAGATGTAAATCCCTGTCTCACTTATCAAACGAAAAAAACAAATTCCTCTTCTCGTCTAGTGGTTTGCTTAATTTTCAATATTTTTGTTAATATATTTCTTGGTGAAATTTACTTAAAGAAAAAATGCTACTTGATGAAATTTTATTACTTGTAAAAGAAAATTGCTGTTATTGGGAAAATGGCCTTGGTGATACAAGGAAATCATAAAAACCCAGCCATTAAAGTAGCATGAAATTGTACTTGTCGGGTTTTGTTCTTTTTGCCGATGACACTTTGATTTTCAGTGAGCCCAACCAAGAACATATTCGATCCTTGAGAGCATTGTTGTTATGTTTTGAAGTTGTCTTGGGTCTCAGGAATCTAAACAAGTCTGAAATTGTACCTGTGGGTGCTGTAGGTAATGTTTCAGATTTGGTTAATATTTTGGAGTGTAAGATTACTTCATTGCCGTTGAAGTATCTTGGTCTTCCATTGGGGGCTCACAAAATCTGTTTTGATATGGGATGGGGTGATTGAGAAGATTGAGAGAAGGTTGATTGGATGGAAAAAGTTATATTTGTCTAAAGCGGGAAGAATTACTTTGATAAAGAGTACATAGTCTAATCTTCTTACGTATTTTCTTTCAGTGATCTCTTTGCCGGCTGGGGTTGCTAGAAGAATTGAGAAAATTTATCGTAATTTCTTATGGGGAGGAATAGGAGAGGAAGGGAAGTTTCATTTGGTTAGAACAATGTTTGTCAACTATTTTCTTGTGGAGGATTGGGGGTGAGAAATTTGAGGTTGTTTAATAAAACACTCCTTTGAAAATGGCTTTGGAGATATCATGAAGAGAGAGATGTTTTATAGAAGAATGTTGTTGCTGTTAAATATGGGAGTGAGTGGGGAGATTGGTGTTCTACTGAAGTTAGAGAAGCGTATGTGGTGAGTTTATGGAAGTTTATTAGGAAAGGTTGAGGGAGTTTTCTAAACATTAAATTTAAGGTGGGGGAAGGGAAGAAGATTCTCTTTTGGCATGACGTTTGGTGTGGGGAATCAGCTCTTAAATAAGATTTTCCATCTCTTTACAGGATTGCAAGGGATCAAAATGTTGTTGTGGCAGATTTTCTTCAATGTATGGATAATAATATTCTATGGAATGTTGACTTTATTAGAGATGCAAATGAGTGGGAAATGAATGTTGTGTCGGATTTTTGGGGAAGAATTTATAATTCAAAAGTGATGCAGGGAAGAGAGGATAGACTATTGTGGGATCATGCTAGAAATTTCAGGTTTTCGGTCAGTTCTTTTTATAAGGTGCTTAAGTGTCATTCTGGCTGTGTATTCCCCTGGGAAAGCATTTGGAGGGTGACAGTACTTACTAAGGTGGCGTTCTTCAGTTGGGTAGTTGCTCTAAGGAAAGTATTGACCACGGATAACCTTAGAAAACGTGGTTTGTGTATAGCTGATTGATGTGTCATGTGGAAGAAGGATGTTGAATCTGTAAATCATCTTTTTTTACATTGTGAGGTGGCAAAGTCTTTGTGGAATGAGGTTATTGGTTGGACATGTTTATATTGGGTAATGCCTAAGGAAGTTGTGGATCTTCTTGCTTGTTGGCGTGGTTTTGAGGCAAGGAAATGTGTTGTTGCTAGATGGAGAATGATTCCTTTGTGTTTAATGTGGTGTTGATGGCTGGAAAGGAATGAGAGATGTTTTGAAGACAGAGCATTCTTTTGAAGATCTTCCCAATTTTTTCTTTTCTACTTTGAGTTTGTGGGCTAAGATCTTTGTAAGGAATGATGATAATGTACTGAATCTGTTTCTGTCTTAGTTTCCTGCTTTCTAGAGTGTAGTACGTATTTCCTTTGTATACATCTTGTGTACTTAGGCTGTGCCTATTCTTGGTAATAAAATTCTTATTAATTATCAAAAAAATATATTTGAACAACAATGTAGAATCCTAATATTCAAGATTAGAAAAAAAAAGAATCCTAATATTCAAATGGTAAAGGCATAAGAAGCTATTAGAAAACTCCCTTGAACTTCTTCTTAAAGTTAGCTTTTGGTTTGTATGTATCTCCAGGATAATGGAGTTTTAGATCTGGCGGCTGTTTTTGCATTTATTTGACAGTGCTGGTTGTTTTTATGGTGTAAACTAGTACACGGTTTAGGGCTCGTTTGTTTTCAGAGATGAGATGAGATTAAAGTTAAAAAGTTGAATAAAGTATTGTTAAAATATATTTTTTAATATTATTTTTGTTTTGAGATTTAAAAAAGTTGAATTGTTTATTTTATTTTGTATTGGAAGTTGGGAAAATTGTAATGATCAGATGAGATGAGATGAGATAAGATGAAATGTTTTTTGAAAACAAACGAGGCCTTAGTCTTTTCTTTGTATTTTTTGTTTTGGTTTGTTTTTTCAAGAATAATTTTTCTGTCTCTCTTTCTTGTTGCTGGCTTAATTGGTATATTTTATGCTTGTATGCGCTCTGAACTGTATATTTGTTTTTGTAAATGTGAATACATCTATTTGCAAGCATCTTTAGTGACACACTAAATATACCGCTGATGTGGAAGCCTTACTGCTGATGTGGCAAGCTTCCACACCAGCTTACATAAAAAAGTATTCGAACATTGACTCTTTTCATGAATATAATTGGTCCTGCAGTAAACATCGTGTTAGAACGAGGCTTGTAACTAGCACAACTCTATGTATTAATCTTTGATTTCCATTCGTAAAAGAGAAAATATCTGATTTATAAAAGAGAAAATATCTTCTTTTTTTTTTAATTTTTGGTTTTATAATAGAATTTGATTTTTTTTTTGTTTTATGTTTTTATTTGTTCTCTGATTTGTTTTTATTTTTTCTGGGAATGGTTGGAGTTAGATTTATTGGAAGGTCTTGGGATTAATATATAAGTGTCTTGAGAGGGATCCACAAAGTATGGTTATTTTAAATCATGTGCTTTTGGGGGGAGTTGTAATTTCTGTCATTCCCAAAGGATCTTTAGAGCGGGCTTGTCTTTTCTCTCTCATTCTTCTATTCCTGTCCTTCAAAATTTTGTGCTTTCATCTTTGTCAATACCTGAATCAAGCAATTTGAAGTAAGTTCTCAAATCCCTTTCCCATTGAAGGATCTGACTAGCTCTTTTTTAACTAGTGGCTGCAAGTTCATCGGTGGTTCTTATATGATGCAGCAAGGGAGTAGATATAGATAGTAGATTTAGAAATTTATAGAGAAATAAGAGACAGGATTGACTTCATTTTTGCACTCATTTCAAAGGTCCTGTCATTGCGTTCCTTCCAAATGCACCAAAGAAGACATATAGGAAGCATCTTCCATAGTTGAAATTTGTGGGATGCCGCTGAAGTTTGCCCAGACTAGTTCTACCCTTCTGAATACATTGACCCATAATGCTCTAGCGATCTCGCAATGGAGTAGAAGATATAGCACCATTCCACCACTATCATCCCTTGTTTCCGTAAGTTATCTGTTGTCAGAATCTTCTCCAAAGACTTTGTCCAGGCAAAAAATGCCGCCCTAGGGGGGCCTTGTTTCTCTAAATTCTTCTCCATGGAAAGTGATTATTCTGTGATTGTGTGAGAGCCTTATAGAAAGAACGAACTGAAAATGTACCTTTCCTGGTAGGTATCCATCACAAACTATCAGCTCCTTGAGTGTGCGGTCTCATAGAGTATAAAAGCTGAAAAAAATTCTCAAAATTGTTGACTTCCCAATCTTGGGCCGCCTTGGTGATTCACATTTCACTGGAATAAATCCCCAACCTTCTCCATGAGCTCTGCCATTGGAGCTTCTTTTTCACGTGCAAGTATGAAATCTGCAGGAAATAAGTCCCTGAGAGCTTGGGCTGGGTTACACTACGAGATAGCGAGGGTTTTATGGGATGGGGTGTTGGGTAGAGTAGAGTTGGGTTGGCTTATGCCAGAGACCGTGGTAGTAGCTTTGGCCAGCTAGCCAATCATTGGAAGGGTACACCAAATCTCAGTGGTTTGGAAGATGATTCCGATGTGCATCATGTGGTGTCTTTGACAGGAACGTAATGCGCTGACGTTTGAGAACAAGGAGAGATCGATAGAGGAATTTATAACTTTCTTTTATAGCATGCTATGTACATGGTCCAATGCTGTTGATTTCAACGGCATGGCCCTTCATGATTTCCTTATATCTCTTGCGACCTCCTAGTCAGGGTTGTCTACGTATATACTAAGCTAGGCCTATTTGGAGTAATACAATTTGTTTACTTATAAAAAAAAAGTCCCTGAGAGCTCTATCTCCACACTATATGTCATGCCAAAATTTAGTTCTTGAGCCATCTCCCATCACAATTCTAGTATGACGAGGAAAGATTCCCCACCCTCGCCTAATGTGCTTCCATAAACCCACACCATAAACCCCACTTACCTCCTTTGAGCACCATCCCGCCCGCAATCCTCCATGTCTATAATCAATCACCAACTTCCATAAAGCTTCGGATTCTATATTATTGCGCCAGAGCCATTTCCCAAGTAAAGCCCGGTTGAACACCCTCAAGCTTCTAACTCCCAAACCACCATAAGAGATTGGGGAGCATATCGTTTCCCACTTGACCAAATGAAATTTAAATTCATCACCAAGTCCGCTCCAAAGGAATTCACGATTTAGTTTCTCAATACGTGCCACCACACTTGTAGGAATTTGGAACAATGATAGAAAATAGGTAGGTAGATTGGAAATATTGCTTTTAATTAGAGTAATCCTACCACCTTTCAACAAATATTCTCTTCCAACTTGCCAATCTTCGTTCAATCTTCTCAATTACTGTATTCCAAATAGATTTAGCCCTGGAGTTGGCCCCCAGAGGAAGCCCAAGGTAATTCATAGGGAAAGGAGAGATCTTACAACCAAGGTGTTAGCCAATAATTGGATATTACGAACCTTGCCAATTGGAACCAGATCTGACTTGGATAAATTAACTTTCAACCCAGAGACCCGCCTTGAAGCAAAAATAGGAGTGCCCTTAGTGCCTGAATTTGGTATAGATCTGCCTTGCAAAAAATAAGTGTATCATCTGCAAACAACAAATGGGAAATGTGGATAGTACCTTGATGTGTGTCATCGACCAAAAAGCCAGCCAAAAACCCATTGTTAACCATCGATGAGATCATTCTGCTAAGTGCCTCCATGACTATGACAAAGAGAAGTGGGGACAAGGGATCCCCTTGCCTTAAGTCTCAGGAACTGCTAAAAAAGCCAACTGGGCAGCCATTCACCAAAATTGAGAACCTCGCCGTCGATATGCACCATCTAATCCATGTGCTCCATCCCTCCCCAAAACCACATCTCCCTAACAAATACAACAAAAAATCCCAATTGACATGGTCGTAAGCCTTCTCCATATCTAACTTGAACAAGAGACCCAGCTTACCCACTTTTATTCTACTATCAAGGCATTCGTTGGCGATGAGAACTGAATCCAGGATCTGTTTTCCTCGTACAAATGCATTTTGAGGTTTCGTAATAATCTGCCCCAAAACTCCTCCCAGTTGATTTATGAGTACCTTGGAAATGATCTTATACACCCCATTCACAAGGCTAATGGGCCTGTAATCCTTAACCTCCGATGCACCAATCTTCTTGGGAATAAGTGTAATAAAAGTGGCATTGAGGCTTTTCTCAAATTTTCCCACCGAGAAGAATTGGAGGCATTGAGGCCATCTTCTATGGTGCATTGGAGGATATTAGATTATTATTTGTTAGAACTCTTTTTCTTTGGGCCAAAGCTGTAGATTTCAATGGCCTTGATTTTCAAGATTTTCTTGTTTCTAATTCTTCCTTTTAACCGTTTACTTATCAAATTTTTTTGGATGTGCTTGATAGTTATTAATGCTGGAGAGATATCCTGGATTAATATCCATGCAATGTACCTATCAATATATATATATATATATATATATATATCCATGCTGTGTGTAATATTGATGTTCCACAAACTAAACTCTCTTCATTTTGTTTAGTCAATTACATTATGTGCTGGTTTTCAACTTTCTTAATCATCTGCTGAGTAATGTAGTACTAATTTAGACTCATTCAATATATTTATGATGCTAATATTTTATTTTAGGGCTAGATGCAGATGGTTTATTTTACAAAGTCACTTTGACTCAATTTTTTACGTAATTAAATTTATTTTTCTTTTGCAGATTGATGAATTCATTTGAAACAAATTGCATGGTTGAGGATAATCACATGGTTGTCCCCAAGATTCCTGCAGGTGTTTCAGGAACAGCCTTGGCAGCTTCGCTTCTGCGTGATGGTTGGAGTGTGGGTTTTGAATTTTAACTTTTTACTTGTTCTCACATTTTAACTAATGTTGCGTTTATAACCAAAAAAACCATTTAACTAATTTTGAAATTTTGTATTTAGTTGCTTGCCTTTCTTTCTTTTAGCTGGCTAAAGTGTATATTTGAATTTTAACTAATTTTGAGTTTATAAACAAAAAACCCATTTAACTAATTTTGAAATTTTGTATTTTGTTTCTTGCCTTTCTTTCTTTTAGCTGGCTAAAGTGTATTTGAAATATCAAGAGACTGTTGATGCCCTAATACATGAACAGTTGGGAAGGAAGCAATCTGAGGTCATTCTGCAACGGGTAATCTCTGCACTGTGCATTAATTTTTTACAATTTATAAAAGCTGATACATCCTTTTTGTAAAATATTGCGTCTCCGCATTTGTCTATTTGAATTTTATTTTTTAATTATTTTATTATTCCCTAATTACAATACTAACACATTTACACTTCCACCCGTTATTATCACTTATTACCCATCTCTTGTACTTCCCGTCAACTTCCACCCTTTACAATTACTACCATTCATTAGCTGTCTTTTGCGCTTCCTGTAAACTTCCACCCGTTATTATCACTTGATTAGCTATCTCTTACACTTCCCGCCTCTTGCACTTCCTGTCAGTTACCGCTTTTTATTTTCTTAAGTTCAATTTTACCTTAAAACTGTTCGGTTTCCAGATTATCAAAATTTGTTTTTTTGATATGTAAGAATCTTTATTGAATAGAATGAAACTAGGCAATGCCCAAGTACACAGGAAGTATACAAAGTGAGACACCTAATTACGTTCTAGTAAGATAGAAAGAAGATAGAAACTCATGAACATTCCCACCCTTATACAATAGCAGAAAACCACTGTAAAAGAGAGAATACAAATAAATTCCAGATTTCACTCATTGTACGCTCTTTGTTGTTAAAGCACCTATCATTCATTTCCGACCATAAACACCACATTAAGCACAAAGGTATCATTCACCACATTGCTGCCAATTGAGCGCTATTATGCCTCCTGTTCCAGCACGCTAGTAGATCCACCACAATCTTAGGCATTACCCAACTTAGCTAGGCTCTACTAAGGATACCAGCCCGTAACTCCCCAGCCACCTCACAATGTAAAAGCAAATGATCTATCGATTCCTCATTCCTTTTACACATGTAGCACCACTCCGCGACCACCATTCCGCGCTTCCTTAGATTATCAACCGTCAAAATCTTCCCAAGTGTAGCTGTTCAAATAAAAAAAGCAACTTTAGACGGCACTAAAACCTTCCAAATGCTCTTCCACGGAAAGAATGTGGGCTGTTGGGCTGTCAAAGTCTTGTAAAAAGATTTAACAGTAAACTTTTTGCTCCGCGTGTGAATCCACAACATACGGTCACCCCCATTGCTTCCTAACTTTATTGAATGCAAGTATCTATAAAAATCTGCTAGCTCTTCAATTTTCCAATCCTGAGCATTTCTAGTAGAAGTGACATTCCAAGTTACCGTTCCATTTGCACGACACAACAATTTTGAAACTGTAGCTTGCTAATTTCCAGCCAAGTTAAATACAACTGGAAAAACAGTGGAAAGAGGGCTCTCCCAACTCCAAACATCGAACCAAAAGTGGGTTTTTGCTCCATCACCCACCTCAAACTTTAATATGTTTTTCAAAAGTGTTCCTCCCCTTTCTAATAAATTTCTATAGGCTTACTCCATAAGACTCCCTACCCTCCTTAGAACACCATCCCCCCACGCACTACTATACTTGTGATCAATAACCTCTCTCCACAACGAGTTCCCTTCCATTTGGTACCTCCATAACCACTTCCCTAATAGTGCCTTGTTAAAAACGCACAAATTTCGCACCCATAAACCACCATTTGCAATCGGACAGCTCACCTTTTGCCAACTCACAAGGTGAAATTTAATTTCCTCTCCCATGCCACCCCACAATAAAGCTCTAGACAACTTTTTGATTTGGTTTGCCACACCCACCGGTAATGGGAAGAGAGAAAGGTAGTAAGTGAGAAGATTGGAAATGGTGCTTTTGATAAGTGTTAATCTCTCCCTTTTTGATAGATATAACTGTTTTCACCCCGATGATCTTTTCTCAATCTTCTCTACCACACCATCCCAAATACTCTTTGCTTTGAATGACGCTCCCAAGGGAAGTCCAAGATATTTCATAGGAAGAGAGGCAATTTTACAGCCCAACAACTCTGCTAGAGAGGCAATGTTACTCACATCCTCCACCGGAACCAACTCCGACTTCCCTAAGTTCACATCAGTCTCAAAACAGCTTCAAAGCACAACAAAACTGCCCTTAGAGTTTGAATCTGGCCACTAACAGCATCACAAAAAATGAGCGTATCATCCGCGAATAGTAAGTGAGAAATGGAACTGATACCATCACCATTGTTGCCCACTGAAAAACCAGCAAGAAATCCCCCCCTTACGGAAGCCTCCACCATGTGACTCAATGCCTCCATTACTATAACAAAAAGGAAAGGGAATAACGGATAGGGAAATAATAGAATTAAAACCTCAATAATTTCTGAGGCATCACGTGGGTATACAACTAGTTAATGCATAATCTTCTTGCAAGAATAAAAAATAGTCTGTGGTCTATTTTAATCATAACAAAACTCTTGTAAAATGTCCTGTGTACTTGGCTATGTATACCCTTTTATTAATCAAATTTTTACTTATAAAAAAAAAAAACAATGGAATAGCCATTCGGGATTAATGTATAATCTTCTTGCAAGGATAAAAATAGTTTGTGTTCTATTTCAATGATAAAAGACTTCTCTTGTAAAATGTCCTGTGGACTTGGGCTATGTATACCCTTTTATTAATCAAATCTTTACTACAATGGAATAGTTATTTGGGAGGAATGGTTATTCCATTTCAGGGTCTTATTTTGTAAAACAACTGTAACCTATGGTTTAAGTTCATTGCATTTACTTTAGGTTTTAGATTGCTTCTCTCTTTCTTTCTGCTTAATATTTGCAATATCAGGCTTAGTATGTTTTACTGTTTTTGAAGATGGAATGTTGCAGAGTTTCTTTGCAGAAAGCTCATAAAATTTTGCTTGATGACTACTGCCCTTTCAAATTAAATTTTAACCCAGCTTTTGGAATGTTTCTTACTTCCTTTTGTCAACTGTTTCATCATTCGATCGGTCAATTTGTTGTTGATTTTTGGTTTTTTCATATTATTTCGTTCCTAGAATAAATTTAGGTGTTCTTTTGTATACTTCTTGTGTACACGGACTATACCTATTTCATTCGTATCAATAAACTTTATCTCTTATAAAAAAAAAATTATTGTTGAGCAAAAATATTTTATATGCATTGGATGCTATTTTCATAGTGTGTCTAAGATAGAGTGCTCAATTTAGATTTAATATGGTATTGCAGGTCTTATATGAATTAGAGGAGAAAGCTGAAGTCATTTTGGATGAAAGAGGTATTTTTTTTTTTGGTGCAACACACTCCATTTAGTTTTATGATATGCAGTCATTTTCTGCTGACAGGTCACTTTTTAATAGTTTTTTTGTATCGATAAACAAAATTTCATTGAGCATAAAATAGACAAAAACCTGAGTATATGGGACATATACAAGAGCGTCACCTATGCATGCTAGTTGAGCGATACAAGAAAGTCGTGAAAAGACATGCCATTAAAAACTTGGTGCATTTATCCCCTTCAACCACAGTGCTCTTGACTTTTGTCTCCAATATATTTCTTCCAATAGAGAAACCATTTTGAGATCTGCAGACACTTGAATTTTACAAGCCCTCTCCGTTTGAGATAATACGCTCTCCTCTTCTTATCCCTCCAATCCTTTGAGTTCCTCAAAGAGTGTAGATTTTTGAGCTTCCACATTGCCAAACGCTTGCTCATTCCAAGCCTTAAAATCTTTTTTCAAGGACTTCAATTTACATGACATGATATAACTTGGAGTGCCATGAAATTGATAAGAAGACCACCATTATCAGACTTGATCGAGGAACCCATTAGATTTCAACCACATATTTTCAAATTTGAAGGACCTTGGGGCACCATGAATACCTCCACAATCAAGAAGGATGGGAAAGTGATCTGAGCACAACCTGGGGAGTCTCTTTTGGATGAGTTCAGGGTAATGTGCTTCCCATTCAGGTGATACTAGGAATTTATCGATCCTTGACCAAGGTGTTCTCGGTTGCTTGACCAAGTGTAGGTGCCAGCTGCAAGAGGAATATCTAGTAAATCTTGTTCATAGATGAATTTAGAGAAATCTACCATTGGCGAATTGAAGCTAGAACCACCCGATTGTTCACTCGAGAATCGAGTAACTTTAAAGTTGCCACCAATACACCTATGTAAATCCCATATACTGCTTAGGCCAGCCAATTCAATCTTTTGACTTTTCCACCACTCTTTTTTCCCACATCACTAAGATGCCACCCGATGTTCCATTGGATGGTAAATAGTGCCACTCTATTTGATTACAACACCACAAACTCACAAACTTCTAATAGTGGTTAGGGGGATAGATTCCAATTTTGTTACTCTCCAACTACATAATTGGTTTCTAATTTTGAGGCACTTCTCCTTCTCATTCTGCCCCCTCACATTCCAACATACGATTTTCGGCTTCATATAACATCCATTGCCCGTCCCTTTGATCTTCCACGGTTAGAACTCCTCTTTCCTACTCAATATTTGACTGTCCATTTGAGCCTTTTTAATTCTCTAGCTCTCTTCTTTGCTGAATTGATCTCACTCTGTGACAACCCATATGATAAGAGGATAAGGTAGGTGGTGTGTGGGATCCCATATTGCTTGTGAATGAGAGATTCTTGACCTTTATAATGTTCCAATGTGGTTCCAATTGTATCATTGATTAGTCTTTTGGAGTATAGGCCATGTGGTTTGGGCCTTCTATTGGGGCGTATGAATGGTATCGGAGTATATCCCAACCAGAAATGTGGGACTTTGTGATACCCCATTTGATAAGAGGATAAGGTAGGTGGTGTATGTGATCCCACATTACTTGGGAAGGAGAAGTTCTTACTCTTGATAATGTTTCAATGTGACTCCAATTGTATCATTGACTAGTCCTTTTGGGGTATAGGCTATGTGGTTAAGGCCTTCTATTGGGGCGTTACACACTCGGTAAAGAGTGAGTCTATCCAGCCTTTATAGCTGCAAGGAGAGCTATGAATTGGTCCTCGAAACCATAGCACAATATCCCCACACAATGTTGAATCTCCCTAGCTTTGTCTAAGACCCAATCTGAGGCCTGGATGTTGCTCTGCTTGGGTGAAGAAGCCACTTATCCTTTGAAATGAAAATTTGCTTGACAACCGGTTGATGCTCATGTGTGAGTATATATGGAAATGCTGAAAATCTGTCCTAACTATTAATCCATAATAAAAGCTGTCTAGTTTGAATAACAAATACATGTCATTGTAAATATCTTTATCATAGAATTGTCCATCAGTCGGATTAAGTTTAGGAAGGTGGTAAAGAAGATTCCACATTACTTAGGAGGTAGAAGTTATTATTGCTCTTTATAACTATTCCAAAGGGCTCTAATTGTAACATTGAGAAGTTCCTTTTGGAGTATAAGCCTAAATGTGGCTTTGGCTTTCCTTGGATTATTATAAATGCTATCATGGTTAAACTTAACTAGAATTGTGGGACTCGAGCCTTGCCACCTAGGATGAAATGGCTTCATGAGGACATAGGGATATAAGAGGTGGAGGTTGGAATATCCCAAATTGAGCATAGGAACGTGGTGAATGCGATCCCACATTACTTGGGGGGAAAAGTTATTCCCTTTTGTGACAGATTTGGTGCTCAATTGTCATGTGATTGTCCAGAAGATTAGCTTTACTTCCTTTTATTTGTTGATTTTATCATTATTGTAAGAGCTCTAAATTTATTTTTTGATTCTTTGACACTTGTTATATCAGAATTTACAACTGGTGGAACTCTGGCTTTGGGAGTTTGTCTTCCTTAGCAATTCCATACTCTCTCTCTCCCCCCCATCTTTTATACATTTCAATATATAAATTAAATATTTCACACTTCACCTCACTTTAATTAAATATTTCATGTGTTGGGCCTACTTATTAAGAAAGAGTTTGCCCATATGTAAGGTGGGTGTTAAAATAAGTTAAATAATTATATTCACATTTTTCCATAAACTCAGTCTTTTGGGACAATTGGTGAATTTGGCCAAAATGTCTTGTGACTATGTTGCGACTGATTACAGTGATCACAAAAAAGCTTGTCCTTCTCATCTTCCATGGCATCTGTCATCTTTCGTTCATCACAGCTCCTTAAATTCCCTTTGTTAGTATGTTGTGAAATTCTTTTGCACTCAAACGCACTTGTACTCACTGAATAGAGGACCTCAAAATCTGGCTGGGTGTATCTCTTCCATAGCAATTCTATATTCTCTCTCTCCCTCATCTCTTGTTCTATTTCAACTGTAGATACTGTTTTTTCATATTTTTATTCAAGTTCATGAGCTAATATTTTTCATTCATCTGGATACACTGTTTTCACTTTAAAGCAAATTCTTGGTGACTTTAAATTTGTTGCTTGGCATGTTATATATGTTTCATTATTAACATAATTGATATTTATGCAGCGGAACATGAAAGAATGGCCGAGGCATACTCTGAAATCAACCAGAAGCTGCAGAACTTGCTGTCTGAACAGACTAACTTTGAGAAAACCATACAGAAATTGAAGGTCTGACATATTTATTTAAGTTATATGTCTGATGGCATTTCTCATAAGAATAAATATGTCTGATGGCATTTCTCGTTGGTTGTGTTGACACATATATCTTCCAGGCTGATTTAAGGAGACATGAGCGTGACTATACTCTCGCGCAAAAAGAGATTGTTGACCTCCAGAAACAGGTAGGTGACAAAAATTGTCAGTTCTGATAATCGATTAGTTGATGCACAAAGTTTTGTTCTTCTGTCTAGTTATTATATTGTTATTACTATTACTATGATGATGATGATCATCATCGTTATTCTTATTTGCGTTTCAGCACCAAAGCATAACAATAAAGGCCATGAACAAATTTTTAAACACTTATTATAAATGTTAGCATTTAGTTACAGAAAATATACAGCTGCATTGTTCTCAATCACTTCTTCCTATTCTTTTTATTCACTTTCTCTGTCATATGATTGTCTTTCTCTGCCTTATGATTATGCTTCCATCAAATGGTGGTGGTTTTGATATATATATATTTTTTTTCATGATAAGTAATAAGATTTCATTAAAAAATGCAGAAGGTGCAATCCTTGGTTTTTAGTTGTGGATCCATGCATGGCACAGAATTGTGTAGAGGCTAAGAAAAATCAACTCAAATAAATTTGTACATATAAATAAGCGTCTTGGCTAGTCTAATAATATTGTTGATAAGTTTTTATTTTCATCCTACAAAATGAAGAGCAAAACATTTGATAGTGAAAATGCATGCCGAGTTAATTTGGAAGAGCTGATACTTTCATTTTTATAAAACTTTGGATAAATATTCTTTAAAAAATACTCTCTGTGTACTTGGGATATGCCTATTTTTATTAATATAATCTTTTACTCATAAAAAAGACATTCTTTAAAAACTGAATAAAGTTTTAGTTGAAGCTATACTCTAAGAGTTATAAGCTACTCTCAGAAACATCATTTAGTCTTTGCACTTCATTACGAGTTAACCTTATTTGCAGAAAGTTCCAAGTTTTTAAACCATTGCAGCACTGCTCTAACTTCTTCTAGCAAATGTGACAACTCTACAGCCAATAACAACGTGAACCTTCCCACTACCAATAACTCGATCTACCAAATAATCAGAAAACATATATAAATTCTATTAATCTCCAAGCACTAAGCACCAAATAAAACAGTCATATCTTTAGAATATGTCCAGGAACCTTGCACTTCATTTGGTCTGGCTCCTCTGTGTTTTTTCTTTTCCTTTGCCTTCTCCTTATAAACAACCTTCAAAACCTACATGACCATCCTAGAATTTGGAAATTGTGTCCTGAACTATTACGTCTACATTTCACGACTGTTTTCATGACTTATCAAGCTTGCACATATAATAAAAATTAAAGATGGAAGTGTTACAACAAATGCTTGGTTGAGTACAACAATACACTGTAAAGAACATGGAAAACTGAATCAATCAATACAAAGATAAACCATGTATAAACTTATCAACCTGAAGAAGAACTAAAGCGAACATACCTTGCTCAACAAAATTGATTGTGCGAAAATCTTATTTGTCTTGATTGTTGAGAAGTTTTTTAATCAGCAACTGCACTTTTTGTGTCACATCAGCAACAGCAACTCCTATTATCACAGCCACATGCTCCTCACCAGACTACATGTTTACACAGCTTAGAAGAGATGATATTCACCATTATAAACATATGGAAATTCAGAAACTCATGAACCAAGGCTAGAAATGACAGCCTAAAACAGAGGTGTGTTTGCTAATGGTTAGCATTGGTCAGTTTAGACGATGAGGCATGTACTTAATACACCTAAATGAAGGTAGACATTGCCTTAAATGCTTTCTGTCATAGAGTAACCGCCAAGTAAAGTTCAAGCCCATTCACTATTTACTATTACCCCCCGCCGGGGGGAGGGGGGGCGCGGAGTTAAGGAGGAGTTGTGGTTTTGTGTGGAAACTAAAACAAAAGAAATTGAACGGGCTGGAAGTTGAAGGGGCTGGAGAGTGAAGGGGGAAATTGAAGTTGCAGGGGCTAGAGATTGAAGGTGGAATTGAAGGTGCTGAATGTAAATAAAAAGTAAAATTAATGTTGAGTTCAAGTCCAATCTAGAGAAGCGCAAGAGACAAGGAAATTAAGGCAGCAACGGTTCCTACCCAATTAAATCCCTGAAGACCTAGCGTCCCTACATGTAGGAGAAGGGCAAGAGACATAATTGAAGAAATAATAAAATTAAGAAAAACTAATAAAAAATAAAATCAATGCTGGTGTGGAAAAATAGAAAACAAAGGAGCATACACCTAGTTACTTAACAAGGAGCTAGAAAGTGGTACAAGAAAGTCATTGAAGCAAGCTCTATTAAATACGCAATAGGATGCCCAAAGAAATAAAGTATGGAAGAAGAAACTTCTTAGCTCATCCGGAGAATGCTCATTCTCTTCAAAGCTTCGACGATTCCTTTCAATCCATAAACACCACTTGATACATAGAGGAATCATCCTCTATACATCCTCAATAGGTGAATTGGCCCCACATCTTTGCCAACATGCAAACAAATTGACCACCCTTTTAGGCATTACCCAAGCTATGCTCGTTCTATTAAAGATCTCCACCCAGTTTTTCCATCGGGTGGCTAACTCGCATAGGCGGAATAATGCCATAGAGACATTGATAGTCGATGGAGTGGCTTCTTCCAACCAAACCAAGATAACAGATCACATTGTCAACTATTATAAGAGTTTGCTTTCAGAACAATTCTCTTGGAGACTGAGACTAGATGGGCTCCACTTTGATGCTCTTGACTTGCAAGGAGGAGGACAACTTGAGAGGCCTTTTGAATAAACAGAAATCATAAAATTGATAAGAAGCATGGCGGGTGTCAAAGCTTCAAGTCCAAATGAATTTTCTATGGCTTTGTTCCAAACTTGTTGTGAAGTGATCAAAGAAGATATAATGGGGGTCTTTAATGAATTCCATGAAAATGGTATCTTCAAAAAGAGTCTCAATCCAACATTTATTGCTCTCATTCCAAAAACACTTGGCACTGTAGAGGTAAAATATTATTGCCTTATTAGCTTGGTGAGCAGAATTTACAAGATCATTTCGAAAGTTTTGGCGAATAGATTGAACATGGTGGTTGAGAAGTTAATCTCAAAGCCTCAAAACGCCTTTGTCCGAGGTAGGCAAATTCTTGATTCGGTGCTTATCACCAACGAATGCTTGGATAGTATACTCAAGTCGGGAGTGTTGGGGCTCTTGTGAAAGCTTGATATGGAGAAGGCCTATGACCGAGTCAATTGGAGATTTTTGCTCTATTGCTCGAGAGATGTGGCTTTGGCTTGAAATGGTGTTCTTGGATCAAACAGTGTATCTCTACGGTTTGTTTTTCTATCTTGGTGAATGGCACACCAAAGGGCTATTTTAAAAGCACACGAGGCTCAAGACAAGGTGACCCTCTATCTCTGCTATTTTTTTTTTTTTTTTTTGTAATGGAGGCTTTTAGCAAGATGATTTCAGGGGTCGTGGCAGGTTCTTATCTGGATTCTTAGTGGGGGAGGCAAATACTAGCTCACTTCACATATCTCACCTATTATTTGCTGATGATATCCTAATCTTTTGTGGCACCAGTCATGATCAAATTTGAGCTTTGAGGGCACTTCTTTTATGCTTTGAAGTTGTTTCGGGTTTGTAGGTGAACTTGGTTAAATCATAAGTATAGTGGGGAATGTTCTGAATGTGGAGAGCATGACTCACATATTGGAAAGCAAGATATCCTATCTGCCGATGAAATATTTGGGTATTTCTTTGGGTGCCCCGTTCAAATCGAAATCTATTTGGGATGATGTACTGGAAAAAATGGAGCGGAAACTGGCTAGTTGGAAGAGGATGTACCTATCCAGATAGGGTCACTTTAATCAAAAGTACCCTATCTAACTTGCCAACCTACTTTCTATCACTATTTCTGCTTCCCACCAAGGTGGCTCATTGCACATGATTTCTTGTTTTCTTTTTTTTTTTTTTGGGGGGGGGGAGGGGGGGGGGATGGATGATCAATGAGTTTAAATTCCAATTGGTAAAATGGGAGGATATGGTGTGCCCCCCTATCCTGAAGGAGGATTGGGTATCTGGTACTTGCAATCTTTTAACATAGCTTTGCTTGGCAAATGACTATGGAGATACCACAATTAACATGGAGCATTATGGAGATCTGTCATAGGGTCGAAGTTTGGTGAACCATGGGGAAGATGGTGTTCGAATGAGGTAAGTGTGCGGGGACTATGGAAACACATAAGAAGAGGATGAGACACATTTTCAAGAAATGTCCGTTTTGAGGTGGGTGATGCATCCAAAATCAAATTTTGGCATGATGTATGGTGTGACGATAGGACACTCAAGGAAACTTAACCAGAATTTTATGGCATATCAAGAATGAAAGAAACCTCAATTGCGAACCTCTTAATCCTATCTAATGGTATTCCCCAATGGAACATTACATTCTTTAGAGATGCACAAGATTGGAAAATTGATACTTTCTCGGAGTTCTATGATCGAATGTACTCCACCCATATAACGAGGGGAGCTAAAGACAAGATCTTTTGGCGCCCCTCTAAGAAAGGGAAGTTCACAGTCCGCTCCTACTATTATGCCATAACCACGCATAATATAAATCCATTTTCATGGAAGAGTATTTGGAAGAGAAAAGCACCCTTGAAGGCAATTTGTTTTGTATGGACTGCCTCATTAGGGATCTTGACAATAGACAACCTACGGAAATGCCACATCATAGTCATGGATTGGTGCTGTATGTGCAAAAAGAGTGGAGAATCCGTAGATCATCTACTATTACATTGTGAGATTGCTATGACCATGTGAAATGACTTCTTTGCTCGAATGAGATTAGCTTGGGTGATGTCAAAAAGGGTAATTGACCTCCTAGCTTCTCGGGAAGGTATTCGGGGCAACCCTCAGATTGCAATAGTGTGGAAGATGGTCCCAATTTGTCTATGGTGGTGTATTTGAAGATTGAGAGTGGTCAATGGATGAGGTTAGAAGTTTATTTTTCAGTACTTTACTCCATTGGTCGATTGTAATTGATTTTAATGGCATGTCTTTTCATGACTTCCTTATATCACTAAACTAGCATACATAGGTGACGCTCTTGTATATGTCCTGTATACTCGGGCCTTTGTCTCTTTTATGCTCAATGAAATTTTGTTTATCGATCAAAAAGAAAAAAAAGATCTCCACCCATAACATTCTTGCCACCTCACAGTGAAGTAAAAGATGATTCACTGTCTCCCCACTCTTCTTACACGTATAACACCAATCCATCATAACGAGAGCCCTCTTTCTCAACTTATCCAACGTTAAAATTTTCCCAAGAGATGCTGTCCAGCCAAAGAAAGCAATCTTAGGCGGCACCGTACTTTTCCAAATATACTTCCAAGGGAACTAAGTATGATTTTGACTTGACAAAACCTTATACAAAGGTCGTGCAGAAAACTTCTCACTCCCTGTCTTCATCCAAAGCATTCTGTCCACCACATTATTGCCAAAATTCAAGGAATACAATAAACTATAAAAACCACAAATAACTCCAATTTCCCAATCATGAGCAGCTCTACTGAAATAAACGTTCGACTGAGACACCGAAGGCTCCTGATTGAGAGCCAACTGAAAGAGAGAGGGAACATGGTCTTAAGAGCTGAATCACCACACCAAAAGTCATGTGAAGAACTGATCCTACCAACCGCGAAACTACTAAAACGAGCAAAATCCTCCTATCCATTTCTAATATTCTTCGACAAACCAACACCATGTGCACTTCTCACTTCATTAGAACACCAATCCCCTCGCAAACGCCCATACTTCAACTCAATAATAATCTTCCATAAAGACTCCCCTTCCTAATGGTACCTCCATAACCATTTCCCATGGAGTGCCTTATTAAAAATTCTCATATTTCGAATTCCCAACCCTCCACTAGAAATCGGTTTGCATACCTTATTCCACTTGACTAAGTGGAACTTAGTATCCTCTCCAATTCCTCCCCACAAGAAAGCTTGGAAAATCTGCTCAATTCAATTAGCCACACTTGCTGGAAATGGAAAAAAGAGATGAAAAAATATGTGGGAAGATTAGAAAGTGGAGTCTTAATTGTCAACTTTTTCTATTTTTTTCCTGTTTGCTTTAAAAAAACTGAACGACTTATATCTTAATTGTTGGGTCTTGGCATTTGGGAAAAAATTTCCATATGTAAGGAATATACTCTTAAAAACTGTTTTTGTGTTGTGTTTTATCAAACATGCATCTAGGCATAATGGTGCCTTGATGTGTCTTGCATTAACAGCTCCCTTTTTATGGGTGCCTGTGATACTGTGCTGCAGTTGGATGAGCTGCAACTCTGTGCTCTACTGTTACTTCTAGTATCATTTACATTTTGCTGAAGTGTTACATTGTATCCAAAAAATTTACCATTGAAGTTGTGTTGACAGTGTTTTCCCAAATGTGTTCAGGGCAACCCTATAGTAGTGTTCAGTGCAAGCTTACCTTTCTAGCATTGTTTGTGAGAATTTTTAGGTGACAGTTCTTCTTAAGGAATGTCGAGATATACGACTTCGTTGTGGATCTACTGGGCTAGAAAGTTTTGATGATGGTAGCACTGTTACGGGGACAAATGCAGAGTCTGATACTGAAAAAGTGATTTCTGAACGACTGGTAGGTTTTTTGCAATGTTTCTTCCTCGACATAACTCCTTACATTTCTGCTTTTCCTCTGTAGAAGTAATTAACCGGTAGTTGATGCTACTTGTGGGTGAAACACTTAATCAGTTGACATTTAAGGACATAAATGGATTAGTGGAGCAAAATGTACAACTCAGGAGCCTTTTGCGCAGTCTTTCTGATCAAGTTGAAAGTACAGAGATGGAGTTCAAGGTTGTCCTGAAAAAACATTCTCTTTGTCACTTGTTTTTTGGCAAAATAGTACTTTTTCTAGTTGATAACATTGTTTCATTGACGCGTACTGATTACAGGAAAAGTTTGAAATGGAGCTTAAAAACCATACTGATGAATCTTCCTCTAAAGTTGCTGCTGTCTTACAAAGAGCAGAGGAGCAAGGGCGAATGATTGAATCTCTCCACACCTCTGTAAGCTTTAATTAATGCCTCCTTTGTTTTGCTGCTGGCCTAATTTTTATTATTGGGACAGATACACAAATCCCCCTCAAAGTTGCAAACTGTATACCAATTTGCAATTACCCACTCAAACTATCAATTTTGGCAATGCCCTGCATAAAAATGCTTGACATACAAACGTTGATAAAAAATAATATGCACGATGCATGTCCATTCCATGGAAGAGTATTTGGAAAACAAGGGCTCCCATAAAAGCAATCTTCTTTGTATGATGGCTTCCTTGAGGAAAATCCTTACATTAGACAAACTAAGGAAATGGCGAATAATTGTCATAGATTGGTGTTGCATATGCAAAAAGAGTAGGGAGTCCAAGTATATGTCCCATGTACTTGGGATTTTGCCTATTCTTATGATCGATAAAATTTTTTTTATGGATATAAAAAATAAAAAATGAAAAAAATAGAAAGTTTGAAAAAATTAAAAAAGTAGTTAATTTTAAAAAATAATTTTTAAAATAATTTATTGTTTAAAATATTATTTCGTTTGAATTTCAAGTGTATTTTGTCATTTCTTAGTCATTAGGTGTAATTTACCCCGTTTGGATTCAGAGTTGATCTCATTCATCTCATCATTATAACTTTCCCAAATTCCCACATAAAATATAATAAACAATTCAACATTTTCAAATCTCAAAACAATAATAATATTAAAAAATAATATTCTAACAATATTTTATTCAACTTTCATCTCGACTCATCTCATCCCAACTCACTATCCAAACCTCACGTAAGTCTTTTTTAAGGGGAAATAGAGGTACATTTCAACTTTTTGGTAGTTTGAGGGGATGATTGCCAAAACTGATAGTTGTTTGGGGGGGAGGTGATGATTGCAAATTGAGTGGTGGTTTGATGGGGCTTTGTGTATTTCTCCCCTTTGTTATTATTATAATTGGTCGAGTAAGTTACACCTTGTCCCTCCAAATGATCATTGCATTCTCAATGTTCCTCCTAACTTTGAAGTACTTGCAATTGATCACTTAAATTGAAATTTCAGTTCAATGTACCCCCATATCCAAATCAGATGTTAAATTGGACGAGAAATGCGCCACGAGCTTCCCATGCTTCTTGGGTCAATATAATGACTTAACATCCCTAAATGGTCCCTTTATCATTATTTTTAAAGCGACTCCAATATGAAATGGAATTTTTTCAAATCAACCATTCTGGCCTCAGTCATTGTCTTCATCTTCATACCTAGCTGTCCTTTAAAGAAAGCTAACCTCTTCCAAAGACTCAAGGCAAGAAATAACATTTGCACTGCTTCATGTAATCATTCCCATCCACCAATATGAAAAGAAAAAAGTTGGAGGATACAAAGAAGCAGGCACTGAATTCTCAAATAATACATATAATGTTGGAGTAGCACATCCAGTGTTCGATATAAGGCCCACTAGAGACACCCTTATATGGAATTACCTGATAAATTGTTATAAAATTGGGCATCAACTTGAGGGGGCTGATTGAAACTGTAATTAACAATTTGAAGTTAGGCAAGAACAGGGTAGTTTGAAGGGGTAAGGTGTAATTTACCCTAATTGGATTATTGTTGATATTTACCATATTTTTTTGATAAATAATATATGTACTTTATTATTATTACCTCGGGGTGATATACTGTTGATAATATAAATGTTGACTTAAGATCTTTTTCTTGCTATTTTCTTCACAGGTTGCTATGTACAAAAGGTTATATGAAGAGGAACGTAAACTTGATTCATGTCTGCCCCATTTTTCAGAAGCTGCTCCAGGTGCATGCATTGATTCTCTCTCTCTCTCTCTCTGTGTGTGCAAATTTAGACTTTTGTCTTATTAATTCACCGAAGACGTTCCATTTAATCTCCGTAGTGCATTTTGCTGGTGTTGAGATTTTGGCTTCCCTTTGTGGGCCTTTTCTGTTTCAAATCTGAGCTTGTCTTCAAATTGGAAGCTGCTGTCTGCCATATATAGGAAGGTCCTGTAGAAATTGTGTGCATTCTTAGTTGACATGATTTTTATTGCATGTTCTTAGCGTACTGTGCACCTATTGTGTTTCCATATTTTGTTTTCTGTCTGGCTCTATAAATAGAAATTGCTTGTCACAGATGATGGCAGGACCAATCTCAAGCTTCTTCTTGAAAGATCTCAGGTGTGGTTACAGAGAATGTTATCTAAAAAATGAACTTTTGTTATGTCATTGTTTCTTTGTACTCTCTCACATTATATATATATATATATATTTATATATATAGGAAGCTTCAACAAAGGCCCAGGAACATGCTGTGGAGCGAGGGAGATGCCTTGAAGAAGAACTGGTGAAGTCTAGGTAAATTTTTTAATTTCTAAATCTTAGTTTATACATTGGTGTGCTAGCTTTACCTATCAAAAAAAAGTTTATACATTGTGTGCTAGCTTTGATTTTTATTGCTTGCATGAGACTTTAAATTATTTTGGTTTTTGGATATATAGGGAGGTATCTAACGCAATTCTGTCTTGGATGCATGGTCAATAGTTTTTTAAGTTTTTACAGCTTAATTGTATGCTAGGATTCTCATGTTAATATATAGATTTACTTAACTCAATTGACATTAAATGCTTTTGCGTTGTAAATGAAGTTACATCAGTGATCCATTAAAGTTATATATTGTTGCTACAGCACTTATCTACTTTTATGAGCAGCTATGTAAGTTTTATCTAGAATATTTGCAACACTTATGCCCTTCCTAATTTCCATTCATTGGGTTTATTTTTCTGAGTCTTATTCCTTTCTTCATTGCCCAGTAGCAATTTAATTTGCTCAGAACAGATATCGTTCTTATCAAAAAAATAAAATTGCTCATAACAAATAAATCTAGAGTTAATGGAATAATTTAACATTCTTTGCTCGGTTATATATGTTTATGTGCTATTTTCATATTCCTTCTGTATGTATTAGCTCCTAGTGTGAGAGCACTCACGAAAAATATTAGATGGCTAATTTTTTATTTACTTTCTCATGTATCATGTCATTTAGTTAAGAAAAATTCTATTATCATCCTCTTAATCATCATCCTTTCATCAATGCTCTTTATAATTAAACAACAAATAGTATTCCAATCATTTGATGCCACATCAAAGGTTGATGGATAATAGGATGATATATAACATTACTCTTTTTATAATTAAAAACCAGTTTGCCCAAGTTCTGGGCCAAACTGATCTGGAATAGACATTTTTGACTATGTTTACTAGGAATTGATTTGGGTAGCGATTTGGACTACCCAAACGCCAGCACATATCCATCTAATTTGGGAACCAGTCAACTTAAATTATGGGTATCAACAATTCCCATTGTTTGTGTTATTAAGGTACATGGGACAAACATCGCTGCTGAGGAGAGCTGAGATCCCCGACTCCCACAAGCTTACCGTTGTGTCTCCCTGTCTTTCTAACTCTACCACTTCCATTACCATTCCATCACTAGCTCCTACTAACTTTGTTCATGGCCTCAAGCTTTGACTGTGTGTGGCAACAGAGCTGATGACTGTCTGAGCTAAGGTGCCCAAAGCAGCAGCGTCTACACAGAGAGAGAGAGAGAGAGAGAGAGTGGGAGAATGACTGGGTCTTGAACGTGATGAGTTTGGGAGAAGAGGGAAGGTGATGAGTTTAGAGATATCAGGAGTTTTCCAGAATCTCTTTATTCCTAAATTAATGTAGTCAACTAATAATAAAATCCTAATTGATGCAGTGGTATCCCTAAAAATCAGGGATCGGGAATTTCCAGTCTTAGTTGTGGAGCAACATGAGAAAGGGGGTTGTGTAGGTCATGCTTCATATAAATACTTGAAAATTTTAAGTTCAGTGAATTCTACGTGATGTTTTATAATACATATTTTATTTACTAATGTCTCAAAGTAGATGACGTGTTTTCTTTATTTTTTTAATAGTTAAAAAATCGATGAAAGTTGTGGAGTAAAAGGATTTATCCATTTTCCAAATTACTCCTAATTTAACCTGATTTTCTTTCAAATTCAAATTCTCATATCTTAATTTCAATCCATCTTTCTTGGCCTATATAAGGGCGTTTTAGGAAGTGTTTCATTGAAATGAAAGATGTATTGTGGGAGGGAGTAAGAACTTTTTATTTTATTTTGTTAGAGTTTTTTTATTATGCTATTGCATGGTTTGAACATGGGGGAGACTTTTGATGCTGGATTCTCTCCCTTGACCAGTCACTGTTTCTATTTCGGGGATGATGTTAAAAATATATCAACGGCTTAATCCTAGTTAAAGGGGGGTCGATTTTCATTTATGGTCTAAGCCAGGGTATCTAGAATTGGGATTGTTGTGGCATGTGGAAGGAAGGCGTAAACATAGAATGCTACCTACCTACCTTGCGTTAGTTATGTCTGTGAATTGATATTCAATGTGTAATCTTATATCATGTAACTTTAGTGGAACCATCTTGATTGTAATTGTTTGCAGAATTCTCTCCCCACATCTTGATCAAATTCTAAATATTTGTTGTCCTATTGGTAGGACTGAGATTATATCATTATGCACAGAGCGTGACAAGTTCACTCTGGAAGCAAATTTTGCAAGAGAAAGACTTGATAGCTTCACGAAGGAATTTGAGCAGCAGGTGATCATATTGTTTGAACATTCTCTCTGTCTCCCTCCTGCCCATTCACCTTGATCCCCATTCCCCATGGTTATGTCTCATTCATTCTCAGTGTTTGTAAAACTGCATTAAGAAAAGCACAAACCAAGGCTGAAGCACTTCACTTACCCAAAGCAAAGTGCATAAAAAAAAAACCCCTTTTTGGTTCTTTTTGTGTGAGCTTAGAGTGCGGAAAAGCATGCTTTTGTAATTTATTTTTTGAAAAAAAAAATATAAACATTCAATTAAAGACCTAGAAAATGATGTAAACAAATGTTTGTAAACATTTAGTTGACATTGAAGATCATTTATGAACCGTGGCGCCACATGTTTCCATATGTGATGTATATGCTTTGTACACGATTTAATAGTCCAAGTTGGCCTTTTAGATGTATTGATATTTGATTGCTTATGTTAGCATGGAAGTCAATACTTACAATTCGTGAGCTTGTTTGATCATGGCCTTCTCCGTTATATTTGATTCAACCATGTGATTTAATTTGATTATGGCTACCAAATATCATAGATGGGGTGTATTTAGTAAAGCAGAGGAGAATTATATAAAATGCGATGTTTAAATTTTAAGTAATTAAATGATTATTTGCTTTTCATGTTGTTTAATACTTTAAGAAATTTCCTTTTAAACATTTTTTTATTGTATTATAGGGAGTCTTTTTATTATTACATCAACTTTTAGAAATGTGCGCATTACTTCAATTAGGCACGTGCTTCGGCGCTTGTGCTTTGCATTTTGATCCTAGGCTCTAGATGGTGTTTGCGCTTGAGTGCGCCTAGCACTTTCACCAACACTGTTTGATATATTTTACCATTCTCTCTCTCTCTCTCTTCCTCTTCCTCTCTCTCCATTTGCCCAGGCCCCCATTTCCCATAGATTATGTTCCATTTCTTATGTTCTAGACATGGTGCAACGTGTCATGACTGATGTGTGGAGTTTTATGCAATGCATAACATACCAGAGAATTGAAAGCAATGGCATTTTAGCCAGAAATGTGGAGTTCTCGCAATTAATAATTGACTATCAACGAAAGCTGCGTGAAAGTTCTGAATCTTTGCATGCTGCTGAGGACCTTTCTCGGAAGCTTACTATGGAGGTGTTTATTTCATCAGCTCTTCTGTTGAGATTCTCCTATGATTATACTCCCTAATATCTTGTTACCAAATAGGTATCTGTTTTTAAGCATGAAAAAGATATGTTAGTCAGTGCGGAGAAGAGAGCTTGTAATGAAGTTCGTGGTTTGTCAGAGAGGGTCTACCATCTGCAGGTTGGGTTACTGGGACTTTTACTTTACATCAGCTGTGGTATTGTTCTCATATAATTTTATGCAGGCTAGTTTGGACACTATACAGGGTGCCGAGGAAGTTCACGAGGTAGCTCATCTTGTTTAACTTGGTTTTTTTTTTTTTTTCATAATTGATGTGTCAGATGCTTCATTTGGTTATATGATTTTTATTTCTTGGGAACTGCAGGAGGCAAGAACTTCTGAGAGGAGAAAACAAGAGGAGCACATAAAGCAAGTTGAGGTTTGTTCCCATAAGTTCTTGAAATCGACTAGGTTTGGCAAGTGGGATGAGACACAAAATTCTCATCTCATCTCTACAATTTTTTCAAATTCCCACACTAAATATAATAAACAATTCAACTTTTTCAAATCCCAAAACAATAATAATATTAAAAAATAATATTTTAAACTTTCATCTAAAACAAAAAATTCTCATCTCACCATCCAAACCTACTTTCTTGCTCAGCTGCTCTTTTTATATAGATGTGACCTTTGCATTTCCAATTATATATATTGCATGGTTGTTACTAGGAGTGATCATTATCTTCTTGTTCTTCTTTTTGCGCATGTCAACTCTTTTGTGTTCATTGTTGTCTCTTAATAATGAAGAATTTGTCGGTATTCAAAGTTCTTTACTATGAAGAATCAAATTTAACTGCTTCATGATCTCAAATGATGTTCTCTTAGAGAGAATGGGCCGAGGCTGAGAAACAGTTGCAAGAAGAGCGGGACAATGTTCAGAACCTCAGAGTAGACCGTGAGCAGACTATAAAAGATGCCATGAGACAAGTTGAAGAAATGGGAAAAGAGTTAACTCTTGCTTTGCGTGCTGTTGCAGCTGCTGAATCGAGAGCTGTGGTTGCTGAGGTAATTTATTTCTCTTTATTTTTTGTATATTGAAACCTCACTGAATTATAACAGCGTGTTATTGCTATTGTTTCTATTAGTATTACTAATTGAAATATTTAGTTGGCTTGTGCTTTCATCCCATATCATTTACTAGCATTGACTCCTTTGGTTTGATCACTCAGGTGAAACTGTCTGATCTAGAGAGAAAAATCAAATCCTCAGATGCCAAGGTAGAAGTTTGCACCTTTTTGCGTGGTCTGTGCTTGTTATTTGAAGTATTACTTTATCATCAAAAGTCTTGCTCTTTCTTTCCCTTGCGCTTTGTATTGTTTTTCTTGTTTTGAGTGTACTCTGGCTTCCAGTGTAGATTTCCATGATATATATATATATATTTTTTCTGTATTTTCATGATATACTATATCACAGAGAAGCTGTGATGGTACATTTATTAAGTATGATATATGTTATTATATTAAAAAGGGTGTTACCCTTGTACACAAGAAATATACCTAACAAAAGGAAATGAATACGATAAATCCTGAAAAAACAATAGTATAGAAAGCAACGGTATTGTGTAAGACAATCCAATGTCCAAGTGTTGGGAACAAATGACTTGAGGTCCAACAATGACTTCTCACAATCCTCAAATCTATGCTCATTTCTCTCACTCCCCATATGCACCACACCAAATAGACGTGAAAAGTGTCGCGTTTATCATTTTTCGAGTAATGATACCCACACAACACTTCACAACACATTTCACAACTATGTTTTAAAATGAGGATATTTTTGTAAAGTGATGTTACTTTTATAAGGTATTTTACAAAAATACCTTCATTTTCAAGCATAGTTGTGTAAAGTGTTGTGAAAAGTGTTCTATGTTTATCATTTTTCATAATTGCATTTTATGATCACCGCACTGCCGTTTTCAACATGTTAGGAGATCATAACTTGAAATGACATGAACCAATCTATCCCATACATGTTAGAGATAATTTTCCATAAAATACTAGCTACATCGCAATGGAGTGGAAGATAATCTACTGTTTCCCAACTTTTCTTATACCTACAACACCAATCAACCACTACAACTTGCCACTTGCATTGTCCAAGATACAAATGCTCTCTAAAGCCGCTGTCCATAACAAGAAATTCACTTTAGCGTACCCTTGTTCTGCCATCATGAATACATAACCTGTTTAAAAAGACTTTACTTTGGACACTGCTTTCATATATGGACAATGCAATTTATCTCATATAAACCATAGGTTATGTATATAACTGTTCTAGAATATAAACCAATAAGAAAGGAGTGTATAATAGTTTGTCTTCACTAACACCCCAAACCAATTTGTCTTCACTACTTCATCCCATTGTACTAGAATATAACTGTTTAAATAACGGCGTGAAGATATCCATTTAGCCTCTCTGACAATATTAATGCCCACTTAAGAATCGCGTGCCCACTTAAGAATCACGTGGGAGTTGACAATGATTCCCCATATAAGCATCCTTGAGATGTGCACTACTGAATAACAATGGGAAAGCATCTTTTCTAGTGTTGATCTGCATTCCATACATCATGCTAGGAATGGATTTTTGACATCACCCACCATGAATCTTTTCAAGCAGGAGAATCCCCCTAATGTGTGGGAAAAATTGAATCAATTGTATTGATGTGATTGTAGCCTTTACACGGCTATATATACAATTACATAGCTGATTTACACAGCTAATTACAGGGAGATAAAATAGGAAACTTTCCTTCCTAAAACAAATTTCTATATCAGTGGGATTCCTTTGTCAAAATACTTAGAAAATCCAAGAGAAACCAAGAACTTTGTTTCTGGAAAACTTAACCCTGTGAGCTTTTGGCCACTTTCATTATAGCGTAAATTCCATCTATACACGAAAGTATATGCTATACACGGAGTGTAACTGATTCCTAATATTCAACATCTATACATGGTAAAATAATTTGTACATCTAATATTAATAGTCCTAAATTGTATAAATTCCTAAAATTGTATATGGTAACATACCCTCTCAAATTGATGCTGGTAAGTCAATCAGCAACAATTTGCCAACAAGAAATTGATGCCGCTGTCGAGTCATAGCTTTGGTGAAGACATTAGCCACTTGGAGATCAGAAGAGATGTGAGGAAGAGATATCACCTGACTTTCCAAGGTGTCTGGATTAGAATGACAATCAACCTCAATGTGCTTGGTGCGTTCATGCAAGACGAGATTGGTGGCAATCTGAATAGCACTAGTGTTATCAGCATGAAGAGGGGTAGAAGTAGTCTGAGGAAACCCAAGCTCTTCAAGAAGACCGCGTAGCCATACAATTTCAGAACAAGCAGTAGACATGGCACGATACTCAGCCTCAGTAGAGGATTTAGAAACACGATATTGTTTCTTACATCTTCAAGAAATTAAGGCATCACCTAAAAACATATACTAACCCGTAGTAGAACGGCGCGTATTTGGACACCCAGCCCAATTAGCATCACTATAGGTAACAAGTTGAAGAGATGAGCCTGTAAGAAAGAATAACCCACGAGTAGGCGAACTTTGAAGATAGCGGATGATGTGTCGAGCTGCAACAAAATGGAGATGCCGAGGAGAAGACAAACTGACTGACCTGATGAACGGCATAGGAGATATCAAGGCAAGTAGTGGTCAAGTAGATAAGACTCCCAACCAGGTGCCGATAGAGAGCAGGATCATCCAAAAGGTCCCCTTCATCTTTCCTGTATTTGACATTTACCTCCATAGGAGTATCAACAGAAGAAGTGTCCTCCAATCCAGCCAAAGTAATAAGATCTTGAATATACTTATGCTGGTTCAAGAAAATACCATTGGACCGATGATGGACTTTCAGTCCTAAGAAGTATGTGAGCTGGTTAAGACCTTTCATATGGAAAGTTATATGCAACAACTGTTGAAACTTAGTAATCAAATTACAGTCAGTGCCAGTAATAATTATATCATCCACATAAACCAAGAGAAAGACTATACCCGATGCAGACTTGTGGAAGAAGAGAGAAAAATCATACCGACTCTGTGTAAAACTGAAAGTAAGAAGTGTACTACGAAACTTTTCAAACCAAGCCCGATGAGCTTGCTTGAGCCCATATAAAGAGCGCCTTAGCTTACAGACATCATGAGGAGAAGTAGTTATATCGGAAGAAAGCTTCATGTAGATCTCTTCTTGAAGATCACCATGAAGAAATGCATTCTTCACATCCATCTGATGTAGATGCCACGATTTTAAATCGGCAATAGCTAAGATGGTTCGAACTGTGGTCATTTTGGCAATAAGAGCAAATGTCTCCTCATAATCAACTCCATATTCTTGTTTGTTACCCAGAGCTACTAAGCGAGCTTTGTACCGGTCCTTAGAGCCATCAGAACGAAGCTTTACAAAGAAAA
This sequence comes from Juglans regia, assembly GCF_001411555.2. Taxonomy (NCBI): domain Eukaryota; kingdom Viridiplantae; phylum Streptophyta; class Magnoliopsida; order Fagales; family Juglandaceae; genus Juglans; species Juglans regia. Next base: position 13,466,076 of record NC_049915.1, on the reverse strand, counting down.
CTCATTTACTCCCAATAGGCTTGACTGTAGAGGAACAAGGAACAATATCTCAAGTGTGATTCTCCTCAAGTGCAAGAAGTTCTGTTTGCATTGCATTTTGCCAACACTCATGTTTCATGGCCTGTCTGTAGCAAAAAGGAATGGAAATAGAGGATAAAGTAGCCACAACAGAGACAGGGGAGGAGAAACCATACCAATCAAGGGGTCGAGAAGAGCGAGTAGACCGGCGAAGTGTGGTGGAAGTAGGAGCATGATCAGGCGTAGAGCCAAGATCGTGAGAGGGCACAAAGGAAGTGGAACCAGACTCTTGTCGACTACGTTTTTCATACACAAAACTAGGTTTGAACCTTTCCACAATTGTCGGAGAATCAGAAAAGCTAGGCAGAAGAGATAAAGATGCATATGACAACTCAACATGAGATGGAAATAAATATTGATTTTCAAAGAAAACCACATTCCTAGAAACTCGTATACGACGAGCATGAGGATCATAAGAAACATAATCCTTCTGTGGTATAGCATAACCAAGAAAAACACACATAACAGATTGAGTAGTAAGTTTATGTCGTTCATGAGGAGGGAGATGCACAAAACAAACACAACCAAATGCCCGAAGATCAGAATATGAAGGAGAATGACCAAACAACTTAAAGAAAGGAGAAACATGATGTAATGTAGGAGAGGGTAAGCAATTAATCAAATGAACCGAAATAGAAAGCGCTTCACACCAAAAATGAGGAGGAACAAATAATTCAAATAAAAGAGTTCTTAGTACATCAAGAAGGTGGCGATTTTTCCTCTCAGCAATACAATTTTGTTGTGGTGTCAAAGAATAAGAACGCTGAGAGATGATCCCTTTACTTTGAAGAAAGTCCTGAAACTCATTAGACATATATTCGCCTCCAGAATCAGAGCGCAAGACATTGATGTTGGTAGAGAATTGAGTCTCAAGGAGTGCAAGAAAGCGCTTAAAGATTGAAAAAACGTCGGCCTTAGCCCGGAGGAAGTAAACCCAAGGAAAGCGACTAAAGTCATCAATGAAAGTAACAAAATATTTGTAATGTGCATGAGAAACAAGAAGTGCAATCTCTCAGACATCACTATGAATAGTATCAAAACATTGTGCACAAGATGCATTATGAGGAAATGGTAGAACTTTACTTTTGCCAAGTTTGCATGATGTACAATCAAAAGAAAGATCAAGAGAAGAACATGTTTTATTTCCCAATAATCCAGAATTAAACAAAGTATGAAGTACATCAGAGTTTGGGTGGCTTAGACGTCTATGCCACATCTTATTTCCAGAACTAACAACATTTCATGCAAAGGAAAGTAAAGAAAAACTAGGAATAATAGTAGAAGGAGAAACGTGAAGAGGAAAGAGTCGTCCCACTTTAGGCCCCTTCGCGATCATCTTCCCTGACACTTGATCCTGCACAACACAACCAGAACGGGAGAAATGAGCATTACAATATTATCAACTAATAGAAATAAGATTTGTGAAGAGGTCAGGAGACACAAAAACATCAGTTAAGGAAGATGAAAGATCACCAATAGCACTGATAGGCAGAGAACTGCCATCAACGGTGTTAATTTTCAGATTTCCATCATAATTTCTGACGTTGGAAAGAGAAACAACAGTATTGGTCATATGGTTAGAGGCTTCAGAGTCAAAATACCATGGCTTAGAAGAAACTTTATGATTACCTGAGAGCCCAAAAGCAGAAATGATCATCTGTTGTACCATTTTAGGAGTGACTGTGTTCGAGTTTGCTAAGGTTGTAGGAGCAGGAATAGAAAGAACTGGTGAGGCAGTAGGCAATGCAGCAAAACTAGAGGCACCAGTGGAGGCATGATAAGCAGTACCCTGCTTCCTTTCAGGTCGAATAGGACAAGCAGAGATGATATGACCCTGTTTCTTATTGTAGTTACAGAACTTCTTGGGGCAATCCCGAGCAATGTAACCAAAAGCTTTACAACTAAAACACTGAACAACACTCATGTCTCTACCCTTATTCCTCTCCTGTGCTGTATAAGCCACAGAAACAGGTTCACTAACATTAGCCCGATGTTCCATGGCAGCCTGAGTTATGATACGCTGCTCCTCACGAAGAAGTTCAATCAAATAGGCATCGAGAGATGGTACAAGATGACGATTCATCAGATTAGAACGTGTAGTTTCAAAATCAGAACAGAGCTTCATCAAGAATTGATCTCTCTTGCTTGTTTCATGTACTGCTTGAACAACAGAGAAAGCTGCAGTGGGAACATTAGCATAAACAATATCTGAATAATCAGCCCAAAGATTTTGAAAACTAGAAAAATATTCCTCAATGGAGAGACTTCCCTATGTGAAATTAGCCATCTCATACTCCAATTGAAAATGTCGAGTCGTGTTGTCTTGATTGTAAACTTTATTTAGATAATTCCACATGGCAGCGGCAGTTTTATAAGGCCTCAGATTGAGAACAAAGTGAGGCTCAACTGAGCTAAGGATCCAGGTCATAACCCGAGCATCTTTGATTTCCCATTTAGGCAAAGCTGCGACATCTCTAGGTGCGGGATTACTCCCATCAATATGACCCCACAATTCTTTCCTTTTGACAAACAATTGAAACTGAAATTCCCAAGCAGAAGAATTTTTGCCAGTAAAACGAATATGGAATGAGTCTAATTTATCTGATGACATGATGAAATCAAATAAATTAACCCACCAGAAGGGTGCTGTGACAAGCACAAAAAAAAGTGCCGAGAAAACCCTGATTAGAAAATCAACAGTTGCCAAAAAAAATATATATTACCACACCAGAAAAGCACAACAGAGAGTGCCAAGATTGTAGTCAAACCATGAACAAAAAGGCCTGAAAGAAAAATGAACTAGAAGATTGCAACAAAAGAAGAACCAAACCAGAGAGACACAACAAAAGGCGCCGAAATCAAGCACCCAACTGAAGGCGCCGATGGGAAGAATGGAACCAGAAAACGCCCACAGAAGGCGCCGAAATCAACCCTGAACCAACAGACAGCGTCGAAAAGAACCAAGAATCACTCAGATGGTGCCAATAGTCACTAGGAGCCCCAAACGTCGACTCAGACAGCGCCGAAATTCACAAGCAGTACTCAGACGGTGCTGAAATTCACCATGAACCCCAAACTTCGACTCAGATGGCACCGAAAATCACACTAAAGGCCAAGCACGAACTCAGATAGTGCCGAGAATGAAGATCTAAAGAAAAAAAAATCGTAGACAGCAGGAAAACTAAGAACCTGCTCTTGATACCATGTCAAAGAACTCAGAAAATCCAAGAGAAACTGAGAACTTTGTTTTTGGAAAACTTAATCCCGTGATTTTTTGGCCACTTTCATTATATCGTAAATTCCATCTATACACGAAAGTATATGCTATACACAGAGTCTAACTGAATCCTAATATTCAACATCTATACATGGTAAGATAATCTGTACATCTAATATTAATAGAGTCATAAATTGTATAAATTCCTAAAATTGTATACGGTAACATCCTTAACGGTTATCCCATAATCCTAGGAAAGTCAAAGATACAAATATATAGGTTTCCTAATTGACAGAAGATTGAGGGAATCAATTATCTATTTTTCAACACTCCCCCTCAAGCTGGTGAATATACATACTTCATTCCCATCTTGAAGATAAGTCCTTGGAATGCTGCACTGATAAGTCCTTTTGTGAGTACATCTGCGAGTTGGTCGTTAGTTGACACATATGGGGTACAAATTAATCCACTATCCAACTTCTCTTTTATGAAGTGTCTATCTACTTCAATGTGCTTTGTTCTGTCATGTTGAACAAAATTGTGAGCAATGTTGATGGTCGACTTCTTGTCACAAAATAACATCATTGGTCCTTCCCATCTAATTTTAAGGTCTTCTAAAATTATCTTGAGCCATAGTAATTCACACTCCCTGAGCCATCGCCCTGAATTCTGCTTCCGCACTCGATCTAGCTACCACATTCTGCTTCTTACTACGCCAGGTCACAAGATTGCCTCCAAGGAAAGTGAAATAACCTGTAGTGGACCTCCTATCAACGGGTGAGCCTACATAATCTGCATCAGTGTGTTTCAAGAATCAATCCGGTGTTTCTTCTAAATAGAATTCCCTTGCCAGGATTGGCCTTTAGGTAATGCAGTACCCAGTACACTGCTTGTTGGTGAACTTCTCTCGGGTTGTGCATAAATTGCCTAACCACGCTCACAGCATATGCAATGTCTGGCCGTGTGAGCAAGATATATAAGCTTTCCTACCAGTCTCTGGTACATTTCCCTGTCTATGGCTGGATCTTCATTTGACTCGATCGGTGTGGAGGCGGGTCTACACTCTAGCTTTCCTGACTCCCTTACAAGATTGGTTACGTATTTCTGCTGTGAAATAAAGATGTATTCTCTGGAATGAGCTACTTCAATTCCCAAAAATTACTTCTGTCTTCCAAGTTCTTTTATTTCAAATTCTCTGACTAGACACCTTCTCAAGGCTTCCTTCTCCTTCTCATCATTTCCTGTCACAATTATGTCATCAAAATATACCAAAAGAGTCATGACCCCCCCTGTATCTGAGTGCTTAATAAAGAGTGTATGATCTCCTTGACTCTGTCTGTATCCGGTGGCAAGCATTACTTTGGAAAACCTTCCAAACCAAGCCCTTGGTGATTGCTTAAGACCATACAATGCTTTCTTCAATCTACAAACTTTATTGCTTCTCAGATTTCCCTTGAAGCCCGGAGGAACATCCATGTATATTTCCTCCTCCAACTCACCATCAAGAAATGCGTTTTTTACATCAAATTGTTCTTAAGTACCAGTCAAAGTTAGTAGCTAGTGATAGCAGCACTCTTACTGTACTTATCTTACCCACTGGAGCAAATGTCTTTTGATAGTCAACGCCATAGGTCTGCGTGTACCCTTTTGCCACGAGTCTGGCCTTTTATCTTTCCAGGGAGCCATTTGACCTGTACTTCATTGTAAACACCCACTTGCATCCCACAGCTTTCTTCCCTGGTGGTAAGTCAGAAATTTCCCATGTTTGATTCTTTTCTAGTGCCTGCATCTCATCATTCATAGCATTTCTCCAATTCTCATTAGATAATGCCTCAGATAAAGTATTAGGAATAAGAATGGTATTTATGCTGACTAGAAAGCTCCCATGTGATGGTGAGAATTTTCTAAATGACACGAACTTGCTAAAGGGTACAATGGGTGTTTAGTGCATTGTGCCTTTTCTAATAGCAATAGGAAGGTCATGATCATGGGTTGATGGAGGAGAAATATCGAGACTTACCTCATTCTCAAGATTTGGAGTTGAAGCTTGAACTTGCTTAGGATTATGGTTCGGATCTCTTCGTCTTGAATAAGCCTGCATAAATCTTATAGAGTCACAAGATTCATCATTCTTTTTCACGGGTCTAGGTGAAGGAATTGACATAGATTGAGATGGTTCTGTAGGTATGGAAGTGGATTGGACTAATTTGGGTTGAGTTTGAGGTATGAGGAATTGAAGGGTTCGATGGTAAGTCAAGTAAAAACAAATCTCTGTCCTTATCTTCAATGAATGACAAGGGCTCCCCCGGAAGATAAGGCTGAGTAAAGTATGAGTGTTGCTCCTCAAAGGTGACATCAATAGAGACAAAAAACTTCCTTGTAGGTGGATGATAACACTTGCACCCCTTTTGGGTTGACGAACACCCCACAAAAATACACTTAACTGCTCTTGGATCTAATTTCCCTCTTTGATCGCTATGAACATGAACAAAGGTTGTGCAACCAAAAATTCGTGGGATGAGATGATTTGTTGTTCTTAGATCGGGATAAAACTAAGAAAGTGTCACCATTGTTGTTCTAAACCCTAGCACCCTTGATGGTAGTTGGTTGATTATATATGCAGCTGTGAGCACAACCTCCCCCCAATAAGTTCTTGGAACATGTTGATGGAAAAGGAAGGCTCGGGTTGTGGCTAGCAAATGACCATTTTTCCTCTCAGCGACGCCATTTTGTTGTGGGGTATTAATGCAGGAGGATTCATGGATAATATCTTCTTTTTGGAAGTAAGGAGATAGGATGTGATTGAAATAATCCCGTGCATTATCCGATCTAAATCTTTTGATTTTAACACCAAACTGGTTTTGAATCATGTTATGAAAATTTGGGAGCACACTGCTTACATCTGATTTGGTTTTGAGGAGAAAGATCTAAGAGCCTCTAGTGCAATCATCAATAAAAGAGAAACCATCGTGAACGTGAAACATTTGGAACTGTGGAGGGTCTCCACATATCACTATGAATCAAAGAAAACGGAACTGAACTTCTCTCATTACTTATTGGAAAGGGTACATGTTTATGTTTTGTGTGGAAATCCCGATAAATATGGAGGAGTAATTAGTGGCAGATATCGAGATCAATGTGAAGTAATTTATGGTAGATATTGTTTAGGAAGTTTCTGGTTTTTTGTAATTAGTTAGGCAGATTTCCTGCTCTTATTTTAGGAAATTCTTTCCTTCTTTGATATTTCTCTTGTATCTTAAATAGAGATCACTAGCATGTACAGAAATATACTGAAAGATTACTCTAATTTCATTTTGCAAACTCACACACATCACAATAAAATTGTTTAGAATTCAGCCCTTTAAACAATAAAGAAAACATAGTTTTAAAACTCCAAATGATGGATGCCCTAGTCTAAAATGATAAAGCCAAATGGTGTCTTTATTGGATGATGATAAAATTGACATAGGTAATTTATTCCTGACAATATTCGATATGCCTAATTCCTCAAGATAGTAGCGCCCGTCCTTCTCCCTAGCAAGTCCAATTCTCTTCCCCGAATCCCGGTCCTGAAATACACAGTAAGAGGGATAGAAAACCACATTACAATTAATATCATGAGTTAGTTTTTGGATGGATACTAGGTTGGTGGATAATTTGGGGACATGAAGAACATTTTTTAGTGTAAGAGATGGATTGATACGGATATCCCCTAGGCCGGCTACTGTAGTGAGAGAACCATCGGCAATGGCTATTTTTCGATTGCTTGGGCATGGGGTATATGTGTTAAAATGTAGTGAAGAGTGAGTCAAATGATCCATGAATTTCTCCAATGATCCCAGAAGTCCCCTGAATTTCTCGATCACCTCCTTATTGAACTCAACCGGATTTTGGGACTTTTCTTGACTCTACTGATTTGTGGGTTGAGTCGTGGTGAAGTAGGCTTGGTTTGGATTCTTCTGCGGTCCTCCTTGGTAGCCCCATTGTTTCCTTGGTGGTTTACCGTTCAGCTTCCAACAATTTTGTTTAGTATGCCATGGTTTCTTGCAATAGGTGCACCAGAGGGCATCTCTGTTATCTCGTCCCGAGTTTCTCGATGGATCTCCCTTCACGTTCTCTTGTATTGGTGGTTGCTCCATTTTAGTCACCATGGCTGATCCTTCCAGAACTTGGGGTTCCAGCATAACGCCCCTACGACTTTCCTCAGCACGAATTAGAGAGTCTCATTAAGAGATGGTACCTTTTCTTTTCCGAGAATCTTGAGATCAATCTCTACGTTGAGTCCTAAGAGGAAGTCGTAGACTTGATCCTTCTCAATAAAAATTTTCAAGATGGCTGCATCTGATGCGCATTTAGTCTCTATGCACCGGTAAGGATCAAGTTCGTGCCACAGATTTTTCAGCAAGTTGGCATATTCGGTTACAGCTTTACTGCTTTGTCTAGCTGCACTTGTCTTGACCTTGATCTCGTACACTTGAGCTGCATCACGGGCCTTCGAATACGTCTGGCGAACCGCATCCCATATCTCTTTAGCTGTGGATAAAAACATACAAGTGCCACTAATCTCTGGGTTCATCGAATTCCATAACTATGACATGATCATGGAATCTGCTTCGTCCCATGCATCATATCGTGGATCTCCTTCCTTTGGTCCAATCCCTAGGAGATGGCTAAGCTTTCCCTTTACCTTCAAATAGGTTCAAATAAATTGGGACCACTTCAAGTATAAATTGGGACCACTTCAAGTAGTTCTTCCCGTTCAGCCTATACACCGCCTAAATGTTCTGCAGGTCACTGTATGATTGGTGTGAGAGAGCTTCCTCAGATTGTGCCGTAGTATTGGATGCTGTGATTTCAGACATATTGATTCACGGCAATGAAGGCCAAGAATCCCATAAAAGAGCCTATAGTTCTTGTTAGAGGACATGTTTGTAATTAGTATAAGTGCATGAGGGTATAAGTGTCAATTGTATGTAGTGTATATATATGTTTGTACATCAATATGAAATGGATAAGATCTTTCCCATATGTATCTACATGGTATTAGAGAGTAGTGTACGTTGGATAGATCTCAGTAGTGTTTGAAGTGGTTTCCGGCCACTCTCCGGTGTCTTCTCTGGTATTGGGCACCGGCACCAGGGGTGGACTCATCGGCCTTGTCTGTGGTTACCGGCGTCATCGTCGCCACCGGAATTGATACGGTGGTTCCTTTTGTCAGCGATCGAAAGTGTTTGAAGTGGTTTCCGGCCACTCTCTGGAGTCTTCTCCAGTACTGGGCACCAGGGGTGGACTCACCGGCCTTGTCTGTGCTTACCGTCATCGTCATCGCCGTCGGGAAGGGCCTCCGTTGCCGGCAAAAGGTTGAAGCCCAGAGTGTTTGGTTGCAGGTATAAGTTATCCAATACTTCAGTTTGAATAGCCAAAACCTGGAGTAAGAGTGTATTCCTACCCAGAATAACACCTGTTTGGTAACACATATACGGTATTCTTATCCTCGTTTAGGATAGCTTATTCCTGTTTTAGCTTAGTTTTAAACTGGTACTGGTCCAAACCCGAAACACAGCCGATACAGACCTGAAACAACCCAGTTCAGACCTGAAACAGCCCGGTTCATACCAGTTCAGCCCGATACAGACCCGAAACATCCCGATTCAGATCTGAAACAGACCGATTTAGGCCGATACAGGACCGCAATTCTGGTATTCGAGTTTTTTTTCAGGTACTTGGGCTAAGTATCTACATTTTCAGGTTGTGTTTCTCGGATTTTTCAAGTTGAATTGTGTTTTTTCTCAGATATTGTGTGGAGTTTCTCCGATATGACAACTAAATTTGAGTCACAGTTATATGATGCAATTACCTCTTATGTTGCTCCAAGTGGGTATGGAAGTCAAGGTGATAGAGGTGCACGTGGGGGATGTGATGCCAAAGGTAATCGCACTCGAGGTCGAGAACCTCGTAAGTGCACCCAATGTGATCGCACTAACCATTCAGTGGACTATTGTTGGGATCTACATGATAGATCATCTGGGTTTGCTAATCAGGCCATTTGTCAAGATGCTACATCACAATCAACTAGCTCTAACTCAGGGATGATTAGTATATCGAAGGATGAGTATGAGTGGCTTTTGGGTCACACACGGACTTCATCCTCCATAGCTACTCTTACCCACTCAGGTATAGCATTCGCATGTCTTGCCTCTTCCACTCAAGATCCGTGGATCATTGATTCAGGAGCTAATGAACATCTGACTGGTCTGTCCTCGGTCTTATCTAAGGTAGATGCTGTAATATCTCCAAAAAGTGTTACCCTTGCTAATGGTTCTCTTGCTAAAGTTACAGGTATTGGATCCACTAAGCTCACTGACTCTATATCCTTGTCGTCTGTTCTATATGCTCCTAGTTGTCCCTTTAGTTTGTTGTCTATCAGTACAATTACTCAAAGTCTTCAATGTTCAGTAACATTTTATCCTTCTTCATGTGTCTTTCAGGATCTCAAGACGGTAAACAAGATTCGTACGGGGCATGAAGTTGATGGCCTGTATTATCTTGATGTTAAACAGTCACCCATTTGAGCCCATACTCACATCATCTGCTTATGAATGACATTGTCGTCTTGGTCATCCCTCTCTTTCCCTTTTAACGCGTCAGGTTAGGAATTTAGGAAATGTGTCTCCCATTCCTTGTGAAACATGTCAAATTAGTAAACATCATCGTGTGTCATTTATACCTCAAGTTGATAAATGAGCCTTGAGTCCTTTTGAATTGGTTCACTCTGATATATGGGGATTAATCAACATTGAATCAAACACATTTCAGTATTTTGTCACATTTATTGATGACTACTCTCGTGTGACATGGGTGTTTCTGATGAAGGCATGATCTGAACTTCTTTCCATATTCAAAATGTTTTGGAAAGAAATTAAAACTCAATTTAACAAAAGGGTTCAAGTTTTGCGTTTTGATAATGTTAGAGAATATATATCTAGAGTCTTTGCTACTTAAGTAGCAAATGAATTATTCATCAAACTTCATGTTCTTATACACCCCAACAGAATGGGGTGGCTGAACACAATAATCGTCATTTGTTAGATGTAACCCGAGCACTTTTACTGCACATGCATGTTCCTAAACGATTTTGGAGTTATGGTGTTCTTACTGCTTGTCACCTTATTAACTGTATGCTTTCATCAGTTCTTGATGGTTCCTCTCCTTTTTCCATCTTGTTTCCTTCATCTCCACCATTTACCATTCCTCCAAAAATTTTTGGGTGTGTTTGCTATGTTTATAACCTTGGCCCAAGTTTTGATAAGCTTGATCCACGTTCTACCAAATGTTTTTTTGTTGGTTATTCTCGGACTAAAAAAGGATATCGTTGTTATAGTCCTGTTCTTAGACGCTACTTCACGAGTGCTGATGTTACCTTTTTTGAGTCCATACCCTATTTCTCTGACATAGTTTCGAGTGTTAAGTGTGATCCTCTACCATTACCTAATCTTACACTTTCCCCTTCTGTCGCCTGTCCTCCACCCCCTCCCCCAGTTCCTATATAGGTTTACTCGCGTCGCTCGCGGCTACCGGCTTCCATGCGGTCACCAATCGTGTCTCCATCTTTGGATCTTGAGTTACCTAGTACTTCAGACTCTCCACCTATTGCTCTTCGCAAAGATACTCGATCTTTTGTTACTCAACATCCGATTAATCAATTTGTCTCATATCATGTCTTATGACTCTTATCTCCTTCATTTTTATGTTTTACCTCCCAAGTTTCAAAACTTTCTGTTCCTAAGAGAGTTCAGGATGCCTTATCTGATCTGAGATGGAGGACATCTAAGAAAGATGAAATGGATGCCCTTCACCATAATGAGACATGTGATCTTGTTCCACTACCACTTGGTAAGCAAGCTGTTGGCTGTAAATGGGTATATACAATCAAATTTCATCCTGATGGCTCTGTGGAACGTTTGAAAGCCCGCTTGGTTGCTAAAGGCTACACTCAAACATATGGCATTGATTACGAGGGGACTTTCTCTCCAGTTGCCAAAATCTCCTCTGCTCGAGTGTTGATCTCTCTTGTTGCTAATTTAGATTGGCCCTTATTTCAACTGGATGTTAAGAATGCATTTTTGCATGGCTACTTGCATGAAGAAGTTTATATGGAGCAACCACCTGGGTTTGGCTCAGGGAGAGTATCGAGGTACTGTATGCAAGTTAAAAAAGACATTATATAGTTTGAAACAATCTCCTCGAAAATGGTTTGGGAAGTTTTTTGATGTTGTATTGGCATTTGGTCTCCATAGATGCCAAACAGATCATTCGGTATTTCACCTACATAGTGATGCAGGTCACATTTTGTTGGTTGTATATGTGGACGACATTGTAATTATTGGGAGTGACTCTGCTAGAATTGCTAGGCTGAAACAATGTTTGCATGATCAATTTTAGACAAAAGACTTGGGCAAGTTTAGATATTTCCTTGGAATTGATGTCAGTAGATCTAAAGAGGGTATCAACCTATCTCAGAGGAAATATGTACTTGATCTTCTGGAAGAAACCGGCATGCTGGTTGCACGACCTATTGACACCCCTATGGACCCAAATCTTAAATTCTTGAAAGAGGAAAGAGAGTTGTTTGTAGATCCAGGTAGGTATCGAACACTTGTTGGGAAATTGAATTATCTCACTGTCATTAGACCAGACATCTCTTATGAGTGAGTGTATTGAGTCAATTTTTACAAACGCCTAGGGTCTCACATTGGGATGTGATAATTCATATTCTTTGTTATCTTGAGCAAGCACCTGGCCTTGGATTATTGTATAGACCAAATAGACATCTTAGGGTTGAAGCCTTTTCAGATGTTGATTGGACAGGATCCCCTTCAGATAGAATATCTACTACTAGATATTGTACCTTTGTAGTAGGTAACTTGGTTACATGGAAAAGTAAGAAACAAGCAGTAGTAGCCCAATCTAATGCAGAAACTGAATATAGGGCAATGGCTCACACTACTAGTGAGCTGACATGGTGGCAACACTTCCTTCAAGAGATTGGGTTTCCAGCTCCTACTCCTCTTTAGTTATTTTGTAATAATCAAGCCGCAGTGCATATTTCCTCTAATCCTGTGTTCCATGAGAGAATTAAACATATAGAGATTGATTGTCACTTCATTCGAGATAAGATACTAAGTGGTTACATTGCTACACCTTTTGTGAAGTCAGGCGATCAACTCGCAGATGTGTTTACTAAGTCTTTGTGTTGGAGTCGGTTAAAACTTATTCATTTCAAGCTAGGTTTATATGATATATATGCCCCAGTTTGAGGGGAAGTGTTAAAGGACATGTTTGTAATTAATATAAGTGTGTGAGGGTATAAGTGTCAATTGTATATAGTGTACATATATGTTTGTACATCAATATGAAATGGATAAGATCTTTCCCATATGTATCTACAGCTCTGATACCATCTGGGAAAAATTGAATCAATTGTATTGATGTGATTGTAGCCTTTACATGACTATATATACAATTACTAGCTGATTTACAGAGCTAATTACAGGGAGATAAAATAGGAAATTTTCCTTCCTAAAACAGATTTCTATATTAGTGGGATTCCTTAATGGTTATCCCATAATCCTAGGAAAGTCAAAGATACAAATATATAGGTTTCCTAATAGACAGAGGATTGAGGGAATCAATTATCTATTTTCCAACACCTTCTAATGTTCTTCTAAATACCAATCCCAAAAGGCCTATTAGCCTCATGAGAAGGCCAACCTCCTTCCCAACTTCCATACTTTGTGTCAACTAGCACTCTCCAACGGCTCTCTTTCAGAAGCATTGCACTATATCCAATTCTCCATGAGAGCACGGTTGAAAAGAATTAAATTCCTCACCCCTAAACCACCTTCTGCAATGGCGGATCTACATATGGATCATGGCCCCCCCAAACGTTTTTTCAAAATTCAAAATAGCCCCTAAATTTTATTCATAATTCCATGTATATAGAAATTGGCCTCCACAAAAAAATTTATAATTTCCTTATTCCCATATGTTTTCTAAAATTTTGTAAAATTTCAATATATATAGAAATGTGTCTCTAATTTTTTTCTATAACTCCTGGATTTTGTATAATTTCTATATATTATCTATTTTCAAAGATGTGGCCACACTAAAATTAAATTAAAACTAAGATTAGGAGAAACAATAAAATATTAACATTGACCCCAAAGTTTTTTATTATACAATATTAAGTTTCTTAATATAGAATCTAAAGTGAAAATACCAGAAAGACCATTTAATATTGATGATTTATATGAAAAATAATGGAGATGATTTATCCTCTAAACTTCATTGAGCAAAGAAAAGTTTATTTAAGGTCTCAGTTGTATTCTATGCTTAATGTGACACCAAAATAGATAGATTTTACATGAAGTTTGATAAACTAGCTTAGATATTAGAATGAAATATAGCATTCTAAAAGATCACTTGATAGTTTATACGAAGAAAACAATTTCTAAATATTTCATATTTTCAAAAATAATAATGGATGAATATTATTCTATGAAATATTGTCGTAAAAAATCTGAAACAAACATTAAGTTGCGTTTTTAAAATTTTATTTCTACGTTATTTGGCAAATTATCGAGATTTAATTTTATATATGCTCTATGATTTTGTAATATTTTTTCATATTACGTAAATATCTTGTGTGATAGAAAAGTTGGCCCCCCCTAAGAAAAATTGTTGGTTATGCCACCGACCTTCTGCAACTGGCGAACACAGCTTGTACTACTTGATCATAATGGAATTTAGGCTCCTCCCCCATTACTCCCCACAGATCTTGTTGCATCTTCTATAAGCAGTTGGTAACTCCCATAGAGTGTGGAGAGAGATAAAATAGATAGGCAAATTGGATGCCGTGCTCTTAATCAATACACTTCTACCATCCTTCAACAAGTATAACTGCTTCCACTCAGTCAAGCGGTGTTCCATTTTTTCAATGATACCATCTGGAATAAGTTTTGCTTTGAAGGGGTTTCCTGATGGAAGACCAAGGTAAGTCATGGGTAAGGCTGAAACTCTACAATTAAGAGTATCCAGCTAAATAGTAACAACCCGGAGCTATTCCAACTTTGTCAAATTAACCTTCCCACTGGAGATAGCTTCAAAACATAAAAATAAGAATGCAAATATGATCCTGGTTGGCTTCACAAAATATTATGGTGTCGTCTACACCAAGCACTACTCTATCCTGGCAGCCACATGAAAACCTCGCCAGAAGACCCCATGCACTGTATCAGAGTTTATCCTACTTGACGCCTCCACAATAACAACAAAAAGTAAAGGGGACAAGTGGTCCCCTGTGTTGTAGTCTTCAACTACTTCTGAAAAACCTCATGGCATACCATTCACCCATACCAAAAAGCACATGGAAGAACTATAATGAGCAATCTCGCTACAGCCTACACCATTTCTCCCCAAAGCTGCACCTTTTCAATAAATAGAAGAATCCCCAACTGACATGATCATAAGTCTTTTCTATGTCTAGTTTACAAATCACTCCTGGATGCCCAACCACAGTCTACCATCATCAAACTTGGCAACACCAACCGAATCGTGAATTTGCATGCCCTTGACGAAGGCATTTTGGGAGTTGGAAATAATTGAGATAGCCATGTTGGAGCTCTTCGTATGCATATCATTCGCTTATTGCATATAATTTCATTAGTATTGTGCACTTTTGATGTGAGTTATTTAACTGTAGAATCAGGTCTCTTTTTTTCTGAACGATAAAAATAACAAAGAGAGTTCCCGGGGGGTGGGGAGTGTTAACTATTGAGACATTCTTATCAACATAATGTGAATTTCAGAATCACTTTGTATTAGATCTCTTCAAATATATACCATTCTTTGATTATATATAATTTTATTAGTATTTCACGTATCAACTGCATAATCATTTTGTTCTTGTTTTTGTATTTTGAGGCTTCTGGGAAGGTTGGGGAGGATAGGGTTAACTATTGAAACATTCTTATTAATTTTTAGAATCTCAACCGATACATTGACGATATTTAGGGCCATGGTATTCGAATTCTGGTCCTTGTTGTAAGTGTTTTGTACGATCGTTCAAGGTCATTGGTGCGGACTCAATTGAGGTTTAGCATGCTAGAATCTGAGTATTGGCAGCTTCAAAAATGCATTATTTGAAGTTTGAAGAAAAGATCTTGGTGTTTCCTTGGAAACATACTTCAATTTTTGTTTTTAATTTTATTCGCTTTCGTTTTGTATGCGTATGCAGGATGTTGACATAGATGGTGCAAGTGAATCTTCGTCTTTCTTGAGCAAGGAGGTCAGTGTGGATCATTCTAGCTAATTTGTCTTTTGACTTGTAATTTGTTTTTAATTTTATTCACTTTTCTTTGAGGATTTGGTTCTAAGTTGAACCTTGTTGAATAATTTATTTGATGTTTCGTCTTATAATTTAAAATGGATTTTTCCTATCAATATGTTCTCCAGTCCGTCTCATTTTGAGGCATATGTTTCTCTTTCATCTTTTATATTTCGTCCTACTTTTTTTTAAAAATGATATATATTTCCTCCTTTGCTACTCATGATTTAATCCCAACCTTTACTTTTTATATCTATTTTTTTTCGGTATTCTTTTGGGCTTTAGTAATCCTCTGGTCTGCCTAGCCGTGGTAATGTTTGTAAAGATGCAAAGAAAGCTAACAATTGTTAACATTTTCTGGCAATGTCTAAATGACATTTGATGCCAATCTTGTTAGTATATATATTTCGTAAGGTTGTGGAGACAGCAATGGTCCCCCATATTGTAGATAAACCTCCACATGCCCTGGGCCTTATGCCCAAACTCATGTATGTCCATTGAGTGCAGAGATGTACATGGTTCAGTTGCTACAGTGTGGGAACCAGAAGCCTTTTGAAGATTGAAAACACTCTTTGGATGATCTTAGACGTTTCTTTCTCCATACTTTATCCCCATGGGTTCCTGCTATTGTATTTAATGGGCTTAGTTTTCATGATTTTCTCTCATCCATTTCTAGCTCCTAACTTGTAACTAGGTGTTCTCTTTCGTATACTTCCTATGCACTTGGGCTATGTCTATTTACTTTTTCTGTTAAACTTTATTGTACTTATAAAAAAATTTATTAAATCAGGACCAGTTAACTTAACAACTGCCAGATAATTGTTCTTTGAAACATCGGACAGT
This sequence comes from Juglans regia, assembly GCF_001411555.2. Classification (NCBI taxonomy): domain Eukaryota; kingdom Viridiplantae; phylum Streptophyta; class Magnoliopsida; order Fagales; family Juglandaceae; genus Juglans; species Juglans regia. The sequence continues at coordinate 13,449,553 of NC_049915.1, read as the reverse complement.
TTGCTAAATCTTTGGTCGAGTACTTCAAAGTGGAATATGTACCTGTTATTTTTGTTTGACTTTTTGGTTGAATTCACTTTAGATTGTTGCCGAATTACAAATGGCAAAGGAAGAGATTGAAAAATTGATATTGGAAGCACAGGCTAACAAGGATCACATGCAACAGGTGCTTATTTTACTCCTTGAAGTGCTTAATTTCTTTCTTGCCTGGTACCCATTAGGGTGTATCCTAGTGGTGGAATGGGGGGCCTTGGAATACGGTATAGACTTCGGCATTCTGAGTTTGTTTCTGCACTACGAGTTCCCTTGGATTACGTGATATACGGTTTTGGTGGGCCCTATATCCAGGGTTTACTCCCTAGTGGTGGTCCGAGGAGCCCTGTCTTGATGAAATTCCACGTCAAAAGAAAAAAAAAAAATCTTTAGTGCCAAGTAAACTAATTGGTCAAGTACATATTGCACTTTTGCAGTATAAGAGCATTGTGCAGGTGAATGAAGATGCATTAAAGCAGATGGAAAGTGCCCATGAAACCTTCAAGATTGAGGTATTTTGGTGTTATGTCAATTTCGATGCGCTTGTTTTTATTTTTTGTATTAATTTGTCTGCTATTTCTTGTTCCCTTTCCAATCATGTACAGGCAAACAAACTAAAGAAATCACTAGAGGATGAAGTTCTTTCCCTTAGAGAGAGGGTTTCTGAACTTGAATATGAATCTAGTTTGAAGTCCGAAGAAGTAGCTTCTATAACTGCAGAGAAAGAGGAGAGCCTTGTGTCTGCTTTAGCAGAAATAAAAAATCTTAAGGAAGAATCATTGGTTAAAACGTCAGTGTTTTTTTACCCGCATATTTGGTGATTGCCTAGGGTATGGTGTCTCACATTTCGTCTTTGCTTATAGTTCGCAAATTTTAGCAATGGAAATTCAGAATTCTGTCTTAAAAGAAGACTTGGAGAAGGAGCATCAGCGATGGCGTGGCGCTCAGACCAATTATGAAAGACAGGTTACTCGTTTAGATTTTCAATACATAAGGAATATTGATAGATGTTAGTATATGTTGTGTAGACATTATGTTTCATAGATTGTGTGGGAGAACAGTGAAGCTCTATTTTTATGTTGGGAAACTTTTGTTGAGATGCTCTTTGAAGCCTAGGTTTGGAATGTTTTCGCAATAATCATTTCCTCGTGAGTGTTACTAAAATACATGTTCATTTAGTACCTTTTTAATAAGTAAATATGCCAAATTTTATAAAAAGCGCTGGGAGCACAACCCAAGTACATGTGAAATATACAAAAGAGAACACCTAATCAAGGATTCCATAAAGTCTACAGAAGAAGAGTAACGTGTATTCTTGTGGGCGGTTGCCCAATTATAGAGAGATCTAAGCATAGAGGTTTTAAACTCTAGCACCATTCTCTCATGATCTTCAAAGGTGCATCCATTGCAAGTCCTTCCATATATTAGAGAGTGGGGTCAAAGGTACAAGCATTGACTTCCTTCCAAATATTAGAGTGGGGAAGTTTCTCAAGATCCATTATATATGAGGTGGAAGATGGGTACAACATTAGATTCTGACATGAATTGTGGTGTGGGGATCAGCCCCTAGAGGAATTCTTCCTGGAGCCAAAAATTGATCTAAGCCATGTAGTAGGGGAAAGATGGTAGTATATAATCCCTGTGATTAATTTCTAGTTTGCTGTTTGGTTTCAAAGATTTATTTTAGCTGCCCACCCTATAATTAACAGTTTATTAGTAGTTAAAAATCATATTGCATATGTGCTCTATATAATTCATTATCCTAACATCATTTCTCAGCTGTGGGTACCATTCCAATTTTGCACAGGTCATCCTCCTGTCAGAGACTATTCAGGAGTTGACAACAACATCAGAAACCTTGGGTTCGCTCCAAGAGGAAGCATCTGAATTGCGTAAAATGGCAGATGCACACAAAAGTGAAAATGTATCTTCCTGTCCTGTACTGCTTTTGTTTTGCATTTCAAGTAGTTTTTTTCCCCTTTTTTTTAACTTGTATTTTTTCAAATTTGGAGAAATGATTATGAACTGGAACTAGGCAGTCTTGTTACAATAGATGCTCACATCTGTCTTGGATTCTCATGTTGGTCTCCCCACCCATTCACCCTGATTTCTTCAGGTCTGAAGAATTGTTCATTGTCTTGGTCATTTTAAAACTAATTGTACTCTATTCTGCATCTCTGAATTTGTCTGTTTTTTTAGGTCCTTGCACGTAGCATGAATAGACCGGTGGCCTTGTTACTCAAAGCATTACAAGGTCCACAATGAATTGTAATGCTGACCCTAAGTCAAAGCATGAATAGACTAATGGCATTATTACCATAAAACATTACAAGTTCTATAATGATGAATTGTAATCCTGACCCTAGATCATGAGTATAAATCATGAGTATGTATTCAACATGAACTCATGCCCTTTTTCTGAAGTTTGGCAAACATACTGCAGAAATTTCAGAGGGATAGGTGTGTAACAGCTGCATTAATGGGGCCCATAAATCCGATGGTGTCCCTGGACCAATAATAGGTTAAAACAGTGTTGCGATGGAATTGTGGGTTTTATCTAAGCTACTTCCCTCCCATGTTTTGCTGCTAAATTTGCGAGCAGTCCCATTAGTAGTTCATGCCCCAAAAGTTTATGTCACTCTAATGAAATTGATTCTTGCTATTATCATCATCATCACCGTCACCACCTAACTTCAAAGTCATTATGCCTATTATTTTTGGGCTTTATAGAATAAATTGAAGTCCAAGTGGGAAGTAGGTAAGGCAATGCTTGAGGAGTCAAAAAATGCAGCTGAGAAGAAGTACAATGATACCAATGAACAGGTCAGTTCTCTCTGTGTAAGTTGATGTTATTTTACTTTATCATCTGTGGAATAGCACTGTACATCACGCAACACCTTTGCACATTGCATTGTGGCATTGTTTTGCATCTTTAGCCATTGACCTTGATGACAGTTTTAAGTGGGGATGTGCTTCGGATGATTTTGCTTTGGTTTTTGTTATCAAAATTTCTCATTTACGCCATTGACAAGATCTGGAGTTAGTGGAGCTATCAGCGCCTCAGCGGAAGTTTTTTCTTCTCTCCTTTTGCACTGCAGTTGGGGGAATCAATCAAGATGTAACCATGTATTATTTCTAAGAATGATTTTTTTTTTTTTTATAGTTAATAAGAGAATTTTATTATCATGAATAGGCAAAACTCAAGTACACAGGAAGTATACAAAAGAAATACCTAATTCACACTAGAAACAAAAAAAGGCTAAAGCAAATCATGAAAATTATCACCATTCAATACAAGAGCCTTAGCCCAAAAGGACAAAGTACTAAAGAAAAACCCCCTAAGTTCTCCCATTAAGCGTTCTCTATCTTCGAAGCACTTCTCATTCCTCTCCAATGATAAGCACCACAACAAGCACAAAAGAATCATTATCCATATGGCAGCATGTAACACCCCGCTCCCCACAATAAAGTCATTTTTAGAATTTTCATGGAACTGGTGTGTTACCAAACTTTGACTTAAAAACTTTTTCTTCTTAATGAAGCGCTATGTACAAAGACTCATAATAAAATTTTTATTAAATACTTAAAATTCAAAAGAGAGTCTACGGAATCACTTATTTAAATTCAATAAAATTTCATGTGCTTATCAAAATAACTTATTAAACTTTAAGGCCCCGTTTGGATAGTGAAAGTGTTTCATCTCATCTCATCATTATAATTTTCTCAAATTCTCACATAAAATATAATAAACAATTTAATTTTTTCAAATCTCAAAACAATAATAATATTAAAAAATAATATTCTAACAATATTTTATTCAACTTTCAACTTTCATCTAAAACTATCTCATCTCATCACACTATTCAAACCGCACCTAAATCATAAAACTGAGTATAACATAAACTATCTAGGATTTTGTCTCGCCTCCCTGGGCCAAGTCCTGTTCTACAGTCTCATCCTCATAAATATCATCACCTGGGGTGGTTAAAAAATAAAAACATACAAAAAATGAGTCGAATACTCAATAAGCAACACATCATACAGTAAACATAATAAATATAAGGTTTTTTGAAAAATATGTATACGCATAAATACATATGTAAATAACATGAACCTATCTTTCACTTGTCATAGGTCGGTATCTATTGTTGACCCCCGTGAGTTAGGGTTAGCTAATCTAACTCACGGGGGTTAGCAAATCTAAGTAGATTCTGATTCCACCTATGGCTGCGGGTTGTGGAATTTATACATAAGAAAGACACACTAGGTGCACTACCAACATGTACAACCTAGCAATGTAATATGTCCATAACATATGGTACTGTCTTCATATCATAACATAGGCCGTTACGTATCTTATCTTTCATACTTCATCATAATCATACTTGCATACTTGTCATGTCATAAATTTCAAATGAAATCGCATTCTTTCGTAAAATGTCGTGATACATATTTCCTCACATAAAATCAGGATTTTTCATAAATATTTTGATGCACAACTCCTTCCATAAAACTATGATTTTTCATAAATAATTTAATGCATAAATCTTCACATAAATCATGGATTTTCATAAAATATTTAATGCATGTCCTGCAACTAACACGAAATTTATGCATAAAAGCATGATATTTATGACTCGGGTATATAAAGGGGCTTCCAAATTCCAATGGAGAGTGTACATGCATAATATTTTTATAAAATACATGTTGTTTACCGTACATACGTGTAAGGGTATCATCATGCTACTTATCTCACAACGTTAATCTAATATTCCGACATGAAATTGATCACGTGAACTTGAAGGAGAGAGAAAACATGAGGGATGCTGGTGGACTAGAGGTGCTCTACGTGATTTTGGGTAATCAGAAGCTACGCAGAGTTTTGAAGAAGAATGAGATACACGTAAAGTGCATGGGGTTGAGCTTATATATAAGGGGTCAGTTTAAGAGTTTTAATGTGAAAATGATATCATAGCCACAATGACAGGTTAACACCTTATAAAAAGAACTAACCGAAAATCAGGAATTTCCTGCATGAACTTGCAGCAAACTATCCTCTCTTCCTTGGGCAATCTTCGAATTATAAAGTCCTAAAAAAAATCAGAAACTACATTCACCTCCCAATCATGCACATCTCTAACAAAATCTACATTCCATTGAAAATTATTATTATTCATACAAGAAAAAGAATGAGCCATTGCAGCATCTTGATCCCTAGCAATCCTAAAAAGTGAAGGGAAAGCAATCTTGAGAGCTGAATCCCCACACCAAATATCATGCCAAAAAAGTATCCTTGTCCCATCCCCCACCTTAAATTTAAAATGATTAACAAACTCCCCCCAACCCATCTGAATGGTTTTCCACAAACTCACCCCATACACTCCTCTTACTTCATTAGAACACCAACCCCCCCCCCAACACACACACACACACTCCCATATTTATCATTAACAACGTTTTTCCATAAGGCATCTCTCTCGATATGATATCTCCAAAGCCATTTTCCAAGAAGTGCTTTGTTAAAAAATCTCAAATTTTGCAGCCCCAAACCTCCACAAGAAACTGGTTGATAAACCTTCTTCCAATTGACCAAATGAAACTATTTTTCCTCTCCTTTACCTCACCACAAAAAGTTCCGAAAAATCCTCTCAATCCTATTTGCCACCTCTGCCAGCAAAGGGAAAAGGGAAAGAAAATATGTAGGAAGATTAGACAACGTTTTAATCAAGGTTATTCTTCCCCCTTTAGACAAATATAAGTTTTTCCATCATCCAGCTAATCCCCTCTCGATCTACTCAATCACCCTATCCCAAATCATAACAAATTAGTGAGGGGCCCCCAAGGGAAGATCAAGATACTTCAAAGGCAACAAAGATACCTTACACCATAAAATATTGTCCAGATCTGAAATATTCTAATGGAACCCACAGGAACAATTTCGGATTTAGATAAGTTGATTCTAAGTCCCAAAACAACTTCAAAACATAACAAAAGAGCTCTCAAAGAACAAAGATGATCTTGATTAGGCTCATTAAAAATCAAAGTGTCATTAGCAAAAAGAAGATGAGAGACTTTTAGGCCTGATTTGGATAGTGAGTTGAGATGAGATGAGATAAGATGAAAGTTAAAAGTTGAATAAAATATTGTTAGAATATTATTTTTATTTTGGGATTTGAAAACGTTGAATTGTTTATTATGTTTTGTTCGAAAGTTTGGGAAAGTTGTAATGATTAAATGAGTTGAGATGGTTTCACTATCCAAACCAGGTCTTAAGCTACTCTGAGACTCATCTCCCACCACAAAACCCGACAAGAAACTTCCTTCCACCCCTGCTTCAATCATTCTACTCAAAGCATCTATAACAAGGACCAAAAGAACTATTGAAGAACCCAACCGTAGAACCATTCACCAAGATGGAAAATCTCGACGTCGAAATGAAATGCTTGATCCATGAATGCCATTTCTCTCCAAAGCCATATCTCCCAAGTAAGTACAAGAGAAACTCCCGACTAACATGGTCATAAGCCTTTTCTATATCCAATTTAACTAAAATTCCAGATTCACCCAACTTGATTCTACTCTCCAAACATTCATTAGCAATTAAAACTGAATCAAGAATTTGTCTCCCCCTCACAAATGTATTTTGAGACTTCAAAATGATCTTCTCCATCACCACACTCGTGCGATTAGCTAACTCCTTAGAAATAATCTTGTACACCCCATTTACCAAACTAATAGGCCAAAAATCTCTCATCTCCATAGCCCCCACCTGTTTAGGAATGAGTGCAATAAAAGTTGTATTGAAACTTTTCTCAAATTTCATAAATGAATGAAATTCAAGAAAAACCTTCATAAAATCTTCTCGCACTATGTCCCAACATGCTTGAAAAAAAGCCATTGAATAACCATCCGGACCCATCGCCTTGTCCCTTGCCATTCCTCTAACCACATCAAGAACTTCTTCTTCTTCAAGAACTCTCTCCAACCATTCTGCACATACCTGGTCAATATAGAGTACTAAAACAGCCTGTCTTACTTAGATCTCCAAGAGAAATCTTCCCAAAACAACTTCTCATAAAAATTCACAATATGTTCCTTCCTCTTGATCTGAAAGAATGTTATCACCTTCATGTAGGACCTCTATAGCATTATTTCTTCGATGATAGTTCGCCATTTGATGAAAAAATTTTGTACACTTACCACCTTCCTTCAACCACAAAACCCAAGATTTTTGCCTCCCAAGAAATTTCCTCCATTAAAGAGATCGACTCTAATTCAGTAACCACCCATTTTTTTCTCTCCATTACTCCCCGGATAAATCCCCCAACTCCCTATCCTCCAAACACTACAACTGATCCAGAAGAAGCTTCCTCTTACTATCCAAGTTCCCAAACACATCTTTATTCCATTTCATCAAATATTGTTTAAGCGCTTTGAGTTTTCCAGCCAGAACAAAACTCGAAGTACCGGAAAAAGTGTACGAAGACCACCACTTCCTCACCCTATCCACAAAGCCCTCATCCTCCAGCCACATTTTCAAATTTGAAATACCTACGCCCTCCTTTAATACCCCCACAATCCAGCATAATAGATAATGATCAGAACAAATTGTAAGAAGTCTTTTCTGACTGAAATCTGGAAAATGAGCTTCCCAGGAAGCTGAAACCAAGAATCTGTCCAGCCTAGACCATGCCCTACCATTGGACCACGTAAAATCCACTCCCTCCATCGGTAAGTCAATCAAATCTAACTCAAAAATTATATCTAAAAAGATTGTCATAGCATGAGAAAAATGAGAATCCCCCACTCGATGGCTAGGAAATCGAGTAATATTAAAATCCCCTCCAAAACACCAACGGAATCCCGCCAACAGCAAAGACCCGCCATTTCATCCCATAAAATACTCCTACCATCCAAATTCGTACCATAAACACTTGCAAAGGCCCATTCAAAACCATCGTCCACGATCTTAAAATGGCACGCCACCAAATATTCTCCCACACAATGATCAATCAACTCCATCACCCTCCTATCCCACATAACAATGATACCCCCTGATGCCTCTTTCGATACTAACTCAACCCATCCCACACAATGACAACTCCACAAACTATTAACAATAGATTGATTGACAGACTTCAGTTTGGTTTCCTGTAAACAAATAACGCCAATTCTCCACTTACAAATCAAATTTTTCACCTGGAGACGAGAAATTATCTTAGGTTTCATTGATAACCATTGGCAGCCCTCCCCTTGCCTTTATTACTAGAGGCACTTCCTCCCCTGCCATTATAATTAACGGAGCACTACAATCTCTTCAATTCCCTCTCCTTTTTTAAAGTAGACCTAGCCAAAGAATTCTAAGAATGAGTGTGTGAGAGATTTCTTTGGGTGCAATTTGGGTTTGGATTGAGAGAGTTTCTTATGCCACTTTGTAACTTTCTACTTCAATATAGCAAAACTTTTCCATGTTGCTAGCCTTGGACATAGGGGCAGCAACGAGGAGAGAGATCCAATCAAAGGGAATTTGTACTAGAAGTAGGTTTGCTGTTCTCATTAATCCCTGGGCAACTAGAGAAATATACAAGCTAGGTTTGTTGAATTAATAGAGCTTCTGTATCTTATTTGAAATGTTAAACCTTACTAATTTTGTCAGTCTACATATAAAACAAATCAATTTCTTCATTTTTATATTATGTCAACACCTGGATCCGGAATTGCAAATCAAACTTTCTAGAAGATTAGTGGACATTGTTTGCATATAATGTCACGAAGGTAGATATTTGGTGTTTATAAGTTTGCAGGCTAAACTATCGGAATTGATTCATTGCACATTATAACTACCAACAACGGTCAAATCAGTGTTGGTGAAAGCGCTAGGAGCACTTAAGCGCAAAGGCAAAGCACATGCACACGCTTGATTGAAGTGAAGCGCATATTTTTAAAGATGATGCATGCTAACCCAAAATCCATAAAATACAATTAAAAAAAAAGGTTTAGAAAGGAGGATGGCAATATATTTAGCCTATTAACAATTTATTAGATTATTATGCAACATGAAAATCAATAAATAAAGTAATTAGATAAAATCTTAACATAACATTTTTTATAATCCTCTTGTGTGCTACTAAATATACACGTCTGTAATATTTATAAGCCATAATCAAATTCAAGTATATAGTTCAATCAAAACATACCAAAATGGTCATAACCAGAAAAGCTCAAGAATTGTAGGCATTGGCTTCTATGCTAATTTCCATCAAGAATGCCAACTTGGCCGATTATATTGAGTTGAAAGCATATGCACATCACATATGATAACATGTAGTAACTGATAAAAAAAAATGATAACATGTAGTGCCATGGTACATAAATGATATTTTATAATTTTATAATTTTTCTAGGTCTTGTACTGATATTTTGTAATTTTCCTTTTTAAAATTACAAAAGCATGCTCTTCTGCACTTTAAGCTCCCACAAAAAGCATGCTTTTCTAAATGTGCTTCGCTTAGCAAAAGCGAAACATTCCGGCCTGGCGTTTGCACTTTCAGTCCAAGTGTGCTTTGATCAAAACTAGGTCATATCGCATCCTTCATTATGATGCAATGGTTAGATTTACACGTGGTACTATTTGCCAGTTCCTAGTACTTTCAGGGTGCAATCTATCAATTTTGGTAATTTACAAATTTTATTTCACGTTACTAGATTTTGTGTTCGTGTTGGAGAAACTTCATAACCTTGCATTTATTCTGCAGATAGATCTTTGTAAATTCTTTTATATGTTTTTTGGTGTTCTCTTTATCTGCTTCATCTATTTTCTGCAGAACAAAATACTGCACAGTCGACTTGAAGCTTTGCACATTCAGTTGGCTGAGAAGGATCGTAATTCTGTTGGAGTTTCTTCTGGAAGCACCAGCAGTGATACCCTTGGTGATGCTGGTTTACAGAATATTATTAATTATCTCCGACGATCAAAAGAGATTGTGATTTTCTTTTTCCATGCTACTGTTCTTTCTATTTCTCACTAACACTTGCTCGTGCATATGTATGTGTGGCTAATGTAAACTTCTCAATTTTTTCTTCAACCATAACAGGCAGAAACAGAGATTTCATTGTTAAAACAGGAAAAGTTGCAACTGCAATCACAAGTAAGTTTGTCTTAAGTTGTCTCGGTGTTAGCTTACAACTTTATCTTTATTTTTTTTATTTTTGTACTGAAATACCTCCCATGATGAAAACCAGTTGAAAACTTTCTTTCCAGTAATATTTCTTATATCATTCCGACAAGTTTTATTAAAGGGCCAGAACAGGAAGTACCTGTAGTGTAACTTTTTGCCAAGTACATGGGGGTAATTATATCTGCACTAGGATTAATGATGCCATGCAAATGGTCTGTCGTCTCTGTTTTCTAGTTTCATCTTTTACAATAATTTTTCTTTTGATATAATTTGTTTAAAATTGATTTTATAGTCATTTTGTGGGATGACTTGTCTAGAATTTTCATATTCCTAATCAGATGCATTCATAACTAATATCTCTCAGCTGTATACTATACCAATAGCCATGTTGCTTTGGACTAACTTCTGCTCCCTACTTTAGGATCTAGAAGGATTGGCCACTTCACCTCATTTAAACTCAATAATTAAGCCTCATTCTGAACTAGTTGTTGCCTTTTTGCCCCTTCCATATTAATTTTGATAATTGCCTCACAATCTGAACCAAATGGCAGAGATGGGTCTACGGCCATTCCGCAAAACTTTTCCTTAAGACTTTATGGGTATCCTCTAATTGTACAGTACTCTAGATGTATCTCTCCACTTCATTGACCCCACCCTATTTCTATGAGAAACATCCCAGTCGATAGAATTACTCTTCGGTATCTCATGCTCATCTAATCATACTATCCCCACATTTCTACTTCTAGTTTTGCTAAGGCCTTGTTTGGATGTTGAGATGAGATGAGAAATCTGTAAATAGTAGTGAAATGGTTTGAATTAAGATGTTTTATTTGGTTTTGGGAAATGAGAAAGAAAAAGTTGAATAAAAATATTATAAAGTTAAAATATTGTTAGAATATAATTTTTTAATATTATTTTTGTTTTGAGATTTGAAAAAGTGGAATTGTTTTTTGTGTTTTGTTTGGAATTTTGGAAAAGTTGTAATGATTAGGTAATGATTAGATGAAAAAGTTGAAGATTTGAAATTGAAAAGTGTTTGTGTTTGAGTGATGTTTGGAAAGGAAATGAGATGAGATGGGGATGAATGGGTTGAGATAGATATCGAAATGAGGCCTAAATGTTTATTCTATATACTCGAACTTAAATATGCATATCTTACATCCATTGGATTCTGAAGTTGATCTCCATAGTTCTAATTGGGAATTGACACTACTCTAGTTTCATAATCTATAATTTATTAAATGAATAATATCCACCAAGGGACCTTGTCCAGAATATGTTTGGTAAGCTTATCCATAGCCAAAGCAATTAGATAAGGATTCAGAGCTGATCCTTTCATGTAATCCTACTTTAATTGGGAATTCACTTGACAATCCTCTAACCTTTTGTTCTTGTTCTTGTTCTTGTTCTTGTTGTTATAATTACCCTTCATGCAAACCTGAATTTATTTCAGATGCAGTTGTTTCTTTAACCTATGCTCAATCACACCCCCTCCCACGCGCCCAAACTGACATTTATTTTTATGGCTAATGAGTTTTCTACACTAATTGTTGTTGGTGCAAGTTTGGATGTCCCCCATATTCTAATAAATGGGTGCTGAGATTCTCCTTCACTCATTAGGCGTCCTCTTATTCATTTTCTTAAAAAGATGTAATACCCCAGATTGCGCATGGAGTGTTGAATGGGATACCAAATAGCTAGGGAGGAATAAGCTCGGATGTGGCTTGGGCTTTCTTTGTATTGTTAAAAACGTTGAGTCAACAACTGTAGCGGTAGTAGATGCCATGTATAGAATTACTTATACCTTCATGCCTATATATGTGCTTATGGTATTAATCTATGTATGGATTGGTGTATATATGCCTAAATTTCTATGTGTGATCGTGAACATGCAGCATGCAGGTTTATATATATAAATATATGTATGTGTATATTTAAGGAGGGTCCAACTTATTGTTTTGCTGTCATTGGATGCTTTGAAGTGCTTACATCTCTTTTGGTTGCTATATAGCTCGAGAGGGCTCTCAAGGCAATAGAGACTGCCCAAGCATCACTGCAAGCTGAGCATGCAAATTCAAGAGCATCGTTGTTCACTGAGGAAGAAATCAAGTCTTTACAACTTCAGGTTTGTTACAATCATTCTTTTTTCTTTTTGATCAGTAAACAAAATTTTGTTGATCATGAGAATAGGCAAGAGCCCAAGTATACGGGACATATATAAGATCAACCCCTAATCGTGCTAGTTTAGTGATACAAGGAATTCATGAAAAGTCATGCCATGAAAATCAATTACAATCGACCAATGGAGTAAAGTTTTGGAAAAGAAATTTCTAAGCTCATCCATTGACTACTCTCGATCTTCAAAGCATATTTCATTCCTCTCCCTCCAAATACACCACCATAAACATATTGGAACTATCTTCCATATCGTCGCAATCTAAGAGTTGCCCCAAATGCTTTTCCAAGAAGCTAGGAGGTCGATTACCCTTCTCGACATTACCAAAGCTAATCCTATCCGAGCAAAGACTTCATTTCACAGTGTCATGGCAATCTCACAATGAAGTAATAGATGGTCGACGACTCTCCGCTCTTTTTGCACATACAACACCAATCCATAACTATGATTTGACATTTCCTTAAGTTGTCTAGAGTGAGGATCTTCCCCAAGGAAGCCGTCCACACAAAAAATATTGCCTTTAGAGGTGCCTTTGTCTTCCAAATACTCTTCTATGGTAATGGATTTGTATTGTGCGTTCTCATGGCTTGGTAGAAAGAGCGGACTATGAGCTTTCCTTTCTTAGAGGGGCACCAAGAAAACTTGTCTTCAACTCCTCCCATCAAATAGGTAGAGTACACTAGGTCATAGAACTCCAAAAAAATTCAACTTCTCAATCTTGTGCTTCTCTTAGGAATGTAACATTCCATTGGGGAGCACCATTGGAGAGGATTAGGAGGTTTGCAATTGAGGCTTCTTTCATTCTTGTTGTATCATAAACTCGTGGATAAGATTCCTTGAGTGCCCTATCACAAAACCATACACCCTCTTCAACTAGCTAATTTCCACTCTATTTTTTCTAGTGCATCATTATAAATAGATTTTGATTTGAATGGAGCACCCAACGGGAGGCCAAGATATTTCATGGGCAGCTAAGGTATCTTGCATCTCACGTTAGGAACATCCCCCACTAGAACTATTTCTGATTTAGCCAAGTTCACATTCAACCCCGTAGTGGCTTCAAATCATAAAAAGAGAGCCCTCGAAGCTTGAATTTGATCATGGCTAGCCCACAAAAGATTAGGGTATCATCGCCAAATAATAGATGAGATAGGTCGAGAGTGCTAGTATTTGCATCCTCCACTAAGAATTCAGATATGAACCTCCCACCATGACACTCTGAAATCATCTTGCTAAAAACTTCCATTACATAAACAAAAAGTACCGAAAATAGAGGGTCACCTTGTCTCAAGCCTTGTGAGCTTTTAAAGAAGCCCTTTTGGCTTGTCATTCACCGATATAGAAAAACAAGCCGTAGAAATACAATGATTGATCCATGTACACCATTTCATACCAAAGCCACATCCCTCAAGCATGTAAAGAAAGAATCTCCAATTGACTTGATCATAGGTCTTTTTCATATCAAGCTTGGACAAAAGCCCCGGCTCTCCCGAATTGAATTTGCTATCCAAGCATTCAATGGCAATAAGCATCGAGTCAAGAATTTGCCTACCTCTGAAAAAGGCATTTTGATGCTTTGATATTAACTTCTCCATCACCATGCTCAATCTATTCGCCAAAACTTTATAGAAAATCTTGTACATCTTGCTCACCATGCTAATGGGACGATAATCTTTTACCTCTACAATGCTAGGTCTTTTTGGAATGAGCGCAAGAAAAGTTGCATTGAAGTTTATTCAAACTTTCCATTTTCATGAAATTCATGAAAGACCCTCATTATGTCTTCTTTAAGCACTTCCCAACATGTTTGGAAAAAAGCCATAGAGAAGCCATTTGGACCTAAGGCTTTGTCACCCGCCATGTTTTGTAATGCTTTCCTGCTCTCCGTCTCTTTAGAATGCCTTTCTAGCTATTCTACTTCCAGTGAATCAGTAGCATCAAAAGTAAGCCCATCTAAGCTTTGTCTCCAAGAAAATTGTTCCAAGAGCACATTCTCATAATAGTTGACAATGCGATCTGTGATCTTAGGATTGGTTGGAGGAAGCCACCCCATCAATCATCGATGTGAGTTAGCCACCCGGTAGAACAACTTGGTGCATTTATCCCCTTTCTTCAACCATGGTGCTCTCAATTTTTATCTCCAATATATTTCTTACAATAAAGAGACCTTTCAATATCCATGGTCAGTTGGGTTTTCTAGCCCTCTCCGCTTCAGATAATTTCCTCTCCTCCACTCCCTCCAATCCCTTGAGCTCTTCAAAGAGAGTATTCTTTTGACCTTCCACATTGCCAAACACTTGCTCATTCCAAAACTTCAAGTTTTTCCTCAGACTTTAATCTACATGCCAAGATATAGCTTAGCTTTTCATAGAATTGGTTAGGGGCCCGCCACTGCCCGACTCTGTCAAGAAATCCTTTTGGCTTCAACCACAATTTCGAACTTGAACTACCTTGGGCCTCCACGAAGACCTCCACATTCAAGAAGGATAGGAAAATGATCTGAACACAACTTGGAGAGTCTCTTTTGAATAAGATCTGGGTAATGTGCTTCCCATTCGAGTTATACTAGAAATCGATCAATCCTTGATCAAGAGGGGTGTTCTCGGTTGCTTGACCAAGTGAAGGAGCCACCTGCAAGAGGAGTATCTAGTAAATCTTGTTCAGAGATGTAATCTAGAGAAGTCTTCCATTGCTAGGTTAAAGCTGAGTGACCCGATCTATCACTTGGGAGCTGAGTGACGCTGAAGTCGTCACCAATATACCAAGGTAAATCCCATACGTTGCTTAGTCCTACCAACTCATCCCATAATAAACTTCTTGCCCGATCTAGATTAGGACCATAAACTCCTGCAAAGGCCCACTAATATCCATCCACAACATTCTTGAACGAGCAAGGCATCATAAAGTTCCCGAAACAATCCTCTTATATTTTTCACCGCTCTTTTATCCCACACCACTAAGATGCCTCCTGATGTTCTATCGGAAGGTAAATAATGCCACCCCACTTGATTACAACCCCACAAACTTCTAATAATGCAAAGGGGGATAAATTCTAATTTCGTTTGTTGCAAGCATACGATGATGTATACTCTCCATTTACCGAGCCGATTTCTAACTTTGAGGCGCTTTCCCTTCTCATTCAGCCCCCTTACATTCCATGAAACAATTTTTTGTTACATAAAACAATCTCCATTGCCCTACCCTTTGATCTTCCACGGTTAGAGCTCCTCTCGTTTGCTCTATCATTGACTGTCCAGTTAAGCCTTTTTAGTTCTCTGGCTCTCTTCTTAGCTGAATTTCGCTTACTGGGTGAGCTAGAATGGGTCTTTCC
The DNA here is from genome assembly GCF_001411555.2 of Juglans regia. Classification (NCBI taxonomy): domain Eukaryota; kingdom Viridiplantae; phylum Streptophyta; class Magnoliopsida; order Fagales; family Juglandaceae; genus Juglans; species Juglans regia. The sequence continues at coordinate 13,433,835 of NC_049915.1, read as the reverse complement.
AGCCTTTATAGCTGCAAGGAGAGCTATGAATTGGTCCTCAAAACCGTCACACAAGATTCCCACACAATGTTGAATCTCCTTTGCTTTTGTAAGACCCAATCTGAGACCTGGATTTTGCCGTTGTTGCTTGGGTGTAGAGAAAACAGTGGAGTGGGTTCTTCCCAGTACACCTCTTCACTGACCACAGGACTTGTTTGTACATCACCAATCTTGTCTGAGACAGGACACAACACCTGTCAATACTCTCCCTTGGCCCCATCCGAGTCATGCACTGCCATTGCATTGTCTGGAATTTCCCTTTCCCCCGTAATACACACTTCACAAATCCCATACTCTGTACATTTTCTGGACTCAATATATCTTCTGTTACCATCATTCTGGAAGAAATCCAATCTCTACAGCTTAAGGTTAGGTTGAGTTCACTTCGGAACTTTCATCTGTAGAATCCTAGGTCAATTTTCTATCTACCATTATTGGTTTACATTTATTCTCTTATTTTAACATGTCATTTTGCTTTTTTCAATCTTTCTTGAGAATATAAATTGTTGCCATTTCCTTGCATGCGATGTTTAGGCTCTTTTGCTTGAGATATTCCCCTGTAGAATATCATTTTAATTCCAACAGTAAGCTGTATTTTTTAAATGCTTGTGCAGGTTAGAGAAATGAACTTACTTCGTGAAAGCAACATGCAACTCAGAGAAGAAAACAAGCACAATTTCGAGGAATGCCTGGTATGGAAATAGAAGTTATTTGTGTTTGAGTGTCATTTTAACTTTTATGTACTTCATCAATAGATTTAACCAAGTTTATTATTTTGATTTGGTCTTAGAAATTTCGTGAAGTAGTTCAAAATGCAAAGGTTGAGACAGAGAATTTAGGGTCTCTACTGAGGGAGCGACAAATTGAGGTGGAAGCTTGTAAGAAAGAAATTGAAATGCAAAAGGTTAATAAAGATAACCTGGAAAAGAGGGTTTGTGAGGTATTACATGTAAGCAATGCTCTTTATGCCATTTACGACATTATATCAATGTTCTGACATTTACTTGTTTGAAGTTACTTGAAAGGTGTAAAAAAATAGATGTGGAAGATTATGACCGTATGAAGGATGATATTCAACGAATGCAGGTGAGTTCATGTTTTTATTCACTCAAAAAAACTTTTTCATGCATCAATTGATTAAAAGCTATTAACTATTGCGTAATTTGTTGTCCTTTGTTGACATTACATCTAGCCTCCTATCCATTGTTCTCTCTTTTGTTCTGTTTTTTTTTTATAAGTAAAAATATTATATATATCAAAAAGGAGTAACCAAGTAATCTGATGTATACAAGAACACACCTTGCCCATTGACCCCAATGACCCAAAAAACCCGTGAAAAACAACCTAAAATACACCAAGCTTGACCCCAACCCCTTGTTTCCCGTAGAACTAAAACGCTACCCGAAAACCCAACCCCATCCTCTTATTTCCTCCTTTAGAACTAAAACTTCACAATGCCCTCCCTTTAGACTTCTCTCTAGTTGAGCTACCACCCTTAGCGTCATAGTTGATTTCCCAATGAAGACGCTGTTACTCCCTGCTTTTCTTGAAACTTGATTTGGTTTCCCTCAATCGCAGTGATTAGTTCTTTAAATTGGTCTTCACATCCTCCATGTGAAATTCCTACAAACTATTGAATGCCGTTAACTTTAAGCAGAATCATGTCCGCTATTGGAGGAAGAGAGACCAAGGGAGCAACATTATCCCCAGACACAGTATCTAATTGCACTCCCGACTCTGGACGTTCCTCTATACAAGGCACCAATGTCAAGATAGGTCGAAATATTGTATGAAAATAGCCAAAAAAGTACCCGGCCTTGTGGTTTCTCTCCAATATATAAACTGCACATCGGATTCTATACATGTAAATAACATTGAATACGCTAATTCTATCCCTATACAATCTGTCAATTGTTAAGCTAATGATTCTGAAGAGTAAATCAAGGAAACAAATATGGAAACAAATATGGACAGCAGAGCTGTCCATTGACATCCCCCCTCAAATTGATGCGGGTTGATCAACCAACATCAATTTGCTACTTAGGAAGCAATGCCGATGACGAGTAAGAGCCTTGGTAAAGATATCTGCAATTTGTAGCTCAGTGGAAATGTGCGGAAGAGTGATAACACGAGCTTGAAAGGCTTCACGGATAGAGTGACAATCTACTTCAATATGCTTGGTGCGCTCATGGTAGACAGGATTAGCTGTGATCTGAATAGCACTTGTATTATCAGCGTGTAGAGGTGTAGGATCAATCTCAGAGAAGTCTAACTCAGCAAGCAAACCTCGAAGCCAAATAATCTCGGAACAAGCAAGAGACATCGCTCGGTATTCAGACTCGGTAGATGACTTAGAAACTCTGTCTTGCTTCTTACTCTTCCAAGAGATCAACGCATCACCTAAGAACACACACCAACCAGTGATGGAGCGACGTGTATCAGCACAACCAGCCCAATCAGCATCGCTATAAGCAGCAAGACGAGGAGAATTGCCTGCAGGAAAGAATAACCCACGGGCAGAAGTGCCCTGAACATAGCGTATAATCCTACGAACAGCAGCCAAATGAAGATGACGGGGAGTTTGAAGAAACTGGCTGACTTGCTGTACAGCAAAGGAAATATCTGGTCTAGTGATAGTGAGATAGACAAGGCTACCCACCAACTTCCGATATAAACTGGGATCGGTAAGTAAGTCACCCTCCTCTTTGCGAAGCTTGACATTTAATTCCATGGGAGTATCGACAGAGGGAGCTTCCTGTAGTCCAGCTGTAGTCACCAAATCACTAGCATACTTATGCTGATTGAGGGAAATACCAGAGGAACTACGATGTACCTCAAGACCAAGAAAATATGTGAGAGACCCAAGATCTTTCATATGAAAAGATTCTGAGAGATGAGTCTTGAGCTGGACAAGTAAAGCAGAATCGGAACCAGTGATCACAATATCATCAACATAAACCAACAGGACAACAATACCCATGTCTGATTTTCGAAGAAACAATGAAGTGTCATACTTGCTCTGCTTGAAGGAAAATTGTAATAAAGTGGTTCGAAACTTATCAAACCAGGCCCTTGGAGCTTGTTTGAGACCATAAAGAGAACGACGAAGTTTACATACATTGGAGGTCGGAGAGGGAAACAATCATGGGGGCAGCTTCATATAAATACACTCTTTAAGGTCCCCATGAAGAAAAGCATTCTTGACATCCATCTGATGTAGTGGCCAATCATGGGAAGCAGCAAGAGCTAGGATCGTACGAACAGTAGTCATCTTAGCCACAGGAGCAAAGGTCTCTTCATAATTGACACCATATTCTTGATTATTCCCAAGGGCAACAAGCCGAGCTTTATAACGATCCAAACTTCCATCAGAGCGAACCTTGACTGAGTAAACCCATTTGCAACCCAGAGTAACTATAGTGGAAGGACAAGGTTCAATGTCCCAAGTATGATTGGCCTCTAGAGCGGCAATCTCTTCCTGCATAGCTTGTCGCCAACAGTCATGCTTGACAGCATGTGAGTAGCATGTGGGAATATCAAAATTGGACAAAGCAGCAGTAAGAGCGGAAATAGAATTGCCAGAAGAGAACCCATACCTATCTGGGGGTATAGACACTCGAGGAGAGCGACGTACCAAAGGCTCTGGAGGCGCTGCAACTAACTGATTCTGATGCATGTGAGGATCAGATGGCGGGTGAGCCACCGGAAGAGACTGTGGGCGGGAGCGTCTTGTATACACCATACCTGGTTTAAAGCGAGAACTGACTTGAGGAAGATCTGAGAGCTGCTGCTCAAAAGAGGGGAGGACCACAGTGGAAGAAGAGGGCATAGAAGACACAGGAAAGAAATGTTGATTTTCAAAGAAAATAACATTCCTAGAAATGCGTGTGCGATGTAAATTAGGATCATAGCAAACAAATCCCTTTTGACACACATTATATCCCAAGAATGCACATCTAACAGATTGAGCAGATAATTTATGTCGCTCATGAGGAGGTAAATGAACAAAACAGACACAACCAAAGATACGGAGATTATCGTAACTAGGTTGCTTAGCAAACAAACGAAAATAGGGAGATTCCATGTGTAAGACTTGGGACGGTAAACGATTAATCAAGTGAGTAGCAGTTTTCAGAGCCTCGACCCAAAACATGGAGGGAACAGATGATTCTAACAAGAGAGTACGTACCACATCAAGAAGATGGCGATTTTTGCGTTCAGCTACTCCATTTTGTTGGGGAGTAGCGGGACATGAACGTTGATGGATAATACCTTTAGAAGCCAAGAATGCCTGAAACTCAGTAGACAAATATTCACCACCAGAATCTGTGCGTAACGTCTTAATAGTCGCAGAAAATTGATTATCGACATACGCTAAAAACTCAGTGAAAGTACGAAAAACCTCAGATTTAGAGCGAAGAAAATAAACCCAAGTGAATCTGCTATGATCATCAATAAAAGTCACATAGTATCTAAATTTTTCATGTGAACTAGCTGGGGAAGGTCCCCAAACATCACTATGGATAAGATCAAAGCAATGAGACGCTCTACTAGCATGCAAAGGAAAGGGAAGTGTTTTGCTTTTACCAAGTTTACAAGAATCACACTCAAAAGATAAAGAAGAAGAACGTTCTTTATTACCAAGAAAACCAGAGTGCAATACATGAGATAAGATCTGAGTATTGGGATGGCCTAAACGACGATGCCATACCATACTCAAATCAGGAACATTATTACAAGCAAAAGATTTAATAGAAGACACTGAAGAAAGTGTGGGAATAGGTAAAAATAGTGGAAACAAGCGCCCCACTTTAGGTCCCTTCGCGATCGGCTCCCCCTTGACCTGGTCCTGCACAACACAACCATCACCAGAAAAATTAACAGCACAATTGTTATCAACTAATTGTCCAACAGAAATAAGATTTGTGGAAAGCTGAGGAGCAAGAAACACATCAGTAAATGTGGCAGAGGCATCTCCAACAGCATCTATAGGCAAAGAACTGCCATTGGCAGTCTGAATGGCAGATTGACCAGCATAGGGCCGAACATGACACAGGGTTGTGGAAGTATTCGTCATGTGATTAGAAGCGCCCGAGTCTACGTACCAGAGTTTAGTATTATTTTTACCTTGAAATCCCATCGCAGATAATGCCGAAATGAGCATTTGTTGCACCATTTCTGGTGTACAGTAATTTGCTGCAGGAGGTGCAAAATCAGAGGAAGCACCTGAGGAGGAGCCATGTGCTACAGGAGTTGCTGCAGGAGGAACAATAACAGAAGTCTGGAATGCTTGAGCTTGACGATTCTGTGGACGGATGCGACATTCTTTGATAATATGACCATTTTTCTTGCAATAAGAACAATATTTCTTGGGACAATTGGCAGCAATATGCCCATATTCCTTGCAACAGAAACATTGCAAATTTTTAGAAGTCATAGGTGATCCTCGTCCTTGGGCAGCATAAGCCACAGTTGCCATCCCAGAATTACCATGAGATTGCTCCAGAAGAGCTTGAGTACTGAGACGTTGTTCTTCACGAAGTAACTCACCAAAACAAATATCAAGAGAAGGAGCAGGTGATCTATTCAGCAGAGAGGAGCGAATAGATTCATATTCCGGGCGTAGTTTCATAAGAAACTGATCACGGCGGCTAGTCTCATGAAGAGTCTGAATAGTCGAAAGAGCGGCAACAGGAACATCCGCTGTAACCAAATCAGTATATTCATGCCAAAGAGTTAGAAATGCTGAGTAGTAATCTTGGATGGAAAGACTACCTATGTTGAAACATGGCAATTGCATGTTCTAACTGAAAGCGACGAGCATCATTAGCTTGATGATAAACCTTCTTCAAGTAATTCCACATGGATTGAGCGGAACGATGAGCCCGTAAGTTGGTAACAATATGTGGTTCCACCGAACCAAGAAGCCAAGACATAATCCGAGCATCAAGCACAGCCCATGAAGGAGAAGCCTTGAGATCATGGGATGTGTCAGGATTAGATGTTTGGGCAATATCCGTGCCATCAATATGACCCCAAAGATCTTTTCCCTTGAGGAAAAGCTCAAACTGAAATGCCCAAGTAGAGTAATTTGTGCCCGTAAACTTGACACATACAGGTGCAGAGTCCATCGCAAATAAATGAAGCCAAGACAAAGCAAAAGAAACAGAAACAGCAAGGGAAACAGCAAGGGAATTTAACCGAGACCAAAAAATTCTCCAGGAAACAAAATCAAGACAGAAGCCGAAAGCCACAGAACATAAAAGAAAACTGACCAAGCCGAGAGAAAGAAAATCCCACGTGAGAAGCTGCACCCAGACGAAGTTGAGAACCCAAACGGAATAACCAGAACACGCTACAGCCACCCAGACAAAGCCGAAAGTCACAACAACGAGAAGCCCAGAGCCGAGAAATTGCCAGAGAGTTGCGAAGGCAACGACGAAGGCACAGAGACGCCGGAAACACTACCAGAGTGCTGCGCCGAGAAGCAACTAACCACAGAAAGGACCGAAAGGCTAGAGAAGACTGCGTCGACAGCCACCCAACAACAGAAAGTGCCGAAACCACCAGACCCGAAACGGGATTGCCGAGGAAACGAAAAAAAAATTGTCGAGGAGAAGAAACTAGGAGACGGCTCTTGATACCATGTCAAGATAGGTCGAAATATTGTATGAAAATAGCCAAAAAAGTACCCGGCCTTGTGGTTTCTCTCCAATATATAAACTGTACATCGGATTCTATACATGGAAAGGATTCTATACATGTAAATAACATTGAATACGCTAATTCTATCCCTATACAATCTGTCAATTGTTAAGCTAATGATTCTGAAGAGTAAATCAAGGAAACAAATATGGAAACAAATATGGACAGCAGAGCTGTCCATTGACAACCAACGCCAAGCTCTTTGGTTCTCTAGCAACTCCATCGGTTTTCTCCAATGGTTTCAGGCCCATTGGAGATTCTGGGGTGACAGCAAGTTCCTTCACCTCTAGGGTGGTATCGGATTCTACATCTCTTTCAAACCTCGGCAGTACACCATTTTTGTTCAACTTTGACGAGGGAGCCATAGTTTCTTCAGGGACCAAGGGTGTAACCTGAGGCGAATGGCATTCCATTACTGATGTCTCAACGTTGATACTGGATGTAGACCCCGCTTCAAATATTCCAGATTTCCTTTTGACCCGCCATACTCTCTTGGATCTAGTTATAGGGACAAGGCCGAATCCGATTTTCTGTTTTCCTTTAGAGTTTAAAGGGTTTGGACCCGTCTTGTTTCTTACAACCCTATTGTCTCTAGCTGAAAGCAGGTCTATTTTCATAGACAAGCAAGCTATTGCTGCCTTCAACTCGACCAGTTGGGTCCTGAGGGATGATTTGTAAACCCCCCCCCCCCCATTCTGAACCCCGGAGGCATGACCCGTCTTCAAAGCAGTCGCATAGGATCGCCTCGACACCGAGAATGTACTTGGGTCTTTCCCTTCCAAGCTCTCTTCCATGCCACCTACATGTTTGCTATAGCCCCCCTGCATTTGAGTTGGAGGGACTGGCCCCCCGGCATCTTTGCTGTTGGAAAAATCATGCAGTACCTCCCCTATTCTTCTCTAGCCACTGCCCCCCTCCTCAGGGATGAATATAAAATTCCTCCTCCCACCACCACCATACTCCTCCACCGCCATATAACGTGCTCGAGAATTCGAGCAGCAATGTGCCATGAAAGTATGTCTGCCTTCCCGGACAGTGGAGTAAAAATCTTGTTTCTCATTTGTGCACGCAGCCATGGCCTTTGCCAGCGATTTTATTGTTGTTGAACCCAGAACCAATTTCGAAATCACCCTTCGACTCCTTTCAGTAATGCCCAACATGCTCCCCTCCTTCATGAGTGTAAAGGATTTAGATTCTATGACTAACTCCATAGAAGAACCCATTATGACCCCAAACAGCCCCAACACCCAGTCGTGAAAAGAAACCTAGTCAGCAACCAAAAGTCATCTTTCAGAAACCAGGTTTGTGCTGAAGGAAACCAGATCTGTGCCGAAGGGGAGAAAAACTAGATTGCCAGCTGAAGGGAATGGAAAGATGCGGCTGTTGACCATAGCCCTGTCAGCAGCACGGCCACCGGAGCACTTTGGAAAGCGGCATAAAAAGACCTAGGGAAAATCCAGGTCGCAGGCGGGATGTCCGTCGCCGGATGGCCCATCGGCGAGGTCGCGAGGGCCCGTCGGCCTTGTCTGTGGAGGTGGTGAGGATACCCTCGCCGGCAAGTGTGGTTGGATCTTGCGAAAATAAGCTCCGACAACTAGATCTCGCGAAAAGAAGCTGTTCGTCGGAGAGGACCGACGCCGGGCGGCCCTTGGCGAGGATGCCGGGGTCCGTCGGCCTTGTCTGTGGCGGAGGTGAGGTTCTACTCTCCAATCAATGGTGGGTAATGGGTGCCGGCTGGATGGGTGTATTAGGGTTTATGAGTATCAGATGGGAAATGTACAGAGAGAAAAAGTTTTTTACCGCTACTTCCCTAAAAAATTACTCTTACCATAATTATGGTCAGTAAACTTCTTTAGCCGTATATTGAACTTAGTTTTCTTGGAACTAGCTATTCTTTAGCCCCCACTCATTGCTCCTGTGCAATTTTTAGCATACAGAATTTTTTTTAAGTGGTGTACAATATGCAGAAGGCATAAACTTTTAAAACTTCCTTAGTTTTAGTTTGCCCTTGGAAATAGCATGAGGCCTCAAGCTGGCATTCAGGCTGGCGATTCTGGTAGTAGATGTTGCTAATTTAGATTGAGCCTTCAAGCTGTCAATTATTTTGTATCGTTAGTACTTATTAAATCGACCGAACTGAGAAGAAAAAATGTTGAAGCTATTGGAATCTACCTTCCATGAAAATAAATGGCATAAATGCCTTGATAAAAAAAATAAATGAATAAAAACGTGAAAAATAAAAAATATCAAAAATTAATTGTTTAATCTCTTTTGAAAAATATTTTTATTTTTTAATATTTTAAATTTTAAATGAAGAATTAATTTTTTGGAGTATATTTTTATATTTTAGAAAATAGTTTTTCCAAAAGTGGATTTTTTTTTTAATTCAATTGGTTATTTTGAATTTTTTTTAGCTTTTTTGGGAGCAATTTTATCTTGTACGTGGAAAAGGAGAGGCATTGCAATTTCATTGTGGTTGGGAGGCAATCGTAATTTGGGTGGTAGTTTGAGGGTGGTTTGTGTATTTTTCCCTTCTGTTTTTCATTATGGGTTCAAGTGCTGGAAGAGCATATCTTCCCAGTATTATGTTAGAAACGGTGTTGATTTCTTCTTTATTTAAATAATTTCAGTTTCATCTTCGTTTAGTTATTTGCTAGAAACAGTGTTCATTGGCCATTTTTTACACCTGTTATACTCAGATGCTCCAGAATTTTCTTTTAGGATCAAGTTGATATCACAAATATTATTGGGTTTATCATATCTTTCAGGATCAAGTTTATCAATATTCTTCTATCTTGGACTGTCTCCATACACTTTACAGGACTAAATAGACATTACTTTCTTGTATCTTTATCTTCTTCTTGATAGGCATCTCTTTTGTGTGCTTCTTATGTACTTGTTTTGTGCTCATTAACGAACAATTATCACTTATCGAATAGAAAGTATCATACGTGCGTAAGATCTTTCAAGTGTAAATTGAGATAAAGTAGAAAAATGCCTTTGTTTTTTCTAATTCTTTTTGCTTATTTTACTATAGTGGATTTTGTTTGACTAAACTATGTAAGAATCAATATTATTTGCTTTCAATTTTCTATGGTTTTTATTTCTATCAAGATGCATCTTTGGTTGTTCTTTAATTTTCTTTAGTATCTTATACTCACCATCTATTTGTGCCCTATGCTTTGTTTCCATCAGGAGAAACTGAAAGATAAGGATGCACAGATAGCTGAGATCAGAAAGCTTCTGTATGAAAGGCAGGATACAACATCAAAATTGGAACAAGATCTTTCAAAACGCAAATTAGAACTGAGTGAGAGGGAGAAGAGGATAAATGAGATTTTGCAAGTTGAGGTATTTAATGTAGTTATGTGATTAGAGAAAGATATGGGCATACAGCCAAGAGACTTCCTTTGGCCATCGTATAGCTCCTTATTGTGACTGACATGTGCAGGCTCGTTCAAAGCTAGATGCCGAGAAGCAAAGAAAGATGTTTATTCAGTTGAAGGTTGTTAAACATTCATACTGAGCTCATGAAATTTAAGTTTATCACCTAGTATTAGTAATAAGATGTCCTTTTTATCCTAATTAACTGGGTTTAGGCTATGGAGTTGCATGTGTTTTATTCCTTGTAAGTTGTATTGCTCTATTGTTTAATTGCCATTATTTTCTGTTTCATCCTGCAGAGGAGGTTTGAGACTCTGTCAAAGGAAAAGGAGGAACTGAGCAAGGAGAATCAAGCTCTCTCTGGGCAGTTAGAGGAGGTCAAACAAGGTAGTCAACTAGTCTTCCCTTCTTATATAAGTTAGCCATCAAGTTCTTGTTATTATTTTTTTCAATCATGCATTGCAGGGAAGAGGTCTATCAGTGATACTGCTGGTGAGCAGGCCACAAAGGAGGAGAAAGACACCAAAATACAGGTTCATCCAACTATCAGCTGTTTTTCTCAATTCTCTTTTGGTTTCTCTCTTTATCATGTACTTACTATGCTCTTTGCTTACCCAGACTCTAGAGAAACATTTGGCGAGGCAGAGGGAGGAGTTAAGGAAGGAGAAAGAAAGACGTCTGAATGCTGAGAAGGCACAAAGAGATTCTTATAATAAAATTGAGCAGGTTTTCCTCATTTTTTTCGTTCATTCCATGTGTTTGGTATTCGACGTGGGTGACTATATTGATTTTTGCACACTCAGACAAACCCTTAGAGAATGTGCCTTCTCATTGCCAAGGCATTTTCCCCAAGTTTTCAGATATGATATTGTAACGCCCCAATAGAAGGCCCAAACCACATGGCCTATACTCTAAAAGGACTAGTCAATGATACAATTGGAGCCCCATTGGAACCTTATAAAGAGCAAGAAATTCTCCTTCCCAAGCAATGTGGGATCTCATACACCACCTATCCTTATCCATATCATATGGGGTATCACAATCTACCCCCCTTAAATTCCCGACGTCCTCGTCGGGCCTGTCCATATAGGTGGCACAGCTCAAGTCCCACATTCTGGTTGGGATAGGCTCTGATACCATTTGTAATGCCCCAATGGAAAGTCCAAACCACATGGCTTATACTCTAAAAGGACTAGTCAATGATACAATTGGAGCCTCATTGGAACCTTATAAAGACCAAGAACTTCTCCTTCCCAAGTAATGTGGAATCTCATACACCACCTACCCTTATCCATATCATATGAGGTATCACAGATATATATAGCATGGGATGTATATGTTTTTCCGTTCCTGTTCTGAGTCATAGTAAGATTGATGTTTGCTCCGAGGGGATAACAATTAATCATAAGGTGCAGACACCTGTGGTCAACCTCTTCGCACAGCATAGACATCCTTCATATGAACTGATCTGCACCAAATGCTTGTTAAAAATCAAGCTGCAAATGAAGTTGAAACTGTTAATAGAGATTACTATTGGAAATAGAATATTGCTAAATGTTCTGTTGGAGGCCCTTATATCCAATATGGTTAACACCGTTCAGCATAGAGGAAAGAAACAGATTTGGTAAAAGATGATGATACACAAGAATGCTATGGTTTTAGTCTTACAATTACATTATGTATTGTGACATCAAATTCAACTGCTGAATAGTGTTCTACTTGCAAATATTGGGTTTTTTTTAATTTTCAAAAGGAAGACGACAGGGTGCTTAATTATTCTTCTTTTGGCATTCTTTTTTTTTTTTTTTGTCATAAAGGTAAGATGTTAGTTATTGATACATGTTGATAAATATAGAACCTAACAATCGATGTTGTGTGGCTAATATCCTTTGTGGAGGCTCTACTCCAAGCTAAGGGGTTGCAATGATTTTGTAGACCATTGCAACCCCTTTGGAGACATTAGGTATAATGCTGTTCAAACAGTTGTTGCTCTGTTTGGAACTCCAAAATATGGAGGTGGTCAGAGAGGTTTGTTGGTAGTTCCAGAGGGAAGAGAGGGGAAGGGTTGGAAAGATTTTTGCAGTTAGCTCCTTAGGATAGTCTCTGTTCAGCACCTTCCCACAGGCCCAAATTGCTTCATCAAGAGGTTAATCATGAGTTTTTGCCTCATAGAAGGTTATCCCAAAATGCTTTGCAGTCCTATACCTCAAACAGGCTGGGCTCCATTTCTTTTAAAGATGAGGGCCCAATATCTTATCCTAATGAAGTAACATCCTCAAGTCTCAATGGCTGCTTGATGGAGAATAAGATGTTAGTTATTGATACAACCCCTTAGGATATTGTGCCCAATATCTTATCCTAATGGAGAATAAGATGAGGGCCCAATATCTTAGTCTCCATTTCTTTTACTTATAAAAAAAAAAAAGTCTCAATGGTGGCTTTGAGATGATTGTCTTCAACCGTTGAGTTTACAGCCTAACCAGGTGGCAAGAGGGATGAGCTGCAGCTATCCAAAGGTTGTGAAGTCCCTACGTCGTCATCAGAGTTTGAAGTTATACTGATGATTCCTGTAGAGTTGCCGAAAGGAGAACTGCGTGTCAGGGTCAGCAAAAATTGATGGATTGGCAAGCGAAACAATCCAATTACATATTTCTGACATGGTATACACATCATTGAGCTCTGATAGGGCAGACTAGGTAGTCTATGGGGGATCCTCAAGGATCCATTGGCGTATTTTCTATGGTAGCAGTGTCAGAGAAAGCCTTGGTGTTAAACCTAGTGCTGAGCCCAGATCCATCAAGGCCTATTCTAGGGTTTGATACCTCGGAATGGGCCTTAGTGATATGGTGTACATGAGTCCGATTTATTGCTGTAAATCGTTAAGGCTACTCGATGATCTAGAGGGGACAACTCTGATGGAGGAGGTATGTTGGAGACAAAAACTTGGGTTTTGTACTTGCAAGGGGGAATAAATGTGCGAGGTTCTTTTGATGAGGTGAACTCATGGAAGAAATAATCCTTTTGGTTCCTTAATCATTGAAGAAATTGTCTCTTCAGATCCCTGAGGAGATCACGTTGTGCAGTTCTATCAGGCATTTGTTCACCAAACATTTTAATTGGCAACCTAAGTTGGATGGAATTTCTTTTGCGTTCCTTAAGGAAGCTGAGACCATATGATTGGAAATTCCCTTTGAGGAGATCGAGGTGGTGAAAGCCCCTAAGTGGAGATAAGGCACCACTTCCAGATTGTTTTTCCATGGCTTCTTCCCAAACTTTTTTGGATGTTCTAAAGGAAGACATTATGAAGGTGTTCCATAAGTTATGGAAGGCAAGAGCCATAATGCCACATTCATTGCCCTTATTACGAAGAAGCTTGGGGTGGTTGATGTTGGGGGAGCGTATTTAAATAGACTAAAATCCATGCTGTCAAAGATCATTTCTAACTCTCAAGATGCCTTTGTGAATGGGCAGCAGATAATTGACTCAGGTCTATTTGCTAGCGAATGTAGTGATAGTAAATTGACATTGGGAGAGCTAGGATTGCTTAGCAAAATTCACATTGAAAATGTCTATGAATATGTGAAGTGGTAATTCTTAATTTATATGCTGGGCGTTTTTGGAAAAGATGGTGTGGCTGGATCACTTGATGCATCTCTTCAGTCCGTTTCTCGATGTTGGTGAATGGTACCTTCACAAGTTCTTCAGCAGTACTTGTGGTATGCATCAAGGGGATCCCTTTTCTCCTTTGCCGTTGTCATTATTATGTGGTTTTGAGTATAATGATTATGCTACAGTGCATACAGTTATCTTGTTGAGAAATTTAGTGGATGCCAGAAAGGGAATTGGGCTTAGCATCTCTTATTTGTTATTTTAGATGGCACTTAAATAATTTGTGGGGCCAACCATGATCACCTCCGTTACCTACTTTGTGTAGTTCTTTGTTTTGAAGCAGTATCCGGTTTGAAGTTGAACTTGGGTAAGTCGAAATTGCTTCCAGTTGGACAAGTTGAGAATGTAGCTAGTTTGGAATATGTATTGAGATGTAGCCTCCCTTCCTTACCCATGACCGATCCTGGGATTCCCCTGGGAGCTCCCTTCAAAGCCAGAGCTATTTGGGATGGTATCATTGAGGAGATGGAGTGTGGGTGAAAGGAGGACATTAGTTAAAAGCATGGTTTCTAACTTGACCACCTATCATGTCTGTCTTTCCACTTCTTGTTGGAGTTCCCTAACCGACAGGAGAAGTTACAGCAAGATTTCTTATGGGGAGAGGTACATAACTTCCTTCATGTGAAGTGGTCCAAGGTGTGTTCATCGGTTGCAGAAGGCGGGATAGGGGGAGAAAGTTAATTCTCTTTAACAACCTCTTTTGGGGAAGTGGTTATATCATTTTGCCTCTGAAAGATAGAGCCTTCGAAGGGAGTTAACACCCAGAAGCATGGAAACATGGAGGAGATGGATGCTCAGCTTTTTTTTTTTATAAGTAAGATATAAACTTTATTGATGTGAATGAAATAGGCATATACCTAGTACACAGGAAGTATACAGTTGAACACCTAGATACATTCTAAGAGCGTTAAACTAAAGATAGGTATTCATGAATATCATCCCCATTTAATACAATAGCTGAAAACCAAAGCAATAAAGTGCACAGAAAATAATTCTTCAGCTCCATCATTGTTCGTTCCTTGTCTTCGAAGCAACGTATATTTCTTTCCGTCCAAATACACCACATGATACACAACGGAATCAAAACTGCTGCCACTTGATGACTGCCCTGCAATTTTCTCCAACAACCCATCAACTCCACCACTCTCCTAGGCATTACCCAAGCCACACCGACCCGTCGAAAAATCTCATCCCACAACTCTCTTACTACGTCACAATGCAGTAAAAGATGATCTACCGATTCTCCACTCTTTCTACACATGTAACACCAATCCAACACAACGCATCCTCTCTTCCTCAAATTATCCGTGGTTAAGATCTTCCCAAGGGCGGCATTCCAAACAAAGAAAGCAACTCTAGAGGGCACTCGAGATCTCCAAATGTTCCTCCAAGGGAATGAGGTGTGATCCTGTGAAATCAAAATTTTATAATACGTTTTTACTGTGAATTTCTTATGATCCTGGAACCTCCATTTCAAGCTGTCTTGTTGTGCCATAGTAGACCCTAAAGAGTGTAACAAGCTGAAAAAATCTGAAACCATAGATAATTCCCAATCATGAATATCTCTATTAAATAGAATATTCCACTGATGCGAACCATGAGCTAATAATCGCACTTCCGCCACAGAAACCTCATTGTTAACTACAATACGATATAAAGCTGGAAACACCCTTTCCAATGCATGATCTCCACACCACACATCCCGCCAAAAACTGATTCGGTTACCCTCACCTGCGACAAAACGAATATGATTTACTAAAATAATCCACCCCTTCCTTATAAACTTCCATAGCCCCACTCCATGTCCCCCCTCTCACTTTTTTAGAACACCAACCACCCCAATCAACCCCATATTTAGCATCTATTATTTCCCTCCACAAAGAACCCCCTTCCATATGATATCTCCAAAGACATTTCCCCAACAACACTTTATTAAAAGTTCTCAAATTATACACACCCAACCCCCCATACTCAACTGGAGAACATACTGTCTTCCAATTAACCAAATGAACTTTCTTCTCCTCCCCTAAGCCTCCCCATAGAAATGCCTTGAAGAGTTTCTCAATTCTATTCACCACCCCTGCAGGCATAGGAAAAAGGGATAAAAAATAAGTGGGGAGGTTTGTGAGGGTACTCTTGATAAGAGTGAGACGACCCCCTTTCGATAGATACACCCTTTTCCATCAAGCCAACCTTTTCTCTATCTTTTCTACCACCCCATCCCATATAGCTCTACTCTTGAAAGTAGCACCTAGCGGAAGACCCAGATATTTCATTGGGAACGAGGACACCCTGCAACCCAGAAGACTTGCTAGATTGCGTATATTAGGGACCACACCCACCGGAACCAACTCAGACTTGTCAAGGTTCACCTTAAGTCCTGATACTGCTTCAAAACAAAGTAATAATGCACGCAAAGTTTGGACCTAACTCCTATCCGCTTCACAAAACAACAGAGTGTCGTCTGCGAAAAGAAGATGTGAAATGATACAAGAGCTACCAGAGCCATTTCCCACCTGAAAACCAGATAAAAAAACCCCCACTAACAGTAGCCTGCAACATCTTGCTCAACGCCTCCATAACTATGAAAAAAAGAAAGGGAGATAACGGATCACCTTGTCGCAAACCCCTCGAACTATAAAAAAAACCAGCAGGAGTGCCATTAACTAGCACTGAAAACCGGGCCGTTGAAATGCAAAAACGCATCCAAGAAATCCACCTATCTCCAAAACCACACCTCTTCAACAAATACAAAAGGAAATCCCAGTTTACATGATCATAAGCCTTCTCCATATCTAGCTTGCAAAGAATACCTGGACTTCCCTCCCTCAATCTAGCATCCAAACACTCATTTGCAATGAGCACCGAATCAAGTATATATTTCCCACGAATAAAAGCATTCTGGGGCTTGGAGATAATATTTTCCAGCACTACACTAAGCTGATTAGCAAGGACCTTTGAAATAATTTTATAGACACTGCTAACCAAACTTATTGGGCGAAAATCCTCAATATTCGACGCCCCATATTTCTTAGGAATGAGTGCAATAAAAGTCGCATTAAGTGATTTTTCAAACTTTTGATAAGCATGAAATTCATTGAACACCCGCAAGACATCACCTTTCACCACATCCCAACAAGTTTGGAAGAAACCCATTGAGAAACCATCCGGACCCAGCGCTTTGTCCTTAGCCATACCAGATATGACCTTGAAAATCTCATCTTCCACAAAAGGTCTCTCCAATACACTCACAAGCTGCGGATCAATTGCCTCAAACGGTAAGTCATCAAGCTTCGGCCTCCAAGTTACTGGTTCGGTAAGCAGAGTCTCATAATAATGTGCAATGTGACTTTCTAGATCAGCCGAAGAAGATAGCTCCTGTGTACCTGAATGTAACAACTCAATTGCATTATTACGTCGATGAGAGTTAGTCATTTTGTGAAAAAACTTCGTACACCTATCACCCTCTTTCAACCAAAGGGCTCTGGATTTTTTACGCCATGAAGTCTCTTCTAACAGCAAAACTCTTTCCAACTCTGCCACAACCGTTACTTTCCTCAATAACTCCTCCTTTGAGGCCCTTCCCAATAATTTCTTACCCTCCAACTCCTGCAACTCCTCCAACAAAATAGACTTTTGATTGCCAACGTGACCAAAAACTTCCAAGTTCCATTTCTTCAGGTCTTGCTTTGGAGCCTTCATCTTACCTGCAAGAATAAAACTCGGAGTGCCACTAAACTGGTACGAAGTCCACCAAGTTCTCACCATCTCTACAAACCCGTTTACCTTAAGCCACATATTCTCAAACTTAAAATACCGGTGACCCCCTTGAATGCCACCACAATCTAAGAGGATGGGAAAATGGTCTGAGCTGACTCTAGCTAACTTTTTCTAACTAATTTCTGGATAGTGGGCTTCCCATAACGGCGAGACAAGAAATCTATCCAATTTCGACCAAGCACGGCCATTAGACCAAGTATACTCACCACCCACCAAAGGGAGGTCCATAAGATCCATATCAAAGATGAACTCAGAGAATTCCGCCATGGCCAAAGTGTGTCAATGATGCCCCGATCGTTCACTAGGAAAACGAGTAATGTTAAAATCACCCCCCATACACCACGGCACATCCCATAAAGAGTGTATTCCCGCCAACTCCTCCCACAACCGTCGTCTATCTCTATCTATGTTGGGACCATAAGACCCTGCAAAAGCCCAAATCCACCCACAACTGTCTTTCGCAGTTGGTTTTTCGAAGAAAACATTAGAAGAGGTTGGGACGTTTTTCTGCTTTACTAGATTCGTGATGGGTGACGGTCTGAAATTCACTTATGGCATGATATGTGGTGTGGTGATCAACCCTTGAAGAGTAGATTTTCAGAATTATTCAGAACTGTTCTGGTTAAGGAGGCTTATGTGATGGATCTTTGTCATCTTTTGCATGGTTCTATTCAATAGGGAGTAAACTTTACAAAGGAGGCTAATGAGTAGCAGGTGGATCACTTCTCATCTGTTTTCAACTGATTGTACTCGTGCAGGATGAAAAAATGGAGAAGTCAAAATGGTCTAGGGCCCACCTAGGAAAGGCATGTTTGAAGTAAGGTCTTTTAACAATGTGTTGTGTGGTCTTGACAAGGCCCCTTTCCCTTGGAAGCTTACTTGGAGGAATAAGGCCCCCCTAGAGTTTCTTTTGTCACTTCGACAGCAGCATTGGGACGATTCCGACTTTGAAGGACGTGAGAAAACAGGATACTAGTCATGAAGCCTTGTTGCATGTGCAAGAAAAGTGTCAATCACTCGATAACCTTCTTTTACATTGTGAGCTCGCAGCATTCTTTGGAACTTGGTCTTTGGTCTGTTTGAGATAGATTGGGTGATGCTTCTCAGGTGATGGCCCCCTTAACATGTTGAAAACGACAATTTAGTTACAATCAAGGAGCACCTTTGTGGTAGATGACACCATCATGCTTATTATGGTGTCTATGGAGTGAAGGAAATAAGTGTAGCTTCAAGGATTGCAAAAAAATGGAACCAGTGCTCAAGTGTTTCTTTCTTAACACTCCTTATCATCAGATAATTGTTACAGAGATACTTTTATAGAGATACTTTTATGCTTTCTATATCTAGATAGTATATCAGATAAATAGATAACGTGTACAGTAAATAGACTCTTCGTGTACCGTAAATAGACTTAACGTGTAAATAGCAGCTAACGTGTATAGTAAAACCAGCAGCAATTAAGCGCTGGCTTCAATGCTCGGTTGTAACCCTTTTCTATATAAATGAAGGAAAATAGTAGAAAGAGGTATTCAGACCAATATTGACAATAATGGCCCAACATGGTTCTTCTCTTTCTATTTTTACTCTTCCAGAATTTCTAGCACCTATTCCTTTTGCTTGGTAGGTGATCCTCTTGTATACTTCCTATGTAGTGGGCTAACACCCTTTTTCGTCATTAATAACATTGTAATCTTAATATATCTTAATCGTAAAATAAGAGATTAAACCAAAAAACCAACTAGAACTTTAAGGAAATGAATCTCATGAGAAAATAAAAAATAAGAAAGTGTAAGTGATTTTGCACATAAGAGATGCATAAGTGATGCATGATTTAATGCTCTTCGAGTACCTTGTGCTATAATTGAGACTGCAAAAGACATTTTTCATGATTGACACAACATCCAATATCTGTTATCAAATCACCCAAGTAAACTTATCAACTGAAAATTGAAAATAAGATGAATTGAAATTTGGAGCTTGTGTGATTGACCATCATGTATTGTTTGGTACCTTGGTTGATCATTTATGAGAGTACAAGTAATGTGGCATCGTATGATAATCTTTTTATTCAACTCCTCTACTCTCGTCCCCTTTTTGTTTTAAGGATCCTATGTTTTGTATGAATTTTTATGTTACTAATTAGTATGTCGCTATTGTGGTATAGGCAAATCCATACCAGCCATTACAAGACTTACTAAGCAGCAGTGTGCTTGTACATGTACATATTATTTTTTACACCTTTTTTCGTCAATGTTGCATTTCAAAATATCACGCGTACGAAGGCCGTGTGCGGTATACAGAACTAGCATGTATGCCATGTCTGGTGGAAAGTTGTCTCATTAACACATATAGTATGACTTGGAAAGTTATCTCATTGTGTCTTGAATGGTGTTTATGGATGGAGAGGAATGTTTAATTTTCTTTAGATTGAGTAATTTCTGTGGCAGGCTTAAAGCTGGTTTAAGATTGCTTTTTGATCTGAAATTCATCGATAGACCTTTTCGATTGTCTTAATTTTTGTTAGCATGTGTTTGGAAGTAATATTCAGTGAGGAATAAAGAGATCACCTACTACTTCATTGCTCAGTGGCTAATGAGTTGTCATCTTCGATCTTCTCCTTAGGGAAAGAAAGTATTTTGTGTTTTTTTTTAAAGAAACATTTGGTGACGTATGAACAGCCTAGTGTGGTTTGCCACTCCTCTTTACCTTATGAGGATTTTTTGTAGAGTAATTATTGGACCTTTAACTGTGTTGAGATTTCTACTCTTAAACTTAAAAACTCTGTTCTCGGAGTCTTCGTGTGATTGGATGTTGTCTTATGTTGGGGTGCATGTCTCTTTCTTTTCATGAATTTGTAGAACTCAAGTACTATAACGAAGAAAAAGAAAACCTAATGTCTAAAGTGAATTTTTTTCATAGGTAATCAAGAAGTTTGATTCATAAAAAAAGAAGGCGTAGCCAAAATACACAGGATGTATACATGGGAAGTACCTAACTAGAGTTTACAACCGCAAATAGGAAATCATGGACATTTAGCCCAGTAAAATCAATGCCCCTTGCCCATAAGAACAGTGTTTTAAGAAAGAGAACTTTAAACTCATCCATTGTCCTCTCACCATCCTCGAAGCTTCTATCATTTCTCTCTTACCAAATGCATCAACACATACATGTAGGGGCCATCTTCGAAACTGCTGCCACTAGGGGATTGCCTTAGGGACCTCTCAGCTTGCTAGAAAATCCACCAGCCTACGAGGTGACCCATGATATTTTGATTCCTGCTAAAACAGTCATCCCACATGGTCCTAACCACCTCACAATGTAGAAGCATGTGATCTACTAATTCTCTATTCTTCTTATACATGCAACACCAATCCAACACCATTACATGAGATTTTCTCAAATTTTCTATAGTAAGAATCTTGCCTAAGGAGGCTGTCCAAACAAAGAAGGCTGCTTTCAAAGGAGCTTTCATCTTCCATATATTTTTACATGGAAAAGTGGTCATGCCATGACTAGTTAGAACTTGGTAGAATAATTTGACTGTGAATCTACCTTTCTTGGAGGGGCTCCAATCGATCTTGTCTATGGTGCCCTTGGTCACTCTTACGGATTACAATAAAGCAAAAGACTCTCTGATAACCTCCAACTCCCAATCTTGTGCTACCCTAATGAAATCTACATTCCATTGAGGGGAGCCACTATAGAAGACCAAGAGATCAGCTATCGAAGGCATCCTTCGCCCGTACAAGCTCAAAAAATGGCAACGAATGGGGTCTTCGAGGCTTTGTTCACAACATCACTTGTCATGCAAAAGTTTGACTCAAGAACAGTCACCCACCTCAATATGTGCAACTCTTAGAAAAATCTCTCATCCTTTTCTAATGTGTTTCCACAAACCTACCACATATGGTCTACATACCTCATTCGACCACCATCCTCCCCAACCTTTAATTGTCTCCCATAGGGCCCCCCTCCTTTCTTGCCGGTACCGCCACAACCATGTACCCAAAAGAGCTTGGTTGAACTTCATGAAGTTACAAATCCCCAATCCACCCCCACATATTGGTGTGCAAACAATTGACCAATTCACCAGATGAAATTTGAACTCGTCCCCCATTCCACTCCACAAGAAATCCAGTTGTAGCTTCTTAATACAGTTGTAAACCTTTGTAGGGACAACCCCCACCGGCACCAATTCAAACTTTGAAAGGTTCACTCTCAAACCAAAGATAACTTCAAAGCAAAGGAGTGCCCTCGAAGATTGAATGTGCCAATGATTTTCTCCACAGAAGATGAGAGTATCATCAACAAAATGCAAATGAGAAATATGAATGGAGCTGTAATCACCATTCCCCAACGAGAAGCCATAGAGAAAGCCACCTTCCACAAGGCTCGAGATCATCTTGCTGAGAGCTTCAATTACAATAATGAAGAGTAATGGAGAGAATGGATCCCCCTTTCTCAGACTACTAGAGGTACCAAAAAAACCCACCGAAGAACCATTCACCAAGATAGAAAATTGAACTGTAGAAAAACAATACGCTACCCAAGCACACCATTCCTCCCCCAAAGCCACTTCTTGCAAGTAGATAAACCAAGAAGTCTCAGTTGACGTGAGCATAAGCTCTCTCCATGTCTAGTTTGCAAAGTAACCCGGGTTCTTTAGATTTGAGCCGTCTGTCCAAACATTCATTTGCAATTAATACTAAATCAAGAAGTTGTCTACTGTTGACAAATGCATTTTGAGGCTTTGAAATTAATTTATCCATCACCATACTCAATCTATTCACCAAAACTTTAGAAAGGATCTTGTACACCCCATTTGCAAGGCTAAAAGGGTGGTGGTCTCTAACCCATCTTTTTGGAAATGAGGGCTAAAAAGGTCATGTTGAGACTTTTTTCAAACCTTTCATTAGCATGGAACTATTGAAACACCCTCATTAGATCATCGTTGATCGCATCCTAGCAAACCTGGAAGAAACTCATGGTAAAATCGTTAAGCTTTGGAGCCTTGCCACTAACCATGCTACAGATGACTTTGCAAACTTCATCTTCTTCGAAGGGCCTCTCGAACTACACTGAACCTTGTTGGTCTAATGATTCAAAAGTTAATCCATCCACTTTCGGTCTCAATGCATTTGTTTTGAGAGAAGATGCTTGTAGTACTATGTGATGTGGTTCTTGATGGCTAATTGGTCCAAGGAAACTGCTCCGTCTACCATCAACATCTCAAATGCATTGTTCCTCCTATGTGAATTAGCCACCCAATTGAAGAACTCCATGTAGTTGTATCCCTCCTTTAGCCATAGTGCCCTTGATTTTTGTCTCCAGGAGATCTCATCCATCAATATTGCTCTTTCAAGTTCCGTGACTACCTAACTCTTGCGAGTTCCCTCGGATTCAGAGAGAGTTCTTGTCTCCTTCTCACCCTCTCTAGACCCTACAACTCCTCCAAGAGAGAGACCCTCTATTGAGCCACATTTCCAAGAACTTGTTCATTCCATCACTTCAGATCATTTTTCAATGCTTTTAACTTTCTTGCCATTAGGAAGACTGGGAAGCCTTGGAAGCAGTAGGACGACCACCATTGTCTGATCCTGTCTACTAAACCGTCAGATTTAAGCCACATTCTCAAATTTAAAATCCCTTCTGCCCCCTTGGATGCCTCCACAGTCTAGGATGATAGGGAAATGGTTTGAACATAACTTGGGTGATCTTTTTTGAATTACATCCGACCACCATATTCTCAAATTTAAAATACCTTCTGCCCCCTTAGATGCCTCCACAGTCTAAGATGATTGGGAAATGGTTTTGAACATAACTTGGGTAGTCTTTTTTGAATTACATCCGGAAAATGTAACTCCCAATTAGGAGTTATCAAAAACTTATCAATCCTCGACCAAGATGGGTGTTAGCGGAATTAATGGACCATAAGATCATGTTTGAAAATCAAACCAGAATAATCTCTCATAGCAGTGTTAATTTGAGACGCACCCCGATCTTTTGCTCAGAAAACAAGTACATTAAAGTCCCCCGCCCCCCTATATAGCTTGGTATCTCCCACCAACTAAGAAGCCCTGCCAAATCTTCCCAGAATAACCTTCTTTCCGAATCCAGATTAGGGCCATATACTCCTGCTTCTATATTCTTAAAGGAGCAAGCCACAGTAAAATATCACCTTGTATTTGTATTTGTAATAGAAGTTAATGGAAGTGCACTTGTATTTGCAAATCTTAATTCTAGTCATTAGTACTAAAATATCGCCTTTTGTGCTATTCAATGAATCATTACCTTATCCAAAAAACAAGGAAAGAATAAAGCCAGACAAGTTTGAGAATTTAATGCAGCTATAGGATACAAGGAACGTTATCAAATACAAGAACATTCTTTCCCCTACAAAGCAAAGCATGATAAACAGAACATTCATTCTATTTTTAAAGTCATTGTGGATTGTTTCCCTACTCTTCTTTTTCCAGCCCAATATGCGTGTGATAAGTTTCTGAATGATAGTTCCCATTTTCCAACCTTAGGATAAAACAAAGTTTGTAAATGAGCTTGAGATGCATAAGCAGGCATTGAAGCAGCTTTCAGATGAACTTCGAAAGCTTAAGCATGCGAAAGACAGTTTACCTGAGGTAACTATATTTCTTAGTCATTAATCTCGTGTTTTTGGATTTTTTTTCTGCATAAACTGCTGGGGGGAGATAGGAAGAGGAAGGGAGATCCGAATTTAAATGTCATGTCAATGAACTATTGTACTGAATCTTAATTTTGATTGTTCTCTTTGCCTTCTCCCCCACTCCTAACATGAAAATATACCAATCAAGGTAAGCATATTGTGGTATATTTTCTACCTTTTGAATTTTAATTCTCAAGAATAGGAAACAGCAGCTTTTTCCCAACCACTTGTGACATTACAGGGTGAACTTTTACAAAGAAGCAAAGTGTTCTCTTTTGGAACTGCCCATGGTTGCCATTTAACCCAAACTTCAAGCTCTGTTTCATTAATTTTTCTCAGGGTGCTTCAGTGGTTCAAATTCTTTCTGGCACTCTTCTGGATGATCTTGCTGCTCCCTATGTCATGGCCGTTGAAAATTTAGAAAAGGTAGCACATTCAGTTTTGGGTGAACTTGGAGCTCATGGTGTTCCCACGGACACCTCTTCGATTGCAGACACTTCATTGACTACTGCTGCAGGTGTTTTTTTCTTTTCTTTTTCCCCTCACCTTTTTCACGTGTTATCACCATTAATATTCCCTTTTCTCTGTGTTTTCATCTCATATTTTGCTTGCAATTATTTCCATGCAATATTTGATTTATCCTTCATAAAGCTATGATTCCCTTTGCAGGTCCTATAGTTTCTATGCAAGCCCCTAGTCTTGTAATCCCACTGGGACCTTCAACAAGTGGCTTGCCAGCCAAAGCAACTGAAGAAAGTGAGAAGAGATTCACTTTGGCCAAAACCAATGTTGAGACTCGAAAAGCTGGCAGGAAGTTAGTCCTAGTCCGGCCACGTATTGTAAAATCTGATGAGCCCCAAGGGGATGTGGAGATGTCAGAGGTTGAAGGAGCAAACAATGCGGGCAAACCTGCACCTTCTAGTGACACAGAAACTCAGGGAAATCTTACTTTACTAACCCAACCATTGGTCCGCAAACGTATAGCATCTTCATCCACTTCTGAGTTGCATGAGGAGACAGTTATCCAAGGAGAAATCAGCACTGATGTGGGTGTACCTGTGCTCAAAAAAACAAAAGGTTCAGAACCTGCACAAGAGAGTTCTGAATGTCAATTTGCTGTTCCTGTTGAAAATCTTGGGACACTAGTGGCTACTGAAGGATTATCTGAGGTTCGTGAGTTTCCTCAAGGTCCAAATGAGGAAGTAATGGATGGTGAGGAAGAGGTTGAGACTACAGGAGATAAAGCAGAGGATAAGAAGAGTGTTCCAGATGAGAATGTGGATAGACAAGGTGGATTGCTGGGTTATAAGAAGAGTGTTCCAGATGAGAATGTGGATAGACAAGGTGGATTGCATGGTGATAAGAAGAGTGTTCTAGATGAGAATGAAGATAGACTAGATGGATCGGATATGGTGTCTGATGATGGGCCAAAGGATCAAGCAGAGGAGAGGAAGAAGGGGAATCTGGAATCTGGAAGTGAAAGAGAAGAGGGTGAGCTCATGCCTGATTTTACCGACCCTGAGGTTGGTGATATTTCTAACACAATGGGGAAGTCAAAAATAGGGGAAGGACAACCGGAGGCTATTGCAACCCCATTGGCTTCACCAGCTAGGGCTGGTGATGAAACTCTAGTTGCTGCAGCAATGGAGATTGGTGAGATAAATTCTCCAGAGGCTTTAAATGATGAGAAAAATGAGGAAGGTTATGCGGAAGTAGAGACTGCTGAGGGTTCCGATAAGTCAAACGATGGGAAGGAACAAATTGTGGTGGAAACTGCTCAGGTCAGCGAAACTTCCTATGTTCCAGTCGAGAATACTTCAGGTGGTGGAGTTACAGAAGCTGATGTCTCAAAACAAGGTAGTCCTTTATCAGAACAAGGCATTTCAACTGTCAACACAGAAACCGACGTGGTAAGGCAGGGGTCACCTGTAGGTATTACTTCAACTACTATTAATCTTTCAGAGCGAGCTAGGCAGAATGCTGCGAGGAGATTAGGTGTGGTCTCATCTCCAGTGGTTAGAGGCCGTGGAAGAGCTGTGCCACGTGCTCGAGGCCCACGTGCTCGAGGTCCACGTGGTGGGCGTGGTGGACCTGATGGGCGTGGACAATCATCCAATGAACAAGGTTAAAGCTTGGTGCTTTTGCCTATTGTTTTCTAATTATATCCTTTCTAAGATTTTGCCTCTGCATTCTATATATAGAACTTCCACAGGAGATGCATGCAGAAGACTTACAAGTGATTGTAATTACCTAAAATCAATTTTGATCTTTTGTATAGTGGCTTACGTACGTCCTTTTGTTAACGAATCATCTAAGCTGTTCCCTGCACTCACAGAAGCAAATACGATCTACTGGAAAAGTGTATGATTGTCTCTCCATTTTAATGATCTAATGAATCTACGAATTGCTTTCCCTGTTCATAAAAAAGTTGATTACTTTTCCTTTTGCATCGACGATGTATGAATATAGAAATTGTCATAATACTTGGTGGTAAAAGCACTATTAGCAAAAATTTAACTGAGAACAAAGTCAGAATATTCACCTTGCACAAACACAAACTAACAAAAACAAAATTAAAAATCAGTCTACGACTACACAATGTCTACAAAAGCAATTACACAACTGATGTGTATATCTAATTATTTCAGTCTTCAAATAAGTATGCTCAGCATTTCTGAAGTATGTTAGAAATTTTCATGCACTTTACGAACTCCCGAGTCCAATACCAGTGTCACATCAGTTATGTAGTTCGCTTTTGTAGCAAATGTGTAGACACATCATTTTCCTAATGCAGCAAGCTCCACCGTAGCTGGGTAGTAGTAATTGTGGTATTATCGCTCTTTGCCTCACTGCTCCTTGTCTTTTGACTCTTTTTCCTCTCTTTCAAAGAGCACATAAAAGATGAACTTCACTGGTACCAAAACAATACAGCTTTAGCAGTTGCCAATGTCCAACATAGCAAGACATGTAGATGCTTTACACGCACTCATGAGTTGTATTTAGTTGAGGTCTGCATCTGCAAAAAAAGTCTTTTGGCATTTCTCACTCCAACATATAGTATGCAGGGTTTTCTCATTTATTTTTATAGATGAGATGAGATGAGATTAATTGTGATAAAATTGAGAATTGAATAAAATATAATATAATATTTTTTTTATTTCGAAATTTAAAAAAGTTGAATTGTTTATTTTATTTTGTATGAGAATTTAAAAAAATTGTAATGATTAGATTAGATTAATAGGAAGCGAAATACTCTCTAGACTCATCAATAGAGAGGAAAATTTGGGTAATATTCAGGGCATTAAAATTAGCAGATATGAGCCCTCTAAATCCCACTTGTTATTTGCAAATGACCTGATTCTCTTTAGTAACGCATCTATCCGCAATGCAAACTCTTTCTTAAGATGCATGGATACTAAGTCATCATGGTCTAGTCTTAAAACCTCATCATCTAGGATCAAATACTTAGGTCTCCCCTTAAGTTTTGAAAGACCAATTAGTAATAACTACAATGATCTTTTGGAAAAGATTCAAACAAAACTCTCTGGTTGGAAATTGAAACTCTTATCCCAAGTTGGCAGAACTACTTTAATCAAATCAATTGCTAGTTCCATTCCAACCTACATGATGTCTAGTATTCTAATTCCTAAAACAATCTAAAAACAAATTGACAAATCACACATGCGATTCTGGTGGGGTTGTTATCCAAAAAATCTCATAATTTCACTCCCAAGTCCTGGAGTTCTACATGCAAACCTAAATCTATGGGAGGTGATTTAGGGAGGTTTAGGCATGAGATTAACTTCTCACTTTAACAAAGCCTTGCTAGGCAAACTGGGTTGGCATCTTGTCACTAATGACACCAGTATGTGGAAAATTCTCATAACTGGAAAATATATGAAGCAAGCATCTTGGATGTCTATACAAATTAAACCAACTTATTCGAGATTTTGAAAAGGCCTGGTAAAACAAAAAGAACTTCTAGCCTCTAGTCTTTGCATGCAGATTAATAACGGGGTCAATACCAAAATTTGGGGTGACCCATCGATTCTTACTTTATCTCCTCCAATTCCAACACCATTATCCTCTCTCATATTCCAAGATCCGCAACTGAGAGTCTCTAAATTGGTTCTAGAGGGACCCAGAAGATGAAACACTCTCCTTTTACAAACTCTCTTCTCTCAAGAAACTACCAGAGAAATAGAAAAAATCCCTCTTGCTCAGCTACATTTTCATAACATAAGGGATAGTCTGAAATGGATCCATCACTCCTCTGGAAAATTCTCAATCAAATTTGCTTACTCTGTTGTTGTTAATCAAAACAGCAGTATTGCTATAGCTAATGTCCAGAACACCTCAACTTGGAAAAAAAAATGTGGTCTTTAAAAATCCAGGACAGACTCAAACTTTTTGTTTGAAAAGTTTTCAATAATATCCTTCCAACGAGATCACTTCTGAAAAGCTGCATTTTAGAACATTTGGCCTTCGAATATGTCAGAGAATAACCTTCTATTTTTTTGTGAAATGATCTATGTTAGATATAAAATCAACTAGTGTCTAATCCATTGAAAACACATTGTCAGGAATAAAAAGAAGAGAAAAAGATAAAGAAAGTTGAATGAAAGAGTTGGGATCCGACCCCATAAAAAGAATGCATCAATGAGCAAATGAATTATTGTTTCTTTTCCATTTAAGTAGAAGCATACAAGTTCTACCATTAGAAGTGGGAAAACTTTGAGGGTTTTGTATTTGGGATTGCCCCGTTACCTCTCAAATATGTGGTAAGTTTGTGGAGTCAAAATCAATTGAGTTAAAGAACTATCCATATGTAATATTGGAGAGTAGTCTAAGAGTGGTGGATTGTTGGACTGGAGACTTCTTGCTTCTGGATGTGGAGGAGGTGGGGGTAGCCTAGGATGGGTGCAGGTGCGGGTAGTCTAGGAGTATTGAGTTGGGGTGATGGGCCTTGGGGTAGTGTGTATGAGAGATTTTTGGGCTCAGGGAGTGACCTCTTCCTCCTACAAACAAACCAAACCAAAAGCAGCAGAAAGAGTATTAGGTTTAAACATGGTAATTATTATCCTTAGATCATCTCTAAGCCCACTGAAAAAGGTACTGATGCGAAACTCCTCAGTAAGCCCATTGATTCTATTGGATAATATCTCAAACTGGGTTTAGTATTCCTCTACTAAGTCTGTCTTGTCTGGCGGAGCTTTGTGAAACCCCCAACCGGATCCTCAAAGGCCGAAGGCCCCAAACAAACTTTGAGTGCCACCACAAATTCCTCCCAAGAATGAATTGGGCTGGAATCCATCGACCAATAATACCATGAGAGAGTCTTACCTTCCATATGAAAGGAAACAATCTACAATTTCTATTCTTTCGGAGTATTATAGTAAGCGTAAAATTGTTAGGCCTTGAGAATCCACTCCATGGGTTCCGAACCATCAAACCTTGGAAAATCAAGCCTAAGTGTCCAAGTTTGAACCCCTATATTTCTCTCAAACAGTGGATTACCATTGATTTTCATCACCAGTCCAACAGAGCCCTCACCTGAATTATTGGCCCTTGTTGTAATAGCCAATTGATTGTAGTTGGCTTCCAAATTACTAATCTGCTTCAGCACCATCTCCAGCAACTATCGTTGCCGCTCTTGTTCCTCTCTCAAATGAATTGTTTCACCCTTCAGAGTAGACACTGCATCAGCAAGTTGAGCATGACAAGTACCCTCCGCCATTGCGCAGAAACCTAGCTCTAATACAACTTGTTATGAACATAGCAACAGTAAATGTAAAATAGGGAATTTTTTCAATTCCAGGAGCAAATAACCTCCAAACTTCACAGATTCATTGTGTGGGCAAAAGATGATGTATTTCATTGCTGAATAACTTAAAATTTAATTACATTTTGAAATAACCGACTCCCAAAAGAATGCAACAACTAACAAGCCCACGTACAACAAACCACTAAGACCCATTCCATCATGGACTGACCCAGTCAACTTGGTAAATAAAACAACAACACTAAAAGGAAATAAAAGGTAAAAAGACAAATCCCACACGGACCAGACTCAAACATCCCACATTTTCCTATGTATCCCACATAGCCCTTCATGTCCTACCCATTACACAATTGACCTTCATGGTGGCCTGTTTTCAACCACCATTGGATTGCTAGATCTCGGCCACCCCATAGTTGCCGAGGTGGTGCTCCGGCCTGTGCATAACCAAATTTGTCATAACTTTATATCGATTTGGTAAGAGACTTATATATCGATCAAGAATTGCTACAGTTATAAAGAGTTTACATAAAAGTAAATCTACAAACAGATATAATTTTATAAGATCTGTTAAATCTATTTTATAATCAAAATAATTTTACAATCTGACATAACACATCAAGTCATGTTAGTGGTTAAAATATTTTCCATATCAATTTAGTTAAAAAAATGAAAACGTAGAGAGTGAACCACATAAATTTCAAATCAATCGATTTATCAATTTTGACAAATCTCAGTCGGTCAACCTGTGATCTCTTCACAGTCCTATGACAGTCAAGATCTTCAGTTTAGTGGTCGTTTGGGGACCTAGAAAGTGTGAGAAAATGAGTAATGAAGTTTTGACCAATTTTATTTCTCTTTGGGTCCACGTGCGATCTCCATGATTTATCAAGTTTGCTCATTTCTCTTCCTACTCGTGGTGAACAGGTGAAAAAGTACAATATTCCGAGAGTTCAATGCAAGCAAGATGATTTCAGATCTTTTTATTTCAGAGAATCTCTTATATGTTTTCATTTTGGTTGTTCTTTTGAGGCCACCATTGGTTCTCATTTCTGGATTTCGAAGGTGGCTTTGAGCCTTTGTTTTATGTTGGATTGGATGGAACCAAAATGACTTGAGATTTAATTAGGGGAAAAGAAAGGCTCTCCATATCAGCCTAGTTTATTTGTGGTGAAGAACCATAGCTAGAGGGAAGGATCTTTGTAAACTAGTCTTCAGATTACTTCTGTTTGTTTTATTTGCACCAAAAAGGATTGATTTATGAGTAATGCTATATACAGTCGTGGAATGTGTAAATGCCGTGCAGTCGCTTTGAAAAAAAGTAAAATCCACTATTAAAAAATTAATTTATTTTCATGTAGATCTCGTATTTATTCACTTTTTTCAAAGCGACTGCACGGCTCTTGCACACTCACGACTGCAAATATCATTTCACTTGATTTATTAGGTTCTAAACATAGGGAAGATCATTAACAAGAAATTTAAAGGGAAAAAGGAAAAGATCAGGAACTGTCATTCTGCCTTCCCCCAATATCCAATTAAACCTCACTCTTAGTTTACAGAGTTCCAACACATACATTAGGAGCACTGGTACTAACCAGGATATTTCAATGCGTACGAATTCTTTAGGGGAAAAAAATAAGAAAAACTAGATACACCTTACAGGAAGAGAAATTTTGAAAAGCGAAAATAAATAGAAAAGCGAAAACACTTGGATTGCATCCGCATCATACCCAATAATCATATAAATCAGTGGGGTCATCCAAGGTTCACACTTATGGTACATAAACAGCTTGTTGGCAGCCAAGACACCATCTATATTTTGAAAGGATCAGCCTTTATTTGTAAAAGGAACACTGAAAGTCTTCAGAAAGAAAATTTGCCTTCTGCCTGAGAACGCTTATATCTCGCCGTTGGAGTCAGTCTCCACGGCAGTTGGACCCTTTGTGACGGCTTCCAAGATGCCGCTCCTTTTTTTCTTGGCAAAACCATGGGAGGTCCATATTCCCTTCATTTGAGTCGTCATTTCTTCACCTTATCTCCGACCTCAGGTTGCTCAATACTCTTCACAGTTGACAGATCTACCGTCTTAAAACTGGAGGTTAATTCAACTATCTCCTGCTGTGCCACATAAATATATAACAAGTGAAGCAACCAAAACAAAATCAAAGATCAGTAGTACAGAAAAGACATGTATGGGCTTACGATTTAAGTAAAACTAAAATAAGGAACCACCATCAAGGCCCATTCTATGGTACAGAATAAAGTCAACAGCCATTAGAAAAATTTCATTGGTACAACACTCCACGCTATGCTACTAGTATAAAGAACCTTCTTTATTCTTTGATTATTTGTAATCAAAGAGAGAATCTCAAGATAAACAATCCCACTGTTAGTCATTGGTCCTGAAAAAACATATGATTCCTAATCCACCACCTCCAATTACTTCAACAAGATCCCGCGTTAAATGCACCCATTGACAAGCTTGAATAAGAACAGACAAGTGATGAACAAATTTACTCATTAGGATAAATGAAGCGTGAGGAGGAAATAAGGAAATAAGGCAAAACCTGCAGATTATAGTAGGGTATAAATTCCCTCATCCTCTTCTCTAGCATCATCTTCTCGCGGCTTTCATAAAAATCAAAGTCATCCAATATGGATGTCTTGGACACATTGCTCTTAAAAATATTCAACATTTCAATACCCTGAGGAAATCTCACCTAGGAATGAAAGACAACAGAAATAAGCAACTCAGGAATTGCGTTCATTAAAAAAACTAAAAACTAGAAAACTAATGTATGTGGCTAATAGTGAATTACACATACCTCCTGTGTGTCTCGACTGTTGGTAACTGGCTTGTTGTCATTATTCTCAAGTATTATATGCCGTAAATGCAGATTCGGAACATCTTTTATAATATGCCACTTAACAGGGAAATAACCATTCCATTTGTCTTGCTGCCAGAAATCCATGCTCTTATTAAAATCAACTCGACCAATCATCTCCGCTACTCCACAGAACTGGCCACTCGCATTAACCTGAACCAGACAAACAAACACAAAAGAGGCATTAGTTGCTTTTTTGGGGAACAGGTGTACAGAGTGGAAACTCATGAACTAGAATCAACTTTGAACTCTAAGAGCATACCGAAAAGAAAAGAAACACTGGGCACTTGCTGCCTTTCTCCACCATCCTCTCTTGAGCATCTTGGTATGCACTATCCAGCCTCTTATTCCCATTAGGAGTACTAGCCCATACATTGTACTTGATGCTCTTATGAATATCATCTTCACTGTAAGATTTGATAACAAAGAAAAATGCCTGATCGTATTTGGACGGAAAGTCGGGAAGGTTATATTGATTCGTGCTGATGAGAGAGGTTATGCCGCAATTGTTTCCATTCCCATCAGTATCCAGGGAATCAGCGGCACCTCCAGAAATCAGTGTGCCTTTTGCATTGGCTGTTCTAGGGCCATGGTTCTGCTCATCAAGCAATCCAATATCACTAACTCCATTAGTCTTGCTTCTTGATTTCAACTTCTCACTGCCACCCCAACCCCTCACATTTGCTTTTAAACTAACTGGGTTGTTTGAATAGAGCACTCCACTCTTCTCTTGAGTATTGGCTACAGATTTTGAAATGGGAAAGTAACCGTTGGCGTCTACATCCAACTGGATAGATGAGCCATGAGGCAAGGCCTAAAAATAATTACAAAATTCAGTAACATTGCCTGAGTAGGAGAGCACATGCTAAAACAGAGCATAAATGCCAAAAATAACTAGATTACCTTGTTCACTGGTTTTAGGTGTTTGTGATTGCCGTGACCTGACGAGACACAACGATGGCAAGTAACTATTAATATCAAATAGATTACTAAACTCAGTAAAAGATTTAGAAAGAGGAGAGTGAGTATTACTTGGGGAAGATAAATTATGTTTAGGGACTGGAAATTCTGGAATCCCAGCATAGTTATTTCCAAACAATCCATCTCCAACAAGAAGAGATGGATCCCACATGTAGGGTGATGGTGCCAACTTCCCAAAAGGAAGAGAAGCAGGATAATAACCAGGTGAGGCAGTAGGTGGTTGCAATATTGGTGGATATGCCTGTTGATCAACATATTGTCCATTGACGCCAATTGTCGATAGGGGCAAATACGGAGTATAACCAGGCGGAAATCCTGGCATGAAGTAGACAAAAGATCCATTATCTGCTTGACTGACCTAAATGAAGCAAAAGTGAAAATAAGTCTGACTTGTTATGCAATTTCTAATTGCAAAAGCATGATATTTGTAGCTTGCTATCATCATACAGGGAAAACTCAAAAAGCAAAGACAGAAATTAAATTGACATGCCAAGGGGACACCAATATTAATGGCTGAGCATAATTATTTCATTGAATTCCAACACAAAAAAAAAAAAAAACCCTTAGATATCCAAGGTAATTCAAAGACCAACCGAAAAATGAAAAATTATCTGGGCAGCTAAGCACAGCTATTAGTTTGTAAGAATAACTATATCCAGAGTAAAGTTTTGCTCTTCCATACATTTAAATTTGCATCTTGTGATCTATATCACAAGAAAGTGACTTAATCAGAAGAATCTAATAATCTTCACGGCTCTTGAAAAGGAAGCACAAAAAGAACAAGCTAAAAATAACTTATCTAAAAAGCATTTTAAATTATGTTATCATCTACTTGAGAACTAGATAGTGCATAAATCTCAAGTACTACGAAGTTCCATTACAAATCAAATGACCCAAAATCAGCCGTCAAGGGTAAACAATCTAATAAGTAAACAATCAAGGGAACATATGAATGGTTTTTTTTTAGGGGTAGAAAGCAGGTCAAAGACAATTACAGACTTCAGACCATTAGTCACGAGAATACAGGAAAAAGATCAAGATAATTACAGGATATTGAAGTTCCATTCCATCACCAGCAACATAGTATCCTTGGTTGTCCAACTCTCCATAGAAACCATGATAACCTGTCAACGTGTTAACGTAAGATGTGAAGACATAAATACTGAACCAATTAAAGAAAAAAAATACTATAACAGCAAACTGTATCTGACTACCCACAGCTAACCTGGATAGTAGTGACCATAATAGCCACTGGTTGAATAAGGCATGCCTTGATAAGTAGCAAGGGAGTCATGGTCAACTTCACTTCCTTTTATACTTCCTGTTGTGTCTCCCGCAGATGATATACATGATGTTGCATCAAATTGTGGGCCCGTGTCTTTCGAAGGAGCCTAAAATTATGTACCCATGTTAACAAACCAGTTTTAGGCAAAGGAAAGACTCCCTTTTTTACAATAAAAAATAGCCATAGAAAATATCCAATTTTGAGAAAATTATTGATGGAGAAAAGATATAAAAGAATGCTATAATATTCAGTATAGCATCACTTATGTCCTTAAAATATCAAAGAATGAAACTTGTAAAAGCCTATCACGCATCTTCGATTACCCTGAAAATTCCTAGGCCCAGAAAGTGAGGAATAATTTTGGTTTAAGCCCCCAAAATTCAAATATGGAAAATTGATCTCTTTAGAAGAAGATGAACGAAAAAAAAAAAACAACACTTTCAGAACATGTTGCAGATGGTATCATCTTGCCAAAGGGACGAAAGAAACCATATAGAACTGAAATAGAAAATCAGAAACTAATAACATCCTTTTGAATTCAACTGAAAATGGATCAGGAGATTAAAAAAATTTCAGAAAACTTGTTGCAAGAACACGTGCCTATACTTTTATCCACTAGGTGTGACAATGAGTTTCCCTTACATTCACCAATTTTCATGACATATAAAAAGAGGCTTAGAAAAAGTGGAAAGAAGTATATATAAGTATAGCTCCTACTATTTGAATTAAAACTTCAAAGTAAATATTACTTTGTGAAGTTTCAGTGGGATTTTGAGATTACCAGATTGGCACCAGCAAGCTCCATAGAAGGATCAGCAACACTTTTAACATTCTTCGTCATCCCTTCTAGTATACGTATGTCTGAATCTGATGGGAAAAGAAACAAACAAATAAATAAGTCAATCAGCAATAAAAAGAACTTATAAGTGTGAATTAATGCATCAATATCCGTAAGAAAAATTAGCATAAAACACAATAAACCGAAAAAGACGCCAAGAGCAACATATATAAATATATATATATATATATATTTATATACACATACATATGTGCATACGTACATATATACATACTTGTGTCTGTGCATAATCTCGATTTAAGGGTCCTATAAACAGGGGAAAATATCCTAAATTCCTAAAAGAAACAACTGGAGTTAAAAGGAGTATTGATTGAATTCAGGTAACCCTTTTTGGAACATCTTTCCACCAGCAGCTACACTACAGTAGATTCGCAAAGAAAGATCTCCCAAGACAAACTCAAAAAGCTCACCGTAGTTGTCGCCGTCGCCGTGGGAGGAGTAAGCAAACCCGAAACGCTAAGAAATGAATGCTTCGAGAAGGCTTGCAGATTCAGAATTGTGATAATTTTATTATCGGCGGACCAAGAGAGAGAGAGAAAGAGAGAGGAAGTTGAGAGGGAAAATGGTGGGATGATGACTCATGACTCCATTGAAAAAGGAATATTGCTCTTTTTATTTCATTTTTCATATTTTTTCGAGTTTAAAAAATCGACGGTGGCGAGGCTTCCACGTCACCAACACGTTCTTGTTCCTTTGTATACACCTGGTTCACAAAATTTGTTTGTTTTTTCAACTCGTGGTTTGTTTTCACAAGAGCCTTGTTAGTTGTTAAATACAATCGAGTTCGGATACCAAACCGCGTATCAATATTTATATAATTATTTTATTAAAAAAAAAAAAATTAAGAGAAGAAGAAGGTCATATATTTCATAAAAATCATTTTTATCTTCAATTTGTATTATTTCGTTAAACATATGACTCATATGTCATACATATCAACATCAGTGCCTGGTTTAGTGCGCGAACTTGTTTATAAGAAGATTTTTTTTTTCTTTATCTCACAATCTATCTCAATTTATCTCATCTCATCATTACAAATTTTTTAAATTTTCATACAAAATAAAATAAATAATTTAAATTTTTCAAATTTCAAAATAAAAATAATATAAAAATATATATTCTAACAATATTTTATTCAATTTTAAACTTTTATCTCAACTCATTTGTAAAAACAAACGAGGCTAAAACAATAAATGATATAGGCTTGAGTTGATTTAAGGGCTTGTTTGAAGATCGAGATGAGATGAGAATTTTGTGAATAATAATGAGATAGTTTGAGTTGAATATTTTTTAGATTTTGGGAAATGAGAGAAAAAAATTAAATATAAAATATTATAAAATTAAAATA
Organism: Juglans regia; assembly: GCF_001411555.2. Taxonomy (NCBI): domain Eukaryota; kingdom Viridiplantae; phylum Streptophyta; class Magnoliopsida; order Fagales; family Juglandaceae; genus Juglans; species Juglans regia. Next base: position 13,396,439 of record NC_049915.1, on the reverse strand, counting down.
TAATAATAATATAGTTTTATAATATTATTTTTGTTTGTGGATTTGAAAAAGTTTGAATTGTTTTTTATTTGAAAATTTGAAAAAGTTGTAATAATTAGTTTGAAAATTTTGTATTTGAATTATGTTTAAGAATAAGATGAGATCAGATAAAATGAGATCAGATGAAAATTTTATGTCTCATCTAAGACCACAAACCTCTCATTGTTTAGGCTTGAATTTGGAAGTTTAAAAGTTATTTTTAATAATCTAAAAATTCTTTCAAAGAAAATATAGTATATTTGGTAAATTTATAAAAGGTGTTTTAAGCACTTGAAAAAAGCTAAAAGTCCATTTAAAAAAGAAAAAACAAATTGAAACTTTTATTGAAAAGCTCTTACAGATAACTCTGCATTTTTAAAAAACTATAATAATTTATTTTAAAAGTACTTCATATGCATGTTTACCCTACAGTAAACAAATTTTTACAATAGAATAATATTTTTGGTAAAGCTCTATAATTAAAAGTATTATTATAAAAATATATATTTCCTACCACAATTTCAAACAAATAAACTCGTGAATAAAATTTTTATAAATTTGTTTGAAAAACTCATTTAAAATTCAATTCGACTTTATTCAAATATAGCCTTTTTTTTCTTTTTTTTTTTAAATAAAATATAGCCTTATCTATAAGTATTTAATATTTAATACCATCCCTAAAATTCATCCTAGAATTACAAATATTATAATTTTCGTTTTATGCATCTCTCATACTTTATACCTTAAATCTGTACACATTATTAAGTCGTTTCGAAATATAGACAGGCTTAGGGCAGGTTTGGGGGGTGGGATGAGACACAAAATTCTTATCTCATCTCATCATTACACATTTGTCAAATTTTCATACAAAATATAATAAACAATTCAACTTTTTCAAATCTCAATTCACCTTTTTCAAATTTCAAAATAATAATAATATAAAAACACAATATTTTAAACTCTCAAACAAAATATAAAATTCTCATCTCACCCCTCAAACCTGCCCTTAGTCTTATTTATCATGGATGTAACATCAATTAAACATTTATGTAAATAATTTTAATTACATGTCATAGTAAAAAACTAATGATAGAATACTAAATAATAATAAAAAATATGTAAAAAATAATAATAAATAGTAATGAGGTATTTTACCCGTACCCAAACTAGGCTTCCATTTATTTTTCAAGATTGGAACCCATAGATTTATACACTTGTTGAGAAACAATTTATGAATCTTTAGATACAATACTTAATTCTATATTTATTATTATTATTTATTTAAAACTTATAATGTCAAATAAAATTATAAATTTACGGGACTCAAATGTACACGTACCTAGTAAGTGGCATTTTCAATTCCCGCGCACTTCATTTAAAAAAATGTAGGGTCCTAGTTTCATGTTCTATATGTTGGTAAACAAGACAATGACACATACATGTTTTGTGAGTGATACTACTCAATGGTGGTATGAACCTCCGGATTTTATTTTGGGTATCATTATGGTGGATGCTGCTGGCCTTGTTGTTATGTAACTTTCTTTGCTGTTTATGTTTGGTTGGAAGACCTTTTGTATCTACTGATTATATGAATGTCATATGTTACTTCTCAAAAAAAAAAAAAAAAGGAGGTCCATCGTTACAAAAAATGATTTTTTTTTTTATATGAATTTCAAATTTACTTTTTTTTAAAAAGACTACGTAAAATTTGCACACTCTAAAATGATAAATATCATTTATCTTAGACCAATAGATCTCACCTCTTTCTAATCCGATTATGCGCCTATTGCGAGTTGTTTGGGATATATAATTGAACTTTTGATTATAGACGCAATTTTTTATTTTTTTATTCTAGAGGTCTTTATTTTTTTTTCTTTCAAAAAGTGAGACATGGGCAACCAGCGTAGCAACTCTCTCTAAGTGTGACTATAGGGAGCCTCTCCTTACTGTGGAATATCATGTTTGAACTATAGTTACTGTCCCAAAAGTAAGCTCGTCACACATCCCAAAGTAGCCAGCTGGCTCAAAGCACATCTCATAACCCAAATTTTAGATTTTGCTATTATAAATGGTTTCAACTTATGTTCTGACTCGAACTCTTAATTTCGAAGTCATGAAATATCAACTCGTACTAACTGAACTATCGCCATGATATGTTTTTCTAGAGGTCTTATTATTAAAAGTTGTTTTATTGTTTAAAGCTAATAGGTCCAAGGCCCTCGACGCTTCTATTAATGGTTTTTTAATTTTGTTATTTACAAATAAGTGTAGAAACACAGTTATAACAAAAATTCAAAATACAAATATTGTTGAATGCTAATTAATATAGAAGGTTTTCACATCAATTATGTACAGTGGCGAACCCACATCGTACAAAGGAGGGGCCATGGCCTCCCTAAAACTTTGTGAAAACGTCAAGTATCATGCGAGCGGGGCCGGTTAATGTTTGTCGCTAGAGGTACCGCTAGTTATATATTTTTTATTTTTTTTTATTTTTTTAAAGTAATTTTTTAACATTCTTAATCATTAAAAATAAAAAATAAAAAAAATACACAATTTTATTAATAATCAGTTTCTTAACCATTAAGTAAATAAATAGAAAAAAAATTAAAATACACAAGCAATAAGATTGAGCGGTAAGTTTGAGGGATTCTACTATCATTTTCCGAACATAAAATACCCCATGCATTTTATACATAATTCTGCAAATATAGAAAATGGCCTCCAAAAAAAATTATAATCTAGAAATGTCTCTCTCTAATTTTTTTATTGTCCGAAAATTTTGTTTAATTTCTATATATTATTTATTTTCAAGGATGTGGTTTCTCCAAAATTAAAATTAAAACTAAGTTTAGAGGAATAATAAACTTATTAATATGGATCCCAAAGTTTTTAGTTATGCAATATTGGGTTTCTTAATATGGAATCTAAAATGAAAATACAAGAAAGATTATTTAAGGTCGATGATCTATATAAAAAATAGTTTATAGTTATGTTTTTATGATTTTTCAATCTCTTTTTAATTTACATAAGAGAAATAATGTTTGCAATCCTAGGATGTGCAAACCCATGCCCACTCGTTTTAAAAAAAGGAGGTAAATCTAAAACCCACATGAAAAAAATTATTTTTTAACGATGAATCCTACTTTTTTTTTTTAAATAAATGCGTAGAACTTGTGCACCTTAAAATCGTATCTAGAATTACTCTTTACATAAATGTGTCACACAGTAGAAAAGTTGGCACCCCCTCGACACAATTGCTGGTTCCGTTTCTGCCACTAATTATGTAGTTGATGTTAATAAATAGCGCTATAAATAGAATCTTTAATTATTTTAATCATGATTTCCATGAAAATAGAATAAAAGAATTAGTTTTTGCATATATATATATATATATATATAATAAATAGATTTTGAAGCAATCTACGTCTCTTCTACATTCTTGTGGGTATTTTGTTAATCGAACAAATATTAAGATGTGAACGAATATTACCAAATATTAAAATATTAATAGGTGAGGAAGATTCGATTCAAATTGTACTTTTTTGCTTGAACAAAAAACAGAGATAAATGAGTATTTTGTATTAAATTTGTAATTGTGCACAAAATACTACCATTGTCATATGTTTATAACATAATCATGGTGAGTATCTTCTTTATATATGAGAGAATTTGAGACAAAAAAAAAAAAAAGTGCACAAAATAGGTTAAATATATAAATTACAAGCTTATTGAAACTATTTAGATTCATTATCATATTCTTATCGAAATTAATAAATGAATTCCATTTAATTATTTTATGCACGATATTAAATAATCGAATTAGAGTATATATAATTTTTAATATTTTTTATAAATACTAAAATAATAATTCAAAATTGTCATGAATCGCCTCTAATTCATCGAATATGTCGTAAGCTTTGGTCAAGAATCTAGTTCATTTGAATTTTCCTTGTATGAAAAATATGTAGGCCAACTTGATCAATTGTTTAAATTACAAAATCAAATCAAGGAAACTTCCTAGGTGGAGAGTAATAATGCTAAGAAATCCAAATGTCAACTCATTGGCTTGTCACACATAGACCTAGTAACGTTTGGTGAGAATTGTGGTAACTACAAGTCATTTTCCTCTAATGTTTCCCTTCATATGCTTTAGCACCATTCTTATCCTCTAGCAGTCTTTCTTTTCTCTTTTAAAATTGGATAATATTATAACTATTTTATAACTTATTTTATAATCAATTAATACAATCATGTTATTTCATTAAAAATAAATTTTTATTTACAAAAATACCCTCCATTTTCTATGGAATTGTAAAATGGCTATATGGCAGATATAAGTAAGTCATTTTCTATGTATCAAAATTAATTTCATTCTATTACATTACATGAATATATATGTAAAACAAAAAATTTCATTAATCCATTTCAGAGAGGTGTCTAAAATCAATGCCACATTCGACTACATTACATGAATATAATATATATATATATATATATATATACACCATACAAATTCCATGTATCAAAATCTATTATCATGCAACCGGCAACTAAGCATACAACAAAGAACCAGCAATTGGCTTCAAAGTAGCAACCAACCAGAAACAATAAAACTCCTCCAGCAACCACCAATCTCACTAGCAACTCCAACAAGTCCAGTACAATAAAAAAACCAAAAGTCCACCACCAATCAAAATAAATCAAAACCAAGCATAGAGCTATGTACGAGATATGGTTTTATTCCTTTACTCCTCAATGATTTTCATTTGAAAATTATGGAAATACTCTTGCTATACAAAATTCATGGAATCAATACCCAATTTCATAATTTTCATATTAGTTTTTCTCTTCTTAAGAACTATTTAGTCAGGTCTATCATTCTTAGCCTTAATTTTCATATCAATTTTTCTCTTCTTAAAAAGTACTAACTCAGATCTATGATTGTCAACCTTGATTATTGCTTCTCTTCTCTCCATCATATAAGTCTTCCTATCATCACTCATGTGCCTTTAAGGCCTTATTAAACTCATTAACTTGTAATTCCTTACATTTTATTTGTTTCTCTTTCTTCTTTTTTAGCCTTCTTACCTGGAGGTCTCTCATCAACCATGGGCACATTCTCCATGTCTTCCCCTAATCATATTAAGTTTGGAGCAATACCAGAATGTGACACGTTGTCTTTTCTTCTTATAAGTTTCATCGCTTGTCATTTCGGTTTGTGCATAAAAAGATTTCAACAATGTTCTATATTGAAGTTGGTTTTTTGGGTCTCTCGGTACAAAATTTGCGCCTTATGAATTTACAAAAGAGTTTTGTTACTCATCATCCCACACACTACTTATTTTTATTATGTTTTTAAATTTTTTTTGGTTTTATTCTTTCTAAATTAATTGATTTTTTCTACTCATCATCCATACACCACACATTTGATAAGAGAAAAAAATAAAAAAATAAAAAATTATGTATGGCGTGTGGTGTGTGGAGATGATGAGTATAATTTTTCTCTACAAAATAATTCCACAATCAGTACACTCGATCATTGCAAATACTTAATAATTACAACAATAATAATTGAAAAAACCATTATATATTGTCTAGCTCGATTACACTGCTTGGATATATTCTTTCAACTTGGGCTATGGAACAACAAAATTTATTAGTGCATTTTTTAATACTTGATCATCGATTGGTCAAAGAGGGTACATGCCATTCTAAACTGTTAGGTTTTTTATAGTTGTTGTAGTAATCATAAATTATACTCCACAATTGCGTAGAAGTTTGGTCAGTACCCCGTACAGAGTCTATACTAATATTATAAGCCAAGTTGAATTGAGGAGAGTATATTCCTCTGCAGTAAATGACACACCTTATTAGAATTTTTTAATAGGTGCTCTTGTTTTCCATTGGCGTTGTGTCGTTTGGACATCAACATTTATATCATTCATAGGGGTTGTTAATACCATCCTCACCACTTTATAACAATATGGTGAAAAATGAATTCTCATCAATTAAAATGTTCATCTTTCAACAAAATTTTAAAGGACAAAATATTACTAAACAATTCAAAAATATATTCTCCCTCGTTATCATTGTATTACTCGTAGTCACATTACCAATTAAAAACAAACAATTCAGAAAAGAGGACCAATTAAAACAACCAATTAAAAACAGCCACATAGACATTAAAAACAGCCAATTAAAACAGCCACATACCAATTAAACGGGAAACTATTATTTTATTTATAATAAATATAAGGCAACTATCCTTACTCCTAAAAACTTTTTATAAACGAAATTAATTGGTGAGTGGGGGAGGCTCCTGTTATGGTCGTGGGATGGTGGGAGCCACGGTTCTTGACTTCCATGGTTACCATTTTTTAAATTTTTTATTTTTTATTTTTATTTTTATTTTTTGTGGAAGAAGGACAGATATGTAATTTTTATTATAAATATAGGATAATTTCATCATTTTACCATCCATTTAATACACCAATTTGACTCAATTGCAATTATAACAAAAAAATTGATTTATGATGAGAATTGTAACGAGTCTTAATTTGAGATCATTGGGATAGTAATTTATAGATCATCGAGATCTATAAAGTTTATACGGTTAAAATGAAAGATAGATAGACATAAAAAGTGATCCCACATCATTTACTATTATTCGTATAAATTTCTTGAACAAGATTAGATATTCAATAATGCCATAAAATTTATTTTTTATGCATATTTTTCTCACATTCCAAGTACAAGCAATAAAAAAAATAATACTAGATATAGTTTTAAAGTATATAAGTCTCGTGCTCTCTATAAAAAAAAAAAAAAAAGGTCAATGCTAGAATGTCCTCCAAATATGTCTCTAAAAGTGTCTCGTAGTGTATTTTGATTTTTTTAATGTTAAAAAAACACAAATAAATTCACTAATGGTAGCTTTTTTAAATATTTAAAAACAAATAAATAAAATACACTAGGAGGCATTTTTGGAGACACATTTGGAGGCTATCCAAGCATTTTTCTTAAAAAAAGAGGGGCTTATTATAAAAAATAATAATAATCTTTTCAAGTAGATAGTAGATATATTCACATTTTTTAAAAAAAGTGCATAAAACTTACACGTTCTAAATATACAAATATTATTTGAAATAGAAAAAAAAAATAGTAGGTATGATACCGTAATTCTATTGTGCAGTCCACACAAAATTTTAGAATTGAAATAATGGAAAAAAAGTCATCAATGGGAGAAGCATGAAGAAGGCTGTACCATCAATCATTTGATGAACGGTTGAGATCACTATATTAAATGACAAAAATTTTCAACATAATGGACTCCAAAATTCAATTCAAAAATAATGGAGACAAGACTCAAATGTCCAGAAGCTGTGGGAGAAAATAGAGACAATGCGTCGAGGTTTGCTTCAACAATATTCTATGGTGATGTTGGTTTTTTGAGTCTCACGGTACAAAATTTGCTCTTTATCGATATACTAAAGAGTTTTGCTATTTATTATTCCCCACAAGTCACTTATTTTTATTTATTTTTTTAAATTGTTTTGGTTTTACTCTTTCTAAATTAATTGAGTTATTCTATTTATCATCCATACACCACACATTTGATAAGAGAAAAAAATTAAAAATTATAAAATTATGTATGGTGTGTGATGTGTGGGGATGATGAGTAAAATTTTTCTCTACAAAATAGTTCCACAATCAGTATGCTCTATCATTGCAAATACTTAATAATTACAACAATAATAATTGAAAAAGTCCTTATAGCTTGTCTAGCTCGGTTACACCGCTTGGATGCATTTCTTCAACTTGGACTATAAAACTCCAAAACTTATTGGTGTATTTTTTAATTCTTGCCCACCGATTGGTCAAAGAGGGTATAGGTCGTTCTAAATTGTTAGGATTTTTATAGGTGTAGTAGTAATCATAAATTATACTTCACAATTATGTGAAGGTTTGGTCAGTCCCTCGTATGGAATCTATACCCTTGTTTTCCATTGGGGTTGTGTCGCTTGGATATTAGCATTTGTGTTAACGTTGTATTTCGCACACCTTTGGGCTAAACTCTGACAACTTAAGTCTTCGGAAATGGGCCTGCAAAAGATGGAGAGTGGTGCAGTTTGGAGTGAGCGGCCTTGGGATCGGGTAACCTTCGATGCTAAAGTCGGTAAATATTCTTGGAAGTTTGTAAATAAGTAAATGAGTTTAGGGATCAGAGAGCTTTCTTTGTACCTGGAGCTGGCTATTTATACTGTGGTTGGGGACTGGGGGAAATCGTCTTTGTCTCCATAGAGCCCGTGCCTTCTTTTCTGTTTCTATTGTCAGACCTTCTTTAATTCGGTGTGGCTCTACGATGGCTCCATAAATGTGGTGTGTAGCTCAGTAGTGGTGTTATTAATGCGGCGTGGTTTCTTGACTTCTCGTCTGGACTATATGAGCCGTAGACGATCTGATGTCGATGGATCAAGGCCTTGTGTATTTCTCGCTATGCTCTGCGCAAGTTTTGGATTTTGAAAGTGACCGCAGACTGTCAGACTGATCTGTCTTGTCGACTATTCGACGCTCCTTCTTAGTAAATTTTTCATCCCCTGTGTGGATTTGGGGGCCCTCGGACCGAGTATTGTGCAGAGGCTCAGTGGACTTTAAGCAGTGGGAAAAATCTCCTTACAATTTGTACTATCTATAGGGGTTGTTAATACAACCATCATCACTTTATAATAGTGTGGTGAAGAATTGATCCTCACCAACTAAAGTATTCATCCTTCAACAAAATATTAAAGAACAAAGTATTATTAAATAGTTGAGAAATATATACTGCCTCATTACCATTGTATTACTCATAGTCATAATCACATTGCCAATTAAAAACAAACAATTCAAAACAGAGGACCAATTAAAAGCAGCCACATAAACATTAGAAACAGCCAATTAAAACAGCCACATACCAATTGAACGGGCAACTATTATTTTATTTATAATAAATATAAGGCAACTATCCTTACTCCTAAAAACTTTATAAAGGAAATTAATTGGTGACTGGGGGAGGCTCCTATTATGGTCGCCTGTTATGGTCGTGGGATGGTGGGAGCCACGGTTCTTGACTCGATGGTTACCATTTTTTAAATTTTTAATTTTTAATTTTTATTTTTTGTGGAAGAAGGACAGATACGTAATTTTTATTATAAATATAGGATAATTTCATCATTTTACCACCCATTTAATACCCCAATTTGACTCAATTACAATTATAACAAAAAATTGATTTATGATGAGAATTGTAACAAGTCTTAATTTGAGATCATTTTGATAGTAATTTATAGATCAACGAGATCTATAAAGTTTATATGGTTAAAATGAAAGATAGATATATAAAGTGATCCCACCTCATTTACTATTATTCGTATAAATATCTTGAACAAGATTAGATATTCAATAATGCCATAAAATTTATTTTTTATGCATATTTTTCTCACATTCCAAGTACAAGCAATAAAAAAGAATAATACTATATACAGTTTTGAAGTGTATAAATCTCGTGCTCTCTATAAAAAAAAAGGTCGATGCTAGGATGTCCTCCAAATATGTCCCCAAAAGTGTCTCCTAGTGTATTTTGATTTTTTTAATGTTAAAAAAACACAGACAAATTCACTAATAGTAACTTTTTTAAATATTTAAAAACAAATAAATAAATTACACTAGGAGGCACTTTTGGAGACATATTTGGAGGTTACCCAAGCATTTTTCTTAAAAAAAAGAGGGGCTAAATAAAAATAAAAAAATTCAAGTAGATAATAGGTATATTCACATTTTTAAAGGTAATGCGTAAAACTTATATATTTTAAATATACAAATATCATTTCCTATAAAGAGAAATAGAAAAAAAATATAGTAGGTAGTATACCGTAATTCTATTGTGCAGTCCACACAAAATTTTAGATTGAAATAACGGAAAAAAAGTCATCAGAGGGAGAAGGCATGAAGAAGGCTATACCATCAATCATTTGATGAACGGTTGAGATCATTATATTAAATGACAAAAATTTTCAACATATTGGACTCCAAAATTCAATTCAAAATAATGCAGACAAGACTCAAGAGTCCAGAAGCTGTGGGAGAAAGAAAATAGAGACAATGTGTCGTGGTTTGCTTCAACAATATTCTATGTTGAAGTTAGCTTTTTTGGTCTCTCAGTACAAAATTTGCGCCTTATCGATATACTAAAGAGTTTTGCTATTTAATATCCCCCACACGCCACTTATTTATATTTATTTTTTTAAATTGTTTTGGTTTTACTCTTTCTAAATTAATTGAGTTATTCTATTCATCATCCATACACCACACTTTTAATAAAAAAAAAATTATAAATTATAAAATTATGTATGGTGTGTGATGTGTGGGGATGATGAGTAAAATTGTTCTCTACAAAATAGTTCCACAATCAGTATGCTCTATCATTACAAATACTTAATAATTACAACAATAATAATTGAAAAAGTCTTTATACCTTGTCTAACTCGATTACACTACTTGGATGCATTTCTTCAACTTGGATTATAAAATCCCAAAACTTATTGATGTATTTTTTAATGCTTGACCACTAATTGGTCAAAGATAGTATAGGTCGTTCTAAACTGTTAAGATTTTTATAGGTGTTTAAGTAATCATAAATTATACTCCACAATTGTGTGAAGGTTTGGTCAGTCTCTCGTATGGAATCTATACCCTTATTTTCCATTAGGGTTGTGTCGCTTGGATATTAATATTTGTGTTAACGTTGTGTTTCACACACTTTTAGGCCAAGCTCTGACAACTTAAGTCTTTGGAAATGGGTCTGCAAAAGATAAAGAGTAGTGCAACTTGGAGTGAGCGGCCTTGGGATCGGGTAACCTCCGATGCTAAAGTCAGTAAATATTCTTGGAAGTTTGTAAATAAGTAAATGAGTTTAGGGATCAGAGAGCTTTCTTTGTACCTGGAGCTGGCTATTTATACTGTGCTTGGAGGCCGGGGGAAATCGTCTTTGTCTCCATAGAGCCCATGCCTTCTTTTCTGTTTCTATTGTCAAACATTCTTTAATTCGGTGTGGCTCTACGACGGCTCCATAAATGTAGTGTGTAGGTCAGTAGTGGTGCTATTAATGCGGCGTGGTTCCTTGACTTCTCGTCTGGACTATATGAGCCGTAGACGATCTGATGTCGATGGATCAAGGCCTTGCGTATTTCTCGCTACGCTCTGCGCAGGTCTTGGGTTCTAAAAGCGACCACAGACTGTCAGACTGATTTGTCTTGTTGACTATTCGGCGCCCCTTCCTGGTAAATGTTTCATCCCCTATATGGATTTGTAGGCCCTTGGACCGAGTATTGTGCTGAGGCTCAGTGGGCTTTAAGCAATGGAAAAAATCTCCTTACAATTTGTACTATCTATAAGGGTTGTTAATACCACCCTCATCACTTTATAATAGTGTGTGGTGAAGAATGGATCATCACCAATTGAAGTGTTCATCTTTCAACAAAATATTAAAGAACAAAATATTACTAAACTGTTTAAAAATATATATTGCCTCATTACCATTGTATTACTCATAGTCATAGTCACATTGCCAATTAAAAACAGCCAATTAAAACAGCCACGTACCAATTAAACGGGAAACTATTATTTTATTTATAATAAATATAAGGCAACTATCCTTACTCCTAAAAATTTTATAAAGGAAATTAATTGGTGAGTGGGGGAGGCTCCTGTTATGGTCGTGGGATGGTGGGAGCCACGGTTCTTGACTTCCATGGTTACCATTTTTTAAATTTTTTATTTTTTATTTTTTGTAAATGAAGGACGGGTAAGTAATTTTTATTATAAATATAGGATAATTTCATCATTTTACCACCCATTTATTATTTAATACCCCAATTTGACTCAATTGCAATTATAACAAAAAATTGATTTATGATGAGAATTGTAACGAGTCTTAATTTGAGATCATTTGGATAGTAATTTATAGATCATCGAGATCTATAAAGTTTATACGGTTAAAATGAAAGATAGATATATAAAGTGATCCCACATCATTTACTATTATTCGTATAAATTTCTTGAACAGGATTAGACATTCAATAATGCCATAAAATTTATTTTTTATGCATATTTTTCTCACATTCCAAGTACAAACAATAATAAAAAATAATTAATACTAGATATAATTTTAAAATATACAAATCTCCTGCTCTCTATAAAAGAAAAAGGTCGATGTTCGGATGTCCTCCAAATATGTCTCCAAAAGTGTCTCCTAGTGTATTTTAATTTTTTTTAATTCTTTTAATATTAAAAAAAACACAAACAAATTCATTAGTAGTAATTTTTTTAAATATTTAAAAAAAAATACACTAAGAGACACTTTTGAGGACACATTTGAAGGTTACCCAAGCATTTTTCTTAAAAACAAAGGGGCTAAATAAAATAAAAAAAAATTCAAGTAGATAATAGATATATCTATATTTTTTAAAAAGAGTGCGTAAAACTTATCTATTTTAAATATACAAATATCATTTCCTATAAAGAGAAATAGAAAAAAAAAAATAGTAGGTAGGATACCGTAATTCTATTGTGCAGTCCACACAAAATGTTAGAATTGAAATAATGGAAAAAAAGTCATCAGAGGGAGAAGGCATGAAGAAGGCTGTACCATCAATCATTTGATGAACGGTTGAGATCACTATATTAAATGACAAAAATTTTCAACATATTGGACTCCAAAATTCAATTCAAAATAATGGAGACAAGAAGACTCAAGAGTCCAAAAGCTGTGGGAGAAAGAAAATAGAGACGATGTGTCGAGGTTTGCTTCGAGGCAAAGTCATCTCAGCCGTCCACCCGAATTATATAAGTCATGGCAAATAAATATCTTTATTTATTTATTTATTTTATTTATTATAGAGAGCCTAAACTGCCACGTTGAACCTTTAACATGGGTGCACGTGTACTGCTTTATTGACACTGAACTAGTGGTGAGTTTGGATAATAAACATAAAAGGGTATTTTTTTTTTCTAGCAATAAATTTATGACTAAAGCTTCATAATCTTATGAAAAAATAATGTTATTCCCGTCCCAAAAATAATATTACTTGAAAGGAAACATATCTTGTCAAGTACATTACGTTCAAAGAAAAAAGAAAAACATCAACGACAGGAAAATAGGCAAAATTAGAAAAATTTTAAGCCGTTTAGATGATGAGATGAGATGAGATAAGATGAATTGAAATGATTTGTAAATAGTAATGGAATTATTAGTTAAAATTAAATGAAATGAGATAAGATGAATTGAAATGATTTGACGAAACTTTGGTCTTGAAAAAGTGATTTTCATTGCAAAGGGAAAAAAAAAAGTTTGCTACAAAAATGACATTTTTGGGAAGAAAAAGTTATTTCAGAAAGAGTATTTCTTTGTAGTATATAGGTTTAAAATTAAAAAATAAAACTAAAGTTTAAAATAAAATATATTAAATATTATAAAAACTAATTTTATTTGAAAACCTTCGTACCGTACTATTCACGTGGAATAATTTAATTTAAAAGATAAATCTTAAAATTTGAAATGAAAATAAATTAAATTATATTATGTGGATGACGTGTAGTGTAAAGACTTTTAAATAGTACTATTCTATTATAAATTGACATTTTCTTAACTCAAAAATCAAATATTATTTGAAGGTTTACATATCTATTGCATTTTAATGCATTGCGGTTTGTTTTTTTCTTTTTCAAAAATATTATGTTAAAGAGAGTTACGTGTGGTGTGATCTCCGATGTTCTTGGGCCTTATAAGAGATGGCCCAACAGAAACCACCAAATAATGCCTCTCAGCAGTAATGGGCCCGCAGGAAGAGAAAAGCCACTCAGCAACAATATGTCCACTATCCAGTAAATGGCACACGTGGGCTGTGTAAATTAAAGGTTTAGGAAAAAAACACACACAAAAACTAGCCCATCTTGTGGACCTCCTTTTGGTCTAAAATCCAATTTGAAGTTGATTGTTATTTAATAATGATGTTTATTTTTGGATTTCATGATAAAATGTAGGATTATGCTAGGGATACCGAGAAAGGATACCGAAATGTGTACCGATGTGTGTTTTTTGTTTTTTTAATGCGTGTATTTTTTATAAAAATACTGAGAAAAAAAATACACAAATGCTTTAAAAAATATACTAATCAGTACACTTTGTCGGTGTCCAAATTAAGCATTTTCCTAAAACATAATGCCCTTTCTCGTAGATTAGGGATGTTATGTGCTTCTGTAATTTGCATTAAGTAAGAGTCAACATAAAATAAGCTCTCCATTAAATGAAGTTATTAAATAAAATTATAGTTAGAGTCTTAAAAGTGAAAGGAAAATACATGAAATAACATGATAATATAATGTGACACCCTTGACTTCTAACTTGCGATTTGATGTGTTATCAAGACGTCAGGACATGTAACATCAGGTACGCACCTTATACATTCATGATAATGTTAAGCATGCTCCTATCATGTTACTAATGATATGCTGAAATTGCAACAGAATAGTACTCAAAGTAAGATGATTAGTACAAGAAGAAAAATTTTAAATATCAAAATACCATCCACAAGTCACCAAATAGATTTGTAATATCACTAAGTTATTATATAACCACACATTTTTCAGATGCCAAATAAAAGCTCTCCCCCAACGGAGTAAGATAAAACATGGATAGGGAATGACCAATAGGTGGTTCACCAATGGATGGTCAAGAAATCCTATTTACTCCTTTTGCTGCAATTGGTCTTCCTGATCAAAGACACTCATGATATTGGTCTGCAAAATCTATGGTTTCGAGAATCGATACCTTAGTGGGACAACCATAGTGAGATTATAAAATCTCAACATATTAGCCCTGTGATAAGTCTCATGAAAGTGTGCATGATACATATTACATAGATAGATAAATGCATGAGAATGAAAAGCTTCAAAGAAAAATTTCTCCAAATCCCTCATCTTTATTTCCAAAATGCCCCATTCCTTCCTTATTAACCGTTCATCATGGCCTCCCCTAAAGATCTGTACACACATCTTGGTTTTCTTTGCCAAACTATGGATAATGCCCGTCAGTGTTACTTCATCTAAAAAACACTTAGGTTTCGGGTGACCATCCTTCACCTTAAGCTTCTCTAGCCTCCACCATTCAAGTCTTCTGACCTGAGACATTTACATTTTCGTTCGAGGTCGTTGATAGCTCAGTGTTAACCCAGGAGATACTATTCTATTAAACACTCCGTAATGGACAAAGGAATTCCACTGGAATAATACATCATCCCAACTTAAAGTCGTGATCCAACGTTCATGCCTCGTTTTAGAAAATGCCGCAATTTTTATAAAAGTATGTTCATGATATATGATGCGTAGACAAAATAAATAATGCAACAATTATGAGAAAATAGTCAATATAGAATTGAAACATAGCGTCTAACATATAATCATAATTCACACATTCATAAGCATGGTTATAGAGCAACTTACCTGAAATTGCTGTAGTTATTGAAGCGTTGTTTGATTTATTTTTTTGCAAGAGAGTACTATTCGGTTAGCCTAAACAATTGGTTGAAAATTTTTAAAGAAAATGTACAAGCAACATAAGAAGTTAACTAAGCATCACTTGACTCCTAATATCTTATTTTTACTTTCATCTATTTTTGCTAACTCAAGCCATCTCACTCAAGGAAGTTAAGGACTCTTACCATTTTAAGACCCTCCTTGGAACCCATTGGGATTAAACCGAGAGCCTCAAGGGTTCTATCCTCGGATCTCAAGTCCCACATTGCTTGTATTTTCGAACCTAAACCTCATCTAACCATAGAAATTCACTCGTAAGCTTTGTGGGGCTAAAACCGAGCACCATACACTATGGGACTAACTCCATTCCTTGATAACACAAGACCTCTCTTTTGCACTAATAAAAATCTCATTTGACTCATCTTAAACCACCATTCCTAGATCACATTTCTACGGTTGTTGATGGTAGAGGTCTATTCTTTGCTCGATTACCTCATATTTCTATATAATGCACACATATGCTCATATACTCTCACACATAAATACACACGTTAACAAACAATGTAAAACCTGAAACACTTCAAGTTCCTGAACTAGGCTCTTGACTTTTCAAACAAGATCAATACACTTATACACTTGAAGAGACTGATTTTACTTATTACTCAAAACATTTTGAAATCCTACTTTTCTAATTCATACTTAAACTGATATTCACTAACTTTATCGCTTATGAAGAAACCAAAACCACATTTTATAAGAATCAAGTTTTTCGCTGAAGTTCATCACTACATCCCTTGGTTTAATCAAGATCAAGCACATAACCTTTCCAAACATATATCCTTGCAAATATATCAAGTCAAATTTCAAGGAACTGAGACCTATAGCCATTTAACACTATGCATACTACACACTTCAAATTTTCAAAATCATACAAACTGAGAATATCATCATCATCATTGCCAAAAGCTTAATCTTTTTGCTTTTAAAAATATGATGATATAACTTACAGATTCGAACATGATCATGCCAACATAAAAATTTCCAAAACACCTTTTCTTTCATGATTTCATATTAAAGTTTAAGAACATTAAATTTAGATGAAAATGGATCTTGGTTCTCATGTCCGTTTCTTTTTTGGTTACTACATAAAGCTTAGACATGGTCTCATTTAATAAAAAATATAGATCAAAGAAAGAAAATATTGTTTGTTCACTACCATATCTCAAAGAAAATCAACACTTTTCCCATCAAAGCAACCCATCAATCATATTTTTATTTTGAAAACATAAAGGTTTTGAAATTTCCAAAAAATATGATGAGAATAACTCACCCTCAGGTGATAACATGAGCCTACATCATTGACACAATGGACTCCATAACTCAACCATCATTTCACATTTCAACACATACACTGAACAAAGTTATAAACTAAAACAAAAGAAGAGGTGTAGAGGAAATATCCATACCTTAAGCCTAGAACTGAACTCCAAGGGTACTCTAACTTTGATGGTGATGAGAGTTCATTGAAATGGTGAGAACTTGCACGGTTAGTTCAAGAGATAAGGAGTGTTGTGGAAAGTGATTTTCAGAGAATGAACAAGTGAGAGAATGCTTGAGAGAGAGAAAGAGAGTGTGAGAAAATGAAAGGGAAAGAACTAGGGAGAGGGTGGTGCTCAACGCCCAAGGGGGTGAGAGAGAGCTCCTAGAGTTCTCTTGCACGATCCTCCATTGTCTCTAAAGTTGGCTTCCATCCATGTGTACAAGTGTAAGACTTGAAACACGTGTAAGATGTGGGAATTCAAATAAATTTGGTGGCTCTTGGTGGTGGCAATCTTTACCAAAAGGAGGAGATGGAAGAGATGAGGGTTTGTTCTTTATGGTTAAACTTGTCTTTATGTAAATCACATGTCCAAAAACTCTCAAACTTAACTAGAGGTGAGTTGAGGTTGAGTTTTTGGGTGGTTAGAACAATGGTAAGTTATTGTTCATGCTTATGTGGATGATGACATGGCATGGTCAAGGTGATGTGCCATAGACTTGATGACGTGGAGGGCTATCAATCGGTCCAAGTAAATGCTACATGTCAAGCATCTAAGTGATGTGTTGTAAACACTTAAGGAGGTGGATCCTAGTCACTTCCTCTTAGGGTGCTCTAAGGTCGCCACGTGGTACTTTGGGATTTTCCATGTAGGTGACACATGACACGTGGCACCATTTTTTTTTTCTTGAGAGTGGGAGTCCTAAATGTGATAAATTCGTTCTTCCTTTGATCTTAAAAGGCTTCAAATAGAAGTTATGAATTTTCTAAATTTAGAAAGTTACAATGGGTCTTAATACCTAGGGTTTCCTATACGGATCTCACATATAAAATCTAAAATAAACTAATCTAGGTGGTGACATATTTGCTTGGAACTAGATTCTTTCATCTAAGTCTAGCCCTCCTATTCATGTTATTATTCTCAACATATGGGTGGTTACATAAAATCATACTAAAATGAGTAGAAGTAAATAACACCATACCATAAACATAATTCAAACATAGTTTTACTTGAAAACATATTACATCAACAAGCATATCAAATTAAATCAATTAATACATAACATAAGCAATATAACTTACAATTAGCTTATCAACATGATGATTACTAACATGTGCATAAGTGTGCAAGATTGTGCACATAGTTCTGCTATCTGTTGCCATAAGGGGGCTGCTTAACTTATCATAACTATGGTGGACCATACATTTACATAAATGTCATGAAGTGTGTCTTCACACTCATCTATAACTACATTGGTACCATGCATCTCTTATAGCCATTCTTAAAGTTTAAACATTCACTTTCAACTTATTTTTCATCTTTATCTTTTGAGAATTTCATGACATGCAATCGCAAACATAACATATGAAATGCATAGGCTATGAATTATACGTAATTGACACAACTAAAGTAAAAACATAGTTGGCATAATAACATATATAGCATGACAACATGGCATAACGATGTAGCCTAATGAAACAAATTTACAAAATTAAATAATATGTTCTAAGTAATACACTTATCATTGCGTTTTATACTAATAAAAGGACTTCCAAAGATAGACTTTATATACTAGTATAATTTAAAAGACCTAGTTTACGATATATGGAAGTGTATGATCATGTTATTACTTAGCTCTAGAAAATGCTTCATAATCACCTAAGTTTGAGCTATATCAAGGAGTTTGCAACTATGATAGTAGAAAATCTCTTATTGGATTCTTTTTAAAAGACACAATAAAAAGATTTCAAGATTGTAGATGAGGGCAAGCGGCATAGTGGGATTATTTTTTCTTAAAGAAAAAATATAGGACTTGTTGGTATTGAATGAAGTGGTAACCTTTGTGCTCCCATATTTATAAGCTAGAGTTAGCTAGAACACAGGATTCTATGTTAACATGTACTATGGCCAAGTTATAAGGCTTATTAGGATTAGGATTCTTGGTTTTTCTTTGAAAGGAATGACATGTTGTTACAAAAAGAGGGTTCCTGTATAATTCTTGCATCTTTCAATATATTTTAGATTATTCTCAATGGATTAGTCAAAGTTAAAGAACATTTTTTATGAATATAAGATAAATTTAACTTTTGGATATTCAATTTACATAAATCTCTACATTGAAATAACTATTTTTTTATTATATAACAATAAAATAATGTAAGATGAATTTGGTTTTGTTATTCACATCAAATGTCTACATTGGATTATCTATTTATTCATTATATAGTAATGAGTAACTAATAATTTCAAAAATATTTAATTTTTTTAATTATTAATTTATTTAATTTTATCATATTTTACTATTCTACTTATTATATATAAATTAATAATCATATTTTAATTAAATTAATATATCACTAACTCAAATTAATATATCAACTGTGATAAAATATGTGATAGAAAGAAATGGAAAGAGAAATAATTGATAAAATATGTATTTGATGTATATATAGTAACCTTCAAATTTGAAAAAACTTTTGAAAATCACTGTAGCTAAATTCTAAATAATTAGAATTTAGCTAATCCATTGTGAGAATATTTTGCTCTCTAATAGTTAAATACTCAATGGATTTAGTTTTTAGCCAATCCATTAAGGATACTTTAAGGAGAGTTATTGCTGGTCTAGGGGCTATTCTTGGATAGAAATTGTTATTGAGTTACATAAAAATTGTTATTGAGCTATTTTATTTATTATGTGATGATTAAGTTCATGGTCTTTTATGACCATGATTAAGTTATACTTAGTGAAATTATGTAGAGTATCTTAATTTTTAAAATTGATGCAATGATATAGATTATACATATTAAGTATGATGATTTGTCTTTATTATAAAAGTGATAACTAGTAAACTCTTAACTAATACATTGAGACATTAGAATGTGTTGAAATGGAACACCATAGGTTACATGTCCATTAAATACTTTTGGATGATTTTATTTCTCAAAAGTCACGCTTTGAAAAGTTATTGATTTTATTTAATTAACGAAATCAAATATTATAAGTAAGTCATTTTGATTTGTCAAAGAATTAATTATTTTATATCATTATCTCAATAATATTGGATGGTAACATTAAAGTATTGTACGAACACTAATTATATTAAGAAATTTCATAATCTTGAATGAAGACACTCATATCCCCTTGAAGGTTAGAAAATCTCATTTAACTAAGAGAAATCAAAATTTACTACTCCTATTGCACTATTTAAAAAATTGCCCCTTAACTCTTGAAAATTTACAAATAAGCTCCTAAACTTTCAATAATTGCAAACAGACCTCAAATTTTACCAAATTTCACAAATGTTGTGTATTTTCTATTCTAAATCCAATTATGAACTTAGAATTTAAGAAATTATTCATCCACTATGAGAGCTCTATCTTGGCCGAGACTCTTAAATCCTAATTTTCACTTGGTTTATTTTTTTGTCCTTTTTGCTATGGGTGCTACCCGTCCCTTACAGGGTGAGGTAGCCTCCACCCCGCGCCTGCATGGATGGGGTGGCGATTTTCATCCCCGCCCCTAGAGTGAGGGGGCGGGGGACCTCGTCCTGGATAACGGGGTGCTGGTGGAAGGGGTCCTCCGTTCGTCCCTCGCACCCTACTGGGCCAAAAAGCCCAGAAACCTCTGAAATGAGCTTAAAATGGCTCAGAAACAGCTTTTGGACCATTTTGCGCCCATAAAAATAGAAGTTTATTTTTTTTTCAAAAAAAAAAAAAAGAGTTTAAAAAAGAAAAAAAGTTACATGAATAAAAATAATATATACATTCACAATTTTATATAATTAAGACTCTAATGAAGTACTATTATAGTAGGGGTGCTACCCGCCCCGTAGACCCGCCCCCTACGGGGCTGGGGCACCCCTTTCCCGCACCCCGCCCAGCATGGGGTGCATTGGGAATCTGCCCCGCCTCTTTTCATTTTAAAAAAATATTACTTTTATTTGATTTAAAAATTATTTATAAGTGTAAAAGTAATTAAAAATACATTTTTAGATCCAAATTATAAATTTAAATTTTGTAAATATGACTATAATTTAAAAATTATGTAATTTTTAAATTTGCTAGTGCATATTTTGTGTAAATTGTAGTGTATTAATTTTTAAACTATGTAGTTTTTAAATGTCAATGCATATTTTGTGAACAAGTCTAACAAATTGTAATATATATTTATATATACACAATTTTTAAAATATAAATATATATGTAATAATATATATATATATATATAAATGGGGGCGGGGGCGGGGGAAATGTGGGACGGGGTTGGGCCCTCCCCGCCACCCGCCCACGCTAGGAGGCCTAGATGCGGGGTGAGGGGCCCCGCCCCCGCATGGACGAAGCGGGGCAGCTGGGGCGGGGCCCCGCTGCCCACCCCTATATTATAGACTACAAATCTACTACCCAATAAACTAATAAATAATAGTACTAACTAAGCTATTACAAAAATAAATTGGAAAGTCTAAACAATTACAAAATTACAAAGAAAAAAGTATCAAAGGAACATTATATCAACATTACAAAATTACAAATCAAATACATAATATGTACAACTGATTCAAATTTCAATATTCTAAGAAATTAATAATCTAAAAAAAGAGGTGAGTTGTTTGGGTCTTTGACTGTGACATTTGGGGCGGCCGGATGTGTAGTCTTTTGAGACTTGAGCACATATTCATATTGCAGTAGAGGTAGACATCGTCTGAGTCGTCTCATGTGTTGCTACAACAATCAATACTAAAATTAATATTGATAAAATTGAAATGAATATAAATAAATCAAATTAATAAAATAAAAACAACAATTTTCAGATGGTCTAGATCCAAACTGATCATCATCCTCTTCATCGGTCTCTTTAAAATTTAAAACATCCGGAAGATAAATATTGTTTCCTATCTTCCAACTCTGTGTGCATATCAATGCCTCCACAGTTGTAGGAGACAATGAACTACGAAAATGATCAAATATGCGTCCTTCGGTACTAAAGGCAGACTTCGAGGCAACGGTGCTAATATGGATGACCAACATACAATGGGCAATCTCAGAAAGGATGAGATATTTTTTTGATGCTGCCTTCCACCATCTTAATATGTCAAAATCATCACCATCTTGGATAAGATCCCCTAACAAATAATTGTCTAACTCTGAAACCACCTCCGTAGATTGATGGACCAGTGTGAGATTATGTGCGAGGATCTTAGTCCATGCCAATCTACGCTTCTTTGTTGCCCCGGTGTCTAGAGGAGATGTTAGGGTAGGTGTAGGTGTAGGTGTAGGTGTAGTAGATGCAGTAGAATCCTTAATTGCATTAAACTCATCAAAAAATTTATAAAGGGTATCTCGGGCTATCTCACCAATAAGATCTGTCCATGCCTGATCATGCGCAAGTCTCAAATCATATAACATGCTTGAAATTTTTAGACGGGGATCAAAAATAACAGCCACATCTAACAAAATATTTAGTCTAGTCAAATCTCCCTAATATTTGTCATATTTGACCCTTATGGTCAATGTCATCCCCCTCATCCTTAGATTGTAACCCCTACACATGTTGTCTAATTCTTTTTTTACCCTACATATTTGTTAACAAAATTCATGAGATGTAAAGTGCAAAGAAGCAGATAACTTCAACGTGACATCGTAAAAAAATACGAGAAAATCAAAAAAAGTAGCAACTACCTCCCAATCATCATCATTAGGCTTTCCTAAACCTCCGTGCTCATCAAAATATTTGACATATTGAATGTTTTCATCACCTAATAATTGAAATGCTGCCTTATATTCTTGGACAGCCTTCAACATCAAGAAGGTTGAGTTCTATCTAGTAGGAACATCAGTACAAAGACCCTTCTTTGATGTTATGCCCACAATCTTCGCAGTAATCTTGAATTTCTCCAATCTAGAAGGAAAAGACCTCACAAAATTTATAGCCAGTCTAACTCGTGCAACCGAGTCATCGACATCTTTAAACCCTTCAGTCAAAATTAGATTCAAGATATGTGCAGAACATCTAACATGCAAATATTCACAACCCAAGAATGTCTTATTTGCATCTCTAAGATAAGTTTTTAGATATTCCAAGGCGACATCATTAGACAAGGCATTGTCAACCGAAATTTGACAATCGTCTCACACTTGTGATCAGTAATTTGAAAAGACTTAATAATCTTTTTATGAAGAATCCAATCAGAATCAATGAAATGAACAATCAAAGACATATAATTAAAATTTTGGACAGAAGTCCAAGTATCTGTAGTGAGGCAAACTACAAAACCCGCCAATTGGCCCCTCAAAACATCTTTATCTTTCCAGTACATCTTTTTAATATCCTTTGCCACAATGTGGCGAGAATGAAGTGTAAATCTAGGTTCCAATTCTTGGACCAATTCTTGGAACCCTCTCCCATCCACAAACGGAAAATGTAGCTCGTCTATAATAACCATACGAGCTAACTTCCTTCTACACTCATCAGCATTATACTTTGTATATCCCTTTAACGTTGGAACCCCACTACTCCCATCTGCCATTTTTTTTATTCCAATTTCTAGTCTAGATTGACTCTTCTCCAGTAAGGATCTTAATATTGGACTCTTCTTGCATTGTTCCTCTAGATGAACCTTTAACTGGGATGTACCATGTTTCCTATAGTGATATCCATATATTTTTTCACAATAATTACATTTAGCTTGGGGGTTATTGGGGTCACTACCTCTAGTTTGGTAAAATGAGACCAAACTACGGAAACAGGTCTCTTACTTTGTGTGGGCTTGGGGGCGAGGCAAGGTGTATTCCCCCTCCCATGGGTTGGACTCGTTGGAGTAGGGTTAGGATCTGGGGTAGGAGTACTGGTAGGGGCAGGGGTACTGGTAGGGGTAGGAGAGCTATCAATGAAATCTCTTTGAGAAGACATTCCTAATTCCACAACACAATAAAAAATTATAAAATCAATCAACACACGACATAAGAAAATCATAATAATACCTAACACATGAAAAAACAAGATAAAGTGCAAAGCCAACACAATTTAGGGGTTTCGGATTGAACCCCTTAATTTTAAATTTAGGGGTTCAATCTGAAACTCCTAAATTGAGTTAAGGGTTTCAATTCCTAACTCAATTTAGGGTTTCGGATTGAACCCCTAATTGATTTAGGGGTTCAATCCGAAACCCATTCTTGAAATTTAGGGGTTTCAATTGAATCCCCTAAATTTCAAGAATGGGTTTCGGATTGAAACCCTAAATTGATTTAGGGTTCCAAATCTGAACACACAAAGGCCAGAAATAGGGAAATACAAACTACAAAAAAAAAAAAAAAACAAAACAAACACACAGCGAATCAAACACATGCACAAATTTCTCCACAACATACAAATTCACAATTATTCTCATCCTCCATCTCCGATTCAACCCATCCTTCCTCCAATCCAAAACTAAAAAAATAAAATCTAGGGTTTTAGATTTCTTACATTTGAGTGGCGGCGAATGCAAAGTTTCAAAATAAGTTTGCATGAGTCAACGACGGTGGAGTGACTGGAGTCCCGTTGGTACTGCTCTTGCAATTGTGCGAGACGGAGAGAGAGAATAGATCAAGCGAGAGAGACTGAGAGAGCGCGAGAGAGATCGAGACAGAGAGAGAGTGAGAGAGAAGAGAGAACAGAAGGAGGAGGACCGGGGAACCTTAGGTCCTTAACTAAAGTCTAAAAGTGAAACGGCACCTTTTTGTCATGGGCAAAATGGTGCCATTTCACTTACTTATGGTGTTTATATATATAATTTTAATTATATATATATTAAGCAGGGTGGGGGAAAAGTAGAGCGGGGCTTTGCCCCCTCCGTCCCCAGCTTGAGCGGGACGAAACCCCCACCCCACATGGGCGGGTCAGCAGGGTGCGGAGCCCCGTTGCCCACCCATACTTTTTGCATACCATTTATGTCTTAGTCCAATTTTAACATTTAGTCATCTCTTAGGCCCGAGCTTAGTAACTTGTTAAGACACTATATTCACAATCATCATGGTCATATATTTGTCACATTAAGCAATCAACACAACACAACAATAATCATACAATCTGAAACCCTAAACTGATATTCTTAGCATTTCTCTTGAATTGAACATTAAAAACCTCAACGAATCATAAATCCTAACTTTTAACATGCTAAGTACTCATTCCTAGATGATGAAACACATCACTGAGCAAAAAATTCTTTTTATTCAAAAGGTGAAAATTGAACTACACACAAAACCTAGAAACTGAAATAAATCATCCATGCTCACCATAGTTAAGCCTTAGCTAGGTCTTAGCATCATTTAGATCATATCACACCCAACTTCAAGATTAAGACAAGAAACAAGGTAAGAACCTCAAAGCTTGCATCAAAATCACCTGTTCATAAATATTCATCAAGGACTCAACTCAAACCCTAGTTTCATGGCTCGAAGCTTTGTATTAATGGGAGTTAATACATATATCTAACTCCCATTAACAACAGTTCATCGGTTCCAATCACCAAACCAAGACTTTAGAGCTCTAAAGAATCAATTTATCAAAAGAACTTCATGCTAGCTTTCGGTTTACTAAACCTAGTAGTGCATGCAATCTCTTGAAGTGCTACAAGTTCAATCCAATGGTTGATACACTATTCATGTCAAAACATTGGAATTGAAATCCTCCAAAGAAACCTAAGATTATATGGCATTTCAAAACAAAACTCTAAGACAAGCAATACATGCTAACTGAATGCATCAACTCCAATATCATCAAGATTTTACCATTTAATTTTAAGGAAAATATTCAAACACCCAAGCCATTAAGTCCCTAACTTGAAGTAACACAAAATAGAAGATATGAGGTTAAGAAGAATGTAACACCTTGCACCCCTACGGTTAATAACGACGTCATTTTTAGACATCTCAGGGACCAAAGTGTTACTACTTACCTTAACTTAAAAATTTAAATTTTCTTAAAGATGCGCCAGATACAAAGATTCCTTACAATAAATAAAGTCATTTTGTATTAAAATACTCAAATTATAAATGAGAGTGCATAGAAGTATTTATTAAATTTCTCGAAGTATGTGCTATAAAAATCATAACTTAAAATATCTGTATATGATCTAGGTCAGTGTCACACCTCCTTAGACCAAGTCCCGTCCTGCAGCTCTATCTTCATAAATATTCAGAGCTGGGTGGTTTATAAACCATAAAAAAAAAAAATCTAAAATGAGTCAATGACTCAGTAGAAAACCCACCATTACGTAAACGTACTTTAACATAAGGTTTTTCATCAAAATATTTCATGCTTAGAACTTAAAATCATGATTGTTCATACGTATGCTATGACATGCGTGACCTATCTGAATTAATTGACTTGTCTGACTGATATGAATTATCTGACTATTCTGACTGGCCAACACACTTAACCCTGTGTACAAGCAGACCTGTTCATCCAGGTTGAATTTTTTCCCGCCTCTGGGTTTCAGCCCGAAACAAATCTGGGCTAGTACCCATATAGACAAACCCGGGTACACTCAGTCCAACTCGGTACCCGATTTTTTTTTTTTTGGTTTGAATGTTTTAATTTTTTTTTTGTTCATTTCTAGCAATAAATGGATAGAAACTCAAAAGAAAAATTCATATTATGTCAAATGAATAATCCATATTATGGTTTTTTTTTTTTTTTACTCTCTTCTCCACTTGGCTTTTTATTGGTGGCCAATGAACATGTAGACTTTGATTTAAAAAACTAAATAAATAGAGTTTGAATGTTGCATCAATATTTTTCTTTTCATGAAAAAATATACATAATATTTAGGCTTTGATTTTTTAAAAAAAAGGGTGCCGGGTTCCGGGTTTTTAAAAACCGGTTTCAATCCAGGTTCTGATCCGGGTTTGACCCGAGCTAACCCATTCTGGTTTCCGACACGATTTTGAAACCTGGGTTCCGGTCTGGGTATACTCGGGATCTCGAGCTGGAACCCGGATGAACAGTTTAGCGTGCAAGGTTGTGCACCGATCCCACATCTTGTGGCCAAAAGGGGAACCGCTGATCTAATCTGATAAAAATATTATGGTGGACCATGCTTTAGCTCGTGACTTGAATATCCACCTTGACTGCATTGATACCATATATCTGAATGACTATTTGATTAATCTGATCTTTATCTTATACTTGATGTATAAAAATTTACGTGTTTTATGTACGTGATATGTATGGGATGTATAATACATACATAACTATAACGTGGAGAATGAAACATGATCATAAATTATGATAAATGGCATGCTTGCAGATATCATAACATGCGTGGTACATAAATATTGGCTTTCAAAGAATTGGCTTTAATTAATAATGATATAACTAATTAATATATGTTAATTCTAATTTATGATCAAACTACTTACCTCGTAGTGTTGCTTTTAAATTTTTTCTTTATAGTTCATCACCTATACGAAGTAGTGATGTCACTAACTTTCTAAGAATTCATGCTATAATAATCTATCTAATTAAATAGATACTATGGAAGTAATTTTTATAACATAAATAAACTTTATTAAATTATGAGATTTAAAACTAAGCCAATATTAAAATAAGCCCATAGTAAGGTAAGCTCAAATCTTAAAATCAATCCACTTCCTATCATGAATTACATGTCAAGGGAAATAACGTGTCACGTGGTTATGCTTTATTAAAATGTTGGATGACATTTAGTGTAATAACTTTAAATCCAACGTGCTTAATTCATGGAAAGGAAAAAACTACTTTGCCCACCAATTCTTACCGCTCTACTCGACCGCTTGGGAAAAAAAATTTATTTTTATTTGAACTTAATGATTAAGGAAGTAATTTTAAGTGCATTGGTGTATTTTTTTTTATTTTTTAAAAATATCTAAATATATTAAAAAAATGTGAATAGAAAAATGACAAAAAAAAAAAAAAAAATTGCAAAAGCAACTAGCTAGCGATCAAAGTGAGCAGGCTACTCTAAGCGGCAGAGTAGCCCGACTCTTATGAAAATAGCCAAGGCAAATTTCAACTTGAAACAATAAAGTATGGAAAAAGCTACTCGTCCCGCTGGTCTATCACTAGTGGCTTTCGTTGGAATTGTTTTTTATTTATTTTTTACTTTGTGATTAAGTAAGTATTTTTTAGTAATATTGTGAATTTTTTTATTTTTTTAAAAATTTAAAAGTATTAAAGGTTGTATGTAAAAAAACAAATATACAAAATATACTAGCAAGAGCCCCCAACAAGAACTCCCAACGATGATTGTAGAGCCACCCAACAGGTATTGAGTGAAGGAAGAGAAAGGGCATCACGGTAATTGAGCTTTCATTTTTCTTTTTATGTTGTACGAAAGAGTTGCCGACAATCGCATTGGGAAGGACAACCACCATTTAACACATCTATTTCTTGTGTAAGGTGTCTGATGTTAAAAGAAAATAGAGTACTGTTATATATAGTTGTAGAGTGCGTAAGCGTCGCATAATTTTTTTTTTAAAAGAGTGAGGTTTACTATTAAAAAAGTGTGATGTTTACTATTAAAAAATTCTAATTTTTTTCATGTGGGTCTCATATTTACTTACCTTTTACAAATGAATTGTGTGGCGCTTGTGCACTCTACGATTGCAAATATCATTTCTCAAAAAAATAATAGAGAAGGAAACATAGAGGTGTTCGGTTACGGGAGAAAAATCGACTGAAAGCTCGCCGAGAGGAGATCATGCGACAAGCTAGGCGCTGGCTAGAGAGGAATAGATTAACTAAAAGCTTGAGAGAAAAAAAACGTGAGAGAGAAGGAGAAAGAAATCATGAGGAATATTGTGAAAGGAAGGAGGTAGTCGACTATTGGTGTGGTGAACGTGGGACACACACAGTGTTAGACTGGGTATTTTGCATTCGACCGCTGCACATATGGAGGTTTATCATTTGTCAAAATAATGCAAGGAATGGAAGATATTTATAAAGAAATTTGGGAAAGGGTGCCGACAAGTTCGAGTTAGACTCGATTAATACATGTAGTAACATTAATTTGCTGAAAACTCGATCACATCGTTCAAGAAGAAAGTTTGAATTTAAAAACATGATGTAGCAGTTCTTCAATGTAGGATTGACAGTGACTAAGACTGCATCGATGACTTCAATTAGTGATTATTTTAAATTGAAATAAATTTCTAACGGTCGATCTACAAATTCCAAAAAGAGTCAATAAATAATAAATGAGATTTAAGCTAATTATTGAGCCTAATTAAAACTCCTAATCAACCTCAATAATTTATTGCTCTTGAGCTTATCCAATATATCTCATTAAATATAATTTAGGCTCAATAAAAATCATCAATATTTCGGCTTTAGAATTATTGGGTTGGGACGTTACAAAGAATGATCTTACCAAGCCAATCGCCAAGAGGAAATGCCTAGATTCTCCTTGCTTCTCTGTCACTCTCGGTTTGCTCTCAAAATGCTAAGTGAGATATGTGAACTTGTGTGCAAGTGAGGTAGGTAGGGTTCAAGTGGCGTGGGAAATAAAATTGGTGTAAGAGGAGGGGTAGCTTGAATTGATCATGGCATGGGATAGAGGTGATGGGAAGGTGGCTTGTTCAAGTGAGCAAAATCTTTGGTGGTTGAGGCTTTGATGTTGGTCGATTGAGTGGGGATGAGAGTGGGTAGTTCGTTTGAGTATGAGGGAAGCTTTTGGGGGCAGACATGGGGGTACAAGGCAGGGCATGGGGTTTGGGTTTGTGGTACTATGGGGTGTCTTGGTTGCTTGTAAATAGGATTAAGTTAAAAGGGAATGAGAAGGTGCAGAGTGGGTGGAGGGCTAGAGTGGGGTTTCAAGTTCAATTTCAATGCGGTTGGTCTAGGGTGGTACATGGTGTAGGTGAAAAGTAATGTATGTGTAAGAGAGGTACATGGAGGATGTGATGGTTGCTTGTAGAAATTCTTCAAGACTGTAAAGAAATTGCCTAATCTAATGCAGGGCATTTGTATTTACTTATATAGAAAATACAATGTGACATTTTACAGCTAAGATGACAACGAGACAAAGCTATTACATGGAAAGAAAAACTATACATGGAAGTAAAAACAGCTAGTGCTAACGATTAATATAGAATATGCAGGAATCTCGTAGATGAGGAAATCTTGACAATAACAGTGATGATAATCTTTACATTCCCCCTCAAGCTCAAGGCAAAACAAGTCCGACACAAAACTTGTTACGATTTGGTTCAAACTTTGGACCACACAGAGCTTTTGTGAAGATGTCAGCAATTTGTTCTTGACCAGAGATGTGAGCTAAAGAAATTTTACCACTTGCAAGTTGCTCTCGGACAAAATGAACATCTATCTCAATGTGTTTTGTACAGTGGTGAAAAATTGGGTTTTTAGCCATATTTATGGTACTGATATTATCAGAATACAAGGTGGGTGCAAGTATGGTGTAACCGAGATTAGAAAGGAGGTGCATGAACCACATCAATTCAGCTGTTGTGGTGGCTGGAGCTCTATACTTGGCTTTCGCAGTTGCGTGAGAAGCTTTTTTTTTTTTTTTTCTTCCCAAGAAAGTAAATTGTTGCCATGTAAACAACAAAGCCATTCGTACAGCGGCGGTCAGCTTTGGACCCAGCCCAATCAACATAACAAATCTTTGTAAGGCAGAAATCGGTGACTTGGTGAAGTGAAGACCAAGATGAAGTGTTCATGTTTGACAGCAAGCATGTGAAGATCGCTTGGACGTTACATGAATTTACAGAAAAAGTGGACAACATATGGAATGTCTGGTCACGTTAAGGTGAGATATTGGAGTGTCCCAACCATTTGTCTGGAAAGAGTGGAATCAAATAAGGGAATATCATCTGTAGCAGAGAGTTGACAGCCAGATACCAGAGGCATGGAGACAGCCTTTGCACCATCAAAGCCAAAACACTGAAGGATAGACATAAGGTACCGAGTTTGAGTGAGAGTTATTTCAGATTCACCACGAGCAACTTGTAGACCCAAAAAATAGGGCAACTCACCAAGGTCTTTCATATGAAAGACAATTGAGAGATGCTTGATATCATCAACGTAAATGAGAAGCATTCTTACCGGCAACTCACCAACCATGAGAGAGAGCCAAAGTGAGGACTAAACAAATAATAAAAGGTTTAACTACTGGACTAAACATTTCATCATAGTCAAAACCAGGAATTTGTGTGAAGCCACGAGCAACAAGGCGAGCCTTATACCTCTTAATGGAGCCATCAACTCTATTTTAACCTTGAAAATCCACTTGCAAGTTACAATATTCATATCAGGCAGATGATGAACCAAGGTCCACGTACGGTTTGCATGAAGAGCTTCCAGCTCATCTTGTATGGCTTGTTTCCAATTGGGGTCCTTTAGTGCTTGTTTGTATGATCTTGGTCCTTTGGCTGAGCTGCAAAATCAGCAACAAAACAAAGTGGAAGAGGATGTGGAGTTGAAAGTAAAACTTTAGGACATCTTGTGCCATCCTGGGTCCTTGTAATCATTGGATGAGTGCGAACTTGAGCAACATTTTCTGCTCGAGCAAGAGTGTTGGTTGGTGGAGAGGGAGACTGGATCTTAGATGAGTGTTGGGAGGAGGAGCTCAAATTAACTGATGAATTTTGGACAGAAGGCAGTGTGCTGGGAGAGTTGATGTTATGAGCAACAACATGCTACAGAGACTTTGGAAGAGATCGTAAGTGAAACATCTGTAAATTCTTTGAAAGAGAATCCTAACTATGAGCAAAAAGAAAGGTTAACACATCAAAAAGCACATGACGTGATATGTATACCCTCCCTGTTGACAAATTTAAGCACCGATAACCTTTATACTGAAGTGAATAGCTAAGAAAAATGCATCTGGTGGATTTGTACTTCAATTTATTTTGACCAAATGGTTGCAAATAGGGATAACATGCCCAATTGAATACTCTCAATTGATTGTATGTAGGGAGAGTACCAAAGACCATTTCATAAGGGGAAGTGAAGTGGGTAGTCGATTTATAAGAAAAGCTATAGTGGTGAAAGCAGCATACCATAACTTGGATGGGACAAAGGCATGTGCAACTAGAGTTAAGCCTGTTTCAACAATTTGTCGATGTTTTCATTCAGCTAAGCCATTTTGCTCTGGGGTGCTGGGACAAGACACGCGATGAAGAATTCCTTTGGAGACAAAATGAGTTTTTAAAACTTGATTTACAAATTCCCCTCCTCCATAACTTTGGACTATCTTGACACTTTTGTTAAATTGATTCTCCATTAATTTCAGAAAAGTTGGGAAGATAGTGGCTACATTAGATTTTCGGACTTTAGGATATAACCAAACTGTAACATATGGATCACAAAATAATAATAATAATAATAAATATATATATATAAATAAAACAATAAAATAATTTGATTTTAGTCTAGTGATTATTTAATTATTAAACACTTTATTTTCTAATAGTGTTATTATTAATTGATAAATGTAGTAAAATTCGGATTGGAATGTTCTTCTTTTAAATCATCAGTTTATTTCTTTTACAAAGTTTCAAATCCTACTCCGTTGACTGAGTCCCTGTCGAAGGAAACTCTTGATCTTCATATAGAGTTCTTCCGCTTATTAGAACCTTAGCCTCTGACCAAGTTTCATCCTCCAGTGATCGACTTCGAGTTGAACTCGTCCAACCATTTCTTCCGTCTATATATATCCCTTCTCCTTTCAAAATTGGAAACACAACATTGTAGTCTTTCCTTGCCTCAACCCAAGTTGCACCTCAAGCCAACATTCCCTACACATACAACCACTCCACCGTCGAGAGATCAATCTCCTATCTCGATTAGCCTCTTCTCTATCGCCCACATATTTCTATGCTTCTCATTTTTCTTCGTTCCTCCAGATGAGGCTTGTTTCTCTACAAAATAAAATGTTTCCTTAAGGCTTTTAGCCTTTGTCAGTTATACTCATTGGTAGCTTTTTAGTATTTACAGAAATTGCCACTAAAAGCTTGTTGTGTAACCCTCCTGTAAAAGCAACTTTTTAATTTTTTTTTTACCAAAAATGACCATAATCCTTTTTGGAATGGGTTGACTCGCATGAGCCGTGTTTTAATTGGGTTATTTAAGTCAGCCACCTCTTATTTTAATTATTTAGTTGGGCTTAACTAATATTATATGGATTTATGATGCTTTAGGTCCACGAAAGATTTAACTCTTTTAGAATTTAAAATGAGAAGACTTAGATTATTTGGAAAAACAGGTCACTTAGTATTTTAGAGCTAAATTTCTTAATATGTATTTAATTAGAAATTTACATAAGTCGCATATTTTATATGTATTCAGTTTCGATCCAGAAATATTGGATTTAGCTCTACGAGGTATGTACCTTGATCATAAATTAGGATTAGCATACGTTAGCTAGTTATATATATTATTATTAAAGCCAGTTCTTTCGAAGTCAGCGTTTAGATACCACACATGTCATGATACTTGCAAGTACGTTATTCATCATATTTCATTCCGCATATTATAGTTATCTATGTATTAGGCATCTCATGCATCTCACATTGCATAAGACACGTAAGCTAATCTTAAGTTCAAGTACAAGATAAAATAAGATCAGTTAATAAGATGATCACTCAGATGCATGGTACCAATGCGATTTCAGGGTGAATGTGCAAGCTACGGACTCAAGTGTGGTCCATCGTAATACGCCAGAGTATTGCACAATTGGCCTCCTTTGATACAGCAAGGGAAATTACTGCACAACCTTGCACACAGTGTTAAGTGTGTTGGTCAGCCAGATAAGTCAGTCATATGAATAGTATAAGCATCAACATGAATTATCATGATTTTAAGTTCTCAGCATAAAATATTTTATGAAAAATCTTATGTTAAGTATGTTTACATTATGATGGATTTTTTCTGAGTCATCAACTCATTTTAGTTTCTTTTATGTTTTTAAATCACCCCAAGTAAGAATGATGATGAGAACGAGCAGACAGGCTAAGCTTAGATGAAGCAATTGATTAAATTTCAGACTTTGTAGAATAAATTTGTTTTTATGACATACATTTTATTCAGTTTATTTTATTTAATATTGTTCGGAGACATGTTTTTATTAAATAAATATAAATTTTTATTTTATTAGAAAAATGAGATCTTTTGCCAGGATATTTTTATGAAAACACGGAACATCTCCATCTCTACAGGAAGGGGGTGTTACACAAACATACCTTGAATATTCATCAATAATAACAAGATAAAAAAGTTGGTTATCATAAGAAGAAATTGGGGCCAGTCCCCATACATCTGTATGAATTGTATGTAAGAAAGTAGAGGCATAAACTGTCTGAGAAGAAAAATGAAGCTTCTTTGATTTTCCTAAAGAACAACTTTCACAAAATTCAAGTGTCTTATTCGAAATAGGCAAACAAGAAGAGAGGGTTGCTAGTATTTGAGAACTTGGGTGGCCCATACGAGCATGCCACAAAGCTGGCAGAACATTTTGCAGATGTGAATCCAACAAGAGAAAAAAAAAATGCATTGAGGATGGATCGGATATAAGCCATTTATCACTGATCCTTTAAGAAGCAATTGATTCTTCCTTAGGTCCTTGACAATAAAACCCCACGAATAAAACATAAAATAACAGTTATTATCTTTGTAAATTGAGAAACTGAAAGTAGATTTTTTTGAATGGAGGGAACAATGAGAACATTATCCAATTGAAAAGAGGTTTTTCAAAAATTAAATCAACCAATTGCAGAGATTGGAAGGCCAACACTATTGAAAACCATAACTATCTCAGTACCTAAATAAGGGTGAGTACCTTAGGCATCATTGGAGGTAGAGGTTATATGTTGATTTGCTCCCGTATCTGGATACCAAGAAGTCTCATCAACCGTGTCACCCACTTGGAGAGCAAGAAAAGCTTTATACTGCTCAACTTCACCATCAGAAGCACAACAAGCATCTGCTTTATGATTTGGACCCCCACAGCGATAACAGGTGATTCGAGAAGCGTCATTGCGGCTATGGGTAGGAGTGCGAACTCCACGAGAAGGAGGCTGTGGAGAACGACCACCAGAGGAACATCCTTAAGACCATGTATTTGGGCGAGTGTCTTTTGTCTGTTGAGAAGAAGATTGAGAATTGTTGTATCCACGACCACGAGTTTGACATCCCTCTTGAACCACCTCGATTTGTATAAAAATCCATTGCAGGAGAGGCTTCTCTCACAGATGTAATGCGCATCTCGAAGTCACAGAGCTTGCTAATGACACTTTCAAGAGGACGGAAGGTGTCTCGGGCATTGATTGCAGCAACAATGGAATCAAACTCTAATCCTAAGCCACATAGAATACAAATGATGAAGTCATCTTCATCCATCGATTTTCCAGCACCTCGAAGAGAAAGAGCCAAATACTTGGCTTTTTGCAAGTAGTCTTCCAACGAAGACGTTCCTTTGGTGAGTGTTTAAAGCTCACATTTGATCTGTTGAATTCGATCGCGTGTATGGCTCCCATACAATGTCTCTAACACTTCACATGCCTCATGGGAAGATTTATTGTTGATCAACTGGGAAAGAGGTGCATCTTATAGAGAACTATTGAGCTAGCCAAGAATGAGCTGGTCAATGAGCAACCAACGTGCAGCAGCAGGATTCGAATGTGAAGTACCATCCTCACCTAGGATGGTTGCAGGTGGGCAATGTATTTCCTTTTTGACATAGCCAACTAAGCCACGGCCATGCAAGATAGGAATAATTAATAATTGGTGGAGGCAAGCTTGGTAGAGAAATCAGGCAAACTCATGTTTGCAGGGGAAAATTCAAGAGAGGCAGAGTCAATCATAGGTGAGATCGAGGAGGTTGAAGAAGAATCCATTTTCTACAACCTTAGTGGCAGTCTGACACCATGTAAAGAAATGGCCTAATCTAATACAGGGCCTTTGTATTTACTTATATAGAAAATACAATGTGACATTTTACAGCTAAGATGACAACGAGACAAAGCTATACATGGAAAGAAAAACTATACATGGAAGTAAAGTATACATGGGAGTAAAAATACCTGGTGCTAACGATTATTACAAAATATGCAGGAATCTTGTAGAGGAGGAAATCTAGATGATAACAGTGATGATAATCTTTACAGAGACAAGCGGGAATGGAGGGGCAAAACTCGATGGGCATGGAGGGCTTTGTGTGTGGCGGTTTAGGGTTTGAATTTCAAATTAAAAATTTGATCAAGAAGGTACTAGGGGCAAGTGGAAGGGCATGGTGGTGTAAGTGGTATAAGACCTTTGTGAGAAGGCATGGGCCTTGCTTGTTTCACACATAATCTCCTTACACATGTGCACAAGGCTTGACATGTGTAAAGTGAGATAAAAAATGGAGGGTGGTGATGGTACTATGTGTCCATGAGGTTCTCTAGTATTCATAGGCTGACTCGGATGTCCTAAAAGATGATGTGATAGCTGGTTGGTGATGTGGTGCGCTAGACGCCACGTGTCGCTCTCCGATTGGCCCATTTGGCACCCGAAAATCACAAAACTTTTTATTACACCATAAAATCTTATAAATTCATACGAATCTAACAGTGCAAATTATGATCCTAAGTGCCTCAAAAGAATCCAAAAGAAATTTCATTCCCTTAGCAGATCGTAATATGCTATTCTAACAAACTGAAATCTAACTAGTTTTTATTCCATAAACTTCTCTTAAGGTCCCGTTTGAATGTTGAGCTGAGTTGAGTTCTTTATGAATAATAGTGAGTTGAGATGGTGGAGTGAGATTTGTGGAGCCCATCTAAGATGAGTTTAGATGTATTTGAATGTTAATATGAGTTTAGATATTTTTATGGGAAGTTGAAAAAGATTGTGGGTTCCACATGCAAAGAGGCTGAGTTGAGTGATGCTTAATGATTTGGGGGTTGTGTGTTTGGATGTTGGAATAAGTCTAAAATAAAATCCAACTGAGATAAGCTGAGCTCATTTAAGTATCCAAACGAAGTCTAAGTTTTCAGGCATATTGGGTCTTCCTGTCTTCGCACACATTGTTGGAAAGGTCAAATCTGGAATCGTAAGCTAAAAAACAATCTCCCATTTAGGGCATACCACTCTTATCAAAACCATAGCCAGTGCTATCCTTGCATATAACATGGCCTCCGCAAGAACACATGCTCAAAGCTCTAGGCTATGTTTTCTAGAAATAAAACCAAGTAACAATTGAGTCCAATTCACAAAAATATGGTACTATAAGTGCATTTATAAGGAAGGTGGAGGCCTAGGTTTGAGAAGAATGTATGATGTCATTGTCAACAGAGGCTATATCGAAAAATTGTGCCAGCGTTTGAGCACACAAATGTTATTACTCTCAGCTAGATTCAAGTAAAAAAGAGAAAATACTCGAGTAACACAAGAGGTTGTTGCTATAGAATTAGCAATGGTAAAAGAGCTAGCGTATAGGATGGTCCATGGATTCTTAATATCTAAGATTATAGGCAGAATAACAAAATGAACAATAACAATGCCATAAATTGGGTTTCTGAGCTCATCTTGGACAATCCAAGAAGATGAGATTAATATAAGATCAATCAATCATTTGACAAAGGATCATTTGATAATAATCAAAGTTCATCTTCGTTGAGATAATAACTTGAAAAATGGACATGGGCACCCACGGGATTGATAACCAAGATTTAGTAACATTGGACACCAATCACAAAAAGAGTGGCCAACCCTTTAGTCTACCAATATCCACAAGAGACTAAGCTCCTCATTTGTAATCTTTCATTTTTATTATCACCTCTTCATATTATTCTTACTTAAAGTCGAGTGTAGTGAGTATTGTCAATAGTTTGTGTTGCTTGGTTTTCTCATCTTGGGGTAGAAAAGTTAAAATCTAACTAGACCGTGTAATTTGTCTTGAGTTTGAAAGGTCAATATGTAGCAGCACAGTAATTTCAAAGGAATTGTGCCATGATTCAGTGAGAAAAAGTTGATTTTGGTGCAAAGAGTCTATCTAATCAATTGGGCAATATGTAGCTGCATAATAATTTCCAAATAACTGTACCATGATTTAGAGAGAAAACATGCTCTTGGTGCAAAGAGCCCATCTAAGTCGATTGATTTGTCGATTTATGCTCTTCTACTTTTACCTTTCATTGGTTTACATTAGATGCCGAGATAGGGTTTTTGTCTCGAGAGACAATGGTAGTCTCTCAAAACTTTGATGTTGATTTTATTGGCGAAACAAGATTGAAAGGTTTCAAGTTTTTTTAAGCCGTGTGCGCTTAATGTGCGAAACAAGATTGATGGTTATTTTCTTGCTCTATTAGGTTATCCTTAGTAGTGTGTTGGTCAGACTAGCCTTACTTGGAAATTCCGAGTAGGGGTTATCTTCTTGCTATGCTAGGTTATCTCGAGCATTGTTTTGACCAAACTGGCGTTGCTCAATGATTCTGAGCAAGGGTTATTTTCTTGCTCTGCTTGGTTATCAAGAGTAGTATTTTGACCAAATGGCATGCTTGGTGATCCCAAGCAAGAGCTATTTTCTTGCTTTGCTTGGTTATCCTTAGCAATGTGTTGGTCAGACTGGCCTTGTTCAGAGATCCCGAGAAAAAGTTATTTTCTTGCTCTACTTGGTTATTATCCTGAGTAATGTGTTGGCAGAACTGGTCTTGCTTTGTGATCCCAAGTAAGGGTTATTTTCTTATGTTGCACAGTTATCACGAGCAGTATTTTGATTGGACTAGTCGTGCTTGGTCATCTTGAGAAAATGTTATTTTCTTGCTCTATTTGGGTATTCTGAGAAGTGTTTTGGTCAAACTAGCTTTTCTCGAAATAACTTTGCCAATAGATTTCTCAGAAATATAATGTTGTTCAGCCTTGCTCGACAATTGCTCGGTGGTCTTGCATAGATTGACCTTGCTCGATCATTTCAAGAAAGGGTTATTTTTTTATTTTGCTCAGTTATCATGAGCAATGTTTTGACAGGACTGGCCTTACTCGTTGATCTTGAGCAATGATTATTTTTTTAGCTTAGCTCAACTATTACGAGTAGTGTTTTGATCGAACTGGCATGTTTCGTTATCTCGAGCGAAAGTTATTTTTTACTCTACTCGGTTAATACGAGCAATATTTTAACCGAATTTATCTTGCTTGAAATAACTTTGC
Organism: Juglans regia; assembly: GCF_001411555.2. NCBI lineage: Eukaryota > Viridiplantae > Streptophyta > Magnoliopsida > Fagales > Juglandaceae > Juglans > Juglans regia. Next base: position 13,357,145 of record NC_049915.1, on the reverse strand, counting down.
CAATAGGTTGCTCGTGAATAGAAAGTTGCTTGGCCTTGCTCAGTATTCATTAGGACGTCTTGCAAAGATTAATCTTTATCGATGATCTGGAGCAACCGAGTTGCAATAGTATTGCTTGTTGCAACTCAGTTAAAAGTGACGAAAGCAATTAGTTATCAAAATCTAATACTAATATAATTCAATTTTCTTCATATTTAAATAATAAAGTAGTGTCGAATGGACACTTCTCCTGTAGTGCTTGCCTCGGGGACACTTCTCCTGTAGTGCTTGCCTTGGGGTAAACACTGTTACGCTTTTGGATGCTAGCCTCGGGTTGCGAACACTCTTTACTCGCCCTAGTGTGTGCACTCGATGCACAATCATTCATAAAAATATTTTTTTTATATTTGTTTTTAGATTTAAAAATATGATGATTATTCATATATAATTTTATTTGGAAAAAAATAGCAATTCTTATTTTTAGATTTCAACTTTTGCATTATTTCATAATTGGTTTTGAATTTATCATATCCACTTCTTTATTTTCTATGGTAACAGATTTTAGATTGATCTATTTATAATGCATTTATTTTAATTTTTATTTATAAAAAATTATTATCATTATGTTGTACATGTTTAATTGGTCTTATAACAAGTGGAACAATGCATATTTTTCCATATAAAAAAAAGTTGATGGGAAATCAATTTTTTTGTTTTATTTAAATTAAAATATATAATATGATTAATTCAATATACTACAAGTACAAACTTATACTTGAATTTTTATGTTTTTATAAATCAAAATCTTAAATTTTCAATTTTTATAAAATGAGATTTACTATGCATCAGCCACTATTCACTCTCACACCCCACACCTATATTTTTTTCATAGGGTGTAGGATGGTGAATAGTGGGTGATGAAAAATTTTTTCTTATTAAATATTTAGCTTAATTATACAAAACTACCCCTTTCAATCATCCGTTAGAAATTGATGTGGCATACTCATGCCTAGGGGTGTAAATTCAAACCGGTAAACCGGTCCGAACCAGACCGGACCGGTTCTTAGAATGTGAAAACCGGTCAATTTTGGTCCAGTTCCGGATTATGAATTTTTTGGACCGGACCAGACCGAATCGGACCGGTTGATAAAAAAAATATAAAAAAAAATATTTTTATATATAAGTTTTATACAAAATATTATATATATATATATATATATTAAATATTAATATATATAAGTTTTATATATAATGTATAATTATAAATTTATACATTAAATGTTAATTTATAATTTCATATATATATATATATTCATATATGAAATAGTTTCATATTATAATTTATAAATTATTACATTAAATGTTAATACAATATATAAGTTTATAAATAATACTAATAGTCTAATATAGACTATAGACTATAGTTATACTTATAATTAATACTAAAAGTTTATAACTAATACTAATATTAAATATATAATTTATAACTAATACTAATATATAACTTATAACTATATACCAATAGTCTTAAAAAAATCAGAAAACAGGACCGGACCGGACCGGACTGGAAACCGGTAAAACTGGAAGTACCGGTTTAGGAAAGTAACCAGTGCGTAATCGGTTTTGAAAAATACAAAACCGGTACATAACGATTCGGTCTTAGATTTTATCCAAAACCGGACTGGATCAGACCGGTTACACCCCTACTCATGCCTTGTGCCAGCCAATCAAAATCTACATGGCTTATACCAACTGACAATACTCGGCTGGTTTTCAAATAAAAAGATTGACGAAAGTATTTCATTACAAAATTTTCAAATTTCAAGTATTAATTTTCCAAAAGTTGATAATCTAGACCACAACCTGTAAAAACGTAAAATGTAATTAACCTATTTTTAACGAAGGTGCAAATCTAATACGAGCATTAGTAGTAAACTCAATAAAATTTGGCTAGAGAATTTATTTTTATAAATTTAGTTAGCCACTTTTTAACAACATCAAATAACAGACTCTTCAAATCTATCACTATTCTATTAAAATATTGATTTTAACATTTTCATTTATTTTAATTCTAATTGTAATTTAAAAATTTATTCGTTATTAAAAAAATACACATTAGTTTTCTAACGTTCATATTATTCCTAACTGATTTAATTTTCTAACAATTTTTTTTACAACGGTCAAACTCTTTCAACTAACATATTTTTTCAACAGTCATATATTCACAACGGATATATTTTTTCTGCAGTATTTTGCACGGGAGGAACAACAGGCAGTGGGAAGAAAATTTTTTATGGTGAAAATAATATTTGGAGCACTAGTAGTTGACTCAACAAAGTTAAAGTTTAGCCAAATCCTCCAATCAGTCTACTCTTGAAGTTTATAGTGGTATCGTGGTTTGCTTTTTGACTTCTAATATTATATATTAAGTATTCAAGTTTATAGTGGTATCCTTACAAAGCATCTGCTACTTCAGAACCATAGTAATGCTACTTAAAGCATCCACTCGAAAAAGTGCCAATCGCAAAGGCATCTTTATTTTATATTTTCTTTCACCTACCTATCTGGTAAACAAGGGAAATGGTAATGTTATTTTCACATGTTTGAAAAATATGATGTTGGATTCTCATCTGTTTAGTTATTCAGATTCTCATTCTTATGTAGAATAAAAATTCTATATACAGTCATTTTTGCGTATTCCTTACACACTCTACTAATATAATTGGCTGCGTCACTTTTTTTAATATAAAATAACGGAAATGTCTAAACGCAGGCATGAGTTGGGCCTCCCCGCGGACGACATCCTATGTGGAAACAAAACGCACAGTTTTGAGTAAATAAAACGGTGCGGTTTGTTTCCACTCTTATGGCTGCCTGCGTGAACCAAAACACGGCGTTTTGGATTTCTTCTACGATCCGTCTCCCTCCCTCCCTCCCACGAACTCTCTACTCTCCTAGGGCGATTTCGAATCCCTCTTCCTTTCGTTGCCCATACTCATCGAATCTCCTCTTCGTTTCTCAAATTTTTTTCCCCTTTCTTATTCTTCGTTTCCCCTTTCTTCCCCTAACGAGTCCCTACCCGATCTCGCTCCCAAAGATAAACCTAACCCTAACGCACCTGTGCGACGCCGAGGAAGATTCACGCTCCAGCGATCCACCAAGCGGCGCCATCCGAGGTTACTTTCATTTCTCCTTATGATTTCGTGGTGCTTTATAAGTTCTAATTGTTGTTTCGCTGTTAGCCCTGAATCATTGTATGTATTTTATAGTATATTGTATGTGTTTTTATAGTATAAGTTCTAATTGTTGTTTCGCTGTTAGCTATTTATTTTGGATATAAGGAGATTATTGAGCCTGTACTTCTGCTAGCAACAAGGCAGGCGTAGATTGGTATGAATAGCTATTTATTTTGGATTGAAGTGGGTTCCTGATTAGTTTGATTCGAGGGAGATTGGGTTTCCTAAATGGTTGGTTCCATTTAATTAGTTTGCATTCCACGTCTTACATACAGGCATGAACATCATATTATAGGAAACAGAAAGCAAAATTACTTGCCAATGTATATGTACATCATGTAGTAACAAAAGCAGGATGGGCATTCCATCAACCATCACCCTGTATTTTCCCTGACTATCCATTTCATTCTTCTTTTTCATATATAATGGAAATATATCCACCAAGCGGCGCCATCCGAGGTTACTTTCGCTTCTCCTTATGATTTCGTGGTGCTTAGAGTCCTGCTACCCAGCAGTTTGGGCGTTGTTTAAATAGTTGATTATTTTTTCTTATACTAATTTTCTTATACTAATTGATATAATTAGTTGTTCTTGTATGCATGCTTATGATGTTCATGATCTTATTTATGAGTATTATATCATGATCATGTGGATGTACGTACGTTGAGAGATTGATTTGCTCATCATGTTTCGAAATTAGATGATGAAGAAATTTGAAACTATATTCTTATTTCTTCTTCTTTTTCTGGTTCAGATTTTCAACTTTATTCTTAAATAGATTTATAGATTTTGTTCTTATTTTATTTTGTGGTGTACATGATCAAGACATACAAATTATACAAATTAATTAAGCAAATAGCTAAATTAGGTCTAAAGATGAGGCCAATTACTTCCAAACACCTTAAAGTCTTGTGGGAGATTCCCTTCATACATGATAGCAATTTCCATTGGGGTGACAAGAATCTAGCTTGCAAGAGTGGAGTACTATCTTTTCCATTTTGTACAAAGGTGGATGCAACTACTCATGTTGTTGATAAATAATACAATATATATATATATATATATATATATATATATTTATATATATGTAGTTGCTTATACAGAATAGAAAGAATATAATCACCATGAAAGAATTCAATGATACAGAACTGAATGGGAACTTGCTTAAAACTCTCTCTCTCTCTCTCTCTCTCTCTCTCTCTCTCTCTCTCTCTCTCTCTCTCTCTCTCTCTCTCTCTAGGTCCACCCTAATCCTATTTAACTTGATGATAATTATTTCTTATACTAATTTCATGATTATTTTTTATGGTCATATGTATGATTATTTTTTTTGTATACTAATTTCAAGTTTAAATAGTTGATAAATTCAGCCCATTTTATATAAGTATAAGAATGAAGATTTTGATGTTATTGAAGCAAGGACCATTATTTGATAAGAATGAAGATTTTGATGAGGCCATTTTATATAGTTGATAAATTCAGACCATTATTTGATGAATATCATCAAATTGCTTCTTTAGCAAGGACTTCTATAAATTTACATTATGAAGCACAAGATGTTTCTAATAGTACGCTGTAGAATTGTAAGAAGAGACTTAAAAGGTTTCAGCACTCCTCTTTGCAAACATAAGTGTCAAGAACACAGGAACCATAGCAGCACACAAATGCTTGAGCGTGTGCCCACTGACAATATGATGAGTCCATTCGTAAATCACTTTATCCGCTGCTTCTTCCACTTTAGCTAGGAGATAAAATCCTGTGTTTAACAACTTAGTGTCATGCTCGGCATGGCATAAGCAGGGACATGTTTTAGGCACATAAAAAAGGGAAACTTGGAAAATCACAAACCTGCAGCCCAAAGCCAGTATGCAGAATGTGTGTACAAGTTTTGCCTTCTCACCTGATCCAAATAAATGGTATTGCATTTCAACTTCTCATGGATTTTGCAAATACATTCGATCAATAACATACAAATATACCCTTTCTGCTAAACTGTGACTAACATGAGCCAAGTGTGATATGCTAAACTGTGACTAACATGAATGACTTCCTCTTGTTTTTCCTCTTCATCCTTGCTGCTCTTTTTCTTCCATTTCCCTATGCTCTGCAAACATCGATTTATGTGTTATAAACTCAACTCTGCCATAGTTATCTTTTTTGCAACTCAACTCGATTTAGAAAGAAACTCACATTCTTTTTTAAAAACAAATGTTTCTTCTGCAGATTTTAGTGTTCTAATTTATCAATCTCTGTGCTGGTTGGTTGTGTATGTTTTAAGTGTTTCAGTCAAGTAAATTATTGAGGGTTTTCCATGTGGAAAGTGTCAAAAACTGGGTCAGGTGCATGCATGAAACAAATCCATGCAGAATGATGCCCTAAAAGCACGTGTACACATGCAATTAATTAAGAGCCTGGTTCTGCAATATTAATAATACAGACTAATGACTTCCTCTTGTTTTTCCTCTTCATCCTTACTGCTCTTTTTCTTCCATTTCCCTATGCTCTGTAAATTATTGAGCTGCTTGTTGACAGCTCCAGTACTTTCCTCTTCTTGCTTTCCTGGAAAACGTCATTTCTGTATCTTCAGGTATGAAGGCTTGGCAATTCATTTTGGCAATTCATTTTGGCATTTGAGGTGTGAAAGATTCTTGTCTGTCTGATTTTTTTTTTTAAAGATAGCACTAGAAATTGCTCTTAGTTAAACATGGGGCTAAGTCTCCAAGGCCTAGTTAAGTTGATGTGGTGTTAATGTTATCAAATGGGTTAAGAGAACATGTTCAAAATCCAAAAACTGATTCATATCAGTATAGTGCTACATAATAGTATATTTTCATGTAAAACACATATGAAGTCTCACAGTGACATATTTCACATCTCTTTCAGATTTAGAATGTCGTCATCAGTTGATTCAACATCGTTGCTTAATCGTACATCGAGTAACGTCCCAATGTGTAGTTGTGGGAATCAAGCTGTACTTAGAATATCAAATACTCGAAGAAATCCAAGGCGACCTTTCTTTGGGTGTCCACTCTACAACAAAGAGGTAGACGCAATTAATAGTAGTTGCAAGTTTATGTTTTCATATTACTATAATAATGACAAAAATTTTGACCTCAAGTTGTCTGCACTATTTATTTATAATCAGGGGTTACCACAGTGCAACTTTTTCAAGTGGTCTGATAGTAGTGAATACAAAGAGCAAGCCCTTGTAAAGAGAGAAGCAGAAGTATTAGAGAAAGAGGAAGAACTTAAAAAGAGAGAAGCAGAAGTATTAAGGCAAGATGAAGAACTTAAAAAGAGAGAAGCAGAAGTATTAAGGCAAGATGAAGAACTTAAAAAAAGAGAAGCAGAGTTCGACAAGAGGGAGTTGGCACTCCATAATGATCACGCCCAATTTCGCAGTCAAGAAGCCGACATGCTACATGCACGCAAACTATTTCTTGTACTTTGGCTAATAGCCATAGTTATTTACTTATATTTGATACTGTCACTGCGTTGACGAGTTTGTATTTGTATTTTATAGAAATTTATCGTTTGTAAGTCGAGACTTTCAAATTATGTATTTGAGACGTTATTCTGATTTGTATAAAATCTTCATTCCTAAGACTTTATTTTGTCTGAACATGTCAGGAGTGGTTTAAAAAATTAGACATATGCGTGAAAATATTTGACAGGACTAAAGTACAGGTTTATTGAGTTACTTTTTTCCATGTGGACATAAGAGGTAATATCAAACACAATATAATCTCAACTCATAACCAATCAAACATTCACATTCAATCAAAACCACATAAATTGAGTACTTGGATAGAAACTCAAATTTACATATATAGCGTACTTGGATACAAAATGTGCAAAGCGTGACCTCAAATACTACACCACATATACAAAACGTACACTTTCACTACTAATACATAACATACTCCAATATACCAACACCAACACTCAAATTCCATCAAAATCACCCCTAACACACACATGCCAACAAACCCACAAACAACCCAAATTCCATCAACACTCAAGCCAAGTAAACATAATGGATCTCTAAAATCTTGCTACTAGAAACTGCAGGGTTGCGTTCCAAATTCCGTCTCCGGCTGCGTTCCATCCATTCCTAGTTGTATCTGTGAACATAATAGCAAACAAAATAAGACCCACATAATAAAAACCACTAACTATACAAAAAAATGACCTCAAGAAGAAAGTGTACACTTTCTTGTGTCCCCATCACTGGATGTTGTCCACTTTCTTCATTGACCATTATGGGAGTTTGTACATTTTCTTCCATCCTCATTTCCGATAGGCCGAGTTGGTTTTCAGTGCTTTCCAATGGTTCGGTGTCCAATCTACGCCTCTGACATGCATGTAGAAAATAAATAAAGTTCAGAAGTAAGTAGAAGTAACATTAGGTAATAATGATAATAAATATGTAATAATGACAATAAATATGCTCCTACCACAGTGCAACTTTGTCCTTTATCTTTTCTCTTATTTGCAGTCTTAGTTTTAATTTTCTTCACTCTTTCCTCCATCTTGGACATCCTCCTCTTACACGGGGGTCTTCCCTTGCCTCTGACAACATGGGGACTTAGCACCTTCTTGGAACTTCCTTCTGTGAATGCATTCACGGTACTTCCTCCAACATTGGAATCCGTGTTGGAGGGCTTCGATGTGCGCCAAACCTCATTCATTGCATACAAGTTTGAAATCATTTCCTCAGTATGCCTATCGCACGAAACTGCATTTGTTATTACCTCATTGAAAGTTCTCAAAATACGTTTATACCTAACAGTTTCAGGTCTCTGATCAACAGCGTCATAACTGGTCGGAATAATAGTAAGCCCGTTTTATGTCTTTCCACCACCGGTCTAATATGTACTTCTCTGGCAACTCACGGACTTTCTTAGCTGAAAAGATTGCAAGAATATGTCTACATATTACCCCTCGCATCTCAAACAACCCACAAACACACTTCGCCTCACACTCGGCCTCATTAAAGTAAAGAGTATACGTAACCTCCTTGATGAAATCTTCAGCCTTTACTTGATCATCGACCGAGTAAATTGCAATTACTCCCTCCATTTTCTCGAAACGACAATGACAATATATCATTCCCATTATCTCTTGTTGAACCTCCTTAAATTTTGCAGAGGTGTAGACATTTTGAAACTTCTTCTCAAGAGCCAAGTGTGATATGCAAGGAATGGTGAAGTTAAATGAATTGAAGTCAGCTTGGTTTTCGTTCTCAACTTTTTTCTTGAGAGCATTGTCGAACTGATCAACAAACTCTTTAAGGTTTGTTCTGGCATGCACGTAGCCATCGAAGAAAGCATTCATGCTCTCACTGCGTTGAGTTGTACTCATTCCAGCCCAGAACGAGTTCTTTAAATATACCGGCACCCAAAACTCTTTTTCTGCATATAAGCTTTGCAACCATGCATTTTCATGCAAGTTGAAAGTATCATTGAGGCTTTTCCAAGAATTCTCAAACTCCTCAATTGTAAGGGAGTCATATACACAAGATAGCAACTTACTTTTCAGGCCACATTTGTATTGACCATGTGAACCAAGTTTCTCAGGGACCTTTCGCAATATGTGCCACAAGCAATATCTATGCCGCGTGTGCGGGAAGACAATGGCGATCGCATTTTTCATTGCGCGATCTTGATCTGTAATAATAGCATTCGGCGCTTTTCCATCCATGCAATCAAGCCAAGTTTTAAATAACCAAATAAACGATTCTGTATCCTCACTTGAAATAAGGCCTGCACCCAAAAGGATTGACTGTCCATGATGGTTTACACCCACAAAAGGTGCAAATGGCATTCCATACCTATTTGTCAAGTATGTGGTATCGAATGTTACCACATCTCCAAAATAGTTGTATGCCCCTCTACTACGGGCGTCTGCCCAAAACACACTTTTCAGTCTATCATCATCATCTAATTCCATGAGGCTGAAAAAACCATCATTCTTGTTTTACATCCTTCTAAAATACTCAAACAGCGCTTGAGCACCACCTTTACCAAGACGCAGGTGTCGTGCCTTGTCAATATAGTTACGACAATCTTTTTCTCCAAATGGTACGTTCTCATACCCACCCGCTTCAGTCACAAGAGCATGGAAACTCTTATTCATCCGTATGCCAGCCTCATCATTAGTATCCAACACCCTCCTAACAGACTCGTTAACTTCTCTGTTGCATCTGAAAAACCTAGCTTTTCTTGGACTGAGCCCATGATTGTGTGTGTTAAATACGGATGTAACACACAGCTTCCCATCCTTTAACATGACATTCATCCTTACCTTGCAGTCTGTCTTGCTTGTTGGCCGAGGCTTGGAGACGTTTGACAACCTATTTCGTGCCTTGCCACCCCGAGCACATCCCACAGTGACATATTTCACAGTCCCATCTTTCTCTCTTTTACTCCTTTGTGTCATTATCGGAAAACCACATTGCTTTCCGTATTGTTTATAGTAATTCATTAACTCATCCTCCGACTCGAAGTGCATCCCTGGCTTTGGCTCCTCAGTGATATCATCCCCATCAATGCCAGCCTCTTTGGTATCAACCGTATTACCCAAAGAGGCAGTAGATTGCGCTTCAACCTCTATCGAGTCTAATGTGGCCTCACTAATTTCTTCAACAGAGTTACTTTGCTGCACTTTATTTTCCTGTAAAATAGAAGAAAAAAGTATTATATGTAAAAATATGTTATGGATATATATACAAGACAGACAGTGCATGTGGAGAATCTAAGACATCACCTCACTGCCACATGGATATGGGTTGGTAGAAGTTGGAGGAATAAATGTTGGTAAAGCCGAACAAGAGCTAGCAGCGACACTAGCGCTGGTTTGTACACTAGAACTGACAGCTACACTAGAGCTGACACTACTTGCGGAGCTAGACATGGGAGCGGAAGTAGAGATCCATGGGTGTTGCTATAGTTTTCGGAAAAAAAAAATGTAAACATAAATAGTTAGACCAATATTCAAGTCTAACATTAACTACAATAAATACTCTAAAAAATGATCACCTGGTTGCTCCATTGATATGGGTAGGCAGTTGGAGGAGGTCCCATCATTGGTATGGAGGAACTATACAAGGCAGCAGTGCTTGACGCGGGAGCGGAACTACTCAAGATAGCAGTACTTGACGCGGTAGCTGAGGTAGTGTTCCATTGGTGTTGCTGCAGTTTTCCATAAAAAAATTAAAGATAAATAATTAGACGAAATATTCAAGTTCAGAAAATTAAAGCACACTGACTGTAATAAATATTCCAAGACATTATCACCTGGTTGCTCCATGGATATGGGTAGGCAGTTGGAGGAGGTCCCATCATTGGTATGGCGGCACTTGACGTGGCAGCTACAGTAGAGCTCCATGGGTCTTGCTGCAGTTCTCCCAAAGATAATTAAAAATAAATAATTAGACCAAATATAAAAGTTCATAACATAAAACCCATAAACTACTTTACCATCCAAAGATTACCTGGTTGCTCCATGGATATGGACTGGCACTTGGAAGAGGCACAAAAGGTGGTAACCACGCATGAGGCACTGGACCGTAGTAACTTGGCATGTAATTTGGATGTAGTGGTCTTGATATGTCCTAACATATAGCAACATAATGTTAATCAACCCAAGTGGACAATGACTACAAATAAAATAAACACATGACAACTGTTGAAAGATGTTTACAATACCTGCGTTGATGGATTGGTGATAGGAGTTGTTATGCGGGATGCATCTTCTATTTCTTTCTCCATTTACCTCAACAATGAAACCAAGTGGGTCTTACTTTCAGTTCCTGTTTTACAAGTTCTATCACTATGAATGTTGTATTAATTATGGAGATCAGTACTATCAAGTTTGATTAAAAAAAGAGATATATTTAATAGCAAGACAGTGCGTATCAATAGCCCCAGTGGCTTTCTTCTTTAATATGAATCTCAAATCTTGCAATACCTTGTTCCTGTAAATGATTAAAAAAATGAAAAAGAAAAAAGGTCGACTAGCACTACGGTATGAGTTGATCGAATATGTCAAATAAATCTGAATATTTGATATGAGTTGATCGACACCACTCATTTCTACTCACCTCAAATTCATACATGATGTCAAACTGGACTATGAAAAAAATGCATGCATAATTGCACTTCCAAGTATCAAAGATCCCTATTTAGGTCATTAATTTTCAACATTAATCATTCACGTAGTGTACAAACAATGTGGCCAAAACTGCTACAGGAATTGCCTCAAACGACAATTTGCAAACGCCTACCCTTCTTCTCTTATGGACCCAAAATCACACTAAATGCAGCAACTTGTACACATGCACATTCTACAAAACTGCTTCAACTACCGACAGATAGCAAAATAAGATGAAATCTCAAGAAAACAAGATGAAATCTCAGCAAAACAAGATGAAATCTCAAGAAAACAAGATGAAATCTCAGCAAAACAAGATGAAATCTCAGCAAAACAAGATGGAATCTCAAGAAAACAAGATGAAATCTCAGCAAAACAATAACAATAAAAATTCGAACCAAGTTGAAAAAAAAAAAAAAAAAAAGGGTTCTTACTTTGACAATGAAATCTCAGCTTGTTCTATTCGAAATCTCCCACTTGTTCTGTTCGAAATTTATGGCTTTGAAAATGAGAAAATAAAAGTTCTGCAGCCCGCTTGACCTCTTCGAACTCTTCCTTTTGTTTCTGTTCTCCCGCTTTCTTCTGTCCTGTTTTGCCTTTTTTTTTTTTAAATTAATTAATTGCTGACGTGGCAAAATGCCACGTCAGTGGAGTCCGCGCGCAGGCACAACGCTGTGCCTGCCTGTAGCAGGACTCTAAAATAACTGTTTTGGCCAATCATATCAGTAGAGTGTACAATAAGTACGCAAAAGTGACTGTTTGTAGCAAAACTCTATTTAAAATATGGGTAAAATATGGCCCCTTTGCCTAATTGGCCCAATCATCATAGGTCATAAACAGTATCCTCTTGGATTGAACGCACGGAATGTTTTCAAAATTCGCAATGTTTGAAAATACCTTTATGTTGGGTGGGCTCCTTCCCAAACACCACAACTTTTCTCTCTAAACCAAGCATCTTTCAGACCGGCTAGAGGGGGTGGGAGCTTCGGCTACTTCCCCCTTCACTCCTTCCCTCCCCCTTTCTGGGATCCTTTGTGTGTATATATATATATATATATATATTTTTTTTTTCAGGCCAAGTAAAGGGAGAATCACCGTTCGTGATCTTCCGGGTCCCTATAGCCAACACCCGCCCCATCAGGAGGTTGCCTAGCCGCTGATCTACATGTCCGCTGAACACAGCCCCAATCGGAGTGGAGCATAGCCTGCACGCGCGGGACGAAAATTCTGGAGCTCGTCGGCGCGTGCCCCTCACGCGCCACCAAGGAGCTCTTTGCTGTTGCAACGCGCAGCAGCTCCCGAACCGGCGACTCTGGATCTTCCAAGACCGACCGTCGGTTTTCCCTTCTGAGGCATTTTTGTGCACTGTTTTTCTATTTTTACACTGTTTTTAATGTAATTTATTTATGCATTGTCTTTATTTTCAAGAAAACAAAAAACCCAAAAATATTTGTCCCTTCGGACTTAGGTCCAAAGGAAGTTGTCCCCCCTCCGCTTAGTCGGTGATGTTGGGGTTTGGTTTCTCCATACCCCGTCCAGTTGGGTATGGAGTTTTGTGTTTGGTTACTGCAAACTCTGTCAGGAACAGAGTTGTGCTATCTCTTAGACTTCGGTCTTTAGAGATAAGCCGTCTGGACTAGATCATGTCAGTCACAATAGTGTACTGGGATTCTACTAACGTTTATAATTGATTTGTTGTTTGAAGTCAAATTGGTATGTCCTCTTTAAATGAATGGAAGGAGATCCGTTATTATAAAAAAAAAAAATTCACAATGTTTGAACACACATTCTTGATCTTGGATGACTACTTACCGCTATTTCTAAAAGTCTCATTGAAGTGATGAATGCTCTATGTGATTACCTAACTATTATTATTGTGTTGGTGAAATGTCAATGACAACATCAATATATTTCTTGCTTTTTTCTTTCTTTTCTTTCCTTTTTTTTTTATTTCTTTACTTATCGCAATATATATGATTGCTTATACTATTTTGAATTCTTAAGTCTAGAAATCTCTATCTTGTAGGAAGAATTGAAAAAGTCCATACCTGATGAGGCTGATATAATGTGTCATTCTCGTCATCTCATCTCTCAATAGTTCAAACCGTTCATTTAAAATCCTCAAATCTCTTATTAGGAAATAGATCCATACACTCACCGTGATGCTACTTCACAAATCTTTTTAAATAACAATGACTTTTTGATGGGTGCCACAAATGAGATTAATGAACAGCAACTCTCTCCACCCCGAATTGAGGTTATTGTGGTTGAACCAAGTAGACGAAAATCACAACGAGGTAATAATTTTAGTAACAAGGAAGATTTGATGCTTGTGGAGGGATGGCTTGAAGTTTCTTTAGATGCGATGCAATGAAAAGATCAAAAGCACATGATGTTATGAAAAAGAATCTATACTTATTTTGATGAAAACAAGAAATTTTATTGTACACGTAACTACACATCTCTAATGAATCAGTGGTCGACGATTCAACAAGCGGTAAATAAGTTGTGTGCTTTCCACCTTTTAAGCTTTTGACTTAATTATGTAAAGTGAGTTTCTTAGTGACCTTCATGGTGCTTTATGCATGTAGGTTGGCAAGACAAATGTCATATACCTAAAATTAGAGAAGAAAACTTTTCACTTTGATCATTATTGGCGCATGTTGAGATTCCATCCAAAGTGGGTGGAACATATGGAAATAGTGAAGCCAAAGAAAAAACCAAGTTCAAATGTTTGACACCAAATTCAGTAAATTTAGGAAAAGATGAGGATTTTCATGCAGCATTTTCAAATTTGGATCGACCAATTGGTCGTAAAGCTAAAAAGGGGAAACGAAAGAGAAAAGAATGAATGGACTCACTCTCTTGTGGTACTAAATGAGATAAAGGAAGATAGAAAGAGTAAACTCGTACTTATGCAAGAAGCACTTGATCATGACAACAAGATGTTATGTCTTAGGGAAGGGGAAGTGAGTCTTAGGCAAGATGAAGTGAGGTCTAGGCAAGATGAAGTGCGTATTCAGAAAGAGAATGTGCTACTTGAGCAAGAGAAAATACGGATTGAAGAAAAGATAGAAGAGAAAAGAGTTATGCGATAAATACAAGTATCATGCCTACAATGCTACAACAATACTATATTCAACGTCAAATGGAAATACTTGCAAGTTATGCTAAGAAAAACTAGCTATCATGTATTTTATGGAGTATTGTTTTATTTGTGGTTTGTTGCATTTTTTAGAATTATGGAGTAGCGTTTATTTGATATTTTGAATCTCGGATTGTATTTGATATTTTAAGGGTCTTTAACTAGTTGTTTATGTTTTATGGAGTAACGTTTATTTGATGTGTTAGGAGAACTTTATATTTGTTGGCTTCTTTAATACAACCATACACCATAAAAATTAATACAATAATAAACATTAATACAACAATAAAACATTAAGAGCACCATTACAACCATAAACATTAATACAACAATAAACATTAATACAACCATAAACTTTAATACAACCATAAAGCATTATGCAGCACTATATTATTGCCATAAGTGCTTGATGAGGTCTGTTTGGAGTGGACAATGCATTTTCTTATCCCTAAGAGCATGATGGCGTTGAATGAACTCGCTACATTCAGGTGTAGGGCCTATAAACACTGGATCGTGTGTGTTTTCTGCCAACTGTTTATATTCGAACTCTTCTTCTCCGTCATCAGCCTGTTCATCTTTAATGATTATATTATGTAAAATCACGCATGCCATCATAATATCGTTGAGTGTTTCAATGTGAAAAAATATTGCAGGTACACGAATTATAGCAAATCATGTTTGAAGCACATCAAAAGCACACCCCACATCCTTCCTTGCGGACTCTTGGGTTGTAACAAAGTATTTTTTTTATATTTCCTTGGGGAGCTGAGAGGGTTTTAATAAATGTTGCCCATTGCGGATAAATGCCATCAGCAAGATAGTACCCCATAGTTATGACCATTAATGGTGTAGGAGTAAGTCGAAGTACGCCCTTGAGTAAGGTTAGGAGATATAAATGATCTATCAAGCACATTTATATCATTATAAGATCCCGGTAATAAAAAAAAAATGTCAAATCCATAGATCGTAAGAAACCACTACTTCTAAAATAATTGTCGATTCATGGATATGACTAGAGTACATACCATGCTAAACAATTGAGCAGTTCTTCCATTTCCAGTGCATACAATTGATGCTCCCTAACATACTTGGAAATCCATGTTTCTCACCAACTATAAGCAACCTAACAATGTCATTATTGTTGGGTTTCCTTAAGTACTCTTTAGAAAAAATTGAAACAACTGCTTTGACAAAATGTTTTAGGCTCTTACTGCAGTAGTCTCTCCAATATTCAAATATTCATCCATAAAATCAGTCATGACACCATACACAAGCATCCTCAGAGCAACTGTTTTTTTAAGGGAAGAAAAACCAAACCTTCCGCTCTATCTCTTATTTGGACAAAATAAAGTTTATGGGATTCTATTGCAGCTTGGATATAAAGAAATAGAGAACGACTAATTTGAAACCTCATTCGAAAGTATTTGTGAGAATAGATTGGAGGATTAGCAAAATAGTCACGTAAAAGATTTTGGTGGGCTTGCAATTGATCACTCCTGATGAATCTATGTGATTATTTAGAAGAATCACGTGAGCTTAATCTTTCTTCTTCCAAAACAAGTGTCTTGCTATCTCAAATTATTCGTCAGAATTTGAATCGATAAGTGTCATTTTGTAAAAAAAACAAACGATTCATTGAGAGAAAATGAAAATAAAAGATTTTACAGAGATACTGAAGTAAATGAAATTGTTGATTAAATGTTATGTTTTATAGTGAAAAATATAACTATTGGAGAAATATAACTATTACAAAATATGTCCATTGGAGAAATATAGCCGTTGCAAAATTATATCCGTTGGAGAAATATAGCTGTTAAAAATATATCTGTTAGAAATATATAACCATTGGAAAAATATGACCGTTGAAAAAAATATAACTGTTGGAAAAATATAGCCGTTAAAAAATATATCGGTTGGAAAAATATGACCGTTAAAAAAATATATCAGTTGAAAGAATATGACCATTGTAAAAGAAGACTGTTAGGAAATTATATCTATTAGGAATAATTTGAACATTAGAAAATTAATGTGTATTTTTTAATAATAAATAAATATTCAAATTACAATTAGAATTAAAATAAATGAAAATGTCAAAATCAATATTTTAATAAAATAATGATAGATTTGTTGAGTCTGTTATTTTATGTTGTTGAAAAGTGACTAGCTAAATTTATAAAAGTGAATTCTCTAGCCAAATGTTGGCCAAACTCTGTTGATTCCACTACTAGTACTCTTAGTCAGCTCAGATTTGGCCAGTAAATAAATCTTGGACTAAAATTACTATTAATTTATTGAGTCCATTATAGTGAATTTTTATACAATCTAGTTAAACTTTGACTAAAATTTAACTAAATTGAATCCCATAATAGTGCTCTTAATAATTTATTTTTTAAAAAACACAGTTTAAAAGCCTTGGTTGAAGACACTTTGTTTCCACATTGATGGTCTAGTATAGGGGTGAAAGGCGGCCAGTCTGGACCTAACTGAAAAAAATAGTGGTTGGTTTCGGTCCAGGGGGTTGAAATTTTCAATCTTTAGTCCAGTCCCGGGGCTGGGGGTTCTCAGAGCAGACTGACCAAATAGGGAAAATGTATTTTAAATTTTTATATATATTATTTTATATAATAATTGTATAATAAATTATGTCATTTTCATATAACAATATAAAACTTTAAATATGTAATTACAAATTTACAAATTAATATTCTATTAATTGTATATTATCAATTAACCTATCACCAATTCACTATTAATTAATTACTAACAGATATATCTATCATCTAATTAAAGTTATTAGATAACTTTTTTGTAAAATATCTAAGTTGTAAGTAAATATAAAACAATTAAAAATAACTAATGTAAATTGTAATTAACTAATGTATGATATCAATTAACTAACCTATCACCAATTTACCATTAACTAATTACTAACATCTACATCTATGACCTAAGTTGCAAGTAAATATAAAACATTTGCGGATGTATGGATAATTAAATTATTTATGCTTATTGATTCATATGCAAAATGTAAAAAGTTGTATATAGCTCATTATGTATTAACTTATAACTATCATAAATTATAATACATTGACATACTCTAAGTTAGTAACAAAGTAACAATTAACATCATCAATATAATTATAACAATTTTAAAATAAATTTATTTTTTTGTAGTAAAATCTAATGTCTATAGACATTTTCTTTTTATCATTATTTTTATTTTCCATTCAAGTTCTTTTTAAGTATTTTTTGACTTAAAATTGAATAAAATGTTAGTGGACTTTCCTTGTTAGGCCGAAAAATATAGGATATAAAGATTGGGCCCTTGGCCCATTTGGTACAAGGTTGGACCGACCGGACTGGACGGTCCCAAATATGGGATTGGACCGACCGATCCTTATGTATATTCGGTTTGATCCAGGGTGGAAAAATCCTGAACTAAATAGGTCCGGTCCAGTCCACAAAATCTCCTTGGGACCTACTGGACTGAATTGAATTCACCCCTAATATAGTACATTTTAATTCTATACGAAAAAGTAAAAAAAAACTTATACCTTGTTTGGATAGTGTGTTAGTGAAATATAAAATAATGTAATAAAAATTATAATGAAATTAACATTCAAACGAAACCAGTTTGGACTGAGACACGAAAATATCGCTCTCTTTAAAAAGATTCAAGCTTTCTGCGGTGTACAAAGTCTCAAATTAACCGGTGCAGCAGAACTCTTCTTGACTTGACTCCTCCAGAATACAACAGTCCAACTGATCGTCGTATAGCCCGAACCAACTATATACAAGAGGTTGAGCTCAAAGCTTTACCAAAAAAACACTTTTCTTTTATCTAGAAATATACTAAAAAATATATACTTTCTAAACTTATTTTTCTTATCTCACTTTTTTTTCAAGTAAAACGCCACCCCCATATCGAAAGACCAGACAAATATATAGACCGGACAAAGAGAGACTCTGGACGTAATGGACATAACGGGAAGAAAAAATAATAGAGCCAACGTCCAAGATTTAATGAGGTCTTAACGATAAAAAACAATAAAGTGAGGGCTTAACGATCTAAAACAAGAAAGAAAAACAGTAAAGTAAACTAAAGACCATTGCAAATGACTCAATTAAGAAAGCCCGTTAACCAACGACTATTAAAACCAATGCAAATAAAAATTATTATTAAAAATACTAAAATTTCACCCACTATTTTTAATAATAATAAAATATATATATAAGAGAGATACTTCTAGATAAAGAATGATTATTATGCATCATAAAGATATGCTTTGCATTTAATCCTCACTTAATGAAATAAAAACATTTACTCTAGAGTCAATAATAGTCTCAGACTTGAACTATGACTGTTTAAGAGAAATAAAGAATTATTACTCACACACAATAACCCAGGTGTTGACGTGCGCTTTATTAGCCAGCACCTTACGACCTTGTGCTAATCCAGATTTTATGAGTGTATTTTAGAATAAACCCAAATCTCATAGAGAGCGGCTCCATTCTCACACTCATATAAGTGAAAACTGTCAAGAGTGCTCCTGTAATTCTTACACCCTACTCATAAGAGTTACAAAATTTCATTAACAGTTTCTCCAAAAACTCACCCTCCACAATATTACAGGATAATGCACCCACATCATAGGAAAGAGAAATAAAATAAATAGTGCATTTCTTATGACCATCATATGATTCTTTTTTTCCATTGAACTCGATTTTCAGGATCTCTGGTCCACAAGTTGGGTATTCTAATATATGGCTCATGAATTTATGGGTTTTAATCACATTCTTCTCGATGTATTCCAGACCATTTTTCTTGTAAAGGCCTTTGTAAATGGATCTGTAAAATTATCACAAGACTTAACATAATCCACGTTAATAACATCATCAGTCAAATAAGATCTCACAGTATTGTGTTTTCTTCTTATGGATCTGGATTTACCATTATAGTAACGGTTTTGTACTCTATTAATAGTAGTAGTACTATCATAATGAATTAAAATTAGTGGAACTAGTTTTTTCCATAAGGAAATCTCATGTAATAAATCTTTCAACCAGTTTGCTTCTTTATTTGCTGAAGCTAAAGCTATAAGCTCAGCTTCCATGGTTGAGTTAGCAATAATCATTTATTTTTTAGACTTCCAACATACAGCACCACCACCCAAGGTAAAAATATAACCAGTAGTTGAAAGAGAATCACCTGACAATGTATTCCAATCAGCATCACAAAAACCTTCAAGTACACCATGATACCTTTTATAAAACAAGCCATAATATTTTATACTGGATAAATATTTCATTATCCGATCCATTGCAAATCAATGGTCTCTTCCAAGCTTGGTAGTAAATTTACTAAATACTCCTATCGCATAACCAATGTTAGGTCTAGTATAATCAGTCGCATAACGTAAACTCTCAATCATGCTAGCATATTTCTCTTGATTAATCATATCATCATCATTTTTAACAGAAAATAAATGAACACTATAATCAAAAGGAGTATCAACATGCTTGCATCCAACATAATTATATTTTTTCAATAATTTTTCTACATAATGGGATTGATCAAGAAAAATACCATCACATGTTTGGTGATTTTCATACCCAAAATAAAATTAGCCTCACCAAGATGTTTTATATCAATACGGTTACTAAGCATGTTTTTTGTTTCATCTATGACATGCAAATTAGAACCAAATATCAATAAATCATAAATATATAGGCTAATAATAACATGTGAATTTTCTCAAGATTTATGATAAATACATTTTTTACTTTCATTTGGCTTATAGCCATTTTCAATCATGCAAGAGTCAAATTTCTCATGCCATTGTTTAGGGGCCTGTTTTAAGCCATATAGAAATTTTGTCAACTTACACTTTTCTTTCTTGGCCAGGCTCTACAAAGCCTTCTGGTTGATCCATATAAATTTCTTCATCTAGGTCCCCATTTAAAATAGTTGTTTTAACATCCATTTGATGAATCCTTAAATTAAAAATTGATGCAATGACAATCAATAATCTAATGGATTTTATTCATGTAACTGGAAAAAAAGTGTCCAAAAAATCAATGTCGACTTTTTGTTTAAAACCTTTTGCAACTAGCCTAGCCTTGAATTTTTCAACTATTTCATTTGGTCTAAATTTTTTTCTAAAGACCTATTTACACCCTATGGATTTGCAATCCAGTAGTAATTCAATTAATTTCCAAGTTTTTTTTAGAAATTAGTGAATCCATCTCATCATCCACAGCCTCTTTCCAAAATACAAAATTAGGTGATGCTAAAACTTCTTATAAATTCTTTGGATTTTCCTCAATATTGTAAATATAATAATCGGGACCAAAATCTTTTTCAATTCTAGCTCTCTTACTCCTTAACTCAAAAATTTCTTCACTTTTTAAAGGAGTAGAAGAACTAGCTTCAGAAAAATTATTTTTTCTAAGTACTTGACCCCACTATTTTTTGATTTGAAAGGAAATTTTTCTTCATGAAAAATTGCATCGTCTGATTCAAAAATAACTTTAGTTCCAATGTCAAAAAATTTAGGTTGTGCTATTTTTTGCATATGCAAGAAAGACATAAATGATAGTTCTAACACCCAATTTGAGCCTTTTAGGATCAATTAGCCTTATAAAAGCCAAACAACCTCAAAATTTTGCTTATACCCTCTCCATAATTCAATAGGTGTATTTTTTGACTTTTTATAAGGCACTCTATTTAAAATATGACAAACAATCAAAACTGTTTTACCACAAAAACTTGAAGGAGCACCTGAATCAATAAGCATAACATTCATCAACTCAATCAACATTCTATTTTTTCTTTACACCGTTAGATGCAAGTAAGTATGATGCAGTAGTTTCATGAATAATTTTCAATGACTGAACAAAAGTATTAAACTCATACTCTCGGCCTCTATCACTTCTAAATCTTTTAATTTTTCTACCAAATTGATTTTCAATTTCATGGAGGAATTCTTTGAATTTTTCAAAAGCATCACTTTTATTTTTTTTAATAAATAAACATATGCATATTTTGAAAAATCATCAATAAAAGTAATAAAATATCTATTTCCTCCACGAGTTAAAATTCCTTCAAATTCATAAAAATCGGTGTGAATTAAATCTAACAATTTGGTATTTTTTTCAACACTTCTATGAGGCCGTTTTGTAATTTTTGCTTGACTACAAACTTCACATTTTTAAAATCCTTTGTCAGTTTGGGAATTAATCCTAAACTACTTATGATAGCAACATATCTACTATTGATATGACATAAACGTGCATGCCAAAAATCTAAAGAAGAAAGCATGTAAATAGAAACATTCAATACTTTATGCTCAACATTTAATTTAAACATATCATTACAAACATAGCCATTGCCCACAAAAACTCAATTTTTCGTTATAACAAAATTATCGGATTCAATAGTTTGTTTGAGACCCGCTTTGTTGAGTAAAAAACTTGACATCAAATTCTTCTTTATATACAATGTATAAAGCATATCTTTAAGCGTCAAAATACACCCAAAGATAAATTTCAGTTCAACCTTGGCACTCCTAACAACCTTGGTTTTACTAGAATCACCAAGTGTAATATCTTTCTCTACTTTAAAAGGAGTATAATTTTTAAACAAACCTTTATCATAACATATATGCCTATTGATACCAGAATCTGCTCACTACCCTTCAACAAATTAAAATGGCTTATTGAGACGTCCACCGCTTTCCGTGCACTTTTCGATTGTAGGTTCCATTTGAATTCTCCTTAAAATTTTTAGTGAAATATACAATAATATAATAAAAATTACAATGAAATTAACATTCAAACGAAACTAGTTTGGACTGAGGTACATAATATCGCTCTCTTTAAGGAGATTCAAGCCCTCTGTAGTATACAAAATCTCAAATTAACTGGTGCAACTAAACTCTTCTTGACTTGACTCTTCTAAAATACAATAGTCTAACTAGTTGTCGTATAGACCGAACCAACTCTGCACAAGAGGTTTAGCTCAAAGCTCTACCAAAAGAACACATTTCTTTTATTTAGAAATACTCTAAAAAATATATACTCTCTAAACTTATTTTTCTTATCTCATTTTTTTTCTCAAGTAAAACGCCACTCCCATATCTAAAGACCAAACAAATAAATAGACCGGACAAAGAGAGGCTCTGGACTTAATGGACATAACGGGAAGAAAAAATAATTGAGCCAACGTCCAAGATTTAATGAGGTCTTAACGATAAAAAACAAGAAAGTAAGGGCTTAACGATAAAAAACAATAAAGAAAAACAGTAAAGTAAACTAAAGGCCATTACAAACGACTCAACTAAAAAAGCCAGTTAATCAACGGCTACTAAAACCAAAGCCAGTTAATCAACGGATACTAAAACCAACGGAAATAAAAATTATTATTAAAAATAATAATATAGTGAAAATGTTCTATTTAATCTCATGTCATCTTATTATTATAATTTTTTTAAATTTTCACGCAAAATAAAATAAACAATTCAAAATTTTCAAATTTCAAAATAAGAATAATATTAAAAAATAATATTATAACAATATTTTATTCAATTTTTAACTTTGATCTCAATTTATTTTATCTCAACTAACTTCTACACAGCATATTAATATTTTATATCAAATCTTATCATGTTAGGCCCGGTTTGGTTACTCAATACATATGAAAATATCTCATTCGGAGTTGTATTATACAGTAGTTTTGGCTATTCAAACTCAATATTTGATCTCATAAGTTTTGAAAACATCTACTTAAATGAACAGTAAATAAACAATATAAAACAGTGAAAAATAACATGAATATTGCGTAAACAGTGAAAACTGACATGAATAGTGCGTGAACAGTGTCAAAATTGACGTGAACAATATATTAACAATACACAATTCGGGTACTCTATAAAACAGTGGGATCCACACTTTTTTTGAAATCTCAAAAATTAAAAATTATCTCATCTCATTTCACTATCAAAAACGTATTTTTTTTTATAAATTATTTCACCTCATTTTAACTCAAAAATTTCACTATTATTAAAAATATTTTATCTCATGTGATTTGAATTGTGTATCCAAATGAGTTAGACTACGTTTGGGTAGTGAGAATACTTGAGAAGTGTTGAGAATGTTTGTGAATAGTTATGAGTAGAGATTGTAATGAGTTTGTGGGTCCCATTGAGAGTATTTTGAGTTGTTTGAATATGTGAAGTATGTTGAGTTGTTGACTTTTAGATATGTAGTTGAAAAAGGTGTGGGTCCCATAAATATTATAGTAATTTTATTTTTAGTAATAAATATTATAATGATTTTATTATAGTGATTTTTTAATATTAATAAATATTATAGTGATTTTATTTTATTTTTATATATAATCATGATAAATATTATAATGATTTTATTTTTAATTTATATATAATAGTGATAAATATTATAATGATTTTATTTATATATATAATTGTGATAAATATTATAGTAATGTTATTTTTTATTTATATATTATAGTGATTTTATATTTTATTTATATTTAATAGTGGTAAATATTATAGTGATGTTATTTTTTATTTATATTTAATAGTGATAAATATTGTAATGATTTTATTTTTTATTTATATATAATAGTGATAAATATTATTGATTTTAATTTTAATTTATATATAATAGTGATAAATATTATTGTGATTTTATTTTTTATTTATATATAATAGTAATAAATATTGTAGTGATTTTATTTTTTATTTATATTTAATAGTGATAAATATTATAGTGATTTCATTTTTTATTTATATTTAATAGTGATAAATATTATTGTGATTTTATTTTTTATTTATATATAATAGTGATAAATATTATTGTGATTTTATTTTTTATTTATGTATAATAGTGATAAATATTATTGTGATTTTATTTTTTATTTATATATAATAGTGATAAATATTATAATTATTTTATTTATATTTAATAGTGATAAATATTATAGTGATTTTATTTTTATTTATATATAATAATGATAAATATTATAGAATATTTGTGAATAGTTATAAGTAGAGATTAAAGTAAGTTTGTGGGTCTCTTGAAGAATATTTTAAATTATTTATCATATAAAATATTTCTGATAGTACGAAAATCTTTAAAAAGTATTGAGATATGTTGGTTACCCAAACATAATCTTAGGGTGGATAAGATTTTTATTTTTATATATATTTATTATTATTATTTTAAACTTTTCAGTCCAATTTTAACGAATTGAAAGGGTAGACCCGTAGAGAGTGTGAGGTTGGCGTGGCGTTTTCTGGATCGACCAAAAATAATTTATTCCCATCATCGCAGTAGAAGATAATTGATCTCTCACGTATGTGTCTCTTCATCTCTTGGAATAACAACGAGGGGAATGAAAATGGAACCACAACCACCCTCAAACATCCCCCGAACGACGCTAAGACGGCATCCTATATGTCTCCGATGATTTGTTTCGAAACCGAGGAGGTCAATGCATAGCGCCAACAACGACAGAAACTGTCCAAAATAGTAACTTCCCACACAGAGAGCAATACCCAGAATAGTAATGGAAGTCGTACAGACACATGTGCACAGTGTCTCCATCTGCAATACCTACAAATACCACTATCAGCTATCCTGTCCTGTAAAAGCTCACGTCTGCTTTCTCTCTAAGCATTCTTCAATCATGCCCACTCTTGTTGCTACCTATGTTAGGCCTCGCCGGAGGAGGAGGAGGAGGATGACGAGCATTGTCGCCAGCACCAAATCTTCACCCCCAGACTCTCCCTCAACTTTAACTTCAGCTTCGAACCCAGATGAGAAGGATGTGAAAAGGGGTGGCCCCGATGCGCAAACTACGCTTTTGGGGAGATTGTGGAAGGTGGCAGCCCCATATTGGTATTCTGACGACAAAGTCCAAGCTAGATGGCAGCTGGCCGCTGTCTTTGCTCTCACTTTAGGAACCACCGGAATCAGTGTCGGATTCAATTTCCTTGGCCGCGACTTCTACAATTCTCTTGCCAGTAATTTCTTTCCCTTTTTCCCCTCTTCTGCTAACTCTATCTTGTTACTCTACTACTTTAGTTTGGTAATGACAAGTTTAATGTTGCAAAAAAAGACAAGGACCAACAACAGTTCACGAAGCAACTTCTATATTACCTTGGTGCCTTTGCTGGTGGAATCCCGGTGAGCACATTTGCTCCACTTTCTGTATTAGGTATTCCTCTGCTAGCTTTATCTTCTCTTCATTCTTCCTCACACTCTCGTTTTGTGAGATAGACGAGGAAAGAGGTTCGCCTAACTTATAATTTCGCTGGCAAATAATGTGGGATTGCTCGTCAGGACATCAGATCTATGTTTTTCTTTGGTTGGCGCTTTGAGCTTTTCGAATATATTAAAAAAGGAAAATAAACAAGCTTTAAAAATAAGAACCTTGTTTCTTAACAAAGTTGTGCTCTATATTTCTTCGTAAGAAATCTCCACTTCTTTTTTTGAACAAAGTCTGAATTTTGACTTAATAATCTTTATAGAAATATTAACTGAATAAAAGGAAAAAAACCCCTCGTACGCGGATGCTTCAGGAACTAGTTAGTTATTAAGTCCAGGCATCGTGCTGGAAAGTACTTTTGGATCATGAGAATATGAGATTTGTCCATGTTAAAGATAATTATCCATAATATACACATACAAGTATTGTCACTTGTCTTATGAAAAATGCAAATGAGCATATTGTTTCCTGGGTTTCCTTCCAATTAGTAGCCACTTCTATCCATTTGGCCCAGTAGTCCAGTACTATAGGCTTCATAAGCAGTATCTTGCTCTGTTGATGCTATTGTTTTCATTAATTACCATTGATAGTCAAATTTATGTGAATTGTCCCGATACTTATTGTTGCTTTGCAGTTTTTTGTTTTGAGAGATTATGCAAGAGACACTCTTGCTTTGAGATGGAGGTCTTGGATGACAAGATATTACATGGAACGCTATCTGAAGGATCAGACATTTTACAAAATCCAGTCACAATCAATTATTGATAACCCAGATCAGCGGATTGTTGATGATCTTAGTTCCTTCACTGGGACGGCCCTTTCCTTCTCCTTGATACTTTTCAATGCTGCTGTAGACTTGATATCCTTTAGTAACATCTTGTATGGCATCTATCCTCCACTGTTTGTTATTCTTCTTGTATACTCGATTGGTGGAACAG
This sequence comes from Juglans regia, assembly GCF_001411555.2. Taxonomy (NCBI): domain Eukaryota; kingdom Viridiplantae; phylum Streptophyta; class Magnoliopsida; order Fagales; family Juglandaceae; genus Juglans; species Juglans regia. The sequence continues at coordinate 13,330,403 of NC_049915.1, read as the reverse complement.
CTATTAGTGTGTTTCTTGGAAAGGTAAGTACCATATTTTCTTGGACTTAAATTTTTCGAGAAAAGATACTACCAGTTCAATTGACTGGCAACGGTTTTACTTCTAATTTCAGGGTTTGGTGACTTTAAACTTCTTGCAAGAGAAAAAAGAAGCAGATTTTCGTTATGGACTTGTTCGTGTTAGAGAAAATGCTGAATCAATTGCTTTCTATGGTGGTGAAGAAAACGAAATACAACTTCTGCTGCAGTACTTCAGAAGTGCTTTTGAAAATTTTACTGTATGGATCATTTTGGTCTTCTGCTTCTGCTGTTACACTTCATATTTTTAACTACATTATCGTCATTTGCTTTTGCTCTGAAAACTGCTTGTTCCCTCACACCTTGAGCAATTTCCCGCATTTTGCTTATAGGATTTTACGACATGTATTCTTTTATGAGGTTGTGGAAGGTATCATGCTATTATTAGAATGCCAATACCTAAGGGTATTTCTCTGGTCAGGTCATGATTGAAAACACCACGTATGTTAATAGTTATTATGGCAACAACACCCCCCGCCCGGGGGACATAGCTTCTAGTTAATATTTATGTCCTAAGATTTGGCCATGTTTTTGTGAAACCATTAAGTTGGTATTGGTTGCCTTTCCCCTCAGCATGGGAAGATTAATTTTTGAGTCTTTGAGCTCAATGATACTAGTTGGTGTTTTCAGCCTGCAAAGGTCTTTGGGAAGAGAAACTTATATGTTCACTTCTTTGAAACTTATATGTTCACTTCTTTGACACCCAACTTTATAGACCTTTTCAGCAAATACCACAACACCACTATGTTATATATTTTGCATATGGTTTTATATTCATTATTGCTCAAAACTAAACAATCTCTTTTGAATTTCTAGATTTGTAGTGACTGAGAACAAGCATTGTTACCAACTTTACACACCCATGGGACACTCAATGGATCAAAACGTCTTTGTTTTTTTTTCTAGAAGTATGAATTCTTTATTTAAAGGCACAACCCAAATATAGTATGCAAAAGAGACCTATCTAGAAGGAAAAAAGGATACAAGAAAATCATGTAAGTCATAGAAGCAGTCCAAGAGAAAAAGGGTATTTGATTAAAAAACCTTTTGATTTCCTTCAACATTCTTTTGCAATATTAAAAAATTTTGTTGTTTCTTTCCTTCCAAATGCACAACATGAGGTAAGTAGGAATTATCTTCCACACTGCAGTTTGTAATCTCACTATAAAATCGAAGATGATTAATAGGATCCCCATTCCTCTTACACATACAACACCAATCGATCACGATGATTTGTCAGTTCCTTATATTATCCATGGTGAGAATGTTCCCTAAAGAGGCCAACTAAGTAAAGTCAGCAACTTTCAAGGGAATCATCGTCCGTCAAATATTGTTTCATGGAAATGGGCTATTATCATGAGGAATAAGGATACGATAGAAAGAACAAATGCTAATCCCCCTTTTGGAAGAGGTCCACATAATTTTTTCTTCATCTCATCTTCTCAATCTAGTGAATACAAGAGATAACTTGTTCAGAATACTGCTATTCTAAAGCCTCTACACCACACACTGTTTACGTGACATAATTTGATTTGAAATATAAATTTTAAATTTAAATCTTACAAATAAAATCTTACCATTTAAGTGATGTGGATGGTGTGCTTTACACACTGATTTGAAAATAGAATAACTCATTAACTAAAGGTATCCACCTGATCTTAAGCTGCTTTGATGAAGGATTATATTCCATTGAGGTAAACTTTCTTGAAGGTCCTGTAATCACGACACAGATTGTGCCAAAATTTAATCCTGTATCCATCTACCACCTCAAATTTGAAATTTTTGAAAACTTATACCGAATTTTCCTTATATTCTTCTATAATCCCACCCAATGAGCCCCTTGGAATTCATTCAAACAACACCCACTCCACAGGCATTCATACATAGAACCCCACTACTGCTCTCCACAGCCTCTCTCTTTTTGGCAATGCCAAAGCCACTTCCCTAGTAATGCATTGTTAAAATTGAGCATATTCCGAACCCCTAGGGGAGGTTAAGGATTTTTGACCCGTTAGTCTTGTGAATGGGGTGTATAAGATCATTTCCAAGGTGCTTGCAAATCGCCTAGGAGAGGTTTTGGGAAAGATCATTACAAAACCCCAAAATGCATTTGTAAGGGGTAGGCAAATATTGGACTCAGTTCTCATTGCCAATGAATCCCTAGATAGTAGACTAAAAGCTGGCAATGCAGTGATCCTATGTAAGTTGAATACGGAGAAGGCCTATGATCATGTTAATTGAGATTTCTTACTTTACGTACTTGGGAGATGTGGATTTAACAAAAGATGTTTTTCGTGGGTCAAATGGTGTATAGCAAAGGCGAAGTTTTCATTTTTTATGAATGGCAATCCAATTGATTTCTTTAACAGCTCCCGAGGCCTAAGACAAGGATAGTCATTGTTCCCACTCGTTTTTGTCATTGTCATGGAGGCGCTTAGCAGAATGATAATATGGCTTTGGTTAATAATGGATTTGTGGCTGGATTCTCGGTTGGTGACCCCAATAGGGGTACTCTTAACATTTCTCTTTTACTGTTTGTAGATGATACACTAATAATATTTTGTGAAGCAGACCAAATCCAAATTTGAGCATTGAGAACACTTCTACTCTGTTTTGAAGTGGCATCAGGTTTAAAAGTGAATTTTGACCAATCAGAACTAGTGCCAGTTGGCAATGTTCGTAATATCCAACAACTAGCTAACATCTTGGATGTAAGGTTTCCTCTCTTCCCATGATTTACCTTGGCCTTTCCGTTAGGAGTTGCCTCAAGGGCTAAATCAATCTGGGATATAGTGATCGAGAAGATAGAACGTAGATTGGCAGGTAGGAAGAGATTGTACTTGTTGAAAGGTGGCAGAGTCACCTTAATCAAGAGTACCTTATCTAATTTACTAATGTACTTTCTATCTCTATTCTCAATTCCAGCAAGTGTGGCGGATTTAGAAACTTCATCCTGATTTCCTTTGGAGCGGCATGGGGGGATGACTTCAAATCCATCTAGTTAGTAGTTAGTTGGGACAAGGTATGGTCTCCATTATCCTCCGGAGGGCTGGGAATTAGAAATCTAAGGATTTTCAATCTGGCTTTACTCGGAAAATGGTTGTGGCGAAAAAATATGGAACCGGAAGTCCTATGGAAATTGGTGATTGACTGTAAATATGGAGGTAGAGGGGTTGGTGCACTAGAGAGATAAGTGGGGCTAATGGGGTGGGAGTTTGGAAGCACATTAGACGAGGGTGGGGGGTTTTTAATCATCATAAAAGACTCGTATTGGGAGATGGCTCTAGAATAAAATTCTAGAGCGACCTATGGTGTGAGAATAATGCCTTAAAAGACTTGTTCCCTTTAGTTTTATGGGTTACATGTGAGAAAGAAGTTTCAGTGGCTAATCTTATAGCGATATATGGGGATCAAGTTCAATGGAACATCAACTTCACTAGGGCGGCCCAAGATTGGGAAGTTGGCAGTTTTGAGGACTTTTTTAGGCCCTGTTTGGATAGTGAAAGTGTCTCATCTCATCTCATTTCATCATTACAACTTTCCCAAATTTCCATACAATATAATAAACAATTCAACATTTTCTAATCCCAAAACTATAATAATATTTAAAAATAATATTCTAATAATATTTTATTCAATTTTTATCTCAACTCATCTCATCTCAACTCACTATCCAAATGACACCTTAGTCTCTTGTATTCCATGAAACCGAGCACTCAAGGAGCTAACACGCTGTGATAGATACCCGCAAGCAAATATATATTCTCGGTTCGCTCTTTCTATAAGTCTCTCACACAACTGTAGAATAATCAGTTTCCATGGAGAAGGATTTGGCAAAATAAGGCATCTCTCAAAGCTGCATTCTTTGCTTGGACAGCTTTTTTGGGTAAGATTTTGACGACGGATAACTTGCGGAAACGCAGGGTGATCATAGTAAATTGGTGTTGCATGTGTAAGAAAAATGACAAGACTGTGGATTATCTCTTACTGCATTGTGAGCTTGCTAGAGCATTATGGGATTAAGTGTTTTGCAGATTAGGGCTAGCTTGGGTAATGCCTGCCACAGTGGCTGCGTTGTTGGCCAGTTGGACAAACTTAGGAGGTATTCCACAAATCAAAGTTGTGTGGAAGATGGCTCCTATCTGTATTCTGTGGTGTTTGTGGTAGGAGCAAAATGACCGAACGTTCGAAGACAAGAAGCGCATGATAGAGAAACTTAGATCTCTTTTTATTAGGACTTTATTTCTATGGGCCATAGCTATAGATTTTAATGGCCTTGATGTTCATGAATTTCTTGTTTTCATTGCTTCTTCCTAGATAGGTGTTACCTTTTGTATACCATCTTGTGTACTTGGGCTATGCTTATTTTTATCAATACAATCGTTTACATATAAAAAAAATATTCCGAACACCTATCCTCCCTTAGAGATTGAAGAACATATCCTGGTCCAGCTCACCATGTGATATTTTACCTCTTCCCCTAAAACTCCTGAAAGAAAGTTCCACTTCAGCTTCCTGGTGCAATTAGCCACGCTAGATGGAGGGGGAAAAGGGATATAAAATATGTAGGCAAGTTAGAAAGAGTTCTTTTAATCAATGTAATCCTACAACCTTTGGACAAATACATCCACTTTCAACCATCCAACCGACACTCAATCTTTGCTATAACTTCATCCCAAAATCCCTTTGCCTTGAAAATGGCTCCTAAAGGGATGCCAAGATACTTCATATGTAAGGAAGACATCTTGCATTCCAAGTAACCCACCAAACTCACCGCATTGTCAACTTGATCCACTGGAACTAGTTCTTGATAAGATTGATAGGCAAAACCCAAGTAAACAAAACATAGACAAGAGTGACATCTAGGCATGATTGCCTAGTGATGCAAGAAAATCATTGATATTTAGGCCATCAAAATCTATTAAAATCAACAATGGAATAAAGTGTTAAAAAGACTGTTAAAAAAATAAAATTCTAAGCTCTTCCATTGACCACTCGCGATCTTCAAAGCTTCTTTCATTCTTCACCATCCAAAGACACCACCACAGATGAATGGGGACCATCTTCCATAGTGTTGCGATTTGCAAATTACTGTCCAGGCCTCTCCAATTTGCTAGGAGATTAACCACTCTTCTTGGCATCACCCAAGATAATCCCACTCTAGCAAAAAATCATTCCATAGAGTCATGGCAACCTCATAGTGAAGTAGTAATTGATCAACAATTCCCCGCACTTTTTGCACATGCAACACGAATCCATTATAATAATCTAGTGGTTCCTTAGCTTGTCTAAGGTGAGGATATTCCTTAAAGAAGCTGCCAATATGAAGAAAGCTGCTTTTAGGGGTGCCTTAGTCTTCCAAATACTCTTCCATGGGAATGAGTTTGTGTTGTGCGTGATAAGAGAGACTTGTAGAACGAGCGGACGGTGAATTTCCCTTTCTTTGAAGGACGCCAAACGATCTTATCTTCTTCTCACACCCTCACTTTCATAGGCTTTCTTGGAACTAGTTCTAATTTAGCCAAATTGATCTTCAATCTAGAAACTGCTTCGAAGCATAGGAATAAAGCTCGCAAACACGAGAAGTGATTTGTGTTAGGCACACAACACCAAAGTATCGTTTGCATAAACAAGATGAGATACATTAAGTACGCCAGCATTTCCAGCCTCACAGGAAAACCTGAAATAAAATTCCCTTCAACTGACACCAATGACATCTTGCTTAGTGTCTCCATGACTATGACAAAGAGCAAAGAAGACACTGGATCTCCTTGTCATAAACCATGAGAGCTGCTAAAGAAACTGGAGAAAGTATCATTCACAAACACTGAGAACTGCACCATATTTCTATGGTGTGGAGTCCAAGATCACCATTTTCCCCGTGGCCACACCATTTAAGTAAATATATAATGAATTCCCAGTTCACATGATCATATGCTTTCTCGATGTCCACTTTGCACAATACACCATGCTCTCTATATCTAAGCCTAATATCCAAGCACTATTAGCAATATGAACAGACTCTAATATGGGATTAGCAACTAATATTGAACTTGTAATGCCTTATCATGTTGTAATACTTATGTGTTAAAACTTTTTTTTCATTTAATAACACACTACCCTCTGGATAAAATCTGCTTGAGAATATGCACTTCAATTACCATACACATATACTAGCCACATGAGCATTTTTATTATTATTAGCCATTTTCATAATATTTTCAAATTGATGAAAGCATGTCCTTAAATTTCATATCTTGATATTTCCATTGATATTGATACTTTCTAATCATAATTGATTATGACCAAACCAGTTTAATCTAATCATATTGATACTTTCTAATCAATGATATTAGCATTATTGAGACTTCCAATTACTTACAATGATATTCATGGTCCACTTGAAAGAGTGAATTACATTCGGTTCTTTGCAGCAATTGTTGATATCTTCTAGAAATCTAGAGTTCTTCACCAGTGGCTACCGCTACCTCATTCAAATTCTTCCTGCTGCTGTTGTTGCTCCCATGTATTTCTCAGGAAAAATTGAGTTTGGTGTCATTAATCAGTCAGTATCTGCTTTCAATCATATCCTTGGAGATTTTTCTCTCATTGTTTACCAATTTCAGGCTATTAGTGCATTTTCAGCTGTCATTGATCGACTAGGTACTGTACATTTTCCCTTTTCTCTCCTTGTATAATTAATCTGTGTTAAATCTCTGAGCAGTTATAACTTTGTATAATGGCATGAACATCCTGCACATCCTTCAATGGAATCTTCATTGTGATTTTAGGAGGTTGAAATAAAAGCTGATGAATGTCTGTTTGAAACTGTATTTGAACATAGCTTTGAAAGCAATTATGGTGGCCCCATTCAAATGCAGTTTTGATCGAAACTCTGAAGTTCTATGGATGGTCTCTGTTTAAGTCTTCTTTCGAATGCATTTCAAACATGACTCTCTAGACCTGTTTGGATGGCCTCTGTTTGAGTCCTATTCAAACTTTGCTTTGAATACCTCTAGAACTCTTTGGACAACCTCCATTCAAAGCAGTATTAAAATATTGTTTATGGCTTTATTCGTTTTTTGGTAATTTCATTTATTTTAGGGTTTTTTTTATCACATTGCTTCCAAAATAACTTTGTTTTTTAGCTTGAATCATAATTTTGGAAGAATTCTCTCTTTCCAACTCTTTTTATTCTTTGGAATTAACAAGAAGCCGACACCCTTATTCCTGGTATTCTTGGCAAATCAACAAGTCTGAGGAAGACTTTACAGTATTTATTATGAGGTTGCTGTAATTTCCTAGCATCTTTGTCCTGTACACTCGCTGAAATTTGAAAACATCTTCTTTGTCCTATACACTTCATGCATCAATCTCCCTGAAAGTGGATAAGATACAAGATTGGAGGAAACTTGGATGCATTTTTTGCTTTTCTTTAGAGTTACCATTCCTGGAAAGCTGAAGGATGTTTCTTCTGTAGTTGTTCTTATTCATTTGCCTTCCTGGATCCATGGATATCAGCTGTGGTGTAAATATTGTATCTCATTGTTTATGAGGTACCTGCAGATCTGTTTTTCCTTGACGCTTCTTATAATCAATCTAGTCATATGTATCAAGGAGATTTGAAATAACGAGAGTGTTGCTCGAGTATTTTGTTGTTAGTATATACTTATTGGACATTCTGTGTGTGTTCATATGGTTCTCCTTTTTATTCTATTTTGTTGTTAGAAATATGCATGACTAGTGAAAGCAAGGGAGTCCGTGATGGTAGATGTTTTCAAGTTTGAACGCTTATTTACCTTATGATAACAACTTTGCCTCTCCCCCAACTCTATGCAGGTGAATTTGATGACATTTTAGATAGAAGCTCTAAATTAGTTTCTGAACCCTCAGAAGAGATACAACTTGTGTACCATAGTGTTAGTTCACATGTACTGGAGTCCAATGGATCCATGCCCAAAGGCAAGCATCAAAGATTACTGGATATAGAGAATTTAACCGTACAGACACCAAGTAAAGCTACACTGGTTAGAGACTTAAAATTGGTGGTCAATGAGATGGATCACTTACTGGTTAGTGAATTATTCCTTTATTTATTTGTGGATTTTTATTATGGCAAGTCTGTCGGGGCTGAAAAGTATTTACTGGTTAGTAATTTAACTAACAGGTAACAGGACCTAGCGGGAGTGGTAAGACTTCCTTGCTAAGAGCTATGGCTGGCCTTTGGAGTACTGGAAGAGGAAAAATCACCTTCTATGTGAAAGATGGAGAAAATCCTCCTGAAGTAAGAACTACGTCTGATATGAAAGGAGAACATGAACGAGCCATAAATAGAAATGCTAGAGGCATATTTTTCCTCCCTCAAAGACCGTATATGGTTTTAGGAACTCTACGTCAGCAGTTGCTTTATCCAACATGGGCAGAAGATGCAATTACCAACTCCGATGGTGCTGAACCAAATGGTACATATTTAAATTATTTTCCCCACGTACTAAAATAGTTTTAAAAGGCACTCTGCATTTACATTAATTGAAAGTGGTATGCTCGAGAATACTGCTTCTGCTTATCACATTTGTCATTTGAAGGACAAATGGTTCGAATGACAAATTTCTATTCTAGGAATCTTAGAAGATGTTTTGGACTAGAAAAGAGTAAATTGGCAAATATCTTAGGAAGTGGGCCATAATGTATATGAAGTCCTCCATACATAAACATACGAACAGAACTTAAGGGCTAAGATAGAGCTGCCCTATCAACGTTACCTTATCAAGTTCATCTGATGATTACATTGAGTAGTGATGATATTTGGCTGCTCATTTTTTCCATGTATCAAGTTCTTCTTTTTACTTGGTATATTCCGTTTGATGTCTAATTGTGATATTTATTTCATAGGTCCACTTCCTTTCCTGACACGGGTACCAAAGGCAGGAAATTTGAGCGAGAACCAGATTAAGCCTACAACAGATGAGTTAATACAAGTCTTAGAGGATGTCCGCCTTGAATATATATTGTCTCGTGTCGGCAGTCTGGATTCGATGTGTGAATGGTCCAGTGTTCTTTCCCTTGGAGAGCAGCAACGCCTTGCTTTTGCACGCCTTTTGCTTTCAAAACCGAAATTGGTTCTGTTGGATGAATGTACCAGTGCTCTAGATGAAGCCAACGAGGTATCACCAACTTTTGATCTTCTTTGTATTTATTCTATAATGTAAGTTTTGTTTCTAGACTTAGATTAGACTAGGGAATGCATAAAATGTGGGCATTGAAAGATGGATTGGTGCAAATTAATGTTCCTTTCCGGTCCTTCACGTTTGAATCCTGTGGACTTCTGGTCAAGTGATTTCCATCCGACATGGTTCAGTAACAGTCCATCTGCTGTGGGCCCTACTACTATTTTTGGACACATCATCCTATAAAATCATATGCGGTGAGGTTTCAGGGAAGAAAGGCTTGCCAAGTTCTGAACTGGCGTCAAATATCTCTGTTTCTCTACCCATTATCAGATCTATCTTCTATAATGTGTCTTCTTCTTCTATGATAAACTTGGTTATTTTCTGCCAGAATACAATCTCCTGTAATGACTGCTCTTAGGCTGAATCTGTTAAAGAAATTGCTACAGCTGGTTTGGGTTAACTAGAAAATTTTTCAAGCAGCCAAGGGGTGGATGAGTTAGTTGAGATGACATAATAAAATCTTTGACATGAAGTTTTACAAGTTGTGCTTCTGTTTGCAGGCTCATTTATACCAGCGGATTGGAGCAGCAGGCATCACATACATTAGCATTGGCCATCGGCGGACCCTGTTTGATCACCACAACAGTGTCTTACATATATCCACGACAGATCCCAGCGATACTCAACGTAATTGGCACCTCGATTCGATTAATCGCGACACTGTATGACATATTAAAGCTGTAATTGTTGTGGACATTTATTCTCTGCCGATTGCTGCTTTGCATAAGGTGACATTCACGCTCCAAGGTGGGAAAGAGCACTCCAATTGGAATTTTTATTTCACAATGGCAATTTGATTGCTTGGTCATATACACCATGGCTATGTGTTTCAAGCTGTTCACATTTTGCTCTTTCATATTATTCACTCTTTTCTACAATAGATATCAACTACGGTATGACATGCTGTACTTTTGTATATCTGCAGCATTCGTTTGGTTCACCTACTCGTATAGAATGCTAAAACTAGGTGGGAACTAATCGCTCTGCTTTTGAAATCTGTAGGGGAAATGTACATAGAACTTGCTGGAGTCCCACCTTTACGATATGGCTGAAAAAAATAGTAGAGGTGGGGATCCAGTATTGCTTCAAGATAAAAAAAATAATAATAAAAATTAATTCGCGTGTCACGAATTTTGCATACATGAGTGCAATATAAATGGCAAATTATTCCAATCTGTGAACTTTCTAACATTAATTACTAACTTTCTAACATTAATAACTATAGAATGGGGTTTAAAAATTATTTATTAAATAAAAATAACGCAACCAATCACATTAGTGGAGTGTGTAAAGAGTATGTAAAAGTGATTGCACATAGAGTTATTGTTATTAATGGTAAAGGTCAAGAAATTATAGGGAATAGCAACAGTATGTTAGTGGTTGAATTATAATTTGAAACATAAGTTATAATTTATTTTTTTAAAATAAATTATCTTATCCTCAAAATTTGATCGTTGTAATGAAAAGAAAATGGAGTGATCAAATCTATATGGAAATGAAAATTGTAGCTTAAATTTTAAATAAAGAAACTAAAGGTAATTGATAAATTTAAGAGAGAACTCTATGTATTAGTCACTATTCACTTTCACGTCCCACACCTTAAAAAAAAAAAAAAAGAGCTATAAGTGTGGGGTATGAAAGTGAATAGTGATTGATAAAAATAATTTTTCTAAATTTAATAGTTTAGACTTGCATTGACACATTGAAAATAATTGATAATACAGAATATAAAATATAATTTTCCCTTATCAATTTTTTTCAATGTGTAATCATGTCTCTTGGAGGGCCTTTAGGATCAAGTTCAAAGTTGACATGGATTCTTGAAGTACAGAAACTCATTTTTCAACTCTCTCTTTCCAAACTGGAGAAAACAAAAGTGGCCTTTTCCTTCACAATTATGCCTCTAACATTGATGGTTTGGTGCCTGCTTGACTTTTCATCTAACTTTCATGTGTATAGGATTTTAATACCAGCATTTCCACTAACATAAGCATAAAGCAACCTAAGATTATTGTAACTGAGTTTACATTATATGACCAACAGCTCGTCCGGATAAGAATATTTGGTGGGAATGGAATGAAAACGAAGATTTGGAACTTTTTTGAAGGTAAAAGAAAGAATACAACTCAATATATCACTGGCACTGTTTCTATGCTCGGTACACCTGCAGATTACAAGTCAAGATGCGTGCCATGAAATTGAAGTTGCAAAAGGTAAAGTCTTGCGAGGAAAAAGCAGAATGATTTGCTTTTACATTTCAAAATTCAAAGTGGTTGATATCTCTTTCAAAGGCCAAGAAAGTCCAGTACTAGAAAAAAAGAGGAAACTCAGTCTAACAAAGTAGTAACTTTCAGCTTCGGGGTATACTTCTTGGAAGTACAAGGTATCATTCAAAGAAACCACCATCTTCATGCTGAAGACATGTCCCCCAAGCTATCACATCTACCCATACTCAACGGCTGTACAGACAAACCGGACGCAGACGGCTACCAAAAAGCTCTTTGAGTGAAAACTGTGGAACAAATGCCATGAGGATCACCAATTTCGTTCCAAGTGCATGCCATTTCCATTGCTATACACACCATTTACCGTCCCATTGGACGACTTAATTGTGCCATCATTTTTGTAGGCTCTCACTGGTGAGTGTCCATTAGCCATCCCATTAGTCACCGATTTTCTTAAAAGGCCGGGGTCATGTAGGACAGTCTCCAACTGCTGGCAAGCTGCTGCTATTAGTCCTGTAAACCAAGAAATTATGTCCGCCTATCAATATAGATCCAAATTCATGAAGTATTGCCATTGAAATTCTGACCATTTAGAGAATCTGGCAAATGTTTACCACTCAACTGAATCGATTGAGAAATATTTTCTTCTATATAAATAATTTTTGAAGTAGCATCTAGAATATACTCTATGTACAATGATTTCCTTTCAATGGAAAAGACGGGAAATAATCTATGGATTGATGTATTATTAACATACAAGTACCGAGTCGATATTTTACTGATGGTAACCAGCATAACATCAAATTATTGGTTAATTTGTACTTCTTTCACCAAGCAACTGATTCCAAGTGTGAAAAGTGCCAATGAAAACAACAAAATAAGGTTCTAGAAGTACCTAAGAACAGTGCAGAAGGTTTCCCGGGTCTTGACTTGAATTCAGGATGAAACTGAACACCAACAAAGTAGGGATGACCAGGCAACTCAACAATCTGCATTCGTTACACCAATAATATGCTCCAAATTACCAAAAGATTGATGAATTTGAAGAACTGAATATTCTTTGGTTCAACCTCATATAGCTAATATTCATAGAATCCAGTATCACCTATCCTGCTACAAAATACTTACCTCCATGCGCTGACCAGTTTCGTCTCTACCAACAAATAATAGACCAGCATTTTCAAGTTGTAATATCATATTTGGATTGACCTGTACAACAGAAATTTCAGTAACTACTCAACTCAATAGTACGTACTGCTTCTTTCATAAAGAGCAATGATATGCATGCACGGATGTGAGCCAAAGCACACATGTACCTCGTATCTATGCCGATGTCGCTCATCAACAAAACTTACATTGCCATACCTAAACATAATTTCAAATCATATTTCCAGGTTAGCCGAGCTGAGCTGAGATGCTAGACGAGTATCCACTGAATAAAATTATTACATTTTATTTCACAAGATGTTATCATAAGTTCCTATATGGAGATAAATTATCAAGTGCAAAGCATATTTATCATCGCTGTAGTATATGCTGAAGTCGTGAAGTGTGTGTGTGGTATAAGTATGCAAGCTTAAGTTGGTCTGAGTCCTTACAACTTTGCAGAGGTGCAATCAGCAACATTGAAGTAAGTCCTCCTTGATCCCAGACGCATAGTACCTCCCATATGAGTTTTTGAACCCTACTAAGTAGAACAGAAACTAGCTTAACCAGATTAAACATTGATTACTCCATAAAAAAGTTTGACATTGACTTCACTAAAACTCGATAAAATACCTCTGGCATAAATATTACACAAGGATTTGGAGTATCAGGATCAAACTCTGTGCTGTTAGCATCGTGCAAACCAAGGACAGATCGTGCAAACTCAATGACAGCAATTTGCATCCCCATGCAAATCCCCAAGAATGGAACATTATTCTCCCGAGCATACTTTGCTGCAAGAATTTTCCCCTGCACTCCTCTATCACCAAACCCTCCTGGAACAAGAACACCATCAGCACCCTGCAACACAATAATATTTAGAAGATCAATGGGAAAAATAACTCCATATTAAATAACGTACAACCAAAAGACACTAGAATTACCTTTAAACAATCCCATGCTGCTTTATAAACATCAGGGGTCTGCAAGTAGTAGTGAATGGTAGTCAGTTTTTCAATAACATATATGATAAATAAATGTCTAAATCACCCTCTCCCTTGAGATATTGCAAACTGAGAAATACCACCCTTATTGTTTCTGTAATGACTCTAACCCTTACTATATCATCTCTCTTTCACTGCAATGCCCCATACTGAGTGAGTATAAGTGGTGAATGGGATCCCACATTGCTTGGGAGGAGAAGTTCTTGCTCTTTATAATGATTCCAAAGGGCTCCAATTGTACCATTGACTAGTCCCTTTGGAGTATGAGCTCAAGTGGGGCTTGGGCCTTCCTTGAGGTTCATTTGTAGTGAGAAATTCAGAGAGGTGCACTTCAACTGGAACGATCCCCACCCCCTTCAAAGAAAAACCTAACAGTGAAGATAGAACTCTAGCTAAGATACATCAAAATAGGTGCCTCTCATGAGCTCATTATTGTCAAAACTTTATCACACTTCCAAATAACCTCAAAGCCAGATCAATATGACATCTTCAAACAACCTGGACCTACCTCCATTCCTTCAATTAACCCCAATCAAAACCCAACTAACCATACATGGAAATACTTATTTTCGTACAAATCCCATTAACTGTCACCACGGTAATCCATCAACAAATTTCACCACAAAACCATCATATTCCATCACAGCAAGAAATTTTCAACTGTAATAGAATGTTGAGCCTATGGGAGATAAGAGTTTATAACATCCCAAGGTGTTACAAATATAGGGCTGTATGCTTAATGGATTCCCCATAAATAAAATTTTTTTAAGTTACCTACATGCAAAGTTTATATCTTAATGGATAAAAAGAATGAGGATGAATGAGAACCATAAGGGAAAAAAAGGAGATGAAATGGAACACATGCAGTGGAGAGATTTGTATATTGGAAAAAATAACTACAAAAAGGGGAAGAAATCAGTGGAAAATGGTAGAGCAGGAGTCACTTCATATGCGCCTTCCATTTCTCTTTTCCTCTGATTGTTCAAATTTAAATAGAGAGAGAGCTTGAGAAGAAAAACAATGCTCAGATTTGTGTTGTGGTGAGCACAACAGTGAAATAAGCAGGCTTCAAGCATAACCATCGTCAGCTTCTTCCCCACTGGCCCTTCGTTTGTCTACAAATTTCATAAACTATTTTCCAGGCATTTTCAGTGTATAAAGCATATTTTATGGTGTGACCTTTAAAATAATTTTAGGAAATCTTTTAATTTTTTTAATGGGTTTCTTTGGTACTTAATTGTGCACCACCTCCCCTGAGAAGAAAGATATTCTAGTGCAGCCGGCATCCTCTAAGTTCAATTCCTAGCTTCATCCCTGAGTAAAGTGTCATTTCTAAAAGAGGTGGTCTGTGCAATATTATATCTCTTGAGGGAGGGAAGGTGATTGTCTAAATAGATATTAGTAAGGCAAGTAGAAAATGGTACCAACCTCTTCAGCAGTCATGTCTTCAAGGTCACAAGCTGCAACCCATTCTAAAATAAGCTTCCGGTGGCAAGCGACAGAAGCATGCAAAAGAGCCTGCAAAAGAACCCAAATGAAAGGATCTGATCTACTAAAACCTTAAAAGCATGCTGTGTAGGAGACTTGACAATGGATATTTATAGATTGCAGACAAGAACTATGATAAAAGGTTTAAGTGTGTTTTTGAGTGGGGAGGGGGCCAGTTATCCTCCCCGTGTTCTAGTGGATAGTGCAAGCCCTCACCGCCCCAATCTTAATCAGACAAAAGACATCATGGTATTTACACAAGCATTCTTTCTCTTTCTGTTTCAACCAGGACTCTATTGACCAATTGACTGTCTCTCCTTAGGCATTTGATTCCCTGCTGGAATCTTCCACTGCACAAACCACCATTATCATCAAAATCCTTTTTTTTTTTTTTATAATTAAAAATATTATATATATATATATCAATAGGAGTAACCAAGTATACTGGATGTATACAAGAAAACACCTAGCCCATACTAGAGAGCTCCTAATGACCCAAAAAGCCCGTGTAAAACTACCCAAAATACATCAAGCCCGAGTTGGAATAAAACACACCTCCCCAACCCCAACCCATTATCATCAAAATCCTAATATGCAATTCAAACTCTTTCTTACTGACCAGGAGTTTATATGGTATAAATTCCACTCACCATCATTTATGAGACCTTGATCATTTCTCTCATCAACCCATCTGGGTTATTAGTTGCTCTGGAAGTCAGTTTTTCAATTTAACGTGCAATTTTTGGGCAAGTCCATAACAAACACAACATCAATGCAGAATCAAGGGAACACCCATTCAGAACAAAGAGAGCTTTTCAATTCTCAAAATAACCGTGTGAGAAAATTGGTAGGACAAAGATTAAAATGCAAATTTCTATTTTGTTTCAGTAGGTATTTCTACTTTTTCTCTCTGTCATTCAATCTTGTTGGCTGAAAACTGAATGGAGGTTGCAAAGGAAGAATGAAGTGCTCCCCTTGCAATCTTTTGTTTTTCAGATTTTTGTTCTTCTAATGAAATTACTAGCATACCCCTATTTTAGGTGTAAACTGCAGGATAAATTTCTCAAATTAAAAATGGGGAGTTCTTGTCATCAGGATTATGTGGTCAGTTCAAAATAATGTTGTTGGTATGCAGGGTATATATATAAATATTGCAACTCCTATGGTGATAATTTGAAGAATAATGATATAAATATAACCATTTTACAACCCATTTTTATAACCATCAAATGTGATAGTGCCACTCTTCAAATTAGAGTATCATGGGGTCATGCCATGCTGGCACACATGCTGATAGATGATACAATATTTCGAATTGTATGAGTACTAATTGGAAGTTTCAAGAAATGCAACACCTATTTCTCTACATCAATTAGATCATACAAATAAACAAAGTAAAAGCAGATAAATGTAAGCAAAGTTCAGTGGCATACAAAGATAAGAAAGTCAGCATAGATAATAAAATGTAACACATATGTTACCTAGAAAGAGATAGTTATTATTATTATGAAAATTGGATTTGCATATCTCTGAACAAAAAGGCAACTCACCTTTAAAACAGAGAGGTAAGAATCTGAAAGGCCAGTGTATTTTCCAACCATGGCAATTCTAACCTGTCAAGTAGATGGCAGATAAGAACATTATTGTTGATATTAGAGAAATAAAAATGTCTCAACTTAAACATGAGATGCCTTTGACCCACTGGATCATGCAACTTGTCAAAAACTATTGTCCTCGCAGTCCATTCCTTTAAATCAGGCTCCCTAGTGACACTGCAAATTATGGAAACGTTAATGGTCCACTGGAAAAACAATAGCCTCTTGCAGCAGCATAAATATTATTCATACAGTCAAACCCTCTGTGTGTGTGTGAGTGAGAGAGAGAGATAGAGAGAACAAAAAGGAAAAAGAGTTAGTAAGACAAACCCAAGGTTCAGCCCTTTCAGGATAGCTTCATGTGCCTTCTGATCCTGTTCAGAATATTGGGGGATGGATAATAGGCAGAAACAATCATTTTCAATTCCATCTGTGCATTAATTGTAAACATAAACGGTTTCAAATTTGATAACAAAACTGCTTACTCTTAATAACAGAGGAACATGCCATATGTTTGGAACATCATAGAGAGTGACAATGTTTTCGGCCTGTAAATAAACAAGTCAACTTTTCTTAGAAATCATAAGCACGAGTGTACATACACATGCATATGGGTACGTATGAGATGATACCGGCACATGGCAAAATTGAGCAAGTTTTGCCTTAACATTCTCCTCAAGTGCCTGTAAAAAAAATTAGGAACTTGAGATTGTCCTTGCACAAAGTGGAAAGAGAAATAGCATAAGGGAAAGAAGGGGACCTTTGTACTCCGACAGGCTAGAATATTTGGCGTCAAGCCAAGTCCTCTAAGTCCCCGAACGCTATGCTGCGTAGGTTTTGTTTTCTACAAGTTGAAATTTGAGCACACTACTAATTAGAGCCATGATATTTTTTGAGCATATAAGACAACAAGATGAATAAGCTATACTTCATTGCAATTCATATTCATACAATTAAGAACTAGTATGCCCCATTGAATACAAGTGTTGAATTCGATACCTGCTCACCAACGACATTGAGAACAGGGACAAGGCTGACGTGAATTAAGCAGAAATTACCAGGGCCTAATATAATAAATAGTTGGGTAAAACCAGTTTATATAAACCAAAGAGAATAAATTTACTTGCAATAATCTGTAAAATAAGACGATCTTACCTACACGGTATGAAAATTGGCCAAGCGCCTCAATAAATGGCATAGATTCAATATCTCCTGCATCAAGACAAATTTATTCAATGTTTAATAATGAAAAGGATATAGGCAGCCCTAATACACATGAAAGATGTATATGTACCTATTGTTCCGCCCAATTCGATGACACAAACATCTGCTGGACCTTCTTGTCCATCCACTGGTATTTTTGCTACACGCTCTATCCACTCTTGAATGGCATCCGTAATGTGTGGAACAACCTAGAGTAAAGCAAAGGTAGAAACAAATTCATGAACCATATCATATTATCAAAAGCTTAAGAAAAAAGTTGGATGTTGAAAAAGACCTGGACTGTCTTTCCAAGGTAATCTCCTTTTCTCTCCTTGTCAATAACAGACTGTTAAATATCAAATCAAAGAATTAAAGACAGAAACAGCTCTATTTCATTTCAGACATACACATCCAGACAAGACTAAAGACGGGAAAAAACTCAATATACCTGATATATTTTTCCAGTTGTAATATTGTTGTCACGGGTTAACTTGATGTCTAAAAATCGTTCATAGTTTCCAAGGTCAAGGTCCACCTTCAAAAAGAAAAGGCAGGTCATCCTTTGATTCTATAACACGAAGTATCACATCCAACCTTTTGAAACAAATCAAGTCACCAAAATAAATTTATATTCAAGGATAAAATAGATTAACACAGAAACCCAAATAAAACTAGTGAAAGTGTTGTTTAATAGAGTCAGAACCCTCTTCAACTTGCAGTTACTCTATTTAGGAAAAGCCGAAATTTCTTGCACAAATGTTCTTTCCCACCATATGTGAAAATGAAGGGACAGCAAAGTGACAACAGTCTTTTAACTTAGTTTACCTCACCACCATCATCTAAGACAAATACTTCCCCGTGCTCAAAAGGAGACATTGTCCCCGCATCTGTGTTTAGGTAAGGATCTGCACGTACGGAACAAAATAATCATAAGGATAAACAATACAAAAACTAGTTTCAATGAATAGGCATCCAAGATGGTAAATTGAAACCATGCAGCAGGATTTGAACAAGCTAATGGAGACAATTCTGAAAGGCTAATGGAAATTATACCTCTTTATTACACGGCTGGAAACTACACCGTCCCATGTTTCATATTTTTAGCAACACCTAATTGATTAAAAAATGCCGCCATGTCGTGTGAAAGAGTTTATCATCCTTATTAGAAAATTACCAATTTTGTTTCATACAACAGAAACCATGCATTAAGATGAAAGATGCTCAAGTTGATCTTCCAGACAATCCACTAATTAATTACTTTATTAGTAATAAAATAAAACTAAAAAGTAAACAAACAAGAAGGTAAAAACAAACAAGAAAATCGCAATCTGTCCAATTCTTATAGTTGACTTCTAAACTATCAGAAAACCCAAGTTGTTTAAAATCTAAACGCACCAATCTCTCTAAATGAGAAAACCAACTGAGAGAGAGAGAGAGAGAGAGAGAGAGAGAGAGAGAGAACATAGTAACAGAAAAATACCAATCTTAATGGAAGTAACACGAAGTCCACAGGCTTTAAGGAGGAGTCCTATACTGCTAGCAGTAACACCTTTGCCGAGACCGCTTACTACACCACCCGTCACCAAAACGTATTTCATTTTCGCTATTTTATTTCCTTCCATAAAAATCCAATTTCAGATGAAACCAAACAACCCAACATCAAAACTAACTTATAAACAAACGCAAAGCACAATTTAAAGAGCTTGTACCAGAAGCACTGGTTATAGTCGCCCACTAAGAGACCCGGTTCCTCTTTGGTCCTGATGGTATCAAAAGAATGGTTGTCACAATGTAAACGCAAAAGTGGGATTTTTTATATTACCAATAAAAAGGTGCAAGTTTGAACGGAGAGAAAAATGAGGGAAGCTAACCTTGTTCACAATGGCGGTCTTTACAAAGCTTTTGCCTTTTCTTCTTTTGCTTTCTCTTCCTAGGATTTTCAATGGTGGGCTTTCTGACTCTCAAAAGTCTAGTCTAATCTTCTTCGAACGGAGCCAAAACCAAAAGGCAAATACAGAAGGAAAGAAAGAAGATTTGATTTTCCCTTTACATGAGAAACATATGTAAATAAAGAAAAAAAGTCCTGACGATATACGTAGAAAAAGATAACTAGGGGACTCTGGGTAAACGCAAAAGATTCCTCTTGTTTCTTCTCCCAAGCCGTGCTCTATGAAAGATTTCCTCAGTTCCAACCCAGCTTTGTGCTTTGTTTCGGTTTCAGGCTCTTGAGGCGGCGGGTGTCTCTTTGCTCTTTCTTTTATTCTTGCTCCTTTCTCTTTCTCTTTCTTTTTCCTTTTTTTATTTTTTTTTTAAAAAAAGAAAATAATATATATATATAATATATATATATATATATATAGTCTATAGTATGTAAATTTTGTGATTTTGTGTAATTTATTTTAAAAAAATGAAATTTATTATTAAAAAATTAAGTTTAAAATTCACATAAAAAAATATACGAAATTTTTATAATTTTAAATATCATTATATATATATATATATTATTGACTTCTTAGGGTTTCTTTTCCACTTTTGGCTTCTTTTCACACCACACCACGAAGGAAAAAAAATCTTTTTCCCCATTGATAGTTCCCAAAAGATTTCGTGACCCCATAGAATCAAAAAGGAAAAGGTATATTAATATCAAAAATCTATTTCATATATTAATCTATTTCATATATAAATCTATTTCGTCTCTATATGGCTACATTGGCTGTTTAATGATTGGAAAATTTTTACTTTCAAATTAGTACGAAGATGCATAATCTACGTATTATTGATATGACAGAATTTAATTTATAAAAAATAATTAAAAATTAAAAATCTTTTAAATTAAAATTTATCATATCAATAATATAAAAGATAAAATCATTTTTTATTTTAATCACTTGCATATTTTCATCATATTTATATACAGTTAATATTTGTGACTTTTGTTTATATGAAAGACAATGATCCCACCAGCCTTTTAATTGGCCAATAAATCATGTAATAATAATATGTACTACTTAGTGATTAGTTTTTCTATTATTTTTAAAAACATTAGTAACTATAATTATTTCTTAAAAATAATTTCATATTTCATATTCATATAACTAATACATAGAATTGATATATAAATTGATTTAAAAGAATAACAGTTAAAAGTGCATCTCTATCTTTCAACAACATATTAACTTTCTCAAGATTTACCATTTATAATGATACTAGTCCTACTTAATTTTAGTTTTGAACTAAATTATAAATTAAATTAATTTATAAATATATAAAATATTTTTTATTTTTTATATAAATTTAATATTAAATTATTCAATAAATATAATAAATTCTAAATCATTTTTCCTAAATTTCGATTAAAACATCATTACAAATTAGATGACAAGTTAGTCATTCATTCACGGTAGCCGACAAAGAGGTTCTTTTGTTTGTTCTTCCTCCTCACGAGAGCTAAAAAGAAACCAAGACAGAAATTAACAAAAGACAAAACAAAAGCACACGTGGCATCCACTCAGCAAGCATCGGTAAGAGCATTGAGCAAACCTAAAAAACCAATGAGGGAAAAGGCCACGTCCCTTTGCAATGAGTTCGAGGCCGTTTTTATAATACTTTCTAATTAATCCTGATTTTCTCTATTATTAATTAACATTATCCTTAGATCACCTCAACAAACACACACTCTCTCTGTTTTTTTTTTAATCGCTATAATGTTTGGCATACCTAATCAAACTAGGGTATGGATGAGGAGATTTGTCACTATGGATAAAGAGATTTGGTTTTTAGAATAATATATTTTGTGAGGAAAAGTTTTTTTTTTCTTTATGTTAGACTCGATGAGTCTCCTCCTATCTGTTTAAAAAATTGATTTGTGTCTATTGAATATGTGACAAACACATTTTTTTATTTATTGAATAGATGCATGTTTAATGGACATTTTTCATATTTATAAATGTATTGGTGAAAACCTCCTCCAAACCAGGTGTCTCGTGAACTCTCTTTGAAAAAAATAAAATCCACTATTATTTAAAAGTTGGATATTTTTATGTGCTTCCATTATAATAAATAAGGTCTTTTGGGATGAAAGGTTTCGTTCCAAAAGATTGAAATTTCATCCTAAAATATATTTTGGGAAGAAAAAAAATGTCTCAAGATCGTCCCAAAATGTATTTTGGGAAGAAAATCATAAATTCGTCTAAAAAAATATCTTTTGGGATGAAATTTAGTTGAACTGTTCAAACGAAATTTTTTTTCTACGACGATTGAAATTCGTATCGAAAAGTCGTTCGAACGGGTACTTCATGGCCAATCGATCGATACCAGTCTGTTCGACCAAATACATATGAAGAAATGTTCGAACAAACAAATTGATAATCGAACGTAAATTAAGTCGTTCGAACGTGTTTGAGATGGAAAGAGTAAATTGTCTGTTCAAACGTGCTCAGGCCCCACCAACCACCGTGAGCACCATTTCTTCCTGACCCTTTGTTTTCGCTGGATTTACCCCCACCTAATATTCTCACCATAGCACTCCATATTCTGTCCAGATCTACCACCTTGCACAGTGCTTGCAGCTATGTCTGCCGCCTTGCTCCTCCCTTCCTAGCACTAATAGCTTGAGCTCTTCTGCCTCTGCTTGCCATTTTGTTTTCTATCATACGTTCGAATCTAATTAATTTTAACTCTATCAATATATGCAACGACACTTACACACATGCACTGATTTTCTCTCAACCCGAGTGCAATGTGACCATCTTGAAATTACCATTGCATTGGTAATTAATCCTTGAACTAACCCTTAAAATACTTTTGTTGGAAATTTCTGAAATTGTGATGTGCAGTCTGGTTGTGAATTTGTGAAGTGGTTGAGGGCCCGGTGGAACGTTGGGATAAATATTTGTAGTTGGTTGTGAGTTATTGGCCGAGGGCCAGGTAAAGTGTTGGGAATGAAATATGAAGTTGTGATTTTGTGGTTTGAAATGTCTTGTAATTGTTTGTGTGTTTTCGACTCACTTATCATGTCGTTCACTTAATTACCTATTGCATGTCCTTAAAATTTTAGTAATTGTGCTCTGTTTATATTATGATGCTGAAAAAATGTAAAATGTTTGGTTTTTGGTGTCAAATGATTATTTTTTAAGTGCGTGTATACCACGACCCAAAGTCGAGATGGGACATGATCTCATGGAGCTCATCTAGTCACTTGGAAGCGCATAAAATTGAGTGATATCCTCTGGGTTGTCGCTGGGCGACAACAAGCTCGGGTGAGACAGTAAGCTCTCTGGCCGACGCTGTTGCCTCTCTGCTAGTGGAGGTTAGAGGTTGCTTGGTCATGTACCCTTTGAGAACGAAACTGGGCATGACTTATTACGAAGTCACACGCACGGTCGTTACTAGTGATGTAACGAAAGGAGTCAGACTATACGAATGGTTCATAGGAGAGATCATGGTGCATGCATAAATAAAACGATTGTACGGATTTCATGTGGATCACGACCCCAAGCAGAGATGAGGTATTATCTCGGTGGAGTTTCTTTAGTCACTCGGGAGCGCGTAAAATTGAATGATATCCCTTGGATTGTCCCTAGGCGACAACAGGCACTGGCAAGACGATAATGCTCTTGGGCCGAAACCTTTGCCTCTCTACTAGCAGAGGGTAGATGGTGCCTGGTCACATATGCTCCAGGCGCGGAACTAGGCATCACTCATCACAAAGTCATATGCACGATCATTATCCGTGGTGTGACAAAGAGAGCTAGAGTGTGCAGATGGTTCATAGGGAAGATCATGGTGTATACCTTAATTAAATAAATAGTGACTTTTCAAAAGAAAATGTGATTTTGAGTGCATGGTGTTTTTGTGTGAAATTGTGATGTATATTACAATGGAAAATTTTGGAATCCTCTAAAATTGCCATTTTTGCATAATTTCATATTTTCCATGCGTGTATTTTTTAGTGTTAGTTTTTTGTTTCACTTACTGAGATTTGACGGAATCTCACTGTGGTATCCCCACTTGTAGTTCCGCTCTACATAATTATATATTTTGATGTAGAGAGAGATTACGAGTACGGAGGTCGGTGTTCGTCCGGAGAGTGAAGATTGGGGTTCTCCCTCCTTTTTTGTAATAAAAGTTAATAATATTTGGATTTTTTTTAAAATTTATTTGGATGACTATAATATTTTTATGCCATAGGGGGCGGGTAGCACCCCTACCCTTAGCAGGTTGATGCTGGGTAGCATCCTCCGACGGTCTCCTCCACTTCTTCTGCTCATTCTACTACAGGTAGTTGCTCTTTTGAAGGTGAGGTAGAGGCTTGCTCGGGGGGCCTTGGCTCTACGGCACCGCTTTCCGCAATCTCTTCCCCCGTTACCGTGGGACGTGACAATCCAGTCTCTACGACGGGGGGAGAAGAGCCTGAGTCATTTGGAAGCTTGGACTGCGTTATTAAGAGGACGACAACCACTACTTCTAATAATTGTATCAAAGAGGTGGAGCACCAAGGTAAAGGTGGGCTCCTGCTTGATGTTGTAGCCGGCGAGGGTTCAATGGATCTGTGTGAAGATCTGCTTGTCCAAGCAGGAACGGTTGCTGAAGAGGTGGTCCCGACTTATGTATAAGGTGTCGAGGGTTAGCCTTCGACCCTTGCTACTGGGGAGGTTGCTAACGGTGCCCGTTGAACCGAGGCATCCGCATAAGTGCCCGATACAGAGGGTTCAGTGGTGGTCATTGTGATACCCTGCTCCTTCCTTCTTACGTACACTTCTTCTTTCTGACATATGTTCCATCTTTATAACGTAAGCGAATCCCGAGGGTAGAGATTTTGTGATTGTCTGCCACTTCTATCTAGCGACTGCGAGACTCATCATGTGTGTCGAACTATGATGGCGTGTTTCAAAAGATATCGTGTGACTTCTAGGGCACTCACAGTGTTTTAAATATGTTGAAAATATTTATAAGGAGTATTTCCATTATTATTGAATTAAGATTGATCTTAAATATGACAATCATAATATTCTTGAAGAGCTCCAAAAATATTATAATGGTCAAAAATCATTTTAATATTATTGTTAAAATGATTTCAATTATTTAAAATATTATGAGATTTAAATTACATTGAAAGCTTTTATTAATCAAATGGTTTTATTCTCTTTAATATGTTAAGTGAGACTTATCATTTTATTAATGATGAAGAATATTATTTTATAAACTAAAGTTAGTTTAAAATAATATTCTACCTTAATTCCTCTAAGCGCTTTTAATTAAGTTAATATTTACGTATTTTCAAATCAGTATTTGAGATCCACCGTTAGATCGTTACGTGGATCCCTAGACGAAGGGACTGGGTTAAATACCCATACCCCCCTATCTGTCTCCCTCACTTTTCCCTAGCTCTCTCTCTCTCTCTCCTCCCTCTCCCTCAAGCGTACGTAGTATGCAGCCCCATCTCCACGCCGAACAGCTCCATGCCTCAGCACGGAGCCGCCGTGCGCCACCATCGACCTCCTCCCACGTCGGCGACCCCTCACCGGCAAAGCCAGCCCTTGTCGCGTAGCCACCTTCTCCATGCACGTACACAACCTCTCACGCACGGTTTCACCGTGCGTAGCCTCTCCACCACTGTACGCGGCAGCCCAAGCCACCACACTGCCACTGACAGCCTCTCCCCTCACCAGTGAACCCCTTCCTCGGAGCCCCAAGCCATGGGAAGCCCTCTCTCCTCCTCCGTTGCACGCATGCACGAAACCCATTTATGGGTTTCGCACGGCTTCAAGGCCACCGACGGCCCTAGCGCCGTCGTGTGCCAGTTCCAACTCCACCAAGCGCCTCCCCTGGCCACCATGGCTCCTCCGCGAGCTCCTCCAAGCCAGCCAAGCTCTCCAGCCCTCTCAAGCCCTCTATCTCTCCTGCAGCTTCTCCCTCCTTCCCAAGCTCGATTCGCTACCGTGAGCCATCGTGGCACCACCTCAGTGCCACCACGAGCTCAACCACAACCTCCTGAGCTCCTCCATGGCCAGCCATGACTAGCCAAGCCTCCCTCTCCCATTTCCATGCTTTGAGGCACACGGGTTTCACGTAGAAACCCACGGCTCTGCCGTGCTCCGCCACCCCAGTCGCCATGAAGACCACCAGCAACCTCCCTTGACCTCCCTTAGCCCATTCCTAGGTCCAAACCACCACTTTGAGTGGTGGGTAGTCACTGCACGTGATGGACAGCCACTGCGCGTGGCTGACTGCCACTGTACACGACTAGATCAACCGTGTTACGCTCCTTGCCATCATCACAAGGTCATCACGAGCCCTTCCAAGACCACACCTAGCTATCTAAACGCCTAAACAGTTAACGTACGTGGGTTAGCCGCCACGTACGACTCTTCCGATATCATCGGCTGTGACGATCAACAAGCAACGCATGGGTTATCCCGTCGATAGTATAACCCTCTATCCCTCGTTAATTATGTTAGATATTGGTTAGTTAACTAGGTTGCGGACTATGTTGTTGGTATTTGCGGAGTTGTGGTATTGTGATGTGGTGCTATGTGATGAAGTGTTGGGC
Source organism: Juglans regia (assembly GCF_001411555.2). Lineage (NCBI taxonomy): Eukaryota > Viridiplantae > Streptophyta > Magnoliopsida > Fagales > Juglandaceae > Juglans > Juglans regia. Next base: position 13,303,884 of record NC_049915.1, on the reverse strand, counting down.
ATTCTGTGTAGTGAAGTGTTGGGCATATATGTGTTAGGTGGAGATGTGTTGTGCCGTGTAGTGTACTGTGAAGTGTTGTGGACTGTGCTGTATAGTATGGTTGTGGAGTATGTGTTGTATTGGTGACGTGGCAGATGAAATGAGAATATTACACGCTGGGTGTACTTTGTGTGGGGCGTAATGTGAGACAATGAGAGTATATGTAAAATATACCCTCCAGGCGTAGTGTGGAACGGGAAGAGTACACGCTGAGTGTACTCTGTGTGGGGTATGGTATATGAAGGGAGTACATGTGGAATGTACTCCGTATGACGGGGTGATGCACCATGTGGCGGATATGCCATAATGGTGATGTGGCGTAATGCATGTGGATGGAGTACACGTGGAGTATACTCCATGTGGTGGAGTGATGCACCATATGACGGGTATGCCATGATGGTGATATAGCGTGGTGTATGTGAATGACGGATATGCCATAATGGTGATGTGGCGTAGTGTGCATGAAGGGAGTACACGTGGAGTGTACTCCATGTGGCAGAGTAATGTACCATATGGCGAGCATGCCATAATGGTATTGTGGCATAGTGTGTGGATGGAGTACACGTGGAGTGTACTCCATGTGGTGGAGTGATGCACCGTATGGCGAGTATGTCATAATGGTGATGTAGCGTATGTAAAGGGAGTACACGTGAATTGTATTCCATGTGATGGAGTGATGTACCATATGGCGGGTATGCCATAGTGGTGATGTGGCGTATGTAAAGGGAGTATACATGGAGTGCACTCCACATGGCAGCGACACTCCGTGTGGCGTGTCGTAGAGATAAGGATGGTTATGTGATTGATGGGTAGTGTCGGGAACTGTGGAACAGTATCTCGAAGTAGTTATGGCGTAGCCTGTAGTCTGAGGTAGCAAGTGTCACCATGATGAACTTATGGCTAGGAGTATGCGTGAAGTAGCAGAACAAGTGTAAGAGTGCGCAGCAGAATCATGACTGAGGAATGTCACGAAGTGACATGACTATTGACAGTCGTGCTTGTGATGGGCGAAGTAGTGGATCAAGTCTAAGAGTACGCAGTGGAAGCATGACTGGGTAATGTCACAAAGTGACGTGGTTATTGGCAGTCATGCTTATGATGGGTGAAGTGTTAGAGTGTAGGAAGACTTTGAGTTCACTTTAACATAGTAAGACGAATATCTTAGTGTCTTAGGCTTAAGTACCTTAGACAATACCCATGATTCACCGCTCATCCAATAAGAAGAGTAAGACGAATGTCTTAGTGTCTTAATCCTAAGGTGAACCATGGGTTCACTTTAGTGGATGAGCACTCGAGGCAAGACTTTGAGTTGGAAGATGTCGTGACCGTAAGTGGTCCCCGAAGGGTTTAGCATAGTAAAGGGCACGTAAGTGCATGGGATAGAAGGAGAGTGTTCCAAGTATAGCGTAGTTCTATTTATAGTTTAAGTTGCTTATGTATTAGGTAGAGAATGACGCTAAGGTATGTGTATGCATGTAGGTTGCCATCTGACAAGCACATGAATGGACTGCATGAGATGCAAATAGCATAGAGTCCAGGTAAGTGTTACGTTCATACTCTTCTAGAGTTTTCCAAGATACAAGAAACGTTTTTCCTTTAAGATGCTTACGAAAAGAAACGAAAGACGCTTGAAGAAAGAAAATGCTAAGTGTTCAAATGTATAAGTATGTACGGCCCCTCCTTGGCAGCCCTGTTTACACACCCAAAATATTAATTGTACGCATGTGAATGGATGACTATATGCTGTATCTATTGTATGTATTTTCTTAGAAAATCCATAAACTGATGAAAATGCATGAAATGCAAGACAACGGATGCTTTTATGGATCCTATGAACCGACGCTCTCATGTGCGCCACGAGATGATGCTCTTGGATGCCATGATTGACGACGTTCAAGGTGACGCTTATGGATGCCATGAAGGCTGACGTTTAAGCTCATGTATGTTCTTAAATGACGTTTTCCACGAACAAACTGTTAAAGAAAGGATAGGACTGAAATGAACTGAAAAATTAAAAGACGATTTTTGAGCTTACGTCTCAAACGATGTTTTCCTATGAAAAGAAATGTTTTCTCATGAAAGGACTGTTAAATGAAAGAATGAACTGAACAAAAGCTCCAGCTCTTTCGAGCTGACATGAACGAATGAATGAAAAGCAAAGAAAGAAAGAAATGAAAGTATGAAATGTATGAAGATACGTAACGGCCACATGAATGAATGAAAAGGGTACCAATGAATGGGTAGATTGCAATGTCGGGTAAGTAGTACTGGAAGTGCACGCAGTGTTGCCCCTATGAAAGGGATTCCCAACCCGTGGTCACGGGCGGAATTCGGGTCCAAAGGAAGACCGCTAACCCCAACACACGAGACGTAACAGTGTGTACTGGCCTATGAAAATGATAAGAACGAATGGATGTATGCATGTATGTATGAACGCACGAATGCACGAACCGTTAAGAAATGAAGACACTAACGGGGGACACGTTTTAAAGAAAGGAAAGCCTTTTGAAATGAAAAAAAAAAACCCCCCGTCTAGTGACGTTTTCAAAAGAACGCACGTATGCACGAACTCTTGAAGAAATGAAGGCACTGATGGGAGAAACGTTTTAGGAAAAGGATGCCCATGCTTAAAAGAGAAAAATCCTGTCCAGTGACGTTTTCAAATGAACGCACGTATGACACGTATGCATGCACGTAATAGTACGTATGAATGATGAATGCATGAATGAAAACCTATGTTGTTATATTTTAACTGTATGAAGTAATGCTTATGAGTCTTCAACTCATTTTAGTTTTTATGCATGTCCCTCCCCACAAAGGAATTGCATGATCGAGACGGACACGGCCCATGGGGAAGAGCACGGAAGTCTAGGCACGAGTTTTAAACGTACGAGAGGCCTTTTATTATAAGATTTATGTTTTCCGTTGTAAACCTCTTTTATTGTCAAAGCACATTTTAAATTACAAATGTAGAGTCTCGCACCCTGGGTATGCAAGTGAAAAGTTTTAAATCGGACGGTAATTCCCGTCGTCCTTTAATAAAAATATTTTGTAAAAAGTCTCACCACAAGGACGGGCGTTACAGTCATCCTCCCTTTGGCCAGGCTAGAAACAAGGGTGACGGGCGGAAGCCATCAACCAAGTCGTTAAGTGTTTATCTAGCTTCTTGCACGAGGTGTTGCAACTTCTTTTTCCTTTCTTTCGCTATTTTCTAGACTCATTTTATTGATCTCTCCATGTTGGCCTCTATTGTTGTCAGATTTCCTCTCATCTGGCAGTCTTCATTGTGGACGACCAAGATGCCATTGAGCAGGAAAACCAGCCCTTCGCATGATGACCTGGACTACCTTACGGTATGCTTGCGGCGAGAGAAGTGTCCTTAGCATATGTTGGCCCTCGCTTGTTGTCATTGGCTTGGAGGGGATAAAAATCTCCCCTTCTCAAACTATTCGAAAATTGACCTCCCCACAGGATTTAAAAGGGTGAGTCATGCTAGAGGCTACTCTACCCCTCTCACGGAAAAGTGTGGGTCCAATCACTCCCGATGGCCCGAATACTTACCCTGACTCACATCGCAGTGAAAGAGCGGACCAACCCATACTCCCGCTTGTTGACATCGTAGAAAAAAGTAGGATTTGGGTTAGGCTGGCGCTGAACCCACTCTTTGTTCACAGCGGAGGTCGGGTATTCAGGCCGCTGGGGGGGGGGGGGGGTTAGGATCCGCACTCCTCCACGGGAAGGCTAGAGCAGCTTCTCATGTGACTCACCCTTTTAAATCCCATGTGGAGGTAACTTTTCGAGCAGTTTGTAGCTGGAACCGCTCTCATCTGTTGATGCTTATAAGGAAGATAGGTCTTCATTTTCGAGCAGATGAGGACTGGCCCGTACTTCGCTACGTGAGAGATAAAGGAGCCTTAGGCATTACACTCATCCCTTTGGTACCTTGTGGGGGAGATAAGTTCGGACAACGAAATAACTGGTCTACTCTTCGCCTTAAGAGAGGTCGGGGTAAGTTGTTCAGGTCGCCGGGCGGGCATGACTCACTCTTTATCCCTGAAGGGATAGAACGGCCTTCGGCCTAGTTCTTCCCTTCAGTCCCATGGGAGGTACGCTGTTCGAGAAGTTTGAGATTGGACTCGCTCCCGCCCGTTGATATGCAGGGAAGGTAAGTGTTGGGTTAGGCTGATGCTAAGCCCACTCTTCGTTGCGGCAGAGGTAGGGATAAGTTGTTAGAGCCGTCGAGATGGGGGGTAGGACCTACTTTCCATTGCGTGAGAAGTAGAGTGGCCTTGGCCTTGCTCTCCCCTTGATCTCGCAGGAGATACGTTGTTCGGGCTGTTTGGGACTTGACCCATTCCCGCCTGTTGATGCTGACAAGGAAGGTAAGTCTTTGTCTTTGGGCCGCCCAGGGCTGGCTCGCACTCCGCCGTGGGAAGGATGAAGCAGCCTCTGGCGTACTCATCCTTTTATTACCTCACGGGGGAGGTGACTTTTTTGGATAGCGATGTGGCTGGTCCGCTCTTCGCTGTAATAAGGGTCAAGGTAAGTTGTTTGGGCTGCCGGGGGGTAGGACCTGCTCTCCATCGTGGGAGGGGTAGAGCAGCCTTCGGCCTAGCTCTCCCCTTTATCCTACTGGAGGTACGCAGTTCGGGTAGTTTGAAACTAAACCCACTCCCGCCTGTTGACATAGCAAGGAAGGTAGGCATTGATTCAACGATATTTTGTCATTGCAGATTATGTTAATTGGAGATCGTATTGTCGGTATTTTGTCGATAACACGAAAGTTCAAAGTAGGTGGGTTGCACTGTTCTGGAAAATCATGTCTTTCATTAAACAACAAGAATTAACAGTAATTAAATAACAAATTAAAAACTAGGGGGAGATGAAGCCTTTAGCCGAGGAGCTTTCGTCCGTTTTGCCTCTGCCTCTAGGACCATGCACCTTCTCGCTACCCCTCGAGCCCGACAGGGCTAGTCGTAGACTAAGGCCTGTTGGGGTTCTTCAAGCGATGCATGCCTTGCTCTCTCATGGAGGTGTTGTCTGGGGTGACCCCATCATCCTTCTACTTCAGTTCCTAGACGTAGCATTCCCTCGCCAAAACCTATTTGCCTCAAAATTCTCCCACTCCACGGGGAGTCAAAAATTTCATCTTGAGGTGGTAGGTCGACGTGACCGCTCGCAAGTTGTTGAGGGTGGGCCATTCGATGATAGCGTCATAGGAAGACGAGGTTTTCACCATTAGGAAGTCGACCATGATTGAGGCGGTGCAGGGGGTGCTACCTGAGAGGACCAACAACGTGATTGTTCTCACAGGATCAACCATATTCCCAGAGGAGTCTTTCAGCGGCATGGGGGCTAGGTGCAGTTGGGCATCGTCTATTCCCATCATAGTGAAGGCTTCTCAGAACAGGATGTCCACAGAGCTCCCGTTGTCAATGAGGATTCCCCGAGTGGTGAAGTTCACGACCAAAATGGTCACCACCAGCACATCATCGTAAAGGTACAGGACCCCTTCTTTGTCTACCTCCCCAAAGGAGATGACTGGGGTCGGCTAGCCCTTTCAGTGCTAGGCGGGGTGGTACTCAGTGTGTGCCTTTTTGCTTGAGGAGGAAGTGTCCTTGCTTGCAAATCCTCCTGCTATAGTCCTGATTTCCCCTAGTGGAGGTCCTCCCTGCAGTGGTGAACGGGAGGCAATCTTGCTACGGCCCTCGTGCTGGTGGTTGTTTCCGAGGGATTTCTTCCCCTCTGCGTCGATCGACTCAGTTTGTGCTCTTTTCCCTCTATCTTCCCCCCCTTAAGCAAGGTCCTGGTCCCCTCGTCAGAGCTTCTCCATTCTCTTGTTGTGGTGGCTCTTTTCTGTCATCTCGTGGGCCTTAGCCTTGGCTGGGGCCATTGCCTTTCTTTCCGCTCGCTCCAACTCCTTCTTCCTTGGCTCTGTTAAGGCTCGAAGAGTGTCTTCGGCGTTAATGAAATTGTTGGCCTGACCCATAAACTCTTGTAGTGTCATGGGAGTCCTTCTTGCCAGCTCGGCCATGAACTGGAATCGTGGCTAGACCCCTCCCAGAAGCACCACTAGGGTTATCTTCTAGTCTTGGTCATCGGTGGCAGGCACTCCCTGTTGAACAGGGACAGGTAAATCTTCAGGCTTTCCTCCTCTCCCTACTTGATGGTGAGGAGGTACGCTGTTGGGTGTCGCCTTCTTTGACTTGACATGAACTGGATAAAAAATAGTCGAGCCAGCTCTCCAAAACTATCTACGGAACTGGGCGCCAGAGACCCAAACCACTTGTACTGGCCCCTTTAGGGTCAGCAGGAGTGCCCTACATGCCACCTTCCCCGAAAAACCATGCAACGTCATGTGAGCCCTAAAGGTTTCTAGGTGCTCAAGGGGGTCCCTCCCTCCATCATAGATTTCCATGGTGGAGATCTTGAACTTTGGTGGTAAGGGCACAACCATCACTTCTTCCGTGTAGGGTAAACAAGTACTTGTAAGCATTTGGTCCACTGAAGATGATGTGTCCACTTTCCTTACAATCTCTTTTTTTTTTAAGGTTGCGGAGCTCATCTTGCAAGTTCTTCCTCTCCTCCTCCACGTTTGATCTAGCTCTTGTGTTTCGAGACCCCACGTGCTCGCTATTGTTGGGCTCCGCCTTCTTGTTCTGCCCTTGTTGAGGTTTTATGAGCTCCTCATTCTCTTTGCGAAGTTTTTGCACCTCGTCGGTCAACTTCGTTACCTAGTCCCCATGGCTTTCAGTCTTGCCTCCATGGCAACTTTCTCTGTGTCTATTCTGAGTTGTTCGGAATGGGTTGTCGCAGGCATACAAAGTACATGCAAGATCTACAAGGATCCCACATACGACACCACTATTAACATCGTATTTTGTACGCCTTTGAGTCAGATTCCAGTAATTCAGGTCTTTAGAATTGGGCCTGCGAAAATAGAGAAGAAAGACATTAGGAGAGGGTGGCCTTGGGGTTGGAGAGTCTCCGATGCCAAAGTTAGTAGAGTATTTTGGAAGTTTATAAATAACGAGAGAGTCTAGGGATCAGAGAGCTTGGGGGGACAGTTCGTGCTTGCCCCCCATGGAGTCCATGCTTTCTTTACTGTTCCTTTCGTCAGAGTTCTTTAATGCGGCATACTTTTACGATGACGTCATTAATGTGGCTTATAACTCGGGCAGTGGTGTTATTAATATGACGTGGTTCTCCGATTTGTCTTACCCTACTGGTGTTCTTGGTGGTCCGTCGATGTCACCTTGTTAGAGGATCAAGGGTCCCCCTTACTTCCCACTCTTTTACGTGGACAGACACTCAAGGGCTAGACGCTGCTCGAGGCATCTCGAGGATAGTGAGTCTCCTCCCCTGTAGTATACTCCCCTGTAGTATACTCCCACATGGGAATTGTGTTTCAGGGGAGTCCACCTGTGGGCCGAGCCGAGGGATCTATTTAGCAATTTGTTTTTAATATACTCAACACACTGCTAATATAGAAGTTTAACTCAGCCCAATCCGAGCCGGTTGCGGTATTAGAACCCGGGTACTGGATTTTAACGATACCCGATTTTAATAATAAAACATTTTGACCCCCCATGTGATTTGAAATTTTAATTCCTCATTGCCTAATCTGATCTCTATGCTCTCCTCTCTCTCCCCCTTTGAGTGTAACCCTGGCCTTCACCTTCAAGTTTTGCCGCCGTCTCTCTCTCTCTCTTGCCATCGCTACTGGGCGGACTTTCGATCGGTAAGTCTCTCCTCTCTCTCTCTCTCTCTCTCTTGCTTCGGTAAGTCTCTCTCTCTCTCTCGATCTTGATCTATGAGCAATGCCTTTGAACAAATCTTATGTGGGTATAGAGTATATGTAGTTATTTTGCTAGATCTGCTCTTTTTTTTTTTTTAAATGGGTTTTTTTTTTAAAATCTTTTTAGGGTTTATGTTTTGGTTCTTTTGTTTCTCATGATTTGTTATTAATAGGTAGATGTGCCAGAGACTTGCTCTTTGTTTGCCCCAAAATGATAACTGCCAATGTGGTTTCACTTTGATTTGGGGGAGAGTGGATCTAACTGCGAGTGAGATGAACTGTCACAAGTTCCAAGTCTTCGACTTCGTTCCTGCTTGAGTGTGGTAACCAAAAGCGCATGTATGAAACCTAGAAAGGAAGTAATGTAAGGCACTCGTTGTTATTTTGTCTAATTTTCCTCGTCTGAATTTGAAACTCGTGCTTTAAAAAAATATCTGGTTGCGGTTTAGAATTGTTGGGCTTGTGTGAAAATTAGTGGGTCTAGGTTCTGATTGACTCGATGATTGGTGAATATGCGTAACTGGGTTTGTTTATTTTCCATACATAAATGCATTTTAATTTTGCTTACCCAAACAAGCTTATCTGAAATATTAGGATTTTTACTATCTGAACTCTTTTATACCATTATGCTCTGTCTAGAGTTATTCACTCCGGAACTTCTAGGCATGTTTCTATCATTTTGACCCTCGTTTTAATCTTTTGCACACTTGCATCTCAAGGTCTTTAACATGGATCTATCATCTTTTATTTTACTGTTTTATGATCTTATTAAATGTTGCATATTCCTTGTGTCACCACTCATCCATCTTATCATAATCATATAGGCTGTATATTTTCTTAATAAATTATTTGTGATTGCACAATACAACAATATTACATTATACTGCTTGGTGGATCATGTGAGGTTTGGATAAGTGACATTACATATTTGCATCTATGTTGCATTCTTTCTCTCTTTGCTTGTTTTAAGTGCTTCATATACTTATTACTGCCCTTGCTAACCATAATAACTTAGGGTTATGTTAAAATTCAAGTATGTAACAAAAAGTTCACTTTTGTGTGTTCCACCACAACTAGAGTCTTGGGAAGTTCTATGTTACCTAGTGTTTCTGTTGAAGTGTTGTGATATGTTGTTGACTTGTCATTTTTTTTGTTATGAACTGTGAGGAACATAGCTTGAAAATGTAATTTATCTTGCTGTTCCATAAAGAGAAGTATTGGGATTTATCTCAAGGTGAGTTTTGTTCTCACGAACAATTTTGGGGTTACAATTTTGGTGTGAGATTAAAAGACTACATAGCTTTTCTAAGTATTCAAAACTTTTGTTTTTTGTAGGATCTCTTTCAGCCAGTCAGATCACTTGGAGTTGCTACTCGGTGTGAGATTAAATCGTTGACGGAAGACCATGCTAATGATTTTGTAATTTATATCTTGTAATTTTGTATTTTGTATTGTAATGTATAAATAACAAATAATGCAATATGTAGTGGATTGCATGCATTTTAGTTTTTTAGTTTTATATATTTTTATTATTCTGGTAAATGTTAGTATTATGCTTTTTAACTTGATTTAGAAATTTTTTTCATAAAATATAGGCTTTTATAAAAAATTATGATTTTCAACATTTTTTTTTAATAAATATAGGCTTTTACATAAAGGAAATTATGCTTTTCAATATAGATTTTTTTGAAAGGTCTTTAGTATAATATAGGCATTTAAAAAAACAAAAAAGCTTTTAAATTGAAAATTGGACTTTGATACATTAAATAAAAAAAAAACCTACGTATAGTTCGGAACCCAGATTTCTGGATTGTAAAAATCCAGATTAATCTGGGTTTTGGCCTGGGTCATAACCTGGGTATATCCAGGATGGAACCCGATCCAAATTTAAAATCCGAGTTCCGATATGAGTATTTCCGGATACCTGGTTGAACACACTTAATAATGAGATGTGATGATAAATTTTTTATTATGAAATTTTTTGATGTGAGTCTTAGTTTTGAACTAAAATATAAATTAAATTGACTTATAGATATATAAAATAAATTATACAATATTTTGTATATAAATCTAATATCAAATTATTCAAAAAATATAATAAACTTTAAATTTTCCTAAATTTAGATTACAAATTAGATGACAAGTGAAGTGGGTCATTCATTCACGGTAGCCGACAAAGAGGTTCTTTTCTTTGTTCTTCCCTCACGAGAGCTAAAAAACCAAGACAAAACTTAACAAAAAGACAAAATAAAAGCACACGTGGCATCTACTCAGCAAGCATTGGTATGAGTAAACCTAAAAAACCAATGTGGGAAAATGCCGTTTTTATAATGAGGGACGGCAGAGAAGCCCGTTTACGTTGATGCTAGTTGATTTTATATTTTTGATATATTTAATTATTTTTAAAAAATAAAAAAATATATCAATATATTTAAAAATATTTCCCTAATAATTAAGTAAAATAAATAATTTTTTTTAAAAAAAATCAAATATAACGGTAGAGATAAAATAGTTTTTTCTTTTTATAATAAGTTCTAATTAAAGATGATCTTCTCTATTATTAATTAACATTATCCTTATGACCTCAACAACCACACACTTTGTTCTCACTTTTTTATTTTTTAATCACTATAATCTTTGGTATACCTAATCAAAGTAGGGTATGGATGAGGAGATTTGTTATTGAGAATACTATATTTTGTGGGAAAAAGTTTATTTTTAAGTTAGATTGGATGAATCTCCTCCTATCATAAATGTATTGGAGAAAAGCTACTCCAAATCAGGTGTCTCGTGCACTCTTTTTGAAAAAAAAAAAATCTATTATTATTTAAAAAGTTGATTTTTTTCATGTAATTGATAAATTTTTATCTATTTTTAAAAAGATTATGCATTACTTATACACACTAAGAATATACAAACCATTTTCTTAGAGGAAAATTCATTTATTTGGGTAGTACAGTGCTATCTAGTACAATTCCGATTAACATTTATTATGCTAAGTAGTGTTTCCTTTTTAATTTTATTTATTTGTTTTGTAATTTATATGTCAAATACTCACATATAATTATTACATAAATATAGAGTTTATAGACATATGAAACCTCTATATGTTGTTTGAGTTATGCTAGAGCAACCAAAAAAATATCTCGAATTAAGCTACCGAACAGTGTATTTCACTTTTTTATTTTTCTTTTCATGTATTTTTTTAATCATCATAAACATTTTTAAAAAAATAAAAAAATTCACAACATCATTAAAAAATATTTTCTTAATCACGAAATAAAAAAAAAAAAAAATTCATTCGGAACACATTTTAGGTTCCGAATTCGGAACCTAAAGCATTTCCGATATTGTTTACAATGATCAGAATAGTAGTACCATTAGATTATAACCTGATCTTGAGTTGACTCCATGTCCATCCACTATATGTATTTTTCACTGGTAAATACAACAAATCCGTGCAAGGAGGGCAAGAACAATGCCTTAATGTTCAAGAACAACTACACAAGTTTTCAATTTTTTAGCACATTTTTTCTAGTGCAACTTTTAAGGGTTGGTCATATGCTCCCGAGTGACATTGTGGGCGAAAGTCGCATAATCATTAATGAAAAAAACATTAAAAAAGAAAAAAAAAACATAAAAATTTACATAGTTTAACAGTAAAGTTTATTATGCGTATCTAGTGAGATCCATGTTAAGAAATTCGCTGAAAGAATACACCGTACATATCTTGATCTAATTATTTTAGAAAAATATGTTATGGTCGCTTTCACCTTTAGTACTATATAAGTGCGTCCTCCTTATCCTATCTCCTTTGGTGCAAAGCCATTTTTGTCTGTCCTTTTGTATCTTATCAAAATGGGTAGCTGCGTGGGATCAAAACAGTGAATAGTTATCTCTCAATTTTCATGGTTGACTTTTGCTAGACATGCCTTAAAAACTCTTTCGTTACGTCACAATTGATTGGCATTTCTCTTTCAATATAGGGACTTTGGCGAAGTAATGGTGATCAAGACGTACCCTTCAGAGTTCAGAGTCTCAAAATGCTTTCAAACCTTGCAAGGTGCGTCTCGATCCAAATATACCTCAGGTCTTACTCAACATAGGGACTTGAGGTAGCCCTTGATCAAGACATATCCTTTAATTACCGTCTTATAATGCATTCATGACCTTATCGAGGTGCCCCTCCCCCTCGATTAAGACATATCTTTGGACTCTTGAAATATCTTTAAGGCTTTATTCTTGGACTTTTTTTTTTTTCTTAAAAAGAAGACGGTACTCCAATTTTATTGATAGCCATTACTTATGGCCGATGAAAACCGTAATAACAACCATAGATATCTGGGGGTACAAATAATCAAAGAAACTCAAACCCAGACATGAAAAAAACCTAAAACTCCCAACTAGAATACAATATACCCAAAAGGAAAGTACTTAACCAATTATATATTAACCAATTATATATTAAAAACGAATCTGAAAACCTGCAAGAAAACAAAAACAAAGAAACCGCAAGCATATAAAGTTAATAAGCAAATAAACCAAATACAACATACCAAGAAAAGACTACAAGATCTGCAAATAAGGAAGATCAAATTTATCCATGCAAAGAAGACTTTTAAATTGCTGGGGAATCTATCTCTTTCACCACTCTAATCCAAATCTAAACCCCCAGCTCCACTCTTGGCAAGAGAATCAACCACCGTATTTCCTTCCCGAAAAATATATTTCACACAATACTCCATAGACTCAAAATAAACATGTATCTCATTCCAAAAATCTTCTAAATATCAAATATTACAATCACAAACAGACTCAACCGTGTCGACCTTATCTTTAAACCTAGCTTTGTAATGCCTCTCACAAAGTTTCCAAGAAACTATAGACGGGAGAAGACCCAAAACAGTCCGTAATTGAGAAGGCTTACCAGCACGACGAAACCAAAAATTTATTTGCTCCTGCCAAATGCAAAAATTACCCATATGCACACCTAACTGGGTCGTAGCCAAATGCCAAATTTGACGAGAAAAATCACCAGTACAAAACACATGATTAAGGTCTTCAATATGATCTGTGGCACAACAATTACACTTAGAGACAATAGGGATACTAACCATTTTAATCTTATCATCAACACTCAAACAGTTATTAGAAACCTTCCACATCAAAATAGAAATTTTCTTGGGAAGGTTATTGTGCCAAATCCACTGAGCCTAAGGTAAAGGCAGCGCTCGAACCCTAATGCAATCCCAAGAACTTTTCGTAGTAAACTTACCATGAGAATCCTTCAACCAAACTAAAATATCATGCCCCTCCTTACGACTAGCCAAGAAATGAACCAGATTAGATGCTTTTTGATGACCCACTGGATGTTCCAAAAGAATAGTATCCTACTTATTTTCAATGCGACACTCTTTAATCTTAAGCAAAGGGTTCTCAATCACTGGATAATGACCATTTAGAGGGCCTCCTCCTCCCAATTATCAAACCAAAAAGAAATATCACTCACTCTTACAATCCACTTAGAGCTACTCAAAACTTTTGGAATACTACGAGCAATAGACTTCCAGAACCGAGTACCCTTATTAGGCACCAATAGGGATAAATGATTACCTCTAGTATACTTATCTATAAAGAAATCTGCCCATAAAGAGTGACCCTTAATGAGACACCAGGCAAGCATTAAATACAAAGCCCGTTGAATGTCTCCAAAATCTCGAATCCCCAACCCCCTTCATTAGTGGGACGATGTATATGTTTCCAAGCCACTCATTTTCTCTTACATTTTCCATCAAACTCACTTCGGAAGAAAGAACTCAAGATCCTATTAAGCGCTTTGAGCACAACCTTAGGTACATGTAAAATAGCCAGAAGATGAGTGGCCAGACTGGACAACACATGCCTCAACAAAATAGTTCTACCAGCAGCAGAAAACATTTTCATTTTCCAGCCCACTATTTTTTTTTTAACTTTCCCGAGTAACTCACAAAGATCGGAGGCCTTAAGTCTACCAGTCACAATAGACACACCCAAATATTTAAAAGGGAAAAAACTTTCAGTAAAACCAGTAATGTGAAGTAAGGAATTTTTCCTGAAAGCAAGATTTTTTTTGAAAAGTAAATAGCTCTTTTATCCTTGTTAAGGACTTGACCCATCCAATTTTCATAGAGAGTCAAAACCTGCATCAAACTTCTCATAGATCTCTTACTCCCATTAGCAAAAATAACTATATCTTTAGCATATATGAGATGAGAAATAAGAGGGGTGCCTCTTGCTTGAGAAAACTGCCAAATTTTACCATTATCAAAAGATTTCTTGAGAAGACGGGAAATCACCTCTTGCATAATAGTGAATAGGTAAGGCGAAAGAGGATCATCTTGCATCAACCCACGTTCACATTTAAAGAACTCCAAAGGAGTGCCATTCATCATAATAGAGAACCAAGGCGTAGATATACACATCCTAATCAGATCACAAACTTGCGAAGAGAAACAAAAAGAATCCAAGACATGAAGAAGAAAATTCCAGTTAATTCTATCATAAGCCTTAGACATATCAAGCTTGACTAAAACATTACCACCATTTGATTTTTTATGAATATAATGAACCATCTTCTGGGTTAAGCTAATGTTCTCGAAAATACTACGACCAGGGATGAATGCCCCTTGCTCCTGAGAAATTATCTTATATAGTAAATTTGTCAATTGATTCACAATAATCTTAGCACAAATCTTATAAATCACTGAGCAAAGGCTAATAGGCCGAAATTTATCAAAAGCATAGAGCTTTTCCACTTTAGGATTCAGAACAATAAAAGAAACAATATAGAATCTGGGCATAGAATGAGTTAGGAAAAATATCACAATAAATCATTTTTAACAATATCCCAACAAACTCTAAAGAAACCAGACTCAAAATCATCCGGGTTAGGACTACTATCAATAGGGATGCTAAAAAGAGCATTCTTTATTTCCTCATGGGAAGGTGCTCTACAAATCAACAAATTTTCATCATCATTAATCACAGGAGAAATCAAATCACCTAAATTAGGCAAATTACGAATAGAACTTTGACCCAAAAATTGTTGAAAATAATCCATAGTAGCATTACGAATATCCGAAGGGGTATTTAAAACAGTACCATCAACCAAACACATATCATTAACCCATTTTTGCTTCTTAGCATTGAGAGTAGCATGAAAAAATTTAGAATTTAAATCTCCATCTTTAAACCAGTTTTTTTTAGCGATATGAGACAATCTAGTATCCTCTCTACCCATCCAAGTCAATAATTCCAATTTAGAAATCAACAAATCCTTCTCATCCTCAACATTAAAGCAGACTTGAAGGCTATGTTCTAGTCTATTAATACGTTGCTCTAAATCATTAATAATGACATGAGTCCTACCAAACACACACTTATTCCACTCCTTTAAAGCCACATTAATTTAAAAGATAAATTAAGGAGCCCAAAACCAATCCCCTCTTGATTCCACACCCTCTCCACAATATGAGGAAAGTCCAAATGATCAGTCCACACAAACTGAAACTGAAAAGGGCTAGGCCCATACCTGAAAGGATCCTCGCCCATTTGAATTGCCAAAGGAGAATGATCCGAAATGGTACGAGCCGAAACCTGGTAAAAAACATTAGGAAATCAGTTAATAAAATTAGAATCAATAAAAAATCTATCTAACCTTGCCCAGCTCTGAGCCAGTCCGCCTTGGCCATTACTCCATGTCATCCTTGGACCTTTAGAACACATATCCAGCAGTCCACAAGATTGAAGACATAGATTAAACTCTTCCATTGCAGCAAACAGACGGGGATGCCCACCTCTTCTTTCCGAGTCATCTTTGATAATATTGAAGTCGCCACAATAAGCCAGGGAAGATTACTATTGCCAATAGATTTTAGGTCCGCCCAAAGAGTTCTTCTCTCTATCTGATTGCACTTGGCATACACAATGGTCAGAATAAAAACATGCCCATTCTCCTCCACCTTCACAGTCACAAGCTGATTTGACCCAGCCAACTAGTGAACATAAATAGCCGAGTTCCTCAATAGCCAAGTTTTTTCTTCCATCTCTTCATTAGTAATATAAGAATCACAACTAAACCTATTCAAAACATTTGGAATTTTATCTTCCAACAAGAATAGCTTAGCCAAAGCTAAAATATTAGGCCTGTGTTTTTTAATTAATTTCCTCAATCGCAATTGAGATGTTCTCACTCCCCGAATATTCCAAAAAAATGATAGAACTAACTAATCATAGATTAAGTTTAGAAGGACGGATTACTGCACTGATACAGCTCCTTTTAGGAAACGTACCGACTAAATTTCTTGGGACTTTTGAATATGTGCTATAGTCCTTTTGCATATCTACTTTTAGCTTATCTCTCTCAGTTTTATTTTCGGATTGAACTTCATCAGGATTTAGGCTCAAGCTTTTTCCATCATCAACATCATAATCCTCAGAATTAATATGTTCAATTTCAACCAGCTCCACGTGAGATTTCGAACCAGGCCCCATCTGACCCATGCACGTCCTCAACCATGTGCTTCAATCAACACAAGGGGTGTTGGCCCCATCACTAGAGCCAACGTTGTGCTTCAATTTCATTTGACCCACGTCCTCATCACGTGAAGCATCTACCATCACTAGGCCATGTCTTGCACCTTGCACCCACGGCTAGGATCTTCAAAAGTGGATTCTATAGCATTAAAGGCCCAAAATTTGCACTCACTTTATTCACTAAAAGCCCATCAACCTGGCTTATTGTTTCTGCACCGAAAGAAATATTAGCAGCCACCATCTCCGATGGAATATGCATATGATTCGCTGAATCAGCAACCAGTTCCTCGGCATTTTGTCCTGAACCACCTTCCGTATCTTCATGCAAGTCCACCCTTCTCAAGCAAATCAACCTCCGGAGTCGCACCTTCCTTTGCAACCCTTCCTTCTCAACCAATGCACCATCTTCTTCCTGCGCACCCTAAGCATTACTCCCTCCTTTTTTTAACCCAAACCTTCCCTCCTTTAAACTGCTTTTTTTGGGGATCATTTCTAAATCTACAGGTTTTTGTATTGTGGCCCTGAAACTTGCATGAAGAACAATATGTTGGAAGAGTTTCATATATTACCTCTTGCCTCCTACTTCGGTGGACCTCTAGTTTCCACTACAAGAAATTAGGTATTTTCTAACACTCAAAATCGTCGCAAATACTCCTATTAATCGCTACATTTTATCATTTTCGATGATTTATAAATCGCTGCAGGTTCAACAAAATCCTAAAACCGCTTTTGATCAATTTCAGCGATAGGCAAAAATAGTCACAAAAAACTACTATTTCCGGCAATTTTAATATGTCGCAAATGTCCCAAAAATCGATAGAAATGGTCTTCCCGTTTACCACTAAAATCGCTGAGAAAAGTTATTTCCGGCAATATGTATAGTCACAAAAAGTTAATAAATCGCCGCAAATAACTCATTATTTTTTTCAGTGATTTTAAATTATCGTCGTCATTAAGTATTTCCAGCGGGTATGTTTTGCCACAAAATACTTCGCTATGAAAAAATTATTTCTGGTGAAATTTACTCGCCAGAAAAGGTTTTTCAGAAAAAAAAAATGCACATGAACAGAATACATAAATTACTTAAACCCACAAAAAATGCACAGAAAATTTCTTTCGAAGTGCATATGCAACTTCAACGTAAAATTTGCATAAACTACCCTATTTAGAAAAGTTTCATAGCTATGCTAATTAATTAATTTGAAGTAGTGTTAGTAGATCAGTTAGGATTTAATTTCCTTCACTTAATAACACGAAGGGTACAATAGAAAATAACAACAAAGTACTCAAGGATCCTTACCCAAGACCATGCAAAAAATGCTAGCTGAAAGGATTTCTGCATGCAAACCCAAAAACAATAAGTATCTGGACATAAATTTCTTTTAATACGCATCCACCACTCTGTTCATGCAAGAGCTCTCCTGTATATTACACAAAATCCAACAAAATTGTTATGAAGCAAATAGGTAATTTAAGGGCTATACATGAGAGAACCAAAAGAATAAAAGAATATATAGCGAAAAAAATGGAGGACCCCGAGAAGTTGCAGCACTAGCTGCTACTTTTGTTTTTGTGGTTCAGTTTGTTTCAAATCTCAGCTGCTAATGCCTCTTTTGCTACTTAAATACACTTCTATAACACGTGACAAGGGATTGGTAGAGAGGAAGAGAACGAGAAAGAGCAGACCCGAGAGCTTGAACTAACCTGATTTCTAAACAACTGCAGATTTTGTTTTTGATTTTTCTATTTTGTTGTTTGTGTGCTTCAATTACAACTGTTGTGGTGGCTGAGATACCCTTTTGAGTGGTCTAAAACAAGATAAATCATTGACTTAAGAGCTGACTTACAAAACAAAATCCCCCAATTGCAGGAATCATATTCTCATTTGAACAGCCACACGCTTAGGCGATGCTCCTTGTTTCACATCTTCATTTCATTCACTACACACTCTACTACCCCACAATATGACACTAGTGTTGAGGATAGTCAAAAGGAACACCAAACTAAATCAAAATGGCAGAAACTTGAAGGAAAAGGAAAACTGTTTTAAGAATTGCTGCACAAAGACTTGGACCAGAAAATTAAGTCTTTATAAAAAGCAACTTGTTTGAGGTGTTCTCATGGCCTCCAACTCCTCAAATAATCACGATTTTTCACAAACCAAGAAGGAATGATATGAAGAAAAGAAAGTGGCACTTACATTATATATGAAAATGCTCCAAGTGCCAAAACAAGAAATTCAAATCCCTATCTCTAGAGGTTCTCAGTTTGGCTAGCATGGCTGAAATGGTGAAGAGGGAAAGAATTAAGTAAGAGAGGGTTGAAGCATAAAGCATAAACCTAAAAAGTATAAAACGCCTACTGCAGCAAGTATTAATTCCTTGTGCTTTCACCTTTTGTCCAATGTTAAGCCAATGACCTTATACTTTAAAGTGAACCCCATGCTTCACTTTAAAGTCCAAGGCACCAATCCTATCAACTCCATAGAGATAAGTTAGTTCAGACAGATCTCCAATCCTACAATGACATGATGTTGTTGAGTTCTTATAATATATGTAGATAAGTGTACTTAATGAAACAAAGAGGTTAATTTTGAAGTGGATAGTCCTGATTGCCAAATAAGGAGCTACAGGTCTTTTAGATATTTTATCTATAGAAACAAAAGGACTCTCATCAATTGGCAACAAGTCATTTTAAAAATAAAATTGCAGATTACCTAAATCTCCATCCCCATAAAGCTAAAAAGTTCACTAATTTGCCATTGGGCCTTTCAGAAGTTAAAAGAACTATAAACCTATCAACTATAAACCATTCAATACAGTTTCAAACCACCACTTTGTCAGACACCACCAAACCATGCACATGATCACGAGGACCCAAAATTTAGATAAACAGAAATCATCTGACTTCTCAATATGATAGAGGGAAGAAAAGTAATATCAACAACACAAATGCATCCCGCATGCAAAATTGAAGAAAAATAATATCAACAAAAGACCTAATAAGAATTTCTTCTTGGATACACAGGCCATAGCTAAAACAATAAATCAAGAATTATTAATTGAAGAACCAAATTGCGGAAACCGTATAGACAGTGAAACAAATGCTCCACAAAAGTATCATCCGGCATGTACTCGGCAACCAGTAGCCTCTCATCTCCATCACAGCAA
The DNA here is from genome assembly GCF_001411555.2 of Juglans regia. NCBI lineage: Eukaryota > Viridiplantae > Streptophyta > Magnoliopsida > Fagales > Juglandaceae > Juglans > Juglans regia. The sequence continues at coordinate 13,284,303 of NC_049915.1, read as the reverse complement.
TACCCAATCAAATTGGCCAGCCTCAGATGCCTCAGATGCCCTACTCCCCGCGTCTCCTCCTCATTTGGTGGCAGTGGGTTGCAAACAGAGCAAGGGAAAGAGGGAAGGCCTCGGGCTGCTGGGCTAGGCATGGAGGAGAAGGCGGTTCCGACGAAGGACTAGTGACGACGTCGAGGTGTGAACACCAAATTGACAAACTAAGAAACTTGATAAACTAATATAGTCTCAACAAATATACTAGGGGTGAACACCAAATCAAAATGCATAGTAATTCTAGGCAATATCTTCTTTTTATAAGTAATTCTATTCAATATCTTCAATACATAATATGAGAGAAAATTGTATATGTCCCTTTGCAATCTTATGCTACAATCTAATTTACGATACATTGATACTAAACTGAAACAAGTTATGAAGATCCTAGGGAAAAATAACTTTTGGTTCTTCCACATGTTCAGATTATAGCATTTTTTTTTTATCGGTAAACAAAATTTTATTGATCAAAAGAGAGACAGAGAGTGTCCTAGTATACATGACATATACATGAGCACGTTCACAATGTCTAGCTTAGAGATACAAGGAAATCATGAAAAGACCTGCCATGAAAATCAATTACAATCGACCAATGGAGTAAAATATTGTAAAACAAAATTCTAAACTCTTCCATTGATCTCTCTTGGTCTTCAAAACATCTTGCATTCTGCTCCCTCCAAATGCACCACCATAGACAAATATGTAGCATCTTCCATATGGATGCAATTTGAGAGTTGCCTCTAATACCTCTCTAAGAGGCTAAAAAATCACATACATTTTCCGGCATCACCCACGCTAATCCCACCTATGCTAAGACATATGTCCATAAGGTCATGACAATCTCACAATATAGTAGTAGATGGTCAACGGACTCACCGCTCTTCTTACACATGTAACACCAATTTATAGCGATAATGCCACGTTTCCTTAAGTTATCTATAGTAAGAATCTTCCTCAAATAAGTTGTCCATATAAAAAAAGCTACCTTTAAAGGTGCCTTTGTCTTCCAAATGCTCCTCCATGGGAACGGGACTGAGTTGTGCAAGTTTAAAGAATGATTGAAAGAGTGGGCCGTGAACACTCCCTTCTTAGATGGACGCCAATATATCTTGTTTTTACCTTCCCCTGACACACGAGTGGAGTACACAAAGTCAAAAAAGGCCAAAAGGTCATCCATCTCCCAATCTTGTGCATCTCTGTGGAAAGTGAGGTTCCATTGGGAAGAGCCATTGGAATAGATAATCAAATCTGTGATAGAAGCTTCTTTCCCTCTTGCTAAGCTATAAACTTGTGGATAAACATCCTTGAGTGCCTGATCACCACACCATAAGTCATGGCAAAACTTTACCTTAACTCCGTTGCCAACTTTGAAGCAAGTATGTGCTGCATAGGTGTCCCACCCTCTTCTAATATGTTTCCAAAGCCCAACTCCACGAGGTCTATGCACTGCATTAGAACACCACCCTCCCCGTGATTCCCCGTGCTTCAAAGCAATGACGCTTCAGAATTCAGACCCAAATTAAAACTAAAATAGTCTAGAAAAAGCATAACCATGTAACATGAACAAACAACAAAAAAACTAAGAGCTTGAAACAAGAGAAAGACCTAAACAAAAATAGTAAAAGATAAAAAAAGAACCCAAAAAATCTTGAAATTGAGAAGTTGTAAAACAAGTCAAGACAACATCCAATGGTAAAGAGTATTGAAAAATAAAGCCTTGGTCCCCCAAGTATTGAACAAGTCAGGATAACCATCCGAAACACATTGTTTTCTTCAACATTTCTCATTGTTTATCAATACAAAGAGATATTATTCGCCTCAGTATCTCAACCTCAATGGACAAGAATGAAAAATTGCTGCACAAGGCAAGCAATTACTTTTACCAGTGAAAACTAAGAGCTTAAAAGTCTGAAGGCATTCCAAAAATGTCCTCACTACAAGGAGAACAATATGGATGGCAAAGGATCACTAATGCAAACCCTTTATGAGATGAGATCTTATTATTTAATATTATGATAGCAGAAGGGTAAAAAATGTCTGTCACTTCCAATCATCAATACAAATAATTATAGAAATTGAAGTGAGGCTTTTAGAACTAATGTGATCAGAAGCAAAGGTAACAACCTATTGTTATGCCCTAAGAAGCAACCATCGAGATGTGATGAAAAGGCCTCTTGAGTGCTAAAATGTACCGACTATCGCCTAATGCAGAGATGGGATAAACCTATTCCACCAGATAAAATAAAAGTAAACCCATCATGAACATCTGTGGATGAACTATTTTATGACTTCCAAACAGTATCAGATCCCAGAATATGTTGTGAAGAAACAACAGAAAATAAGTGTTTACTAATCTACTAATAGCATTTACGAGGCATGACACAGAAAGTGTAAGAGCTGTTTATGAAAAGTTTACACAAGATCATGGGTATTATTACTAGAGGTAGACTCCAGATATGAAACTTGCTACAAAGTATGTTATTCCAACTTGGCCGCAAAACCTACTACTTGAGTAACTTAACATATTTTCATTTAGCAAGAGACTTTTATCTATAAGGCCATATGTATATGTATATGTATATGTATATGTCACTGATATATGCCTGAAGACCATTCAAGGTCAATTACCATTATACATTAACTTAATCTACTCCCACATTTGAAACATTAAAAAACTCACCTAGACAATTTTGGGGCCAGTATCATATGCAGACAGTATCTGTAAATCACATATTGATGGTTTTAAGTTCTTATTCAAGAGGAAAGAATCTCAAATGTTTCAAATATAAACATAGATATAAGCAAACCCATAAACAAACAAGCGACCACACAGATATAAACACAAAACCCAATCTCCAAATGGAACTAAAACATGAAATCAAGCAAATATAACAGGAATGAAAAGAATCCATAAATGTGAAAACAAAAGGCAATATCAGGGGTGGTCGTGGTGGTCGCTTGGCGTGGAGTGGTGGCTCAGGAGGAGCACGGTGGCGCTGGTGAGACCTGACAGTCGTGGGCTGCGAACAGAGCAAGTGAGAGAGGGAGGGCCTCGGACTGAGAATTGGGCTAGGTGAGGAGGAGAAGGGGGCTCCGATGGAGACCTTGCAACGGCATGTGGGTGGTGGCGAACGACGCCCCTAGCGACGGCGATATAGAGAAATCCGGGAGAGAGAGGGGTGACGCCAGATTCGGGGAGGCAAGAGATCCGGTGGGGGCTGGGGTAGAAGGAGCGGGTGGCCTTCGACGTGAGGTGGCGGTGGCGTGGGGGGAATGTTGGTGACGGGCTGTGAGCGGCAGTGTGGGTTGTGTGCATCGGAGGGATTGGAGAGAGAGAGGGGGGGAGACGGATGGAGGCAAATGCAAAGGAAAACGAGTGGGGTTTTAATTTAATTAGCTTTTTGAGGTGAGTTTACATCGCCGCTAATAATACTTTAAATGGCCGCAAATATTTTATGGCGACAATTTTTGCCGCAACAATTATCTATTGTGGCACTTTTTGCATTCGACGGAAAATAAATTTTGCTACAGTAAAAAATTGTTTACTATGGCGGAAAAAGTCACCGTGAAATCTAATAAAGTCGCCGCAAAAACTTAAGAGTTAATTTCTCCATCCGTATTTTCCAAACTCATGTTTTAATTCACCAGCGAAATTTAAATCGCCGAAAATAAGTATTATTTTCGTTATTTTTTTGTGGCAATTAAAAAATCGCTGGAAATAGTTTTTTTAGTATTTTACAAGTTAAGAAAATCGTTGCAAAGACCACTTTTGTAGTTGCAGCGATTAACAAACCGTCGTAACAAGTTTTTTTAATATGCTAGTGAATTTTTTCGTTGCAAAAAGTGAAGAATCGCTGCAAAAGACCAATTTAGTATTTACGGCAAATATTATCTTCGCAAAAAGTGAAAAAATTGCCGCAAAAGACCACTTTAAAAATTTATGTAAAAAGATCGTGACTGTGTAAAAATCGCTGCAATTAAAAGCTTTTTGCGGCAACTTTATTTCCAACAGATATAAAATCGCTGCAAAAAGTCTTATTTCTTGTTGTGCCTGATCCAAAAATGATTTATAGGTTCTTTTGATGAATCAATCTCTAGGCACACACAAGCACCATCAGTTCTAGTCGCACACTTCATAGGATTATCTCGTCTTATGAATCTGCCAATTGGTACAGTGAGAAGATTTAAAACCGACGAGTGAAAAACATTTGGTGGTAATCCAGGAAGGTACACCCAAACCGGTACACAGGAGGGTTCAAATTCCTCATCGAATTATAGCGTCCAGGATAAAGGCCGATAAGGAACGTTGTTCACTTCGCATGACTCCCTAGATAAAGCCTTGTTGAAATCCAAATCATTTGACAACCGTATGAAGACATGTCTTGGCCTTTGCAAAGCTGATACAACATGAACACTGGAAAGGCCCCAACGACATTGGATAAAGGCACAAATGGCATCTAGTGACGGCTGCTGTCGAAGGAATTTTAAAACCAACAAGAATCTGAATGGTTGTGCCTTTTTTCCATCTCCTCTGCAGAGAACAGGAAGCATAATTCTCCACAATGATTTTCGACTACTGAAAAGGGACCTCTATCTCTGGAAGCAGTTGTGGCACTGCAAAACCAACTTAGCAAACGACCTGTAATGACCTGCCGTGGACGGTAGGGCCTTATCGGCCACCATGCAGCATGAGGCAACAAAGAAAATTACAAAACCCTAGCAGAGCGTTTTGTTTTATTTAAGGAAACTTTTTTTCGCATACCTTTTCCTTGGACTGGACTCTTGAAATGTCTTAATCAATACCTTATTGAGGTGCCCTTTGACAAGATGTACCCTAGGTGTGTCTTTGCCTATAGGAAAGTTGATGATGCAATTGGAGTATGAGAATTCATGTTTTGTTTATTCCATTCCAAATTATATTTGACTTTTACTCGGCATGCATGTATTGAATTGGAAATGTATTCCCTAGAGTACTCACTACAACAACTATCGCTTTTGTGGCGACTAATTTTGCCACAAAAAGAATAAAAAACTGCCCCAAAACTCTTTTACTGGCAAAATATCCTGGCCGCAATATTGCAGTTAATAAAATGCGAATTTACTTATTTTATTTGGCAAAAATGCAGCTTGTTGCAAAATCTGCTTATTACGACATCTCGATTGGTGGCAAATAAGAACAAAAATGATGAGAAATAACTCCTTTCAATCATTCAACATGAATTGGGAATACTTATTTGTCGCGTTGATATATTGCCACAAAATGTTTTTTGTGAGAAGGAATTTTATCGATAATTATTTTCCTATACAAATATTAATCATCGCAAAATACTATATTGATAACATACATCACCACAAGAATGTATTGCCTGCAAAGTGACATCATCGAAATGCTATATTGGTAGCATACATCGAGTACTCGAATGTATAACTAAGGTCAACATTAATAAGAAATTAAATGAAATTATTTTTAGCAAATCAACAGTCATCATGTGATGCAACATATATTTGGGTATGTTAAAACGGTAGCTAGCTAGCTAATTAATTAAATTATATAATCATGTGATGATCAGTGATCATGCATGGCTGTTGGCTACAATATTCTTGCAATATTACTAAATAGAAGGCTATAAAGAGTCAATCATTTTCATAACATGGTGATAAATCATGAAGCATATGTAATATCATAAATAAATCATGCATGCAATTGTCAAGACTTGTCTAATCGATGAAACCAAACACCAAATATCCTAGGGAGAGTGTACAAAAAATCCTGAGCAATATCATATATTTTATTAGGAGATTAGGATAATTAGAGTGATCTTCTCATATAGGTACTGAAGCCAATTTTTTTCATCTTCTATAAAACGATGTAAAACATAAAATCATGTCAGTTTATGATTATTTTTTTTATAAGATCTCTGTGTAAATATATCATTTCTCAAACTTATATTAATAGTGGGCGGTTCTAATTTGCCTCCTTGATCCTCTTAGATGTAATTGTTTGGGACCACTATCTTATCTCATCTGATTTTCTCAAGATTTTTCATAACTTCATTCTCAAACATCACTCAAATACTTTTAAATTTTAAATCTTCAACTTTTTCATCTAATCATTATCTAATATCATTACAACTTTTTCAAACTTTTAAACAAAAAATAATATAACTTTTTCAAAATTTAAAATAAAAGATATATTATAATTATATTTAACTTTAATATTTTTATTCAAATTTTTATCTCTCCTTTTTAAAAATCTAATAAAGCATTTTAACTCAAATAATTTCCCTAACTACAAGAAATATGGTCATTTGCCATGATTTTTTTTTCCAAGATATACAATCGTGGGAGATACTTGCCTTATGACACAAAATCTGTTCATGGAAAAAAAATATGCATTTCTCAACGAGATTGCGTCCGGTGAGGACTTTGTGGAAAATGTACTTTTGCGGCGTAAAAATAGATTTTTTGGGGTGAATTTGTGTTGCCGCAAATAATGTTTCAGAAATGTCATATTCTCGTGTGTTAGTACTTTTGTGATGAGCTTAATATCTTTTTGTGGCAAGTTTATGTCGCTGCAAATAAACTTACCTTAATTAATTTTCCTATTATATGTGTTATTTGTTTTTGCGGCGACATTATAAGTTGTTGCGGCGATATGTTATCGCCGCAAAAGATAACACCCGCATTTTCCTTTCTTCCCCCACCCCCCCTCCCCACCCGGCGATACTCTCATCTCTCTCTCTCCCGGTGACTGCAAGCAGCAACCTCACCTCTCTTTCCCTGCGACTTTGAGCTTCTCCCCCCCACGCGACCTCACCCAGCCATCCACCCTTTCCCCAACCACCTCTGCCCGAAGCAGTCCAGTACATGTCCTCTCAAAATTAAGTGGGACACGGTAAGCCTTTCTCTCTTCTCCCTTCGTATTCTCTCTGTGTAATTTTTTATGATATGATTGTGTAATTTGTGAATATGTGTAATGTGAATCTGTGAAATTAGTGATGATATGATTGTGTAACATATTGTGTAATTTTGTGAGGATATGGTTGTGCAAAATCTATGTAATGTTGTGATGATATGGTTGTGTAAAACATATTTTCATACATATATGGTTGTGTAATTTTATTTGCCTTGCCATCATGCTCTGTTTCTACACCTTTCTCCTAAAGACAGATCCTTGTTTTTGAGCCTAAACCATTTGGCCAATAATAGTTTAGAGCCCACCATCAGTCTGAACTAGTTTTGAATATAGGATCTAGGATACTAGCATTATATTGGCATGTGAGATATATGACTTTGAGAAACTTATTACTTAGAAATTTGTAAGGTGATCCAAAAAAGGTTGAGCCAAACTAGCTGAGCCAAGCTTATTACCTGTGACTTTGAAAATAAACATTCATTTTGAGCCAAACTAGTTGAGCCAAAAACAGAAACCAATAATAAAATGAATCATTCTTCATGTTTGTTTACTGTTATGGAGTCCATGATCTACTAGCTATCTAGGGTTGGTTCATAATCATAGATCAGATTCCTAATTTAAGGAAAAAGAATATGATATATTAATAAATGCTTGGACATGAGAACTCTACCTTATTTTCTAAATTTAGTCCCCCGGACCCAGTAGTACTATCTCCATCGATCTTGCTACCTAGTGGTTTATAATGCAACTGGTTAATTGGTGATGTTGCCAAAATAGAAGCTATATATATATATATATATATATATATATATATGAATACTGCTGGATTTTGTGTTTATTGATAAAACCTCTCCATTAATTAGAAAGACAGATAAATTTTTCCATGCAACTTTATTGCCTTTTGATTTTCTTACACCCCTAGCAACTTAGACATGTGAGAAAGATCAGAACTCTAAGCTAGTTCATGTGAAAGATCAGCTTGATTGCCTTTTGGGGAATGCTCATCAGTTACATTGACTCTTGTCTGCATAAAAAATATGGGATTTCATGTTCCTTATTCTCATGTCTAAAGAATAACAAAAAAAAAAAAAAAAACCTCCCCTTGCAGTTCTACATTTTATACCTTCCTTTTTACCAATACATACATTACTGGGGGAGTATGCAAAGCATGTTTTCACACAACAACTTTTTTAAGTCCTGAAAATATATCTAGGTAAAACTACTAAGCATAAATCACACAGAGCATACCTTCCTTTTTACCAATACGTACAATACGTGCAATAATCTTATAATTAGTGGATAAGCTTTAAAATAAGTGTAGTTGAAATTACCACCCTCAATGGGACTATCATTGTTATATCATCCACCACTAGTATTATATGTTTAATACATGACTCAGCTATTCATATCATAACTCGAGTGAGAGAAGAAGGGACCAGCAGTGTGTTCTAACTCATAAAAGTAACAAAATTTTATACAAATATTTAATCCACAAGAGTGTTTGTTGCGTTGTGATTCACGAATTGTCTTCTTTAGGTCTATGTACTTTTTAAGCTATATTAGTCATTTATCCAAGTCAGACATTATACTTACAAATGAGCTAACTAACTTTATATAAAGAACATGCGCTAAACTATAATATTATCCCACCATTATTATATTTATTAATGTGATCATGGTGTTTAATAACTTTCAAATGATTAATTAATCCTTATTTGTTTTAAAGTGAAAATCTAATTAAATGTTGACTTATCAGCCAATGTGAGATTATTGTGAGATATAAATATATATATATATATATATATATATATAGTGGTGTTGTACTTTCTAGCTACAAAATACTTAATAAATAATTTTTTTGTGAAAATTATCCTCCAAACGTATTATAAATGCAGATGGTTGTCTAGTTTCTGATGCTTGTGTAGACTGTTATTTCCCTCTATTGTAAATCATACTTCTTTCCCTATGGGTTAGATAGTAAATACTTCGTGCACCCACCAGTTTTGAAATCTAGACCTATTACCCAACGAAATAGCTATCTCAACCAAATTACTGTGTCTATTTTCCATCAATATCATTATATTTCTTGTTCTACTGCAGCCCTTTGTCAATTGGATTTTCCATCTTCAAACTTTAGTATTCCAAATCAATACCATAGGAGGGATGGAGCTGCCCCATTTCATCTCTGAAGAAGACAACTATTGAATTTGTTGTTTCCCTTCATATTTGTCATCCACAATGTCCTCGTCGTTGTGTATAAAATTTGTAGTTTAACCTTGTTTCCCTGTGTCATATGTTGTTGTTTTGGTACACAAATAGCAACATATGATTTTAATGCATATGTGGATGACATGCATTTGTCATATTATCCCATCATGTTACTTTGAGCTAAAATTTTCCATCATGTTGCAGTTCATAGTTTATATAGTTAGGCTGTAATGCATCTAGGTGATTTTAAAAATAGTTTGTTTATAATATAAATAGGTTGGTAATGGCTGATGTATACCAACATCCTTTGCAAATTAATAAAACAGATTGATGTTGGTTATGTAACTGGCATAGCTAGCATTAAACTCTAATGCCACATATTATATATAAAGTGTAAACAACCAAGTGTTTGCTAAGGATTGGTTTTGTATCAAATCAAAAGGATCTGTTAAGGTGCATATTGTGGTCCATGTTTATTTATGCCTTAAAAAATACTGGAGTGATGGTTGGACTAATGGGAACTTTGACTTGATAGTATACTATCTTGTTTAAACACATGGTTTGAAAAGCTACAAATGAGTATTGCTATTGAGCCATATTTTTCTTGTAGTGGAATCTACTGTACAAAGATATTCCCTATTATTTTATATAGGGCTTGAGCTAGCCAACACTTTTCAGGACCTAAAAGACAATTTTTCTTCAACACTATGCATATTCGGTTGACACACAGTATTAAATATTGCTTTAAAACCTTTTAGCCATATACTTGTTATTTGAATTTAAGTTTGCTAGAGGATCTTGACCCCCTCATCGTGAGTTTGTTTGTGGCTATAGATGACCAGTAGTATAACTTGGAGATTTATGCCATGAAATATGTGAACACAGATATTTTAAACAACAATAATAGTATGGAAGCCTATTACTGCTGAGACACACCTTGCTTTCATGGGCTAACATCTTTGTGCTTTATTTTCAGATCTCTATTAGCCCTCTCATGTGTGGATGAAGAGGATATTTGGTGGTCATCTGGGCATAGCAAAAGTTGCTAAAGTACATCACAAATTCAATGAAGTTGTGTTTAATTTGGAGTCAAGTTGTAGTATCATATATGCATACTGACGACCCTCCTGTCATTCCCACTCAACAAACATTAATCATGTATTTCTATGACCTTAATTAAACAATGGTCCTGATTGAAATTTGTTTATAACATATTGATATATAATTATGTTATAGTCCTGTGTTTATTGCAGTATGTTACATAACAGATTGAATTTGATACTTAGGTGATCATATAATTTGAGTGTTTGCATAGATTATTGTTGTCTAGAATATTGTTTACAAAATAGATTTTATCATGTATATATAGGTGATCTTCAGTGAAAATGCAAAGTTTGATTGCATTGATATAAGAATATGGAAAAAGTATTGATTGACTAACAATTTGTGAGAAATGTCACAAATCTAAGCTATTGTTTACGCACGATAATGGTAAGAAAAAAAAAACACTTTTTCCCACGTGCTATTGTTTGTAGGTAAAAAATGGTAGCTAAACTCAACCATCAAAATTATTTCCTACAAAATTTATTCATGGACATTAACTGTCATACACACGAATGTGTCTATAGGAAAAAAAATAAATAGGTAGGAAATGTAGCAAATTATTTCCTACATAATAAATTCATGGTAATTAATTATTACCTATGGATCAACTAGTTTGTGAGAAAAAACTATTTCAATTCTATGAAAACTATTACCTATGAGATGTAATCATGGAAAATATGGTATTTCCTATGGAAGCCTCGATGAGACAAGTTTGGTCATACATTTACTGACGAACCAAGCCGGTGGGAGAAAATGTTTTCCCCACCATATAATCTCATGGGTGATACTAATACCCATGAGAAGAACCTGTGGAAATTGAACATTTTCCACAAAAATCGATTAAGTCGAACGTGACTACTCCACTAGTGGATGTATGTTTAGTGATTTTTCTAGCTACTCGGCAATATATGTCGAAAGAAATCTATGACTATCCTTTATCGACTATAAATCTTAAAAGTGTAAATTTCTCAGTCCATTAATGTAACTTTTTCGATTAGTTGTGTAGCATTTGTAATTAAATGAGAGTATTCAATACAAATTTTGAGGATTACGCGATGTGAATGCGACAACGTTTTTGATCAATAAGATTTTTGAGAATTCTCATAAGTTTTCATAGAAATTTTAAGATATACTAATTCCATGTATTCAGATTTAATTGTGAAAGTGTATAGGAAAAAATGAGAATTGTTTGGATAAAAACTTTTTTAAAAGTATTTTCTATTCAAGTTTTGTAAAAGTAATTGATAGCTAGGTAGATCGATTGCATTTAGGTAGTGAGATATTCTGTGAATAGTAGTGAAAAAGTAATAATAGAATATTGAATAGTAGTGAATAATAATAAAAAGTATGTGAAAAATAATAATAAAATAATAAATTAGACAATTTAAAAGATATTTGGATTGAAGTTCAATTTTTTTTTTTAAAAAGAAAATAGCATACTAAACATGGTTATTTATATACGTATAAAGTTTCATTCAATGAAGTAATTAAGTACTGCAACAAAATGCTTTTCTTGAAGGAAGTCTTTCATCCAAAAAAACAGTCATTTCTATTGTAACAAAGGGGCCAGACCTAATAGCATCCACATCCAGGCTCGTAATTAATTAAGAGAATTTGATCTTTAGCCAAAATTTGGCAAAAAGGTGTTACCTTTGTCCAAAATCCAATCACATCCGTCATGTCAAAATAGGGAATAGATTTAATGCAACAGTAGAATCCCATTTTAATTTTTCATTAATGTCTCTACAAATAACTTTGTTTGAATTCTTGTTTATTCAACATCTCGTTGATCAATGATTCGATGCATTTTTTTTTCTATTTCTTTAAATGCATTACAACTCTATTTAACTCGGAGAAAATCTATTTAGCAGTCTTATTTTTAATACACCCAGCACACTGCTGATATAGAAGCTTTTCACATCAACTATGCTAAAAATGATTGGTGTTTTGATATTTTTTAAAGTAATAATAAGTCTCACTATATATAAGTGCCGTGCTAACACATCGGCTTCTATATAGCAAAACTGGTCTTTAACTTGAACAACAATTTGGGGTGAAAACAATTATCACATTCCTTTTACTTACATGCATGTTACAAATTCAGGGGAACGACTATTTGGAAAGAGACAATTTAAAAATATATATTATCATTAGGAAGAGATAGATTGTGATTTTAAAAACGAGAAATGATATTTACAGTTTTAGAGTATACAAGTCTTAAGAATGCATGCAAATAAATACATGGTCCTAAAAAATGATTGTAAAACAATAAATAGTTGGTCTCTTCCTAATAGTGAGAAACAAAAAGTTGGTCCTGAGAAAATGATTGTTAAAAAAGATTTGAAAAAATATGAGCTAAAAAATAAATAAAGAATAAAATAGAGGAAATGTGTTTTTTTTTTTTATAAAATAAAAGAGAGTGAGATATAGAAAGTTTTAAATTCTAATATTAAGGTGAGTAGTTAAAATATAAAAAATGTGATTTATCGTTAAAATTTAGCAAAACTTGAGCCTCTATATAGATGAGATGACATGAGATGGAAAATCTGTGAATAATAGTGAGATAATTTGTTAATAGTAGTGAAATGATTTGAGTAAGATATTTTATGTGGTTTTAAAAAATGCGAGAGAAAAAAGTTAAATATAGTATAAGCACTTTGCTTTCGATATTGCTTGTCTGGTGGAGGACAATTTTAGCTCCCGTGGTGCTCGCCTTGGGGCCAGCACTCTAATTCCTGTATCGCTCGCTGAGACCAAGCACTCTACTTCCCATATTGCTCGCCTGGGGTCGAGCACTATAATTCCCATATTGCCCGCGCTGGGATGAGTACTTGGCCCTTCTGTGGTGCTCGCCTTCGAGTGAGCACTTTACTTCCCATATTGCTCTCGTTGAGTGCGAGCTCTTTGCTTCCCGGATTGCTCACCTTGGGGCAAGTGCTTTGCCCCCATCGTGTTCGCTTTGGGGCGAGCACTTTACTTCCCATATTGCTCGCCTAGAAGCTAAGCACTTTGCTTCCCGTAGTGCTTGCTTGGTTACCTTGGTAAGCATTTTGATTACCTTCATGTTCTTTGCTTGCCTACGGTATGAGCACTTTTCATTTTCCTGTTGTTCGTAGAGGTGGCTAGTATTTTAACTCCTGTGGTGCTCTCTTTGGGGTGAGCAATTAGTGTAACGCCCCAATGGAAGGCCCAAACCACATTGTCTATACTTCAAAATGACTAGTCAATGATACAATTGAAGCCCCATTGGAACCTTATAAAGAACAATAACTTCTCCTTCCCAAGTAATGTGGGATCCCATACACCACCTACCCTTAATCATATCATATGGGGTATCACAATCTACCCCCCTTAAATTCCCAATGTCCTCGTCGGGCTTATACATTGTAGGTGGCACGGCTCAAGTCCTACATTTCTGGTTGGGATTGGCTCTGATACCATTTGTAACGCCCCAATGGAAGGCCCAAACCACATGGCCTATACTCCAAAAGGACTAGTCAATGATGCAATTGAAGCCCCATTGGAACCTTATAAAGAGTAAGAACTTCTCATTCCTAAGTAATGTGAGATCCCATACACCACCTACCTCTATCCATATCATATGGGGTATCACAATTACATGCTGCTCGCCTAGAGAGCGAGCCCTTGCCTCTCCTCATGCTTGCCCAAGGTCTAGCACTTTGCCCCTGTGGTGCTTGGCTAGTTACCTTTGTGCTCTCTACGTTGCTCGCCTGAGGTAGGACTATTTTACTTCCCGTGGTGCTCGCCTATGAGGTGAGCTCTGTCCCTTTCCACGTTCCTTGCCGAGATGCTAACCCGGGCGAGCACTATCTATCTACACTTTGCTTGCCAAGGTGGTGAGCACTTTGCTTTCCACAGTTCTCGCCTGGGGTGATGAGCACTTTACTTCCTTTGGTGCTCTCCATGTTGCTCACCTAGGGAGATCACTTTCCCTCCCCACCTTGCATGCTGAGGTGGCAAGCTCTTTGGCTCCCTTGGTCCACACCGAGATAGCGAACATTTTGTTCTCTATTGTAATTGGCTAGGAGACAAGTTCTTCCCCTCTTTATGATACTTGCGGAGCTAGTGAGCATTGCGCTCCTTCACCATACTCCCTAAGAAGGGAGTAGGAGCAAGGTGCTAGCATGTCTAGGCAGCAAGCATTTTGGCTCCCGTGGGGGAATCAAGTACGTGCATTGCACATGCAATACTCAGTGAGTACAGCCAGATCTTGCAAGCGAGCAAAATTTTATTAAAACATATTGATAATCGAAGAAGGTTCCCTTAATAGTAGTTATCCGTAATTGCTATAAAGAAAAACCATAGTCTCTCCAATGTTAAAGATATAAAATAAATAATTAAATCTAAATTTTTCTCTTCCCATTACTTTAATCTTTTAGGATAAATAGTAATTTCAAATGCTATCAGGTAAGTAGAGATCCTGAGTTAAGATTTTGACTCAACACTCACTCAATTTAAATTAGATATTCTATGTCTTGAGCCCACTTATTAAGTAGGCGAGTAGCGAAAACATTTCCACCCCTTAGACGTCCTAATTAGCATAATAATTAGTTTTACATGAGATGGATTGAGGATGGATATGATCTAAGTAATAGTTTCTAAATCTGTAATTAGATTGAATTGCCCAAAAAAGATAAAATATAAAAAATAAAAAGGTGACGCACATTTGTTATAAAATATTCTACTTCATATGACACTAATTACTAATACAACGAGAGAAGGGCTGCTTCTTCCTAGCTAGTTTATCCATTATATATATGCCTTAAACATCCATCGACGTTCTTCCCCTTTCTTTTTTGGTACTTGCTTCGTGTGTACATGTGTAGGCTGATCATCAGTCTGTGCACCAGTTCTTGATCAAGCATATACTATCGTAAACAGAAAGTAAATTGAAAGCAGGTAAAAACAATTTGATTAACGTTGCTGACAAAACAAGAAAGAAACCATAAATATATATTGTACGTGATCAGTAGTTGTTCTTAACAGTTTAAACTTATATACTTTTCCATGATCATGAGAAGTACATAAAGTTTTAAACTAGAAGGCATAGAATCTCAACCAAATATCTAACCGGCCGATTATGCTACTGATCATCAAAGATCATAAAGATGTCTGCCATACAGCTTATAACAGAGAACTCATGAGGGTTTTACTTGGAAAACTTCAAGATGTCAGTCTCACAACCAAGGTATTGAAATGGGAATTTCTGACTAGTACTTGAGGAACTTCCCACATGATCAGGAACTTGATGAGATGAAGGGTTGCATTTGCTTTGAGGGTGCTGATGATGATCCATGCTCTGATGATGAGAAGCAAGGAGTTTGTCCAAGAATGACCAGTCGCCATTAAACCTCTCCTGGTGCATAAGGCCGGCACAACCACCTGCTGTTAGCCTTAACAAGTTTTGAGAACACTGGATGTCCATAGTGTTCAGAGAGGCAGGAGATATAAAGGAAGGCTGAGCAAAAGCTGACTCTGGGCTGAACAACTGTGGAAGATGCATTGGTCCATCAAATTTATAGTCATATAGTGGTCGAAGATGGGTTTGTTTTGGCTCTAGTAGTACTGGGGCAGAACCACTTGCCTTCATTTGAGTGAAATGTTCAGCTTCTTGAGCACTTTCTGGCTGGAAAACTCGACAGTGATTCTTCTTCTTGAAAACTCTACAGACAACCCAGCCATCTTCCTGATAGAAGTGAGATGTTATATTATTTTCATTTCACAGATAGGGTTTGTCAGATTCGAACTCTTTTAATTGTAAACTAGATCTAATACGATATATGTAATAATTACCTGAACCTGGGAATTGTCATCATCAAGACGGTATTCATGCATGATCCAGTCAGTCTTTTGGCCGTGGGGAGCACGACCTGTGTAGAACACAAGGGTTTTTCTCATGCCAATGCTTTTGGCATTGCTGAGATGGATGGCTTTGTCCCTCCCCGTTGCCTTCCAGAACCCAGCTGTGGTTGCCCGATTTGTTCGAGTTCCAGTTGGATATTTCTTGTCCTTGTGGCTGAAAAAATACCACTCGTTCTGTGGCCCTGATCCAATTCTACACTTCTCTGCATGTCAATTACCAAAACCATTTGAAATCAGAATACATATATATAATTAGGGACTTCGAATCAATATTTTTCTTAATTTGCTCGATCAACAACTTATTCTTTTGTTAAATGATCGTATAATATATATGTCAGTTTTTTAGAGTCTCTGAGATATGTATCTGAACTATATATATATAAATATATATATATATATATATATATATATATATATGTATGTAGTGATCTTCCTTCGGTTGCCAACCCTAATCAACCCTAAAACGTTTTCTTCAAGAGGCTTGTCTCCTGTTGGCGCAAGTGAAAATCATGAAAATACCAATATCAAATACCAATATCTTACATATGCGTTTCTGACTTTTACAACGTACGTACTAGCCGAACTCAACACTCAAGCATATGCCGACCAGGTCGTAGATACATATAATATATTTGTGTGACGACAAACTAAATCACGTATGTCCGGAGAATACATGAAGTTATTAATGGTGGAGGATTGGAGGAAGAAATGATGATGATCAATCAAACCTTTGAGGTCCCAAGGCTCGAGTTTGTTGAGATCCACTTCCCTGATAACATCAAGGTCGATGGCTTCGTATGAGACCTTCTTCCTTAGATAATAGTAGAGAAGCTCCTCATCTGTTGGGTGGAATCGGAAGCCTGGAGGAACACTCAATTGTCCATTTCCTGGCATCATTTTTTGATCTTTAATTAAGAGGCCTGACAAAAAAAGCAAATTAATTACATGGCATACATAACTGCATGATGAAAACAAACTAGTTTAGAACAGGAAAAGCAACGGATCATCAGAATAGTTTAATTATGAATAAGATTATATTTCTGGAAGATCTTTGCAGCAAAGGTATATATAATATCCCAAGTGCTTAAAAGATCAACATGACCTTTAGTTCTCCAACAGAATAATTAAGATTCATAAACGCCAGAAACAGGAAAATCTCAACACCCAGATCAGCACTTATTTCCCGGATCAAGGTAATCTGGACGTCGATCGAGCCGGAACATGCAATCTTCACTTCAAACTTTGTAGGTTGAAGGAGGAATGGTTCTAAAAACAATGTTTTCTGCGATGAACAAGGATCGAGATGAACTGAACGCCCCCAGTACACCATAGAGAAGGAAATGGAAAGATAATTTGGAAGGAAGATTTGTTATATATATACACATGACCGTCTGTATAATAAGTTCAAAATATGACAGATTTGTCCAAAAAAAGAAAAAAACCGATGGGAACTTGGGTGAGACGAGGGAGCTGCTAGGAAAGTTCGCAAAGAAAAGCTCTTTGTTGATAGGATCGATCTTAATATAACTCTTTCATTAGTACTACTGCAGCTCATCATGATGATTCAAATTATCGTATAAGATCTTTATATCAAGTCGTAAACAGGAGAGGAAAATGAGCCATAAAGAATAAAAAGCAAACCTCAGCCGTGTAATGTTAAAGCTTTGATCCCTTCTGTGACAAAAGGAAGAAAAGATCACAACGGCCGGCCACACCAGAAAACTAAGCACTAAGCAGACAGCGGTGGTTTGAGTTGCATAGTACTTGGCTTCAAGGGCACGACGTGAGTGCAGAGAGAGAGAGAGATGTGTGTGGATCAGTGCAAAGCGTTCGGACTGAACTAAAAGCCGAGCATGGGCACAGAAATAAAGGAAAAATATATTAAAATTCAAAAAGTAAAAGGATTGCAGGAATGACCGACTGTTTGTTGTTCTTGTTCTCACAAGATCATGAGTAAATATGCATATGATCGAAGTCATGTCATCTTTCGGAATTATCGCACAAAAAAAATGACAAAAAAAAAAGAAAGAAGGAAATTATGTCTGTTGAATAGGAGACCTCATCCCGAAAATCGCCTCATTAGGATGAAGAAAATCTGCCTAACTGTCAATTAATCATTGAACCCATTTTATCTCTTTGTTTGTGTTATAATTAAATAAACGTTTTATTTTCTGTCTTTCGCAGTGTAATCTATCTGTATTCGATTATGTATGTATGTATAGACACACAAAGTCAGAGTCAAAGAAGGAATATTGAGGGCAGGCATGCATGCATGCAGTTCTATTCCATTATTCCAACCCCACCTCCCATATATATATATATATATATATATATATATATATATATCAGCCAGTTGAATAAATATTATTTTAGTTTGATAAATATTCTAACTACAAAATGATTATACAAAAGTAATCTCACAAATTGATTATGTGACTTGATGATGTAATTTGTCAGATTGTAAAGTTATTTATATTATAAAACGGATCTAACGGATTATATAAAGTCACGTCAATTTGTATGATTATTTTTATGTAATTCTTTTATGACTATAGTGTGCATGTAGCACTCCTCTTTTAGTATTGGCAAAAGAAGAACAAAAGTTTATTCTTCTTAAATGTAAAAATATATATAGCTTCTCCTTGGGTTTGTCTCTTTCCAAAGGACAAATAGTATTCTTTGAGTTCCTTAATTCTGAACCATATGGCAGCTGGTTACTTCAGTTTTGAGATAATGAGAGAAGGCTTATCTTTTGTCACTTTCCTTTTGTGTTTGTTTAAAATTAATATGAATGAGGAGCACCTAGAACTTTGTCTAATTAATATATGACATAAAAAATGCTAAAATTCATGAGACCAAGCACTTGATTGATTTGCTAATTTGTAGAAGTGGGGATTAGCTGTTTATGAGGTAGAGGACAAATATATATATATATATATATATATATGTAATGTTAGATAAAATTTTAGGATGTGCAAATCTCGCGTACTCTCTTTGAAAAAAGTAGTATTTGCACTATTAAAAAAATAATTTTTCTATGCGGGTCTCAAATTTACCCCCCACTTTTTTCAAAGATAGTGCACGGGATTTGCACATCGATCCTAATTAAGATTGCAAATATAATTTTTTTCTCTCTCTCTCTCTATATATATATATATATGTATGTATATATGAGCCTTTCTGCTTAATTTTTTCTCCAAATATATAATACTGATTGATCATCCACAATTTGATAAAATTAAGAAAAACCTGAATAATAATAATAAAACAAAGAGTGCTGTATACATGCCCTGAATGTTGTATCCAGATAATTTGTTAAAAGAAAAAGAAAAAGTGCTGCATGCCCTGAATCATCATGTTAATGTTCCTTCACCAAGTAGCAAATATATATTTGCATCAAATTCAGTGTAAGTGTGAAACAAGCTGGGGGGGTCTGGCCTCCTTTTTAGTTATTCAAAACATCATGCATACATTAATATTAACGTGTTTATACTTAAACCACTTTTGCATTCTTCATGAGTCATGCATGATTCCATATCCGAGGTAAGTAGTGCTTAAAAATAAGGGAAAAGAGTACCCATGAACCCCACAATTAAAGATGGTTTGAGCGACGATGGGCTTCAAATTATATATTAATAAACCACAATAATATATATATATATATATATAGAGAGAGAGAGAGAGAGAGAGAGAGAGAGAGAGAGAGAGAGAGAGAGAGGATATTGGTGCATCATCAAGATCATCTTACCTATGTTTAGTTGATCATCTGCAATTCTGAGTTGCATTTTTTAATGCTTTTGTTGGGGACACTCATGTTGAGCAAGCTGATGATGGAAGTCCATTGATTGGTACTTGGTCAATTGAATTGATAGTCTTATACCATTTGTAACATCTCAAATGTAACATTCGGAAAACATCATGATCGACTTAATAAGTATTGATATATATGCAGGCTATCACATTATCCATAAAAGATGATTGATCACTTGTCTGTCTATATATCATGTCAGTGATATTACACATGAAATGTCATATACTTAGTATTTTACAAGTATAATTTTTCCGTAATCATGCGCGGTTTAATTTTATTATGGTGTGTGGTCTTTTTAAATAGAATTAATCTACCTATCAGCTACTATTCACTACTCTACACCCCACACCCCACACTTTATGAAATAAAAAATAAAAAAACTATTAGGTGTATTGGGAATGAATAGCAGCTGATGTATAGCAAAACCCTTTTAAATATAATATTCAACAATTTGAGACGGTCTTTTTGTAGTTCTGACATTTCAAGCCTAGTTTAAAATTAATAACATCCTTGATCGACTATGTCGATATTTATCCCATTTTTTGCACAAACACCACTGAGAGTATATATAGTTAATTGATAAGAAAAATTAACAAAATTAATTATTTCATTAAATTTTAATCCGTATATATAATATTTGATCTGATCAGCCAAAAAAGGGACCCAATCCCAAGTGTACATTCTCATGATACAATAATATTCTCCAAAGTGATAAACAAAGTGAATGAATTGGGTATTTGGGGGGGGTGCTTTGCACGTGATGAGAGAGAGAGAGAGAGAGAGAGGTGTACTGGCTACATGCAGAGAAGAGCAAAATCCTGAAAGTCCGTGGCATTCACACATGCTGATACAACACAGAACACAATTCAAGGTCTCGATTAGCTTAAAACAAATAAACAAATCCCTTTAGAAATTCAGGAAAAAGGGCTTTGTTTCAGACCCGATTGAAGGGATTCCCACGCAATCTTCACATATATGAAATCTCTCTCTCTCTCTCTCTAATTCCTGGTCAAACACGCTGATGAAACAGTACCATTTGATATATATGTGCCCATGTTTGCATATTATTACAGTGTTTTAATTATATTACCCAATATATATATATATATATATATATATATATATATATATATATATATATTACTTTCCAACTTAACTGCATGCACATGCCAACAGATTTGTATTTGTTTTACATTTAGCACAACAACTGGCGCCGTTGCCTTTACGTACACTACTGCTATACACAACTGTACATTAATTTTGTGGCTTACTGTGATATGGGAATCCTATGGTTTGGTTTGGTACGTTTTGTATATGTATATATTTTGATTGTAGACTATTAAACAACGAGTTAAGATTTGAATTAGAACATGGTATGTAAGATTAACATATGAGTACTCATGCTATAATTCGATCGCATAACACCGTTGACATGACAGGCATTGATATGTTTTTCATATCGATAACGAAAAAAATATCACATCAATGATAAAAAAAAATGATTGCGTGTAGATGTTATACTTGGAGTGTTAGGAGTAAAATTTTCCTTAACATGCGTATATAATTTGAAAGTACCAAGTACGACTTAAACTACGCGATCCGATTGGTTGGGATTGTTCTGATGCCATCTGTAACAACTCAAGAAAAGCACAAACCGCATCTGAGACCATGCTCTAAAAAGACTAGTCAATGTTACATGCAGAGTATTGCAATCTCCCCTCCTTAAATCTCCGACAACTTTAATATTGACAACTCTAATATTACAGAATCCATGCAAGACACTGAGCCACATATCTCAACTTCCTGATTTGGTATTACAAATACAAAACAAACTCGAACCTGTAACCTTGTCAAAGAGTTACACCAAACCTAACTCGTACATAGAAACTGCATAGAGGTAAATTAGAGCAGATCACTTTGGGATTTGTATTAGAAATATCATCAAGCAACAGCCATTTTTCGGCACGGTTATTATATATCTACAACATCTCAAAGAGGAAGGTTACATTCAATTGAGCTACAGGCTACTAATCGCTATCAATGTCCATCTTCTCAATAACAAGAAGAAGACTATGGAAGTTGGATGCAGAAAAAGTCTGAACAAACCAGTGGATAAAACCTCAGAACACACAAACTTTCCTTTTGGTACATGCCTCATAGGGATCTAACAGGAATAGGAGTAGTGTTGTTGCAACTTTGACTGGGAAACGTTCTGGTCACATTTGTAACAGCCAAGAGCAGGTTTTAAGAAGGTACACAAGGCTTCCATTGCTTTACACTCTGACTCAGAGGACCTGGGACCATAGCAGACCACGAAGCCAAGTCGGGCAAAGGTCCAGTTAGTGCAAGATAATTTTCACCATCCCTTTTAGGCATTCTCTTCCAGCTCAACTGTGATGGTCAAATTTCAACACCATGAGTTTTCTGTTGACATAAGGCTACACTGGATATTAATAACAAGAAAAATCAAATTATGTATGGAGAGGGGA
Source organism: Juglans regia (assembly GCF_001411555.2). Lineage (NCBI taxonomy): Eukaryota > Viridiplantae > Streptophyta > Magnoliopsida > Fagales > Juglandaceae > Juglans > Juglans regia. The sequence goes on along the minus strand of NC_049915.1, from coordinate 13,261,859 downwards.
AGGGGGGCATAAAAGTGAGAACCAGAGTACATCTCAACTTTAAAAAAACAGAAATACACATGCAACTAACTTGTACATCTCCAATAAGGGATTTCAATCTCTTGTGCTATTATTATTATTATCATTATTATTTTAAAATTTATCTTTACTACTTTAAGGACGTTTTGGAATTTTTAATTAAAAAGTCTCCATTCTTAGGCTGTTTGGGATTGCAATTTCTTGAAGTTTCTTTTGTAGGGATGAAGCAAGCAGAACAGGGACAATTTGAAAACATTGTACATAAGGCAGGGGTTCAATGAAACCTCCTGGAAACCTGGAGGACGGTTTGAAGAGGAATCCACCCCTTTAGCACTCCTAATCCATCTCTAATTTAATAGGCAATTTCATCTCCAATACACCCTTATCGATCACCAAACAAAAAAGAAAAAGTTTCTTCTGGAGATCCACTGGCCATAACTTTTAACCAGTCTCTCTAGTGTACTCATAGTTTTACATAATTTGAACTCCACATATTTAATTTTATGTGTGGACTATGCCAGCCTCTCTTGATGTTTGGGATATGTCAGAAAGTTTTCTCCTAGCTTCAAAATTGATGTCTGCTCCCTGAGGTTTGTAACTCACATAACATATAAAGCATTTCATTTGAGGTTAGCGATTCACACAACATCCAACATTTCATTAGTGTGTCATTAACTTCATTGATGGAATATCACGTTCTCAAAATAGATTTCCCTATAATATAACCAAACGAGTGAATAACCAAGCAATCAAAAAAGAGAAAAAAAAGGAAATCCCTATACAATGCAGTTAGATGAGACGAAAATGAGAATAATTAATGACCTTAAGGAGTGAAATTTCATTTTTAACATCAGGAATCTGGTTAACTGAAATGTAAGTCCACTTATTTTGTTTTGGTCTTGCCAACCAATGATTCTTCAATCTCTAATGAGAGGCACCAAGTTTTAATCAATTATCAACGTTTTTCTAGTTTCTTGAGCTGAAATTATATCACCAGTGAACAACACATTACATAGTCCTCAATTAAATTCTAAGTTACACACAAGGTCATTACAAACAAAGATAGTCTTTTCTTTACTTCTTCCTCTTTTAATGCTACATTGGCTTTGCAGCAAAGGGCTTGTTTGTCGGATGAATTAAATTGTTTTATGAATGGCAGATGTAGCTGTAAAAAAATCTGAAACAGGGGCATTTCATGTATGTGCGAAATACAATTTGGAACCATTCCATGTATTTTGTAAAATAATAGAATTTGGAACCATATTGAACAATCAAACAGATCCTTTTTTTTTTCTCAACTCTGTCAATATCCTGAAAAAGCAGCTCATCCTTTTCTTTTTTCTTTTTATTTTTTTGTAACGGGGAAGACCTTTCGTACACTTGGGGGTATATACATGAGCAATAATGAAGGTCATGCATATGAGTAGTAATGAAGATCATATCCGATGACAACAGTATTAATTAGAGAAGGGAGATACTATTTTTACATAACTCTTGAAGAAAGATTAGATGCAGAAACATTTTTTTTTATAAGTAATCAAAAAATAGTATGCAGAATAGATGCAGAAACATGAGTAATGAAATGAACATAATATTTTCAATGGAAGAATCCCTACTTGTTCTGGAAATGCTTTCAGTAGTGCCTGGATAGTAGAATTTTGCACCCAGGGGCCATCAATTGAAGAAGTCTCAGGACGAGGCACTCCATCTTTCACAACAGATACTTCATTGATGCCACCGCAGTTCACCATGAGACGACCCTTGGGCATCAATCTATCAGTCAATTCTAACCAAGTATTGACCTGCCAAAGACACTCACACAAGGAATAATCAACAAAGTGTATGTGGAAAAAAGTATGCCAATCAATCGCTGTGGATGACAAGAAAAAACTTAAGGTGTAGGCAATCATATATGGCAAAGGGATAATGCAGTGTAGAAACTTGGCTCAAAACACAAAATGATCACAGTGAAGCGTATGATTAAAACTTTCCACAATCTTCGATCTAGAACTGCATATATTGGCAGAGCCACATTATCTCTAGTGGGTGAAATTGGAATTTCGAAAGGGAACTTTCAATATAGGCAGAGCCACATTATCTCTAGTGGCCTACAAATACAAAAAAAAATTATCACATTGTAAAATATTTTACAATTGCACCCCTAAAAATATTTTTGGACAATTCTGAGATTTTTTTTATAGTAGCACCCATCAAAAATCATGTGTTCAATTATGAGAACCTCTTTTAAAGTTTGAACCATAAGAAAAATCTTTCTTCACATAGAGCAAAAGTAAAATTCATTTACTTAGAAGTAGTACTATATGTTAGAAAAAAAAAGTGATTCCAACTACTGCAACACTCTGGTTCATTCTTTAACTACTCCCATTTAAAATTCCTATTTCTGAATACTAATTTTAAGTGGGCCCCTCCAAAAAATGGCCCTGTCCACTCTCAACTCGCGTGGGTTCATTAAAGAAAGAAAAAGATGAGAGAGAGATTACATGCATTGGGAGAGATAACTTTGATAGCATTGTAAAGAATCAGTTGCGTAACCAAATGATCTGATTACATATGTTAAAAAGATGTTTTTGTTAACATTATTAATGAAACAATTTGAGAATTTAAAAAAGTGAAAAAAAAATTAGGTTTTGAATTGAAATCATCAGAAATGTTCCTCCAAAATAGTATTATATTATTTGTTCTGTATTTATCTATTTTAGTTAGACTTTGCACCAATTGAAACAAAATTCTCACTCTGCTGCTGACCGCATAATACATATTTATAAACAAAATGCCTTGTTTGAAAACTGGTAACATTGAGCATCGGAGACCACAATATTATTTCAAAAGCCAAGGCCCAATTTTTATGTAACAAATGAGATGTGTACCTCTTGCAACTGTGGCAACACTTTTCCTTCAGAAAACAAGTCAATTACAATGCCTGACATTGTTGCAAGCACATATTAGTGAAACAAAAACAAAAACCTTCCTCATGGACAAGAAATAAGTAAAATATAGACTTTTCTAGAGATGGAAGTGGAATAAAAAGACTTGAAATTATATATGGATTGCAAAAGAAAATCCTCCTTCACCATTATTTGTTCCTTTCTATGAGACAAGTAAAGAGGTCCAAAGACACTACCAAGAAGGCGTACAACCCATCCAACAGTGTTAAAATGAAACAGCAGGAGGTGAACTAGGAAATACAAAAAGCTAGGCGGACAAGGATCTTACCAGCATATCCTTCAGACACATTAACTGATTGTGAAAGGGCATCACCGATATGAACATTAAGGATGCCACCAGCTACAGTATGTTTCTCAAGATAAGACAGCCCAAGATATTCTCTTGCTTTATCGATCAACTAATGAAAAAAAAACATCATGTAAGGATGTAGTCACCTTGGGTACAAAAAGCTTGAAGCATTTAAATGATACAGATATGGTACTAGAGAAAGAATATATTTGGATTTGGTTAAGAGTTAAAACACTTGAGACCATTGTAATAAAGATGGCATTCCTTCTAAGTTGACAGAACACTATACAACTCCAACCGTTATAACCATCAGAAATTATTGCAACTTCCTTTTTCCTATGACTACTGTAGATAACAATTGCAATTTAATAGCCACAATTGTACTTGCACCTTAAAAAAAGGATGAAAATTACTGTTAAATTCTAACATTGTCTCACATGTGGGTTTTCTAATCGTATAATTAATAAATTCCATGGGCTTGTAAATTATGAATGCTACCTGAAATAGGTCCATTAATCCTATTTAATGCATGTCTTAGGTGTTGATGGAATAGACTTCGTAAAGTAGAGATAATATACATGCAGCCCTCTACAGCGTGCATGAACCAGAAACAGTGCATATTCTTGAGGGAAGTTTTATGATATCTTGTTCTTTAAGGAAATACTCCAGCAGAGATAACTTGGTAGTCTAATACGTCCTGTATAGAGAAGAAAAATCAATCAAACATTTTTCAATCCCAGTGCTAAGACCTGTTAGTCTCAATGTCTTCTTGCCTATTAACATTTCAATTGATCAAAGGTACTGAAAATTTGTAGAAGCTTATAGATGTATGTGGTATGCAAATATGTGCTCCTTATCAAGATATTGAAAAAACTACATGAAAAACAATCCAATGCCTTCCAATTATCAGAGTTTCTGGGTGGTATAACTAGCACATTGCAAGAAGTTTTCTCTAGGCTCCCTCTTGAAAATTAGTTGAAGAGAAAAGTAATTTAAAGCATTTTGAGCTTGAAGTTGGTCCCGAATGTATATATATATTTATATATATAGCCTCAAGTAACTTTTTAATTAATAAGTTCACTGGTCTTTGGGGGTCTCAAATCTAAAAGTATATTACTGACAGTAACCGTCTAACTGACACATTGCAAGACCAACAATAGACCTATAGAAAAGCAAAATACAGACTTCATACAAAATGAAGTTAATTTATTAGGAAGAAACCAGATCATGATGGAAATCATCATTTTTCATAATATATATATATATTTATATATATATAAGTCTACTGGAAAAGATACTTAGGGGTTCCTTACAATTCCATCAATCTCCCAGCCATCAAGTTGCAATGAAGGCCACAAGTCAAGCATTAGCCGAGCAGTAGTTCCACCACCCTGAAACATTTAGAATAATATGAGTACAGTCCTGGAAATTACATGTTTGGTTCAGAAAGATCGTATCAATGCCATTCCCAACAATTACCAAACCAAAGATGGCGATGGGACCTTTTGGAACAATAGCAGGCAAGCTAGCAAACTCATCCTGCATAACGAAACATAATCCATGAAATGAATAGAACTAATTTATGAATTAATTAAAAAATGCATGTGCACACATACACATATATATTTTAAATATACGTAGAAAGTTAAAATAAATGAAAAGCATGCAGCCTCCTTACACTTCTATCCTCCCTCTCTCTCTAAACAGAATTTGAGTACAATGACGTGATAACTTTTATGTAGCTTAATCATTTGAATGATTTTTATTATTAAATAGAAACTTCTATAAATCTTATCATATAAGTTTACCAGTTACTTACCATCTACATGGCAAAGTCAAATTCCCTGAAGCAAAACATGGTACTGGAAAAGTTCAAGAGAAGGAAAGCATGACCCAAGAACCGTGTGTATAGTTGATTAGCAAAGGTGTCAAATTCAACATGACAGATGTTTTACTAGATATATGGAAAATTCTTCAAGTCTGGTTTCACCGTTTGCCTCTACAGTAAAGCAATGCATTACTCTCTTGGGTAAGCTTTCGATACAAGAATGAAACATTTGGTCTATCTTAAGATGTATATCTAGACATTCCCAAGTAAAAGAACATGATTGCCAGTTGCCACTCACAAGAAAATATCTGGGTGACATCCTAAGAAGTAATTAGACCCAAAATTCAAGAAAATTATGAAATCATCGTACTACAAGCTATACTATAGTCTAAAGCTATTCTAACAAAGGATTTTTTTATGAACGATTCACAAGTATATTTTAAACAGATTGATGGTTCATAATTACAGAGAGGAGTCAAGAGGAAGAAGCATAAGTTGTGGGGACTCTCTATCCTAAGATTTGGTTAATAGTTGTGCTCTCTCTCTCTCTCTCTCTCATGTCCTCTGCTCCTTTTACCCACTTGATAACTTTTATGAGAAATGTTACCTCACCTTCTCTAACATGTAACCCGAGTACCTTCCATTGTGTTTGGCATAACTACAACCACATTCACTAGTAGTTCCCAATTCAAGATAGTGAAAAAGATATCTTTCCACCAAAAATATATATATATAAGATGGCCAATTCATTGGGCGTGTTAGACACAATGGTTTTCTGAATTTCCAGATTATATTAATGGTACTGTGGCAGTGTATATTTATACACTTTTACAAGAGGAACAATTCCGTTACAAAAGATTCCAATAATAACAGAAAGGTAAAAATTCTATATTCTAGAGTATTCTAAAAAACTAAGGTATTGTGCTAATAGGGCGTACTACAAGTTTCCCAAGAGGACAAAAGAAACATCAACAAAGATTCTCTGACAACCAGTGCACAAGTGAACTTATAGCGGTTCTCCCCTTACGCATAAGCTTTCTACCCAAAACTGTAGATTTAACTTTACCATGTGCAAAGCTTCACTCCACTCATGACATTCTCAAGTTTTTGCAACTTAAATTGACAAAAGCAGGTGGCAATAACACTAGAAAAGGCTATAAAATGGAGAAAGAATTTATATGATACATGATCATTTTCAGAATGGAAAATGCATAATTAACCACTTTCATTACAGAAATAATACACAGAAGATCTGTAAAGGGCTGAATGACCACCAGGAGGTTTATCAACTAAAGGTGGTCTGCTCCCTTCCAAGATCTCCAAGTGCTATCTCTTAGGACGTGAGACTGGAGTGACAACAGACGTGCTAAAGACAAAATACATCCCAAGAGACAAGTTCTCTTCGGACATATTAAAATCATATCCATTCTTTTCTCCTTTTTCTTTTCTCTTCTCTTTTGAGTGCTAGAGCTTCAAGACAAGTAAGATTGAAAGCCTCAAGATCCATCGTATGACCAATAAATCAAGTATAAATATGTATTTTTTTTATAGTAATCAAGAAGTTTCATTCATAATAATAGGCATAGTCAAGTACAAAGGATGTATACATGAATCAAGTGTAATATTACAACCAAGCCTATGGTGAGAAGAGGGAATCTAACAGAAGAGGTGCCTTAATGCAAGAGAGAATTAATGTTCAATCTGATCCTCACAGGATCGTATAAAGGACATGAAATATTATTTTGTTGAATTGAGGGAAAATGGTACCTCATCGGAAAAAGCATCGGTGATGCTCATGTATCAAAATTGACGAAAAAGAGTAAGCAACACCCTCACCAGAATTTCACAAAGTTAAGTGCCCACAATCAGAAGATGACAAAAAAAAAAAAACAATCACACTAATTTTCTTAAGATGCTAAAAAGAGAAAAATATCCTTATGGAAATCATTATTCCCATGTTTGCTACTAATGTGCGAGCTCTATGACAACTACTACGCATCTTGACTGTCAACAGATGATAGAACAGACAGCGACCTCGATAAATAGGTGTCTTTTACACTCCAGATATTTTTTGATCGGATTGACTACATTACAAACATACTTTTGTGATAAAGATAAACCCAAAACCAGGACACTATCTCATAAGTTCCACATTGAATTAAACTAATATATCTATTTGATAGCAATTATAACCTTTAGATTGCCACATTACATAGATAATGGATCAGTTGCACAAGAAAGCTAACTTTCCAGAACGATGAGCAGGTGAGTTGAAATAGCAGTGAGAAAATAAAGGAAGAAAGGAATAAGAAGAGAAGCTTGGCATACCCAATAGGAACCAGTCCATTTCTGGTCCTTGTAAAGAATGCTATGAACATTATCTGCAAGCGTCCACATCAAGGAAATACATATAGATAGCAAAGTCAGAAAGAGTCGTGCCTTTAATATGTGTGTTGGAGAGAGAGAGAGAGAGAGAGAGCATACGGGTAGAGTCGAGGAGCAGTATCCTGGACTTTGAACTATCGAGGATTAAAATATCGTTGAAACTGCTTTTTACAGCCGAAAGTACTCGATAATTTTCGTCGTCTCCTTCTTCTTCTTCTTGAGTGGCCTCTGCCCGTGAAGAATCAACGGGTTCTTGAGACTTCGCTGCCGAAACCTTTAGATTTCCGACACATGATCTTGATCTAGAGCTTGAGCTCCATCTTTCTTTCGAAATTGAAATCGAACAGTTGGTACGAAATGCGAAGGACCCCTTACCTTTCGCCTTCCTCTTCCCCTTCTCAGTCTCATCGCTGATAACATGGTGAAGACCCAATTTGGTGAACTCCAACACACATCCTGCCACATGGGTACGTTGGTATGTCGCCATATACGCATGCATTGTTTGATAACCGAGGCCAAGCAGAGAGACGCAGAGTTATCCAAAGTTGCACATCCCCGCCCATTCCAGTCCCTCCGAGAATAAGGCCAATGTTTGGATGTTAAAATTATTTTGAGATTTTGAATAGCAATAAAATAAAATCGTTTTGAGGAAAGATAAATGCGAGCAGTCATTTTGAGAAAGATGAATAAATATGAGATTTATATGAAAAAAAATTAATTTTGTAATGGTTGACCTCACACTTCTTAAAAAAAAATGTGCGACGCTTACACAATCTATGATTATATCTAGATTTAAAATTTTATATAAAAAAAGATTTCTTCAAAAAGTTTGTATACAACCGCCTGCGTCCCCGTTGTGGCATCACATCCGACGTGGCATAAATGAAAAACGGCGTCGTATCATACACTCCTTAGATCTACCTTGTTTCTTAATTTCACCACACGTTCTTTGTCTCTCTTCTTCTTTTTCTTTTTCTCCCTTCTGTTTCGAGAAAGCTCTAGCACCATCTTCGTCTTCGACCTAACCCGTAGCTCCAGCAACCCGGTAACCCCACCCACGAAGAAGGAAATCTTCTTCTCCCTTCGTCTTAGATCCACCCACGAACTCCACATTCGTCTTCAAGAAACTCGCAAATCTACCCACGACACTTACATAGCTCTGTCTCATGAAAACAGCCACAAACACAGTAAAACCCACGATGGGTCTCTTCTCGTCGTCGTATCCACGAAGCCACAGAGCCACACCCTCGAATCGACGAAGCCCCTTTTCTCTTCTTCTCCACCCAAATCTGAAACAAACTTCCCACATAGCCCTAAAACCCTAACCCATGACCTAACCCATACCCTGAAATCCCCTTCCCACAGAGCCCCGAAACCATAACCCATGACCAAACCCGTACCCTGAAATCACCTACCCACAGAGCCCCGAAACCCTAACCCATGACCAAACCTGTACCCTGAAATCACCTACTCACGGAGCCTCGAAACCCCAACCCACGACCTAACCCGTACCCTTTCTAACGCACTCCATACTCTCACTTACAACAGCGAGACAGTTGTGGGAGTGAACAGAGGAACTAACGCATGAGGACAAGTTCTCGCAGGTAAGGTTCCATTTTTAACAAACAAACCTTAGCTATACTTTAATTTTTTTCGATTATTTGAACAGCTCAGATATATGTTCGATGGAATCATAGTTTTTGAATCATAGTTTTTGAATCGTAGTCTTTGAACGACTCAGATATATGTTCCGGTACAGGTGGAATCATTTTTTTTTTGTTTGAATAATGATGTGAAATCATAGTTGGTTGCCGCAGATAATTAGTCATTTGTAGGACTTATTGTTTCTCTGTTGATAGCTATAGTACCAGTTCTATGAATAAGTTGTCTTATGATTAATCATTTGTAGGACTTATCGTGTCGACTGATTGATGAACTCCATTATCGAGGGCTTTCATTGGTGTTGAAAATGAAAATGATGTAGGGTGTCTTGGAAACTAGTGGTGGATGTGGGTTACTTGATGTTTCTGCTTTGTGTCAGTGTGTTAAATGTGTAATTTGGTGGGAGAGAAATTGAGTCCCCCACCTCCCACATGCATAGCCTTTTGTGATTAGGTCCAAGCCATAGTACCATCAATATATATATATATATATATATATATATATATATATATCATGTGTTTCTACTCATCAATATATATATATATATATTATGAATAGATTAAATGGGTGCATGCGTGCGTGCGTGGATGTTAAAATTGGAGATAGAGAGCATGCATGCACGTTTGAACAATTCTTATTAAATATTTGTTGTCAATATATAGCCTTGTTTAATATTGATTAATTCAATAGATAGAGAATTAATGTCAATATATAGTCTTGTTTAATATTAATTAAAACAACTTTCATGAGACATGAATTTGTTTCATTAAAGTTGTTTTGTATATTCTCTCTCTTTATAATCTCACCACAAGAATCTACAGTTAATCTTAGAATGTCGTCATCATCATCATGAACAACTTTGGGTCAACCATTTTGCTTCTGTAACGTCGAAGCCACATTAAAATTTGCAAATACTACAAAAAATCCAGGACGACCCTTCTTAGGGTATCCAAACTACAACACAAAGGTGACTACATTTGTACATAATACATTTTTAATATTTAATGATTAATATGTTGTATGTCTAATATTTTTTAGACATGTATGAAATGATTAGGGATTATCATATTGTAAGTTTTTCAAGTGGGTAGATGGTAATCAAGAGAATGAGCTCCAATTTCGAGAAAGAACAAAAGAACTGTTGAGGAAGGAGAGAGAACTCGAGAAGAGACTCAACGATGTCAAAAACAGGGAGTTGTTGCTTGTTGTATGTGAAGATGAAATGTCGCGTGAACGTAGGCTACTCCGGTTGTATTGGGTATTTGCATTTGTAGTTGCTTGTTGTATTGGACTCCGTACTTGAGGTAGATATATTAAGTTCTTAGATTCCGCCCAAAGTTGGTGACTAACTTGTAATCTTAAACTCACTTTGGTTATTGGCCAATTTGTATAAAAGTTCAAGTAGACCAGTAGAAATATTGTCTCTTTTAACATTTTTATGCAAAGGCCTAGTGAGAAGTCTGAATATACACTTTTCATCTATGAAAATAATTTTATTGTGAGGGTATTGAGGATGAGAATCGTGAATTGATTAGGCCTATGAAAATTGTGAGCTAAAGCACAATTTTTTTTTGCAACTGCATTCTTCAAAGTGCAGGGAAGCTGAGAAATGAGTATAAACTATGGATGGGCAGATGCAATTGCCCGAGAAATTGTGGCTGTTTTGGCTTCTGATTGGATCTTATTTGCAGTATTTGGGGGTCTGACATAAATTGTTCTTGCCCCTTATAATTAAACATTTAACAATATTCAAGTGGCAAAAAGTCAAAACAATATTTGGAAAGCCATGCCATATTGACCAAATTGACATGCCAGTTCCACCTATGTGAAAGCCATGCCATTGCTGATGCATTTCTCATTCACAATAATCATGTGAAATCTATTTGTTACTGTTTTTGTTATATACACATTTGGAAACTCAATCTAACATTCTGAAGAAGAAATAAATTTATTGGTGGACCAAGGTTTTGAGACACTGAATTTAGAGTTGTCCTCCACATATTGGTTGTGACTAAAATGTACCCAGAATCCAGCATCTGCTAAACAAATGCAGTGTTATATACACATTTAAAAGTTTTCCTTTAAGAGCCCCATCTCCAAAAGTCTTCTTAAAACCATACTTCTTGCGTTCATAAAATAGGTCAGTTTTTGCACTACCTAAATTAACAATTTTCGGACATCCATCCCTATCTTTCTCTTGCTGCATACACTCCTTGCAATAGTAGGCATCAGCAATCCCCACTCCTCCACATATATGGCTGTTTTGGTGACCATGTACCAGACCTTGGAAGGAGCACATCAGAGGAGTTGCAGAATAGCTCCCACAGTAGCTTGAAAGCAAGCTGCACCAAAACCCATCTATGAATATACTTATAGAAAAATCGAGTTTTGAAAGAGAGATGGAAGGTAGAGAGGATAGAAAAGAAAGAACCTTCTCCTAATTACTATCTTTTCCCCCATACAACAAAAGAAGAATGATGAAAAAAAAAGGATGTATCATTCAGGGGAAATAAATTTAAAAAAAAAAAAAATACAAAAAAGATAGCTATAAAGAAAGAAGGAAAATCCTTCTTCATTAGTTTTTTCCCAACTCCAAATTTATTCATTGTGCAAACTAGAGAAAGTTAGTCTATAGAGAGAACATTGTCATTTTTCTTTTCTCAACCACCTCGTAAATGAAAAATCAAATGTATGCCATAAACCTTACAAAATTGAGCTACTAACTCATCCAACACTACAAAATTGATCCCATGACCATATCCCCATCACTTGTTTTAAAGGGTCAGGAGCTCCTGTTGTTTCCAAAGACACTTGGCTAAAATTTCCAGCCACTTGCAATTACTTTAATGAATCCTCCAATGCTCAAAATGAAATTTATCATATGCACCATGTGATTGGTGTTTAAAAAACCATCCACCAAGTTTCAAAAGATAGCTATAAAGCCTCCAGCCTCAATATAGTTCCAGAAATAATGAAACTATGTAAAAAAATTACTGATAAAAAAATTATCATCTGTAGTTACTGATAAAAAAATTATAGAAGGCCTTAAATTCATGAAAGAGTGCCTTAAATTCAGAGATCCTAACTTAATAATATCTACTCAAGCAATTAATAGCTAGACACTCAAAAAGCGCATATCCAACCTCGATGACAAACTTTATGATGCATCTTCCCCAAAGTGCACTGGTTGTGACCCATCCAACCCAAATTGCAACTGTAAACAAAAAAACCCAATTACTTTAATTTTTAACGATCTTTAGAATTAAATATATCGAAAACACATGAGATCCACTTACACTTTCTTGACTCTGAAGCATTGTTTCTCGGAGTTGGGTACCAGTAATGTTAATAGTTGCGCTTTCTGGAACAGCTTGGTCAGAAGTACTTGTTAAATCACAACCAAATATTAAGGTGTCAGAAATAAAATATTAATATACCTGCACGCCACCAACATTTGACATATTTATCTATGAAGTAACGAATAAATTCCTACAGGTTTGTCTTACGACTGGTGTATCTCCACCATCGCGCTATTAATCAAGTAAGATATAACAAGATACATTAGTGATTACATTAGTGATAGTTGCATTTATAAAATATAAATAAAAAACAGGTATTAAATATATGCACATCTTTACGTTTTCCATTTCTTGGTGCTTTTTTTGTCTTCTTCTTAGCTTTCCGCATGTCGTTCTTCATCCTGGATGCTCTCCTCAGAGATGGAGGTTTGCCTTTCCCTCGCATAACACGTAAACTGAGTACTTGCTTAGAACTACCAATTGTGGTTGTGTCCTTTGTTGTACAACCAACATTGGAACCCGTTTGGGTCATCGATGAGAGTTCTTGATTGGCATGATATAAGTCAATTATCGCATATAACTTAGTAGTTGCATCCTCAATATTCAATTTCGAACCCGCTGCATGGGTGATCATCTGATAACAAATATTTAGCAGACTTGAATATCTATTACAATCTGCTCGCTGCTCCCCTACATCATAGCAGATGTGCATCAAGGTGTATCTCCTTTTTATGTCATTTCTCTATCGATCCAAAATGTATCGTTTTGGCAAAGATTTAATCCTGTTACATTTGAATACAACTAAAATGTGCCGACACAATATGCCTCTCATCTCAAATAAACCACAAAAACACTTTGCAGTTGTATCTTCCTCACTAAAGTCCACATAATGCGTAACCAGCTTAGTGAATTCTTCCAGACGAACCTCATCCTCTCGCAAATAGGTCTTTATTGAACCATCCGTCTTAAGTAATTTTGGATCCATATCGATGAAGCCGGTAACTTGCTACTGAACTTCCTTGAATTTAGCATTCGTGTACAAATCTTGAAACCTCTTCTCAATTGGAGATCTAGATATGCAGGAAATTGTGACATTAAATATGTGGAAGTCCGCAACATTTTCGTTCTCAAAATTTTTTTTTCAATGCGTTCTCAAATTGGTCAACAAACTCCTTCAAGTTTGTCTTAGCATGGACATTACCGTCAAAAAAGGCATTCATGCTTTCACTCTGCTGCGTTGTACTCATTACAGCCCAAAAATACTCTTTCAAGAATGTCGGTACCCAATGCTCACGCTCAGCATATAAACTTTACAACCACACATTCTCATGCAAGTTGTAAGTGGTAATTAAATGATCCCAACATTCCTCAAACTCTTCAACGCTTTGAGTGTCATACACACATTTCATTAGGTCATTTTCATCCTACTCTTGTATGATCCATAGGAGCCAAGCTTCTCAGGAACTTTCTTCAATATATGCCATAAACAAAATCGATGTCGGCTTTTAGGAAAAACAATAGCGATTGCATTTTTCATGGCTATATCCGATCAGTAATAATAGCTTTCGGAGCTATACTATCCATGCACTGTAACTAGGTTTGGAATAACCACACAAAGGTTTCGGTATCCTCACTGGAAATCAAGCCTGCTCCCAACATAATTGATTGCCCATGGTGTTTTACACCAGCAAATGGTGCAAAAGGCATCCCATATCTATTCGTCAGGTATGTGGTGTCGAATGTGACCATATCTCCTAAATATTGGTAGGCTGCTCTACTACGGGGGTCTGCCCAGAAGACATTTTTTAACCTCCTGTCATCATCTAAATCCATCAAGGCAAAACATCCAGGATTTTTGTACTACATTCATGAAAAATATTGTTGAAGCGCTCCAGCACCACCTGCACCAAGTCTTAGATGTCTTGCCTTGTCGATGTAATTACGACAATCCTTTTCCAAAAATGGGAGGTTCTCAAATCCACCCATGCCAACAACAGGAGATCCAAAGCTTTTATTCATTTTGATGCCAGCCATATCATTTGTATCAAGACCCTTTTTACAGCACCACTCACTTTTCTATTACATCGAAAGAAACGAGATTTTTTTGGACTGAGGCCGTGGTTATGTATGTTATGAACTGTAGTCAACCGGACATTTCCCTCAAATTTTAACGCATTGATCTTTGCCTTACATTCAGTCTTTCCTGTCGGATGTAGATTGGCAACATTCAAAGTTCTATTCTGGGCCTTCCCACCGCGGGCACAAGTAAAGGTGACATATCTAACAGTTTCATCATCTCCCTTCTCAGTCCTTTTTGTCATCACCCAAACCCGCATTTCTTACCATATCACTTATAATAATTGATTAAATCTTCCAGGGAGTTAAACTTCATCCCCAACTTTAGCTCCTCAATCATATCATCACAATCCACATTCTGAGATGAACCGGCATTGCCATCATCGGTTTCCCGTGGATTTGGTCTATCCTCATTAATTTCTTCAACTCTAGATGTACATGGCGCATCAGTTTTACCCTCATCAAGTCTATTATCATCTGAACCAACCAGTCTGCTTGTAGCGGAGCTTCTATTGATGAGAGGACTCAAAGGTTCCATGTCATGCTGAAGTGGGTTACAAACATTCTACAAAAAGCACAAAAAAAAACCGCAATTAAACTCCTAAAAAGAAGCCAACTTATTAAAAATTATCTTAGATAAATATAACCAACCACCTGTATGTTGATTGGATATTGGTTGCCAACTGGATATAACAAAAAAGCCGGGGACCACGTAGGCACTGGTCCATAGTAAGCAGTCATGTAATTTGGGATGTTTGGACAAGTTGATGGTATGTCCTAATATGTTATTACATAAAGTTATTGATGTATTCTGAAATTTCAATATCAACTCAACAAATTCTAATGTTATTGATATATTAAATGATATAACATTCCGCGGATGGGGGATTTGAGCTAGATGGTGTTCCCGTAGATGGTTGTTCTTTCCCGTTTCTCATGTTGAGAGGGAGACAAGTGCATTGTAAATATAAATATTGTATAACTCAAGTCAATCATTGCAAATCTATGACATTCACATCCGAGT
Organism: Juglans regia; assembly: GCF_001411555.2. Classification (NCBI taxonomy): domain Eukaryota; kingdom Viridiplantae; phylum Streptophyta; class Magnoliopsida; order Fagales; family Juglandaceae; genus Juglans; species Juglans regia. Next base: position 13,246,312 of record NC_049915.1, on the reverse strand, counting down.
AAGAAATATAACCAATTTAAAATCCAAGTAAGAAATCTTTGCATTATTTATGTTGACAAAGTTATCAAGAAATATGTTCGTGGGTTGATCTTTGCATTATTTTTTAGACAAAGTATTTTTAGATCAATGTGTAACTAGCAAGTATTTGTAGAGCAAAATATTTCTCCCAACTAGAAAAAGAAGAAACAAAGTTAACCCCAACAACAAAGTAATAATTCTATTACATACAGTTCAACTAATGACATTTGTTTTCTTCCTGGCTCTGCCACAAATATAATTTATGATCTTGTCATGAAGAACAATGGCGCCACCAAAATATTTTCACCAGAACACTAATTAATGAACATGAGTTTGAAGCTTATAAAGAACATAAAAACAACTTGCACGTTCCATGTCATGTTTCGAAGTCTTTTAACCTTTAAAAAATTACAAGGTTAATGCATTCTAAATTTTTCAAAACCACTACACATAAATTAGCAAATGATTTCAAGTTTTTTCAGCTTCTTTTAATGGTGTGTTCTGGGTCCCTTTTCTTTTTCTGGAAAGCAGGCCCTCAACAAATTTCTTCAGCTCAGCTTTAAAAAACGAGTTCATAACAAATCTGTTATCTCCATTAATGCTATAAAAGTAATAATATGAACACTTGTTATTACCCACTATTTCGAATGGTTTTCACTGAGATGATGGCCTCAACCAGATCCACCCACAAACACGAACTCTGCAGTGCTAAGTACCCAACAATCTGTTCAATACAAAAGTCATTCATTGACAAAAATTTTAAAACATAAAATGATAAATGTCTGAAAAAATTTTTGCTGAAGAAATTCACCAAGAATATTCGGAGTAGGACTGGGTCTCAATCGAATCACTGTGGTTTCACTCTCTATTTTCGCTATAAGCCAGGGTGCCTCAAGCAGCTCATTTTTATAGGATTTGACGTGGAATGAACTACGACCACCAAAGATGCACAACGGCGAAGACGAATCCTATTTGCCCGACGATGACCTCTCTGGTTTCGCTTTGTCGTTTCCCTCTCTGGTTTCACTCTATCGTTTCCCTCTCTAATTTCGATCTACAAAATCCAACCCAAAGCAGCTTTTTGTTCCCTCCAACGCACGACGGCACTGCAAGACGCATCCAATGCACGACGGCACTGCAAGAAGCATCCAACGCATGATGGCTCAACGCACGGCGAGACCTCTTTCAGTTTCTTCCTCTCTGGTTTCGAACTACAATAACAGTGAGTAGATTGTTTCGTTTCTCCTGAAATCTCCCAAACCGGATTTCGTTTCCTCTGAAATCCTGAAATCTCCCTTTCTGTTTTGGTTTTCCGTTTCTTCTGAAATCCTCAAATCTCCCTCTCTGTTTGGTTTTCCCTCCTTTCATCTGTATTTTTTTTAATAATATTACATGGCTGACGTGGCAGTTTGCCACCTCAGCCACGGTTCCGCAACGGGTGTTAAACCCGGTTGTATATAGAATTGTTGGAAGATTTATATAATTTTAAATCTAAAATGGATTTATATAATGATGCTTGCACAAAAAAATTTATCTAGATTTATCAGGTTTTGTAAAAGATGATGGGTCTAATTAAATATATATTGGAAGGTAAACGTAAGTTGAGATGATTTTAATTTTGAATAATCCACTCTAAAATTGTATAAATTATTTTCTTTTAAATTTTTTAGGGGGTTGGAGTGATGGTGGATCCATCAATGATTGGTATGTTTCATGAATTATTGATTAATTATTGATGTAATTATTTATTGTAAACTCTAAAATGGAAATTGCCATCAAAATTCCAAAAATATTTAATAATTAATCATATGACTCAAATTTATAATTGGAGTCATTTATTAATTATTTATATAATTACTTATGATGTACTTATTTATATAATTATTTATAATTGCGTAGGTATCCACATCTCTCGAAGTGATCGCATATACTTGACCTGGTACTTGGCGTCTCGAATTTGGTTTGTTGTCGATGTTAGGGACAATTCCGCTTCCTTGAGCATTATTGGGGCAGCCCCTCATCATATGGTCTAGCTGACCACACTTGAAATAGGCCCCTATAATGAGTCTACATTCGCCTCCATGTGTTTTTACACACTCTCTACAGATGAGTAGTGTAGTGGGCATTTGTCCCTTAGTCACAATGTCATTTCTCTTATCTGCTCCAGTGATCATCCTAAACTTCCACCAGTAGCATATGGGTAAGGTCTCTTTCTCTCCAAATTAAATTGGAAAGTTAAGCTCCTATATTAAATTTCGACAATTGTTGCAATGTTAACTAGCTCTTGATAATTTTCAATTTAGAAACACGCCACTTTGCTACAAGCCCTCTTGAACCTTCCTCAAGTCAAAGCAACTAAATTCCCCAATTCTCTCGCCAATAATTGTCTTCGGGTGTCCAATATTGACTTTTCCTTATAGCAGATACCCAACGTATAAAACCTTATGGTCTTTCGTGCATTCGCAGATTTCTAATGTTCAATCTAGATCGATCAGCCATTTATTTGCTCTCATATGCCCTTCTATGCCATGAAATTTGGGTATTGGTGCACGAGAAACTTCTCGTAGGAGCAACCTCTGAGTTCTACTCGCGGTGGTTCCAGTCAATGCCCTTAGATTTGTTGATGCTGTCTCTACACTTTCATTAGTAGACAGATAGCCTTCGCCATGGCTTGTCCTCCATCCATGGGAGGATCCTGTTTCCCTTTATCATTGCTTTTGACTGGATTTTTGGGTTGTAACACCCCATTTAAAAGCACCTTAGGTCTTAATGCTAGTAGCTTTGACCCTACCTAAGTAGAGGTTGTGATATTTGAAAAGAAGAAAATTTTAGAGCTTGAGTTGGCAAAAGAAAGTTACACCATTGGGTTTAGTTGTATTATTTTGGAGAATTTTAGGAATATTAATTTTGAGAAAAAATGCCAAGAGGCTAATGATAGAATGACAAGTGGCATATTGAAGATTTGCCACCTTGATAGGCTAAGTGATTTGGTTAAATATTAGATGGATTTGGAGAAGGCCCAAGAGTGGTTTAATAAAGGCCCTAGTTTACTAATATGATATGGGCTTAGGATGGACACAAAAACTTTAAGCCCAACTTGATGAACACAAGACATTAGGCCCAACTTATAAAACATAAGACTATTGGGCCCAACTTAGTAAGATTCAAGGCTATTGGCCCAATTGAAGAAAGACCCAAGGTTGGGACCCAACCTAGTGGACTATTGAGGCCAAGGATAGGCCCAATAAATCTAGACATAAAGCCCATGGATAAGTTCACATCTAGGCCCATAACAAAAGCTTGTACATATGGCCCAATAAAAGCCCAACACTTGAAGCCCAAGCCTTATATTTTATTTCAATCTTCCAAATAGGACCCACATAAACCATACCATTGGTTTCCATGTTATCCAAGTCCCAACCACACCACCCCTAGGGTTCCTCTTCAACCTTGGTAAAGTTTTTAACTTGAGTTAAGATCATTATTCATCTCACCTATGAATAGTAACTCAAGCATCATAACTTGCATAGTTTTTTTGAAACTCTTTTTTTCATAATTTTAGATCTGAAATTTTTATTTTTTACATTTGTTTTGCATCACTCTTAGATAATCCTTAAATGTTAGAATTAACCCAACCCATGTCACTTGTGTCAAAGGCATATCAATGCTACCACAACCTACCGATCGACAACCTTGGTACAAAACCATGCAACCCTTCAACAAGCTCCTAAAGTCACGCCTCTTTCACAGGTTCTCATGAATTTTTTCTGTACCATTCAAACCTCATGATATCACCTAAAACTAGAACTAAGGGTTGGCAAAAAAAAATTCTATAAGCTAAGCCAAAATCACCACTATTTGACATAGGAAATGAAGTTTTGTTCCAACTTGGCCACCTAAAACCAAAACTAAGAGTGCCTTGTCTTTCAAGAATTTTCTGTACCTAAATTGGCCACAACCACACGCCACCACCTCTGCCCATTTTACCCTGAGTAATTTATTCAAAGCACTCAATTTTATGCTTGGTCAATCCCCTTCCATAACTAATTTTATGCAAATGGATAGGTGAAGTAGCTCATGTTGACCGAAACCCTTGCATGTTCAACCTTCCTTTTCATTTTCTACTCAAAGTTAACTAATTGAAACTAACCCCACCTCTTTACACACATGAGAAAGCCACTTAATGGCGGTAATTATGCCCTCAAATCAGACCAAAAGGATGGGACAAGAAAGGGATCAAAATTGGATAGCTTTAAAGAATCACAAACCGTTGGCCAACACTAGCTTTCTCTGTGAATTTTGTTTCAGGACCAGCTTACGATGGTTAGGATGAACCGTTGGCTTCAGATCGTTGAAGATGGGCCTGATTTGAAGAAGAGACTAGACTTGATATTAACATTCATAGCATTGACTCTATATATTATAGATTGGATGAGAGAGTTTATCTGATTATATAGTAATTGTATTAGAGAGATTCTATTTCCCACTTTATGTTGAACTTATATGGACATCTTAAGTGTGGAAGTATATATTTATGGTTTATTAATCATTGGGATATTTCGTTCATTCTGGCATCAAATATTTTTGTCACCCTTAAATTTCGCTGTGATTATTGCATACTGCTAGTTGCATACTAGATTGCATTGTGTATGAACTCTCATGAACGAGTGTATGTAACCATGTGTTGTATGTCCTGATGCTCCAAGTATCTTTCACTTCTCAAGCAGTGACCTGGGGGCATCACATGGGTGGTTGCCACGAGCCATGTGTTCCTTCCTAAGACACAAAGGCTCACATGTATCAGACTGGAAGTCCAACTCAACACTTCTATAATTCAAGCCTATGCAAAAACATTAATATTCCAGTCCTATATTTGAATACCAATTCCTAGGGAATTTACCCAGAGGCATATTGCTCTGATACAATCATGTGACGCTCACAAATTCTGCTTGAGATTTGACGGAGATTGACGTGTCGAGACATACAACACAAAGTTACATACTCCTATTCATGACAAATAAGATGCACTGCGCCTAGCATGCTTCTAGCAATATGCAATAAATGCAACAAAATATTTTTTTTAATCAACAAACGTTGTACCAAAATAACTAATCCCAAAATAACTTTCATAACATCAATACTTAAACAATTCCATCAAGCCTTGCCTGTCCTTCATCATCCTCTCCTTGAATAGAATCTACCATTCCGAATAGGAATGGTACTTAAGACTACTACATTGAGACTTTACAATCTTAGCAAGTTAAGCATCTAAGCTACTAAAAATTTATAAAACAGGCAGGATAATAAATATGGCATGAATGCGTGACTGACATGACCTTACCCTTAAAAGAAAAGATTTTCAACCTTTCATACTTCATGACATACTTGCTTTCATAAATATATTTAATTCATTCTTATTCTCATTCTTATAGAGAATAGACACTCCATGGTTCCCCATCAATTGTCTACTCCTGTTGATACCGCATCATGTCACAAGTTCATACACCATTTGTAAGTATATCAGAGAGAAGTACCCAAACAGTTCATAACGTTGTCACCATGAGTAACCTTTAGATTACGACAGATTGTAACGCCTTCATCATGAGTACACTTTAGATTAGGACAAATCATAACACCTTTACCGTAGTATCTTATTTTGCATCCACTAGCGTTAGGTGCTTTCAACTTCACTCCGGAAACCTTTTTTTCCCATTAAGTTGTTGACGGTTCTTTGTCAACCTAGGGGATTCCATTTCATTTTAGTCACTCCAGAGTGGTTAGGAGAATTCCACTAGGATAATCCCTTATCCTAACATTTGAGGTCATTATAAAAACTTATCTATTCATGCTTGACTCGAAAACGTGATAGACTTGCATGCTTCATGACAGATGATTGTGACATGTGACAAATGTTCATACTTGTGACATATGGCATCATGACATAATACATTTATTGCAATCATGACAAGAATTTAGGTAAACAAGAATTATTTAGCAAAGCATTTATTAACTAACATATTGCATATATCGAGAGTAAGTTAGAAACTTACAGATTTCTTTGCGTAGAAAAGTAGAGCGGGCTGAAATGAAAAATATTCTAAGGTTATAAAGTCTCATTTAACTTAGAAAAAAACAAGCTTACTAATCTTAGAGTATATTTGCAAAAGTGCCCCTAAAGTTTTAATAATTACAAACGAGCCCTAAGTTTCACCAAACTTTACAAGCTTCATGTATTTTCTATTCCAAGTCCATTTATGAATTTAGAATTGACAAAAACTCATATCTACTATAATAACCCTCCCTTGGCCTAAACCTTTAAACCCTAGTTTTCACTTGATGTGATTTTTGGTCCTCCTTGCATACCATTTATGCTATGATCCGAATTTAACACATGAACAACTCTTAATTCTTAGTTTAATAACATATTAAGACACCATACATACAATCATCATGGTCATATACCTGACACAAGATTCAATCAACTCAAAATATGAATAACTATGCAATTTGAATCCTAAAGTGGCATTTCTCTTGCAAATGACTTCAAGAACCTTAACAAATCACCAACCTTAGTTTCTGTCATGCTAAGTACTCATTCCTAGTTTGATAATACATTACACCAAGCAATAAAATTCAAGTGGTTTGTGCCATAAGCCCTAAACTGAATCATTCATGCTTTGTTCTATACAATACAATTTTGACTAAATCATTAGGTAGCATGCAAGTTTTCATAAACTAAATCATCCATATACTTCATATACATACCCTAGCTAGGCCTTAGCACCATTTTAAAACATTTCATAACAAACTTAAATATTAAAACAAGTAACATGTCATGATCCTTCTAACTTGCATCAAACCATGTGTTCTTGCATGTTCATCAAAAACTCAACTTAAGCTCTAATTACAAGGCTCAAAATACAACTCAATACATCGATTCAAATCTTATTAACAAGATTTTCTAGGATCCCATCATCAATCCAAGACTCTAAAGCTCAAAGAATAAACTTAAACAAAGAGTTTCATACTTAAAGTTTCGGTTTCCATAACACTACTAGAGCATGCAAGTTTTTCTTGTGCTGTGAATCAAACCAAAGCTTTGGACTCCAACAAAATACTAACATCAATAGGATAAAAAATAACACTTCAGCACAAAATCTGCAAGGCAAACAAAACAAATAAGCTGAAACCATCACTTCAACATCCTCAATATTCAACCACCAAAACTTTTAGGAAAAATAATCCAACACTCAACTGATAATATTTTAACTCAGGCAAACATAAAATAGAAGAAGGGGAGGTTGAGAAAGAGACTTACAAAGCTTTGAGTAACAAGAGGAAAAGCCTAACTCCTACTCACTCTGTTTTGGGCAGTTCATGGTGATGGAAAGCTTGCTTGATGGCTTGGACAAAGATCTTGGATGGTTGGGTTGAGGTTGACCGATTGAGTGAGGGGGAGGAAGTGTGTGATTTTTGCTTGAGTGTAAGGTCACTATTTAGGCTGACATGAGTGTACTTTGTAAGTTATGAAAGTAGTTAAACAAGAGTGTCATTGCTTGTGGAGGTCCTTCGGTTAGTTCAATTTCCTCAGTACCCAATTGCATCAATTTAGGATCTAGTTGAGGCTTCAAGCTTCAATCCAATGAGGTTTTTTGTGGATGGTACTACAGTGTGAGAGAGGGGTATGTTTGTGTAAGAGAAGTACATGGGAATGTGATGGTTGCTTATAAAATTTGCTTAAGTCAAGAGGGAAAAAAAATAACAAAGCCATTGAGGCCATTTTGGATTTCGGTATCAATTTGTGGCTTGAGGTTTCAAATCTCCTTTTGATGACTAGGAAAGAAGGTGTGGACATCCTACACCTGTGTACTAAACTTGAAATGCGTAAAGTGAGGTCTAAATGGAGGGTGATGATGGTGCCCTACGTCCATGAAACTCCCTAGTGTTCGTAAGCTGATTTGGACATCCTACATGAAGATGTGACAATTGGTTGGTGACATGGCATCCTAGGTGCACATAGTGTTCTCTGATTAGCCCATTTGGCACCCGAAAATCTCGAAACTTTTTATTGCACCATAATGTTCTAAAAATACATATGAACCTAATGATGTAATCCATTTCATCTAATTATGATCCTAAGTGCCTCAAAAAATTCAAACGACATTTCATTCCCATAGATGATCATAATTTGACTACGCTAATGAATCAAAATTTAACCTAGTCTTATATCCATGAAACCTCTCTTAAGTTTTCATTGCCTATTAACATTCTAACTAATTTCAGGACCTTATAGCGCTCACATTGGGATTACAATATCATCCTTGATACTAGACATAGCTTGGGCCAACACATCAAATTATGGGATGGTATTGTAAACCACTCATACAAACATATCAATATATATATATATAGAGAGAGCTGCTAAAATTGTAACTTACGTTCTTTTAAATTAAAGTTCTTAGTAATTTCTCTTTCAATATAGACAACTAAATTATTTGCTAAAAACTCATCCTCAATTTTGTTGAGAAGTTTTGTTTTAATAGTCTTCATAGTTGAAAATGTTTGTTCACTAATCGCTATAGATACTGAAAGAGTCCAAACAAGATGAATCAATTTAAAGATGGTATGTTTTTTATTTCTCTATCTCTACCAATCTTCAACATAAATCCGCAATGGATGACAAATTTTAAAATTTTGGATTACTAAGCACATCAACTTCAAAATAGTTCAATTGAAACCTTCGACTATTTTCTCATTCTAAAAAAAATCCAATAAATAACTATTATCCAAAAGACAACAGGTATCATCAATATTAAAGAATTTGTAAGCATCATTTGGATCTAAAGTTGAGTTAAGTGTTAAAAGTTATGTCACTCCTTCACCAACTTACTATCAAGTTCTTCTGCTCTTGCAACTGAAAGTCTACAGTAGCATTAAATATGTCAAAATGATAGTGATGCTCTATTTTAATGTGATCTTGTTGATAAAGACCATGATTTTCTACATAACGAGTGCTCAAATTTGGAATGTTAATATCAAATTGCTTAGAGAAAGCGATAACATTCTCAAGTAAATTTTTCCAACCTTCATGTCTCAACTTTTAAATGAGTGTTTTTGTAGTTAAAACTATATTCATGGCATTCAAGATGTCTTGAGGTTTTTACTGCAAGACTTGATAAAGAATATCATTAATATCCATGATTTCCTTTATTAAATGTAAAAGAAATATAAATTGGAATGATGTACTCATTTTATAAGCACCATTCGTATTCTCACGTTGAGTGTAAGTGAATCATTCTTTTATTATGCATCAAGTATCGAGCAAGTGGCTTAAAAAACTTGTAGTAGACTGCAAATAAAATAAAAAGGAGAACCCCAACAAGAATCACCGGCTTGTTTGACAGTGCCAATTTAGCTAGCTCATTTTTTAATTTCAAGTTCATCAATAGCTAGTATATGTGTAATTTGTGTTTCTTGAGCAGCTTGTAGTTCATCATTATGTTTACAAGAAGCACACACTTTGATAATGAAATTTAAATTTGAGAAAAACTCGTGAACAAAAACTACTTCTCTGGATATAACAACTAATGTTAAATTGTAATGAGTGAGTAAAACAATTAACATGGTATGCGTGTTGGCAATTTTTAAGAACAATGCTTGCTGTCATTTCCATTTATCACACATATTGCTAGCACCATCATATCCTTATTTATGAATATTTTGAATATCAAGACAACAATGAGAAAAAATTGCAGATATTTCATTCTTTAGAATCAATGCCGATATGTCTTTATCATGTACAAGATTAAAAAAGTGTTATTGTATAAAACCATCATTATCAACAAACTCAAGATTATAGTTATTTGCTCCCACTTAGACTCATCTCGTGTCTCATTAACAATATTGTAAAATTTCATAATTTTAACATCTTTATGGATTTTATTTCGCACTTTCTTTGCAAAATCTTCCAAAATCTTTTTTTGAATTTTAAGTAAAATATATTTTGGAAATTTAGGAGCATTTTCTAAAACAAGTTTTTCAAATCCAGAGTCTCGTCATGATCTCTAAAAGCATACATTCTTGAAATGCAAGCTGTGACACAACATCAAAAGATGTTTTTATCCTAATTTGGTTGTTGAGAACTTTATCAGAGATTTGTGCATTCATTACTTTATCAATATGTTACGATTGTTTTAGTAAGTCCTCACAAAATTTTACAGCATTATTATAATAAGAGTAAGGTTTCTCTCTAATATGATTAAAAAATGCACAATATTTTTCATCGTTAATCTTCTTCCAACTTTTAAATCAAATAATAGTAAATACATCACATCCAGGATGTTGGATGCTTTCATTATAAAAACATAACATTTCAAACAATTATATGCATCATCCTTTGATAGAGAATACTCAAGCTAAGATTCAAATTATGTGAACCAAGAAACTTAAAAGCGGTGAGAATATTTTTTTGAACTATAAAAAGGATATTTCGAAATATATATTTCCTATTTTCAAATGTCTTTATTTCATCACATTTATTGATTGGATATGCTCACATGGGAGGACGTAATCTTGGATCTCGTTGTAGAAAATAATATACCAACCTCTTTAGAATTAAGTGTTGAAGATGTAAAATGAATCTCTTCAAGCTCCATCATTGGAGAGTTAAAATGATTTTCATCGGGTTGAACCCTTAGAGGTTTAGAAGAATGCTCTGGAACGTCAGTTTCTTTTATTTTGAAGAATGAGTTGATAGTTTTTAACTTTGACTTAATTCATAAATCTAAAGTCAAATTACAACATATACAATAAATTAGACATATACATGAATTTAGCTACTCATGAGACATGAATTTAAAATCAAATTACAACCACAAAATAAATAATCATCAATAGATCATTGCCAAACCAAGTACTAATCAATCTATTTAAGAGATAGAAAGAATAATTCTAATTAGTAGCTAAACTAGAGATGGCAATACAAGATGTATTAGGACTTAATTTTATAAATAAATTTATGAAGTTTACTATTTACATAACTATTCCAAAAATACAATAGATGAATTAAAAGGATTTTCATATGGTTCAACCCTTAGAGTTTTAGAAGAATACTATGGAATGTCAGCTTCTTTTCTTTTGAAGAATGACTTGATAGTTTTTAATTTTGACATAATTCAATAACCTAACTTTAAATTCAAATTACAACATATACAATAAATTTAGGCATAGACTTGAATTCAACTACTCATAAGACATGAATTTAGAAATAATTCATGAACTTAAACTTAAAGTTGAATTACAACATATACAATAGAATCATATATAGACATGAATTTAAGTGCTCATGAGACATGAACTTCAAATCAAATTACAATCACAAAATAAATAGTCATTCAATAGAGATAATCATAGCAAAACCAAGTACGAATTAGTCTATTTCATAAATAGAAAAAAAATTATAATCAGTAACTAAAATTAGATGTGGCAAGACAAGATGTATTAAAATTGAAATTTACTGTTTACATAACTATTCCGAAAATACAATAGATGAATATTTTTTTAATATGAAAAATAATTTATATTTTCTTATAAAACTAAATAGCCTAAAACAAATATTAAAAAATTAATCAGGCATGAAGCCTCACTGCATCAATATATGAAAGAAGGAAGGAAAAAAAAAAAGAAAAAAAGGCAAACGTTGTAGGCTTGTAGCCTTGTATGTTGTCTCACCTTTGTCTATGTAGGTTGTAGTCTTGTAAGTTTTCTAAAAAAAGTTGAACAAAGATCCAGAATGAGTAGATGGCAAAACAGAAAAAATGCCCACTGCATGTGGCCCCACTAAGTTCCTAACAAAGACAAAAAAACCATATGAATTCTTCTTTTTTATCTTTAGTGGTAGATAAAACATATCATCATCCTATTAGATAGTTTTATGTTATTCTTTTTGTTTTGTGTGAGATGAGTTTTATTTATTTTATTTTTAGATTTGTCTATTTTTTAAAGTTGGGCTTATAAATAATTAGTCTATAGTTTCAAGATAATTTTGTAGAGTCTTGCCATCACAAGACGAAACTAATGTCATCCCTACTAAACTACAAAAAATTAGTTAATTTTTTCAAGTTTTCCAAGCCAGAGGGTGATGGCCCAACCGTTACATAGGTTCACCACTAAATATACTAAATGTGTGTTTGATAACATTTAGAAACAAAAAAAGTCGATAATTGAAGTACACTTTGTATCCCCTGAATGAATGATTACAACTATACGATAACTTGTGATACATTTTCCTTAAATTTGGGGGCATAAATCCAATAGTGCAAGGAAAAGTAAAATCAACTAGATAATAATAACCTGAATACATTTAAAACATAGATAATTAATTACTATGTAAATAAATTATGAAATTAATACAAACAACTTGATGCATCCCATATAAATAATATATAATAGTTACTTTTGTTTGTCCATGTGAATGATTCCCCCTCCTACTTAAGGCATTGAAAAAGAGACGATTATCATGGGATATTCCCTCCCACTCCATGTAGATGAATGTGAACTTCATATCGAAGTCTCATGATGCCAAGACATTCTGCGTAATACGGTGACTACGATTTCAATATACATTACTTAAATCAGTTGGTACCCAAATGTCAATGAAAGAGCCGTCCATTGCAACAAAGACATTTCTAGAATTGTATTGTCGAACGTGACTCATATATGATAATAATTAGGCCTCGAAAAACAATAAACAAATTGCGAATGAAATAAGTAAAAATAAAATAATTAATTCAATCCATTGATAATGCATGCATTTGCCTTCAATATAATGATGCACCCTAGTCATGTATGTCGGTGCTACGAGCCATCTCTCAAGATTATAGAATGTGTGCACCACTATTTTCATTTGTCTTTTATGGTTTTACTAGAATGTTGAAATCGGTCTCCCACTACTTTTTGACCATGCACATGACCCTCCACAAGGCAAGACATTACTACCCATTCCTCCACTAACACTCTTTGAGTAGATTGCATCACATGATCTCATCATAAAGTGTTGCATAAAGTATGAAAATATGTCAACCTCCATTTGAAACAAGTCCTTACAATTTAAAGGATTACCATACAAGATTGATGTTATATAAGCATCCCCATGTAATTCTATGTTGTATTGCAGCATTGGTCTATTTGCTCATCTATGAGAAGATGTGAGCAATATTAGAGCAACAACAGTCAATTCTTGAAATAACACGTCACCATCATCCGTGTAAATGACTAATCCGTCTTCGCTACCAATTGCATTAGTATGCAATATCTTCTCACTTAGACATTTATCTTCCATTGATAACTCTATATTACGATGTATGATAAAGGCTTAGGTATTACTCTTGTGACCTTGGTTAAGGACATGATCAGTTATTATTCTTCCTATTCAATAGAAAGGGAATCCAAGAACTTCACTAGTCATCATTAATTATTGTTGAACAAGCCTTGTGAATTTATGTACACCAAATTTATTGTATAATCATGTTTTTACTTTTTACTTTTGTTCTTGAGTTTAAAAAAGAGAATGACAATGGCAACTTTAAGGTATAAATGATATATTGAAAGATAAACACATTTGCAACTTGGGAACTTTTGGCAGATTAAAAATGTAAGACTAGACTTTGAGATGCTAAAATAGGTGAACAGAAAGAGTTGCCTCTTAGGGTAACAACATACGCAAACAAATTTTAATGAGAACCAATAATCACATTTCAAACCCTATTGCCATCCACCATAGTAACACAATAAACCCATGGGAATCAAGTAATATTAAAAAAAATAAGCCTGGTGTGTAATCCTAAGATACAAATTTTAAAATACAACAAACAAAATAAACAATGGTTCTATATATATTACATTTTCATAATTCAATTAACTAATATCAAGCCCAGTGCACCAAACTTAATTTGAACAAACACCGAGCTCAATGGAGTAAGCTCTTAGGGTCTTGGGGTGAGATGTAAACTTTTAAGGTTTGAAATTCTGCATTTAGACTTTATCTCGAACACCCAGTGCCAATAAAAAATAAAACAAATTATGAACCAAATGTATAGAAGATCAAAGCATTCCCAGCAAACATTGAACTAAATTTTTTAGAACATCGCTTAACAAAGAAAAAAGAGAAGAAATATATGAAGATTAAAATGAGGGAAATTTGGTTATTAACCCACCCATTGTGCTTTGGCTTGATTGAGATTCATCCATTGTGGTGCTTTAGAAATAATATTTGTGTTATGACAAACTTGATATTTCCCCCTTTGTTATCAATTTCATTTAACTTAACAGTATGTGGAGAATAGTTGTTTGTAAATCTTAAAACATACAAAATATTTTTATTTCAAAAGGTTAAAATCAAAATAAAAAAGGGGAGGATGGGTGGGGAGACGTGTGGCTCCCAATTTCTCGATAAGGGACCTAGCGAGGATCTATGGTGCTATCCTATCAATCAACTCCCAGATGGAAGTACACGTGTAAGGCTACAAATGTAAAATCGTAGTAGAAAAGATAGAGATTTAGTCAGTAAACTAAGGTCTAGTTTGGTTATGTAGTTAAGATGATATGAGATGAGATGAGATACTTTAAATAGTAGTGAGATTTTTGAGTTAAGATGAGATGAGATTATTTGTAAAAAAGTGTGTCTGGATAATGAGATGAGATGATACCATTTTTACTTTTTGGGATTTGATAAAGGTGTGCGTCCTACCAATGATTGAAAATTATTTTATAATTATTGAATAATAGTTATGAATATATTAATAAAAATTAATATTTGAAATTAATTAAAAAATATACCATAAATAAATTTATATCTCAAAATATATTTTTTAATTGAAATTACTCTATATTCCCACCAAAAATTTAAATGGTGGGTTTTCGAAAAGGGGAAGATGCGTGAAAAGGGAGGAAAAATGATCACGAAATGGGATGTGAAAAAAAGAAAAGTGCACTATTTGCATAATTTTTTACTATTTATGTCAGTTTTGTACTGTTCATTTTATTGTTTATGTCAATTTTGTACTATTCATTTTATTGTTTATGTCAGTTTTGTACTATTCATTTTATTGTTTATACCACTGTTGTACTGTTCATTGCACTGTTTATATCAATTTTTACACTGTTGACTTAACTTTTTACTATTTATATCGATTATTAATTTCAAAATGCAAATGAAGGCTGAAAACGCAAATCTGAAATAAAAAATCACACTGGCCATTTGGATACCCAAATGAGACTTGTCGTACAGGCCATATGAATCTCATCTAGGTATCTAAACAGGGCCTACGACCTTGTGGGGTACTATAAGTCTAAATCACTTTATACAAACAAGTAACATCATTCCTCATTAAATCCATTGCTAGAAATACATACACCTAAATATTTTATTCATTGCCTAGAGGTAGCGAACCGAATGCAAGTGGTCGTCCATTTGAAAGGAATATGATTAGTTCAAAATGTCACATGGTTCCTACAACGAGTTCGGGGGGGATTGACTCTTCTTCCTCGAGCATCATCCCTGGATCTAACTTTGTATCAAAGTCTATGATTCCGAGAATGAAACCATAGATAGGTTAGACAGCTATGACAAATCTGCTAATGACAAATAATGCTCCTAAATATGCAATGAATAATTTCATGTAAATAGTGAAAAGACACATATATGTATGCATGGCGAGGAATCACCCTCCTTGGCATAAATATGTGGATCCGCAAACATGGCGAATAATCACTTTTTTTGTAAAACATATATATAAGCATGGCAAAGAATCACTCTCTAAGGAGTTACCCTCTATGCAATGTATTTTAAAGCATAAATATTACCAAGGCGATGAATCTACCTCTGCTCCCCAGTGTATAAAGTTCATAAAATTATATTGGTTTCAAAGGCACAAATGTCATCACATAGATACAATGGTCATCACACAGATTTCTTATACAGAGATAACATGTTGCACTGGAGAACGTTTACTCAACCAATACGATATGTCCAGGGTATTCTCCTTCCCATCTATCAGGTGAAGTCAATACGATATCGTTCCACCTAAATCATCCCAGAGAATTCTCCTTCCCATATGAACCTTTTGGCAATGTTTAGCAGGAACGGTTCGGGGAATTCTCCATCTTGTCTCATGATAAACACACGTTATGAGTTTCTTGCATAGAGATAATGGTTTCTTATAGAGAGATAATGATTTCTCACATGGAGATGTGAATCCATGAAATAGTAAACACATTCAGAGTCTTGATCCTTGGAAATCAGGGAGTAAATATAAAAATAAAAAAAATGACAAAAATTATATTTATTCATGATCAGAAGGGGAAAAGGTTATAGAATACGCATATGCCTCTTACATACAACATTCACCCCACTTTCTCCAGTACTGTCTTAGTAGCTAACCTACTTCTCAATGTCGGGATCGCTTCATCATTGTGTTGCTCCTTGTTTCCTCTGAAGAATCTGGCTCCATAAGATTTCAGGTGTTTAAAGATCTCCAAAATAAGAGTTTGTCCCATGTCCAAATCCTTTTTATAGGGCAGGACTGTCAAACGTCTTTCTGACATACCTTTGACTATAAGTATGCTTGGATAGGCATCATTTAGCCTCAATTGTCATACTGCAAGATGATAAAGGCAGATGGCTAGGGCATGATCTGCATGCCCAATCTTCAGTCCTACCTCAAATGAGGGGCTCATACATGGCATTGAGCCATACCTCTGGGTTCAAGTGATGTGACCAGTCAGGTCGTAACCTCTTCTATAGACCCACTACCCGCATTTATTTTTTACTAAACCAATGGAGTGTTCCTCATTTTTTACCAGTCAACTCCATTAATGGTATGTCCCCTGGCGATCCAGGTATTCCGCACAAGATGTCCCTTTCCTGCCAAGCCTCCATGGGGTGCTGAATCTGGCCGGACTCTGCTATCTCTTGGGTCATGTCACCTGTCGCTGAACCATGTGGGTTCGACAATCAAGAAGTGGCTTAGTATGGGTCATCACGTTGGATGACCTCATGCTAGAAGTACTTGGAAACAATAATGGTAAGGCCTACTATTTTCTAAAGGAATTGCATGGGACTTGCACTCCCTAAACTTGCATCTAATATTACTCTACCACAATTACTATAATCCTTGATTATGGTAACAATAGACCGTTTCTATGATTATCATTTTTTCCATGTAAAATCTGAACTTTAAATCATATTATCATCTTCATAATTTGAATTGACATTTTGATGAGCAACAAAGGACACTTTTTTTTTTTTTTTTTAAATGCTTTGAGGAAGAAAGTTTTATTTTGTAAATTGTCTATTTTACTAAATTGGTAAATAATTTTAAGGAAAATTTGGTCAATAACCCCATGTGCTTTGTCCCAACTGAGATTCATCTCCTATGCATTTATTTAATAAATAACCTTCTGTGTTTATGAAAAAAACTTGATATTTGCTCCTATATTACTAATTTCATCAATCTGACTTGAGGAAAAACAAGTACTGGCAGACTCTAATTTTAAGAACATACAACTTTCACTTGGATTTTTTTAGTTTAAATTATAATTTAAATATATTTTTATTTAAAAAAATTAAAATAAAAAAGAAAACTAAAAATTAAACCAAGTTTTTTTAAAAAAAGGACAGGCAGTGACAATAAAAGACAAAATTAACACTATTCATACATAAGGGTTTAGAAACTTTTATTATTGCTATCTAGTAGAAACCCTAGCATTGATTTTGGCTGTTGGATTTTTGCACTTGCATGCCTATCCGTGATTTTTGGGATTTTATGGGATTACTCGATCGCATATGATCAAAGACAACATCCCTTCTGTCAAATGAACATGCTGAATTTTAAGGCTATCTTTGATATAAAAAAAGATATTTAAAATCGTGAATTGTGCAACTACCGTGTAATCATTTTGAAAAAAGTGAATAAAATATGGGATTCACATAAAAAAAATTAATTTTTTAATAATAGACTCTACTCTTTTTCAAAACGATTATGCGATATTTATGCACTTTACGATTGTACGTAATATTAACACAACTTTGACATGCTGATGTTGACATGTCCTCTGGTCCTTTTCTTGTTAGGCCATTCGTTAAGGCTTAGCATAAAGCCCTTAACCGTCCAGTACTAGCTGATCTTGGGAAGTAAAAGAGTACTTACCCATGTTCATGGGGTAACCTCACTTGCTAGGTTACAAATTAAACAGCTCCCTCTCACCACCATCCAAACTCGATCTACTTGAACTAGTTCGGACTCGGCCAAAACTATTTCGATTGGAACTATAAATTAGTCGAGGACAATAAAAATAACCAAACTCCCCCTAGGCTGGAGTTGCCCCGACCCATTCGTCTCCATCATAGAGACAAAACTCTCATCGATCTATTGAGACAAAAAAAATCATTGCTTTCAACCTCTTGTTGCCGTTGGACATGATGCATTTATGTAAAAGGGTTCTCATAGAGTCATGATAATAGAAGCCACTCTATTCATATGCATCCATCAGATAACGGAATGGAAACTCATGTAGTACTCTTATGGTGCTCGCTTCCAATAACAGAAGTTAGAGATCAGTATAGCAGGCCGACAATATATGCTCCAACCATTAGGTGTTAAATGAGAAAAAGCAAGAAGTAGGTGCATTAAGGGCTCTACTACTTGGTTGGTGATGCAGGGACCATGGCTACTAATTAAGGGTATGAATTAAAGGGCTTAGAGAACAAGATGGCTAGCTTGAAAATGAAAGAAATCATACAACCAAAGGCACAATATGAGAGTATGCTCAACTATCGCTCAATGTTTGGTCTAACGAGAGTCAAACACAGAGTCCACCCAACCCTCACTCGAGACTCGATCGAGCAAGAGTCATATAGAAAGTTCACTTGAGGCTCAGTTGAGCAAATATGGCCGGATCAGAACAATTTCAAATTTTAGATAGAGTTTTAATCAAATGGATGAGTTGTAACGAGTCTCGAAGTGAGGCGGGAGAGACTAAGGCTATGTTTGGATTCAAAGATGGTTTCATCTTATCTCATCTTATCATTACAATTTTTTCAAATTTTCACGCAAAATATAATAAACAATTCAATTTTTTCAAATCTCAAAATAATAATATAATATTTAAAAATAATATTTTAATAATATTTTATTCAACTCATCTAAAACCATCTCATCTGATCATCTCACTATCCAAACCAGCTCTAATTCCCCCCACCCTTTTATCTTAAGATTTATTGAAGAGTTGCTTCATTCATCTGCAGGGTTTAACCTATACACTGCATGATTAGTTGGACATTGAAAGGCTAAGCCCTTCATTTAGCCTATCCTTGAACCGACAAACTTTGTACTTGCTTGGCTTGGAAGACACCTAGTTACGAAGCATGGGACCTTTGATCCTCACCAACCTTGGGATACTTTGATGTTTCTTCAAAAAAGAATCCCTGCAATCCTGAGGTTGCAACTGCTCTCCATCTTGAGATGTCCTTTGGGCAATGATTTCTTCCTCCCATAGAGCCGGAGAACAATCACTTCATGTACTCACCATTTAAAAGGAAAAGCAAGCATACAAAAGAAGAAATATATAAGTACTGATGAATATCAAAACTTATTTTTTGAAAAATTTACTCAAATTTTCTCTCTACATTTCCAAAACTGGTCAATAAACAATACATCTGGAGAAAACTATACATACGTACGTATGTATATAGCTCTTCTCAAAATGGATAGGTAGAGAGTTAAAAAGATAATTGAATATTATAATTTTTTACAAGTAGTAGTTTTCAATTTAATATTTATAAAAGTAGTTTTGATTTTGTATTTAACTAATGATTTGGTTTGATTTGAATAAAAAGTTAAAAAAAATAATGTATTTTTTTTAAGATTTGAAAATATTTGATTTGCTATTTTGAAACTCATAAAAAAATAAAAAATAAAATTGCACAATTTTGTTTAACCAACCTTTGACAGCATTTTTTTTTACATCACAGCAATTTAAAATGCTGTCAATAAGGTCGTTCCAATTTAAGATTGTGCTTGATTGTTGAACCAAACTCAACTCATTTTTTAATTTTTCATAAAAAATTAAATTCATCTCAACCTATTTTATATATTTTAACCTAAAATTGATTTAAAAAAAAGTTAAACCCATCTACTAATAAAATATTATTATTCACAATTCATGAATTCAAACTCATCTCATCATAAAAAGTTAGATATGAGATGTTTGGATTTGAAAATGAGTTGAGATTGATTGTGAATAGTAATGAGATAAGTTATGAATAGTAATGAAATTTGTGAGTTAAAATTGTTGAATAGTAATAAATAGTAATGAGATGAGTTAAAATGAGTTGAGATGAAGTGCGAATCCAAACATCTTCTAAACGTGAAATTTCAAATTCTAAGGTAAATGACAGAACTCTCGCAGCTTGAAGTCCCTGCTGGTGCCGGACCCACCCAATTAAAGCGGTGTTGACTGTTGAGTTGAGCGGCGAGCGCCGAAAAGGGAAATCCAAAGAAAGGATGGATGGCTTGGGAGAGAGCTGGAGAGAGATATGTAATGTAGCTGAAGAAGAAGAAGAAGAAGAACAAGGGGGCAGAGGACAAGCATTAAAACCCAACTGATCAACTGGACAAGTTGTCTTGTACGTACAACTTGACCACTTGCGTGTTCTCAACAAAGAATTATCAACAACATGGGTTTCAACTTTAACATATGACTTATGAATTTCCCCATAAAGATTACGGCCTTGACTATTAGTGCATGCGAGCTGCTATGTCTCCGCATCATGCGGACGCGCATATGTGTAACTGTTATAGATTAATGATTCTGCTTGGATTTTTGAATCAGATCAGCTCATCTCAATTGGATTCTGTTTTAGACCTATTCCAAAATTTAAACATGTAAATTCATCTCATACACACAAACTTCAGCCAGACTTATTGTTTCATGACGAAACATGTCACTGACAAACGTCATTGGTTATTCCACGGCTTCTCTACGACTTGGTTAAAATTAAAATAATTTTTTTTTTTAATCTTTTTTAGAAGTTTTGAGTAAGAAAAAATTTGCATATATACAAAATTAGTGAGAAAATATTTTTTACATGCATTGAGGGAATTTATATTTGACTTTTGTTATTTATTACTAAAAATTTAATAAATTAATTATTCAATCATTGATGAGATCCATACTCTTTTTAACTTCTCATAAATATATATAAACTCATCTTAACATCTAAATACATATAAACTCATCTTAGATGGGCTTCACAAAACTCATTTACCATCTCAACTCACTACTATTCATAAATAACTTAAGTATTCATTTTAACTCAGCTTAACATCTAAATACAACCAAAAAAGAACTGCACAGAAGTAAGTCTGTAAATTGAAGTGATTTTATGTGATTCGTTAAATCTACTTTGTAATAAAAGTAATTTTATAATCTAACGTATTACATAAAATCGCATCAATTTGTAGGTTTATTTTTGCATAATTTATTTGTGACTAATGTATTTCTCATATATATATAATATATAAAAACATTCTACTCATCATCTTTACACTACACACCTATTTTGATTTTTTTTATATTTTGATTTTTTTTTTCCTTAACAAGTATGTGGTATTGGAATAATGAGTAGAAAAATTCAATTAGTTTAGTAAGAAAAAAATTTTAAAAAAATTAAAACATGTGTGGTATTTGGTATGGGAGAGATTTTTTTTTTTTATAAAAAGGATCTCATTCCATTCATTGACATGGTATGGGAGAGATTGTGTATTAAAATCCATACATGTATACGTATATGTATGTAAGTAATGATACATGCAAAACTTTTTGTTATTTATAACATTTTTATAATCATATATATTTTAAAATATAAATATTTACATAAGTGATGTACTTACTCTTAAAAATGATTTTGCATAAATATTTTTAATTTAAAATATAATTATATAAAGAGATAAAAAAAAAAGAAAAAGAAAAAAAAAAGTTGTGTCTATCATTTTCATATAAATATATACAAAACTTGTGGTGTCTGAAAAGCCACACGAAAAAAATCTCTGAAAAAGCCACACGAAGTTCATATATATATATATATATATATATAATTAATTTTATATATAATTATAAAATACGTAAATATAGCATAATTATTTTAAAAATAACTAAAATTTATTATTAAAAAATTAATTTTTTATATAAATTTTATATTTTATTTATTTTTTTAAAATAATATTTACGCGACATACACAAATTACGATTACAGATATATTTTCTCTGCGTAAAAAGCCACGCGAAGTTCACAAGCTAAAGCCAGTCTCCGAAAATATCTCAAAGTCGACGCACGAGAGTTGACTTTGACTGTTGGCACAATATATATAGACTTGGAAAATCTCCTATTCGCTAGTAGAAATGTTGGCTGACTTGCTAACTTGGAAAATCTCCTATTCGCTAGTAGAAATGTTGGCCAACTTGCTAACTTAAACATCAGAAAGTTGGCCGTTGATCCGTCAAATCCGCGTGCTGGAGACCGTAAAAAAAAAAGAGAGAAAGAAAGCACTTTTCATATGAACAATACATAAACATACGTGGATTTTTGCCCTTCGTGTATTTATCATGCAGGTTTTAGTTTTATTTTCTCTTCATTTTTAGTCAAACAATTATGGATTAGATTGCTTAATGATCAACTGCTTCAACAAATAAACTATTATTGTCATTATTATCTACCAAGGATTGGTAACAGATACATCGTAACTTCAAAATTACAGTTATAGAAGCGGAGGAAAATGGCAAAACCATTAGGAATCCCTTGGGCTGTAAGCAAGTAGATAGACCGTAGTTTAAAAAAAAAAAAAATCAGAGTGATCAGAGAGAGAGGAGTTTATGGCGGATGTGAATGTCACAGTCATAGTAAAGGCTCTTTTTCTAAATTCAAGAGGAAATGGGACCACTCCCACCAACACCAACCATCAGACTTTAAGTTACTTAACTAAGTAATGAATGATGATGGTGTTTGTCAATGTGGTTTGGCAGGCTGGCTGAGGAAAGCGTTAAAACTATCCAAAATTCATGTTCATCATTACCATAGAAATTATGAAGATGGTATTATTAAGATAAGAGTGTGAAGTAGTAATGGGATTGGGTGAGTCCTGGAGACTAGTGGGATGCAGGCAAGTTTGGCTTCAAAGACAAGGAAAATCAATTCCTACAAGAAGACCAAAAGTGCCTTTTTTTTCTCTCCTTCCTGCGGCTGACCTCTCATTTTCTTATAGCCAGTGGCCACTGTCATCTTCCTCAGCCATTCAAGCAAGTGCTATGTGGTTCTTTAAGACGATTCGAAGAAGAAGAAGAAGTATTTTCCTCTCTTTTTTGTCATAGCTTTTCAGTGCTAAAATACTGATAATAGTCCGTAGAGAGATAGAGAGAGAGAGAGAGAGAGAGAGAGAGAGAGACCAGAGTGTTTTGCAGAAAGCTAGTCACCAATGACGGATATCCGGTTGCTGCTCTTTCTGGCTTTGTTCTCTTCAGGAATTCTGGTTATTTCCTCACTTACAGATCCTCATGATGGTAAGTATTAGAACAGTTTTGATTGATATATCTGGTTTCATTCTTCATACATGTACTCTACATACAGTAGTTTGGATTTTTGTAATATTGATTGAGATAAAGGGAAGTAGTGGTATTAGGGTTTCAAGAAAAAATCTAAATAACACTCTACTGTTCTACACTCTACTGTTTGTAGAGTCCCCAGCACACTCAACGTGCTGGGGTAAAAAGAAAAAAAGAAAATAAAAAAAAATAAAAAATTTATGTGAGGTGTGCAGAGAGTGTGATGTACAGTAGAGTGATTTGTACCATTGCTCAGGGTTTCAATTCAAGATTTTCATACCATTCATATTAAGGGTTGGTTTAGATAGTGAGATAAAATGAGATGGTTTTAGATGAAAGTTAAATAAAATATTGTTAGAATATTATTTTTTAATATTATCATTGTTTTGAGATTTGAAAATGTTGAATTGAGATTTGAAAAAGTTGAATTATTTATTATATTTTGTGTGAAAATTTAAAAAATTGTAATGATGAGATGAGATGAGATGAAACACTCTTTGAATCCAAACAAGCCCTTTTAACATTTGATTGGTGCAGCCACTATACTCCAATCCCTGAAGGACATGTGGAAAAATACACCACCAAGCTGGGGACATTCAGAAGACCCTTGTGGAGCTTGGGAAGGAGTAAAATGCAATGATACTAGGATTACTACTTTGTAAGTACCCTTGTTTTCAAAGCAGTAACTAGTGGATTTATTTTTGTCTCCACTTTTTGGGTAATTCTTTATGCATTAACCTTATTATAACAACGTTTTCGCGCACTCTATAACTGCAAATATCATTTATCATTAGTGCTGTTTTCAAACTTTTTCAGGGGATTATCCACAATGGGTCTAGAAGGGAAACTTAGTGGTGACATTGGAGAACTTACTGAATTGAGATCCTTGTGAGTATTCTTTTTCTTTTACTTCAGTATGAATTCCACCAAGTTATTTCAGTATAAATTCCAGTTTTATTGATTTAATCAGAATGTATAGGAATAGGAATATATAGGTAACTGCATCTATTCATAGTTCTTGTTATTTTGCAAAGGAAAATACTTTAGGTACAAATGGGTTACACAAAAATAAACTCACAAATTAATGTGGTTTGAGGTGGTACGTCATATTGTAAAATTATTTTCATTATAAAGTAGAACTAACGGATTCCATGAAGTCACATCAATTTGTGAGTTTATTTTGTATAATCTCTTTGTCTCTATAACAATTCTCGCAGAGGAAAAGTCGACATTCCCACCTCTAAAAACAATTTAAATAACCCCCCCCCCCCCCCCCCAATAGTTTCATAAAGGAATAATGCTAATACAAATTTAGGGTGTTAAGTCCCCGCGCACTCCCTTTGAAAAAATGTGAGGCTCATCATTAAAAACATGACTTTTCAAGTAAATTTCAGATTTATTAATTTTTTTAAAAAGAAGTATGTAAGAGCATTGGCATTGGATTAGCCAAATGCCTTTTCATCTTCAAATTTAGCAAACATCATCCATATTTGCTCCACATTGAATTAGCTAAATTGTTTTCATCCAAACTATAAGCTACAGTAAATCCATTTTTCTTTTCAAATATGAAAAGAACTATAGCAAGTCTAAAAGTATTTTTTAAGAATATGATTTGTTGGAGGTTATTAAAGATTATGAAAATAAAATAAAAATTAATAAAAAAATATAAATAATAAAAAATAATAATATTTTATTATTATAAAGAGTGTGATGACTAATCCAATATAGACTTCAAGTTTTGAATGATTAGCTAAAGGTGAAAAAGTTACATATTAGTCAAAATTTGAAGAATAGGATAACCAATCCAATGCTAATGCTCTAAGACTTGCAAACTCTAAAACTGTAAATATTATTTATGTTCAAATATCCCAAAAACTCCTCCCTCATCTTTAAAAATGATCTAAATATATCTTTCCCTCCAAGGAAAATTAGAAATAATCCATATCCCTAAAAAAGCTAAAAGAAAAATAAAAATCGTACTTCATCATAGACTTGAAAAATATATGTATGGATTCAAGTAAAATAGAAGATAATAGTCATTTGTTATCTAAATCTAGAATTGAGTTTGGGGGAAGAAAAAAGCAAAGTTTTACTCTTGAAACTTCTGCATGACCTTCCTCCATCCTCTGTTGTCCCTTCAAACCATTTCTTCTCTCCTCTTCATTCTCCTCCCCTCGATCACAATCTATCAAATAAGAGTTTTCAGTTGCAGAGGAAAAGTTATTATCTGTTAGCCATGATATTTCGCTACCATAGATGCTTTGAATATCTTGGGTCCTTCAAAAACACAATGCTCCATATGTTTTCATCTTGAATTGGATTTTAAATGTATTTCTTTTTCATTCTTGTATAAAGAAAATTTAACTATCACCAAACATATTCTGTTTTCCTGATAATTTGAGGAGACAAATGCAATCTTAAACAGCATGTTCTGGTCTGTTCAATGAAGTACTGACATTATTCATTTCCAGGGACCTGTCATTTAATCGAGGGCTTACAGGTTCTCTCTCTCCTAGAGTAGGGGATCTGCAAAAGCTTAATATCTTGTAAGATCCAATACGCAAGCTAATTTTCCTATCTTCCATTCAAGAAACTCTGTATCTAAGCTACAATTATATAACTCAGACAAGCATACATGTTTTTGTTTTTCATCTTTCAGAATCCTAGCAGGCTGCAGCTTCAGTGGTGAAATTCCAGATGAGTTGGGCAATCTTTCAGAGCTTTCCTTCCTGTAAGATCTTCCATTGTTATAAGATAACTACATGAAAGAATACTCTGGTATTTCATGTCTGATATATTCTATTCTGCTCTCACTTTCAGGGCTCTCAATTCAAACAACTTAACTGGTAAAATACCCCCGTCTTTGGGTAAACTCTCCAAACTCTACTGGCTGGACCTGGCGGATAACCAGTTGACAGGACCCCTCCCCATATCAACCTCCTCTACCCCAGGCTTGGACCTCCTTCTGAAGGCTAAACATTTGTGGGTATTTGCTCTTTTATATTTGTTTACCTTCATGGGGCCAAAATATTAGATGAGTTCATGGTTTTTTAATATGCTTTTTAAGGCAATACAATGTTGCCCAACAATTGTTTGATTTCTATGAATTTGCAGCCATTTCAACAAGAACCAGCTTTCAGGTTCCATTCCGGCCAAACTTTTCAGCTCTAAGATGGTACTGATACACATGTAAGTTGATACCACCCATCAGTTATTTTTATGTTTTTCAATTTTCTAGTTCTAATGCTTGCGGTTCTTTGAAAAAAAACACAGATTATTTGATGGAAATCAACTTTCTGGAAGTATCCCACCAACCTTAGGGCTCGTACAGACTGTTGAGGTTCTGTGAGTAAAAACCACCTTAATTTAATCTCTATTTCATTTTTAACTACACCTTTTTTATATATACATGTCTTCTCTCTGACATTTGGAGTAAAATCTGTTCACATTTGCAACAGTCGACTTGACAGAAACGCTCTTACAGGAAGGGTCCCATCTAATCTCGGCAACCTTACAAGCATCAACGAATTGTGGGTATTTGTTTCTTTACAATATGTCAGTTCTTTTAGTACAATCTTCTTGGTTGGTACTTAGATTTCTCCTTCTGCTGCTGTGTCTTTGTTAGGAATTTAGCCCATAATAATCTGGTAGGCGCTTTACCAGATTTAACTCAATTGACGGACCTCAATTATGTGTAAGTGGATGGCATGGAATTTCCATCGAAAGTTTAAATTTCTAATTAACATGTTCTTTCCATGTACTAAGGAATCCTGTTCTGTTGCTTATTTTAACCAGGGACCTTAGTAACAACTCGTTTGACCCATCAGAAGCTCCAGTTTGGTTCTCAAACTTGCCATCACTCACCACTCTGTAAGTCTTTGGTATTTAACAAAGGAAAATTCTCCCAACATTTCTCCATAGAAAAAAAAAAAAAATTGTGGAAATGAGAGATCTAGTTCTTTGAATTATAGGATGACCTTATGTGATTGATGTGCAGGATTATGGAATATGGGTCGCTTGAAGGGACTGTGCCACAAAAACTCTTCACCTTTCCACAGATACAACAAGTGTAAGTTCTGATTAGAATAAGAGTCCATTAGACCATGACGATATGTGTAAAAAGTTTAAGTTTGACAATTCAATTTTTTCTTTAATTTTCAGGAAATTGAAAAACAATACATTTAATGGCACATTGAACGTGGGTGAAAACGTCGGCCCACAACTGCAGCTAGTTGATTTGCAAAACAACGATATTTCCTCAGTAACATTTACTTCTGGCTACACAAAAATATTAATGTGAGAGAGCTCATGGCCCTTCATCTTCAGTTTTGATAGTGTATTTTCTCAAAATCAGCATTCTTATTTGTCTGTTTTATGTACTTCAGATTAATAGGAAACCCAGTGTGTGGTGCTGATCTATCAAATACAAACTTCTGCCAGCTTCAGCAACAACCTACAAAGCCCTATTCTACCAGCCTGGCTAATTGTGGAAGTACATCATGTCCTCCTGAACAAGAGCTCAGCCCTCAGAGTTGTGAATGTGCCTATCCATATGCAGGAACATTATATTTTAGAGGACCCAGATTCAGGGAATTGTCCAATGTGAATATATTTCATTCATTGGAAATGAGCTTGTGGGTAAAACTAGGGCTGACTCCTGGTTCAGTCTCTCTTCAAAACCCCTTTTTCAATACTGATGACTATCTTCAAGTGCAGCTAGCACTCTTTCCAGCAACTGGAAAATATTTTAATAGGTCAGAAGTTCTGAGAATTGGGTTCGACTTGAGTAATCAAACATACAAGCCACCTCCACAGTTTGGGCCCTATTATTTTATTGCATCTCCTTACGCTTTCCCAGGTTGAAATGACATCTATTCTCTCTCTCTTTCATTGAGAAAAAATATTTTTCACATTGCATGGGATTCTGGTACCAAAATGGGCAACTGACAATGAAAATGTTTTTCAGCCACACATGGAACAACTATTAGCTCTCCTGTAATAGTTGGGATTGCAATTGGCTGTGCCATTTTGGTTTTGGTCCTTGTTGGAGTAGGGATATATGCTGTTCGGCAAAAGAAACGTGCAGAAAGAGCCATTGGATTAAGTAAACCATTTGGTAATTAATATAGAAACTAATCGGTTATGTTTGATTTTTTAATCCAAGATTTTGGCATCTGTATGTAGGTAAGATGAAACATTATATATTTGTGTCCTATATCGCTAATTTACTCTATGTTTCCAGCTTCCTGGGCACCAAGTGGTAATGATAGTGGGGGTGCACCGCAGTTAAAGGGAGCAAGATGGTTTTCTTATGATGAACTCAAAAAGTGCACCAATAATTTCAATGAAAGCAATGAGATAGGTTCTGGAGGGTATGGCAAGGTACATGTCTCACTATTCAATCAATTATTGTGAAAATTTGCTTCCAAGCACTGTTTTATGACATTTTAATGTTCTTTTAGGTTTATAGAGGGATGCTTTCTGATGGACTAGTTGTGGCTATCAAAAGAGCTCAGCATGGATCAATGCAGGGTGGACTTGAGTTCAAGACTGAAATTGAGTTGCTTTCTCGAGTTCATCACAAGAATCTTGTTGGCCTAGTGGGTTTTTGTTTTGAACAAGGAGAACAGATGTTGATCTATGAATTTTTGCCTAATGGAACGCTTAGGGAGAGCTTGTCAGGTACATTCATTTTATTTTAGTTTAACTAAAAGGCAAGCACCCACCTCAGCTATTCTTGTTAGTAGGTTATCAAAACTTGTTTTTGCAAAATAAATGAATCATTTTGCTCGACAATATTTCAAGTTTTATGAATAATCTACACCAAATCCACAAGGAAAATACTAGTTAGTCACCTATTTTCAAAGTCTAACAGAAATTGTGTCGAAATATGAACTGCAGGGAAATCTGGCATTTATCTCGATTGGAAGAGAAGACTCCGCATTGCTCTTGGCTCAGCCAGAGGACTAGCTTACCTACATGAGCTTGCTAATCCTCCTATAATCCACAGAGATGTTAAGTCCACCAATATTCTGTTGGATGAAAATTTGACAGCAAAGGTTGCAGATTTTGGCTTGTCCAAGCTGGTATCGGACGGTTCAAAAGGGCATGTTTCAACTCAAGTGAAAGGCACACTTGTAAGTAATCTATAGAACCTCTTAGCCTATTGAGGTTTTCAATCGGACAAGTGGTAGTGAACAGCTTATTTTTTCCTGCATTTAATGTAGAGTTGCTGATGCACATACATATGTACAAACAGACACATGCATGTATTATTAACGTGCTGCTAACGGAAAATGCCTTAACTTTTGATCTTCATTCCTCTTTCTTTTTCATTTTTCTTTTATCTCAGAAAATTGTTTGTTTGAAAACTCTTTACAAATTCATCTCATAAGTTGTAAGTTAATTTCTCCATGTTCAGTTACTGGTAATGTTGTGACCAATCCAAGCAAGTACCTTATGGATTGGGATTCTTCAGCATAATAATTGTGTTGATAGATTGATTACAGGAGGGAGGGAGGAAGGGAGGAAGGGAGGGTAACCTAGAGCAATTCTTTTTTAATGTTTATTTGTTTCTTTTTTCTTGTTCATGTATGATTTCGTGAAAATCAGACATACATTGGATGCTTCCCATCCTAATACAGAAAGTAGAAGTGCTTGAATAATTTATCTTCACTGGAGTTCTCTCTTGAATTCTTTTTTTTTTTTTTTCTGAAATGTCTTCTATTTGCAGGGTTATTTGGATCCTGAATACTACATGACTCAACAGTTAACTGAGAAGAGCGATGTGTACAGTTTTGGAGTGGTTATGCTTGAACTGGTAACAGCCAAGCAACCAATTGAGAAGGGAAAGTACATCGTCCGTGAGGTGCTGACAGCGATGAATAAGAACGATGACGAGTACTATGGCTTGAGGAACATGATTGATTCATCCATTAGAAACATAACAAATCTTATAGGGTTTGGGAGGTTCCTTGAGTTGGCCATGCAATGTGTTGAAGATTCAGCTGCAGACCGTCCAACAATGAGTGAAGTGGTAAAGGCACTTGAAACTATTTTACAGAATGATGGGATGGCCACAAACTCAACATCTGCATCCTCTTCTGCAACTGACTTTGTTGCATCAAAAGGTGCTTCTAAGCATCCTTACAAGGACTCTTTACCAAAAAAGGATGTCACTGACAGTGATGCCTTTGATTACAGTGGTGGATACACCCTCACTGCAAAAGTTGAACCCAAGTAGCACCTTTTAATTGGTTGCTTGACGAGTACTACTTGAGAATGTCATGTTTATTCCTTAGTACAGTTGATTGTAGACTAGCTTTCAGCAGCAGTATGTTATTCCATGGAGCTGAGTTCCAAAACATGACAAAAAAAAGATGGTGGATAGTTGAATTTTTAATTCATGGTAATTGGTATGATAAAATAAGGGTGATAAATATTTGAATTTGGATGGAGATCATCTAGATTTCTTAGGGTAGCTACCAGGTGGGTTTCTTTATTTTTCTATCATTGCCTTCCAATTCTGCGGTTAGGATTTTGCCATATTAGTATTTACCATATTAGGTTTGAAAGCGTTAAAATATAAATTTGGGAAAATTCATACAAAGAATATAGCTGTAAGAAAAAACCTAGAGACCCGACCCGGTCAGTCGGTTTCGGTTTCTAGGGACCGAAACCAGTTTTCAATTTCTAGGGACTGAAACCGGTTCGGTTTCGATTTCCATGTTTTGAAAACTAATTTACCTAAGAAAGTATGCTAAGAAATCTAGACGATCATAATTCCTAAATTTGAAACGATAAATGTTGATGCTTGGAAATCACTTTTAATTCCCAAATTGTATAGTGGTAAATGCTGATGTTCTGAAATCACTTTGATTGAGTTTGAAAGCAATAGTTGGGATTTATTGAAATGGATCCCATAGATAAGCTCAAAAGATGCATAGGATCCTAAAACTAATCCAGAAAAAATACTTCCGTACAAGGGAATGTAAGCACAAGCAGTGATTCCCTTTATACAATCTCTGTTTAAAAACACAACTGAGAGGGGTAATTTTTTGGGAAAGTTCTACGGCCTCTTTTTTTAGTAAGTAAATAAAAATTGTGAGAAATCAAGCCTGGTACTTGGGCAGTAAATGAACCAGTTTGTTCGATAGCCCACTCACTACTCATCTGATTAAACTCAAATTGAATTCGACTGGAGAAAAAAAAAACTTACCCGTGAAAGCAGATATCCGCTCGATTAGTAAATGAAACATACTCGACAAAACTCAACTCGACTAGACTAAGGCTCGTTAAGGCCTGCTTGTTTATGCTTGAGTCGACTCATTAGCTCAACTCGATTAAAACTCATTCATATATATATGTATATATGTATTAGCTAATAATATAAGCATAACACTTTTATGCTTAAATATATAATATGCAACCTAATTACTTATGTCTATATATTGAATATACTTCATAGCAATATTTTATAAATTGTACAATAATTAGTCGATAAGATTTAATAATTTCATATACTAGTATGTGGGAACCACATATGAAATAAATATATGCTATCATATTATGTATATGTATTAATAATATATGTAGGCATATAATATATTATTATTATAGATAAATATCAATTAGTTAGATATTAATTATTTATAAATTTTTAAAATCTTATAATTCAATAAAGATTCTACTTGTTAGTTGAACAAATTCAATATTATATTTTTTATTTTTTTATTTATCTAATTTATTAATTATTAAATCCTATTAAAAAAAAAACAATTCGAGGTTGAACTCAAGCTCATTTGTGGGATAAGTTCGTGCTCGAGCTCAACTTGAGAGTTTAGTTTACCGAGTCGAGCACGAACAAAAATTAAATAAAAATTTCGAGCTCGAGTATTTTGAGTAGAGCCGAGCTCGGCAAGCCAAAAACCGACTCAGCTTGGCTTGATTACAGAGCTACTTGGTACCAAAAAAAAAAAAAAAAGGGGAGGTGAAAATCAAGTAATTATTAAATACTTATGGAGTACAAACAAGTAGTACATCTTATTATAGGATGTCATGTCAGTTAAAATTAGTATTTACATTAGAAATTTTAATTACATAACATGTCATGAAATATGATGAAATGATGAAAGTACCACATCATCCGTATTCTGAGAGTACCTCATCATCTGTACTCCAGAACTACCTAAATAACTTTCCATGAAAACCAAGGGTACAATTTTGGAATTGATATTGTTGTCCCTGTCCAAACCTAGAACAAGTTGATGGGCAAAAGAATACGACATTCTTATGACTAGATTTCAATTGGTAAGGAAATCTTCATGAGACAAAAGAGGTAAGGAAAATAGGTAACAGCGCCGCAATTGTATGCTATCTATTTTGAGTTACAATACGATATTAGTTCAGAATACTAAGTTACTAACATTTCAATGCATTAGAAATAGACATTACATACAAGTTTTAACTAAGAGGATGCTAGGTTAGCATCTCTTAGACTACTTGGTAAACATATGAATGTTTGGCTAAATAGCCCTGTTGAACTGTATATCATTTTCTTTATCCTGTGCAAACTCTATATATGAATAAGAAAGCATAAGAAAATTTTTGAATCTGATTCATTGTTATCTGCATTTCAAAGGTTAACAAGATTTTTCATATCAACTGATCCTCATCAAGTCCATACATCCAAACACTAGCCAACCGTGGTCAGCATTTGCTTAGAACACAGAGAACCCAATCACAATACTTCCAATCCCCCAACCCCAAAAAAAAAACAAGATTAAAGGCTTAGTAAATGTGACTATAAGCAGAACTAGGAAGCTCCAGGGTTCTCTCGAGACAGAGATCTCATTTTTACTGATGCAGGTGAGCCGGGAAGCTGTTGTTGGGAGGCAGAGGATCCAGCTTCTTTCGATTTAACATTTTCTGTAGCTGATGGGTCTGATGGAACAGAGATGTCCACCCTTCACCACTGTAAATGAGAGCTCGAACAATGTAGTTTGTTAGTAGTAAAATTTCTGTTGATGTGAGTTAAAGGTGCTTGGGATGGAGTCCCAGCATGTTGGGCTGGTCCCGGTGTTGCAGCTGCTGATTCAGCCTTCCTCAGCACCTACACAGGAATCATATGCGTAATTAAATGAATTCAATATCAAGCATCTTTAATCTCTACTACAACAATTAAGATCATTTGGACAACGAAAGATTTAAACCCATCTGAAGTTGCAAATACTTTATATAAATAGGGGGAGGATTGAGGAACAAAAGAGTTTATGATGATATTCATTGTTTAATTCATTTCCACCCTCCTGGGTTTGAGGGACATGCAACTATCAGGTTTTCTTTAAGACCTTTGTCACTTCAAGCTCAATCAACTAAAACAAATATTACATAAACAAAAAAGAAAAGAGTCAACAGGGTCAATCTGTGGCGCCCCCAGCCCCCGTTTGGGATTTGATGGAAACTGAAACACCGGGACATAGAACACCATGGTTACCTGTCCCTTGTACATGACAGATAAGATGCAATGCACTTACTGATAACTAACAGTATGCAGTATATCACAGTGAAAAGTCAATTTAAAAGAAACATTAGTCATGGTACTGAAACATAAGATCCCAATGCTATTGAATAATTCATAAGAGACATCAAAGTTGATAGGAGTTTCTAAAGAACTCCCAAAAACACGGGACCAAACATTTAAAAGCTAGACAGAAGATCCTTTCCCAAAAGTGGTCCCATAACATTGTCTTGATCTTCAGTGAGATTCGGGCCTCACTCGCTTCTCTAAGCCCGGTCCTTGTCTCTATTATGGGACCTTCTAAACTTTTTTATGTCTTCAATTATCTCAATAATTGTTTTATCAATCGACTCAAGATGGTCCAAAATGGAAAGCTCAAACAAGCCTATAACCATCTTAGGCACGATCCTCTCCGGAGGAGGTACTGTCCTCTTGCGCTTCGTCATTTGCATGGACTAAACCTGTCATAGCTTCTATCATTCCGAGTAAGGAATGATAGTGGGCAAATACAACAATGAGATTTCGAGAAATCTCAATAAGTAAACAAATAACGTGCAACAGATATCATAAGTATATGCAGCAAACTTAACAATGAATGCATGGACATGAACTTATACTTATACACTTGACCTTTCAAAGACTTCGAATAAAAACATGACATTTCATAATTTTTGCTTTCATAAACATGCTTTCATCAATTCATACTTGTTCATTAACATATTTATGAGCTCGTGGCGTTTCTTGGCTTATAACATACATTGGATACCTCACGGCTCCCCTATGCACCGTGTGTTTCCCGCTAGTTACTGCATCAACCATTAGACACTTTGATCAAGGTGACTACGTCTTGACTTTCATACATGGCAGCTTGCATTTCGCCTTCACAGTAGGTGCATGGTGCACCCACTAGTTTTAGGTGCGATTCCGCTTTAGTATCATTTTCTTTTAGGTACCATTCGAGATCTACCGACAGTACTTCGTCGACCCAAGGGTATCTGATGTAGGATAGAAGTGAGAACAAGAAATAGAAGTAGAATAATAGGAAATTGAGAAGAAAAGGAAACCAAAAGAGAAGAAAGGAAGAAGAAGAAAGCAAAGAGAGGGGTTGGAAGGAGGCGGCTGTGGCGCTCAATTCTTAATTCAAAATCTACTGTTCCAATGTTTCTTACAAGTCCTTAAATAGTAGGGCAATACAACCCTAAATAAAACAAATAACACATTAATAAAATAACAATAATAAAAGATGTCCTTAAATAGTAGGGTAATACAAACCATAAACAAAATAGATAAGACATTAATAAAATAGATAAAACATTAATAAGAGATGTCCTCATCAACTCTCTCAGGGTGGAAAAAGCTCGCCTTTGTCGAGTTGACAAATCACACTAAGGCTACAATCAATCACCCAACTATAAGCTAAGTGGTTGAGCACGCTTCTTCTGATAGCCATAAACACGTGTGAGTGGAGGCCTGAGTCTGGTGTCCCTACCAACTTCTCCGAAATAGGTGGCTGGTGACCCGGGCAAAGGAAGATCTTGCTGGTTCAGATAAAGCTCCAATAAATCTGGATCAAGCTGCTTGAGTGTCTCTCTGGGAATCCATGTACCGTCGGAATCTGGTCGATTGACCCAACGAACAAGGAAACGCTGAACCTCTCCATCATTGGTCAACACAATTTGTTCATCTAGAATAGTATCAATTTTATCTTTGTGTGCCATGATAGATGGTATTGGATTAGGAGTGACAAAAGGTTCAGGGTCAGGGTTAGGGTCCATAGATGGAGGTAGAAAAGGATCACTGGAGGGATTGAAATGGCCTTTGTAAGCAACTAAGTCCTCAACATTGAAAGTAGAGTGGCAACCAAAATGTGATGGAAGATCAATGATATATGCATTTGGACCAACACGCTTTAAAATTTTAAAAGGACCAGCACTACGTGCCTGTAATTTGGAAGCGGATCCAGGTGGACGCCGTTCCGGTCTAATTCGGATCATAACATAATCCCCAACCTTAAATTCAACATGTCGTTTATGCAAATCTGCTCGAAGTTTATATGATGCATTATTGGCCTCAAGTTGTTTATTGATCTCAATATGCAAGTCATGAAGATGTTGAACAAATGCCTCAGCTGACACAGACACATTAGCATGTGGAGACATGGGAATAAGGTCTAAAGGCTTCTTAGGCTTGTAGCCATGAACAACTTCAAAGAGACTCATACCTATAGACCGATTCACATAATTGTTATATGCAATTTGAGCTATAGAGAGGATCAAATCCCAATTCCTAAGATTTTCCTGGACCAGACATCTTAATAAGTTGCCAAGACTATGGTTAACAACTTCAGTTTGACCATCTGTCTGAGGGTGGTAAGCAGTGAAGAATTTCAATTTAGTGCCAACCATATACCATAGGGTTCTCCAAAAATGACTAGTGAAACAACCATCCCTATCTGAAACAAGTCTTAGGAA
The DNA here is from genome assembly GCF_001411555.2 of Juglans regia. Classification (NCBI taxonomy): domain Eukaryota; kingdom Viridiplantae; phylum Streptophyta; class Magnoliopsida; order Fagales; family Juglandaceae; genus Juglans; species Juglans regia. Next base: position 13,209,649 of record NC_049915.1, on the reverse strand, counting down.
GACCATACAACTTGACAATCTCATTAAAGTACAACCTAGCGACCTTAGACTCATCTGAAGTTTTGTTACAAAGGATAAAGTGAGCCATTTTCGAGAAACGGTCAACTACAACAAAAATAGAATCATACTTCTTTGGAGTGCGTGGAAGTTCCAACACAAAATCCATACTAACGTCTTGCCAAGGACAACTAGGTACAAGAAGGGGTGTGTAGAGACCAGTATTCTGTTGCTTTTGTTTGGCCAATTGACAAGTGTTACAGGTGCTAACTATCTTAGCCACATATTTCTTCAAGCTGGGCTAGTAGAATTGACGTTTAATCTATTCTATGGTCTTAACACGTCCAAAATGTCCAGCCAAAACTCCGGCATTAATTTCCCAAACTATAAAGTCTCTAACTGAAGTCCGAGGGATGCACAACTTATTGGTTTTAAAAAGATAACCAGCCTCCAGACGGAAACCATCAGTGGTATCCGATTGCCCGCTTTGCAAAGCGAGAAAAGTATCCCTAAAATCAAGACAAGACTCATACTCTTCCTTAAGTCTTTCAAAACCTATGACCTTGACATTCATGATAGGCAAAAGGGAGATGCGGGGGCTTAAGGCATCAACAACTTGGTTCTCAACACCCTTCCTATTCTTCAAAGCAAAAGAATAAGCCTACAAATATTCAATCTAACAGTCATGCCTAGAATTCAATCTTTTCTGGGAGTTAAGGTAGCGGAGGGCCTCATGGTCCGAATAAAGAACAAACTCCTAGGGCAACAAATAATTGTGCCAATAGCGCAAAGCTTGCACAACCGCATACAGTTCCTTGTCAAAGGTAGAGTACCGTTGTTTGACATCATTTAACTTCTCATTGAAATAAGCAGCAGGGTGGCGTTCCTGGCTAAGAACTCCACCTATTCCTACCCCCGAGGCATCACACTCGACCTCAAAAATTTTGGAGAAGTCAGGAAGTCGCATGACAGGAGCTTCTGTCATTCGCATCTCGACTAACTTAAAAGCCTTAGTCGCTTCCGATGTTCACTGAAATTCTCCCCTCTTCATGTACTCTGTGATAGAAGCCATGATTGTGCGAAACCCCTTAATAAAACGACGATAAAAGGTAGCCAGACCATGAAAACTCCTGACGTCATGTATAATCTTGGGCTCAGGCCAACCAACAATGGCCTAAATCTTTGTGGGGTCAGCAGATACTCCAGTAGAAGACACAATGAATCCTAGGAAGACAACTCGATCGGTGAAGAAAGAGCATTTCTCACATTAGCATACAGAGTTGTTTCACGAAGGGTGGAACAAACCTGTGTGAGATGATCTAGATGTTGTTCCTTAGTCTTACTGTAAACGAGAATGTCATCAAAGTAGACAAGGAGGAACTTACCCATGAAAGGCCGAAGAGCTTGTGTCATCACTCTCGTAAAAGTACTTGGGGCATTAGTTAGTTCAAAAGGCATGACCAACCACTCATAAAGGTCATCTTCGTCTTGAAGGCAGTTTTCCACTCATCACCCTGGCGAATCCTAATTTGGTGATACCCATTCTTTAAATCAATCTTAGAAAATATTGTGGCACCAACCATCATATCCAATATATCATCAAGCCTAAGGAAGGAGAATCGATATTTCACTGTGATCCTATTAATGGCACGACTATCAATGCACATCCTCCAAGAACCATATTTCTTAGGAGTCAAAAGGGCAGGAACTGCACAAGGACTTAAACTCTCACGGATAAAGCCTTTGTGAAGAAATTCACCCACTTGCCTTTGGAGCTCAACATGCTGAGTGAGATTTATCCTATAATGAGGCAAGTTTGGAAGAGACATTCCTGGGATAAGATCTATGGCATGTTGAATATCTCGTAGAGGGGGTAAGTGGTTAGGGAGGTCTTCAGGGAAGACATCCCGAAACTCCTGAAAAAAAGACTGGGCCTCATCAGGGGCCACTATTGGAGACTCCAACGAAACCTCCATAACAAACACAACAAACACAACAGAAGCACCCACGAGTGCACGCTCAAACTCTGTAGAGTTAATAATATTTAGCCATTTTCGTTCCACAATTTTCTTTGTTTGCTGTGAGCCAACAGGTTTTGGGGGTAAAGGGTTAAGATGAATCTTATTTCTATTAAACACAAAGGAACATGAATTGGATCGACCATGGATGGTCACATCTAAGTCGAATAACCAAGGCTTGCCAAGAGTGACATGACCGACATCCATAGGAATGGCATCACACCATATACGATCCTTATATTCTAGAAACTGGATAGGCACTAGACAACGCTCTTTCACAGCTATGGAAGAAGTATCAACCCAAGAGACACTATACGGCTGAGGGTGAGGCACTGGTTGCAACCCAAGACGGGACATAGTAGCCACAGAAACCGCGTTATGCAACTCTCACTATCCACAATGATTTTACAACCCTTATCATTGGCGTCATCATGCCATCTTTCATCGAGGTGTGTCAGGAGCAAGGGGTTGGGTAAGGGTACAACGTACAACACTTAATCGAGGTGTGTCAGGAGCAAGGGGTACATAACCTAGATCCATAGGAAGGGTTCGGATACAACCTAAGAAGGTATCCTCATCATCACCTAAATCATCAAACTCCTCAAGCTTAGGCTCATAGACTTGATCTTCTAAAGGTTCATCAACTATACCCTCATGTTCCTCAATGACTAGGGTTTGACTAGGACAATTGGAAGAAATGTAACAAAAACCCTTACATTTGAAGCACTGCAAGCGGGAGGAAGTCCTGGAAATTTGAGGACTTTTATCCTTATTTTCTCATGCGGGGGAAACATTAGATGGTGGAAGCCCTAAGAGAGACTTAGGGGAAAGAGTGGACGCTGGGGTGATGGTAGGGCAATTGTCTCCACGCCTTCCATACGGGGTCCTCATAACCGACTCATAGTCTCGGACTAAAGAGTAAGCGTGGTCAAGTGTAGCGACACCCCGAAGGACAAGCTCACTCCTAAGATCATCTTTTAGGCCTTGTCTAAACCTACTCAAAGTCATGGCCTCATCATCAACAATATGACATCTCATTCGGAATTCATCAAATTGAGTGACATACTCAGTCACTGGATGATTGCCCTATGTAAGGGCATTCCATTGGTCCAGCAAATTACCCCTGTAAGATTGAGGCAAATACTTCTCTTGAAGACGACGTTTCATTTCTTCCCAACTTCCAACAGGAGGCGCATGGTGCCTCTCAAGGAGATCCTCTACACTTTCCTAAAAGAGTTGGGCAGTGCCAGTTAATTTCAGACTAGCAAATTGAACTCTACGATCCTCAGGGATTGTATACCAGGTAAAGAAACGGTCCATATCCCTAATCCATTGAGTAAAAACTCAAGGATCTAGGCAACGGTCAAAAGTAGGGGCCTCTAGCTTAATGTTTCTGAATAAGCACTCTTCATGGCGAGTAGGAGACTGAGTACCCTGACGATAATGGTCTCGTTCTCGCTCACGATCATAGTCCCTACCCGCACGATCATGTCTAACATCTTGTCAATCATCTCGTCGACGACCATAGTGTCTATTATGGGATGCTTCAGAGTTGCCAGACGAATGAGGGGGTTCCTCAAAATTGTTCAACCTAGCAGCTAAGTCCCTGTTCTCCTCACGAGTAGCAGCCATCTCAGTTTGGAAAGCCGCTAATTGAGTTTGTACATGTCGCTAGCTAGTGGCTAGTTGAGCTAATTGACGGGTGAGGGCAACAAATTGGGAAGAATCCATGATAAAGGTATTGGAACTAGAGGTGACAAGACGACCACTACGCAATTGCATGTAATGCAACACCAGCTAAATGAAGTGCAATGAAGAGATCAATGAACAATAAGTGCAAGTCATGAAAAATATCAACTGAGCAAAATAATTTTTTTTTTTGGGATTAAGTAAATCCAAATGAGACAAACAAATAATACTGATATTTAAAATAACAAGGCAAGGGTCAAATACCAATCAAGAAAATCCAATCACGTAGGATAGATTTTTTTTTTTTTTTGGACAATTAATGAAAATGACAAGCAATGGTACAGAATATGAAAATGAGAGAATGAGAACACAAGAAATGTGAAGCAAAATAAAATCTAAGTGTCGAATAAATTGGACAGTAGCAAATGTGGGGTAAAATTATCCATGGAGACTAATTCAGCCACAGGGTTCATTCATATGGGTTTTGAATAAAATTACTACAGATAACAGTAGCACATAAAAAACAATTGATACCCTTTTAAAATGAACAGTTAGTATAAAAACCAAAGAGAGATAGGATACGGTGACTCCCTTTTTGTTCACTGAGAATTCGAGGCTAGCTTTCTTTCTAGACATTTGGTTGAAAACAATCTACACAAGGTCTACGCCTTTCTTAAAGCTTCTTCTCTGTTTTTTTTTTTTTTTTTTTTTTTTTGGGGTACCTGCTGTCTTTGGGTGTTTCTACACTGAGGGAAAAAATAAACTCGCGCGCGAGAGGAGAGAACGAAAGAGGGAGAGACGTCTGCTGGAGGGAGAAGGATCAGAGCTAAGATTTCGTGTTTCTGGCACCGTTTGTCTCTAGTTTGGTAGTTTCGGTGAGTTCTGTCTCGAAGGGGAGCTGAGCTGTGGTTGAAGGTCACTGCCAACTCAGCAAGGACCAAAAATCACAGGGAAAAAGTATAGAACTGGGTAACGACGGGAAGGAAGTCGGAGGGAGGGGAAGAAGCTCGTAGAGGCTTATCAGCGTGGGCTTGTGGTCGGACGTCGATGAGCTGGTGATGGTAGTGGTGTGGGTCTGGTGTCGTTACTGGTTGCAGCTCGAGCACATAGAAGAGAGAGGTCTCTAGGTTGCCGAAACTGATGAACAAAAATCGGGGATCAAAGGTTACTCTAGTGTTTGAGAAAACAATAGCAACTGGCTCTTGATACCAAATATGATGTAGGATAGAAGTGAGAACAAGAAATAGAAGCTATTTAATAGGAAATAGAGAAGAAAAGGAAACCAAAAGAGAAGAAAGGAAGAAGAAGAATGCAAAGTGGGGCTGGAAGGAGGCGACTGTGGCGCTCAATTCTTAATTCAAAACTTACTGTTCCAATGTTTCTTACAAGTCCTTAAATAGTAGGGCAATACAACCTTAAATAAAACAAATAACACATTAATAAAATAACAATAATAGAAGATGTCCTTAAATAGTAGGGTAATACAAACCCTAAACAAAATAGATAAGACATTAATAAAATAGATAAAACATTAATAGGAGATGTCCTCATCAGTATCCCTCCATTTTAAACACTCCTGAGAGGACAAAAGAGTTCCACTAGAACATTCCCTCGTCCCAACATTTGGGTTTTACTTTTTAAAAAAACTATTTACCTTTCAAAAAGGATTTTCACAATCCCAATGCATGTGACATGACAATGGACCTTAGAACTTTCATGAGACACATGAAATACCACAATGCTTCATCATAACCATAAGATGCCGAAATGTTTCATCATAAAATAAAACATTCATACATGTAATACATTTTCCGTTACGGCTTGAAAATATTAGAACATGTGAACATGTTCCCTTATAACAATTCAAGGCATGCATATCAATCAAAGGCATACATTCCAAGATTTCATGTAAGGGCCGAAACCTTCAAACCCTAATATAACCAAAAATTGTTCTTATCACATAAAACCCAAAGCACCAATTATCTTAATTTATAAGGTTGGCCGAAAGCTTTGTGTGGGGAAACATGCAATCCAATCAATTTTTCATGAACTTGGAATCTTCTAATGCATTGAACAAAGACTTTTAACAAGGAAACCTCATGAGCGCCAAAGCATTGTCTTGTGTGTATGGGTGATCCTTTTATGATCTTAGTCCAAGCCAAAATGGTAAAATATAACATTCATATTCAACTAACATAGAACATGCCGAAACCCTACATGACTTCTTACTTCATCTCTTTCCACATTATACACATCTTCCATAACTCATTTCAATCATACTTTTAAACAATCATATCAAAATATATTCATAGCACATAGAAGAACAATAATATCATAAAAGACCATACAAAACCGAAACAACCAACAAGTTCACAAGCCATATATATAAAATATCCAAGTACAAGTTAGAGGTGTACTTACAAAAATCTGAAATATGTGTTTATAGCAAACAAGCTGAAAATCACATGTACTACTAGTTAGGATCATTACTCAAGAAAACCCTAACCCATGTGTTTATGTGTAGTGCTTCTTATACCTTTTTCTTTCCAAGAAACTCCAAGTTTTCGGACCCTTCCCTCTTGAATCCGAAACTTGCCTTCAACAAAAACTCTAGCTACTACTCACTAGTGTCGTGACCCTCTTACCTCAAAACACCATGCTTTAAGGCTTTAAAAGCAAATAGGGTTACATTCATCTTTCTTGAAGAAACCCTAATCTAACCATGTGAGTGTAGGCGTGGTTCATGTGAAATATGTTAACGTATACAACTTAGGAATTTATATAATTTAGGACTTCTCTTTTAATATTAGCTGTATAGATATATTACCATGTATATAGGCTAAATATCAGGGATCAGTTAGGGATCCCTGTGTATAGCATTTTGACCTACTTTCCTTGTATAGAGATTATTACGTGGTGAATGAAAAGAGGGCTGAAGTAAGAGAGCCAGTTTTTTCCAAAAACAGTTTTTTCCAAAAGTTTTCTTGACTTTGACATGGTATCAAGAGCAGGTTCCTAGTTTCTTGCCTATTTCTTGGATTTTTTTTTTTCTCGGGGGTCTATCTTTTGGGATTTTGACAAAATAACCTTTCAAAACACAAGTTAAATCCATCTAGCTCAAGTGTGTGTGGATGTTAGAGCATAAGTTCTAGATGAACTATGCTTAAACCGAATCTCCCTTCCTTTCATGAAGTTGTGCGTGTGGTGCGTGTAAAACAAAGAAAAGTTAGCTTCTTACCTCCTTAGTTCCTCTTCTTGAAAGTATCCTCACTATCCTTAAGAGAATATTGAAGTGAGTGTGGAAACTTGGGAGGAAATGTGTGGTGACTGAAACTCACAAGAGAAGCATAAAATGGCCAAAGGTTCTAGGGTTTTCGGTTTGTCCCCTTTTATAGACATTCAAGAAGTCTTTTGCATGAAACAAGCCCATGCATGGATGCCAAGTGACGTGTAGCCCTATCACCTTTTTCTTCTAGCTCATCATTAGATTGAGTTGGAAACCCTAAGACACCTCCTTGCATGTGGTGTCCTCTTCCTCCAAGCCGAAACTCACTTCCTCTTTTGCCATTTCTTTTCATGTCTTGGTCCAATGTACCTCATGACTAAAAGGTCTTTTACTAAACTCAAATCTCCCTCCATCTCTTACAAGTGTGCATGTGTGTCAAGTGGCATGTGAAGAGTGTGTGCATATACATGGGCTGCCAAAACCCTACACTTCCCTAGTAGATCTTATTTTTCACCATACCTTTGGACAAACAAGTGATTGGTCCTTTTTGGCACAAAGAACCTTGCCTTATCAGTCCACCTCAAGGGGTTTCTTACACAAAATATCCTTCTAGAAGCCCTTGGGCGTGTAGCCTCCTTCCAATCTTGATCTTGCTTCTTCCCAAGAAAACCTTTTTACCTACCTTCATGCATGGATGACACATGGCAAAAAGCAACCTTTCTCTTCTATATTGTTGTCATCCATGGCCTCAGCCTTTCCTAGTTCCACTTTCCCATATTCCTAATCATTTCCTTATAGGCTCCTTCCCCCATAGTGACATGTGTCAAAAGCTTTCTTCCACAAGCAAAGATCTTCATGCATGCGTGACACATGGCAAAAAGAACTAGATCTTCCTATGGTAGGCGTGTAAGCCAAACCCTAGTTCATTCTCACCTCTTTTCCCTTATATCCATCTAGATTCATCGAGTCCTATACATAGCCTCATTGGATGACAAGTATCATGCATAAACCTCAAGTGGGGCGTGAGCCCTAATTCCATTGGGCTTCAAAAACCCTAATTTCCTACAAGGGCCGAAACTCTCATGGGCTTAAAAGAGAAAGAAATTTACACAAAAACCTAGAAAGTCTTGGTCGTCACACAATCCATATAAGACTTTCAGTTCAGTCCTTTGTCACTTCTTAATCCTCATATACCAATCAATGATCAAATAGAAATATACGAGATAAAACAAAAGGAACATTGTTTACCTTTATAGTCCTTGAAAAAAACTGACTTCCACTCAATTCCAATGCTTTGTCAACAGACTCCTTGCTAACAAAAGTAACATAAGCAGACCTAAAAGACGATTAATGTCATTATATTGTATACACCCAGTATACTTTGGTGTGCTTTTTGTGTTTTTAATAATGTTTTGTTACTTTTAAAAGGAAAAAATATACCATATATAAATAGAACATGTACACAGTAAGAATTATAAAACAACTGAGAAAATGTTATTACCCTTTTCGTCGTGAAGTTGCTTCATCAGTCAGAATCACCACGTTGACAACTGACCCACATTTGGAAAAATACAAGGATAATGCTTCTTTAGTGGCTGCAAAATGTACCTGATATTTCCAAACCAACCAATGTACAAGTCCATTAGTTACTAGATGACAGTGATGCTGACAAAGAAAAAAAGAAAATTAAAGGATAAACTTGTCCAAAACTAGTATGCGGAATTTGCCCTACTTTTGATAACAGTTTACATTGAAGTTCTAAGGAATAATTTATGCTCCCCTAATTGAAAACGCACTCGACAAATAGAACCTTAAATGCAAGGCCTAATCAGGTTCCTCCACTGGCGACTCTCTTGGAGTATATGTCCTAAAAGAACTAGGATTACTAAAATCAGGTTTAACTTTTGTTTTTTGGACAAGTAATGCCATATCGGGTTTATCTTCCAATCAATTAATCCCTATTTCAGGGACATATCTTTATAGGCAGGGCCTGGGATCACTAATTATATTTGAATGAGCCCATCCATTTGGTCATTCTCCTTAACAGATGAGAAAGACCCTGCCAACATCCAATGTTCTTGACAGGAATATTTGAGGTCTTATGACCAAACAAGTGAAAGTTCAAAGTAAGATCCTGGGCTTTATAATTGAATTGAGTGCAGTTTTTGGCATCCAGAAGAGGTTCTCGCACTCTTAGAATCATGTATGAACAATAAAACACTACTACGATACTTAAGGAAATCTGGGTGTCATGCCTAGAGATTAACTTCTAGAATTGTCTTTATTAATGAAATGCTCTCAGCAGACTACCCTTAATCCACATCTTTTACCTATATATAAAAAAGATTAATGTAATGCTCCCTTTCCTAAAATTAGGTGTAGCAATGAGGAAACCTTAGGTGTGACACTTCCGAAGTCTAAAAGTGATGCCTGCTGTTGATTACAGTTATGTCCTAGAATTAATTAACCTTTTCTCCTATGTAGAGGACAGGCCTCACAACTTGTAGTTTTAAGGGAAGACACGACCGCTAGGCTGCCTACAATACATGTGTAGGCGTGGGATTTCCAAAAATATACAGTGTCTCCCTGTCTTTGGCAGAATGGAAAGAATAGGATCATCAATATTGCAGACTTCGTAGCCAGGAGTATAACACGTCAATTGTAAGAGCAACTTCAAAATCAACACTTGCTTCAGTCTATCTTGGTGGTGAGATAAGTCCATCCCTATAACATGTTATCCATGACATGAATTGGGTGTTGATGAAACCATCAGGTGCTAGTCTATGTTGTAACTCCTACCGCTGCTAAAGCCTTCTCATTAAGTCCTTTTACCCCAATTATAATCATTCAAGCCCTATCCACAAGAATCTTTACTTTTGTACTACGGTTTTAATCAATAGCTTTTTGCCACAATTATTCCCCTCTCTCAACCTTGAGAAAATTAAAACCTCAATATCTATGTTGCTTCTGCTGCCCAGTGTCCATTTGGGAAGCATCCATCCCTTGTCCATTTGGTACCGGACTAAAAGAAAAATGCTACTAAAAAATTAAATTGTGCCAAGGTGGCTGTTTCAGAGCATTGTCTATCAGCATGGGCAACAAGCATATAGATGGCCATTAGATTCCATGTAATTATCCTAAAAGCTTAAAACCCTACTTACAATCTTGACATCTCATATGGCAACAGTTGGAAGTTCATAAAAATTTCAATGCCCTTCACACAAATTCCCATTTCGCATTTTAGTATTTTCTCCCTACAATCACAATAGTTTAACAAATTGATAGCAACTATTTTTGTTGAGACCAAAAGACAACAGAGTTTTCTTGATGCGTGGAACCTCACGGCCCATCAGACTCACTGTTGGGGAGTGAACCATATGCAACCGCATCCACCAGAATTTTGTATAAGATAATCCATGGAAACTCTTAGTGCAGAACCGAACTCAGGATGTCTAACTCTACGGCTCATCCTAAGCCCGTTCTTAGACCACAATACAGCAGAGTTAAGCAGCCCCAAGAACTCATAGTTAGGACCTTATTTCTTCTTTCTTCATGACCCTTTGCAGTTAAAATGATCTTGCACTTAATAGTAAAGAATATGAAATCTATTTCTGAGGTGACTTTAGTTGCGATTAAAGTAATTATTACACACGATTAATTCTCCTAAAAATTTATGCCATTCTATTTATAGAAAAAATTGAAGATATATGTCCAGAAACAGCCTAGAAACAAAAGATCTAGAAATATCTGAATAACAATACAGTATGCATCAACAAGCCTTGCCAAGATGGAAAGGTACAGAAGACTACAACAGAAATTGTAAGCACAACTAAGAAACAATTCTCATAGTAAAGAAAAGGCATCTAGAAAAGGTTCTATGAGTTTACATTTGTCACAATTATAGTTCTTGATTCAGAATCTTCTTCCAGACGCTTCGACGAACCTGCAAAGTCACAAGTGAACAAAATCCAGCATGAAGTTGGGCATTTGGTATAATATAGTACATTCAATGAGCTTCACGGCCAAATAGTTAAAGCTCACTACAGATAAGAACTTAAAAGAAAGAGGGTTCAACAAGACAGATCTTTTTATTCAATGGCAGAGAAGAAAAGTATCCTTAAAGACCTAACAGGAAGCTAATTGATCAATTTGACTGTACGACGTGCCAAAATCTTGGGAAAGATCAATTATTAAATTCATTCTAACATTAGAAAAATAAAAACTGTGATATCCCAGTAGAGGAGGTGAAGGACAGGAAAAAAAGATGGAGAAACTGTTTCAGCTCCAAAATTTGAAGGAAACTGAAAAACTTTAAAACCAAGAATAATTATGAGGACATAAAAATTGCTGCATTTTCTGGGATGGCCTTACCAAAATTTAACAATAAATTTGGCTTTCCATCTTTTTCCATCTCCATCTGCCTTGATCGGAGCCTAGACATTTCCGTCTCGATTTGATGCAATTTTTGTTTCACATCTAAAACTTCCTGTATAAATGAACACAATGAACCAAGTAAACCCTCCGCCTGTACGAATCCAACTTTATGGGATGTCCTTGAAGGAAACAAAATAAAGTTTCTAGCATGAAAAGGCAAAGATTATTCCATGGGAGAATAAAAATACACAAATCAGTTCTTTTTAACAGAGTAATAACACCATTACATAATGTCATTGTAATATGATTAGCAGCTTTGATTTTATTCATTGGTCAATGAGCATAGTTTTTTTTTATAAGTAAATGATGAGCATAGTTTAGCCGGTACAGAACATACCGAAGCCAAGTTTAGAGCAGTAGTCTTATGTGGTTTTTTCAAATCCTGTAAATTTTCTTTGCTTTGGAGACCCGTTTTCCTCTCACCCACTGAAGAAACTGAACCAGCACCAAGGCCAAGACTGATGTCACCAAAGTGTCTCTTTTGTCTGATGTTATTTGCGGAATGCTGTGGATGAGGCTTGTGCACTAATGTTCTACCCTCGGCAAGGTCATTCTTACTAAGACCAGGAACTTCCCCTCTCACAGTCTGACTATGTCCACCATTCGGTGCAGTATGCATTGATGATCGCCAGTTAAGTAGTTGCTCATCTTGATTAATCTGAGCAACAGCACTCACATCAATAGTCTCACTCCCTTCAGCTGCATTGTCCAATGGCTTGCTAAGTCTATCCCAAACACTGCCCCGTGGCCTTCCAATGTGGTGAGACTCGGATACCACACCAGTTGCATGTGCAGAGAGGCTTGTTCCAGTCACATTATTAGCAGAATTTCGGGGATGAGCATTTCCTGCAAGGACGAAGTGAACGTGCTGCTCAATGTGGTTGGCATATAAGCAACCACAAACTTGCACACAAATTGCTATGGATTTCGAATGAACCATCATCAACATTAATTTCAACAAATAGGAATACATATATTCAGAAAAGCAAAGAAATCTCACCTGATGAGGAGGATTTAAAATGGCTAGAAGGAGCTTGCACAATTTTTTCTTGTAAAACCTGTTTAGGTGACCGATTGGACTCGTGTAAAAGAACCTGCTCTACAATGAAAGGAGCAAAAATTTATGAACAACTTAGACAAAAGGATAAAATGCGATTCTCAAGGAATCGCTGATAAAACCCCATTCCACTAACTGATGACTCAAAGTTTAGTTATTGCAAACCTTCTTATTAGATTTATTAGTAAACTGAATGCTTTTTTGTCCAGCATTGATACCCTCATCCATTTAGGTCAGCCATTGGGGCAAACCCACGTTATGAAAAACTTCACCGAAAAAATTAAGCATGCATCTATCACATAATACACTGACCCAAAAAAGAACAAGAGAAAGGGCTCAAGTCTCTGAGAAAAATACCAAGGAGGAGGGATAAGCATGGTCGTGTTTGGCGGTGACAGCAGCGACATCTATTGAATCTGATAAAGCAATAATCTCTGAACTGGATTGAAGAGCATGACTCGAGAGGAAATCCCATAGCCTACAAAGAAAGACAAGTCAGATAACCAAGAAGTACCCGAAGAAAGAATAAAGAAGAAAAGCAATCAGGGAGAGCCGGAGGGAAGGTACCAAGTAACGAATTCTGCAGTCCTCTCGCCAAGAAATGCGTCCAAATCATCCCTCGCCTGATATTGATGCTTTCCGTTGCAAATAAGCACCGTTATATACTCCTGTTGGTTTCATCGTCGAATAAACAAAAACAGATTCCGAATGAGTATTGGATTTGGGCAGATGGGTGGGTAATCAGTAACAAAACCGAAAAAGGAAACTCTGGAATCGCTTACGGAAAGAACGTCGTCGGAGTAATCAGAGAGGAAGTCATGGAGCTTGGAGGAAATGGACGACTTGAGAAGGGAATCGGCTTCCGATTTCCGGTTAATCTTGAAAAAAACAGGCTTCTCCGACCACCACGATATACCGCCACCCATTCCCGAATCCTCCCAACTCTCTTTCTCTGGCACTGCTGCTTCGGCTCTTCCCACAACTCCACTCTCTTTTCTCTACTCTCTTGTAAGCCTTCCATTTCCGGATTCTGAAATTGTACGCCGACTTCCATCCTAACGACATGTAGCATTGTAACGAAAGCTACATACGGCATGAGAGTAAAAAATCCAAAACCAAAAAGAGTACTTGTAAAAAAACCCCAATTTTAGAGCATTAAAATTTTTGTTTGATTTTAGGGTGAGTTGGAAAAGCATAATAAAAAAAATCCTTTCTTTTTTTTTTTTTTATTGAAAATTCAAATTTCATTTCAAACAACATTACTATAGCCTTCAGCCAATACATTATTAAGGTTCGGAACAGACACTACATTACTATGGCCTACATCATTTACATTAGTATGAGTTACAACTATTTCATTTGAACAAAAACCTAATCTATGTCCATCAGCCATATTTTGAGCACTTATACCTGGGTTGATAAAATCAATATCAATAATCTCACAGTTCTGATAAAGTGTTTGTTGTGCTAGCTGGTGAGCCACCTGATTTGTAGTCCTTTTAACATGTTTTATCTCCCAACTTATATCTGCTAAGATTGAATGAACGTCCTGCACAAGGCATTGAAGCATACCATTTTAACACTAAGGGAGTTTTAACACCAAGGGAGTTTTAATGTGATGATGTTAAGCTTTATAGAAATGAAAAATAGAAGTTGAACTCGTGGATCTAATCGTCACAAGTGATTAAAAAAAACAATGATGTTGCCAAGATTAGGTCTTATTTGGTTACGCAGTTCAGATGAGATATTTTGTTGAAAGTTAAATAAAATATTGTTATAATATAATTTTTTAATATAATTTTTATTTTAAAATTTAGAAAAATTGAATTGTTTATTATATTTTGTGTGGGAGTTTAGAAAAATTGTAATGACTATATGAGATGAGATGATATAGTTTAATTTTATGTAACTAAATCAACCCTAATCAGAGCAATCATCAGTGATTCCCAATTGAAAAAAAGAATAGGTGATAATAATCTTTGGTCCAAGCATTATTCAAATGGCCCTATTGTGGTGTTACCAATGAAGCATGGTTCTAGATGAGTTGAATTTAACGTTAACGTATGGTCAGTCTTCGGTCATTTAATTTTCATCCAAACACAATTTAAGATCGAGTTTATCATCAAATTATATTTTATATTCATGAAAAAATCATTTTTTGAATGATTTTGACTTATTTACGAGATTTTTAAGTTTGACAAAAAAATTATTTATATTATAAAAAATACTAAACGAATTTAATTTAGCACCTATAAGGAGGTTGAATAAGTGTTTTGAGCATATTATCGTAATTATGCCCAATTAAAATCATTATAACTCATTAATCACCAAATATGCAAACAATATATTAAATCAAGCGAATTTAGTTAAAAATGTGAAAAACCTCTTAAAGAACTCTTCAAAGGCAGCCCAATCTGAAAAGCCAATTAACTAGAAGAATAAAATGTACATAATTTCAATTTATAATCAATTGTAAAAAGAAAAGTGTTACAGTCATAAATAGATTTCATAAAAGTAAACTCACAAATTAATGTAACATACCTATTTTTCTCGATAACTCTAGAGCCTATGGATGATTTCTTCAACATTGGTTCTCTAGTGGACTTTGCTGGTTTTTTTCTCAATTTATAAAGGATGTGAACTTGAAGTGGCTTGAAAAACTTTAGGTCAATATAATAGTGTCCAAAAAAGCACACAAATTTTGTTCACAAAAGACCATTAAAACACGTTAGGAAATAATTTGACAACTTGGGAAAACAAGTAAACTCTATTTTGGAAGGGTTTTCTTGTGGCCTCTTTGAAGTACTAGTCTTCATCCCGTTTGGATGAAACTAGGGTTCCAAAGATTTTATTGGCAAGAGATATGTCTAGACTTGCACCATATGATGGAGTCCACATTTTTACAAAAGACTTATATGTTTTAAGTTTGTATCTTACTTAACTACAAAGTGGACAAGATTCCATTACAAATTGGACTGTTCGCAATTTGAGGGACAAGTGTCCAAGCTATTTTCCCACCTCGACTATGGGTAATAATGATATATAGTCATAGAATATGCAATTCTCTTTAAAAGAAAGTATGGACTATTATTACAAAAATAATTTTTTTTATGTGGGTTTCGAATTTAACCACTCTTTTAAAAGGGGATAGGCGGGGACTGCACACTTCAAGACTATAAATATCATTGCTCAAATAAAATATCAATAGATTCCAAATCAAGAATAATGCAAGCAACACAATTTTTTTTTTTTTTACCTTAACAACAAATTTCAACCAAACATGTTATCCAATAACACATGATAATAATAAATCACTAATATACCACAAAGATATGGTGTCATAAAAAGAGACGGTACCATGGGGATGGATATACTATACCAAAGAGATATTATATCATGATAGGCACCAAACAAGTCACAAAGATACCTATATCATGGGCTCAAGAATAAATAGCATGCTCACATGTGATTTTTTAAAATTTATATTTCACATTAATATAGTCATAAGTATTTTGAACATATTCCAATATATTTAAAATTTTGCACTACTTCCCTCAATTAATACCAAAATAGCATATAGTCAATATTACAACAAGTTGAAAGTTCTAAGTCTTAAAAACAATAATATTTACAGTTTTAGGATAAGTAAGTTTCACGCATTTTTAAAAAAAATGGACAAATCTGAAACTTATATAAAAAAGTTATTTGATAATGATAGAACTAACTTTTTTTTAAAAGGAATACGCTCGATTTGTACACCCTAGGACTATATCTAATATGTCACACATCGTCTGAGCTATAGAGACAAGATAAGAGACATAGTTGAGAAGAGGAAAGTAGAAGTGTTGAGTCAGAAGGGGATGGTTTGATCGTGTGGGGCTTGGGCCAGAAAAGAATAAAGGGTATTAGTTGAGTTAATGGATTAGGGGGTCTGTTTATGGGCCTGCAAGCCCATTAAGGGTAGTGTCTTTCATTTGCTGTTAAGTGACGGTCATCTGTTTTAGTTTATTTTCATTTCTGTTAGTAGTGGAACGATATATCACTGCAGCACGAAATGGGATGGATATGCATGAATTTACAAGATTCCTTTTCTCTCTCTACTATTCATCTTCTCCCTTTTCTCTCTAACATTCTGGAGGATCCTACCCTCGAAGTAGGCAACCTATCTTTCTCCTGTATCCATTCTTATCATCAATCCATAAACCAAATTCACAACAAAGTGTTACAAGTGGTATCAGAGACAGGTTCCCAAGTGACCTGTGATTACAATCAGTAAAAGAAGAAATGGCAGATGGTACTAGACTCGCGCAATTAGCAGAAGGTCTACAATCACTCAGCAAGTCCACTGAGTCACAATTTAAAACGCTAGAAACTGAAGTGTTGGCCCTCAAGAGGCAATCGGATTCTGTAGTGCAGCAACTGGCGGCATTGACTGTGGAGCTGCAGCTGAAGAACAAGAACAGTGGCTGGGTTCGTGGGGAATCATCTTCAGATGGTCAGGATCAGCAGCTGGTTTATGTAGAACAAGGGGGTGAACCTCCTCCACGTTCGGTAAGGCTTGATTTTCCAACTTTTAATGGTTAAGATCCAAATGGGTGGATATACAAAACCAACCATTTTTTCTCCTACTATAACACCCTGCCCCAACAAAAATTAAGGCTAGCCTCCTTCCATATGGAGGGCCAAGCTCTAGTTTGGTTCCAAGATCTTAAAGAGTCAGGAGTTCTAAAGGAGTGGGAGGATTTTACCAAGGCCTTGTTGGTACGGTTTGGGCCATCTTCGTATGATGACCTCATGGAGGCCTTAACTAGGCTAAAACAAACTGGATCTGTCGAAGAATACAAATCAAACTTTGAGTCAATGTCTAATAGGCTTAGAGGGTTGTCGGAAGGGTATAAACTAAGTTGTTTTCTTAGCTGGCTAAAGGATGAGATAAGGTTAACGGTGAGGATGTTTCACCCAAACAATCTGTTAACAGCTTACAGCCTTGCAAAGATTCAAGAGGAGAATGTAGGCATCCATAAAAAAATCCATCACAACCGTGACCCTGGAATTATGAAATTACCTCCTGCAGCAACAAATAACAATGTTAAGTTTGGTCCTAAAGCCCTTGTTCCTGTACAAAAAATCAAACCACAACAAATGAAAGAGAGGCGTGAAAAGGGCCTCTGTTATTATTGTGATTCCAAGTGGAGCCCAGGACATAAGTGTCAACAGCCTAAGATATTTTTGATTGAGGAGGTAACTGAGGAGCCTGAAAACATGACCAGTCCAGTAGAAGAAAATGAAAAAGATGATGAAGTACTCGATTTGACCACCAATACAGCCCAACCAGAAATTTCCCTTAATGCATTGATAGGGTCTTTAAGCTCTAAGACTATGAGAATCAAAGGAAGGTTGGGAAATCTGGAAATTGTGGTGCTGATAGACACTGGCAGCACACACAATTTCCTTGATCCCTCAATAGTAAAAAGGGGGGGCGTGAATGTGAATGATGGGGAAAAAATAAGAGTTATGGTGGCGAATGGGGATTTAGTAGGCTGTGAAGGGAAGTGTACTGCTGTTAGAATTAAAATGCAAGGCCATACTTTCATTACTGATTATTATGTGTTAGTGTTGGCGGGATGTGATATGGTGTTAGGAGTGCAATGGTTGAGGAAATTGGGGTCCATTTTATGGAATTTCAAGGAGCTGACCATGCAATTCCAGTATAATGAACATGTTGTCTGTTTGCAAGGGTCATTTCCTTCTAATGTGATTGAAGAAGGGAATATAAATCAAAATTATGGACTGGAAAGAAAAGGAGTGTTGTTACAGCTGATCGAAGCCAAGGAAGAGAAGCTAAGTGGGAGTGTGCCCGAAGTTGTACAGCAGCTACTTGACCAGTATCAAGAAATGTTTGGTGAACCTAAGGGTTTACCCCCAAACCGAGCTCAAGACCATGCTATCCCACTTTATCCAAACACTAAACCTGTGTCAGTAAGACCCTATTGATACCCTTACTTCCAAAAAGATGAGATTGAGAAAATTGTCAAAGAATTGTTAAGTACAGGAGTGATAAGGCCTAGTAACAGTCCCTATTCATCCCCAATGTTACTTGTGAGAAAGGCGGATGGTTCATGGAGAATGTGTGTGGATTACCGGTCTTTAAACAATGTGACGGTGAAGGATAAATTCCCAATTCTAGTCGTCGAAGAACTGCTGGATGAACTCAGCAGATCTAAGTTTTTCTCTAAACTTGACTTGCGTTCGGGGTACCACCAAATACGAGTCAAATCTGAAGATATCCACAAGACTGTTTTTAGGACTCATGAGGGACACTATGAGTTCCTTGTTATGCCTTTTGGGCTAATGAATGCACCATCTACTTTCCAGAGTTTAATGAACAACATTTTTAAACCATACTTGAGAAAGTTTTTGTTGGTTTTTTTTTTATGATATTTTGGTGTATAGCAGTTCATTGCAGGAGCACATAAAACATCTAAAGTTGACTTTAGAGGTGCTGAAACATCATGGGTTGTTGGCAAAAATGTCAAAGTGTAAATTCGCAACGTTGGAAGTGGCTTACTTGGGGCATGTAATTTCAGCAGAGGGGGTAAAGGCAAACCCAGAAAAGCTGCAAGCAGTGGAAGATTGGCCATTTCCTACTTCACTAAAGGCTCTAAGAGGGTTCCTAGGGCTCACCGGGTATTATAGGCGATTTATTAAAGGCTATGGCAGCCTTGCAGCCCCTCTTACCAATTTATTAAAAAAGGACCAGTTTGTGTGGAGCGAAGAGGCTAAGGAGGCATTCCAAAACTTAAAGAGGGCTATTACTCAACCCCCGGTGTTGACCCTTCCCGATTTTTCTCTACCCTTTATAATAGAATGTGATGCATCGGGAAGTGCTATTGGAGCTGTTCTTATGCAAAAAAATAGACTAATAGCGTTCTACAGTAAGGCCTTGAAGGGAAGGGTGTTAGCCTTATCAACCTATGAAAAATAGCTATATGCCCTTGTAATGGCAGTGCAGAAATGGAGGCCCTATTTGTTGGGACAGCCTTTTGTAGTGAAGACCGATCACCAAAGCCTTAAATATTTGCTAGAGTAGAAGGTGGGTACTCCTATGAAACAAAAATGGGTGTCCAAGTTGATGGGCTATGATGTGTTGGTAGAATATAAAAGAGGAAAGGACAATATAGTGGCTGATGCACTGTCTAGGAGGGTGGAAAGGGCAAATTGCAAGGAAGAAATGGTCCTTGCTGCTATTTCTTTGCCAACTTTGGATTGGCTAGAGGAGATTAAGCATGGGTATGGTAGTGACCCAAAGGTGCAAGACCTAATGTTGAGGTGTCAAAATGGGGATTTACCCGCTACTTATGCAATGAGAAGTGGGCTGTTGTTTTACAAAAACAGGCTAGTAATTGGTGAGGACCCAACATTCAGGCAAAGGTTGCTGCACCTGCTGCATACTAGCCCTGTGGGAGGTCATTCAGGCTATGATAAGACCTTGCACAGGGTCAGGAGGGATTTTTATTGGCAGGGAATGAAATTAGATGTTAAAAATCTGATTAGAGGGTGTGACACGTGCCAAAGTGTGAAGGCAGATCAGTCCAAACCCAGTGGCTTGCTACAGCCATTACCTATTCCCTCTCAGCCTTGGTCACAGATCTTAATGGATTTCATAGAAGGCTTGCCTTCTTCACAGGGGCAAAATTGTGTGTGGGTGGTGGTAGATAGACTTACTAAATATGCACATTTCACACCTTTAGCTCATCCGTTTACAGCTAAAACAGTTGTCCAATTATTTACTCGGAATATATTGAAGTTACATGGAATGCCCCAGTCTATTGTTTCTGATAGGGACAACACATTCACTAGTCTGTTTTGGCAGGAATTATTTAAAATTCAGGGGGTGGAGCTAGCTTTTAGTACTGCCTATCATCCTCAAACGGATGGGCAGTCAGAGGCTGTAAACAAAACTTTGGAAAACTATCTAAGGTGTTTTGCTGGAGATCGACCCAAAGACTGGGTCCATTGGATTCCCCTAGCAGAGTACTGGTACAACACTAGTCAACAAGCATCAACTTGTGTGACTCCATTCGAAGCCCTCTACGCCTATTGCCCTCCTAGATTGTTGGACTACACGCCCGGGCTAGCTAAAACAGAAGCAGTGGAGGAAAATCTAAGGGCTAGGGATCAAATGCTACAATTATTAAGGCACAATCTATAGAAATCAGAGAATCGCATGAAGAAATATGCTGATCTAAAACGAAAGGAACAAACTTTCACAGTGGGTGAGTGGGTCTACTTACGTCTCCAGCCGTACCGACAGTCATCGGTAGCTCGCCGTCGCAATCTAAAGCTGGCGCCGCGGTTCTATGGCCCATTTCAGATCATCCATCGTGTCGGAGAAGTAGCGTACATGTTACGGTTGCCCGAGACGGCGGCCATCCACCCGATTTTCCATGTTTCTTAGCTGAAGAAGAAGCTGGGGACACAGATCGTGGCGATCCCCACTCTACCACCAGTGGATTCTAACGGAGCCCTCAAGCCTGAACCTGTGAAGGTGTTGAATCGAAGGGTTTGGAAGTGGTGGAATACACCCCAGACTGAGATACTGGTTCAATGGCAAGGGATGGGTGAGGACGACGCGACTTGGGAGGCTTATGAGACCATCAAGATTTCTTACCCGCACCTTGTGGGCAAGGTGATCTAAAGTGGGAGGCTTTGTCACACATCGTCTGAGCTATAGAGACAAGATAAGAGACATAGTTGAGAAGAGGAAAGTAGAAGTGTTGAGTCAAAAAGGGATGGCCTGGTCGTGTGGGCCTTGGGCCAGAAAATAATAAAGGGTGTTAGTTGAGTTAATGGATTAGGGGGTCTGTTTATGGGCCTGCGAGCCCATTAAGGGTAGTGTCTTTCATTTGCTGTTAAGTGACGGTCATCTCTTTTAGTTTATTTTCATTTCTGTTAGTAGTGGAACGATATATCACTGCAGCACGGAATGGGATGGTTATGCATGAATTTACAAAATTCCTTTTCTCTCTCTACTGTTCATCTTCTCCCTTTTCTCTCTAACATTCTGGAGGATCCTACCCTCGAAGTAGGCAACCTATCTTTCTCCTGTATCCATTCTTATCATCAATCCATAAACCAAATTCACAACAAAGTGTTACATAATATTGCTTTTTAATTTTAAATTTCTCTACCATCAAGTATTGTCATGTCAATAAAATGAAAGATGTGCTTTGACCCGTTTCCAAATAGAATATTTCTGTACCTTCGAATCAATAATTTTTCTCATAAGACCAAAATTGTCTGAAATTGCTAGTTTTAAATAGGTCGGGGTGTAAAAAAAAATTAGAAAACTGGTTGAATCGGACCAGACCAATAGATTCAGTCCGACTTATAAGTGGTTCGGTGCGGTACTAGTTCTTGAGAATCAAAACTGATCCTAAACCAGTGCGGTACCGATTTTCATATTTTGAAAATCGATTTAAACCGAACCAGACTGATATATATTTATAATTGTTTATATTATATATATATTATATGTTAATTTACTTGTTAATGTAACATGAAATTATAATTTTATCATTCAAATCTATTAATCTTATAATTTAAAATTAATATAACACGTGATATAACATAAAATTAAACTTATAATTTTTAATATAATATTTGATATAGCATATAAATTTTAGTCTTAAACATAAATATTAATATTAAGTTATTAATATAACTTTACTTTTGACATATATATATGTATATAAAAGATAAAAACATTTTTACACATTTGATATATACTCATATAAAAAGTTTAGAACTTATATAGACTACAGTTAAATTCAATATTATGTTAGTATATGTTAATTATTATAGAATAATATATTTATACCATAGTATAAATAGATAAATAATTTAATATATATAAATATTATATTATTACTAACATAAATAATTGGTAAAATTGCAAAATCCAGGACCGGAGCGGTTACGCCCTAGTTTTAAATGAAAGACTGATTTAGCACTCAAAACAACTCAGAAAATGTGCCAAGAAAAAAACTTTATGAATTGGAGTTTATATACTATTTGGGATTTTTGTAACTTGTTGGGTTGCCTAGGGAGAGCAAAAGTGCCAGAAGGAGAAGAGGAAGACCATTCGTGGCAATGATTTGTTGTGGGTGATGGCAACGTTAGGGTTTGAGGAGTATATAGAGAGGTCATTAACTTTTCGTATTTGATTATTGTTCTTCTTTAGGTACTGTCAACATACTCTTTTGGTAAGGAAATGTGAATAGGATAACACTTTCAAATTTAGGTTTAATGTTCATTTCTTTTATAACTGATCTGCTAGGGGTGGAATGCATCTGCTAAAAGGGATGCGATTGTAGGTCTTGCCACTCAAAATCCCCAGGTGCAAACCTGTAGTATAAGGATAATTTTTTGAATGCTTGCATATGTGCTTTGTTTTTGTAAATTTGAATTCTAAAACATTATCTTACTGTGTTCTCTTCTTTCTGCATTGCTGATGATAAAAAAATGGAAGCTTGCTCATTAAGGGTCATTGATTTTTACATAAACTCCCAAGTAACTCTCTCTCTCACTCTCTGTGGGGAAAAAAAAAACTTCATATGTGATAATGCTTCATTCCCTAATTTTTGGACAATGCTTCAGCAAAAACACATATGTGATAATAAAAGTGAGAATTGCATTTCTGGATAATGCTTCATTCCCTAATTTTTTTTTGGAAGATATGATTTCATATTTCCTGCTCAACTTCTCTTTCTTTAAAAGACAAACAATATCGGTTGGATAGTCATATTTTGCTAAACATGGCCAGATAAGATGCACCAGTTACATCTTATCTGGTTTGATTGTTCCCAATGTGGCCATGTTCACCTCGAACATGGTGACTAATTTGGGACCCCCTTTGGCTAAAACTTGACCTTTCGTCATTTACCATCCATAGAACTTGGTTTTAAATGGTATTGAAAGTTTCTATCATGGTAGAGAAGTTAGTATGCAACTAGCACTATTACGTTCACTGTTTTTTGTTCACCATCTACATCTTATAATGCTTGGGTTTTTCCTTACATCTTCATATTTGAGTGATTATTGACATTCACTTGTTTTTTGAGTTTGGAATACTTGAGGAAGATAAGAGTTTAGGTTTCACTTCTTTAGTTGAACGATCACAATATATGGACTGTTAACAACTTAACATTCTGACATCTATCATTTGCATGATATAACTGCTTCTAATTTTAGGTAGAACATATGTAAGTATATTAGTAAGGGGTTTTGGGCTTTGGTTCTTTCTCGCATTCCTCAATTTTGTGGCTTATTAATGTGACAGGAAGATGGACAAATCCTGGATGCATATCTCCAATAGGCTTCGATCCAATGAATATGATGAAGGGGTCAGGACATTCATGGCTATGGCATTGGCCAATGCACGTGGAAGTGATAGGATAAGGTGTCCATGTCGTCGATGCCGTAATAATTACTTCCAACCAATAGCGACTATGGAGGATCATTTGTTCACAATTGGGATTGATCCCCATTATATAGAATGAATATTTCATGGGGAGGAAGAATTATTGAATACTACTTTTTCAGATGATACTGAAGATGTCAATGATAATGAAGATGATAGTGAAGATGTCATTGACGACATGGATGATATGTCAAATGACCTTCAAGCTGGAGTATTTATGTATAATTCTGCAAGGCATCATGGAGGTACTTAAGGTCCAACGTTCCAAACTGATGAATCTTCAACTTTTCAACAATTGTTGGATGATGCATCATGTCCCCTATATCCATCTTGTCCCAACTTTTCTAAGTTGTCATTTATTGTAAAGTACTTCATGTCATTTGATATTGACTTCTCCAATATGAAGTGTTCTTCACACAATGCAATTTTCATAAACACTTTCCCCTTGGTTTTCTAATCCCTACACTCAGTAAATTTTAGCAAATTTGCAATCCATTGCTTGTGGCGCCAGAAGATTAGATATAAAAATATGTCTAGTCTATTGGGTCTGTTTGCATGGGAGAAGGAAACGTGAGCAGTGGCTGAAAGGTTAAATGTGAAAATTCAAAATTATCAAGAAGTGATGGAACCATGGCTGGATAGCACGGTTCATGTACTTTAATCACATAAATTCTAGTCCTTATTTAGTCAAGTCAACCATAGTTTGGGATTGTGAAGTAAAATAAATTACAAAGGCTCATGCATTATAGCTGGGTGTTCTAGCTGATAAAACTATTGGTGAAGAGAAAATAATTTGTTTTGCCCAACTCTGTATCAAGTGTAGAAACTTTCGACATTACGGACGGAACAACCTAGCAATTCTCTTGATTTCTCTTTTACCTCGCCGTAACTTTCTTTTTCCAGAATAGGTGTATGGATGGTGCC
The DNA here is from genome assembly GCF_001411555.2 of Juglans regia. Taxonomy (NCBI): domain Eukaryota; kingdom Viridiplantae; phylum Streptophyta; class Magnoliopsida; order Fagales; family Juglandaceae; genus Juglans; species Juglans regia. The sequence goes on along the minus strand of NC_049915.1, from coordinate 13,184,822 downwards.
TAACCCTATCTTGTCTGTAGGGAAAATGTTGCATATCTTGAAAGTGAGAAGGAAAGGTAGAGGCAGACTATTAAGGCCACTGCTGAGTTGCCACAACAAATGCCCAAAGAAAATATTCTAGAAGGCACTGGACGTGCCTCTCCACAGCCGAATAGTGTGGTCCCTGTTAGTTACTAAACTCAAATGAAATTTGCCTCAAATGTATTGACAAATGAACTATTGGTTACGTGTATTGAGTTGTATAAATATGGCATCTAGCCTTTTGTGGCATTCTCTCGAGCACTTACTGTGCTTTCTTGTGTTCTATTATGGTATCTAAGGCTTCTTAGGACAAGCGTCCATCTTTTTCATCTCTTCTACAAAATGACCACCAAAACAACCACCGATCCAACTCCCTCCATCGTTTCCTCTGTGCTTCTCATTTCATAACCATCAAATTATCAAATCAAAATTACTTTATCTGGCGTGCGCATGTTGTCACCTTCCTCAAAGCTCATCAGCTTTATGGCCACATTGATGGCTCTGTTCCCCCTCCACCACCATTTGTTGATGATGCTCCCAATCCAAATCATGCTCATTGGCTCCTCCACGATCAGCTTATAGTTTCAGCCCTTTATTCTTCTCTTACAGACTCGGTTCTCTCGCACGTATTGGAGTGCCCTTCCTTGCGCCATATTTGGACTAACCTTCGGGATCTATATGCTGCCTAGTCCAATGCCCATGTTATCTAAACTCAATTTCAACTAGCCACTCTTAAGAAGGGCTCCAAATCCTTGACTGACTATTATAATCGAGCTACCTCTATGGTGGCCTCCCTTGGAGCCGCAGGTCATCCTCTCCCCCCTTCTCAATTTGCTTTATATCTTCTTACAGGACTTGGCTCAGATTATGAGTCCGTAGTCTTTGCTATAACCACTCGGCTAGATCCTCTTTCTCCACAACAAATCTACAACTATCTTTTGAATCATGAAGCCCGTCTAACTCATCAACATAATACTCTGCTCTCTGGTTCTTCTATTGCTGCTCATGCCACAACAATTCGTCCACTCTTCTCATTCAACAGAGGTCGCAACTCAGTCTCGAATAGAGGTGGGCGACGCGGTCGAGGAAGGGGTGGCCAATACCCAAACTCCTCTAGGCCGACTTGTCAAGTCTGCCATAAGTAGGGACAAACTGCTGCAACATGCTATCATCGTTATGAAGAATATCAGCCATCCCCACCTACTTCCTCCAATTATACAGCCAACCTCACCAACACTTTCCCCAACCAAGCACCTTCTACAAATTCTTGGTTCCCAGATACGGCTGCCACAAACCACTTCACCTCAGACTTTTCAAATCTCTCTCTAGAATCTACTCTATACAGTGGCCCAAACAGTGTCAGCATCGGTGATGGCTCATCGCTCCCAATTCACAATACTGGTTCTAGTCAATTCTCTACTCCTACTTGCAATTATTTACTCAATAAAATTCTTTATGTCCCTTCTATTACGAGAAATCTGCTTTCGGTTCATCAATTTTGTATTGAAAATCCTGTTTTCTTTGAACTTCATGCTCATTTTTTTGTTCTGAAGGATTCTCACACTCGGGTGGAACTTCTTTGGGGCAACGTGGATAATGGGCTCTATGTTCTACCGGTGCCGTCACCTCAGTTGGAAGTTTCTGCTGCTCCTATGGCCTACTTGGGTGAACGCACTACCTCCTCCATTTGGCATGCATGTCTCAAACATCCTAACTACAAGACTACCCAGTTTACATTAAGACAATTTAATCTTCCTTTTACTCCCAGTCCCCTTATCTCCCCGTGTTCCTCATGTATTCAGGCAAAGTGTCATAATCTTCCCCACCCCCCATCACCATCTATCTCTACCAAACCTATTCAATTATTGTTCTTAGATTTGTGGGGGCCTGCGCCTGTGCTTTCCTCCTTAGGGTGTCGCTTTTATTTTTCAATAGTTGATGATTTTACCAAATATATTTGGATGTTCCCTCTTCAAACCAAATCAAGCGCTTCCTCTATTTTTCTTGCATTTCATAAATTTGTTACCAATTCCTTCTCCACTAATATCTGCGATGTTCAATCAGATTGGGGGGGTGCATTTCGTCCCCTCAAATCTGCTCTTCATTCTCTTGGTATTTCTCATAGGGTCACATGTTCCTACTCCCATGCTCAAAATGGCACAGTTGAGAGACGTCACTGTCATATTGTTGAGACGGGATTATCTCTCATGGTTCATGCTTCCATTCCACAAAATATTGGGTTGAAGCTTTTCAAGCAGCATTTATTTGATTAATCGTAGGCCAACACCCAACCTTAAAAATTCCTCTCCATTTCAAAAATTATTTGGAAAAACTCCTGATTACAATTTTTTTAAAAGTTTTTGGAATAGTATGCTGGCCCAACTTAAGGCCCTTCAATAAGCATAAAATGGATCTTCGTTCTCAACGTTGTGTTTTCATGGGCTATAGCCCAGATCATAAAGGGTATATTTGTCTTCATTTGCCTATAGGTAGAACATATATATCTCGTGATGTTGTTTTCTCTGAAACCGACTTTCCCTTTGCAACACAAAGTTCAAATTTGGCCCCTTCCACGTCAATATCGCCCAGTCCGCATATACATTCCCCTTCTTTCCATTTACTATATCATAATCTTTTGGACTATACCCTACCCACAAACCCAAACCTTACTCAACATGTTGGCCCAGCCCTTCCCTTTTCTTCTCTCCCGTCCAGCCCATCCTCTCCACAATCTCGACCTGTCCATATATCCTCTTCCCCACCATCTTCTGCCCAAATAACCAGCCCATCACTCTTAACTTAGACATGTCTCTCTCCTTCTTCCTTGATACCTAACCCTAATCCCCTTATCACTCCCACGCTGCCTTCCTTTCCCACGCAGCCTCTCTCTCCCACGCAGTCATTGCCGTCCATCTCTCATCATGCCCTTCAATTTTCGGTGCCCTCTGCATCTTCCTCTCTTGGTCCAACCTCATCTTTACACCCTATGGTCACTCGCTCGAAAGCCTCCATTCATTGCCCACTCGTCCGAACGGATGGCACCGTTCCTTGGCCACACAAAAAGCCGTCGGCCTCTCTCACCTTGGTCTCATCTTCTTCCATTCCAGAAGAACCCTCCTCATTCATCGAAGCCTCAAAATACCTGGAATGGCGAGCTATGATGGCTACCGAATTTCATGCCCTTCTAGCCAATAATACATGGGTCCTAGTTCCTTCCTCTGCCTCTACAAATGTTCTTGGGTCTAAATGGGTCCTTAAGACCAAACGGAGGGCTGATGTCACCTTAGAACGAAGAAAGGCTCGTTTGGTTGCCAAAGGCATTCATCAGCAACCTGGGATCAATTACTCAGAGACCTTCAGTCCCGTAGTAAAGCCTATTACGATTCGATTGCTCCTTTCTTTGGCCGTGACTTCCAACTGGGTGCTGCATCAACTGGACATTCAGAACGCACTTTTGCACGGTGACCTCGAAGAAGATGTTTACATGCAACAACCATCCGGGTTCGTGAATCCAGATCTTCCCACTCATATTTGTAAGTTAACTAAATCCATCTATAGGTTGAAACAAGCTCCTAGGGCTTGGTTTTCCAAACTTGCCGATCGTTTGTTTTCTCTTGGTTTTCACTGTTCGAAATCTGATTCCTCATTGTTTATTCGGTGTACTGCCTCTGTCTCTATGTATGTCTTAGTTTTCAAAGACGATATTGTAGTAACCTGTTCGCATGATCATCTGGTCACTAAATTCATTTCTGAATTCGGCACTACATTTCCTGTCAAAGACCTTTGTCTGTTGCACTATTTTTTAGGCATTAAGGTCACTCGTAAGTCATCTGGCTTATATCTTACCCAGTCTAAGTATATTGTTGATCTGCTTGTCCGAACCAATATGCATCAAGCAAAGCTTGTGTTCACTCCTATGTGTCCAACGACCAAGCTCAATGCATTAGATGGACCCTCCATTGAGGATCCTCATCTTTATCACAGTGTGGTAGGTAGTCTTAAATATCTTTCTTTTACTAGGCCAGATATTTCCTTTGCTGTCAATCGGGTCTATCAATATATGCATTATCCACGGCTACCTCACTGGCAAGCTGTCAAACGCATTTTGCGCTATCTTGGTCATACTCAACATTATGGTCTTCATTTTAGTCCCAAGTCTTCTTTTCACTTAAATGCTTTCTTCGATGCTCACTGGGCTGGTTGCCCTGATGACCGTAGATCCACAGGAGATTTTTGCATTTTCTTTGATACCCCTCTTATTTCTCGGAGCTCTAAGAAACAGACAACTATTGCCTGTTCCTCAACAGAGGCAGAATACAAAGCTGTTGCTAATACAGCATCTGAAATCATTTGGCTACAATCTTTTTTAAAAGAGCTTGGTGTCAACCTTAAGGTTGCTCCCACACTCTGGTGTGATAATTTGGGTGCTACATATCTCTCTCATAATCCTGTCATGCTTGCCAGAACTAAACATATTGAGCTTGATTATCACTTTGTTAGAGAACGTGTAGCTAACAAGTCTCTTCAAGTTTCATTTGTTTCTTCTAAAGATCAAATTGCAGATGTGTTCCCCAAGCCACTCTCCTCCTCTTGGTTTGCTCAACTTCAATCCAGTCTCACAATTGCTACATTGATGCTTGGATCGCGGGGGAGTATTAAGGCCAAAGCTGAGCTGCCACAACAAATGCCCAAAGAAAATATTCTAGAAGGCACCGGATGTGCTACTGGACGTGCCTCTCCACAACTGAATAGTGTGGTCCCTGTTAGTTACTAAACTCAAATGAAATTTGCCCAAAATGTATTGACAAATGAACTATTGGTTACGTGTATTGAGTTGTACAAATATGGCCTCTGGGCCTTTTGAAACAACATGTAGAAAAACAATATATTCAGAAATTCTAAGCCTTTTGTGGCATTCTCTCGAGCACTTATTGTGCTTTCTTGTGTTCTATTACGGACGATCCACCCAAGTGTCTACAGCCAGAAGCATGTCCCAACAATCACAACAACCCATAGGCCATCTATGAGATGAGGTTGGCATAGGCTCTGATGACTCAACACAAGCACCTGAAAAGATGATTGAGGAGTCCAATGACGCAACCGAATGTGGAAGTGAATGGTAAGGTTTACTGTAATTGATTTCTCTAATTAAGGATTGTGTTTGAAACACTGAAATTGGGGTGGACTATGATTCTAATTAAATTAACTATAAGAAATAGATTGCATATTCTATAGTTCCCCCCACAAGGAAACGTAGTCGTGCAGTCAAGAGCACTGAATTTGATCGACTTCGCAAGCGAGGTAAGATACCGCTGAAAATTAAGGAGGGCCAAACAGCTCCATCATGTGAGAATGCCACAATCTTTGCTGGGAGAGTGACATGGATTGTGAAGCTACATGCGAAAATGAGGCGAGCTAGCTGAACTCACTTACACGACAATGAGAAAGCGGTATTAATTGATTGTGTCCAGGTAAATAGAGATTTAATTTATGATTTTTTACATCTATATAGTCATTAAAAATACTTCATATATATTCATTTTATAATTCCTAATATTTTCTGTTGCTCATATATTGGCAATCTGATTGGTAAAATGTTTTCTTTAATTAGGATGATTTTATATTAGATTGGACAAAAGCCAATCATCGTGAAACAATGATAAGAGCACTTTCACAGCAGTATAATGCTTTCCATTATCAATTGCGCCAAAAATATTTGGAGTATGGCTCACATGAAATTGCACTGTCTAGTGGGACAACACTGGTACAACAGCCGGTCTGGGAATGGTTATGTGATAGGTGGAGCAGCAAAGGATTCAAGGTAATTAAGTTGGAACATGAGGTTTATAAGAGCAAGTGTTGGTTCAATATTTTTTACAGCAGCAATATTCTTTCCCATTTGCACAAGTAATCATTTTTTAAAGTTTATGAGAGATGGTTGCAGAAGGTATTAGAAGTGTTGAAATCCGTTTTGTATCGGCCGGTACGACCAAAATATGCTGTACCAGCCAGGTAGCCGGTACATACAGGCATATTGTTTTGTACTAGTCAAAATTTTGGCCGTATTGGCTTGTATCAGCCAATATATCGGCATGTACCAGTCGATATATCGAATTTAGGCTGATATACATATTTCTTGTTTTGTTTTGTTTTGATTTTTTTTTTCATTTATTCAAACTGCAGGCTCATTTTTGGACCCCTCAATTTAGACCAGACTAATTATAATTTATATACATTTATATATAATTTATTCATATATAAACTATTATTTTAGAATATAATTTATATATATATTTATATATATAATTTATTCATATATAAACTATTCCGAAACGGTACCGGTATCACAATATCTCGTTTTAATATCTCGACCGAAACGATATTCAAAAACATTGGGTAATAATCTTATTGTTGGTGACATGGTCGTGATCTTATAATGAATCAATATCATTACTAACAATGAGTTCATTGTTGGAATATTTTTTGCTAGCGCGAAGGCTGTCCAAACCTGGTAGCATCTTACAAGGAAGTACATTGGTCGAGGAAGAAGTCTACATTCGTCGATGCTACGACTGAACACAATCATGTGAGTACACATTTGCTCAACATTGAAAAAGTATCTATGGAATATAGATTATTTTTCCCTGCTATTGGCACAATTAACAAATTATATTCTTATGAGACCCAGAATCAAATGGTTGAAAGACTGAATGAGATGGAACCGAATGAAAATATAACTGATGCTGCAGCAGCTGCGTTCAGAGAGGGGTAGAGATCGGGCTGTGTGCAAGGTTTGGGACACTCAGTTATACCTGGATCGTCTCCATCTGTGCATAACAGCCTTGAATTCCACGACATTGTTGCAAAAAATGAGAAAAACTTCAACAATGCAGAATACTACAAGGACCAATTTGAGACATTAAAGTGTGATTTGCTAGCCATTAGGAACCACATGAAAGAGAATGAGCAGCTTCTCAATTCCCTCATGTCAAAAATGGAGTCTCATAGAGAGTCTGGACGAGATACTCTGGGGGATGTTTATGCTACATTTTGGGAGCCAAAGCCTTGTTTTTATTTTTGCTTATTTTGAAGAGGAGATAAGTTGAAAGTATTGGAAGAACCAAGATGGCTTTTGGTCAGCATTGACAATTCTGTTTATAATACAGCAGGTGTCATGAGAAAGAAAGGGAAAAAAATTTTTTGTGGTGGTACTTAGTATTCAAAGATGATAACCCTATTATATCTATGTGAATGATCAAGCCTGATGCGTAAGATTGTTATGGGGGATTTCATTAATGGTAACTGGGAGTTATTATTATATGAGTAATGTTATATACAATTGTGGAGTGTGCAAGTGCCGTACAGTCGTTTTGAAAAATAGTGGGGGTCTACTATTAAAAAATTAATTTTTTCTTTTCACGTGGGTCTCGTATATATTCATTTTTTTTAAAGTGATTGCGCGGCGCTCGCACATTCATGACTGCAACTATTATTTCTCTTATTAGATATTCTTAATGATATGTAATGTTTCACAGAATGTTGGTTTGGATTCCCATATAACGATATGAACTCCTTTTCTGTAGGGAGCTGACATACAGTTACAAATAGATTTTTTTTCAAAGTGATTGCGCGGCGCTCGCAAACAATTTGCAGGAATTTTAATAGATCTAATTCGTGAACAGATTTTCTTAACCGGCAAAGAAATATTTGAGTTTGGACAAGAAAGTTCACAGATTTGTGAATACATCCACTAAAAATAGAAAAGAATATTTGATAAACAAAAAAAAACTTGGCAAAGAAGAGGAAACAAAAGAACTAAAAACTGTGAAGCAAGAAGATGTGATAATGTGAGAAGAGAAGTGCTACAACCATTGAGGGATTAAACAAAAGTAGTTCCACAAACCGACTTAGATTCATGTGATCCGTCATATTTGTTTTACAATAAAAGTAAATTTACAATATGAAAAATCACATCAAGCCATATCAATTTGTATAATTACTTTTATATAATCATTTTGTAACTAGAGTAGTTCTCATGTAGAAAAACACATGAACACGCTCTGGAAAAAGCATTTAGAAAACGAAAGTGGGGTTGGGATTATGAGGATCCTTACCAAAATCTATAGGAATAGAAGATTTGGAAGAGCAGGTCCAAAATCTAGAAAGAAAATTGTTAAAACCTTTAATTATAAATAAATATTTTTTGTTTTGTTTTGTGAAATCCTTCTCTTCTTCATTGAATCTGTTTCCTTTTTTCTGGGGGACAAAAGGAAAGGGGCAATGAATTCCGTTCAATTCAAGGGAGAGAGGTTTTGATTAAAGGTGCATGGGAACTAGTCTGACATTAGTTTGAAGGTGTGTTGGGTAGATTTCTTTATAGAATTTCTCTTTAAGATATGAGTAATACTATATGTAGTCGTGAAGTGAGTAAACACCATGAAGTCTTTTTGAAAAAGAGTGGAGTCTATTACTAAAAAATTATTATTTATTTATTTTTTCTCATGAGTCCAATATATATTCACTTTTTTCAAAATGATTGTGCAGCGTTTGCTCACTCACGACTACAACTATCATTTCTCTTAAGATATTATGTATAGAATGTAGTAGGGATGCATCCAAGATTCAATGGTTGCACCATTTGGATGTTCTATCATGTAGCTGTGATATCGACAGATTGATGTGGATCTTACTCCTTAATGAATTTCATAAGCTGGGTAATTACAAACATTTTCGACCAACATATATCGTATTGAAATGAAGCTATCTTCGACCACTTTTGATGTTGCAGAAATTACTACTTTCTGTGACAAGTTATTACCGGCAACCCTGTGTCTGTGACAAGCTATTTACGACCGTTTCACATGCTTTTTGCGGCAAAAGTAATCGCAGCAAAATCCCAATTATGTAGTAATGTGCGAGGTGGTTTGACGTGTGTGAACTTTGGGTGGATAGAGAGTATGAAAAATATCAGCCTACATCCTCAACACACCGTGTTGAGTTGAAAAAAATAATAATTTCTTAAGGGTGTGCTACTACTTCTAGTTGATGCCCAGCATTTCTCGTACGAAATGAGAAATAGATAGAGATTTGATAATTTATACGACCTAGCTTAAGCGAGTGCAAAGTAAAGTCTCTAACCCGTCCGTCCGTAAGAACCGACTCGCCCACCTGAATAAAGTCGGGTTGAAATTAACTATGGGTTCGACATCTTCCAACCCGAAATTTATCGGGCGAAACCGTAGCCCCGAGAGAATGAGGCCTTCTTCCTTGTTCTTTTGCTAAACTTTCGGCTCTGCTAGGAAAGCGAAAGAGAAAAATACAGACGTGGGAATGGAACCATAATATGGAGGAGGGGCAGGTGCAGGACCAGGAAAATAGATAGATTCATGTTTCTTTTCATTTCCTGCACCTCGTTCTTCACCATCGCCGTTGATGATCTGGGCTGGCCTGTGGCTTGTCCAATCGTCGGACCAAGGACTAGAGGGTCGAGACTGGAGCGTCAATGGTCTGGACCACGGCATGAATCTTGTTTGCCTGATGTCTATCACAACTCAAAAGGCAATACTGCACACATTCACAACCGTCAGTTACATATCATTTCTTCTGGATTCAGTGCCTCCTGCATATTATATACATCTGGCCGCCTACAGAGCTCGATTCTACATGAAACCGGAGGTGCATGATCATTCTAAAACACGTTCCCCACAGACAACAAACGGGTCATTTGTCCTAACCTAGCTATATGAGAAAAAGCCTTTTTGGTGGATCGGGTTGGTGCCTCAGTATGGGGATATTCGGGTCGGGTCAGTTCGGATACAAATTCAGCTCGAGTTGTAGGCCTAACCTAGCTATACGAGAAAAGGCAACAAAATACACAAAAAAGTTTGGACAAAAGAGGGATGGAGGCCGGAGATGAAGAGGGATTGGTGGGAAGAGCTCTAGTAGAGAGAAGAAGAGAATGAGTTTGTAGGGAGAAAGCCTTTTTGGCCAAAAGTAAACAACCAACACCCAACCATCAGAATTTTAAGTTATTTAATTAAGTAATGAATGATGATGGTGTTTGTCATTGTGGTTTGGCAGGTTGGCTTCAAGTTCATCATTACCATAGAAATTATTAAGAAGACATGAATGATGGGAGTGCAAAAAATGTATTAGTATAATTAGTGAATTTTTGCATGGAAATATGTTCTTCTCAATGGAAGGAACATGAAAAATGTCATGCAAGAGAAAAAAGACATTGGGAAGAGAGAGATTAGTTGTACCAATGTGGTGTATTCGCAAACCATTACCATTACTAATGCAAATTTGGTAAGTGCCATTGATGTGCTCAGCATTGAGATTAAGATTGGCTAGATCAGAACTAAGGTGATGTGTGGCACCCGAGTCAGTATACCAAGACTAATGCGTCTATTTTTTAGGAGTGGAAAAGTAAGCCTGTATGTCGAAGGAGGAGTCAGGCTGGTGGTAACAACGGAGAGCATCATGACCTACCTTGTTGCATACTTGGCAAACTATTACAGTTAGAAGCCTCGACCATGCCCCCTACCACAGTTAGAAGAGCAACCATAAGAGTTGGATAGATTGTAGTGAGCAGAAGATGGGTAGAAGGGAAGACCACCATGACCTCCACGTTAAGAATTATCTTTGGTAACAATATTCATACCTACCAGTTATAAATCAACTGCAGGCTGCTAGTGTTCCAGCTAAAGTTCACTGGCTAGCAAGTGACCATAAAGATCCTCCAAAAGTGAGTGCATCCGCTAGTGGTGATAGATGTGACAGAAAAATTATATTCACTCTGATCAAGGCTAACGAAGAAAAGGAACTAAGTATGAAGTCATTGAATTTTCGACCAATATATGCAAAGAGAGTGAGCCATGCTAGTGTACTTTTGAAAGTAATTAACGATGGAGGAGTTGAACTTTTTTAAAGTGGCAAACTCATCGAAAATAGTTGTGGTCCAAGCTCGGGATGTTGAAGAAAAATCCATTCAAGTGTCAACCAAAACTGCATGAGAGATTGGGTACTTAACAACACAAGTGAGAATGGAGTCAAAGAGGAAGTGAGGGCATAGAGAATCATCTGATCTTGAAGATGCCAGTGGTGGTGCCGTCGACGAAAACAAAGACATCGAATACCTTTAAGGTAAGGAACAATCTTGGCTTTCCAGAAGATGTAGTTGTCACAGGTTGATTAATTTAATGGTGATGTTGTAGTGTATGTAGGGTGGTGAGAGTGACATGGGAGGTAGTCATGGAGGATGGTGTACCAGTAAGGGAGGAGGAGGCAGATTGAGAGAACATATTGATGCTAGTCACCGGCTTGGCTGATACCATGTAGAAACAGATTCTTTTGTAGTTGTAGTGCCTTACCAAAACTATTAAAGGCTTATTGTATTCATAGAACAAGTTGTTACATTGGATAACTATACAATGAGATGAGTTAATGATGTAAGTTCCAAATGTTCTAAAGGAACTATTTATGATAATAACTTTGCCAAGAAATGATAACTTTAGCTAATTTTGTGACTACTTAATTGTTTACAAAAGTCAAATGCAAGCTAAGTCATTTTAAAATAGACATTTTTTTTAATGGAGAGTGTTGATGTCAATTTTGGTACAAGTTAGAAAGGAAGAAGGAGCCATCATTGGCCCACAATTGTCTCACCATAGAGGCTCGAGCATCGGAACGATGTCCTTTCATTCTTACATAAAAGTAGATAATAAGCGAAATATAAATGAGAGAGATACATACAAATTTATATGGTTTGACATAAAGCCTACGTCCATAAGGTGTTTAGAGGGCAAATCCACTATGTGTGGTGATTTGTACAGTCTCTCATGACATCACTTATCTCTCATTAGAATATGGGTAGTACAATGAAGGATGAGGACCCTCTTGCCTAGAGGAAGAAGATGATGTCTTTGGAGTCCCCAATATGAGGGTAGTTGAAGCCCCAGAGAAGGCCCCCTAGAAGTTGTCTCAGAGTCCTCTTTTATTGAGGCCTTGGGGGGTGGATGGCCTCCGACCAACTTTATGGCACTTCCACTTTTACATGTCTGAATTAACTCCTTGGGCTTTGTCACATCTTCCAGCTTTGTCTTGTCTTGTCTTTCTTCTTTTCCCTCCCGCTTTTGATGATTGTCACAGTGTGCTATACCTAGTTTATATGGTGTAAACAATTACTTCCGATTCTTAAGGTTGGCTTGTTCAGCAAGGAAGCCTTGGGAATCTTCCAATTAATCAAAGTAGAGATGATCCGTGAAAACTATAAGATAAACACTTGCAGGCTTGCAACTAACCCCTAGTTTTCATTTTTTGTGCGATTTACAAGGGTCTTTAAGGGTATACCTCAAGGAGATAGGTAAATCTTGGTAAGGTTCGTAAGGGATGGGCCTCTGAGGTGCTCATTCATAGTAGCATAACTAAGTGAATCAGTGGTTACATGTGAATGTTTAAATGGTCCATGTGGGATGCATGTACTTCCATTCTCATTGCTACTGGCTCTAGCAGATTCTTTGCCCTTTTAAGGCGATTTGTTGTTTGAAGGTTAGGGCGTGTTTGTTATAACCTGCACTTAGATGGTCATAGAGTGTGTCGACTCTCTAGGTCATCTTAGGTAGTTGCTATGCCCGTTGACTTGTTCCCGAAGGTAACCCACTCGTTCTCAAAAATAATCCACTGGTGGCAATTATAGAGCTTGGGAGCTCGTTCCCAAAGGTAACCCGGGTGAGGCAGTTAGGGAGCTCGGAGGCTCAGCTTCAGTGGGAGATTTCTCGACTGTTGGCATTGCGAAATAGTGACTGGAACAAGTGAGTGTCAGGAACGAGCAGTCGGTTGGCGCCAATAGGAGCGTCTCGGCTGCAGGCATGGTGCTGTTGTGGTAGCATCGGTTGAGCACTTGGCTAGCTTCTATGGAAGTGTTCTCGACTAGTGGCATGGTGCTTCGGTGGCCGCAACGGGCAAGTGTGAGCAACGACCTGTTGGCTAGCTTCCTCGGGAGCATTCTCCCACTACGGGCATGGCCCAAAAGATTGCAATAGGCGAGTGTCATCAATGAGCACTCGGCCAACTTCCCCAGGAACGTTCACCCACCAAAGGGCATGGCCCAGAAGATTGTAATGGGTGAGTGTCATCAACACACTTGGTCGGCTTTCTCGGGAGCACTATCGACTTAGGGCATGGCTCAGAAGACTGCAACGGGCGAGTGTCAGCAACGAGCACTAGGCCAGCTTCCCTTTGAGCATTCTCCCATCGGGGGCATGGAGTTGAGAAGTCTTCATCAAGAACTAAACTGGTTAGTGCAAATAATCCAAATCACAAGTTTGGACTCGCCAACCTGAGCCGTATTGTTGGGTTGAGGGCTCGAGTTGCTCGGGTGAGGCTTGAGGGCAGCTCTACCTTGGTGACGACAAAGACTCGGTGTACCCGAGCTACTGCAGTGAGAGGCAGTGCTCGATTGTTGCCCCTACGGGATAAGTACCCAACCATGCTGCTACGGCAGGAAGTAGTACTTGATCATGCTACTATGGGGGGAGGGACGCTCCCTCGTGCTGTCGCGGGAGACTGTGCTTGATTGCATCGCTTCTGTGGGAGACGTATTCAATCGCACTGCACCTGTGGGAGATGTACTCGACCAGGTTGCTCCTGTGGGAGACGTATTTGACCGTGCTACTGTGTGGGGGAGTGATGAATAGTTGCAAGGGGAGACGACTCGACCACCCTATAGCTGCGAGAGATGTACTAGACTGCTCAACAGCTACAAGAGATGTACTCAACCACTTTGCTCAATTGGTAGATGTTCTAGATTGCACCACTTGAGGGGAGCAATGCTCTGCCACACTACTGTGGAAGACATACTTGATTGCGTTTCTCCCTAGGGGACATACTAAATCAATATGCTTTAGCAAGAGATGTTCTCGACCATTCTACTCTTGCGGGAGACGTACACGATCACGTTGCTCCAACAGGAGACATACTCGACTGTGCCTCTGCGAGGGGAGCAATGCTCCTTTGAGAGATGTACTTGACCATGTTGCACCTGTGGGAGATGTACTCAACCTCTCTAGAGTTGGGATTGTGGGTAGCTCCGCTTCCAAGTGTATTACTGGGATAGTCTCGAATCAAATGTCCTATTTGCCCACACTTGAAACACACTCCTGCAGCTATCCTATATTCTTTATTGTGTCTTCGCCCACTACCTCGACATATTCGCAGTGTTATCAGTGCTAGATTCCCGATCATCACTCATTTTCCTTTGTTGCTTGATGATGAGACTCTCTTCTTTTCCGTGTTACCTCTAGATTCGTAAGGAATGGCTCTTTTACGTTCCACATTAATCTAAGTAATTAAACTCCTTTGTTCAGCTTTAGCTATTGTAGCCACATTAACCAACTTCTGAAAAGTCTCAATCCATAGGCAAGCAACATGATTGTGAATCCTTGGTTGCAAACCTCCTTGGAACTTTTGAGCCTGCATCGCAAATCTTCCTTGATCTGTGAAACGAGTCGCATATTGTTCCACAGTTTGATTCACTTGAGCCAAATTGGTGAATTCCTGAACCTTTTGATGCTTGGTGGACTCATGGAAGAATCGGTCATCGAATTCCTCCTTTCCCAAGTAAGAGCAGCTATATTTTCAAGCTCTCATATCGAAACTTATCTTTTGGTGGCCCGCCATATATTGGCCTATCCTTGAAGTAAGTGTCCGGTGTATTGGACCTCTGTACATCCACTAATGTCGAAAGTCCTCTCCAAATCAATGAGCCACTTGTTGGCCCTTAAGGTTCCTTCCATACCCATAAAACTTGGGTATCAATATATAAGAAATTTCTCAAATGGACAACCTCAATTTTCCATACTTGGGGCTCTTATCGATTAGTCTGCCCTTGGGCCATCTACTAACGCACAATTTATGTCATTTGGTTGATTGCTTCCACTATGGCTTGTCCCCTTTCTAGGGGAGGATTCCCTTCCTCCCGTTCTCGAGTTCTTGCGGAATTTTCGTCTCGTTTCTCACGTGCCATAAGCTTCTTTCCTTCCTGAAATGCATAAAACTCACATGCATTAGTTACCACTGTTATACCAAATAACCTTGATTCCGTTCTAGGCTTAAAAGCGTGTACGATTCCAACCTATAAGCTACAAAGATTCGAGCCTATAAAATGAGAGATTCAAGCCAAAATTTTGGTACCATTTCCCTAGGACAACTATGGGTTTACCTAGAGACGTAATTGCTCTGATATCACTATCTGTGATGCCCCAGACCCTGCTTGGGATTTGACGGAGACTAAAGCTTCGGGACATGTAACACAAGGTCACATACCCCTCGTTCATGGAAGTAAACCTACAATGTACCTAGCATGTTTCTGGCAGCATGCAATAATCGCAGTGAAAAAATTTGAACTAATCAAAAGTTTGAGCAATTTCAATATGGTACCAAACAAAGTAATAATAATCCCAAAAGTATATTAATTCAAAATCTTCCAATACAAAAGCAAATGGTCTAAACTTCAACCCTTTTTACAAAAAGAACCATTAAAACATACCAATGTCACTATATTCTAAAAATTCTTCTTCTTCATAATTTTCTGGATATCAGTAAAATGTTCTAAAGCCTTGCAGATAAATTTCTCGATTGCTCGAGCCGCTCTACTAAGGAAGGGTTTGGGGACGCTCGGGACTTTTCGGGTCTTCCTTAAGTACTGAGGGATCCTTGTGCTTGTGTTTCTCCATTGCTTTCTTCTAATTCTGTCACAACTTCTACCATTCCAGAGTAAATAGTAGTGGAAACTAACACAGTGAGATTTCAAGAAATCTCAACAAGTTAAACAAAAAATATAGAAAGAGATAACATGAGCATGTGTAAGGTAAACCATGAATATAAACTTTTACAAAACACATTTTTTCTCCCATCTATATTACTTTTAAAAAACAATGATCTTGTACCTATGTAACAAAGTAACAATATAACCATGTAACAAAATGCCATTTTTTTATTAATCTCTTGTAATCTTTTCAATATAACAATATGGGTGGACACCACACGACTCTCCTAAGCACTGTGTGCTCCCTGCTAGTTACCGCATCATATTACTGGCCCTCTAACCGGGTGTGAGTACGTTAATTAAAGATGATGTGGCAGTTTGCAATTTGCATTCACCGCATTTACAATATGATACGACAATTCACAATTTGCCTTCACCGTAGTTTGAATTTGTTGCACCCACTAACGTTAGGTGTGGCTACTTCGCTCCGGAATCCTTTAAAAAGAATTCATTCGAAGTTAGTTTACTGTATTTCATCAACTCAGGGGTTATCACTCTAATTTAGGCACTCCAGAATAGACAGAGGAGTTCCACCAAGATATTCTCCCTTCCTAGCATTTGAGATCGTGACAAAAATCTTTTTCTTTCCAATGCACAACCCGAAAACATATAATATGTACTTGTGATGAAACCAAACAATTTTTCTTGTAACCATATCATGTATTGGTACTCAATATAGCAAGAATGCATCAAATGAATTACTTGAAATAATTAGAACATTCAGATATATAAATATGGACAAAACATATGAAGACTTAATCATGGCATTTATCATTTTTCAAAGAAAGCTCCAATCATGTCATTTCAACCAAAAACTCAAGCAAGTATTATTTGGGCACATAGCATGAACATACAAGGTATAAACCAATCATGACATGTAACAAGATATCATTTCATTAATCAAAACAAGTAACCAAATGCAGAGTTTACATGAAAACATAAATATATTATCCAAGAGTAAGTTAGAGGCTAACTTTCAAAACTCCAAAAAATATTTTTCCAATGTTCAAGCAAGCTGAGAATGTATATTGTAACTATTAGATTTTGGAAAACAAAACACCAATGCCAAACATGTGTGTCATGTATTAGGGTTTAGGTTTCCTAACTCGAATCGGTCATGAACCCTCTTTTGTGAAAAACACATTGCTTGAGAAACTTCTAGGGCCGAGCAACATTCGCTATTTCTATCCTTGTGTGAAACTCTTGTGACTAAGTGAGTGTGTTTATAACAAGTGCAGTTTCACTTGACAAACCATAATGGCCGAAAGTGCATGCATGGCCGACTCAATAGATTTAGAAACTTAAGGCGACAAATTAAAAAGGGGCATTTTTTTTGTATCAAATTAACTAGTTTATATCTAAATATATTTTCATTTAAAAATTTTTCTTCTTATATTTTTGGAATTCAATCAATTTTCTATTATTCTCTCTCGTAATTTTTTAAGTTTATCATATCCATATCCATATTTTTTTGTTAGAAATATTTTCTAATAGAAAAGAACAATATCTATTATATAAAATCTTACTATGCTTATAAATATTCTAGAATAAAATAAATACTAACATAGAATAATATAATTTGATTTAGTAAATAATCTCACTTTTATATAAAAAATGAGCGTCACTTTTATATAAAACTTAACCTACACAATAAAATAAAATAATTTAATATTAATATTCAAAATCAAGACATAAATTATAAATTAGAGGAATTGAAAGAAAAACAAAAACAAAGTTAGAAAAAATGTCAAGAAGGAATACGTGGCCATGGGCATGTGAATTGTGAAAGCTAAGTAGTCGGTTGAAGAAAAGACAAAAAAAATAAAATAAAATAAAATTACGGATGTTCTAAAATACAAAATTATTACCACAAAATGTCAAAAACCTCACAGTATATACAAAATGCACACTTGTTTTACCTTCGTCGGCCACAGCAGAGGCGATTCTCAACGTCTACGAGTGCGATTGGAGAGTCTGCCAGTGAGCAAGATGCATGCCAGAGAGTTAGGCTTAGTTTATTTTCATAACTATTTACATCTCTTTAAATCATTACAATTTTTTTAAATTTTTATATAAAATAAAATAAATAATTTAATTTTTTTAAATTTTAAAATAAAAATAATATTAAAAATATATATTTTATTTAACGTTTAACTTTTATCTCAACTCATTTCATCTGTAAAAATAAACGAGACATTAGAGAGTACTAGACTCAGAGATTGGAGTAAAAAAGAGATGAAATAAAATTTGTCGATTTCAATCTACAAGCAGTGTAAAAGAGAGTTTTTGAGACTTTGCTAGTGGTAGATTCGAATCATTGGATTTACGTTCATTATTGTAGCTTGTGGCTTTAATTCGTAAGTGAAGTTGCAGAGTCTCTGTGAGTAGATAAAATTTTACATTTTTTTGTAATTGTTAACGTCTCTTAAGCTTATTTTTACCTTGGAGTTGAGAACTTGAGATAATTATCATTATTTTTTTTTCAGTGTTAATGTCTCTTTGTTTATTTTACGGTGAGTGTAGATGATTCAATTTTTTTAGAATTTTTTTAGTAATTGTATTTTTAATATTAGTCTATATAATTTAATTTTTTTTAGAATTTCTTTAGTAATTTTTTTTTTAATATTTCTTGGGTCTTCTTCCACTGTGGGGATTTGGGTAGCTGCCTAACTCGCATAGTGGAAGAACCGGCCATGAGTGCATGGCACTTAAGATTGGGCTTCTTCAAAAGGTGACTAAGTAAAACTCGACATCAAATCCTAATGATGGCCGAATTTGCCCTTATCTTTATATAGGTTCATTCTTTTTCATTTTCCCATTAAGGATTCAGGCTCTTAGAAAAGAAAAATCTAGACAAACCATATTTAGGGAATGTTTGGAAAAAGTCTACATCTTTGTTATGAATATGATAGAATAGTAGTGTAATTGATTAAGCATGTAAGGATGAATGTAATTGAAAAGAGAATTAGTGGAGAAGATGATGGATGAAAATCACGACAATTGCATAAACTTGGATTTTCGAGGAATCCAAAACCTCTCAAAGCAGAGACTATAAAAGTTCTAGGTTCTAGAATAATCCTCCCTTTTTTGCTCTTGCCCACATAAACTGCATGACCCTATCAAACTTAACGTAAAATCACTAAAACACCCTTGCATAGACTGCTGTTAAACACAACGTTTTAATTGAAAGTAGAAACCGAACCACAACGTTTAAACCATCACTTGCCAACTATCTCAAACGACGCTGTAATCTCCCTTTACAATCCGCATCGTTTCATGACCCTCAAAATCCCTCTTTCATCCTTCGCATATCTAATTTGCCCTAACCCTCTCTCTCTTCGTCTTCAACCTCAACACCAAGGTCCTTGCTTTCTCTTCTGCCATGCGCCGATCTCCTCCCTTGAACACCCTAACAATCTACCCCTCTTATAAGACCTTGCCCATAAGGTGTGGGTAAGTGGTCCTAATCCTAAGCCTCCACAAGCTCTCCCAGGTGGTGTCCTTCGTGGGAGCTCCAACCCATTTGACCAAAACCCCAGTCACGACACAGTGGCCTTGCTGCTTCATGCGGCGTTCCAAGATCATCTCTGGCTCAAGTAGACTTCTCCTAACTCATTTGTGGGCAATAAGATAGGACTGATTTGAATACTCTCACCGATCTTCTTCTTTAAGTAGGAGACATGAAAAATGGGGTGAATCTTGGACGTAGGTAGAAGATCCAGTCGGTAAGCCACTGATCCGAGCCGTTGGACCACCTTGAATGGCCCATAGAAACGGGGAGCCAGCTTCAAGCTGTGGCTCACAACCACTGACTTCTATCTATACAGCTAAAGTCGTAGGTAAAGCCAGTCTCCCTCTTTAAACTCTCGCTCGGTTCTCTTCTTGTTTGCATACATTTTCATTCAGCTTTGAGCTTCCTTGAGGTTGTGCTTCAAAATCTCCAAGATTTGGCTTATGTTTCTCATTATTTGGTCAACTGTGTCATTGTTTGAAGTGCTGGGTATGTAAGAAATTAACTTTGGAGGTGGGTAGCCGTAGAGAGCCTCGAAAGGCAACAACTTTGTAGAGCTGTGATAACTGCTGCTATACCACCACTCGGCGAGTGGTAACCACTGTCCCCATGTCTTAGGTTTCTGACCTGCATAGCTTCTCAAGTAACCCTACAAACTTTTATTCAAGGCCTTGGTTTGACCATCACTCTAGGGATGGTAGGCCGAGCTAAAATTTAGTGTAGTTCCCTGGAGGGTAAACAAACGGCTCCAGAATGAGCTCAGGAACACATAAAGGAAAAATGAGCCATCCTTGGCGGCCCACGATTGTCCCATGATAGTTGTTATAGCGTCAGTACGACGTCCTCACATTTGTCCATAAAAGTAGATAATAAGCGAAATATAAATGAGAGGGACACACATATTTATGTGGTTCAATATAAAGTCTATGTCCATAGGGTGTTTGGAGGGCAAATCAACTATGTATGGTGATTTGTATATGTGACGCCCCCAAATCATGCTTGGGATCTGAGGACATGTAACACAAGGTCATATATCTCTCATTCATTATAGTTAACATGCAATGCACTTAGTATATTTCTGGCAGTATGCAATAATCATAGTGAAAAAATACAAATTAATCAAAGGTTTGAGCAATTTTAATATGGTACCAAGCAAAGTACTAATAATCCTAAAAGTATATTAATTCAAAATCTTCCAATACTACTTCCTGCCTACAATAATCAATCTTGGCGTAATGTCTAAATAACCAATCCATGCCTAAGATCACATCGAATTCTATTAGACAGAATACAATCAAATTAACCTTCAACACAAGTCTCCTGACCTCTAATCAACAGTGCTTGACTACTCGAGTACAATCAATTATGCTTCCATTTGGAATTGTTACCAAAACCTTTCTAGGCAATAGTTCCGTAGGTAACTCACACAATCTCACAAAAGTAGCATACACAGAGGACTATGAAGTTCCATAATCAAACAATGCGCACGCCGTAAATTGGAGGAACTTAACCTTACGCAATCAAGATATCGAGCTTATACAAATTATCTGATTGAGTAAGGTAGGGTTAGAGTAATACCAGTGATTACTCTTGCTTCAACTGCCTCAGCAGCTTCTAAGTCCACATTTCCTTGAGTCATTGCATAGACTCGGGCTTTTACTAGAGTCTTAGAGTTCGGACTATGGGTAGCTCCGTTTCCAAGTGTATTATTGAGATAGTCTTGAATCAAATGTCTCATTTGCCCACACTTAAAACATGCTCTTGCAGCTATCCTTTATTCTCCGTTGTGTCTTTGTCCACAACCTCGACATATTGGTAGTGTTACTGGTGCTAGATTCTCGGTCATCACTCCTTTTCCTTTGTTGGTTGATGATGAGACTCTCTTCTTTTCCATGCTTCCTGTAGATGCATAAGGAAGGGCTCTTTTATAGGGCTGCAAATGAGCAGAGCAGCTAGTAAACAGTTCGAGCTCAGCTCGTGTATACTCGGTTTGAACTCGGTTCATTTAATAAATAAGATGTTCCTAAACACTAATATAGGTTCGAATATTAAATAAGCAAAACTCATATAAACTCAGCTTGACTTGATTTAGACTCGCAAACAAAACTCGTATAAGCTCGACTTGACTTGTTTGAACTCATTTTGAAGCTCGTAATATGTTTTATACATGTATGTGTTATATATATTACATGTTAATTATATTTTATATACTTAATTATATATTATAAATTTATTTATAGTTTACCTTATTTAATATATATGTTATCTTCCCAAAATGTGTATAGGATAATTTGTATAATAATATATCATACAACTACAACTATTGATTTATTATATTATCTATATGTATTAAATAGATAATATAATAAAAAGTTATTTTTATTATAACTTTAAGTTATTTTTATAAAAAAGTTATATCTTAAGAATTTTGAATCAAAATTATTTGGTTGAATAGTTAAATGGTTTGAGTTTTTTTGTAAATTTTTTTTCAAAAAAATTATTAATCAAAAGATAAGATTAAAAAATTTCAAAAAAAAAAAAATCTAGTTCGAGCTCGAGCTACTCGAGTTCGAGTCGTTTGTTTATTTTGAGTCGAGTTCAAGTTGAATTCGAACAACATTAATGTTTAATGATTGAGTTTGAACAAGGATTTTCAAGTTTTATTCGAGTATGAGTGAACAAATATGTTAATCGAGCTCGAGTACCCTTGTTCGAGTTTGACTCAACTCGATTTGTTCGCAACCCTATTCTTTTACTTTCCACATTAATCTAAGTAATTAAACTCCTTTGTTCGTCTTCAACTATTGTAGCCACATTAACCAACTCCCGAAAAGGCTCAATCCATAGGCAAGCAACATGACTGCGAATCCTTGGTTGCAAGCCTCCCTGAAACTTTTGGGTCTGCATCACAAATCTTCCTAGTTCCATGAAACGAGGCGCATATTGTTCCATAGTTTGATTCCCTTGAACCAAATTGGTGAATTCCTGAACCTTTTAATGCTTGGTGGACTCGGGGAAGAATCGGTTATCGAATTCCTCCTTGAACCTTTCCCAAGTAAGAGCAGCTATGTTTTCAAGCTCTTGCATCGAAACTTGTCTTTGGTGTCCCGTCATATATTGGCCTCTCCTTGAAGTAAGTGTCTGGTGTATTGGACCTCCGTACATCCACTAATGTCGAAAGTCCTCTCAAATCAATGAGCCACTTGTTGGCCCTTAAGGTTCCTTCCATACCCATAAAATTTGGGTATCAATATATAAGAAATTTCTCAAATGGACAACCTCAATTTTCCATCCTTGGTGGCTCTTATCAATTAGTCTGCCGTTGGGCTATTTGTTGAAGCCCGATTTCAGTCATTTGGCCGATTGCCTCCACAATGGCTTGTCCTCCTTCTAGTGAAGGATTCCCTTCTTTCTGTTCTCGAGTTCTTGGAGAATTTTCCTCATGTCTCCCACGTGCCATAAGCTTCTTTCCTTCCTGAAATGCATAAACCTCACATGCGTCAGTTACAACCCTTATACCAAATAACCTTGATTCCATTCTAGGCTTAAAAGCGTGTACAGTTCCAGCCTATAAGCTACAACGATTCAAGTTTATAAACTGAGAGATTCAAGCCTAACTTTTGGTACTATTTCCCAAGGACAACTGTAGGTTTACCTAGAGACGTAATTGCTCTTATACCATTATTTGTGATGCCTAGACCCCATTTGGGATTTGACAGAGACTGAAGCTTCGAGACATATAACACAAGATCACATACCCCTCGTTCATGAACCTACAATGCACTTAGCATGTTTCTAGCAACAAGCAATAATCGCAGCAGAAAAATTCAAACTAATCAAAGGTTTGAGCAATTTCAATATGGTACCAAACAAAGTAACAATAATCCCAAAAGTATATTAATTCAAAATCTTCCAATACAAAAGCAAAGGGTCTAAGCTTTGGCCCTTTTTCCAAAAAGAACCATTAAAATATACCAAAGTCACTCTAGTCTAAAAATCCTTCTTCTTCATAATTTTATGGATACCAGCAAAAAGTTCTAAAGCCTCGTAGATAAATTTCTTGGCTACTCGAGCCGCTCTATGAAGGAAGGGTCTGGGGACGTTTGAGACTTTTTGGGTCTTCCTTAACTACTAAAGGATCCTTGTGCTTGCGTTTCTCCATCGCTATCTTCTAATTTTGGCACAACTTCTACTATTCCAGGGTAAATAGTAGTGGAAACTAACACAGTGAGATTTCAAGAAATCTCAGCAAGTTAAACAAAAAAATACACAGAGATAACATAAACTTGTATAAGGTAAACCATGAATATAAACTTTTACAAAACACATTTTTTCTCCCATCTATATTACTTTTCAGAAAAGTGATCTTGTACCCATTTAACAAAGTAAAAATATAACCATGTAACAAAGTGCCATCTTTTTATTAATCTCTTGTAATAGTTTCAATATAACAATATGGGTGGACATGACACGGCTCTACTAAGCACCTTGTGCTCTCTGCTAGTTACCGCATCACATTACTGGCGCTCTGATCAGGTGTGAGTACATTAATTCAATATGATGCGTCAGTTTGTAATTCACATTCACCACATTTACAATATGATACGACAATTCACAATTCGCCTTCATCGTATTTTTAATGTGTTGCACCCACTAGCGGTAGGTGTGGCTACTTCGTTCTGGAATCCTTTAAAAAGAACTCATTTGAAGTCTGTTATTTGTACTTCATAAACCCACGGGTTACCACTCCATTTTAGGCACTTCAGAGTGGACAGAGGAGTTCCACTACAATATTCTCCCTTCCTAGCATTTGGGATCATGGCAAAAATCATTTTCTTTCCAATACACAGCCCGAAAATTTGTAACATGTACTTGTGATGAAACCATGCAATTTTTCATGTAAATATGTCATATCCTAGTACTCAATATGACAAGAATGCATTACGTGAACGACTTAAAATAATTAGAACATTCAAATATATAAATATGAACATAACATATCAAGGCTTAATCATGGCATTTATTATTTTTCAAAGAAAGCTCCAATCATGTCATTTCAACCAAAAACTCCAGAAAATATTATTTGGGCATAGCATGGACATACAAGGTATAAACGAATCATGGTGTGTAACAAGATATCATTTCATTAACCAAAACAAGTAACCAAATACAGAGTTTACATGAAAACATAAATACATTATCCAAGAGTAAGTTAGAGGTGAACTTTCAAAGCTCCAAAAAATATTTTTCCAATGTTCAAGCAAGCTGAGAGTGTATAATGTAACTATTAGATTTTGGAAAACAAAACACCAATACCAAACATGTGTGTCATGTATTAGGGTTTAGGCTTCCTAGCTCGAATTGGACATGAACCTTTTTTTGTGATAAACGCATGGCTTGAGAAACTTCTAGGGCCGAGTAACATATGTTCTTTCAATCCTTGTGTGAAGCTCTTGTGACCAAGTGAGTGTGTATGACAAGTGCAATTTCATTCAACAAACCATAATGGCCGAAAGTGCATGCAGGGCTGACTCAATAGATTTTGAGGCTTAAGGGGATAAGTTAAAAATGGGCATTTTTCTAGTATCAAATTAACTAGTTTATATCTAAATATATTTTCATTTAAAAATTCTTCTTCTTCTCTTTCTGGAATTCAATCGATTTTTCTATTATTCTCTTGTTTTTCTTTTTTTAAGGTTCTCATATCCAAACACTACATAATATTAACTCCTGAACTGAATTCATACAAAAAGAGCAGTTCCCCTAAGAGATAACATGCTTCTTCAATAGCTTATTCTTTGTAGGCAAGACATCCTTACAAGTACGCCATGCAAAAACTCTAATCTTATTAAGAACCGGCATTCTCCATAAAGTCTTCCACATTTTATGCTGAGTACTGCTATTTGATCCTTCAGCTGTGGCACTGGACTTGAGTTGCATTATTAGTCGATAACAACTTTTAACTATAAATTGTCCACTCCTTTCCCAATCCCATATCCATTTATCAGCAATAATACTAGGATGGATCACCACTTTCAGAATATTAGTCACTACATTTGGATTGAAGAGAGATCTGATTTTGTCTAAATCCCACCATCGTGTAGAGTTATCAATAATAGAGGCTACTAAATCATCCCTATGCAAATCTGAGTAACCAACCTCCTGCCCTAATGATTTCTACCTGGAATCCACTTTTTAGTCCACATATGAGTAGTTTTACCATCCCCTATCCTCTATCGACACCCTTCTCTCAACCATTTCTTAGCCTCCCATATCCTCCTCCAAGTATAAGATGGAAAATTGCCCAAATGAGCATAAAAAAAATCTGAGTTAGAGAAATACCTTGCTTTTAACAGTTTATGCAGCAAGGAATCTTTGTCTTGTACCAATCTCCAACCTTGCTTCGCAAGGAGAGCAAGGTTGAAAAATATTAAATCCTTAAATCCTTAAATCCTTAAAGCCCATGCCCCCTTTGACTTACTCTCTCTCACACATACTTCTCCAACTCACCCAATGGATCCTTTTTTATTCACTTTTCTGACCCCACCAAAACTTTGACATTAACCCCTCCAATTTAGAACATAAACTATTAGGCAAAAGAAAGCAACTCATAGAATATGTCGAAATTGATAAAGCTACATCTTTCAAAAGCACCTCCTTCCCTCCTTGTGATAATAGCTTCTCCTTCCAACTTTGAAGTTTTTGCCAAACCTTTTGCTTAATGGATTGAAAAGCTCTCATTTTTTATCTACCCACAATTGGTGGTAATCCAAAGTATTTTTCATATTGCTGCACCTCACTATTACTCCACAAAAGTTGGATTTCATCTCTCATCTCCCTACCCACATTCCCACTAAACACCATTGTTGTTTTAACTTTATTAATTTTCTGACCCAAACACTCTCATACAAATTCAAAACAGATTACAACCTCCTATTCTCCTCCATTTCTGCTTTGCAAAAAATAACACTATTGTTGGCAAAAAGTAAATGATTAATGTTTGGAGCCCCTCTACAAATCTTAATACCATAAATGTCCTTTCTTAATCCAGCATCTTTCAACAAAACAATAAGACCTTTTGTTCAAAGAAGAAAAAGATAAGGGGTCCCCTTGTCTTAAACCCCTCAAGGGTACAGTAGGCCCTTAGGCTCTCCATTAACCAATAAAGAAAAAGTAACAGATTTAACACAAAACATAATCAACTCAATAAAACTTTGTCGAAATCCCATTACCTCCTCTGTCATAGTTGAAAGAAAACCTCATTCAACCTGATTGTAAGCTTTTACTCATATCCAACTTAATGGACATATAACCTTTCTTGCCTTTTTTCTTATGCTTCAAAAAATGAATCAATTTATAACTAATAAGAACAATATCAGTGATTAATTGATCCGAAACAAAAGCACTTTGACTCTCACTAATAATAGAAGGCAGCACTATTTTCACCGTATTAGAAATCACCTTAGCTATCAACTTATAGGTCACATTACACAAACTAATTGGCCTATAATCAACAACAGTTGATGGGGATTCCTTTTTAGGAATAAGAGTTATATGGGTGTGATTAAGAGATGAAGGAAACTCACTAGAATTGAGTGCCTTTAACATAGCTCCTTTGACGGTACTACCCACCACATGCCAATACTTTTGGAAAAATATAGGGGACATTCCATCCGGACCAGGAGCTTTAGAGGGATGCATTTGAGACAAGGTTGCAAATACTTCTGATTCTGTGTAAACTTGATTGAGAGCATCATTCATTGAACCAATAAATTTTCCAGCAAGTGAGTGAAGAAATTATGTAGACCTTCTAGGATTCAAGCTTGTAAAAATCTCCTCAAAATAATTAAGGATAACCTTATTCCTTTGCTCACCAAACTGCCATTACCCCTGATCATATTTAACTTTAATCAAATTGTTTTTCCTTCATCTCTGAGAGGCCTTCATGAGAAAGTATCTCAAATTTTGGTCACCTTCTTTTAGCCACAATGCCTTAGATCTCTGTCGCCACATAACCTCATCTCTTTCCAACCACTTTTGCACCTCCTCTCGGGCCTTATTTTGATCATCTACCAATTCTCCCACTAGATCAATTTCAACAACCCTCTTCAACTCAACCTTTGCTTTATGTAACTACTTTTGAACATTGCCAAACGTATGCTTATTCCAACTGTTCAATTGAGTGCCATAATCTTTAATTAAGCCCATAACAACTTGCATATCATCACATGCCCGATTCCTACTTTAAATAGATTTTATAATATATTCACAGGCCTGTTCCCCAACCCATATGTCTTCAAATTTAAACTGCCTTGAGGTCTAACACACTCCCCCTCCCCCTCAACATGCACCCAAAGAGGCACCTGGTCAGAGTATGCCACCAAACCTGCTTCTCCATTGAGAGTTAACCAAAACTCTATCGAGTCTTTCACTTATATAGTGAGAACCCCCTCCTATTACACCAAGTGAACTTATTACCCCAATACCCCAAATCTTGTAAAGAACAATCATCAATTACATCCCTGAAAGCATCAATCTACCATGCTGGCCTTTCCCTACCTCCCTACTTTTCATGGGAATGTAAAATTTCATTAAAATTCCCTAACACCACCCAAGCATCCCCATTTTGTCTACATAGTGTTCTTAACAAGTTCCAAGTTAGAAATCTTTGGTTTGTTTCTGACTGACCATAGATTCCAGTTAAAAATCAACTTTCCAACACAGAACCCTCATCCACAACAGCATCAATATGATATTGAGAGTAGTTAACAATAGACAAGTTAACATCCTTCCCCACAATAGTGCAATACCCCTTTTTTCTCTCACACGAATCAATAGCCAAACAATTACAAAACCCTAGCTTAAACTTACATACATCAAATTGACAAGATTTAAGTCTGGTTTCTTGCAAAAGTAGGACATATGGAGCTTCCCTCTTCACCAAGTCATAGAGGGTCTGAATGCCTTGTGGGTTCCCAAGCCCACAGTCATTCTAGCTTAATAGTTTTATGGATTCTAGTGGGGCTGCTCAACAGCCACCGCCGATCCATCTTGTTGAATAGGAACATCAATAAGCACACGTTTGGCCTCTGTAGTGAGCCTCACCCTTTCACTAGAGACATCCTTGTACAGTTGCCCCTTTCTCTGTCGGGAAGACAAAGGCCGTTGAGGGATTCCAGAAATATCACCCTTATTTCCACTAAACGACTGTCATTTCCACTTCTTACTAGATAGAACATGAGCCTCACTTTCACTTTGACCCAGCCCATTACTCGCAGGTTCAATCACAGGGCTGTCAAAGAGAATATGGCCACCCACCCTAGTATCTTGTCTTGGCCCATCAGAAACACAAAGCCCATAAATGGTCTTTTCTGGAAACGATTGTGTTTTGACCTTCTCTATTCCTGCCAAGAAGCCATCTTCTCCCCCATGTTTGTTAACTACTTGAACAAGCCCTAAAACATCGGTCCCTACAACAAACTGCTATTGAATATCCGCCATTCTCCTTTCCTCAAAATTCTCCAAATTTCCCGCATCCATCAACTCCACTTCTTTCGAATCCACCGAACTATCAAGAATTCTAACTGGTTCTACTAGAGCAGTTGAACCCATTGGATGATCACCATTGACCACCGTCGTTCGTGTCGTTGAACTGAGATTTACCATTGTAGCAAGTGGCACTGGTTTCTGAGTTTCCTTACGCTCCCATAGTTTCCCATCCATGAATCCATCCCTGTAAGTAGCTGCTCATAGCCAAGGGACATAAGGGAACACTACTTCAGTCTCCGATTGAGCATTAGACTGTCGTAAGCCACAATCTTTATCCCCATGACCCAAACATCCACACAGATAGCAAAAATTAGGTAGTCTCTCCTAAAAGAATGTAACCCAATAAACCTTTTCATCGCCCATGGAAAATTTGGTTCCCATAATAGTGGTTTTGTGATATCCAAAGTAACCCGTACTCTCAGAAACTCCCACAGGGCCATCTCCCCTTTCTCCAAATCCACCTCCTCCACCTTTCCAATCTTCCTACCAATCCAATCACCCACATAATCATTCCTAGCACGCGTGGCTATTTTATTACCACAAAAATGTTAGAAACTTCATTGTATATACAAATATGAGCAAGATGGATGCCAGATCAGAGTTAGAGACTAGAGACAGATTGGAGATTGGAGTAAAAGAGAGATGAAATAAAATTTGTTGATTTCAATCTTCAAGTATAAAATAGAGTGTTTGAGATGTAATTCTGTTGGAAATTATTTTTGGACTTTGTTAGTGGTAGATTGGAATCATTGGATTTATGTTCATTATTGTGGCTTATGACTTTCCTAAGTGAAGTTGCAGAGTCTGATCTGTCAGTAAATAAAAATTTACATTTTTTTGTAATTGTTAATGTCTCTTAAGCTAATTTTTACCTTGGAGTTGAGAACTTGAGATAATTATTTCTTTTTTTTTTCAATGATAATGTCTCTTTGTTTATTTTAAGGTGAGTCTAGATAATTCAATTTTTTTAGAATTATTTTAGAATCTTATTTTTAATATTAGTCTAGATAATTTAAGTTTTTTTAGAATTGTTTTAGTAATTATTTTTTTAATATTGCTTGGGTCTTCTTCCACTGTGGCTCCTTAGGCAGCTGCCTAACTTACATAGTGGAACAGCAGGCCATGAGTGGATGGTACTCAAGATTGGGCTTCTTCAAAAGGTGACTAAGTAAAACCCTACATGAAATCCTAGTGATGGCCGAATATGTCTTATCTCTACAAAGGTTCCTTCTTTTTCATTTTCCCATCAAGGATTCAAAGAAAAATCTAGACAAACCATACTTGGGGGATTTTTGGAAAAAGTTTCTATCTTCCTTCATCCCATCTCATCTCATTTCAACTCTACTCATCCTATCTCATCTCCTTTCTAAACATCATTCAAATACAAACACTTTCAAACTAATCATTACAACGTTTCCAAACTTTCAAATAAAAAAAAAATCAACTTTTTCAAATCCCAAATATATTATAATATTATTTTAACTTTATAATATTTTTTATTTAACTTTTTTTATTTTCTTTTCCAAAACCCAATAAATGCTTAACTCAACCTATCTCACTACTATTTACAAACTATCTTATTACTATTCACAAAAGTTTGATCTCATCTCATTAATTCCCTAAGCATCCCTTAATTGGGTTTAAGCATGACTTCTCTCTCATGGTCGAACCAATCACTCCATGACACTCACAACAAGGCCACAACACAACTCTTAACTCTCTTAAACCGAAATCTCCAACAAACTCCCTTCCTAGTGCGTGTGTGTGTATGAGAAGGGAATGAGGATGTGGCTTATGTGGCCAAAAATCTCACGGCCCAAGGCTTCCTCTAGGGCTTGGATGCCTACTCTACTAAAGTAATAAGGGTAAAAATTAGCCATACCTTACCAGATTCTAATTCTAAGGTCTTTGGGTTTTCACTCACTTAGGCCCAAGTAAAACTAAGTCTTAACCTCAAGAATCTAGCTTGGACTGGGATGCTACAGTGCAATCTCTTATAGCCTCACATACTTTCAATACAATATGGATAGTACAATGGAGGATGAGGACCCTCTTATCTAGAGGAATAAGAAGATGTCTTTGTTGTCCCTAAGATGAGGGTAGTTGAAGCCTTCGGAGAAGCACCCTAGAAGTTGTCAAAGAGTCCTCTTTCATTGAGGCCTTGGGGTGATTGGCCTCTTACGTACCAACTTTATGTCACTTTCATCTTTACGTGTCTGACATAACTTTATGGGTCTTATCACTTCTTTCAATTTTGTCTTGTCTTATCTTCCTTATCTTTCCTTCCGTTTTTTATGATTGTCTACTTTGGGCCTAATTTATTTGATGTCAATAGAGAGCAAGCAAAATAATATTTTTTAATCAATTAGGGGATGATTGGAAATATATCTCATCACATCCCATCCCATCTCATCTTATCTCATCCCATCTCATTTCCTTCTCAAATATCATTCAAATAAAAACACTTTCAAACTAATCATTACAACTTTTCCAAATTTAAAAAAAAAAAAAAATTTCAAAACAAAAATAATATTAAAAAATCATATTCAAACAATATTTCAACTTTATAATATTTTTTATTCAACTTTTTCTCTCTCATTTTTCAAAACCCAATAAATGCTTAACTCAAACTATCTTATTACTACTATTCATAAACCATCTTATTAATATTTACAAAATTCTCATATCATCTGATCATTCTCCAAACATTCTCTTAAGAAATAAATAATAGCTCTTAGCCTACACGTGTAATTCCTCATCACATCGCATGATATAGCGTGCGTTACCGTCTAGCTAGTTTTCATGTATATATAATGGAAGTAATGCTATCACCACACCACCATCTTACTTTCATCCCACTATATAAGATGTGTCATATTTATCACTCTTGGATGATAAAAAATCATCTAATAAATGATCATGCAATGATGATAAATGTATCACATCATATATAGTAGGATGAAAGTGAAATGATGGTGTGGTGTATAGAATTTTCTATATATTAGTGTTTTCACCATGTCATAATTCTCGACACAAACATATCCAAAAACAAAAGGAAAGAAATATACCATGAAGTTAATTTGTTACTCCTCAAGGCTACATATATTATTTAAGAATTCATGTTCGTGATATATAGTCTTTTAGTTTTTATCTCGATTTTAAGATTTAGAGTGTGAGGGCTGATAAAAATATAATGTGAATCTCATTGCATTTATAGTTATATGTATAAATTTTTAGAACAACATTAAATGCTGAATAAGTACGTAGGTAGGATCTATTAATCTATTTTGAAAAATTCTACTCATCATCCTTACCCCATGCAGACACCACACATAATTTTTAATTTTTTTAATTTTTTTTTCTCTTACCAATAAAATGTTTGGTGTATGAATTATGAGTAGAAGAATTCAACTAGTTTAGGAAGAATAAAATCAAAAATAAAATAAACATAAATAAACATAAGTGTTGTGTGTAGGAATGGTGAGTAGCAATTTATATGCACATCCCTTTAATTCCCACGTTAAGCTCTATGCACCAACTTTAAGGGATCTAAATTCTATAATAAATGAGTGGATGGTGATTGAGAGGATGATAAATAGCATGCATGAATTTGTCTAAATGTTAACCCTAACATATTTTTGGTTTATCTTATCCACTTTTGCGTAATACACCATGAGAATTAATTCCGTCTAAAAAATTTTCGTGCTCGATTAGGTATCGACTTTGAATTTTTGCTATTATATGTGTTGATATCGTGTTTTACAGCCTGGGCAACTCCACGCTGCTAAGCTCGATGATTGAGCTAAATTATTGCATATTTTATACATTTAGAACCAATATATTTTATTTATTTCATTATATTATTATTGGTTTTAGATGAAAAAATGTTAAGATGAATAAATCCGAGTTGTGATTTAAATTGGTTAATATCATAATTTATGCTTAATTTTATAACTTGTGATTTAATTAGACAATATTCATTCACATGCACAACATATTTTTTATATTCTATTATTCTTATTTTATTTTATTTCTAATTTCAAATTCAAAGAACTTTCAAGTGGGCAAGATGTTGGAATAACTTAAGAACTTTCAACGAGCGTAGGACTCTTCAAATAAGGATAATGATGGAGTTTGAGAGTAATCTGGAATAGAGTCCAAAATGCGTTTGGAGACAGAATGGACACACTTTAGTATTTTAATCATAACTTTCCGCTCAAATATCAAATTATACGATTCTTAATGCATTGGAAAGCTATCTTAAAGGGCTACAATGTTGTCTTTAATAAGGATTTCCAAATTCGAACTCCTGAATCAATTACGTGATTGCCAAGTTGAGTCCTAAAATTTAAGCGATTTTGTATGCGGGAATATAAAGACATTAGGGTTTCTTTCCTACCCTATTTAAGTATATCATTAGCACGAAATTAGAGACTTTTTGCAGAGTAGCGCCTCACATTTGAAGAACTCTTCTAGGGTCCAATTGCCGCACCAGCAGTCTCCTCCATTGCCTACCACCTCCACCTCCATTTATTTGGCTTGCTCTTTTCATTCCATACTTTTTATTTAATTTTAGTTTAACGTTTATGGAATATTTTTGAGATATTTGGTTTAGACTTTTGGGCATTTTATTTGCTATTTATTTACTTCGTGTTATTTATTTTTCTCGTTTCTTTAAACTTTCATTTAACAGTGATTACAATTGCTATCGATTAATTTTGAGAATTTGTGATTTGAATACAATGATGAACCCTAGAATCTTGATTTTGGGGCTTTTCAATTTTTAGTTCGTATTTTGTCAATTACTTTCTAATCTAGTTTAATTTTTAGATTAGTTTTATTAATCTCTCAGTTCCATTACATAATTAGATCGATTAAAGCTTAATTAGGACGTAAGTAATTTCTGTTTTATTATTTAATTTTCAGATTAATTAAGATTGTTTAGTTTAGTTGATTTTCTTTATTGTTAATTTCAATTTGTTAGTTTTTTTTTTACATTTCATTTCGACACTCAAAAATCTAAAAATATGAATCTAGTCCATGACTAGTGCCCTTTTCATTCTTGTTACACTTTTCCATTCATTACACATACCATCATTTTAAACGAGTTTGATTTTAAGTAACTTCCCATAAGGAGACGATCTAGGAATTTATTCCTAATTATTACATGACATCCTCCTACACTTGGGATAGCCTTTGTACTGCTCATTTTTTAGCGAGTCAAGTTTTTGTCGCCGTTGCCACATAATAGTTGCTTGACGTAAATTTTGATTTATTATTTTTTATTTTTTTATCTCAAATTTTTCTTTCACTATCTTATCTCTGATTACACATTTCACTTGTCACCTACTACTCAATCACTTGAACCTTACTTATGCTATTTGGATTAATGTTTCATGTTATGGATGAGGGACAATTCAAATAGGTTGGTTAGAGTTACATCGAGCACTAAGAGTAGTATACACAGTCCAGAGATAGATAGCTCTTCTGTTTTTTCTACAATCGAGGACATTGAAATTGAACAAACCATGGCTGTACCTGCACCACGCACTCTTAGGGATTATTTGCAGCCCACTCGCACCACTACACCATCATGCATTATTTTACCTAATGATGCAGCTAATTTTTCTATTAAGCATGACATGATGTCAGTGATACCTAAATTCAATGGGATGGATTCTGAGAGTCCTTATCAGCACTTGACAAATTTTGAGTTGGTCTGTACTACTTTTATCAATAGAGCCACTACTGATGAATTTATTTGACTTTGTTTATTTCCTTTCTCTTTAAAGGGTAAAGCGAAGATTTAGTTTAATTCTTTGAGGCCTAATTCTATCTCTAGTTGGTCTGATATGTAGCGTGAGTTCTTACAAAACAAATTTCCTTTTCAAAGAACTTAGTATTTACAAGAGCAGTTTAGTCAGTTCAATCAGAAATCTGACAAGACTTTCCAGGCCAGTTGGGAAAGGTTTAAGGATTTGGTGAACATCTGTCCATATCACGGTTTTGAATCCTGGAGGTTGGTGAATTATTTTTACACTGGTCTCACTCCAAAATGCAAGCAGTTTGTTCAGACTATGTGCAATGGAGAATTCTTTAGCAAGGAAACTGATGAAGCATTTCTATTTTTTGACTATCTTGCTGAGAGGGCACAACAATGGAACACTCGCACTTATCGAGTTTCATTGACAACACAACCACTGAGGGCTATTGTTGGTGGAGGCAGATATGAACTTAAGGAGGACACTGACGTTCAAGCCCAAATAGCCGCATTGACTAGAAGATTAGAGGTCAGGGAGATGGAAAATGTGAAGGCCGTGAAAACAGTAGATGCATGCTCTATATGCGCTGATTCGAACCACAAGACCCAAGATTGCCCGATTATGCTAGTATTTCAAGAGAGTGGCTTTGAGCAGATGCAATCAGCGAACTGGGTAAATAGAGCATAGAATTAGCCTTTTTTCAATACATATAATCCGGGGTAGAGGAATCACACAAATTTCTCATGGAGGAATGATCAGCCTAATCGATCTCCGCCACCTTCTCAGCAACCATTTCATCAGGCTGCTCTTCAGCACTAGTATCAGCCATATCAGAGTTCTCAGAGCTATCCTTTTGTAGCACCTCTAGGATTTCAGCCTCATGTAGCTGCACAGAGTTCTCAGCCTCAATCATCTGTGAAGAAGTCTCTAGATGACAGTATGGCATAGATGACCAATACACTTTAACAATTCATGCATATTTAGGCCACCACAAACAATCAGAACACTTAGGCCATAAATGACTTGTGGGGCACAATTAATAAGATGAGCATGACATTGAGCACTCTAGAGAAAGGAAAATTCCCAGCACAACCTCAACCTAATCCTCAAGTATATCGACAACAACAACAGCAAGTGCATAATGTCTCAGGGGAGATTTTTGAGACAACGAAGACCGTTCTTACTTTGAGAAGTGGAAAAGAAGTTTCCCAACCAAAGATGACTATGGACATACAGGTAGTTACTCCTACACTTGAAGATGCAATAGAGACTAATGAATCTGAAAAAGAACCAGAGGTAGTGAGACTAGAGCTGAAGAAGCCTGTGAGTGCAGATGCTGAAACTAGTAAGGAGTATCAACCTGTGGTTCCCTATCCTCAGAGATTGGCAGTTGGCCAAAAGAACAAATACCACACTGAGATTTAGGAGATTTTCAAGCAAGTAAATATTAATATTTCACACTTAGATGCCATACAATAAGTGTCTTTATATGCAAAATTTTTGAAGGACTTGTGCACAGTGAAGAAGAAGCTAAATGTAAAGAAGAAAGCTTTCCTAACGGAGCAAGTCAGTGCATTGATATTGAATGAGACTCCTCAGAAGTTCGGAGATCCCGGCTCTCCCAACATTTACATTATGATCGGTGAGTCACGCATTGGGAGAGTTATACTTGATTTGGGGAGTAGTGTGAACTTGCTACCGTTCTCAATGTATGAGCAGTTGGGATTAGGTGAGCTAAAAAAGACCTCCATCAAGCTACAGTTAGCTGACAGATTAGTCAAGGTGCCG
This sequence comes from Juglans regia, assembly GCF_001411555.2. Classification (NCBI taxonomy): domain Eukaryota; kingdom Viridiplantae; phylum Streptophyta; class Magnoliopsida; order Fagales; family Juglandaceae; genus Juglans; species Juglans regia. The sequence continues at coordinate 13,148,365 of NC_049915.1, read as the reverse complement.
AGAGGTATTGTTGAGAATGTGCTAGTTCAGGTGGACAAATTTTACTACCCAGTGAATTTTGTAGTTCTTGATATGCAGCAGCCAGCCACTACTATTTACTAGGCGCCTGTCATCCTTGGACGCCCATTCCTTGCTACCTCCAATACACTGATAAATTGTCGAAGTGGAGTGCTAAAACACACATTCGGGAATATGACATTGGAAATGAATGTGTTCAATACTTGCAAGATGCTTGGTGATTGCAACGAGTTAGAGATGCATGTTGTTGAAGTGATTTGAGAGCTTGAAGAAATAAAGAGAGAGGCCTACGATAATTCCCGCTTGGCGAAGGAGCAAATGAAGGCCTTGCATGACAAGAAAATCCATGACAAACATCTTGTCCGTGGTCAGAAAGTGCTCATCTACAATTCAAGACTGCATCTTTTCCCAAGAAGCCGAAATCTCGATGGAAGGGGCCGTAAATTGTAAAGAAGGTTCATCCTCACGGGGCGGTAGACATTGTCAATCCGAAGAATGGAAATAGCTTCACTGTCAATGGATAACGTCTAAAGCCGTTTCTGAAGGTCTTTGATTCACACGAAGAGATCTTGCTTGTGCAAAACTTCAAGAAAGTGTTTTGATCTTTTCACCCTTTACAGTTTTCTTTACTTGCATTTATTATTATTATTATTATTATTATTTGTTATTTTTCTTTGATTTTATATTTCATATTGAGTTTTTGTTTATTTTGCTTGCTTATTTCTGTGCACTTTGTTTTCTTTCGTTTGATTCATTGAGGACTATGTCTCTCACTGGTTGGGAGGTTGCGTGTGTGCACAGATATATATATATATATATATATATATAAAGATTTAATATGATGTGCATTGATACAAATATAATTGAGACACACTCCATTTCTGGTATTTTGTGAAATCTGAGCATCTTGGTGGAGTAGTTGAGCGAAATCATTTTATGAAGGTTTATTTTCAAGTTTAAGCATAGAGCACAACTCAGATTTATTCATCTTAACCATTTTTTCATCTAAAACCAATAATAATATAATGAAATAAATAAAATATATTGGTTCTAAATGTATAAAATATATAATAATTCAGCTCAATCACACTCCCCAACTAGCTTTTTGCTAATCCTTGAGCAAAATAGTAAAAATTAATTAAGATAAATATTATATAAAGATCGAAATCCAAATAGAAACAATCAAACACAATTATGAATTCTCACAAAAGTGACACGTTACTACTCAACCCCCAAGGGCTATATCCACAAAGACTATCTTAACAATCTTTCACATAGAATTGAGACAAATGTATCAGAACTCAAATGTGTGTGTGGAGCTAAACTGGTTGTGTGTTCCTCATTACTAGCCATGATTTGTCATAGGATTTTTCAACCTTAAGATTAATCATTGCTGATTCTAACTACCTCAAAGCCTAAGGGACTAGCAGTTTTCACGCCAGCTCTGTTTTTAAAAATTGAACACTCAACCCCTAAAGTCTTGGGTAACTGTTTCTAGCATTTTACTTAGGAAACCTCACTAAGCCGCCTTTATCTATTTTTTTCTATTCTTTTCAAATCTCTTTTTGCTTTCTTTCTTTCTTTTCCTTTTCTTTCTTTTCTTTTTTTTTTCCTTTTTGAAACATTGCTCGGTAGTCCTGCAGTTTACTTCTCCTGTGTTAAATCAATGAACAGTAAATAAGGAACGCTACAAGCGTAAGTATGTGCAAAATGTCTTTCAAAATTTGCCCTTCGTTCTACAAACATCTTATCAAGTCTCATCTCAATAAATATAGCATCCCGATGTTTCAAGCTACACATCAACAAAAATGATGCAGATTTAAATTGGTTAATAGCATGATTTATGCTTAATTTTATAACTTGTGATTTAATTGAACAATATTCATTCACATGCACAACATATTTTTGATATTATATTATTCTTATTTTATTTTATTTCTAATTTCTATTATTTTATTTCTAATTTCAAATTCAAAGGACTTTCAAGTGGGCAAGACGTTAGAATAACCTAAGAACTTTCAACGAGTGTATGACTCTTCAAATAAGGATAATGATGGAGTTTGAGAGTAATTCGGATCAGATTCCAAAATGCGTTAGGAGACAGAATGGACACACTTTAGTATTTTAATCTTAACTTTCCGCTCAAATATCGGATTATACGATTCTTGATGTGTTGGAAAGCTATCTTAAAGGGTTACAAAGTTGTCTCTAATAAGGATTTCCAAAATTCGAACTCCTGAAATGCATACGTGACTGCCAAGTTGAGTCCTAAAATTTAAGCGATTTTGTGTGCGGGAATATGAAGACATTAGGGTTTCTTTTCTACCTTATTTAAGCATATCATTAGCACGAAATTGGAGACTTTTTGCAGAGCAGCGCCACACATTTGAAGAACTCTTCCAAAGTCCAATTGCCGCTCCAGCAGTCTCTTCCATTGCCTACCACTTCCATCTCTATTTATTTGGCTTGCCCTTTTCATTCTCTACTTTTTATTTAATTTTAGTTTAAAGTTTATGGAATATTTTTGAGATATTTGGCTTAGACTTTTGGACATTTTATTTGCTGTTTATTTATTTTGTATTATTTATTTTTATCGCTTCTTTAAGCTTTCATTTAACAATGATTACAATTGGCTATGGATTAATTTTGAGAATTTATGATTTGAATATAAGGATGAATCCTAGAATTTTGATTTTGGGGCTTTTTAATTTTTAGTTCGTATTTTGTCAATTACTTTCTGATCTTGTTTAATTTTTAGATTAGTTTTATTAATCTCTCAGTTTCATTGCATATTAAATCGATTAAAACTTAATTATAACTTAAATAATTTCTGTTTTATAATTTAATCTTCAGATTAATTAAGATTGTTTAGTTTAGTTGATTTTCTTTATTGTTAATTTCAATTTGTTAGTTTTTTTTTTTACATTTCATTTCGACACTCAAAAATCTAAAAATATGAATCTAGTCTATGACTAGTGTTATTTTCATTCTTATTGCACTCTTCTATTCATTGTACATACCATCATTTTAAACGAATTTGATTTTAAGTAACTTTTTTTAAAAAGACGATCTAAGAATTTATTTTTAATTATTACGCAACATTCTCCTGTACTTGAAATATCCGTTTTGAGTCACTCGGTCCGGATGTTGTTAAAAATCTCAAAACGTATCCCTGTCTATCTTCCTCACGTACTGCTCATCCTAAGTTGATCTAAATAGAAAAAGGAAAAGTGTGTTCAAAATTTTCAAATCCTACATCCAGACATAGTACGTTTGTCCAGTGGTGCATGGAGATGTTTTCTCAATGAATACACACTTTTTTCAAGCAGATCAATGAAGGATACTGCTTTGAAAGAAGAAAGAGGATCAAACAAAGAAATTTAGAGCAGACCCACGACTTGTCATCATAGATGCATTCAATTCAAGGGATCATAACAACTTTGTGGGCCCCCAACACAGGCCCATGACAGCTATTCCTCATTATATATGTAACCTGCAGCAATATCTGGGATGCAGTGATTCCTTTTCATGTTTGTTGATTAGCACGAAAAAAATTAGGTTTACTAGAGAAGATTAACATGGAAAAATATGTGAAGAAAAAAAATAATAAAAAAAAAAAAGGCTCTGGCCCTAGTTGAATTATTTTCAATACTGGAGAGTAAGATGATATTTAGATATTGAGTTAAGTTGAGTTGAATTTTTTATGAATAGTAATAAATTGAAATAATGAAATGAGTTATATAGAATTCATCTAAGATGAATTTAAATATATTTAAATGTTAAGATAAATTAAAATGTATTTATAAGAAATTAAAAAAAATTACGGATTATGCGTATAAAGATATATTGAGTTAAAAAAAATTATAGATCTCAGGTATAAAGAGATTAAAAATTGAGATATATTTAATAAGTTGAGAATTGAATATATATATATTAAAAAAAATCTAAATATAAATCAAACAATTCGGTCAAAGAACCAAACTCAACCTAAATTTCTTTAATGGTTTATGCAGTTTAAGCTAGTTGGTAGAATAAAGTTTGCCTTATGCTTATGTTTTTTTAAATGGTGTTGGGGTACAGATTTCAAAAAGTTTCTCTTTCTGTGTGCCACAAAAATACTTTATATTATTTATTTTCTGCTTCCTCTCAACATGAGGAAGAACAAGATCTTTTATTCAATGATGTATTTTTGGAACAAAAAGCTCAAATAATGCTTTTTCTCAAGGGAAAAAGAAGAGCTATCTCAATAATGCTCTACTTTTTTCTGTCTTCTCAATAATCTTGCTAGCTTTGTCTAAAATCCACCAAAGACTCATACCATCAGCAGTGAAACCTGCATAAACAGGCAAATTAACAGTACCACCTGATCATCATGTCGACCCAGCCAGCCTGCAGGCCATGCTGAAGAACTAATTAAATAATCTAATCATTCTTACAACCACAGAATCTAGTTCTTACATCGAGAAATCTCTCTTTTTCTGATTGATTATTCATGTCTACCAAATTTGAACTTGCTTGGAAACATTTCATTACCTTTCATGCAATATATGGTGAAAAGGGACTAATAAAAAGACACTTTCTGCAGACAATTTGCTTGCTAGCTAGCTAGTTATTGACATCATGATCGAGGATGCTGGCCTGTTCAATGTTGTTTAATATCTCATGTTTTTATTGAAATTAAACAAACAGAATATCAAAGCTGGCAGACATTAATCACATGATGCAGAAGCTTCGAGTTAGGTGGAAAAATCGTTTCCTAATTCTGAACTGCAATATTGAAATTGTGGTGTATGTTACTGACTCTAGCTTACAAGATCTGTAGCATCAAAGCTATATATTCAAATAATACTCACCAAACCAGTCAGAGCCAACCACATGAGGAGATCATCCAAAGTACTCAAAAACAAGGGGCTACTACAAATTACAATGTGGGTTGGGGTGTCTTGTTTTCCAATATCTTACAATTATTGAGCATTTTGTGGATGAATATATTACACTATTATTATATACACGAAGAGATTTTATAAAAATAAATTTAAGAATTGATGTAAATTTATATAATTCGTTAGATCTATTTTATAATTAAAATAATTTTAAAATAAGACGTATTACATCAAGTTATGCCAATTTATAAATTTATTTTTACGTAAATCTTTAATAATTGGTGATTTAATATAGAGTCTTGCTAAGCTGCCGCCGCAACGCAGCCTAGCACAAAAGTGACTTTTTATTTATATATTCTTAATATATTTAAATATTTTTAAAAAATAAAAAAAATATATTAATATATTAAAAGTTATTTTTTTAATTATTAAATGAAAACAAATTTAAAAACAAAATAAAATATATGAGTATTCAAAGAAATAAACTCAAATCACGTGGTAACATTTTCCTTTAATAGAATATAAATAATTATTATATATAAACTAGCTTTTAAGCAGTCGATGAGTACTACTTATAATGCATGATGCATGCATGTTAATTAATTCGATCCTGAGAACGTACGACTACTTCATGCATGACAGCCAGAATTGATTGATAGCTGTTATGTATATTGAGCCGTCCAGCTTTGGAAGAAATTAAATTACAATAAAGGTAAAGCAGATATGCAAGCCATTATAGCTAAGCTAAAGTGCCACCAAGTTCAAGATCTCATCTATCAAAACCGCAAGATAATTAATGATATCATTAACGTTGTTAACTTACAATTCTGAGATATTTTCTGGGATAATGATGACTTTATATCTTCTTTATTATTCATTTTTTTTCTATTTATTTTTTAAATTTGACAAAAAAATTTCAAAACATGACTTTTTTAAAGTATTTTCATTTACTTGGTCAAAATTAAAAGATGATTAAAATTTAAATAATTTGTTTTAAAAATACCTCACATTGGATTGAGCATCTCTAACATAATTTTTATTTCAACTACAGTACTTCATCAAATATAGCTAACTACAATTACTTCATCAAATATTAAAATATTAATTTCTCACTCTAAACAAAAAAATTAAATTAATTAGAATATAATTAACATTTAATATTTAGAGTATAATTATTATTAACATTTAATTGATAGAATTATAAAATGTGATAAAAATAAATTTAATTAATTAATTATTAAAATAATAATATTTTATTATTATATAGATAGTAAATAAATAATCCAATGTGAAGATTGGATTTAAATAGAATAAAAAAATATAAATTCATATGATATTAGTTAAAATTTAAAAATATATTTGATTAATTCAAAGAGAATCCTTTTACATAATCTAAAAAAAATTAAATTTAATCAATAATTATGTAATTTAATTAAAAATTAACTCAATTTTATTAAAATTAACTCAAAGAGCAAAACGAACAAAAGAAACATTACCCTTTTCTAACCTCATTCGAGAAAGAATTTTGAAAATAAGAAAGGTGAGGATCAAAAAGAAAAGAGAAAGTGGGACCCAAGTATCTTGAATTGGGCACCAATCTCCTGTTCCCATTAGAATAGAAAGTAGAAAAGCCATGGATCGATGAATGCGGCTGAGAATATATATCAAATTATCACTTCTGGACAGTGGCTTTTCTTGGTCTGCCCTTTTTGTGGCTGTCATCACGGTCACTTGCTACTTTTAGAATTTTTTGATGATGACCTTAGAGACCCTTTTTATTCTTCAAAACAAATCAAATTATAAAAATATTATTTATTTATAATTAATTATTTTTAATAAAAATATTATTTTTTTATTAAAATAAATCTATTTTTATCGTAAATAATTATTATCGTTATAAATAATTCATTACAAACATTTATTATATCTTAGTCTGCTATATATAATATACATTCACATGTCTCAACTGTAGCTAGCATCGCATTATCTGGATCTCATTAGGGTTTTGCTTCAGTAGTTGGAGGCCGAGAGAGTAACAAATAGTACTGCTAGCTCTATAAAAGCACAGTCGAAAAAGAAGAAAGAAAAGGGTGCCTAGCTAGCTTGCACAAAGTAGAGAGCTCGGCGCAGCCAAGGATGACTTGCCGGAACTGTAGAAATTAAGATTTGTGACGATCGATCGGTAGTCATGATTTCTATGTGTTTTGGCAAGTTGTCTTTGGCTACGCTGGGCTCTTTCCTTTCCGGCCCATCTGTGAAAAATCGAAGGCATTAACAATAGTTTCGTTGGTACCGAGCGGAGCTTTGGAAACAGACGTTAATGGCCGCGCGCACTTTTGTTGTGAGCGCGCAGCAGCATAATGGAAGAGGCAGAGGGTTTTCGGTGCAGCAATAGATGGGGTTTCCGACGTACGTACATTGCCGACCAACCCATATGGTTTTTTGGAACTCCCGCACGAAGAAAGAGAAAAATGTAAGTGTGCATGATGCATTGTCAAGCTGATCTTTTTGCGTATCATATCACATGCTTGTCTTATTATTTTTATTTTTATTTTTGGTCACCTCTTCAAGATCTCAAGGGCCAAAAGTACATTCAATTGTGTTAAAAGAAAATGATAATTTAATTAATAAGGAAGAAAGGACAAAACACACTTGTGCTACAAATGAATGCATGGTTGAAACTAGCAATGCTCGTGTAATTAGAAATTGTAACTTAAAGGGCTAAAATTTAATTTTTCCTATTGCTGTTATAAGATTTTTAGATCCTGTTTGGATGTTGAGTTGAGTTTTTTATGAATAATATTGAATTGAGATGGTAAAATAAGTTTTGTAAAATCTACTTAAGATGAATTTAAACGTATTTGGATGTTAAGATAAGTTTAAATGTATTTATGAGAAGTTGAAAAAAAATTATGGGCTCCGCGTATAAAGATGTGTTGAGTTGAAAAAAATTGAGTCTCATATGTAAAGTGGTTTTGACTTGAGATAAATTTAGTGATTTGAGAGTTGGATATTTAGATATTAGACTCAGTTTAAAATTAAACTGAAATGAATTGATTTCAATTGAGTTCAAGTTTCAAACCGGGCCTTCGAGTTTTGCGGAAGGCTCGATTTAAAGAGTAATTTCAATACATTATTATCTGGTCCTGCTTTAAATACATTATTAATTCCAGTTATCTGGTCCTTCTTTTATTTTACTTACACTTCAATCCAGTTATCTGGTCTCTGCTTCAACTCCAGTCATCTGGTAAAACTCTAAACCAAATTAGGACATGTCTTCCGGTTTAGGGTTTGAAGAATTTGGATCATGTACGTACTAATTTGGATCATGTCCTAAAATTGTAAATCTGTAAATCTTTTTACAGAATGATCTGCTTTTTACCTAATTTGGACATGACTCAATGCATGCAGATATTTTAAACACGTGAGTAATTTCAAGTAGTTATATGCATTTATTATCTGTTCTTTCTTTTGGGTATGATTTTCTATAACTTAAGAGTATTTTTTTGGTGTCAAATAACATGTTTTGGTCTTATGGAAGAGATTGTTATGATTATGTGACGCCCCCAGCCGGGGGGGCTACCAGCTCGTGATGATAACGACAATAACGGACTTTTGGCTCAACTATGGAAACAGTACGTAGAAAGTTTGATATGGCGAAAGGGACAGTGGCGATCACTACTACATGATTTCTAGCAAGAACAAACTCATGTGGAGACTAGGAAAATATGAAACTGAAAGGAGAGGCTAGCAATAGGCTAATTACTTGCCAGAAAAGGGAAGCAACGTCCCAGCTATATACACATACATACATATATATATATCACTACAAGAAAAATAGACTTTTATGGCTATTTAATTACGGTAAAAGGACTATTTGTGATCAAAATAAACTCATTTTAGATGTAAATAGTCATTTTGTTGAAATTAACTGATCACAAATAAACAGATTTTTTGTAGTGTTTATATATATATATGATCGAGCTTCAAGTTTTGAGTTTTGATATTTTGAACAATATGCATACTAGTGTAAGACTTACATGAATATAAATAAAAAGCTACGTATGCTCAGTCCTAGCTCAAATACAAGAAAATTGTTTAGTTGTGATCAGTTATTTTTTGTGAAAATATTATTTCTTGTTAAAATGAATCTATTTTCATCACAAATAATTTGTTATAAATACTCATTTTTCTTGTAGTACATGTACGTCCTAAATTTTTAAACTTTTTACCTAATTATCATTAGAATTAAACAAACATGTGTCCTTAATTCCACGAGACAATGCCGAAGAAGAAGACAAAACATTGTGAACATACAAGAACGTACCTAAAGAACAAATCTTCAAAACTGTCTATACATGATGAGTGCAAAATCTCATCTCAAATTATCATTTTTTGTTGCAAATAACTGTCTTAAATGTCTGTTTTTGTTGTAGTGGGGGAAATTCCACATGAATCATAATGTTTAGGGAATTTTGCAATCACCATTTTCTATCTATTGACGGAAGTACGTAGCGCACTAATGGCTGTAAAAAATGTGTTTACCGACTTGGAGCAGCTTTTTAGGAGGAAACTAGCTGCACTTATAAGGAGCAGATCAAAATGCTCCACGCCAGTCAAGGAGTAAGGAACCTTCATCGTTGTCACGTGAGAGCGGTTTAAAAAAGAATACAATAGGCTCATCTTCCAAAAGGTGCAATAGCAAAGAAAGGCCTAGAAATAGGGGTGGCATTATATATATACACGATATATACGACAATTGAATTTGACATGATTCGTGAATCCGACATGATCAAGATGTGAAATAAGCAGGTTTAGCTTTGATACAAAAAGACGATTAATAAATTGGTCAATTGTGGGTTAATCCGCAATCAACCCGTATAACACAAATAAATTATATTTTCAAATTCTATAAATATTTAGTTTTATATGCATTTTATTGTTGTTGAAATGTAATATTAATATTAGTATTTGACTACTTAATATCTCAAATATTAAACTATTTATTTGTTAATAATTTTATTTTATGAACATATTAGTTTGGATATTGATTATAACATTATTTTGTCATGAGTCCAGTTGTAATTGTGAATGAATTATATAGTTATTATTGTATCATATATAAAATTATATTAATTGAGAAGATTGATATCTGGGTCAACTCAACCTCTTTATATGAAATGGGTTAAATGGGTCGCGTCTAGTTTAATTCAATAAAAATTAATTATTAAACAGGTTATGCGGGTTATGTCATGTCACTCGTTATTTATATTGTTTGTGTTAGGGTTTTAGGGTCAAGCTCATTTAATTAAACGGGTTTTGTTCGAGTTGACCCTTATAGTCTAATACTCATGAATTGACATGATACGAAAACGACTTGTGAATACGAATTGCCACCCCTGCCTAGGAATTTATGGACCTAACATAGGGTACCATGAAGGTATAACAAACCACCTCCATGTTCATGAAGCTTTCGAGGTTTCCTACGTACTTCGAGCCTGATCGACGAGGAAATGAAAGTTAAGAAGTTTCATTACAAGTTGCACCTGTGTATAGGGAGGGATAAGGGAAAGGGTCACTTGTTTGCAAATAAAGGAGTTTCTAAAGTTGGTAGATGTGGAATATATTATTAAGGGAGAGCTCTACAAATATTGCATTGGTGTTGACTCATTAGAGGATGAGTAATGTTACTATGTCCCCTAATTTATACAACTCACTTTGCCCACTTAACATGACACCACCATGTGGTGCCACGTGGCTTATTAGAAAATAATTAAAAATAAAAATATAAATATAAAAGGATAGAAGGAATCTAGGGTTTTGCTCTACCTTCATGTACTCTTGGTTGTGGTGTCACATTAAGGGGCAAAGTGAGTGGTATAAATTAAGGGGCACAATAGCATTATTCTTAGAGAAAAATGAGAGTTTAGGTTAGCAATCAAAAGAATCGTCATAGCCAAAAGAGTTTTATTCACTAATGCTGGAGGAGTTGGACACCAAAGCATAGGAAGCTAAGGTGGTGATTGGTACTTTACCATTACTCAACAAAAATGTCTGCATATTATTTGATTTTGGAGCTTTGCATGATCACTATAACAATTTGACTCTTTTGGGACAAAACTTTTTGTCACAAAAAATTACAGTTTCGTCCCAAAGTAGTTTTTGGGATGAAAAAAGAAGCATCCCAAATTCGTCTCAATACCACTGTCCCAGAAGGTTTTTTGGAATGAAAATAAAAATATTTTTTGGGAAGAAATTGTAGAAAACAGTTTGATAGCATTCGAACGAAAATTTGTTTTTGGATGATTTTTTTTTCATCCCAGAAATACGGTTGAATAGTCAAGTTTACACGTTCAAACATCTAAAACTGTTCCAACGGATTTGATTATGTCTTCAATTGAATAAATTCGATTCTAATGAAAGTCCGTTCAATCATCACAATTCAACTTTGAACGTTATATAATGTTCAAACGTATATAGTTGAATGTTCGAACTAAAGATATTCACGTGCATATGTAGTTGATAGTTCAAACTTACTGTTTGACGTTCAAACATTTTACTATTCGAATTCGTTCGAATGTTTAGTGTATTATTCGAACGGCTATGTAATATTCGATTTGCCCGATGGTTGTTCGAATGTTGTTTATGCATCACGTTTGAATGTCTTATTAAACCGTTCGAATGATTGGCACTTATTAATTGTTTGAATGATTTTTTTGCATTTCTACATTATAATATTTTTTTCAACTAATTAATAGAAAACAAAATAGACATAGAGAACATCTGAAAATACATTAGTACATGTTCAACAAACATAAAAGTAATCTCATAAGTGTAAGCCAACTAAATAAAATAGTAGTTTTCATAATACAAAAAAGAGTTGAAAATCTAATCTATAAATTAAGTTCGTTGTTTGGAGGCCTGAATTGTCGCATAAGTATATGCATTTGAAGTTGCATTTCTCTCTTGGTCTGGAGAGTTAATCTCAGTGATGAGTTAGTCAGAGAGCTAGGCATGGGTGGAGATGGGATGAGAACCTCATTTCCCTTTGGTGGCATGATTTCAAAATACTGATACATGCATCACATAATTGATTTGTCATAAAAGTGTCAGGTGAATACAAAATACATCAATCATCCATATCAGTTTCAGTGGACCATTCGCCCTCATTTTCTTCAACTGTTACATCAACAATTTCAGCCTCAATATCTTCCCTATTTAAAAGAATCATCTTATACTAACTCAAATTCACATACAAGTTCAAGACATGCTGACTCTCTTGGTGTGCTTCTTGTGTAGAGTGATCATCTTCCTCTTCGTTTTGTCCCTCTGTCTTAGGGATAAATCATATATATATAAATATATATATATATATATTTATTCGAGAAAACCTTTATACAACTCGCTAGTTATTTTCTAATTCAGGATCATCTAATTAGAATACTTGAGATACTTGAGAAGCCAAAATAAAAGAATCACCATCATACCACTTTTTCGATGTATCAATATTTAAGAAATATTCATCATCACGCACTCCCCTTTTAGGATTGCTTAAATTCCATCAATCACACTTAAACAGTTATACTACAAGCTCCCTCAAATATTTCAAACCAATTATATCCACAATAACCCCATAAAAATAAATGTTCTCTCCCTCATGAATTCCTTCGATTAAGACACCACTATTTTGAGTTTTTCTATAAAATTTTCAATCCATTGTGTGATACCTACTTCCCCAATAAATAGACATAGAATATTGAATTGTGCTTCTCGATGGGCCATGCACTAATGCATACAGTTCATCCGAGACATTGTGAAGATTTCTAGCATGCATTTGTACAACCTACATACTGAAGAGAGCATGTATAAAAAATAAACAACCATTAGATAAAAATCTTAACTAAAACATTGTATACTATAAGTCATTAGCCGCTGTTCAAACCATTTCGGGAAGTCGTCTTCATGTTTCTTGTCTATATCAACTGCTTCTTGTTCTTTAACAACGTTAATATTATCACTGAAATAGAAATACAGTGAATAATTTATAACTCGCATAGATTTTTAAGGAGATTCCAATATCAATTACTAAAAAAAGACAACTTACTTCAAGTGACTCTGTATCTTAGGAAAATTATTTAGCACGTACTTATGAGCTTTTTCAAACTCTTTTCCAAACAAATCATAATCATGCTCTACACCAGGTGGACGTATGTGCTGGAAAAATACAGAAATAACAGTTTTTTTGCTACATCAAAGTTTCTTTTTTGCCGATCAAATATCTTGTCAACTCTATGGAAGTACTTTGAACAAAATGTATGCCACTCATCGTCTATATATGCTTATGCAATTGACTCTTCTGGGCGAGTTTTGTTACCCACTGTGCGTTTTAACTTTCTAAGGAATATTTCAATAGGATACATTTATCTATATTGAACTGATCCTACAAGTTGAGCCTCACGTGGCAAATGAATGACTAAGTGAACCATGGCGTCGAAGAACGATGGTGGGTAAATACACTCTATGTTACACAATATTATAGCAATTTCCCATTCTATACGTTCCAAAGCTTCTACATTCAACGTATTAACAATCTTTGAAAAATGCACCTAGCTCAGTCAAAGCCACATGTACATCTCTCATCAAGTACTCATGGATACCAATTGACAAGATACGTTGTAAAAATACAGGATAATCATGACTTTTTAATGCAGTAATTTTCCAATCATTTGTTTGCACACACCTTGTTAGATTCGAGGCCTACCCATTTGGTAACTTAATTTTCATTAACCACTCACAAAAGCAAACCCTTTATTCCTTGACAGTTTATACCAACCAATTGGCATGTAGATAGACAAACCATTTTATTGCAAATGCATTTCTTGTTTGATTCTCAACCATTTCAAATCCTTCATCGAGTTTAATGTATCATTTGTTTTGCCTTCAATTGACATCAATGCTCCCAACGCGAACTCATATATATTTTTCTTGAGTTTGAGTTTAATGCCGACTAGTACGGGAGTTAAAAAAAATATGCTATTATTTATCCAATTCAACTCATTCTTAGTTTGCTTTCGCTTCTGTTATTTTTTACCAAATTCGTTACTAGCGACATGCACCAATTGTGCAAGTACACATTGCCCAGACAAATACAATGGAGGGTGCCCCCATTCAACAGTCCCATCAAACATTTTAGAGTTTCCATGCTATCTATAGTCTACAGGTAAACAGAGACGATGACCCATGAAGTATAGTCTCCTCTCATATGTAAGCCACTTAGATTGTGTATGTTTGTTATATGTCGGACATGCCATCTTCTCCTTAGTACTCCAACTTGATAAGTTCTTATATGCAGAAAAATCATTTATTGCCCATAAGACTGCAACATGCATCTTGAATGACTGGCCCGTTGATGCATCATATGTGTTGACCAAATTCTCCCATAAATCTTTTAATTTCTCAAGCAATGGTTGTAAATGTACATCTATATTATTTTCTAGTGATCTTGAACTAATAATGAACAAACTCATCATGAAATATGGATCATTCATACACTTGCATGGTGGTAAATTGTACGGCATAAACACAACTGGCTAAGTACTATGACTCGTACTCATATTTCTAAAAGAATTAAATCCATATGTTGTCAGCCCAATGTGCCATTACGAGATTTTTTAGTAAATCATGGGTGTTCGAAGTCAAACTCCCTTCATGCTTCAAAATCAGCAGGATGTGACAAAATATTATTATTCCTAACTTTGGATGACAAATGCCATGACATGTCTACAACCGTTGCGCGGGACATAAATAATCATTGCAATCTCAGTATCAATGGAGAGTGACATACCACCTTTTGTGGCACATTCTACTTCTCAGATGTCCATCTTGATTCATGGCATACGGAATAATCGTTCAAATGTTCATTTCCTCACCAGAATAGGACACATTCATTCTTGCATACATTTATTATATTATAGTCAAACCTTAGGCCTCGCTTCAATTGCTTAGCTTCATAGACGTTCCTAGGCAAAACAATATCTGATAGAAGTGTTTCTTTAAATAGTTCGAGTAACATATCAACTGCCTTAACATATAGCATACACATAGATTTTATGTGAAGTAGTCTTACTGTAAAAGATAGCTTACTATGTCTTTACATCCTGGATATAGCTCTCGTTGTGAATCCTTCCACAAGCATTCAAATGTGTTATGATCCGCATCATTTGTAGTTAATGTGTTCGAAGCACCTTCATCCATAAACATTTTTGCTCCAATGTCACCCAACATTTGTTCCATATCCTCGTCATAATCATGACCACCATCCTCTGTCTGTGTATCTTCATTGATCTCTACTGTTTCATCACATAGAGGCTCGATTGTTGGATATGATTCTCCGTGGAAGACCTAATCTATATAACCCTTGTCAATACCATTGACAAAGAGATGCTCACCGACCAAATCCATCTTATGAGAATGCAAATTCTTGCATTTTTGACATGGGCATTTGATTCGCTACTCAATATCAATTGTACTGCGTGCAAACTCCAAGAATCTCTTCACACGTTCAACATATACATAGTAATCCTTACCCAATCAATCACTCGCATCCAACTCTTATCCATTACTAAATCTCTATTACAAACAATGGCGCAACCATCAACAAACAACCATATTGAAACCAAACAATGTGTTCTTCTCTTTACTGGGTAGTTGGTTCTATTACATTCGGGATTGTAAGCTCATACTCGCTAACATACCAATAATTATATGTCACCTCTTTTAATGGCACCCTCTCTCTCGCTCATCTTCTCTCTCTATTGCTCTCACTCTCTCTTTCTCTCGCTCTCAATGTCTCTCTCCCTTTATCTCACTCACCTTCAAAATAATATGCGCCGTGTGAGAGATGTTTATGTGGTTTTGGACGTCTTATTTCTCATTTTTGCATTTGAATGTATTTAAATAACTATTCGAACATGAAAATAGTGTAGGTGCAAAATTTCTCCCGCTTGGAACAATGCATCACACAACTATTCAGACACCACTTACAACCATTCGAATGTGTTTATATGTACCTCACTTGGGGGGAAAAAATCTTGCCACTGCTTCTCAATGACACCAACATAGTTTGAGGGGTTCAAACAATATATATATATAATCTCTCATATATAGTATATCTATATACATATATATATATATATATATAGTATATTTTTAGAAATGGTACATAAAGTAACAGTTTCTATTAATCAAGAATTTTCTTTTACAACAATTGTTTTATTAGACACAGAAGCAAATTTAAACTGTATTCAAGAAGGATTAATGCCTTCCAAATATTTTGAAAAGAATAAAAGAAACATTATCGTCCCCCATGTTCTTTATAAAGAAAGAATACTGAAATGATTCTGTATTCTTTTTAGCTCAGCTTTTAAAAAGTCACAATGATAATTCATTTCAATTATTGTTGCTTGTCTACTTAGATAAATATGATATCTATTAGCCATTGCTATCTTATCTAGTTTCATTCATTGTTATTTTTTAATTAGTTCCTCAACTCTTCCTGTCATTATTTCTAATTTAATTTAAGCCTTGTATCATATGCCAAACATTTTAAATCACAAAGATCACGATAGCTAATTCCATGGACAAAATAATATTCCACAATAACAATATGCAACAATATACAATATATGGATGTGGATAATGGTGGTGTCAATAATGCTTCTTTCTGACGAGTGGAACCAAACAGTGTTCTGGTAATGGATGCCTAAAGTTACTTGTGTTCATGCGTCCGCGCATAATCGATGAGTACTAACCAATAATGCTTCATGTAATTTTGTCTTGTTGGGATCACATCATAATCTGAGGGTGTTATATGAATGGAACATAGATGTATTATTCGATTATGAAATATTAAATCATTTTCAAGAAATGATTATGGTTGCTAATGTTTATAAAGGAAATGAAAAAATAGATCATTTAGTGGCTCACATTATTGTTACAAAGTATAATAAGTAGAGAAATGCTAAAACCACCAATAGTGGGTCCCGTCTCTTTTTATTTGTTTTTTGTTTTTTATTTAAAGATTAAGAAAGTATTTTTTAATGATGTTGTGAACTTTTTTTTTAAAAAAATATTTCAGGGTGTTAAAAAAATGTATGTGAAAAAAAAAAAGCAATTTGGGTCCCAAAATCGATGGCTGTAGTGCCACCCTAATAAGTATGAATATAGTATATAAGATATATATATAATAAGCTATATAGTATATATATAAGAACAATATTAAGTATATATAAGACCCAATTTATATAAATAGTACATATATATGGTTATATATATAGTATATTTATATAATATATAAGAATTAATGATTAAATGTTTTTGTTTCGTTTGAACGTGATAACTGTACTTTCGAACGGGTCAATTATTTTTAAAATACGTTCGAGCATAATAATACATGTTTGAACGATATCGAGAGTATAACAGGTTACGAGGCGTCAGACCTAGCGCCATTTGAACCCTAGCATTTCCTCTCCACCGCACCCAACAAGAGCGTTGACACACGCCACTGTCAACACCACGTTCAACCACCAATCTCGAACCTCCAATAGGTATGTCATATAGCCTTTGATTTGATGTTATTCTACATGTAAATAGGTTAGTATTTCGTCATAAATGGGGTTGAAAATAGGTTTTCAATTTTTTTTTTCAAAACATCGTTAGGCCACCATAGGTGGCTAGAAAAACAAGGCCGGGATGCCTCTATGCTCATCCCGGCCTTGTATTATTGTGATATGTGGAAGAACCGAATCTATTAGTTAACAATGTTTGAGTTGACTCAGCCATTATTGAGCTCAACCCAGTTATCGTTCAAACGTCCGTGTAACCGTTTGAACGTCTGTAAATGAAAGTGTTCGATCTGATTATTTTACAGTTCGAACCAAAATGTGTATACCGTTTGAATAGTTAATTTTAATTTCGAAAGGATAGCAATATTCAATCAAACATGTAATTACCTGTTCGAATAATACACATCATATTTGTAATTTTTGTGATAGAGGAAAATAGATAATGTAATATATAGTGTTTTAGTCAGATATAATTATTTTACCTATGGTTCATGTATTACATTTTATAAGCATTGTTATTAATTTTATTTCTTAAATTTCAGCTTAATTACAATGGCTTCTTGTGGAAGGAAGCGGGGTAGGTCAGGGCAACCCTCCAGGGAAGAAGTTCGTGAAATGATTGTTTTGTTGGAGCGTCAGATGAAGATCAAAGACTTTCATGATCTTCTATGAGAGGGTCGTTCTCTGGCAACTATCTTCCTCGAGGGTTAACCAGAAGGACGATGGGAAAGACAGAATCATTGCCTACATCGACATCGTATCTGAGTTCTATAGAGAACTTGATAGTGCTGGCCAGGATGATGATGTATACACCTTTTCGCTTCGGGGCACATTAGTTAGATTCTCAGTGGACACAGTCACTGATTTTCTTGGTATCTCTCAACTGCCCACTGCATATCCAAACCTAGTGCCTAGGAAATCTACACATGCATGTGATGGGGAGACTGCTGAAGACGAGGACACAAATATAGTAAATGAGTTTGATGGCCTCGCTGATCATAAGGTTCGTCAGTTGGTTGTGGGTCTAGATGCTCCTCCCTATGATGGGACCAAAAGCATCAAACTGGTCGACATATCCATTTTTTTCAAGATCATGAACATAATAACAACCAACAACACATATCCATGGCTACACAAGATTGAGGTTAGCATGGATCGGGCACAATTTATGATATGGCTTGCTCGTGGGGGGCCTATCGACCTAGTGAGATATATCTTCGCTAAAATTCAATCAGAGGCCACCTATACTACGATAGATATGTTACCATTTGGGGTCCTGCTCACACAATTTCTTTAGTGACAGGGGTCGAGCCAGATGCGTATGAGCGTGTTTGAGAGTTGATTGGACCAATCAACTCCTCGACCTTATCACGCAGAACGAGACACTCGAAGGTGGTCGATACTTAGGGAGATGCACACTCGAGAGATCATGGCGTATCTGGTGAGTCATCTACACTGGGTGCATCAAGCACTGCTATTTGTGAGGAGATTACAGATATCGTGCGTTCATAGATCCATTCACAGATATCAAAGTTGACTGATGTGGTGCATAAGGAAGTCCAGAGTGCCGTCATAGAGACTAAGTCGAAGATCATGTCTCAGTTGATAGATATGGAGACACGCCTTGGTGGAGTCGAGATGGTGCTATGAGATTTGGGCTAGTAGTGTATATCTTTTATTTGTATTTTTTTGATTTTTTGTATGGACACTAGCTATTTGTGTTTTGTATAATTAATTTAAATATGAATATTCTTTTCATTTTCTAAATTAGTTATTGAGTTCCTTTATGAATCTATATTCTTTAAATGTTATTTTTTATATATAAATTAAATATTTATCTCTAGCTAATTAATAAAGTATTTTTTGCAATTAAAATTTATAAAAGTTCTGTCACTGTTTGAATGTACTGTATAAGCCTTCGAATGTATTTTCTTCTACCGCCAAACATTTATTCATCTATCCCGCTAGAATTTCTATTTGAACCATTTAATTGGCGTTCGAACGTTAAGTTAACCCGCCAATTTAACGTTTGACGATTCCAAATAACCGTTCAAAGGTTTATTAAATCTAAGATCGAACGGTTAGGTAACTGTTTGGACAGAATTTCTATTAGGGACAAATTTTTCATCCCTATATATGTCGTTTGAACACAAAATGTTACGTTCGAATGAATCACGACATCCTCTAATTTTTTGGAACAAAATTTAAATTTTGTCCCAAAAAAGCATTTTTGGGACAATTTTCATTCTGTGCAAAAAAAAATCTTTCCAAAAGCAAAAATTTTTTGTAGTGTATGTTGTGTCAACTACATTTGTGAAATTGTGCTTTGCTAGAATTGGATTCTATATAAAGAATATGTCAATACCAACATGGTTAGGAGAATCACTAAAATGTACTGGAGTACTCTTAAGAACCTCCGGTAGAACTAGAATGACGTTCATTGCTAGCAAACTTACTAGTATTCGAGATGTATGCATCTTTATAATCAATTGGCTATCTAAATAATACATGAGTATAGATTGCCAAAAAAAGGAGATCTTATTTCAATAGCCTGAAGATGAAGAGCTTAAGTCCACTGGAAGCTGCGTGTTTGTCACTCATGTCTTCAGTACAAGCAAGCAAGTGCATTAAATAGGGGCAATAAGCCTTTTTTATTTGTGCATTTTCGAAACTAAAGAAGTAAGTGAAGGAGGAAGAGACCCGGTGATGAAAGAGTATGGAGGACCAACTTGCGTTAACCCCAGATAAGGAAGTAGAGTTCTATAATCTATATTCATGTATTATTTAGAATGACACCAGAAGAACTAAAAGACGTGAATTAGTTGCAATTATTCTCTTAGATAATGGCATTATTCTCCCTAGTGAAACGGCCCTAGTGTTAATCGTTAAGAATAAGGAATGGTCCATGGGGATTTTAAATGACTACCATTAGTTGAATTGGCCAGCGATTAAAAACAAATACCCATTACATTGCATCGATGACTTTTTTGGCTAGTCACAAGGAACACAAGCTTTCTCAAAGATTGACCTATGATCAGGATACCACTATTTGAACTGTTGAAGTGAAATCATTTTGAGAAGATGACATTTAGAGAACTTAATATGAGTTTTTGGTCATGCAGTTCGGACTAGCAAATGTACCTTTAGTGTGTATAGGTCTTATGAATCACATATTTGTGTCTCTTAGGATTTGTTTGGGGTGTTGTTCATGATTAATGATAAAAACTGTTCATTTGTGCATAATTAAATGACTTTGTTGAGCATGTTATACATGTTAGACAGAAATTTATGTTACAAATTAGCAGATGTTATGTGAGTGGGTAGATATGGGCATTTTGGGTTTAAAGTGATTGAATTGGGCTAGGTCTTATGGGCTTGATAAATATGTACAGGTTTTAGGTTCAAAGTCACATGCAAGCAGAATTTGACATAGCCTAACTTAGTACACATCTGCTGAGCGGAAGCAAAATGGATGATGAAGGGAGAATGAGTAGAAGGTTCTGGACGTTAGCAAGGAAGGGATAAAACCTGGTACGCTAGCTAGACAAGGGGATGTGCGTGAGAAGAGGGAGAAATGAGGAAAAGAAGGGTGATATATCAAAAGGAGGGCCATTCTGCTGGCAGGAAGATTCTCTAGTTTTTTTCAGTTTTCATCTTTTCTTCAATTTTCACTGCCTTTACTTTCTATTATGGTTGTTCTAGAGTTTGATTTGAATTCTGTAAAGATCATGGAAAGCTAAGCTTTCAGCCTGAGCTATGGGCCAAGGATTCTTTTGTTTTAGAATACTAATTAAAGTAATTTTTACTATAGTAAATTTCATTCTATTGTTTTGCAAGTTGATTTTTGAGAAACGTAAAGCCAGAGACTCTTGTTCTTGTTCCGCTATTGATGCAAGGCACAATATAATCTTGGTAATCGTTTCAAAAGTTTCTGACGGTTGGTGCTTCATGGTAAATTCGTTTGCATTCTATAGATACTTAGGATTGGCGAAATCTGTGTTTAATTCCATAATTTTCTGATTGTTAATGCTTGGAATGGATTGATAATTGAGTAATCGAGTTTGAAGAATGAATCAGAGTTACCCGTAGTCCAGGTGTTTGATACATTGCTTCATAGGTGTTGATTTTCTGCATCTTCTAATTTATTGCATCTATTTTACTGATATTCTTTTTTTTTCTCTCACTTCTTTTTATTCAACAAGCAACCAGAGAACTACTTCTATTTAATTTTCAAACTCTTTCACCCAAAATCAAAACCATCCTCTTAATTAGTATATACCACATCAGTACATAAACATTTTATTTGTTGTCTCTCCTTAGTTGTATAAACATCCCTTTTACAATCAAAATCTCCACAAAACACAACTGATCATTACATTTCTGCTCTGCATGAATATCATTGTCCCTGTGGAAATAACCTTGGATTTATCCTTGCATACAACATGGCAACTTCTATGCTTGGAGGTAATATTTGCAGCTCATCAGTTCATTAGTAACATTCTTATATTCTCAAAAGAACAAATTGAGCACAAGGGTCATCTAAAAGCTATCTTGAAAAAATTAACAGAGAAGAAGTTGCTCGCTAGACCAGAGAAATATGAGTTTTGGTTGGAAAAGATGTCTTTCCTTTGACATGTTATGAGAAAGGAAGGAGTCTTAGTCCAAGATTAAGGTAGTAGTTAATTGGGAGAGGTCAGCTATGGAACAAGAGATTCGAAACTTTGTAGGATTAGTAGGATAGTAGAAAAAAACTATTCACTTTTTTTTTTTTGAAAAATCGCTCCGTCATTCTCAGAATTACTATTCTTGTCTTTCTTAGATTTCTCCTCACCTAGTGTTAGCCCATGGTGGCGCCCACCGCCCCTCCATCGTCAGAGGGGGTTGCTGGAGGGGATGGCGGGACTTTGTCCTATGCACAAGTGGTATTGAAGGCTGTGGCGCCTTCCTCGTTTAAGGTTCCGATGAGATACCCAGTGGATGTGGATGGGGAGCTTGGTTTCAATTTTATGAAACCAGAGATGTCGAAAGTAGCAGAGGATTTTTGTTTTGCTCATCCTGAAGTTTGTGCGTATTAGGCCTACGATTGATGTTATTCGCTTGGCAATCATTAAATCATGGGGTTTATTGGAGATTCTAACGGTTAGTGTGATGGATGATTACCATGTTTTGGTGAAGATGCAATCTGAGCGGGATTTTGTGCATGGCTGGGCAAGAGAAGGTCGTTTGATTGCTGGCTCTATTTTTAGGCTTTTCCAATGGACAAATGATTTTGATCTTCAGAAAGAATCAGTGTTAGTACCTCAGTGGATTTTTCTGCCAGGATTGCCACTTCATATGTATCGAACGGATATGTTGCAAATTCTGGCGACTAGGTTTGGGAGGTTTCTGGGTATTGATAATGCTACTCTTCATAGAACTAGAGCTTCGGGGGCCCGTATGTGTGTGGAAATATATTTAACAGATGAGCCGGTGCAGAGTTTTCCAATAGTGGTGGCCAATAAAAAATTTTGGCAAGAGGTTCAGTATGAACGGCCAGGGTTCTACTGTAAAAAAATGTTATCGACAGGGGCACACTTGGTAAGGACCAGGAACCATCTCGTAAGGGAAGAGATGTGGCCGAGGGGGGGGGGGGGTTAAAGAAAATATGGCAAGAGAATAAAAAAAGAAAAGTCTACAGGAGGACAAGGAACCGGGTGAAGTGATGAAGGAAAACAAGGAAGATAACGTAGAGGAGGTGGTGATAGTCGAAGGGAAATATGTGCTAGCTCCTAGGGAGGATGAAGTGGAGGGTTCAAGGGATGATCCTGAGATTTCATCGAGGAAACTGTTGGAGGGGCCACGAAATGAAGAGAAGGTGGAAGGCATCCTTCAATCCAAATAGACGATATGGTGAATACTAGTGATATGGAGAGAGTGCTGCTTGCGGATGACAATGGGAGGGGTGTTTGTCCTGCCATGAATTTTATTCTGGTTGATGCTTCCAAGTCGTAGAGTAGTGGGGATCATGGTCATGTTGTGATGGTATCAGAAGTTCTTGATATGGAGTGTCGTTTGAGACTAGTAGATCTAGAAGTACCATCGGATCCTATCTCGTATGATACTAATGGGGAAGAGGAGGAATATGTTTTTGGGTTGGCCAAACAAAAGGGATATGAGTATGATAATGTGTAGAACTCTGTTTTGGGCATCAAAAGGAAAAATATAGTTGTTCTTCAATCTCAGCGGGTGCCTACCCGCACTGCTAAACTTAATCTATGACAGATTCCATCATTGCATGGAACATAAGGGGGTTGGGTAGTTCTCAACGTGTTTTGCGTAGTTTCATTCGGAAAAATAATGGATACATTGTCGGTCTCTTTGAGCCTTTTGCAAAAGAAGACAAGCATCAGTGTTTATTCAGTTTATTGGGTTTTGATGGTTTTCATTGTAACGAGGCAATAGGGGGAAAAATCTGAATTTTGTGGCGAGCCCCTTATGAGTTCGAAGTGGTTAGTGCTTCTAATCAGATGGTGACATGATGGTTTCTGCTAGATGGTGGCTTGTCGGTCCAATAGTCATTCGTGGGCTGTTATGGGCGATTTCAACATTATACGGGAGAATCGGGAACGTGTGGGTGGAAGCCCCCGAGTTGCCCAAGCTATGGATGATTTTAATGAGTGTATTGATGCTTGTAGCCTAGTGGAACTCAACTACCATGGCAATCCTATGTCTTGGTGCAATGGGTAGGAGGGGACTGCTCGAAAGCGGGCGAGACTTAATCGAGTTCTTATGAATATGGCTTTTTCAGAATGGTTCAATATGGCAGAAGTCTTCGAATCACAGTCCCATGGTGGTGAGAATATCACGTATTAATACGAGGTATGGTCCCTCTCCTTTTCAATTTCAAAAAATGTGGTGCTCTCACTATTCATCTCATAGCCTGGTAAAGGAGATATGGGGGCAGCCTACGTCAGGATCATATTTGGTGAAACTGGCGGCAAAGTTGAAGCATCTTAAGATGGAGTTGCGCACTTGGAATAAATTGAAAACAACATGCAGGATCTTGAAGCGAGGCTTGTTGTACTGGAGGCCCAACTACAATTTGAATATTCGGAAGAAACGGAAGCGGATTATCTTGTAACTAAATTGGAGATTGATGACCCGTATAGCCCAAGTAGCCAAGAAGAAGTGGTTGAAAGAGGGAGATCAAAACTCCAAGTTTTTTCATGCAGTAGTATCTCAGCGGAGGAATGGAGCGGTCATTTCTCAGATGCGTTTGGAGGATGGCACAGTGCTGGATTCTCCGAAGCAGGTTCACTTGGGGGCTATGGATTATTTCACAAAATTCCTTACTGAGATGCCGAATATTGAGTTTGCGGATCTGTCTCTGATTTTGGCTCTAGGAATGTCCGTGGACGACAACTCAGAATTATGTCGTTTGCCATCAGAAGAGGAAGTGAAGAATGTGGCTTTCTCGACCCCACACCACAGCAGTCCAGGCCCGGATGGGTATGGATCCTCTTTCTATATTTCTTGTTGGCATATTGTGAAGGAAGGGGTGGTGGAGGCAGCAAGGGATTTTTTTGCAGATTCTGCATTTCC
This sequence comes from Juglans regia, assembly GCF_001411555.2. Classification (NCBI taxonomy): domain Eukaryota; kingdom Viridiplantae; phylum Streptophyta; class Magnoliopsida; order Fagales; family Juglandaceae; genus Juglans; species Juglans regia. Next base: position 13,123,260 of record NC_049915.1, on the reverse strand, counting down.
AAGGTTCTATACTTCATCTTATATTGTGCTAATTCCAAGAGTGCTAGATCCTAAGAGTTTTGAAAAATTTTGACCAATTAGCCTATGTTTAGTGGCGTATAAGATTTTTTCAAAGATCCTTGTGAACTGTTTGACGGGTTTTTTGCCAAGATTGATTTTGGCGGAACAAAGGTCTTTTATTCCGGGACGTAGTATTTTTGAGAACATCTCTCTTGCTCAAGAGATGGTTCATGCTTTGAATAAAAAAACGGTTGGTGGAAATGTTATGGTGAAGCTTGACATGGCGAAGACATATGACAGGTTGCACTGGGATTTTTTACTTAATGTCCTTGTTAGTTTTGGTTTCTCGCAACAATTTTGCAACTTGGTAAAGGAATGTGTAGCTTCCCTTTGGTATTCGGTGATGATGAATGAGTCGTATTAAGGTTTTTTCAAGCCTAAGAGAGGACTTCGGCAAGGGGATATGCTCTAGCCATATTTATTTATATTAATGCAAGAAGTCTTTCGAGGCTCCTTTGGAAAGAATTTGAAGAGGGTCGCATTGGCAGGTATTATCATCCTATGGGGGCCCCCTTTGGTGTCGCATTTGTTATATGCAAATGATATTTTAATTTTCCTAAATGGTGAAAAGAGATCTCTCAGACGACTGGGGAGCATTTTATTCTGCTATGAAAAGTGGTTTGGCCAGGGGGTTAGTAGACAGAAATCGACAATTTATACATCACCCGTTATTAGTGCAGCTCGACAACGTGGTCTGGTAAGGTTATTGGGGTTTGTGCCAAGTAATTTCCCAGTCACGTACCTGGGGGTTCCGTTGGTGTGTGGTAGATTGAAAGTAGTTCATCTGGACCAACTGGTAGTGAAAATTTAGGCCAAGGTTGCAGGGGTGTAAGACAAGATTGTTGTCACAGGGGGGCGGTTGATATTGCTCAAGCATGTGTTATCCAATATGGCTTCCCATTTATTGGCTGTGATGAATGTCCCTTATATTGTTCTAAAAAAAATTAATTCCATCCTATCCACTTTCTTTTGGGGAGAGAAGAATGGGAAAGCAAAAACGAAGTAGTGTGCTTGGTCTTGGATTAGTAAGCCAACAGTGGAGGGTGCTATGGGTTTGAGGGATTTTTTGGAGATTCAACGAGCGATGCACATGAAATTGGCTTGGCGTATTTTATCGATGGACTCTTTGTGTCTCAGTTCATGGTGTGAAAGTATGGAAGAGGTCAACATGCTTCTCTGTTAGTAGCTCGAAGGAACAGCTCGAGACTTTGGAAATCAATTGTTTCAATTCTTCTGGATGTCTGTGAGGCTACCAAAGTCAGAGTTAAGAGCTAGGGCATCATTTTGGTTTGACAGATGGTTTTCAAATGGTCCTTTATGCAATATGATGGATGTGATTGGCAGCCCTTCCTTGCATATTAAGGAGGTCTGGGTTGGTGAGACTTGGAATTTTGACCTGCTTGAGCAACTAGTTGGTGCAGAGATTGTGGACGACGTGATCTGGGAAATTGGTGAAGGTAGGCCTAGGCGAGATGTGTTAATATGGAAACCCACCCTGGATGGACAGTTTACTATAGCCAGTGCTTGGGATTTAATTCAAGTTAAGGAAGATCATCTTGCTTGGATGGATTGGATCTGGAGCAAACACTTGTCGAAGAAAATATCAGTTTGTATGTGGTGGGCTCGATTTAATTGTTTAACTACAAATACAAGGGTACAGTCACGTGGAGTGGCCATGGCTTCAAAGTGTGATTGTTGTACATCACCACAAATGGAATCGTTGGATCACGTTCTTGCTACTGGACCAGGTCGCAGAAATGGTATGGCGTAAAGCTTCCTTGGCTTTAGGCATTTCCTGTTTGCAATCTAGAACTTGGTGGCACCGAGTGGAGGCCTGGATGGTGTGTGTGAAAAAAGGAACTAAAAGGGGTATATTAATTGGCTTGTTATCGAGCATCTTCACATTGTGTTTGTGGAGAAGACAATGCCAATCTCGGATGGAGGGTGCTCAAGTTAATGTAGTGGATGTTTAGAGAGCAATTTGGTCATGGTTAGGGAAATTGGTTAATGATATGGATGATAAGAAGTTGTCTCTGATTGATAAGTAGATCTTGCATGCCTTGGATATTAGAACTAATGTTCGGATTGAGTAGATACCATAGCAAGTAGCATGGTTGAAGCCTCCTCTTGGCTAGTGGAAGTTAAATGTGGATGGTAATTGTCGTGGGAATCCACATAATTGTGGTGGGGGTGGAGTATTGCGGGACCATCGAGGTCGGATAATGGCGGGTTTTTCTTCTCAGTATGGATTTGGCACCAACAACGAGGCTGACTCAAGAGCTTTACTTCAAGGGGTACATTTATGTAAAGAAATGGCCTGTTGACATGTTATTTTGGAATGTGACTCCAAGGTAGTGGTGGATTGGATGAAGAACAGATGTTGTAACTTATGGTATCTTTGGGATTACTTGGATTCCCTTCTTTTGGAACTGGATGATGTTCAATTCCAAGTGGTGCATCAATTCAAAGAAGGTAACCAAGCCGCAGATTTGGCAAGGAAAGGAGAAGAGGGTTAAATTGGAGTTTTGTATCAGGTAATTGCTTACCAAGGCTATTGAGGGGTATCATTAGATTAGATGCTTTGGGATTCCTGTCTATTAGGAAATAATCATTTTATTTGTTTTTCGTTCACTATTAGGCATGTTTGATTAGAATTATTGAGTTACTTATTTATTTAACTGTATAGGGTTGTTTTGGTTTTTGGTTTTGATGCCTGTGATGGTTTTCTTGAATATTTGTAAATCCCATGGATCCTGTTTGTTAACACGGTATTTCTCCGTCATAAGCGAGGGTAATCAATAAAATTGGTGTTCCGTTAAAAAAAAAAAAAAAAAAAAAAAAAAAGGATAGTAGAAAAGATAGTAAAAAAGGTGGCTGGAGCTCAGTAAGGGTTACAATTGAACGATCTAGTAACACTTGGAAAAGGTCAAGAAGAGAAGTATTGGCCGCATTAATACCAATTCAAAAGCAACTAGTCTATGTTGTAAATCCGAGCAAGGAGTTGGAGCTCATGATTGACTTGGTTCTACAACTGTTAGCCATAAGTGAAGGACACCAAGTAATGCGACTAAGGGAATTAAGGGACATTAAAGGAAGATATGACCCATTTTGGGTAAATTTGGAAAGGATAGATCGTCCCAGTATGACAATAGTATCTACGTACCAGATAATGGTATGCCGTGTGGTCCGTGTGGAGGAAAAGTTGTGCATTGTGGCAATTCTAGAAGAAGGAGATCATACTCTGATGCATGGGCTCCATTATGTATATAACCAGTTGGGTAGGCTGTTTTCGAACTGGGTTATGGGTCCTTTTCCATGGTTCTTGGTTCATTACACATACACATGGCTTGGGTCTATTTTATGGGCTTGACCCATGGGTTTCTAGGGTCTCTCCTTGGGTCCTTGTTTGGACTCTAATAAACAGATTTGACCATTTAATGGGCCCAACTACACTCTAGGTTTTGCCCCTCTAATTTTATTGGCTAAGATTAAGTTTGGATAATGAGGTAATAATGAATAGCCCAAACTAGCCGTAAGTCACTGAACAATTTTAACGGGCCGAGTCTCTCCTTTGGGTCCTTGTTTGGACTCTAACAAATAGATTGGACCATTTAATGGGCCCAACTAGACTCTAGGGTTTGCCTCTAATTACATTGATGAGTCACTTAACAATTTTAACAGGCCGGGTCTTAAATTTCAAAATTAGCCGAACTCCTCCAATAAAAACTGTTGAGCTTTTAAATGAGTTTTTGTGCTTCCACTATATATTCATATTTTAATGATAAAAATTTTGGAATTTTAGGGTTTCTCCTTGGGTCATTATTTGGACTCTAATAAATGGGCTGTACTATTTAATGGTTCCAACTAAACTCTAGGACTTGCCTCTAATTCCATGGGCCAAGTCACTTAACAACTTTATCGGGCCAGATCTTAAACTTCAAAATGAGCCAAGCTCCTCCCATAAATACTATTGGGTTTTGAATAATTAATAATTCTTCTCATCAGTCACTATTTATTACTACACTCTACATTTTATTAAAAAAAAATTATCAAGTATGGAGTGTGTAAATGAATAGTAACTGATCTATCGCAAAACTACCTTTTAAATAAAGTTTTTAGGCTTACATTATATATCATCATATATATATATATATATACATATCTATAATAATGATATCCTTATAAATATCTTAGATCTCTTTTAGAACCAACCAATAAGATAGTGTCACCTAATAAAAAAATGTTTAAATCTTCATAATTTGAATCTTTCAATTTCACATAATTGCCTTCAAAGTCGTAAAAGAGTCTTGGGCGTGTCACAATAATGCATCTATGTTTGTTTTTACATTTTTGGAGGCAAGCTTTTTTGGAAATAAAAAAATTAAGAATTTTTTATTTTTTATGAGCTCTAAAGAATTTTCGATGATGGAGTTAGAAGAGAGTTTTGATAATTTCGAGGAGTTTCAAGAGGGTTTTCAAATTTTTGTAGATCAAAATCTTATTTAAAATCAAATAAAATATTTTATGCTTTTAGAGGTGGATCTTTACCATAGTCAGCGCCTTGCAGCCACCCAAACATGGCATGACTTTTTTACAACCACGGTAGCATTATCTGACCATGATGATTGTTTGAATCATAAAAATCAAATTATAACATATAAATTGTGTGTGATATAAAAGCATTCAAATAGTATTATTTTAAAAAACATTTATATAAGATCAAAGACTACATAAAAGTCAGTATTTGACCCCTTCTAATATCTTTTTTTTTTGGGGTAACTTGGCCCACCTAAACCAGATCTTCTAGTTTCGCCCGATTCATAAAATAATTTTGAACTCTTCACATAATCTATTAACCTTATATAAATATCGAAATAGACTCTCAAATTATCACGTCACCAAAGTTACGCTTCCGCTGCGCACTCTAACAACTTATAGTCCTAACACATTGTATCTCAATCAAGTACATCTAAAAAGAGCTAACTTCCACATTTTACTAGTCAAAGCTTTTTTTTTTTATTCACCAAAATTTAATTTCGCAAAATCTCCAAATATGTATGTAGCCTCTAATACATCAATATCACAAGTTTAAACTTTCAGTTCCTAATCAAAACTCGTTCCTCGAAGTCAACATAAAATGTAAACCATAAACCCTGTCAGAATTATTTCCTACAGCCCACATAATATGCCGACCGGAATTAAAATCTCAAGTGTCTTAAAAAAAATCGTTTTCCTAAAATATGCAAATTCAAAATATGAAATTTCGTGGGACGTATTCCATAGATCTGGAAGTGCAAAAACCTTACATATCATAAAAAGAAAAATTATATCCTAGAGTTTGCAGAATTCTAGAACCTTAAATCTTATTAAAATCACTTTTTAAGTATGTACCATCTCTAAACCTCAAATGTCCAAATATTCAGTCCATAAAATCTGAAGAATCTCAAACCTTGAATACCCACATAATCATCTCTTAGTCCTAAAATTTCTACACCACCATTTCGGGGTTACTTCCTAAATTCACTGATGTCTTAAAACCTCATAAGTTATAGTATGTAAAACCTCAAACTTGACTTTTGGCCAACTTATCTCAACTTCAAAACCTAAATCTTCTAGTCATGTCCTACAGCCTGCAGAATAAGCCAATCAAATCTAAAATCTCAAATTCCCAAAACCTCAATCCATAAAGTCTACAAAATCTTACACCTGAAATATCCCCATGATCATCTCGTAGTCCTCAAATTTCTATATCTCAAGTATGAAATTGCTTCCTAAACCCACAGATCTCTAAAACCTTAAATTCCAACAAACTCCTTATTATAGTATGCAGAATCCCAAACTTGTCTTTGATACTAACTGTAACGCCCCGATCTCGAAGGTCCGGAGAGTTAGCTCTTAATACTTAATATCAACTTCAATAATACAACTATAAAATTTGGAAAAACTCCATAAAATGTTAATTCATTTAATCAACCTAAATATCTATGTTTCTTCATGGGGACAACAAATAAATTCTTAATAACATAAATTAAAAACTCTCCAAAAACTCAAAAATATCCTTAACTCATCTAATCAAAATACCCGAAAATAAATCAATTTACTAACTACGACTCTCAAATAAGCACTTGTACCCTCAGACACTTATTCCACTACGATCATCACATCTTACTAAAACTTCCTACTCTTGTCCTCCAGCTGAACCATAAAAATTATCTGAAAAATATTTGGAGATAAGGGGTGAGTTATCAACAACTCAATAAGCAGAAGACATGCTAGTATGTAAACATGAGCATTTTCACATAGTTCAGAATGCAGAAACAAAACATTTATTTTTAGAATGCGAATATCAAAACATGTTACAAAAATATCAGAGCGAAACTTTCAGAAAAACATTCTTATTCAAAAACTCCTTTGGCATATCAAAAACCTGAGACCTCATCTTCATCAATCAGAGTATCACATCGGAATAGATACCATGTTTAACCCCTGTGGTAGGGTTATAAACCATCATTATAACCCGTGGAAGGGCCGTATCCCTTATTATAACTCGTGGTTGGGCCGTATACCATGTTTAACCCCCGTGGTAGGGTTATAAATCACCATTATAACCAGTGGAAGGGTCGTATCCACTATTATCATCCGTGGTTGGGCCGTATTCCGTGTTTAACCCCCGTAGAAGGGTTATAAACCACCATTATAACCCGTGGAAGAGCCGTATTCACTATTATAACCCGTGATTGGGTCGTATCCACTATTATCACCAGTGGTTGGGTCTTATCAGAACATAACAGAACCATCAGAATCAGACTTTAATCAGAATACAGAATCAGAATCTAATGCCAAGGTTTTCAGATGCCACATCATATCAAAACCAAATACTGAATAGTTTCAGATAATTTCACATATTCGAAATAAACAGAATCAAAACATCTTCATTTATTCACAATAAAAACTTTTAGATTTTCATATTCGTTCTTTTTGCATGATCAGAAACAGAATGCACAAATTAGCTCATATCTACACCAGTCATGACAGAAAATATTTTCTCTTATACAACTTTCATGCATATGCAAAACACATATATGAGGTTGTTTTCTGATTTCTCTTCAAAACAAACATGCATATTTTCAAAAGCAACCTCATTTTATTTTATTTTATGCAAAGTCTAGCATAGGAACCCCACTTACTTGGACTTCTTAGCTTTTTAGGAATTTCCTAAAAACTGTCGAACAAATAGTAATCGCCACCTATAAAATAATCACGTAATTCCCATAAATTTCCGATCAAACACGTATCTCAATATTTAAACCTACAATACTAAAATAACCTATTTTCTTAAATTTCTAAAATTATCATAACCCTAAAATATAGTCACTTTTCAAATACATTGGTATCCACTTACTAATCATTTAACCTAATTCTAAATAACAAGCAGCCCAGTACTTAAGCCAAACCCACCATATAAAAGAAGCCCAACCGAAACTACACGTTAACATAGTATGGTTTGGATGGCTTACACTTAAAGGGGAAAAATTGTAATATCATAAATCTATAATCTCCCCCTACCCTCTAACTTCACATAACTGCAGCTCTAAGAAACACCAATAAATTTCTGAAACTGACAAAAGAGGGAAGGCGTGCGACAGAAGCTCACTGTGAGGGAAGGAGGTTGTGGCGGAGCTGGGTTGCAATGGGCGGTGGCTGTACCGACCACGCGCAAGGAGGATCAGTGTCATGCGAAGTTTTCGGGGGGAACCCTTTAACGTAGAGAGAGCGAGAGAGGATACTGGCCAGTGATTGATTCATGACGTACGGTGGTGCAAACATGCTGGAACTCGAAAGGAGGGGGGTAGTAGCGGTTTGAAGGTAAAACTCGGCTCATGGTGGGGGAAAACGGAGTGCTCTGTTTTGATAAGTAAAAACAGGGGCTAATTGAGTGATGGAGAGAACATGCAGCATCCACGGCAGCGACTTGTGGTGGTGTTACTATGCGTGTGGGTGGTTGCGATTTCTGGAAGGGAAACTAGGTGGCTGCCGGTTTCATGTGGGGCAGGGCAGTGGGCTATTACACGGTGGTTGGATGGAAATCGAGCTGCAGTAGATGTTTTTGGGTCATGGCAATGGAGTGCAACACGATGGGGGTTGGCGTCGAACTCGAAGAGGCTGGGTGATTCTTGTGGCTGGTTACAGCGACGGTACATAGGCAGTTTCCAAAGGTATAAGATAAAAGTGTATATTTATATGGGTGCTATGAAAACCCTAGAGAATGAAAAGAGGTAGACGTGCATGGGGTGTAAAAGAAACGAAACGTGGAGTCTAGTGAAAATATCACGGGTTTGGGCTTTTTCTTGAGTGGGGTCACGACTCAAATTCTAAAAAAAATTTAACTAGTCCAAAAAATTTTCTCGACTCATAAAAAGATTTTTAACCTAATTATAAACACCAAAGAACAAAAATCATAAATCTCCAAAACAAAGATTTTAAGCCCATAGTCCATTCCAAAATAATAATAAAAAAAAAAAACTCGAACACTCAATTGGGTTTTTCATACCCATAAGCCCAAAAATATATAAAAATGGGGCTTGACTAGGTCCGGGTGTTACACTTGTCATGAGGAGTAAGCTTTTCACATCGAGGCAAAGTAAATGGGTTATTCAAATCATCACTAACAAGTTGACCTATCATCATCTAAAGACGATATCTATTGTCGGAACATGTTTCACACAACTCTCTTACGCTCCGCCTAACCTACAATCGGATGAAGGAAATTGGTTTGGATTTGGGTGAGGGACATCTTCGATGCTTAAGTCAGCAGAATTTTATTATACGTCAATGATGTAGTAGCTAGTTTTTTAGATGCATACCTCAATCGGTATTTATAAGGGGTTTATTCCTTGGACTTGGTAACTTCCTCTTTTGGTTTGGTTTTTCCGTCCTTTCTTTATGTGTGGTCATCACCATTTAAACTTCCATTGAATTGCTCTTTCATGAGATGGATACCCATTGGGTACTATTCCGCGTTGTACGCCCTGTTGTTAAGGTGGTTTCCAAATAAGAGGGCTTTAGTAACGCCTATACGTGTGCCCAAATCTCATGCATAAGTGGATCCCTTTTGTTTTTAGATCTCAATCCTCAATAGGGCCCGCTTATGCCTAGCTTAAGCTACCCCTTATTATGGGCTCATTTAGTTTGGAAGCACTGGAAGGTAAAATGGCCAACATCTACTAAAGAGACTAGAGTTGTTTCTTAGAAGGTCACGACGAACACAACATGTTGCGAGGTAGGGGTGGGCAAAATTTCCAATACTTTGACTCCATACAAACTCCGACAAGGCTTCTACTTTGACATAGTCGAGGTTTTTGGAATTCAGAATTAGAGTCGGAGTAAATCCGACTCCACTAGTCAGAGTTTGGAGTTGGAGTTGGAGCCCATGTGGGCTCGGAACTCGGAACTCCGACTATTTATACCTTATATATTATATATTGTAATAAAAACATCATATAGCCAAGTGGCCTAATGGTTGAGACATGGTTTTGGTGCTCAAAGAACCTGTGATCGAGTCCCTCAAGCGTCGTGTTTTGCAATGCTTTTTCAAGAAAACCTAAAACGACGCTGTTTTTAATAAGGTATATATTCATCTCTTTCGCAGATCAAAAACCTAGCCTACGCATTCGGCATGTCCTCTCTTCTCTCTTCCCCCTCTAGGCTCCAGAGCCTCCATGAGTAACACCACTCCATCTTCTAATAAGATGTTCCTCTCTTCTTGGTATGATCGTGTTCATCACACCACAATGAAGATACTCTAGCCCACGGGCAACAGTGATGCAAATCTGGAGGCGCCGCTTCCATGGAAGAGGTGGGGCTTTTGTTTAGTGGAGATGCTCGCAGAGAGCCCCATGAGCCATGAAATCGTAGACGAGAATCATCTCATCTTCACATCTTGGTCTTTGCAATATCTCATCAACGACACGAGATGGACATGGTGGAGCTGGGAGAGCAGCTCGATTTCTTGATTATTTTCGTGTGTATCTTGCTTGTTTTCTTTTCATTAATCTTGTGAGAGAGTAGCAGACCCATTACAAGTTCTCTGTAGCTTGATTTGTATTTTGTGCATATAATTTCTTGATGTTGGTATTTTAGCAATTTGATTTGGTTTGGTTTTTGCTTTTGTGGGTAATTTTAATTTTTCTTAGGTTCCAGTTCAAGACATCATCTTCACTTCACTTCGTAGGATCTGATCTCCATTTCACCTACGTCTTATTCCTCATTTCTCTAGGGCTTTTGTCACCACTTCACCTTTAGTTTTTTTTCTCTTTTTTGTGGGTATTGCAATCACCTCCGACTTCCCGACTCCAACTCCGAGAACTCTGATCGGAGTCGAAGTCAAAGGGGGTTTTGACCTCCAACTCCAATAAAAGTCAGAGGTCAGAGGTGAGCATTCCGACTCCATTAGAGTCAAAGCCCACCCTATTGCAAGGTCCTCAATGTTTTCTCAATGACTTATTGGGCAATAGGGTCAAGATGGGCTTGACATGTTTTTCTTGGGTTTGGCATCTTGTTATGTGGGGGTGGCCTTGGCCCTTGGGAATATTCCAGATCATTGCCTATGATGTTTTTCTCGTCTTTTTGTCACAATTCAATGACCTCTAGGGGTAAGTTAATGACTATGAAAAATCGGATGTCTTTGTCGTAATTGTGATATCCTACATGTTACGTCAATGTATTTATGACAAATTGGAAGTCGTTGTGACATATAAGAGTGTTTTTGACAATCTATGCTTTGTCATTTTGATGTGACTTTGGATAATATTGTGTTTAAGTTTAGATAATATTGTGACAATCTCAACATATATATTGCTCATGGTGTATGACATGTATGGTGTTGGAATACTTGGTTTGATGCAAATAAGGATTTATTGCTTTCCTATTTAGATTAGTATTTCATAGTTTTATTCTATCTACAATTGTTATTTCCTAGTTAGATTAGTATTTCCTAGTTTTATTCTATCTGCAATTGTTATTTCCTAGTTAGAGTAGTATACTATTTTGTTGGTTATTTAAGGATTAAAGGATGTACAATTAAAGGCACTTTTGAATGATTAATGAAGTTGTATGTTTGATTCTGAGATGGAACTAGCTTGGTGAGATGCCAGAAACTTGTTAATTTATTTTCTTTTAGAGATTCCAACTCTATAGAGAGGGATTCTATGCTTGTATTCATTTCTTCCTTCTTTTTTTTTTTTCTCTTCTTGGCATCGACGTGAGGTTGAATCAGAAAGTTGGCATCAATTTTGGCATCAAAGCAAGGTTCCTTCCTTAAAGAGCTTAGCACCCCCATGCCTGTAAGCTGTCGTGGTACTTCGTACGCCGTGGACAACAACCAAAATCCAAATAACAAAAATTCTAACAGCCAAAACCCGACCAACCAAAATTCAAACAACGAAAATATGAACAACCAAGACATGGAACAACCCAATTTGTAGCATCAAATCAATAAAATCGCCACAGTTTCGGAGCAACTCACTCACCAACTAGATGTCATGGATGAGCGTCAAGCTCAAATAGAGTTTAGGCCTTTCAATAGGAGAGGGCGTGACTAGTTCATGGGGAGGTGTTCGATGAAAGTGATAGGGATGATGAAGAAGATTAGGAAGATGAAGGTAACCGGGAGTTTGAGGATCGTGGGCCTCGAATCTGACGTCACAAACAAAATTTTTCCCGAGATTGTGGCGCCCCCGACCCCCACGTATGGAAACTCAGGAATCGAGATGCCCGGATGATGACAACACGGTCACACGTCCTAACGATAAGTGCCAAGTATGTGTACATGCAACAGTGTACAATAAACAAAATATCGGATAATTTAAGTAAGTCGACTAAGTACCAGAATTGTTAAATACAAATTTACTTAAATAAAACTTTTAAAAAGAACTAAACAATTATCCCGAAAAATATAATACAGAGACCGAACACATAAGCAAGTGATCCCAAATCACTCTCCCGGTGGAGCCGAATCCTCAGGCTTGACATCAGCATCATCTGCATCAAAATCTGCGATACCATAAATGGTACTGCAGGTAAGTAATAATCCAAAAAAACCATGAGATAAAAAATGCATTAATGCAACCAACAATTAGACTCAAAACATCATTTTTTCCAAAAATGAATATTTTTCCAACGCATGCCAAAATCTCATTTTGGCCCAAAACATTCCATTAAAACATTTCCCACCATTTTCTCTGAAAATGACCCAAAACAATAATTCATCATTTTCTTAGAAAATGATTCACATAAAATCGTTTTATCTAACACACGCCATTTTCCCATAAAATAGCCCATTAATCTATTTTTACCGTATGCACCATAGTCTCCCCTAGGAACCATCTGCACATCCTGACTCCCTTCGTCACACCATGGGTAACAACCGTGCGAGTGACTTCATAACGAGCGATGCTCAGTTCCGCACGTGGCCAAGCATCCTCTAGCACCCGCCAGCAAGAGGGGCCACGGAGTTGGCACGAGAGCGTTATCATCCAGTCCGATTCCATTGTCGCCCAACGACAACCCAGGAGACATCACTCAGTATATTCTGCTCCTGAGTGACTAGTGGAGCTCCATCGAGATAATGCCCCATCTCGGCTTAGGGTCGTGATACACACGCATCCAAAAATCATTTCTCACATGAAAACCCAGTTTTCAAATATACACATGAACATGTATGCAATTATGAGAAAACCCAGTTTTCATTTATAAACATGAACATGCGTGCAATTATGCAATGCACATGATACGACACAATATCCAACAGCCAACAAATTCCAACATAGTCCAGTCGCACAAACAACCGACCCCTTACTCCTGAGACTCAGTCTGACACAACCAACCAGTTTACAGTAAATATGAGTTTAAATCTCAAAAGTTCTTTGGAAAAATACTTACAGTGCTATAATATACTTTTCTAAGTATCACGGAGATGTTAGAAGTGGTAGCACAACAATAAAACATTGTATTTTGGACTATGGTTATGGGTCACAAAAACTCAACTTTTGAACGGGGACAAACGAAGACTTGAGATTACTAGGGAAGGGCTTAGAGGTATTGGTGAAGCTAATGGTAGTGGTTGTTGGTCGTGGGTTACGGCGTGGGCGGCAGTTGGAAGCTAAAACACTCAAATCGGAAATGAAGAAGGAGGAGCTTCACCGGTGGCAGATCGGGGCTGAGGTTGGGTGGGTTAGGTAGCTGGGGGGCCGATGGTGGTGTGGTGAAAATATGGTGGCCAATGGTGGAGCGATAGCGGCGCACGAGCTCAAGGGTGTCGTAGCTTGGAGCTGCGCGTGGGGGCGATAGGTGGCGAGGGAGAAGCTGAAAATGGATGGGTGAGGTCGTAGGCCGGTGGGGAGAAGAATGGAAGGGGCGGTGACGGTAATGGGCGGTGCTAGGGCGGACGGGAGAGAAGGAGGGTGTCGCGCAAGTGGGAAGAGAGAGAGAGATGCAGTTGAAAGGAGAAAAAGAAATGAAGGAAAAAGAAAAAGAAGAGAAGAAGAGAAAGGGAAAGGGAAAAAAATGAGGAAAAGAGATGAGGTCCAATCCTCACAACTTGGGTCACAAAATTGATCCAACAAAAAGAATTTCAAAATAGTAAGTTAGATAAAATAATTTAAACGCAGTGACTAGTTAAAATAAAATAATAATAATAATAATCTAACAATACAATAATTGTAAAATCCAACATTAAACTGATTTAAAGTAAAGAGCAATTTAAATGCAAAATGATAATTAATATTAAGAAAGCATACCAAAATAAATTTCACAACTTAAAAATCATAAAAATAAACTAACAAGAGATCCAATAAATTTAAAATAAGAGAACCAACATTTAAATTAATTAAAATACTCCTTCAATTAAAAAACATTAAAATACGGGGTATCACAGAGGTCGTGGTGGACATGGCGCAGATTATCAATCTCTTGATGATCTGACTAAAAGGATGAAGGTAGATGTGCCGGATTTTTATGGGAAATTAGAATCCAATTCTTTTAAAGATTGGTTAACGGCTATTGAGGACTACTTCAATTGGTTTGCTGTATCAGAGGATCAAAAGGTTCGTTATGTTCGGATGAAATTGAAGAGTCATGCACGAACATGGTGGGGAAGTGTGGAAGAACAATTAAGTTGTCCCCGACGTCCATCAGTTTCTAACTGGGAGGAAATGAAAGAACAACTTAAGGAAAAATATTTGCCCATTGATTATGAGCAAATGAATTCGAAGAGATGTAACTACTCAAACAAGGGTCGTTGAGTGTTGATCAACCCAGAAGCGCGATGATTGGAGACCAAAAAGGAAAAACAAAAGTTTCCAGCAAAGGGCCATAATGTTACAAAGGTAAAGGCTTTGGGCACTATGCTGTTGTGTGCCTACAAGAGATAAAAAATTAGCCTTCATATGTGAAAAAGAATTATTGGTAATGGACACTGTTGAAGAAACATATGAGGAGGGAACCGATGAGGGTACTCATGGTGAAGAAGAACACCTAGGCGCATCGGATTTACCTAGTTGCGTGATCCATCGAGTATTGACCGGAACTAAGAAAGAGCTCCAGGCTAATCTCAAGTGGTTATGTACCAGCATTTTCCACACACGCATGGAACATGATGATCGAGCTTTGAATGTCATTATTGATAATGGCAGGACATAAATGTGATTTCCGAAACTGCCGTAGAATGTTTGAGGCTGAAGATTGATAAACATCCTACTCATTATTGGATTAGTTGGGTTAATAAAGACAACTCAGTACTAGTGAAGCATCGATGCTTGGTTAAATTTCCGTTGGGAAAAAAATATGTGGATGAAGCCTGGTGCGACGTGATCCCTATGACTGTTTGTCACATGTTATTGGGGCGTCCATGGCTTTATGATCAGAGGGTTTCCTATGATGGGTATGCTAACACTTATTTCTTTAATTTTAAAGGTAAGAAATTTGTTTTGGATCCTTTACAGATTTCAAAATTTGAGACTCAAAGGGAAGCTGTCTTGAGGCCCGGTTTGGATTCACAATCCATCTCAACTTATCTCACTACTATTCAATACTATTCATCAACTTTAACTCACAAATCTCACTACTATTCACAACCCATCTCACTACTATTCACAACTCATCTCAACTCATTTTCAAATCCAAACGAGGCCAGACCATGTGTTAATTTTCTCAAGTCATGCATGATGAAGATATGGTGCTAATGGTAGTAAGGCGCGAAATGAAGCAAGAGGATGGTTCAAGTCCAGCGGAACTCGCCACATTACTGGAGGAATTTTAGGATATTATGCCAAATGAGATGCTGAACCAATTACCTCTAATGTGGGATGTGTAGCATGCTATAGACTTGATTCCCGGGTCAACCTTTCCTAATTTACCTCACTATCGCATGAGCCACATCAAGAATGAAGAGCTCAGCCGGCAAATTTAGCAATTGTTAGACAAAGGCTTCATCCGTGCGAGGCTTAGTCTCTGCACTGTTTCGGTTTTACTTACGCCCAAGAAGGATGGTAGTTGGAGGATGTGAGTAGATAGCCGAGCAATTAACAAGATAATCGTGAAATACAGATTTCTCATTCCCTGTCTTGATGACATGTTGGACTTGCTAAGTGGTGCCTCTACTTTCACTAAGATCGACTTTCGAAGTGGATACCTCCAAATTCAAATCCAGCCAGGTGACAAGTGGAAGACGACCTTCAAAATGAAAGATGGTTTTGTTTGAATGGCTAGTCATGCCCTTCAGATTAACCAATGCGCCAAATACCTTCATGCACGTTATGACACAAGCTCTCGAGCCATTCTTGGGCATATTTGTCGTTGTTTATTTTGACGATATCCTAATCTTTACCTGAAGTTTTTGCAGGACCATTTAGACCATGTCGAGCATGTATTGAAGACTTTGAGAGCTGAACAACTCTATATCAATCAAGAGAAGTGTTCATTTATGAAGACAAGTGCCGAATTTCTAGGTTTTATAATTTATGATCAAGGTGTCTAGGCCGACTCCACAAAGGTGCAAGTTGTTCAAAATTGGCCAACGCCCCAGAATTTTTCAGAAGTCAGGAGCTTTCACGGTTTGGCCATGTTTTATTCGCGATTTATTTGCAGGTTCAATACTATAATGGCCCCAATCATCGAGTGCTTGAAAGCAAAGAATTTTTTGTGAAGTTTTGCAGCTGCTAATACCTTCACTGAAATTAAAGAGAAAATGGGGCAAGAACCAGTTCTTAAGTTGCCTGATTTCTCTAAAGTTTTTGAAGTGGCTTGTGATGCCTCACATATGGGAATCAGAGGAGTATTGAGTCAAGAAGGTCACCCCATCACTTTTTACAGTGAGAAGCTTAATGACACTTGTCGGCGATACTCGGTATATGACATGGAATTATATGCTTTAATTCAAACTCTCAAACATTGGCGACCATATTTGATTCATAGAGAGTTTATTCTTTACACTAATCATGACTCTTTGAAGCATCTAAATTCCCAAAGTAAGCTAAATGCCAGACATGCTCGCTGGATGGACTATTTGTAGCAGTTCAAGTTTGTTATTAGGCATAAGTCGGGGACTGAAAAATGTGGTGGCTAATGCCTTAAGCAAAAGACCTCACTTATTACATATGTTTTCAGCTAATTTTGTAGGATTTGATAGTCTAAAAATGCCTTATGCTAATGACGAGGACTTTGGCAACGTGTGGAGTATTCTCTCCACTCATGTGCACATATCTGGTGGTGAATATTCTTTGAGAGATGGGTATCTATTTTATAGAACACGATTGTGCATTCCGTGTGGGTCTTTTGGCGAGTTCCTAATTATGGAACTCCACGACGAGGGTTTAGCTAGGCATTTCAGATATGATAAAACTTTTGCTATTATTACTGATCAGTTCTATTGGCCTCGGATGCGTAGAGACGTGCATACAATGGTTGATTGTTGTCGAATTTTCCAGATAAATAAAGGAACCAAGCAACAAGCTGGGCTCTATGCACCCTTTCCTATTCTGGACAAACCATGGCAGCACATTAGCATGGATTTTATTCTTGGGTTGCCTAAAACTCTTCGACAACATGATTCAATTATGGTGGTTGTGGATCATTTTTCAAAGATGTCGCATTTCATTCCATGTCACAAGACTTATGATGCCTCAAAGATCGTTGCAGTATTCTTGCAAGAAGTAATCCGATTACATGGTATTCCAGCTTCTATTGTGTCTGGCAGGGACGTAAAATTTGTGAGTTATTTCTTGAAGACATTGTGGAAAAAATGGGGACGAAACTGATGGTTTCTAGTGCATTCCATCCCCAAACAGACGGCCAAACTGAAGTAACCAACAAGAGCTTACGAAATTTATTACGTTGCCTCGTCGCGGATCATGTCACCAGCTGGGATATAGTACTTCTACAAGCAGAATTTGCTTTCAAAAATTCTATTAACAGATCAACAGGGTGCACCCCATTCGAAGTGGTTTATGGTTTCCGACCCAGCACTCCAATCGATAACAACTCCTTACCATTGCCCCCCAGACCAAGTGAAGTTGCACTAGATTTTTCTAGCTATATGAGGGACGTTCATGAAGAATGCAAACGGCGCCTTACCTTTCATACAGATTCTTATGCAGCTTCTGCAAATGCAAGACGCAAAGATAGGAAATTTAGTGTGGGTGATATGGTTCTTATTCGTTTAAGACCAGAGCGATTTCCTTCGGGGAGTTTTACCAAGCTTCATGCACGATGGGCGGGTCCTTTTAAAGTCGCCAAGAAATTGGGCACCAACGCGTATGTCATTGATTTGCCCTCTGATTTTGGTATTAGCCCAATTTTTAACATAGAAGATCTCACTAAGTTTAAGGGTGATGAAAATGAATTTTCCATATTACCAACTCCAAAGGCATCACAGACACCAACTCTTCGTGTCCCAGAAAATACAGCTACTCGAGATGAGATTGCCTCCATACTTGATCATCAATTTATTACAACTGGTCGATGAGGGTATAACAAGTTTTTAGTGCAGTGGAAAAATCGTCTAAATTCAGAATCAGTTTGGTTGCAGGCATCGGAAGTCCAACGTTTACATCCACATCTATTTGCTGCTTACACTCGTCAAAACTTGTCAGAGACAAGTTCTTCAGGGGAGCTGGCAATTGATGCAAATCAGGATTTATTTTGATGTGACTTTGGATAATATTGTGTTTAAGTTAAGTGGTCTCAACATATATACTGCTCATGGTGTATGCCGTGTATGGTGTTGGAATACTTGTTTGTCAACATCCACCTTTCGGGCAGGCGGATGATCCATTTTGATCATCTGCAGTACAAGAACCGCTAGCATCCATTTTGATCATCTCTGTAATTGTAGATTGTTGTATTCCCACACTTGTATATAATATAGCTGCAGTACATAACTTGAATATATGAAAAAGATACTTGAATCCACTTGTCGTTTACCACCCTTCCCCAGCTATCCCAACGGGGCAGGCGAGCTGGGTTCACGTCACCCATCACCCACCTCTACCCACCTTAATTATGCTACCCACAGTATACTTTGTAGCTCAATTTATTATTGGCATCATTCATAGTTTGCATGATTCTTCTAGTTGAGGGAGCTCACTAAGTTATTTCCAGCCTTTCAAAATTAGTAGGAAATAGATTTTGAACGAGTCTTACGCATTTGTTCTTGGGTTCCTTGACATTTCTCTTACAAGTTTTAATGATGACTGAATGTTTCTATAGCCGTTACTTATTTGAATGACACTGGTGAAAAGGTCACTTTTTAGCCAGAACCATGTCTGTTTTGGTGCTTTATTAGAAGGTTTATGAAACTGACCCCATATAAGTGTTAGGTTCCGTTTGGATAATGAGCTGAGATGCGATGATGAGTTGAAATAAAAGTTGAATAAAATATTATTTTTAATGTTATTATTATTTTGATATTTGAAAAAGTTGAATTGTTTATTATATTTTGTTTGGAAATTTGGAAAAATTGTAATAATGAAATGAGATGAGATGAAACACTTTCATTATTCAAACGAGACAGTCAATTATATAGAATCTGAGCAATTTTCTGTCAAAAGCTGTTACTAGCAAGAAGATAAACATAGAAAGTTTAGATAGCTACAAATGGGTATTATACATGGAATGGAAGGGAAAAAAAGGTCTAAAGATGGATAGAATTATCTCTCAAACCACTTGCTACATTATTTGACCAAACTTGGTAGTGAGATTAATCTTCATTCCGTTGTATTTGGTGTACCGGCCAGTACTCTTGTCTCTTATCTACTTTTACCAGTTTCGATTGTACGATTATTCACATATGTTCTCAGAGAAGGAGATTTGGTGAGACCATTGGAAGCTGTTGTTGCATCTTGATTGTCATTCTTCTGTTGCATTCTTCTTCTGGCCATGTAACCTCTGATCCAAGGTGTCACATCCTCACTAACTTTGATCAACATGAAGAAGAGGATGCGATAAATGGCTATCATGCTGAAGATGACACCAAGATCCACCCATTTCGATCGATGAACGTTAATCTGGTACACATTTTCCAAGATGTACTCTCCAGATATCTTAGGAAGATCCAATATTTGGTTGTCAAAAAACAAGCCCTTGAAATCATTCTGGTATTGTCCCTGAAAAGTTTAAATTGTTTCAGTTATTGAACCTGAAAAGTTTAAATTGTTTCAGTTATTGAACAAGTTTAGCTGTACTAGTAGCAGTTTTCATTTTACCTGCACAGCCCAGGAATGGAAGCTGATGTATGACATGGGATAGCGCCACACAGGCTTTGGGATGTCATTTGGGAGCCTGAAGAACCCAGAGACTAGCATGAATATACCCTGACATAAGAATTATACCACAAATATCTCATCAACTATAACTTGAAAGCCGAATCGAAGTTTCTTAATAAATACCTGCATCTCTCTTGATAGTTCTTGCTGGATTGCACAACAGGGTAAATTTTTGTTTTTTAGGCAACACATCACATTAGTGCATTCCTATAGCCGAAATTTAATTTGGTTGCATTCAAATTCTATGACAAGAACATACACACCTGAATTCCAGCCCCTACGATGATCCCCATGAGGAAGTTGGGGACAATACTGGCTATGGCCATCATCAGGCTCTCAACTACTGTGACACTTGCAAAAAGGCATAGAACAAAGAATATATAATGTTCAAATCCCGGGTGCAGGTGGACCAAGAAGTAACAAATAGTTCCAGAGAGGAAGGCTATCAATATCAGGAAAGGCATTGCAGAGAGTGTGTTGCCAATGACAAATGAAGCCACACCATAGTGGCCATTCAGCCTCTCTCTCTGGAAAACCTGAGAAAATCAAATTATTAGCATCCACCTCTAAGTGCGGCTGAGAATGTAAGGCGCATGGGATCATGAAACTTGCCTTCATATCTTCAACGAATGAAGGAAACCCGCCAATTGACAGGAATGTTACAAAACCAAATACAAATGATGCACATGATCCCCTTGCCTCCCCCATATCAATTGAACAAGAAAGAAAAAACTATCAGTAAAAGAATGGACTTGATTTCCTTAATTTTCAAACTATTGTCCTCTTAACTTCCTTATCCATTTTTTAGTCTTATTGGAAATGAAATGAAAGAATATCAGTACCAGAATCGAAGTGTACTCCGTTCCGACATTGTAATAGATGGTCCCAATGCAGATAGTGACTACAATGTATATTAGAAGCCTAAGCCAGTAATACCCAAAGTCCCTTGACATGTTGACAAATGAACGCTTGGTCAAGGTAAAGGCTTGCATCAGGAAACTAGCCTGACTACCTCCTGAATCCAGCACAGTTCCTTTCTGCAACATATGGAAAATAATTCCAACTGTCACACTATATTCCCATATTATTAGTGTATTTATTTGAACAAATTCTTTACAAACTAATGAAATAATCTATCAGATGAAAAGTCATGCTACTCTTGAACAACTTACGAATTTGGATATCTCCTCAACTTTTTCCCTCACTGCATAACAGTACTGAGAAGTGCAGTAGGAGTCAATCAGGGTTCGAATAGCTTCAGTTATGGTAATCTTCTCAAGTGGATCATCACTTGCCTCAAACTGAGCAGAAACAAATTCAGAGTTACAGGAACAAAACAACAAATATATCATCAGCCTTCAATTCCCACTGATTAAAAAATGCAATTAGACCCATTCCTCTGTATATCATAATCATTTACTTCACCACACCTTTCACAAAGGGGCACCTGCAAGCGGCTGCAGGAACGCCTTATCGTTTTTTATCACCACTGCTATACTATTTGCTGCATTGGCCCCATTATTCAAGCAATCCTCTGATATTTTTGCCCACATTGTGTCTGTGTTCCGAAATTTAGGATAATTATTAGGTAGTCTTGGAATATGGATGATGTGATACTCCATCCTATCATAAATATCATGACTTATGTAAACACTTATTTTAATAATACGACATGTGTGATAGGATGGTAGTATCACGTATCCCTGCTCAGAGATTACATGACATTACTCAGATTACTCAGAGTATAATGCATTGTCAAATAAACACTTATCCCAAAAGCTTAACATGATGAAAAGAGGTAGATTTAAATTATTTATAATTTATCTTAACACTCCCCTTCACGTGTGGCCGCAACACGTAGAATATTTAATTAAATATGATGGAGTGTAGAGTGAGATTCGAACTCACTGCTCCGATATGATATTTATTCTTTAAACTAATGGAAGGATGTAGATTTAAATAATTTATATTTTGTCTTAACATGCATGATTGCAGTAGCATTATATAATGAAGTTACATGTATATAATTAAGAGTAAGAGAGGACGAAGTTCATACCCGCAATTTCATGGATCCTTTTAGAGTGGCCTTAACTTTATCAAAGTCAGAATTGATGTGCCTAAGAAAATGATCAGAAGGGTTCCTTAAAGCAGGGCAGGGGAACCCAGCTTGTGCAAAGAACTGCAAACACCATCCCATTAAGAGCTTGATTTCTCCAAAATCAAATGCATGCAAAGCAGACAGAAAGTGAGGGTTCTTAGTAGTTCGTTCTCACCTCATATGCTTCGGAAGCCTCGCCAAAATAAACAGTTTTGCCCCCCGAAAGCAAGTATAATCGATCAAATAGTTGGAATACTTCACTGCTTGGCTGGTGAATTGAGGCTATGACGGTCCTCCCATCCCTTGATAGACCACGTAATGTTTGCGTTACAAAGAAAGCAGAAGCACTGCCAGAAAAATCAAAGTCCTTTAACAAGAGTTATGAGGGCAAAGTAATGCTAGCTATTTGTAAATTTATAGATATCGGATAATTAGTTTAGGCAAACTCCAAACCACATAGGGCCCTATATACTAAAAATATAAAATAAATAATAAATAATAAATAGACAAAATAATAAAAATTTATTTTTTAATTACATGAATTATGGACATTGTACTAATTTAGTTTGTAATTTATATTGTATATGATGTATGTATATTAATCTCTGGTATACGGAAGATGTAAATTACAATTTCTTGGAACTCATAAATCATTTTTTTATTGGTATGAGGTGTTCGAGAACAAAGTCTCGACTAATCTCGAGGCTGAACTGGTCCTCCGAAAGGAATTTACTTCCTGGAAGTGCATCTTGAATAATTCGAGAGAAAGTTTTCTCAGTCCGATTACTCCTAAAAATTGTTTGTAACTCATAAATCATAAGCTTTGTGTATAGAAGAAGAATTTGATATTTTTCTCAAAAAATTAGAACATATCAATTATGATGATACCTTAATCATGGAAGTTTTGATTGATTTGTAATTGATTTGTTGATATAACTAGAGGATATTGAATTGGATCGTGTTTATTCTAAAATATATAGTACACAATTGAATAATATATCCAAATCCAATCTCACTAATAACATTTTATTTTTAATCCTAAGAAGTTGAAAAATTAAATGTGAGATCCTAATGGATTTAGTATCTCTAAACATTGGGTGATCATGTTTAGTACTGAAGGAATAATCTCATGATGGAATTCATGATTTCCATTGAGGTACTAAATATCCTCTCGAGATAAATTCAATCTGAATTGATTATTTTAAATCTCAGGTCTAAGTATTTTAGTAAGGAGACATTAAAATTAATTTACTCTAAAGGTATAATCAGAAAAGTTGGTCTAGCATAGATAGATGTTTGAGTGCTCCTCTCTAGTCTCCTACGAGTAGAGGTTTTGGTTTCTTCTTGCCGTCTAGTGCAGGGACTCACTTTGTTTTCTTCACTGATTATTCCACATGGCAGAGGAATTGGAAGGGCTGTATGGAAAGCTATCTTTAACGGAATCAGAACAGGAGACGGTCGTTGTTGACGTTGACTTGATACAAAACACTGTAGTCAGAGGAGAAAAGTGTTTGATTGTTCAGTTGCTAATGTTACGAAATTACAATCAGATGGCTTTCAAGCAGATGCTTTGGAGGGTTTGGCGCCATTTGAGAGGGCTGAAATTGCAGGAACTTGATTCAATGTTCCTCTTGGCAGAATTTGATGATGTGCATTTCGTGATGGGCCGTGGACTTTTGACAAACAATTGGTTTTAGTAAAGGATTTTGATGGCTTTCAACAGGTTCAACAACTTCAATTAACAAAAGCATCTTTTTGAAGGGTTCACAATTTACCCTTGGCGGCTCTCAATATCGAAGTTGGAGAGCTGATTGGGAAATCACTAGGTCATATGGAGGATATAGACTTGCTGGATGGCGAAATTGCTTGGGTTGAATTCATACGTATCCGTGTATGCCTTGACATTATGAAACCCTTGTTGTGCAGAAAGAAACTTTGTATTGGTTCTCGAGTTCCTACTGGGTGCGCTTCTCTTACGAAAGGTTGCATGACTTTTGCTTTATCTGTGGAGCTAGGTCATGCATTCCGTGATTGTGAATAGGAGCGAGATTTTAATGAAAAAACAACCACTTTTCCATATGGACAGTGGTTGAGGGGAGATGGGCGTGGCAGTAAACAGATGGTGGCCAATGGCCGCCGACCGCCGTCATTAGAGGAGAGTCCCGAGTCTGCGGATCACCGCAATGCTGGGGTCGTGTTGGAGGAAGATGCGGTGAAAAATACTCCACTAACTGTAACTGTTAATCTGGAGTCGTTATGTGCTGATTTAGCAGCAGATGCTGAGCAAATGGTGGAGTCCGTTGAGGGGAGCTGCTGCACTGGTGTTTCGGACGGGTTGTTGAAGGAAATGGAGTGCGATTCACGGGTTCCACCAAAGGCAGTTACTCCTTCGCTGATTGAGCCATCTTTGTTGAAAGTGGGCTTACCAGTTATGGGCTTAAATGGTCCAGCTACTGAGGGGGCGACGATTAATGAGGCCCAGGTGGCTTTAGGCTCGACAAGTAAGGAGGGCCTCCGTTGGAAAAGGAAAGCCTTAGTGGGGAGAATTCAGTCATCTCCTACAAGCCGACCTTGTGCGAAAAGGAAAGCTGCTGCCCCCGATGATGGGTCTCTTCCAGTGGGGGGAAAACAACAGAAATAGAAGGTTTTTACGAAGAACGAGGATGAGCACCTTCATGAGGTCCAAATTGATCTATCGGCAGAGGCTGGGGTCCAGCCCTGCCGAAAGTAATGAAAGCATTATGTTGGAAATCTCGTGGGCTTGGGAACCCACGGGGAATTCGTGCTTTGCGTGAGCTAATCGTGCAAGAAGATCCCACGATGGTGTTTCTTCAGGAGACTAAGTTGACAACTCGGAAGATGGAGGTATGTAAGTATAAATTGAGTTTTAATTCCTGCTTTACTGTGGATTGTGTAGGGAAGAATGGGGGGTTAGCATTGTTGTGGAAAGGGGATATTTTGGATTGGTTAAAATTGTTTTCTATAAATCACATTGATGTTCTTGTTAGAGAAGATGATGCTCATGAGTGGAGGTTTACGAGTATCTATGGGAATCCGCATACTATAAGCAGATTTATCACATGGGATTTGATGCGTAATTTACATGTTGATGATGATGTATCATGGATTTTGGGGGGTGGTTTTAATGAAGTACTGCAAACGAGTGAAAAGAGGAGCGGTAGATTAAGACCTGAGAATCAAATGGCGGCATTTAGGGAAGTTTTGATGGACTGTTCTTTGCGGGATGTGGGGTTTCATGGACCTAAATACACGTGGTCGAATGGAAGGGAAGGTGATGAAGCCATTGGTGAAAGACTTGATTGTTTCTTGGGTAACAACAGTTTCTTTGGTTTGTTTCCCCAAGTGGTAGTGAAACATGGGGTGGTTGCTCAGTCAAATCATTAACCTATCTAGTTTGAATCTGAGGGCTCGTTTGTTGAAGGAAGAAAAGAAAAAGTTCAGATTTGAAGTAATGTGGGTAGGGGAGAAAAAATGTGCTGACATTATTGAGAATGTTTGGATGGCTGGAAATGGAAATGGCAATAATAATGTGGAAGGGGTGATGAAGTGCATTAAAATGTTTGGTCATCAATTGGCTTTATGGAATAAGATGTCTTTTGGTCATGTAAAGAAAAAGAAAACTGAGGCGAGGCAAAACTTGGAGGCTATGCAAGCTAAAAATGTTGAGCAACCTGATCCAATGGATTTGTCTAAAGCAAGAGAGAGTTTGCAATTATGGCTTGAACGGGAGGAAGTGATGTGGAGACAGCAATCTAGAGTGCAGTGGCTACATGAAGGGGA
This sequence comes from Juglans regia, assembly GCF_001411555.2. Taxonomy (NCBI): domain Eukaryota; kingdom Viridiplantae; phylum Streptophyta; class Magnoliopsida; order Fagales; family Juglandaceae; genus Juglans; species Juglans regia. Next base: position 13,097,484 of record NC_049915.1, on the reverse strand, counting down.
TCAGAACACTCGGTTTTTTCACTCCCAAGCTAATACTAGAAGGAAGAGGAACTGGATTAAAGGCCTAAGAAATGAGCAGGGTGAATGGCTAGAAGGACCCTTGAAGCAGAATCTGATTGTTGGATTTTTCCAGACACTTTTTTTTCAACATCTGGACAGAGAGGACAGCAGGGAGTTCTAGATTGTGTGGAGAGAAAAGTCACACCAGAGATGAACCAGCAGCTCACTAGACCATATGAAGTAGAGGAGGTAAGGGTGGCTCTTCAACAAAAGCTCTAGGTCCTGATGGTATGTCTCCATTCTTTTTCCAGAAATATTGGTCTATTGTTGGCACTTCAGTGACTCAAGCTGTGTTACATACTTTAAATTCGGGAAGGATCCCTAAGGAGCTTAATCATACTTTAATTAGCTTAATTCCAAAAAAGAAGACTTGTGAGATGGTTTCAGATTTCCGACCTACAAGTCTTTGTAACGTTGTGTATAAGCTAGTTTCTAAAGTGATGGTTAATAGGTTGAAAAATCTGCTGCCTGAGGTTATATCTGAAACACAATCTGCTTTTGTTGGGGGTAGACTGATGACTGATAATGTGTTGATTGCGTATGAGCTTGCTAATTATCTGAGGGACAAGAGAATGGGTCGGAAATGTTATATGTCCCTTAAATTGGATATGAGTAAAGCATATGATAGGGTGGAATGACTGTTTTTAGAAAACATTATGTTGAAGTTGGGGTTTGCAGAGTCTTTTGTAAAGCTGGTAATGGAGTGTGTAAAAACAGTTTCTTTCTCCATCTTGGTGAATGGTGAATCCCTAAGGCATACTATTCCTACTAGAGGTATTGGGCAAGGGGATTCTTTATCCCCTTACTTATTTCTCTTTTGTACTAAGGGGCTAATTGCTTTGCTGAAAGATGCTAAGTGGAGAAGTATGGTAAAAGGCATAAAAGTATGTAGAAAGGCCCCAAGTGTGAATCACCTTCTCTTCGCCAATGAAAGCCTAATTTTCTATAAAGCTGATTCTCAAACAACATCTTATATTCAGAAATTGTTACAACAATATGAGTTAGCCTCAGGTCAGATGGTTAATAAAACAAAGACTGCTATGGTTTTTTCTAAAAATGTTCCAGAATTGAGACAAAGAGAGATTCTTGCATTGTGTGTGTGTGTGTGTGTGTGTGTGTGGAGAACTTTTCAGCAGTATGATAAGTATCTAGGTTTTCCTAACCTAGTGGGGAGATCTAAAACTAGAGCTTTTGAGGATATTAAAAAAAAAATTTGGGTTAACCTGCAGAGTTGGAAAGGAAAATTATTATCTCAAGGAGGAAGATAAGTTCTTATAAAAGCTGTCACATTATCCATTCCTACTTATGCTATGAGTTGTTTCAAATTACCGTTGGGTTTGTGTAGAGAATTGGAGAGGTTGATAGCTAGGTTTTGGTGGGGGCAAAAAGAGGATGAGAGGAAAGTGCATTGAATGAATTGGCAAGGCTTTGCATGTCGAAATTTAGATGTGGTATGGGGTTCAAGAACTTTCATTTTTTTAACATGGCATTGCTAGCAAAACAAGGGTGGTGGATTTTACAAAATAATGACTCTTTGCTCCAAAGAATCTACAAAGCTAAATACTTTCCACATGTTTCTTTCTTTCAAGCAAAGTTGGGTCCTAACCCTTATTATGCTTGGAGAGGGATACTTGAAGCTAAGGAGTGGTTAAGGGCAGGCTGTCAGTGGAGAGTTGGTACGGGGGAGAATATTAAAATCTAGAAAGATTTTTGGGTGCCAGGACATAACTATTTACAGCCAGCTCAAGATGGAATTTCGATTAATGAGGCACACGAGGAAGCAACAGTAGATTCACTAATCGACCAGGATAGCAGATTGTGGAATATAAGTCAAGTTAGATCTCTCTTCAATCCAAATGTGGCTGATAGGATTCTTCAGATCAGGTTGTCAAGTACTGAGTACATGGACAAATGGCTTTGGAATGAAGAATCAAGTGGGAACTTTACAATGAAGAGTGCCTATCGATTGATACAGAATTTGAACTGTGAACGTAATGGAGATAGCTCTTCTCTTATGTCTGATAAGAAACTTTGGAAGGGTATATGGCAAATGAAAGTTCCTAGTAAAATCAAGATTTTTGCATAGCGAGCTTGTGAAAATATTCTACCAACGCTGACTAATTTGAGACATAGAAAAATAGATGTGGCTAATGTTTGTTGTTTCTATCAGGCAAGTGGGGAGGATGCGGCACATGCTATTCTTTTTTGCTCTCATATTAGACTGGTATGGATACATTGTCTCCTTTTATTGCAGCAAATTCAGCAGCAGACAACCTTATTGGACTAGGTTAGGTTTGTTTTAGAAAGGGGGAATGAGGCAGATTTTACTTTGTTCTTCCTGATTGGTTGGAGTTTATGGTTTAGACGTAATAAGATGATGATGGAGAAAATTGTGATTGAACCTATGACTGCCGTGAATCATGTTCTCTCTCTACATAAAACCTTTATACAGCTGAGAGCCTCTAGTGCTATGGAAATAGGAAAAATTTGTAAATGGAAACCACCTCCACCAGGTTTCTTAAAACTAAATGTTGATGGAGCAGTGTTTGCCGATGTGAGGAAAGTTGGAATAGGTGTGGTTCTACGAAATGAAGATGGGCAAGTGGTCATGGCAGCAACCAAAAAGGAAGATTTTGTTGATGAGCCTGCTACAATCGAGTTGTTAGCTGTTCTGAGAGGCCTACAATTCTGCCTTCGACTTGGGATACTTAACTTGGTGGTAGAATCTGACGGTTAAGTATTGGTGCAGGAAATACAAGCTAGTCACAAGTCTTCTTCATCAAATGGTAATCTGATACAGGATGTTAAAGAGCTAATGAATCATTTTCCAGATTCTCACATTCAACATGTTTATAGGGAAGGAAATGGGGTAGCTCATATCTTGGCACGATTTGCATGGAATGTAGTTGATGTCCAGATGTGGTGGGACCATCAGTTTGCTATGTAATGTTTTCTTATAAATGAAAGTTTGTTGATTATCAAAAAAACAAAAAAATTAACTCTAAAGGTTGTGATTCTAAGAGTACAAGACTAATATTGGTATTTTTTAAAGAAATTACAAGACTAATATTAATAGATTAAATTGAGTACGCAAGGAATTAAGATGTAGAAGAAAATAAAGTAATTGTGAGACTTAGACTCATTTGTTTTTGCAGATGAGTTGAATTGAGATTAAAATTAAAAATTGAATAAAATAATCTTGTTAGAATAAATTTTTTTAATATTATTTTTTTTTTTAGAATTTGAAAAAGTTGAATTGTTTATTTTATTTTGTGTGAATTTAATAAAGTTGTAAGGATGAGATGAAATGAGTTAAGAAAGTTTTTATTTTTCTATGGATATTTTATGAAGGGACCAATTGTAATATTTAATTGAGGGATCTTTTACATTAGAAAAAATTAAGTGCAATATGATTTTTCCAACAAAATTAACAACAAAATAATACCATAAATCTTTTTTAATTATTATCATTTCTACATCTTTGATATGACATAAAATGATTGATAAATAAGTAAAAAATAAATAAAATCGATGATTAAATATTATACTTGAAATGATGAAAGAATGATAATTAAAATGATAATTAAAATGACGATACGGTGTTAAATATTAAATAATACAAAGGGCAAGCATCTCTCTACTTCCAAAAGTTGCAACTAATGGAGATCAATGCTAAGTACAAACTTTAAATAGTTAAGTTTAGGCCTTTTGTAAAAATATTGGTACCATAAAAAAAGAATAGATTTTTTTATATATTTTTTTTCTTAAAAGACTACACTTATCTATTTAAAACTTTTACGTTATCATTTTTCTCGTGGAAAAAAGAATGAATAGAATAGCTAGATCAGCTTAACCTGTCAAGTCCGCTAGTTGGCTCATCCAAGAAGAGCAATCTGGGTCTCATCAAGATCTCAAGAGCAATGCTAACCCTTCTCCTTTCTCCTCCACTGATTCCTCGCAAATGCCAGTTTCCGATTACGGTGTCAGCGCAATCTTGGAGACCCATCTCAATAATGATACCCTCAACCAGTGCTTGTTTCTCCGACCATGGCATTTTATCCGGCAGCCGTAGTCGAGCTGAGTATGAAATTGTCTCCCGTACTGTTAGAGTTCCGATCAGATTCTCATCTTGGGTTACATAGGCCTGGAGGACGTTGGCATCACAATATAACATCGCCAATTAGACATATATAGGAGCGAATGAAGAAACAAATTAAAGACATTAGTGCCAAGTTAATTGTCGATAGCATTCAAAGATGTTTGGTTTGCTATCGACGTCTTTGTTTGCACACTGTTATTGTGTGACCAGTTCGCACAGGGTACTGATCACGCAATTACAGTGTGCACTTGTTGTATTGCATTTCTCTTAAGAGATTATATAAAATAAAAAACAGTAATGTTATACAAGTAATGCTACATATAGTAATAAAGTGTATAAATACTATATAATTGTTTTGAAAAATAGTAGAGTCTACTATTAAAAAAATAATTTTTCTTCATGTAGGTCCCATTATTTACTGATTTTTTTAAAAAAGATTGCGCAGCTCTTAACCACTCTACGATTGTAAATATCATTTCTTATGTTACGTACAATTGTAGAGTGCGCAAGTGTCGCACAATCATTTTAAAAAATAGTGTAATCCACTATTAAAAAAAATTAAATGTTTTATGTGGATCTCGAATTTATTTATTTTTTTCAAAAGGATTGCGTGACGCTTTTGCATTTCATGACTGCAAATATCATTCTAAAAAAATTAATAATTTGATTCTCATTATAATCATAATATTTATTTCATTTCTATGTAATTTCTTTATAAATAAGAATTTATATTTTGTATTTAGTTACAATTGTAAATAATAAAGATATAGTCCTCAAATTTCTTGCATTCTCTCAACATCATTTTCTCATTTTTTATTTTCAATTTTATTTTGATTTTTTTTTTCAATTTCTACAATGGGATGGTTTTCATAGGAGGTTGATCAGCCACCTCCGTTCGTGTGTGATGAGAAGACACGTCCTCTGTGAAACGTTGCCGCCGCGCCCTCTATATATAGAGGCTGTGGTGGTTGTTTTACGTTCACTTTTTCATCTCTCTATGTTTAACATCATCCCATGAGATTGATCAATGCCCTAACAGATCAAATATCACCATAATCAACCGATCCTCATTGATTTTCTTAGATTGTTGGAACAGATAAAAAACAGAAGTATAAACACTAGAAACAAGTAAACCCCAACAAGCAACATGGTACACAAAACTTGCACCATCTTTTTCCCTTTTTTAGTTAAGAAGGTGAAAAAATACGACAAACTGAATGATGAGGGAGTAGAGATCAGGGAAAAAAAAAAACTCACAGCAGTCCCAAAAGAAAGCTTAGTTTTGTGACCATTGAGGAGAATGGTACCAGAAAGGAAAGCATTGGCTGCAAGACGGCTAGAAAGAGCATCAAGCAGTGTAGATTTGCCTGAGCCAGAGGGTCCCATGAGTGCAGTTAGGGTTCCAGGCTCTGCATAACCAGTGAGCCCTTCCAACACCTTCTGGGTCTCACCATTGTTGAGAGTGACCATCACAGTCAGGTCCTTCCATGTCAGCCTCGCCGACACATCCCCCACGAATTCTGTCTTAGCCTTGTCCGTCCAAAGAGTCTCACTCAGAGGACTCAAGCCCGGTACTACTACTGGTCTGTTTGGCTTTATCTCCATCACTACATGATTTGCTGCAGAGTTTTCCACTCTCTCGGCCATCTCTCTCAAATATCAATCTTCAATGCCAAGTTGCAGAAAAAGGTTATACAACAACAACAACCCAGAATGGAGCTAGATCAGTTATAAATGAACATCAACTATGGCCAAGAACTGGGTATCTGAAAAAAATTACGACATGCACCAGAAAGAAAGAAAGAAAGAGATCAGTACTGAATGCTATGATGAAAAGGTCGAGAAGTTCTTCTAAAAGGAGGGGGTGGAAAGAAAGATGTGACCCATGTGAGGAAATGCTAATTGTATGAGATTTTGATAGATGTGGAGGTGGACGAGATCAAACCCATGCAAAAACAGCTACCTGGCCTTTTGAAGGCTTGCTTTTTGGCATGACAAGCAGACAAGAAGAAGCACCAAATTAATATTTCTTTTTCTTTTTCTTTTTCTTCGTGTGATCTGATCAAGGAGTGTACTGGAGATTATATAATCGCCATATGAGTCTCGATTGGATCCTCAAAACCTCAGCAGCTGAAAGATCATCAGGCAAATTTGTTTCGTTATCTCAAAAGCAAAAGACAAATTAAAGAAACGTACAAAGAAAGCTTTAGAACATCAATTGCAACATCTAATTTATTGGTCCAATTAAAGAGTTCGGTGGCTGTTTGGTAGAATGGTAAGAGGCATTTACTATCACTACTACAGACACTTCTCATGATGATCTCATGCATGAACACGTGGTGCTGCACTATATATATATATATATAAAATAATGTCAGTCATGTAGTATACATACGACATCCGTGAGAGGCATTTATGTGCTGCAAAAAGACAATATTGCAAGCAAACTTTCGAACTTATATACATACTCATGACAAATTTCCCTCAATATTTTTTTGAAGAATACTAGGTAAAAACTAAGATAAAAATCTTATATATACAAATCTTTTTTAAAAATGTGGGTTAAAAAAAAGTGAATTCATACATATATATATTTTATGCACAGAACTTCCACGCCCTGAAATGTAGAATACACGTTAAATAGAGGCCGGCGGAGTTTCAATTCCGCTTGGTGGCCTTGATCCAGCTAACTACTACGGTTTCAGTAAATTCATATTATTTCAGTTTTAATTTCTATGTTTATTTTCACTCTGTTTTCTGGGGAAGTTAAGGAGCCTATTTGCATGAATCCCCTCATTTATACATTAGTACATCTTGCCTGCCTGTAAACCTCCAACAACGTCGTACGTACGTACGTCCATTTTCGCCACGCATGGACCACATGCAGGTCCACATGAAGACGTAGTCAAGTACTACAGTCTTTGTCGTCGGTGGAAAGCTAGGATATAAAAGAGATACAAAAATAGAATAGAGCAATTTTTCTCATGAAAAACTGAAAACTAAATGCATTTTATAATTGAATAATACTTCAAAATCCGATATCTTGTTATTTTAGTGAAAGTTTTTTATATAAAGAAAAAATCTAAAACTAAAATCCCACGAGCAACTTGAGATTTTCTTTTGAATTCTATCATTACAAGCACAAGCGAAAACTCTATTTCTTTTGATAAGAATTTAAACCATTACATCAAGAATGTCGATGTATAGAGATTTGGTTTTATTTCCCTACCATGAAAGAAAATTATAAAATATAATCGAAATTGAGATAGAAGTGAGAGAGGAGAATGATAGAGACACTTTGAAGTCTATATCTTTAATATTCTCAATTATGTGTTATACATAATGTAGATCCCTATTTATAGGAAAATTACATGAAGAAGAGATATGGTAAATATCTTGATCATTATGAAAATCATATCTCTTGATTTGATAATTATGAAAATATAATCAGATAATAATGAAATCAAATTCTAAATTTGATATAGCCTTTAACAACGCATTTGAAAGCTTGAGTTTAGGATTTCAGGGTAGCCTGCAATTTTTTTTATTAATCACCGGTCGATGAGATAATGTGAGTGTTTGGTGCCGAAATGATGAGATGGTGACGAATTGTTGGACTATAAAGAGCTAACAATAAGGCTCCATTTGAATGTTGAGTTGAGTCGAGATGAATTGAGTTCTTTATAAATAGTAGTGAGTTGAAATAGTAGAGTGAGTTTTGTGGAGTCCATCTAAGATAAGTTTAGATACGTTTAGATGTTAAGATGAGTTTTAGATATATTTATAAGAAATTAAAAAAGGTTATGAGTTTCACGTGAAAAGATGTGTTGAGTTAAAAAAAAATTAAATTGAAATGTGTTTAATGATTTGAGATTGATATCAATTCAATGTAAGTTTCAAACAGGGCCTAAATACAAAATGGCTTAAATGGGCTTAAGTAACAAAAAGGCTAACGATAAGTCGATCAGATTGAGCCAATTATGGGTTGAATAAGGCCTTGGTCAACTAACATGACCAAAACCAATAGGCTAAAAAGTGTTTTGGGCTCATAATAGACCAAATAAAAAAATTAAATTCACAAATAATCTATGATATATAGAATTTTTTTTGTAAGGAAGAAGAAGCTAGGGTCCACAAATGATGATGTTAAGAAGAAAGGGAGAATAAAAAAAATTGTATAAGTGTGGAATATTGGAGAACTCGCCTGCGCGCGCCGGCACTGCCACACGTGAAGATCAGGAAATGTCGTGTGATAAAGGAAAGAGTGCATTATATCGGAGGTGGATGGATGAGATCGATGTGCATGGATATATAGATAGATCATTAATTGTAAAGTGAACCCGAATTGGGAAATGTGTAATAGATATGTGTAATATTGTAGGTGCATTGGCCAATCGGCTTTTTTCGGATATATATATATATATTTTTTTTTGAGTAAAACATACTTCATTTCATTCATCAAATGAAGTTGATTATACAAGAGGGAATACAGTCTACATCTAAGAAAGACGTAGATGTTACAAGTGCATTCCTGGCCAGCTCATGTGCTGCCTTGTTTCCCTCTCTACATATGTGGATTGCAGACCAGCTCTCAAAAAGTGCTCAGTTGACCCTTTACATCTTCCATAATCATCCCAGTTGAAGACCAATTCTCGCTCCTACTATTGATCGCTTGAATCACTTGAAGCGCATCCCCCTCCAGGATAATATTCGTGAGGCCCAAGTGGTGACAAAGTCTGGCAGCTTCCAAAGCACCTATAGCTTCTGCTAGTGCAGGATCCAGATAGAGTGGTCTATTAAGTCTTGAGGTTGCCACCACACTCCCCGTATGATTCCTTACAATGATCCCAATACCCACTTTGCATTTTGCTTTATCAACCGCAGCATCCCAATTGATCTTCCAGACGTGAATAGGGGGAGGAGACCAGTTAACATTCTGGTTATGCAATCTTTGATCTCTTGTTGAGTTTTTCATTTGCATGTTCCTCATATCTCTTAAATCAGAAATAGCCAGCTCTGCTAAAGAATTTGTACTCTTAAATTCCTGCTTAAACACAAATTCATTCATTCTCATCCATATTCTTTTTGCAACCATGGCTAACTCTTCTACCAGATCCTGTTGGTCAGTTGAGTCGAGGGAATTCATAATTTCCTGGATTGAGTGCCACTGGGATTTTAACTTCTGAATTTTATGGGAACAATTGTGCCAGACATCTTGTGCCACTGGACAAGACCACAGGGCGTGGAGGATTGTCTCATCTTCTTGCCAACAAATGGGACAGAGAGGTTTGTCGAGAATCTTCCTCTTGAACAGATTGAAGTTGGTAGGTAGCGCCTCATTGCATACCCTCCACATAAAATTCTTTGCAGTTGGGGTAATTCTTAACTTCCATAGCCTTTTCCAGAACTGGTCCCTGTGAGAACTATTCCACCCTTGGCCTTTTTCCAGTGCCTCCATCTCCCTAAGCATATGATATGCACTTTTGACAGAGTAAATGCCTTGAGGAATTCCCAACCAAATCAGTTTATCCTCACAGTTAGAAGGACTGAGAGGAATCTGTTGGATGATTTCTGCTTCTTCCTGGGGGAATGATTGGTTCACTAGCTGGGAGTTCCATTGTCTCGAATTCTGGTCAATGAGGGAACTGACCTTATCTCCTATGCTTATGCTGGGGCAGGTGGCTTGAACTCTGAATGTTGTAGGCCTCGGGATCCATTTATCTTGGAGAATGTTTATACTTGCTCCGTTACCAACTCTCCATCTAGTCCCTTTAACTATCACATCTCTAGCTGCCATTATGCTTCTCCAGATATAAGAGGGTTTGTGTCCTAGCTTGGCATTCAAAAACTGCCCGTGGGGGAAATATTTTGCTTTTAGGACTTTGGATACAAGTGCTTGAGGGTAATGGATTAACCTCCAAGCTTGCTTAGCAAGCATTGCAAGATTGAAAGAATGGAGTTCTCGAAAGCCCATTCCCCCTATTGCTTTTGCCCTCCCCATGCTCTTCCATGAGGTCCAATGGATCTTTCTTTCTTGCTCGACCTACCCCCACCAAAAATTGCTCAGCAGCTTATTAATTTCCTTTAGAAGGGATCCTGGGAGGTTAAAAACTGCCATGCTATACGTTGGCATTGCTTGGAGAACTGATTTTATAAAAATTTCCTTGCCTGCTTGTGAGAGTAACCGAACTTTGAGGCTGCTGATTTTCATTCTAATCTTGTCCAGTATTGACTTGAAGGATTTAGTTCTTGATTTACCCATTAATGATGGAAGGCCCAAGTATCTTTCATAAGATTGAGCTGAATGTACCCCTGCTATACTCAAAATCAAGTCCTTGTTTTCCTGTGAGGTATTTATGCTGAAATGAATTGCGGTCTTGTCTTTGTTGAGTCTTTGGCCCGAAGCTTTTTCATAGGTGCTAAGAACATGTAACATCCTGCTCCATTCCAGAGAGTTTGCCTTGCAAAACAAGAGGCTGTCGTCGGCGAACAGCAGGTGGTTGATAGTAACTCTCCTTCGAGCTATCGGTATCCCTGTGATAGCCTTGGTTCTTTCAGCATTCTCAAGCAAGGAGGTTAATACTTCAGCACATAAAATAAAAAGGTAGGGAGACAAGGGATCTCCCTGCCTTATGCCTCTTGTTGGTATAAAAACTTCTTGAGGAGAGCCATTCAGAATAATTGAGTAAGACACTGTCTCCACACAATTCATCACCAGTTGTACCCATTCCGTAGCAAACCCCATCTTGAGCGTAACTTCTTTGAGGAACTGCCACTCAATCCGATCGTATGCTTTGCTCATGTCGAGCTTGAGAGCCATGAACCCTTCCTTTCCTCCTAACCTGCTGTGCATTGTGTGTAAGGCTTCGAAGGCAACAATAAGGTTATCTGATATCAGTCTACCCGGGACAAAAGCCGATTGTGTGCTTGATATGATATCTGGCAAAATTGATTTCAGTCTATTTGCAATTGCCTTGGATACCATTTTATAGATAACATTACAGAGACTAATGGGGCGGTAGTCTGAGACTGTTAAGGGGTTTTCCTTTTTAGGGATCAAAACAATTTGAGTATCATTTATTGAATCAACCTTCCCACCCGAGTTCAAAATATATAAGGCAGCTTCGCTTACCTCTTTCCCCACAAGAGACCAATGATTTTGATAGAATGCCGGGGGGAACCCGTCTGGTCCAGGCGAGCTAAAAGGGTTCATGTTGAATATCGCCTCTTCCACCTCTTGTTGTGTAAAGTTTCTCTTCAACTTAGTGTTCATCTCCTCTGTAACCGAAGGTTTGAGTTGTTGTAAAGATTCTGATAATCCTTGAGGATTAGAAGTAGAGAACAGATTTTTAAAGAAGCAATTAAATTTTTCACTAACACCTTCAGGAGTAGAGGCTACAACACCCGATTCATCTGCCACTTTACTGATAGTGTTCTTCTTCCTTCTCTGAGTTGCACACTCATGAAAGAATCTAGTGTTTCTGTCTCCCTCTAGGAGCCATTTCTATTTGGCCCTTTGTCTCTAGTGGGTGTCTTCCTCTTCAAGAAGCTGGTTAATCTCTCCTCTAGCAGCCTGAATTTCCTCTCTAAGGTTTCCTTCATTAGCAATTTGGATTGAAGTTTCTGGAACTTGCTATGGATTAGATTAGTATCGGGCATCACTGATTTTTTGCTCCACCAGCTCAAAATTTCTCTACTTCTCATAAGATTTTTTGAGGCCACCTGCAACTTGTTTGACTTTGGGCTATTTCTGTTCCATAACTCCTCAATGACTTTTTTACATTCCTCTTGTAATTCCCACCTGACCTCATATCTGAATGGTTTCTCAACTCTATAATCAAGCTGTTCCAGAGTAAGAATCGACACCACCAAAGGATTGTGATCTGAGCAGCTAGCTGCTGTTGAAGTTACTGAATAATTTCCAAACAAAAGTTGCCAAGGGGAGTTAGCACACGCTCTATCGAGTCTCTCTTTTGTGAATTGGAGGCCTTATCTATTATTGCACCAAGTGAATTGATCTCTCTTAAAACCTAAGTCATGAAGACCCGTATCTAGTAGAGCTATTCTGAACTCTTCCATTTGAGATAGAGGCCTAAGAGCACCCCCTACTTTTTCTCCATTGCTCAAGATTTCGTTATAGTCTCCGAGACATAACCATGGATGATCATCAGCTGGTTGCAAGGCACGGAGTAGAGCCCAACTTAATTTCCTTCTTCCAGTAACATGATCTCCGTAGAAGCCAGTAAGTGTCCAAGTCTGATTCACCATATTTGTATTCACGCTAAGAGAGATATGGTTTTGTGAGTAACTAAGCAAGTTCACGTTCACAGAATCGTTCCAAATGAAAGCCAGCCCTCCACTAGCCCCTTTACTATCCACCACAAAGCTGTTAGCCATATTCAGACTTTTCTTCACTAGCTCAATTTTGTTTCTGTTGCATTTAGTCTCCATAAGGAAGATGAGACTAGGGAACTTTGATTTCACCAATCGGTGTAGCTCTCTAACTGTCCGAGGGTTCCCAAGCCTTCGGCAGTTCCAACTTAAACAAATCATGATTGTTGGTGGGGCTGCCAAGCAGCCACCACCATTTCTTCTTCTTTGGTATCCCCTTCTTGTACCTCATATTTCTTCTGTTTTTTCTTAAATTCTGCACTGTTAAAGATATCATCCCCCCTTCTTTTCAACGGTAGATCATCACTACACATAACCAGGTCCTCCTTCTCAAGGTCTTTTTCTGTTTGGGACTGCTCCCTAGCTCTTCTTTTCCAGGTGGACTTATTAGGATTATTGAGGACATTGATCTGCGACTGCAAGAAAAGGTTAAGAGAATTAAACTGGTTTGCAATAGATGGTTCTGTTTTAATGGGAGGTACTGGGACCTGTTTAGGCTGGCCTTTTGGTGACCTGGATTTCCTGTTTCTTCCTTTTTCCACCTCAGTTTGGTCACGTCCCTTTTCAAAACCAGAAGCCTCGTTTCTAGTCTATTGCCAAGTACCAGTTGCGCTCTGTGAGTGCTTGAAACCCTGGTTAGAAATTGACTCTTTGGGTAATGTAGCCGTAAAAGTAAACCCTTTTTGGGATTGCTTTAGATCACCACTTGTATCCTGCGCCGTGTCCCTGTTAATTGTACCCTCTGTTCCCTGATTTGAGAGATTGTGTCCCTCATGTCTATGACCAGGAACAGTAACCTCAGAGAGGTTTTTTTCCCGCCAAGATGATTCTGCCTCTTCCCTCCCTCTTCCCTCGTATCTCTTCATGGACAAGCTATCTGGTTTAGGGGGGTTGGACCGAAGCCAATGGCCATACTCGATCTTGCGGGAGTTTTGACTCCATCTAGCTGGTCTTGTGCAGCCTTCCTTCTTATGCTTTATGACTCCACAGTGAAGACAAAAGACTGGAAGTCTCTCATACCTGAATGGGAGCCAAATAGTTTTATCTTCCATCTTCATAAGTCTGCCCCGATTCAACGGTTCCATGATGTTGATGTGAACTTTTATTCGTAGGAACTGACCCCATGCACAGCCTGACGTGTCTGAATCTATCTCCATTATCTCTCCGATACTTGCTCCTATTTGAGAACCAATTTCAATGTTCATACTGCTCAACGGCATGTTATGTATTTGAATCCAAAAAGATTCCTGCGAGAAAGAGGCTTCGTTCGGGGGAGCTGACCAATCAACGTCTTCCATGCAGACCAGGAATCTGTCAAAGGTCCAAGGACGCCCCTGCAGGACCTTCTTTTTGTCTTGTTCGATCTCGAATTCCATCAGGAATTTGTTTATGCCCATTTCCTTAAATTGGATCCATCCTTCTGGGCTCCATAGCTTCGACATCGTCCAGGAATTCGATGAAGCGGTGCGTATTGCAGTACTAGAAGGGCCTGGAGACCACCATGTTGCAGGACCCGTATGGACCCTTGGATTTAGATTTGTAGATTGGCTCATGAGAATCAGCGGTGCAGCTGAGTGTTGATCATAGATAGTTAGAAGACGATAAAGCTATACGGTGGTAAACCATAAAGGAAATGAAAAATATTTTAATTACAAAGAGATTTTATAAAGAGTAATTTTACATATAACTATGAAGTGTGTAACTGTCACGTAATCGCTTTTAAAAAAAATGAGATCTATTATTAAAAAATTAATTTTTTTCATATGGATCTCATATTTTATTTACTTTTTTCAAAGCGAATATGCAGCGGTTGCATAATTCATGATTGTAAATATCTTTTCTCTTTTATAAAAACGATTTATTACTCGTCATCCTCACACATTACATACCATACTTATTTTTCATTAATATATCACACATTTAGTAAGAGAAAAAAAAAATCATGCATTGTTTGTGGTGTAGAGATGATGATTAGAATGTTTTTTTATAAAAATAAATTTATAAATTAACATAATTTAATATAATATTTTATATAAGAGTCTTGTTATACAGAAGCCCCACACTTTATACACTATTTAAAAATATGTGATTTTATTTTTTTATCATCATATTTTATATTTCATATTTCATGAAATATAAAGATAAAATAATTAAATTAAATATTTTTAAGTGGTGTATAGAATTGTGAAATTTATGTCTAAAATTTTTTTTTATATAAACATAAATTATACTGTCTCGCAAAATATAGTACATGTTAATCTATTTTTCAATTTAATCGTCTAATAAATATTGGCTGCAAAAGTACGCATGCCATCAATTTGTAATATTATTCAACGACTTAATTAATTTGCTCATCTAATTTTCACCAATAAAATAAATACGTACCTGTTTCCTGCCATGGATGCGGAAATTCTTTCTTTATAAATGCCTACGAACATTTAATTCTTATCAAACTTCTGAAGAATAATACGTCATTAATTTAAAATTAAATTTTCACCATAATTAATTTAAGATTGATCTATTGCTTGATCTCATCTTCCAAGCTGGCCATTTATCTCAAGAATTAAAAGCATTTTTTTTCTTTTTCTCTCTCTTTTAATGAAACTTTCCTTAGAAAAATGTTACTGTCACAAAATATAATAATTCTATAAAAATAAATTCAAAAACTGATATAAATTTATATGATACGTTATATCTATGGTGTTGCTCATACACTAGCATGGCATGCTTGGAATGTGATTGATATTAATCTATGGTGGGATCATGTCCCTGTTTTTGTTGAGCAGACTTTATGGTTTGATAAGAATTCTACTAATTGATTAAGGTTTAATGAAAGTTTGTTTATAAAAAAAAAAATAATACGTTAGATTTATTTTATAATAAAAATTAATTTTACAAATCTGACTTAATTACCACATCAGGCTACGTCAATTTGTGAGTTTATTTTTATAGAATCTATTTGTGGCTAAAGTATTATCTTTATATATGATATTAGAAATTTCAATTTTACATAATTGTTTTCATTTTATGAAAGATACATACTCTAGTATCTGCACCTAATTAAATCGTATTTCATTTTCTATTTTTTTCTTTTATTGGGAGTTTGGATGATATTTCATATTTTATTTTCATTTTTTGTATTTTTTGTTTTTAACTTTATTATAGAGAATGGATGGATATGGATACTTTTTTAAACTTTTTTTTAGGCTTTTTCAAATACAAAATGTGCAAATAAAAATAAATAGTTTATATTCAAAAGTGTAAATAAATAGGCTCATTTTACACTAGCCTGAATCGAATTGGATCAACCAGATCGATAGCTGACGCTCCAATGCACTCTATAGGATAATCGGTCTGATCTCGATCCGGAGAAAGGATTGACCGAAATTTTTGGTCGAATCCAAAACCCTAGACCGATTACACCCCTTAGTATGGCAATCATGATTTAGGTTCATCTAACAATAGATCATTTCCTTATTTCTTAGAAAAGTATAGAAAAAAAGAGAAACAAGAGAGAATAGAAAAAGACGCATATTCAAACTACAATATATTAAACCCCATTTGTTTAAAAGAAAAAATAGTTTCTCTCATTTCTTACTTCACAATAACTCCCCCCAAAACTTCCCCATCTTTGGTACTTAGGTCTCTCTCTCTCTAAGCTGTAAAATGTTCCAGACTTTTTTAAGTTTGGAGCTCTTTATAATTTTTTTGGACATCATTAACTATTCGAACAAATGAAGAAACGCTTGAACGAAACAGAATGTCATTCAAACATAAACTATTTCTGTTCAAACGTATATACGAATTGAAAAAAAATGGTGCGTTCAACTTCCCGAGCAATATTTGGTTGAGATTTTCATTTGACCGAAATATACACCGTTCAAATAGATTCCTGATCCTTCGAACATATTTGATAGCATTCGAGAGGAATTAAAACCATTTTAAATAGTTATTTTAAACAGTTCGAACAAATAATCACTTTTCAAGACGAATGATTTCATTCATAAATATTATCATCCTAATTATCGTTTGAAGGGTATTTACAATTTCAACTGTTTGTTGGATGAAGTTTGAATTTTATCTTTAAATTATCTCATCTCATCTCATTTCATATAATTATTATAATTTTTTTAAATTTTTGTATAAAATATAATAAATAATTTAATTTTTTTAAATTTTAAAATAAAAATAATATTTTATTTAATTTTTAATAAAATATCTTTTCTCACTTCGTATAAACTGCATAACCAAAATAACTTTTAAGAGCATTCTCATTGGCTTGGCCAAAATTGAAGAATGTCTAAAATTTAAATAACTTGTGTCAAAAAGACCCCACATTAGATTGGACATCTCCAAAATAATTTAGATTTCTGTTACAGTGATTGGCCAAATATGAAGAACCAAAATTGATTCACCAAACATTAAAATACTAATTTCTCACTCCAAGCAAACAAATTAAATTAATTAGAATATAATTAACATTTAACATTTAGAATATAATTATTATTAACATCTAATAATACTTTTTTAATATTAATTTAATTAGAATATAATTATTATTAATATTTAATAATACTTTTTTTAATATTAATTTAACTAGAATATAATTATTATTAACATTTAATAAAACTTTTTTTTAATATTAATTGGTAGAACTATAAAATGTGATAAAAATAAATTTAATTAATTAATTATTAAAATAATAATATTTTAGTATTATATAGAATGTAAATGACTAATTCAATGTAGAGATTAAATTTAAATAGAATAGGTAAATATAAAAAAGTATGATATTTATTAAATTTTAAATATGTATTTATCCAAGTCAATAAGAATGCTCTAAGATCGAGAAAAGTTTTATTCCAAAAATATCTTCAAATTATTTGTTTCAATGATTACTGCATGATATTCTCAGAGATGGATCATGACTCGATGCAGGAACGGAATTGAATTTTGCATGGCCCCATACACGAAGTGTGCATATATCTTTTCCATCTCGGGTGAGAAAATCTAAGATTTTAAGATCGCTGCATGACTTCTCGCCACAATAAGCCATATTTATTGCCATGCCATTTAAGCTATATTCAGATATTGAATTGAGTGGAGTTAAATTAAATTAAGTTAAATTGAATTGAGATGATAAAATATTATTAAAATATTAATTTTTAATATTATTATTATTTTAAGATTTAAAAAAATTAAAATATTTGTTATATTTTGTATTAAAATTTAAAATTTTTTTAATAATAAATTAAAATAAATTGAGATAAATTTAATAAGCAAACCAAGCCTTTAACGCACTCATACAAATTATTCAATGGTCTAACAATTGTTGTCATGCCATTTACTTTACTTTTTCTGTGGTTTGGTACGAAGAAACTTTTGCCGCCCAAAATATGTAATGGTATACTTTGTTTGGGATTTCCGTACGGCGAATTTATTTATAGAATTTAATAGACCTAGCAATTGTGAGATTCAACAGAGGCATTTAGTCCTACAAGCTAGGGGTGGGCAGCGGGGCCGCCCCGCTGCCCTGACCCGTTTCTGCCCCGCACCGGTGCGGCGGGGCGGACCACCCCGTCCGCCAGATGCGGGGGCGGGGTCACCCGCCCCGCATCTGGGGCTCTGTCCGGGGGCGGGTGCGGGATGAGGGTCACACCTGCCCCGTATCTGGTGTTCATATATATATATATATATATACTACGCATGAAACGACGTCGTTTCATGCGTAGGTTTTTTTTTTTAAAACCCAGGCATGAAACGGACATGTTTCATGCACGGAGTCAATAAAATGAATTCCCCGATTCCCTCCCTCGGCCTCGCTCACTCTCAGACCCTCACTTCTCTCATCTCTGTCTCTGCTGCCTCACAGTGACCCAGCTCCGCTCAACCCTCCCTCTCTCTGAGTTTCCGGCGCCGCACCCAGCTACCAGCGTCTCCTTCAACGTCGCCGTGCGCATCCGGTCCCTTTCTCTGCATCTCACCGAAGATCCGAATCCCGAACTCGAAGGTAAGAAACTCAAACCCTATCCTATTTTATTTTGTTGTGATTTATATTTTTAATGGAGATTGGAGGAAGGATGGGGTTTATCGGAGATGGAGGATGGGATTTTTGTGAATTGTGTGCTGTGGAGCTTAGATTGTGCATGTGTTTTGGTTTGAAATTTGAATGAGTCCGTGAAATGCATGTGAATTGTGTTTGTTTTCTCATTTCTGTAATTATTTCGGTTTGGATTGGAATTGATTGTGTAATTAATTTGGATTGGAACCCCTAAATTAATTTAGGGCTCAAATCCGAAACCCTAAATTAATTTAGGGGTTTCAATCTTTGAAACCCCTAAATTAATTTAGGGTTTCGAAATACCCTAAATTAATTTAGGGGATTCAAAGATTGAAATCCCTAAATTAATTTAGGGTTTCGAAAACCCTAAATTACAGAATGAGAAGATGTCAATATACAGTCTGTCTCTAAAATAATATTAATATATATATATATTAGGATTATTAATATGACTAATAATTAACTATATATTAAAAAAATTATGATAAAAAACTATATATTATAAAAATTTAATCAAGAATTTCTAGTCATTATACGTGATTTCGGATCGACCATGTTTAAAATCTAGTACTTCTGTTCATGCATAAAAAATAGGTTGAAACCAAACTAATTAACTCTCTTATATAATTAACTCTCTTATATAATATAACTAATTAACTCTCTGTTGATGTTCACGTACAAAAGCTATTTATAAAGACCAGTTGTCTGGGAATAATTCGTTCCTTGCCACAGGCAGAGCAACAACATATAATATATATATATATATATATATATATATATATATATATTAACTGAAAGCAACGTAATCGTAATGCATGTTTGTTTAATTTATATTTAATTTTTTTTTTATTATAACTCATAAGTCTCATATATCTGAAGGTTTCTTTTTCAGATTTGGGGGATTTTTTTGGTAGAATATTTATTTTCTTGTATTAAGATCTTAGCTCTAATATTTTGGTAGAATATTTATTTTCTTGCAACTTCTTACAGATTTGAATTTTTATTCTTTAGATATGTATTTTTTTTTTTTAAATTTTTTTCATGCAACTTCTTACAAATCCAAAGGTTTATTCTTTAGATCACATTCACTCTAATATTTTGGTAGAATAATTTTTATCTTGCAACTTCTTACATATCCGAATGTTTATTCTTCAGATTTGTGTTTATTTGTTTTTTTTTTTATTGTTTGGGGTATGATTTTTAGTTTTTTGGAATGGGTATTTTCGGTTTCCTTTTAGGATTAGAATGGCTTTATTTTTTTGTTGGATGTGGACTTTTCTACCTTACTTAAATAAAGTTAATTTATTAACAACATATAGTGTATTTGTTGTTAATATACTTTATTACATTTATAACCAAATGATAGTGTGATACTTTTTTTTTATTCTACTTTTCTTTTATGTTCATTATATAGTTGTTATGTTTTCTATTATTTTAGATTTCTTGTTTGTTTTAGTTCATGGATATGCCAACGGATTCGAGTGCGAGCTCTCCTTTTCAGGCCGAGGGCACCCCTACCCCTACCCCTACACCTACACCTACCCCTCCTACTCATACCCCTACCCCTAGCCCTACGGCACCTTGCCCCGCCCCCAAGCCCAGCAAGAAACCTGCTTCAATAGTTTGGAGTCATTTCACCAAATTAGAGGGTGGTGACTCAAGTAACCCCCAAGCCAAGTGTAACCATTGTGACAAAATTTATGGATGCCACTATAGAAAACATGACACCTCTCAATTAAAGGTGCACTTAGAAGAGCAATGCAAAAAAAGTCCAATATTAAGATCATTACAAGATAAAAGCCAATCTAGGCTAGAAGTTGGACTTCAAAAAATGGCGGATGGGACTAGTGGGGGTGCAAGTTTGAGGGGGTATACTAAGTATGATCCCGATGAGTGTAGAAGACATCTAGCTCGTATGGTCATAATGGACGAGCTACCTTTTCAAATTGTAAACGGGAAAGGGTTCCAAGCGTATTCTCACTACTTGGAACCAAGGTTTAATATTTCCTCTCGCCACACGGTGGCAAAGGATGTAAAAAAGCATTTTTACATTGAAAATGAGAAGTTGAGGGGTCAATTGGAGGATCAATTTGTTTGTCTCACCACTGACACTTGGACATCGATCCAAAATTTTAATTATATGTCTTTGACTGTACATTTTATTGATTGCTATTGGACATTACACAAGAAAATTATAAAATTTTGTAAAATCACCGATCATAAGGGTGAGACAGTTGGGAAGGCCTTGGAGGCTTCAATAAAAGAGTGGGGTTTGAGCCGAGTTGTTACAGTCACAGTCAATAATGCCTCGTCTAACGATGTTGCATTAGGACATTTGAGAACTTATCTTAGAGAGGCAAATAAGACACTTATGGGTGGTGAGTGTCTGCATGTGAGATTTGCAGCACATATTCTGAATTTGATTGTCAGTGATGGTTTGAGAGATCTTCATGACTCGATTGCTCGAGTTAGGACTGCTATGAGATGGGTGAAATCTTCTCCTTCAAGGTTGGAGAAATTCAAGGTTGCTGCGAGATCTGCGGGTCTAACATCTAAGAAGGGTTTTTGTACTGATATGCCTACACGATGGAACTCAACATTTCTGATGTTGGAGGAGGCCCAAGAATATAGGCTGGCATTTGCATTATTGGGTGATGAAGACATCCAATATGTAAAATATTTTGATGATCACAGGGGATTGGGGAAACCCGTAGCTGATGATTGGGAAGTTGTAACTATTTTTGTAGACTTTTTGAGGCTTTTTTACGATATTACCACGAGGCTATCTGGAACTTTGTACCCTACATCCAATGTTGTATGCCAGCAAATATGTAGGGTAAAAGAAGAATTAGATGACATGGTCGCGGGTGGTCACATTAGGCTGCGGGAGATGACATTGATTATGAGGTCAAAGTACGACAAGTATTGGGGAGATTTAACTAGGGCTAATATTTTGTTATATGTAGCTGTCGTATTTGACCCGAGGTATAAGTTGGATGGCATGATATTTGGATTGGGCCTTGCGTACGGGCAAGTATGGGCGGAGCTTATTGCAGCAAGGGTTCGGGAAACCCTTACTAGATTATTTGATGAGTTTTCCACCCTGCGGGGTGGTAATATTGCGGCACCTACATCTACCCCCTCAGCCTCAGGCTCACAGTTTCCTGAAGTCGAGAGTGGGAAAAGGCGTAGATTGGAGTGGGGTGAGAGGTATGAGCAGACCCCCTTCCTCCGGACTTCTGTAGAGGCTCAGTCAGAGATAGACAGATACTTAGCAGCAGAGATTCTACCATTTTCACGAGATTTCGATATATTAAGTTGGTGGAAGGTGAATGCTGTGAAGTATCCCATCCTTGGAGAGATAGCCCGCACACTTTTGGCCATCCCTGTTAGCACAGTAGCCTCAGAGTCGGCCTTTAGCACCGGAGGACGTGTATTAGATTCATTTCGGAGTTCATTAGCTCCTGCCACTGTGGAGGCTTTGATTTGCACGCAGAATTGGATCAAGGGAACTCCAATTCATGTTCCGGATGTTCTTGAGTATGAGGAGGCCGACGTCGAGGAGGAGGGTGATGATCAGTCTGGATCTGGTATTTATTCTAATTTCTTATTTTCATTTATTTATTTTCATTTAATTGGTATTCATTAATTTCATTTCAAATTTAATACTTATAGTGATACATGAGACGGCGTCTACGGCTACCTCCGATGCAGTATGACTTTTGTATTGGACTCACCATTGCCATGGTTTGCATAATTTCTTCCCTAATTGTTTTTTGCATTTAAAACTTTGTTTCATTTTTATAACTTTTTGATTCTAATTTGTTTTATTTTTAACTTATTAATATTTCAGGTTTTTTGACTTATTAACTTTTATTTTTAACTTATTGATTTTCAGTCTCACAGCAATTGACATTCGACACAACTCAGTGAACTCACAACTATGGGCCACGGCTCCACCCCCAAAATTAATTTTCTTAATTTACAATTATTGTAATGTTGCTACAATAGTTAATTATACAATTTGTAATATTTATTTTTTTTAGAAGAGTTTGTAATAGTGTAATAGTTTATTAGTTCTCTTAATTTGTATAATTGTAAACTATTTATAGTAGCATAGTGTTTTACTGCCTTAGTGATGAATATTACTTAATTATTTAATAGTTAAAACTTAATATCTACTTATCAAAAAAAAAATATTTCTTTTCTGTTTTTAAATTTATATTTTTTTTAATATAAATAATTGGCCCAAAGTGGCCCAAAACGAATTCTGGGCCCAAAGGGGCCCAAAAACTGATTCTGGGCCATTTAGGGCCCAGAAAAAGGTACTGGGCCGGGCCGGAGGCCCAATACCATGTGCAGGGGGTGCGGACGGGTGGGGGTCCACCCCCGCACCCCGGGCAGCGGATGAGCCTATGCGGGGGCGGGGTCGGGGAAAGGGGTCCCCCCCCCCCCCTCCGCAATCAAAGGGCGGAATTCTACGGGGCGGGTATCACCCCTACTACAAGCACATCTACAAGCATATCTAAAAGCATATATAACTTCTAAAAAACATCAACAAGCATATCTAATATATGTATGTGTGTGTGTATATATATATATATATATATTATATTATATACACTACTTAAGATTCCATGCGTAAGGCACATATGCCCGATTGAAAATGGCGTAATTTAGTAGTATGTTTGTTGGACTGGTCTTACTTAGTGAGTTCAAGCAAGGGTTATTTCTTGTGAAGCTTAGAGTTTTCGAGCAATGTGTCTGTTAGATTGGATTTGTTCGGTGATTTTGAGCAATGATTATTTTCTTGTGATTCTTGGACTTTTCAAGCAGTGCGTCAGCCGGACTTGCCTTGCCCTTGAGCAAAGGTTATTTTCTTGCGATGCTTGAAAGTACCGAACAATATGTCAGTCGGACTAGACTTACTTGGTGATTCCAATAAAGTGTTATTTTCTTGCAATGCTCAAAATTACCAAACAATATGTCTGTTGGACTAGACTTGCTTAGTGGTCCTGAGCAAAATTTGTTTTCTTGCAATATTCGGAATTTCTAATCAATGTGCTAATCAAGTTGGCCTTGCTCAGTGACCTCGAGCAAGGGCTAAATTCTTACGCAATGTGTTGGTCGAACTGTGCAAGACACATATGTCCAAGTGAAAGTGTTGTTGTATTTTTTATATGGGAAAATATAATATTTAAAGTGCATATCAATTAGAACTAATCATTAAAATTAAGAATCATCAAGGAAAAATAATAATTCTTAATATGATAATGACCTAAACAATGTGAAAGTGTTTTAGAGATTTGTCAATTATAAAAAATAATATTAAATCGGTAGTAGCAAATGTAGTAAACCAAAGATAGATATGTCAATCAAAACATGGTTTCTTAACAAGTCAAGTCAAGAGGCATATATATAACCATTGTAAAGTTAACTGTGGGCATGTATTTGTTTCACACATGATCATACCATCAAGAAGATAACTAACATAATTTACAGAGATGGAATTTTTTTTTTCATAAAATTGATCTTCCCAACTCATGTATAGTTTTTCTTTTTTACTGCAAGGCTCACGCCTAGGTCTACATTGTTTGTATATTTGAAGATGATCTTGAAAGTTTAATGTTTTGAACTAAACTAAGGAAAATGTAAAATAGAAAGGAACAAGAATAGAGCATTGTTTGACATTCTTTAGCACGCTAACCCTTATGATTGGACCACATTTTTGTAGATGTTAATGGATAGAAAAATTATTAGATGATCTTATTTCTAAATAACTCATATCATATGGTGTTATTCTTAAAATTATTGCACATGAACCTAATCCTAAGCATGACATAGCACAAGGGGATGACCAAATTTGCCTAAAAGTTTTCCAAAAGAAATCTCAAGTGTAAGAATATAATTTTATTTAAGAGACAATATGTAACACCCCGCTCCCCCACGGTTAAGAATAAAGTCAATTTTAAAATTTCTTAAGAGCCGGAGTGCTACTACTGAACCTGACTTAAAAATATATTTTTCTTTTCTAAAGGAAGCGCCAAGTACAAACTTTTTTTATAATAAATAAAGTCTTTTTTATTAAAATACTGAACTAGAATTAAAAAAAATAAAGTCATTTTTAGTGATCTGAGGGAGCCGAAGTGCTACTATTGAACTTGATTTAAAAAATTATTTTCTTATACTTGCGCCAGATACAAAGATTCTATATAATGATTAAAATTTTTCTTTATTAAAAGTACTAAGATCATAAGAGAGAGTGCACAGAAGCATTTATTAAAATTTTTCAAAATTTGTGCCATAAAAACCATAACATATTTGTACATGATCTAGGCTACTGTCACACCTCCCTGTACTGAGTCCCGTATTGCAACTTTACCTTTATAAATATTTTGACCTGAGGTAGTTTGAAAACATAAAACCAAACTTAAATGAGCCGATAACTTAGTAAGAAACTCATCATAATGTAAACATACATAACATAAGATTTTCATAAAATATTTCATGCTAAGAATTAAAATCATGAATGATCATATTGATGCTTATGTTATACACTACTAATTTATTTGAATTAACTAGGTAATCTGATTTATCTGACTAATCTGACTAGCCAACACACTTAATCCTCTGTGTGAGGTTGTACACTAGCCCCACATCCCGCGACTGTAAGGGGAGCTGCTAATAGTAGCATGGTGAACCACGCTTGAGTCCGTGATTTTTACATCCACCCTAAAACTGCATTGGTATCATGCATCTAAATGATCATCTGATTAACTGTTCTGAGTTTATCTTACATTTGATCTTATGAAAGCATACATGTTTTATACAATGTGATATGAATGAGATGCATAATATATACATAACTATAATATGCAGAATAAAACATGATGAATGACATGCTTGTAAATATCATGAAATGTGTGGTACGTAAACACTGGCTTTCAAAGAACTGGTTTTAATAATAATAATATATATAACTAGCTAACATATGTTAATCTGAATTTATGATCAAACTATTTACCTCGCAGGATTAATCCAATATTTTCGACATGAAACCAATCACGTGAACTAGAAGGAGAGAGAAAATGTAAGTAATGTTGTGAGTGAAATGAGGTAGTCGGCTATTGGTGTGGTGAACGTGGGACACGCACAGTGCTGGACTGGGTATCTCGGGTTCGGCTGCTGCACTTTCAAAGGTTTATGGTTTTTTTTCAAATAACACACGGAATGAAGATATTTATAGAGAGATTTGGGAGAGGGTGCTGACGAGTTCGAATTCAAGTTGGAGTCGGTTGCAATCAAGAGTTTTTGTTAGAATGCACAGCGGAAAAGTACCTCAAGCTCAGTTTAAAGAATTGCTCCACAAGTTTTTCCAGATTGATAAACTCCAAGCGTTTCCTCTTAGTGGCGAAAGTGTACTACGTAGTATGGAACTAGAGTAACACTTAAATCAATCCACAGCCTAAGTATTTTATCAAGAGAGAACAAAAAGAGAAAGAGTCTTTTTCTATTTTTCAAATGGTGCCAAAAATACAATTGAGTATGCACGGCTGGCCTTAAAGGCCAGCCTTCAATTCTGTCATGGAACGGCAGTAACGCATGGCTTTAAGCCATGCGTTACATGCATTACAAGTAACGCATGGCTTAAAGCCGTGCATTACAAGCAGGAGGGGGTTAGCCCCACGTGGGCGCCCCTCCATCTAATATCTCCCACTCGCACACAGTGGGCATGACCCCAGGTCAGCATCTCTCTAATGTTCTCAATCTTGTTCATACAAATAAATAGGTCGTGCGACCACCAAGCACATCTGTAGAAAGGAGGGAGTACATACACCAAATCTCTCCCAGAGAAGACCAGCATAGTTACATCCCTAACGTGTCTGGTCATGTCCTAGACTTATTCGATTGCATCAAGATCAAGCATTTTTGAACCCACTTGAGTTTAAAAACTCAGAACAATGCTTGACTACCTCCAAATATTTCAATGTGTTCACAACCTTTAGCCACTACCGAGATGTAGCGTCATTTGTATAACGTCAGCAAACACTATCGAAGATACGATATTGAATAGTCTTCCCTTTACACTCATATCACTCAATTTTGGTCGAACTACTTTCCCAACAATGCCTCTTTAGACTGTTTCAATCATGGCCATAGACAGCATGCCAAAGTAGCAAACATCACAACCTCCATCTCGTGACATAGTTAAAAGTAAAGGACATTTTTTAAGAAATGAGACTCACACAGTGAGAAAGAGGGAAACATTTTACTCACTTACTCATATGGTCGTATAAGCACATAAAGTATGAAACACATGCTACAGTGGATTTCTCTTTCTCAAAGAGCATATGTCTATATCAACACCGTACAGATCTCAGTCTAGCCGCTCCTTAAGCGTCTAACCCGAATTCCTCAATTTGCACGTCTCCAAGGCGTCAAAGAGGAACTCGCATCTGGCTTACTACAGGCTACATGGATGGTGGGGTAACCCATGCATAGTCCTATCAATGGACCTCATCTTAGCTCCCACTAAGGCGACATAATTTTGAGTCAACCAACTTATCCCTTTGGACAAGTACCTAGGGACACAATGTCTCATCTCTACTCGCTACTTAAGCGCTAGAGGCGATCGCTCGTGTGAGTGAGCCGATCTAAGCCTGTTGACATATCTTGTGTGTGTGCATTAAAAAACAATACGATAAAGACAATAACTGAATCATATTGTATTAATATCCCAAAGGAAATGTTACATCTTTATGTCATTTGAAACACAAATTACATTTATAGTCTACACAGTCCTAGATTCCTAACATGAGCCTCAAAGGCATCTCTTGCTATAGGCTTCGTTAAGGGATCAGCAACTATGCGACTCGTAGAAAGATGTTTCAGAACCACTTCCTTTTGTACTATCATGTCTCTGATGTAGTGATATCTGATATCTATGTGTTTGGTTCTTCCATGATACTTTGAGTCCTTAGCATATGCGAGAGCTGCCATGCTATCGCAAAATATTGTCACCGGATCTGATGTATCCGTGCCAATATCTAAATGCTTGAGGAACCTCCGTAACCAAACAGCTTCTTGAACAGCTGCAGAGCATGCTATGTATTCTGCCTCCATGGTGGATAACGCTATACAGGGTTGTTTTTTGCTGCTCCATGTAATGGCGCCTTGGTTGAGCAGAAAGACATACACAGTGGTTGATTTGCGCTCATCTAGGTCGCTGCCCCAATCGACATCACTGTAACCTCTTAGCAGCAAATCTGAACCCTGATAGCACAGCACATAGTCCGCAGTTCCCTTGAGATATCGCATAATCCTTTTGACCGCTTTCCAGTGAGCTAGTCCGGGATTTGATTGGAATCTACTCACTAAGCCAACTGCATAGCATATGTCAGGCCGAGTACACATCATTGCGTACATCAGACTACCCACAGCATTAGTATAAGGGACACGGGCCATCTTTTCTTTTTCTTTTTGAGTCTTAGGACACATCACTTTAGACAAGTTCTCGCTCCTTGCAACAGGGGTGTCAATGGGTTTACATCCATTCATTAGGAAGCGCTCGAGGACTTTCTTTATGTAAGTCTGTTGAGACAAACACAAAAGTCTCTTTGAGCAATCTCTGTAGATCATAACTCCCAGAATGTATTCTGCCTTACCCATATCCTTCATCTCAAAATTGAAGGATAACCACTCTTTTGTGGCGACTATCAACCCTTTATCATTTCCAACTAGTAGTATGTCGTCAACATATAATGTCAACATAATGAAACTCTTCTTAGACCTTTTGACATAAACACAATAATCCTCTATGATCATCGTAAACCCATTCGAGAGAATGGCTCGATGGAATCTGAGGTACCATTGTCTAGATGATTGTTTTAGGCCATATATAGATCGTTTGAGCTTGCACACTTTGCGCTCTTGACCTTTGACCACAAAAACCGTTGGTTTATCCTTATAGATCTCCTCATCTAGTTTTCCATTGAGAAATGCTGTCTTAACGTCCATCTGGTAGAGTTCCAAATCCATGTTTGCTACTATAGCTAGAATCAGGCGAATTGAGGCAAACCTCACCACTGGTGAAAAAGTCTCCTCATAGTCTATACCCTCCTGTTGGGTATATCCTTTCGCCACTAAGCGAGTTTTATACTTATCTATTGATCCATCCAACTTGCGTTTGACCTTAAGAACCCATTTGTTCCCAATAGTCTTACGCCCTATTGGTAGATCAACCAGATCCCAGACCTGGTTAGTCTTCATAGACTCAATCTCATCATTAAGAGCTTTCATCCACTCATCTTTAGTAGAAGATGAGAGAGCCTCATAAATTGTCCTAGGCTCGTCATCATCATGCGGAGCTACCATAAAAGCTTCCCCTTCAATCTCAAAATGACGACGGGGAACACTTTCACGTGTGCTTCTACGCGGATGAGGTTGTTGTGATTGATTGACAAGTGATGTGCTCCCACTCGGATTCAAATAATTTGTAGGAGCTTGAAGAATTTCTTCCTCATTCTCAACTAAATTCCTTGGAGCACTTTCCTCTTGTTCCACAATCTCATGAAGTTCTAAACACCTATCAACCTCATCTCTACTTGGAAACTGATCTTCAATGAAATCCACATCTCGTGACTCAATCTCAGTCACACTTCCATCAGATTGTTCACCTATTAGTACATACCCTTTAGAGTGTTTTGAGTACCTTATAAAGATACACTTCTTCCCTCTAGGGCCTAACTTCTCATACTTATGAGAAAGATTGTGAACAAAACCCGTTGAACCCCATGGCCGCAAGTTACTCAAATTGGGTTTCTCGCCGGTCCATAGTTCATATGGGGGTGGAAGTTACTGATTTGGAGGGCACTCGGTTAAGAATGTAGGCAGTAGTCAAAAGTGCATCCCCCCAAAAAGAAATTGGTAGGTTTGCTTGCGCCATCATTGACCTAACCATCTCAAGCAGTGTTCGATTTCTCCTTTCCGCCACGCTATTTTGCTGCGGCATACTCGGCATCGTCAACTGTCTTTTGATTCCTTTTTCATCACAGAGCCTTTTAAATTGCTCAGAGAGATATTCTCGTCCTCGGTCAGTTCTTAGAGCTTTTAAACTCTTGTCTAACTGATTCTCAACCATTCTTAGATATCGCCTAAAGCATTCCAATGCTTCAGACTTATGGGAGATTAAGTAAACATGACCGTAACGTGAAAAATCATCTATAAATGTGATGAAGTAGACACCTCCGTGTCTTGCCCTCACACTTATTGGACCACAGATGTCTGAGTGGACTAATTGCAGTGGAAAAGATGCCCTTGTGGCTTTTCCAAACAGTTTTCTCTTAGCTTTTCCCATTAGACAATGTTCACATGTGGGCAAGATGACCTTAGCGAGATTGCCTATTAGGCCTTATCTAGCTAACCTAGTCATTCTATCTTGCCCTATATGGCCAAGCCTAGCATGTCATTTATATGAATCCAAATTATCAGATGTAGAAAGAAAAGCAATAGACTCATTTATATTTGAATACTCCAAATTCAATATCATAAAACCGTCTTGAAGAAAAGCATTGCCATAAAACACATGGCCCAAATGAAAAGAAACATAATTGTTTTCAAATACAATTTGAAAACCAAGTCTTAATAGAGTGACTATAGAAAGTAAGTTTCGTCGGATCTCGGGAGCGTATAGCACATTGTGAAGGAAAAGAGTGTGGCCACCCCGCAAGTCCAGCTTGTAGGTACCAAGTCCCAGTACCTCCACGCTAGCTCCATTCCCCACCTTGATATCACGACTCCCAGCTGGAATCCGACGATACTCAACAAATCCGACTCTGTCTCGCGCTATGTGTTCGGTCGCTCCTGAATCAACAGTCCACACAGGATAGGAGTGAGCAACCATCACATGGCTAGTTACAAAAACAATGCGAGAAAAGTCAGAGTGTACCTTCTTCGGCTCAGTGCAGTCACGAGCGAAGTGGCCATTCTTTCCACAGTTGAATCACTCTAATTTCGTCTTGTTCTTCCCGCGCTTGCCCCTCTTGCTGCGCTGAGAAGTTCCTGACACCTTCTTAATTTGTCCAGCAGCTACCCCATTCTTGGACTTCTTGCGCTTAGGCCTTGATGCCTTACGCGAACCAGAATCAGCCACATAGGCCGTGTGATTGGGCTTGGCAGCCTCTAGGCACTCAGCCTCCAATTCCAAGTGACGCGAGACATCATCAAAGTCTTTGATATTCTCGTTATGCGTCAGGTTCTGGCTCATATTCTCCCAAGAATTCGGCAGTGATCTTATCACTGCCTGGACTTGCTGTTCATCAGTCAGGTTGTTTCCTGCCAACTTAAGTTCGCGAATCATGGTTGACATAGCCCTAAGATGCTGTTTCATCGTGTGGTCAGAGCGCATCTTATAGGAGTCAAACCTCATGGTTAACCCAAGCAACCTAGTGGCTGAAGTTCCACCAAACTTCAACTTCAAAGCCTCCCACATGCTTTGGGCAGTGTCATAGATCTCGAACTCACACATTAGATCATTGTGCATGCTGTTTAACATTATTATGCGCGCGCACCGACTTTTCTTAGCCCATTGAGTATAGGCTAGTTGATCTATTTTGTGTTGTTCCGAGGTCCCTTCCCCAGGCTCAGTAAGGGAGTGAGATAAGGCCTCCAAGACCTCTTACTCATCTAAAACATATTGGATCTTGCGATGCCAAATGTCGTAGTTCTCCCCATCCAATTTTTCCCCTTTGTTTAAATCGGCAACTATACTCTTGGATGCCATTTCACTACAATACGCAAAGAAGGGATATTACACACACACCTAAGAAATCTGCCGCGTCCATCCAAGTTAGAAAAAAAAATAATTTAGATATGTCGCAAGATCAAAAAATTGCTAGGCTTCAGAATCATTTCTTGCGCCACAATATCTAATTATTAAATTTCTAACCTAATTTCCGCGCAAATTCAAAAAAAAAATATGGGAGAATTAATCATAAATCTCAATCATACTCCCACTATCTTAAATAGTCATCTAGTCCTAGTCACATGTAAAGACATAACCTACTAAAATCGCAGTAACCTTTTGGGCCAGTCTACAAGGACAGCTACTCCAACCACAGTAACCTGTTGGGCCAGTCTACAAAGATGGTTCATATAAGACCATTACAGTCCATTTTTCTTGTTCCATCAGTGCATTTACAGTTCTTACTGGGGTCACTGTGGTCTTTTGGCTATACAGTGCATTTACAGTTCTTACTGGGGTCACTGCAATTTTTTTTTTTTAGTCTATCATTTACACTAACAATTCAAATTAAGACTACTTAGTGGGAATTTTTCTATTTTATCAATAAAGACTAATGTATAAACATTCAAGCCTAACATTCATAGATGATAAAATAATCACATATCCACATGTTCAATT
The DNA here is from genome assembly GCF_001411555.2 of Juglans regia. NCBI lineage: Eukaryota > Viridiplantae > Streptophyta > Magnoliopsida > Fagales > Juglandaceae > Juglans > Juglans regia. The sequence goes on along the minus strand of NC_049915.1, from coordinate 13,065,453 downwards.
CACATATACATGTAATCACATTTAATATAACAAATTAAATAAAAGATCACATGTAATATAACATAATGGAATAAAAAAAATAGCATGAATATTACTATATATTCACATGTGATCTCATTTAATCTAAAACATTAAATAAAAAATCACATGTAATATAACAATATATCTTAGCATATATTAAGTCATGCAAATTTCATCCCCTCCTTTTATTTTCTGTTAAAAAAAATTGGGCTTGAAAAAATTGGGCTTTTTTTAAAAAAAAAATGCCCAGTTTTTTTTTTTTTAAACACTGAAGGGCCGAATGGCCCAAAAAAAACATTGGGCCAAGCCCAGCCCGAGACATAAAAAGAAAAAAAAAAAAGAGAGAGTGGGCCGGGCCATGAGGCCCAAGCCCATGGAAGTCAGATGACCTAATGGTCATCTTCTTCCTCCATTCGGCTACTGTTCACGTGAACAGTAGCCGTTCGAAGCAGCACGCCCTGGAGCCTCCCACGCAGCACCGCAGGCGGCGGAAGTGATCGGTCCAAGCAGCATGGTGCTGCCGACAACCTCGCCAGTGCGCGCTGCGCCTCTGTGGTGCGCGCAACACCTCTCTGGTGCGCGCTGCACCACGGTGGTGCGCGCGGCACCGCAGGGGTGCATGCTGCACCGAGGTGGTGTGACCAGCACCTCGCTGGTGCGCACTGCACCGCGGTGGTGCGTGCAGCACCTCTGTGGTGCAGCGCAGCACCACCAGGTGCGCCTTCCTTTTTTTTTTTTTTTTAAACAGATAAAAAAAAAGAGGATAAAAAAAACACCATATAAATCTCAAGCATATGCGAGAAAAAAAAATATAAACTGGAAGCAATTTAAAAAATAGCTCTGATACCAATGTTAGAATGCACAGCGGAAAAGTACCTCAAGCTCAGTTTAAAGAATTGCTCCACAAGTTTTTCCAGATTGATAAACTCCAAGCGTTTCCTCTTAGTGGCAAAAGTGTACTACGTAGTATGGAACTAGAGTAACACTTAATCAATCCACAACCTAAGTATTTTATCAAGAGAGAACAAAAAGAGAAAGAGTCTTTTTCTATTTTTCAGATGGTGCCAAAAATACAATTGAGGAGGACTATATATAGTCCTCCTATGCACTGCTGGCCTTAAAGGCCAGCCTTCAATTCTGTCATGGAACGGCAGTAACGCATGGCTTTTAAGCCATGCGTTACATGCATTACAAGTAACGCATGGCTTAAAGCCATGCGTTACAAGCAGGAGGGGGTCAGCCCTACGTGGGCGCCCCTCCATCTAATAGTTTTAATTTAAAAACATGATCTAGTATTTCATTTAATGTAAGATTGGCAGTGATTGAGACTGCGTAAGGGACTTTAATCAATGATGATTTTAAATTAAAATAAGTTTCTAATAGCCGATCTTTAAATTCTAAAATGAGTCAACTCGTTCAATAAATAATAAATGAGATTTAACCTAGTTATTGAGTCTAATTAAAACTTCTAATCAACCTCAATAATTTATCGTTCGTGGGCTTATCCAATATAGCTCATTAAATATAATTTAGGCCCAATAAGAATTATCAATACTCCGACCTTAAAATTATTGGGCCAGGTCGTTACAAATACAATTCAATTAAGGTAAAATATACAATAAGAAAAATATTAAAAAAAAAACAAGAGGCACTAATCATCTAAATAAAAACCTTGGTAATTTTGCCTGCCAAATAGAAAATATTTTAGAACCTCATGGACAAAAGGGTAGCCCATCTAACACATTAAAACCTCAAGGGCAAAGAGGTAATTTTACCCATCAAACACTTTAGAACCTCAAGGACAAAGTGGTAAATTACACTCATCAAACACAAACCTAAAGAACAAAAAGGTAATTTTTCCACGAAACATAAACTATTGTTCACACTATTCACATGACCACAGCCAGTTTTATAATAGAAGAGATTTTATAATAGAAGGGTTACATGCGCGCGCACACACGCACACACATATATATACCAGTAGTGGGGTTACGTGAAAGGCACGTTTGTCCTGTATTATTATTGTTGATGTGGTAAAAATTACTCAATAGGTCAGAATGAGAGAAAGAGTTAGTCCTGGCCCATTGAGGCGACTTGGGCCTCAATCGGCATTTTTTAGAACCCCCCTGCGTGAACTTGTTTCCCGTGCCTAATAAATCTTGGGTAGAGGAGTCCCGAGGAGAACATGAGGTACCGATCGGGTAACTCTAGAGCAGGTGAGGTGCTGTCCCAAGCTGGTGGAGTGCCGAGCAGGTAATCTCCCGAGCAAGTGGAGGAGGAAGTTCCCGATCAGAGGTGCAGAGCAAAGGAGGGATACCGAGCTAAACTTCCTTTGTTTCCCTAGCTTAACAAATCATGGGCAGAGGAATCCTGAGGAGATCATGAGGTACCGAGTGGGTAACTCTAGAGCAAAGTGAGGAGTTGACTCGAGCTGGTTGGGTGCCGAGCAAGTCATCTCTGAGCGGGTGTCTCCCGAGCAAAGTGAGGGTCTGTCCCGAGCAGGTGTTCCCGAGATGCTTTCCGAGATGGTTCCCAAGCCGTGCTTTCCAAGCTTAGTAAGTCCTGGGCAGAATAGGTGTCAAGCAGGTTGCCCCCAAGCAGGTGGTTCTCGAGTGGATGGCTCTCGAGCTGGAGGGTTGAGGAGGGATGCCGAGCTGAGGGAGGCTGCGATGGAGACTCCCGAGCAGCGTGAGGATTGATCCCGAGTGACTTGGCTACCAACTCTAATTAATTAGATGGTTTTATTCTCTTACAAATGTTTAGCAAAACTTCAGCATTTATTTAATGATGAAATATTAGTATTTTATAAATTAAATTTGATTTTAAGTGTATGATATGGTATTTATATTTTAATTATCTATTTTAAGCTAGCTTAAATCAGTATTTAAACATCCACCAGTGGATCAAATATGAAGATTTAAGATGAAGGGTTGGGATTTAAAACCCCAAACCTAGCCTTTTTCCCCTCACTTTCTCTTTCACCCTCTCTCTCTCTCCTTCCCCTTCAGTAGCCGCACGTCTTCCCTCTCTCTCATCCAATCTCCTCGCTCAAGCAGACCTGTGGCGTTATCGACCACCTCACCGACCCTTCACGCCAACAACCAAACCCTACTATTGAAACCCCTTGGCAGCTCTTCCTTCAGTCGCACGCGAGCAACCCGAAATGAGTCTCGACGCATAGGTTCTCTACCCTTGCGCCACTGCGGCTCAGCCCCAGCTCCACCAAGCACCACCACCGAGGTCCCCTCACGTAGTGGACCACTTCCATGGAACCCACCACCCATAGCTCCTCCTTAGCCCCACACACGGGTTTCTCTCAGTGGCGCCGCCATTATCCACCGCCACGCCACCACCAACAACCTCCTCCTTCACCGACAATCCCTCCCCTTCGTCCTCTCCTCCAGCCGAAACCCCAGCGCCTCTCATGCCCTCTTTCTTCACGGGATCCTAGATCCACCGCCGTAGGACCACCACGACGCCGCTGTATGCCGCCTCTAATAGCCACGACGCAGCTCCCTTGCTCTGTTGTGTGGTGATTTTGTGAGGAAGATAATTGTTGTGAAGATGTATAGAGGGACATAAGTGAAATAAGAAAGTGTCAGATAAAATTACTATTCATTACTGGTCATAAGGAGATAGGCTCTTTTAAGTATAAGGATATATATATATATATATATATATATATCTATAAATATATAAATAAATAAAGCAAATGGCGAAACAAAATGTGCAAGATAAAAAGTAATTCACGAGCAGTAGGACAAAGAAGAAATAAATATAAAGATGCGATGTTTCAAATCTTGCTTCTAAGATATTGAGGAGGTTTTTTGTGATTTTTTTAAAAAGTGAGTCTAATATATTCCATGTATTTCAATTAAATAAATATTATAGCGACTTCCATCAATGATAATAAGAGCTATTCCCTTTTTTGATCAATTATTGGGTACTAGTGCTGTACGTTTGAATTATTCGACCAACGCATAGGCTTTGGTCTTCCTTAGCGATCAAGTCATTCAGTCATTAGGCTTTTCAATATTATTTTTTATTTAGGATTTAAGAAAGTTGATTTTTTTTTAAAAAAAAAAAATTAAAAATTTGAAATTGAAAAATATTTATGTTTGTGGTGCTTGAATATTGAAATGAAATGAAATGAAATAAGAAGAGATTTGATGAGACTGGATGAGACAGAAGCATCTTTCTATCCAAATGATACTTAGGAGACAAATTATATAAAAACAAGATCAATACCACTCATCTTCCTAAACTTTTTCATCCCCAATCGCACATGGTGACATCTTCTAGCATTGATTGGTCTTCTTCTTCTATCTTTTCCAGTCCCATTTCAGCTTCCCTTGCCGCCCACGCCAACTTCCTTCAAGTCTCTTTCAAATTCCCTCACCCAATAACACATATTTAAAGTCTCACACACTCCTACGTCAAGATAGTTGCAAGAAAGGAAATCCTCAACTTGCTTTGTGCAATTATATATATATATATATGTAAGTTTTTTTTTTTTTCTAACTTTTTATTTATGCTAAATTTATGATTAGAGTGATTAATTTTAAGCTAATTAATATTATTAATTAATTAGGTTGATGATAAATCTGGAATTAAATAGATGATTCAACAAGTTTTTAAAGTCTAAAGTAGAAAATCTGGAATTCGTAGATGAAGTAAGTCGGAATCACAGGAACAAGTCCTTCTCGTGTATATCGAGAAGAAAGAAAATTAGCCCTTGCTCAGAATTACTAAGCAAGTCCTGTTATAGCTTGCGATTACCAAGCATGAAAAATTAGGCCATTGCTAAGGAATACCGAGCAAGGGTGATGATCTCTACGAGATCATGGAGAAGGCCAGTTCCTAGCTCACAATTACTGAGTAAGATCTACTTGTGATTATAGTGGAAGAGAAAGAAATAAAATAAGCTCTTACTCGAACCGAGCAAGACCAGTCTCTTCAAATTAACCATTGCTTGGGACCAACGAGTAGGAAGAAAACAAGCCCTTGCTCGGGACCACTGAGTAGTCCCATCTCTACAAACTACCCCTCGGGATCACTGAGAAAGACCAATCTTTACAAGACATCACTCAAGATCATTGAGTAGGAAGAAAATCAGCCCTTGCTCAGAAAACCAAGCAAGGCCGGTCTCTACAAGTCTTCCTTGTGAAGGAGAAAAAAAGACAACCTACGCTAAAACACATTACAAGAAATCAGGTATTTTCCAGCGCTCAAAATCATCACAAATATCCCTATTAATCACTGCATTCAAAATCGACGAAATTAAACTGTCTATTTTGATCAATTTCAATGATAGGCAAAAATCGTCGTAAAAACTACTATTTTCGGCAATTTTTGTGCATCGCAATTGTCCCAAAAATCGACGGAAATGGTCATTCCGTATTACCATTAAATCGTTGAGAAAAATCAATTGCGGCGATATATATCGTCGCAAAACTTTATAAAATCGCAGAAAAAAACTCGATATTTTTCCCAGCGATTAAAATTATCGTCTCTATTATATAGTCTCAACAGTTATTGTCGGCGAAATAGATTAATTGCAGCAATTAAAATTTGCCGCAAATAATTAAATCGATGAAAAAATTATTTTTGACGACATTTACTCACCGGAAATGGTGTTCCAAAAATGAAAAAAAATAAAAACAGAGATGAACTATACCCAAGCTATACTTCAAACCAATAACACAAGCTATACCCAAGGACAACAAAAGTACATAAATAACTCTAATAACATGTTCATCATTCAACTATAGGTGATGGCTTGCTCGACTAATCAACCAAAATTCACAATTGGTTTGTAAGAAAACTAGAAAACCGAGTAAGCATGCCTATGGACTTGAAACAAAGTGACTAGATCCTTGATTTTCATACAATAACTCTTAAAAGAATACAACCATATACCTTAACTTTAAGTTATAAATAGATCTAAGCATCAAATCTAGTGTGTCAAGTGAAAAATTTTATCCAAACAATTTATCAAACCCGAGAGTCTCTAGATTGAGTTTAAACCAAATTCTTGCATGTTCATCAATACTCAATCAAAGATCTAAATCATAATTCTTCAAAAATAAACTCTTAACACATATAGTAAAGCCTCAAGAAAAACATATAATAAAATCAAAGCCATAGGATGATGTTTCTAGAACGAAAATCACAACCTAAGCCAAAACAGAAACTGCTTTGAGCCAATAAGTTTGTAGCACTTTGTAATCATGCAAAACACATTTATAAAAATGCTAACATGCTTTGAATCAACTCATAACTTGCATATAAACATGTTAGAACTTCACCATATCAAGATCTACCCAATATTTCATAAAAAATATCACAAAACTTTTAAAAGTTTCACACAAAGATCAAAAGTGTCAACACAGAAACCTTTCCATCATTAAACCTAACTTTCATCAATCAAAACTCCACGAAATATTTTCCAACACATACCCAAGTAAACTATACTCATAGGTACATAAGATGGAAGGGATCAGCGTTCAAGAAATACTCATCAAAGGGCTGGAATGAAGCGAGCAAAAATTGCCAAGAATTTTCTCTCAACTCTCTCTCGATTTGCTCTTGGAAAAGTGAGGAAATTGTGCTAAGTGTGGGAAGCAAATGGGGTGGACATGGTGTTAGGTAAGGGCTAACATGGGGGTGCTTGAATTACCAAGTTATGTGTAGGCAACCTGTGAAAAGGGCGGAAGAATGGACTACAAAGTGCAACCGATTTCCTGCTGCAGTCTGGCTGAGTCGGTGAGGGTTGATAGGGATGGTTTGGCGTGCCATCAAGCCATTATTTGGGACTGGTCATGAGGTCGTATGACACCTAAATCATGGACTTGAAAGTGGGAGGAAACTTGGTCAAGATGGGTGGTTTTAGTGGGATTAAGTGTGCTTAACCAAAATGCATCTAGTTTGGGGTCTAGTTAGGATTTTGGTCATTGCTTGGTTCAAATCAAACTTTTACTGGTTAACTGAAATTACCAAGTTGTAAGGGAGTGGTTAAGGGTATAAGAGTGTGTAATTGAGTGGTTAATTGCATGTAGAAGTTATTTAACGAAGTGATAAAACACATAATCAAAACCGAGTAGTTTAAGATTTGGAAACCAATTTGGGGTTCAATTTCCTCCAAGGATTTAGCCCTGGTTCGGAAACCAAGATACTCTCATCTTAATATCCAAGCACCACAAACATAAACACTTTTTAATTTCAAATTTTTAACTGTTTTATCTAATCATCACCTAAGCATTACAATTGTTTCAAATTTTCAAAGAAAATACAAAAACTAATTCAACTTTTTCAAATCTCAAAATAAAAATAATATTAAAAAAAATATTATAACAATATTTAAAGTTTATAACATTTTTATTCAACTATTTCTCTCTTTTACCAAAACCCCATAAAACAACTTAATTTAAATCATTTCACTGCTATTCACAAACAATTTCACTATTATTCACAGATTATTTCATATCATTATCCAAACTAGATATTAGGAAGGTTTGGATAGTGAGTTGAGATGAGATGAAAATTGAAAGTTGAATAAAGTATTATTAAAATTTTTTTTTTTTTTTTGAAATTTGAAAAAATTAAATTATTTATTGTATTTATAGAAGTATGAGAAAGTTGTAATGATTAGATAAGATGAGTTGAGAGACTTCTTGTATTCAAACAACCCCTTAGAGTTTCAGTTGGCTCCCAACTTTTTGGGATTTCATTAGTGTTGAAACCCTTTTTTAGTTGACCAAATAGTATTTTGTTGGATCGAATAGTTTTTAGTGTAAGAGACATAATCACATGGCTTGATTTACACTCTAACACTTACACATTTGTCCTCCACTTAACATATGTCATAGGGTGTCCAAACGAATAGTTAGGATTGTGCCATGTGTCTAACTAAAAGGTAATCCTAGTGATCTTAAGTGGGACTGGACATCCTACATGGCGATTTGACTATTATTTGAATTAGTTTCCATGTGGCTCTCTTCCGAAGGGTTACTATTCACCCAAAAAACTCAAAACTTTTTGTTGCATCATGAAATCCTAAATATTCTTACGAGTGTAATGGTGCAATTCGTTTTGCAAAATTCTACTTCTATAAATATTCTTATGAGTCTGATGGTGCACTTCGTTTTGGGAAATTCTACTTTTAAGTACCTTAATTAAATAGAAATGTGATCTCGACTACTATTCATCCAGAAAACTGGAAACGTATTATTGTACCGTAAAATTTTAAATCTTCATACGAGTCTAATAGTGAATTTGTTTCGTAGACTTGTACTCCTAAGTGTTGTAATTAAGTAGAAAAGCAACTTTGTCACTATAGTGAATTGGAATCCAACTATATTAACAGATTAAAACATAATCTATCACTCGATTTGTGAAATCCTTTCAGAATTTCATGACGTTTCTAAGTTCTAGATATCTTTCGGGTCGTTGCAATCAAAATCTCAGTTCCACAATTCACAGTCAATAAGTATTTCTAAAGTATGTCATAAATATTCAAATCAAGCAAATCATATTTAAAATATAACAATAAATTCCACAAATCAGTCCAATTCTATAAACATAAATGATACTCTATACTTACCGTGCGTTCATTGCTTTTAAATTCTCATTTTCTTGGGGATTTTCGTTTCCTGTGCCGTTGTTCTAAAAATATTAGTGTTCTGTTAAATTCTTTGAAAATTCACTTTTTACTCCATAATTGTGAAATTTCCAGTTTTGCTCTTAACACCCTATTTAATTACCATTTTGCAATTAACTTTCTTTTACTCTCATTTTAATTTCAAATCTCTTTTTTTTCTTCAGTTGAAATTATTCAAATATTTTTTAAAATATTATTTCTTGTTTAAATTTAAACTTTATCCTTAACTAGATATTAATTTAGAGTTTGTTCTCAATTTTTCTACTAATTCAAATTTAGTTTCTAAACTTTGTTCAAATTTCATTTCAACCTCAAATTTTACTGTAGTTCTTCCAAAACACTTTCTTTAATAATTTCACTTATTCCTAAACCCATTTTCATTAAAAACTCATTTTAACACATAAATACATTATAAAAATTTATTTTACCCTAAATATTTAATTTCATTATTTCACCTAGATTTTATTACATACTAGTTAATTTATTTATTTTTTATTTAAATTCTCCTAATTCATTTTAAATCAAAACTAACATCATTAAACTATATTTTCCAATTTCGTTACTGTTTAGAATTTTACAAAATTCTTTCAAAACGCTAAACAAAACCCTAAATTTTCTATAATTGCATGTTCACCCCAAACTAAATTTATCTACACAATTAACCTCAAATCCTATTTTATTGACAACTATGACTTGATCATCAAAATTCAAAACCCCAAAATTTATAACCTAACTGGAACCCTAAACTCCCCCCTCTTCAAAATTTTGACTTACGTTGTTCATTAATTCAGCTCCAAACACTTCAAATGGTATCCCAAATTCAACATATATACACAAAATACACTAAATAAATCAACCCAAATATTATATATATAGCAAAATCCGAAATTCCCAAAAAAAAGAATACTAGTTTTATAGAGGAACGTACGTGCTTTAGGAGTTTTATTTTGTTTTGGTCAAGTTGGACATGTGTCCATGAGAGAGAGAGAGAGAGCGAGAGAGAGAGAGAGAGAGAGAGAGAGAGAGAAAGGAGGCCAAGTAGACATGGGAACCAGCCATCACTACAACAAATAAGGTCTTTTGGGATGAAAAATTTCGTAAAAAAATTGGATTTTGGTTTTTTGAGATGAAAATAAAGCGTGTCAAAGTCGTTCCAATATAACTATCCCAAAAGGTATAATTTGGGTCCAAAATCACAATTTCGTCCAAAAAAATCTTTCGAGATGAAATTTTGCTGGACCATTCGATCACGTTCATATGAAATTTTTATTCTAGGAAGATTAAATTTCATCTCAGGAAGTCGTTCGAACGGCCAAAAACTGTTCGAACAATATGTCTATTCGAACGGTTACTTCATTACTGGTCGATCGATACTAGTCCGTTTGACCAAATAGATATGAAAAAACTTTCGATCAAAAGAATTGATGATCGAACGTTAATTATATTAATTTTTATAATTGAATAAGCCATTCGAACATGTTTGGGTAAGAAAGAGTGAGTTCCCTGTTCGAACGATTCACAACGTTTGTCTACCATTCGAACTCTAACTTGTAATACTCGAACGGTTATGTCTGATGTATATATGTTTGAACGTTTGATGATCGTTCGAACTGTTAGTATTTTCATGGAGTATATTAATTTAAAAGCAAATATATATATATTTAAAAAATACATTACAAATTGTTCAACATAAATAAAACTAATCTAATAAGTCAGAACTAAATAAACGAAATAGTAATAATACTAATAATGTTTTCAGTAAAGAATTTTATAAATCCTAAAATTTATGCAAAACACAAAAATCAATTGATTGGAGGCCTGAATTGTTGCATAAGCATCTACATTTGAAGTTGCATCACTCTTTGTTGATCTTCTTGTTGTTTTATGCATATCTCCATATCTGCTTGTTTCATTAATTGAACTTTTAACTCATGCTGTTTTGCAATCAATTCTTCAATCCTAGAATTCGCATTCTCTAACGCAATGGCAGTAGTACTTGACGTTGATGAAGAGCCTGAAGGCTTTACATAGCGACTCAAACCCCTCAAATATCCTAAACGTTAACCCATAACTTGTGTAAAAAGTTGAACATCACTTGTTGATGAATTCTGATTTGATGGCATTAGCACGGAGGGCAATCATTTTATCCTACACATAACATAAAAAATTAATATTGAGACAATAATTTAAATATGTTTAATTAAAATAAATTATAATACTTACATAATTATCACGAGCATCTGGATGAGTCCACTCTCCATTACTTTGTGATGCAGCATATAATTTTGTCAAATCATAATTATGTATTTTAATTATTAAGTATATTTTAAGTAATATAATTAAGTGTATTATTAAGTATTTTAATTATTAAGTGTATTATTATGTATTTTAATTATTAAGTGTAGTTTTTAATATTAAGTTTATTTTAAATATTGTAATTATTAAGTGTATTCTAAGTATCCTAATAATTGTAATTTAGTAATTAAACCATTTTCTTGTGTTAACGTTCGAACGAGTTCGAACATGGCCTACCATTTGAACGATTTGATATTGCATTTGAACGGTAAAACCCAGAATACAAACTAGAGAGCAATCGCAAAACATTTCCCCATCATCCCAAATATCAATTCACAATGAAGATAAATACACAAATATATAGATTCGATGATGAAAACTATTATGGACATAAATACACAATGAAGATAAATACATAAACATCAATACACAATGAAGATAAACACACAAATATACAGTTCACAATGAAGATAAATTCATAATATGGACATACCTTGAGTTGTGCAAATCGAAATAACTCAAGAAACACCTACAAAATGGTGCTTAAACAAATATTATCACTATAATGAAAAAAATGAGTTAATTTATATAGAAATTTAAAAAAAAAAAAAAAAACTTACATTGAATCAATAACGTGCTAATGTTTATGGATTTCATGGATAGAATGAAAGATTATGGAGAGAAAAGTGGAGGATTGTGGAGAAGAGGACTGTTTTGGGCATTGGTTGAAGAAGAAGAAATGAGAAAATGAGAGAAGTTCGTGGGCTGAGGAGTTTTGTAGGGAAAGTAGGTTTTAAAACTTATTACGGTGATTCAATGGGCGTCAAAGTCTCTCTGCTAGAAAAATTTTGCTAAAGCTTTCAAACGTTAATTGTGGTGTTTGAACGTTAAAGTTCAATGAGCGCCAAAATTTCCCCGCAACCAAAATTTTGGCGCAAGCGTTCGAACTCTCTTCTTTATGCATATTATTGTTCAAACTATATTACATACGGTCGAACGGTGTTATATCACGTTCGAACTTACTTGTGGATTTAAATAATAGTAATTTTGTCTCTTTTAATCGAACTATATTATTATAATTATTTAATTCAACCACATTATTAAATTAGTTTATTAATTCACTATATATATTTTTATATATAAATATACTGCTGGTATAAGTATATTAGTACATGCTATAAGTATAATAACTATATATGAGTATTACTATTATACTTATAGTTACTATACTTATATATAATTACTATATAAGTTAATATATAGCTATAAGTTAGTATTATGTAGAGTTACTATATAGCTATTAGTAATATATATTATACTATATAGTAATATGTAATAATATAGTGCATATATGTTTGAACATTAAAATCGAGCATTCGAGCGGGAATTCGGAAGGATGGAACGTTCGAACGGTACTGCACTATATAGGGACCCAGCACTGCGAACGACCTCATTTCTTTCAAACATTAAAAACCTTCAAACGATAGTCGTATCGATGCCATTTCAACGCCGTATCACCGTCACCATCGACCAACAATACTACTATCAAAGAGGTACATTTTTTATTTCGTATTTTTTTTGTTATTTTTCATTATTATTTAGAATTTATATAAAACTTATTCTAAGTTTAGATTTAGTACTCTAGGGATGCAAAACACAAGGTCAAAATGGTTCTATGTACATTTTTTATTTCGTATGGATTCCTTTCATTTCAATGGCCATTGAGTCGACTGAGCCATTACTGAGCTTGATCCAGTTACCGTTTAAACGTTTTCAATCACATTCGAACGATAAGAATCGAAAAGACTTTATTGCGAACAATGTCTCAACCATTCGACTGCTTATATACAACACCGTTCGAACGGTTGTATACAGTTCGAATGATTAGAATCGAAAAGACTTTCTTGGAAACACTGTCTCAACCGTTTGACTGCCTATACACATTACTATTCAAACAATTGTATACCGTTCGAATGATTAGAACAAAAAAAGACTTTCTTGGGAGCGATGTCTCAACCGTTCAACTACCTATACACATTACCGTTCGAATGGTTTGATGCCGGTCGAACAAATAGAACTCAAAAGATTTTCTTGGGAACAGTATCTCAATCATTCGACTGTTTATATACAACAGTGTTCGAACTCTTTGTAAGCGTTCAAACGTCTATAACCCAAATCAAAACATTTCGAACTCTATTTGCAGCATTCGAACGGTTGATCACAGAAAACGGATTTATGTTGTTTCATTAATTATATAATTTTATGATTGTTTTGTATATTATGTTTTATAACTAATCTTTTTAATTTTATTATTTACATTTCAGGTTGAAGTGTTTGCTAAGGGAAGGTAAAAGCATGCCAGACCAAGGGAACTAGGTTCTTCTAGTAGTACAGTTGATACATTGTTATGCCGTAAAGTTTTATTGGAGCGTCAATTGAAGATCGACGATTTTCAGGATCTTCTCGTCAAGGGCTGCTCCTTGACATCTGTATTCGTGTGGTGCGGTTGTTCGCCGATTTTGGACCATAGGGGACGAGGCGTTCCAGTTCGTGACATATATTGATCTTGTCACCGACTTCTATAGAGGGCTTCGTGCCTCCAGTCTGGATGCTAAGGGTAAATATATTATTGGCATGCGAGGCTTTTCATTTCCATTTTCGGCAGACATACTTGTCGATTTTATTGGTATCTCACGTTTGGAGACTACTTATCCAAACGTGGTGCCCAGGGAGTCTACAGCTAATGAGGAGACAACTGAGGATGAGGGCACTGATCCTGATGGACTGGATGGCCTCTCGGATGCAGAGGTGAGGCACTTGGTTGTTGGTCTAGATGCTCCTCCTTATGATGGGATGAAGAGCATCAAACATGTTCATTTATCAGATTTTTTCAAAATTCTGAACTTAATCATCGCCCACAACATTGACCCTCGGCAACATAATATAGAGGTTGGCATGGATAGGGTGAGAATTATGATATGTGTCGCTCGTATGATGCCTATCGACCTAGTGGGTTATATATTCACTAGGATACGATCAGAGGTTTCATACGTTATGATAGATATTTTGCCGTTCGGCCTCCTGATCACACGATTCCTATTGTCGGTTGGGGTCTTACTTGATGTTGCTGAGCATATTCGAGAGCCAATTGAAACGATCAACGCCTACACCCTATCGAAGCACGGGGCACTCGAGACTTTGTCTTCGTGCTCCTACTACAGAGCTAGTCGATACTCAGACTAGAGATGCACACCCGACTGATCGTGGAGTATCGACTGGTCAGACATCCACGCAGGCTGAAGCATCACGCACTCATACTGCTGATTAGATTGTTGATACAGTGCGTATGGAGATCCAGATTGCCTTCGAAGGCTTATGTATAAAGTTCATGGGTGTCTTTGATCGCATGTCACGGATTCAGGAGACGACATTTACTTGATTGACACAAATAGAGGCAAAAGTAGATTCAATCGAGGATGTCCTCAAAGTTTAATTAATTTGATATCCTCAAAGTAGATTTAATCAAGGATGTCCTCAAAGTAGATTCAATCGAGTTGGGGACATAGTATTTTATATCTCTTATTTTGTATTTTGTTTTATTTTTGGTATGGAAAATATTTGATGTTTTCAAAGTTTAATTAACTATGCATTATATCTTCTTTTATAAATTAATTATTGATTACTATTATTAATTCTTTAATTGATTATTTTTTTATTAAATTAGAGTCACCGTTCAAACGTTAACTGACCGTTCGAAACTAGTGATTTACACGTTCAAACGGTCATAATGGACGTTTGAACGGCAAATTACTTTCTCACGAACGATCCACCAATTTTCCTGTAACAACGAAAGATTATTTCACTAGGCATGAGATTTACTATCCTTAAGTATAGCATTCGAACACGTTCGAATGGAAAGCATGTTTCAGAATTTTTTTGAGAAGAAATCAAAATTTCGTCCTTAAATCTTACATTTTGGGACGATTTTAATTTCGTTCCAAAGAAAAGTGGTCCCAAAAGCTCAAAATTGTTGTATTGCATAATCCCCAATATTAGCGGCTTAAAAGATTGGTATGGGCTTCCAAGTGGCGTGGCCAAGGCCTACCACGTGGTGCCTTTTTCTCGAATTTTAGTTTTCATTTTTAACAAATTTTGAGTATTTTAATTAAGCACAATCAGCTTTTATTTTTCTCTAATTTGATTTCTATGTGAAACGAGAAATACCAATAGTTTAGATTACACAAATAAAAAAATTCAACCATCCCTTATATTGTAAATCAGTAACCCTGAATCAGTAAATCAGCAACCAAATTGTAATAATTTCGATATGTAAATCAGAATCCCTATATACAATTTATATATGTGTAAGTAACATACGATTTCGAGACATCAATTAGTAACCCTAAATCAGATTTCAAGATCTTTCCAAAAAAAACGCTAAAAAAACAACTCCCATAAGTCCCATTCTGTTCACATAACGATTTCTGTTAGACGGCGACAGACGTTTGACTACGTGAGAGAAGGGCGGCGTGCGTGAGAGAGGGGTTGAGAGTGAGAGAGAATGGGAGAAGGTTTGTCAACTGAGCAAAGATGAGAGATGAGAGACTGAGAGAGGGTCGCACAGGGAGGGAGGGTGGGTTAACCCTAAGTCCCAACTAATTAAAACGGCGTTGTTTTCTCCCCTAAAAACGATGATGTTTTAATAATTTGTTGGCTCATTTCCAGTGGGACTATTTATAAACGGCGTCGTTTGGCCTTTTGGGACTATATATAGTAATAGTATAAGTATATATAATATA
This sequence comes from Juglans regia, assembly GCF_001411555.2. NCBI lineage: Eukaryota > Viridiplantae > Streptophyta > Magnoliopsida > Fagales > Juglandaceae > Juglans > Juglans regia. The sequence continues at coordinate 13,049,679 of NC_049915.1, read as the reverse complement.
ATATATATATATATATAAATATATAGTATATATATAGTATATAGGGGTGGCAATATGTGACACAATCCATGAATTTAAAATGAACACGACTCAAAATTAGCGGGTTTGAGTTTGCTGTTAATGGCCGGTTCGGGTCAAAACGGGTTGACCCATTAAGACACAACTTATAAACGAGTCAACCCACTTAACCTGAAATCAATCTGTTTTGACCCGTTTATATTTTATTTTAAAATTACAATTTTATTATTATTGAATTATAATATTGATATTTCTCTGTATGCTTTTGTTTTTATTATTGAGATTGTAATTTTTTACCTATTCGCATATTTGTTATTGTAGGATTTGTAATATTGGTTTTATTATATGTTAAAATTTGAAAAATATTGATATTTTTTTTTAGTAGATAGTCTTACTTTTTTAAGATGTTGTGGCTACTAATAAATATAGATTTTAACTTTTATATGAAATTATATTAATAATGTCAAATGGATTAAATGTGTTAGTTCAACCAATTTACATGAGACGAGTTTAAATGAGTCGTGTTGTGTTGATATATTTTTAATTATTTATTAGACAAGTCAAAATGGATAATACGATACGATCCGTTATCTAAATAAGTTGGGTTAGGATTTGAAAGTTTGACACTTTTAGTTTGACACATGTCATGACTTGACATGACACGAACACGATTCGAAAACACGATTTTCCACCCCTGATAGTATATATATGTACTAATACTATATAATATTATATTGTTATAGTGATACTAATACTATATATAGTTATAGTGATTTATATAGTTATTTATATATAGACTTATAGTGGACTATTAATAGTATTAGTGTTAGTATATATATAATAGTATCAAATAGTGATATAATATTTGATTATAATTTATGTATGCTAATGATAATATGCTAGTGATAATATATTATATGATGGTTACATACACTTTTTGATACGAGTGTATATGATCAAATGTATAGAAATGTATTTATCGAAAGGAATATATATTATAATTTTTTTTAATCAAGCTTTAGAATTATATATATATATATATATATATGAAAAAAAACTACAATGAGTTCATCACACTCTTTATTTAAATATTTCTAATTTAAGGTGGATCTTTGCCACTATGAAAATCTAACATGCATGAAGCAAGAAGAAGAAGAAGAGGAATATTTCCATAGGCCTACGTTGAAGCTGCCCATTGCGCCAAATTATGCGCGCATCGATTTTTGTCTCGATGTATTTTTTCAACTTTCCATACTTCGAAGTTGTCAAGAATGTGCTTGATGTCTCTGATGATGTTTTGCATATTCCAATCTGTGGCTTGTTGCTTGTTGTTTATTGCTTGAACAACAAGATTTGAATAACCTTGAACTATGATTTTCTTGAGCTCAAGTCTGATAGCTTCTTTTATGATCATCAAGGCTGCAGCTGCCTCCCCTATGTTGGGGTTGTTGCTTTGAATAAAATCTATTTTCACCATTACTACATTTCCTGAATCAGATCTACAAATTGCAACAAGAATACTGCCTCCCTTTGTAATCGCCACATCAAAGGATAGAAGGTGGAACCCTCTGGATGGATTTTTTCTGAACTTTTATGGGGCCTTTAATATCTGGATCCATGTTTTTGAGTGTTCTAGGTATGACTTTCCAAGTTTAGCAACAAAGGTGTTTGGATGGATTTTTTCTTGGTCATGCACTGCCTTTTTTCTAAAAAACCATAAATTGTCAATGGCAAGTGTAGCAAAAATCTGATAACTATGATGCTCCTCTTTGGGAATATTTAAATGAAGGGATGGATTTATGATGTTTCCAATCCAATCTGAGATTGATTGTGTTACTAAACATGCCATGTCTAGGGGCCATGGTGAGTTTCTCCAAATGATCCTAGTGTACATACATATGAGAAACAAATGTTAAACACTTTTAGCTTCTTCCTTACAAAGAGGACAAAGAATTTGGTCACTTGTTAGGTTGAAGAATTTCTCTTACTTTTCCCTTGTTGGAAGGATATTGTGACTAATTCTCCAAAGAAACAATTTTAATCTGTCCTGAAGCTTTATTCTCCACAAATTTTTCCAGTCTACGTTGCTTTGATTTGGAGTTTGAGGTTTCACAAGTGTAGCATAAGCTAACTTTACTGAAAACTTTTGAGAAGAATGATGCACCCATTTAATTTTGTCCTCAAGATTTTGAAAGTTATAATTTGACAAAGGGATATTTTGAATTTCTTCAATAGAGTTTGTGGTAAAAAGAGCATTCAAAAGAAGAGTATTCCATCTTCTTGGCTATTCAAGAGTGAGTTCAGAGACAATTTGATTTTGGTCCAGATGCAAACAATTTGGTTTGGAGCTAGTTTAAAATTTGGAAGAGTTGGTACCCAAGAGTCTTTCTGAATTCTTGCTTTAGCACCGTTATTAATCTGAAAGTAGTAACTTGCTTGAAGAAATTGCCTCTGTTTCAAAAGACCTTTCCATATCCAAGAATCTGAATTTTTCAGATTGACATCAAGGAAATGTCTGTTTCTAAGATATTTTTGAGTGAGGATTTGTTTCCAGAGACAATTGTTTTTAGTTAAGAAAACCCAAGTAAGTTTTGTGATTAGAGCTGATGATATGAACCCGCGGGAATAAAATCCCTTGATCCCACAGTCAATTTGAAAACTCCCTAAGAAAATCTAAGAAAGTCAAAATCAAGTCAATGGAAGGAGAACCTAGATCCGATGAGAACTCGTTTCAAGAACCTAGATTATATTAAAATCTAGACCCATTGAAAAACCCGTCTCAAGAACCCAGATTACAAAGGAGGAACGCCACAAAGGTTGTGATTTACCTTTGATAAATTCAAAAGTTCAATTAAGAACAAAAGGAGTAAAACTCAACTCACAATGAATAAATTCATCAAATTTCATAAACTTCATAAACTGATTAAAATGAGGCTACATAGAGTATTTAAAGTAAAACCTAATGAAACCCTAACCAAAATAAAACTCCATCTTCCAAAAGTGCCCCTAGATGAACAGTGCCGCAGCTACAATGCATGCTACAGTAACTCAGCTACAGTAACCCTAACCCTAGTTCAATAAAATAATAACTTTCCCAACATGCCCTTGCATAGGCCCCCTTAAGTGCTTCCCATAATAAACTCAATTATTCTAAACTAATAAAATAAGTTCTTTAAATGAATTAAATAAGTTGAAACCCTTCAAGAGCCCAAAGCTTTTAAGTCTTGTCATTGCCCTCTTCCATAGCTGATCAAATGAATCAAAACTAGATCTTCATCCTTCAAGCCCCATCTTGAATGTTGGGCTCTTGCTAAACTCGTCCCAAGTGGATTGCATCAATCCTTGAATTGTCTCCTTGATCTTCTTGGCCCATCTGGAAGTTGCAAATGATCTTTAAGACTAGGTCCATCTTGGTTCCCATCATTTCCCCCCTCTCCTCAAAAGGATTTGACCTCGAATCTACACCTGGATCAAAGGGAAAGTGGTTAGTAACATTGAAAATAGTAAAAACATGATACTTACCTGGAAGATCCATTAGATATGCATTTTCATTAATTTGTTCAAGAATTTAGAATAGTCCATCCAAGCTACCCCTATCATCAACTGGTGAAGACTTTAAATCTAGAGGTGTAAATTGATTAAATCTATAAACAATTTCAATTGGTGAAAATATAGTAGTGGCATGAACACTCCAATTATATGTAAACTCAATGAATGGCAAACAATACTCCCACAAATGTTCATGAAGCACATCTAAAGTCTTCCTCGGACCAAAATGACCACTCAAATATGCAAACTCAATGAATGGCACATGATACTCCCGTAAATGTTCATGCAACAAGACAATGAATGGCAAATGATACTCCCACAAACGTTCATGTAACACGTATGAAATCTTATTTTCACCAAGATGACCACTCCAATTATATCCAAACTCAATGAAACGCAAATGATACTCCCGCAAACGTTCATGCAACACGTCAATGTATGGCAAATGATACTCTTACAAATGTTCGTGCAATAGATTAATGAATGACAAATGATACTTCCACAAACGTTCATGCAACACATCTTTGAATGGCAAATGATATTCCCACAAAAATTCATGCAACACAACAAAAGTCTTCCTTACACCAAGGTTACCCAACAAACCACCATGTCTATAACACACAAGCAACTTACGCATAAAACTAGTAGGCACACAAAGTCTATTCTCTCTAAACAAGTTCCAATCTAGTTAATGAAACTTACCAAACGATGCTCTATCATATGTTCCATACACACTAGCAAAGTCATCATCATTAGCATGCAATTCTTTATCATATTCAAGTCTCAACAATTTTGCATCTGAAATGACGACAAGGACATACCTTCTTGCTAAAGTATCAACCACAAAATTTTTCATACCTTGTGTGTATTTGAATACATGAGGAAAAGTCTCAATACAGTCCTCCCACTTAGCATGCATTCTAGTCAACAACTTACCTTGTCCCTTTAAGTATGTCAAGGACTCATGTACTTCCAAGAAAAGTCAGTTAGGAATTGTCGCACCTGGCACAAAATCAATGTAGTACTCTATCTCCCTAATAGGTGGCAATCCACTAAATACACCGCTAGGAATCACGACCTCATATCCCTGCAACAAAAAAACAACAATACTTGGCAAAGAGTCATTAAATTCGTTAGCATAAAAGCTTGCCTTAGCATAAAAACTCACTTTTGTCTTTCTATTTCTCTCTACAATCTCTCTTTCTTTTTCCTCTTGTGGCTCTACTCTTTTTTCTTGACTCTCAACCACCTCTCTATTTTCTTTTTCTCTCTCTTTCTTTTGATGTTTCGGTCTCATTCTCTTTTTTCCTCTCTCTCTTTGTTCTTTTCACTATCTGTTTTTCTTTCAGTCTCCTCTTTTTTTGAACTCTTGCCCTCACAATTGTTTTTCAACTCATTCTCTCATTTTCTTGAGATTTCAGCCTCACCCAAATCTTTTCCCTATGGTGGTTCGGTCTTCCCCTTTGCTACAGCTTGATCATTTTTGTCCTACTTTGGTTTCCAATGAGTACTAGAAACCGAAGTATACCTTGATGTACCCCTTCCTTTTAGCCGTCTCTCCACCTTCATAGCCATGTGCACCATATCCTCTACCTCCTTATAATGTTGCAACTCAACTACATTGGCTATCTCCCTATTCAACCCACTCAAAAATCTTGTCATCGTGGCCTCCCGATCCTCCACTACATTGGCCCGAATCATAGCCACCTCCATCTCCTTATGGTAATCCTTTACACTCCTAGACCCCTGTGTAAGATTTTGTAGTTTTTGGTAGAGGTCTCTATAGTAGTGGCTAGGTACAAATCTCCGATTCATGATAGCTTTCAACTCTCCCCATGTTTCTACAGGCCTCTCAAGATTCCTCCTCCTATTGGATACTAATTGATCCCACCAAATAATCGCATAATCAGTGAACATAATTACAGCCAACTTCACCTTCTTCTCCTCAGAGTAATTATGATAATTAAACATCAACTCTATTCTTTTCTTCCACTCTAAATAAATTTCAGGGTCAGTTCTACCATGGAATGATGGTATTTTCATTTTGATGCTCCCAAGGTTCTTATCTACTCTATCTCGCCCCCCTGAGTTTGCCCTAAGGCCTCCTCCATGCCTCCTATCTCTCTCACCTTGCAGATTTCTAATCACTGCTTCTTGATTATCCATCATATCCCTCACTTCACCTAACACCAAGTTCAACTTCTCAAACTGTTGTTGCATGACTTGCAACACAAAGAATGTGTTATCTACCATCCCCTTTAGTGATGAGTCCCTCCTATGAGACATCATATGTGCTGCACAAAAATAATGTTAGTAGAAAACTTTACACACTCCCTTACGTGTTTACACTCAAATAATGACACTCCACTGGTGTGTAACTCTGAATTGACTTTTTACTCGATAATAATCTCACACTCTCTCGTCTTTTACATCAAGAGTTTTCTCACTCAAGTTCTTTAAGAACTAGTTAAACTAAATCAAGACAATACAACCTTGTATTATTCCAACGAGTAATATAGATCAAAGAAACAAAGAATGAATAAAATGACACGAGACTCAAGGAATTTATACGAGGGAAAAAGTAATTATAAAATAGAGAGCTGCTATATACAGTCCTCTTGTTGGGACTCCTCTGCAGTCCTATCATGAAATTGACTAAATTGTCCCTGTTTCTATTCTTGAATGGACTAAATTGTCCCTGTTTCCAAAACTAACTAAACTCAAAATCAAAATTGAAAATCTAAAGGGAATCCCTCTCTGTGCCATGCCCATCGACGACCTCCCCCAACATCGACAGAGTCACATACTCCACTGCCCATCGAAAACCTCCACCATCCACGAAATGGTACAGTCTTGGTCTATGCGAAGAGTTCAGAACCGCCAATTGGAGGCATTGGAAGGGTGGTAAACAACCGGCACTTTCTTTGCGTTGGACGAGCCCGAGCTCGGATAGTTACGAGGATCACCGCCGGGGATTTGAGAGAACTCTTTCACCACACGGTTTTGTTTGTAGTCGAATAATACCGATCGTGTATTAGCAAAAATGAAAAAGTTTCCGTTCGGCAAAAGGTGCAAAAATGGGTACAAATTGTTTTCATACTGGTCCATTGTTTCAACTAGAAAATTAAACCGAAAAGTTCATGGTGATGGAGTAGAATCTTGTAGGAGTCAAGGGTAAAATTCATAGTTGAATTGTCTTCTCCCTCCAACAATGATTATCCATCCGATAAAATTCATAAATGAATTGTCTTGGGAGTTTGGTGCATCCAGCATCATATTTGATAAATCATCATTCCCATTAGCATCATCTCCACAACCTGATATGGAGGAAGAAAGATGAAAGTCATTAGTCCAAATATTTTCAGTTCAAGCTTTGGAAGTCAGAACCTTGTAAAATATGTTATCAGCCCACTTAAATACGTTATATTTTCAGTTCAAGTTCTGGAAGAAAGATGAAGTCATTAGCCTTGTCGTTTGGCCCTCACGCAGCAAGAGACCTGCTTTCAGCCTTTCACTTAAATGAAACGGTTCGTTTAAGTGAGGTCTGCATATGCAGTCCCCGAATGATTCGGGGACTGTAAATAGAATTTTTCTATAAAATAAGATACCAACTAGAAAGTTGTATTCAGCTCCTATGATGATAAAAACTCAATCAACAAATACTTTCTTTCTCTTTGTTGTAACCATGTAGCAACTTTTAATACGCCACCTTCTCTTTTCTTCTTCTTCTTCTTTCTGTTTTTTTTTTTTTCGATTTTTTTTTTCTTTTCCTTTCTTTTCTTTTCTCTAATTCAACCACAAACAGAAATATTCAATTGTGAAAACCAAGTAATTGAATTCAAACACACAAGCATGGACAATGAAGTAGAAGAGAATCAATGGAACGACACTCCAAGCAATTGACAAACTTAGAGATGCAGGAAATCCTAGAATTTTGAAACCCTAGGTGATGCAAATTTCAGCCAAATCCAAAACCCTAAGAATTTCGGCAGCCTATTTTTTGTTTCGATTTTTTTTTTGCAACCCTATAACAATGAAGCCGTAGAATTAAATTTAAAGATGCTAGAATTAAAAGATAGAATCAGACCTTATTGGAAACCTTGCTCTAAATACCAAATGATATGAACCCGCGGGAATGAAATCCCTTGAACCCACAGTCAATTTGAAAACTCCCCAAGAAAGCCAAAATCAAGTCAATGGATGAAGAACCTAGACCCGATGAGAACTTGTTTCAAGAACCTAGATTATATTAAAATCTAGACTCGTTGAATAACCCATATCAAGAACCCAAATTACAAAGGAGGAACGCCACAAAGGTTGTGATTTACCTTTGATAAGTTCAAAAATTCAATTAAGAACAAGAGGAGTAAAACTCAACTCACAATGAATAAATTCATCAAATTTCATAAACTTCATAAACTGATTAAAATGAGGCTACATAGAGTATTTAAAGTAAAATCTAATGAAACTCTAGCCAAAATAAAACCCTCATCTTCCAAAAGTGCCCCTGGATGAACAGTGCTCGGCTACAGTGCGCGCTACAGTAACCCTAACCCTAGTTCAATAAAATAATAACTTTCTCAACATGCCCTTGCATAGGCCCCCTTAAGTGCTTCCCATAATAAACTTAGTTATTCTAAACTAATAAAATAAGTTCTTTAAATGAATTAAATAAGTTGAAACCCTTCAAGAGCCCAAAGCATTTAAGTCTTGTCATTGCCCTCTTCCATAGCTGATCAAATGAATCAAAACTAGATCTTCATCCTTCAAGCCCCATCTTGAATGTTGGGCTCTTGCTAAACTCGTCCCAAGTGGATTGCATCAATCCTTGCATTGTCTCCTTGATCTTCCTAGCCCATCTAGAAGTTGCAAATGATCTTTAAGACTAGGCTCATTTTGGTTCCCATCAGTTGAATTAAAGCAAGTAAGCTTTTTTAATCCTAATTCGCCCATGGTTTTTGGAATACAAATTTTATCCCAAGCTTTAGGGGTATATTTTTTTATTATCCTGAGAACTTATACCCCACTAAAATCTATGAAGAGTAGAATCCAAAGTTCTTCTGATATTTGAAGGGACAAGGATGGTTGACATTACATAAGCTGGAATTGAATTTGCTACTGCTCTTATGAGAGTGGTTTTCCCAGCTTGTGAAAGGGTTTTTGACTTCCATCCTTGTAATCTAGTTTGAACTTTTTTAATCACCTCAGTAAAAATAACTTTTTCTCTCTTCCAGTATGCAATGGTAATCCCAGGTACTTGAGATTACAATTGTCACCTCTTAGACCTAGGATTTCCTTTATATCAGTTTTTACTAAGGTAGAAGTATTCCTGCTGAAGTGGATGGAAGATTTTGTTTTGTTAACATTTTGTCCAGACCATGAGTTATAAACATCACGACAGGTGTTAAAAGCTTGAGCTGTTTGCATTGAGGAGGAGCCAAACAGAATTAAGGCTGTGTTTGGGTAACAGAGATACCTCAACACTTTTCAAGTATTCTCGTACTTTTGAAAATACTTCACATGCCAAACAACTTAAAATACTCTCAATGGGACCCACAAACTCACTTGAATCTCTACTCATAACTATTCACAAATATTCTATAATACTTATCACTATTATATATACATAAAAAAATAAAATCACTATAATATTTATCACTATTAAATAAAAAATAAAAATATTTATCACTATTATATATAAATAAAAAATAAAATCACTATAATATTTATCACTATTAAATATAAATAATAAAATCATTATAATATATAAATAATAAAAAATCACTACAATATATAAATAAAAAATATTTATCACTATTATATATAAATAAAAAATAAAATCACTATAATATATAAATAAAAAATAAAATCACTATAATATATAAATAAAAAATATTTATCACTATTATCACTATAATATATAAATAAAAAATAAAATCACTATAATATATAAATAAAAAATAAAATCACTATAATATATAAATAAAAAATAAAATCACTATAATATATAAATAAAAAATAAAATCACTATAATATTTATCACTATTAAATATAAATAAAAAATAAAATCATTATAATATATAAATAAAAAATAAAATCACTATAATATATAAATAAAAAATAAAATCACTAAATATATAAATAAAAAATAAAATCACTATTATATATAAATAAAAAATAAACTACTATAATATTTATCACTATTATATATAAATTAAAAATAAAATCACTATAATATATAAATAAAAAATAACATTACTATAATATTTATAACTATTATATATATATATAAATAAAATCATTATAATATTTATCACAATTATATATAAATTAAAAATAAAATCATTATACTATTTATCATTATTATATATAAAAGTAAAATAAAATCACTACAATATTTATTAATATTAAAAAATCACTATAATAAAATCATTATAATATTTATTACTAAAAATAAAATCACTATAATATTTATGAGACCCACACATTTTTCAACTACCTACTCAAAAGTCAATAACTGAACATACTTCACACATCCAAACAACTCAAAATACTCTCAATGGGACCCACAAACTCACTCCAATCTCTACTCATAACTATTCACAAACATTCTCAACACTTCTCAACATTTTTCAACACCCAAACGTACCCTAAGTCATCAGCAAAGAGTAAATGTGAAAGAGCAGTGCATCTACTTGAAAGTTTGATGCCTTTAATCACTTTTTTTATTTCCTAATGATGAATTAATCTGGTTAGAACTTCAGTTCCCATGATAAAAAATAAAGGGTGAGAGAGGATCTCCTTGCATAAGTCCTCTAGTGGGTTTAAAGAAACCTTTGGGGGAACCATTAATGAGAATAGAGTATGTAACTGTAGTCAAACACTCATGATCCAATTAACTCATTCTTTACTAAAACCAAGATTTTTGAAAATGGCAAGGATGAAAAGCCATTCCATATAGTCAAAAGCTTTTTCCATATCAATTTTTATGGTCGTTTGTCCGGAATTACCCCTTCTTCCTTTTAAATGGTGAAAAATCTCCTGAGTTAAAATAATGTTTTCCTGAATCAGCCTATCGAGGACAAAAGTTGATTGGAATGGTGATATGATATTCGACAAAACTTTTTTAAGTCTATTTGCTAAAATGTTTGAAATGAATTTGTAACAAACATTTGAAAGGTTGATGGGTCTAAAATGATGTACATCATTAGGATTATCTTTTTTAGGAATGAGAGTGATATTTGTATGATTCATTTCCTTTAAAAGATTTCCACTAATGAAAAAACTTTGGATTGCATCCATTAGATCCTTTTTAATCACCTCCCAATAAGTTTTATAAAACAGCACCGTGAACCCATCAGGTTCTGAAGCCTTTGTAGAGGGTGTTTGATTAACAACCTCCCAAATTTCCATTTCATCAGGAATTTTACAGAGAAAAGCATTGTCTGTATCATTGATTTTTGTTGGAAAAAGATCACTGAAATCATCTGTTAGGGTTGGATTTGAAGTTTCAAATTTTTTTTTTTAAATGTTCTTGAAACTTTGAATTTATGACATGATGATTTGTTGTCCAATGACCAGTATCAATTTTAAGACATTCAATATTGTTCTTTCTTCTCCTGATGATTGTGGAAGTATGAAAAACCTTAGTGTTGAGACCAGAGGTTGTAAGCTCTATAATCCTTGATTTTTGTTTCCACAAAGACTCTTCTTTTTTGAGAAGGTCATTGAGCTGTTCTTTTAAATTTTCTTCAATATTATTCAGAATATGGGAAGGATCTTGGTTTTGAACTTGTTTGAGGGCCTGGTTTATCGAATTGATTTCAGTTTGAATGTGGCCAAAACAAGTCTTATTCCAAAGCTTAAGAGCTGCTTTTGTTTCTTTTAGTTTTTTTTAGAGTATAAAAGCAGGAGTTCCTCTGAAGATTTTATTCCAAGCTATTTTAATAACATCATGGCTTGAAGGATCTTGATTCCAAAATTCCTCAAATTTAAAAGACTTCGGAGAGTTGTTTGGGTTTGAGGTAGGATTGGAGAGTGGTTAGATGAGGACCCAATAAGATTTGAAACATTGGCTTCACGGAAGAGGTTGTTCTAACTAATATTACTAACTCCTCTATCCAGTCTTTCCCTAATATTACTAGGACCTTGTCTATTGTTTGACCAGGTAATTTTTGGTCCAGAGTAACCTAAATCTAAGAGCCCAAAATTTTCCATGTATAAAGAACGACCTTTTGGAGATGATGTAGAAGCTACAGGTCGACCCCCTAGTTTCTCAGATTGTGTGAGCACTGAATTAAAATCATCAATTGTGAGTATAGTACCAACATATGAATCAGTGATATTCCCAAGTCTTTCCCAAAAATTTTGTTTCTTGCCATAAGAAATTGGACAATATATAGCATTCAAAAGCTAAGGCATATGCATCGGATCAGAGTAGACTAACAAGGATATTATATTTTCACATAGGTAGACACAGTCTATATCTACACCTCGACGATATAACATCAAAAGTCCACCCCATTTTTTGTTAGATGGAAAATGAACGTACATATCAAAACATAATCTATTTGCAACATTAGCAGTTCCAGAGGTATTTAATAGAGTTTTAGAAAGGAAAACCATATTTGGGTTATGAACCCTGATTATAGCCTTTAAGGACCGAATTGCTCTGGGGCGGCTAATTCCCCGGCAATTCCAAGAGAGGATTTTCATGGACTTTTTGGAAGCAGTGGAGACCCTACCTCTTCAGTCTTTGGACACAAAGGGAAGAGATTTATTGTAGAAGAAATTTTAGGGTTACCCATCTTGTTCTCCATTGGCTTCTGATATGGCGCAAATCTAGTTGATTTTTGGGCACCTTTTTTTTCCTTCTTGCTTTTATGCAAAGTCCTTGCATTTCGATGGATGTTCTTTAATTCTTCATGAGCAACGAGTTGTCCTCTCTCAAAGTTGTCATCTTCGTCTTGTGTAATCTGTATCACTAAGGTAAGTAAGCATTTTTTTATGGATTGTGGGGCAATGGTGCTCTCCAGGTTTGAGGTTTTCCTCTTTTTCTCTGTAGAGGATTTGGTTTCATTTTGGGAATGTGAGGGTAGGGTCTCATTCGTTGGGGGTGGAAACTGGGTTTTAAGGAAAGTTTCGTATGCTGAGGAGAGGACTTGTTGCTCATGAATGTGTGTTGGGCTTGGGCTTGGTTTGTTTCCCTGGATTGGTTTGGGGTGATCTGGAAGGAGCATTGGGCTTGGGTGAATGTTTGGTTTGGGTTAAGTTGGAAAGTGTTGAAGGCTATACAAGCCCTTCCGGATGGGCTGACCAGCAGTGATAAGTTGTGATTGGGTTGATGGGTTTCAAATGAGCCTTTCTGACTCTTGAATTGTGATATTATTTGCTTGAAGACTGATGTTTCCTGATCCATTGACTCCTTTGGGTATGGGGTTTTTTGGCGTCTAGTGTAGACGTGGGAAGCATTTAATTTTGGTGGGCTTTGGTTTGAGGACTGAAGAATCTTGGGTGCCTTGCACTACAACACAATTTGTCTTTTATGACAGAGGAAACCGTCACCAAAAATTACAAAAATGTCACAAAAGATATTTGGGGATGGTTTGAAACATTTACCACGACCGTCACCTAATGTGCATTACATAAAACAATTGGTGACGATTCACTGTTGAACTTCACTAAAAATATTATTAGTGACGGTTGGAGGTGTTCCATTTGGTTGAACTTTCGAACATTTCCTTTTTTTTTGTGACAGTTGAGATCTATCATAGAAAGTAATGTTCGGACATCGAATTGAACGTTCAAACGGAAACCCGACCGATTGGCGTTCGAATGACAGAAGTTGACGTTCGTTGATTATAGTTCAAACGTATCATATTTACGTTCGAACGTTTATGGGTCCGAACGTTAATTACAACAAACGTTCAAATTTTCATTCGAACGTTAACATACCAATGTTCAAATGTAACGGGTTTAACGTTCGAACGTTATTTCGAATGAAAGTGGTACGTTAGGAGGTTTGTTCCAACGTTAATTGTTTAATCATTTGAGCTTTTTATTCGTTTGAGGGTGAGTATGTTCGAAGGTAGAGGACTATGTTCGAATGTTTCTGTACAATTTTATGTATTCACATTCGAACATTGGTTCGAATGTGAACCAACGTTCGAACGTTTTTAATTTACATTCGAACGTACACATCAGAAATACTAATTTCATAAAATTTAAAAATATACCAATTGTATCATGTTACATACCATCAATTAACAACAAACAATGCCTTATCAAATTTTAAAATTAGATATTAAAACTAGTTATATACCCTAATAAAATTTATTTCTTCTTTTTCCTCGCCCACTGAGATTCTGTTGCAACGACTTTACACGCTCCATTTTCACCATCATGTCCCATTGCACTTGCTCTTGGACTTCATTGCGTATTCTTTCCTCCCGGTCTCACTGTTGGTCCTGCAAACGCATCTCTAAATGAGACTGTCGTTCTAAGAGAGACTCTAACTCTCGACCTCATCTACTCATTCTCACACCGTGCAGTTTCTAAATCTTTGGTAAAATTATTAATTTGTAAAATCGATGAGGTTGAGGAGGATGAACATCTATGCTTGATAGATCATCCCAAACCTCTTGCCATACTAGACTGCGGCCCGAGCACTTGCGTGAATGTCTATGTCACTAGGAGAGGATTCCCCAGAAGCCGACTGCACCTCCATCATTTTTTTCTGCAATTTGAAAGGTAATGATCGTTAATAAGTAACATATTAAAAGAAATAAAAATAAAAAATACATTATTCACATGTTGTATAATTTATTTAACAAAATTAACATTACTTACATAATTATCTGCAGCGCAGGATCCATCCACTCACTATGCTCATTAGTGTAAGCAGTAGGATGACATGAATGAGGGAAAAGTTTTCAGGATCATCACGTTTCTAACAAAACGACATTAGCAATTTTAAAAAGATAATGTTAGCACTTAAATAAAAGAATATCAGAAAAATAAATTAATTCTATATTTTTTTAATTATCATTTGTTCAGCAAGACGGTGAAATGACCTTGAACAGGCACGATGGTGGATAGTCAGAGCAGATCTATTCTATGCATTTGCAGAACTCAAGTGCTACAAAATATATTAAGAATGTTAATTGTAATATGTATACATATAATATATAGAATGCATATGAATGTAAATAATTAAAAGATATAAATGTAAAATACTTGATAATCTAGATATGCAAAAAGATCACAACACTTTCTCCAATCATCTAACTTCATCTGCTGGAAAGGAAACTGTGCAGCCTCTTCCAACCTCTCAAATTTCTTAAAGTGGTCATGACATCGTCCCTTGTGATGTCAGAATAGTGTAGCCAACAACTCATTCACTGTTCTCAAATCCTCGCTACGGCCAAAGTCGAGGTCGAATTCATCCTAACAATTGCATCAGGTCAAAAATATGATATAGTAATCTAGGTGGAAAAAAATGTACTCTCAAAGTAAACTCACCAGCACACGACTTCGAATGTGCTCCTTAATCTCATTCGGAACATCTCGCCATGAGCGCACATAAAAGGGAGCATAAGCTCGAACTACTTTGTCAATAGAAGAGGAAAGCGCTACTACACTATCATCCACACCTCCAGTGAAATTATCTGGAATGGTGATCTTGAGTTTTCCGTGCCTTCTATTTTTCTTAAGAGAGATGCCACGTGTATAGCCATGACCGCGACGTGTAGATGCATCAACTACATGATAATAGTATAATTATAATTATATAGTTATTGAGACAAAAGTATTAACTATATAATTAACTATCAAAGACAATATTTCCTTATTGGTAGGTGTCGACTGACTGTTGTTCTCTTGCGTGTTAACTTGATCTTCAGGAGCGGATTCCTCGAGATATTTCTTCGTTGTCGTTTTGGCGGCATCCTTAAAAATAATTAATTATATCAATTAAAATTAATTAGAATAAGTTATGAAAATTGAAGATATTTTATAGTCACCTATATGAATAAAATATTTAGTACTTTTATTCTTCATCGTTGGATGTATTTTCCATGCTTGTTTCAAAATCTCTCTTAATAACGTCTTCATCATCATCATGCACCTCTTCGTCGTCCTCCTTATCTGCCTCCTGCTTGGATTCTGATTCGTCTTCATCTTCTAACTCTTCTTCTTCTTCTTCTTCTACTTCTTCTTCCTCCTCCTCTTCCTCACTTACTTGGATTAAATGATCATTTAATATGGATGGGTCGAGATGGCCAGGTGGGACATCATCTCTACACAAGGGGAGCAACTCGAGTGCACCGAGGTCAACAAATAAGTTAATACCCTCTCAATCTTCCCGGTATGCCTCTACAATCGAAGTGTCATCTTCATCTCTACTATTCTTGTAATCTGCACTCGTTCCTGAATCATATATATTTCGAGGGAAAAATTTTTGTACGACTCGCCAAGTTATCTCTCAACTATCTTCGTACCATTTAGATGCAGTATTAACACTTGTAAAGAGATTATCTTTATGTATCGAAACCCGACCACCGCCTAGATCCTACCAATCACATTTAAAGACATATGTTACAGACCCACCAAGATATTTCAATTCGATAATATCACGTATGACACCATAATAGTCAATATCATTTGTTCCATGACTCCCCTCGACCAACATACCAGAGTTTTGAATTTTTTTATTACGTTCATGGTCCAGAGTATCGAATCTATAACCTCAAACCATGCATGCAGTGTATCGAAGTGTTCTAGTTGAGGGGGCCACAGGCCAATGCATACAATTCAGAAGAAATTAATTCAGGATCACGAGCACGTTGTTCCAAAATCTAACAATTGAAATAGTATATATTTATTAAAAGTTTCCCAAAGTTAAAAGTTTTAAAATGTAACATATATATAATTTTAGTTCATACACGTTCTTCAAACCATCAGGGAAATTCTTCCTCGTCTATTGCCTCTATATTTTCTACGCCTTCCGTCCTAAGTTTGTCTATGTGCTCACTGTTATAGATAAATGCAAAAGAAGTATATTTTGAGCACAATAGTTATAGTTAAACTTCAAGAAAACTAGAATTATTCAAAGTATGGAACGATATACCTGAGATAATCATCAATCTCCCGGCAATTATTTAGCATATACCACCGAACTTTACCCAACTCTCCATCAATTAAATCGTAATCCATTTGTGCACCCAAGGGTTGTACATTCTGGAAAAACACTGATAGAGAGTGAGGAGGCAGAGTAGCAAGATCAGCATTTCGCTCTTGATGATTAAATCGTGTCTCAACACCACGAAGATATAGAGAGCAAAATGTTAACCATTCATCGTGTATATAGGCCTCTGTTATTGAACCCTCAGCTCTGGCTCTATTCCTAACAGTACACTTCAAACAACCCAAATATCTTTCAACTGGATTCATCCAACGGAACTGCACTGGTCCACCCAACAGTACCTCTCGCGGTAAATGTATTGCTAAATGGACCATGACATCAAAAAATGATGGTGGAAAGATCTGCTCAAATTTACATAGTATAGTAGCAATGTCTTCTTTCAATTTCCTCAAAACATCTCGATTTACTACCCGAGCACACAAATCCTTAAAATTATACAGAGTTCGGATATGGTATTGTGTACATTAGATGTCAGCTTCCCACTAATTCCCATAGGTAATAACTTCTGCAAAAAAATTTGACAGTCATGACTTTTCAATCCACTGATTTTCCAGTCATCTGGACTCACGCATCTACTAATATTTGAAGCATAACCATCTAGAAACTTCACACCTTGCAACCATTTGCATAAGTCCATCCTCTCCTCCCTTATCATCATAAAACATGAATGCGGCATGACCACCCTATTGCCTTCCACCCGCAAATGTAGATTATGTTTAATTCTCATTCTCTCAAGATCTTTTCTTGTCTTGATCGTGTCCTTCGTTTTTTTGTTAATGGTCATCAATGTACTCATTATATTATGATATATATTCTTCTTTATGTGCATTACATCCAAATTATGTTGCAACATGCAGGACGACCAATACGACAGGTAAAAAAAAATATTATACTTTGTCCAATTCAATTCTGCTGCACCTCGTTTTCTCTTATTCTTTCCCCGACCTTTGCCAAAATTTTTCGCTCTAACATGTACCAGTTCTTCCACTATCTCTTCCCCAGACAACTCTTTTGGTGTAATTCTATCCTCTACTTTCCCATCAAACTTAGCACATTCTCTTCTCCATGCATGATTTGCTGGTAGATAACGTTGGTGACCCATGAAACACAACTTCTGAGAATATTTTAACCACTCACTAGCAATTTCTTTATTACACGTCGGACATGCTAACTTCCCTTTCGTACTCTAGCCGGAAAGATTCACATATGCCAGGTAGTCATTTATGGTCTACATTACCGTAGCATGCATCTGAAAAGATGTCGACGTGGATGTATCATAAGTTCTAACGCATGTTTCCCATAACTCTTTCATCTCTTCAATCAACAGCTACATGAATACATCAATGTCATTCCCAGATGATCTCGGGCCGGGAATAAATACAGTTAACAAAAAGTTGAGTGCCTTCATGCACCTCCATGGTAGTAGATTGTACGGAATCAACACTACGGGCCAAGTGATATAACTTGTACTCATATTCTCAAAAGGGTTGGATCCATTGGTTGTGAGTCTCAGGCGCACGTTCCGAACTTCTATCTCAAACTCTGGGTATTGATTATCGAAAGACTGCCACGCAAGTGAGTGAGCTGGGTGCCTCATATATGCGTCATCCTTAACTCTTTTCTCGTCGTGCCCCCTCACATCGTGAGTTGTTTTCTTACACATATATAGTCTTTGCAACCTAGATCTCAAGGGAAAATACTGCAGCACCTTAACCGGCACGTTTTTCTTACCCTTCCACCTCGAGTCTCCGCATACAGGACATGCTTGTTTCTCCTCATTCTCCTTTCAGAACAAAACACAATCATTCTTGCATGCATATATAGACTTACACTCAAATCCTAATCATTTTCTCAACTGTTTCGCTTCATAAAAGTTCTTGGATAATGCAGACCCTTCGGGAAGCACCTCCTTAAATAAGTCCAACACAATATTTATTGATTTTATCGACATTCCACACAATGACTTAATATGAAGCAACTGCACAATAAACAACATTTTGGAATGTTTTGTACAGCCTGGATAAATCTCGCGCTTTGCATCTTCCCACATTGAAGCAAAATTTTCACAATCAGTCCCTCCGCCACTTGAGGCATTGTCGTCAACCTCATTCATAAACATCCCTGCTCAAATATCACCCAATATCTCCTCCATCTCATCCTACTCATAATCATCATCCATGTGCCGCAAATAATTGTAATGATCGACCAATACATCTATTGATTGTTCATATGGCTCACCATGCAATACCCCAGATCCATACCGTTCACAAATATATGACTTTCAACTTCATTCAACCCTATTGCACATAAATTTTTACACCCTCAACATAGACACTTAATGTAACCATGACTATCAATAGAGGCCCGTGCAAAATCAATGAAAGTTCTTACTCCACGCGCATAGGGTACGTAATCCTTTCCAAGTCTATCATCCAGACGCATCCAATTTTTGTCCATTTTTAAAAACATCTATCTATTAATAACACGTACATAGAAAATTCACATGCATGTCATACTCCAATTCTCCTTACTTTTTTGATAAGGTAGTTGGTCCTATCCCATTTGAGATTATATTATCCATATTGTACAAATCTTGTCACTCTACTACTTTCCACGTTAGTAGAAATTTCAGCAGCACCTCCCCATAGTTCTCAAAGTATACATGTTTAAATAGAGGGGATTGTGACCCTACGAACAGTATACCCGAAGAACAGTAGAGAAAGACACCGAAACTTCATATTAAACGTGGAAAGTAATTTAACAAAAATGTGTAATACAGATAATATAATCTCAAACTGTCTACACTGGACAATTCAAGAATTAGTGGAAACATAAATGTACACTAATTTCTAAACGGGTCTAAGATTATTTATACAATGTCATATCATATATATAAAAAAACACTACAAACAATATATCCATGTTGTTTGAATTAACAATGTCACATTCTAGTAGTGTTACATTATTAAACTAGAGAGAGATGGAAGATTATGTGAACAAGTTTCCTATCAGTACACAACGAGAGATAATGATCTTGAAGAAATGTCTAAATTTTAGTCTAATTACTTAATCGTCACAAACTGTCTGACCCAACTCTCAAGGTCGGAGAGACTATGACAGTTAAGCAATTTGACAGACATTTCTTCAAGATCATTCTTTCTCATTGTGTAAAAGACACGAAACTTAATCACATATTCTTCTATCTTTCTAGTTTAGCAATATAACACAATACGAATGTAACATTGTTAATTTATAAAAATAAAATAAAAATTAATAATTATGGAATCGAAACTTCAGATTTTTCAAAGAGCAACAAAGTTTTTTATAGTGATTTTGGATTGGCTGGAGCTATCCTATACAAAATACTATAATGATTGATTTCGAATTATTATTCTTAAATTTTAATTTTAAATTTTAATTGTTATTATATATCTTAGGACATTGTTAATTGATACCTATGTAATTTTAATTGTTATTATAATTTTGAAATTTAATTTCAAAGGTTATTATATAATTTTAATTATTATAATTCCTAAAGTATAATTTTAATTGTTATACTTAATTGAGTGAGTTATTTATTTATATAGACAGTAAGTATATAATTCCTATATAAGCATTTATTTATCCTTATTTATTTACTCTCTAGTTTATTTTAAATAAGTGTATTTATTTATTCCAACTCTCTACTTATTTGATAGGTTCAATACTTTTTTCTTGAAGAGTATTTTACTTTCTTTATTTATATATATATATTTAATAATATAATGGTTTGGAACCTCACAATGGTAAGAATATTTAATAAGTAATTATTAATTATAGTTATTGTATGTATATTTTACTTTATATTTAGTTAAGTTATATAATTTTTTTTCTTTTTTTTATAAAATTAAGTTTTATACTATACTTATAATTTGAATAATAATCATATTCTATAAATTAGTATGAATATGTTTTTTTTTTTCAAAAAGAGCAGGAAGTCACATGTCCAATAGTGACCCCTCTCAAATTTATTAATAATATCCTCACTTATGGCGGAAGAATACCGTGGTGACAAGAAATGAACATGAGAAAACCCATCAGGCCCACAACCAAGAATAGCAAAACTAGGACAAACTTATAAACTGACTATAAACAATAACCACAAAAACTAGAATAAAAACTAAACTCTTAAAGATAGAAGACCTAAGAAATCCAAACGGAGCAAGCCCCGAAGAGCCCGTGGCAAAACACAATTATTAGAAAAAGTCAAGTCGGCGCCTAAGGCACCTTCCTTGGCTAACCAATCCACCACCCTATTGCCCTCACGGAAAACATGTTGAAACCAATAATGAAGAGAACGAGTCAAAACAATAATTTCTTCCCAAAAATCCTCTAGGTACCACACATTAAATGTATACTTATTAAATCATGTTAAATATTAAGGGTAGGTTTGGGGCACAAGACAAAACACAAAATTCTCATCTCATCTCATCATTACACATTTTTCAAATTCTCATACAAAATATAATAAACAATTCAACTTTTTCAAATCTCAATACACATTTTTCAAATCATAAAACAATAATAATATTAAAACATAATATTTTAAATTTCAAAACAAAACACAAAAGTCTCATATTAAATGTTTTTAATCTTTACTTAAATTATGATCCTAAACTTATAATTTTCTTATTAAAGAACAAATTCAAAAAACACAAAAAAATATTATATCAAAAAATTCACATAAATACTAAAAACTAAACACAATATATTTCTAACCATATAAACATATTCAATAAAAATTCACAAACAGTAATCACAATATTTTAAACCCATATCACAACAACAACAATATTCTCACAACAATATTTCTACACATATTAATTCATCAATGAAAATCATAAACTCACAGACTATTCACAAACTATACAAACAATAATCACAATATTTCTAATCCATATGACAACATATTCACAATATTCCCGCAACAATATTTCTATACAAATTTATTCATCAATAAATACCATAAACTCACAAACTATTCACAAACTATACAAATAATAATCACAATATTTCAAATCCATATCATAACATATTCACAATATTCCTACAACAATATTTCTACACATTGCAATTCATGAATGAATATCATAAACTCACAAACTATACAAACAATAATCACAATATTTCAAGAGTATGCATAAAATGTATAAACATATTGCTAAAGTTTAGAAATATACCTAGCACTCACAATATCCTCTTACAAATCAAAAGCTTCCAACTTACCAAAACAACCAATCCTTCAAAAAAGTACAACACTAGAGTATTAGAAATATATATAACAAAAACACAAGACAAATATCATAAAATTCAAGAAAAAACAGAAGAAAAATAGTTTTTCCTTACCGAAACTCAACTCAACTCTCACAAAAACACTCTCTCACTCTAACCCCCTCTCTCTCTAACCCACGACCCTCTCTCGCTCAACACTCTCTCACTCTAACCCTCTCTCTCTCTAACCCACGAATTGACCCTCTCTCACCGTCTCTCTCTATTGCGCGCACGAGAAAAGCGGTAGAAATGAGTCAGCTGCCTCCCGTGCGTGTATTCATTCAATCACAAAATTATTAGATGGAACGTTCGAACGTTTAAGTTGTACGTTCGAACGTTATATTATCCCACCCAATTTTTAGATGACATTTGAACATTAAAAAGTAGGGTAAATTTTCTGTGGATAACGTTCGGACGTTTACTATACACGTTCGAACGTATCTTCCTATGACAGCGCCCGAAATCTAGCGAGAAATTTTCCGCACTTTTATTTTCATGTTTGAACGTTAGGAAATTTGGTGTTCAAACGTTTATAAATTCCCAGTTATTTTCATCGACTAACATTTGAACGTAAAATTTTATCGTCCGAACATTTCAGATTATCACAGAGATACCTAAATCGAGTGAGAAATTTTCTGCACTTTTATTTTTATGTTCGAACGTTAGAAAATTTTAAGTTCAAACTTTCACTCTAGCATTCGAACGTAAAATTTAAACATCCGACCGTTTCAAATCATCACAGAGGTGCCTAAATCGAGCTGGAAATTTCCCTCATTTTTCTTCTCGTGTTCGAACGTATTATAATTGTATGTTTGAATAATATCAATTTCCTCTCATATATCTCCATTAACGTTCGAACGTTAGAAGATCATCACAGATATGAGGAAATCGAGTGGGAATATAATATTAACTTTCGAACGTGAAAAATGTACGTTCGAACGTTACTTTTATTCAATAGTTAGTATTTATTAATATAATAGTTATATATACATATTTTTTTCTAGATACTCATAATATTTCTCTTCACTATAATATCTTTTTATTTGTGAAAAGTTGAGAAAAATACTAACTTTTGGTGACTATTTTCTTCTTTCATATAACTCGTTTGTTTGAGATATTCTTTGCTACTTATTAAATTCTTCTTTACTCAATGTGTGTATTTGAGCATCATCTCCAATCATTTGTGAATATGTTGGAAAAAATGTTCATTTTTAAAATTATGAGAGGTGGATGCCAAGGTGAATAATTTGGACTATATTATAGTATATATATTATACTACATTATATATATATATATAAATATATATATATATAATATAGTATATATAGTATACTATAATATAGTATATAATATGGTATATATAGTATACTATAATATAGTATATAATATGGTATATATAGTATACTACATATATGAATCAATAATATATAATTAATAAAACTAACAACAAAACTTATATGTATATAAATAATACACTATATATTATATAGTACTATATAATATATATAGTATATATATAGTATTATATATATAGTATAGTATAGATATATATATATATATATACACTATATATATGTATATATAGTTTATATATAATTCTCTGAATCTGTGTGTCAAGACTCTAGGATCTGGTGTCAAATGATCTAGTGTCAAAATTTTAAGATTTATTCCAAAAGATTGATATAAGAACAGATCTGAGTGTATGATAACTAGAAGGTCCAAAGCCAATATTTGAGTATTTCTCTGGTTGAACTTGATGACTTCAAAATGAGGGTATTCTTTATAAATAATTTGATTATTCTCTTATTTAATCCATTGATTAGTAGATCTCAAACCATGTAAATAAATGTATATTAATCTGTATTTTCTCTAAATACTCATAATTATTTTTTGAATATAATCTCTTTCTATTCATAGCCACAAACGCAACAAATGAAGGTAAGCAACTACAACGTGATCACCAAGCTAGCTATCTAGTCAGTCATCAACGTTTGGACGTGCATCCTTTACGTTTGCACATAAAACCCATACGTTCGAACATATAACATAAATGTCTGAATGTATGTCATTTAAATTTATTTATTGCTTATGTTCGAATGTGTGTTATACGTTCGCACGTATGTGTTTTATGTTCGAACGTAAAACATACACATCCGAACGTTTTATCTGAACGTTCGTACGTTTCTTTTACTATGTTCAAACGTTAATGCAGAGCAGCTTAAAATTAACACAAAAAATACATCAATGTAAATAATTTTTTTTCTTTTACTATTTTTAGGATATGGCTCATCCTCTGCATACTAGGAAACGAGAGAGGGAATGAGCTACTCAGGACACTGCTCGTATCGTGGCTCGTACTATTATGATAGAGCGAGAGTTCCTAATCAATGAGTTCGACAAACTAATACAGGAGCAGACGAACCTCAGAGATGTTTTCATCAATAGAGACTAGAGAAATATCTGCATATTGGGGGTAGTTATACCCCTCAATGGTTTAGGAATTCTATATGGGGATGTGTGACATACTTCAGGACGCATCCTCTTACACCGTGACTATACGCGGTGTTTCCATTGAGATTTCAGCAGATGTCATCGTCGAGCGCCTCGGGATTCGTTGAGAATTTGAGACATTTACACACGCTATACCCCGTGAGGATGTAGGCACTTCTGCATCATCTACTGGCCGCCCATTTGAGCCAGCATTAGCCAGAGATGCATAGCGGTCAGAGGCCGAAGATACTAGCCTCGAGGCTCGAGATGATGATCGAGACGTGGATTTCTACATCCTCATTGGGAGGGACCGCATGCGGATCGAGAGGAAGAATGCCTTCAACTAGAATCATCTACTACCTTTCTTTCGCATGTTGCACCTTATTGTTGCAACAAACATGGATCCTGTGGCACATAAAACCACATTTAGTCAGCTTCGGGTACCTTTTTTTATATGAGTGGCACGTGGAGATCCCATAGATTTGCCACTGCACATCTTTGAGAGGATCCGTTACGAGGCGAGCATCGTCTCTATGGATAATCTCCCATATGGTGTCCTGATCAGCCGTCTATTACTTGCACGGAGAGTGCCAACCCAGCCAAAGGAGCGGGTCAAAGATTAAATGAGCCCCCTCGACATGACCACGCATTGATGTAGCATTGGACAGGCGATGGGATGTCAACCACCCCTGTAAAGGATCTAATTCTTCTGACTCAGCTTGAGCCAGGTTATGTGGGGAGTAGTAGTCAGAAGCCGCCAAGTACATATGCGAGAGATGCGTGGCCTGCTTGGGTTGATGCGGTGATCTCACAGCTGATTGCGCATATTGATCATAAGATCAATCGATTGCTTGCGGCTGTACAGGCGTCTGTCGCCGAGGTCGCCCATCGTGTATGTAATGCCCTGTTCCCGGAGGTCCAGAGAGTTAACTCTTAATACCTCAAATCAACTTAAATAGTACAACTATAAAATCCAAAAAATCCAATAAAATATTAATCAATTTAATCAATCCAAATATCTAAGTTCCTCCATGGGGACAATAAAGAAAATCTCAATAACATAAATTAAAAACTCTCTAAAATTCGAAATTATCCTTAACTCATCAAATCAAAATATCTTAAACATAAATTAGGTTTACTAACTACGACTCTCAAATAAGCACTTGTACCCTCGGGCATTTATTCCACTCTGATTGTCACACCTGCTAAAATTTTCTACTCTTGTTCTCCAGCTGAACCATCAAAAATATCTGAAAAATATATGGAGATAAGGGGTGAGTTATCAACAACTCAATAAGCAGAGGACATATACTAGTGTATAAACATGAGCATTTACAGAGTTCAAAATGCAAAACAAAAATATTTTCTTTTAGAATGCAGAATGCAGAATAATGTTTTCAAAATACAGCGTCAGAACATATTATCAAAAATATCAGAGCGAAAGTTCGAAAATATTCATAATCAAAATCCCTTTAGCATAGCATAAACTGAAATATCACATCTTATCTTATCATATCAGAACAAATACCATGTTTAATCCCCGTGGTAGGGTTGTGCAAACCCCGATAGCTAACCGAGCAGAAACAGAATGTGAATCTTCCCCTTATTCATTCTCGGAGCCCCGAGTGTGCACATAGGAAGGACCACGCAGAAAACCACTTTGTTTCCAAAGTGGGTGCACCAGAAACAGAAAAGTTGGTACCAACCCGAACAGAGGCCACAGTTTTACACCCGTGGTGAGGTCAGAACGGAACAGAAACAGAAACAGAATGTTATGCCAGAGGTTTTCAGAAATCACATCAGATCATATCAGAGTATATAAAATCTTCAGAATAGAACAAAATCATTACACAACATAATTTATGCACAAAATTTCATATTCGCTATCTTTTTCAAAGTTCAGAAACAGAATGTCAAAAATAAGCTCATGTCCACACCAGTCATGATAGAAAATAATTTCTTCTTAAACAGAATCTCATGAGTAATGCAGAACAAATAACTGAGGCAGTTCAAATTTCTTTTCAACATCAAATATGTATATTTTCCAAAAATAACCTCAGCTCATTTTATTTTAAACGCAAAGTCTAGCATAGAAATCCCGCTTACCTGAACTTCTTAGCTTTTTTCGAAATTCCTCAAAAACGTCGGACAATAATTAATCGTCACCTATAAAATAATCACGTAATTCTCATAAATTTCAATTAATCACGTATTTCGATATTTAATCCTAAGCTTATAAAATAATCTATTTAATTCCTCAAAACCTAAAATTACCAATCATCACTTTCTAAAATCGTCAATGCTAATTTAATACTATGACAAAAATATTTAAAAGTCAGACCTATTTATTAAAGAAAACAACTTATGAAGTTTAACACAAAGTAAAATAATTATCTCAAAATATTTTAAAATAAACCATAACTATTATTAAAAAGACTAAAATATATCTAAAATGTAGAAATAACAATACACCAATATTGTTTACTCTTAAAATAAACATTTACTTAATAACATGTTAAAATACTTAAGCGATTTAAGGTAAGTACAAGTAAAAATTTCGTTAAATAATAATAAACAAATAGCTTTAATCGTAATTTAAAGTTTAAAATAAAATTTCACAATTACTAAAATAATTTGCTACCAAAGTACAATTTGAAAATCCTACTTATTGCCTGTAAACTTTTCTTATACCACCGTATAAACCACGTAAAAACAGACCAAAAATATCAACTTGAACACATTCTAAAACTAAGGGTAAAATTGTAATTCCTTATTCAAAACTATGCAATAAGTTTACGTACACTGGAATTGCAATCACGCAGTCTTGGTGCAAAAACCGTAAGAATAGGGGCGCGAGGCACTCACCACCAAGGGAGGAGCTGCGCGCGATGCGGCGAAGAAGGTCACGGTGGTGAGGCACTGAGAGAGAGAGAGAGAGAGAGAGAGAGATGAGTGAGAGACCTCACGCAGAAAGAGAAAGGGACGGAGAGATAGCTCGGCGTGAAAGGGGACGAAAACTCACTGTGGGGCAGCAAGGCTTGCGACGATCTGGGGGCTGGGCGTCGACCTGGCAGTGTCCGAAGGTGGAGGCTTGTCCTTCGGTGTCTTTTGATGGCAGTGGCGTCGAAGTTGAGGGGGTTGACGACGTGGCTCACGGTGGGGATGCTTCCCCTGTTTCGGCGTGCAAAAACAGAGTCCTTCACGTCCCAACGTATCAGCGGCTTGGTGCGGAGGTGCAGAGCAGAGCAGCATCAAACATGGTGGTTACAAGACTGGTTACGATTGTGGCGGTCTAGGTAGTTGGTTACGCGTGGTGGACGAACCAGGTTGCTTCTATTGATGGCGAGGTCGCACAGGTGTTGGTTTTTAAGGAACAAAGCACGGAAACAACAACCAAAAGCTTCTCGGGTTGGGTTCGACTGTGATGCCCAGTGGCTGGGAAAGGTTCCGCGGAGGAGTTTGGGCGATGGCAGTGATTCACCGAGGAGGGCAGAAGCTCTGGGAAAACTGGCTGGCCGAGGTCATCTAAGGAGGGCAGCGGCAGCTTGGCTTCAACATGCACGAGGGATGAGAGACGTGTGTATAAATATGTGATGAGAAAACCCTAGAGGAGGAGACGTGTGAGTGGATGAAGATGAGTTGTGTGTGAGCATGCATGACGAGAACGAGAAAAAAAAAACCTTTGGGAAAAATAAGAGATAAAGACCAAAAGAGAAAAAAAAAAAATGAAACATGAAACATGCGGGAAGAAAAAATAAATAAATAAATAAACGTGTGCAGAAAATAAAATAAAATAAAAACTCAACTCAAGTCCGTAATATAAAAACTTAAAATATCAAGCTCAAATAAATAAATAAATAAAAACCATAGTCCACTATACTAATTTTGGGTCTGGGTGTTACAGTGTAGGTATCCTCAACGACAAGGTTAATACCTTGACTGAGGAGGAACGGAGTTCAAATTTAGCGAACAACACTATCATCTGTGTGTTGTTTACGAAATTCTATCATATTTTGTATTTTGCTTTTAATATATGTAAAGAAAAATATTATTTAATATTTCTATGGAAATATATATTTCAATTCTCAATCTTATTTAATGTTATATTTTTCAACTTTAATACTAAATCACTGCACTTCAAATATATATAAACATAAATATATATATTTATATATTACAAATTGTGTATATATAAATATATACAATATACAAGTCAAATTTTTAGACTTGTTCACAAATTATGCACTATAAAAATCACATAATTTTTAAATTAGAGTCACATTTAATTTAAATTTACAATTAACGTTCGAACGTTAGTAATTAACGTTCAAACGTTGGCGCAAAATATTTCACTTTTGAACGTTAATTACTAACGTTCGAACGTTGGCACCAAAACATTTCACGATCGCACGTAAGTAGCCACAATGTTCGAACGTATATGTGACGTTTGAACGTAAATTTCTTATATGTTGGAACGTAAAAAAAATCTCATCTGTCTTTAGTGACGGTTTCTAAAAACCGCCATAGAAAATGCTTTTTAGTGACGGTTTGGAGACTATCACAATTTTCCAATCGTCACTAAAAATTAATTGTATTGTAGTGTTGAAAACCAGTTCAAGGATAGATTTTTTTGGGTAGATTTTGTTATTGTTTGGTAGTTGAATTGTTGACTTTAATGGCAAGAATTGTGGGTGTTGGGCGTTTGGTGAAGGTTCTGGTTTGAGGTTATATCAAATTAATGTTATATCAAATTAAGATTAAATAAAAAAAATTAATGTTATATCAAATGTTATATTAAGGTTTATAAGATTAATTTTATGTTATATTAAATGTTATATTAGTTTATGTTATTTGATTATTATGAGTAATAGGATTTTTAAAATTAATCTTATATTAATTAGTAATTTAATATATAACATAAAATTATTTTATATTTAATTATATATAAAAAATTTATATAATATACAAAATTAATTAATTATATATATATATATATATACGAACCAGTCCAAGTTAACCGGTCTCAACCGGTTTTTTAAATGAAAAGAAGGTATTAGTTTGTTTTTATATTTCATCTCAATTTATCTCATTTAATTATTACAATTTTTTCAAATTCTCAGATAAAATAAAATAAACAATTCAACATTTTCAAATCATAAAATAAAAATAATATTAAAAAATATATTCTAACACTATTTTATTTAATTTTTTAATTTTAATCTTATCTCATCTTATATATAAAAATAAAGAAAAAGTTTTGGTAGCAACTACTGTTTGTTGCATCTCGATTGCATACATTACGTGTCACATGAGCAGCCATTGAGAGCTGAGATGAGAGAGATAATGAGAGAGAGAGCAGAGATGAGAGAGAGAGACCTGGCGAGAGAGAGAGAGAGCGAGATGAGAGAGAGAGTCCGAGACGAGAGAGAGAGACGGTATGAGAGAGATCTGATGATAGAGAGGGGAAGGTCTGGTGCGTGCATTTTGCACCAAAAAAGAAAAAAATTAAAAAAGCTGAAGCAGCCACAGCCACGTAATGTGTAAAATATGTGCATAGCATTACTCAAAAACAAACTAATACCTTCTCTTCAAAAACGAAATCTGCTTCCATTTTTGAGAGAGAGAGAGAGAGAGAGAGAGAGAGAGAGGGGGTATAATTTATGGAAGCCAGAAACTTGCTCCGGTTCTTGTTTCTTTCTCTTATTAGTGTCGCCGCCTTTGTCCTAGTTTTAACCTTTCTTCAGCTCTCCTACCAGTTACCACGCACCGTTGAGCTCCTTGACTGTGCCACCAACTCAGCGTGGCGTGCTTCTAGGAACCCATGCAACCATGCCTTAGACACACCCCACCACCCTCTAGACCCGCTGACAATTCGAGAATTCGAGAAGGTCCGCTCCATCCTCTCCTCCCACGAGCTCTTCGAATCGTCGAGCTACGCTCTCCACTCCGTCGACCTCGAAGAGCCCGAGAAAACGCTCGTCCTCAAATGGAAAAAGGGCGAGACCTTGTTACCCAGAAAGGCCTCCGTGGTGGCGCGTGTCGACAGCAAGTCAGTATACGTGTTGACCGTCGACCTCGGCACCGGCAACTTGACTGTGCGCGAAACCGGCGAGCATTCCGGTTATCCGATGTTGACTGTCGAGGACGTGACCGGGACCACTCTGGCTCTATTCGCCAGCGCCGACTTCAACCGCACGATTGTCCAGCGTGGGATTGATCTGGCGGACCTCGCGTGCCTGCCGATATCGACGGGATGGTACGGGAAGTCGGAGGAGAACAGGAGGTTGATCAAGGTACAGTGCTATTCCATGGACGGCACTGCAAACTTCTACATGCGACCAATCGAAGGGTTGACCTTCCTCCTTGACCTCGACACCAAACAAGTGGTGGAGATATCGGATACCGGCAGGAACATTCCAATTCCAAAGGCCGCCGACACAGACTATCGATACTCTGTACTTCAGGAGGATCCTCACGCAATGAAGCCGCTCAACCCGATATCTATTGAGCAACCGAAGGGTCCGAGTTTTACCGTAGAAGACAAGTACCTGGTGAAATGGGCAAACTGGGAATTTCACCTGAAACCCGATGCCCGTGCCGGCGTCATAGTCTCTCTGGCCAAGTTCCGGGACCCGGACACCGGGGAGCTTAGAGACGTGATGTACAAAGGGTTTAGTTCTGAATTGTTTGTCCCGTACATGGATCCCACCGATGCATGGTACTTCAAGACGTATTTGGATGCCGGGGAATACGGGTTCGGGTTGCAGGCCATGCCACTCGACCCGCTTAACGATTGTCCACGGAACGCGTATTACATGGACGGTGTGTTTGCAGCAGCAGATGGAACACCGTACGTCCGACCGAACATGATCTGCGTGTTCGAGAGTTATGCCGGCGACATCGGTTGGCGTCACTCGGAGAGTCCGATCACTGGCATGGAGGTAGGCTATCTTTATGGTTCATGCTACAGTCCCGCTGGAATGTAGTATTGTTTTTACGTATCTTTCTTAAATTATTTTTTATATAGATTTTTTAATATTTTTAAAAAATCAAATAAATTCAAAATATTATTAAAAAAATACTTTTTTAATCAAAAAAATTATTAAAAAATACTTCTTTAACTATGAAAATTATTTTTTTATAATTTTTTATTTTATTTCGTGATTAAGATAATAATTTTAATAATATTATTATTTTTTATTTTTTTAAAATATTTAAAATTATTAACAAAATTTATATAAAAAAAATTTTAAAAAATACATAAAAATTTATTTGCTAGATCTGAACGAAAGCTTCAGCGGCAGATCTAACATTTTTTAATTTTTATTCAATTTTTTTTGGTATTAAAGTCAAAGACTGTGTTTGTTCGTACATGAATGGGCTTATATATGTCGTTGTTTGGATGGGCAGATTAGAGAAGTGAGGCCGAAGGTGACGTTGATGGTTAGAATGGTAGCATCTGTCGGAAACTATGATTACATTGTTGATTGGGACTTCCAAACTGATGGGCTGATCAGAGTTAAGGTAACCCCACAATTTATACCGCTCAAGTATACCGCACTTCACTTCTTTTTTTTTTAATTTTTTTTTTATTTTTTTAAATTTTTTTAATATTTTTAAAAAATAAAAAAATATATCAATACATTTAAAATTACTTCTTTTATCTTTATCATTAAATAATAATAATAATAATTCACCGAACGGTCCAAACGAGCGGTAGTTTAGACAGACAAAGTAGTCTTTTTCTAAGTTAATAATTCTCATGCAATCAGTCAAAATGCCTTCAATCAATATTAGTAATTAGTAGGAATTTTCACCATGTAAAAGGGCTAAAATCTTTAAATATTAATACCTTGATTAATGATACAATGAAAACCAACAAATAAAATAATGTTTTTTTTTAAAAAAAATTCATACACTTTAACTGACCCCGGTGACTGATAGTGCATTTGCATTTTTTTAAATATATAAAACAAAATACAAATTGACAAAATGGCTTTTTTCTAAAATAAAATAAGTCATAAAATTTGAAAGAATTAATATTTTATTACTAAGTTGTATAGAAGTTGTGAACGGGTGAAGTTTAGATAGTGAGTTGAGATGAGATGAAAATTAAAAGTTAAATAAAATATTGTTAGAATATTATTTTTAATATTACGTATTATTATTTTGAGATTTGAAAAAATTAAATTGTTTATTATATTTTATGTGAAAATTTTGAAAAATTATAATGATTAGATGAGATGCATTGAGATGAGTTTGGGACCTTTTTGTATCCAAACTAGGAAGGTTTACCATCATTTCTGTAATACCTTTATGCTTATATATTTTGCTTGAATCAAACTTTGGACAAATTTTGATAGGCGTAATAGTGACAAAACTTATATATAGGGAAAAAAATAAAACTTTAATATCTTCTTATTGCACTTAGAGAAATGATATTCTTTATCTTATTTTTTTTTTATTTCCAATCGTACATACTTTTTTTTTAAGAAGATGACAGTACCCTAATTTTGTTGATTGATAGCCCTCACTTTTGGCGGAGGAAAACCGTAGTTACAATCAGACACCTAAAAGATAAAATAAGCATAAAGACCAAAACCCAAGTATTAAGGACCAAAAGACCCAACCACAACCTAAGAAAGTCAAAAAATTACAAACCAAATAGAAAAAACAACCTTAAGAAACCAATCTGCAAGAAATCACACATATAAGAAAATAACAAAGAGATGAGAAGTAAAAACCATATACCTCACTTTAATAACCTCAAATAAGGAAAATCAATTTTGTCCATGCAAAGAATGTCTTTTAACTGACTAGATAAAGTGTACACTTACGTACTACATGTTACATTTAGTCAATAAGTTTGACTAGGATGATAAGATTTTGGATCAAGACTAAAAAAGAGAAGAATTATTCTTGCACTTGTATATGCAACTTCAAAAGTAGGGCTAAATTTAACAGTACCAATAAACCTATAATGAAAATTATTAATATTATGAGTCAGTACACACTGTGACGCCCCGAACCCAAAACTATAAACGGATAGAGTCTCATTTATAATTTAAAGTTTCTCTCTAAAGCTTGGTGCATCACATCCAAACAAACTCTTTGCCAACGCTTGTCGATAACAAAGAATAACAAGAGGAATCTATCTTCTAAAAGCCCTACTTTTTATGAAGTACTCATTTTATTTGGTAATTAGGAATTAAAACTGATTTTTAAACAAGAATTAATTTTAACAAAGAAATTATCATGAGGTTTGTTATTTCCATGTAAAAGCAAATAATTCACTACAAGAAAAATGGTTTTTATCCATGCCCATTTTCGTCGCAAAAAGTAGTACTTAAAATTGCAACATTTGTGTTTTTCTGTCGTTTTTTAAGTCGTTGCACGTCGGATGCCATTATTTGTTCACTTTGAGATGATTATGAAATCATCTATATATGATGTTCTAAAGACACTCCTTTTTGTTCCTCATATCTTTTACCATATATTTTTGTGGCCGTAGGCATTTCTGCAACTATATAATTTGTTGTCCTACTATATAATCTCACATTAATGGTACGAATTGTTTAACCTCGATCAGGTTGGACTTAGTGGCATGTTAATGGTGAAAGGTACAACCTACGACAACATTAACCAGATTCCCAACCAAGAAAATCTCCATGGCACCCTTTTGTCAGAAAATGTTATTGGTGTTATCCATGACCACTACATCTCATTCTATCTGGATATGGACATTGATGGCTCAGAAAATTCATTTGTTAATGTAAACATTAAGAGGCAACAGACATCACCAGGTGAATCACCCAGAAAAAGCTACTTGGAAGCCATTAGAAATGTGGCAAAGACAGAAAAGGATGCACAAATTAAGCTTAAACTCTATGACCCATCTGAGTTCCACGTGATTAATCCGTCAAAGAAGACAAGAGTTGGGAACCCTGCTGGATATAAGATTGTTCCTGGTGCCACAGCTGCTAGCTTGCTTGATCTTGAAGACCCTCCACAGATTCGGGCTGCTTTTACAAACAACCAAATATGGGTCACTCCTTATAACCAGAGCGAGCAATGGGCAGCTGGAATGTTTGTCTATCAAAGCCATGGCGAAGACACTCTGGCAACACGGTCTGATAGGTGTGCTTTCTCCTATAATAAAACTTGCAAAAATATTTTTTTGTGGGTAAGAAATAGATTTTTGAAAACTTTCAAGATCTCTTTTAGAAAAGGGAGAGAGATAGACACATAAAGTGGGTTTGCTATAGGACTTATTTCATGTGTCTATTTTTTTCTCACATGAAACCGGCCTTCAAATTCAAGCAAAAACTCGAAGACCATATCTTTTTCCTTTAATGAAATTAAGGATGAACAAAGTTATGAAGTTGTTGCATCCACTTTTTCTTTCTATCTAAGATGGTGACATTCATCTGTCTAGTTCAATGGCTTAATTCAGCTAATGAAAATGCTTGGAGTTTTATGTAACAGCTTGT
The DNA here is from genome assembly GCF_001411555.2 of Juglans regia. Taxonomy (NCBI): domain Eukaryota; kingdom Viridiplantae; phylum Streptophyta; class Magnoliopsida; order Fagales; family Juglandaceae; genus Juglans; species Juglans regia. Next base: position 13,014,620 of record NC_049915.1, on the reverse strand, counting down.
TGATCTATGTCGATTTGTCTTATTGATTGTTAAATATTTCAATGGATAAGTTATTCTTATTAATGGAGATAATCTTGCAGGGATCGAGCAATCGAGAATAAGGACATTGTTCTATGGTACACGCTAGGCTTCCATCACATTCCATGTCAAGAGGATTTCCCTATTATGCCAACTGTGTCATCAAGCTTTCAACTAAAACCGGTGAATTTCTTTGAGAGAAACCCTATTCTTAGGTCCCCACCTAATCTTGAAAAGGACCTTCCTGTTTGCAAGCCAGTTGCTTCTGTTTGATTTTGAGGAAGTAGCTCTAGCTAGCTAGGTCTTTGTTATTAGACTATATCCATAGTGAGCTAGCATAATATAAGTACCTTGATGCATATATATGTTATATAAATTGTTAATATAAAAATAATGTCCTAGCTTATCCTTTTGACAAGATTTACTCTAACTGAGTTTTAAATATGTTTGGTAGAATCTAGGTTGATTAATGTTGCAAAGACAACAAGTTCACTTTTTTCTTCCTTTTACATCAAAGTGTTGGTTCTTTTTATACGATTTCATAGGCATCAGTGAGGAAGTATAGTTTTGGTCTTTTCACATTACATTTGCCAGCCTTCTATACATTCAGCCTTTTGTCTTCTCATCTAAGCCACCTCCATTTCTATCTACATATTCGGCCATTTCAGACTCTTGCTTTTACGGCCTCTTAAGAAACCTATGACTCCAAGCTCGGGCCCAAAGATGTATGTTGATTGATTTTCATGTAAGAGAAGTGGCTCTACTCCCTTTCACCTCCAACCCGTGCTGACCCTTTTCTCTTGCATACTTTCTTCTTTTTTTCTCTCCAAGTCGCTTTCGTTTATCTTGAGAGTCCTACCATGAAAAAGGTTGTCTTATTCTTTCTTTTTATTGTCTTCCTCAACACAAAAAGTTTCTTTTCACTCCACGAAAGCATCATCCAAACATGAGAACTAGTCACTCTGGGTCAGCATAATCTAGAGCAAACGAGAGTACTAATGTTGCATCGTGAATAAATGGTTGAGATGATAAGGATGAGAGGTGGTTATAAGCAGGAAAGAAGCCTCCAACAGTGTGGCAACCCACAGAACATAAACGCGTTTGACCCATGGAGCTTGCCAAGGTGGTGAGCTCCATGCTCTTTTATGGAGCTCACCGGGATGGCAAGGTTCATGCTCTACACGGAGCTTGCCAATGTGGTAAGCACTTTCTCTTCCAAGGTGGTGGCAAGGTGGCGAGCACATTGCCTCCCGAGGTGCTCGCTTGGGTTGCCAACACTTTGCTTCCCACAATGCTGATTGGGGATGCTAGCACTTTGCCTCTCGAGGTGTGAGCACTCTTCCTTCAGCAGTGCTTCCCTTAGTTTGAGCACTTCCCCTACTGGGGTACTCACCACCCAGAAGGACCCAAGCATGGCTCTACAGTATATATATAGATATATATATATATATATATTTATAGAGGACTGAAAATAAAATAGGATATAAAAAAATGAAGATAGGGAGGAAAAAAGGAGATAGGACAAAAATATGCAGTAGGATGGAAAAATGCAATAGAACAAAACAATGCAATAGGATGGAAAAGTGAAGATAGTACGGAAAAAGAAGCCAAGACAAAAAAAGGAGATATGATGGAAAAATGCAAAGGATTGACAAAAATAAGATAGTATAGAAAAATGAAGACTGGACGAATAAATGAAAATGAGACGTACAAATGGAATAGCATGGAAAGATGCAATAGAACGAGCACTTCACCTCCTAACTTCACCTCCTGAGGTGCTCGCCTTGGTGTGAGCACTTTGCCTCCTGAGGTACTCACATATATTGCAAGAACTTTGTCTGGGTGCTCACCTAGGGTGCGAGCACTTGCCTTCTGCAGTCCTTGCCAGGTAGACAAGCAACTTGCCTCCCATAGTACTATTCTCCTGGGTACAAGCACTTTGCCTCCTGCATTATTCACTGAGGTGGGAGGTGGCAAGTTTCATACTACTTCGTGATGCTCGCCTAGATGGTGAGCACTTTGCTTCTCAATGGTGCTCATTTGGGGGCGAGCACTTTCCCTTTTATTTATTCAGTTATATCATAATAGGCTATGGTTTTCATATTGGTATGAATTTTTAGACTATTATAGACGTGCATATTATTTTTTCTTATCATTCATTTACTAAATTAAACTTGATATAAATTTTCAAATGAGGAATCAATCATGTGCACGTGCGATTCTAAGCAAATAGATTAATATGCATGAATTTTACGGTGGATAGAAAGAGATCACAAAACTTCTAATCTTGTATTCCTTTCAGTGTCTTAGTCTCCCCTCAAGAAGTTGAATTTAATATGGACTCGTTCTGGGTGCAACTTCACAAACCACGTTTTAGGTGTACGGATATAAAAATAGGAGAACCTGTGGGTTCGATGAATGGATGTGTGGAACAGGTAGATGTTGATGAACATTGTAAAAGATGGGGAAAAATATTTGCTTGTTAGAATCCTACTAGATATACCAAACCATTAAATGCATAAGGTAGAGATAGAAGGAGAGGAAGAGAAGTTGGTTGTCGATGGTAAAAATCAATAGATTGAAATTAACAAGGTCAAGAAACAACCAATCCAAGGAAGGGACTTACTCCCATTAGTACCTCATTAATCTTAGTGAAAATGAAGATTAAGGAGCAAGTAGATCAGTTTTAGAACAAAGAAGTATTTTGCCAAATTATTGCTACACAATCTTGTAAGTAGAAATAGGAATAGGTAGAACCACTCTAGATTCAGTGGAGGCTAGTTCCCAGCTTTACTAGACATAATGAATCTCCTAAGTTGAAACTATTAGAGGCTTGGAAACCTCCGAATAGTTCGAGCCCTTTATCATGTGGTAAAGGAAAAGAGGCGAAGGACACTGTGACAATAAAAAAATATTTTGAGTTGTAGAATGACACTGGGTAGTTGGAGTCAAGGCAAAATTGTATAGAATAGGAAACTGATATAAGAAAAACAAGAGAAGTGGAAGTTACTACAAAAAGATAGATAAAGAGATTCAATGATGGTCATGTTTGTCCTTCCATTTATGGCCTTGTGACCTAATTCTCCTTTCTTAGAGATGTTAAGATGAGACATGTTTCTTAACGTTCTCCCTCAAGCTAATAGGGGTGACACACACATTTAGCTCGTCTCGAAGGAGGATGAAACGTGTTGAGGTCAAATTTTTAGTAAAGATATTTGTAGTCTGCTCTATAGTGAGGAGGTATTTGATCTACATATTGCATCACTTTCTCATGTATGAAGTCAACCTCCACATGCTTGGTTCGAGCATGAAATACTGGGTTGGAAGCCAAAGAACTGGCACCCAGGTTGTTGCACCACAATGTAGGAGTGTTGAGGTGTGGGATTCAAAGATCTTGTAATAACATCCTTAGCTAGAAAAGCTCTGTAGTATCCATTGCAAGTGATCTATACTCAACTTTAGTCCTGGTTTACATACTACAGGTTGCTTCTTTGCACTCAAGCTAATCAAAGAAGGCTCAAGAAAGATGACATAACTAGAGGTGGATCTTCGACCATCAAGATTCCCTACCTAGTCCAAGTCACTGTATGGTTGTAGATGTAAAGGTCATTTGCCAAAGAATAAGCCTCGATCAATGGTCTCTTTGAGATACCTAAGGACCCATTTTTGCATTTGTCCAGTGTGTGGTTATAACACCCTGCTCCCCAATAAAGACATTTTTAGAATTCTTGGGGAGCCAGTGCTCTACTAAACTTGACTAAAAACTTTTCTTTTAATGACGCGCCAAATGCAAAATATTTCCATAAATAAAACAAACTTTATTAAATACTTAAAATCCAAAATAGAGTCTACGAAAGTACTTATTAAAAAATATACTAAAATCTCATGTGCTTATCAAAATAATTTATTTAAACCTTAAATCATAAACTGAACATGACATAAACTATCTATGCCTCTGTCTCGCCTCCTTGGGTCAAGTCCTGTCTTGCAGTCTCATCCTTATAAATGTCATCACCTGGGTGGTTTAAAAATATAAAAATATACAAAAATGAGTTGAATACTCAATAAGGAACACATTATACAGTAAACATAATAAACATAAGGTTTCTTGAAAAACGTGCATACACATAAATACATATGTAAATAACATGAACATGAACATGAACATAAATTTATCTTTCACTTATCAAAGGCCGATACCCACTGTTGACCTCGTGAGTTAGGGTTAGCGAATCTAAATAGATTATGATTCCGCCCGTGACCGCGAGTTGTGAAATCCATACATAAAAAAAACATACTGGGTGCACTACCAACATGTACGACCTGACAATGCAATATGCCCATACATAGGTACCGTCTTCATATCATAATATAGGTCGTTACATATTTTATCATTCATATTTCATCATAATCATACTTGCATACTTGTCATATCATAGATTTCAAAATGCATACTTGTCATATATTGTCATATTATATCATAGATTTCAAAATGCATACTTGTCATATATTGTCATATCATATCATAGATTTCAAATGAAATTGCATTCTTTCATAACATGTCGTGATACATGACTCCTCACATAAAATCATGCATGGTTTTTCATAATTATTTTTATGCATAACTCTCATACAAAATCATGACTTTCTATAACTCTTTTAATGCATAACTTCTTTCATAAAATCATGAATTTCATAAACAATTTAATACATAATTCTTCACATAAAATCATTGATTTTCATAATTTTATCATGACTTGGGTACGTAGAAAGGGGATTCCAAAGGAGGGAGTACATGCATAATATTTTTATAAAAGACATGTTGTTTACCATACATACGTGTAAGGGTATGATCATGCTACTTACCTTGTAGTGCTAATTTACTATTTTTGGTGCGTAATCGGTTGCCTATAAAAATAAACACGTAATTTACATAAATTTCTAATTAAACATGTGATTTTATTTATAATCTAAAATACTAAAATAGTTTATATTTCCTAAAAGCTTCCTAAAAATATTCCCAACCATTAATCCTAAATAGGCATGGGTATTTTTGTAATTTAACCTACTCCCTTAAAATCCATTCTATTGGTTTCATGCATTCGGGAATGGTTTATACAAGAGGCAAAGGACAGGGACTTACCATGATCAGCTGGTGGGGATTAGCAGTGACTGGAAGTGGGAGGGGCATAGTGGTGCTTCATGGCGAGTTGGGCAATCACAATGCAACTGAGAGTGATGAGAGAGAAGAGATGAACGAGAGGGGGAGGACACGGCGTGAGGGAGAGGAGGCAGGTTACCGAGAGAGAGGGCGGTGGTATTTTCACCGTGCGTTCTGGGGTGGTGCTGCCATGCTTGGAGATGTTGACTGCTATGGTGGTGGTGGGTGGTTCACGGCTGGGCAGCTTGTGAAGGGATGAGTCGTGCTTTGTTTTCGAATGCAAGAGCAGAGATCCTTCAGTGAGGTTGAGGGTGTTGTTTTCCAACGTGGGTTCACAGCTAGCTTTGGTGGTGAGGTCTGGGTGGTTGGCTAGGAGTCACGGTGGAGTATACGATGTGAACCAACTCGGCAAAGGTATTTTTCGGTGGTTTACAATGGAAGGAGAGAAGAGGGGCAACAATTGAGTCGTTCGTTGTGGTGCTATGGCTGAGGGAGGAGACATGAGCTAGGGGTGTTGCATGGTGAACGCTAGTGTGGACAGGTGGTGCAAGGACAACCTTGTGGGGTGCGGTTAGCTGTGGCAATGGAAAGATCGTGAGGGTTACTGTGTGTTTGTGGCTGGCTATTTCCATCATGCATGAGGGACTCGGTAGCGTTGGTAGAACTATTAGGCCTTGAAGAAGTGGAAGGGATGTAAGTTATTGGGTGAAGGAGCGACATGAGGGGCTTTTTTCCAGATTTGTTTGTTTTTATTTCTGGGAGTCTAGGATGAGTTTTATAGATGAGAGGGAGGGAGATATCGTGAGTGATGAGGAAATTGGATAAAGTTGGAGTTGGGAGTTGGTTTTGATCGAAGAATCTTATTCAAATTGGAAATCCAACAATATAGGAATACATGCACGGAATAGGGAAAGAAATTCAAAAAAAAAACACTATCTAGAAATCTATCTTAAAATATATCTCAAATTAAAAAGTAAAAAAATTTAATTGTACTTCTTCCATAAAAATGTTAATAAAAAAAATAACCTAATTATCAAACCCAATAAAATATTCGTAATTATCTCTAATAATCTAGGATCGGGTCGTTATAGTGGTTGTGGGATTGTATGTGTATTGGCAAAATTGGTTCACAGAAAAGGCAATGTCTAGCCTAGTTAGTGTGAAAATTACAATGCTCCAACTAGGTGGTGATATTCTGTAGCATTTTCAATGGGGTCCCCATCATATTTAGATAGTTTGGAACTAGCAGGAAGTGGAGTCTTAGCAAGCTTGGCTCCAATCATTTTGGCACGGTTAAGAATATTTGCTTGGTGTGAAGTGGTATTTGCTTGGTGTGTAGATTCTTGTGTAAAGGGCATTTGCTGAGATGGAATACAATCTTGACCTGGGAATGAGGCTTCATAAAAAATCACGTATACTCGGGATAAGTTTTTGAGTCACTCAGTCAAAACATTAGTAACCTTTGTACTTTGAGCAATGTTTGAGAAAGATGCACTTTTTGGATCTGTACATCAACTTGTGGTTGTTGTAATGGGAAGCAAGCACAACCAAAACTCCTTAAAATGGGAGTAGTCAGGGGTTGTTTGTGCATAAGCTGAACATAAGGTGACTGACTTTGCAAGATTGACAAGATATACAATAGTATTGAATGCATCTATCCAATACTCAAGAGGTAGTTTGGGTTGTGCTAATAAAGCCAAACCAATCTCCATTATGTGCGTATGCTTTCTCTCGGCTAGCTCATTTTGTTGTACAATATAGGGACAAGATAGTTTGTGCAAAATGCCATTGGACTCAAGAAATCTAGTGAATCTGAGTAGAAGTAAGTTCTGCACCTCCATCAGATTGAAATGCCTTCATCCTTTAATTCAACAAGTCTTCTACCATATATTTGAATTTAACAAAGCACTCAAATGTTTGAGAATTGGTGTGGAGAGGATAAATTCATGTAAAATAAGAAAAATTATCAATAAAAGTGACATGGTATGAGAACTCCAAAGATCTGAATGTATTATTTCAAGGGGTTCACATTTTACATCATTGGATTTAGAAAAAAGAAGGGACTTAGACTTAGCCAACTAATATGGTTCACAAAGAGACCTACGCAAGGTTAAAAATTTTGGACTATTTTAAAAACTTTCATTTCTAGCTAGGGGTGCTACCCCCACCATACGGTGCAAGGTAGCCCCCTCCCCGCACTACATGAGCCGGGGTGGGACTTTTACCCCCTCCCCGCATCCCAGGGGGCCGGACGGACTCCCAATCTGCCTCACTTCCCACCCACTTCAATAATGGACTACAGTCCACTAGGCCCAAAAATTATTCCTAGATTCAAAAGTGATCAAAAATATATTTTTAGACCTAAATTGTAAATTTAAATTTGTAAATATGACTATAATTTAAAAACTAAGTTGCTAGTGCATATTTTGTGTAAGTTGTAGTGTAGTTGGGTGGTCCTTTTATACATTGTCTTCACAATACAAGTCTCACACTAAAGCAATGTGAGACTCTTGTATTGTCTTGACAATCTATAAAAGGTTACCCTATTATATTACAACTTATAAAAAATATTAAGTAAAAGTTCTACTTAATACATATTACTATATTTATATATAATACAAATAATAAATATTTATAAATATGTATAGTATAAATATATATAAATATATATTTATCTAATAAAATATATAAGTGTGGGGTGGGGGTCTGGGCCCCATTGCCAACCCTTATTTCTAGCTACCTTGGCCTACAAATCCATTTATATTGTCCATTTGGAGTTTTGTTTATAACATTTATTGATACTATGATCATGTTGAGATAATATTTCGCTTGGCCTATTTGTACTAGTTTTTTTATAGATCTATATATTTTTTAGAAGACCGTAACTTCTTGCTCTCCTATGTATAATATCCATCATAAATGAGAGTTATTAATAAAATTAGAGTATCATCCTACTCTATTTAAAATAATAATTGTTGGGACTATTTCTCTTAACACACCTAGCTTGTTTTATTATCAAATCTCGGCAATAAGGAAAGGCAAAAAGATGACGGCAAATGTTGGAAGTGCTCATTTCCCACCAAGGGTTAATTATCTGTTTTATATATATATATAGAAATAGACTTCATTCCATTTAAAGAAATCTAAGTTACAATTGTGACTTGTCAATACAGGAAAAACCTGAACTACAAGTCAAACTACGCATCTGCTCTGGGGCACCCCCGCACACAAATTCTTTTGTGGCGGATATTGTTTTAACTTCTATAAAACTCTCTCTTAATAGAGAAGAGCGCTCTGTAAAAACAGAACTAAGCGGCCACTCTTCCAAGGAAGAGAAGCACTAGAGCTATGGACACCAAGTCCAATAGACTATTTTTTTTATTATTTTTATTAAAAATAAAAGTACAAAAGCACATTAAAAACTACATAAAACACATAAAAACTACTAAGAGGAACTAGGGCTTCATCTCATTCTCTGCCCGCCGCCCCTTTCTACTATCTTTATTCTTTATTCTTTTCCTTTTACTAACTTCTTCTTCTTCTCCTTCCTACCTCTTCTCTCTCAATCCCTAGCCCATCCCCCTCTCTATTACCGCCGCCCACCACAAGCATCGGCATGAACCCAGACGGCGCACCCACCGAAAGCATCGACTTCCCGAGCCCAGACAGCACGCGCACCCAACTCACACAGACACGAGCCTCCATTACACAGAAGACCCTCCTACGCACGAGCTCTGCCACACGACACTAGCCATAACAACGCTTGCCCCTCTTGACCAGCTATTGCCCCAGCTGGGTCCATTCTAGGCCTTCAACCTGACCTTTTGGTTCCACCATCCATCTTCTCTCTCTTTCTTTTTCTTTTTCTTTTTCCTTTTTTTTCCTCCTATTATACCCGTGACCCCCTCCCTTTACTGTTTTTCTTCTTCCTCACGAACACCTCCAGTCAATGACCATCGCATCAAACGGCACTCATCAAGAGCCCGACCATCTCACGGCCTTCTGATTGCCATCGCACAACCACCCCTTGATGACCATCACGGCCACCCAGGCAGCTCTAGCATGCTGCAACACTGGCTTCCACCCATCGATGACCATCGCGACCACCAGGCAGCTCGAACAGGATGCATCCATCATGAGCACCGGCATCCATCTCACAAAGCACGGCCAAACGAGCACCGAACGAGCACCATCGCTCCAAACCCAATTAGCCCATCCAAAAAATGCATCAGGCGACACTTTTGAACCCAGAGGATTTGTGGGTTTTTGATGGAGAACAGAGGCGAAAAAATTGTTGAGAATGGATCACCTCCTTTATTAGACCTAAAAAAGCACAGAAAAGAGAACAAAACACAAACTAAAAACTGGAAAATAATAAATAAAAAAAACACAGGGAGTGAGGGGGCAGGAGCCCCCTCAAGCTCGTTGATGCTTGGGGAGGTTTCTTTTTAGAGAGAAGGTGGAGAATCTCTCTCTAGGTTTCTTTTTTGGGTGGCTCTACAGCCACCGCTCCCGGTCCCGCTAGGAGCCACCGATAGTGTAAAATGTTGTGTTTTTTTATTTTATTTTTTTATACATATATTTTTTTAACACTATAAAATATTTTTTAAAAAAATAAAAAAAAATTACAATATCATTAAAAAATACTTACTTAATCACTAAGTAAAAAATATATATATTAAAAAAATTAAAAAATTAAAAAAAATATAGCGGGAACGGGACCGGGAGCGGTGAGAGTAGCTTTACTCTTCTTTTTTTTGCCGCCCACTGGTTAATTATCTATTTAGTCCTTAGGTTTCGAGTTAAAAAAAAAAAACCATTCTCATTTATTTCATAAAGCATTAAATCTTAGGATTCTATTCAAATTAAAATGGTCCTTTTATTTATAATTTTAAGGAAACATCATGTCAACGCCAACAAAAAGCTTATGTGTGCCTTTAGCCATGCTAGCTTTATTCAACATAGGGTTGAAAATCGATCCGGCAGATTTTTAATGTCTAGAATTGACCGAAACTGGCTGATTGGGAGAGAGAGAACTGACCAGAATCTGACGGTGTTTGGGGGTCGATTTTTTAACCCTATGATTTTTGCTTGAGTCCTATCTCGATGTGCTACATCATCGGTTTACAAATTCACAAGTTCCATCCCAGATTCACAAGTTCACAACATTCCAACTCCAAGAATCTATAATATGATTTCAAAGGGAAAGTTAAAAAGAAGAAGAAAGCAATAGAACAAGAAAGTAACAAGAAAAGTTGAAACGAGCATCACCTGAAATCTAAAAGTGGCTGGGGCTTGGCGAGAAGTTTGGAAGAAGCGACGAAGAAGAAAGAATTTCTATGGGCGGCGATGGCAACGGTTGAGAGGGACTGGGCTGCACCGGCTGAGGGAGGGAGAGCCGAGAGAGATTAAAGACTTTGAGTGATGAGAGAGAGAAACAACATGAAGAAGAAGAGACGAAATAAGGAAGAAGGGAGTGGCATCGGGGTTATTAAACCTTAACTCAAAAAGATGCCGTTTAATTTAAGAATAAAATAATATATATTATAGGTCAATTCACTAGTTTGAGCACTGTTCAAACTAGAATGAAACCTGTCAACAATGGTTTCTAAGATTTTCTACAGTCGGCTGACCAGTTCTTCATTAGTTTCAGTCAGTTCTGAACTCTCGCTTCCGGTTCCGATTAGTGACAGTTGGCTACGTCGGTTTCTATCAAAACCCTAATTCAACATGTAAACTACTAAGTTACAAAATAAAAATAATATAAAAGCTAAAATAAATGAAAAATACACTTTTAAATAATGATATATACAAGGCCTAAATGTAAAAACTTTGCAGTGTTTTATAAAAAGTGGCCCCACCATGAAAACGTGTGAAAAGCTTACTTTTTTTTCTTAGAGTCACTTTTTTACAAAAGATTTATACAAGTTTTATGTATTTGGAGCTCGTCTCTAGCACTTTTTATGAAAAGCATGAAAAAAAATTAGAGAAAAAAAATACAAAAAAGCTCAAGCATTGGGAACTTGTTTTGACCACCTTCGTGACCTGCTGGTACTATCGGGCTGAGTGGGAACTTTTACCTATGGCATGCTGGGCATGCCGCATGCATGAACCTTTCCGCCAGTCTTGGTGTATGGGGCCGACAATGAAGTTGGAGGCCTCCCTTTTAGCTGTAGTTAATCTCGACACATGGCTGCACTTTGGGGGTCCTCCACCCCTTAAGAGTTTGACAAGATCCATCCCACAAGGTCCACTCTTCAAGGTTTTGGATCAACGTTGAACTTCACCATCCAATAAGGGCAAGTAGGTAACCCAACCCATTCCTCCCCGAGGCCCGTTTGACCACCTGGTGACTCATTATTTTTAGGGTTAATCACAAAACTAATACCTTAATTTTTACAATTATAATTCTCACCTTTTAAAATATTGATATTTGAGAATAAAACAAAAAGGAAATACTCTAGCCATAAATGGATTACACAATAATTTCATAAACTGATGTGGAATGATGTGATTTATCAGATTGCAAAATTACTTTTTATTATAAAATAAATCAAATAGACTACATGAAGTCGCGTCAGTTTGTGAGATTATTTTTATGTATTCTCTTTGAGACGATAACAATACTCTAAAAAATTCATAATTAGACACTTTTGCTAATTTCCTAATAAGAGATTGGCAATAATACCTAATTGAGAGTTTGTTATTCTTATATATCAGTGTGGCAAATGTTGAAAAATGTGATCTAAATTTATAAAAAGGTGAAAGCTAAGTACTGAATTTATAATTATCTTATATTTTTAAAATCATTTTTCCATAGTTTTCAAAAGATTAGTTTGTTTTACTCCTAGTCTTTGTAACTTTTTTATGTACGGATTTTTTATTAATACCAAAAACCCAAGAATGAAATCATTGTCAATTTGAATACAAAAGCTTCTCAAATTATTTTAATTCATCTCATCTAATCATTATAACATTTTTAAATTCTCACACAAGATATAATAAACAATTCAACTTTTTTTAATTCTCAAAACAATAATAATATTAAAAAATAATATTCTAACAATAATGTATTTAATTTTTAACTTTCATCTCAACTGCAAACCTCCAATCTTGTCATGATGTTCAAAAATACAAACTATCTTCCTAAGGTACTTATCAAAATAGAGTGAGGGAGATTCGAAAACATATGAAGAGTACGGGTTTGTAAATCTTAATGGTTTACTGAACAATCGCAACTCTTGGCAACGTCCGCAATAGGTTTGGCAATATATGACACCACCCATAAATTCGATAAGAGCACGATACAAAATAAATGGATTTAAATTTAATATAAATGGACTTAGGTCAAAACTAGATGAGCAATAAACGGGTCAATTGCGAGTCAACCCATGAAACCCGCAATCAATATGTAAAACATGAATAAACCTATTTTTAAATTTTATAAATGTTAAGTTTTATATGCATTTTTTTTATTGTTAGAATGTAATATTAATATTAATATTTGACTCCTTAATATCTTAGCTATTCATTTTTTCTGTTAATACATAATTTTATTTTATGAGAATATTAATATTTTTATATATTATTGGTTTGGGTATCGATAATAAAATATTTTATAATGGATCCAATTGTAACTCTATTGATTTATTTAGTTATCATTGTATTATATATGAAATTATATTAATTAGATTAAAAAATGAATACACATCAGCTCAATCTATTTATATGAAACAAGTTAAACGGGTTATAAGGGGACTTCTATATTTTTTATACTTTTTAGGTGGGGTCTACTTTTTTACAATGACTTGTATGAATTTTGTCTATTTGGAGTTTGTACAAATCATTTCTCTTTTATTATTGCTTGTAGATATAAAAAGAACTCGTAGGATATTAATTTTAACTTATGTCGATTGGTGGCACCATAATATATATGGATTGAGTACTTTACCTTAATCACTATAAGCTAATTGTTTTAATTTAGCACAAATCTTGTTTTTGAACGTGCCTCTAGTTTTGGGTTTAGCTCATCTCTATTAGGATGATTCAGGTGTCTAAGGATTATTGTTATAGGCCAAACATTAGATAAGGAAATACATTTCCAATCCCGAAATTGATATCCAACTGATAATGTGAGATTCAATTTATGTGATAGTTTTTGTTGAGGTGGCTTGATTCCTAATGAAAAGGCGGCTCACCAGCTTGTTTGCTCAGACAGTGATTCTGATGCTCGAGCGAAACTCAGACAGATTGTTCACTCGTTAGTTACTCGACAGTCAGCTCAAGCGGGACTTACATAAAGAGTTTGCTCGATACACGCTCGATAGTCAGCTCAAGCGAGATCCAAGCAGAGAGCTCGCTCATTACCTGCTCGACCCTCAGCTCGAGCGGGCGTAAACCCTAATGTTCGCTCGAGCCTCGCTCAACACACCGCTCCAGCGAACATCTGTATTCTAGGGATCCACAACATTTTAGTATAAATACATCTTATTCTTTAATGTATTGGACTTTTGAGCAGCCAAAATATAGAGAGAGAATGTGTGATCCTTTTATGAGATTCCTGAGAGTTCATTGGGTGTATTGGGGCCCTGGATTAAGGATTTTGGGATTGATCTATTGTACTCCACCTTTGTTGATAGTGAATTTATCGAGACCGACCCCGCTAGTGGACTTAGCTCACATTGAGCCGAACCACTTAAATCTTAGTGTCCTGTGTATGATTGTCGTTATTTTTCTTTATTGCTTCCGCATGTTACACTTCAAATTTGTGTTTGATAACCAATTTGCCCCAATAAATTGGTATCAAAGGGCCAAGCTCAGTGAAAGATCTTGAGGGATGGATATGACAAAGTTTGAAGTGGAGATATTCAAAAGTTAGAACAATTTCATTTTATAGTGCATCAAGATGAAAGTTTTGCTGCAACAACAAGGTTTATCAAAGGTACTAAATGGGAAGGTGTTCTATGATTGTCTTGCATCATCAAGAGAAGACACACAATGCTATTCTATTATCACTATTAGATGGAGTTTTGAGGGAGTGATATGAATCCACAGGAATGAAATCTTTTGAATTCACAGTCAATTTGACAATACACCCAAGAAAGTCAAAATTAAGTCAATCGATAGAGAATCTAGACCCAAAGAGAACATGTTTCAAGAACCTAGATTATATTAAAATCTAGACCCATTGAAGAACCTAGCTCAAGAACCCAGATTACAAGGAGAAATGCTATAAAGGTTATGATTTACCTTTAATAAGTTCAAAAGTTCAATTACAAGAGCAGTAAAACTCAACTCATAATAAATAAATTTATCAAATTTCATAAACTTATTAAAATGAGTCTACAAATAGTATTTAAACCAAAACCTAAGTAAAACCCTAGCCAAAATAATGTCACATTTTTCAAAAACACCCCTGAGTGAAAAGTGTCGTGACTATAGTATGGCTCTATAGTAACTTGGCTATAGTACTTTTAAAACCCTAGTTCGCTACAGTACTTCTTGAAATTCTAGTTTAACAAAATAAATTTTCCAACATGCCCTTGACTAGGCCCCCCATAAGTCATTCTCATAATTAAACCCAATAATTCTAAACAAATAAAATAAGTCATTTAAATGAATTAAATAAATTGAAAGCCTTCAAGGGCCCAAAGTTTTTAAGTCATGTTGTTGTCCTCTTCCATAACTTATCAAATGAAAAAAAACTGGATCTTCATCCTTCAAGTCTATCTTGAGTGTTGGAGTCTTGCTAGCTTCATCCCAAGTGGATTGTGCCAATTCTTACATTACTTCCTTAATCTTCTTGGCTCTTGACCTTGTAATTGACCCATTTGGAATTTACAAATGATCTTTAAGACTAGGTCCATCTTGGTGCCCGTCATTCCCCCCTCTACTCAAAATGATTCGATCTCGAATCTCCACCTGGATCAAAGGGAAAAAGGTTAGTAATATTGAAAATAGCATAAACATGATACTTACTTGAAAGATCCACTTTATATGCATTTTCATTAATTTTCTCAAGAATTTGAAAATGTTCATCTAAGCTACTCCTATCATCAACAAGCAAAAGCATCAAAGGTAAATGAGTAAGTGGATTAAAATCATAAACACTTTCAAACAGAGAGTAAGAAATAGTAATATGCAAGATTTTATATGCACACTCTAATAAGAGCAAACGATACTCCCGCAAACGTCCATGTAATAATTCAATGAATGGCAAATGATACTCCCACAAACGTTCATGAAACACACCTAAAACTTTCCTTACACCAAAATAACCACTGCAATTATATGCAAATTCAATGAATGACAAGTAATACTTCCACAAATGTTCATGCAACACATTAATGAATGACAAATAACATTTCCACAAATGTTCATACAATACATCAATGAATGGCAAATGATACTCTCACAAACGTTCATGCAACACATTGAAAGTCTTCCTTACATCAAAGTTACCCAACAAACCACTATGTCTATCACACACAAGTAACATACGCATAAAACTAGTAGGCATATAAAATCTATTCTCTCTAAACAACTACCAATCTAGTTTATAGAACTTACCAAATGATGCTTTCTCACATGTTCCATACACACTAGCAAAATCATCATCATTAGCGTGCAATTCCTTATCATATTTAAGTCTCAACAATTTTGCATCTAAAATGAAGACAATGGCATACTTTCTTGCTCAAGCATCAACCACAAAATTTTTCATACATTGTGTGTATTTGAATACATGAGGAAAGGTCTCAATGAATTGCACTCACTTGGCATGCATTCTATTCAAATTACCTTGTCCCTTCAAGTGAGTCAATGACTCATGTTTTTCAAAGAAATGTCAGTTAGGAATTGTTGCACCTGACACAAAATCAATATAGTGTTTTTTCTCCCTAATAGGTGGCAATTCACTAAATACACTACTAGGAAACACGACCTCATGTCTCTGCAACAAAGAGACAATAATACTAGGCAAACATACATCAAGTTCTTAGTATTAAGACTCGCTTTAGTATAAAAACTCACTTATCTTTTTTGTTTTTCTCTCACTTTCTTCACTCTCTCTTTTCTTTCCACTATTTTTTTCTTTTTCACTCTCTTTTTCCCTTTCACACTCTTTTTTCTTTTTACACACTTTTTTCTTTTCATTCTCTTTTTTCTGTCACTCTCTTTTTCTTCAACTTTTTTTGTATTCTCGACCTCACAATTATTTTTCAACTCATTCTCTCTTTTTCTTGAGGTCTTCGTCTCACTGTCTTCTTTTTTCTCTCTCATTTTTCTCTCTTTCTCTATTTCGGCCTCGCTATTTCTTTTTTTCTCAATCTCACTTCCACTCTCACCTTCACTTTTGCTTTTCAGCTCAATTTCAATTTCACTCTTGTTTTTTAGCTCAATCACTTTTTCACTTTTTCTTTTTTAATCACTCTCACTTTCACTCTTTTTTTTTATCACTCTCATTTTTACTCTTTCTTTTTTGAGCAACCTCACTTTTCAATTTCAATTGGTCTCCATGGACCTGTGTTGGAGTTAAAGGAGCAAGTTTGATTGTTTTTCCATCATTTTCAAAATTGTACATGTTCCTTAACCCATCATAGATCACCTTCCTATCATACTACCATGGAGTCCCTAACAAAATATGACTAGCATGCATAGACACTACATCACAAAGGACCAAATCCTGGTATTTCCTAATTGAAAAAGAAACTAGCATTTGCTTATTTACCCTAACTTCCCCACAATCACTCAACCACTGCAACATGTTTGGTCTAAAATATTTCAAGGTACGTAAATTCAATTTCTCAACTAAAGTAGTGCTAGCCAAATTAATACAACTCTTCAAATCAATGATCATACTACATACCTTATTGTTGATGTGGCATCTAGTATGAAAAATATTCTCGCTCTGCTATTCTGTATCATTCATCTTAATTTATGTATTGAGTGCACGCCTAATAATAAGAGAATCACCATACTCTTCTTTCTCATACTCATTTTCAACACTAGACTCACGTCGCCTCCTATCTCTCCTGCCCTGTAGATTTCTAATTTATACATCTTGATGATCTATCATATCTCTCACTTCATCCAACACCAAGTTCACACGATCAAACTGTCGTTATATGGCTTGCAACACAAATGATGAGTTACCTGTCATCCCCTTTAGTGATGAGTCACTCCAATGAGACATTGTAATGTGCTGTACAAAAAAAATGTTAGTGGAAAATCTCACACACTCTCTTACATGTTTATACTCAAATAATGGCACTTCACTCGTGTCTCACTCATAATTGGCTTTTTTTTTATAATAGCCTCACACTCTCTTGCCTTTTACTTCAAGAGTTTTCCACTCAAGTTCTTTAAGAACTAGTTGAATTAAAATCAAGACAATATAACCTTGTATTATCCCAACCAGTAATATAGATCCAAGAAACAATGAAGGAATAAAATGACACGAGACTCAAGGAATTTATACGAGGGAAAGAGTAATTATAAACTAAGATACCAACTAGAAAGATGTATTCAGCCACTTTGATAATAAAGCTCAATCAATAAATGTAATTCTTTTTTTTTTTTTTTGTAACTATGTAGCAACCTTTGAATATGCCATATTTTTTTTTTGAATTTTCTTTTCTTTTCTTTTCTGTAATTCAATCACAAATATCAATACTCAATTGTGAAAATCAAACAATTGAATTCAAGCACACAAGAATTGACAATAAAATAGAAGTGAATCAATAGAATGACACTCTAAGCAATGGACAAACTTACAGATGTAAGAAACCCTAGAATTTTAAAACCCTAGGAGATGCAAATTTCAATCAAACCAAAAAATCCTAAGAATTTCAGCAGCCTACTTTTTGTTTCAATTTTTTTGTTCTTTGGAAACCTAGAACAATGAAGCTTTAGAATCAAAATTAAAAATACAATAATTAAAAGATAGAATCAGACCTGATTGGAAACCTGACTATGATATCAAATGATATGAACCCGTAAGAATGAAATCCCTTGGACTCACAGTCAAATTGACAACTCACCCAATAAAGCCAAAATCAAGTCAATGGATGAATAATCTAGACCCAAAGAGAACTAGTTTCAAGAACCTAAATTATATTAAAATCTAGACCCGTTGAAGAATCTGTCTCAAGAACCCAGATTATAAGGAGGAACGTCACAAATGTTGTGATTTACCATTGATAAGTTCAAAAGTTCAATTAAGAATAAGAGGAGTAAAACTCAACTCACAATGAATAAATTCATCAAATTTCATAAAATTATTAAAATGAGGCTAAAAAGAGTATTTAAACTAAAACCTAAGTAAAACCCTAGCTAAAATAATGCCCCATCTTCCAAAAATACCCCTGAGTGAATAGTGCCGAGACTACAATATGGCACTACAGTAACTCGGCTACAGTACTTTTGAAACCCTAGCTCGCTACAGTACTTCTTGAAACCCTAGTTCAACAAAATAATAAATTTTCCAACATGCCCTTGACTAGGCCCCCCCTTAAGCCATTCTCATAATTAAACCCAATAATTCTAAACTAATAAAATAAATCATTTAAATGAATTAAATAAATTGAAAGCCTTCAAGGGCTCAAAGTTTTTAAGTCATGTTGTTGCCCTCTTCCATAGTTTATCAAATGAATCAAAATTGAATTTTCATCCTTCAAGTCCATATTGAGTGTTGGAGTCTTGCTAGATTCATCCTAAGTGGATTGTGCCAATCTTCGCATTACGTCATTGATCTTCTTGGCACTTGACCTTGTAATTGATCCATTTGGAACTTGCAAAGGATTTTTAAAATTAGGTCCATCTTGGTGCCCATCAGGGAGGTTGCTGATGAGGAGACTGATCCTAATCTTTGAAAGAAACTTGAGAGTCTGTAAATGAAGAAGTCACTCACCAACTGTCTGTATTTGAAGCAACGATTATACACTCTCAAGATGAAGGAAGGTACTCCTATTCTGATCATTTAGATGAATTTAATAAAATTATTATGGATCTAATGAATATTAATATAAAGCTTGATGATGAAGATCAAGCCTTAGTTGTGTTCTGTTCATTGCCCGTTTCATTTGATAATTTTGTGAACTTGATGTACGGTAAAGATACTATCTCCTTGGTAGATGTAAAGTCTGTTTTGAACTCTAAGGAGTTGAAAAAAAAAATGGGTGTACAAGGCACAAATAATTAAGCTGATGGCTTGTTTGTGAAATATCTTCTAGTGGTAGATCCGGGGAAAGAATGTCAGAAAATACTAGGGGTAATTCCAGTGGTAGTTCAAAATTTAACAAGAAAATATTAAATGTCACTGCTATCATATATTTGATAAGTACAAGAACGAGTGTCCAACATTAAAGAACAAGGTGAAAGGTAAAAGTTCATCCAATGTTGTTAGCGTTGAATAACAGTCTAACAACTCTGATATTGTCCTAACAGTCAGCAGCTCTAATGGCCGTTTTGGTGACAAGTTGGTCATAGATTCAACTTGTACATTCCATATGTGTCCCATGAGAGATTGGTTCACAACCTAAGAATCAGTCAGCAGTGATTCCATTTTGGTTGGGAATGATATGGCTTGTGAGATTGTTGAGATCGGTTTAGTCAAGATTAAGATGTATGATGGAATCGTTAGAACTTTCTCTAACGTTCGGCATATTCCATATTTGAAGAAAATTTTTATATCTTTAGACATTCTTGATTCCTTTGGTTATCAGTATTCAACTGTATGTGGAGTCATTCGAGTCTACATTGGCTCTTCGATGGTAATGATAGGGAAGAAGACAAACGGTCTTTATTTTCTTCTTGTGAGACAGTGATTGGTGCAGTTACATGTTTAGATATTCTAGATTCAGGTATTACTCGTTTATGGTACTTGTGATTGGGCCATATGGGTGAACGAGCATGGTCATTTGTGAGTAAGCAATTTTTGCTTTATGTGATTAGAAGATGGGGAAGTTTGATTTTTTGTGTTAGCATTGCACTCTTGTGGAACAGTGCATAATCAGGTTTACTGTAGTTTATTTTTTCTGATTTTTAGAACACATCTTGTGCAAAGTGATGCTTTGTTGTACTCATGTTTGCTGGACCATTTGAGAAAAAGTTTGGGTTTATTTATTTGTAAACTCTTTGTTTTGTGATGTGTTTGATAATCTTCAAACATTGCAAGGTTTTTTTTTATTGAGAATGTGACAGACAAGAAGATAAAGCTACTTTATACTGACATTTGTGATGGAATTTTTTTATATTGTCAAGTACCGTGCAGTTGGATCCACTCCACAGAAATGAGGTAATTGAATGGATGAATCGGACTCTTGAGGAGAGCCCATAGTATGCTTTTGGGTTTGAGATTTGGGTGAAGCGGTCAACATAGTTTGCTATTGGGTCAACTATTCTTCTTTCACAGCGTTTGTTGTCTTCCACAGCGAAGGAGAGCAGAGTTATAGCAAGAAGGAGGAGTTGCTGGGAGAGTTTCATAATAGAGTGCAGGTTGTACTCTAGATTATGGTATTGAAATTAAGCATGATTATGATTTTGGCATTGGCGCACAATGAGAGCAAGTCTATAGTTTCATCTAGTAGATAGAGGAGACAGTTTGGTTACATTCAAGATATGCTCATACAGACTTTGTGATCTTCTTACTTTGATAGAGAATATTTGTTGTTAGCCTTCGTGTGTATTCAGAAGCCGTTGTTCAAGTAAGCAGTCTGTACCGTAGTGCATTTGTCTTTGTATGAAGAGATTGAGATTTTTCATTAGGACCAAGCCTTTGATTTGGTCAAATTGTCTATGAAATTGAACACTTTTGAGTTCTTCAAAGATAGATGTTGTGCTCCGTTTAGGATTTGTGGAGTTCTCTCTCTTATTTTTTTTAATCTTTGGCGGCATTTTTAATGTCTTTGTTGTCCAATGGTGAAACTTGACTTGATGGAATTCATTTTTTGTTTTAGATTTGATGGAATTCAAGCCAAGGTGGAGATTTGTTATAGTGACTTGATTTCTAATGAAAAATTGCCTCATCAGCTTATTTACTCGAGCAGTGATTTTCCTGCTTGAGCGAAGCTAAGACAAGTTGTTCGCTGGTCAGTTGCTTGACAGTTAGCTCGAGCGGGACTTATACTGAGAGTTCGCTTGACACTCACTCGACAGTCAGCTCAAGCGGGATCCAAGCAGAGAGTCTGCTTGTTACTCGCTCGACACACCACTCAAGCGAACATCCATATTCTAGGGATCCTACCAGTAGACGTAGGCTCAAATTGAGTCGAATCACTAGAACAAAAAAGAAAAACATAGATGGAAAATTGAGAGAGAGAGAGCGTGGGGGGGAGAGGTGCGTGTGAGATCTTGGTGTCTTGTGTGTGAATGTGAATATTTTTCTTGTTTGCTTCTGAGCGTTTCACTTCAAATTTGCGTTTGATGACCAGTTTATCCCAACTGTTTTAATTGCCAAATCTTAATATGATTGTATATATCTTTTGTTATATTGAGGGTAAAATGTAACTTTAATAGTTTATATACAGATAAAGTATACTTTTTACCCTCAAACTACAAGGATTTTGTACTTAGCCTCCCATCTCAAGTTATCAAAATTGACATACTTATCATCAAACTATTAAAAACTAGCACTTTACATTCTCATTTAATTCTAGCTATTAAAAATATGAAAAATAAATTGGGTTACAATCTCAACGATTGACGCTTGAGAGGGCTCCTAAAATATCAACTTTTAATAATTTAAAAGTACGATATAATATATATCAAATTTAATATTTTAGAATATGTATTACGAAACCTTAACCCCTAATAAAATCATGGTACGAAATCTATTTACTCCTTAAAATACCATATTGTAGATTGGTGGTTGGAAATAGTATTCTTCATCCGGGTTGCTCGTCGAGTATCTACTAAGTACTCAGCCTTAGTAGATATGGGCGAGTAGATAGTCTCGTAAGGGTGCTATTTGCCACCTCAAACTTTCAATTAGTGAAAGTGTACTTTTTTTTCTTATTTTTTGAAACATTTTTTTTTTAAAAAATACATATTTTTATTAATAAATTAATAATCACTTCTTTAATCATTAAAAAAATAAATTAAAATATCCGAGCCAGAACTTTGAGGGGGCGCAATCACAGTACTAAGTATCATTTTCCATCTAGTTATCAACCTCGCTTGGATGAAAAGTACTGATTGAAAAGGAAAATACTAATTTATCCCTTAGGTTTAACCGCTAATGTATTTTAATTTTTTTAATGTTTAAAAAAGTTATAATTATTGAATTTTTTTTTTTAATGTTTAAAAATATATATATTTTTTTTAAAGAAAAGAGAGATTATACCCAATTAAATTTACAAATTGGGTATAAACGAGGGGGTGTAAAGCAAAAACATTTTTTTTCGTGCAGTTGAAATTGTGAATGTAAGACAATAAATAACATGTTAGACGTTGACTGCATGGAGCTCAACCGAACCGGACGCAACAGCAACGACAATGTTTCGACTCGTAAACGTCTGGAAGACACAAACTCAGAGGAGAAATGGCCAAACAGACTGTGTTTCATTCTTCTTTTTCTCGACTGCCAAACAGAGGACACGTGACTTAACATGATCTGAATCATTCACCTACGTGCGTACTCGTAGCGAAAACCACGCACATTTATGTACAAACGAAAGTATACATCCAAAACATACAAACAAAAGAAGACAAAAACTAAAGCCGTAACATCCCGTCACAGCCTCCCACAACACGCGGCGAAACGAACGTTCACAGCCTCGACACACCTTCTTCCTGTCTTTGAACAGTCACTCGGAAAAAAAAATTATTTTCTCAAAGCACTCTCTTTCTCTCTACCCATCACTATGTCTATCCTTTCCTTTCAGTCTTAAAAGAATAAACGAATTTAAGTCCGTTTTCTGCTTCGAGCTCAATCAATTAATACTATTCTTCCAAGATTTTCAAAGGTCAATGTTGGATTTCTCTCCGCTCAAGCTTTCTGAGCTAGAACAATCAAACGTTTCACTCTCCATCTTCATTGTCTGCTTCTCGGCCTTCTTCCCTTTTCATTAATTAGAGTTTGAGGTGCTCTCAGTCTCTGTCTCTTCCTCTTCTATATATCCTTTTTCCTTCTTTATTAATGGTTCTGGATGCTGACAATGCCCTTTTCCGTTAAAAAGGAAGGTGAATTTCTTGTTCTGGGTACCTTCCATGTTTGGACTTTGGTTACCCATTTTGAGAGAGCTAGCTCCAAAACACAACCCATAATTATTCAAGCCGTTGGATAATCACTCAGTACTACCTTTACCAACTCACATACATTTCGTATACGTTTTTCCTATATATATAAGCGTTCTTGGTGTTTCAGAGGGTTTTCAAACAGTACCCCATCAATCAATGTCTTCTCTCACATCGTTGTGTTCCTCAAATCTGGAGCTGTTTCTTCATCATGTGACCCCCACGGTTCCCTCACGACCACTTCCTCAGGTAAATTACTGTTTCTGTTCTCTTTTCAATCCTCTTTCTTCCCTATTATTTGTTTTGCTTCTGGTTTGACTGTTAATTTTTATGTTTTTTTGTTCTCAATAAAGAATCACTGTAATAACATGTGATATATATATATATATATATATATATATATATATACACGTAATTTCTATTTTATTTCTGGGCGGAAACATAAAGCGGTGGGCAATCTACAGATCAGGTGATTTCTTTGTTGTGAAATTCGATGAAACTCTTTTTGCTTCTGATGGAGAGTTGGATCAGTGAACACGTTTTGCATTAATTAAAAGACAAAAAAAAAAAAAAAAAACATTTTCATGTTTGATTAACGTAGGGACCATTTTGATGATCCGGATATTGCGTAAATATGTATATCTAAACGCAAAAAAAACTAAAAAATTTAGTTATTTATTGGTCGTGTCTGTTGCATCTGTCTGGTAGAGAAGGAGATTGAGTTTGTGCAGACTGAAGAGTCGGTGTCCCCAGACCCAGACCCAGTCCCAACTCTGTCCATACATAGTGTCGGCCGAAGAGAGGATATTTGTCCTTTTAGGGCCACTTTGGAATTATTCCTCGGAGGCTTCGAATATTCTCTAGTTTATTATTAGAGAAATTCTATGCATCAGTCACTATTAATTTTTACATTTTATATCTATAATTTTTTTTTTCTTTTTAATAAGATGTGTGAGTGTTTTTCATAAGGTGTGGGGTATGGAGTAGTGAATAGTGACTTATGAAAAAAATTATTATTATTATTATTATTATTCTCCTTTCAATTTCAATTTTTGTTTTTCAAATACACTAATTAATAGTTATCATGTTATTTATGAAAATGAAAATAAAAGTTGTTCCTCTTTTTCTTTTCTTTTTTCTCGCTTTCCAAATATATTTTTTGGTGAACTTTTTACCTTTATTCATGTTATATAAAGTTTTTATCATGTGTTTTTTTTCCTCTCTATTGAAATATAATATTCTCATAATATTATAGCTTTTATCATGTTTATAAATTTTATCACAAGTATTTTTAAATTGCAAATGAAATATGAAGAAAGATAGGAAAGAGAGAAATAATAATAATTTATATATATATATATTAATGGTTCAACCCACAAGTAGCAAAGGACTGAGGCACAAATGCAATTTGCATTTATTTTGCATAATCCGATGGAGACCCTATTTTGGCATGTTAGTCATTTTGCAGTTAAATGCAAAATGCACAATCCGGTGTGAGTGCTCAGCACTTGTCGACCTTGTAAGCTTTCCCTACATTCATAAGATAGATAACCCTGTCAATTTATTGCTATTTGAGGATTTCAAGTTGTGCATATGCTATCAGAAAACTTTATGATAGCATCGATATAGCATCGATCAAGCTTTCATATTACCTATAAAGAAATGAACAATTTTGATTCTGACATAAATAGCTTCTCTGTAATCATTTAATCACTTCCAGATGTGGTATATATTGGCTCCTTTTTGTTAATTTAAACATGTTCTTTGCCATTTTTGAAGTCAAATCTAGGAAGATTTACTACCTTTGGTGGCACAAACATATATGAATACATACAGTTGACAGCTTTTATTAGTCACTACAATTTCAATTTAAGACTTCAAGAATATTGAATGTATTCCCCGATTCCTTTGTTTTGTCAAATATTTCCAGAGCTGCTTTAATGATCTAAATAGCCTCTGGCAACCACCTGGTAAAGACACAATTGAATACTTCACGTTGAGAGATCTCTGGGACTGCTATGACGAATGGAGTGCATATGGTGCTGGCACCCCAGTACTGATGAATGGTGGTGAAACTGTGATGCAGTACTATGTTCCTTATCTATCTGCCATTCAGATATACACTAACAAATCAGGTGCCACTTCCAGGTATGGGAACTATTTCATTTTATGCTTTGTCAATCAATTCGACTTGATCATATTTGCTGCTAGCTATGTATGATATTTTGGATATGAAACTGAGCAAGCCATCTTTCCTTCATATAGGAATCGTAAAGAGGACAGTGACGTGGCAGAATTTGAAAGTGATTCTTGGAGTGATGACAGTGGGAGTGATAATCTATCGAGGTCTCTAAGCAACTACTCTAGCAAGGCTTGGGACGCAGTTTCGGAAGATTCAAGCTTAGAGCAAGAGGGTTCATTGGCAATGAAGGATAGGCTTGGCTGCCTTTACTTACAGTACATTGAAACCGCTTCCCCCTACTGGAGAGTCCCATTCTCGGACAAGGTATTTTTCTTTAGCTGTTTTTTCTGAGCTTTTTTTCTCTTCTTCTTTTTTTCCAGCTGTCATACTTGCATATTAAGCATAATGTTAGTCGTTATCTGTGCGTCCGTCTAACATTCAAAGTTTATTTATTTAATTTATGCTTTTATAGTGTTTTGAAAACGTATATATAATGAATTTTCCTTTCAGATAACTGAATTATCTCAAAGTAGCCCGTCGTTAATGACGCTCAAGAGTGTGGATCTTTCCCCTGCAAGTTGGATGGCTGTTGCTTGGTAAGCTTGATTAATGTTTCTTGCTAAATGTCTATCAGGATTACGATGACAATTTGTCACTGCTAATAAACTAATTGCACCATTGGGAAGTGCTACTACGCCGCCTAGAGTTTAGTGCTCCTTTTGCCCGTTTGATGTGGCTCTGCCACATGTTAATTTATTTTAAAAAAAGAACACCAAACCGAGCGGCAGATCAATTTCAAACCCTAGACAAAACCGAGCATCCCTCATGCCTCCCTCATGTCCCAGAACCCCATTTCCAATGCCTCCCTTCCCTCCCTTCCTCTCTCACGAGCGGCAGAGCAACCATCCCCCCCAGTAACACTCCATCCAAGAAAAAAACCCCAAAAGAGTAAGAAGAATGTAAGATGAGAGAAAAGAAGAGCCGCACTGCAATGCTTAACCCACTCATTTAAAGGTGTCGGAAATGAGGCAGAGATCTTCGGTTTCCTTCCACTTACTTTCAAGATTACAGGTAGAAAAAATATTCAAAATTACAGCTGGAGTGAGCAAATCAAATCCTTTGGACATGACAATCAATGTCACCAACATGGTTTTGTGTTTTCTCTCAGTTCTTTGCGACACAAAAACTAACCCCAAAACCAGGGGCATATCTGCATTTCATAGAAATATGACAGGTGTGAAAAAAGAAACCAGAAAATAGCCGACCCTTTTGCATTTTCCTACTTGTATACTCCCAGATAGTCAAAGAAACGCGGAGCCATATATATCGAAGCCCCTGCATTGCAAAAATAAAGCTTGAAAGTCAGTTTATGATTTTAATTATATTAGTATATGGCGCGCACAGTATAAAACAATCTGTCATAAAACAATCTATCATCGGTTGTGATGGATGACCATCCAATGTCAGTTTGCAATGACAAATCTGCAGAGCTTCACTCTTTGGGGACTAACCTGTTACTAGCTTTCTCTTCACTCTAAATTTATAGATGACCTTAAGCAAGTTAAAGGCCACCTCTATATGCATATTCTTGCAACTTTTAGGGGTGCTTTGGATAGTGGTTGAAATGATATGAGATGAGATGAAAGTTGAATAAAATATTGTTAGAATATGATTTTTATTTTGGGATTTGAAAAAGTTGAATTGTTTATTGTATTTTGTGTGGGAGTTTGGAAAAATTGTAATGATTAGATGAGATGAGATGAGATGAGTAGTTGAGAGGCTCTCTCAATCCAAACAACCCTTAGATTAGTGAATGTTCTTTGGGAAATACACGAGGGGGAGAAGTTTTGTGGAATCTATGTACTTCTCATTGTCAACATTTTGTACTCTTTCCTTTGCCATTTTTGTCACCGAATAGCATCTGAAGGGCTTGCTTTTTAAACTTGTTCTTTATGTTGGCTGAGAACACTTTGCTTTCTTTATTCATTTGTGCTTGATTAGAGTAACTATTCTATTGTCTGATTTTATTTATTATATATTAGGTATCCTATTTATCACATTCCAAGTCAGAAAAATGAAAAGGATTTGTCGGCATGCTTCCTCAGTTATCATACTTTGTCCTCAACTTTCCAAGGTATATTCAACTTTTTACTACCAATTTAAGAATAAATATGAGCAGCTGTACTGGAAAAAGATACAGATGAAGAGTGGATTTGATCATTCTTTGTTGAGTCCCATTGTTTGAAGAAATTATTGCAAAATCACGTATACAAGGGGCCAAAAAGAGTGATATGGGTTTTGCTTGGTAGTTTATTGGGAATCTATCTTTAGCTTTCAGGACTCTACATTATAGGAACTGCTGTTAAGGAACCCATATTATATGGGTACCGTATTGCGTCTTACATAATTTCATGTCTGTCTCAATTTTCAAGTTATGCTGAAGTTGATACATTGGATGAAACATGGTTGACCTGAAATGTCATTAGATTGACTATTAAATTTATTGGTATTATGTACAGCTTTATTTGGTTAATTCGGGTCTGTCTGCGAAATTCTGAATTTGGTATTTCATTAAAAAAAATCCTGAAGACTGGTAGTACATATCTAAAGTAATATGTTGAGACAATACATTCTAGGGCCGATGCCATTGGTGTTAGTTTCTCAAATTTTCTCCACCAAATTAATGCAACTATATACTTGCCAATAAAGCAAATTATGTTATAAAGAATGTTTGTATGGGTTGATCCCATAGCTCATAATATATCATATCATTTTTCATTGTAGAAGTTCCACCTTTCATGTTTTATGTTTCTGTTCTAACATTTTTAAATTAATATTATTATGAACAACAGTTACTTGTTTTTTCTCCCAATCTTTAATATATAAACAAAAAGCCTATATTCACCCATTAGTGTTTAATATATAAACAAGAAGCCTATATTCACCCATTAGTGTTTAATATATAAACAAGAAGCCTATATTCACCCATTTTTCCATATTTCTAAATTTCCCAGTTGTACACAACTGGGCTTAGTCCAAATTGTTGTTTTCCTAGCTTCTATGCTTCTTTACAAGTTGAGGTGAGAGCAGCCATCTAAGATAGTTTTTGGAACTTGCTCAACTGGTTATAAGACTTGTAACTCGTCCATAGAATTGACAAGATATGGAATCTGAAAATCTCCCCATTCTGAAGTAGAACAATATGGGCTTCTTGAGATTGCACTCAAAACTACTTCAATTACAACCTTATTTTCCTTTATGGTGCTACACACCATTTCCACCTTTGCTATTCTTCCGTTTTACTTATTAACTTTGCATTCTAACTTTACTTTCCTTTTTGGGAATTTTGTTCCTACATATTTCAGAAATTAGTAGCTGGCCCAAAAACATGCAGATGTGTAATGGGTACTTTATTTAGGCTGGAAATATGTTATTTTGTTATTATTATGTTCTGCGCCCGATAATGTTGACACATCACTAGTGTGATGTACCATCCAGTATTTCCAAAATTGTATTGGTTTTGCGTGGATGGGCAATGTGGAAAACACTCAAATTTAGTCCAAGAATTTCACTGACACTTACATTGGACCAAGCGGTGTCTTACTATTTAGGCTCTCCATGGTATTTAGGTGGCCATGTGGGTACTTGGTGGCTATTGTTGTACAAAGGCTCACTTTCAATTTGAGTTGGCATGTATGAACCAGTGGATCCAGTGTTGTAGTGCTTATTTTTAAAACAATCTACTGCTTAGGAGTGTCTTCTTTGTTTCTGGCATGTTCTTGCAGACGATACAATGGAGAATGCTGACACCAATATCGAACATGCTAAGTGCCATCATGAAGTAATGGGAAACATAGGACAGAAATCTAAGGAAGAAAGAAATGGTGGGATTTCTCTTCCTCCCTTTGGTCTAGCTACTTACAAGTTACAAGGAGATCTTTGGATAAAGCCACAGACATCTGATCGTGAAAGGATGATCCATCTCTACAGCGCTGCGGATTCGTGGTTGAAGCAGCTCGGCATCTATCACCATGACTTCAACTTCTTCACTTTTCATGCCACCATGTAAATTAGTATGCTTCCTTCCTTTCAGTGCTGTAGCGAAGTCCTATTAAAATGTTCCCCATCTGAAGTGCTGACACATTAACAAACTACAAGCTCGGATGCAAAATCTAATTTGGTAGAATAGATTGCTTCCGAAGTTCTGTGCGAGGCGGACTGTACATGTTGTTTAGTAATTTTACAACAGACTCAGATGGAGGAGGAAGTTGGGAGGCATGTTAGTTTATTTTCTTTTTGGCTCCTAATTTTTTGGTCTCCATGGAGTTTTTAAGTTGATATGTTATATATCATGTCTATAGACTCATTAATCTTTTACATGATATGCTTTTTCATTTCCAGAAAGAATGTGTATATATATGAACTATTTTTGTCCAATATGCATTTCTGCTGGAATATGGAGGCCTCAGTTTACAGTTTGTTGGTGTTTGCTTTTATTAAGAACCTGAAAAGGGAATATAACAGAGGGCAATAACTACTGATCTGGAGATCAAGAACATCAGATTGTGTTTTTTTTTTTCCTTTTCTTTTTAATTGAGTTGTTGAAATATAGATCATGAATTTATGGAAAATTTCCAAAATATATTCAGCTATGATTTATGCGCATGCTTAATTCAAACTTGGCCAACGAAGACAGTGAAATCAACTCTCATATTCAGACATATATAGACAATGGGTATTGCCATATCTAGGTGATCATTTCTGTATGCTTTGATGCTCTCTTTTGGGCGGCTACGTTTGGATAGTAAGAATACTTGAGAAATATTGAGAATATTTATGAATAGTAATGAAAAATTAATAATAGAATATTGAATAGTAGTAAAAAGTAGGTGAAAAGTAATGAATAGTAGAAAAGTAGGTGAAAAATAATAATAAAATAAAGAATAATAGTGAGAGTACTCGAGGCACTCTCACTACCCAAACCTGTTCCTGGCTGCTTATAGTTGGACTTACATATAAAATGGGTCCCACAACATTTATATCTGGCCGAGCGAATTCTTCAGATAGTATTTGAATGTTCAATAAATATTGTGAGACCCATTTTATGAATAGAATAATACTACATGCAGTCATGGTGTGCGCAAGTACTGTGCAGTCGTTTCGAAAAAGAGTGAAGTCTACTATTAAAAAATTATTATTTTTTTATGTGAGTCTCGTATTTATTCACTTTTTTTAAAATGATTATACGATACTTGCGCACTCACGACTGCATTATTATTTCTCTTAAGAATATATCTCACTCTAAAAACTAGTGTTCGGGCAAGAATTCTAGTGGATCTAAATTCCTTTTTTGAGTATGCATTCTTTTCTTTCCATATTGCCATTACCAAGTCGCGATAATCATGCAATCCAATCATGAATAAAATCATTTGATTTTTTTTTTTAAAAAAAAAATTTTGAAAGGTCGTCAATATTTAATATAAACACTTTATATTCTTTCCTAAATCTTAAAAGAACAACTATTTGATAAGTTGTTGCTAAGAGACAATAAATACATAGTCCAGCAACTACCCTCATAGACTATATTAAAAAATAATATTCTAACAATATTTTATTCAACTTTTAACTTTTATCTAAAAGATTAAAACTATTTCATTTCATCTTATTATCCAAACAGGGGCTTAGTCTGCAGGAATTTGAAAAAAGTTTACTTCCAACGAGATTCAATTCACGTATGAACCTTTTTGGGTTCAATTACATAACCTTCTTTTAGCAGGCATGACAAGAGAGATGGGTGAACTCATTGGGTCAGCCATTGGTAATGTCCTCATGGTGGATGTTGATAATGAGGGCCTCGGTTGGGGAAATTTTTTGAGAATTAGAGTGGAACTTGATATCTCCAAACCTCTAGCTCATGGTAGATTTTTAAATCTTGGTGACAAGAAGATGCGGATTAGTTTTAAGTACGAAAGATTACCTTTTCTTTTTTTTTTGAAGTGTGGTACTTTGAAACATAAAGATAGAAAATGCCTTCAGCCAACATCAGGTTTACACCCTAAAGTGGCTCCTAGGACCAATATGAACATTGGATGCGTGCTACTTCAATCCTTTCTTTTGGTTTGGGGGCCAAAAAATATGGAGGCACATCAAACTCAACTAGTCAAGCTCCCCCGCCGGCAATGGAAGTCCGATGACTCGATGAGGAAGGTAGCAGAAATGATGGAAAAGGAAAGAGCAATCAATTAGAGAGGGATGAGGAGCAAAATAAGGAAGTTAGGGAGGAAGATTTGGTAGTTCCTATAGAGAAATCCCAGGAAGTCAAGGACTGAGAGAAAAAAAGGCAAGTCCTTCCTTTACAAGTTGGCAATGGTCTTAAGATGGTAAGTCAATCTTCACTTTGTGCCGGTGAGATTATGCAGGCAGATGTTGAGGTTGGGAAGAATATCCCAACTTTATGGACCTTGAATTGGGAAATTCTTCACAGGATCCTATTCCCAATATATCCCCTTTATGCAACAATTCTGATAGTCCTTCAAATCTGTCCCCACCGAATCATGAAGCCCATCTTAATCAGCTTGTAAAAGTTACTACTTGGAAGAGAAGAGCTAGGGGCCTCCCTTTAGTAAATCATAAATATGAGTATAAACATGAGACTAAGCTGGTTAAAGAGCCTACACAAAGAAAAGGTCATTTTTAGTTGGTACTGAGGCTTTGATGGACAATCATTTAGCAAAGAAGTTAAAGTCTAGGCTCACTCCTGCAAGGAGCATAACTCAGGTTGGATTGATGAAGGATGCTGTGCAGCCTCACCAATAACGCGCAGGTTCGATTAGTTCAAGAACTTCACCACTTGGTGAAAACTAAGTGCCCATAGTTAGGCCCCGTTTGGTTTCACAGACCATCACATCTCATATAAACATCCAAACACCATTTATAAACATAAACATTTTTCAATTTCAAATTTTTAACTTTTTCATCTAATCATCACCTAATTATTACGACTTTCTCAAACTTCCAAATAAAACATAAAAAATAATTCAACTTTTTTAAATCCCAAAACAAAAATTATATTAAAAAATTATATTATAACAATATTTTAAATTTATAATATTTTTATTCAAATTTTTTTCTTTTCTTTCCCAAAATCTCATGAAAGACCTTAAGTCAAACCATTTTACTATTATTCATAAATTATCTCACTACTATTCACATATTTCTCATCTCATCAGTATAATCAAACAAGTCCTTAGTTTTTCTTATTCAAATCAAGTGTTGCAAGGAGAAAGTGGAACTTATTAGAAATAAAATTGGCTTTGACAATAACTTTGTTGTTAACAATAAAGGATGGAGTGGGGGATTAGCTCTACTATGGAAACCTCAGAAGTTGAGTTGGATTTCTTCACCCAATGGCACATCTATGCTATGATCACCATGCCAAAAGGTGGAAGGAAATGGATGCTCATAGGCTTTTAAGGGATTCCTATTCTGCCAAAAGGATGGAGAGTTGGAGTTTAATTCGTGCTATTAAGCCTCAAGAGAATATAACCTAGATGTGTATTGGGGATTTCAATGAAATCCTCCAACAAAATGAAAAGTATGGGGTTGCTAGAAGATCTTATGCTCAGATGGAAAGATTCAAATCAGTGTTAGAGGAGTGTGGACTAAGTGACCTAGGCTACCAAGGGGATAGATTCACTTGGAGTATTAATAGAGAGGGTGGTGATTTCACAAAAGAAAGACTTGACACTAGGCAACTCATAATGCATAATAGAATATGACATTGTGGACACATATTGCATAATGTGATCAATCCACTTTTGAGCAAAACCCATATTTTCCATTACTGCCTTCAAGAACACCCATTCAACCCTATCATGTGCTTTGATCATATTGTGCTTTAAAGCCATAAAACCATCTCTTCCTTGCATTTTTCTTTTCATTGTGTGCATGGACTCGAGGCAACTATCACATTATCAGTAATGAGCCTACCTGGGACAAATACACTTTGGGTTTGGGAGATGATAACTGGTAGAATAGACTTCAATCTGTTGGCCTTACCTTTAGTAATGATTTTATAAATCACATTACAAAGACTAATTGGTCTGAACTCAGTTACAATTGAAGGGACTTTTGTCTTTCGAATGAGGGCAATATAAGTATCATTAAGTCCTTATGACCATCTACCATGGTTAAGAGCCTTTAAAACAACAGCATAGAATCCTAGACCCACTGTTTCCCAATAGTTTTGGTAAAAGGTAGCAGGAAAACCATCAAGTCGAGGGGAGCCTAGGGGATTCATGTTGAAAACAACTTCCTTAACTTCTATTACAGAGAATTCTTGGGTAAGAATAATCTTTATATCCTCTATCATAGTGGGTTCCAATGACATAAGACAAGACTCTATGCCTTCTAGGTTTGAAGTTGAAAACAGCTCCTAGAAGAACCTCTAAAAAATGTGACTGATCTCCATAGGCTCAGTGGTGGTATAGCCTTCTCCATCTGTGATTCTGTGAATATGTTTTTTTTTCCCCTTTGGCTAGCACACTTATGAAAAATCTTGGTGTTTATGCCCCTATCCTTCAGCCGTACTTGTTTAGCTCTTTGCTTTCGGTTAGTGTCTTCCTCTTCTAGTAACAGTCCCACCTTCTTTTGCAAATGTTTGATGTTAAGACTACCATCATTAGTCTCTTGTAAGCATTTGCTCAGGTCAAGCTTTGTATTGATAAGCCTGCCCAGACTTATGTGAAGATCCTTACTCCATTGCCTTTGTCTCAGTCGGCACCTTCTTAATCAAGTAGTAGCTTCTTTCAACAAATTAGAAGAGCTCATTGGAACATGCTAGGCTTCCTTGATCACTTTATTACAATCTTCTCTTATTGCCCAAGTAGCTTTATATCTAATGATTGTTAGTTGGAAGATTTTCTTTTGATCATTATTTTGTAACACCTCAAAGCCGAGGCTTGCCACTAACTTTCTAAGAATTATATGTCCACATATAGTGCATGGTTATTGTATAAATATGGGGGTTTACTTTCTTGTAAAAAAAGACACATTGGAATAGAGATATGATAGTGCAAAAAGTTGACCCTGGTTCACCAAATTACTCATACAAATTATATAGATAATGAGGTCTATAAAATCCTTTTTGTTATTGTCTTTCAAGATCTTTGGCTAAATGTTTTAGGGTTATGCAAGTTTAACATATCAACATCTGGTTGTTTTCAAATGGATGCTTATACTGATTGCATGAAAAACATGAGAAATAGTAGCTCGTTCTAATATAAAAGCTGAATACAGGACAATAACTCATTCTAATACAGAAGCTGAATACAGGGTAATAACTCGTTCTAATACATAATAGCTCAACTACTAGTAAGTTTTGACATTGTTACAACATTGAATATCCAACTCCTACTCGTCTATTTATTCTATTCCTTTGCTTATTTTGTGATAATCAAGTTGTCATGCATATTGAGTGACATTTCTATTGATGTCCTTAATGTATTTACTAAGTCCTTGTGTCATAATCTGTTAAAAGTTTATAATTTGTTCCAAGTTAGGTTTATAATATATATATATATATATATATATATATATATGCCCCAAGTACTTGAGAAGTGTTAGATGGCATTTTTGTAATAAGTATAACACATAAAAGTATAATCATTAATATTTTTGAGTTAAACTCATGATGTTAAATGTGACATTAATATATAGGTTGTTTTAACAAATTAAAGGAGCAACATACAGTGATGCACAATCTGAAACAAATGGTAGTGTAGTCTGGGATCAAGATTGGCATTCTTATTAAC
This sequence comes from Juglans regia, assembly GCF_001411555.2. Classification (NCBI taxonomy): domain Eukaryota; kingdom Viridiplantae; phylum Streptophyta; class Magnoliopsida; order Fagales; family Juglandaceae; genus Juglans; species Juglans regia. The sequence continues at coordinate 12,979,213 of NC_049915.1, read as the reverse complement.
AACTGAATTTAAGTACAACACTTGCAGATATTAATTAAAAAAACAAAAAAAGACAAATTAGAAGGAAACATAACATCTGAAAAGGAAAAGCACATATATAGGTCTGAGAGTGTGAGATTGACAAACAAAAGCAAAAGGACCAAACATCATGCAATTCCTAATTATTACACAATACAAGAAAATTTATCTAGTAATCCTCAGGAGACAAGGGCTGGTGGGTGTGATGAGGGACTTCTGTGGGTATAATCATGTACTCATACACAAGTCCAGCCAATCCACCTCCTAAAAGTGGACCAACCCAATATATCCATTGATTCCTCCATCTCCATCCAACCAAAGCTGGTCCAAATGCTCTTGCAGGGTTCATGGATGCTCCATCAAAAGGCGCACCCACCAGGATGTTCGCCCCAAGGATAAACCCAATTGCGAGAGGCGCAATCGTCCCCAAGCTACCGCGTTTGGGATCAATGGCAGTCGCATAAACTGTGTAAACCAGGCTGAATGTCATCACGATCTCCAATAGCAGCCCATGCAACTCCCCAACACCAGATGTTACGTACAACCCCACTGGTCTCTGACATGAACACACACATCAGAATAGTGATAAAAGTAGGTTAAGAAAGTGTATTTTTGTAAATAGAAATCTGAAGGAAATTATTTACGTACCATGTTATTGGTGGCAAGCCTGAGCAAGAGGGCTGCCACAACTGAACCCAAGAGCTGCGCAACCCAGTAGTAGACAGCAAGGAGAACTGAGATTCTTCCACCAAGGAGGGTGCCGAAGGTGACCGCAGGATTCAGATGGCCGCCGGATATGTTCATGCTGGCTGACACGGCTGCAAAGAAGGAGAGTGCATGCGCAAGTGCGATGGCTACTAGCTCGGACGCAGTTGTCCCAGCTGGTTCCTTGTAGATCTTGCCTGCCATAACAGAAAGCACATGCGTCGTCCCATAGTACTACAGAGACCATAATCTAAACTTGCACATAGGAATTTACAATGAAAAAGAAATTTGAAGTTTTGATGATGATGATGCTCTTGGTCACAGACAGAGCATGCATGTGGAGATTGACATGATACGTACCAAGAGCAAGTAAAGAGCCTTCGCCAGCAAAGACAAAGATGAAAGTGGAAATGAATTCTGCCAAAGTTGCTCTGATGGAATCAGGGTGAGTGGCTTCTTCTGCCCTCCTAAACGCGTATCTTCGAGGCATGGCGACAAGGAATTATTCTTATCTGTTTCTTAATCTTTTGCAGTTTTGAAATCTTTCTTTCTTCAGTTACTGATATCAGCCCGCGAGCAATCAAACTTTTTGCTGCAATAATCTCTGCTATTTCCTGCTGACGATTACGCTGTTCTAAACTTCTATCCCTTCGTTAGCGAGCGAGCGTGCTTGTTTACCAAATGAAAATGGGAAAGGATGGGGAAAGAGTAGATGAATATGAGGAAGATGCAAGGTGGATGAGGGTCTTTGCATGGCTGAAAGGTGGAGGTTTTTGCTTAAATCAGCCAAATAGGGGTTGATAGTGTACGGACACTTGGATATATTGTGCAAGATGGGTGACACGTACGTGTACATATTCATCAAACATTGATTTCCCAAATTCGAAAATGGAACAGTCTCTATCTATTAGACTATTTCTTCACATGAAAGTATTCGCCAGTACTAACACCCGACTCTATCTTAATTACGAAGCTGAATACGTTTGTACACAGGTTTCATGTCATCCTTGAATGAATATGCCGGGATTAGAGTTGTCTTCAGTTGGATTTCTGGTCATGGGATATAGCACTAGTAGAGGAGCGCACGTGCCCGGTGGTATATAAAAGAGGAGTAATGTTAGATACAGTGATGAATTATGTAAATACTGTGTACTCCTTTAGAAAAAAACTAGAGTTTATTATTAAAAAAATTAATTTTATCACGTGAATCTCATATTTACTCATTTTTTTTAAAATGAGTGCGTAACGTTTGGGCACTCTATAACTATAAATATAATTTCTATTTTAAATTTGAAGAAAAACATATTGAAAATGAGCTATGCTACAGTACTGACGGAAAAAGACACGGTAGTGAGAATACTTGAGAAATGTTAAGAATATTTGTAAATAGTAGTAAAAAAGTAATAAAAAATTAATAATAGAATATTGAATAGTAATAAAAAGTAGGTGAAAAGTAATAAATAGTAAAAAATAAGTAAAAAATATATTAAAATAAAGAATAATAGTGAGAGTACCAAAGGTGGCACTTTCACATGATGCATCCCATCATACGCCAACCCATTAATCAGACGTTTTTATATTTTGGACCAAATTCTAAAATTTAAAAGGAGAAAAGACAGATTTTATATGTCTTTCTTACTTTAACTTTTAGATTTCCACATAAATTTCAAGTGATCTCCATCTTTAGACTTTAATCCAGGATTAGAACAATAGTAAATACTTATGGATGACGTACAATATAATTTAATCCAGTATGTTCGCGTTTATGAAGTTGATATCCTGTTTCAAGATGCATGAGCTGACTAGTACAGGGAGTGCTTTGCTTTGGTGGGGTTATAGTTACAGTGACAGGAATGCTTTATTTGTGAAATCTTAAAAAACTATGTTTTTAAAAAAACGTGAGGATCTTGAGTTTCTCATGTCTGTAGAATGTGGTAATTTAGAATATTATGCCCACGAGAATTCTGGTATTTAAACCATTTGCAGTGATTCCTTCTTTAAGTTCGTGGGTTCCAGTTTGTGTTATAAGAATTTTTGCTTTTGATCTGTGCGATTGGATAATCATGATCATGATACCAAAAGAGTTGTAACTTACCCTTGTCCTGGTCATGAATGAAGGTAACTTGACATGACCAAACACAAATTTATTGGATATGCAGATGTTATATATCTTTGTGGTTGTCGTAAAACATAACCGGCCTATCGACTGATCTAATTATCGATTGTCAAAGTGTCTGCCTTTGTTTTCTGAAAGAGTGTGGAGAACCATGCCTGCGCCAAGAGCTTGGAGAGTTACCGTGTGAAACGGTGTCTGTGAAGTCCTCATTTTCTTTCTTAATTATAGTTTGATGGTTACTGTGATGCTTCCTGCAGGCTGGGTGAACCGGCATGCTTGCTCATTTATTAGATCGATAATTGCTCATGTTTCATTAAGGTCAATATTGATTGCAAACTTTTGTCTTTCTTGGCTATTATAATACGAAGTTGCCAAGAAGAGTATCACGTGTATTTTATTATTTATCTCAATGAAAGTTGCCGGCCAAGAAACTCCGTAGTCTTTCTTCGAAGTTACCAAAAGCTAAGGATCATTTGTGTAATTTATTATTTATCTGCGCTCAAGGATGAGTCAAAGATGGAGAGATGGAAAGCAGCCCTAACAGAAGTGGCCGGTTTGTCTGGATTCACTTTAGGAGATAGGTATACTACTTCAACTCACTCGTATGCCTTGATTTAAAAACAAAAATGTGATCATAATACATATTTCATAATACAAGTATATGTATATATGTGTGTATATCAAAATTTAGGAACTCATCATTAAATCAAAAGCCTCCTGCTTCTTAATGAGGCAAACTGAATTCGAAAATGGAAGCAAAAAAAGTTCATTAAATAGATCATCATTGTCATTTGCTTCCGGAAAAAAAGCTGCGTACTTGTTCATTTTCTTTTGTTTCTTGATTGTGAGAATTCTACATTATTATTCTTTTATTTTTCACATTGCAAGGACCGAACCAGAACTGATTCAAGAAATTGTTCGAAAGGTTTCTAAAGTAGTAGAGCCTAAATATTTAAATGACGTTGCCAAGCATCTAGTCGGAATGGAGTCTAGAGTACGTGACATCCATAAAATACTTCGACGTGTGGAAGTGAATGATACACGCATTCTAGGGATCTATGGAACTGGAGGAATTGGTAAGACAAATCTGGCTAAAGAAATCTACAACTCATTTACCGACCAATTTGAAAATTGTTGCTTTCTTGCAAACGTGAGAGAAACTTCAAAGAGTGAGGTTGGTTTAATTAAATTGCAAGAGACACTTCTTTGCGAGATCCTCGGTGACTGGAGTTTGAAGGTTAGAAATAAAGATGAAGGAATGGGTCTCATAAAAAAAATGCTTTGGAGTAAAAGGGTTCTTTTAGTTCTTGATGATTTGGATAAATCGGTCAAAGTTGAAACCCTACTTGGAGGATGTGATTGGTTTGGTTTAGGAAGTGTAATCATTATAACAACTAGGGATGAACATTTATTAACTAGTAGTAATGTTCATTTACGATATAAGGTGAAGGAATTGGATCGTGACGAAGCTCTTCGGCTGTTTTGTTTGTATGCCTTCAAAAAAGAAAATCCTAACCATGATTTTGCCGAAATCACAGAAAATGTACTCCATTACGTTGGGGGCCTTCCGTTGGCTTTAAAGGTGATAGGCTCGGAACTATGTGGTAGGGACATTCATTATTGGAGAAGTGCTTTAGAAAAGTACAAAAGAATTCCTCACAAAGATATTCTTGAAATGCTTAAAATAAGTTATGATGGATTGGATGAATGTGGGAAGAATATTTTCTTGGATATTGCATATTTCTTTACCGGCAAGAAAGAAGAATATGTTACTAAAGTACTTGATAGTTGTGGTTTCTTTCCTAACTATGGTATCAAAGTACTGGTGGATAAGTCTCTCATTACCATTGCGTGTGGCAGATTAATCATGCATGACTTGCTCAAAGATATGGGTAGAGAAATTGTTCGTCAAGAATCACCCGAAGAACCCGAGAAACGTAGTAGGTTGTGGTTTCATAAATATGTTCGTCATGTATTTGAAGAAACTAAGGTAAGAGTTGCATAAAAAAACACATTTCATCTTTTGATTATAAAATTGGATTGAGATTACATATACGTGCACCCATTTATCTGTATGAGTACTACATCTACCAAGTATTCATCTCATAATAGGTATTTTGTTTATGAGTAGAATGTCTTAAATGAGGAGGAAAAAAAAACTTTTGGTTACATCGAGACAATTTCTTTTTTAGTATCCTGCTTTTTTCTTATATAAAAGATAAAATTGATAGGTAAATGTGAAAGCAAATATGGACATTTTGTGTTCGATCACTTAGTTTGGGACATTCTAAAAATAAAAATCAAACATTAAGTTTAAAAGAAAAAAAAAAGTACATGCGCAATGTATATATATAAACAAAATTATGATTCTAGCAAGTGGTAAAATATGAAGAATTTTATGCTCTGATTTTGTTTGCATTGTCTTACTAGGGAACAAACAAGATTCAAGGCATATTGATAGAGTTACCAAAACAAGACTGGATAAATTTGAATCCTGAAACTTTCTTGGCGATGAAAAGGCTCAGGATATTTATAAATCGTAATGCATGTTTTTCAAGAGAGCCTAATTATCTCTCAAATGAGTTAAGAGTACTTGATTGGCACAGTTATCCTGGTTATTCGTTCCCGCAAAACCTTAATGGAGAGAAACTCGTTGTTTTAAAAATGGATGAAGGCTTGTTCAAAGAATTGGGAGACGGATTGAAGGTATAATTATTTATTTCTTTTATATCCTATAAAGTTCTACAAGCTATAAGCTACTTTCCTAATTTGTTTTGTTTTATTTCTTTGCAGAATTTCCAGAATTTGAAAACTTTGAGACTCTCTGAATGTAAATTCCTAACAAAGATTCCTGATATGTCAGGACTCCATACTTTAGAGGATTTGAACATTATGTCTTGCAATAACTTAGTTGAGGTACATCAATCTATTGGCTTCCTTGATAAACTCTCCAATTTGTCAATTGACCATTGCCACAGCCTTACTAGATTTCCAAGATCACTCAAGTTGAGATCTCTAAAACTCCTTCGACTTTCTCGTTGCGAAAGGCTGGAGAAGTTTCCTGAAATTGACAGTGGAATGAAACGTTTGACAATTGTTTCACTAGAGAACATGGCTGCTATAAAAGAATTGCCTTCATCTTTTGGGAATCTTACTAGCCTTGGGTATTTAGCTATACGGGAATGCTACAAATTAAGGCATCTCCCTAACAGCATTTCTCAGTTGCAACATTTATGTGGGCACGGTTTCAATTGTTGGTCACATGAAACGCAAAGTCCCTTACCCTCGCCATCTCCTCCAATGAATTCAACCATTTCAAATAATGGGTATTGCTCCACACGACGGACGTTATCAGAAATAGATTTTATTCTGCTAATTGGCTGCTATTCCACATTGAAAACTTTAAATATAAGGAGAAGCAATGTTGTTATCCTTCCTAAGTGCTTCAAAAGATTTGTTCGATTATGGAAGCTTGAGTTGTGTTATTGCAAACAACTTAAGGAAATCTCAGCACTTCCTCCAAATATGAAAATCCTAGACGCTCATGGATGCAGATCATTGGAGATTTTTCCTGAGGTATCAAAGAAGTTTGAATTCAATACAAGCAGCTTACGTAAACTAAGTTGGGTTAACTTGAGTGGATGCCATAAAATGGTTTTAAATCCTATACGGTTTGAGGTATCTCTCTCTCTCTCTCTCTCTCTCTCTCTCTCTCTCTCTCTCTCCCTTGTAGTACTGTGTACTTTAATTGTCAAATTATGATGCTGACTTGTTCAACAGGAAAATCTAGAGGACCAAGTTGCAGATTGTAGGCTTACATTTTCGGGAAATAAGATTCCAGATTGGGACTACCATTGCAAGCTAGAGATTCCAAATAGTTATGTATGTGATGGGATAAACGTTAATTTGGTCTATTCAAATGAGATTAAAGGATTCATTGCATATGCTGCTGTTCAGTCCTATCCCTCCCAAGCGTCTTCCATCACTAATCCTATGCATGCAAGATATACTATAATGGTGTATATCAGTGTAACAAGTATGTAACATGTTTTACAAAGGACTCGGATGATTTATTGTTGTATTACCACAAACTAGATCATGTAGAGCGTTTCAAATCAGTGGGAGGAATTCTGCAACTTAAGTTTCAAATCAGAGGTAGAGTCCTAATTAGAAGTTTTGGAATCCGTGTGGTACGCAAGCAGAAGGAGATCAATACATTGCAAGATGTTGCAAGTTGGAGTCCCTGTGTTAACATCCAACCTTCTTCAGAAGCAAGAATTATTGAATTATATCCAGAAAGCAGAGATGAGAATCCAAATGTAGATTTGGAACTTGGGCTCCGTTTGGTAGAGGAGCATGAAGAGAATGCAAGAGTGCTCCACGAAGATCACGTTGGTGCCCATTTTGGTAAGAGGCGTCGTGATGAAGATGATGATTGCAACCTGAAATTCAATTTGTACCCTCAACAAAAGAGGCAGCATTCCTCAATCACGGGCATCAGAATAATAGAATTAGAGAATGACGATGAGAATCCAAAAGAAGATTTGGATTTAGAGCTTAAACTTGGATTGTAATTAAAAGGTGCGATCTTCAATTTTATTTATTAAAATATTTTTATTTTAATCGAAGGGCCGACCCACCTTCTAAGCTTCTACTCCGAAACCTTAAAAACTGCAGCTATATATTATGGAACATTCAGAAAATCTTCATTTTGATTCCCTCTCCTGCTTTCTCTCTGCTTTATTTTTTTGGCAATCTTTATTTTTTTTAGTTTCTTTCCAGTTCTTTTTTTTTTTTCTTCGTTTGCAGGTTTTCTCAAAGATTCGAGGTGAAGTAGGTATTTGCTCTCTCTTTTCCGATTTCTTCGAATTCCCCCTCTTTTTTTGAGATTTTTTTAAATTTTTTGTCATTTGTAGATATACTGATCTCAACTTATGTGGATTTTGTTTTTTTGTTTTTTTGTTTTTTGTGTATTGACTTGATGAACCTGATTCTAGTATCAACTGGGACTTGATTGGCCTCTACGATCTCTCTTTTAATTAAGTTTTTGAAGAGGACTTCGGTTAATATGCATATATTTTTGGGTAGTTTGCTCATAGAAATGGATAAAGATCAGAAATTGATTTAGTAATTTTTTTGGTCTATGTCATGTATATAATATGAGAATCCTTCCCTTAGATATGAGCCTGCATTTGGCGTGATTAGTGAGTGAACGTGTTTCTTGGATCCAAAAATGAAAAAATTAATTGTAAAATTTAAATTGAAATTCGTGTTTCCTTTTAGTTTTAGCGGAGATTTGCCCTTCGCCGCCGCCCCCCCCCCCCCCCCCCCCCCCCCCATGTATATAATATGAGAATCCTTCCCTTAGATATGAGCCTGCATTTGGCGTGATTAGTGAGTGAACGTGTTTCTTGGATCCAAAAATGAAAAAATTAATTGTAAAATTTAAATTGAAATTCGTGTTTCCTTTTAGTTTTAGCGGAGATTTGCCCTTCGCCGCCGCCCCCCCTCCTCTCCTATTTTCCAATCCATATTTGAATTCCTGGTTCTTATATTTTAACGCTTTTCTGGATTCAATTACAGGGTATATGCGAGTATAGGAGAATGTTAGAGCAGCTACTAATATTTACTCATGGAGGATTAATCCTCTGGACATGTAAAGAGCTTGGAAATGTGCTCAAGGGATCACCAATCGACACCTTGATCTTGTCCTGTCTTTTGGAAGAGAGGTCTGGTGCAACATCATAAAACTATGATGCCGCTGGTGCTGCTTACACACTCAAATGGACCTTCCATAACGAGCTTGGCCTTGTATTTGTTGTTGTATATCAGCGGATCCTCCTTCTGCTGTATGTGGACGATTTGCTTGCAATGGTGAAGTGTGAGTTTTTGGAGATATATGATCTGAAACGGACAGCCTATAGTGATTTTGATGAAACTTTTAGGCAACTGAAAAAAGAAGCTGAAGCTCATGCTGAAGATTTGAAGAGATTAAAGCAGGTGGTGGGCAAGCCTCTAAATAATAGTAAGAAGCAAGGGCAAATGCAAAATGCTAGATTTGAAGGAGTAAGTAGCAAAAAGAGTGAAAGTACTTCCCCAATGATGGTGGGGATGGTGATAATACGAAAGGCCACAACTTGGAGAATGGGCACTCCAATGGTAACTATGTTCATAATGAAGATTCTAAGGTATAGGAAATGGGAGCTCCGACGCTGGGGCTTTTGATGTAAATAAGCTTCAGAAGCTTAGAGCTAAAGGTGGGAAGAAAGCCGAAACCCTTGTTAGCAAGGGCTCCAAGGCAGAGCCAAAGAAAACGATAACAAAGAAGAATAGAATTTGAGGCGATTCACCTCCTCAGGCAAACTTGGATTTCACAGATGATGTGGGTGAGAATGGGGACAATATAGAGGTTGTTTCAGCAGATCATGGTGAAAGTATGATGGACAAGGAATATATTTTTAGCAGTGAAAGCGAGGCTGAAGAAGATGAGGAAGTGGGGAAGGACAGCAAGCCTGAAACTAAGAAGAAGGGGTGGTTTTCAACAATGTTCCAAAGGTTAGTTTATTAATTTCAATCTTTTGGTTATTGTGCGTCCATTCACTATCTGCAATCTTTGTAGTTTTAGGCATAGTTAGTTGAAGGATATTGCTTGAGTTTTTCAACATTGTCTTTCTTCATGAAAAAAATATGATACTGAGTTCTTGATCTCCATCCGGGCGATTGTTGTTTCGACAATTCAATATAATGTCTTGGGCCATAATTTAGTTTTTACATCGTTACTTCCTTTAAAATCTACTTATTTTTCAATTTAGACAGTGCCATTAAACTGTAAATGAAGTTTAAGTGCCTAAGTTTCCCTTGAGCAGTTCAACCTGCCCCCCTTCCTTCTTACAATTATGTTATAAAAGAATAAATAAATAAATTATCTCATGGAGTTATTGGGAGAAATCATTGTTTTCTTAATAGTGCTTTATTTATGTATTTTTCAAAAGTCTGGCTTGTACAAGTAGGCTTCCTTGAAGTTTATCTTGTTGATGGCTGAAATTTCATATTTGTTTTCGTATTTTGGATGAACCCATGAATCAACTGTAAACTTCAGGCTTTTAGCATTAAAATGGGTTGTCGCCTTACCATTCATTTTTTGGTTGAAATCCGTCTTGACATTATCAGATATTTGCTTCATTAATTATTCACTTTTGTATGTTCAGTATTGCGGGCAAAGCAAATCTGGAGAAGTCAGACTTGGAATCAGCTTTGAAAGCTCTCAAGGATAGGTTTATGACGAAGAATGTGGTATGTTTGCCTTTTGGCTTCAGTGATCTACCATGTTTCATATTTGCTTTATCTGTACTCTCAAATACACTCAGCCTGCTACTTAGAGCTCCTTGTTATTACCTCACACGCTGAGGAGATAGCAGAGAAACTCTGTGAATCAGTGGTAGCGAGTCTTGAAGGGAAAAAGCTAGCTTCATTTACAAGAATATCTTCAACAGTGCAGGTTTGTGAATCCATCTTTTTTTTTTATTATTATTTTTTTTTATCTCAACTGCTTTGTTTCTCATCATTTGATTCAATTCTTTGTGATAAGATTAAGACCCTGGCATGAAACAATGACTGCAGACAGCAATGGAAGAAGCTCTTGTTCGTATTTTAACTCCTAGGCGCTCTATTGACATATTGAGGGATGTGCATGCTGCCACGGAACAAAGGAAGCCTTATGTTGTTGTTTTTGCTGGTGTTAATGGAGTTGGGAAATATACTAATCTAGCCAACGTAAGCCATCACTTTTTTATTTTTCTACTTTTGTTTTTAACATAAATGGAACAGTGAGACTTCCCCAAATAATATTAAAAAAAGATTTAATGTTAAGATTTAATAATATTAAAAAGATTTAATGTGCGTGTGCACTCGCATACATTGATCCTGTGAGCACACTTATTATATTCTATGAATTTTAAGTGTAGAGTTTCTTTAAAAAATCACTTTGCAAGTTGCCTACTGGCTTCTGCAGCACGAGATCAATGTCATGATGGCTGCTTGTGACACATTCCGATTTGGAGCAGTTGAGCAGCTGTGGACTCATGCACGAAGGCTTCGGGTAGAACATTTGATTATACAGCCTATTACCAAGCTATTTGGCTTCTTTACTCACAGAGGGTTTGTTTGTTGAATAAACTATGTAAGTAATACAAGCTGGACCCTCTTTGCTGAATTGTCACCTTTTTCACTTGTAAGATTCCTATATTTGAGAAGGGCTGTGAGAAAGATCCTGCCATTGTAGCAAAGGAAGCAATCCAGGAGGCAACACATAATGGTTCTGACGTGGTTCTTGTTGATACAGCTGGTTGAATGCAGGTATTGCGCTTAGCTAGTATTATGTTATAAATATGTGCTGTTATCTGCTATATGTATTATTATGACTTTTATAGATAATTAGGGCTATGTGTTTAATTCTCTGCCATGTTTGTTTTTACTCCATCATGGCCATTTGATACATTTACTCCATTTTTCAGGATACTGAACCGTTGATGAGAGCACTCTCAAAGCTTTTTATCTTAACAATCCTGATCTGGTCTTGTTTGTTGGAGAGGCACTGGTTGGGAATGATGTCGTTAATCAACTTTCAAAATTCAATCAGGTATGACTTTTAGATTTAGGATTGCCATCTATTGTTGGGACCTTTTATTTATCGAGTTATTTAAAAGTGCAGCTCCAAGACTGATAGATGGGATCTTGCTCACAAAGTTTGATACTACTGATGATAAGGTAGTTTCTCTTCAAACAGCAAGGAGTTTGAGAGTTTTGATTGCTTGATTTGCATCCATTGTAGTCATCTGTTATGACTAATGTATAACGGAAATTAATGGCGCAGGTTGGAGCTGCACTTTCAATGGTTTACATATCTAGGGCACTGGTCATGTTTGTCGGCTGTGGACAGTCATATACAGATCTCAAGAAGCTCAATGTCAAATCGATTGTCAAGACCCTCCTTAAATGAGAATGTGTTGGTTTGATTCTTTGCTGTGTGTGTGTCTGTCACATGGGAACATCTATGTTGTTGCATTCTGAACTTTCTGTGTCATCCCATATGTCAATCAGCCACTTGCATCTGTTGCTTGTATTATGGTTAATCCCACATGTTCCATCTCTCTCTCTGCGCACGCTAGTTGAGATTGGGGCGTGAAATAACTTCCAGAATTTCGGTCAAAGCATAGAAGAAAAATGTCTGAAGTTGGTTATGGGAGGGAGCCCTTGTGTGCTTTACAGACAAATCTTATGACGTTTCTTCATAGAACGATGCTATGTGTCGCGTATGGAACAAAAATAATGTTGGGGTTGGTGTCACTGTCTTAGAAATACCAAGTGTTTTGTGAATAATAGTGAAATAGTTTGAGTAAGATGTTGTACTTGGTTTTGAAAAATGGGACATAAAAGGGGAGGAGGATCGTGGAGGACCCCATGGAGGGTGTGCCCAAGCCGAAGGAGAGGAGGCCCTGTGGGGTGTCTACCCAGTCGTGGAGATGGAGGAGGTGTGCCCGAGTCGAGGTGCGTCTGCTGGTGGCTCTGCAATGCCTCCGCCACGAACGGGCGGCCATGGGCCGTCCCCAAGGGGATAGACGACGCTGACAGTTTGCATGGACACTATCGACGCAGCCCCTGGCCGGGCTGCAGCAAATCCGTAGGGAGCAGACCAACCGTTGGGCACAGAACCCCAGGAGGGGGATCACTTCACTCCGAATAGAAACTCTCGACGGCCTAAGTGGTGGCTGCCGGAGAGTCAGACGGGCTCATGATGGCCAGTCGTGAGCCTTTCAGGGCTAGCAACTATAGTGACCGTCGTGGCTGCAGCAGAGAATGTCTGTGGCCCGAAGTGCTCGCTGGTGGCACCACAGCGTGGGCACGAGGCTGCCCATGGGTGCATGGGACGTCCACCTGTCCGGTTGCCATGCATCGCACTGTTCACAGTGCCATGCACGGCCTCTACGTGGGCAGCAGCACTGTGCACTTAACTGCACAGCCCACCCGGGTGTTGTGCCCTGCCTCGTGGTTATTGTGCACTTTTAGATGCACAATATTTGCTCACTAATGACTTGGAAGTGCAAGTGTCGGAGCAGTGTATTTTTATTTTTTTGTGGTAGAGCGATTCTAGTGCAAGGGCAAGGAGTTGACTAACTCCCTCACCCACGATCCTCCCATTCTTCATAAATGTAAACGTTAAAGAAATTGAGAATACTCATATGGAAGGGTGTTATATGTCCGTCCGGTGATTTATCCAGTGTGTCGAAAAATCATCCTTCTCCTACCTCTGGTAGAGAGAGGAAATCAGATCCCACAGACGGTGCCATTATTGATGTGGCAAAAATCACTCAATAGACTGGAATGAGAGAAAGAATCATTCCCGACCCACTAGGGCGACTTGGGCCTCGTTTGGTTTTATTTGGTGCCCCCGACAATGTTTCGGTGCAGATGTACAGTGGTGATGTGTACATCCATGGTGGTGAATGAAAAACATAAGTGCAGAGAAATAAAATAGATGAACACATAGATTTACGTGGTTCGATATAATGCATATGTCCACAGGCATTTGGGGAGGATAAATCCACTGTAATATTCTTGTTTACAAGCTCTCATGGTCTCTCATATCTCACTGTACAATAGTGGTGCTAAATATAAATTTACCGGAGAAGAGACCTTCGCTGGAACTCTCCTATTCTGAGGTTGAAGGAGCAGACTGTTGAGGAAGAAGAAGAATCGAAGAAAAAGAATCAAGACCCCTAGACGGAGAAGAGAGAGCCTTTATTTATCATAATTGACTTTTCCCGCGTGCACCCCCTGTAGTTAAGGCCACGCCTTTGCACGTCTGTCCCCTCCCTGACTACCCATGCGCCTTGGTCCCCATGACCCCCTTGATCCCCATGGCACCCTGATTCCCCGACGCCCTGACACCCTATGACCCTTCTTGCCCCTAGCCCTTACTTTTTAGCACTCTCTGCATGCCTCCCTGCCCCTTGTTGCCTACTGGGCCAATGCTAATATCTTTATCCCCTCACACAACCGACTTGTCAAGAAACTCCCTCGTCTTTGTTTGAAGTTGCCAATTAAAGCTGAGGATCATGTGTTGTTTTTTATTCATTTCAATGAAAGGTACCTCAAAAGAAGATGCGAATAAACCTTTCACGTGTTATTTATTTTTTTCTAACAAACGGGTATCTTGTTTCCTCTTTAAAGTCATAGGCCGGGGGTTCTGGGGGAAGAAAGGAAAGGGGTGTGGGAGGAACTAGTAAAGAATGTTCCAGATGGCCAAAATATTGAAATGAGCTGGATCTGAAGCTTTGCATTTTCAAAATATATATGCCAAATCTTTCGGCGATTAGGGTCAAAATTAAGATGTATGTATATGTTAGAGAGACCTTCAGAATTGAAGGCATAATCTTTGAAAATGGAGGAAATAGTTTTGAAAGAAGTGAATTGATTTGGGTTTAGCGATCGATCTTTCTAATTGTGCATGGAATAATAGCTAATGTGAGGTAGGGTTCGCGTTTAAACAATTAAGAACTTTTCTTTCTTTCTCTTTTGGTTCAAGACCCCCCCAAAAGAAAAGGGATAATAATTTTGTTAAGAATAATTATATTGAAATGTCTTTATACCATAATAATTTGATTTAGAAGATAAATTTTAAAATTTGAATCTTATAAATGAAATTATATTATGCCGCCAATAGTCATGTGTGTTGTAAAATGCCTCCAAATAGCTAGCACTGCTACTCTTTTGTTAATATAGAAAAAAAGTGAAATACTATTTATCATTTTCACACCACACTAATATGTGATTTATCATTTTTACTATGAGCAATGCTACACAATCTCATCAACTTCCACACACCACATTTTTTAATATTTTTAATATTTTTTTTAAAAAAAAAATTAGAGTTTATTTTTTTAAAACTAATTCAATTCTTCTATCCATTATTCATATATTAAATATTTGATAAAAGAAAAAATAATAAAAATTAAAAAATTAAAAAGAATATGGTATGCAGAGGTTGTGTGAATATATAGTAGAAGGTTGCGTAGATTTTTTCTTTAACTATTCTATTTAAAAACTCATAACCTTCTGCTCAGCTAAGAGGAGAAAAATCATTCAAGCATCACCAGCATGCCACCAATTGAGATGATCCTCTTCGATTGCTGGATCAAGCTTTTCGCAAGGCCAACTTGATTGATCATCATATTAGAGATTATATGTTCATGACCCTAGCCCATTTGCATTTGAGGTGGAACAAATCTACTAATTTTTTTATTCCAGTTAGATAAGAGGGATCTTGAACTAAAAAATAGATTCTAGAAGCTAAAAAAGATTACTTATCAAATTCGATGGTCCGCTGTCTAAAACTCCTATATGCCCAAACCTAGACAAAGGAAGTGTTTGGATTGATAAATACTCTCAACTCAACTCATCTGTCATCTCATCTCATTATTACAACTTTCATAAATTTTTGTATAAAATATTATAAATAACTCATCTTTTTCTAACAATATTTTATTTAACTTTTAATTTTCATTTCATCTCAACTCACTATCTAAATCTAACATAAATGGTACTGCAAGGAAGTGCTCAAGAAATTCTTCATCTTTTCTTGAAGTTGCCAACAATAGGACCTTGCCTAATTAATTTATGATTAATGCTATATACAGTTTGGAGTGCACAAGCGTCGTGCAATCACTTTGAAAAAGAGTGACGTTTACTGTTAAAAAATTAATTTTTTTTTCATATGAGTCTCGTATTTATTCATTTTTTTTAAAGTGATATCACGACGTTTACACACTCACGACTGCAATTATCATTTTTCTTAATTTATTATTTATTCCAATGAAAGGTACCATAAGGAAATTGCCAAGAAACTCGTAATCTTTCTTCATCAAAAGCGTATCCATTTTCTAATGCAATTTTCAACTTCTGAATTCCCGATTAAGGAGAGAGTCTTTCAGTAGTAATCCGCCATAGATATTTGAACCAATTTTCAACTGGGCAAGCAATAATTTCTTATGCAATTATTCAGATCATGGTCAAGCGCGCGTAACATATATATATATATATATATAGAGAGAGAGAGAGAGAGGTTTGTTGCACATCAGCTGGAAGCTGCAGCACACCTCATGGGTATATATATATATTTTTTTTCACTCATTGCATTCAGTGTGGGGCGGCTTCTGGCTGATACGAATATTTTTTCATATATATATATATAAATGATGAAAGGCCGATGTGTATATCAGACTTTTTTAACCAATTGATAATTATATTAATCTAAAATAGTGAATCATTTATTCCGTTGGTATCGCGTTTTAATCAGAGATAATTGAGCTAGTTTGGATTCATAGATGGGATAAGATAATTTTAGATGAAAGATAAAAGTTGAATAAAATATTATTAGAATATTATTTTTTAATATTATTATTATTTTGAGATTTGAAAAAATTGAATTGTTTATTATATTTTATGTAAAATTTTGATAAAGTCGTAATGATCAAATGAAATGAAATATTTTCTGAATTTAAACTGGGCAATGTCTCCTAATTCCATTAGTGAATCGATAGAAATATTTTAGTTGAGGGTTTTGTGTTTTGGCATTGAGTTGCTAAATTTGGTATCATGTCCTTGTACCCAGAGAGGATGGGCATGGCATAGATATTCGTTACAGTCACCAATTCCCTCTTGGTTTCAGTCTCCAATTCCCTCTTGCCTTGTGAAAACTCTAGGTAAATCTTTCTCTCTTTCCCTTTTCCCGAGGTGGGATTTTGGAGTTTCTCTGTCAAAACATTTTGGCTACATTTGGATGCTGAGCTCTTTATAAAAAGTAGTGAGTTGAGATGGTTGAGTGAATTTTGTGAATCACACTTAAGATGAGTTTTAAATGTGTTTGAAAATTAAGATGAGTTTAGATATATTTAATTATGTGAAGATGTAAAAATATTGAGTCCCACTATTCTGTTACTGTTCATATGTCAAACATGTCCCCCACAAAATTGGTGCCAAACTTGCAACAAAAAAAAGAAAAATTGCAAAATATTCATAATGGACTGCTTGTAGTCCAAAATCCCAATACGTTGTCAGCCTTTAGGTGGGGCCCAACCATCAATGCAAGAATTGCATCAGTGTAGTCGAAGAAAGCAGCACGTGTGGGGCCCACACTGAGTTCACATTTGTACTCTATGGAAATTGGTTCGAATTGAGCATTTGGACGTTGAACTCATTCTTAACTAGAGGCAACTCAGCTGAGTTTGGAAACCAAAAGCAATCTAAATTTGCTAATTTGGGTTTGGCTATTGTCCATTCGATTGTTTTATATATAGTCAGAAAGGACATTTAACTACTCTCACCTACTGTAATAGGAAATGACATTCACTATTTAATAATTACCATTAGAGTACTTTCAATGGATTCTTTATTCTATCGTTTAATAGCGGTGGTACTCTGTCGCTCAGAGTAGCTTGCTCAAACTTACCGCTAGGTCAAAATTACATTTTTTTTTTCAATTTTTTATTCATATTTTTTATCATTTTAAAAATTTTAAAGTATAAAAAAAATATCAATACACTAATAGTCACTTTCTTAATAGTTAAATAAAGAAAAAAATTAAAATATATAAGGTGTCAAAATGAGGAGACAAGTTGATTGGGCAAAGTAGCATTTTTCATCCTTTAAAGTACATCACCAAAACCCATTTTTTCTATTTTACATACTGACTTTTACAATATATCGTATATCAACTTATCTATTTTTTCTTTATATCATTTAAATATTATATTTTTTAATATATTTTATTTATTTCAAACAAAGTAAAAAGTAGAAAGTAGATAAAGAAATGAATAAATAGTAAATAGTAGATAGAGAAATAAATTATATATTTATACAAGTGTGAATAGTATTCTATAGATGTAGAGATAGTAACAAACTGGATATTAATTATAAAATACATAATCTGTTGCATGGGCTATATTAAGCTATTTCTTTCAAATTTTACAAAAATATGAATTTTAAATAAATTATTGAGAGTGCTCTGGAGATTGTTTGATCAAATGTCACAATCAAAGAAATAAAAAATAAAAAATAAAAATCCAAAACGGGATTATGGATATTATATCATAATCTGGAATGCAAAAGGCTGGTAGTTAGGTAGTACTAATCTCCCAAATGCCTAAATTTTATTTCAAAGTTGGTTTATTGGCACATTAAGGATCACTTATTACATTATCATTTTGTTTCTCTCTTTAAAAATTACTTTTGAAGAAGACATTGACTCATCTATTTTTCTCTGCCAAAATATTGAAATAAGCATTATACAAGTCTTAATTAGACAAGTCTCGTAAAAATCTTTTGTAAAAAAGTTGGTTATACTAATAAAAAAATAATTTCTTTACACTTTTTTAAAGTGGAGTCTATTTTTTTTACAAAAACTTATGCGAGGGATGTATATTTGAAACTTGTACAAATCATTTCTCATTTCTGTGTAGAGTGCAAAGCTTTCACTTTTAGCGAGTGAGGCATATAAGGATGCACACTAGAATTTCAAGTTTTTCACCAAAAATAAAAAATAAAATTGAGGACTCTTAATTCTCCATCTTTGCCATAGAACTAAAATCAGAATCTTAGCCTTTGTTAATTTCAAGGAGCTGATGAGTGATCTTGCGCAGAACTTAGGAATGCCTGCAAGCGTTGGTGATCCACTACAAGAAAATGGCCCTATTGCGGCGATTTTTGGTCTGCTGCAAAAAATCTCGATGCAATAAGTCATTATTAACGGCGATAGGTTTGGTCGACGCGGCTTCGAACCCGTGCGTATTATTGTCGTTTTTTTGCGGCGATTTTATGCTTATTTACGGCGAAAATTTTCGACGTAAAAGTTTATTATACTGATGCAGCGATTTTAACGATACTTATGGCGAATTAAACCGCCGCAAAATTCGAAAACGTTCTGCCGACGCATAAGTTCGCTGCGAATCTCATTTTAATGTAAACGGCGCCAATACCTCCATCGAAGTTCAGATTTCCCCCCAAATCCCTATTTCCCCCCAAATCCTGATTTCCTGCGTCCCCATTTTTGCCTACCAACTTGTTCACACATGCCCCTGTTTGCGCCCGGCGATTCTGGAGCTATAAATCCCAAGCCCCTCATTCTAGAGTTGAAGCGAACCGTAGTCAGTGCCTCCCCGCGGTCCGTTTCCGAGTGATTGTTTTGGGAAGGCCAATATCGGCGGTCGAGATCATTCATCGACAGGTATCCCTGGTTCCCTTTAAGAAATTGCTCTCCCCCTTCATCCTCACATGAGTTGCTTATTGCAAAAATTATGCATTTTGGTGGGTACTGGTTAAGAGTGTGTCGAATGTAGTCTTAATGGATTTGTTGATCTCCAGCTTATGCATAGATGGTTTCTGAGTGATATTTTTTTTTTTGTTGATCTATAGCTTATGGATTTTGAGTTCTGTTTGGTTTATTCATCAACCCTTCACTGGTGCGCAGTTTGTGTTTGTGTTTTAGTCGACTGTCTTTGAAGTTCCATAGTATTATATGTAAACTTTATCTGTTGTAAATTTTATCTTACTATTTCCTACAAATATATTCCCCATTAGAGATAAAATTTTATCTCTTGTAAGTGCTTTGTTTTTCTATGCCTTAACCAGTGCTTTAGAAACCATGTTTATGATGCTGATGCCCACATTAGCAATTGAATTGGGGAATGCATACAGAAAAGACAGTGAGATTAGAACTGTTACGACTTCTCAATAAGAATTAGAACTCATGAGGAATATGAAACCAAAAAAGAGGATGAGGGAGAATGAGAGAGGTGAGTTCATTCATATATTTGAAGCAGAATTTCACAAATTCCTCTAATTCTTTAAAAACCCAAAACAAAATTCAACTGAACTTTATAAATACTTCATTTCAAAATAAGATTTAGAGAATACAAACATCAAGAGTAGTTGCAGAATTTGGTCCAACAATTAGATCAAAAATTAAATGTTTTCCACTAATATAATTGTAAAACTATTACTTATTTTTCAGAGGGTCTTAAAAATTATGAGTTATTGGAAACTTGGACACGAAATCCATATACTCACTAGGTGAAAAGGAAATCATGATAAATGATGTAAGGAAACAACAAACCTGAAGCTTGTTGACAGCAGACCGATCACGATATAGCAGTACACGCATACATTTCTCCAGTAACTTGACACCATCTTCAAAACTCAAGTTCTCGTGCCACTCATCACGAAGAATAGGCCGGGCAAGATGATTCCCAAACCCAGTTGCTACATGATTATCCTCAAAATTTACACCTATCATGCTAACCTGAACCAAAAATTACAGTAATTTATTCGTAGATGCAGATAGTTAGCAACAGAGCAGGTTTGATGCTCACGTACACCATTTTTTTTCATATTAATTGCAGATTTCCAACTTGGATATTTCTTTTGTGCAGCGAATGTAGAAGGCAGTGTATATTTGTGGTGATAACCCTGTTCCAGACAGCTGGATCGATCTTTGTCGCTCAATATATATACAAGTCATCGCAAATCATCAACGATCGATATGCAAAGTTGCGGATGAACTCCACCCAACAAATATTTTTGATATTTGTTTATACTTGTAGCACCTGGATTGTGGATGTTTGATCTGTACTTTAAAGTTGTAAGAGACATTAGCTGCTCCCATTTGTAAGACTTTATTGCCTTCCATTAATGCGGCATATGCCAGTTCATAGTAACCTTAAAGGGTATGATGTACTGATCATGTATTGGATGAGAACTTCAATTTATATTAATATATAGATGCTATTATGCTTACAAGTATTGGATTAAAGTACTATTTGATAATGTTGTGAATCAGTTGGAGCAGGAAATTAGGTACCCACAACAAATTGTGCATTCTGTATGTATACTGCATATTTTAGTTCCAAAATCACTTTTGCGGCGATTTCTAGTTCGCCGAAAAAATCATTTGTATTTTAAAATAGTTATTTACGGCGAACAAGCTTTGACGCCAAAGCCATCAAATGCAATAAATACTTTTTAGCGGCGATTAATATTTCGCCGTAACATTACATATTCCTCATCTGCGGCGAATAAAGTTGGTCGCCAAAACCAAAAGTGTATGCCCATTTTTTTTGCGGCGCCGAGAACTCGATGCAAAAATTTTTTTGCAGCGGAAAAAAGTCGCCGCAAATAAGATTAAAGACATCTGAAGAATTGGCGACAGACTTAAAAACGCTGCAAATAATATATTGTGGCGAACAGTACCGCCCCGAATAAATTTTGCGACACGTTATATCGACGCAAATAAGATTAGTTGCAGCGTTTCTAGAAATTGCTGTAAAAAATATGGGATATTTGCGGCGATTTGTTGGGTATTAGCAGCAATATAAGGTGCTGCAAATACTTTTTCCGCAGCGATAGAAGAGTGAAATCCCGTCATTAATTGCGGCGAAATTAATTATATTTGCAGCGCAAAAAATCGAGCAAATAAAAATTTTTCACAACAAATTTTTCGTTTCACTGGCGAATGTTTTAAAAGGCGCAACAACTGCGACGGACTGTCGACGCAGCATAAATCGCTGCAAATAAGCATTTGCAGCGATTTTCGTGGTTATTAGCAGCGATTTGAGGCGCCGGGAATGGTGCCGTTTCTTTTAGTGTGAGGGATTGAAGTAAATTATATTTCATATCAGACAGGCATCTGAGATGCACTTCAAAGTTGCTCATTTCAAATTGCAAATTATCCAGTAGATGAAGATGATTTTTATTTTTTCCCTGTGTTAACTTCTGAATAGGCATATTTCAGCTGCCAGCTTTAATACGAAGTTGCCATCAAGAGGAACATGTACGTGTGATTTATTACTTATCGCAATGAAAGGTACCACAAAGAAGTGTGGCAGATTAGTCATACATGGCCTAATCCAAGACATGGGAATGTCAGGGTTTGGTTTCAAAGAGAAAGAGCTTGTGCAGGGTTTCAAAGTTTGGTTTCCTTCTGTAAACAATCTTGTCAGTGGCCACCGCCACCACCACCAGCAGAACCGTACCCTTGTGATTATGAGATGGAGAGTGTATCTGTGTACTGTGTGCGTATGACTGTAATTTCACTTGAGAGGAGAAAGAGAGGTTATAAAATTAATTTTTCCATCGTCCTGCTTCTACCCTTTTAATTAATCTTCCAAACACAAATGTGTATTGTTTTGTGTGAAATGGACATGCGAGGTTCCTTCAGAGACGCTTGCCAGTAGCTTTAGAAAGGTCCTTGGGGGATGTGAGGCCTGAGGAAGCTAATGGGATTGTGGGTTAGATGGGGAGTTTATTGCGTGGGAGAGGTGCAGAAGACGTGGCTCGAGCTGCACTTTTCCTGGCTAGTGGGGGATGCTGGATTCATCGCGGCAACATAAACTTGTTCTTGATATCATATTCAAACACCAATACGAAGAAAGAGTAATGCTACTCATCATTTCAATTCTCATCATCATCTGATGATGTGACATTAGATAATTTGAGGCTATTTATTATATTTTCACTTATGAGCCTATCATCTAATACCACATCATAGGATGAAGAGAAAATGGATGATAAATAGATTTACTCCATATCTAATAGTACTTACTCTTCTTTACCACCTTTTATTACCTAATTAGAGACAAAAAGGCACAAATTTTATCTCATGCTATGAGCTTCCATCATCTTCGCCTACTAATTCTGACCCACAATTATTCAATGGACAGACAAGAAGGCAGTAGTTACAAGTGGCATTCATGATATATTGACATCGATCGGTTATGCTTTTTATAGATCTCAAGAGGTTTACATATTTTCTTGAACCTATTTTAAACACTCACATAGCCCAATCTAGTACCTTAAAACACTCCCTACAAAAATAATTGACCAGAACAAATAACGAGCAACAAAAATAGTTGTTCGTTTTCAATAAGCTCCGAAGCTCCATTCTAATAAACTTAATAAGCTCAAAATCTAGATCTTGATGTTGAAGTAATCCGAGTCAAAGTGATGCAATCGTACATAACCATCTTCACCACCGCTTGAGAAACTATTGGGACCAAAAAATATATATATCAATTAGGCAAGAACGAAATAATTAAAATTGCAAGTCCAGAAATCATGTAATTTATTTTGAACTACTACATGATTCCGGCACATAAGAAAATGTTGATCTAAACAGATTATAAAGAGCTGTAAGTGTAGACTAATAAAAGAAACTACTATCAGGACAAACAGAATACGCCTTGATTTAAAAGTGAGCAATTGCATACAGCTGATTTCAATGAACAATCACAAAATAAAGCAGCAAAATGGGGGAAAGAGGGGGAAGCCATTAAGAAACTGAAGTGCATGAAAGACTCAATAGGTGGATGCATGCCATTTCTCATATAAATGAAGCTGAGAATAATGATTTAATTCCAATTCCTTCACTAGGTAGCCAAAACTACCATCCACTAGTACTATCTCTTCCATTGATGTTGCCAGCAAAACCACCAACAAAACCATTAACGACTTCAATTAGCCTCCACCAGCCTATGTTACCCCGTTAAGACCTTATACAGGCTAATATTTGTCTAAATAACTCTGGCTCCCTAGTTAGGTGTTTCCTCTTGTATACATCCAGTGTACTTGGCTACGCCTATTGATATTAATAAATTTTTATTTATCAAAAAAAATATTTTTCTAAATAACCAAATTCATCAAACATTATCATAAGTTTGTACACAAATATCCCTGCATCTAAACAAATATTTACAGTAAACAAAAAAAAAAATTTGGTCCTATTTCATTAAATAATGTTTCTATCAGGTCCAAATCTTCCAAATGCAGTTGCCCTTTCCAAAAAAAGAAAAAAAAAGAAATCTTCTAAATGCAGTAATGTCACACTTCAAACTCAGCCACTTTCAATCTACTCCATGCGTCTTTAGCAATTAAAACCGAGATAATGAAATTAGTCACATACAAGTTATATAATTTTTTTGATAGGTACATACAAGTGATATAATACTTCAAACAGTTATAAATCTCTAATTAATGTTCAAAAAAGAGCTTAGCAAGTAAATTGAAAAACTTTACTAGCGTTTATATGGTGAATGGTTTAGGATGCACATCCTTTTCTGGGTCAAGGGCATGACAAGGACCAATTGCTGAACAATTTAGGACAAATTGCTGAAGAAAACAAAGAAGCTATACCTTTTCCCATCTGGGTTGAAAGCCAATGCATTTATTGGTCCAAAATGTCCTTTCACACCTCCAATTTCTTCTTGAAGAATCTAAGCAAATCAAAATGAGACATCACATACTGATGAAACTAAAATAGCCACAGACAGACCTATGTTTTACTGAAGAATGATTTACCTTGTCAAAGAATTTGGCCTCAAATTTCCCAGCACGATGATCAGTCGTCGTGACATGTGATGCATCTTGACCACCTCCAAGAACCACCTAGAAAGTACAAAAAACGTTTGAGTTGATCAAATGATATATATACCTAAATTAAAAAAAAAAGATAGGTGAACTTTTAAGTCGGTGGAACTCAAGACTTTAAATTGAAATTTCAACATTAGGTTGCCTATTTCGACAAGGGTTGCTAATTGGGACAGAAAAGCAAGTAAAAATGCTGCATATACCCTGTCAGAGTTGTTTAAGACTTTAAATTGAAATTTCAATGTTAGGTTGCCTATTTTGACAAGAAGGGTCGTTAATTGAGTCGGAAAAGCATGTAAAAATGCTGGCATATAACCTGTCAGAGATGTTTTCCCATAAGGGGCATTTTGTCAATTTACATAACTTCCATCAGAATTAATGGCTATTTTGGATGGAGGGGCAAACTGAACTGATATTTCACGTAAGGATTCAAGTTGCAATGAGTAGAAGTGTCATTCATCCCAAGAAACATAAATGAATCAAGCACAATGAATGCCTAAATTGTGTAACTTATAATTGATATATCTTTTGCCCATAGAATTAAATTTGTCTTCCATAATTGCTTAAGTAATTGATGCTTCAAAGCTGGAAAACATTTTGACACTGATGGTAAAGTTCCCTTTCCTCACCCCTCCCAACATCGCACAAAAGTAAACTCTTTATATGCGTGTGTGCAGTTGCCTTGAACCATGACAACAACCTACACTAGGTTAATGAACTCATAACCCCTATACAATCAAGTGACAAAGAGACTTCACCTCAGAGTACCATAAACTCATTTCCATCTGCACAGTTAAAGGCAAAATTTTATTGGCCCCAAAATTCAAAATCTCTCGAGAGTTTAATCTTTAGAGCTATCTTAAAGTGCCATAAAACCAGTTCCATTACCCAAATGACATGATTTAAACCTATGGTCAAAGTTCAACATTTTATTTTCAAACCTCCCTAGAACTAAATAATGACAGGTTCAGTCATAGGCTCTCTATCAGCCTAAGATATTCATATACACTGTAAAAAATTGTAGTCATATATATTGGTTCTCAGTCAATGTCAAAGTGACATCGAACCCAGTAATATCAAGCCCAATCAAATCTGCAAGGAGAGTCTCCTTTCAATTTCTACCAGTCGGTCTCGAAGCACAGAATTGCAAATGATACACTCCCATGTGAGCATAGCAACTGATAATGCACATCTAAGCCTAAGAGCACATAGTGTTGAAGGATAAAATCTCTGTGAGCCTGCAAAGATAAAAGCTGGAGAGGAAATGAAGCGAGAATCTTCTTGGGACTCACTTGGTACAACAAAGAGAAGTTTGTTTCACGTGGTACAACAAAGAGAAGTTTGTAGATATTCTAGTATTAGTACTTGAATGACAAAGTAGTCTTGGAAGAATGAGTAGTATGGATCAACAACTGTGAGAACAGCTTCCAGAAGTTGAATAAGAGGCTTGTGACCGCAGCAGTCCTCACAACACCCACAAGTACTAACAGATTTTCTTATTTACAAATGATTGTGTATGAAGTCTATCACAAATGACTGGGTTGTGTATGATCGTACTTTTATTTCTTTCATATAACTGAAACGCTTCTGTATAGAAAACTGTTGGATTACTCCAGTGTAGAGCTTATTCATAAATAGCCCATTTGATTTAACGAGGGCCTCTGTGCACCTCCGGAATTAGTCGGGATGCTGATCTTGGACACCCAGTGCCAATAAAATAAATAAATATCCCATTCGATAAATCCCCATATTATGAAAATTGTGAATGTAAATGAATTGGAAGTATGCTTCTGCATATGATGATCTGTATATGTAATGAGTATATATGTTAATGATGACCAAAAATAAGTAAAAGGGAAAAAAAGAAATGAAAGAGGAGAAAAAGGTAAGAAAGGAAACTGACTGACTATTTGACTGAATGCAAGTAGGCTAAGCAGTGTTATTAAAAGCGCTGGGTGCACGTAGGCGGCGAGGTGCAAATGCTGTCTAGAGCCTATGTGTGCGTCTGATTGAAGAATAGTGCATATTTTTAAAATTAATGTATAACAAAAAACCCACAAAATACAATAAAGAAGGTTTAAAAAAGCAATATGGTAATATATTTAGCCTATTAACTCAATTTATTAAAGTAATTCAACGTGAAAATGACAAAATCAACAAAGTGCATAGATTTAGAAAATTTTGGTCAAACACCTTTGTTACACCTTTGTTCTTTTTTGTAGGTAAATGATTATATTATATTAATACAACTAGGGTTAGCCCAAGTACACAAGGGGTATACAAGAGATAACACCTATTTAAGATATGGGGCACTTAGGTTTAAGATCCTATAAAAATTTTCAAGAATTAACCACATGTATGACTTGTGAGTTAATTTTTTTTCTTTTTACTCTTATGAGTTAATTAAAAAGAGGAAACTTCGTTGATTTTTTGTCCATCACGAGGCAGCTTCACAGATTGATTGCCACATGTCAACCTTTTTTTATAAGTATAAATAAAGAAAGATGGAAATAATTGATTGCCACGTGTCAACTTTAATTTTTTAAAATAATAATAAATAAACTTTTTATAATAAAAACATATTTTTAAAAAGTAAAAAAAAACCAGAAAGGCCACCATGGTTGATTGCCTTTCAATATCATATACATTTTTTTTTTTTGATAAATTCCAATATCATATACATTTTTTTTTTTGATTGCCCCATGATGTCCGCAGCCACGTGATGGACAAGCTTTACTTAAACATAACATTTTATGTAATTCTCTTGTGCTTTACTGGGGGACATGGGGGAAGATGGTGTTCTAATGAGGTGGGTGGGCCTTATGGTGTGGGGCTTTGGAAGCATATAAGAAGAGGTTGGGACACATATGCAACAAATACCCGCTTTAATGTGGGTAACGGATTGAAGGTCAAATTTTGACATGATGTATGGCAGGGCGATAGGACGCTCAAGGAAGTTTATCCACAAGTTTAGGGCTTAGCAAGAATGAAAGAAGCCTCGATTGTGGATCTATTAATCATCTCCAATGGTCTTCCCCAATGGAATGTTACATTCCTTCAAGATGCACAAGATTGGAAAATTGAAGTTTTTTCGGCGTTCTTTGACCATGTGTACTCCACCTGGTTGTTGGGGGAAGGTGAAGACAAGATATTTTAGTGCCCCTCTAGGAAAGGGATATTCACAGTCCAATCCTTCTACCACACCACGACCACGACCACGCACAACACAAATACATTTCCAATGAAGAGCATTTGGAAGACAAAGGCACCGCTAAACGCAGCATTTTTTGTATGAACAACTTCTTTGGGAAAGATTCTCACTCTAGACAACTTGCGTAAACGTAGAATCATAGTCATGGGTTGGTGTTTATGTGCAAGAAGAGCGGAGAGTTCGTTGACCATTTACTACTTCATTGTGAAATTACCATGACTTTGTGGAATGAAGATTTTGCTCGTTTGGGATTAGCTTGGGTGATACCGAGAAGAGTAAGTGACCTCTTAGCTTCTTGGTGAGGCATTCAGGGCAACTCTTAAATTGCATCCATATAGATGGTACCAATATGCCTATGGTGCTGCATTTGGAGAGAGAGGGATGATAGAAGCTTTGAAGACCAAGAGTGGTCAATGGAAGAGCTTAGAACTTTTTTTTCAATACTTTACTCCAATGGTCGATTGTAATTGATTTTCACGGAATGACTTTCCATGATTTCCTTGTATCACTAAACTAGCACGCTTAGGCATTGCTCTTGTATGTGTCTCGTATACTTTTTTTTTTTTTTTTATAAGTAATAAAAGATTTTATTCCCAAGAAATAGGCATAAGCCCAAGTACACAGGACATATACAAAGGAAATACCTACTACTTTCCAAAAACGAAAGGAAAACTAAAACAGATCATGGAAACTATCTTCCATTACAAAAGATTTAGCCCACAAACTCAAAGTACTAAAGAAAAAATCCCCAAGTTCTCCCAATGAAAACATTCTGTCTTCGAAGTATCTCCTATTCCTTTCAAGCCATATGCACCACATGAGACAAGAAGGAATCATCTACCAAACACAAACCGCATTCTTGCAACCTACGAATAAATCCACCACTTCCTTGGGCATTACCCAAAGTAAACCAGTCCGATTCAAAACCTCATTCCACAAGAACCCGACCACTTCACAATGAAGAGGTGATTAATAGATTCTCCATCCTTCTTGCACATGACACACCAATCAGCAATGTACGTACCTCTCCTTCTAAGATTTTTAGTTGTCAACACTTTGCCCAAGGATACCACCCAACAGAGAGAAGCAACCTTGGAAGGAACTTTCACTTTCCATATGTTTTTCCAGGGAAATTCAAAACTCCTGTGACTGGTTAATATTCTGTAAAAAGAGGAGACTGAGAACTTAGAATTTCTTGCAAGAATCCACAGCATGTTGTCCTCCCTACCTAGCATCAACTTTCAACTGTAAAGTCTTTCCAGAAAAGCCTTAACATCATCCACTTCCCAATCATTAACATCCCTGATAAAGATACATTCCACTTAATATTATTGTCAGTGCAACAGAAAGATTTTCCCTACAGCTGCATTTTGATCCCTTGCAATTATGAAAAGAGAGGGAAAGTCCAGCTCAAGTGAAGAATCCCCACACCACAAGTCATGCCAAAAAAGTATCCTCTTCCCATCTCCCACCTTCAATCTAATATGATTTGAAAAAACCCCCCATCCTTTTCTAATGAACTTCCACAAACTCACCCCGTACGCACCACTAGTATCTTTAGAACACCAACCTCACACAAAGTACCATATTTTACATCAATAACATTTTTCCAAAAGGCATTACTTTCCAAGTGGTATCTCCAAAGCCATTTCCCAAGTAATGCTCTATTAAACACTCTTAAATTTTTTATCCCCAACCCACCAAAATCAATCGGTTGACAAACCTTTTTCCAACTAACCAAATGGAACTTTTTTTTTCAACTCCTTTACCACCCTATAAAAAATTTCGAAATAAACTCTCAATTCTTCTTTCAACCCTTGCCGGCAATGGAAAAAGAGATAAGAAATAAGTGGAAAGGTTAGACAAAGTACTTTTTATTAGAGTTAATCTTCCCCCCTTAGACAAGTAGATCATTTCCAACCAGCTAACCTCCTTTCCATTTTCTCAATCACCCCATCCCAAATATTAACAGATTTAAAAGAAGGCCCCAAAGGAAGCCCAAGGTACCTCATAGGGAGTGAAGAAATTCTGCACCCCAGAATATTTGCCAAGTCTGAAATATTCTGAACAGAACCCACAGGAACGACTTCACATTTTGATAAATTAACTCTCAACCCCGAAACAGCTTCAAAACATAGCAAAGTGCTCTTAAAACACGTAGATTGTCAGAATCAAGCTCACTAAAAATCAAAGTATCATCAGCAAATAATAGTGTGAGACCTTTAAACTACTCTGTACCTCATTACCCACCACAAAGCTGGACAGAAAATTACCATCCACGGCCTTCTCCATCATTCTACTCAAGGCATCCATAATCATAACAAAAAGAAAGGGGGAAATGGATTCACCTTGCCTCAAACCATGGGAGCTACTAAAGAAACCAACCGTTTCTCCATTCACCAAAATAGAAAATTTCGAAGTCGACACGCAATGCTTCATCCATGAACACCATTTATCACCAAAACCATATCTCCTCAGCAAATAATCAAGGAAATCCCAGCACACATGGTCATAAGCCTTTTCCATGTCCAATTTGATTTAAATACCAGCTTTCTCCATTTTAATTCTACTCTCCAAGCATTCATTTGCAATTAAAACAGTCTAAATCTGTCTTACCCTCACAAAGGCATTTTGTGATTTTAAAATTATCCTCTCCATCACCCTGCTCAAATGGTTCGCCAACACCTTAGAAATGATTTTATACACTCCATTCACCAAACTAGTAGGCCAAAATCTCTCATCTCCACAGCCCCTACCTTTTTCAGAATAAGTGAAATGAAAGTCGCATTTAGGCCCCGTTTGGATTCAGAGATGAGTTGAGATGGTTTTAGATGAGTTGAATAAAATATTGTTAGAAGATTATTTTTAATATTATTATTGTTTTGGGATTTGAAAAAGTTGAATTGTTTATTATATTTTGTATAGGAATTAGAGAAAGTTGTAATGATGAGATGAGTTTCGAATCCAAACGGGGCCCTTTAAAACTCTTCTCAAACCTCATATACAAATGAAACTCAGCAAACACCTTCAGAATATCTTCTCTAACTATGTCCCAGCATGCTTGAAAAAATGCCAGAGACAACCCATCTGGACCCATTTTATCCATACCTTTAACCACATTAAGTACTTCTTCTTCTTCAAACACTCTCCAACCAATCAGCTTCGAACTGATCTATAGAGTCAAAACCAAGTCTGTCCAGTTTTGGTCTCCAAGAAATCCTTCTGAAAACAGCTACTCATAAAAATTCACTATGTAAACCTTAATGTCTTCATGATCCGTGATAAGCCTGTGCCCATCTCGAAGAACCTCAATCACATTATTTCTTCTATGAGTTCGCCATTTGATGAAAGAATTTAGTGCACTTATCTCTTTCCTTCAACCACAGCACCCTAGATTTTTGCCTCCATGAAATTTCCTCCATTGACACAATATTTTCCAGTTCGGAAACCGCCCCTATTTTTCTAATTTTGTCCTCCCTCGATATCACCCCTCGCATCTACTTCTCATCCAAACCTCTCAACTCTTCCAAAAGATGCTTCCTCTTGCTATCCAAATTCTCAAACTCCTCTTTATATCTTTCTTAAGAGATATCAATTTTCCAGCCAAGACATAACTCGGCGTGACAGAAAAATTATATGAATTCCACCAACTTCTCACCCTGTCCACGAATCCCTCATCCTTCAGCTACATGTTTTCAAATTTAAAATACCTTCTCCCACCCTCAATTCCACCACAATCCAACATGGTAGGATAATGATCAGAACACAATCTCAGCAATAATTTCTGATTCAAACCAGAAAAATGAGCCTCCCAAGAAGGCGAAACCAGAAACCTATCCAGCCTTGAAAATGACCTACGATTATACCAAGGATAATCTCCTCCCACCAAAGGTAAATCAATCAGATTTAAATCAAAAATTAAATCTGAAAAAGTAGGCATTGTATGTGAAAAATATGATTCTCCCGATCTCTCACTAGGGAATCGAGTTAGATTAAAATCCCCACCAAAATACCAAGGTAAATTCCACCAACCACATACACCCGACATTTCATCCCATAACAAACTCCTACTACTATCCACATTAGGGCCCTACACTCCAGCAAACGCCCATTCAAACCCATCCTCAATATTCTTAAAATGACATGCCACCAAGAATTCCCCCACAAAATGATCCCTCAACTCCAGCACCCTCCTATTCCACATTATTATAATTCCACCCGAAGCCCCATTAGACACCAACTCTACCCAACCCACACTACTACAATTCCACAAACTCTGAACAATAGCTTGATTCACAACTTTCAGTTTAGTTTCTTGAAGGCAAATCACATCCACCCTCCATTTTCTAAACCACTTTTTCACCCGAAGACGCTTTTAAAGGTCATTAAGACCCCTTAAATTCCAAGAAATAATCTTTCGCTTCATCAGGAATCTATCACAGCCTTTTCTTTTCCCTTATTCCTAACTACGCTTCTTCCCTTCCCATCATAGTTTACCGAGCACAACAACCTTTTCAATTCCCTCTCCTTCTTTAAGACAGATCTGGCCAACGAAGGCTGACCAACCTCAATTGCAATCAATAAAGCTCTAAATTGTTCCTCAAAACCATCACAAGACACCCACATGCTCAATCTCATCCACCTTTCTCAACACCCAATCTGAAGATTTTGAATTCCACTCAATATCAGGAAAACAGAACATAGGAACTGGAGAAAATTCCTCTGCTGGATCACATGAAACTCCAAATTCACCCTCCTCATCCTCTGCACAGCAAATAGGACCCCTTTGCATCTCAACAAAATTATTCTCAGAAAAAGTATCTCCATTCTCCAACAAACCAACTACATCAATAGCCTGATTCTCCACCCCCTCATTCACAACAACCTCATCTACCATCTTTACTCCTTCCTCCCTTACTCACCTAAAAGTTTTGAACAGACATAACTTCTTTATTCATGCCCTTCTCCTTACTCGACCCTTCCTGATTCCAATCTAAGACCGAGGGTGAGAGCACAAACTCAGTCTCCAGATCGCTTCCCACCCCCAAGGGCCCTCCTAAACAAGTTTCCTACACCATTGAACCACTCTGTGATGAAGAAACCACACAAAGCTTCGATCTCAGTCTATCATGCAAATTGTTAGATTCCACACTTTTCGAACAATCCCAAGATGACGTCGCCGTCAAGTTTATCATCGTCGGGGAACACCCATCCTGCTCGACTCCCCCTGTCGCTCCTTTCTGTGCAGACAAAACCACCAACGGCGCCATCAAACAACTGAAACTGGCATCGTTCTCCTCTATCGGACCGATAGATCTCGGAACCACCCTCTCCTCCAAGCCCTTCCTTGTCGACAGACACCCGTTCGGATCGCCTCCCTCCATTGCACCCCTCTGGTGACAAACAAACCAGCGTTGCCAACGATGGGTTGGGCCGACGCATCAATTCTCCTCTCGGGCTCGAAAGAATCACGCTGCTATCCTTGGGCCTCCAACAAGCAGATCTCTTTAATGGGCCTCTACCCAGCCCACTACCACAACCTTCCTCACTTGACCCACGCTTCTCCTCATCCAGACTCTCTTTGTTTTCTTGGGCTCCCATCTTTTGGCCCAAACCCATAATAAAACCCAGCCCTCCATCAACCTTATTTAATAAAAATACAATTTTATTCTTCCATCCCATTAATTCAGAACGTAAATGCCAAAGTGTCCCTTCCATTTCTCTTATGTTTTCGAACACCTTGTAACTCCTTCCATCTCCATAATAATCTCACCTGAGTTCTGTCCCCCCCCCCTCCTTCCTCCTACCATTTTCCGGTGAGATAACCTCTTTCATATTCTTGGCACCTCCAAATCTCTCAGAGAATTGCACTGGTTTCATCAATGCTGCCACATTAGAACCTCCACCAGCCTTATCATCACCAACATGTAACGAAGTATCAGCCCTCAAATAGCTACTTGATTGATTTACAACCTGCCCAACCTTGGACGTACCTCAACCAGCATGATATGTCGCAGCAGAAGAGGACCCAACCATTTTTTTTTATAAGATAAAAAGGAGGATAAAAGAGGTGATGTGGGCAAGATGATTGTTGAAAATTTCAATGGTTCAAATGAAATATAACTGCCCACCTTCCCCAGATGAATCTTGCTGGGAAGAGGACCCAACCATTTCTCGTAAGTATCTACAAAACCAGCCCATCCACATCCTCTTCTCCCTTCAGGGATAACTACATTCCTTTACCCGAACCTGTGCCATATTCTTGCATCTTCAGAAACCTACCAGACTGATTATGGCCCTCCTGCAACAAAAAAATTGTCTCTCTCCCCCCCTCCCTTCTAGTCTGATAATCAACCATCTTGACAAGATTCTTGCAACAAACCTATATCTCCTTAGCAAACCAAACCACCATTCCACCAGATAGATATAAAGACAAAGTATGTTTTCTTCCCTTTTCTATCATACAGAACATATTACCTCCCTTTCTCCTAAAAACAAAAACCTTGGATTCTATACGCAAGCTCCTATCCATCGCTTAAAAAACAACTAACAAACAACAGAATACGCCCAATCTAAGGAAGAAGAAACACAACAGGAAGATTAGACATTATATCCAGCAAAAACCTCTAACCAGAGAGAGAAGTTTTTTCCTCCCTTATTACAAGTGTTCTTTACTGGCTGCACTTGGCTTTGTTTGGATGACTGCACTTGGAAAGATTCTTACCCTGCTTTGTCCCATATACTTGGGCTATTGCCTACTCTTTTGATCATTATAAATTTGTTTACCGATAAAAATAAAAAAATAAAAAAAAAAATCTCGTGCTCTACTTTTTTTTTTTTTATGATGGGGGAACCACCCCACAGTAGAGCCCTTAGGACTCACTCGTGGAACCTAAACCCCCAGGAAGACTAGCATAGCAACTCACCGCCAAGGCCTCCCACTTAAATCGCAGTTTGATCCCAAGGGGAATCGAACCTGTGGCATGGGGCTCATGCACACAAGTTCGCCCTATTGATATACATATGTCGTGCATAAGCGCGGCAACGGGTTGAATGAAAAGGCGTGGGTTGCATTTTAGAGTTGAGTGCTAACCTAGACTTCTCCTAACATCATACATCTATTGCCGGACTTTGAAAAACCTATCAAATATATATATATATATATATATATACATATATATGATATTGATTGCCACTCATTAAGAAAATATTTGATAGTCATAATCAAATTAAAGTACATGCTTGAATCAAAATATACCAAAAGGGTCATGACCAAAAACGCTCAAGAATTGTAGGCATTGACTTCTATGCTAACATAAGCAATCAAATGGAATTCCATCTGGAGAGCCAAGTTGGACTATTATATCAAGTTCATCAAAGTATATATACATTACAGATGACATTATGTGGAGATATGGTAAGCAAATGGTCTTCAATATTGTCTAAATACTTCAGAATATTTGTACACATCATTTTCTGGGTTTTGAAGATAATTTTTTTAAAAGCACGCTGTTTCGCACTTTATGCTCACACAAAAAGCCCCAAAAAGTGCACTTTTGTAAAGCACTTTGACCTTGGTGCTTCGCGCTTAAGCACGCTTCTAACAACACTGATGTTAAGGTTTTCTCACTGGGCCATTTGACTACTAAGGATTTACTGTACCAGATGTTGAAGGGCAGATGGCAATGCTAGTAATGGCTCACCCGAATGCACCTAGTTTATTGAGTGATGTCCATTTCTTTTTTACCAAATGCCACCTGAGGTCTTGGGTTGGAGCTATGACCTTTAAGATCACCAACCCTAACGCACATGGTGCAATTGTGTGTTGGCCATCTAAGGTTATCAAAGGATTGCATGTGACGTGTATGAAATAATGTTTAAAGTTATGCGTGTCATTTAAAAGTGAGAAATCTCTTCTATCATGTCGTTTACTGTGTGATGTAATTTCTTAAGTATTTGATACCCTTTTTTATGTTTTAACAGTTGAAGTGACATAAAGTACGATGCTTGGTCCCCAAGCCAGGTTAAGCTCATGTCAACCAAGACCTAGATTACCCTTGTAGAGAGTTTATTATGATGCATTATATAATCTCAAGAGTTTTATGAAAACTGAAATGACTATTAGTTTACAATAACTATCACTATGATGTGTTCCTAATAAAATTTCTAGAGTATATTCTGTATTTATTTAATTCTCTTAAGACCTAACCCATGTAATGTTTATGTTAATATCAACTCTAACCCTAGAGTTAAGGGGTGTTATATACAGGGATAACAGGTTCTCTGAAAAAGCTGCAAAAGCATCAATCAGAATATTTGAGAAAGTTTGTGTAGTAAGAAAGCAGCATCTTAGTTTAAATGATATAGCCAATAGGTCCCACAAACATATGACAGTAATAATATTGCCCAATGCCCAAACTACCCATTATCTTTTATTTTATTAGGTATTTATTTCAGAAAGTTAGCCCAATATAGGAAACTTATAAACTAACGTAAACAAGTTCTATTAAGACGGAAATGAATTTTGAAATCCCAAAAAATAATAAAATCAGGAAGAGTATATCCCGAATATTTTGCTCCTATATGATAAATTGATAACAAATGTTTCTCCCGTGATTCAGTTGATAATCTTTTGGGTCAAATATATGACCTTTGTTTATGTCATCCATTTGTCCATGAAAATTATCATACATAACAATCTGCAGTAATAAAGTACTAGAAAGGGCAAGTTTTGATTCAAAACTTGTCGGAGACAAAAATATGCTGACGTATAACTAATATCCCTAGGTGAAGTGACAACTATCATAAATTATTTCTGAATATGTGCACCTTCATAATGTCAGAACCCAGGTCTTGGGTATCAAAAAAGGAAACAAGAAATATTGATCAGATTTCACAGGATATGTGGGGGGAAGATGCTAACTAGAAACTCAATTGCATGATAGAGAAAAGTTATTCCCACAAACAAAAAAAGTAACATTAAACTTTCAATACATAGTTGCATTCAATCATGCTCGGCTTACATAAATAAAGGTCAATCAAGTCACTTTTGATAAAATAATAAATCATAATGCATAGATGGATGATATCATGAAATTACATACATGATTAAGGAGTGGAGACATTGCAACAGCATTGACTGGACGTTCTGTCACGTATGTCTTGATAAGAGTCAAAGTTCTGATGTCCCACAGCTAAAATATTGCAAGAAACAAATAAAATAAGGAAAAACAATATATAGTAAAACTTCATAAGAGGAAAAAAAAAATCTAAAATATCATCAATAACCCAAAAACAATATTTATCAGTACCTTAGCAGATTTATCAAGAGATCCAGTGAGGAAATGTGAACCATCTGCAGATCTTGACAGTGATGTTATCGTCTTTTTGTGGCCTGATTCCTTGTCCGACTCTTTAAGAAGTTTTCCAGTCTGCATGTTTGATAAAAAGCAAACATAAATCAGTCAATTGACAAACATCAGGGAAGAATTATGAGAAAGATGGAATGCCCAAGAAAAGCATATTAAAAAATAAGTTCCAATTTGAAGAATTCCCAGCTCAACCCAGGAAATCTCCATACAGACAAGAAAGAGTGAAAATCAAAGCATCAGTTAACAATCTCGGTAAAGATATCAATGCAACCATTGATAATACATCCACTTACCTCAGAATCCCATATTCGAACCACGGCATCTTCTCCAGCACTTATGATAGTCTTATTCAGAGGTCCCCAAACAGCTCTATTAATTCTTCCCTGAGGGCCCTTGATGGTGAGCACAGATTCACCCATCTCTGCAAAATGAAATGGCGGATGATTTTAAATTGACATATTAATATTAAAGCTGCCCAAAAGTCTTACAATACAGATACACAGTATTTATTCTCACATCTTTATTCAAAGCAAAGCACCTGAGGAGAAAAGCAGTCAAAATTGAAATACCAAAACTTAAAAACCAGCAACAGAGGGATATGAATAAAAATTATAACGGAATCCAAAGTAAAAAAATTAAGCAATCAGGAAATATCACTGCAAGTTATTAAG
This sequence comes from Juglans regia, assembly GCF_001411555.2. Taxonomy (NCBI): domain Eukaryota; kingdom Viridiplantae; phylum Streptophyta; class Magnoliopsida; order Fagales; family Juglandaceae; genus Juglans; species Juglans regia. The sequence goes on along the minus strand of NC_049915.1, from coordinate 12,941,650 downwards.
GTAAGAAATGAACATCAACAAGACTGGGATTTTGTGTGTAAAAAATTCAAAAATATGTGGGTCAAGTACATCAACAGTACCTCGGTTTGGCATGTATTACCCCAACCCCCCAGGTTAAGCATTCAATCTTATCAATTTGCTGCTTAGGTTTGTCATTTTTTCAATAAGAACCCCACATCAAATTTCCATGAGATTATCACAAAATATGACATTTCGTACGATGTGACTAAAAAATATAAAATAATTTAAAAAGTGCAAATGTATTATAAAAGTCTAAGGTCTCGTTTGGTTACACAAACCATTTCATCTCATCTCATCCCATCTAATCAATACAACTTTCCCAAACTTCCACACAAAATACAATAAACAATTCAACTTTTTCAAATCCCAAAACAAAAATAATATTAAAAAATTATATTCTAACAATATTTTATTCAACTTTCATCTCATTTCATCTGTGTAACCCAACGAGACCTAAATCAATTAAAAAATCAAAAAATAAAATTTCAAAAACTTGAGAAACAGAAAATATCAAACTAAAAAAATGACAAAATAAAAAACCAGGGTGGAAATGCGGCTACTCCTGGCAGAACCAAGCGGGTTGTGCAACCCAGGCGCCATTTTGTCAGGGGTGATATTAGCAATTTTTTTCAGGTTTTGTTTTTCTTTTTTATTTTTTTAGATGAGTATTAGGTTTTTAGATTTTTTTATTTATTATTTTGAGACATTTAACGTTCCACATCAGATTCTTATTGAAAAAAAAAAAAAACAACCTACAAACCGAAAGAGATAATTGATATAATCGAAAACCAGGGAATGAAAAGATAAGCAGGCAAAGCTCAGGGACTGTTTTATGCACGTAATCCAGTAACCTAAAAAGTGCCATGATGTCTAAGAAAAGAAAAATGCTAGTGTGCCCCCTGGGTTTGACTGCTAGTGCATTTTATTGTTTTTTTTTTTTTAATGTTTAAAAAAGTTACCACTAGTAAATTTGTGTGTTTTTTTTTTTTTAATGTTAACAAAAAGAACAAATTGAACTAGCGGTCACACCTAGCGGTAAGAACTAGGCGGCATAGTAGCAAACCCTAAGAAAATGAAAGTAATTGTTAGTCTAAGATATTTCCTTCCTAGACATTACTCAAACATAAAACACTTTTCAATTTTAAATCTTCAACTTTTCATCTAATTATTACCTAATCATTACAATTTACAAATTTCTCAAACTCTCAAACAAAACACAAAAACAATACTACCTTTTCAAATTTCAAAACAAAAATTGCATTCAAACAATTTTTTAACTTTATAATATTTTTATTCAACTTTTTATCTCTAATTTTCCAAAACCCAATAAAACATCTCAACTCATAGTATTTCACTATTATTCACAAATGAACTGAGCTATTCTATGTATCCAAACGGGCCCTAACACTCAGCAAATGCAATTCACCTACACTACACTCTAATATCCTAGGTCCCAAGAAATCTCTAGGAACCAAGCACATAGATTTCTACACAAACTACATCAGGCATAAAAATCTCACCCATTCTACACTGTTATACAAGACATATGTAAATGTACGTACACACCGATTTTATTGGTTAAAGAAATCTACTTTGGCTGGACAGACCGACAACAATTACAGTTGGATACGTTCACCAAAATCCTTTCCAACCATAAGTTCGTGAAGAATCTACAACTCTCAAGTGCAGAAGCTCTGATACATGTACAAAACGGTAGCTATAAATCCATATAACACATAATATATCAGAAAAAAAGGAAATTGTATAGCATATTTATCTAACTTATAAAACAGAAAATTAAGCTTACGGTCACTGGGGTCTCTAGAGATCTGTTTGACGTGAATAGCAGAAGGGGAATCCATGAAAGGATCGGTGGTAATCACGGCGAGCTTATCTCCCACGGCAAAGTCCACAGCCCTAGCCGGAGAACCGAAATTAAATGAGTACAATTGCTCCCCCGTCTGAACATTCCATAGCTTAACACTCTGATCCGCACTACCCGTAATCAGTCTCATAGAATCTCCTATATTTTAAAAACATGCATAAATATTTAGTTTAAAGAAAGAAAAGACAACAGAACTCAATGCAAAAAGAAACCAAAATTATACGAGAAGCGTGAATAAGAAAGACAGAGGGAGTGGCTTGCTTGAGACATCGCAGCACCAAACAGCGCCGTTGTGGCCGCGGTAGGTGCCGAGGCGCTCGCCGTTGTCGGCAAACCAGACGGTGGGTGTGTGGTCCTTGGCACAAGAAAATAATATGTCTCCGTCAAGGTTGTATTTAAGAAATGTCAAAGGCCTTTCATGGCCTTTCATCAAGATGGGTCTCATGGCTGTTCGTTTTCTTCCTTTCACGCAGATCTCGCCGGCTTAGGGAGATAGATCAGGGAAAGCAGCTCAACCCTCAACTAGGGTTTATAAACCAGGCCGGTATATCAATCTATCTCTTCTATACTTACCTATTCTCTTTATCTTTTTTCTATTTATATTCTCTATAATAAACGTAGGGGTCTTGCCATATTCTTGGCACACTTTTTTCTTTTTTAAGGTCAAATTCTCATCTTCATTTCATTAAACCAAGAATGAAATATAGAAATACATGATGAGATCTCCTCCAAATTCTTGACACTTTGAAGTAACATGAAAAACCTAACACTTGGCAAACCTTTGAAGTAACATTTTAGCTTCATTCATGAACATTCTTGGCACTTTGAATGGACGGAAATTGGAATTGTCTTCTCATACGTTGCCTAGGATTAATTTGATGACTCTTTTAGTAATTTTGCTCTTGAAATAGACGAGATTGCCCTCTAGGTTCTATGTAAGTGTAGCTAATCTGGTGTCGATTTTGGTAAATCCTCGCCGAACGAAATCCCTCTATGATTTCACCAAATTTCGACCCTCTAATTAACTGAACTCACTCATCCACTCCTCAGTCTTACTGTTTATACATTGGGTGTTCAAATTGGCTTTGTTCCTCGTACTTTCAGCTCGCGTATGATCTAGCAGTCCTTCAAAGGGACCAGCCGATGGCTAGGACCGTGGGATGAGCATCTCTTCTAAGGGACCAGTCGATGGTTGGTTGTCCGTCTTTGCAAGCCTCCTTACCATGTTCAGCTTCCTTTTTTTTTTTTTTTTTTGAAAATTCATACTTCATTCAATTCATCAAATAAAGTTAGTGCTACAAGAGGGAATACAGTCTACATCTAAAGAAGAAGTAGGGTTAACAAGTGCATTCCTGGCAAGCACGTGGGCTACCTTGTTTCCCTCTCTACGTATATGGATTGCTGGCCAACTTTCAAGAGTGCTAAGCTGGCCCTTTATATCATCAATAATCATCCCAGTTGAAGTTTTTGCCCCTTCCATTGATAGCTTGAATTACTTGAAGGGAATTCCCTTCCAGGATGATCTTGGTGAGGCCTAGGTGGTTGCCAAGCCGGGAGGCTTCCAAAGCACCTATTGCTTCAGGATAAAGTGATCTGTTTAGTCTTGAAGATGCCACCACTAGCCCTGAATGATCTCTCACTATGATCTCGATCCCCACTTTACATTTCATTTTATCGATGGCAGCATCCCAGTTGATCATGTAGGTGTGGGGAGGGGGTGGGGACCAGGTATCATTTTGTTGTTGCAGCCTTTGGTGTTTTGTTGAAGTTTGAGTTAGCATATTCCTCATGTCCCTTAAGGTAGATTTAGCCAATTCTACTATAGAATTGGGGTCCTTAAAGTCCTGTTTGAACACAAAAAAGTTTCTTCTAAACCATATTCTTTTGGCTACCACAGCTAACTCCTCCACTAGATCCTGCTGGCCATTTGTGTCGTGTGAGACCATAAGATTATGAATAGAGTGCCAATTGGAATTTAACTTCTGGAGTTGTCGGGAGCAATTGTGCTAGACGTCTTGGGCAGCAGGACAGGACCATAAGGCATGGAGGACTATCTCTTCATCTTGCAAACATATGGGATAGAGAGGCTTGTCGAGAATCTTCTTCTTGAACAGGTTAAGATTGGTAGGTAAGCCCTCATTGCATGCCCTCTACAAAAAATTCTTTTCAGCAAGAGTTATCTTTAATTTCCATAGCCTTTTCCAAAATTGATCACTTTGAGAGTTATTCGACCCTTGGCCTTTTTCCAATTCATCCAACTCCCTTAGCAAATGATACGCACTTTTTACTGAATAAGTGCCTTGAGGGGTTCCAGTCCAGATCAGTCTATCCTCACAGTTACAAATACTGAGAGGAATATGTTGGATAATTTCAGCCTCCTCTTGAGAGAATAGTTGATTCACTAGTTGAGAGTTCCACTGCCTCAAGGTCTGGTCAATGAGAGAGCTTACATTAGCCTCAGTGCTTATACTAGCCAAGGGGAATTGAACTCTGAAAGTGGTAGGCCTCGGGATCCATTTATCTTGAAGAATGTTAATGCTTGCGCCATTGCCAACTTTCCATCTAGTCCCTTTTTCTATCAAACCTCTAGCTGCCAATATGCTTCTCCAGATATAAGAGGGTTTATATCCAAATTTGGCTTTCAAAAATTGACCGTGAGGAAAGTATTTTGCTTTTAGAACTTTGGAAACACGAGCTTGAGGATATTGTATTAACCTCCAACCTTGTTTTGCTAGCATGGCAAGGTTGAAACTGTAAAGTTCTCGAAAGTCCATTCCCCCTATTGCTTTTGCCCTGCCCATGTTCTTCCATGAGATCCAATGGATCTTTTTTTCGTTTTCAACCTGCCCCCACCAAAAATTCCTCATCAGCTTGTTTATTTCCTTCAAAAGAGCCCAAGGGAGGTTAAAAATTGCCATACTATAGGTTGGCATAGCTTGGACTACTGATTTAATAAACACCTCCTTGCCTGCTTGTGAGAGCAATTGAACTTTATGGCTGCTGAGCTTAAGTCTAATCCTGTCCAGAATTGACTTGAAAGATTTAGTTCTTGATCTGCCCATTAAAGCTGAAAGGCCCAAGTATGTTTCATATGTTTGAGTGGAATTTACCCCTGCTATACTCAAGATCAGATTCTTATTTTCTTGGGAGGTATTTCTGCTGAAATGGATTGAAGTTTTATCTTTGTTGAGTCGTTGGCCAGAAGCTTTTTTATAGGTATTGAGGACGTGCAACATCCTACTCCATTCAAGAGAATTTGCCTTGCAAAATAAGAGGCTGTCATCCGCGAACGACAGATGGTTGATGGCAATTCTTCTTCTAGCAATTGGAACACCTATTATGGCCTTGGTTTTTTCAGCATTATCTAGCAAGGAAGTTAACACTTCTGCACATAAAATAAAAAAGGTAGGGAGACAAAGGGTCTCCCTGCCTAATGCCTCTAGTTGGTTTAAAGGATTCATGAGGAGAGCCATTCAGTAGGATTGAGTAAGACACTGTCTCCACACAGTTCATTACCAGCTGCACCCATTCTATTGCAAAACCCATCTTGAACATTACTTCTTTCAGGAACTGCCATTCAATTTTATCGTATGCTTTGCTCATGTCGAGCTTTAGGGCCATGAAACCCTCATTGCCTCTTAATCTGTTGTGCATTGTGTGTAAAGCCTCAAAAGCAACAATAAGATTATCTGAAATCAGCCTACCCGAGACAAAAGCAGATTATGTGATTGAAATGATTTCTGGCAGAATAGATTTCAGTCTATTAGCAATTAACTTGGACACCATTGTGTAAATGACATTACAGAGGCTAATAGGGCGATAATCTGAAACTGTTATGGGGTTTTTCTTCTTAGGAATCAGTACAATCTGAGTTGCATTGATTGTATCAACCTTGCCACCTGAGTTTAAAATATATATAACAGCTTCACTTACCTCGTTTCCCACTCGGAACCAGTGGTTTTGATAGAAAGCCGGGGGGAAGCCATCTGGTCTAGGAGAGCTAAATGGATTCATGTTAAAAATTGCCTCCTCCACTTCTTGTTTTGTAAAACTTCTCATAAGTTATGTGTTCGTTTCCTCTGTTACAGTAGGTTTGAGGTGCTGCAGTGACTCTTATAAGCCCTGAGGATTTGAGGTAGAGAATAGATTCTTAAAGAAAAAATGAAATTTTGTACTAACTCCTTCGGGCGTAGAAGCTGTGGAACCAGTTTCGTCTGCTACTTTCTTGATGGTATTCTTCTTCATTCTCTGAGTTGCACACTGGTGAAAGAATCTGGTATTTCTATCTCCCTCTAGGAGCCATTTCTGCTTGGCCCTTTGTCTCCAACAAGTGTCTTCCTCTTCAAGTAGCTGATTAATCTCTTTTTTAGTGGCCTGAATCTCCTCTCTGAGGTCCCTTTTATTTGCTTTTTGGAGAGCTTGTAGCTTTGGAACCTATTGTGGATTATCTTTGTATCAGGTTGCACTGAGTTTTTGCTCCACCAACTCAGTTTTTCTCTACTCCTCTTTAGGTTTTTTGTAGCCACCATCAACTTGTTGGACATCATTTTATTTCTGTTCCAATACTCCTCAATCACTTTCTAGCATTCCTCCTTTAAAGCCCAGCTAGCCTCATATCTAAAGGGTTTCTCAACTCTGGTTGCAAGTTGTTCAACAGTAGATATCGACACCACAAGTGGGCTGTGATTTGAGCTGCTAGTTGTTGCTGTAGTGACTGAGGAATTTCCAAATAAAAGCTGCCAAGGGGAATTTGCACATGCTCTATCAAGTCTCTCTTTTATGAATTGGAGACCTTCCCTATTTTTACACCAAGTGAATTGGTCACCTTTATAGCCTAGATCATGAAGGCCAGTATCCAAAAGGACTATTCTGAAATCCTCCAATTGAGAGAGAGGCCTTTGGCCACCCCCAAATTTTTCCCCATAGTACAAGATTTCGTTAAACTCACCTAAGCAAAGCCATGGGTGATTCTCAGTTGGTAGCAAGGCACGAATGAGGGCCCAACTTAACTTCCTCTTTCTAGGAACATGATTACCATAGAATCCAGTGAGTGTCCAAGTCAGTTTATCATTTTCTAGGCTCACACTAAGGGAGATATGGTGTTGTGAATAGTTGAGCAGATTCACACTAACTGAGTCATTCCAAATGAAAGCCAAGCCTCCACTAGCCCCTCTACTATCCACCACAAAGCTGTGAGCCATTCCTAGTTTTTTCTTAACTAGCTCAATCTTGTTTCTATTACATTTAGTCTCCATAAGGAAAATGAGACTAGGGAACTTGGATTTCACCAAAAGGTGAAGCTCTCGAACTGTCCAAGGGTTCCCAAACCCTCGGCAGTTCCAACTTAAACAAATCCTGGTTGTTGGTGGGGCTGCCTAGCAGCCTCCACCATTTCTTCTTGCTTAATAACCACTTCTTGTATCTCATCTTTCTTCTGTTTTTTGTGAATGTCTGCACTGAAAGGATGACAATCCCCCTTCGTTTCAAAGGTAACTCATCACTCCTCATAATAAGGTCCTCCTTCTCATTTTCTCTTACATTTAGAGTTTGCTCTCTTGCTCTTCTTTTCCATGTGGTCTTATTAGAGGTATTAAGAAGTTTAATATGTGACTCCAGGAAAAGGTTAAGAGAACTAACCTGATTAGTAATAGATGGGCCTGATTTAATAAGAGGGGCTGAGACTTGCTGGACCTTGTCTAGTTAGGTCTTTGTTTTGCTATTTTTCCCCTCTTCCACAGCAGTATATCCACTCCCCTTAGCAAAACCTAGGACCTCGGGGCTAGCCTGGTGCAGAGTTCTGTGTATGCTTGTTTTCCCGAGTAGAGTCAAACTCCTTGGGTAGGGTAGCCTTAAAAACATACCCTTTTTGGTCCTGTTTTGAGTCACCACTCCGTTCATGAGCAGTGTCCTTGGTTATCACCCTATCTGCTCCCTGATTTGAGGGAGGGTCCACTGGATTGTGTCCTTTGTGCCTATGACTAGGAATAGTGTCTTCTAGTGGACTTTTTTCCCACCATGAGGTTTCTGCCTCTCCCCTTCCTCCTCCCTCGTAACGCTTCATGGTTAAGCTATCAGGCCTTGGAGTGTTAGCCCGAAGCCAAGGGCCATATTTGAGTTTGTGGGAGTTATGGCTACGTCTTGCTAAGCTTGTGCATCCTTCCTTCTTGTGTTTTCACATGTTCGGCTTCCTTAATTTGATCGAACAGAGGCGTTGCACATCATGTATTCGGTTGATTGACGAGATCACAGCCCCAGACACGGCATAGCTGCATCTCTAGGCTAGCACAAGGGATGACCCTCCTTCCCTATCCTTCCTATCATGTATTTATCATTGTTGTGTTCTTTGGCTCGAGAAGGAGCCTTGCAAAATCTCTCTCACTGTGCTCTGTTGTTCCAAGGTGTAGTGTCAATTTACATTTACGTGGGTTGCAAGGTTCATAGTTCTGCTTCTATTTTTGGGTGTGCTTCATTTGAGCTTTTATTTTTGTTTGTGCTTCTAGCTTTGGAGATTCATGACAGTTCACAATTCCTGTTATGCTCGCTTTTGGTTGGAGAGGGGTGGCAATTGTGGTTCCAACTTCTATCAATAGAATTGGAAAACAAAATGGCCTTCTTGAGCAAAACAATTCATCAAACGGTTAAGGCTGCTTGCAAGGACCGAGCACAAGATTTAGGTCACAAAAAATTATGAAAACTTCGCCCAACACTCTCGACAAGGTTCCTTAGGAAAGTGCTCACGATTATCGAGCACAAGTTTGTGGTCAAGAAAAATTGCCTAAAACTTTGCCCAACACACTAGGAGAGTTTCCTTAGAGAAATACTTGGGATAATCACTTAGGTCCCAACAAAGGACCTAAACCTCACCTAGCACACTCCGAGAAGTTCCATAGAAAAATGATCACATAACCATGCATAATACTAAGGTCACATAGAATACTCAAAAGTGCTCATCGAGCACCACATTAAGGTAGCAACCAACGATTTAAACCTCGCCCAACCCACTTTGCGAGGTCCCTCAGAAAATGGCTAAAGATAACCAAGCAAAATGTTCATGACGAACACACACTTCCTTCAAGGCAAGGTTCTCTCAAGGCAAGCGATTTTGGGCAAAGTTTTTTTGAGACTTTTGCTTTGGCAGCCCACTTTTTCTCGAATCCCTTCTCGTTTCGAGCCCAAGGAATAGGTTTGATTTATTTTGGACCCATTCAGTTCATCTTCCCCTCTAACACTATTCCCAAATTTTTGCTAGTGCCAGGGGGTACAATGCACTCCTTCCAGCATTCTCTTTTTACGATTATTGGGCAAACGTGCCGTTATCTACAGCATTCACCCGTTAGAGGTATGAAAAATTCGCTACAAAAGCGAGTTACATATTGATGTGGTACTACCATTTGTCATTATCACATCGAGAATATAGGTTTAAGAGTTTGTAAAGTGCTCGAAAATGTTGAGCATACTTGCTTGCAAAAGTGACATAATTATTAAATAATAGATAATGCTATTGTGACTTGGAAATGACATTTTTAAAAAACTAGATGATGTAGTGACACAATAGTGTATAATTTTCTTTTGTAGATGTTGTGTGTAATGTGGAGGACTATATAAGTACCCCTTCCCTGTTTCACTTTACTACTCTTCAACATCCTATTTTCATTTTTTCTCAGTACAGGAATTGGCTTCGATTTCTTTGTCGTCGTCTCTTTAGTTTCCTTTCATTCATACATGTCAAGCTAACTCTATTTCAAAGAGAGCTTCTCAAGCCACCATCCCTCCACCCAACCTTGGCTTTGTTGATGACCCTAATTTGTATGCGGTAAGGATTGGCACTCCAGTGTCATTTCTAGGGATTTGGACCCTTTTCGTTGTAAGTTTCACGTCCTTGAATTCGTCGTGTTGCATGCTCCTAGGTCTGTGAGGGTCTGATTTGACCCAACGGCTCCTATGACAAAGTCGGTCTGTTCGCTGAGTTGTTTTCTCTTGGGTTGCATCCTTCGTTCGTTAGGACCATAACAAAGATCTTGTACATGCTTGTTTGCCGAAGCCAACTCATTCAAAATGCCTAGAGGTTGCTATTGTATTGTTATTTGGCCTGGTGGCAAACTTTAGACCCGCTTAGGCAAAATGTATTGGATGTGAACCCACGTGAGTTTCTTGGCTTCTATTGCCAGAGAGGTAGTCCAGGAACATCTACAATTTTCATGGTTGCAATAGGAAGTGGTTGTTTAACCTTGATGAGCAACATTCCCACTCCCAAAGAATGGACTAGCATCTTCGTGTTCGTGTCTAGCTTTGGATGGGGAATTTAGGGCGAATCCCCCTTCTCGATTAGGAAGCAATGGGGAAAATAACCTCTACTTTGCATATTCCCTCATAGAACTGTCTACATAGGAAAAGTATCGTGTCGGGAGGATTGAAGCTTGGATGTCAAATCATCCCAATTTTTAACATCCAAACTTCATTTTATCGAACCAAAATCTTATCGAGTATTTATATGGTCCTTGACACCCAGGGGGAAGCCTTCCGTTGTTGGCATTTCTTGTTGTGGCTATGGTGTTGGAGTAATCATAGCAGTGTATCCACTGCAACTACAACAAAGGAGGCACTAATGTTCCCCTGAAGAAACGAAAAGTAGTGAAGGTCATTGTCATGGCCTCGTCATTGGTTAGTGAAGCCCAAACTCCTTCACTTCAAATGCCCGAAGATGATGAATTAGACTCCATTATGTGTCTTGTTATTAAGGGAACCGAGCTTTTGGGTATGAGAGCATTAGCATTGGATTCATCATTTTCATTTTTAAAATTTGATGAAAAGTACATATTTTTCATAAATATAAAACCTCTCTATCCATAACTCCACATTGGATTAACTACTGGATTCATCAAAATAATAATAAAATATTATTTTGTTAATAATAATATTTTTAATTTTTTTTTATATTTTACAATTACACTAACTATATGTTAATTAATAATTTAATTTGATACTTAAATTATTATTTCCCAATTTAAATATATTGTGGCTCAAAATTGGAAAACAATAATTTAAATAAATAAAATAATAATTATAGAGTGTGAATAGTGAGTGTTCAAATTTGAAGATGAAGAGAAATGTACTGTAGCTAAAAGCTTGACATTTGAGCATATGGTGAATCTAATGTCAGGATTTTAAAGCTAAAATATTCAAATTTTGAAGATTAAACTCATTTGATGAGTCCAATGTTAGTGCTCTAAGTATTAAGTCGCATGCCCAAACCCCTAGGGCTTTGCTGATGTGTTCACATGATGACTACATCTGAGCCGATATAATGGGTTAGGATGGAGTGATCTTGACTAATGTAGCCCAAGTTGGTAAAGGGATGCAAGGGGATGAGGGGGCATTGACGAATGCTATAGGGTTGGTGTTAGCTCGCATTGAACTTCCCCATGTTATGGTGAATGCTGTAATGGGCCCTACTGGTGACTTGCTCGAGAAAGTCAATCTCCAAGAAGAAGAAGAAGAATTAGAGAGAGAAGAGAGAAGGGAGAAAGAGAGAGAGAGAGAGAGAGAGAGAGAGAATTTGTTGTATGAATTTATAGAGTGATTTTTCCTCTAGTTCGTGATCTATTTATACTTCATTAGTTTCATCAATACGGTACTGTATTTACAACATATCAAACACACAATATTGCAAAACGATGTCATTTCACTTATTTCAATTAACATTTCACTAAACAAAACGACGTCGTGCTACTTATTGTTAGTCACGACTACAATAAAAGGCATTGTTCTAATAACTGAAAACGACATTGTATCCTTCAAGTCTTAAGAGATAAAACTGCCAATGCTTAACTTTCCTCTGCCTTCCCGCTACCATGCTTCTCAAGCCTCTGCTGCTATCATCCACTCTAGCACCCTTCCACTGAACCAATACTTCCACCATAGGTCTATTGTTTACCTTTCTATTGCGACATTGCAAAATGCTCTTAGGCTCAAGCATCAATTCCCCGTGCAAATCAACTAGCGGCAGTGTAGAAAGGGGTGACACATGTTCTCTTCTCTTCTTTTTTAAACAAGAAATGGGGGTAAAAAAAACTGGTGAACCGGGCCGAACCCACCGGTACCGGTTCCTTTTTTCTCAAAATTGGTCAAAACAGGTCCGGTTCCAATTTTCATTTTCTAATACAGGACCGGATTGATTCATATATATATATATATTAATTTGTTATATTATATAAAATATTTTTTATATGGTTTTTTATATTATATATAAAATAATTTTATATTATATGCTAAATTCCTAATTAATATAACATTTTGTTTTTAATATCCTACTATTCATTTATAATAATAATCTAATAACATAAAATTAAGATAACATTTTATATAACATAAAATTAATATAATATAAAATTTTAATATTAAACATGAAAATTTGATCATATGTTATTAATATAAACTATATATATATATATTAAGGATAAATACATTTTATAGCATAATAAATTATAATATATATTCATTTTTTATAAATACATTTCTATACATTTGATCATATACACTCATATAAAAAGTGTATGTAACCATTATATTATCACATATATAATCAAATATATAAATAAGTTAGACACTAGCATATTATCACTAATACATATAATCAAATACTATATCACTACATGATACTATTATATATATATATATATATATATATATACACGCGCACACACACTAATAATAATACTATTAGTAGTCCATTATATATATAAATAACTATATAAATCACTATAATATTAGTATTGATACTATATTATCACCAACATATAGTATTAAAAGATAACTATATACATATTATTATATCATTATATCACTATATAGTATATAGTATATATATATAGTATTAGTATGGTATACTACTATATATAATGGGCCATAATGGGCGTGGATTACTAATAGTATATACTAATATATACTATTAGTCACTATACATAAATAACTATATATTATCACTATAATCAATAGTATTAGTAGTTATATTAATACTATATCACTATACATTATAAAATACTATAATATATCACTATATTATTATATACTATATGAGTGGGGCTACTATGACGCCCCTACCTTTACCGCTGGGCGTAACCCCCAATGTTTTTTTTTTTTTTTTCTTTTCACATTTTTTTAATACATTTAAATATTTTTTAAAAATAAAAAAATACACCAATACACTTAAAATCACTTCCTTAATCACTAAGTAAAAAAAAAAAAAAAAAATTGACCAGCGGTCAACTTGAGCGATCAAATGAGGGAGGCAAAGTAGCTTTTCTCATACTATATATATATAATATAGTATATAATATACCGGATAAACTTGATTGGAACCGGTAAAACCGAAATTGCTGGTTTAGGGGTGTAATTGGTGCAGTATTAGTTCTTCAAATCTCAAAACTGATGTATACCGGTTCAGTTCTAAAATATGTTCAAAACCGGATCGAACTGCAATGGTTACACCCCTAACAGGAAACATGAAAAATAGGATGGAGGAGAGTATCTGAGGGAAGATTAAGTCTGTAAGCCACTTTCCCACTCGATATGTGATCTGACGTGGCCCAAAAACCTTGGGTGACATTTTCAAGTTCCTCCTTACTACTAGTGATTGTTATCTATAGGGCTGAAGCCTGAGATAAACCCAATCCCCCACTGAAAACTATCTTTCAGTTCTATTCTTGTCAAACTGGAATTTCATCCTTTTTGAGCTGCTCCCAAATTAGTCTCAAAGTAGCCATGATTTGATCCCTGGTTTTCAGCAACTCATCCACTGCCTGGTTAGGTGTCAAACCAAGTATATACGACTGTAGTTTAGCAGGAGGTACCCCATCCACAATTTCAAAGGGAGTAAGCTTGGTTGAAGAGTGGAAGGTGGTATTATACCACCATTTAGCCAAGGAGAGCCATTCAACCCACTTTATCTCCTATGAAATACCTTAAAAAGTGTTCTAAACATTTATTAACAACTTTTGTTTGACCATCACTTGGAGGGTGATAAGCAGAAGAGTAAGACAAACTTACTCCTTGTAACTTGAACAATTCCCCTCCAAAATGAGTTTGTAAAAGTGCAACCTTTATCTGAAATAATGGTTTTAGGCATACCATATAACTTAAAAAACATTGTTTAGAAATAGATATGCTACCTTAGTTGTTGTAAAAGGTTGTTTTAAGGCCATGAAATGAACATACTTGGACAATCTATCCACCATGACCATAATAACTGAATACCCCTTTGAAATGGGTAGACCCTCTATAAAATTCATAGAAGCATCAGTCCATACTTGATGTGGTATATGCAAGGTTTTAGCAACCCAGGATGCACATTCTCCACCTTGTTCATTTGACACACCTCACATTCACGAATGAATTTCTTAACTTTAGACTTCAAACCAAGTCAAAAAAATTCAGGTCTAGCACGCTGCAAAGATTTGTCAAAGCCAAAATGACTTACAGAGGGACTAGCATGAATAAAGTGTAAAATCTTCAACTTCAGCTTAGAAAAATTAGGAACATAAATTCTTCCTTCTTTTTAAGAAAAAAGACCATGTTTAAAACTAAAGGAGGGACAAGAAGAAGGATCTAGTTGCAATGAGGTGATTAGTTGATGCATTGTTTGATATTCTACATAAATAGCCTTCAAGTTGGAGTTGGAAAAGATACAGCAACTAACAACATTGATTCTTCATCATGATCTTTTCTGGATAAGGCATTAGCTACCTTGTTCTCCACGCTCTATTTGTATTCTATGCAAAAGTCATAGCCAAGCAACTTGGATAGCAATCACTACTGTGAAGCTGTGCCAACTTTTTGCTCTAACAAATATTTCAGGTTGTGGTGATTAGTTCTAACTATAAATGAGCCTCTAAGAAGCTAAGGTCTTCACTTTTTGACTAGTAGAACCATGGCCAATAATTCTTTTTCGTAGGTAGAGAGTTGCAAATTCTTACCCTTAAGAGCCTGACTGAGGAAGGCCAATGGCCCCTGCTCCTACATCAACACAACACCAATACCCAATCATCACATTCTATTACAAAAACTTTAGAAAAATCTAGTGAGGAGAGTACACGAGGATTTATAACTATTGCCTTGAGTTGATTGAATGACTATGTAGCTCCCTCATTCCAAATAAATGTATATTTCTTTAGCAAAGCTGTCAAAGGAGTAGCTATCTACCCATATCCCTTGATAAACTTCCTATACTAATCTCTCAATCCCAAAAAACCCCTTAATGACTTCAGGGTTTTGGGTTTTGGCCAGCTAACCATGGACTCCATCTTCTTAGGATTTGTGCTGACCCATCTTTAGAAATCAAATGGCCCAAATATTCAATCTCATCACATGCAAACGTGCACTTGGATTTCTTGGCATACGATTGATGTTGCTGCATGTAAAACTGAACTTAGATGCATCAAATGTGATTGTAAATCATTGTCATAAACAAGGATATCATCAAAAAATACAATGACAAATTTTCTTAAAAAAGGTTTGAACACCTCATTCATGAGTTCTTGAACTGTTGATGGTGCATTAGTGAGTCCAAAAGGCATTATAAGGAACTCATAATGCCTATCATGTGTTCTAAAAGCTGTCTTGTGAATGTCTTCACTTCTCATTCAAATTTGATAATACCCTGCCCTCAGATTCAGCTTAGAGAAAATGTTTGAACCAAAAAGCTCATCTAGCAGTTCATCCACTACATGAATTGGATACTTGTCTTTAAATGCCCTATAATCGATGCACATCGTCTATGTGCCATCAAATTTCCTGACCAACAAAATAGGAGAGAAGAATGGGGATTGACTTTGTCGAATCACACCTGATTCCAACAATTCATTGACAATATTTTCAATCTTAGTCTTTTGATAATAGCGGCATTTATAAGGCCTCACACTAACTGGTGATGATTCATGTCAAATTAATTTGATGGTCATGATATCTTTGAGGAGGTAAACCCTTAGGTTCCTAAAAAATCTAGTCAAATTTCCCTAACAACTCGAGAACACTTCCAGCCTCAACTTAGAAATCCTTGAAACATCACCTATAACCAACTGCAGCAATAATCCTTTTTGCCCCAACTTAGAAATCCTTGAAATCTCTTTATCATCCAGCATCTCATTCGATGAAACTGTAATGCCCTTAAGACACATGCCTCTCTCCTTGTAAGTAAACTACATCTTCAATTCTACAAAGTCCCAAAGGATAGGACCAAGTGACAATAACCACTGCACTCCCAAGACTGCATCACAGCCACCCAAAGATAATGTAAAAAAATTGATGGTGAAGGCTATGGCTTGCATTTTCAACCCTATTGTTGTACACTTCCCTTCACTGTTAACCACCTCTCCATGGACTACCCTTGTATGGACTGGTTTTGTTGTATAGGCAAATTACAATTGGTAACTACTGAAGTATCCACAAAATTGTGAGTACCGCCAGTATCTATCAAAATTACCACTCATCTTTTTCTTAACTGGCCAACAACCCTCGTTGTCTTAGTGCTTGGAGCCCCTACAATAGCTTGTAGTGAGATTAAGGTTATTTCCCCATAGACCTCAATTTGTGCTCCTAACCAATAACACTCTAGGAACTATCTAGTAAGTCCATCCCTTCCAACATAAAAAGTCTTGGCTTAAGGCATCTATGGCCTTGAAGCCACTTGTCATCAAATAAGTAGCAAAGATCTTCTTCCTTCTTTCTTGCATTTGAGCCTCAAGACATTTTTTGATAAGGCATCTTTGTTGTAGGTTGAGTTTAGGTGTTCCCAAATGGAACCAGTCTGCCCAGTTTTATACATACTCGACCTTGAATCTAATTAACTAGAATCCATAGACCCATTCCTCCAAGGTCTTCTAGTACTCAACACATACTGTTCTTGGAATTTTGCCAATCCATACACATCATTCAAAGTAGTAGGATTTAACATCCTAACAGGAAACCTCACCTTATCTCTTAGCCCACTCAAGAAACAGTTAAATTATTATTATTATTTATTTATTTTTTTTCAGAAATTCCTCTGATTCTATTAGAAAGCACTTTGAATTCAGCTTTATAGGCAATAACTGTACTAACCTGCTTAAGCCGTGTAAAAGCCTCCATGGGATCATCATAAAGAGATGACCCAAATCTGGTTTGTACATCCTGCACAAATTCTTCTCACAAATGAAAGGCTCATGCCTCACTAGCATCTTGAAACCAGATTAATGCCTCCTCATCCATATGAAAAGAGACAATGAAGATCCTCTCAATAGGAGGAACTTGGTGGTATAAAAAGTATTGGTTGGCTCTATACACCCATGCAGATGGATTGTTGCCTGTGAATCTTGGGAATTCCAACTTAATCCCCTTAATAAAACCTATGTCATACGTTTCTCTATGATGCACCTCACCCACACCTTCATTCAGATCACATTTTCTAACAAAAGTCTGAGCATCTTGAAAATTTCTTGTTGATGCTACATTACCCTCTGAACCTTTGCTGAAAATTCTTGAAATTTGCTTCAACATGTCATTGAATCTCTTATCTTGGGTTTCCTTGTCAACCCTGGCAGCCTCCTGCTGGTATACCAAAAGCACAATTGTATCGTCTATTTATTTTTGTTGTCATTCCTACTGCTACCAAAGGTGGTTCATTGAATAAACAATCTGAGCATAGGATCGAGTTCCTTCCGCCTTGACATCTGATACCAATTGTAATGAGCCTTACTGGTGACTTGCTTGAGAGAGTCAATCTCCAAAAAGAAGAACAAGAATGAGGCCCCGTTTGGATACATAAATAGTTTTATCTCATCTCATCATTACAAATTTTTCAAATTCTTACACAAAATATAATAAACAATTCAACTTTTTCAAATTCTAAAATAATAATATTAAAAAATAATATTCTAATAATATTTTATTCAACTTTCAACTTTCATTTAAAACCATCTCTTCTAATTTGATCTCACTATCCAAACAGAACCATAAAGAGAGAAGAGAGAAGAGAGAGAGAGAGAGATAGAGTCTATTGTATTAATTTCCAGAGAGTGATTTTCCCTCCAATTCGTGATCTATTTATAGTTCATTAGTTTCCATCAATATGATACCGTATTTACAACATATGAAAACACATTATTACAAAACGACCCCATTTCACTTATTTCAATCAGCATTTCACTAAACAAACCAACATCGTCGGTCGTGCTACTTATTGTCAATCACGTCTACAATAAATGACACTGTCCTGATAACCAAAACAAAATCGTATCCTTCAAGTCTTAAGAGATAAAACTATCAATGCTTCACTTTCCTCTTCCTTCCGGCTACCATGCTCCTTGAGCCTTTGCTACTATCATCCACTCTAGCACCCTCTCGAACCATCACAGACGCAAGGGACCCAGAGGGATTTCAAGGGGAAATTTTCAAATCACTGTTGGCGAGTTAGGGCAAGAGTCTGGCACAAGGAACTTTATTCTCGAGACTGGTGAGATTGTCAACACGTGATGAGCGAGTTATAGTTGTGGGGGTTTCGATTGCTCATGCGGATCACTTTAGTGAAGCCTGAGCTTGCCAACTCCCAAAAGAGAGTTAAAGAAAAAAAAATCAAATTTTGTGCATGAATTATAGACTCATGACCAGTAAAATCTTCTAATTGAAGTTGACAATTAACTTGACACGAGTCAGCTCCAAGATCAGTAAGTTTCATTCAAAAATGTCGTTAGTATGATCATGGGTTAAATGATCAGTATGTTTCTTGAAAGGGATGAATCATAAAAATACCGTGTGGAAAGAAAATATTTATAAGGGGGGCTTGTGGGCCATTTCCCTGAAAAGTCTAAAGTCCGGTACACCTGAAACACCATCAAATGGACTCCTCAGAAGTTGCACATTAATCTCAATCGACATAGATATTAGACGGATCATCACCTAGCATTCTAGTTGGGAGACTCACCCGATATTATGATGAAAAGGTTGAACACAATCTCACATCAACTCCTTTTAAAGGCTATGGAGAATCTCCAAATTAATCCTTTCAAATGTCATATAAAGTACATTTGAACTTTAAATTGTTAACCGTTTCCACAATTCTAGTTTTCAACGTGTCTGTACAAAGCAATGCATATGCCAATTCATATGTACTTTATATAATAGAAAATCAGAATCAATTTAGTTGCAGGAAAGAAACATAGGTTACATTTAGAAACTGCCGGACCCTAGGAACTGGTCCACAAGTTTGGCTACAGAGTTGGCTAGGCTGTCCGCTGCTTCTTGGGTGGATGCTTCTGCATACACACGTATCACATCCTCAGTACCTGATGGTCGGATGAAAGATCGACCTTGAGGGTATTTTGCTGCATCATTGGTTAAAGAAAAGTCTTATGAAATCATTCATGGCTTGTTCCCTCCAAAGATTGGAGTAATATGTTCTTTTTTAAAGAGGTAATACCCAAAATTTTATTAATATCCCTCATTTATGGTAGAGGAATACCATTTACTAAATGGAGGAATATGTTGTTCAAGAAGTTCAAATTATATTAAAGATTTAAGAAACTATCCACATTGTCACCATTTTGGGAATTATTATGTCTTGTATTCTGCAGACGAAACATAGAAGGCGCTTTTTCAAAAAAAAAAAAAAAAACTTGGAAGGTTGCCAAAGTGCACTTGGATTGTCTGGATCAATAATCAAGTTGGGCAATCAAAATGCATGAACAAGGACTAAGACAAGAAAAGCTATGCTGGTTTAATTGAAAAATCATTGATAGTTTGTGTTACCAGTCTCAATATTAATGGCTTCTTGGATGCCAGGGGGCCTTACAACAATCGTTTCTGCATTTGCTGTGACGACAGCAGTTCGGTCCACAACTTTTACCTAACATAATAGGAAAAGTAGCAAACACATCAATTTATGAACTAAAAGGAAACAAATAATGAAAAAATTATACGTTTGTTTTCTTTGATACGTATGATGGAAACAAATGTAAGCCAAAAATATGTCCCTGGTATAGGTAGCAAGTTGCTTCCTCCAGCATAAACAAGTTGAAGGAACCTCAACCGTTAAGAAACTTTTTCTTTTATAAGTACTATGTTAAGGAACATGCAACTAACTACAAGCGAGAAACTTCAAATAAAAAGCAGCAGTACACATTCACAGACAATATCGCAATTAAACAAACCTACACATTGTTAGCGTGATATGATTTGGTCTCAAGCATTTTCTTTCATTTTATTTTCTTTTATAATTTTCCTGTCTTCCCAAGTTGGACCAAGTTCAGCAACTTCCATTAGCTGCCTGTCACTAATCAGTCCTCGGGTGGTGTGGCCAACAATAACAAGATTCCCTTTTTGTTTTTTAATAAGACTTTTGCCATACATAAGCCAGTGTGTTAGCACACCACTTATAGTGGGACCTATTATAACTTTTAAAAAAACCAAAACACCAATAACTTTTTAGCATAGTTGATGTGGAAGGCTTCCACATCAGCAGTGTGCTAGGTGTGTAAAAAATAAGGCTTCTAAATAGATTTTCTCTGTTAATAAGCAATGTACTCTCATTAAAGATTGCGAAGGTATGACCCTAGCACACAAGAAGTACACCAGAGAACCCCTATTTAGAAGAAAAAGGAAAACAATTCAGTATGTGTAAAAGCTAGAAAAAGGCAAAGCATCATGAGCTGCTATTCATGTGTAAAGAGAGTTGAGGACAATCTTTGTCAGCTCTACCACCAAAGCTTTCTTATCTTCAGAGGTCCATGCATTCCTCTGTCTACAAATATATCACATTAAGCATTAAGAAGCCAACCTCTCCAAACTATCAAAATAGTACCATGTACCTGTTATCCAATTCAACTCATCAACAACTCTCTCACCCTTCTCTGCATGAACCAACCAACACCAAACCCCTGAATTTCAAACACCATAAATTCCCCCTACTTCACATTAAAGAAAAAGATGATCAATGGGTTCCCCATTCTTCTTACACATACAACATTAATACATTATAGTGATGCTCAACTTCCTCGGGTTATCCAATGTCAAAATCTTTCCAAGCATATGCAATCATTATATAGCAGGCCATCTCAACATCCCCTTTTTATTGCTAATTTCCATCAATTCGGTATGCTTTGACACAGCTGGTTAGCCTTAGAGCCATAATCTGTTAAAACCATTTCATTGAACATACATGGGAAAAAATAAAAAGAACTATGTGCATACACCTCGTTTATCTATACCTATTTCTTCAGTTGCCTAGTCTACCTTGAGCAACTAATGGGCAAGTCTGTGAGTAATGAACTTTAGTTGGTGTATAACACTAAAACTTCATTAACATAACTTATTGAGTTATTTTACATATGTGCGGGTTCTAAGCACCATTAAACATATAGCCCTTTGCAGTTTAAGTTCATAATTTGGCATTCCTTTTTTGGGACAGGCGGCAGAAAATAGGAACATTGGTGGGGAGGGTGTTTTCCTTTGATAACCTGTACAAGCCATGGAGCCAACTAAGAAGACGTGTCTCAGGACATCTTAAATCCAAGTGTTCAATAGGGATATCAATTCAGGTAGTAATTGCAAAATCATGTACTTGACAATTCCTTTTTCTTTTAATCCAAAGGTACTCAACTAGTTCAAAAGAGAATCTTAGCACATCCACTATTTCTTTTTTTTTTTCTTTTTTTTTTTTTTTATTATTAAAGATTTCCCTCACTCATTCTCCTTTAGCCACCACAAAGACTGGAGATCGAATTAATCTTTCAACAAGCACTGTTGTTTAGAGAAGAATTAAATTACACTTCATGGTGAGAAAAAGGAACTTATATTATATACTGAAGAATTGCTGCTTGAGGCTTCAATTGTTTTCTTTGATGATTCTACAAAATCCAAATATTTATTTTCATCTTACGCTCTCATAAATATTGTATAGAGCTGCAGAGGAGCCTTACCTAGCACTTGAGTACATCATGACATTTCATGGTAAACCCCACAACCTATGGCACTAGTATAGCATGGAATAAGGAAACACACATTCAGCCTCAAATTTTAGGATAATAAGATTATCTTCATAAAAAGTGATAAAGGAAACTGACCTTAACCTGCCTACTAGGTAGATCCTGATAAAGCTCACTCCATCTACGTATTGACCATCCCTTGTGTTGCAAAATAGCCTCCACCAACAGCAACCCACTCAGAGCATCCCCAACCGCTTGGTTGATCAACTTACTGGCTGCCAACAGTCTCAAAGCAGCTGTTTCCTGCTCTGAGCCTGAATCAAACAACCAAATAATTCATGAAGCCCATCACTTAATCATTATATTAGGACTGGTACAATGAAGAGAGGAGGAACAAATCAGATGTGACCTGTAGATACTGAAGAAAGCTCCTTATGTCTGGCCTCTAACCAACACAAGAAAGATTCTGAGAATAAGATAGTTCCATGGCCATTAGCTTCGAAATAGATCCCAATATCAAACTCAGCTGCTTTCTCATGCAAGTGTTTGACTCCAGTTGGAGTAAAAATAACTTCTAACTCTAACTTTTTGAGGAAATCTGTGGAGGCTCCATTTGCATAAGCTGTCTGCACAACACCCAAACGAGCCTGATAATTACTACCCATATTTTCACCTCTCTCCTTGCTGAGAGTACTTAGCTGCTCCTTGATGAAGATAGCAAATAAAGATAATATCTTGTCCCCATCAACAAGCTCAATATCACTGCAACCTTTTGATGATGGCACACAAAAATATACCAGTCGATCAGCATCCCCATCCAAACTAGCACACCTGCAATACTAGAACCATCTACCAAATGAGTCCCCAATTCACATCAGTTGACATTTTCACTAAGCATCAAAATTTCAATAATTGTAAAATTATTGAGTTTCATCCATGCCGAGTTTGCTTAGAAATTGGATCACCCCCCCCCCCCCCAAAAAAAAAAAAAAATAAATAAATAAAAAGAATCCCAGAAAGAAAAGAAGAGAAAACGGCAAAAAAGGAATTGATGATTGCATTTCTATTGATAGTCATCCATTCTCAACCAGCCAAGTAGGCTTCAAAGTGGATGATCATTTCTGTCAAAACACCTATCTCAAGCAGCCAAAAGAAAGATTGCATCAATAGAGTCAATTCCAACTATCAACTGCCTAGTTCAAAATTCAAGTTCTTGAACAGCACATAACTTGGCATTGAAAACTGTTACAGTGGACATATATCACAATTAATTAGTCAATTAAATTCACATCCATGTGCAATAGACATGAAGTAATGTGTCAATACATAAGGTGCTTCCACTCTTTCTCCAGCAAATTTTTTGTTGTGCATGTTGTGCAGATGGTCAAGAATCATTTTATTAACCAAAAGGAAGAGACGACTGACCTCAGTCCTATGTCTTGGGAACCAAAGCCATGTGGAGCAACCTTCTCCTTCTGCACAAAATCAGCACCCACTCCTTCATTGAGCACGCCATCTCTCCCAGAATTACGAACCTCAACAAACAAATTATCCAGCATCTTCTTCAAAAGCTCAAGCTTTTCTCCACCCACACCATTAGCCCCATCAACAACCACTTTTAAATCCCCCTCACTCATCCTACCTTTACTTGGGATCAAATCAATCAAGCACCTAATCAACAACACAAACTCTTTAGCAAAGGCCTCTAGAGACAATATTATGTCAAGCAAATCATATTCACCTTTAGCTCAAACTAACCTGAATGAGCTTGATAACTGTTCAAAATAATCAAGTTCGTATGCTTTCATGCCCATGTTTCTTGCGCGCACCATCCAATGTAGTTGTGGGGTAGTCACAATTCCCATATCAATTGCAACCACTCCCAGAATTGAACTTACTCCCTTCAGCCAAACGTAAAACATAAGCAAATCGTACCAAATGTAATATCAGCAATGACTAATACATTTGGACAAAGCTCGTACTTGTTAATGGGGAAAAGGCTATTTACTTGTTTAGCAGCTTCAAGTAGAGATTCCCCACTAGGCCTTGTGTCTCGCCCCAGCAATATCGTGGCTGGCCTCACACCATCCAATGGGATACTCTCCTTCTCCACAAATTCGGTTATCAACTGTAGTAGAGCCAAAAAAATAAATAACAACATGAGTACAATTCACTTTCACAATAGCTGCATTCCAAGTAAAAACCAATAATACATACACATTCTCAAAAAACAATCTCACCCATCATACCCAATAGAACCTTTTACCAACAAAATTTATTAAAACTAGTATCCTTAAATTAATACCATTCCGTTGTTTCACAAAATCATTTCAAAAAGAGAAATAAAATATGAAAGGAAGAAAAGGACGTGTAAGAGCCAATTTGGCTTCTTAGGCATGAAACCTACTAAAAATAGGGAATTTGAATATTTGAATTCTATTATGTCCTCAAATATTTCGTAGAATATCACACTCTTTGTAGACAGACATTATATATGCGCGTACAAAGAAGAGTGTGTGTACGTGTGTGGGAGAGAGAGAGAGAGAGAGACTTGGAGGAGATGTTGGGGAGTGGGGGCATTGGCCAGGGCGTCAGCGAAGGGCTCCCAATCCCGAGATAGCATTCCACCGCTGGGGTCAGCGATTTTGACTCCGTTATCGGTCACTTTGTTATGTGAGGCTGTGATCATGATCCCGATAACTGATGACTCCATCTTCAGAGATCTCAGGGCCGCAAGTATCCCTACTCTGTACACCGTCGATTGGAGCAACGCCGCATCGGCCCTGAACCCCGCTGTACCGTACGACAATCTCACACCTGCACCAATATACACATACACACAAATGCATTATTATCATCATCATTTCTTCTCTAGGAAAATAAAAAGGAAAAAGGGCAAAGGGAATAGATGGGGAACGGGACCTTCCGGAGGAGAGAAGCAAGAGGAGGAGCTGAGGAGGAGGGAGTGTTGTTCTTCCTTCATGGTTGATGCTTAGCAATGCTCTGCCTCGTGCTGCTGATTGTGGTCTCGGATTTGCTCCCCCACTGATCTCAACGTCCACTTCACCAGGCACTCATCGAAGCAATAGATACTGTGCCTAGATTAAACGCAACGTTTTTACTCAAATTTTTGTTTTTTCTTTTCATTTGAAACATTACTGAATAACTATTTTTTTTATATTGACGTTGGATGTCTGAATTCAGATCCCTAGGGGTGCCCCCGCCCCCGGGGGTGGGGTTTTCACCCCGTCCCCCACTCTCGGGATGCGGGGGCGGGGTGCAGGGCGGATCCACTTCTTTTCATTTAAAAAAAATACTATATTTATTTAATTTAAAAATTATTTCTAAGTGTAAAAATAATTAAAAATACATTTTTAGATCCAAATTATAAATTTAAATTTTGTAAATATGACTATAATTTATAAACTATGTAATTTTTAAATTTACTAGTGCATATTTTGTGTAAATTATACTGTATTAATTTTTAAATTATGTAGTTTTTAAATTTATCAATTCATATTTTGTGAGCAAGTATAACAAATTATAATATATATTTATATATACACAATTTGTAAAATATAAATATATATTTATGTATATAATATATATATATATAATTGTAAGAGGGGGCGGGGCGGGGGAAATGCGAGGCGGGGGGCCCCACCCCTATATGGGCTGAGCAGGGTTGCCTGCCTCGCCATGTGGGGGCGGAGCGAAAGCAGAGCGGGGCAGCGGGGGCCCCCTATAGCTCCCGACTAATTCCGAAATGCATTTTAATACTGATAAATATTTGTTTTTTGAATAATTATTATGTTCTTTCTTGTAATGTTATTTAGATTAATTATGGTTTTCACTGGAAAAAAACCCACATAAAACTGTGCAAAATCATTAACTCTAATTTCTTATTTGATAGTTCAGTTTAAACAACTTGTTGATGTCATGTTTCACAGCCCGAGCAACTCCGTCGTTCTGGGTTGATTTGTTCCTGCGTATAGAAGAAATGTAGGCTTGAGGTGGTGGAGGATACCTCCAATGGCTAAGTTAGTTTGGACTCTAAACCTCTCGTCTGTGTGAGCCTTAATCAATGTATATCTGTGTTTTGCCCCCGATGGGGTGATATTGATACCTGGTAGAGGAGACCCTTTGTCAGGCTGCTCATGGTGTGTCGCTTCGTAATGTGGCCATGTTTTTCTGCCAACTCCCTGCCATGTGACAGGCCAACCATGCCTGATCGTGGTGACCACTTATAGCTTGGGGCCCTTGTCATGGCGTGCTCGCCTCCGTCCTTTATTAAATGAGGCATTGCCTCGGTTAGGTGCTTCCACCTTCCAAGTCTTGTCTAGCCGTTGGCTCTCGAGGACTTAGTGTCCCTAACTTTGTGCGTACGACTTGTCGGTCAGTTGATGTGTCACGCCTCCTGGCTTAATCTCATGCACCAAGCGTGCTACTTTGTTGCCTCCATGCGGGCTTCATGGGCTATTGTCCTTTTGGGCTCGGCCCAGGCCATTCCATTCTCATACAGACTTTGCTTGACTGGGCTGTCCTTAGGTCCACCTGTACAGCATGGCCTGGCCTGGGCTTGTTTGGTCGGGCCCATCACTGCGGACAACCCCCTTTCTCAATACCCCACAAATTCCCACCACACACGTATGGTGAGAATTCTAAATGTACCCTTCTGCCTTTCCCGGGGCGATTTCTTCCAAAATACGTCTAATACCCCACAACGGTTTGGCTGTGCCATAAGAGACTAGATGGCGCCTCGAGTTCTTCCTAACCTTCATCATCCGTTAGTTTGAAGCAGAGGGAAGCCTACCCACGCATTGCATGGGTTATTGCACTAGGCTTCCCACGCGTCCATCGTTTGCTCTCCACGATGGCACCTCGCGACGGTTCGTCTATGCCATAAATGACTCGAAAACGCCTTGGGTCCTTCCTAACCCTTTGTCATCCGTCAGTTCAAAGCAGTGAGAAGCCCGCCCATGCACTGCTTGGGTTATTGGACCTTGCTCCCCACACGTCTATTGTTTGCTCTCCACAACACCACTCCGCGACTGTTGGACTCCACAAGGCCACTTCACAAGTTTCTCGAGGTTTGGCGTGTCTATTGGGTTTCTAGCTCGCGGTCACTTCCACTTCTTGCAAAAGTCCAACTGTCGCGTCCTCTTCTATATAAACTCCCCCTTTCCCTCACTTTTTTCCATTTCCATTCTTCTTCCTCTCGCATTCTCCCTCGTACATGCTTTCCCAATTTCTCCCTTCACCTCCTCACTTTGTTCCTTCTTTTGCACAATTCTCAATGGCTCCCAACGGGTCTTTCGATTCTCATTTTTTGTACTTTGCCAGGCGGAGTTGGGAGTATTTAGTTTCAGTCGATGATCTCCGTGCTCTGAGGAGAATGTATGATATCCTAGAATCAGCAGTTCTGGAAGTCTCTGGGCACCGCATCGTTGCGGTGGACTCCAACAGGATGGTGTCTCGGGTGGTGCTCTATCCTCTGATATTCACGATTGGCCTTCGCCTCCTGTTTTGCTGCCCCATCCGCGACGTCCTCAACTTCTTGGGGTTAGCCCCGACACAGCTCCACCTGAACGCCTGGCAGCGTCTAATTTCCAGTTGCGTGATCTTTAGAAGGGTACTCAGCTTTGGTCCCAAGGAGTACCCTGACTTGACAACAAGTGAATTTCTATTAGTATACCGGGTGCTGTGCCTTGATGGGAGCTTGTGTAGCTTCCAGGCCTGTTCCTCTGAGAAATGCATTGCTACGTTGGAAAGGCAGCACTCCCATATCAAGGACTAGTCCCGGCTATTCTTTTTCATCTTGGGCTTGGGATGGGAGTATCCTGAGGGGAGCTAGTGCACCAGGAGTTCCCAGTCTGGGCTATCTGGTCATACGTGCCCAATAGCAAGGGCCTGTCTATCAGGCAGAGTAGAAGGGAGGAGGCCAGAGTGGCGGCCCATCCTCTCGACATTGAGACCAACACGGTGCTGATAGAGGCCAACATTTGAAGACTCCTTATTGGCCCCGACCGCTCGTATGTGTTGAGTCGGGACTTCTTGTGGGACTCCCCTTCTCCTAGGGGCTGTAAACGTCATTCCAGCCCTTTCGTAGGTGGTGATGGGGAGAAGTGGCGTCGTGTGGGCTACGACGACGTTGGCAGGGCATCTAGGAGGGGAATTGGGAGCTCCAGGCTCCAGGCTCCATCCCATTCCCAGGCATAGCGAGCAACTTGACCGCTTTGAGGTCCCAACTTCCTCCTCCCATCAAACCCCTGTGTAAGGGGCGTAGGGCCCTAAGTTCGTGCCACCTACGGTCCCATTTACTAAGGGCTGCCTTCTTCAATGCCTTCATCAGGCCCGCACCCCATAGGCTTGCGTTGGAGGTCGAGGCATTCCCTTCCTTCAAGGAATCGCTTGCATAGGACGAGGTCGTTCCTCCTGTTCTCCCGGTGGCCACGACGGAGGCTCCCCCTTTCCCTGTTGGTCTAAGTTCAGTCGATCAAGAGGAGGCTGGGTCAAGCTCACGGCAAGTCGACCGAGAGGAGGCTAAGCCAAGCTCTCCTTCTGTTATGGAGTAGAGTGACTATCGGGTGTCAATCTTTTCCTCTTCCTTTAGCTATTCCCTAGAGCCAGATGTTGACTCCTATCTGGCACTAGACGAAGCGACATTGCAGTCCTCCCATGGGTGAGCAGAGTTCCCCTAAGGTGGAGGTTTGACCCTTGGCCGTGGTGGTACTTGAGCATACAGAGTTTAATGCCACTGGTGAAGCACTAGAGGGTCTTGGCACAGGCCCTTCCTTCAAGCCGGTAGAGCTTAACGTCGTCGCTGAAGTACCAGAGGGACCCCACGGAGGCCCTTCCTCTGGGCCTAACTTGGACAAGCCCCCGACTCTTCATGGCAATTAGGCGGAGTCAGTCCATGCTCTTATGTCGGTGGGGGGAGGGCCCAGGCAATGGGTCCAAGCTTCGAGAGGGCTCGGGCGATCGAGCTGGAGGCCTAGAAGTTAAGGCCTTCTTTGCCTAGGTACCATTCGTTTGCGCTTCTTTCAATCTTCTGAAACTCTTCCTTTTTTTAATGTTGCTTGTGATAGGCTGCAGACCAACTGGCAGGAGTGATCGTGGAGGAGCATGGGGAGCTCGAGGAGGAAAATAGGATGCTTCAATCCCTGGTCCTCCTTGCTTGTATGGAGGTTCGCAAGGTGAACCGGGAGGTGGAAAAGCTAGCCCTCGAGCGCGACGCCCTGGTAGAGGACTTGGACACCTTGGCGAAGTACAATAAACTCTTGCGGAAGAAGGGCAGGAAGCTCCGCGCCGAGAAAAAGCTCGTGGAGGAGGAACTAGGTAAGACCGCATAGCAACTCTTCCAGGCACATTCAGAGTGCAGGCGTTTCAGGGACAAGCACGTTAAGGTCTATCGGAAGTTGCATGGGTGGAAAGAGAAGCTGGAGTCAGCACGAAGGGGGCTCTTGAAGCTCTGGGGAAAGAAAGACCAGTTGCTTAGGTAGTGTACAAAGGATGCTAGGCAGCATTTGCTGCTGCTGTCCCTGCACTTCGAGCTTACTCGGTCAATTCACCGTAAGAAGGCCATGTGCAAGAACGTGAAGCCAGGTCCACCACTTCGAGGCGAAGCTCTTGGACTTGAACAACCAATCATGCCTACTAGGGAGTAGTCATATCCCAGCTCAGGGGCGCTAGGGGTCGTTCAGAATGATGCTTGGGGGTATGACTATAAGGAGGGTCTGCAACGGCAAAGGGACTACCTCCGAAAGCACCTAAAGGCTGATCTCAATACCCTGAACCTGGCCTCCTTGAAATCTGATGCTCGAGCCTTTGCCTTCGTCAGGATCCTCAGGAAGGATGTGATGCCTCTCACGTTCTTGGATGCTCTTCTGCCTCCATGATGTCCATGCACGTCCAGACTTTATTCTTCCTTCCCCTTTTTTTTTGTTGTCTTTTTTTTTTTGACTGGCAGGGCTCCTTGATGTAACCCTTGCACACTTATATACCTTACATGAACTTCTTGTCTCTCTGCAAGTGTGTGTATGTTTTTCTTTTTCTTCTCTTTTTGCTGCTTGGGCATAGCCTGGGATGCTCTGGCTAGGAAAGTTCTTCGCGGTGAATCCTGAGTGGTCATTTGGGCATAGCTCGGGATGCTTTGGCCTGACCAGTTCTTCGCTGTGAGTCCTGGGACTCGACTTGTGGGTCACGAAGTTTAACAAGTCAAGGGACTTGTGTCCGAGTGGTGCCAACTAGTTCTTTGTTGCGAGTCCTAGGACTCGACTTGTGGGTCACGAAGTTCAGCAAGTCAAGAGACTTGTGTCCGAATGGTCATTTAGGCAGAGCTCGGGATGCTCTGGCCAACCAGTTCTTCGGGGGAGTCTTGGGACTTAGTTTATGGGTCACGAAGTTCGGTAAGCCAATGGACTTGAATTTGAGTGGCCAATCAGGCAGAGCTCAGGATACACTTGCCCAACCAGTTCTTCATGGAGAGGCTAGGGACTTGGGCTTGTGGGTCACAACGTTTGGCAAGTCAAGGGACTTGTGTCTGAGTGACCATGTGGGCAAAGCTCGGGATGCTCTAGCCCCACCAATTCTTCGTGGCTAGTCCTAGTTCTCGGCTTATGGGTCACGAAGTTCAATAAGCCAAGGGACTTGTGTCCGAGTGGTCATTTGCGTAGAGCTTGGGATGCTCTAGCTCGATTGTTCTTCGGGGGGAGTCTTGGGACTCGGCTTGTGGGTCACGAAGTTTGGCAAGCCAAGGGACTTGTGTCCGAGTGGCCATTTAGGCAGAGCTTAAGATGCTCTAGCCGGAATAGTTCTTCGCTACGAGTCCTGGGACTTGCCTTGTGTGTCACTAAGTTTTGCAAGTCAAGTGACTTGTGTTTGAGTGGCCATCAGAGCAGAGCTCAGGATGCTCTTGCCCGACCAATTCTTTGTGGCGAGTCTCGGGACTCGGCTTGTGGGTCATGAAGTTCTCTAAATCAAAGGACTTGTGTCTGAGTGGTCATTTGGGCAGTGTTTGGGATGCTCTAGC
This sequence comes from Juglans regia, assembly GCF_001411555.2. Lineage (NCBI taxonomy): Eukaryota > Viridiplantae > Streptophyta > Magnoliopsida > Fagales > Juglandaceae > Juglans > Juglans regia. The sequence continues at coordinate 12,910,764 of NC_049915.1, read as the reverse complement.
CTGAACAATTATTCGTGGCAAGTAATGAGACTCGGCTTTTGTGTCAAGAAGTTCGCAAGTCAAGGATCTTGTGTTCGAATGATTATTTGGGCAGAACTCGAGATGCTCTAGCTCGACCAGTTCTTCGCGGCAAGTCCTAGGACTCGGCTTCTATGTCATGAAGTTCTGCAAGTCAAGGGACTTGTATCCGAATGGTCACTTGGGCAGAGCTCAGGATGCTCTGGCCCAACCAGTTCTTCGCGGCAAGTCCTAGGACTCGGCTTATGGGTCACAAAGTTCAGCAAGTCAAGGGACTTGTGTCTGAGTGGCCATCTGGGCAGAGCTCGGGATGCGTTGGCCTGACCAATTCTTCATGATGAGTCTTGGGACTCCACTTCTGGGTCAAGAAGTTCGGCAAGTTAAGGGACTTGTGTTTGAGTGGCCATTTGAGCAGAGCTCTGGATGCTCTGGCCGGCCAATTCTTTGTAGCGAGTCCTTGAACTCGACTTCCTGCTTTGACAAAGGCAAGTTGGAGTGAACGTTCGTACTTTTCATTCATAAAAATCTGTTTGATACATCCATAGGTAAGCTTATGATTTCTAAGCAAAGTACTTCTTAAGGTGCTTAGCATTCCATGGATAGGGGAGTTCACAGCCCCTATCGTCCTTGAGGCGGTAAGAGCCAGACCTTCAGCTAGCCATCACCACGTACAGTCCTTCCCATAGTGGGCCTAACTTTCCCCTCTCTGGGGTGGTCACCCTAGTCAGTTTTAGCACTAGGTCCCTTACTTTGAAGGAGCGTGGCCAAATCCATTTGTTGAAGTACTGCTCTGCCTTCCTTTTGTTGTTTGCCATTCTCACTATAGCGTTTTACCATTTTTCTTCCAGGAGGTCTAGGTTTTCCTTTAATCCCTCCTCGTTGTGGCGTAGGTCAAAGTGTTGGACCCGATAAGTGGGCATCTCGATTTCTACTTGGATGACTGCTTCACTTCCGTAGGTGAGGGCGAAAGGTGTCTCTCCCATGGGGGTCTTGACACTCGTTTGATAGGCCTATAGTAACCCCGGGAGTTCTTTGGCCCATCTTCCTTTCTAATCCCCCAACTTCTTCTTCAAGATACCCAACAAGGTTTTGTTGGTCGCCTCGACCTGTCCGTTGGCTTATGGGTGCCCCTTGAGAAGAGTACTTGACCTTGATCCCTAGTTCTGCACACCACGCTCGGTAGTGCGAGTAGTCGAACTGTCGGCCATTGTTTGATATAAAGCTTTGGGGGATGCCGAACCGACAGACCACCGACTTCCAAAGTAACTTGGTGATGACTTGGGCCGTGATGGTTGCCAATGCTTCCACTTCAGCCCATTTTGTGAAGTAACCCATGGCTACGACCATGAACTTTACCCCACCTTTGGCTACGGGAAACAGTACGATCAAATCCAACCCCCATTGCGCAAAAGGTCATGGAGACATAATTGATGTTAGCTCCTCTGGTGGGCAACGGGACACGGGTGCGTGTTCTTAGCACTTCAGGCATTTCTTTGCAAAGCTTTTTGCGTTTTAGAGAGAGTAGGGCCAATAGTACCCTACCCGTGTTACTCTTGTGTCCAACGCCTTTTCGCCCGAATGGCTCTAGCAGATTCCCATATGGATTTCGGCTAGTACGTATTGGGCTTCTTTCGGTGAGATGCACCTTAGGAGAAGTTCAGATAAACCACTTTTGTATAGAAATCCTCCCAATAACAGGAATCATGCGGCTCGATTTCTGACCTTTTGCACCTCCTCCTACTCGTCTGGGACTTCGCCTTCAATAAGGAACTTCATGATGTTCGCAGCCCACTCGGATGGCACTGGGAGGCAAATGATACCTCCATCCCGATGGCCGGGACCTCGATTATCCTGATCACGGTATGTTCGGGGAGGAGAAACCCTTCTTGTCTCGAGGTGGCCCTTACTAGCCAATTTGCCTTCGATTTTCTCCCATCGGGATTTGGTGGATGCGAAAGTAGTGAAAGAGATCGTGCTTGTCGCACACCTGCTGAAGGTATTTCAACTTTTCGCATTGAGCACAACTTGAGAATCGGTCCATACTTCGACTTCGGTTGCTCCCAGCAGCCTTACCACCGACATTCCTGTTAGTAGTGCCTCGTACTCGGCCTCATTGTTGGTTGTCTTAAAGGCTAGCTTTATCGCGTAGTTGTGCTTCTTGTCGAGCTTGGTGACAATGTGCACCCCTACACCCCCTCCAACCTTGTAGGACAAGCTATCAACGTAGACTTTCCAGGACTTTCCCTAATGTGCAACTTGTATTTCCTCTAGAAAATCAGTGAACTCGGCTACAAAATTTGCCAACACCAGGCCCTTGATCATCATGTGTGGAAGGTACTCTATGTAGAACTCATTTAGTTCAATTGCCCAGTTAGTCAGCCTATCGGAAGCGTCAGGCTTCTGCAAGATTTTTCTAAGGGGGATGTCGGTGAGCACTTTCATCGGATAGGCTTAAAAATACGGCCTAGCCTTCTTGCAAAGACTACCAATGCAAATGCCAACATCTTCGCTCGAGGGTATTTGGCCTCGACCTCACAGAACTCTCGACTCGTGTAATAGATGGGCCACTACCCCTCTTCTGTGTCGCGGATTATCACGGTAGACACAACATGCGGTGATATGACCAAGTACAATATCAAGTTTTTGCCTGGCTTGGTTTGATTGAGAAACGGTAGGTGGGCAAAGTATTCCTTTAGGTTCTTGAATGCTTGGTCGCATTTGGCGTCCCATTCTTACGCTTTCCTTAGGACCTTAAAGAAGGGAAGGCATCAGTCGGTCGAGCGACCAATGAAGCAATTCAAGGCCGCAATTCATGCTGTGAACCTCTGTACTTCGTGAAGGTTGGGGGGCGGGAATCCCATATTGCCTGAACCTTCTTCGGGTTGGCCTCGATTCCCTGCTCGGAGACCATGAAGCCAAAAACACTTTCTAATTCTACTCTGAAGGCGTGCTTCAGCAGGTTGAGCTTTAATTGGTAGCGTCGTAGCACCGCGAAAGCTTCCTGAAGATTAGATAAATGTTGTTTGGGCTTCTTGCTCTTGACCCACACGTTATCTACATACACCTCCATATTATGACCATTCTATTTTTTGAACATTCGGTTGACTAGCTGCTAGTACGTTGCGCCAACATTTTTCAAACCAAACGGCATGGCCTTATAGCAGTAGAGTCCCCGATCTGTGATGAAGGCCTTCTTTTCCTCGTCGTCTAGGCTTATTCAGATTTCATTGTAGCCCGAGTATGCATCCATGAAGGTGAGCAGTCGGTGGCCCGCAGTTGAGTCAACTATCAAGTCGATGCGAGACAAGGGGAAGCTATCCTTTAGGTAGGCCTTCTTCAGGTCGGTGAAGTCTACGCACATCCTCCACTTCCCGCTTGCTTTTTTGACCAACACTAAATTCGACAACCACTCAGGATAGTGGACTTCCATGATAAAACCAGATGCGAGGAGGTGGTCTACTTCTTTAGCCATGGCTGCATACTTCTCCACGCTGAAGCTCTAACATTTTTGCTTGATCTTCCTTGCAGTAGGGTCCACATCGAGGTGATGCTCGATGATCGAGTTGTCAATCCCGGGCATTTTCTCGTGGCTCTATGCAAAGACGACTTGATGCTTTATGATGAGCTGCTTCATGGCCTGCCTCAACTCAGGAGCCATTTTGGTTCCCACTTGTATGGTGCGCTCGAGCCTTTCTTGATCCAAAGAAACCAGTTCCAAGGGCTCATTGGGCTCCGCCTGCTCGTCTCGAACCTTATCGTCCCATTTGGCCAAATTGGGCAGTGAGGGTGGCCCGAGGACCTCTCATGCTTCTTCGAGAGTTCTGACTTCCTTCCCTTCATACCTCAGCTCCCTCGCATAACATTCTTGGGCCAACACCTAGCCTAGGATCTCTCCCACTCCTGTGTCGGTCGGGAACTTCAGTTTGAGATGGTACGTGGATGTTACCACCTTCAGATCTTTCAAGGTCAGGCAACCCTATATCGTGTTGTATGAGGATGGGGCCTGCACTACTAGGAAATTGGCCATCATGATTGAAGTTCTGGGGGCATTCCCGGCCAGAATGGATAGGGTTATGGCTCCCATTGGCTAGACGATGTCTCCTGTGAAACTCTTGAACGACATCGGGGCTGGGCACAATCGGTTCGGACTGATCCTCATTCTGACAAAGGCCTCCTAGAATAGGATGTTCGCCTAGCTACCATTGTCAACTAAGACCCTCCGCATTGTGCATTTGGCGACTTGTATGTTGACCACCAGGGCATCGTCATGGGGGTGGAGGATGCCTTCTTCATCATTCTCATTGAATGTTGTGGCAAATCTTCCCTCCTGTCTCCTGATGCTGGCAGTAGCGCTTCCAGTCTTGAATACCTCATTATACGAGGCCCTGCAGGCATGAGTCTTTTGTGCCAATAAGGTGGGCCCACCTCCATTGTATCCACCGACGATTGTGATGATTTAGCCTATTGAGGTAATCGCCCTTATTGGGCTTCGGCGTTGTGGAATTCTTTGGTCCTCCTTGTTTCTTTGTCTCCTTGGGCTCTCACTCTGCCTGGGTCTTGGGCGGTTATGTGCTTGCTGTGTCGATGTATCATCCTATTGGTATGTGCAGTACTTGCAGCTCCCCTGACCTCGTTGAGACCCTTCTCACAAGGTTGGAGTGCGTTTTCCCTCTACGGCCATACTCGCATGCACACATGGTCTGCCACGCACCTGGGCAGGTGTCTCATTCCTTCGTTTGACCTTCTGCGAGCCTTTCTTGTTCCCTTCACGGTTCACTTCGTCGTTCTGCCTCGCGGCTTTCTTATATGCTTGTTCCAGCTCGGTTCTCCGGGGGGCTGTCAAAGCCCGGAGGGTATCCTCAGCGTTGATAAAGCTGTCGGCCAGGTCCATGAACTCTCTTAGAGTTGTGGGGGTCTTTCGTGCTATCTCTATCATGAATGGGTTCTGCGGCCAGATCTCCCCTAGCAGGGCTGCCAGGGTGATATTCTTATCCTAGTCATCCATAGTCATACACTCTTGATTGAATCGAGAGAGGTAAGACTTCAAGCTCTCATTGTCACGTTGCTTTAGTGTTAGGAGGTAGGTGGTCAGGAGTCTCCTCTTCTAGCTAGCCATGAACTGTGTCACAAAAAGACGGGCCACTTGTACACTTATTCTATATAATAAAGTATGGACACCTCAGGGCTACCCCTATGAACTGTGGTCTCCCTGTTAGTTATCCCATCACCTTACCGACTCTTTGATTGGGTGTGACTACGTCCATATAAAGCAGTGCTCAGGCAGTTCGCAATTCACCTTCATCGTATTTACAATGTGTTGTACCCACTAGTGTTAGGTGTTGCTATCGTGCTACTTCGCTCCAGAATCCTTTAAAAAGAACCCATTTGAAATCCATTGATTGTACTTCGTCAACCCATGGGTTACCAATTTAAGCACTCTAGAGTGGACATAAAGATTCTACTAGAATATTCCCCATCCTAGCATTGGAGTCGTGACAAAAGTATATTTCTTTAAATACACAACTCAAAAACATGTGACATGTAATTTGTGATGAAACCATACAACTTTTCATGTAACCACATCATGTACTTTGCAGAGAATGTGTCATGTGAATGGCTTGAAATAATTTGAATATTCGGATACATATACATGGACATAACACATGATGATTTTAACGTGGCATGTATCAATACTTAGAGTATCCTCAATCGATTAGCTAAAAGCTAAATCCATTGAATATTTAGCTATTAGAGAGCAAAATATGCTCACAATGAATTAGCTAAATTTCAAATAATTAGAATTTAGCTACAGTGACTTTCAAAAGTTTTTCCAAATTTGAAGTATACTATGCATACATCAAATATATATTTTATCAATTATTTATCTCTTCATTTCTTTCTATCACATATTTTATCACAATTAATATATTAATTTGAGTTAGTGATATATTAATTTAATTAGAATATGATTATTAATTAATATATAATAGATAGAATAGTAAAATATGATAAAATAAAATAAATTAATAATTAAAAAAATTAAATATTTTTAAAATTATTAATTACTTATTACAATATAATGAATAAATGGATAATCCAATGTGGAGATTCGATGTAAATAATTAAAATTAAATTCATCTTATATTATTTTATTGTTATATAATGAAAAAATAGCTATTCCAATGTAGAGATTTATGTGAATGAAATAGTCAAAAGTCAAATTTCTCTTACATTCATAAAAAATATCATTTAACTTTGGCTAATTCATTGAGAATGCTCTTAAAAGCTCCAATCATATCATTTAAACCAAAATTCCAGCAAGCTTCATTTGAGCATATCATGAAGATTCAAGCATACGATAGAGGAAAACCGATCATATCATGTGACATTTGAAAGTAGAAAATTCATTAAACAAAACAAACAATATAAATGTAAAGTTTACACAAAAACATAAGTATATTATCTAAGAGTAAGTTAGAGGCTAAGTTATAAACGTTTCCTTGCTTACAAAGAGTATGATCTCCATGGGCTAAAATAAGAGTATACTAATGTTAGAGAAGTCCTCAATTGAAATACTAACTCACAAACACCATAAATCGATTACTCTTTCTCCAAACAAAGTTCTTCCATTAGAATACTACCTCAACCTTCTAACATCTATTAAGAAAATATGTAGAGAAAGATTACTTACCAAGTTGAAAACCTTGAAAATAAGGCTCGGTTTGCACTGCTGTAACCAACAGTCTTGGTTCTCACTATTTTCGTGTGATTTGCATCTGATTTGAGAGTAGGGCAGCTGAAACCTTGTGTATGCACTTGAGAAGAGAGAAGAAGAAGAGAAGCAAGGAACTAAGTGGGATTTTCATGTGCCCTGCTAAAATAGAAGATAAGGGGTTGACTTTATACTAAAATCTACCCAAACTCTCTTTTTCCTTGCTTTAGCTTTATTGTCAAGTGGATGGTCTTAGATTCCGTAATGTTTATGCTAATCTTGAGGCTCCATAGGGGGTGTAGAACTAAGCTACTGCATGTTGGACAAGTGGCGCATAATAGAACTAAGCTATTGCATGTATTCCATTGGTGGAAGTGGGCGGCAAGAGCATGCTTGGTGCTTTTCTAAGTGGCACATAATGTAAATGTAGTTTCTCATGACTCCATTAGTTGCTCCTCCATAAATGTAATGCAATTCCTCCCGAGCTTCATTAATGACTCCTCATAAGTGCTATACAACTTCACACAAGCTCCATTAATGACTCTTCATAAATGCCCTATCACTAAGCTTAACATGCTTGAGTGCCATTGGGTGAAGGTGGGCAGTAAAAATGATGGAATCCTTAGAGGAAGGATTTCAGCCAACTTCTTGCCTTCCACTTCTCAAATCTTGTTTAACTTTCTTGTGAGAGTAAGCAAGATCTAACCTCAATAATTACACTGACTAATCATGATTATCCACTGAACAAAAGCCTATAATCTTATTGGTGATATGGGCGGCATTGTGTAGAAAATTAATGGGCAAAAGTGTGGCTGCTAGCATGGCTTAGCATAGGCTTTTATGGCTTCATTTCCTTTGTTTGATTTCCAACCAATGCAACCAATAAATGAGAGTTTCTTCCCATAAATATAGCTGACCATAAATAATTAAGTAGGACAAAAAGAACCAATATGAGTGGCGGAAAGAGGCAGCATCACAACTGAAAAGGTGAGGGGCAAATTGCTTGTGATTTTCGACCAAGCTCTTAACCTCTTCCTTCTCAAATTTTCTAGATTTCTTACAAGCAAGAACAAGATATAAAACCTCATCATTATGTTGACTAAAATGATTAAAAAGCTGGCCAAAGTCAATGAGTTTCATTGGTGAAAAGGGGCAGCACACTAGACTAGGGCATGGGGAGCAAAAATATGAAAGTGTGTTCTTGAAAATAATCATTTTGTCAAGTGGTGTTGGTCCTTAAAATCTGAAATCCTCTTCATCTTCCTCATAATTGCTCTCCTTGAAAATGTAAAAACACCTTGCATGTGTAACAAGTGGCACTAGCTGAAACCCTTCAATGTCTTCTTCATGATTATTCTCTTTAGAAACCTAAGAGTCTCACATGAGTATTGCGGCAAGTGCCATGCTCTACCATTACTGAAACTTCTCTCTTACTCCCTTATTATTGCTTCCTTGAAATTTTAAGAAACATCCATGCATGGGTGCTATGTGGCGCCTCCTCTTTGTTAGCCAAACCTTCTATGCTTCCCATCATTAGACACTTCTTGAAAACTCAAGGGACACACACGCATGGGTGCCAAGAGGCACCTTCTTGTTGTGGTCAAGTATCTCCCCCCCTTTAGGCCAATCTTGAGATCCTCTTTCTTTATTATTCTCATATGCTTATTTCCAAGGTACCACATGATTACAAAACCTTGAAAAATTAATAGACACTTGAGCCATCTTGTGCATGAGTGCCAAGTGGTGTTTTAGGGCATGGATGGTGTCATGTTGTGTAAAGGGCGTGTGCCATCCATGTGCTCCTTCTCCTTCCCTTCAATCAACGTCACTTCCTCGGACATTAATGATTGGGCTAGTCGAAACCCTAATATGATGGGTTCTCTTGTAGTATGGCTGGGTCTCCTTCCATCAACCTCACCATTGATTTATTTGAACTCTAAAGGGCATGTTGCATGAATGCCAAGTGGCTCCTTACACTTGATGTAACAACCCGCTCCTCATAGTTAAGAATAAAGTCAATTTTAGAATTTCTTGGGAGTTGGAGTGCTACTACTGAACTTGACTTAAAAATATTTTCTTCTATTCTAAAGGAAGCGTCAAGTACAAAAGATTCTATAAAATAAATAAAATCATTCTTTATAAAAAAATATATTGAAAATTGAAAAAATAGTGCAGAAGCATTTATTAAAAATTTCTCGAACTTTGTACTATAGAAGTCATAACTTAATCTCTATGCATGATCTAGGCCTCTGTCATGCCTCACTGGATCAAGTCCCGTCTTGTAGCTCTACCTTCATAAATATTCTCATCTGGTGTGGTTTAAAAACATAAAACAACTAAAATGAGTCGATGATTGTGACGTCCCCAAATGTGGCTTGGGATCGGATGAACTCTGAAGCGTCGGGACATGCAACACAAGGTTACCTGCCCTCGTTCATGACAATTAAGGATGCAATATACCTAGCATGCACATACCAATATGCAATATTTGTAGCGGATAATTTTTTTCTTTGATCAATACTATGTACTGAATAAGATATATCCCAAAACATTCAAACATATTTCATAAACTAAAGATAATAGACGTTCAAGTTACATCGTATGTCCAAAAGATTTGTAACCATAAGAGTACTAGAGACAGATCTCCCTAAGCACATGCAAAGACTAAGATAACTATTAGGCTGAAACTTTGAGTAGCTCGTGCAACTCAAGCCAAGATCCTATCAATAAATGAAGCATCGTAGCAATAAGCTCCGCATAGCGTCTTTGCTACCTAATCGACTTCCTCCAATTGATCCTTTGTAGCATTTCTCGATCCTGGCACATAATCTACCACTACAGGGGAATGATAGTTGGGACTACCAAGTGATATTTAATTATAAATTTCAGCAAGTTAACAAATAACTTAAACTAACGGTTTAAAGATGCATGCATGACACTAAAAACATGAATGCAAAACGTGAATATGAGTAAGCTTGAAGTGATTTGAAAAATAATATGACATGAGCTAACATGACTTGAACTGACATGAAATGAACTAAACTGACATGAAATAAAGCATGACATGAAGTTGAACGTGAAATAATATGAATTGAAATTGAACGTGAACTAAACTGAACGTGAAACTGAACATGAATTGAATGTGAAACTAAACATGAACGAAACATGAAACTGAACATGAACTGAACATGAACTAAATTTGAAGCACAAAAAGTCACAAAATCTAACATAACACATTCGGTTTTCACCCTTTCACTAAAACCGAAAGCTATGTGGTTTGGTTTTGATCAAACCATTATATCCGAAGCCTTTTATGAAATAAATCATAAATGAACAACATTATATTCTTAATAATCAATTCCTAGAGTAGATTTAAGCCTCAAACCTAAGATCCCATGACGAAACTTGCATCAAAACATAGATCTACCCGAGAACCTCATATACAAGGCCTATTTGGAACTTTCCATGCATAAAACTTCTTATCTTTAAAATCAACACCATAAATCCTTAAAATAACATTCTAAAATGTAGATAAAAGTCTTGAAAACATCGTATGTGAATATCAAAGCCATTCGTGTATGCTTCTACAACAAAAGACCTAAGCTTATTCAAAACAGAATCTGTTTTCATATTCCCAGTTTTCAATTTTTTAGATCTTTACAAAAATCTCATAAAAACACTTATAACATACAACAAAGCTTCACCAAACTTGTATGATAGCATGTTAAATATAAACCGTAAAAAGATAAGACCAAGAACTTGCCAATAAATTAGTCAAAAACATCAAAATATCACACACTGGCCAGACTATCGCCCAGAATGACCTCTTCATACTTAAACAGGCTTTTCACCATCCAAAGACCATAAAAAGTTACACAAAATATACCAACAGAAATTAGACTCAAAGTGGAACAACTTATGTGAAGGTAACTTTGTGAGAAAACACTTACAATAGTTTCGAAAAATTCCAGAAAAAAGGCTAGAAAAGCTGTCAGAAATCACCTCTTGGGTCTTCTCCAAGAAAGTGAATGGAAAATGATCAAAGGATGAAGTGGAAGCTATGGACAACTTTAATAGAGCAGGAGGTGCTGAGAGGGGGTGTGAGAGTGACCACTTGGTGGTGGTTTTGTCAGCCAAAATGTGGGTAATACCATGTGCTACAACACATGTTTTCTAGCCAAGGAAGCTTCCATGTGAAAAGTGGTGGTGAGCTGACATTTGGCCTTTCCATCAACCACTATTTGGGGATAACTTGGGCAGTGAAAGGACACCCATGGCAGATGGAAACTTCCTCTACAAGCCTTGCATTGGTAGTGCAATTTCATGGGCCTTAATGAGCCTTAGCTGAATGGGCCATCATTTAGGGTTTCAATTGGATTCCAAATATTTAGGATTTCAGTAGGGTTGAAACCCTCTTTGGTTTGGCACAAATTCAATGGTCGAATGGAATAATGTTTGGCTTAGATGGCATAATCACAAAACTTGATTTCCTTCATATTTCCATCTTATGGTTCCTCTTGGTGCCAAGTGTCCAATACTATTCACTAAGTGTGGCTAAGATCTTGTCATGTGTTCAAATAAAACTTTCTTAACCTAATTTGGACATTCCACACTGTGATCTTGAAAATACCAATATGAGTGCTAACATCGAGTCTACTATTCACTTCGAAAAAGTGAACAATAAACTTTGCACTTTAAAATCCTAAATAATCATACTAACCTCAAGTGCAAATCGTTTATCAAAATTTGACTCTAAAGTGTTTGGAATAAATCAAAACTCGATTTCGAACAATTGTTGTTCTGAAAACTAAAAAACATTTTATTGCGCCATAAAATCTTAAATATTCATATAAGTCTAATGGCTTAGACCATTTCTCATCCTCACACTCCTTAATATCTCAAATAAATAAAATCACGTTTCTGGAATCATAGTGAGTGGTAAAACTGACTATACTAACAAACTAAAACATACACGATTGATTGATTTGTGAAAACTTTCGTGGTTTTCACGAGGTTCCTAAATCCTAAAGAAATTTATCCATTAAATTTTTGGCAGGCTTTTACAATGACTCGGTAAAAAATCCATCATAACATAAACATACTTAACAAGATTTTTTTTTCATAAAATAGTTCATGCTAATAATTTAAAATCATGATTGTTCATACGTACGCTATGACATGCATGATTTGTTTGAATTAACTAGTTTTTCTGACTAATCTGAATTATCTGATTGTTCTGACTTATCTTGCTGGCTGACTGACCAACATGTTTAACCCTGTGTGCAAGGTTGTGCACCAGTCCCTCATCATATGGCCAAAAGGGGAATCACTGATCTGATAAAATACTATGGTGAACCACGCTTTAGTTCGTGGCTTGCACATCCACCCTGTCCGCATTGGTACCATGCATCTAAATGACCATCTAACTAATCTAATTTTTACCTTACACTTGATCTTATGAAAACTTGCGTGTCTTAAGTAACGTGAGATACATGGAGTGCATAATATATACATAACTATAATATGTGTAATGGTTATGAATTATGATGAATGGCGTGCTTGCAGATATCTTGACATGCGTGGTACATAAACATTGGTTTCCAAAGAATTGGCTTGAATAATAATATATGTAACTAGCTAACATATGCTAATTCTAATTTACGATCAAGCTACTTACCTTATAATGCTTATCCAATATTTCTGGCACATAGTCGATCACCTATAAAATAAACATGTAATTTACATGCATTTTTAATTAAATTTGTACTTTGTAATTAAAACCTAAAATACTAAAATAACCTATTTTTCTTAAAAATCTGGAATTCTCATCTTAACCCTAAAATAGTTTAATCTTTTGTGGGCCCGAATTCTCATAAATCCATATTCTCCAATAAACCTGTAAAGAATAACTGCAAGCCCATGGTCCATTTCAAATTATGTAGCCCATAACCTAATATACATACCAGCCCATAATTGAGAGAAGGAACTAAATAACGTGAGAGAGTGAGAGAGAATAAGTGAGAGAAACCGAGAGGTAGGTAGAGAGAAGCGTACTGAGTAGAGGTGTAACCGGTCTGGTTCAGTCCGGGTTTGGAGAAATTTTGTACCCAAACCGGTATACCGGTTTCGAAAATTTAAGAACCGATACAGACCAATTCATTACCAAAATAAAAACTTTTAGTTTTTTCGGTTTCGGTCTGGTCTAGTCCGGTTTTCCGGTTTACTATTTACACGTGTGACAATATGTATGTTTAATATTATAATTTTTTTAATACTAAACTTAATTGTGAGAATTTAGTATTTATTATTAACAATTACTAATTGTTTAATGTTTAATTATAATAGTATAATATAAGTAGTGTCTAACTTGTTAGTGAGATTAATAAACTTGAATAATAAAATTAAAATAGTATAATTAATGTCTAATTATACTAATATATTAATTTTATGTTATAAGATTAATAGACTGGAATAATAAGATTAGAATTTCATGTTATAGTAATTAGTAATGTAGCATATAATATATATAATAATATAAAAAAATTAAAAATATCTATGTACCGGTCCGGTTTGGTTTAAATCGGTTTTAAAAATATGAAAATCGGTACTGTATCGGTTTAGGATCGGTTTTCGTTTTTAAGAAAGGTACCGCACTAGACCAATTACAAACTGGACCAAACCCACCGGTTTGGTCTGGTTCAACCGACTTTTCAGTTTTTTCTTATACCCTTAGTGCTAAGTGGGAGAGAAAGAGGTTAATTGAGACCTTGAGATAGAGTCACATTGAGCTAGAGAGAAAAGAAACGTAAGAGAGGGAGATAGAAAACGTGATGGATGCTGTGAAAGGGAGAGAGAGAGAGGGACATAAGGCCTAGGGGTGTAATCGGTCCGGTCCGGTCCGGTTTTGGATAAAATCTAGGACCCAACCGGTATGTATTGGTTTTGTATTTTTCAAAACCGATTACGCACCGGTTACCCTTCTAAACCGGTACTTCTGGTTTTACCGGTTTCCAGTCCGGTCCGGTCCGATTTTTCGATTTTTTTAAAATATAAGTTTCACAATTTGTCATTAAAAATTTGTTTATAAAAAAAAAAATTGATTTAAAAAAAATTGTTTTATACTTTTATTAATATATTAGACTATATAATAGTATTAATATTAGACTATTGGTATAGTTATAAGTTATATATTAGTATTAGTTATAAACTTTTAGTGATTTAGTATTAACATTTTATGTAATAATTTATAAATTATAATAAGAAATTATTTCATATATGAATATATATATTATATATAAAATTTCACATAAAAATTTATAATTATACATTATATATAAAACTTTTATATATTAATATTTAATATATATAAAATATTTTGTATAAAACTTATATATAAAAATATTATTTTTTATTTTTTTTAATCAACCGGTCCGGTCCGGGCCAAAAAATCCCAAAACCGGAACCGGCCGGTTTTTACATTTTAAAAACCGGTTCCGGACCGGACCGGTTCAAAACCGGTCTAGTTCGGTCCGGTCCGGACCGATTTTTCGATTTGAGTTTACACCCCTAATAAGGCCAGTTGGGGGAAGAAATTGGGTGGTGCAGCTAGTGGCTCAAGGATTGAGGCTGGAGGCGTCTACATGGTAGGGGTGGGCAGTGGGGCCCCGCCCCCGCCCCACATTAAAATTTTTATTTATTTATATATATTAAATAAATATATTGTATATAAATATACACAATTTATAAAAGACTTAAAATTATATTCAAGTCATTGGATTGCTTTGGCCTAGGAGGCCAAATCAATCCAAAATCTAACTCTAATGAGTTTAAATTTTTTTTATATTTATAAATTTTAATTTATTATTTAAATTATATTATAATTTTGGTCTAAAAAAATATTTTTAGACCAAAATTTTTTTTTTTTAACATAATGGCCGGGGGCGGGGCGGATGGGGGTTTTTCCCCCGCCCCCCGGCACCGGGGCGGGGGCCGGGGGAAAATCCCCCAACACCCGTATGGTGCGGGGCGGGGGGCGGGGAGGGGGTGCCCCCGCCCCGCACCATGCGGGTAGCACCCCTACTACATGGGCTGTGTAGCAGTGGCACTATGGTGGAGGAAATATAGAAGGTTGAGTGGGTGGTGGCCGTTTACGGGGGTTGTGGCGGTCTGGAGGTGCATGGGGTGGAGGTGTGAGGGTGGTGCAAGGTGGCAGTTGCGAAAGCGACGTAAAGACTAGGTAGTTCATGGTGACTGTGGGAGGAAATGATTGCTCTGCTTTTGTTGCTTGAAACAGGGGCATAACCGAGTGATATTGATGCATTGCTGGATGTGGACAGGCAACCCATGCGGTGGTCGTTGCATGAGAGAGCAATTGGTCGAGGTGCTTACTGGACAATGCATAAGAAAGAGGTGGCAGCTCGACGTGGTGTAGTGGTGGTTACGGAACGTGACACAGTTTGCGTCTTGGACTGTATCCACGTTGGTCCTCTTGGTGCCCATGGTGGTGATCGGCTTCGTTGAGGCGACAATTGAGTGAAGGTTCACGGTTTTTCCATGGGCTGGGCGGTGTTTGTGATTATCTCGTGGCATTGTTATACAAGGAGCGACGTAAAAGGGCTGGGTAACGTGAGGACTGCTCTGTTGGTTGCTGGTGGGTTTTGTTGGCCATGTGACGCGGTATGGGTGGCAATATATGACACAATCTGTTAATCTAATATGAACACGACAAGATAAAAGCAAGTTTGAGTTTAGACTTAATGAATTCGGGTCAAAACAGGTTGATCAGTTCAGACACGATTGCTTAATGGATCACTAACAGGACAACCCATTTTGACCCGTTAAAAAATTTACTCAAAATCACATTTATACCCTTAGAAACATAAAAACCAAAATCCCTAACCCTAGTTGTTATCTCTTCACTATCAGACACCCCCCCTTCTCTCACTGTTGCCTCACTCCTCACTCAGATTCTTCACCTCTCTGCTCCTTACGCCTCCCCTCACCTCACCTCACCTCATGTCGTGCGCCTCTCATGTCGCCTGTACTCTGTCTCCCACCTCTCAGAGCCTCGGGCCGCCCCCACACCCACCTCTAAGGTAAGAACAGTTCCTAAACATCTGCTTGGATATTGATGAGTGTACGCAAGTGCACTCTAAATACCTTATTATTGGACTAAAATGCTAAAATATTAATAGAAATCATTGAAATTAATGTGTATTCTTGAATTGAGTTTCTATTTACTTTGGTATACTTCTAAGTATATTTTTATGTTTAATTTCAGAGTCTATAAAAGAGTAAGTCCAAACCTATTCAAATTCAAAAGACTTTCAAGTGGGCAAAACTTTGGAACAACTTAAGAACTTTCAACGAGTATAGGACTCTTCAAATAAGGATAATGACAGGGTTTGAGAGTAATTCGGATTAGAGTCCAAAATGCGCTAGGAGACAGAATGGACAGACTTTAGTATTTTAATCATTAATTTCTGTTCAAATATCAGATTGATACTATTCTTGATACGTTGGAAAAGTTATCTTAAAGGGTTACAAAGTTGTCTCTATTAAGAATTTCCAAATTCAAATTGCTGAAGCCCATACGAGGCTGCTAAGTTGAGTCCTAAACTTTAAGCGATTTTGTGGGCGGGAATATGAGGACATTAAGGTTTTTTTCCTACCCTATTTAAACATATCATTAGCACGAAATTGGAGAGTTCAGAAGAGGGGAGGGAGACAGTTTGAAGGAGGAAGATCTGAAATTAATTTCCATTGCCACCGTTTGCTCTTGTTTTCTCTTGAGATTTTTGTTGTCCATTATATTTATAGGTAAATAAATTCTCAAGTAGGGTTAGGGATGAACTTACACATTAGATGGTATTTTTAATTTATTTTTGATTTATGTATTTGATTTTCAATTACTAAAACTCTTATGTTTTATCATTCTCAATTCATTGTTGAGGTTTTCTTCTCCAAATAATCATAGAATTTATCCTGTTTATGGATTAAGTCATGCTTTTTCTATTGAATGGATTAGATTTTTGATTATGTTTAGATCAATCATTTATCTATATTGATTTAATTATTTACTACAATATCGCTTCCTGAATATATTGTCATCGTTGGATTTTATCAATAGTGATAATAATTTACGTATTTTAAAAGTGGTGAATAATTTTTCATCGGGTTACATTTGGTTTAATCTTGTTTATAAATCTATACATTCTGATTGAGAACTTTGAGAATTGAGTTCTCAATTGAGTTATTCAATGAATTAAGAATAATTAAAATATCATATTTGTGCAAGGGATTCCCGACACTTTACTATTTGTCAAACTTGAGTACTTTTTCCGTTAGTCACTTTGCTTCACTTTAATTTGTATTTAAATTTAATCTTTGTTGTCCATTAATCATTTAATCTATTTCTTTAGTTTCTTTGTTCCTTCTACAATTCTTTTAATTTGTCTCTCTGTGGAATCGACACTTTAAATCTGTGCTACAACTACCGCATTATTCTTTGGGCGTAATCCGATATGCTAAACATATGTTCAATGT
This sequence comes from Juglans regia, assembly GCF_001411555.2. NCBI lineage: Eukaryota > Viridiplantae > Streptophyta > Magnoliopsida > Fagales > Juglandaceae > Juglans > Juglans regia. The sequence continues at coordinate 12,893,489 of NC_049915.1, read as the reverse complement.
AGGCACTTTTTATTTTGTGCTAAACATCTTGTTAGGGTGCGATTGGTTGGCTCCACTGTTTGATTTGTGCTAAAAATCTTCGATGAGTTAGTGGGTTGGATTTGGATCTACTTGGATCTTTGTTTCTTCTGTGTTTCTTCTTCCTTTCCGAAACCATATAGAGATTTCATGAGGTTTTTTTTTTTTTTTTTGGTTAAGAATCCCTACTGTCGAAGTCATGAAATGGAAAACCTAAATATGAGAGCCAAGCCCTTCTCCTTTCACAAAACATAGATTTCATTTTTGTAAAAACCCTCCTGTCAAAGTCATGAAAGAACCAAAATATAAAAAGGGTTAATTATATTTTATCCATTCGAACTTTTACTAAATTTACAATGTGTCTCCGAAACTAATAATTGCATCAAAGTGGATCCTCGAACTTTCAAAACTTTCCAATCCTCCCATTCCGTCTACCAGCAACGTTAAATCTAACAAAAATTCACTGCACATGCTGCTCATGTACATAACATTCACTGTAAAGATGTAATTTTCATCTAATTTATTATCATTGACTATATAAAATATAAAATAATATATGCTATCAATTCATAAAAAATCATTAATCATTAAATAATTTTTTTATTAATTTATATATGGTTAATGAATATCAAATAATTTCATTGTGTATATAAATTATTCATACTTACTTGCAACTTAGGTATAAAATAATTTTATATATGGTTAATGATTAATGATTTATTATTAATTGATAGCATATATTATTTTATATTTTATATGGTTAATAATAATAAATTAGATAAAAATTATATATTTATAGTGAATTTTCGTTAGATTTAACGCTACTGGTAGACAGAATGGAGGATTGTGAAGTTTTGAAAGTTCGAGAGTTTACTTTGATGCAATTAGTAGTTTCAGAAGCACATTGTGAATTGAGTAAAAGTTCGAGAGGACAAAGTGTAATTAACCCATATAAAAACATAGATTTCTTTCTTTTTTTGTAAGAAACCCTCTTGTCATAGATTTCACAAAATTACTCGGAACACATATAAAACTCCATCTCATGAAGAACATTCTTGAAACTTTTAAGCAAGAATCAATGTTAAATACGGTATCAGCTTTCTTTTCCAATCCTTTAAGCTCATACTCTTTTTGTTTTATTTTATCTTGATTGAAAACGTTTTCCTTTACGTACAACCTAAGAAGATCATTTAGATAACAGGGAGAAAATAAATGCACATAACTTTTAATTAGAATGTTACGTGGTGGCTTTTTTAAAGTACTAAAATTTGTATGAATATATTATAACAGTCCATTTCGTGGAGAAAAATCAGATCCAATTTTTTTTTTTTAACCAAATAAAATATGCCTTTTTATTAATTTTTTAACCAAGTGCTATATAATATATATGTGCAAGGGGCAATATACGTGCAAGGCTCCTCAATACACATGCACACGATCAAGTTTAATTTAGCATGTGAACCCCTGGGGCTAGCTGTAGAATCACTAGAGGAAGCGTACAAGGGAATTCGACAAATTAAACTAATTAAGAAACAACAGAGAAGTCAGGCATTTTTCAGTGCTCAAAATTGTATTGACTCTATTACCTTCCGTGGCATTTTTTCAATTATTAAAATAATTTAATTTTAAACAATAATTCTGTTATATTTTTGGTATGCTAGGTGTGTTAATAAATTATCAACTTGCAAATGGATTTTTTTTCAAAACTTGCTGCTAATGAAAAATGATAAATTTAATGCTTTAGTTAGTACTTTAACACTTACCCGGCCTAATTTAGGTCAACATATAAAATATTTTTAATTTCTGAGGATATATTTTGAAGTTAATTCTAATAGATATACCATTTACAAGAAATCAGACCTTTTCTAGGGTTCAAAATTGTCGTAAATACTCTCATAATCGCTGTATTTGATCATTTTCGCAAATTTTGAAATTGCTACATGTTTGACGAAATTAAAGCGCCACTTTTGATCAATTTCAACGATAGGCAAAAATCGTCACAAAAAGATACTATTTCAGACGATTTTTTTCTGCCGCAAATGTCTAAAAAATCGACGGAAATGGGCTTCTCTTTTACCATTAAAATCGCTGAGAAAAGTTATTTCCGGCGAATGTATCGTCGCAAAGCTTAATAAATCGCCGCAAATAACTCATTATTTTTCCAGCGATTTAAATTAAGTCGCCGCAAATATATTTATGCGACAAAAAAATATTTCCGGCAAATTTTACTTACTGGAAAATGTGTTCCAGAAAATTAAAAAAAAAAACTGCACAAAACAGAATACAGAAAAATATTATACACATCCAAGTCAGGCTTCACAATATTAGCTTAGACTATGATGGATTACACTATTATTCTTTTTACTTACTCAAAAAAAATCCAAAGTATGAGCTACTAATATGGCCAAAATTGGCAACTACTGTGTTTTACAATATATAGGTAATTAACTAACCACAGAAAGCATTATGCTTGATAGCTGTTCTTTCCAATATACACTATTTAGTATTTACCCTAATCCCCATGTGTGATCCTGCTTTTAGAATTAGTATGCTCTACAAGACCTATTGATCTAAACCTCTGTAGCTAAGACCATTACATGCTAACTGCAATTGCAATATACAATATCAAAGACAAATTTTGTAAGAAGCCATGGGAAATATAGTAATTGTATTGAAAATTCGTTAAGTTGCAGGAGCTCTCACCCAAAGCCAGTCCAGGGTAGGTCAAATGTATTACTCACTGCCATTATAGCCTGTGAAGGAGGAGTTGGCCTAAAAACACATGTTGAACTTTAACAAATTAGAAGTATATTAAAACTTAAAAAATAAGCACGCAAAAACTGCACCATAATTGGCAACACGTCTGAATTCAATACAAAAAGTAGCTAGAAGTGAACAATGAGTTTGAACAATGACATATTTCATACTCACAGTGAACAATGACATCATCTAAATTATTTTGCCAGCCACTTCTCATCCAGGAGCTCAATCAATGATAGGAGCAGAAACTAGTGAAACTAACCCAACAATAACCGATGACATGGAGGAAGCCAACTCAGCCAACAATTTCTCATCCAAAGAACCAAGGGAAGAGAACTGCAATAATACATCATAATTATAAATCATCAAAAGATCCATTGCAAACATTTATGCACATAAAAAATTCAGTAGAAAGGAATTGAATGAAAAGACTTGATTCATAACAGCATAAAACAGGGAAACCAAATGAAGGAAAACTTCAACGAATACCATGATCTCATTAGCCACATATAACATTATCAAATAGTAAATTCATTACAAAACAAATGATAGAAAATAAGTAAAATTGAATTATCGTTTCCTTTTCTATTCATTTCAAAAAGTACATTTTCAAATCTATGGAACACACAGAAGAAGATGGCAAAAGATATACAAGCCATAGGCTAAAAAGAATATACTAATCAAATGAATATATTAAAAGGGAAAAGGTTGTGTCTTTAAGAAAGCATCAACCAAACAAGTACACCAACAAACCACATACCTGTCATCTCGATTTATAAGCTGTTGAAGATTGTCTTCCAGATTCTTTTGAACTTTAGTATTAGCATGTTGTTGTCTGTCTAGAACTTCTTACTTATCTCTTAACTTTGCAGTTTTCATCACAACATTCTCCTTACTGTAACATCAACATTCCAATAGGAATTAAAAGCCTCTTAAAAAAACATAAAATTCATAGATAAGCTATCTTGTTATGTAGAATAAAGAAGTAGAAAGATTTTCAGTAATCTATTTGTATCAAGCAAGGAAGGAAGCAAGCGATATGATATGCAATTGCTATGGAGAAAACTACTAGAGGATAAACTACCATGGACCAATCTATTCACCTACTGCCAACTGACAAGATTCATGGTAGTTTATGGGATTTCTCTATCTAATAACCATTATGTATGACTGCCGTCAACAAGTGAAATGCCCACATGAAAAACATACCAAATACATACAAACAATTACTCAAAACTTCACTCACCAAAACTATGGACAATACTAGAGAATGCTATTGCACAACTAATTTCAGCCAACAAGAAACTTTGCTTAGCACAGCGCATCGATTTGTTCTAGGATGCTTAAGAATAATGAAAAACCACATTACAACCTAAAACAGTTCCTCAAAGCAAATAGTTTGCCGCACGATTCTTAATAGGCACACACTGCAGTTGCCATTGAAGTAAAGGACACTGAAGAACTCGTATCCATTGAACATTAACTGCATGCGTTGTCTTTGATTTTGTATAATAGGACTTAGTTCCAGAGCTATATATATATTTATATATATAAGATTCTACACTGAGGAACTGCCAACAAGCAACATAGAAACTTAAATATGTAAAATCATTGACTCATTATAAAGGCCACATTTGGTTATACTTCACAAGCAATCATTCACAAGCCCCAGCTCAAAAAACTTTCAGAAATCAGTGCAAGCCTGCCTTGTTTCTGCCCTAACAAAACAACGTGTTTTAAAAAGAATCATTTAAGGAAGTACAACCAAATGCTGCCTTACCTTCATTTTACATAGAGAAAACTTCTGAACTTTTTTTTTTAAAAAAAAAAGAAGAGTAAATTGCATGTTGGTGGATCACAAAATGAAAATTAAAGCTGGTAAAAATATTTGAAAAAAGATGTAGTAGCAAACAAAAAGCTTATAATTTTTAGTGAGTTGATAGTCATAATAATGATATATTAGCAAAAACACCAAGACAACAAATTGTACAGTATACAAAATGTGGCACTACAAACAGCTAATGAAAAAAAAATCATAAAGGAAGAAAAATATATATGTACCCAAAGGACACTTTTCCTTGCACACTTCATGCATTCAATCCCTCCCCGATCCAAGAAACTAAATGTGTGAATCGAAACAATACATCCACAATGAACTTGCTGCAAAGGAAGACTAATTATTAAAAAGTATCAACAAGAAACTTCAGAATTTTTGTTTCAGGAATGCAATATACCAATGTGATATCTACCACACCATTCACGAATAATAATAAAATAGGAAAAATTGCAAGCAAGCATCATAATTTCATTGAGTATTTATGTTAAAATGTGACAGATCAATATAAGAGTGTTTCAAGTATCAATACAAAAGTAGGAAATATTTCATTTTGAATAAGTAATACATAATCAGAGTATTTGTCATTTACATTCTAAATGAGATAAAAACTCTATAAACAAAATAATGAAGCTAATATAGTTGCTAAAGGCACAAAAATTACACACTAAATTTTAAATTAGGCTGTTAGCAAAGATTCCACATGTCATGACACTCAATCAAAGTTAAAGAAATAAAACCCCATAAAAATTACGAACCATATTCTTGCCTAATCAAGTACAAGAATTTCACAAGGTGATCGATGGATGCTGATAGAAGTAGACCAGCTGGCAAGTATTTTGGTATACCAATAATTCGAAATCAGGGAAAAACAAAAAATATATAAATAGGAAAATGAATCTAACAGTGAGTATAAACATCCGAGAAACCAAAATAGCTGCTAGATTTATGAGTTATGTTCACAACTATCTACCAAACCCACCATCAAGGCACTAAGAATTTCGCTTAATTGGAGATAAAAGCTAATTTCCTATATGTTGGTAAACAAAAGGAGAGGGTTACTCTGTTCTGGGTTGGCTTATGGCGTTGAAGGGGAGGTGGTGGAGCATGGGGTGGCATTGCGGCCGTGTAGAGGGCTGACTTGCGGTGGTGCTTTGTCGTGGAGGAAGGTGGCGCAGGGCTTGTACGAGGCGCTTGAGCGAGATCCTTGCGGGGGAGAGCAGATCGACGCTGAGAGATAGGGAGAGCTTGTGGAGGGGTTGGGGACCGTTGGGTAGCTATGCCGGTAGCTGGAGGTGATGCGGCGTCACTGGGAACCCAAGAGAGAAACGACTTCGAGGGTGAAGAAAGAGGGAGATCTGCGGGAGAGAGAGAATCCGTGAGGGAGGGGCTTGGCTGGGTTGGCCGGCGATGGTGGAGGTGGATGGTGGGTCGACGGCGACGTGCAGTAGCAGCTGCATGGAGGCGTGAAGAGTATAGATTGAGGGAGAGATGCAGAACAGAACTGGGGGAAAGAGAGAGAGGGGAGGGAAAAAAGTGGGTATAAGGCGTTTTGGCGCTAAGTGATTAAAATTGAGTTTTTACGACTAAATTTACATTGCCGGAAAATGGTCTTTTTTGTATTTTTGATTGTTAGGGCGAATTATAGTCGTCGTAAAAGGTAAAAAATTGTTGTAAAAAACAATTTCAAACTTTGATGTAAAAACTTTGCGATGACATTAAAATCGCCGAAAATAAAGGTTTTTTGCAGCGATTTTATTTCCGTCAAATATAAAATTGCTGGAAAAAAGACATTTTTCCTGTAAAATAAATTGATATGATTGATTTAAGTGAAAACATTTTTCATCGGTCTACCGAGCATTTTCACCGATAAGTGCATTTTTATTTATTTATTATTAAATATTAAGAAATAATTTTTGAATGTTTAAAAACAAAAACAAAAAAAAAAAAATAGTAATTTAATAATAATCGGTCAATTCTATCGGTAGACCTTCGGTTTCCGTAGAACTGCCCTTCTATAAATCTTCTAATTTTGTCCATTCACTTTTGAACAGATTATGTAAGTCAAATTTTAATATGATTTAAGTCAAAGCCTGCCATAGAGTTGTGAACGAATCATCAATTTGATTGAGTACGCAAATGTTAAAAAAATATAAATATTTCATCTAAAAACTTTGTATAAAAATAAATTTATAAATTGGTGTGACATAATGTAATATGCTACATTTTAAAGTAATTTTTATTGTAAAATAAATTTAACAATTCACATCAAGTTATATCAGTCTATTATGTGTTTATTTTTATGAATTCTTTTTATAAATCTAACCCTTTTCTTAATGAAAAGGAATGCTACTTAATTTGTATAATCACTATCATGTATCTCAAGTTAAAATGAAATGGAAGAATGTATTATTTCTTAATGACCTCTCATCAAATAAGAGGGCAGGCTTGCAGGATAGCTGAAAATTCAAGCTTGGTGATCATCCTCATGATCTACAGCCCATAGGTACAATGATTAGCACAAACCTTGACCCCTCAATCAGTTGTTGTATGTATTGAAATTCAATGCAGGATGCTTACTGAAATGGCGATTGTAAATGCATGGTGGTTAATGTTGAAATCCATCGACTTAATGTGGCACTCATAAACCATTATATATATATGGTGCAATGACCCTGTATTCTTCCAGTTTTAACTTCGCGCACGGTATCTTTTGCCGTATTCTTTTAGATTTCCTAAATGGTTTTGGATCATTTCTTGAGTTTCTGAAAACCAAGAGCCTTTACAGTAAAGCATGGACATTAATCATATATATATATATATATATGAATTGATTTTTGGTCATCTGTGGCAACATTGAGTGTATAAAGGTCTTTGTTTCTGTGTACAAGCAAACTCTCCAAACTTATGACCAACCTTAATTCCTTCAGTGATCTTACAACAAACAAGAGTTTTTCCATTGTTAATTCGAATGGAGCAATTAATGAATTACAGCAAAATAGAAGATCTACGTGACAAAATTATTTTCCTCTTCAAAAGATCTCTCTTATTCTTCTTCATTCTCAACAGGAATGCATCAACTGGGTGGAAAGTGTTTTCCAGTATAAAATACTAAATAACGTATCACTCAAATGTGCTTTTCCTTGTAATTAGAGTGAGTGATATTGGGCAGACCTTTAAATGATGGTGATGGTGATGATGATCATAGAAAGAGATTTATTGAAGATAGTGACTCTCTAGAGATTGTGGCTTGTTATTTATTCCTATTTGTTGTTGCGTTTGCAGTTAAAAACTTTTGGTTGCAACTAAAGTTGGTGAAGAAGGGCTTGATATTCAGACATGCTGCCTTGCGATTCGGTTTGATCTTCCAGAAACTATTTCTAGCTCCTCTATTTGAATGTTGGTGAAATCTGTGCTGCTAACGGTTTGAAAGCCCCTCTATTTGAATGTTGCAGGAAGGACCAAGCCACTTAAAGTTGTAAGTCACGTATATATGTATATAGAACACGCACACATATTCATAATCTCTTTTGGGCAAGTCTATTGTCATGGACTTCAGGTGTGAGTCCATGATAATTATAGACCCTTTGTTTTCGGAGAGAAATTTATTCAGGACTTATGACTCATCAAATAACAGAAATTAAAGTTGATCATAAGTCCAAGGTGTAATTGGCATATCTTGCAGATTCACTTTCAAAGAGGCTGTGGAAATAGAAGCCCCAGATGTTATTTTGGAGTGCTTGGGAACACAGCAGTCAAAAAAGAAAGATGCAGCAGAGCATGCAGCAGAAGGAGCCCCTCGAAGGTACAACTTTATATATATATATATATATATATATATATATATATATAAACTCGAAGGTATTTTTGGAAACTACCTTCGAGTTTTGTTTTGTAGTTGTTGTTCTTCTAGTAAAAAGAAAAGCCCTCTCGATGTAAGGTACCGCACGAATATGCTGGAATTTGCATGGATGAACCATCACAAAATAATACTACTATTGGCAATTTGAGGTTGAAGCAGGCTTCCTTTGTTGTGCGTACAAGTTGGATTCAATGTTGTGATCATCCTCGTAGTCATCATAATCAACACGATGCCTCTTAGAAAGCTGATTTCCACCCATTGGATTTGCTAAATTTCCAATATCTTCAATGGGTGCATTCAAATGGACATCAATATTAATTGCATGATCTTTGGCACTCTGTTCATGCTGTTTGTATAATAGATGAACTCCGCAACGTTTTAAGATCATTGAATTTGGATCTCTGCTTTCAAATATAATCCTCAGATTGTCTACATGATCATGCATTTTTCCAAAATATCTTATGTATTTAAGTATCTTAACCATACATGATCTGAATCAATTTCATCAAATTTTGCATCGAAATTATATGTGCCCGCCAATAACAACTTCTGGCGCAGGTATCTTCTCTCATGATGTCAACGTCCAAATCAATAGTTGCAACGGGTTCAATAACAGCACAAAAAGCAATTCCTATGATGTCATCCAACTTATACGGTGGGGCCACTTTGATATCAAATTCACACCGATGACTATTTGAAGTGATCTCCTTCCAATGGCTGAACCAATCTGGAATCTTCTTTTCCGGAAAAATCATCTCAGCCTGTTGAATGAATACATCATAAAATATATTTCAACTATATTCATATATATAAACCAATTAGGCACACAAAACGAATATAAAAGGAAAAGAGAAATATATATATATATATATATAGATATATAGGGACTTACTTGATTCCTTGCAGGATTTGACATCCAATTTCCCATATTCACTTTATAGCATCTGGAAAAGTCAATCCAATCTAGACGTGAGAAATTGAATTATTTTGATATTTCTGGTAAATTTTCCAGTGATATGCATCCACTAGCTCTTACCACTTCTAGATTCGGTGGAAACTCTTTAATTTCTTGAAGTTGCTTGCAATCTTTCAATTCAAGATACCACAATCTAGCAGCTGTTTTGATGCTTGAAGGAATGCTTACCATCTCACTGCGTGATAGATCTAAATGTGTCAGATTGGGGTACCCAATGGATGAAGGCAATTCTTCTATTGCGGTGCCCCTTAAGTCGACTTCGTATAAATGTTTTATTTCACGTTTGATTTCAGGAAAGTTTTGAAGGCTTGAGCAATAACCAAGATCAAGGACTTCCAGAGATCTCAATCGAAGTCTCCTTGGAAAGCTCTTTAGGTTGTCACATCCACCAAGACTTAATTTAACAAGCTTATCAAGGATTAATCCAACAGAATCATAAACTTCAACTAGATTTTTACAACAATGAAGATTTATTTCCTTCAAATTTGGGCACCTTGAAATATCTGAGAATTTCGTTAAGAAATAACAATCACGGAAATTCATAATCGTGAGATTCTGTTAAAAAGAAAAGAACATTAAACTAAGTTTAAAGAAAGAAATATTGAAAATAATAATAGTTGTACCTTAAATTTTTGTATCTCCTGGATGCGACTATCGGGCATGCATAGAACAAAGAGTTTGTCTCCACGAAATTTAGATGACATAGATTGTAAAGGGCAGTTAGCCCAATCAAGCACTCTTATTGAATTAGGTAGACAATTAGGTTCGCCAGAAAAGTGTGCATTGCGGCATCTAAATAATCTAAGTCTTTTCATATTCTTGAAGGCCTTGGGACTCAAGCGGATAATATCAGCACCTTCAGGAAAATTAGAAACAATGTTTAATTAAAAGAGATTTTGATCTGACTTACTGTATCTTCCTCCAGTACATCACGGATGTCTTTTCGAACAACTTCTCTACCCATATCTAGTAACAAATCATGCATTTGCAACATTTCATAGGGCTTAGAAATAAGGCACTTCTCCATAAGTCGTGGGATCCAAAAGTTTGGGCAAAAATCAAAACTATCTAGTATCTGAATGACATCATCAAAATCATCTCCAATGAAAAAACAAGCGATGTCAAGAAAAATATTCTTTTCATTTTCACTTAATCTATCATAAATCCGAACCAAGCACCTCTAAAACTAGTGGAAGGCTCTCAGAGTAATTTACGATCTGTTCTACAAATTCCCCATAACCGTCATCCGGTTTATTTTTTTTGAAAGCATGCCAACAAAATAGTTCAAAAGCATCGTCGTGATCCAATCCCGTTATCTCATATGTTGAATCAACTCCACGAGCAGTCAACAAATGTTGATCTCTTGTTGTGATGATGATTCTACTTCCTTCACCAAACCAATCATGACCTCCTGCTAATTTTTCTAATTGGGTAAAGTGGTCTACACCATCAAGAATTAGAAGAACTCTTTTAGAGTGAAGCCTACGCTTTATCTTATTGATTCCCGTATCAATATTGTCAATCTTCAAACTTCTACACTCACCTAAAATGTTAAAAAGAAGTGTCTCTTGCAGTTGGACCAAACGACTCACTTGATTCGAAGTGTCCCTAGCTATCAATTGGAAGAAAACAAATAGCTTCAAATCGAAAAGCAATCGAATTATAAATTGCTTTGGCTAGTGTTGTCTTACCAATTCTCCCAACTCCAAAAATTCCCATCATTCGTATGCCTTTCGTTCCAACGCTTAAAAGCAAATTGACATCTTCTACATGAGGTTTTATTCCAACAGAATGCTCGGCAACATGTAAATATAAATGATCATTTGCCTTTTGAGTCAAAGCACGGTAGAGGTGGGCAGTAAAAGTATCACGGGTATCTTCTCCTCTAAAACTCAAGAACACATCGTAGGGCCATGGAGAGGTGTCTGAAGAAGAGGATGAAGAGGAGGCCATGGAAGAAATGAGTCTATGCACGTGTGTATGTATTGCCTGATCTACTGCATGTAGCTTGAGCGTTGGACATCATCGACTCTCCTTAAAAAGGACAGCTCCATGCCATGCCGCTTTCTCACACCATACCTATCAGTTAATGGTATCTTCATGGCAACTTCCTCAAGTAGTGCAGTAATTGAGTCAATGCCGCGTTTAATTATTAAAAGAAAGATGTTCACTAAGTTTTTGGCAAATTCCTTGCAACTTCTTCAAGCTTTAAGAGATGCCATTTCCAAACAATGTTCTCATGATTTCTGAAAAAAAAAAAAAAAACGAAAATACAAAACAAAATAAGTTAACAGTGGTACAACGACAACTGCATTAATAATATTCCGACATAGTAAAGTAATATTATTTTTAAAATTCAGACACCTTAAATTAAAAAAAAAAAATTTGGGAAATGTTTTGAAAGTATTAATATTTATGAATAAATTGTGTATAACTTGTTAATTAAGTGGGTGTTATTTTATCATTTTTGGAAGAAAAAAAAACACTTGCAATCCAACTTTTTAATTGTTTTTTTTTTTTTTAAATTTCGGCATGCCCTCCAAGTTGTACACCATAATTGGGGTTAAGGTTGTAATCAAGCCGAGCTGAGCCGGTCTTTGGCTTGCCGAACTCGAGATTTTTTTTTAATCTTTATTTGAGTTTGACTCGATAAGCTAAATTTCTGACTAGAGCTCGAGCTCGAGTTATTTTTTTTATAGTAAAGTTAAATAATTACTAAATTAAATAAATAAAAAATAAAAAATCTAATATTGAATTTGTATAACTAACAAGTAGAACCTCTATTGAATTATAAGATTTTAAAAATTTATAAATAATTAATATATAACTAGTTGATATTTATCTATAATAACAATATGTTATATACTTACATAAATTATTAATACATACACATAATATGATAGCATATATTTATTTCATATATGGTTACTACATACTAGTATATATAATTATTAAATTTTATCGACTAATTATTGTAAAAAATTATAAAATATAGCTCTGAAGTATATTCAATATATAGGTATAAATAATTAGGTTACATATTATATATTTAATTATAAAAGTGTTATGCTTATATTATTAGTTAATACATACATATATATATATGTATATACATAGGTGCATATATGTATATATTTTTAATTTATAAATGAGTTTTAATCGAATCGAGCTAATGAATCGAGTACTCAGGCATAAACGAGTCTTAAGCGAGTCGAGTTGAGTTCTGTTGAATATTTATCATTTACTAATCGAGTGAGTATCTACTTTTATAACTAAATTTGATCGAATGAGTACCAAGCAGACTATTTAACGTACGGATTCATTTACCGGCCTAATTGGGGTCAGGATTGAATTCTTCAAGACCATATATAATTATTGCATCCATGGGTGCCCACACCATCACATGAAGCTAGAAAAGGGTACGTATAAGAAGAAATTCTTGGGTAGGGTCTTACCTTGGCGTTTCTTTTTTTTTTTTTTTTTGATAATAAAGGATCACATTCCATTTATAAAAAAGGACATACAACTTTGACTTAAGTCAGTTACAAATGTTAATAGCACCTCAGCACACTTTCGTGGCTGACATGGTCTAGCCCAGACGACAGAACTCTAAAGACCGAAGTCTAAGAGATTCGTCGTACACATCTCTGTCCCCGACAGAGTAAACATACCCCATACCCCGACTACGCGAGGTAGGGTACACCAATCCCATACACCGCCAAAGTGGAGATGGGGACATACCACCAGTTTGGACCACGGTCCGCGGGGACTAAATTTTTGATTTTTTTTTTTTATAAAACAGAATACAAGAAAATACATTGGAACACAACTAAAACCAACAGCAGACAAAAAGCTCCGAACGGCTGCGGAGGCGCGTGCAGAACACGCGCCACCCTGAGAGAAAACCGTCGACCGATCTTGAAAGTTCCGGGCTCACAGACCCCAGCGGCGCCGCGCCAGCGACGGTAGAGGGCCTCTCGGCGTCGCAAGAGGGCCACTCGCCGAACTGGTACCTTTGCGTTTCTTTGTCATTAATGTCTTGACTCTTGATTCTATATTACAGCCAATGAATTACGTACCTGCCGTGGCATTTTTTCAGTTATTAAAATAATTTAATTTAAAGCAAGAATTCTTTTATATTTTATATGGTATGCTAGGTGTGTTAACACTACCCTCATTTAGGCCAACATATAAAATATTTTTAATTGTTTAAGATATATTTTGAAGTTAATTCTAATAGATATACTATATTAAGTTAGAATTTCGAATTAATAAATAAAAAAGAATATTCATGGATGTAATCAAATAATTCCTGTTAAACTGGAGAAGTGGTTGCCGGTTCATCGACGAAGATAAAAGAATAAGAGTATTGCTAAAGTTACAGTTGCCTCTGGTATGTATTTTTTATGTATTTTTTTATAATTATTTTTTATAAAAAAATTTTTAATAATTTTAAATATTTAAAAAAAATAAAATAAATTTATAATATTATTAAAAAATACTTCTTTAATCATGAAGTAAAAAAAATATTTCTTTAATCACGAAATAAAATAATTTTTTTTTATTTCATGATTAAGAAAGTATTTTTTAATAATATTATATTTTTTTTATTTTTTTAAATAATAAAAAGTATTAAAAACATTTATATAAAATTAAAATTAAAAAATATATATAAAAAAATACATTATAGAATCGCTCTATCATTATTCAAAGAATAAAGGCTGGTCACACGCATTCGTTGGTACAGCTGACAAAACCCTCAAACAAATAGAGGTTTCTTAGCTACTCCCTTGAAAGAGGTGAGAAACCTGTCGGCAATCTCTTCGCAACTTGCTCTCGTTTCTCAAGAAAATATAATGAAGTTGTCGCCATCTTGTATTAATAATGGAATAATGATAGAGTTATTATTTTATTATTATTTATTTATTTTAATTTTTTATTTTATTTAATAATTAAGAAAATAATTATTAATAAAATTATATATTTTTTTAATGATTAAAGGTGTTAAAATAATACTTAAAAAAATGATAAAAAATAAAAAACTTTAAATAAATTATAGGTAGTAAATGTGTAGTAACAAGATAGTAACCCTATCACTACTCTTAATAATGGACGTTGTTGCGGTGTCCCATGCATGATTTGTTCCCTGTACCGACTCCTTGTATTAATGATGGATACATCCGACTACTCCTTTTATTCTTTTTCATATATGCGGTGTGGTTTTGGAGATGGTGATTACAAGACACTCCTTAACATGAATATATTTTGTATTTATAAGTAAGATTGTTCATCTATATCGGATTTTTTCACGGCCTGATTCGAAACCTCCGAAACGGGTTTGTGCGGTGTCGAAAACCAGAACACCCAATCCAGCCTTACCAAGGTAGGGTGTGGTTATAAAACCCAAGGTTTGGGTTTAAAATCTAGTTATACCCGATTTCAGTTTAAAAAAGTTAATTTAGTATCAAAACGACGACTCAGTTTGGATACACAATTCTCTTATCTTATCTCATCTCATATTATCTCATTTCATCTCATTTCAATCATTACAACTTTCCCAAATTCTCATTGTGAGGGAAGGCCCGCACCCGTAGGGCCCATGCCTAAGAAAAGAAGATGAACACCCCTTCGACTATAGACCAGTTGCTAATCAGCTTTGACCTCCCTTACAGTGAAGGAATCTTGGCTATGCTGCCCCTTCCTCCCAAATTCAAAGTTCCCCAAATGGAAGCCTATGACGGGTCCAAAGATCTGTTGGAGCACCTGGAAACTTTCAAGGCCCATATGACTTTACACGTCTTCCCGGGAGAGGTCGTCTGCCAGGCCTTACCCCTAACACTGAAAGGAGTGGCCTGGAGCTGGTTCAGGGGGCTAACGTCAGGAACAATAGGAAGCTTTAAGGAGCTTGCGTGCCTCTTCATGACATAGTTTTTGGATAGCCACAAGAGGAGACGCCCCGCGGCCTACCTTTTGACGGTCAAGTAGCGAGACGGCGAGAATCTGAAGTCATACCTCTCTCGATTCAATCGGGCACTCGTGACCACTGACAACCAGGACGAGAAGATCACATTAGCAGCACTGCTGGGGGGTATCTAGCCTCTGAATCCATTCATGACCAAGATAGCACAGAAGACCCCCACCACGCTGAGAGAATTTATGGACCGGGCAGGTGAGTTTATCAATGTGGAAGATACTTTGGAGAAACTGACGGCCCCTCGACGGGCTAAGATGGAAAGAGCCGAGATAAAGGCACCGGCACAACATCTCAACCGCGATAACCGTAGAGGAGAGAGGCGAGGACCGCCAAATGTGTAGAGAAAGAGAAAAGCACCAGCTCGGACTCAGGGAGTGAGCTCGCCCACGCGAACTTGGCAGTAGAGGGAAACGCTCGGGTGGAACACCAAGGAGAACGCCCCCGTGGGGTAGAGGGCTACCCGTTTTGTGAGTATCACATGAACAACCGATACAGCACGCGCGACTGCTTCGCCCTAAAGAAGATTAAAGAAGAAAAGCAAAAGAACCGGGCGCGTCAGCCGGGGAATGGAAGGAATCGATAAGAAGAAAGGTGCCCAAACTTCCGACAGGGGGAAGTCCGAGAAGACAGGATGTGAGGGATGGCAAGCGAAGAAGCCCCACCATGGAGGACGGACCGCTTAGAGAAATAAGCACTATCACAGAGGGGTACATAGGAGGAGGAGTCACCTCGTCTGCCCGAAGGGCGCACCCCCAGAAGGCACGTTACAAGGAAGTCTTCAGTGCGGTAAAGGGAGTCAGCAGACCACAATGACGTACCGGAAGTGTCACGATAACCTTCAACGAAAGAGATGCGGAAGGCATTCTCCACCTGCACGATGATGCATTGGTGGTGACGATGCAGATTGCGAACTTCCGGACTCGGAGAATCCTGATAGACAACGGCAGTTCGGCAGACATCCTGTTTTGGGACGCTTTCATCAAGATGGGCATCGATCTGGATCGGTTGCGCCTGACCCCGATGCCACTCAAGGGTTTCATGGGAGATGTCGTTCACTCGGCAGGTGTCATTACCTTCCCAATCCTAGCAGGAATGGCACCCAGGACCGCCACCACCATGACTGATTTCTTGGTTGTGAAGGCCCCGTCCTCATACAATGCCATACTAGGGCGTCTGACCCTGAACAGTTTGAAGGCGGTGACGTCTACCTTTCACCTAAAGGTGAAGTTCCCCACTGACTCGAGGGTCGGCAAAATCTGAGAAGAATAGGTCCTAGCCCGGGAATGCTACGACAGGGAGATGAGACATAAGGCACGAGTCGTAGCGGCCATAGAAGCACCAAAGGAGGCCCCCACGCCTGGGTTACCCCCGGTCTTGACCGAGTGGGACAGGGAAATCCGTGACGAGCAGGCCCTTAGACAAGCCGCGCCCAATGAACCACTCGAACTGGTAGTAGTAGACCAACAGAAGCCTGGGCAGCAAGTCCGAATCGACACTAGGATGGGCCCAGGTATGAGGGTAGCGCTAATATCTCTCCTGGTCGAACACCGAGATGTGTTCGCTTTGAGCCATGAGGACATGCCCCGGATTGACAGCTCCATCATCGAGCACTAACTCTGTGTCAACCCGACGGCCCGGAGAATGAAACAGAAAAGCCACAGCTTCAGCAATGAGAAATACGGGGCAATAGCAGAAAAAGTGGACCGACTCCTCGCTGCGAGGTTTATTCGGGAATTCCAATACCCGGAATGGTTGTCGAATGTGGTTATGGTGAAAAAGCCCAATGGCAAGTGGCGAATGTTTGTAGATTTCACCAACCAAAACAAGGTTTGCCCAAAAGATAGCTTCCCTTTATCGCGCATCGATCTAATAGTGGATTCGACGGCGGGACATCCACTCCTCAACTTTATGGATGCGTAGTCTGGATACAATCAGATCAAGATGAACCCAGACGAAGAGGAGAAAATAGTGTTAATCACCGACCAAGGGCTCTACTGCTACCGGGCAATGCCCTTTGGACTAAAAAACGCGGGGGCCACCTACCAACAACTGGTCAATCGAATGTTTAAACAAAAAATTGGCCACAACATGGAAGTATACGTGGACTACCTGCTGGTAAAGAGCAAAGAAACCGAGAAGCATTTGGCCAATCTGCGAGAAGCATTCTCCGTCCTCCGACAATACCGGATGAAGCTTAACCCATTGAAGTGTGTGTTCAGGGTGGAGACAGGTAAATTTTTGGGATACATGGTCTCTAAAGAAGGATCGAAGTGAATCCCAAAAAAATAAAAGCGGTGATGACAATGCTTTCACCACGTAGTGTCCATGAAGTCCAGAAGTTAGCCGGGAGGGTGGCGGCCCTGAACCGGTTCATCGCCCGATGCTTACCCTTCTTCAAGGTACTGAGGAAGGCGCATAAATGGGATGAGGCGTGTGAGGAAGCATTCACTGAGCTGAAGTCATATCTCAGCCACCTAGGGGTGATAAACGGTCCGGTCGGACCGAACGGACTGACCGTTTCGGTCCAGACCGGACCAGACCGAGACTGAGACCAGTCGATCTCGGTCCATGTTTTAAAGGACCAAAAAGTTTCGATCAGGTCCACAGTCCAAGGTTTTTCCAGACCGGACAGGACCGAATGAAAAATAAAAATAAAAAATATTTTATATGTATTATTTATATAATAATTGTAAAATTAACAATATAAAATTTTAAATATGTTATTAATACTTATTAATATTCTATAAATTAACAATATTTTATATATATCTTCATCTAACCTATCACTATTAATAATATAAAATTTTAAATATGTTATTAACACTTGTTAATATTCTATGAGTTAACTAATATATAATATCAATTAGTTAATTATATAGTAATTATATAAATTAATAATATAATTTCCATCTAATTTATTATCATTGACCATATAAAATATTTTTTTATTGAGATTGTTACATAATTCACATTAATAAGTCACTTAATTTACTTTAGTATTTTAAATAAATTCTTTTTATTAATTATTTAAAAAAATAAATAAATAAAAATTAGGCCAGATCGAATGGACCGACCGGACTGGACTGGACCATTTGCACCTCTACAGCCACCCACTGCTACTAAGTCAGACGAGACCAGGAGAGACCTTGACGGTGTACTTGGTGGTGTCGCCACATGCAGCATCATTAGCATTGGTTCAGGAAACAGGAGGAGGACAGCGTCCCGTATATTACATGAGCAGAGCCTTCCGAGGCGCAGAAGCGAGATACCCCCGAACGGAAATGCTAGTATTCTGCCTTATTATTGCAGCCCGAAGATTAAGGTCATATTTCCAAGCACACCCGATCAGAGTACTTACCGACCACCCCCTCAAATAGGTACTCCAAAAACCAGACACGTCGGGACGACTAGCCAAGTGAGCGATCGAGCTTAGCGAGTTCGATATAGAGTACCAACCTAAGGTCTCGACCAAAGGACAAATATTGGCGGCTTTTGTTGCCGAGTGCACCAACTTCCCAGAAGAAGTCTCGACCGCACCATGAGGAAAACCCTGGCAAGTCTACGTTGATGGTTCGTCCTGCCGGGCTGGAGGGGGAGCATGAGTGCACATCGTCACTGAGCAGGGAAAGGAACACAGTTATGCGATCAAGCTTGCCTTCAATGTTACAAATAATGAAGTTGAATATGAGGCATTCCTGACCGGAATGATGGTTGCACGGCTACTTGGGGTCGAAGAGATAGAAGTTAGTATTGATTCCCAAATCGTGGCTGCCAGGTCCTAGGGCAGTTCGCCACCAAGGGGGAAAGATTGAAGAAATACCTCATGTTGGTCTGTAATGAGCGGGATCGTTTTCGCTACTTTAACCTCCAGCAGGTTCCAAGAACGGAGAATTAGGAAATAGACCATCTGGCTAGGGCTGCATCTGGGCAGGAGGAACTCCAACTAACGGAGCACACCATGACCAGGACGGTCGAAGTTCCATCCATTGGGAAAGAAGTATCTATTACGACCCCAGCCCTCCCTAAATGGCAACGAACATCTGAAGATTCTTGCAAGAAGACAACTGCTCGGCAACCAAGAGGAAGCACTGAAGGTCAAGAACCGGGCAACCCGATTCATGCTGCTCAAAGGAGTACTGTACAAAAGGGGTTTCTCCGAGCCGCTCCTTAGGTGCATCTCGCCCGACGAAGCCCAGTATGTGTTGTCCGAAATCCATGAAGGCATTTGTGGTAGCCATTTAGCAGGAAGAGCGCTAGTTGCAAGAGTGACCCGGGCCAAATATTACTGGCCCCGTGCCCTTAGAGATGCTGAGGAATTCGCCAGAAAATGTAAAAAATGCCAAGAGCACGGACCGGTCCCACACTATCCGGCAGAGGAATTGACCTCAATCACAGCCCGTGGCCCTTCGCCCAATGGGGCCTCGACCTGATCGGCCCCTTCCTGGTGGCAAGAGGGGGGGCAGTTTCGTCATGGTCGCAGTCGACTACTTCACCAAATGGGTGAAGGCGGAAGCACTCGCAAGAATCACCTCTAGGGCCATAACGAAGTTCTTGTGGAAGTCGGTAGTTTGTCAATTTGGCATACCACAGAGCTTTATCTCGGACAATGGAAACACTTCGATTGCGCACACTACCGGGAGTGGTGTGCAGAACTCGAGATTAAGGTAAAATACTCCTCGCCGGATCACCCCCAGGCCAACGGATAGGCCGAGGCAACCAACAAGACTCTCCACTCCACCCTCAAGAAAAAGATCGGGACACACAAAGGAGCATGGGCTGTAGAGCTCCTGAGCGTGCTTTGGGCATATCGAACCACTGTCTGAACCCCCCGAACCCCCACATACAAAACCCCTTGCTCTCACTTACGGGAGTGAAGCTGTGATTCCTGTAGAGGTCGAGATGCCCACTTTCCATGTCCAGCATTTCGACCTAGTCACGAACAATAAAAGGATAGCAGAGAACCTGGATATCCTAGAAGAGAGAAGGGAGGAAGAGGCTATCTGAATGGCAAACAACAAATGAAAGGTGGAGCAATATTTCAACAAACGGGTCAGGCCACAATCCTTTAAAGTAGGTGAGATCGTGTTACGAGAGGCGGGAGTAACCACCTCGGAAGAAAGGAAGTTGGGAGCGCGATGGGAGGGGCCTTATGTAGTCGTGGCAAGTAGCCGACCCGGTTCCTAACAGTGAAGGACGCGACCTGCCTCACCCTTGGAACGCTGAACACTTGAAAAAGTTCTATGTATAGAGACTTTACCGCACCCCATATGTGGCGGCAACATGTACGGGCAATTGCTAATGATTGAGAATGATGAAATGTTCCTTGTGCAAAACTCCTATTGTACAAACAAAAAAGACGAGTCCTAACAATCGCAAGCAGACAGGTCCCTTGACTCGATAAAAAGTCGACTCCTTATACTCGCAAGAAGACAGGTCCCTTGACTAGATACAAAGATGAGTCCTTACACTCGTAAAAAGACGGGTCCCTTGAGTCGGTAACACTGCGGGGTACCTTCCAAGTCCAAGGACTTGGAACCGGACCCCGCCCTGACTAAGCTGAGTCCTTACACTCGTAAGAAGATGGGTCCCTTGACTCGATAAAAAGTCGAGTCCTTACATTCGCAAGAAGACGGGTCTCTTGACTCGATATAAAGACGAGTCCTTACACTCATAAGAAGACGAGTCACTTGACTCGTTAAAGCTGTGGGGTACCTTCCAAGTCCAAGGACTCAGAATCGGATCCTGCCCAAACTAAGCCGAGTCCTTACACTCGCAACAAGACGGGTCCCTTGACTCGATAAAAAGTTGAGTCCTTACACTCGCAAGAAGACGGGTCCCTAGACTCAATAAAAAAGACGAGTACTTACACTAGCAAGAAGACGGGCCCTTTGACTCGATGAAAAGTCGAGTCCTTACACTATTAAAAAGGCGGGTCCCTTGACTCAGCAAAGCTGCGGGGTACTTTCCGAGTCCAAGGACTCGAAACCATACCCTACCCCAACTAAGCCAAGTCCTTACACTCGCAAAAAGACGGATCCCTTGACTCGATAAAAAAGAAGAGTCCTTACACTTGCAAGAAGATGGGTCCCTTGACTCGATAAAAAGACGAGTCCTTACACTCGCAAGAAGACGGGTTCCTTGACTCGATAAAAATTCAAGTCCTTACACTTGCAAGTAGACGAGTCCCTTGACTCGATAAAAAAAGACGAGTCATTACACTTGCAAGAAGACGGGTCCCTTGACTCGATAATAAGTCGAGTCCTTACACTCGTAAGGAGACGGGTCCCTTGACTCAATAAAGCTGGGCGATACCTTTCGTGTCCCAAGACTCGGAACTAGACCCCGCCCTAGCTAAGTCGAGTCCTTATAAGGAAAAGGAGATAAGGAAAAAGTATAAGAGAAATGGATCACAAAGTCCTTTACATTGTCAAAATTTTATTATCAAAATATATAGAGTACAAGGATTGTGCCTGTCAAACAAAAGAAAAGAGTACATATGTAACTGTTACAAGAGACGCTCGGAAAGCCTAATCGCTAAGATGGAGGGGCTGAGGGACCCCCGAGGAGGAATAGAGGGTATCCGGGCTTCCCAAAATTCCTAATGAAGGCCTGCTCCTCAGGACGGAGTGGGAGAGACGCCAAGGACAAGGTGCGCAAGTCCAGCTCGGGATGCTGTAGTAGATGTTGCTGCATTCTCTTCAGGCCGTCGTTGTAACCGTAGGACCAGGTGGCGTCACAAATGGTCTTAGTATTCACGATCCGAGATCGGATCTCTTTGGTGAACCAGTTGACGTACCCAGCTGAGACTTCAAGTTGGCAATCTCCCGGTCGCGCGATAGAAGGTCGAGATTCTTCTGGATCCCGAACTGCGCTAGCTCACCGACCCGAGTCGTCGCCTGTCGCAACTGATCTCTCAGGTTTCGAGCTTCGTGAGAATGCCTAATGGTCTCGAATAGCAACCTCGAACACAGCCTGACCACTGAGGCCCAAGCCTGGCGAAACTCTTTAACCACCTTCTGGAGGGATTCTATCTCCTCCTGGGTCTTCAACAGCTCTTCCCAGACCGACCCTAGTTGAGCCTGGGAAGCGCTCAACTCAGCTTCCTGGGTGATCAAGGGGTGCTCGGAGGAGAGGCGGGCCTCCTCGAGATAGTTCTAGCTCGGCGTCGTGAAAGAGGCCTTTCAACCTCCTCTTTTTGTCCTTCTGCCTTTCGACAGCGACCTCCAGGCCTCAGTTCTGGTCCTTAAGGAGCATTATCTCCTTCAGAAAATCCCTCCGCTCCATTTTTAGCACCTTTATCCGTCGAGTCGCCTACTTCAGCTTAAAGTAACTGAAGCGACCCAAGAAACCGAGGCCCCCGGTTGGCCTCTTCCAGCTCCCCCAGCTCGAAGCTGATCAAGCCAGCAAGTTGGTCCGTGGCCTACAAAGACAAGAAGCACAAAAAAATAGGGGGGCTCAGTCACAAGACATCACAAACCGTAACTAGGAATGAAGCAAGTTTGCAAAGAACAAGCATACCTGGGCGAATAAGGGCCTCAGCATGTGGCTGACTCGCTCGGTAGCCTCGGTCTGGGCTTGATCCAGACCTGAGGGAGGTGGCAAAGAGCCTTATGCTCCCGAACAGGATGAGGGGCCGGTAGTCACCAACTGCCAAGAAAAAATGGGAAAAGATTCCCAAGTCTCGTCGCAGGGCCCGGGCACCACTTGAGTTGAAACCAGGGACACGTCGTCATCGCTGAGATCGATGACCAGGGGAGCAACCTTCGGCATGATCCAAACCGAGGCAGGGGAAGCTTTGAGAACTAGATCCTCGGCATTATCACCCCCAACGCTCCATCCTTCTTCATCTCGAATGGAAGACTGGCCAGGTCCTTCCTCGGGGCTTCCAGTTTCGAAGGGACCAGGCTCTGCCTCCCGCAATCCCAGCTCGCGCATGGAGTCACTGTGGTTGCCTGCCTCCTCCCAAGGAACGTTCGTCTCCACGTGGGTTCTGAGGGGCATGATGCAGGGCCCGACTCGCTGCCCCCCGAACCAGAGGCGGGTGAAGAGCTTTGCACCCCCTCAGGAGGCCCGGATCCCAGGAAGGCATCGTCTTCCTCGTCTCCACTCCCGCCAAAGATCGAATTTTCGAAAGAACGAAGCTCGGCCGTTCGTAGCTTGGTCGGCGAGTCGTCTCAAGCAGACGCAACAGGAGTCTCCTCTTGGAGAGTATCCTCGAAGGAGGAAAAGGTTGCAAACGAGCTCGGTGTGCCAGTGAAGCAAAAAAGGCCACTTGAAGGTCGCAAGCCTCCAAGTCTTCTTCAAAGCGGGGCAGCGGGCTTTGAGAGGGCTCTGCGACATGGGAGCTAGTGGAAGTGGAGGGACCGTCGGTAGAGACTGGGCCCCTTAGGAAAGAGCTGGGCCCCCATGACGAGGGGGCTGGCGCATCCGCTGGGGCAGATCCCTACTAGCCAGCCCGGCTCGTGGATGAGCGGGCGCAGACTCCCGACTAGCCAGCCCGGCTCGCGGATGGAGTAGAACCCCTGGCAACATGGCTCGGCGGGGGAGAGTCATGCCACACCAGCGGCCGCTTGGCCTGACCACTGGAAGGCCGTGTGACTCTCTTTCGGCGAAGGGGGCGGGCGTCTGGAGGGGAGACACTGCCTAGAAAATTCCTTCCGTAGCATACAAACGGTCAGGGGATGACAAGTAGCTGCGGATGTTTTCGTCGGAGAGAATGACATCAGGGTTCGATTCTCCGGGATGGGCCCTCACCCAGGCTGTGACCAACTTATACTCGTACTGGTACCCTCAACTTGCCCGAACGGGAAACTCTTTGTGAAGGGCTTCCCCTTCAGGGTACTCCCAGCCCGATTCGGACATGAAAAAGAACTTACGCAACCACTCTTTGATACTCGAATGACGTTGCACGAGAGAAGCTATCTTGCGAGCGAAAGACCGGACTTGGAAGCTGACGATGTTGCCAGGGCGGTAGACTAGCCGATACGCACAGAAGAATTCCCTCGGCGTCAAATCGGGATACTCTTCCTGGGTCTTGCTTAGCACCATCCTGTAGATGATGCAACTGGAGATTAGGAGGCACCACGCATTGGGGTGCAGCGTGGCGGCAGAACCGTTGGTGAACATCAACAGTGAAGTAGCAACGTCCATGGAAGCCATCGAGTGTGCGAGGAGAAGGTTGTTGAACAAAAGGAGTGAGAAGAAGGAGAGAGTGGCTGGGAAACTGAGAGCGAAGGAAGAAGACGAACTAGTGGGCGGGAAAGTAAGAGTAGAAGGAAGGAAGGAAGACTAGGGGAGGAAGAACGGCTTAAATAGCGAAGAAACAGGCGGGAGGAAGCTTGAGAAGCGAAACAACGCCAGGGTCAGTGAAGTCTGATAGCGCCACGCGGCACAGCTGGCAGTCGGAGGGGCAAAGGGACACCAGATATGCACCAGAAAGGTGTCAGGACAGTCAGAGGTGCAGTCTGCATGTCTCATCGAACCTCGAGAAGCAGGACGTTTATAGAGGCGAAGTGGCGCATTTACTAACCCTCGGGAACGAGGAGCTGCCCGCACCCTCAACAACCTTCGTGAAGCCGAATCGGCAGATATCGAGCCGTCTCTAAGAAATAGCGGGAGAAGGGCTTCAAAAGACCCTAAGCTACGGGAACCAGAGGAACTGGCCAGAATGAGGAAGGATGGAATTCCCACCACGTGTCCACAGTAGGAATTCGCAGGGTACTGTGAGGGAAGGCCCGCACCCGTATGGCCCATGCCAAAGAAAGTCGAGGCCCATTCCTGAAGGGCTCAGGCCTAGGAAGGCTGAATCGCAAAGTTTGGGACCTAGTAGGGGGCTGAAGACCCGGGGCAAGAGGGTCGGGAAGTCGAGTAAGCACGGGACTGGTCTATCCGAGCCTATCCATCCGGCCTACCCCAGCCTGTCCATTCAGGGTTCGGGAGGATCGGAGTCTAAAAAATCGGGTTACCGAATCAGGTGGGCAATGCATTGTCATGCCCCCGACCCCAGGGTATCAAATCCCAGGCACGAGCCAACCCAGATCGATGTCAGGAAATCCGGCGCATAGTGGAGCATCCCACAAGCCAAGGACGGCTCGCCAGCAATCTGACATCTCTTGGCATGACAGAGAGGTGGTGGCCGCACAGACGTAGAACAATAGACACAGCGCGATCCCTCGCAAGGCTGCAGACTAGCCCCCACTAAGGCGACAACGAATGAGTGGTGGCAAGCCTAACATCTAACGAGCCACGATCTCCCATGACTTGGGGGGGCCCGACTCAGGTATAAATAAGGGTAACCTTCTTACGGGAGGACCTCGATTCAATTTGTGCAACTCTTATTCTGCATTATATTTTCCCTTCTCTAAAGAACAATCACTAACTTAGGCATTAGAGTGATCTCGGCGGCCACGGGAGCCTCATCTTCTTCTAAGTTGTATGTACCTGAAAGCTTGGGCTTTGCGGAACTGTTCGGGCTACGAAACACGACGTTAGCACTCGTATAAAAATATAATAAATAATACATCTTTTTCACATCTCAAAATAAAAATATGCTAAAAAATATATTATAATAATATTTTATTTAATTACTATTCAAAACATCTCATCTCATCTCTGAATTGTCTATCTAAACCCAACTATAAACACAACCGGCTCTTTCTCTCCCTCTCCCTAGTGCTAGACCACTCTTCCTCGATTGATGAAACTTCGTCACTCTATGTCGCTTCGTCAATCATACGAACAGCCTCTCCATCCTTCACGTCAAGAAACCAAATCCGTTTCACTCGCTATCTCTCTCTCTTGATTTGGGTCTATTTTGTTTTCTATCTGTTGATTTGGATCAATTTCGTTGATAATGTTTGAATCGAAGAATATCTTAAGAATATTTTTATGGGGTTTAAGGAATAATTAAAACAAAAAACTAAGGTTGGCCTTTGGCCACCAAGTCAGTGTGGCAGTGGCTCGCAAGCCACCATCACAGTGTCTCAAGATTGAGGAGTCAATTTAGAGGTGGCCCTCAGCAACCACAAGAGGTGGATGTGTGGATGATCTATGAATTTTTTTACATTTTTTGAAAAACTAATTTAAATATTTACATTATTAATATGTTTATATTTGGAATAAAACTCTTCTACTACCTATTAGAGCACTAGTATTGGTTTATTTACATGCATATGTAAAGTTATATTTTTTAAAGATTAATTTTGTCATTTAAGAAAAACTCTCTCATTGAATTATGCATATTTGAACTAAAATAATATAAAATATTATTATTTTATTATTATTAATTTTTTCTTAAAATTATTATTTCTATATATTTTGTAATTAGCATCCACTATATTTGTAGAGTGAATAATAAAATAACATTTATAGAGTTAATGATAAAATAACATTTGTAGAGTGAGTAGTAAAATAATAGTTGAGGGAGGAGAGATAAAAAAGTTAGTAAAATAAGATTTGAAATATGAACAGTATATCTTTAAATTTACAAAAATATTATTCATAATTATACAAATTTTTGAACATGTATAATCCAATACAATCTAAATTAAGGTTATATTATGTAAACAGTAAATAATTAGATACATATACAGATACATAAAAAAAAAAAAGAATTTAATAATAAATTTTTTTTTGTTAAATAATTATATAAAATTTACACACTCTACAATTATATATATCATTATTAATAATTTTGTATGCATGCAATTCTTCCAATGTCACTGACCAGTACTTTCTTACGTGGGAATAAGAAATTTGGCGAATCCATTGAGAGGCTGAAGCGTCAGGGCGAGAAGCAGACTTTACAACCGAAAGAGACGTGGAGTACAATTGCAAGTGAATGTGGGTCCAAAGATTGCAGTCTTGAATAAAAATCCATTTTTTTGTAGGTCCAAACACAAGAAGCATTCCAGCCATGCATCAGGAACTAGCCAATACAATAACAGTAGATGGAACGGCTGGACAATGACACCATGTGATCTCAGGAGCTCCACTCCTTATAGTTATGATAACTACAGACAACATAAAAGGAAGGTTAAACAATATGGAGCATGATAATGACTTGAGCATATATACCGCTGAGTGCTGAGAGAAGGAAATAAAGAATGATATCTATTGTGTGTATTTATGATTTGAGCATATGATCCTTTAAATCGATAAGTATATGTTTTACATTATTTTTGCTAAGTTTTACTATATACAAGTAAGTTTGCATACTAATCTGCGTATTAATGTTGTTGCCTTCATATTTTAAATTTAAATTAGTACTGTTTTCAATAAAATTTATTTTCTGACCAATCATATTAAATGAGTACGCATATTAGAGTGCATAATCGCTTACAATATCGAGGGAGACTTAGGATAGTAATGATATGCTCAAGTCTATTTGGTGCTTCCACAACTTCTGAAACAAATGTCTGTGGAGGTAAATATTATTAATATTCTTTGTTTAACGATTTATATTGTATTGTTATTTTATATCATGTTGGCTTGAAACATTTATTTATTTATTTATTTTTGTAGGAATTTGATTTGAAACTGATGATCTTGATGCCCACGTACAAAAAAGTCAATTGGAGCTCTATTTGGGTTCACAACGATTCTATTTTGTGCTTTTATCCGTAGCTTTTTAAAGAAAGACTTGCGATGGTTCACAATACATTCTTTTTATTAACTTTTTATTGTTGCTCATGCATTTATTTAGTACATCAGTAGTACTTGTGATGTGCCAACAATTACATGCTGGTTTTTAATCAGTTAATTTAACGAGAATATAAATAAAGGATGTGCACGTTGTTGCATTGTAATATGGAGGCATTACTATTATATATTAGCATCGCATGTCTTTATATGAATTTATTTGCAATATTTTCAGTTTAACTATCCAATCTGAAAATCCGCTAAATACATCAATAGACTTATTCTGTTAATTGTATTGTTTCTCACCATGCTGATTTTTCATGCTCTATTTTATTTTGTTATGTCAAATGTCTGAGGTAGTAGGCAATAACGATATTATAGAAGAGCCAATTGAAGATGTTATAGAGTTGGATATCAACAAGATCAAGGAGGACGTTTCAATTCCTTCTGTAAATCAACCAAATGTTTAGTTTTGGGATTGTAATTTTAATATTTTTACTTTTTGGCGTTTATGTTTGTATTTTTATTGTAAGTTTGGGCTTATGTTTAATATTTGGTATTGTTGTGATTTTGATTTTTGTTTTATTGTTTAGATTTTATTTTGGATTTTTGTCTTTATTATTTGGATTGTCATATTAGTTTTATTAGATGTTAACAGATGAAAAATGTTTATATTTTTATTAGTAGTTAGTTTTATGTTTTTGAAAGATATTGTGATTTTAATTTTTATGTGAAATTATGTGAATTAGGTTAAAATAAAACAGGTTGAAATGGGTAAGTTCAACCCATTACCATAAAACGGGTTGAAATGGGTTGAAATGAGTCTTATCGTGTCAACTCATTTTTTGATTAATTAATAACGGGTCATAATGGGTTGTGTCATGTCAACCCGTTATGTTAATGGGTTATGTTAGAGTTTGAGATTTTGACACGTTAAGGTTAACGGGTCGTGTCTGTGTTGACCCATACAGTATAATATTCATACCTTGACATGATACGAACACAACCCATTAATATAATTTGCCACCCAAGTGACGGTTTAGGTGGGGAAGAAGAAAAATCAAAGCGGGGAAGGAAGAACATACCGACAACTTGAGGAAGGTTAGGGACCACGGCTTGCTCCTGGCTTGAAAATATTCTCACGAAGGATAAGCAAGTATATATATTGTTGGTTTAAGAAGTTTTAATGTGAAGAGGGCTCATGTAGAGTTGTAATCTTAGTGAACTTTGATGATGAAGACGTGCATGGCTTGGAGTTCATAGACGAATTCAGCCTCGAGTCTCATGGGTTTGGGTATATTTGATCTATCAAATATTAAATAGGCTTAATTATTAAGCTCAATAAAATTTCATAATCCATTTAAATAACTTTTGGACCAATCACATATTTAAAATTATTCCATAAATCTCAATTGGGTCTATCAAAGTATTGGCCCATTAAACATAATTTAGGCCCAATAAAATTTATTAATATTCCGACTTTAGAATTATTAGACTGGGTCGTTACACTTGAAGGCCAGAATTTACAAGGGCCTAAAGCCTTAATAGGCTTGGTTGACCATCTATTCCGAAAGGTAGGGTAATAAGCCTCTAAGGAAGCAAGTTCCAACTATATTGGCCGAGAGTAATGCTATATACAGTTGTGGAGTGCGCAAGCGCCGTGTAGTCGCTTTGAAAAAGAGTGGGGTCCACTATTAAAAAATTAATTTTTTTTCATGTGAGTCACATATTTATTCACTTTTTTCAAAGCGACTGTATGTCGCTTGCACACTCACGACAATCTAACTCCTTTTGGGTAGTATTAGTAGTCCAACGACAACCTTTAAAGGCCACTGGTAGAGATGACTCGTCATCGCAGGATCCATCGGAAGATCAGCATGATCGAGAAGACCAAGGGGCTAAGCAGGAAGAATTCTTGGGAGCCATTTGGGAAGAAATAGCGAGAAGTTTTGAAGGAAAGGGAAAATAATGTAAACTGACACAAAGAGTGCAAGGGTAGAGAAAGTAGAAGAATCGAACAGATGTACAAAACCCTTGGGGCAAGAAGAAAGAAGGAAGAAGTTAAAGAAAGAGGGCGATGATGATTACAGGAAGGTGGAATAGCAAAGGGCGCAGGAGCTGAAGCCAAAGGGGAAATGCCATGTGTCAAAAGTAGAGAAAACATGCCGAACATGCATATCCTGATCTAAGCTAGATATTCGCGTCGGATAGACGCCATTAACGGTTGAATTGTGCCAAAGAAAGCAACATACCAAAATTGTGCACTAAGGATCGTACCTAGAAAGAAGTCTTTCCATTTCAAGTCAATCCTCTTCTTT
Source organism: Juglans regia (assembly GCF_001411555.2). Taxonomy (NCBI): domain Eukaryota; kingdom Viridiplantae; phylum Streptophyta; class Magnoliopsida; order Fagales; family Juglandaceae; genus Juglans; species Juglans regia. The sequence continues at coordinate 12,863,108 of NC_049915.1, read as the reverse complement.
AAATAACCAATGAGGTATGCATCATTAGATGGATTCTTTTTGGCTACCAAAATAGAGTAACTTATCGTACCCTAGCGGAATCAGGGGTGTACTTGGTGGGTTGGATAAAGGCTTACCCGGGTGGCGCTACGTATAGTCCAATTTCTTGGACTCATTTGCAGTCCAAATATAGGAATAGACAAAAAGACCTTCACTTTACCATTGACTTGACCAAAACACCCATAAATTAAGAAGTAGTCCAAAATCTGAAAGAGCATTTCAGTCTCCCACTCTCTCTCTCTCTGTGCCGTGCATCTGCTCCTTGCCTTCTACACCATCGACGACTCCTCGGGACCTCGGGCGTACAAAGGTACGAGAAATAATCTATGGAAGCATTATTTTAAATTTAGGAATAAGTTGATCGGCTCTATTGCTGCAGTTCTTGTCATTGCTATCATCTTGATCTTGTATTTTACGGTTCTGTAAGGGTAACGGCACAAACAACACAAACAACTCTCTCTGCTACAAATATCATCCCCAGCAATTGTGAACCTAAAGCCACTTACATTGACTCTCACCTCAAGTTCTTAAGTACCTAAAGCACTTTTTTTTCTTCCCAAAAAGGCTTCTCTGCATGGCCATGGCTCCCTTCCCGGCCCCCAATGCCAAAAACTAGACCTTTTTTTTTCTTTTTAACTCTTTCCAATTTATCACTACTTTTGCTTTGGGTAACAATGAAAATGCAGCCCTTTCCAAAGGAGGGAGAGCTTGCAGTATTATATGTTGGGGTTGTAGGTTTATGGGTCATGTAATTTTTAATGAATCTACACCGCTCAATGCATATGTGGTCAATGTCTCATTATGTTTATTAGCTGAAAAAATATTAAAAAGCACATGATTAGTGGAGCTAATATTAAAAATATTAGTTGATTTGTCCATAGAATTAACAATGTCAAATTAAGGAATGAATGATTTTGCATGTTAGAGTGGAATTAACAGGGGATTAATATCATCATTCCTATTTAAAAAATAGGACTTTCATATCTAAAAGAACAAATGAAAATTGTTTACAAAATGTTCTGATATTCTTTTGGGTTCTTGTGTTTGTACAATAATTTGAAAATTATTATTGAAATTGTTTTGGAAATTCTGTGTTTGTTTGTTTGTTTATATAGCCAGTACTAATTTATTTAATTTTTTTGATTTCATGCTGTGCGAAAATATATGAGGATTGTTCTTGATGGAGAAAGGGGAAGAAAGCACATTTGGTAGGTGATCACTATTTTTTCCTGAAAGTAATAATTATATGGATACCCCAAATGTGAGAGATGATGAGAAAGTAATTGATAATCATGAGATTTTAGAGCCATCATCGAGGAATGATGATGATGAGATTTTAGAGCCAACTCTTGAGAATGATGATGATGATGATGATGAGGGTTTCAAAGCCAACTCTGCAAAATGATGATAATGAGATTTCAAAGCCAACGGTTGCGATGTTTTTTTAAAACTGACAATAACTCATTGACTACTATAAGCAATATGGGAGACAAACTGGATTTGGTATAATGACCCAAAGAAGTAGAAGAGAAGCTAATGAGAGTGTTAAATATGTAACACTTGGTTGTGTGCGTGGTGGTAAGACAATGAACCAAATTACCAACCTTTCTAAACCACACCCGACAACAAAGACTGATTGTAAGGTAAATATTAATGCACACTTGGTTGGTGATGTCTTATGCATAACTACTGTACATAATGCATACAACCATGGACTAAGTCCACAAAATGCAAGATGTTTTAGATGTAATCGAGGTATTGATGACTCTGTAAAGAGGCAGTTAGATATCAATGACAAGGTAGGCATCGACATACCGTCTAGCACACAACAAAGTGTTGTTTCGCAAGTGTCTAGTATACAACTAAGCGTTATTTCTCAGTTAAATGTAGTTAATTTTCCCTTTTATTTCTATGTTGAACAATTAATGAGAAGTTTTGCATGAGTTTTACGCAATGTTTCATACTACTTGTAGGTGGACTTTCAACATCATGGCCCTCTTGAGGATTGATGAGAAGACGTTGTGGACTGCTTCATTTTTATGATGTTAAGAGATGAGAAGATGTTGAAGACTGCACTTTGACTTCTAATATCATTGTATTATTTAACTCGATGTATTGTTGACGACGTTATCATAGAGAACTCACTTTTTTAAAATTTCAATGCATGGGGAAACAACCTGAGAGGAATGCTTGGAATTAAATTTCTTGTTTGAAAATTTTAATTTCCTTGTAAATGAATAGTGGGTACAAATCAGCTTTGTCTTTTAGGCAGTCTCCATCATGTCACCTACTTCCTAGCTTTGTCTTTTAAAAAGTCTATAAACAGGGAATTGATATTCTGAGTATTGAAAACATGACAACATTACAATATATTAACATAATAATCCAACTACGTTGTTCTTGAATATTACAATATTGATAAAATGTCTAAACCTATTACAACCTATCCAACAACATTACACAGTTTGGTATACCAAAAAGCTCATCCCGATCATTTTGGATGTCCTCCCTTACACGTTGGAGTTATTCTTCCCTCTTTTGGAGTTCTTCATCTCACTTTTGGAGTTCCTCCTCTCTCTTTTGGAGGCAACATTCTCTTTCCCATTCAACTTTTTATTCATTTTGTACTTCAGTTTCTTGGACTTCATCTTATTGCAGAATGCAGGGTAATTGATGTTCATCTTATTACAGATTGCATGTGCTTCATCAATAATAGGCCTTTGTGCCTCAACTGGATCCCATCTAACTGATATATGAAACATACCAATTAGTATTTGAACCCTTGGAGAACAAAAGACTGATGCCATTTAATGGCACAACTATACATATCAATATGCATGAAACATCATAACCCATCTAGAATTGCAACCTGGGCCGACTGGGTACTCGAGGAAGGGGGTCCTCTCTTGAGGTAGGAGACGGCGACGTCAATGCCGATGGGTTGTTGCGCAGGTGATGGCTTTGGTGACGATGATGGCGAGGGCGACGTTTCATCAAGGAAGGGATTTCATACCCCTTGGCTGCTCTGTGTATTTCTTCTTTGCTATGGCTGTAATCGAGCTGAGCTGACCGGTCTTTGGCGTGCCGAGCTCAGCCCTACTGAAAATATTCGAACTCAAACTCGAGCCTGAACTTGAGATTTTTTTTTTTATTCTTTGTTCAAATTCGACTCGATAAACTAAACTCTCAACTCGAGCTCGAGCTTGTCTCATAAGCGAGTTCGAGACGAGCAGAGCTCGACCTCAAGCTCGAATTGTTTACTTTTTTATTTTTTGAATAAAATTTAATAATTAATAAATTAAATTAAAAAAATAAAAGATTTAATATTGAATTTGTACAACTAATAAGTAGAACCTCTATTGAATTATAAAACTTTAAAAATTTTAAAAATAATTAATATCTAACTAGTTGATATTTATCTAAAATAAAAATCTATTTATATGCATACATATATTATTAATACATACACTTAATATGATAGTATATATCTATTTCATATATAGTTCCTACATACTAGTATATGAAATTATTAAATTTTATCTACTAATTATTATACAAATTATAAAATATACATATGAAATATATTTACTATAAAGACATATAGTAATTAAATTACATATTATATATTTAATTATAGAAGTGGTATACCTATATTATTAGCTAATATATATATATATATATATGTATATATACACATAAGTGTATGTATATATTTATCAATATATATAGGAGTTTTAATCGAGTCGAGCTAACGAATCGACTCGAGCATAAACTAGCGAGCTTTAACGAGCCTTAACCGAGTCGAGTCGAGTTTTGTCGAGTATGTGTCATTTACAAATCAAGTAGGTATCTGATTTCACGAACGAGCTTTCTTTTTCACGAGTCAAGTTTGATATGAGTTTAACTGAACGAGCTATCGAACAAACTGGTTCATTTACAGCCCTATCATTTGTAGTCATGTTTAATTTCTCTTGATGAAACACCCCGTTTAATCTGTAAGCCTAAACTGTGGACTGCAAGAAGAATTATTCAATTGTTAATTGTGATATTCTTAGGGTGCTAGTAAATATATAGCATGAGATACTCGGGAAGGTTTAGAGTGAGTTGAGTTGAGATGAGATGAGATTAGATTAGATTTGAAAGTTGAATAAAATATTATTAGAATATAATTTTTTAATATTATTTATGTTTTAGAATTTGAAAAAGTTGAATTGTTTATTATATTTTGTTTGAAAGTTTGAAAAAATTATAATTATTAGATGTGATAAGATTATATAAGTTGAGATCAACTCTGAACTCAAACAACCCCTTAATTTGTCAAATATCTATTCTTACGATCTTTCAAATTATTTTTAACTATTTATAATTATCTCATACATGATTAGATGTCGCATTGGCATTAGATTAGTCATCTCAATCTTTAAAATTTGACTAATATGAAACTTTTTTACTTTTAACCAATAACTCAAAACTTGAAGTCTACGTTGGATTAACCATCATACTCTCTATAATAATAATATATTATTATTTATATTATTAATATTTCTTTAATTAATTTGTTATAAGATAAGATTATTTCATTATTTTGTACTTTATAAATAATTAATAAAAAGTTTATTCATATTTTCTCATATTATTATAATTTTTGCATGATTATAGATAGATGCAAAAAATAATTCTTAATTATTTTTATAATTTTAAAAAATATTAAAAGAAAGATGATTAATATTATTTTATAAAAATATAATTGATAATAGGAAAATGCATCGTAATTTTAGGGATGAAGTTACTGTAAAGATGAAGTTACACTTGAGGGAAGGAAAAAGGAAACACAAGAAATAATAAAATATTAGAATAAAGATGCTACAATTCCCTTCATATATGACTTTAGGGATGAAGTTAATGTAACTCATCTTCAAAATGAATTGTATTTAACTAATCCAATATAACAAAAATTTAGTGAACATCATTCAAAGTATGACTTTCACTTACATTTGATTAAGCCAATGTCAATTAATAGAAACAATGCCATTTCTTTAAAATATTATGTAGGTGAAAGATATATGACAGCTCCTCTCCAACTTTCATTTTATCTATTTTAAGAACTTTTATTCATAGAATAAGACTCATTTTAATATATAGAATTTTTTCATATAAAGCATATAAATCTTATAAATTAAAGTGTTTTGATGTAATGCGTTAAATTTATTTTATAGTAATTTTACGATTTAATGTACAATAAATCACGTTAGTTTGTGAGCTGATTTTTTGAGATCAATCAGTCGATCAAGTATTTATATATTCTTTAGATATTAAAAATATTGTTAATCTAAAATTAATACTATAATAATTGCAAATAACAAATTATATTAAGTTTATACGAATTTAAGATCTGAATTTAAAAATAAATAGGATTTAATAATGTAATAAAAAACATGAATCGAGTCGGTTGCATAACCACGCGCTCTCTCTCTCTTTCTCTCCAACTTTGGAAAAAAACTCTCCAAGTAGCCAGCAGCAGAAGAATCTGATTCTTTGAGAATACGAACGTACCATTAATAACACATTATCTCTCCTCCCTCAATCAGCATTATTGTTGAGAATAAATGCTGAAAATTCCCGGCACCCATAATTCTATGTGGATTCTTCTTTATATGTTCGATCCGATTGATCAAAAGCAGGAGTTTTGCTTGGGAGTTTTGTGCAGTGCCACCAAATCCAAGTGATGTTACTGTTTTTGTTGCCTGTTTTTGTTATTGGGTTTGGAGTTGGAGCGCTGGCGATTGTGCTCGCGGAAGCGGCGGGCCTCTATTTTATCCTCAATTGGTTGAATTGGAAGACCAAAGAAACGGAAGCCCGGATAGCATCACGATCACAAGAGTTTTTTCGGGACCTTGATCCCAATCAATCCCTCAATTTCACTAACAACAAGAAGGTGCATTGTTGTTTATAATTATCTCTATATTTACAAGTATCTCCTGCCGCTGGCATTTCTTTCGTTTTTTCTTTTGTTGTAATGTTTTCTTTCTTGGTTAAGATTGTCAGAAGTGGCCAGCATTCTTTCATTTCTTTTGTTATGCTATACTAGAATGCCAAGAAAAGAACAGAAAAGTAAAAGAAATAGAAGTTTTGATGTCTAAATCAAACCAATGGTCGATGCTTCCTCGTTTAACAAACACCAAGGAGATTGGTGGCTTTGGAACATTAAGACGCTCTTTGCACATTACTCGGAAGGAACTTCTTATGATCTGAGGGTTAAAGGCTTAATCAAATTAGTATTTAATAGTCTTAGAGCTTTTGGATCAATGGTTGGGTCTTTGATCATTGGTAACAAAGCAAGAACCATGTCATGAGTTTAAGTAACGGAGGGGGAGACCTAGGCTGGATTAAAATGCCTTGGTACTATGTATGAGCATGTTGTTAAGTTATTGAATATTGATAGATAAGTGAAGCCGCCAAAAGGGAAAGAGCTGCAACCGAGTTAGTGTCGATAGAGTGGGCCGCCGTGGATGACCGATTCGGAAGTGTGGTGGAATGTTATGATCCTGAGGGTTAAAGACTAATCAAATCAGTATTCAACAGTCCTAGGGTTTTTGGATTAATGGTTGAGTCTTTAACATAACTGCAGGGATATGCTTTTGATACTTATAGGTGGTACCATTGCAATTGATATGCTAAAATAACTCACTTTGGGCTCATACCCTTGCATTATTGGTATTATTCATTAATACTTTGTGAGAATTAGGGTAGGTTTGGGGGGTGAGATGAGAATTTTGTGTTTTGTTTTGAAGTTTAAAATATTAAGTTTTAATATTATTATTGTTTTGGGATTTGAAAAAGGTGTATTGGGATTTGAAAAAGTTGAATTGTTTATTATATTTTGTATGGAAATTTAAAAAAAGTGTAATGATGAGATGAGATGAGATGAGAATTTTGTGTTTTGGTTTTGGCCCCAAACCTGCCCTTAGTTTAGTGCGTCTTTGAGAGTGTAGTTGTTTATCAGGAAAGAATATTTTAGTTATGTTTGTCCATTTCATTTTTAAGCTTTTTTTTCTGGATTGGCTTTGTATGCTAGGGGGTAGTATGGATTCTAGAATCAGAAAATATTCCAAGAAATTGGCTGGACAAAGCACTAAGGGAGCAAAAGAGAAAGAAGGATTTATTGGAGGTTTACCCTGTTAAAAAGCATGCAAAAATAAAGGACCAAAAGCTTGTTCTGACCGAATCAGATGGTTCCCACTCAGCTATTGAGCTTAAGGGCTGCATGATTGAAGCTGTTTCAGCAACAAGTCTTGTTTCACGAAAATGGTAATGTGAGCTTTGCCATACCTCCTCTCTTTGGTGCTATTGTAATTTTGGCTTGATAGCTGTTGACTTCCGTTGGTATATCTATTTCATGCTAAACTCACAATTATAAACTATTTTTGGTTTGTTTGAATCAGTTATGAGACTCTTTGTTTTTCTGATTCCCAATTTTCATATCTTCTTTTCATGGTTTATGCTGGAGGAGAGATTTTTAATTTTCTTGACACATTTTTGTTCTTCCCCTTAATAGGCTCCACTTTCAGCATCTCATTTCCATGGCAGTGTAAAACTTCTTGCTCCTTTAAAGTTTAAAATGAAAACTCAATCCAGCTACTGAATCCCAGTATCATGAATGACATAGATTTTCAATGATTGTTAGTTGGAAGATTTCCTTTTGATTATTTTGTAACATGGCTCCTTATTGAACCTCTCAAACCCAGAGTTGCTTTGTCCAACTTATGATTGGGTCATTGCTTCCTTGATTTCAGCTCCTATGTGTTGTGATATCCTATAGTAGGCCACAATAAAATGTTACTTCTTTGTCAGAGCTGTGACCTGCCACTAACTTTCTAAGAATTATATGTCCACATATAGTGGTTATTGTCTAAGTATGGGGGTTTACTTTCTTGTAAAAGAAGACACATTGGAGTAGAGATATGATTGTGTAAAAAGTTGACCCTGATTCACTAAATTACTCAGACCAATGATGTAGATAATGAGGTCTATAAAATCTTTTTTTATGTCTTTCATGATCTTTGACTAAATTTCTTAAGGTTATGTAATTTTACTTATAAAAAAAAGATATTCAGCATCGTATTGCTGTCTAATATCATTAGTCCTATATGTTAAAATATCAGTTCTATTCTGGTTGTTTTCAGGTGCTTATACTGATCACATTGAACTCCTATGTATCATTGTAATTGCGGGAAGCAGATTTTAGCTTTTAGATCAAGCTTGAGATTATCAATTAATGGACCCTTAAGACTTTTGTAATTATGGTAAATACTAGGGGTCTAAATCTTAACTTTATTTAATTTTGAAACCTGTATGATCTACATGCATCCTTGTGATCTACATTGCCCTTGAATGATCTTTAGTAACTATATGGTTTTAATGGGATCTCTTCATTTTGGAAATCATGTGCCCCTAGTACATTTTCAGTTCGAAATTTTAAACTCTCATTGCACTCATTTTGTGCACTGCAAGGATTTTTTATTTTTATTTTTACAAATGTAAACTGTCACAAATCTGGTTTATGTCATGGAAAAATATAAATCCTTGTTCTTTTTCATTTTCTGATTGTTATTATAGGGCCAAAAGGTTTCCCATAAAAATAGAAAGCAATACCTCAGTAATTTACAATGGAAATAAAACTTTTTACATCTATCTCGAGACATCTTGGGAGAAGGAAGCATGGTGTAAGGCCCTCCGTCTCGCTTCAGGCCACAATAAGGAGAGAGTTGTGTTGTTCGCTTCGCTGCACGAAGAGTTCCACAGGTACCTGATGACCTTAAATGCAGGCTATCCTTCATTCATGAAACCCTCGATTGGGTTCTCTGCTGAGCCAGCAGAACGAACAAATAGGCCTGATGGAACTTCCTCAAAGGTTCGCCTGCTTTTGAAGAAAATAGTTAAGAAGAGTTCTAGGGTAGGTTTAGAAAATAGGTCAAGTGGGACTTCATCATCAGGTCGTGCAGAGAGAAAGGCAAATGAGAAAATTGTTCCATCTCAGGAGACAATATCAGCCTCTGGCTTGGGGAAGATATCTAAGAGTGAAGAAAATATGGTTCAACCATCGTCATCAACATGTTCTCGTTCTGGAAGCCCAAGTCATGCCTCTGTCATGTCTGATGCAGATTCTGATGATAAGTTTGGTACTGATGAGGGCACACTCTGTTGGAACTTGTTAATCTCAAGGCTGTTTTTTGATGTCAAAAGCAATACAGAGATGAAAAGATCCATACAATCACGTATTCAGGTTTATTCAAATCATTTGCTGTATAAGATTTCGTATCATATTTTTTTGGGGCAGAATTGTAGCACATGTGCTGTTGTGGGGGAAGCTAGAAGAATTTTTTTTCATTTATTTTTTTCTATTTTTTATTGTTCTCTTGAAGATACTTTTTTTTTTTTTTTTTTCATTTTTTTAACTTAAGGATAAACATACTTAACATTTCAGGACATACATAACATTTCAGGGACAAGCAAAAAGATGCTGGGCTTTGCTGGAACATTATATATATTATTTTGTCTTTCTTGTAAATTTGAAGTACAAATTGCACTTAGTTTAAGGGGCCAGGGCGTCTAGGATGAATTTAATTAGACTCACCAGATTGAGCCACATCTATGCCCTCAAGTTTGTAAGTGTAATCAATGAGCAGAAGGAACTACAAGGCTCAAGAGTTTATGATATGATTGTATAGATTGGAACAGGAACACTTGTTTTCATCATAGAATATAATTCTTTTTAAAGAAAACAGAAAGAAAGCATCTTATTAATTTGTTTCTTGTGGTTCTGCTCTTTGATATGATAGAGAACGCTGTCCAGTATGAGAACCCCCAGTTACATCGGCGAACTCATCTGTACTGACATTGAGCCTGGGAATCTCCCACCTTACATTCATGGTGTGAGGATTCTTCCAGTGGACATGAATGAGGTATGGGCGTTCGAAGTCGACATTGAATATTCTGGTGGCATTGTTATAGACATTGAAACAAGACTCGAAGTTCGTGAATTAGATTCCCAGAAGGGCGTAGTGGATTTGGATATGGAATCAAGCTCTGTTGGGGAAATCCCATCAGATCTTCTTGAAGGTTTTGAGTACTTTGGAAGGCAGTTCAATCCTACTGGCGTTGCAGCTGATCCACTAGATGGTAAGGAGAAAGTCGATCCTAATACTGGTTAGTATTGCACTATTTACTTTTTTTTTCTCCAGAGAAGCAACTGTTTTCTCATATTACAAACATCTAAATTTAGAGTTTCCAATTTGCACTTCAATGTGCATAATGCTGCCCTAGGTTTGGAGTTTTTTGAAGCTGTTGTAGTTGTAGTAATATAAGCTTTATAAATCATTCTCTATGGAATGATTATTCCAATCCTCAAGTTGCACCTCTTAGTAGAATATGACATCATATATCTATATTTTCTGTCTTAGTTCCATCATTACATTACTAGGTTTTGTTGAACCAGTGAAGCTTATACTAAGAGTTTATCTTGTTTCCTTTTAGAAGAATGTTCTATAGGCTTGTAGCATAGCTTTTGATGCTTACAAGTTGCCTTCAGTTGAAAGGACCTGAGAAAAGCTTAAATTTTGTTGTAACAGTACTTTATGTTTGGAGTCTTTATGATAGATTGTGCTAATTTGAATTTAATCTGTTTTGTTGCAGATCGGTCAAAAAACTGCAAGAGCACTACATCAGCATCAACTTATGGTTCCAGGTGGAAGTCTATTCTTAATTCCATTGCTAAACAGGTTTCACAGGTGTGTAGACATCTCTCTGGATGTACATATTTACATCCTCTCCCCTATACCCCCACCTCATCTTCTAAATACATTGCACAGCCACATGCCTGATGTACATTGTTTCTTGCTAAAGGTGCCTCTCTCTTTGGCCATAAGGGTAACATCCCTTCGAGGAATGCTGCGGTTCCATATAAAGCCCCCTCCTTCTGATCAGCTATGGTTTGCTTTCACATCCATGCCTGTTATAGATTTTAACCTTGAGTCTTCTGTTGGGGAACACAGGATAACTAGTGGACACATTGCTTTGTTCCTGGTCAACCGGCTTAAGGTATGGAGATTTATTTTTATTACATACCAATATCCATCCTTTTATTTGTTGTAATAATATGCATCTTGACTGATGTTCCGTCCATTGATTGAACATCTCTTGACATATGGTGGATTTGGTAATAGATATATACGATTCTGTAAGCACATGTTTGCATACATATATGTGTGTGTGTGTGCGCGCGCGCGCACGCGTGCAAATGAAAATGCAAATGCCTCAATAAATTGTAAATCTGTTAAGTACAGACAGAACATCTTTCATGTCCAACTTGTATTCTTGCACGCAGGTTTAACAGCTTGCCAAGTCATTTGTTGATAGCCTTGTTCAGAATTGAAATATTGAGTGTTCCTTTAAACAAGATGATGTAATTCTGTGGTTGGAATGCTAATTGTAAGCATATTTGTTGGATAGGACTTCTGCACTCTAGCAATTGAAAGAAAAAGAGCAAAAAAAGGAACTCTGCTTTGGTTAAAGTTTCTCTTTGCTGAAACAACAAAATCATGTAGAATAAATACTTATAAAAAAAAAAAAAAAAATTCATGTAGAATAAATGATTAATGCTATGGTGCTTCACCTGAACCTTATTTCACTCATGCAGGCAGCTATCCAGGAAAATCTGGTGCTTCCAAACTGTGAGAGTGTATGCATTCCTTGGATGATAGCAGACAAGGATGACTGGGTATCAAAGAACATTGCTCCATTCATATGGCTTCACCAAGAAGTGATTAGTGATCCTACCACTGGGCTTGAAGTAACCACCTCCCAACCAACTGAAGGAAAACTGAAGACAGAAGCTAGTAAGGGAACCTCCAGTGACCCAGAGTGCAAGCATACAAAACTGAAGAATGCTGAGTCAATCAACGAATCTTCCGATGGATTGGAAATTTCAACAAGAGCACGTAGCAGCAGAAATTTGCAAGAGTTGAGAACTCCTTTGTTAGGGAATGATGAACCACAAGAAACTTGCAAGCAAGTTGAGGAAGTACCAAAGCATCAATCATATTCTAGGTCTGTGACTTTGATTGACAAACAGAACAGTACCACAGAAGGGGATGATTTGAGGCAGAAGAGAATGGGGAGAAGAGCAAGGATGCTTGATTTAGGGAAGAAGGTGGGTGAGAAATTAGAAGAAAAGAGGCGTCACATCGAAGAAAAGGGTCGGCATATTGTTGAAAAGATGCGTGGACCATGAAATAGCCTGAACAAGAAGATACACATCTCATAAGATACAAACTGACAAAAAATTACTGTTTTCAAATGGAGGAATGTTGAGGCATCAGGTATTTGTTGTGTTGGTGGTAAATAGGTTTCGAATTACATGGAAATCCAACTGTTATTCCTGCTTGCAGAAGAATGTTTCACATGAATCATGCAGATGATTCTACTCACACTGATTAGATCTATACAACTTTACACTATACAATAAAACCGGAATATAATAGAAAACTATCACATAGGGAGTATTTGAATGTACTGTAAGAAATAATTGCATATACATTTATGGTTATTCCATAAAAAAATGATCTTCAATCATACAGATTATGGAGAATGGCATTATAAAACTGAAGCAGAGCTTTTATTGATTCATGACCATATAGTTCTTTTTGGTAGTCATATGATTTCTCTCTTAGTTTTTTGAGAATAAAGAATGGGAACTTCATTGGGCTTCCATTTGACATGCTGGAGTGAGAATGTGAGTAAGCGCCCAAGATAGTCGAGATTTAAACAAGACCAGAAGCGAATAGGCTTTCTAACGCCGAATAATTAGAATTATTTTGGCGACTAGTTAATCAACAAAAATTATGGGATTGAGATTGAAAAGAGATGTGAAATAGAGAGAAAACTCTTGGAAGAGGTACTATTCATAATATTCGAAATCCGTTTTGAAACCCACAAGCTAGACTTAAGTAGCCGTGGAAATTCGAAATTATGAAAATTTTGCTCGAAATGGCTAAATCCTAATTATTGCATAAAATATAAATAAGAATACTACAAAAAATCTGCCAAAACTGAAATCAAAATCACCTCCAAAAGTTAAAATGAAATATTTTTTTGATGATTTGAAGGGAGAAGACTAATTCGGGGGTTGAAACGTTGGCCACTAGGTGTTACGTGGCGATCACGATGTGCACACCAAAAAACGTTTTTCCTAATTAGAGTCTTATGTGCGATTTTGATATCCATAACTAATATTATGACCAAAATAATAGCACATGCGCAATATTTTCCAAAATTGAGGAAACTTTACATTTTCTTGCCATATTTATATTGATTTGCCTTATCAAGATATTCTAGCATTATCAATGTTAAATTTGATAGCCTTGCATTATCATATCCAAATCTCCTATGTGAGGACTACGTCGAAGCAAGGGAAGAAATTCCCTCCTAAGGACAAAGGGTTGGCAAAGAAGAGGCAACTCCCTGCGATTGAAATGTAGGCCACTAGGTGTTACGTGGTGATCATGATGTGCACACTGAAATTTGTTTTTTCAAACTAGAGTCTTATGAGCGATTTTGATATCCATAACTAATATTATGGCCAAAATAATAGCACATGCACAATATTTGAGGAAACTTTACATTTTGTTGTCATATTTATATTGATTTGCCTTATTAAGATAATCTAGTGTTATCAATGTTAAACTTGATAATCCTACATTATCAAACCCAAATCTTCTATGTGAGGATTGCGCTGAAGCAAGGGAAGAAATTTCCTCCTGTGGACAAAGGGTTGGCGAAGAAGAGGCAAATGGGCAGACAAAATGTGGCCAAAATGAGAATACGGCAAGTAGCACGTTATAGAGCGCTTGGCTGACATGGTTTAGCACTGGGTGATAAAGGACTTTTCACCTTGTGCCAGGTGGACAAACGTTGTGCCAACCATACGAGGGGAAGAATGAGAAGCTGAAGAGGTTAGTAAGTCTGGAAAAGGTTTGCTCTAAGTATAAGGGCAAGCAACAGTATAAGACAAGATTGATATGGACATGAGAGCTCTCCTAGATAACACGGAGGTGCTCAGAGGTGGCAGGTGTCGTATAAAGAGGCCCATACTCCATAAGATATATCATATCTTGAGTGAGCCCATGGAAAAAAGATTACGAATATACATGCCATATCATATGATATCAGAGGTATGGTTCAATGCCACGTGGGAGACCCTTATTAGAGGACGTGCTGCAGGATTTGACCGAAGGCAAACTGCAGAGGGCATGCATGCCTTGTCCCCGTCAATTTGTACCAGCCTACTATGCCAGAGAAAAAATGGATGGACGAGATCGAATGTCTCCTATTCAATCATATCTGGAGTCAGATGGACTTCAGAGATATGATTGATGTCCCCCAGTTTAAAAGACATTGAATAAAATTTTAAATCTCACTTTTGTGATTATTAATGTGTCTACTATTGCATTTGGTCAGAGTTTTCAAGAAAGTTAGTGACTTCGAAGGGTGCGACAGACGGTGCTAGCACTACTGTAGTGATAGAATATTGTTCAAGTAAGTTAACTTTTATGACCATACTAGGAATGTGTAAATGTTTGTAAGTATGTTGTAAGATTAGACTTTGCATATTCTGTAACTCACATCTTTCTATATGAAAATAATATATATTCTTCATTATATATTGGTTATATTTATGCTGTGATTTTGAGATGATGAGTTTGAAAGATACAAAAATTGATGATGTTGTGGTTTTCGAGTGTTGAATCTTACTGTGTGTTGATTATTATGGACGAGTTGAGGAGTCCCCGAGCCATTCCTGTGGCATGTTTTTTTCGAGTCAGTTGATCGGGTAGAGAGATTTTCTAGGTTGATGATGCGTGTTATATTTGGATTGATCGGATTGAGTGATTCCTTGAGTCGGTTGGTTTAAATTTGGTGAATGAGCTCACGCGTTGGCAGGGTAAAGTAAGTCCCCGAGTCGAATGGGCGGAGCAACTTCCCTCCGAGTAATAATACATTGTTTTGGTAACGCTTTGTCTAGGGTTATTGTAATGATATGTATAAATGAGTTTTGCCGAGAGGGTGATTCTCCACCATGCTTATATACTTGAGTTTTATTTAGAGGGTGATTCCTCATCATGACCTATGAATACATGAGTTTATGCCCAAAGAGTAATTTCTTGCCATGCATAAATATATGTGTTCACTGACTTACTTACATGAAATTATGCATACATATTCATCGCCATTATCTCTCATTAATAGTACTGTCATGGTTTTTAATCTACTGAGATTTCTTAGAAGTCTTATTGTGGTGGTCCCAACTGTGGTTGTGTTTACAAGAGCCGTAAATCTTGATGCATATGTAACCCAGGCAGAGTTTCCCAAGGAAGAATAATCGATCCCACTCGAGTTGTAGATACAGAGGCCTTCTCCTTTAATTGTTATTTTTTTTTTTGTTAAGATGTATATTTTGGTTAAGTGACGAACCATGATCGGTTTGCTTTATTTTGATGCAAGTGATGAACTAATGACGGTGTATAATATTCTTTAGTAAAAAGTGATAATGACATATGGATATTATTATTAATGGATGAGTTTATTAATTGTATAAACCTCTGGTACATTTAGTCTCTAACTAACTATTTACTTATTCCGTTGTGATTTATTTCATTTACTGCAAACTCGATCCATGAATATGCACCTAGACCCGAAAAAAATATTTGGGGTGTTGCCGACTGACTGGCATCTCTGACACCAAAGATCCTTACTAGGCTCTTTACCGAGAAACGAGGTGCCACATCTTGCATCATTTTTCTCAGCCCGCCTCGTTAGTTATTAAGTAGTTATCAACAAATAGTACTCACATTATTTTATATGATCTCATGTCAATTAAAATTAGTATTTATATAAAAAATTTTAATTACATGCCTTGTTATGAAGGATGAAAAAATACTATCCATATTTCAAGAGTACCTAATAATTTTCTTTATAAAAGTGACATGTAAAAGAATTGGCTTGTTGGTTACTTAATACTACCTCTCCTTACAATTTTGTAATCTTACTCCGTTTTTTTTTTTGAAAAGCCGGCAGCCACACACATAGCGGCTTCATCCCAAATTTATTAATAAGTCCTCACTTTTAGCGGAGGAAAACTGTGGTAGCATCATTACACTTGGGGGCTTACAGGATAAAACACTATAAACTAACCCAAAACCAAGTGTCAAAAACGAATTCTAACAAGCCTAAGCCAAACTAACAAGCCTCAACACAGCGTAAAGTGTATCCGTAAATTATCGTGAATGCTTTACAATGATTAACAAATCAACGTAAACCAACGTGTATTCATCGTAAAGCAGTGTGTGTTCAACGTAAACCAGTGGCACTTGGTTTACCAAATCAACGTAAACCATCGTGTATTCATTGTAAAGTGCACTTGATTTATGCTGATTTGCGTGTATGCAGCGCAAAATAGCGTAACTGCAGCTTATTCTGAGGACCTAAGACCTCAAAGAAGGAATGCCTAATCTATCCACCTGTAAAATACCTTTGAGCTTGCATGAAACATCATCAAAATTTATCCACATACCAGGCTGATGATACGAAGCCATACGAGAAGGAAATTCAGGAGCAAAATCAGCTCCTGAGTTTCCATCTCTATAAACATGATTGATCTTGACTTGCAAACTCGGCAAGACCTCTTGGATTTCATCCCAATAGTCTTCAAGATACCACATGCCACATCTCCCTTTAGCCAACCAGTTAACAACAAGTAAAGAGTCAAGCTCAATCTCAATTCTTTGCAAATCCAACTCCTTGCAGTGTTTCAGCCCATAATAAAGAGTCAATAGTTCCGCTTCGTTATTAGACCCATGCACCAACTCCTTAGCAAAAGCCAACCTCAAATAGCCCCGATCATCCTGAATAAGGCCCCCCGCCCCATGCAACCCGGATTTCCTAATGAACACCCATCAACATTCAACTTAAACCACCCCCTATTTGGCTTACACCACTTTACCAAACAAACCGGCTTATGTAAAGGAGCTTTAATCAGAATTGAGAAGGCCTCCAATATTCTAGCTTCACCATTATCCAATTTTTTACTCACCCTCAGACGTAATCCTACCCATGCAATTGCAGCTTTGATCGCACTCCACAACGACTGCACAGAACCATGTTTCCCTTCCATACAAGCCTTACACCGCCACACCCAAAGAGACCACGTTGCAATAATGGGAATCACACTGAGCAACGTACCTTTTTGGGATGAATGTGAGGCTCGTCGAAACCAAAGCTCCATAGTATTCTTCCAAGGCCTGGATGGGTCATAAGGCATCCCTAAACTCAAAGACGCCTTGTGCCAAATTTTCGCTGCTGAAGTACCTGTGGCCAGGACATGATCCTGATTTTCCAGACAACTCTGTACACAACATTCACATTTAGAAACCACTGGAATGCCCAACTCTTTAATACGCGCATCCACACTTAGGCAAAAATTCAAAGGCTTCCACATTGTAACTGAATACTTCTTTGGTAGTGCAGAATGCCAAATCCAACGAGCCCATTTTGTTTTTGGGGCCCTAACACAAATACATTCCCAGGCCAACTTCAAGGAAAAATTACCATCCAAACTCGGCTTCCAAATCAGGATATTTGCCCCATCTTTATGCTCACCTAAAGATGTCAGGATTTCTTCAAGCTTGGATTCCCCCACCAATCTTCTAAGAAGATCCACATCCCACCCATTATGAATACGACACTCCCTTATTGTGAGAAGCGGAAGATTCGAGATCTCACAAGAGTCTATAATAGCACCTGATGACAACTAGTTATCCCTCCAAAAAGAGACACGACCATCCCATACCTTCCACACGGTGATGGGCACCAAGATGGACCTAGTCTTAAAGATCCTTTGCAAGTTCCAGATGGGTCAATTACATGGTCAAGAGCCAAGAAGATCAAGGAGGCAATGCAAGGATTGATACAATCCACTTGGGATGAAGCTAGCAAGACTCCAACACTCAAGATGAACTTTAAACATTTGATAAGCTATGGAAAAAGGCAACAACATAACTTAAAGACTTTGGTCTCTTGAAGACTTTCAACTTGTTTAATTCAATTAAATGACTTATTTTATTAGTTTATAATTATTGGGTTTAATTATGAGAAAGACTTAAGGGGGGCCTACTCAAGAGCATGTTGGAAAATTTATTATTTTGTTGAACTAGGGTTTTAAGAAGTATTGTAGTGAACTAGGGTTTCAAAAGTACTGGAGCCGAGTTACTGTAACGTCGTACTGTAGCTGCGTCACTATTCATCCAGGGGCACTTTTGGAAGATGAAAATTTATTTTGGCTAGGGTTTGATTAGATTTTGCTTTAAATACTCTTTGTTGCCTCATGTTAAGAGGTTTATGAAATTTGATGAATTTATTATTTGTGAGTTGAGTTTTACTCCTCTTGTTCTTGATTGAACTTTTGAACTTATTAAAGGTAAATCACAACCTTTGTGGCGTTCCTCCTTATAATTTGGGTTCTTGAGACTGGTTTTTTCAACGGGTCTAGATTTTAATATAATCTAGGTTCTTGAAACAAGTTCTCAACGGGTCTAGATTCTCTATCCATTGACTTGATTTTGGCTTTCTTGAGAAATTTTCAAATTGATTGTGAGTTCAAGGGATTCTATTCCTACAGGTTCATATCATTTAGTATCAGAGCTAGGTTTCCAATCAGATCTGATTCTATCTTTTATTTTTTTGTATCCTGAAATTTAATTCTAGGGCGTAATTGTTCTAGGGTTGCAAAAAAAAACAAAAAGTAGGCCGCTGAAATTCTTAGGGTTTTTCGTTTGGCTAAAATTTGCATCACCTAGGGTTTCAGAATTCTAGGGTTTCTTGCATCTCTTTGTCAATTGCTTGGAGTGCCGTTCCATTGTTTCTCTTCTAGTTCATTGTCAATTCTTGTGTGCTTGAATTCAATTGCATGATTTTCACAATTGAATATTACTGTTTGTGATTGAATTAGAGAAAATAAAATAAAGGAAAAGAAAATAAAGGAAAGGAAAAGAAAAGAAATGAAAAGAAAAGAAAAGAAAATTCGAAAAAAAAAATAAAAAAGAAAAAAAAATGTAGCATATTCAAAAGTTGCTATATAGTTACAACAAAGAGAAAGAATTACATTTGTTGATTGAGATTTATCATCAAAGTAGCTGAATAGATCTTTCTAGTTGGTATCTTGGTTTATACTTACTCTTTCCCTCGTATAAACTTGAGTCTCGTGTCATTTTATTCCTTCATTATTTCTTGGATCTAATTACTAGTTAGGATAAAAGAAGGTTACATTGTCTTGATTGAGTTCAATTAGTTCTTAAAGAACTTGAGTGGGAAAACTCTTAAGGTAAAAGGCAAGAGAGTGTGAGATTACTATCGAATAAAAAGCCAATTCAGAGTGAAACACGAGTGGAGTGACATTATTTGAGTGTAAACACGTAAGGGAGTGTATGAGGTTTTCTTTTTTACCACAACATTCTTTTGTGCAGCATCTTATAATGTCTCACCGGAGTAGCTCATCACCAAAGAGGATGATAGATAACTCATCATTTGTGTTGTAAGCCATGCAACAACGGTTTGAGCGATTGAACTTGGTGTTGGGTGAAGTGAGAGATAGGATGGATCATCAAGAAGCGGCAATTATAAATCTACATGGCAGCAGAGATAGGAGGAGGAGTGAGCCTTGTATTGAACATAAGTGAAAAAATGAAGATTATGGTGAGTCTCTTGTTACCAGGCATGCACTTAATACACAAATTAAGATGAATGATATAGAGCAGCAGAACGAGAACATTTTTCATACTAGATGCCATATCAACAACAAGGTAGGTAGTATGATCATTGATTTGAGGAGTTGTATTAATTTGGCTATCACTACTTTAGTTGAGAAATTGAATTTACCTATCTTGAAACACCCTAGACCATACAAGTTGCAGTGGTTGAGTGATTGTGGGGAGGTTAGGGTAAATAAGCAAGTGCTAGTTACTTTCTCAATTGGGAAATACTTAGATATGATGCTTTGTGATGTAGTGCCTATGCGTGCTAGCCATATTTTGTTAGGGGAAGCCGTGGCAGTTTGATAGGAAGGTGATCCATGATGAGTTAAGGAACATGTATAACTTTGAAAATGATAGAAAAACAATCAAACTTGCTCCTTTAACTCCAACACAGGTCCATGGGGACCAACTGAAACTGAAAAGTGAGGATGAGAATGAGAAAAAAAGAAATAGTGAGGCCGAAATGGGGAAAGAGAGAAAAATGAGAGAGAAAAAAAGAAAAAGGTGAGACTGAGAACTCAAGAAAAAGAGAGAATGAGTTGAAAAATAATAGTGAGGTCGAGATTACAAAAAAAGATGAAGAAATAGAGAGTGACGGAAACAAAGAGAGTGAAAATAAAAAAGAGTGTGAAAGGGAAAAAGAGAGTGAAAAGGAAAAAGATGGTAGAAAGAAAAGAGAGAGTGAAGAAAGTGAGAGAAAAATAAAGAGAAAAATGAGTTTTTATGCTAAGGTGAGTCTTAATACTAATGAACTTGACGTATCTTTGCATAGTATTGTTGTCTCTTTGTTGCAGGGATATGAGGTCGTGTTTCCAAGCAGTGTGTTTAGTGGATTGCCACCTATTAAGGAGATAGAGCACTACATTGATTTTGTGCCAGGTGTGACAATTCCTACCCGACCTTTCTTTGAAGAACATGAGTCCTTGACACACTTGAAGGGACAATGTAAGTTGTTGACTAGAATGCATGCTAAGTGGAAGGACTATATTGAGACTTTTCCTCATGTAGTCAAATACACACATGGTAAGGAAAATTTTGTGGTTGATGCTTTACCAAGAAGGTATGTCCTTGTCTTCATTTTATATGCAAAATTATTAAGATTTGAATATGATGAGGAATTGCATGCTAATGAGGATGACTTTGCTAGTGTGTATGGAGCATGTGAGAAGGCGTCGTTTGGTAAGTGTTATAGACTAGATTGGTATTTGTTTAGAGAGAATAAACTTTGTGAGCCTACTAGTGTTATGCGTGAGATGCTAGTGCATGGATGTAGTTTGTTGGGTCATTATGGTGTAAAAATAGTTTTAGACGTGTTGCATGAGTGTTTGTGGGGATATCATTTGCCATTTATTGACTTGTTGCATGAACGTTTGTAGAAGTATCATTTGTCATTGATTAACGTGTTGCATGAACGTTTGTGGGAGTATTGCTTGCCATTCATTGAGTTTGCATATAATTGGAGTGATTATTTTGGTGTAAAGAAGATTTTAGACGTGTCACATAAACGTTTGTGGGAGTATCATTTGGCATACATTGACTTGTTGCATGAACATTTGCAGGACTATCATTTATTTTTCGTTGAGTTTGCATATAATTGGAGTGCTCATTTTGATGTCAAGAAAACTTTAAACTTTATACATTTTACATTTTACATTTCTTTTGGTTTAAGATGAAGAAAGATGTCAATCGCATTTATGGCAAGTGCATTACATGTAGAACGGCCAAATTTAGGATTTTGCCACATGAATTGTATACACCCTTATCCGTTCCTAATGAGCCATGGGTAGACATGTCTATGGATTTTGTTTCAGGACTGCCTAGTACAAAAAGGGGCAGAGATTCTATTTTTGTGGTTGTGAATAGATTTAGTAAGATGGTACATTTCATTCTATACCATAAACCAGATGATGCCACAAACATAGCTGACTTGTTTATCAGGGAGATAGTGCGACTCTATGGTGTACTTAGGAGTATTGTTTATGATAGAGATGTTAAATTCCTTAGCTACTTTTGGAAAGTGTTGTGGGGGAACTTGGGTAGTACTAAGCTCTTATTTTCCACTACTTGTCATCTACAGACTAATGGTCAGATTGAAGAAGTTAATAGGGCTTTAACTCAGCTTTTACGCACTGTTGTTAATAAGAATTTAAAAACTTGGGAGGATTGTTTGCCATTTATAGGGTTTGCATATATTAGGACCATGCATACTACTACTTCATATTCTCCGTTTGAAATTGTTTATGGTTTTAATCCACTTATTCCTTTATCTTTGATGCTTTTGCTTGTTGATGATAGGAGTAACTTGGATGAACATTTTCAAATTCTTGAGAAAATTAATGAAAATGAATATAAAATGGATCTTTTAGGTAAGTATCATGTTTTTGCTATTTTCAATGTTACTAACATTTTTCCTTTTGATGCAGGTGGAGATTCGAGGTCGAATCCTTTTGAGGAGAAGGGGAATGATGGGCACCAAGATGGACCTAATCTTAAAGATCATTTGCAAGTTCCAGATGGGTCAAGAGCCAAGAAGATCAATGAGACAATGCAATGATTGATACAATCCACTTGGGATGAAGTTAGAAAGACTCCAACACTCAAGATGGACTTGAAACATTTGATAAGCTATGGAAGAGGGCAACAACATAACTTAAAGACTTTGGGCCCTTGAAGACTTTCAACTTGTTTAATTCATTTAAATGACTTATTTTATTAGTTTATAATTATTGGTTTAATTATGAGAAGGACTTAAGGGGGCGTACTCAAGGGCATGTTGAAAAATTTATTATTTTGTTGAACTAGAGTTTCAAGAAGTACTGTAGCGAACTAGGGTTTCAAAAGTACTGTAGCCGAGTTACTGTAGTGTCGTATTGTAGCCGCATCACTGTTCATCTAAGGGCATTTTTGGAAGATGGAGATTTATTTTGGCTAGAGTTTGATCAGGTTTTTCTTTAAATACTCTTTGTTGCCTTATGTTAAAAAGTTTATGAAATTTGATGAATTTATTAATTGTGAGTTGAGTTTTACCCCTCTTGTACTTGATTGAACTTTTGAACTTATCAAAGGTAAATCACAACTTTTGTGGCATTGCTTCTTGTAATCTGGGTTCTTGAGACGGGTTCTTCAACGGGTCTAGATTTTAATATAATCTAAGTTCTTGAAACAAGTTCTCAACAGGTCTAGGTTCTCCATCCATTGACTTGATTTTGGCTTTCTTGGGGAGTTTTCAAATTGATTGTGGGTTCAGGGAATTCCATTCCTGCTGGTTTATATCATTTGGCCCTAGCTAAAATAAAATCCCTTTTACCCAAAAATGCCCTTGGATGAACAGTGCCACGGCTACTATATGACGCTACAGTACTTTTGAAATCCTAGTTCTCTACAGTACTTCTTAAAACCCTAGTTCAACAAAATAATAAATTTTCCAACATGCCATTGAGTAGGCCCCCCTTAAGTCCTTCTCATAATTAAACCCAATAATTATAAACTAATAAATAAGTCATTTAAATGAATTAAACAAGTTGAAAGTCTTCAAGGGCCTAAAGTCTTTAAGTTATGTTGTAGCCCTCTTCCATAGCTTATCAAATGTTTCAAGTCCATCTTGAGTGTTGGAGTCTTGCTAGCTTCATCCCAAGTGGATTGTATCAATCATTGCATTGCCTCCTTGATCTTCTTGGCTCTTGACCATGTAATTAACCTATCTGGAACTTACAAATGATTTTTAAGACTAGGTTCATCTTGGTGCCCATCACACGGTATTACTCAACACCATAGGTAGCACCGCTACTATTCGCTTCCAGAATAAAGAGCCCTTACTAGCCTCGATCAAAGAGATATGTCTCTCCTTGACATATTTTGCCTTAAAGAAATTAACCCAAATGGAATTTTGAGTTAGAAGCTTCCAGGCAAACTTCATAAAGAGTGACACCTGCTCATCTTAAAAATTCAGAAGATCCATACCTCCTTCAAGAATCGGACTACATACTGTAGCCCAAGAAACCCACTTCTTTTTTGGTTTACCATTGTAGAAGCCCCGAAACAAATTACTCATGAGCTGATTAAGACTTGCCACCATTGCCTTAGTAGCATACAAAACAGAGAAGATGTGTATTGGTAAACTTGCCACAATATGCCTTAACAATAAAATGCGAGCACCAGACGATAGGAACTTCGTTTGCCATCCTTCAAGCTGGCTCTGGATCTAGTGCATTAGCCCATCAAAATGTATCACTTTCAGCCTTCCTGAAACCAACGGCACACCTAAATATTTCACCAGAAAGGAGCCATCTGAGAAAGATGTAATTCTTAAGGAACTCCTTTTTTGAGCACTCGTAAAATGTTTAGGGAAGAAAATAGAATACTTCTCTTTACTCACCACCTGCCCAGACCAATCTTCATACTGAGCAAGGACTTCCTTGATAGCACGGAGTGAGGACTTCCCACCATTAGCAAACACAACAATGTCATCAACATACAATAAATGTGATATATGAGGAGCACCCTGAGGGATTAGAATAATCCTCTCATCGCCAAAATTATGCTTTAACTATCTGGATAATAATTCTTCCACAAGAATAAACAAGTAGGGAGATAAAGGATCGCCCTGCCTCAAACCACACCCATTGGGAAAGAATCCCTTCATTGTGCCATTCATAACCACATAGAACCATGGAGTAGAAATACATTGTTTGATCAACTCACAAAACCGAGGGCCAAAACCAAAAGAGGACATGACCTTGTAAACCACAGAACATAGACTGATGGGTCTAAATTTGTCAAACCCAGTAGGGTTTGGCACCTTTGGAAGGAGCACAATGTGAGATGCCGAGTAGAATCTGGGTAGAGGGGCACCACTAAAGAACTCCCGAACTGCGGTCACCACATCAGCCTCCACAATATCCCAACACGAACAATAGAATCCTGACCCAAACCCATCTGGGCCTGGGCTACTATTTGCCGGAATAGAAAACATAGCCTCTTTAACCTCTTGGATTGAAGGGAGCTAAAGAAGAATGTTGTTTTCCTCTTTTGTAACGACATTCTGCACAAACAAGGATAAATCTGGGGTAACCCTCCTTGGTCTTGCCTTTAGGAAATCACTCAAGAATTCCACAGCCCCAGCATGAATAGCCTCCAGGGATGATAAACAAGAACCATCACGTAGTCACATTTCCTGCACCATCGGCTTATTAACAAAAGCAAAAGTTTTAAAAAAATTGAGTGCAGGCCTCGCCCTTCTCCATCCACCTAATTTTGGCCTATTGAGATAACCGAGTCTCCTATCTAAGAAGCCACACCGCCAACTCTTTCTTGGCAATTAGTAAAACCTCTTGAGAAAAGCTAGCCTGCAATTACCCATAAATTATTTCTCTGCTTCTCCAACTCACAAATATTTTTTTTTTCCGTTTGCCTAAAAACTCTACGATTCCAATCTTTCAAAACCATTTTCAACTTTTTTAACTTAGCCCCAAGACGAGACAACCCCACATCAGCAATTGGAGCCTACCAAGCTCCTTGCAAAACCTCTCTAAAATTTGCATGAGACACACATTTGTTGGAACTTAATAGACAATGGACCATATCTACATGCCTGAGACTTTAAAACAAAGAGCATAGGAGCATGATCCGAAGTCGAGCGAGGCAAAAAATTACACAAAGCCTCCAGTAGTAAATCCACAGCCAGAGGATTTAGGAGACATCTGTCCAGTTTTGACTAGCTTCTAGCCAAACCTTGCTGCCCATTATACCAAGAAACTTGTCCCCCATTGACTTCATTTCCGTTAGCCCACATGCCTCAATAAAATCATTAAATTCATCCATTGCCATTCTCGATCGGGGTCTACCACGCCTACGTTCCTCATCCCCAAGAATAATTTTGAAATCCCCAAGACAAAACTAGGGGATATCTTGCACGACATCCAACTGTAACAACCTCTAGAGATCACACCTCTCCATATGGTTACATTTTGCATAGACCACAGAAACTATAACAGAATGAGAGGCATCCTTCAGCAAGACAGACACATGCTGGGAACTAAATTGATTAACCACCACCTCTAACTCATCTTTCCATAACAACCATAATTTTCCACCAACACTTTGATTGGAGAAACCATAATCAAACTTCAACCAATTTTTTAAAACATCCAACTGAGTTCCATCAACAAAAGGCTCAGCTAACATAATAAAATTAACTTGCAACTTCCTTACGAACTTACAAAGACGTCTCCACGATGTTCGAATACCATGAATATTCCAAAAACGAGGCGTATAGATCATAAATTCATCCGAGTGGGCTTGCTAGGAACCCGAGATGAGCTTTTAAGAGTTCATATAGCATCCCCATCAGACGGATACTCTTTAATTTTTCATAGGTGCTCTATCCTATCTTCATCGGGTTCTAAGACATAATCCTCAACCATTCCCTCAAGTGGGAACGCCACCCTTTCAACCATTCCCAAAGACCCCAACCCTCCATCTTCCACAACGTCAAGAAACGCCCCATCCCTTGTCAACTGCTCACCTAACTCCTTTGCTCCCATCATACCACAAGTCTCCACCCTCTCCGCATTCAGATTGACATTCACTAGGCCAGACTCAACAATATGCAAATTTTGCTAGCCTCCAAGTCCAGTTCCTTCCAATACGACGACAATCACCTCATGGTTTCCACCCGACTTCTGCACTATCAAGGAACTGGAACCAGCCCCCATTTACATCCACCTTTTCAGCCTCTAAAGCATCAACAACAAAATTATTATGGGTTATAGCACAAACCTGTAAATCCAGCATGTTGCTTACTACATGGTCCTCTGCCACCGATACGCGATTACCACTCACAGGTGTCATGCCACCACAATCTGCACTATTACCCTGTATTTCGGACGAACTAGGACCAACCAAATCTTTTTTCTACACTTCTGTTCATCCCCACATCAGTAGCAATGTCGTTCACAAGCAGTACAGGCGACTGTGAATTCTCCATCGTTTTCATCAACAGCAATGACGTCTCCTTTGGCACCTCAACATGAGTCACAACCCCTTCCATATTTTTGTCATCCGCAACAGGTTTCGGTTTCCACATATCCACTACCTTCTCTGGCTCCTTTACAACTCCCTTTTTCTTACAATCAAGCTCCTTAATGCCACCTTCCATCCATTTACAAGTCTTTAAATTATGGCCCTGAATACAACATTTAGAGCAAAAAGCAGGGAGTGTCTCATACTCAACCTCTATATAGAAGCTAGAAACATGGTATGGATTGCCAATCCAAATTCCCCTTACGAGATCCTTTGCCGCATCAATTTCCAAGCAAATCCGTGCCCTATCTGTTCTCATCACACACTTCTTGGCGTTATCACGTCGTAAGAACCTACCCAACGGTGCAGTGATGTTCCTTAAAAATGACTCATAATAATAATTTGGTGGTAATCTAGGGAGGAAAACCCACACCAGCACCAAGGAAGACTCCGAATCCTCATCAAACTCCGTGTGCCACTGGAACCCACGGTAAGAAATCCCATCTACATCAGTAGCCTCCCTCGACATTGCCTTCACGAAATCATCCTCATTGGTAAGTTGCATGAACACATTATGGAGTTTCCTCATTGCAAAAACCATTGGCTGTGAATTTAATCCCCAACGACTGCGTATGAACACTCTAATGGCATCAAGAGATGGACATTGCCGAAGAAATTTGAGAACCATTGAGTATCTAAACGGTACAACATATTTTTCTAATTCCTCTTTGGAAAATAGAACACATATCTGAACATCAATGGATTTGCGAGGACGGAGTGGGATATCGATTTCAGGCAAAGGTTGTGGCGTTTGTGCCACCAAATTTGTGAATGTTCGCTATCTACCAACTCTCGCCAAAGGCCCAGGAGGAGCCCTGGCAACTGTCATGCAGCACTAACCCTAGCAGAGCACAGTGCAACACTTGGCATGATGATTGATGATATTCTCATTATTTGTGTATCTTATATTGTAAATTAAAGTGTTAGGTCTCTAACAAAATTATAAGAAAATAATTTTACAAACTGATATAGTTTTATGTAATATGTCAAACATATTTTATAATAAAGAGTTTTAATCTCACTTAAGTTTCTATTTTTTTTTAAATGTACTTGTGGATCAAGTATTTATCTCTTGCAAAATTTCTCAAACAAAAATTGCTGCTCAACATAAAGAATCACATTTTTAAAATATTGGCAAAATGACATTCACAGAGGTAAAAATGGTTTTCAAAATTTTTGTCTTTAATCTTTGTGCACTTCAAAAATGATTTTTAAAGTTGAAAAAGTCTAGGGAACGGCCCCAGTAAATTAGCCCCGCCGCACACCATGAGATGGCTTCCATGTTTTTTCTTTCTTCTGACAGTGTAAAACATGTTTCTTTCCTTTTTTTTTTTAATTTTTTGAATTTATAAATAAATAAAAAATCAAATGCTTTAGAATTAAACTTGGATAATTGAATAAAATTTGGACGTACAATTGCTGTAATTCTCTTACTTTTTATGGTACAATTGAACTTGTATAATGGAATAAAATTTAGACAATGCTAGACTGACTATCAAATATGCACACTAGTATAAATGAGTTTTTTATTTTATTTTATTATTTTTCTTTAATGATTTTTTAAACATCCTTAACCATTAAGAAAAAATTAAAAAAATGTAAACTTACTAATAGTCATTTCCTTAACTATTAACTATTAAGAAAAAAAATAAAACAATAAAAAATATGAGTGAACACATTTAGTGGACATATTATCATTTTCCATAAGATTTTGTTATGGATTTAACTTGTGCAATTGGCACTATTATATTTTTTTCCAGATTCATTGAGTTTCTAACTTTCTTTCATTTATGGTTTGGTTCCTAAATAAATAAATGAGTCAAAGTCAGTAGAGGGGCAAGGCCAGGACTATTGTGGCACATGACGATAATGTGAGTGGTATTTTTCTGAAAGAATAAAATACAAGGATAAAGAAAGGTGAAAAATCAATTGTACTAATGAAAATAAGCAAAAAATCAAGACTAAAAAAAATCTAAACTTCAGCAAAGCATGAGCATTGGTCTCTACATTGAATAACTACCAAGCAAAATATATTCCATCATGATTCTGATTCATAAATACTTGTATTCATTAGTACTAATTTGAAATTCATTAGCATTGGCATCAATATGCATCATCATGGCCATTTTACAAAATACAACAACTTGCCCAATGACTTAAGCAATTTACATGTTCCTACGATACCTTAAATTCAACCAATATGTCAAACATTACATCAAAATTCAACTAATAATGAAGTGATACATTTGAACTTTCTCATAATCACTTCAATGCATAATTTTCTTAATATCTTCAATTTCAAGGCCTTCCATCTCTGATATAGTGCATCTGCCATGAATAATACACATTGTTAAATAACACAATGCACTGTAAATAACAAAATAACAAGTAAAATGTTGCTTGTTTGTGAGCATACACCTGAGTTATGACACTGTGTTGTGTTCCTATCATATAATCTTGTTGCAAGTTAGCTACATTGGGAGGCAAGTATTCGTCCATTCCACCTCTTTCTGTTGTTTCACATGACTGATTTTTTTTCCTTTTATTTACACCACTAGTGTCCTTTGCCTTCTTGTTCCCTATATTCGACCTCTTGAAAATCTTTTATATTGGAGGCACTCTCCGCTTTGATGGTGGTCTACCTTTGCCTCGCACAACGTGAGGACTGAGCACTTTTGTTGAGCTCACTATTGTGGGGTCAGTGGGATCATTACCTCTAGAAGGTGTGGTCAGAAGTCTCGAGGAAAGATAATCGCCATCCATGATATCTAACCACTTCAGCATATCAATACAATGTTCCTCCATTGTAGAAGCATTTTTTGCAACCTCACAACATCGCCTCATGATTTGATCATATCTTTGTGTCTCAGGATTTTCACTCAAGCCATTGTAACTACTCTTGATAAGGGTATACCTTTGTTTTATATCTTTCCTCCATCGTTCCAAAATATACTTTTCAGGCACAGTTTGAACATTTTGTGTATCTAAAACAGAAAGAGCATGTCGACACATGATACCTCTCATTTCAAATAGTCCACAACTACACTTCACCTCCAACTCATCTTTATTAAAGTAAACTGAAAATGCAACTAATTTGACAAAGTCATCAGTATTAATTTTGTCATCCACATGATACGTTGAAATTGCACCTTCATTTTTGTAAAGATGAGCATTGCAACAAATCATTCCCATTATTTCCTTTTGCACTTCCTTAAACTTGGCAATTGTGTAGACATGTTGAAATATCCTCTCAAATGGTAAATGAGATATGCATGGAATTGTGCAATTAAAAGAGTGGAAGTCTGCTGCATTCTCGTTCTCAACCTTCTTCCTCAAGGCATTATCAAATTGATCGACAAACTCTTTAAGTGTAGTGCTTGAATGAACAAAACCATAAAAAAAAAGACATTCATGCTTTCACTACGTTGTGTGGTGCTCATCCCTGCCCAAAATGCATCTTTTAAATACACCGGTACCCAATGCATCCTCTCACTGTATAGACTTTGCAGCCATGCATGATCATGCAAGTTGTAGGTGTCAAGAAATAAGCCCCAATGCTTCTCGAACTCCTCTACAGTTTGACAGTCATACACACAACGCTGAAGTGTACTTTTTAGCCCACTATTGTGTTGAGCATTGGAAGCCAACTTCTCTGGAAATTTCCTCATAATGTGCCACAAGCAATATCTAGGACGTGTTTGGGGAAAAACAATTGAAATTGCATTTTTCATTGCCCTGTCTTGATCCATTATTATAGTTTTTGGAGCTTTTCCATTCATGCAAGACAACCATGTTTGGAATAACCAAACAAATGTATTTGTGTCTTCAGATGATATCAATCCTGCCTCCAATAGTATCAATTGGCCATGATGATTCACACTCACGAATGGTGCGAATGGTATACCATACCTATTAGTGAGGTATGTCGTATCAAACGTCACAACATCCCCAAAATATATGCTGCCCTACTCCGTCCATCATCCCAAAACACATTTCTTAACTGCAAATCATCATCTAAATCCATCAAGGTAAAAAATCCATCATTCATTACTTGCATTCTTGAAAGTACCATCCACATCATTTTTGACTCTTTGAATGTTAACCCCAAACCCTAGCTGCTTCCCATATTGCTTATAATAAGCTTGGAGATCCTGTTTAGTATGAAATATCAATCCACGAGTGGGTTCTTCAAGAGTAGAATTCTCGTTGAAGACATTTCCATTTTCAATTTCATCATCATCCTCCTCCTCCTCAACCTCAATGTGAGCTTCAGGTGTAATTTCATGTTGTCCATCTACTCCATCTTGTTCATTATCCACCTCTAAAATGGTTCCTCAATCCTCATCTTGTCCATTCAAGTTCTAGAAAATCATATATGGGCAGAAAATCATGCATGGGCAGAAAATCATTAATGCTTCAGATCCAAAAAAATTATTAATAAAGGTATACCTATTGATCAAATTCATCATCCCTTGAATCTGAATCTTGAACGAGAGTCTTTTCAACCTCTATAGACGAACAAGGATTGAGTAGATTTGGATAATTAGTTGATGATGGAAATGGTTTGATTAGCGGCTGTTGCAATTTTGAATTATTCATGTGTAAATACTTGTGACACAAATAAACAAAATGTCTAAAAAAACAAACTTATTACCTTACTTACCCGTGGGTGATAAGGGTTGGCATTTGGATAAGGAATCAAATGAGAATAAGGATTGAAATGAGAAAAGAATGCAGGTGGCATTGCCCCATTATAGGCCTAAAGGAAAATGATGCAATTAGCCAAATAAACCTAAATAAAATCAAATAAATAAGTTTGATTGTGAACTTGCTAGTAGCTTGAGTAATCTAGAGGAGTTGTGTTTGGTATATTCTGTCATTTCAAATATAAGCAATTTATGACCACAAATTAACATTTTTAAAGGAAATAAATTTATAATAATCAATAACATAATTCTCTTCAAGAAGAATATACTTGAGTTGAAGACTTGGGATTGAAAGGCCTAACGTGATCTTTTCCTTTTCCCATCGAATGGTGAGTTTTCACAAAACTCTCAGACAAAACTATCACACAAAACAAATAATAGTAAGTTGTGACAGCTCAAAGACATCGTTTATTTGTGCTCACAAAAATTGACATATTAATTAATTATCCTACATATGAAGACACTTAACTACATTGCAAAAAGATAAGTAAATTATTTGAGCAGTCACTAAAATCTAGAAATGAGCAAATCAAGATAGTCCAATCTCCTTGCATTTTAAGCACGCCGCATTCATCTAGATGCAATAATTTTTTTTTGTGACTTTTTGTTCTATTGACTTTTGGCCTGATCTTAATCAAATTGCTAACTATAAAAAAACAATAATATTTATCATCAACAAATCTTGTATCATATACAATGTGATTATAGTTGGGTTTAAATGAACATAGCAAGGGTTTCTAAAGAACCTAACTAAAATTAAACTAATATATTTTTAAACTTAACTAAAATGAAAGAACCTTCTTTAGACATAATCGTTGCTTTCACGATGACAGAAAATTCTTCATGGCGTCTACTCACAGCATCAGCTTCCTCACACCAGACTGAAAGAGAGAAAATCGGAAGAAGATGAATAAAACTGACTGAAATACATAGTTTTTTTTAAAGATATTTTAATTTTTTTTATTTAAAAAATTAAAATAAGAAAATAAATAAAATGAGTACAATTGTCAGAAGAAAGAAGATAAAAAGAAAGCTAAAAGGAGATCTCAAGTCACTGTGCGCCGTGGGGCTGGTTAAATGGGGCCATTCTGTAGCAACTCTCTTTAAAGTTTTGCCTTTATTGTCTAACAATCATTGGGTGGCACATATGTTGTTAAAAGTCTAACTTAAAAAATTGATATGTTCCTTCAGTAAAAAAATATGTATTTGTCATATGCTCAAGGGAGACATGTCGAGGTTTAAAATGAGTTCGAGGAAACTTCCTCTAATTTGAAAACTTTGTCTATTTTTTAAGGGTATTTATGTTTTGGAGTTGGTAAAAGTTGTATTGATTTTTTTGAGCGAATAATAGTTAGATAATGATTGGATGAAAATTTTAAATAGAAGATTTCTAGGAGCTTTAAAGATATTTTATTTGATTTAAAAAAATAAATTATTTTGTGAAACTAAATAAGTAGGGGTGTAATCAGTTTGGTTCGATTCAGTTTAGTTCGGTTTGGTCTTGTTTTAAAAATCTGAGAACCGATACAAACCGATTCATCTAGAAAATCATAACATTCATTTTTTTTTTGTTTCGGTCCGATTCGGTATAGTTTTACAGGTGTGATTCAGTTTTGGATATTTTTGTTGGGCTAGTTCGTTTTTCTAACCCAAATGAAGAATTTGTTTACTCCAAATATGATAGAGTTCAAAACTTTGTTTTAAAAAACACCATCTACCATAAAAATGTGTAAATATATACTTATAAAAATATATTTATCCATGATATATATAGATATATATATATATATATATGAAGTGTACTTTTATACTTATATTGTGACGCCCTCAGCCCCTACTTGGGATTTGATGGAGTTTGAAGTGTTGGGACATACAACACAAGATTACATATATCTATTTATGAGAGTTAAAAATGCAGTGCACCTAACATGCATTTACAGTATCCAATATTCGTAACGAATAATTTTTTTCTTTGAGCAATACTATGTACCAGATGTAATACATCCCAAAAACATGATCATACTTCATGACTTCACATAATAATAGATATCCAAAAGTTACCGCACTTGTCCAAAAGGTCTCAACATAAGTACTGGAAATAGCGTCCCATAAATACAGTTTGGAATTAAAATCTATTCTACTAAATTGTGAGCAGCTCGGCTATGATCTCCAAAATCATGTTCCAGAATGTGGATAACCATAGTTTTCAGTTCTTTGTCATCTCTCTCTGGACTAGTCAGCCTCGTCTAGTCCTTTTGGCGCGGGTTCTTGATATCCTAATACATTGTCTACCATTTTAGGGAGAATGATAGTTGGGACTACCAAATGAGATTTGTTTGTAAATCTCTCAGCAAGTGAACTACAAAACTACTAACAGTATACATATGTATGCATGACAGTAAAAATGACATGAATACATTGTGACATGAACTTGAATATGAGTGATATGACTTGGAAAATAGCATGACATATGCTAGACTTGAAAAAATAACGTGACCGCACATGGACATGACATGATGAGACTAAACTGAAGTTGACATGAACTGAAATTGACATGAACATATACATGTTTAATTAAAAGTGAACTGTGGATGCTACTTGGGTCCCCTTGAGCTGTGTGCTCTTGTCGGTACCGCATCACATCACAGACATTTACACTAGCTATGAGTACATCATGATAACTGAAATGATAAATGAGGTTGAAACCATCTACATTGGGTGCTTGACTTTGCTACGGAAACTAATTACTTAGGTCCCATTCAAAACCTATTAATCTTTAGCTTAATTCTAAACAAACTTAGGCATGTATAAAATCATTACATCAAAGATCAAAATTAATATTCTCCAAAAATAGACTCATAACACATATATAAAGTCTTAAGAACATAATACGTGAATATTAAGACCATTATATCAAGTTTCCATAACAAACAATTACAACTTTACAAAAACATAAACTGTTTTGACACTCCCAGTTTTCAACTTTCCAAATCATGGAAACCTCTTTATAAACTTTTTTAACAAGCAATAAATCCAAACCTAACTTGTATGTTAACATGTTAAAACACTTCACGATAGCAAGATATACCCAATAGTTTACCAAATACCTCATCAAAATATTAAAGCTTCACACAAACATCAAAACTGCTGCCTAGGGTGACCTTTGCAAGTTCAAAACAAATTTTCTCCAATCAAAACTTCTGAGAATTTTCTCAAAATATATCAATGTAAACAAGACTCAAATAGAAACAAGTTTCATGAAGAGTGTGTCATGAGAATCGACTCAGAAAGGGCTAGAAGTTGCAATCCAAGAACTACCAGGAAAATAGTCTGAAGCTCTCATTTGAGTTCTCTCTAAACAAGTGAATGAAAAATAATCAAAGGGTGAGGAAAATGCATTGGATGTGATTTATAGGGGGAGAGGGCTGACATGAAGTGTCCTAGTGACCTCTTGAGAGGGGTTTTGCAACCAAAATAGTGGGCAAAACCAAGGGCTACTCAGCCCATGGTATTGGGCTAATGCTGCTGAGAATGGTGGGGTGGCTTAGGGTTGCTTTTTGGCTTCCCATCCAAACTCTATTTGGGCTGTCATGTCAGCCATAGGACTTCCTTGGGTGGTGGGGGTAGCTTGCTCAAGACACTTTGCATTGGATGTGGTTTTTGATGGGCCAAAATGGGCCTAACCAAATGGGCCTCAACTTAGGGAATATTTGGTGGTAGGGTTTCGGTTGGATCAAGTCCAAAAATTTAAATTTTCTTGGTCCAATGAAATTACCAAGGTATAATTGAGGGTTTAATAGCATGTTAAAGTGATTTATTTAAGTGATTAATCATTTAAGCAAAATCGGCCACTTTAGGGTTTGGAAAAACCATTTAAGGTTTTGGTTTCCTCCATGGATTTTCGAGTTTCAATCGAATTCTAATGGTTTGAGATTTCACTGAGATCCCTCTTTTACTTGTCCACATAGTATTTGGTTGGATGAAATAGTGTTGGGTTTAGGTGGCATGATCACATGGCTTGATTTGCCTTCCATTCCTTCACATATCCATCTCATGGTTCCATCTAGTGCCAAGTGTCCTATACTAATCATCCAGTGTGGTTAGGAGATTGCGAAGTGTCTAATAAATACTCCACGAGGCTATTTTGGACATTTTATATAGCAATTTGACAATCGTTCGAACCAAGTGCCACATGTAGGGTTGTGCAAAACTTCCGATGGCTTCTACTCTGATTAGATGTCTGCTTTGACTCCGACTCCGACGGAGTCAGAAAATTTGATGTTCAGAGTCGGAGTTGCTCCAAAAATTTTGGTCAGATTCGTAGTCGAAGTTAGAGCTGATGTATGCTCTGACATCCAAATTTTGACTCCAACATTTATACTTAATATATTTAATATTGTAAAATTAATAATTGTGGTTGAGTGGCCTAACGGTGCAGGTATGCGTTTTGCAACATGCAACCTGCGTTCGAGGGCCCCATCGTACGAGACTGTGATTTTTTGTAAACTTTTTTTTAACTCTTAAAACGTCACCGTTTATACCTTGTATATATTCATCTCTTTTTTTCAGCCAAACCCTATGCATTTGAACATTTCCTCAGTCTATGTCCTGACACTCGAGTCTCGACAACAACTTTGTTCTCTCTTGAATCTTCCTCTATTTTCTCTCTTTGTTCTAACTTCGTTTTCTCTCTTGCTCTATCTCCGTCAATTGTGGAATCATTTCACTAAAATGTTAATCACAACGCATACCATTACTCTCTCTCCGCCCAGTCTAGATCTCGTCTCTGCTATCGTGGCATGAAGCTTTTTGATCCGTCTCTTGATGTTGTTTAGATTCTGGAAAACCCTTTTCAATCTATCCCTTGATGTTGTTTGGATGCTGGGAAAGTCTTATAATTTGTTTATTTTTTCCGTATGCTTTATGTTGTTGGGATGTTTTATGAAATATTTCGATGCTGTTTGAATGTTGGGAAAGTGGTAAGAAAATTGAAAAAAAAAACTAACTCTGATTTGGGCTCTGATAGCTGACTCCGACTCTGACAACTTTGATTAGAGTCAGAGTCAGAGCTCATCTTGGCCTCCGACTTTCGTCTGAGTCAGAGGTCGGAATTGGGCAATTCAATTTTGTCGGAGTCAGAGCCTAGCCCTAGCCACAAGGTGTTATCCTGGGTATTCACTTGAAAAATGTAAAAATTATTATTGCATCATAAAATCATAAATAATCATATGAGGCTAATGGTGTAATTCATTTCACAAAATTCGACTCCTAAGTGCCTTGATTAAATAAAAAACACTCTCGGGTACTATTAATTAAGAAAACGGGAAGCGCATTATTACAATCCTAAATATTCATATGAGACTAATAGAGTAATTCGTTTTGCCAACTTATACTCTTAAGTGCCTTAAATAAATAAAAATTGTGAAATCTTTTCATGATTTCACGACATTTCTAAGGTCTAGAAAAATTCATGCACTGAATTTCTGACGAGCTGTTACATATACCATATTTTATATATGTAAGCACGTAACTTAATATATAAGGATAAATAATAACTAACTTAATATTAATATTCATTTTTAAAAGTAATTTTATATCAAGGAAGCATAAATAATAAGATTAAAACTTTATATTATATTAATTTTATAATATCTATAATATATATAGCATATAATATCTAAAATATAAAAAATTTAAAATATATATTTTGGCTTAATTCGGTCCAATTCAATTTTCAAATCATGAAAATCGGAACTGAACTTATTTTCAATCGATTTCAATTCCTAGAAATCAAAACCGATTGAACAAGCTTGGTTCAGTTCGTTCGATTCGACCCATTTTTTGGTTTTTTCTTACAGCCCAGTTCATATGGTATGAACTGATCATCTACCATAGTCGCCACATTAATTCAACTAACGTATCAAATCAATGCAATAAATTAAATGATCAGTTTTTATAATATAACTCCCCTAACGAACTCATCCATCTATCTAAGAGCTCTAACAAAACAAAACTAATGATCTCACCAGTTGAGTCTCCATCAAAAGGTCCTTAATCCACCATAAGAATGCATTGATCATACGGAGAACACAACCATACACTAAGCTCGGAGGCACAAGAAGCATCAAGGTTTTCTCTCTCCCTTAAATAATATCTTCAATTATAATCTCTATAAATCCTCAAATTAAGTTTGAAACAAGACAGGGCATGTTTAGGTAATGAGATGAGATGAGATGAAATGAGATGAAAATTTTATAAATAGTAATGAATTAATTTGTAAATAATAGTGAAATGGTTTGAGTTAAGATGTTTTATTGAGTTTTTGAAAAATAAGAGAAAAAAAGTTGAATAAAAATATTATGAAGTTAAAAAATATTCTGAATATAATTTTTGAATATTACTTTTGTTTTAAAATTTGAAAGAGTTGTATTACTTTTTGTGTTTTGTTTGGAAGTTTGGAAAAGTTGTAATGATTAGATGAAAAACTTGAAGATACATAGTTGAAAAATGTTTGTATTTTAGTAATGTTTACAAAGAAAATTATGACAAGTTTTGTCATCTCATCGAACTTCCCAAACAACCCCAAAGGATCATATTAGAATTCACAGAAGTTGCTTAAGTCATGTCTCACAAACATTTTGAGTATAAAATGGCAAATCTCGCATACGTTTTGCTCACTACAACACAATTGCTTTTTAGTGACGGTTGGGAAATTGTGACAGTCCCTAGACCGTCACTAAAAGGCATTTTCTGTGACAGTTTTTGGAAACTGTCACTAAAGATAGAATGAGATTTTTTTACATTCGAACGTATGGGAAATATGCGTTCGAACGTCACATATACGTTCGAACGTTATGTCTGTTTACGTTGGAACGTAAAATGTTTTGGCGCAACCGTTCGAATGTTATTAATTTTACGTTCGAACGTAAAATGTTTTCCGCCAACATGCGAACGTTAATTACTAACGTTCGAACGTTCATTGTAAATTTAAATTAAATGACTTTAATTTAAAAATTATGTATTTTTATTGTGCATAATTTGTGAACAAGTCTAAAAAATTGAATTGTATATATTTATATATACACACTTTGTAATATATAAATATATATTATTGATTTATATATATTTGAAATGCAGTGATTTAGTATTAAAGTTGAAAACTATAACATCAAAGAAGATTAAAAATTGAAATGAAAAAACGATAAAAATATTCCATAATATTTTTCGTTACAAATATTAAAAATAAAATACAAAAATTGATAGAACGTAGTAAACAACAGTCAGATGATAACGTTATCCGCAAAAGTCGAACTCCGTACTTCCTCAGTCAAGGTATCAACCTTGTCGTTGAGGATAGTTACACGATGGGTGAGTTCGGCAACAGACGCCGATATAGCCTCGAGCGATCGATCGATCTTATGATCAATATGCGCAGTCAGCTGTGAGATGACCGCATCAACCCAAGCAGGCCGCACATCTCCTGCAGATGTACTCGGCGTATGCTGACTACTACTCCCGACATGACCTGGCTCAGGCTGCGTCGGAGGAACTAGATCCTCTACAGGGGGTGGCTGACGTCCCCTCGCCTGTCCAATGCTACGCCGATGCGTGGTCATGTCGAGGGGGCTCATCTGATCTTTGACCCGCTCCTCTGGCTGGGTCGGCACTCCCCGTGCAAGTAATAGTCGGCTGATGAGGACACCATATGGGAGATTATCCGTGGAGACGATGCTCGCCTCGTAACGGATCCTCTCAAAAATGTGCAGTGGCAAATCTATAGGATCTCCACGTGCCACTCGTATCAAAAATTGTGCCCGAAGCCGACTAAATGTGGTTTTATGAGCCACAGGATCGACATTTGTTGCAACAATAAGGTGCAACATGCGGAAGAAATGCAGCAGATGGTTCTGGTTGAAGGCGTTCTTCCGCTCGATCTGCATGCGATCCCTCCCGGTGAGGATGTAGAAATCCTCGTCTCGGTCATCATCCCGAGCCTCGACGCCAGTATCCTCAGCCTCTGACTGGCCTGCATCATCGGCTGATGCTGGCTCACATCCCCGGCCAGTAGATGATGCAGAAGTGCCTACATCCTCACGGGGTGTTGAGTGTGTAAATGTCTGAGCACCTCGATGAATCCCGATGTGCTCGCCGATGACATCTGCCGATACCTCAATGGAAACACCGCGTACAGTCACGGTGTGAGAGGATGCATCCGGAGGCATGTCACACATCCCCATATAGAATTCTTGAACCATTGAGGGGTATACCTTCCCCCTCAATGTGCAGATATTTCCCCAGCCTCTACTGAGGAAAACATCTCTTAGGTTCGTCTGCTGCCAACAGAGTTCGTCGAACTCATTAATTAAGACCTCTCTCTCTACCATAACAGTACGAGCTCCGATACGGGCAGTGTCCGACGTGGCTCCTTCCCTCCCTCGTTTTCGTGTATGCAGTGGAAGAGCCATATCCTGAAAATAGAAAAGGAAAAAAAAATTATTTAGAATAATGCATTTTTTTGTATTAATTTTAAGATGCTCTGGATTAACGTTCGAACGTTTTATCTTTAACGTTCGAACGTTAAAGATAAAAACGTTCGGACGTTAACTTATACGTTCGCACGTAAAATAATGTAAATAAATTTACGTTCAAACGTAAAACAAATACGTTCGAATGTACAGATGTACGTTCGAACATAAGCAGTAAACAAATACGTTCGAATTTAAGTTCGAACGTATTTGTTTTACGTGTGAACGTAAATATGAACGTCCGAACGTCGAAGCATGAATAATGTAGAAAATCACTACGTTCGGATGTTATAATTAAACGTCCGACCGTATGTGATTTACGTGCGAAAGTAAATATTAACGTTCGAACATATGTCGTTTAATAATATTCACGTCCGAATGTAAGACGATTAACGTTCGAACATGGAAGCTGTAACGGCTCGGTAATTTAAACGTCGTACGTTCGAATGTCTTGGTGAAACGTTCGAACGTTTCGACGCAGAATGGCTGAGTCGACTCAGCCATTATTGAAATCTCGAAAATTTCTCTACAAGGGTCTAAATGCCGAAATGTCACCATGTAAATGAAGTATACACTTCAAGAAACATTTCTACGGTGACTATTCGGCCAATGACTGGTCGTGGTGGCCGGAAAATGAAGTTGAAAATCCGGTAATATTTATCCGGTTTTAAACCAAACTCAATCCAAATGTCAATCTAAATCTCAATAAAATACATGTTATTTGCATAAAAGATGAATGCCTACCTTTTAGTGACGGTTGTGGCGGAGTTGACGGCGGCGGTGACGGCGGCGTGGCGGCAAATAACGGAGAAGACGATGGATACGGGCAGGGAAATGCGTTTCGACGTTCGGTTTTGGCCTTATATACATAGAACGTTCGAACGTACTTATTATTACGTTCGAACGTTTGTCAATATAATATATTATATTATAAATGTTTAAGTTATATATTAGGATGTTATATAATATTATTGACAATTAGATTATTGGTTTTTTTGTGAGTGCTTCTTATATTTATAAAGTTTAGCAATATATAAAATCCGCTCCGACTCCGACTCCGACTTGTCGGAGCGGAGTCGGAGCGGAGTCGGATTTTTTTATTATTTTTTTTTATCTTTTTTAACTTCATATTTGACCCACTTTTTTTTTTTAAAAAAAATTTGTGAGCTTTTAAATTTCAATTTTCTCAACATTACCTGTGGGAATTAATTAAACTTTTGATTATAACAAGAAATACAACTAAATAAAACAAGTAACATAATAACATGCATTCAAAAATTAAAAAGAAAGTCCTATTGCAATAGAAACGACGCCGTATTGTATAGTAGTATACTAACTAATATAAATCTATTTTATATATTATATATATATGAAAATTTATAAAAAAAATGAATGATATATATTATTATATATGAATATTAAAAAAAAAGCACCGAAATATTAATAATAAACTAATATACTTGATATATATATATATATATATATTAAATCTCTAATCTCTTATACTTGATATATATATTATATAAATATTAGTTATACTAATAATTATATTAGTATTAGTTATTATTAATACTATATATTATAGTATTATACTAATAGTGATATTAATACTATATCACTATTATAGTGATTAGTATAACTATATTAGTATTAGTTATAGTGATTTAGTATAACTATATAATATATTAGTATAAGTTATAATACTATAAGTTATAACTGTAGTCTATATTAGTATTAGTATTAGTTATAGCGATTAGCATAACTATATATTAATATTTGCTATAGTGATTTTAATTTAGTATAACTATATAATAGTATTAGTATAAATATTATTATATTACACTAGCTATATCACTGATAGTATTAGTATACTAATGTCTAATACTAATATATCACTATAGTTAATAGTATCACATAGTAATATAGTATTAGTAATTAATACTATAGTGCTTTATATAGTAATTTATATATAGGCTTAAAGTGGTTTACTAATAGTATTAGTATTAGGCCATAAATCTAATTATTATACTAATGTATATTAGAATTACTAATATATTTATCAAAATGAATATGTTGAGAATTTATTAGGTCAAAAAATATAATTAATACAAGATATTGTTATATAAAATTGATATGAATAATACTTTAGTTATTATACATTAGTATTATATGTTATTATAAATTTATAGATTAGTGTTTATCCATTAGTATATGTATTACAATATTACATGTTGATGTTATTATGCATCTTAGTGTTTATAGTATATTATATATACATTAGTATTACATGCTATTATATTTATACATTAGTAATTTAGAACAACATGGTAGTAATATTGTAAATTTTTAGTAGTATGATATTTACATATAGTCATATACTAAACTATTATTAGTAAATTTAGTCTTAATATTATAGTATAAATATATTATTTAACTAGTATAAATATAAGTAATTTAGAAAAACACATATTTTGTGCATAATATATAAATTATATTATGCACAAAATACTATACAATGTAGTATATATATTATATTATAAGTTAAGTATAATAGGAATATTACGTTCGAACGTTTGAAGTTAACGTTCGAACGTTAAAGTAAGAGGCGGGAATTTTCCCGCTCGATGTTTAATATCTGTGTGATTATTTAGACGTAAGGACGTTTATACTATACGTTCGAACATCAAATCCGTCAACGTTCGAACGTTAGTCAAATTAGTGCGGGAGATTTCCCGCTCAAATATGGTAACACTTTCATGAAATGTACGTTCGGACGTTTAAGTAGTATGTTCGAACGTTTATCTATAAATCTACAAACGTTCGAACGAGAAATTGTGATACATTCGAACATATATGAGGAAAGTGCGGGAACTTTCCCGCTAGATTTCATGTTATATCATAAGAAGGGTACGTTCGAACGTGTATTTTAAACGTCCGAACGTTCTGGGCGGGAATAATTTTAGAATTAACGTTCGGACGTTTAAAGTTAACGTTCGAACGTTTAAACTAATAATTTTAGAACTTAATCAGTACGCGCACGGGAGGATGCCCATTATTTCTTTTCTCCCGTGCGCGCAACAGAAAGAGAAAGAGAGAGAGAGAGAGAGTTAGAGAGAGAGAGAGTTAGAGAGAGAGAGAGAGTTAGAGTGAGAGAGAGTTGAGTTAGAGAGTGAGAGAGAGGTGAGTTTTGGTAAGATAATATTTTTATTTCTTGTCTTTATTTAAATTTTATGATATTTATAGAATGTGTTTTTGTTATAGAATATTTCTAATAAGTTTGTGTTGTATTTTTTTGAAGGATTGCTTGTTTTGGGAAGTTTGAAGATTTTGATTTGTAAGAGGATATTGTGAGTGCTAGGTATATTTCTAAACTTTATCAATATGTTGTTGTGATTTGATGCTTACTTTTTATCATATTGTGATTATTGTTTGTATAGTTTGTAAATAGTTTGTGAGTTATTCTAAATATGTTGTGATATAAATTTGAAATATTGTGTTTATTATTAAAAATATATTGTCATTAGGC
Organism: Juglans regia; assembly: GCF_001411555.2. Classification (NCBI taxonomy): domain Eukaryota; kingdom Viridiplantae; phylum Streptophyta; class Magnoliopsida; order Fagales; family Juglandaceae; genus Juglans; species Juglans regia. Next base: position 12,819,370 of record NC_049915.1, on the reverse strand, counting down.
TTTGTTAATACATGTTTATTGCTTATTCAAGTTTAGAAATATGTTAATACATGTGGCATGTTATTTTGTGAATATATTGTGAGTTATCACTTTTATATGTTGTGATATGGATTTGATATATTGTGATAATAGTATTTAAGTATGATAATTAAATATTTATAATAATAATTAATATATAAGTAATAACAAGCATAAAAGTAACTCTTTAAGAATTATAATAATTAAAATTATTGTATAACCATTGAAATTTAAGTATGATAATTAAATATTTATAATAATAATTAATATATAAGTAATAACAAGCATAAAAGTAACTCTTTAAGAATTATAATAATTAAAATTATTGTATAACCTTTGAAATTTAAGTATGATAATTAAATATTTATAATAATAATTAATATATAAGTAATAACAAGCATAAAAGTAACTCTTTAAGAATTATAATAATTAAAATTATTGTATAACCATTGAAATTTAAGTATGATAATTAAATATTTATAATAATATTTAATATTAAGTAATAACAAGCATAAAAGTAACTCTTTAAGAATTATAATAATTAAAATTATTGTATAACCTTGAAATTTAAGTATGATAATTAAATATTTATAATAATAATTAATATATAAGTAATAACAAGCATAAAAGTAACTCTTTAAGAATTATAATAATTAAAATTATTGTATAACCATTGAAATTTAAGTATGATAATTAAATATTTATAATAATATTTAATTTTAAGTAATAACAAGCATAAAAGTAACTCTTTAAGAATTATAATAATTAAAATTATAGTATAACCATTGAAATTTAAGTATGATAATTAAATATTTATAATAATAATTAATATATAAGTAATAACAAGCATAAAAGTAACTCTTTAAGAATTATAATAATTAAAATTATAGTATAACCTTTGAAATTAAGTATAACAATTAAAATTATACTTTAAGAATAATGATCTTGTACACAACGAGGGAATATAATCTTGAAGAAATGTTGAAATTTCAATTTAATTGCTTGACTGTCATAGTCTCTTCGGCCTTGAGAGTTGTCAAGGTCGGACAGTTTGTGACGGTTAAGTAATTAGACTAAAATTTAAACATTTCTTCAAGATTATTCTCTCTCGTTGTGTACAAGACACGAAACGTAGGGTCACATAATCTTCCATCCCTCTTTAGTTTAACAATATAACACTACTTGAAGGTGACATTGTTAATTTAAACAACATGGAGATATTGTTGTATGATTTTTTGCTAGATGCGTGTGACATTGCATAAATACCCTTAGACCCGTTTGGGAATCAGTGTACATTTATGTGTCCACTGATTCCTGAATTGTCCAGTGTGGACAGTTTGAGATTATATTATCTGTATTACACATTTTTGTTACTCACTACTTTCCACGTTTAATATGAAGTTTTGGTATCTTCTTCTATTGTTCTTCGGGTATACTGTTCGTAGGGTCACAATCCCGATATTTGAACATGTATACTTGGAGAATTATGGGGAGGTGCTGCCGGAATTTCTACTAACGTGGAAATTAGTAGAGTGACGAGATTTGTGTAATATGGAGAATATAATCTCGAATGGGATAGGACCAACTACCTTATCAAAAAAGTAATGAGAATTGGAGGCAAGACATGCATGTGAATTTTCAATGTACGTGTTATTAATATCTGGATGTTTTTAGAAATGGACAAAAATTGGATGCGTCTGGACGATAGACTTGGAAAGGATTACGTACCCTATGCATGTGGAGTAAGAACTTTCATTGATTTTGCACGGGCCTCTGCTGATAGTCGTGGTTACATTAAGTGTCCATGTCGAGGGTGTAAAAATTTGTGTGCGATAGGATTGGATGAAGTAGAGCGTCATATATTTGTGAACGGTATGGATCTGGGGTATACGCGATGGGTACTGCATGGTGAGCCGTATGAAGGGTCAGCAGATGTATTGGTCGATCATCACAATTATTTACGGCACATGGATGATGATTATGAGCATGATGAGATGGAGGAGATGTTGGGTGACATTGGAGCTGGGATGTTTATGGATGAGGTTAACGACAATGCCTCAAGTGGTGGATCAGGGACTGATTGTGAAAATTTTCCTTCACTGTGGGAAGATGCAAAGCGCGAGCTTTACCCAGGTTGTACAAAACATTCCAAAATGTCGTTTATTGTGCGGTTGCTTCACATAAAATCATTGTGTGGGATGTCGACGAAAGCAATAAACATGGTATTGGACTTATTTAACGAGGTGCTTCCCGAAGGGTCTGCATTGCCTAAGAACTTTTATGAAGCGAAACAGTTGAGAAAGGGATTAGGATTTGAGTACAAGTCCATACATGCATGCAAGAATGATTGTGTATTGTTTTGGAAGGAGAACGAGGAGATACAAGCATGTCCTGTATGTGGAGAGTCAAGGTGGAAAGGTAAGAAAAACGTGCCGGTTAAGATGTTGCGGTATTTTCCCTTGAAACCTAGGTTGCAAAGACTATATATGTGTAACAAAACAGCTCATGATATGAGGTGGCACGAGGAGAAAAGAGTTAAGAATGACGGGTATATGAGGCATCCGGCTGATTTACTTGCGTGGCAGTCTTTCGATAATCAGTATCCAGAGTTCGGGTTAGAAGCTCGGAACGTGCGCCTGGGACTCACAACCGATGGATTCAACCCTTTTGGGAATATGAGTACAAGTTATAGCACTTGGCCCGTTGTATTGATTCCGTACAATCTTCCACCATGGAGGTGCATGAAGGCGCCAAACTTTTTGTTAACTTTACTCATCCCTGGCCCTAGATCACCTGGGAATGATATTGACGTATTCATGCAGCCGTTGATTGAAGAGCTGAAAGAGTTATGGGAAACAGGGGTTAGAACTTATGATGCATCTAAGTCGACATCTTTTCAGATGCATGCTGCGGTAATGTGGACCATAAATGATTTTCCGGCGTATGGGAATCTTTCCGGCTGGAGTACGAAAGGGAAGTTAGCGTGTCCGACGTGTAATAAAGAAACTGCTAGTGAGTGGCTAAAATTTTCTCAGAAGTTGTGTTTCATGTGTCATCGACGTTATTTACCAGCAAATCATGCATGGAGAAGAGAATGTGCCAAGTTTGATGGGAGAGTAGAGGATAGGATTGCACCAAAAGAGTTGTCTGGAGAAGAGATAGTGGAACAACTGCAACATGTTAGAGCGAACAATTTTGGCAAAGGTCGGGGAAAGAACAAGAGAAAACGAGCCGTATCAGAATTGAATTGGACAAAACGTAGTATTTTTTTTGATTTGCCGTATTGGTCGTCATGCAAGTTGCGACATAGTTTGGATGTAATGCACATAGAGAAGAATATTTGTGATAATATACTGGGTACATTGATGAGTATTAACAAAAAGACGAAAGACACGATCAAGACGAGGAAAGATCTTGAGAGAATGGGAATTAAACATAATCTGCATTTGCGGGTGGAAGGCAACAGGGTGGTCATGCCGCATGCATGTTTTACGATGACGAGGGAGGAGAGGATTGATTTCTGTAAATGGTTGCAAGGTGTGAAGTTGCCAGATGGTTATGCTTCAAATATTGGTAGATGCGTGAGTCCTGATGATTGGAAAATCAATGGATTGAAAAGTCATGATTGTCACGTATTTTTGCAGAAGTTATTACCTGTGGGAATTCGTGGGAAGCTGACATCTAATGTACGTGTCGCCATATCTGAACTATGTATGTTTTTCAAGGATTTGTGCGCTCGGGTAGTAAATCGAGATGTGTTGTCGAAATTGGAAGAAGACATTGCTACTATACTATGTAAATTCGAGCAGATCTTTCCACCATCATTTTTTGATGTCATGGTCCATTTAGCAATACATTTACCGCGAGAGGTACTTCTGGGTGGACCGGTGCAGTTCCGTTGGATGTATCCAGTTGAAAGATATTTGGGTCGATTAAAGCGCATTGTTGGGAATAAAGCCAAAGCTGAGGGTTCAATAGCAGAGGCTTATATACACGATGAATGGTTAACATTTTGCTCTCTATATCTTCGTGGTGTTGAGACACGATTTAGTCGTCAAGAGCGAAATGCTGATCTTGCTACTCCGCCTCCTCGTGAGCTATCAGTGTTTTCCCAGAATGTACGACCCTTGGGTGCACAAACAGGTTACGATTTAATTGATGGAGAGTTGGGTAAGGTTCGGTGGTATGTGCTAAATAACTGCCGAGAGATTGATGATTATCTTAGGTATGTCATTTAATTTATTTGAATAATTATAGTTTTCTTTAAATTAATTAGAATTGTTGTGCTCAAAATATACTTCTTTTGCAATATGTTATAACAGTGACCACATGGACAAACTTAGAACGGAAGGCGTAGAAAATATAGAGGCAAGACACGAGGAAGAATTTCCCGGATGGTTTGAAGAACGTGTATGAACTAAAATTATATATATGTTATATTGTGAAATTTTTAACTCTGGATAATAAAATAATAAATATATACTATTTCAATTTTTAGATTTTGGAACAACGTGCTCGTGATCCCGGATCAATTTCTTCTGAATTGTATGCATTGGCCCGTGGTCCCTCAAATAGAGCACTTCGATATACTGCATGCACGGTTCGAGGTTATAGATTCCATACTTTGGACCGTGAACGTAATAGAAAGACTCAAAACTGTGGTGTGTTGGTCGAGGGGAGTCATGGAACAGATGATATTGACTATTATGGTGTCATACGTGATATTATCGGATTGAAATATCTGGGTGGGTCTGTAACATATGTCTTCAAATGTGATTGGTGGGATCTAGGCGGTGGTCGGGTTTCGATACATAGGGATAATCACTTTACGAGTGTCAATACTGCATCTAAATGGTACGAAGATGATCCATTCGTATTGGCTTGTCAAGCTACCCAAGTCTATTACTTGATTGATCCAATGAAAAGTGCTGATGAAGATAGTGGGGAGATAACTTGGCGAGTTGTACAAAAATTTGTTCCTCGAAATATATATGAAGCAGGAACGAGTGCAGATTACGAGAATAGTGGAGATGAAGATGACAATCCGATTGTTGAGGCATACCAGGAAGATGGAGAGGGTATTAACTTGTTTGTTGACCTCGGTGCACTCGAGTTGCTCCCCTTGTGTAGAGATGATGTCCCACCCGTACATCTCGACCCGTCTGTATTAAATGATCATTCAATTCAAGTCAGTTTGGAGGAAGATGAAGAAGACGAGTCAGAAGATGAATACGAATCAGAATCCGGGCATGAGGTGGATAATGATGATGAAGATGTTATTGATGGAGATTCTGAAACAACTATGGAAAATTCATCTGAAGAGTAAAAGTACTAAATATTTTATTTATATAGGTGACTATAAAATATCTTAAATTTTCATAATTTCTTCTAATTAATTTTCTTTGATATAATTAATTATTTTAAAGAATGCCGCCAAAACGACAACGAAGAAATGTGCCTCCGCCAAGTCCAAGTCCTGAATCCATTGAGGACTCCCCACTCGAGGAATCCGTTCCTGAAGATCAAGCTAACACAGAAAGAGAACAACAGCCAGTCGACACCTACCAGTAAGGAATAATTATATATATAGTTAATAATTTTTTCTCAATAACTATATAATTATAATTATAGTATATCTATTATTATCATGTAGTTGATGCATCTGCACGTCGCGGTCGTGGCTATACACGTGGAATCTCTCTTGAAAAAAATAGAAGGCACGGTAAACTGAAGGTCACAATTCCTGATAATTCCACTGGAGGAGTGGATGATAGTGCAGCAGCGCTTTCCTCCTATATTGGCACAGTAGTTCGAGCTTATGCTCCATTTTATGTGCGCTCATGGCGAGATGTTCCGAATGAGATTAAGGAGCACATTCGAAGTCGTGTGCTGGTGAGTTTACTTTTCAGTACATTTTTTTCACTTAGATTAATCTATTATATTTTTTACCTGATTCCCTTGTTAGGATGAATTCGACCTCGACTTTAGCCGTAGCGAGGATTTGAGAACCGTGAATGAGTTGATGGCTACACTATTCCGACGTCACAAAGGACGATGTCATGACCACTTCAAGAAGTTTGAGACGTTGGAAGAGGCTGCGCAGTCTCCTTTTCAGCAGATGAAGTTAGATGATTGGAGAAAGTGTTGTGATCTTTTCGCATCTCCAGATTATCAGGTATTTTACATTTATATCTTTAAATTATTTACATTCATATTCGTTTTATACATTATATGTATACATATTACAATTAACATTTTTAATATATTTTGTAGCACTTGAGTTCTACAAATGCACAGAATAGATCCGTTCTGACTGTCCACCATCGTGCCGGTTCAAGGTCATTCCACCGTCTTGCTGAAAAAATGGTAATTAAAAAATTATAGAATTTATTTATTTTCCTGATATTCTTTCTGATAAGTACTAACATTATCTTTTTAAAATTGCTAATATTGTCGCTTTGTTAGAAACGTGATGATCCTGAAAACTTTTCCCTCGTTCATGTCTATGCTGCTGCTCACACTAATGAGCATAGTGAGTGGATGGATCCTGTCGCTGCAGATAATTATGTAAGCAGTGTTAATTTTGTTAAATAAATTTTTTATAGAACATTTTAATAGTTTATTTCTTATTTCTATTTCTTTTAATACGTTACTAATTATTTACGATCATTACCTTTTAAATTGCAGAACAAAATGTTGGAGATGCAGTCGACTTCTGCGGAATCCTCTCCTAGTGACATAGACATATTCACCCAAGTGCTCGGGCCGCAGTCTAGTATGGCAAGAGGTTTGGGACGATCTATCAAGCATAAATGTTCATCCTCCTCAACCTCATCGGCTTCACAAATTAATAATCTTACAGCAGATTTAGAAGCTGCACGGCGTGAGAATGAGTATATGAGGTCGAGACAGCAAGAGTTAGAGTCTCTCTTAGAACGACAGTCTCATTTAGAGACGCGTTTGCAGGACCAACAGAGAGACCAGGAGGAAAGAATACGCAGTGAAGTGCAAGAGCAAGTGCAACGAGAGATGATGGTGCAAATGGAGCGTGTTATGTCGTTGCAACAGAATCCCCGTGGGCGAGGGAAAAAGAAGAAATAAATTTTATCAATATTTCTGACTAGTTTTAATATCTAATTTTGTACTTTTATAAGACATTGTTACTTCTTAATTGGGTATGTAATATGATACTATTGGTATTTTGTTTTTAAATTTTATGAAATTAGTATTTCTGATCTGTACGTTCGAATGTAAATAAAAATCGTTCGAACGTTGGTTCACACTGTACCAAACGTTCGAACGTAAATACAATTGAATCGTTCGAACGTTAAACCGACTAACGTTCGAACAAAGAACTTGCATTCGGACGCTCCTTCGTTTACATTCGAAATAACGTCCGAACATTAAACGCGCTACGTTTGAACATTTACGTTTACGTTCGAACAAATATTCGAACGTTTATTGTAATTAACGTTCGGACGCATTAACATGCGAACGTAAATATGATACGTTCGAACGATATACAACAAACGTCAACTTCTCTCATTCGAACGCCAATCGGGTCGGGTATAACGTCCGAACGTTTAATTGTACGTCCGAACGTGATTTTCTGTGACAGTTCATAACCGTCACAAAAAAGGAACGTTCGAACGTTGTACCGAACGGAACACTTCCAACCGTCACTAAAAATATTTTTTGTGACGGCTGAACAGTAAACCGTCACCAAATGTTTTCTGTGACGCACTTTACGTGACGGTCATGGTGACGGTTTCAAACCGTCACCAAATATGTTTAGTGACGGTTTGCCATTTTTTTGTGACAGTTTTCTCTGTCACAAAATACACATTCTGTTGTAGTGGCTTGAGCTTGAGTCTGTCTGAGAATGAAGTCTCATGAACTTTTAGGAGAACTCACTCAAACTTGTCTCGTTAGTGTATGGCAAACTCCATGTTTTTGCAAGTGCCTATCCAATTTCAACTAGACTCAACGCTATTTTGTTATCAACTTAGAACTATTCTCCACTTTAACATCTCATATAATTCAAAATTCACTAACCTTGTTGCACCCTCCAATCTCTCAAAACAACTAGTGGACAAATGATTTTTGGATTCATAAGTTTGCGATGAATAGGTTAATTATGAATTAGAAAATAATTAAGGAGAATAATGACATTGAAACTAAAGATGAAGAAAATAATTTCAGTTTTGAGAGGAAAAAAAATTGTCAAGAATAAAACTTCTTTATCAGAATAAGTGAGTTCTAAGAAAAAATGCAGATTAGTTTAGTGGATTTCAATCCACTAGAATTTGAGCCCAAAACTCTAGGTGATTTGAAATTAGTTGAGGTAATCATATGAGTCCTCAAGACCACCTTGTAAAACAAAAATTGAAAGGATATTAACTGCATGCCACTTTCCATTCAGTTAAAAAAAAAAAAAAAGCAAAAATCCAAAGATAAAAATGAAATATATAAGAGAAGGGGATTGAAAAGTCAGAACATAAGCCTCAATAGAGAAAAAGATGGTGTTCATTGATCACCAAGTGGATTGAGAGCTGCATGCAGTTAGTAGCAAATACAGATAAAAATGATCAGTATTATGTACATGAACTGAACAAAGGTTTGCAAAGAAATATTGCAAAAGATATTGAGAAAATTGGGGAAAATTGAAGAGTCTCAGTTGATCTTGTTGTTTCTGTGATTAAGAATTTCAGTAGATATTTAAAAATACTCAAAAACATGACCGGCAGCACGTGAGTCACACGCGATGGTCGACATTAGGTCACACGAGGTTTTAATTCAAGTTTTCCCACTATATATGCATTTCCTTTGGTTTCCCTGATTCATTCACCAACAAAAAGATTAGAACAACGTACCTTAGACTTTTTGGATGAAAATATTTATGCAAGAATGTAAACACCTAAGGGATGCTAATTCAACCAAATATAAAAAGTGTTTGAAAGAAACTGGGAGGAGAATAAACAAATAAGCATTTCATTTTCAGAGAATTTAAGGACAGTATGATGATACTACTAGCTGCATGATAGTTTTGTTAACAATTAAGTATATCTTTCGAAAAATCATAGACTTGACCCAAAAATATACGTAGAGGGGGTGAATATATGTTCTACAATAACTATGAGCAATTTATAAATATTATTTACAAGGACAAAAGAAAGACAAAAAACTAAATTTCCCTTAAATGAAAAACAGAAAAGAAAAAGGGAACGATAGTTGATTTTGGGCAACATCGATAAACCCATATTTATTCATATTATTCGAGTTAACGTATGATCTTGTTGATCATGTAAGAGTTGAATGTTTACTCTATTGGGAATCATTTACTAGTGTTCACCTAAGCTTGAGAATAAATTGATTTAGAATTTCTGTTTTTCCCATGCCAAATAGATATATAGTTAATTATTTTTTTTATAAATTAAAAATAATTTTTCTTTTCTTGCATATATAGGTTGGGAATCTACTTCATTTCACTTCATGGTTTGTGTTTCTACAAGTCTGCTTGCCAATACAAGATTATAATGAGTGAAAAGAAACAAACATGCACACATGCATGCACAAGATCATGAATATAAGGTAGACACTTGGCATACCAGCCAGAGTGCCAACAAGAGATAAGTGTGATAGGGTTTGATCTCCAATGCCATCACTCAAAGGACCTTTGGATCAGGACCAAAAGAACCTAAATTCCTCTGCTTCTGTGTCATGAATGAAGTTTTGATCAATTTTGACACAAGGGATTTCAACTATCTTCAACCACTCTCGTCCTCGATCTTTCTTGCAACATTCTTTCAGCAAAGGACATTGATAGACATTAAGTTCTCCAAGTAATGGAGGCAGGCCATTCTTTGGAAAATACATGAGCTTTTGGCACCTAGAGATAGGTAGTTTCAGGAGCGAAGGGAGCAAGCCATCCTCTGGAAAACACATGAGCTTCTCGCAGTCATTGATCCACAGTGTTTTGAGACATGTGAGTTTTCTCAAGCCCTCGTAAGACAGGTATTCCAGATTCGAGAGGTCTGAGATGTGGAGGCTTGTTAGAGAGGCAGGCAATGCCATGTCTGGAAAGGATGCCAAATTTTGACATCCGCCAATGTCAAGTTGATTAAGAAAAGTGAGGTTGTCCAGCCCCCAATCGAATAAGGCTTCATTGATTTTAAGATGAGAGATCCCAAGTGTTGTTAGGTTCGTGGGAAAACCTTCTTTGGGAAATGATAAAATGCTTGGACAATTTTGTATTTTCATATCTTGAAGAGAGGTGAGGTTGTATATGCCATTTAGTAGTGCCTGCATTTTCTCACAGTCAGATATATAAAGCTCTCTCAGGTTGGAAGGGAGGAGCAACCCTCCACCATTCAAGAACTGAAGATTTTCACAATTGGAGATGATGATCCTTGTAAGAAACAAGTTATGATCAAAACTCTTGGCTACTGACTTTAGCTTCGGACAATTGTTAATATTGATGCATTGAAGTGTGGCGGGTAATTCCCCACTTGATGTTAAGGATTCAAGGGATGGACAATTGTAAATGTTCAAGACCTCAAGAAGAGTTGTGATCATGCCACTGTAGCAAGTAGTACTATTGTTTGTGTCATCATCATCATCCTCCACCAAATTCTGCATACTCTTGCAGTCACTTATATCTAGCCGCTTTAGAGTTGGAGGCAGCTGACTTCTTGTAAAATGCATTAACAAATCACATATTGTGATTTCAATAAACTCAAGACATGTGTTGTTGTACATCATTGCCTTAGGTAATGATTCCAAGGCTATGCAATTGCTGATGCAAATAGATGTGATCGTGGATGGCATACCGAGTTGGTGATGCTCTTGATCAATTTCTTCTGCCAACGAAGAGACTAGTTTCGGACAATTATAAATGCTGAGATCATACATAAATGGGAGTTGTGGCAATGATCCCATGTTGTCTGACCACAAATTCATCAGCTCCTCACAACTATTAATGGTTAACTTTTCCAACTTTGCCAGCCCTTCCATATCAAGCCCTTGATCTATTCGACGAGTGAGTTGATCTGAAGTTGCTGAAAGTGATCCAGAGAATGTTATTGATTTGAATGTAAGCTTGCTTCCACACACCACCCATTTGGATCTCTCAATTTTAAGTTTGCATAGATATGGAAAGCATGAAATTGAGACTACCAACAACTCACAATTATATATCTTAGTTTCGTTTAGTAAAGGAAGGTTGTTTGGTAACTTCCCTAATAGCTTTGGACATCTAATAAGGGAAAGCTCATGTAAATTTGGGAATTCTTCACAAGGACTCCAATTCTCCCACTCCTTCATGTCAATGAAATGCAAGGTCTCTAAGGATCTAAAACATTGTGTGAAACCATTGCCACAAAATTCAGAACCAACATTCTTCAAGCTATCAATGCCCATGATCAAAAGAGTCTTGAGTGCTAGCAATTGCCCGAATGGAGGTAATGATGTGCACTAGTAACAGTTCTCTATTGTCAAGGACACCATATGAGGAAATGAAGGAGGTGTTAACCATTGAGGAAATTGTGTACCACCATAGTACCTTATGACAAGCTCCACCAAAGCATTGTGAGGCCGTAGCCCGTTTAGTACCTCTAGTTCACTTGTACTATCTTTTGACTTGTCAATGCTTGTACTCCATTCCAACCACAACACACTAACTTTGGGCTTTTTAATTAATTCTGCATCCTTTGCATCTTTGGCTTCCATTATGTTTTCTAATCTTGAAATGCGGAGTGTCCCTTGAATATGCTTCAAAGGTCCAAGCTCCTTTACCTCGTAGCAGTTGTCTTTACCCAAAACTAGATTAGACAATGTTTGAAGACAAGTTAATCTACCTATTTGAATAGGCATTTCCTCCAAACAAGTTGCACCTGCAATATCGAGGTGGCGCAAGTTGACCAAGTTTCGAAACATTGAAGGCAATTTCTTTAGGCAATGACAATTTGCTAACAACAATGTTTGTAGGTTGTAGAGAGTAGTTATTGATTCTGGCAGGCCTCTAATTCGTGTTTTGGAAAGGTTAAGGTACCGTAGATGCTTTAAATCACTGATGGAATCTGATAGCTCAGTTATGCGGTACCCATTGAAAGATAGCATCCTTAAACATCGAAACTTTGGAACCAATTCAAGAGGAACATGATGAGTCAAATAGCCATTACCTGGATTTGGTAGGATGAGAGGTAAGAATGTACGTAAACTCGTGAGTTTAGAAAAAACCTCAAACTTTTTAGTGACATCGTATTTGCTACCAAAGTAAGATGAATGGCGAGCCTTCATAGAAATATTCCCTTGCTGACTACCCTCAACTCTATCTTCCATTCTAAAGCATGTATTGCCAGCAACCGATTGAGCCAAATCATTAATGAGGTCATGCATAAGAAATCTTGATTTATTAATGCGTGATTGTTGGAAAAGTGACCTTGATAACAAATTGCGAAAATACTCAATATCCAAATCTTCCAATTCCTTTTCTTCTTGAAGGGTTTGAATCAAACCTTCTGCCATCCATAATAGAACCACCTCATTCTCTTCAAATTCATAGTCCTTTGGTAGTATTGAACAATAAGCAAAACATCTCTTTAAATGTGAAGGAAGATTGTGATAACTTAACATAAGAGTAGGAGCAATTCCACTTCTCTCCTCAGGTATATCCCATATCTCACTCTTTAAAACTTTTTTCCACTCCTCATGGTCTTGTTTACTGCGTAAGAGTCCTCCAACAGTTTTTACTGCCAATGGCAAGCCTTTACACCGACCAACGATTTCCTCACCAATATCTTTAAGGTCTGGATGCACATTGAAGTCTCTTGCATCCAATGCATGTTGAGACAATATAGACAAACAAGCATCATTTGATAACACTTCCAATTGAAGAGGTGGAACTTTAACGGTTCCCATCATTGATGAGACTTCCTGATTACTAGTGGTGACGATAATACTACTTCTCGGAGCCCCAACTTCAAGAGGAGTACAAAGGAGAATCCAATCATTGTAGTTCTCATTCCAAACATCATCAAGAATGACTAGAAACCTCTTCCCATATAGTTGCTCCTTAAGTTTGACTTGTAATGAATTTAAATCATTGCCATCACAATATCCGGAGCTCATAGATTGTAAAATTGTTTTTGTAACCATAGCAACATCAAAATCTTGGGAAACACAAGCCCATGCTTTCATATCAAAAAAGCTTTGTACTTTTTTATCATTGTAAACAAGCTGGGCGAGGGTTGTCTTTCCGATACCCCCCATACCAAGTATTAGAATCACGTTCACTTTAGTCAAAGCATCATCACTATATTTATCACTCATCAATAATTGAAGTAGTGCCTCTGCAACTTCCCCCCTATCGTAGATGTGATCTTCGGTCACCACAGAAGTTGAGAGAGGTATCTCTCTTCTTTTGATTAGCCTCGGACTAGAGTTTTCCTTCAAATTCAGTTGATCTTTTTGTGTCACGAGATCATTAAATCTAGCAGTGATTTTCTTTATTTTTGACCCCAACCTAATCTTGATCCAAACAGCACTTGGAGTCAAACCAGTAAACCAAGAAGGGATGAGATTCCGTACCTTACTGGTGCTAGCTTGACTTTCACCCATCAACTTGCGTCACAAAGCTGCTTCCGTGGTGAACTCATCAAGTATATCTTCCAAGTCATAGGTGAAGTCTCTGAGATCATCAAGCCACTGTTTCACCATCCCTTTGGTGTATTGCTTTTCCTCTACATCATCAAGAGCCTTTTGAATTCTTGTCAACGTTTTGGCCCACTTGTCTAGCTGTTTTCGAAGTCCCTCTTGGCGAGCGAATTGCAGCAACTCAGAGACGCCAGTCGGTCAAACATCACTTGAAGGAATGAAGAAAGAAAGAGCTCTCCCACTGCCATTATTTTCATCGGAGAAAGGAATGAATTGATGAAGTATGCAAAGATCAGCAAAACTTTCAGAAGAGGAAGTCTCCGGTTCTTCTGGCAAAAAGCTTAGAGCAGTCTCACAAAGTTATTTTGAGGAACGTACGTGGGACCTAACTTGGGAAAACTTGCTGTCTTCTTTCTCATGTTTTTGCTTTTTTACTTTCTGCGATGACTCTTGCTTTTCTTTTTGATCATGATCTTTTCTTTGGTTATTTCACATTGTGTTGAGTGGACCACATATTGCATCTGTATATATGTTGGTATATTTTAATAGAATGTATTAATTGTAATTTCTTTTTTTAGGATGACCGTTGCTTTCCTTTAGATTTTTTTGTTTTTCCTTAGACTAGTCTCACCGATTCGTTTGGATAGTAAGATGAGGTGAGATGAGATGATTTATAAATAATAATAAAATTATTAATTAAAATTAAATAAGATGAGATGAAATGATTTCGATTTGTATCCAAACGATTATAAATCTTTTCAGCATTCAAAGTGAATAACCGGACAATAAAAAAATCTTTATACGTTTACCTTGCCCTTAACGGATATGGAAAAAAATATAGCCGTTTGAATTCTTTTTGGTTCTCTGAACTCTTGAAAAAAAAATTGGCGTTGGGTGTTAAAAAGTTGGCTGCCTTTATCCTCATTATTCGCTATTGCTGTTTTACGTCCAAGTTCTCCTTTTCTATTCTGGTGTTTTTGTACAAAATAAAGAGAAATCAATAGAAAATAAAAGTGTGTAGTACTAGATAATTTAGATAATTTTGAGAGTATTTTTAGGTAAAAGAAATGTGTTCTTTAAGTACTGAGCATTGGACTCAACCATTTGTGTAGAGTAGGTTTGAGCCATACGACGATTAATTGAGCAGTTGTATCCTGAAAAAGACAAGTTAAGAAGAATTATGTTGTACCATTTCATTTGAGACTTTGTACATAGCAGATGGCTTGAATCTCATTAAAAAAAGCGATATTTATGTGTCTCAGTCCAAACTGATTTAGTTTGAATGTTTAATTTCATTGTAATTTTTATTATATTAATGTATATTTCACTAACTATGTATTTGTGATAAAATATATTAAAATCTATATGTTGTATATATCTTATCTCTCTACATGCCATAGAATGATAACATCATGTTCTTCTAGACGCCATAGAAGAAAAATATCATGTGCTTCTCTGCAGCACGCCATGAAAGGAAAGTATCATGTTCTTCTAGATGCTAGGAGTAGCTAGGGACCTTTGGTCTCTACCTGCACCAAAACTAGTTAAACTTTTCAAAATCTTATTCAGCTAAAATTCAAATCTAAATCTAAAGTATCATCCAGACAGTATTATTATGAACAGTGAGCACCAACCAATTCTTGCATAGTGATTAGAGGTAGTCAAGTCGTGCCATTTGTTTTATCCGAACACATCTTTCGGAATGGTGAAAAACCATTTGGTACGACCACCAAATTACCACCAAGGTGATTGCTCACTTGGTACGAGCTAGTATTTCATGACTTTAAGTTCAGTTCGAGTCAGGATATAAGTTAAAATTATTTAAGATAGCAAAACTTGATCTTTGCGCCATGTGATGAGTTTTGAAATAGCTGGATATTTTGGAGATGCTGTGGTGATGGAGCGAGCCTTGAGGCAGTAGCTATGGCTCAAATCGAATATTCTTCAGTGAAGAAAAACTCCTATAATCACGTCCAAAAAAAAATTACTACGTGATCACCCCTACCTTCTCTTCTACGAAGAAAAAAAAAAAGATAAAGCATAAAGCAATGGATTTATTCCTGCTCCCACCATGCCATAGTGATTAATTAGGGCATCCACTTTTATCCAAAAGATCAGCATCAATTAATCGCCATCACGACACCTTTAGTTGGGGCGATTATATTATGGAGAATATGATAGTGATTAGTGTGTTAAAAAAGGACATGAATGATTTAACAATTGCAGCCCACTCATTGCATGGAAATACGGTCAAGACCAACCGCCAGCTTCAAATGCAACTCTTTTGCAATTCGATTGTACATATGTTAATTTCGTGACCGGAAAAAGAAAAAAATATATATATATAAAATAAAATATAGTTTATTAACTAACTAAAAATATAAATTTTTATCTTTTATCATTGTATACAGGATGGGCGAGTGTTGTCTTTTCGATAACCCCATACCAACTATAGGAATCATCTTGACTTTATTCAAAGCATCACTATGTTTTTTCACTTACCAATAATTGAAGTATAGCCTTTGCATTTTGGTTGGTTTGTATTTGGAAGGTTTTTTATTTTCTTACCCGTAAACTTTCCTATATTTGGCTTGTAATTACGGTGTTTCTCTATCATAAACAAGGGTTAATTAATAAATTTGTGACCGAGTCACTAACATATAGCTACCAGCTCTTTGAAAAAAAAAAAAGAAAAAAAAAAAGAAGTATAGCCTTTGCAAGTGATCTTGGGTTACCATGAAAGTCAAGGGCGGTATCTGTCTTCTTTTGTTAGGCCTCTCACAAATATCTTCATTCAAATTAAGACAATCTTTTTGTGTCACGAGATCATTAAATCTACAAGTGATTTTCTTTATCTTTGGACTCAGCCTAATTGTCGAGGCAGTTTCTTGCTTCTCTTAGTCGTGTGATTAACCTCCAAGAAGAGCAAAGCTCAGGATCTTGGACTCGGGGGAGCATTTGATGCTTAAGTCAGAATGGGTAATATGAGAATGTAAAGAACTCAAAATCTAGAGTGATTGTAGGACACATTTATCAATCGCTTTATAGATGATGAGAGGTGTGGTATGGCGTTGCCCCTCTGAGTGTTTGATTGTTGGGCTCTGACACATTAATGCCTCTGAGTGCTTAATTCCAGGCATTTAATGTGGTACCCTTCTGGGACATGTGGTAACCCTTTTGGGTCTGACTTGACTATTAATAGGGTTGAGTTGGTGTGCAAATTCTGCTAGGATTTCCTCAGTGCCAGTTGATTGCGAAAAAGTTGTTCAGTGATGATTTAGAGGCTCAAGTCCCATGGAGATGTGGTGCATTTTGACTTGCCTGTCTTTTAGGTTGTGTTTAGATATTGAATTAAATTGAGTTGAATTGAGTTGAGATAATAAAATATTGTTAAAATATTATACTTTAATATTATTATTATTTTAAGATTTGAAAAAGTTGAATTGTTTATTATATTTTGTATTGGGATTTGAAAAAATTGTAATGATAAGTTGAGATGAGTTAAGAGATGTTTAGTAACCAAACGAAGCCTTAGTTGTTCATATGCGGGCGAATCCCATGATCGATCCTTTAATCGCATGTGGCTCTTTCCTCGCCTAGCTAGCCAGCGGGCTTAGACCTAACACTTACCCCTCAAATTTTTGCCACATGTGCTAGTGGGAATTTTGTCTTTCCCATTTGCATCATTAATTTTGATTTTCAAATTTCCTCTTGGGCGCGTGTAGTATGTTCCTCCCCGACGGTTAACCTTCCAACCCATGATTCAATTCATCGTGTAACATAAAATCCCCCACCTTATTTGACACATGTCTCCTCACCCAGCGTGAAATGCAGAACATGTTTGGGGTGCTATCTATGTCCTTGACACATG
This sequence comes from Juglans regia, assembly GCF_001411555.2. Classification (NCBI taxonomy): domain Eukaryota; kingdom Viridiplantae; phylum Streptophyta; class Magnoliopsida; order Fagales; family Juglandaceae; genus Juglans; species Juglans regia. Next base: position 12,801,828 of record NC_049915.1, on the reverse strand, counting down.
GCGTCTCGCCCTTGGCTCCAGTTGATGCATCCCTTGCCATTTCACCTTTTCGTAACTATCATCTTCATTCATCTCCTTCTTCTGGTATTTCTATTTTCCCCAAAGGTCTTGTGTATTAGTCCAACTCTACTTCTCACCTTTGCCACAACACTTCTCAAGCTTATTGTAGTCTTGTTGACGCTGTGTTTCGCAAGTCTAGGCAACTCTACGCAGGCAGTGTCATGATGTGAATTATTTGGAGCCCCCAACAGTGCTCCAATGTGGTTGTACGGTAGCAATTCGTACTTCCATTACGGTGAATGAAAAATAAGTGCAGGGAAAGTAAAAAGAGATGGATACCAAGATTTACGTGGTTTGGCAATATACCTACGTCCATGGGGGTTTGGGGAGGGAAGTCTCCACTATAATATATCTGTTTACATTCACTCATAGATCCTCATATCTCACTGTATAGAGAAGGTTGGAGCTCTTCCTATCCGTATCCATCGATTCCCTCTTGATCCGTGTTCATCCGTATCCAAAAATCCCCCCTGTTTGTTGATCGTCCTCCTTTATGATGTCTGGGCATCCCCTTTTATATATTTACCTGCCCATTTACTGTACATGCTAGCTTGCCATGAATTGGCAAATCTCCCTTGTGTGAACACTTCTTCTTCTTCTTCTTCTTCTGACCCTCTGTCATTTTACAGCCCTAATATCTCTCTTGTCACCCTCCTGCCTCCCTCTGACATTTGTAGCCCTTATATCCCTCTTATCTCACTCTTATCTCTTTTTTGTCTCCCTTTTTTTCTTTAGTGATGGCTTGGTGGGCTGGGCCCAATTTATGGGCTATGGGCATTTTTCCCCTTCACAGAAACCCGCTAATTTTTAGCACACTTGTGGGCTGGAAATTACGAAAGTTTTTCCTTATGAAAATTTCTGTCTTGGTGGGCACGTTGAAGGTGAACGGGTTTTCGAACTGATATCCAGTGTTAATGAGTATGGGTTTGCTGTGAGCGAGAGATGGTGCGGGAGATGGGCTCGACCGCGTAAAACGTGAGTGCAGAGCTCGAATGGAGCGGGAGATGAACTCGACTGCGTAAAGCGCGAGCTCGGAGCTTGAATGGTGCGAGAGATGGACTCGACTACGTAAAGTGCGAGTGCGGAGCTCAAATGGAGGGGGAGATGGTCTCGACTGCGTAAAGTGCAAGCGTGGAGCTCGAATGGTGCGGGAGATGGACTCGATCGCGTACAGCTCAAGCGCGGAACTCGAATGGTGCGTGAAATGGACTCGATCGTGTACAGTGTGAGCGCGGACCTCAAATGGTGCGGGAGATGGACTCGACCACGTAACGTGCGAGTGCGGAGCTCGCGAGAGTCTAGTGACTCGGTTTTGTTTGATGGAGATTCTATCTCTGATGGAGATTCTATTTGATGGGGATTCCGTTTGATGGAGATTCTGCCTCTGATGGAGATTCAGTTTGATGGAGACTCTATTTGATGGAGATTCTATCACTGCCAAGGCATTGCAGGCAGTAATTTGCACGAAACTCAGCAAGTCAATTAGACTGCATTGAGAATAGATGTTAGCTGTTCAGAGCTCATGGCTCGGTTTCTATGTTTTATACTTCGTGGATTTGCCCTTATAGGTTGGCAGAGCCCGATGGCCTTGCTTCCTCATCAACGCATTGCTTCTCATCCTTGCATGAAGCTCTGCAAGTCATTTAGATTGCGTTGAGAATAGCTGTTAGCAGGTCAGAGCTCATGGCTCGGTTCCTGTACTTTATACTTCGTGGATTTAGGTTGGCAAAGCTCGATGGCCCTGCTCCCTCACCAATGTATCATTTTGCATCCTTGCACGAAACTCAGCAAGTCATTTAGACTACGTTGAGAATAGCTTTTAGCAAGTCAGAGCTCATGGCTTGATTCTTGTGCTTTATATTTCGTGGATTGACCCTTATAGGTTGGCAGAGCCATAGGACCCTGCTCCCTCACCAACGCATCGTTTTGCATCCTTGCACAAAGTTCGGCAAGTCATGTAGACTGTGTTGAGAATAGCTGTTAGTAGGTCAAAACTCATGGCTCGGTTCCTGTGCTTTATATTTCATGGCCGTTCTAGAGACTGTGTTTGTTTTTGGTAGGTCGGGCGGTTCTTGACTTTTCATTCCCGGCTATTCGTTCCAATGATAGAAATAACTTTGTTAGTAAAAATAGAATTTCACATGAATCTTGTAAGTAACAAATCTTGAGTTGTTGATTAGTCAGGGAACGTTTGTGCTTGTCTGCGCCGACCATAGTAGAGCAGACCATAGCAGAGCAGCAGAACTAAGCCGAGCAGAAAAATCAAGCCGAGTAGGAAAATCGATCCGAGCAGAAAAACCGATCTGAGTAGAGAAACCGCGTCGACCAGGAAAACCAATCTGGGCAGAATAGAATAGCGCAATGTGGTGTAAGTGTGCACTGTCTGAGCTCAACCAATGGTGTTTGAGTCTCATGCAAGTTGTGCAATTTCCTCCAGTACATGATAGATGTAGCCGTGTGATGAATTCTGAGTAAGTGATTCATGTGCAATGGTTTTCGAGTTGAGGAACTCCGTGTAACAAAGTGTATGCTCTGTGCATGTATTTTACCGAGCTGAGGGACTCGTGCTTTGTAGTTTGCCTAGCTGAAGGACCCGTGCGTGTTGTTCCCGAGCTGAAGGATCCGTGCATATATTTACCAAACTGGGGGAGTCCGTGCATGTAGTTGTCGACCTGAGTAGTTCGTGTGTGTTGTTCCCGAGCTGAAGGATCCTTGCATATATTTACCAAGCTGTTGGAGTTTGTGCATGTAGTTGCCGACCTTAGCAGTTTGTGTGTGTTGTTGCCAAACTGAGGAACCCGTGTAGGTGGTTATTGAGCTGAAGGATCCGCGAAGACACCTCCCGCGCAATGGTTGCCGAGCGGAGGGACTCTGTGCCTATGGTTTGAAGAATCCAGAGCTGGTCAAACTTGTGTCTTGTCATGCCGTGCCTAAGCTTCACGAGCAAGGGCTCTTTCCTGTGCTGGTGAAATGCAGCCCTCCATGGGGTGGTCTTGGAGGGCCCAGAATATAGGAGAGCCCGATGCAATCTTGCTTGAGCATGGTGGAGCGGAGCTGGCCACCAGGAAGAGTGTCCTAGGGGGAGCTCGTGGTGGTCCCGTAGCGCCAAGAGCTTGTTGTCCCTTGCGGAGCTTGGAAGTGTCGTCCCTTGTTGACGGTGAACACTCGGACAGGGTCAGAAACAGCTGGTGGGCCAATTGGCGGCCGCTTGCAGTAACAACAAACTCGGGGCATGGCACTTTCAGACACTGGAAAACCACGGTGGAAGACTTCCGTGGTCCTTTCGTCGAAGCAGCTTCCCGGAGGGTGGAGCAGCCAGTGACGCTCCAGCAGAGACAAACGAGGCTAGCGAACCAAATGGTGGGTGCTGGCCCCCCTCTCCCGTCGTGTCGAGGCTAGGCCACAGTGTGGTCCCCGTGCCCATGGCGTGGTGCGCACTGTTCATGACCCCCTTTGGTGGCGGCCGTGGCTCTAGAGCCAGAGACTGCTGACGGTCTAGGTGGTGATCGCCGATGGGTGACTGAGCTCGCGGCGTGGCACCGCGAGCTCTAGGAGCACTGGGGGCTTGGCCCCGTGCAATTGCACAGTGCACGTTTGAACGTGCATGCTCATGCACTGTGCACTTAAGTGCACAGTGTTTTATCAGAGTACTGTGCAGGTCTGAGGAATGCCTGTGTGCTACTGTGCACTTAAGTGCACAGTCACACTTGTAATGTATGAGCAACGTTTTATTCCATTCACTTGTAATCTTTGAGCAACGTGATTTTATGCATTCAGTATTTACTGGGTGTTTTTAATCCTTGCATAGTTCATTACAATGAACTGAGTGCAATGGAGCTCAGTTCTCCGCCTGGGCGTGTAAAGATTCACTTGCCCCTTTTTTTTATGAATGTAAAAATTCAAAAAAGCTAAGAATACTTATCTGGAGGAAATAACCTTCAATATTCGGAATTTATTCAGTGCACTGGAAAATCATCATTCTTCCACTTTTATTGTGTTCTTCTTTTGTGTTATCACAGACTTTTCATCGGCTCTTCCTTCCATCGCTTCAGTTTGTTCTTCTTCACATCAGGAGCTTTGAGAGTGTGTTGTTGTCGGCCTATGAAGGACACGCTAGTTATGGGAAACTCCACGTAGGCTGTGCCACGATGTGAATTATTTGGAGCCCTCGGCAGTGTTTCGGTATGGCTGTACATTGGTGATTCATACGTCCATGGCGGTGACTGGAAAATAAGTGCAGGGAAAGTAAAAAGAGATGGATACCAAGATTTACGTGGTTCGGCAATATGCCTACGTCCACGGGGGTTTGGAGAGAGAAGTCTCCACTATAATATATCCGTTTACATTCACTCATAGATCCTCATATCTCACTGTATAGAGAAGGTTGGAGCTCTTCCTATCCATATCCATCGATTTGCTCTTGATCTGTGTTCATCCATATCAAAAAATTCCCCTATCTGTTGATCGTCCTCCTTTATGTTGTTTGGGCATCCCCTTTTATATGTTTACCTGACCCTTTACTGTACATGCCAACCTGCCATGAATTGGCAGATCTCTGTTGCGTGAACACTTCTCCTTCTTCTTCTAACCCTCTGTAATTTTATAGCCCTAATATCTCTCTTGTCCCCCTCTTGCCTCCTTCTGACATTTGCAGCCCTTATATCCCTATTGTCCCCTTCTTATCTCTTCTTTGTCTTATTTTTTGTCTTGAGTGATGGCTTGGTGGGTTGGGCCAAATTTATGGGCTATGGGCATTTTTCCCCTTCACAAGTCTCCTTTTCTTTTTCTCCCTTCTCACTTTTCCATCCCCAATGGCTCCCAAGATTGTGTTTTGCTTCACCTCTCGATCTTCTAGACTGCGGTGGTCCCTGGACAAGGCTTGTAGTGATGGTTCTTCCCAGTCGGTGATTTTTAAAGGTTGTCGTTGGACTGCTAGCACCACCCAAGTGGAGTTGGAGTCTGTACAGGATTTGTATGGCATCCTCGATACCGTGGAAGTGATTATCTCTTACTACTGCCATGGCATTGTCAACCCCAAGGGAGTGCCGAGTATGTTGGCCTGTATATCTACATATTTTTTTATGGGTTTGAGGCTTCCCTTCTAATGCCTGATCTGCGACATCCTGGATTTCTTGGGTATGGCTCCTGCCAAACTACTACTTAACGCTTAGAGAATCATGCTATCTTGTTGCATCATTTGGAGGCTAGCCTTGGAGGAAAACCCTGATCTTACTGCTCGAGAGTTTTTCTTTGTGTATGGCGTCAGGTAGCATGACGGGAACCAGTGTAGTTTGCGCTTAAGGATGGGTTGTAAGGTTGTTCATTTGGAATCGGGATATTCCCTCGTCAAAATTTGGGACAGGCAGTTTCTTCATTTCTGGGGTCGGATGGGAGTTCCCTTTCACTGAGGCTAGTCTTTGTGAGATTCATGTTCCAGATTGTTGTGATTTCAAAGTTACTCTTTCCAGGAGGGAGACAAAACTTTGAACAATGTTTACTCGTGGGTTGAGGAGAGCTTGGATGTTGTTGAGTCTGATGCGATTCTTACCTGAGAAAACATAGACTATTTCTTGGTTTTGTTGGACTGATCATGAGCCATGAGCCATTAGGCCCCTAGTTTGGAGGGCACAATACCTTCTCGTGGGTGGAAGAGGTCAGTCCCTACTTCCACAAAGACTAAAAGGAAGAACCCTTGTGTCGAGGGTGTTGGGACTTGTGGCATGTCATGCTCTTGTCACAAGCTTGCTAGCCCAAAGAAGGGTTCAAGTCACCCTGTTATGTATGTTGATATCTAGTGAAAATTGTAATCTGTAAATTTATCTTTGGCGAATTGAGGTGCCAAGGGCCTCCTTACTCAGATGAGCTGAGACTGAAAATATTCTTCGTTAATTATCAACTGCAAAATTACAAGGAATTTAAATAAGATGTAAACAACAACCCATGTCTACATGTTGGTGTAGCCCACGGCATGACCCACATCATATTAACTGACACGTTCGAAAAGCATAACTAAATAATTGGACTAATTCAAAGCTAAAGCCCATTAACCCAACGAAAAGCAACAAACTCAAAATAGACTAAAATACCCAGCTTAATAACTGTAATTACAAAGAAACCCTTTCCTTCCTTGAGACAATTACCCTATCATTTGGAACCCTAGCCGCCACATAACACACTCCCCTCCTTTAAGCAACCTTGTCCTCAAGGTTAGAGAAACGCCTCTGTAGGACCTCCAGATCTTCCTAGGTCGCATCCTCTTCACTCATCCCCTTCCACTGCACTTCCACTCCAGCCTTTCGCGCTTTCTTAAGCAGCCTCCTTTGTAGAATTTTTTTTGGTTTTGGTGCCAACGATCAGTTGAGGTTCATGACGGGAAGACTTTGTAATGGTTGAAATATTGGGTAGATGAGAGACTCCGATGGTAGCTCCAACTCATATGCAACCTTCTCGATTCTCCTTGTAATCTTGAAAGGCCCATAATATCTAGGTGAGATTTTGAGATTTCACCTCATAGAGACTGACATTTGACGATATGGGTGTAATCTGAGGTAAACCCACTTCATATTCTTTGTCTATTCTTTTAATATCTACAAAATATTTCATCTTAGCCTATGCTTCTTGTAGGTTTTCTTTTACCAATGTTGCTATATAGTCTCTGGTCCGTAACTCTTCATCAACAGCTTGGATTTTTGTGGCCCCAACTTCATATGCTAGAAGGCATGGATGAGGCTCTGTCCATACACCACTTCATACAATGAGATCTTTGCTGAAGAGTGAGTTGAGGTATTGTAGGAGAACTCAGCCAAAGGTAACCATCGTAACCAATCCTTGGGTCTATCACTAGAAAAGCACCTTAAATAGCATTCTAGTATTTTGTTCATGGCTTTTGTTTGCCCATCCATCTTTGGGTGGTTGGCTGAACTCAGCAAGAGCTCAGTACCACTGAGCCTAAACAGTTCCTTCCAAAACTGACTTGTAAATATTAGATCCCTATCACTAACGATGGTCAGGGGGGCAACCCATGCAGTTTATACACTGTAACGACTCGATCCTATATTTTTAGGGATAAATTACGGATAATTTTATTAGGCTTAATAAATGAGTTAAAGTCCATAAAAGAGTTTATCAGTAAGTTATATTTATTTGAACCTAGAGTTAAGGCTACGATATAATTTTTCTTTTTTAAATTCCTAGCCCATGAGTGTTAGACTCCAAACACTATTAGCATCCTAGATTCATCTTCATAATAAAACCCTAACTGATTCCCTCTATAAACTCCAAACCATGCACATCTTCATCATCAAAGTTCACAAGGATTACAACTCTACTTGAGCCCTCTTCACGTTAAAACTCCTTAAATCAATAGTATATCTATACCTTTTGCGACTTTGTGAGAATACTTCAAGCTGCGGTACCCAACCTTCCTCAAGTGGTCGCTATGTTCTTCTTTCCCTGCTTAGATTTTCTTGTTCCCTACATAACCTGTCCAACGGCCAACGAAAGCCACCAGCAACCAATGGAGTAGCCCTCACGTTACCCAAGTCGTTTCCTTGCACAAGCACTGCCCAGCCCATGGGCAAACAACCATGAACCTTCATTCAGTCGTCGCCTCCATGAAGCCGATCACCACCACGAGTAGCAAGAAGACCAACGTGAATACAGCCGAGATGCAGACTGTATCATGGTTAGTAATTTCCACTGCACCATGTCGAGCACACAACCTCCCTCCACGTCGTGGGTCGCCAACCACCACCACCGAATAACCCCATTGCAGAGTTGTGCTCGCCGCAACCTCCCTTGAAGCTGCACCCTCACGAACTCCCCATAACCCACAGCCACAGCCACAGACCCATGTTTAGTCCCGCAACACTACTACCCCGGTGCACCCCGCACTAATGTTCACCATGCAACACCCCTAGCTCACGTCTCCTCCCTCAGACACAGCACACGACGAACCACCCAAATCTGCCTTAGTCCACTATAAACCAAGGACAACCCCAAATGGTTAAGCCACTGTTTCAAGCAACAAAAAACAAAGCATCTCCAAGCACAACCACTTCCAGTCGCTGCTCATCCCCACCAAAAGATCATGGCCAAAGCCCCACTGTCACTAACTCTCGAGTAAGCCCATCTCCGTATAGAAATTTTATACCATGTACTATGAAATATTATGAAGGGTGTTAAGATAAATTACAAGAGTACCCCTGTTCAATTAGTGTTGATAGTAGGGAAGCCTAGGGTTAGTTTATTACAACTTTGCCCTCCAAGTAATACACAAAGTATGAGAGTTTTGAATTTTTATTTTTAGTTGGGAATATTTTAGTGTTAAGAAGATTTTAGGAAATATAGGCTATTTTAGTATTTTAGGTTTTAAATAAAGTCACAGGTTTAATTAGAAATTCATGAAAATTGTGTGCTTGTTTTATAGGTGACCGATTTCGTGCCGAAAATAGTGGATTAGCGTTGCAAGGTAAGTAGCATGATCATACCCTTACACGTATGTACAGTAAATGTCATGTCTTTTATAAAAATATTTTGCATGTATGCCCTTCTTTGGAAGCCCCTATTTACATACCCAAGACATGAAAAAATCATGAAAATTCATGATTTTACATGAAGAATTATGCATTAAATTATTTATGAACACTCATGATTTTATGAAAGTAATTATGCATCAAAAGATTTATGAAAAGTCATGATTTATGTGAGAGTTATGCATTAAAATAATTTATGAAAGCCATGCATGATTTTATGTGAAGGTTTATATTTATGAAAAATTATGTTTTTATGTGAGGAAACATTTATCACGAAAATTATGAAAAAATGCGATTTCATTTGAAATCTATAATATGATATGACAAGTATCCATGCGATTTCTTTTGAAATCTATGATATGACAAATATGCAAGTATGACTATGATAAGATATGTAATGGTCTATGTTATGATATGAAGACGATACCTATGTTATGGGCATATTGCATTGCCAAGTCGTGCATGTTGGTATTGCACCCAGTATATCTTCCTTATATATGGATTCCACAACCTACGGCCACGGGCAGAATCGAAATCTACTTAGATTTGCTAATCCTAACTCACGGGGGTCAACAGTGGGTAACAACCTATGATAAGTAAAAGATAAGTTCATGTTCATGTTCATGTTATTTACGTAAGTATTTATTGGTATGCACATTTTTCAAGAAACCTTCTATTTATTATGTTTACTGTATGATGTGTTACTTATTGAGTATTTGACTCATTTTTGTATATTTTTATGTTTTTAAACCACCCAGGTGATGACATTTATGAGGATAAGACTACAGGACAAGACTTGATCCCGAGAGGCAAGGCAGAGGCCTAGACAAATTATGCTATAATTGGTTTAAGGTTTAATTAAGTTATTTTGATAAGCACATAAGACTTCCGTATTTTGTTTTTAAATAAGTGCTTCTGCAGACTCTATTTTGGATTTTAAGTATTTATTAAAGTTTGTTTTATTTATGGAAACTTTTGCATCTGGCGCATTGTTAAAAAGAAAAGTCTTTAAGTTCAAGTTAGTAGTCGCACACTGGCTCCCTGAAAATTCTAAAATGTCTTTTTGGGAAGCGGGGTGTTACATACACGTTATCTAAGAAAATCCTTGCTATAGTCAAGGAAGTATATGGATGATTAATGGCCATGGAATGAGCATACTTACTAAGCATGTCGATCACCACCATGATCACTTTTTTTCCACCTAAGGAGGGTAAACCCTCAATGAAGTCCATACTAATGTCTTCACAATTTTTTGAAGGGATTGGTAGAGGTTGGAGCAACCCCACTGGGTGGATGGCTTCAATCTTGCTCCTTTGGCATATCTTGCCTTCTCGAACAAAGGACCTGACATCACTTGTCAATCCCAACTAGAAAAACTCCTTTTTCTATTCTTGCTTGTGTTTTATGCACCCCTATGTGACCTCCGAATGGGCTACTATGGAACCGATGCAGGCCTTGTTACTGAAATGGCACCAAGGATCCGAGATGAAGCCTCCCTTTGTAAAAGAGGAGTCCATGTAAAACTTGGTAATGAGATTGGTCAAGACTGCCTGATGGTAGTGGCTTAATAGCTACTGCAACTGGGGGTCTTGTTGGTAAGCTTTTCTCAATTCTTCTACCCATTGCACATGCACTATACTGATTGCTTGGAGATGCATGGATGATCTCTTGGTTGCTGTGTTTGTGATATGTTTGGTGTTGGTTGGATCTGTGGTGGATGATTTCTTGGTGGATGGGATCTGGATTTGGGATTTGTTTGTGGTTTGGTGTATTTTGGATGGATTTGTGGGGCTTGGTTCAGTGGTAGGTTGGGATATGGAAGATGGGTTTTGGCTTTGGTTTGTGGTAAAAGTTAAATCTGTTTGGTCTTGCCTTTGGACCCGAGAAAGAGCATCAGCCACCACTTTAGTTTTTCCACTCTTGTATTCCACTGTGTAGTCATACCCTAATAATTTAGAAATCCAATTTTGCTGGGCTGGTGTTCCCACTCTCTATTCCAGCAAGTATTTTAATGCCTGCTGGTCAGTGCAAACCTTGAATGATTGTCCCAATAAATAATGTCTCCATTTCCTTACTGCCATCATCAAAGCTAGTAGCTCCTTTTCATAAGTGGATAAACTCAGATTTTTTCCCTTGAGACCTTGGCTTAGATAGGCAATAGGCTGCCCCTCCTGCATCAACGCTGCCCCTTCTCCTGAGGCATCACACTCTATAATAAAAGAGTTAGAAAAATCTGATAATCTTAATACCGAGGGGCTCACCATAGCTTCTTTTAGCTTCTCAAAAGCTTGTTGGGCCTTCACCATCCAGCAAAAAGCATCCTTCTTCAAAAAGGCTATGAGTGGAGCGGCAATACTTCCATAGCCTTGCAGAAACTCTTGGTAGTAGCCTATTAGTCCTAGGAACCCTATCAAGGCTTTGAGGTTCTTAGGCACTACCCAATTCTGCATAGCCTCAATTTTCTGTGGATCAGCCTGTACTCCTTCCTTTGAAATAATGTGCCCCAAATACTCTACCCTACTACACCCAAAAATACACGTGGAAGCCTTTGCAAAAAAATGGTGAGATTGTAAGATTTCCAAAATAGTGTAGAGATGTTGTAAATGCTCTTGTAATGTCTTGTTGTAAATTAAAATATCATCAAAGAAAACTAGTACAAACCTTCTTAAATAAGGTCGAAACACCTCATTCATCAACCCTTGAAAGGTTGATGGAGCATTGGTAAGGCCAAATGGCATGACCAAAAACTCATAGTGACCCTCATGGGTCCTAAAAGTTGTCTTAGATATATGTCTTCGGAATTCATTATGATTTGGTGATACCCCGAACGTAGATCCAACTTAGAAAACACTTGAGCTCCATGAAGCTCATCCAACAACTCATCAATATTGGGTATGGAGTACTTGTCGTTCACTTTATCCCTATTAAGTGCGCGATAGACCACACACATTCACCAACCCCCATCAGCCTTTCTTACTAACAGTACCGAGGAAGAGTAGGGACTTTGGTTGCTTCTAATAATAACACTTCTTAGCATTTTTGCTACCACCCTCTCAATTTCTTCCTTCTGATAGTATGAGTACCTATATGGCCTTACACATGTAGGCTTAGAACCTGGTTGCAGTATAATTTTGTGATCATGACTCCGAGGTGGAGGCAGACCACTTGGCTCATCAACTACTCTTTTAAACTTATTGACAATACCCTGCACAGCCACTGGGATAGGTTTTTGAGGGTCTTTGCTAGCTTCTTCTAAGAACTGTAGCCACACACCTCTAGCAGAATTTTTCTTTAGGCTTTGCACATATTCTACCTCCTCTATAACACGACTTGGTAATTTTATTCCCCTTAATGTAATAGCAACATTCTCAACATTAAAGACATGATTAAAGTTGAAAAATTCCATACTACAGTACCCAATTCCTTTAACCAATCCATACCCAATACGATATCACATCCCCCCAAAATAACAAGTATAAATCAGATCTAGTATGCAATTCTTGTAATAGGAGTGGGACAACCTTACATAAACCTTAGTAAGGAATATTGGCTCCATTAGCCAAATTGACTGACAGTTGGCTTTACTCTACTGGTAGTCGAGCTCTCCTTACTACATTTGGGTCAAGAAGACTATGTGTACTCCCTATGTCAAAGAGGACTATCACACTAGTTTTATTGGTGACCCCTGTTAATCTCATTGTTTTAGGAGTCAATGCACCTGTCATTGCATGTAATGAAATACCCAATAGTTCCCCTTTTTCCTCCTCTCATTCTCTACCCTCTTCTGTTTGGATGATAGCTAATGAGCCATCAGTTTCTTCCTCCTCTACTTCCTCTATTCTCATTCCTTCCAATAAAAAGAGTTTAGGTTTATTGCATCTATGACCTGGTTGGAACTTCTCATCACAATAATAACAAAAACCCTTATCTCTCATTTCTTGCATTTGGGCTTGAGATATTCTTCTTATGGGTAGGGTTGGTCGTCTGTTGGTGTTTGCGAATCTATTGTTGGTGTTTTGGAAGCTTGGATTGGGTCTGGTAGGTGGAGGTGGAAGTCTCAATATAGGTGGAGGTGCTGGTAATTTGGGGAGTTAGTGTTTATTTGATTGAGTGGGGAAGGTTCGAGTACCTTGACCCTGGGCTCTCCTCATAATCTCCTCTTCTTGTAATCTAGCTAGCCCAAAGGCAGCTGACAATGTGGGGGGTTTGAACATGGTCACAGTAATTCTAAGGTCATCTCTCAATCCACTTAAGAAAGTATTTATACGAAATTCCTCATTTAACCCTTTTATCTTATTAGATAACTCTTCAAATTGGGTTTGAACTCCTCAATAGAGCTGGTCTGTTTTAATTTAGAAAACTTACCCACAGGACCCTCATAGGCTGAGGGTCCAAACCTTACCCTTAATGTTGTGATAAACTCATCCGAAGTGGAGACTGTGCTTGAGTCCATGAGCCAAGAATACCATGAGAGGGCTTTACCCTCCATATGAAAGAATGCTATTTGCAGCCTTTGGTCCTCTAGTGTATTATAATAGGAGAAGAATTTATTTGTCTTTAGAATCCATTCAGCTGGATCAGCCCCATCAAATTTAGGAGATTCAAACGTAAGAGATCTAGCCTAAATACCCCCCCACTCCCTTCAAATAAAGGATTGTTACTAACCTTTGGGTTCTGATTAGAAGGTCCTTCTCCTAAGTTGCGTATCACTACCAATTGCTCATAAGTGGAAGCTAGATTGTTTAGTTGATCTAAGACTACTTCTGACATCCCTTTTGTCTCTCTTGTTCTTCACGCAGGTGTGTATTTTCCCCCTTTAATGCTGAGATTGCCTCTACAAGCTGGGCATGCCTAGTCCCTTCCGCCATGTCGCAGGAAACGGCTCTGAGACTACTGTTATGTATTTTGATATCTAGTGAAAATTGTAATCAGTAAATTTATCTTTGGCTATTCGAGGTGCCAAGGGCCTCCTTACTCAGATGATCTGAGATAGAAAATATTATTCATTAATTATCAATTGCAGAATTACAAGGAATTTAAATAAGATGTAAACAACAACCCACGTCCACACGTTGGTATAGCCCACGACATGACCCATGTCCTATTAACTGACACGTTCGAAAAGCATAACTAAATAATTGGACTTAGTCAAAGCTAAAGCCCATTAACGAAACAGAAAGCAACAAACTCAAAGTAGACCAAAAAACCACCCAACTTAATAACTATAATTACAAAGAAACCCTTTCCTTCCTTAAGACAATTACCCTATCATTTGGAACCCTAGTCGCCACATAACACACCCTCAATTGCCTATCTCTACTTCATCTTGTTGCCGAACATAAGCTCAACTATTTCCTTCTTCTACAACCTTGATCACCACGTGGTGGTCATTGAACAAGGATCTCAGGATTTGGACTTGGTGTTGGATGGTTCCTTATTTGAAAAGTTTGAATTCTCGGCTTCTCCTTCTCAAGGGAGCGACCCCGTCAAGGTTTTGGATATTGGAGGAGTAGAGCAAGCCAACATGGTCTACGAGATGGTGGCCAAGGATAATGAGGCTATGGTTGATTGCCCCTTGTCAACTCTAGTTGCTGCCTCTGGCGGGGAAACTTATGATACCGCAAAGGAAGTTCCTACTTCCCCTTCTCGTGCATCCCCGCTTGCCACTATCTTCTATGGGGACATTTTCATATCCTCCTCACCGACTATATTGAGGGTGTGTTTGGATGTTGAAGTGAATTGAGTTGAGATGATAAAATATTGTTAGAATATTATTTTTATTTTGGGATTTGAAAAAGTTGAATTGTTTATTATATTTCGTATTGGAATTTGAAAAAGTTATAATGATGAATTGAGATGAGTTGAGATGAGTTTGAGATCCAAACTCACCCTGAAACTTCTATTTGGATTGACACTACTATGTAAGGTTTTCCTTGATGAATATAATTCCAATTGCTAAAAAAAATATATATATATTTCATCTCACTATCCAAACCGCACATTATTCTATTTTGTTCCCATTTCTTTCTAGGTCTCTTTCTCTTTTCTTTCTGATCATCTTTATCTAATTCAATTACACAGTGCGGAGTCAATCCATCACAATATGCCAAGAATCTTTATCGAATCAGGTCATTAAATCGGAGACGTACTCGAATAAAATCAAACTCCACATAAAAAAATTCAACATTTTTTTTAAATTTTTAGGAGGAGATGTTAGACAACGATTAAAAAAGAAAGAAAGAAAGAAGGAAAAAAGTTGGTCAATTGAATTTGATAAAACTATCTTGCTTGGTTGTAGGGTAATTATTTTGGAAATAGTTCTCTAAGGGTGTGACACCTTTTTTTTTTCTTCACTATTTTATGCATTAATAATAATGTCTATTTTCTCTGATTTGCTCAGCGGCACAACCCATTGGAATTCCACCAGAGGTGTAATCTTTGTTTATAGTTTATATAGAGATAATACTATAAAAATAATAATTTTTTAGTGTAAACGAGCTTTGTACGAATCGAGCCACAATTATACTAGTTGTATCCTTTAATAATCGGTTATAATTTTGTATTCACGAAGGCTAATTTAATAAATGAATCAAGCCGAATTTAAGTTTGACCGAGCTGATCTCTTGCGACTTGTTGAGTAGTCTTGTTTATTTACAACCTTAATTTGTGAGGACTGAGCCAACGAATGGGGAGAGACTACCATCCTAGGACAGAGAGAAGGTGAAGAAGAGAGCCTTTCCTTGGAAAGGTGGAAGATGAGGCAACAGTAGCTAGCAAAGTGCAGCTAGTCCTGGACCGGTCAAGAGAGAAATGGTGAACCTATGACTTTTTGCCCTGCACTAGTCAAGAAAGAAACAATACTAACATTACAAAGGCAAGAATGAAGAGCTGAAGAGGTTGGTAACTCGATCAAACAGTGAGTTACAAGAAAGAGGAGAGAAACAGTCAAGAACAAGACCGATACAGGCTTAAAGGTTTTCTAGGATAACACGAAAACGCTCAGAAAGCGGTAGTGTCATATGTAGAGCCCCATACTTCATCTAAAATATCACATCTAGAGTGAGTCTGCGGATAAAAAATTATGACCCTATAGGCCATATCATCTAGACTCAAATGTATGGTCCAAAGCCACATGGAAACCCTTATTTGGGGTGGGACTGTGGATTGAACACAAGGCAAACCACAAGAACGTTCATACCTTGTCCCATCAATCTATCTTTGTCATCTTACAGAAGGACGACCAAGACTAAATGGCTTCTATTCAAACATGACTAGAGTTAGAAGTCTGTTAAAAGGACACTTGATGGTCCCACCCTACAAAAGAGGTTAGACAAGGGACAAAATCTTACTTTGAGATTTTGAGGGTTTGAGCTTCTTTGGAGTCAAATTTTTCAAATAAAGTAAGCGACTTCTAAGGAGCAACGGTTGGAGGAGTATTTTAAATAATGTTGAGGTAGGTTAGCTTCTATTACAATACTAGAAATTTGTGGTAAATATTGTGAGTATGTTCTAAGATTTAGCCTTGCATCTTCTGTAACTTTCCCCTTTCTTTTCATGAAAATAATATACATTTTTTTCAATATGTTTATGTATTATATTTACACTTTAATTTTGAGATGCTGAGTTTGAATGATCCGAGTTGATGATGTTGCGAATTTTTGAATGCGAGAGTCTTACCATGTGTCAATTATCATGGATGGATAGAGGAGCCCCTGTACTAGATTCTTTACCGAGGAATGGAGCGCCACAAAATCTCCTTTGAGGGGTTGAGATATTGTTATTTCTACGTATTGTGTTAGTCATTTTAAAAACAATTGCAAAACAGATAAGCCATTGAGAGTGTTTAGAAAGCTGAGAGATATGTGAAACAAACAGTATTTTCATGAGGTCGGTAAGGCGGTGAATTATCTTTCGATCCTATAGCAATCCCACCAAGAATAAGAAGAATCTCAACCACTTTTAAAGTCGGCAATTCTAACCTACCCAAATACAAGTTCATAACGACTTCAAAGGAGTAGAGAAATTTAATATACTACAGATTTTTCATTTGCCAAATAAAAGGAAGATTAGAAAATTCAATAAAAAAAATTAAAAATTCTTAACAGATATGACAAACCACTCGAACATATGAATAAAAAAAGAGAACTTTTTAAGCACCTTCTTGACATATCTTATAGCCTATATTAGCTATTGACATTGAAATAAAAATAAAAAATATGATGGAATATTTGGAATGGTAACAACTTGCTGCAATTTTAGAAGAGTATATTTGAGGCAGAGAAGAATGGATGATCCAACAATTGTGAAGACATCAAATTATTTGCTATGAGAAATGCCATCCATCGTATTCGGAATTTGCACATCCATTCTTGACATGGCGTCATACGATACATTAGATTTACTTTATAATAAAAGAAATTTTGCGATCTAACGTGCCACATCAAGTCATGCCAGTTTGTAGGTTTATTTTTGTAGAATCTTTTTGTAGCTAAAGTATCTCTTTTCAGTTAGCACTCAGAATTATTCATAATTCTATTTTGAACCATCAAAGATCAAAGAAGTATTCATCAGAGAGAGAAGGTACTTAGACTCCGTACTAGAACTACAAATCATATTTTCAATCAGTTAAACAAAGGATTGCTTGAGCAGTAATACATGCATATTCATATTCATAATCTCACTTAAGTTCCATCTTTCCCCTTCTTTATCTTTGCCAATGTGGTGCAAAGGATGAGCTGACAAATGTAACTAGTTAGGTATAGACCATCTAAGTAATATTAATTAACCCTATTTTGCCAATGTGGGAAAAACTTGGAACGAAGCTGAACTTTAGTAGTGTCTACCACCCCCAAACGGACGAAAAAATCTAGGTGGTGAATCGAAATTTGGGCAAACCTCCTAAGAAGTTTGGCGGTTACTAAGCCAAAATACTGGGACTTAGCCTTATTGCAGGCAAAGTTTGCTTACAACTGATCCAAGAATCGGACTCCCTAGTTGAGTCCATTTTAAGTTGTGTATGGTCAGAATCTGCCTGGCATCCTTGTTTTAGACCTTGTCCCACGGATTGGTTGCCTGAATGTTAAGGGCGAAGAGATGGGAGAGCACCTTTGGGGAGTACACGACCAAATTAAACAAGTAGTTCCGACGAGCAATGCAAAGTGGTTCACACTGACAATTGTCGCCGCCAGGTACTTTTTGATGTTAGAGATTTTGTTTGGGCTGTACTAACCCCTGATCGTTTTCCTGTTGGTGAGTACAATAAGTTGAAGGATAGGAAGATTGAACCTTGCGAAGTTCTCCAAAAAGTCAACGACAATGCATATAGACTATGTCTTCCCAATCATATGAGGACTTCATATGTGTTCAATGTCAAACACCTCAATCCATGCTTTGTCGACGATGGTGTGAAGTCGAGGGCAAGTTCTTTCCAACCCGAGGAGGCTGATGCAGGGGAATCTGAGTCCGATAAGGCTCAGCTGACGGATGCGACGTTAAAAGTACTGGACTACTTCGAGAAGATAGACCAGCACAAAACCAACAGGAAAATATGAGTATTCCTAAGATTTGGGTGAGAAACAGTATTCATCGGTTGGACGATGAGACTTATTCCTCAGTTGGGTGAGGAGAAGTGGCAGTGTTTGTATATTTTCCTATAGCTTGGGCTACAGGTATTAGAATCGCACAGATGACCCCAATCGGAAAAGCTCTCTTCGGCGTGCACATTGTGGTCACCACGCTATGCCTGGTAGGGCCCCTTGTCGACTCCAATATCAGCCGTTTTTCCTTCCGAATCGTCACATTTAGTCAATTCTTTTATTTTTTGTTAATTTTCTTTTATGGTAATATTTATGTTTACTAACAATTTTATTCCAACTCTTAGGATAGATTTTAACCATAGTTATATTATCCCATATTTCACTGTTTGGTCTTAATTATAATTTTACCATTTTTAGTTAGCTATTTAAGCCTAACTTGTGGGTTTCAGAAGTTGATTATTGTTAGATTTTTATAAAGAAACCCTAATCTTATAGTTTATTTCAGAGTTTCCTTCTATTTGTATCTTCTCAATCTCATTCTCTAGTTTTCGTTGTTTAACTAACCATCATAATAATCACCTTTATTTTGTCCTAGGGTCAAGTACGACAATGTAAAATCACATTTTAAGAGGTCTACTCTTGTAACATTGCAGTACATTATGTATATGCATATGAAATCATCCTTCAAAACTAGATGAAATCAAATGCTATACCATGGGTAGGACTTATTGCAAGGAATTGTCCATTCATACTCAACGTACGGTTCATATTCATGCTAAAAGATAATTAAAATCATTTTGCAACGTAGCCCGTTTAGATGCAAATAGTCTCTATCATTATTGCAACGGAAGGCCTTTCCTTGGAAATCTATTTTTGCAACGAGCGAGCCAGAGCTATTAATGAATATTATTTGTAAAATCAATGAATATATTAGATATTTGCGACATGTAATGATGATATATTTGTGCATATTTATAATATGACAATTTCTTGATGTTTAAGCAAATTGATGAATTACATATTTTATTGTTTGAAACTATATTTACAACACAAGTTATTCTCAACAAAGAATTGTTTGTAATATCGATCTAGATCTATTGATTAATGAGTAATTCTACATATAACTGTGAAGTATGTAACCACCGCGTAATCGCTTTGAAAAAGAGTGGAGTTCACTATTAAAAAAAATAATTTTTTTCATGTGGATCCCATATTTTATTCACTTTTTTCAAAGCGATTAAGTGACAGTTGCATAAGTCACGGTTGTAAATATATTTTCTCATTAATTAATATACCGTTATCATTTGAATTATTGGAAATAAATATTTTTATCTATTGCGTAACTTGTACATGGTAAAAATGAATATGTTGAGAATAACTTATTGTTGTAAGTATATTTGTGATATCCGAAAGATTGGTATTAAGGCCCCGTTTAGATAGTGAAATTGTTAAATCTCATCTTATCTTATCATTACAACTTTATCAAATTCTCACACAAAATATAATAAACAATTCAACTTTTTCGAATCTCAAAACAATAATAATATTAAAAAATAATATTCTAACAATATTTTATTCAACTTTCATCTAAAACCATCTCGTCTTATCTCACTATCCAACCGGGGCAAATCTTTTGTTGAGAATAACATGCACAACACAAGGAGGTTCCACATGAGATAGTGTAAATTCTTTTGTTTGGAAAAGCAACAAGACAGTCCCATAAATAAACAAGTCTATATTGTTCATGGTTCCATCTTATTAAAAAAAAAAAAAAAAAAGAAATTATAAGTCTTGTTTGGATATTTATAGAATTTGAAGCCTTATGTTCTCTTAGACAATCATAGCTTTATTGGGGGGTTAGAACGTACATTCGACAAGCATGAGGCTTAAGATTAGTAGATAGTTGGCCCTTCATTGAAGCTTGTGTTGAATGCTGCACAATTCAAATCATCTCTTGATTACCCTATAGAAGACTGCAATTCGGCATTATATCTGAAAAGTAAAATGATAAACACACAACCCTTTTCTTAATTTTTACTATCGCTATATTTGAAATAAATGATGTTTTTGTAAAATAATTTATAAAAATATCATCATTTTACAAACACACACTCATTTAAAACATAAGGTTCTCAAGTTTTGAAATTTATACATAAATTTCAAGAAATTGACAATTAGACTCTTCCGTTAATTTATCGTTAGAAAATTAACGATAGGATTTACACGTGGCATCAATATGTCATGTGTTAGCCTTTAATTAGCTAAGAGGGATATATAGATGCCACGTGTTAGCCAATTAAATACTAACACGTGATCGTTAGTTTTCTAATAAAAATTTGACGGGATATTTAATTGCGAGCTTCTTAAAATTTTAAATTGAGGTTACAAATTATAAAAATGTGGAAACTCATATACTGATTTTGCAATTCAATTTAACCTAAAAAATAATTGCAAAAAGTTTATGAAAAGGGTGTGTGTCTATCATTGATCGTCTGAAAAAATGTGAGTGAATTATATGTATCTTACCTCCCATAAATCACGTGCACTAACCACAGTTGCCGATTCAAGGCCAATGTCAGACCAATAAGCAGTAACTGTAGCTTCTGTTGGGCCTCTATTCCACAACACCACGGCTATCTTGCCATCACTGAGAGGACCAGCCCAAACCTACATTTTATATTTAGAAATAAATATGTAAGAGTTATCTTTAAAGAGTAATGTACTTTATTTGGAGCATCTTTTGGAAGGTCATTTATGATTTGAATAATGTTAAATACAATATTAAGATATAAAATTTTAGTACGCTCTTTTTGAAAAAGAGTAGAATCCATCATTAAAAGGATTATGCAAGACTCGTACACTTTAAAATTGTAAATATCATTTCTTTGATGACTTTTGTATGATCTTGGTTTTTTCTTATGGATATTATTATCAAAAATTCTATATACAGTCACTTTTGTTTAATTCTTATACACTTCACTAATATGATTGGTTGCATAATTTATTTTTAATATAAAATAATTATTTTAACCAATCATATATCCTCCTATCTGAGCCATAGTGTGAACTATTGGCAAAACATGGATTTATCATGAGATAAAAGAAAAGAAGATAACAAAAGCTTACCTCAAGATCCCCATCCTTCTTAACTTTTTTCCCTTGAACTCCCAATTTGTCTATCCAAAAAGTACTAAAAATAAGCAATTTTTAATATACTGTTTATTATTTTCAAAAGAAGTGTTATCTATTACTTACCTTGATTAACTGCAATAACTTCCTTGTTGCTGAGTAATTCAAATGTCACGTTGTTCATTGCTCGAATGTCACACCCAATCAACAAAGGAGCCTATGCATATGAAAATATTAATTAATTACTAGTACTTTTCAAAACTATGAATACATTTAATACCCTCAAATTATATATTAAAAACTTTGCAATGTGCACTTTTTGTTGAATTTGACTGTCAAGTTTGTATCATATTTTACCTATTTTTTATCCATCTTAACGGTTAGAGTAAGATAAATATGCCATTTGTCCGTTTTTAATACTTAAACTCACAAATTGACGTGATTTGATATGATCTATTATATCTACTTTATAGTAAAAATAATTTTATAATCTAATGTATCATATCAAAATATATTAATTTATAAATTTATTTTAATAAAATTCTTTTATGACTAAAGTATTTCTGAATTCGAATATTTGTGAGTACAAAGCACAGCTTCTCCTTTTAAAAATAGTAAAAAATATAATATATATGAGGGAAGTCAACAATGTATTGTATATAATATTTTTCATGGAATGGGTACCTTGGCTAGTGCCCAAATGCTAAAATGTGCACGATACTCCTCTGTTTTCATGGCTCCATTTCCAACTTCAAGCATGTCCGGATCTGATACCAATTAATTAGATCAATATAGAGCATTTGGAATGATCACCAACCCATTTTGGCACGCACATGTAAGGAGGACAAAAATAAAGTTTATTACCGTTCCATCCTCCAGGTCCAGCATAAGATGCCCATTTGTCATTTTCATCCGCACGTGATGTCATGCTGGTTAGAAATATTAATAATGTTACTTGGGTTTAAGAGTCATGGGAATATATATATATATATATATATATATATATATATATAGTACTACTAATCATCCTCTCATCATCATATGATGTGGTATTAGATAATTGAAAAATATTTATTATGTTTTATTTGTAAACTTATCATTTAATATCATATATATTATGGAATTATACGAGAATGATGAGAAAAATAATAATGAATAGATTTTTTCATATCGTATAAATTCGTGTCAGAACGCCCCCCACAAAAAAAAAAACCCCAAAATAGAGAAAAATATAAAAAAGTCTCCATACCTTTCATACTAGAATAAATATTAAGTACTTTCGTAATATTGGGCATGTGATAATCCTATTCTATCATAAAATTTTATATCAATTAAAATTTATGTATATATAAATAAGAAAAATTATATTTGCAACTAGATAGGGAAATCCCCGCAAAACTGGATGATAAAGTATTTGTTTTTACCTCTCTTCATTTCGTTCTCTCAATTTCTCTCTATCAATTTTTTCCTACCCTCTTCTTCCTCTCTCTTCCTTCCTCTCGATTTCACATTTTCACTCTCTCTTCGGTGCAGCACGAGTTTAATATATATCCCGTAAGTTCAATACCTCGGACAAGCTCACACCAGTTGATTTCTCCTTTAGAAACCGATCGAGTTCTTCCATTACAATGATGGAAGTTCTAGAAGGTTTATCTTCGAATCCAAATCTGCAAGTTCATCTACGGGATCCTACGTATAATATAAAAAAATACATTTAATAATTAATTAGCTGCGCAGAGAATGTGCCGACCTTTCTTCTCGTTTGATCACAGCTCTAAGGTGCCTCTCCTCCTCCATCTCTCCAGATCACTCAAAGTAGCTTCTTGCTAGTTGAAGCAGGTACTACACAAATATCTCTCTCTCCCCCACATAAATATCTTCTTGTTCTTATCTTGGTGGGTAGTGTAGCTATAGATTATATCAAAGATTTTTTTCCAAAATTTGAACACATTGCCAGAAATGACTAACTATCTTCCTTTTTTTTTTTTTGGTATAAAAAAAAATTATAAGTAGTAATGTCATTTTTCTTATTAGATGAAATGCTATGAGTTTCACTCTAACAACGAAAAATTAAAGAGGGAAAGAATGAAATGCTTCTTCCTGAATTTCACTCTAACAATGATTCAAAAATCTGTTCTTTGGAAGTTTACTAGAATTGTACAGTGGCTCTTCTCGGTGTCGGGCAAGTCGTGCTAGTCGACATTGGGCCGCTACTTCTTGAGCTAATAATGAGGTTGCTTTATAACACCCGAACCCAATCAAGCTCAATTTTATTTATTTTGTTTTAGTTTGTTCTATTTATTTTTATTTTATTTTTCTGCACACGTTTATTTTTCCCGCATGTTTCATTTTGTGTTTTTTTTTCTTCTCTTTCAGTCTTTATTTCTTAACTCCCGTAGGTTTTCTCTCATCTACTCCATGCACACGCAAGACTCATCCGCGCGCACGTCTCTCTCTCGACTCTCTAGGGTTTTATTTTTTTTATATTGGTCACCCTTTCATCTTTATATATGCCCGTTCTTCATCCTCAATAAAAACTTAGAGTGCTGCTTCTTCTTTTCACGCTTCTGCCTCCTTCACCGTGAGCCCTTCCCCATAGCGCAGCTGTGCAGCACCTAAACCATTGCCACAAACGAGCCAAGCCCGTATCGCAACACGGTTTAACCTGTGGCGCCGCTGCACAGATCACCTCTACACCGTAGTGCAACGCGAAGACAACCGCGCAGCATCCCAGCCACTGCCACGACCGAGCCCAACCTGAAACACTCGAATCACATCCCGCACGATGGAAACCACCATGTTTGACGCTGCTCTGCCCTGCACCTCCGCACCAAGCCGCTGATACGTTGGGACGTGAAGGACTCTGTTTTTGCACGCCGAAACAGGGGACGCATCCCCACCGTGAGCTACGTCGTCAGCCCCCTCAACTTCGACACCACTGCCATCAAAAGAAAACCGGAGGACAAGCCTCCACCTTCGGACACTGCCAGGTCGACGCCCAGCCCCCAGACCGTCGCAAGCCTCGCTGCCCCACGGTGAGTTTTCGTCCTCTTTCACGCCGAGCTATCTCTCCGTCCCTTTCTCTTTCTGCGTGAGGTCTCCTGCTCATCTCTCTCTCTCTCAGTGCCTCACCACCGTGACCTTATTCGCTGCGTCGCGCGCAGCTCCTCCCTTGGCGGTGAGTACCTCGCGCCCCTGTTCTCACGGTTGTGCACCGAGACTGCATGAATGCAATTCCAGTATATGTAAACTTATATTTTGCATAGTTTTTGAATAAGAAATTACAGTTTTACCCTTAGTTTTAGAATGTGTTCAAGTTGATATTTTTGGTCTGTTTTTACGTGGTTTATACGGGTGGTATAAGAAAAGTTTACAGAAATAAATAAGATTTTCAAATTGTACTTTGGTAGCAAATTATTTTAGTAATTGTGTATTTTTTTCTTTTAAACATTTAAATTAGGATTAAAGCTATTTGTTTATTTTTATTTAACGAAATTTTTACCTGTACTTACCTTGAATCGCTTAAATATTTTAACATGTTATTAAGTAAAGGTTTATTTTAAGAGTAAACAATATTAGTGTAATGTTATTTCTACATTTTAGATATATTTTAGTCTTTTTAATAATAGTTATGGTTTATTTTAAAATATTTTGGGATAATTATATTACTTAGTATTAAGCTTCATAAGTTGTTTTCATTAGTAAATAGGTCTAAATTTTAAATGTTTTAGTCATAGTATTAAATTAGCATTGACGATTTTAGAAAGTGATAATTGGTAATTTTAGGTTTTGAGGAATTAAATAGATTTTTTTATAAGCTTAGGATTAAATATCGAAAAACGTGATTAATTGAAAATTTATGAGAATTACGTGATTATTTTATAGGTGACGATTAATTATTGTCCGACGTTTTTGAGGAATTTCGAAAAAGCTAAGAAGTTCAGGTAAGCGGGGTTCCTATGCTAGACTTTGCATTTAAAATAAAATGAGCTGAGGTTATTTTTGGAAAATAAACATGTTTTGTTATAAAAATATATTTGAACTGCCTCAGTTATTTGTTCTGCATTACTCATGAGATTCTGTTTAAGAAGAAATTATTTTCTGTCATGACTGTTGTAGACATGAGCTTATGTTTGACACTTTGTTTCTGAACTTTGAAAAAGGGAGCGAATATGAAATTTTGTGCATAAATTATGGTGAGTAATGATTTTGTTCTGTTCTGAAGATTTTCTATACTCTGATATGATCTGATGTGATTTCTGAAAACCTCTGGCATAACATTCTGTTTCTATTTTTGTTCCGTTCTGACCTCACCATAGGTGTAAAACTGTGGCCTCTGTTTGGATTGGTACCAACTTTTTTGTTTCTGGTGCACCCACTTTGGAAACAAAGTGATTTTTCTGCGTGGTCTTTCCTATGTGCACACTCGGGGCTCCGAGAATGAATAAGGGGAAGATTCACATTCTGTTTATGCTCGGTTAGCTACTGAGGTTTGCACAACCCTACCACGAGGGTTAAACATGGTATTTGTTCTGATTTGATAAGATAAGATGTGATGTTTCAGTTTATGCTATGCCAAAGGAATTTTGATTATGAATATTTTTTAACTTTCGCTCTGATATTTTTGATAATATGTTCTGACGCTGCATTTTGAAAACATTATTATGATTCTGCATTTTAAAAGAAAATATTTTTGTTCTGCATTCTGAACTCTGTAAATGCTCATGTTTACATACTAGTATATGTCCTCTGCTTGCTAAGTTGTTGATAACTCACCCCTTATCTCCATATATTTTTCAGATAATTTTGATGGTTCAGCTGGAGAACAAGAGTAGAAAGTTTTAACTGGTGTGATGATCAGAGTGGAATAAGTGCCCGAGGGTACAAGTGCTTAATTGAGAGTCGTAGTTAGTAAACTGAATTTATGTTTCGAATATTTTGATTTGATGAGTTAAGGATATTTTCGAGTTTTAGAAAGTTTTTAATTTGTTATTGAGAGTTTCTTTGTTGTCCCTATGGAGGAACTTAGATATTTGGATTGATTAAATTGATTAATATTTTATTGGATCTTTCGGATTTTTTAGTTGTACTATTTAAGTTGATTTGAGGTATTAAGAGTTAACTCTCTGGACCTTCGGGAATGGAGCGTTACATGCTTTCTCTGCTTGAGATAGTGGAGATTGCATATGAATGGACAACGCCAACTAACTGCTTTTTTTATTTTTTTTAAATGTAAAAGTTGATGGGAAGGAGAAGATTGCAGATATACAAATAAAAAATGAGATTGTGCTAGCCGGTTGCACATTGATGCCGCATGGGCGATTGTACCTAGCAGGTTTGCATAAATAATCTTGTTTGCATGATATGTTGTGATTTTATAGGAACACACGTCATCCGTATTCCAAGATTCCTTCGCACTGAATAAAACGACTCCTTATTCTTTTTGTTCTAAGCCATTCATTGTCCATTTTCCTTCTCCCTCTCCCTTTTCTAAGCCTTTAATTGCCCTATGTTTCTTCTCTCTCCGTTTTCTTTGTAAATTGTTCTCTCTCATTTCCTCCATTTTATCTCCTTTGTTGTAAAAGGAAAATCTAGATCTATGTCGATCTATCCACTCTCAACCCACATGTGCCTTACTGTTGGATTTGTTGTCCAGCAAACCACTTGAAACAACCATCAACAACCTCCTTTCACTAGCACGTGCCCTCAAGCACCTTCAGTAGCATGAGACCATGTCGCCACTTTGTTAACTTTTTTTGGGCTCTTTCGATCGATTTTGAAGAACTAGTCTCCCCTGAGAATGGTTTTCTCACCTTTACCTTCATCTTTTTCAATGCTTTATTTTATTTTTCTAATGTCTTTTTTGTTCTTTGTTGGAGGAGGTTAGATTTGTCGGCTTTTTGTCCCCAACCACCTCACGTGCACTACTCCATCAGATTCACAACCCTCAGATCCATCATACCGCATAGCTAAGGTAACCATTGTGCCACTCCGTCTCTCAGTAAAAGACCTAGTGAGGATCTGTGGTGCCAAGCAACCCCAAGGTTTAAGTTGGGATAACCATGCAATGTTCGATAGGGTGTGCATGTGTAAGGAAAAGTTTAATGGTTCGCACTGGAAAGATAAAGGTTTAGTTTGAAGACTAAATGATATTGTACCAGAAATCTAAAAGAAATCTGATTTCATTCTCATGATATCTGCAATGTCACATCATTCCTTAAATAGTTACACACATAACTAGCGATTTAATCATATCTCCAAAATAAGGCTGACCTAGCACATATGGTTGCCTACCTAACAGTTACAAATACATCTTCCACAACTGGCTAATCCTACAATAGGAAAGGGGCCTTCTCGCCTATTGCTCGGGTTGGCTGGCTCTTCCTCCTTGGTTATTACTCTTGGATCTACCTCTGCATGAAGGTCTATGGTTTCGGTAGGTTCAAGACCACTAATGGAAACAATGATCTTGTGAACATGCAATCAACATTTTTGTGTAGTGAAAACAAGAGTGAATACATGCATTAGTGCATGGTGAGGGATCACCCTCTCAAGCAATATCACATGTATTGGAAAACAAGATGACGAATCACACTCTCTATAAAATACATTTATATAAGCATGATGAGAAATCACACTCTAAGGAATTACCCTTTGTCATAGAACTCAATACATTTTTGTAGTTATGCATGTTGTTGAGGAAAGGAATCACCATCTTTTAAAACATGTAAAATCGGTAACACAAGTTTTACATTCATTGCCTGATGAGCCATCGAGGATTAGCTGCTCCACCGTTCAAAATCAAGGAGTCTTTCCCACCCAACCACCATGGTGCAAGTCAACACGCCATTACTCCAACACATGTTGCACCGAGGAAACGTATACCCAACCAACTAACTTGAAGACACCAACACTTGATATGCCTTGGGAATTCTACGTCTATCAGGTTAGGCCGACACGATACTGTCCAACCCCAATCATTTACAAGGATTCTCTCTACATCTATGAAGTTCGCGGGGACCTTTTGCAAGAATGGTTTAGGGAATTCTTCATCCCATCCCATCCCATGATGATTGACACATGGTACGATTATTCACATAGAGATATAGATACTCAGAAAGACATTCCATAAAAAATAAGTGCATTCGAATCTCAAGAAACACAAAGTGAAAATATTCGTAAACATAATGGCAAAACATTTATTATTTCATGATTAGAAATAGGGAGATAATAGAGTATGCATGAACCAAAATTTCATAACATCCTCACACAACATTTATCCCCGATTCCTTAGCATTGTCTTAGAGGGTAACCTACCATACTGACTCACGGAGGCACTATGTTGCTCCTTTATTTGTCTCCCTGGAAGTCCCTAGTTCCTTCCGAAGAATCTGACTCCAATCTCATGTGTTTACAATCTCAAAAGTGAGATTTTGGCTTTTGATTTAAGCCCTTTATAGCACATGTTCATTAGGTTTCCTTTTGATGCCCTTCTGACTCAAGATGTGATAGAATAGGATCCCTTTAGTCTTGATTGTCCCACTGCTAAATGGTAGAGAAAGACTTGTAGCGCATGGTTCATACGTCCTTAGGGCTTGCCATATTTCCAATCCTCAGTCTCTCTCCAATTGAGGGTTTCCCACGTGGGTTTAGACCATATCTTTGAGTTCAAACGATATGATTTGCCAAGTTGCAATCCTTTCAGTATACCCACTCCTAATGTCACTCTTCAGATGAAGTATGGGCTACTACATATGACATTGCCACCATGAGTGTTTTTCATGTAGTCCCAGAAAACTCATATGTGTATATGTGTTAGCAAGGGTCTTTTCCTTGACCGTTGCTCTCCTTTGGCTCGTTTTTTGCCTTTAAATGTTAGGTGGCTTTTTTGAACTAGGAGCCTCTTCAGCTCCTTGTTCTCACCCTAGTGCTTGCCCGCCCTTCCGTTGGACTGGCTACAAACCACCATTGCCTTGTTTTCCATTCGCATCGAGGAATGATCATTTTTGCATTCCACTCAGCAAGGATAAGCTCTTTTCTTCACCTTCTTTTTGCTCTTGGATGATGGTTTGCTCTCTTTTACCAATGTGGTCCTCACAACCATCCTTGCAATGCACCTTTAGCTCTAGATCGCATCTATTCCACTTTTTTGAGTGAGACTTGATGCTATTTTTGCTGGGCAAGAGAAGAGATCCTCATCAACCTCCTCAATACGGATAGTTCAGTGTACATTGCACTAATATTGAGCTTTCCTCTACTGTTTTCAACAGCCATCAAGGCAACATTTTCTTTAATGTACATCATAAGTTTTCGTAAAACTAACAAAGCACATCATGATATGTCAAGATCTAACCATCCTAAAACGGTTGTAGTTTCTTGAGTTTGTGATAATGGGAGATTTTATCCACAAAGTTTTGTTGATAAAAGTATTTTTAATATATTTAATCAAGTTCTTTTTTAATGAATCCCCATGGATCAACTAAACACACAATAAAACTCTTAAAATGATCAATCTATTTTCCAGTTCTTTTTTAATGAATCCCCATGGATCAACTAAACACACAATAAAACTCTTAAAATGATCAATCTATTTTCCAGTTCTTTTTTAATGAATCCCCATGTATTGCTGCTACCAATGCCGATATAACACATAGTTATAAGGGGAGATTTATAGTTTTATAATGTATATGCCCTATTATATGTTGTATATTTCACATGAAATTCAAAATTACCTCCAAATGACAACAAAAAGTAAATGTCGTGGTTGGCAGAAATTGTATGAAAACAAAACATTATCATCTTACCTTTTCCAATTATCTTTGATGTCACTTGTTGTTCTCCAACTATTTCCAATACCTGCAGCCCATGTGGCTGGGTCTTCTTGTCCCCTACATTGATGCCAACCATTTGTTTCTATTCAGTTCAATTTTAAGCAGGAAAAACATACAAATTGAGTAGCCTACCAAGAATAGTACTGTGAAATTATCGCTTGTTTCAAAAGATTGAGTTGATTGAAAGATATAGATTTAATTATATATATATTTAATCCTTAACAAAAAGCACACTTGCTTGGACTTGGGAACAAGTCTAACGTAAATTTTGTAATAATTTTATTCGAAGTTGTGAATAGTGCTTGATGGGCACTTCAAATTGTCTTGATGCTAAAAAAATAAAAATAAAAACATCGCTTATCTACTCACCATTCGCAAAGGGAAAAGAAGATAGCTCTTCCTGAATTCAATAAAGCTTCGCTCATTTTCGGGTACCTATCACACACGTTGAGGATATATATACCTTATTAGAGTTATATAGTTTGTGCAGATGAAGTAATAATCTAAGAAGAATAATACTAGATACAGTTATAAGGTGTGCAAATTCCGCGTTTTAATTTCTTTTGAAAAAAAGTATGATCCACTTTTGCAAAATAGATTTTTTTCAAGTGTTACAATTTTTTTAACCATTTTCAAACTGTACGAGATTTAGGCACCCTAAGATTGTATAAATAATTTCTCATCTATTAAAAATAAATAGTGCATGCAATAGCTAATGAGAAGGTGGCAAATTCTATATATAGACATTAAAATGTGCATGTATAAAACGAAAACCAATACCTTTTCTTTGGACTTATGCCATGATTGTTACAATTATCATACTTCAAATAGTCAATACCCTGTACAATTAATTACCAATTAGCATACCAAAATGGCACAAGTACATGATATGATAACTATAACTAATAAAACCATAATTAGCTAACTATATATGAAATGCATCCTCAAAAGGAATAAATCTTACCCAAGAAGCAAAAGTCTTTGCATCTTGTTCTTCATGACCCAGGGATCCAGGCATGGTTCCTTTACAAGTTCGAGTTCTTCAAAGAACATCAAGAAATTAGCAAAGATTGAAAACTGAGTGAATGCATAGTAGAAATTCACCTAGATAATTAGATTCCAATAGATCATGATCAACAAACATTTGGTATATATTTAGTTATAATTTGCTATATATATAAATCGTCAATTGAGATCTTCTCCAATTTCTTGACCAAGTTAGACGGTCAAATGCAACTAAAAGTTACTAAAAAAAAAACGAGTATTTGTGACAAATTATTTGCAACGAGAATGACCATTTGATACAAAAACAGACTCATTTTAACAGAAAATAATCATTTTCACAAGAAATAGCTGGTCACAAATAAGCAGTTTTCTTGTAGTGTTAATAGACAGAATATTAAATGCTTATTTGAGCTTCACGTTGTTCGAAAAGCCTATATAGACATAATTAAATACCATAGGAGAGGATCTCGATTCCTAATCAAAATTAATACCCGGCATCAGAGTATATCCCAAGCTTCAACCCTTTGTCGTGGACATAATTTGCTAACGCCTTAATTCCGGATGGAAATGTTGAGGCATTCGGAAGCAAATTTCCCTATCAAACTTCAATTTTATTAAGATTATACCTTGAAAATATAATCTTTCTACATACCCAATTAAGAGTACTTAAAGAAAATTTTTATTAGAAAACAGTACCAAAGCATAAATACCTGAGAGTCTCTATGAAGCTGAGCCCAACAATCATCTAAAAGATATTAAAAATGATAGAGGATTAGCTTAGTAGTAAATCTTTGCTATTAAATGATATAAATACATAACTCCCCCAACTCCTAACCTAGATTTATGTACTCGTATCCTATTGCGGCGAGTCCAGTAGATACCATCGCATCCGCTGTAGCAAGAGATTTTGTAGTACAAAGCTAATTGGTTAAGAAGAATTGTCTTCAAAGTTTAGTTTTCCCAATTGAATGTTATAGGTGAATGTGATGTATAATTAAATTACCTGTTTCCATAATCAACTTCTCCTCAATGTGACAGTTGAAGTGGTTCCAACTGTTCCATCTAATTAATCAACATATTAGACTTCATTATGTGTAGAGTAGTTTACTCGTGAAAATCAAAGAAAATGATAACTAAAAGTGACAAATTATTAAAGGATATAATAAATAGAATGAGTTATTTGCGACGAAAATGATTACTTTCAATGAGAATTAACTCATTTTGATACGAAATAGTCATTTTTTGTCGCAAATAATTCAACAAATAGCCTCATTTGTTTTCACAAATCATCTCATCTCATCTCATCATTATAATTTTTTCAAACTCTCATACAAAATATAATAAATAATTCAAGAAGTCCAAGAGAAAACACGCACGTGGTTTGATTTATTATCTAATTCTCATGCTAAGTATACTAAATTAAGAAAACCCATTTTATTTAAAAAGAAATTAAAAATTTAAAAAAGATGGCCAGATTCAGCCGCCGATGCCACAAGGTTGTTGGCACTACTGGTGCATGCGGACGGGAGTTTGGCCTTTTTTTCTATCTTAATTTCTATTTTAATATTTTTAAAATAAAATTATTTTTTAATTTTAAGATGCTCTTAAGTTTTTGAAAAAGGACTTCTACTGTTAAGCTTTTTCTATCAGGTAAGATGAACGGAATTAGTAATAGTGGGCGAAAGTCTGAAGTTAGTAATAGAAATGGGGTCATTCTTCAGAAAATACACAAGGAGTGAATGACCAAATTTCCCTCCAGCAAATATTCCGAAATCCGACTCTCAAAAAATAGAATCGGAGTCGGAAATTCTTTTTTTTTTCATTCGGAGTTGAAGTCGGAACTTTCGCTAGAGCTACTCCGACTTTATGCTCCGACTCTAACTTTGATTCCGAATCCAAACTCTAACCTAAAAGCAGTTAGTAGCACTGAGTATTATATGATAAAAAGGTATCTTTGCATTTCTTTCTGAGTGGGAAGTCTAAAGTTGAAAATCCCTGTCGGCTGGGGTCTATCCTTCAAGGATGAATGGAGAGATGTAATTAAACTATGCAAGTAACGTTGGTATTTAATTAAATGAATAATTAAATACTACTCAGCAGTTTGGTGAAGTGTATAAAGCACAGTGATTTGTGGGCACTAAAAGAATATATATATATGTATATATAAAATATACACATGTATGAAATTACTATTTTTCTCAAAAGCTTAAACTGATAGAAAAATATAGATTTTATTATTTATTTTATATCTTAATACTCTCCCCTCATATGTGCGTTAGGCTCTCCTTAAAGGGTAGCCCAACACGTGGATTATTTAATTAATTGGAGTAGAGTGTAGAGTCAGTGTTCGAACTCAAGGCCTCTGCTTTGATACTATGTGAAATCAAAACTTGTCTAAAAAATTTAAACTGATGGAAGGTGGTAGATTTTATTATTTATTTTCTATCTTAACATTGACAAAGTCTCATGCCAACTTGTTATAACCTGAGCATCTGAAAGAACAAGTTTACAGTCAATCTCAAGAATTCATCACTAAGCAACGGATCAAAACTAGCAGAAAAGAGTGAAACTTGGATTGAACATTGTTTTTAGATCTATGTATTTACATACAGAGGATTCTGAGTTATTTCTCAAGACATTTTAAAAGGAAAAAGATGAAAGGGACTTACCCCATAGGAGGGGTTTGACCGAGTCCATTTGCCAGAAGATTTGCCGACAGATGCGTCTGGAGCCGAGCAGCAGTAACACCACCACCACGGGCATTAATAGAGAGCACAAAGATGCATAAAAAAGCAAGCACCACCGCCATAGCTGAGAAAGGAAGAAGCTTGGCAGTGGTCGAATATTAATATCGTTTATGGAGCACTGGATAAAAGCAGAAGCACCGAAAGAATGTTTTAAAAAAATGAGAGAATATGGTTAATGGTCATAGTGCTCAGTTGGACTACGTATGGCTACCCCATATCCCAAAGTCCTGTCGTTTTGACTCATGAATGCATGCCCATATCGCAAAGTCCAAGCAGACTCCCGAGTTCCGAACTCCCGACATAACATTGACAAATGACAATACCACATCAGTGTGTAACTTGCTTTGCGAAGTTGACAGAACATTTTCCAATTATTTAAGGTCTGATCTTTGTTGGGAGTATTATAAGTTGACATAACTTCCGTAAAAGATTATGTTTTGAAAATTCAGCTTTTATCCAAATCATTCAGAAAGAATAATATACAGCTGGAAATGAAACTAAATAAAGGTACATTAAATTGAAGCTTAAGAAATTGAAAGGCTGGAAAAGTAGGAGGTCGAAAATAGAGAGGTCGACGGAAAAGTGAGAGGTTGTAGAAGTGAGAAGTCAAAAAATTTGGGAGCTCAATAATTTAAAGCTTAGAAAACTATTTTGATGATTATGAATGGTCAAGTTTTGGGACCCTACTTTTGTAACGATGTTTAAATTATGACATGTTTTGGGATTAATAGATTATGTTTTGGTACCAAGTTCACTGCTCAAGCCCTTATTTATTTATGTTTGGTGTGAATTATTCATACTACTAGAAACATTCTAGGCACATTGGATTTTAATTGTCATGAATGAGGCATATGTAACTTAGTGTTGCATGTCTTGACATTTCAGTCTCCCCAAATCCCAAGCGCGGTCTATGGGTGTCACACTATAGGAGGCAGAGCACTAGTATAAGGTCATTGTCGTAGGTCTCACACAGGAGAGTGTCGTTAGGCTTCACTCTCATGCTTTAGATGTGGGTGGATAGAGCATTACGCCAAGGATTGCCCTCAGGCAATTCCAGTTCAGAGGACCGACCTTATTGGAGGATGGGGAGACCAAAACCAGGTGGTACAAGTAAGAGTGTATGCTCTAACACCTATAAAAGTTAATGAGGACGCCCTAGGAACTCAAGAAGCAAACGTCATCACAGGTATGGAACCCTGACCTTAGATCAACCAGCTAGTAATTTGGGAGCATAGTTTTAAGAATCGAGTTTGATCAGTCATTTTAGGGTGAGTTAGGATGTTTAATTACCATGTGATTACTTTGTTTGACTCGGGTGTGTCCCCATCATTCTTGTCTGCTATGTTTGCTTGAATAAGTGGTCTTTGGGCAAAGCCAATGCAAGAGAAGGTCTCCGTAGCACTACCGAACAGAGAGTAGTGTCACATGCCAAGATAGTTGCAAGAAGTAGGCAGAGTCATCATGAAGGCATACTTGATAGTATATAACTTATTGGATTTGATATTATCCTCGGTATGGATTGACTATTTTTGGCATTTTGCAAGTATTAATTGCCAACAAAGAACGTTAATTTTCCAAGTGTCTAGGATGCAAGAAAGAGTGTTCCAAGGTAGTACGTTAAGGTCAGTGCCTAGAATAATTACGTCACTATAAGCCAAGAAGGATTTCGCAAGTGGAGCCAAAGCCTACATAGTACATCTAGTGCTTAAGGCAAAGGAGCCTGAAGCAATAAAAGGAGAACCCGTAGTGGATGAGTTCCCATAAGTATTCTGGAATTACCAAGATCACCACCTCGTTGAGAAGTTGAATTTTCCATTGAACTAGAATCTGGGACTCGAGTACATAAGGCACCTTATAGGATGACCATTTCAAAGCTAAAAGAATTCAAATGCCAACTATAAGAGCTTATGGCAAAAGGGTTCATTAGGCTGAATATATTGACTTGGGGACCACCAGTACTATTTTTTAAGAAGAAGGATGGGACCCTTATGATGTGTATTGACCACTTGGAGTTGAACAAGATGACCATAAAGAATATATACCATTTTTCCAGGATAGACAATTTGCTTGATCAATTGTAAGGAGCTGCAATATTTTTTAATCTGAAGTCTTGTTATCACCAATTAAGAATCATGGAAGATGACATACCAAAAACTTTGTTTCGAATGAGGTATGACCATTTTGAGTTTACGGTGATGCCATTTCGGTTTGCTAATACCCCAGAAGCATTCATGGATATAATGAATAGGGTGTTCAGACCATTCTTAGATATATTTGTGGTGGTGTTCATAGATGGTTTCCTAGTGTATTCCAAAAATGTTGAGGATCATAGAAGTCACCTTTGGGTCCTGGATTCCCAAACCCCTCTCAAGTTGGGGCTAGGATTAATTACATGTAAGCACCATTAGACATATTAAGGTCCTATAAATGATTGTAAAATAGATTCATCCATGTAGGATTAAGGTCCTATTAATTTAAAATAATTAAATTATAATTAAAAAATAAAGTTAAACGATGCTGGATCTCCTGGCACCTACAACGTTGTGCATGCCTAGGTGGCACTGGACTGGCCAAATTCGACAAGATTCGATGCATCCCCAACTTCGGATTTGGATGATCAAGCACCATCAATTTACCAGATTGGGTGCCTAGGTTGAGCTTAGGCCACTATTATGTAGTTAGTGTTTGTTGCCACCCCGAGCAACGACTGAATTAATTGTTTTCTGGTTATTGCAATTGATTTTTGGGGTGGTAGCCACCATTAGCAGAGACCAGTGGTTACTGTCACCCTGAGAGACGGTTGAAGTGATGACTAGAGACAATCTAAAAATTAATTAGTATTAGTCGTAACTTTTGGATTCAAATTAATTAGTATTAGTATTGGTAGCCACCTTTTGTTTATTGCAATTGATTTTCGTTTAATTAGTATATTTTTAAAATTGAAGAATCATTTTTTTTAATCAAATCATGTCTTTGTATTTATCAAATAGATCTTAGTTTGAATGTTATGTTTTTCTTTTAAGTGTTGAAGTGATTTTGTTTGAGTTTAGATAAGGTTACCATGTTTAAATCAAAATCGAGTTGATTAAGGTTGAATTAAGTGTTTAAATTGTTTTAAGTGGGGATTTTAGCTATGAAATGTCTTAGAGTATTTTTATATGATGTATTAATGTCCTAGAATAATCATTGAAGGTTTTATTTTGAGATTAGAAATATGCCATGATAGGTTTTAATTCTATTTTATGTTGATCATCCAAGCATGCAGGATTTGATTAAATTATGCTTAACTTATGGAGTTTTGATTTTGTTTCCCCTAGGCTTGAAATATGAGCATTTTGAAAACCTTGTGATTAGGATAAGAAGGGAAATCCATGATTTAATTCTAGTTTTTAAAACTTTTCTTGATGAAAAAGAATAAGAGATATCATGCATGCTTAAGGACTAGCTTAATAGAGATTAGGGTTTTCAGCCATGATTAAGTGTTGTGATGAACTTGTTCACCTAAGATTAAGCTTTTAACATGTCATTAAGGATTTTAGTAATTATTTGTAATTAAATAAATTGAATATGCATGCATTCATAAGGATCAATAGTTGAAATTACACTTACGCATCAACTAGAGTGAAGCCCACGCGTTGAGTGTATTTGGAAATTTGATTTTTGGAATTCTAAGGGAATTGATGGTTTTAGAATATTGAAAATATGAGGTTTATAAAGTTTGCTTAAATTTGAGGCTTATTTGCGAATAGTGAAAAATTAGGGCCTTAATGGAAATTTTTGAAAGTTTAGGGATATTTTTGTAAATATTCATTTTTGAAACCTTTTGAATATGAAAATCTTCAGTATTAGTTCAAATCCTAACTTATTACAAATTTGATTACAGCTGCTACATTTTTCCAAATTCAAACAATTTGTAAGTTAGTCTCTAACTCACACCTCGATAAGTTATTTATGATTTATTGATAAATGCCACATTCATGTTATGATTGTCATTTTTAGCATGAAACATCATGTTATATGATACATTGAGTACATGACTACTTGCCTCCATGACATGTGAAATTTTCATCATTTTAGCATATTGCATATAAATTTCATTTTCACTTGAAAGCTTGCTACATATGCACATGTCATAAGTACATTTTTCAAGCATAGCATGAAAACAATTTTTTTTCATAACCCAAAAGTCTAGTATGGGGAATTATCTTAGTGGAACTCCTCTGTCCACTCTAGAGTGAGTAAAAAGGTAGTAGTAACCCTTGGATTGACAAACAATAGTCAATGGGTTTCAAATGTGTTCTTTTTTTAAAGAACGGCAGTGCAGAGTCAAATGTTATAACACTTAAGGCTAGTGGGTGTACATGTTATGATGTTATGATATTATGATGATGTTATGTTATGTTACTAATGCATTGAGAACAAATTTATAGACAACGTAGTTTCAACGTGAGTTGTACTACGGTCACCAACAGGTACTCACAGTGCATATGGAGAATTGTGTTGATACCATACATTATGATGTTAATATTATGATTAAATATTAATTGCTAATAATGATGAAAAGTTATGATGAAATATATGTCTTTGATAGTTGAGGTGAGAAATATTCTCTGTAAGAAAATGTGTCTCAGTTTTCTAAAAATGTTTAGGAAATCTGGATAGGAGACATGTACTGATTTTTTTGCATCGCATGCATTTCATAGTTATCATTCATCATGTATAATTTGTCTTTCTGCACATTGATTTTCTAACCCTCGATGCATTAGAACACATGGAGCAGTTGATTTAACCATTGACACTTCTTATCAAGAATAATTGTACTAAGATAATGCTCCCTTATGATTTGAACTTATAATGGATATGAATGATACTCAGATATTTTAGTTTATTCTAGCATAAGTTTTATTTAGTCACCCTTATTCCGCTGTGGTTATTGCATACTGCTAGATGCATTGCATATTGACTATCATGAACGGAAGTATGTAACCTTGTGTTGTATGTCCCGATACTCTAAGTCTCCATTCCATCCCAAGCAGAGGTTGGGGCGTCACAATCTGGGTGGCGTCCATGGTCTTTCTGTAAGCTACAAAATGGCACATCTTAGTAAATCCAAGTAAACCCAACATGAAATCCATATTGACGTCAAGGCACAAACCATCAGGTACAGGTAACGGAGTGTAAAGGCCAGCATTGTTAAGGGTTCCCTTTGCTCTCAGACACATGAAACATCTCTCCATATATTGTGCCACGTCACTAGCCAATTTAGGCCAATAGTAATCTGTGGCGATCAAAGCCAAAGTCTTTTCTCGCCTAAAGTGCCCCTCGCCATGTAGTTCACGTATATTGTGCTCTCTCAAAGAACAATCTGGGATACACAACTCTAGGCGATTGAACAAAAAACCATTGTGCAAAATAAAAGGTCGGAGTTGGTTGTTACAAGACGAGTTAGGATATCACATTTCTATGCAAGTACACTATTTGACTTGGGAGCTTCCTAGTCCTTTGTGTCTACTACATTTTTCAGGGCGATTGGTCTTCAGACGAAAACAATGCGTGAAGGAGTCACATTAGCACTACTCAATGGAGGAATATTGTTTTGTACTAAGGTAGTTAAGGAATGCCCTTTGGAAGAAGATATAATAGTATTTGACATGTTGGGATTCGATGTCTTATTAGGAATATATTGGTTGTTTAGGCCCTTCACGAGCATAGATTATTGGTCAAGGATAGTAACATTCCGCATACTGAGAATGGAAGAGAGGATCTTTCTTGCAAGCAAATTGAGGTTGATGTCAAAGTAATTACCTCGTTATAGGCCAAAAAGGATCTGGCGAATGGGGAAAGGCCTACTTAATGCACTTAATGCTTAAGGAGAGGGAACCTAAGGAAATCGAGGACATGCTGGTGGTAAAGGAATTCTTAGAGGCCTTTAGAGAATTGCCAGGGTTACCTCCTTCTAGAAAAGTTAAGTTTTTAATTAAGATAGAACTAGGTGCAGTCCCGATAGATAATGGCCCCAACAGAATTAAAATAATTGAGAAGTTGTTGGAGAAATGATTTATTAGGCCTATTAACTTGCCTTGGGGAGTACCAGTAGTATTTATGAAGATAAGAGATGGAACCCTTAGAATGTACATCGACTATCATGAACTGAATAAGGCTACCATAAAGAATAGATACTCCTTATTGAGGATAGATGACTTGTTTGACTAGCTGCAAGGAGCTGTTGTATTTTCTAAGATTGATCTTAGGTCAGGGCATCACCAATTGAGGATCAAGAAAGGTAGCATACCAAAGACAGCCTTCTAGACTAGGTATGGTCATTATGTGTTTACAGTGATACCCTTCGAATTAGATAATCCCTAGAAGTTTTCATGGACATCCTGAATAGATTGTTTCGACCCTTTTTAGACTTATTTGTAGTAGTATTCGTAGACGACATCCTAATGTATTCCAAATGTCTCATAGATCATGAGGGTCACTTAATATTAGTGTTAGGAATAGTTAAAGATCATTAGTTCTTCGCCAAACTCAATTAGTGCAGGTTCGTCGGTCACGTGATATCTAGGGAGGGAGTCACGATCAAGATAAGAAAGATTGCGGCGGTAGTAGAATGGCAGCGACTAACCCTTGTGCAAGAGGTAAGGAGTTTTTTGGGCTTGGCCAATTACTATCGAAGGTTTGTAGAAGGATTGTCTAGATTTTTGAGTCATCTCACAGCGTTAACACTAGACTAGACCGATAGGTGTGAACAAAGTTTTGAGGAACTAAAGAGGGAGTTGACTACGACCCTTATTTTAGCTTTACCCGAGCCTCACAACCGTATATGCTATTTAGTAATGCGTATAAGTATGGACTAGGTTGCCTCTTGATGCAGGAATGTAAGGTGGTAGCTTACACGTCAAGACAGGTGAAGGACCACAAAAAGAACTACCCCACTCATGACATGGAATTGGCAGAGCTAGTGGTTGCCTTAAAGATATGACAATACTATCTTTATGGTGAAGAATGCAAGGTGTATATTGATCACAAGAGTTTAAAATATCTCTTCGCCTAGAATAGTTTTAATATGAGATAACAAAGCTGGTTGGGGGTCATTAGCGACTCCCGATGCTAAATTAAGTAAAATCCAAAAAATGCCAATTTTTTCGCTGATGCCTTAAGTCTCATGTCGAAGACGAGAGGTGCAAGAGAACTCTCTGAGGTGGACTCACTTTCAAAAGGGATGGTTTCATGCGATCAGTAGATCAAGCTGCCAAGGCAGGATTATCGAATGGTGGTGGCCTATTGTTTGATGTACTCGGTCTAGGAGGTGAGTAACTAGCGGGGGGTTATTTCCAAATTGTTCTACTTTGAGGCAATTTTGGCAATTTTAGAATTTTGTTTTGGCGACAGTTTTGGTTAGCCTATGATTCACAGAATTTCCAAATTTGGCAAACTTTCGTTGGTTTGCTAGGGTTTGGCCATTCCGCCCTTCCTTCTTCGTTGTCCTCTTCGGCGGGGGTTGTTTCAGCAGGCCAGGAATTGCAAACATTTGAATAAGTAGTTTCCAACTCAGCGGGGCAGTCTTCCTTTAGGCTACCGATGAGATATCCGATGGAGGTTGATGGTGAGCAAGATTTTGTTTTTTTTGAGGTTGAAATGTCTAAGGCTACGGACGATTTCAAATTTACATTGGTTCTTAAGTTCTCTCGTACGAGGCCTTCCATTGATGATATACGTTCCAATGTGGCTAAGTCATGGGGATTGCTTGAGGTTCTTATTGTTAGTTTTAGGGATGATCTGCATGTTCTTGTTCAAATGAGAAGTGAACGTGATTTCTTGTATGCCTAGGCTCGTGAAGGACGTACTATGTTTGGTTCTAACTTTTGATTATTCAGATCAACCAAGGACTTTGATTTGTCAAAGGAATCTCCTCTAGTGCCTCAGTGGATTTTTCTTCTAGGGATGCCTCTTCATCAGTATCGTTCAGACTGTTTACAAATAGTGGCGACTCGATTTGGCCGTTATTTGGGTATTGACAATGCCACTATTCATAAAACTAGGGCAGTCATGGCGGGTTGCAACCCACACCTCTAAACTTAATTTATAATTGCTACGATTTTGGTATGGAATCTCTGTGGATTGGGATGTTCTAGGAAACGACTTAATAGTCTAATTAGAAAATATCATGTGGCAGTTATGGGCATCTTGGAACCATTTCAAACTATAGGAAAAATGCTTAGATTGGCTCCTTCTTTGGGTCTCTCAAAGTTTTGCTATAATGTATCTTCAGTAGGTAAAATCTGGATTTTTTGGAAGGATGTTTATCACTTTGATGTGGTGCATCTGACTAATCAAGCTTTTACCTGTTGGCTGAGTTTAGGTTCTCATTGAATTTTGGAGACCTTTTTTTTTATGCAAAATGTACTCATTTAGAGTGCCGAGTTTTGTGGGGTGAACTCGAAAATATTCATATTGAAGAGTTCCCATGGTTGGTGGTAGGGGATTTTAATGCATTACGA
Source organism: Juglans regia (assembly GCF_001411555.2). Lineage (NCBI taxonomy): Eukaryota > Viridiplantae > Streptophyta > Magnoliopsida > Fagales > Juglandaceae > Juglans > Juglans regia. The sequence goes on along the minus strand of NC_049915.1, from coordinate 12,759,482 downwards.
TCGTATTCAGAGCGTATTGGGGGAAATCAGCGGTCGTTGTTGGCAATGTCTAATTTTAATGTTTGCTTGGATAATTGTGGCCTTGTAGAGATGAGATTTCAGGAAAGACGCATGTCTTGGTGTAATGGACATGTGGGACCATCCCGAAGTTGGGCACGCCTGGATAGAGCAATGGTGAATATTGCTTTTTCTAACTTATTTGGGACGAAGTTTGTAGATGATGTATGGCTTCAACCGAAATTTAGTAGTGGTTTGTTGAAGCTGGCAGCAAAGCTCAAGAAATTGAAGGTTTCTTTGAAACTATGGAATAAGAATATCTTTGGTCATGTTGATCTTACTCTGAAGGCTTTAGAGGAGAAATTGGAGCTTCTTGATTTCCAGATACAGGAGAGACATGATTCAGAAGTAAAAGCAGAGTTTTTGATGATTAAGATGGAGCTTGCCAAATGGGAAGCTAGGGAAGAAACTCGATAGGCTCAAAAAGCTAAGAGGAAATGGCTTCCAAAGGGGGATCAAAACTCTAGGATCTTTCATGCCTCTGTTAATCAAAGATGGGAGTCCTCTATTGTGTTGTGCATGCATCTTTCAAATGGGATAGTTTTATCAACACCGGAGGAAATTCACCAAGGGGCCATGACTCATTTTCAAAATTTCTTAACCATGGAGCCGAATGTGCAACCGGCAGACATTTTCAAAATTGTTTGTGCTATGACTTCCACTGTAGATAATGTAATGCTTTGTGAGGGTCCCTCGGTTGAAGAGGTTAGAGCAGCAGTCTTCTCTATTCCAAAACATAGTTCACCTGGTTCGGATGGATTTGGTTCTTGCTTTTATATATTTTGTTGGGAGATAGTGAAGGATGATGTGGTGGAAGTGGCAAGAGATTTTTTAATGGTGCTTCTTTGCCAAGGTTTTATTCATCTTCTTACATTATTCCAAAAGTGTCGGATCCAAAAAGCTTTGACAAGTTTAGACCCATAAGCCTTTGTTCAGTGGCTTATAAAAATTTTTCAAAGATTTTGGTTCAAAGGATGACAAAATGGTTGCCAAAGCTGATTTCGCAGGAACAAGGAGCATTCATTCCTAGGCATAGTATTTTTGAAAATATTACGCTTGCTCAGGAGATGGTTCACTCGCTTCATAGGAGAAATCAAGGAGGCAATATCATGATGAAGATTGACATGGCAAAGGTGTCTGACAGAGTCCATTGGCCATTCCTTTTGGGGGTTCTTAATGGTTTTGGTTTTAATGCTAATTTTTGCAGGCTGATTGCAGAGTGCATTCAATCCCCTTAGTTTTCAATTGTGCTGAATGGAACCTATAAAGGTTTTTTCCAACCTTCAAGAGGCTTGCGGCAAGTCGACCTATTCTCGCCTTATCTTTCTATTATTATGGGAGAAATTCTCTCTCAGCTTTTATCTCAAAAATTTGTGGAAGGGAGTAATGGTAAGTTTTACCATCCGATTGGAGCACCTTTGATTTCGCATTTACTCTATGCAGATGATCTATTGGTTTTTACTAATGGAGATTTAAGGTCCTCTCAGACATTGTTGAGAACCTTGGAGCTAATTGGAAATTGATTGGGGCAGTAAATTAGCAAGGAAAAATCTGCTCTTTATTTTTCCAAAGGGGGATCAAAACTCTAGGATCTTTCATGCCTCTGTTAATCAAAGATGGGAGTCCTCTATTGTGTTGTGCATGCATCTTTCAAATGGGATAGTTTTATCAACACCGGAGGAAATTCACCAAGGGGCCATGACTCATTTTCAAAATTTCTTAACCATGGAGCCGAATGTGCAACCGGCAGACATTTTCAAAATTGTTTGTGCTATGACTTCCACTGTAGATAATGTAATGCTTTGTGAGGGTCCCTCGGTTGAAGAGGTTAGAGCAGCAGTCTTCTCTATTCCAAAACATAGTTCACCTGGTTCGGATGGATTTGGTTCTTGCTTTTATATATTTTGTTGGGAGATAGTGAAGGATGATGTGGTGGAAGTGGCAAGAGATTTTTTAATGGTGCTTCTTTGCCAAGGTTTTATTCATCTTCTTACATTATTCCAAAAGTGTCGGATCCAAAAAGCTTTGACAAGTTTAGACCCATAAGCCTTTGTTCAGTGGCTTATAAAAATTTTTCAAGGATTTTGGTTCAAAGGATGACAAAATGGTTGCCAAAGCTGATTTCGCAGGAACAAGGAGCATTCATTCCTAGGCATAGTATTTTTGAAAATATTACGCTTGCTCAGGAGATGGTTCACTCGCTTCATAGGAGACATCAAGGAGGCAATATCATGATGAAGATTGACATGGCAAAGGTGTCTGACAGAGTCCATTGGCCATTCCTTTTGGGGGTTCTTAATGGTTTTGGTTTTAATGCTAATTTTTGCAGGCTGATTGCAGAGTGCATTCAATCCCCTTAGTTTTCAATTGTGCTGAATGGAACCTATAAAGGTTTTTTCCAACCTTCAAGAGGCTTGCGGCAAGTCGACCTATTCTCGCCTTATCTTTCTATTATTATGGGAGAAATTCTCTCTCAGCTTTTATCTCAAAAATTTGTGGAAGGGAGTAATGGTAAGTTTTACCATCCGATTGGAGCACCTTTGATTTCGCATTTACTCTATGCAGATGATCTATTGGTTTTTACTAATGGAGATTTAAGGTCCTCTCAGACATTGTTGAGAACCTTGGAGCTAATTGGAAATTGATTGGGGCAGTAAATTAGCAAGGAAAAATCTGCTCTTTATTTTTCTAAGCATATTAATGTGTCACGTAGGCATGCATTGTTGCGATGTTCAGGCTTTGTGGAAGGGTCATTCCTAGCAACCTTTCTTCGGGTTCCTTTAGTATCTGGTCATCTCAATGCTAGATTTCTTGAGCCTCTTAATCAGAAAATCCATAATATGGTGGTAGGTTGGAAATTTAAGTTACTTTCTCAAAGGGGTCGTTTGGTCCTTTTGAAACATGGGCTCTCTTGTATGGCAATGCACTTGTTAGTTGTGCTTGATGTGCCGAGGGTTACTTTGAAGAAAATAAACTCCATCTTATCAACTTTCTTTTGGGGTGATGTTAATGGTAAGGCAAAGAAAAATGGTATCCTTGGATCAAGATGTGCTCGCTGATTTTGGAAAGGAGTCTCAGTTTTAGGGAGTTTATGGATGTACAATGTTCTCTTCATATGAAATTCGCTTGGCATCTGTTGTCTATGGATAATCTCTGGACTCGTTTTTTCAAAGCAAAGTATGTGAAACGTGGACACCTCTCGCTAGCAAAAAATACGCAGGCTTACTCAAGGTTCTGGAAATCGATGATGAGGGTCCTTCCAAATGTTTGTGATAATATTAGTTGGTAGGTTAGAGAACGAAGAGTGTCTTTTTGGTTTGATCGGTGGCTTGCTTTTGGACCACTTTGATTGTGCACGTCAGTGATTTCTAATGCTTAGGATGGAATGAAGACTTAGAGCGTCGGGACATGCAACACAAGGTTACATACCCTCGTACATGATAGTTAACATGGGGAATGCATTGTAGACATTGTTCTATGAATGAAAGAGGAAGTTACGAGTCCCTTCTCTTGGTAGGTGGGGTTGTTCTCTCTGTGTCTCCTTGTGAAACATAGAGTTCAGTCTCTTGGATCTTTGGTGATATCTCTTTGAGGTGTAAACAATGGAGGAAGAGCTACCAAATCTGTGCGAGGGCCTTCAGTTAACGGTGAATGAACAATAAGAGATTAATCTTTTGGAAGAAGATGTTATGCTTTCCAAGGAAGCAAGTAAGTTGAGTCTTGCTACCTTGGTGGTTGCTGAGAAAGATATTAACAAGGGAGCTTTCAAAGCCACAATGGCTAAAATCTGGAGAAAAGAAGGAAGTGTGACCTTTAAGGATGTTGGTAGGAACAATTTCCTTATGAAGTTTCAAACAATAACCGAGAAGAATAGAGTGCTATTGGGCCACCCATTGCCATTCGATAGAAACTTGGTGTGTTTATAGGAGTGTGAAGGCAACATTGCCATAAGAGACTTAGATTTCTCTGAAGAACCCTTCTGGATCCAGTTCCATGATCTCCACTTTGCTGGCATGAACTAGAGCATGGGTGAAAGGCTGTCAGTAGGCAGGGTCATGTTCCTGGATGTGGATGACAAAGGGAGAGCATCAGGTAGCTTCCTTAGAGCAAAGGTGCTAGTGGATATAACAAAGCCATTGGCAAGGGGAATAGTTCTTAATATGGGAGGTTCCCGCCATTGGATTCCTTTCAAATACGAACGTCTTCCCAACTTTTGCTTCCATTGTGGTGTAGTTCTACATGCCAAGGCAAGCTGCCCCAGATTCGGCTTAGATGTTAGAACACATGAGGATCACCAGCTCCAGTATGGTCCATGGCTCAGAGCAGGCCCTCCTTCAAGACTGAAGAAATTTAATGTTTAGTCCAGCAACAAAAACAAGGTGGTGGACTCCGACATCCGGTAGTGGAGCTTCGAGGACAAGAGGTTTAAAGTTGGCGAGAAAAGCAATTTGAGCTCAGGACTTGGGATTAGCTCCCTTTGACACAACAGATGCAGGACATAATCAGGGTTTTGGCACTGGAGTTCGTGGCTTTATGCACTCTGATTATCGAGGGGACTTCTTTATGGCTAATGAGGAAACCTTAGCTTACTTCAAGGTCCCACAGAAGGCTACTGACAAGGATGATGGAGATGTGCCTACCAACATGCTTGTAGTCCCACAGAATCTTGACCATGATATGTCCCCTACAAATGTCAAAAACCAGGATAGTCCATTCCACTCTTTTACACCTCATAAGGCAATTAGACAAAAGAAAATGCAACTTTTGTCTAACTAGAAAAGAAGAGCTAGGGGCAGGTTTGGTAATGCCCCTAAGGATAACATGAGACCTCTCTCTATGCCTGTTACCAGGAGCAGCAATAAGAAAAGAACTAAGGGCCCTGATGGTAACTCTCCTATATTCTTTTGATTTATTTTGGATTATTTTGTATTGAGGTTTTTATGTCTTTAGTATTTTGGTGCCTGGTTTGGGCCTTATTGAAATATTTGTGACCCCCAGGTGTCTGGTTTATAACCACGGTTTTCTTCGACTACAAGTGAGGGCTATCAATAAATTTGGGATACCGTCATCTTCTAAAAAAAGAACAATTTAGCTTTTTTAAATTTCAAAACAATAATAATATTAAAAGATAATATTGTAACAATATTTTATTCAACTTTTAACTTTCATCTCAACTCATATCATCTTAACTCACTGTCCAAATCTCACACGTCTTTAACCTATCATGGAGCATCATTCAAGATCACGATCAATACATGCTAAACATGTTTTATCCAAACACCTTTACAACAAATAGTGCTTTTTCCTGCGAGTCATTTTGCCGCAATTAGTATATATTTGTGCCAGAATTGATTTTTTCTAGCCAAATCTTGCCGTAGCTAACTCCCTGGAATAACATCGCAACACATAGTACTTAAAACTGTGAGGATACTTCTCATTAGAATTACTATTATTTCTGGCAGTAGGTGATTGTGAGAAATATATATATTTTGCGTAGGAAAAGAATGCCCCCAAGGCACCATTGGCCCAGGGAAAAGTTTTTTCCAACTAAAGTACTTGCCGTAAATAGTTATTTTTGATGATAATAGTTGGTAGGGAATTCTCTTTTCTAATGTACCTTAAACCTTTTCTTGCCAACTATTTCAGTGGATACAAGTTTTTTCCCGCATGTAATTCATAGGAATTAAGTACTTGCCACATATATATTCCACTAGATATATGAAATTGTGACTAACATAGTTATCGAAAAAGGTCTTTTGTTACACTCATTATGCTGGGAAGTATTTTTTTGTCATGTACTTACATGGTTAGTAAAAGTATTTTTTCCTACATACTAAAGCAGGCAGAAAAAAGTATTTCTGGGAACACCTAATAATGCCGAGAATAGTGCTCTGTCGTGTATAAATATAACGGGAAAAAAGTATTTCTTGTGAATTTTTTTTTCACTAATATTCATTTTTTGCCACTCAATCATATTTTCTTCTGGCTTTGTTGCAGATTAGTGGGTAAATGCATACATATTTGCTTCTGCTTTATTGCAGTTTAGTGGGTAAAATGCTTGGCTGAGCATGAACCAATTTGACCCACTAATTATGCGGTCTTCATGCTCTGCCACAAGCTAATTTTCAAGCATTACTTTAGCCAAATGCACAAATAATCATAATCATTATTCTTCTTATGAGACCTGTATGCCAATTTTGTATTTATGCCATGTAATTCAACAGCTTTTGTATAGAAGTACTTCTCAACTCTTACAGCTACAATCACCTCATATCCCCAAAGTCCAGACCAAGTCTACTTCAACTAACATACATATATTGTTATTAATGGTGTCATTATAGTCACCAACATGTATATACTTACATAAAGTTCATATTCCAAGTTGTAGAGCATTTACATGAACAACAAGAGTTCCCTTGATTAATTAAAACAACTTATAAGCAAATACATCTAGTTTAGAAATTCTTAAACACCTTCCTGGATGGAGCATTCTTTTTATAAAAGCTGCATGCATGCATGGAAACTTGATAACCATGTCTGTAGTTGTGTAGTTAGATCTCTGTCTTCACCAATTCTAACTTTTCATCAAAACTATTCTAATTAATTGAGCTGCAAATGAAGGAATACACAAATGAAAGTATTCGTGTATGGCCAATCTCATACAACCCAACCAGGAAATTCCAAACTTGAAATTCATCCTCTACTACTATTGCCTTGTATTTAACTCCAAATGTAATAAACTAACATTGTTCATGTCAATGGACAGCTTTGCTGTCCATAATCAATCTTCTTTCCTTATTTTATCTTTACTTCCTTTACTTAGGCTTGTACAGTTAGCATATTGACAGAATATATAGTTTCCTCATAAGGCTAGAATGCTAGAATCACTCGGCAATTAGTTTCTTCCCATGTATAGTTTTTTTGTAAAGTTTCTATATAATATACAGATCACTCAAAGGACAATTGATTCAGCCATTCATACAAAACTTTGATCTATTTTAACATGGTATCAAGAGCCAACTACTAAGCTCTTTGTTTCCTTCAATTCTTTTTCCTTCTTCTCAGTTTCGGAGACTTTCGGCACGTCTATTTTTTCAGGTTTGGGTGTTCTACCGTCGCAATAGCATCTCGTGGGATTTTTTGGCTTCGTCTGGGTGTTCTTTTTTTTTTTTTTTTTTTTTTTTTTTTTTTTTTTTTTTTTTTTTTTTTTTTTTTTTTTTTTCTGCTTCGTCTGGGTTGTTTTTTGGTGAGTCCGACGTGTAGTTCTCATCTTCTCAGAATTGTGCTTCTTGGTCTGGGTGTTTTTGGCACTTTTGTGCGTTCGTGACTGTCGCAGCATCCTTCTGGCTGGTGTTTCGGTATTTTTCCATCTTCGTGCCTCTCGCACCTTGTTTCTGGTGGGCATCTCGGCACTTCTGTGCCTTCATGATTATCGCAACTTGCCTCTGGTGGTAATTTCGGCATTTTTTCTTTGTCTTGGTGGTTATCGCAGCACCTTCCTCGGCTTCTATGTGTGTGGCTGTCGGTTTTTCTTACTGAATAGTGACTCATTTGGCTCTCGGTTTACCAGTCGTGCCCCTTGCTTCCTCTCACAGACAAGTCAAAGGTCCTTATCTCATTTTATTTTGGACTGTTTTGAATTTTTTTGTTGATTTACTTTGTCTCTAAATTTATTTCTGATGGACTCGCCACATGTGTGTGTCAAGTTTACGGGCACAAATTACTCTACTTGGACATTTTAGTTTGAACTTTTCCTTAAGGGAAAAGATCTTTGGGGTCATATTGATGGCATGGATATTGCCCAAACATCCAATACTGATAAATCCAAAGATATCGGGGCTTCTCCTTCGTGGGCTGTCCTTGATGCTCAGATTATGTCTTGGCTTCTTGGATTAGTGGAGCCACATATTGTTACCAACTTGCGGACTCATCGCTCTGCTCAATCTATGTGGAACTACTTGAAGAAGGTTTATCATCAAGCTAATGATGCTCGTCGCTTTCAACTAGAACATGCGATTGCCATGTTTCAACATAGTAGTCTTTCCGTCCAAGACTACTACTCAACATTTCAGACTCTTGGCATGAATATACTGATTTGGTTACAACGGATGTTCCTGTTGCTGCTCTTTCGACTATTCAGACTCTTCATGAGACTAGCCGGCGTGATCAGTTTCTTATGAAACTACGCCTGGAATATGAATATGTTTGCTCTTCTCTACTGAACAGATCTCCTGTTCCTTATCTCGATATTTGTTTTGGTGAGTTACTTCGTAAAGAACAACATCTTAATACTCAAGCTATTCTGGAACAATCTCATGGCAGTTCCGGGACAACTGTAGCTTATGCTGCCCAAGGATGAGGGTCACCTATGAATTCTAAAAATTTGTAGTGTTTTTGCTGCAAGGAATATGGGCATATTGCTGCCAATTATCCTAAGAAATATTGTTCTTATTGCAAGAAGAAGGGTCACATTATCAAAGAATGTCGTATCCGCCCCCAGCATCGTCAGGCCCAAGCATTTCAGACTTCTGTTATTGTTCCTCCCGCAGCAACTTCTGTAGCACATGGCTCTTCCTCAAGTGCTTCCTCTGATCTTGCACCTCCTGAAGCAAATTACTACACACCAGAAATGGTGTAACAGATGCTAATTTCGGCATTATCTGCAATGGGGTTTCAACGTAAAAATTCTACTAAACTCTGGTATATCGACTCGGGAGCTTCTAATCACATGACGAATACGCCCACTGCTCTGTGTCATGTTCGACCCTATGCTGGTCAATCTACTATTCAGACTGCCAATGGTAGTTCTTTGCCAATAGCTGCTGTCGGAGATGCCTCTTCTAAATTTACTGATGTGTTTCTTGCTCCTCAGCTTTCCACGAATCTTATTTTTGTTGGTCAATTAGTGGATAACAATTGTGCTATTAATTTTTCTGGTGATGGTTGTGTTGTGCAAGACCAGGTAACGTGGGAGCCAATCGCGAAGGGACCTAAAGTGGGGCGTTTGTTTCCACTATTTTAACCTGTTCCAGCACTTTCTCCAGTTTCTTCTATTAAGTCTTTTGCTTGTAATAATGTTCCTAATCTGAGTATGGTGTGGCATCATCATTTAGGCCATCCCAATACTCAGATCTTATCTCATGTATTGCACTCTAGTTTTCTTGGTAATAAAGAACGTTCTTCTTTATCTCTTGAGTGTGATTCTTGTAAACTTGGTAAAAACAAAACTCTTCCATTTCCTTTGCATGCTAGTAGAGCTTCTCATTGCTTTGATCTTATCCATAGTGATGTTTGGGGACCTTCCCCGGCTAGTACACATGAGAAATTTAAATACTACGTAACTTTCATTGATGATCATAGCAGATTTACTTGGGTTTATTTTCTTCGTTCTAAATCTAAGGTTTTTTGTACTTTCACTGCGTTTTTAGCATATGTTGTCAATCAATTTTCTGCGACTATTAAGACATTACGCACAGATTCTGGTGGTGAATATTTGTCTATTGAGTTTTAGCCATTCTTGGCTTCTAAAGGTATTATTCATCAACGTTCATGTCCCACTACTTCCCAACAGAATGGAGTAGCTGAACACAAAAATTGGAATCTTCTTGACGTGGTACATACTCTCTTGTTAGAATCCTCTGTTCCATCCATGTTCTGGGTCGAGGCTCTGAAAACTGCTAATCATTTGATTAATCGTTTACCTTCCCAAGTCTTACACATGGAGTCTCCCTATTTCTGCTTATTTGGTAAGCAACCTAGTTATGATAATCTCCGTACATTTGGTTGTGTATGTTTTGTTCATTTACCTCCTCATGAGTGACATAAATTATCTGCTCAATCTGTTAGATATGCATTCTTGGGATATAATGTGTGTCAAAAGGGATTTGTTTGCTATGATCCTACTTTACATCGCACACGCATTTCTATGAATGTTATTTTCTTTGAAAATCAACATTTCTTTCCTGTGTCATCTGTGCCCTCTCCTTCTACTGTGGTCCTCCCCTCCTTTGAGCAGCAATTTCTAAACCTTCATCAAGTCAACTCTCGCTTTAAACCAAGTATTGTGTATATGAGACGCTCCCTCCCACAGTCTCTTCCCGTGGCTCACCCAATATCTGATCCTAACATGCTCCAGAACCAGTCAGTTGCAGCACTTCCAAAGCCATTGGTACGTCACTCTCCTCGAGTGTCTGTACCTCTGGATAGGTATGGGTTTTCTTCTGGCCCCTCTATTTCAGGTCTTACTGCTGCATTGTCCAATTTTGATATTCTCACATGTTACTCACAAGCTGCCAAGCATGACTGTTGGCAACAAGCTATGTAGGAAGAAATTACCACTCTAGAGGCCAATCATACCTGGGACATTGAGCCATGTCCTACAACAATTGTTCCTCTGGGTTGCAAATGGGTTTACTCAGTCAATGTTCGATCTGATGGAAGTTTGGATCATTATAAAGCTCGACTTGTTGCACTTGGGAATAATCAGGAATATGGTGTCAATTATGAAGAGACCTTTGCTCCTGTGGCTAAGATGACTACTGTTCGTACGATTCTAGCTCTTGCTGCTTCCAATGATTGGCCACTACATCAGATGGATGTCAAGAATGCTTTTCTTCACGAGGATCTTAAAGAGTGTATTTATATGAAGCCACCCCCAGGATTGTTCTCTTCTTCGACTTTGCATGTGTGTAAGCTTCGTCGCTCCCTTCATTGTCTCAAACAAGCTCCAAGGGCCTGGTTTGATAAATTTTGAACCGCTTTATTACAATTCTCATTCAAGCAGAGCAAGTATGATACTTCCTTGTTTCTTCAGAAATCAGACATGGGTATTGTTGTTCTTTTGGTTTATGTTGATGATATTGTGATTACTGGTTCCGATTCTATTTTACTTGGCCAGCTCAAGACTCATCTCTCTGAGTCATTTCATATGAAAGATCTTGGGTCTCTCACATATTTTCTTGGTCTCGAGGTGCATCGTAGTTCATCTGGTGTTTCACTCAATCAACATAAGTATGCTAGTGACCTGGTGGCTATAGCTGGCCTACAGGAGGCCACTTCTGTTGATACTCCCATGGAGTTGGATGTCAAGCTTCGCAAAGAGGAGGTGATTTACTTGCTGATCCCAGTTTATACTGGAAGTTGGTGGGTAGTCTTGTCTATCTCCCCATTACTAAACCGGACATTTCCTTTGCATTACAGCAAGTCAGCGAGTTTCTTCAGACCCCTCGTCATCTTCATTTGGCTGTTGTCCGTAGGATCATACTCTATCTATGTTCAGGGCACTTCTGCCCGTGGCTTATTCTTTCCTGTAGGCAATTCTCCTTGCCTTACTGCTTATAGCGACGCTGATTGGGCTGGTTGTGCTAATACACGTCGATCCATCACTGGTTGGTGTGTGTTCTTAGGTGATGCATTGATCTCCTGGAAGAGTAAGAAGCAAGACAGAGTCTCTAAGTCATCTACAGAATTTGAGTACAGGGCAATGTCTCTTGCTTGTTCTGAAATTATTTGGCTTCGAGGTTTGCTTGCTGAGCTAGATTTTTCTGAGACCGATCCTACACCTCTACATGCTGATAATACAAGTGCTATTCAAATCACGACCAATCCTATCTATCATGAGCGCACGAAGCATATTGAAGTTGATTGTCACTCTATCCGTGAAGCATTTGAAGCTCGTGTTATCACTCTTCCACATGTTTCCACTGAACTACAAATTGCTGATATCTTCACCAAAGCTCTCACTCACCATCAACATTGCTTCTTAACTAGCAAATTGATGCTTGTTGATCAACCGGCATCAATTTCAGGGGGGCTGTCAATGGACAACTTTGTTGTCCATAATCAATCTTCTTTCCTCCTATTCTTCTTTCCTTATTTTATCTTTACTTCCTTTACTTAGGCTTGTACAGTTAGCATATTGACAGAATATATAGTTTCCTTATAAGTCCAGAATGCTAGAATCACTCGGCAATTAGTTTCTTCCCATGTATAGTTCTCTTGTAAAGTTTCTATATAATATACAGATCACTCAAAGGCCAATTGATTTGGCCATGCATACAAAACTTTGATCTATTTTGATAGTTCATGGCTGAATTTTCCTTGAGTTTGATTAGTATTGTAGTTGGCCCCAGTTCAATTTTCTAGAAGAAAATAACAACTGAGCATCAATTACAGCAGATTATTTATAAACTACTACATCCATCTCAAAGATCTCTAATAAAACTATCAGTTTAAGAAATGGGATACCTTTATGTTACTCATAATAAGAATTCATCATGAGGTCCATCATGAAAAATATCCCAAAATTAATTTTTTGCTAGCACAACAAATCCCAACTTGAAATAATAACAAATGGGCATGAGTTCTAGTAGATTCATCCAGCGTCACTTTGAAGGGGTTGCTCTTGCTAGTCTTTTTGCTGCAATTTTCTGAACTGATTGAATGGTCCAAGCCCTACAGATCCAAAGTTACAATAATTACTCTAAAAGAAAAGGGGTACCAATGAATTTTATAAAAGCGATGGCTTTCACCAAGAATGACATAAAGTTTGGTACATGCAACAACAACCAATGATCATGACTCTACCAAATTTCCTACATGCTCATGTTTGTATCTCCATAGCATCACCCTGCATCAATAAGTATGTATGTATGTATGTATGTATGTATGTGTGTGTGTGCTAACTGACCAAGATGTTTTAAGGGATCAAAGAGGAGAAATCTATCGTATCTGATTAATCACAGTAACTGCAAAGCTTGAGGAAGAGGTTGCAGAGGCTGAAATTTAAGGAAAATGCATCACGACCTAGTGGTTCACAAATAAAGCAGTATGGTATACTACAAACCTAGTAACCAATCACATATAGTAGGAATAAGGCTTCACTTAATGCTTCTCTTCTTTTGCAATGGTATGATTAATTTCGTTTGTAAAGTGCACTAATGAGCCCATTTGCTGTTACCCTCTACACATTTAATAGCAATAACCAAAAATTCCACCAATCACATTTCTAAGACACAGGAATAAAAAACCAAATTATACATTGATAGAGGAGCTTGCAAATAAATACATAAACACCCCCCAAAAAGGTATCCCATTTTTAATGCCCATTTATGGCTGGACTGAGTTTACAAACCTATGTACCATATAGATAGAAAATGGGATTTGCAGAGTTATTCCCAGTTATTTGCCACTAATAATCAAATTTAATTAGATGTAAATCATAGACAAGTACAAAGCTGTAGATATTTCCAAACCTTTATGCTATCCAACTCTTTTCCTCCCTTAAGATGCACTCCGGCCAAGTTTTGAGCCCAATATTATTTGCTTCTTAACTATGTGATGAAATTGTACAAAAATATCTCAGCAATGGTCACAAATACCTCATAACTCATATACATGGGACATGCCTAGATGCAAGCCATTTTTAGGACCTTGATGTAGGAATATAAACTATAGAGCAACCTAAATATGGTACACGGTAATTTGTTTGATGGAAACATTATGCAAAACCTAAAGCAATATGCTGATTTATGATACCTAGTCCTATATGCAATAAGGCCAGTTTAAACTTCTAAGTGCACATCTATCCATTCAGATATATAGTTGGACTTGTTTTAAGAGCATATGAATTTGTTTAGATGTCTATTATTCAATGTGAATAGTAATCATAGAAACATACAATAGTTAGAGGAGTCTGTTTCTGAATTTGATTGAAGGTCTTCCTCATTTCCAAACAAGTGTTCATTACTGGAATCATCCTCTAATTTGTTACTATCACCATCATCGTCAATAAAAGTATGTTCGGCATCACCAGGACATGCACAATGTGGTATAGATAACTCATTAACTACATATGGTTATGCATCCTCTCTATGCATTTAATTCACCATTTTGATTCACTGGACTAAAAAGGTTGACATTATCCGCCACTTGATATGCATCACCATAAGAGGAGTCCTCATAATCGCCCTCAACTGTTGGGATGGGTGGAATGTCGTACACATTCCTATTGGTTATCTTTTGTACCACTTGCCAATTTTCTGCCACACTTGGGTCTTTTAAGTAAAAAACTTGTGAGCATTGACACACAAGGGCAAAAGGCTCGTCCTTATACCATGTTCTCTTTGTATTCACACTTGTCAGATGTTTGCCTACACGTTTGCCTCGATTATGATCACCGGCATCCCACCAATCACATTTAAACAAGTACACAAGATGCCATCCCATATAGCATAATTCCAAAATATCAGTCAACACACCGTAGAACTCAATAGGCTTCGACTAATGTACTTTGTTAACATGAACCCCGTTCTTTTGAGTCTATTGATGCTGTTCAAAGTCGTTCATGTGGAACCTAATGCCATTTGTTATGCATCCACTGTATGACCCAACCCATGGATCTCATCCACATGCTAGAGCGTAAACTTCATCACTAATTTCACTTGGATTCAAGGAGCGCAATTCTCGAACCTTTTGGCAACATTGAACCCAATAGTTAGCTTAGAAATGGCAATAAATGCCTTTTTTGGGCTACATAAAGGTTATGGAATTGAGGTTCATAATGTGCAAACTTACATGGCTCTTGAACCAGTTGGGAAATTCGGTTTGGTGCCTACGATCAACATTGATGGAGCCTTCTTCTTTAATCTTGTTATAATGCTGACTACATGCATGAAAAATGAATAATATTTAATGAAAATACATTTCAAAAAGGAAAGTTTTTCTGATGACCAACTTGATGTCAGAGTACTATACCTACTCTAGGCAGTGTTCAATCTTAAGGAAATTGTTGAGCACATACCACTAGGCCTTTGCAAAAAGTGTTTCATCTATTCTTTAAGCGGTGGGTGATCCTAGCAGACGAACCTTTTGTGAGAAAATAGATAAAATTCCTGCTCCATTGTCGATTAAATGTTGTCTCAATGTCATGGAGATACAATGAGCAAAATGTAAGGCTGTCAACATAAATATAGGCCTCTACAATTGAGCCTTCCAAACGAGCTTTATTTTTTATATAACGCTTGAACTTTCCTAGCTACCTCTCAAAAGAATACATCCACCTATATTGTACCGGTCTCACAAGTAGTGGCTCTTGTGGTAAATGAATGGCGAGATGCACCATTATATCAAAGATGGTAGGTGGGAATATCATTTCCAGCTTACAAAGAATAATGGAGATCTTAGTTTGTAGTTGATGGAGGACATCGATCTTTATTGCACGTGCACAGAGTTCTTTCAAGAAAGTAGTTAACTCAGTCAATGCTTGTCAAACTTCAACAGTAAAATATCCACCAATCACAATTGGGAGCAATCTTTGCTTGAAAATATGGCAATCATGACTTCTCATGCCTATGATCTTGGCTTCACTAGCATTAACACATCGAGCAATATTTGAGGTGAATCCATCAGGGAACTTAACAGTTGATAACCACTCACAAAAATATATTTTCTCATGTTGATTTAACATGTAGCATACAAGCCTCATGGAATAACGATCACTATCTTGTTGTAAATGTAATTCTTTCATCATTCAATTCCAATGATGACCAATAAGGAAGCTCAAAAAAATACTTTTTTTGGTTCAATTCAATTCAATTGTTGTGTGATTCCTCTTCTTTGAAGCTTTACCAAACTGTACATTTGTTAGCTCAGCCAATTGTTTCATAATTGCTTGTCCTGAAAAATGTGTAGGTGCCTCCCGATGGTCCGGTTTTGTAATACTCGAGTCCTACTACGTAGGTCCTTACTTTATTTTATTAATTCCTTAAGTTAAATATTTTGATATAAAGATTTTTATTACTGTTAATTATATTTATTTTAAGATGAGTATGTTTTATTTATTTTAAAAATATGATTTATTAAAATAAATCAAGGGTATTATTTTAAGATTTTGAAATATTTTCTCTTAAGCCCTTTAATTTTATTTATTTAGGAAATGGCCCAATTATTCTCTACCATTGGATTGGTAGGTGAAATGCATCCTTAAGGTGGATAGATCTCCACCATCCATCCTCTAAGCTTATGTGATAAGTTTTGACCAAGCAACTAAAGCCCTTTATCCAATTTCACCCATAGGATTCTAGGACAAGCCAATAAGCTTTTGCATCCAAAGGCTTCTAAAGCAAGCCATCAAGCCCTTTGACCCATGAGCTTCTAAGGAAGCCATTGACTTTACTTTCCTTCCACCCATCGTCCAAGGCAACAAAAGAGAAAAGATGAAAACAAATAAAAACTAGTCCTAAGTATTTCTATCCCCCATACCGTCGACCCTCACCCAAAATAAAAATTCCACTCCCTTTCCATGCAAGCTAAAGCCAACCCTCTCTTCTTCTCCTCTCTTTTGTTCTTCAAGAAACCAACTCCTCTCATCATCTTCAAGCTTATGACTCCATAGCAAGGTAAGAGTACCCTTAATCCTTCTCCTTTGTGTATTTCAAATTTAGCCATGGTTTAATCAAGTGGGTTTTCTTTGATGATCTTTATGTTTCGGTTTTGGGGTTTAAAACAGTGATATCGTGTTGCTCTTCATCCACACGGCTATACCTCTATTTGGTCTTCCATTTGTGTTTTGAAAGGAGCAAAGAACTTAAGGTAAAAATCCTGATTTGACTCATTTATTTTTAATATGATTTTGGAAGCCAACTAAGTTGTTTTTGCTTGTGTTTTGATGTAGTTAATTTCTTATGTTGTAAATAAATATGTATGCCCTGCTTTTGGCCCAAACCGAATGGTATTATAGTTGTTTTGCTATGTATTTTCCTATATTTTGAAAATACTATGTTGTTATTAAACTTGGTTTAATCATAAGTGATGACTAAAGTGATTTTAAATTATATACGTTGGTATTATGTGCCTTGTGTTGAGATTTGGTTGGTAATCTATTTTTAGGATGCTAGAGGTTCGGTTTACAGGTTTTGCTTGGGTTCCGTAATTTTATATAGTGCTTTTAAGAGGTATTAAGTGAGTAAATCATAAGCCTAAGTGTTTAAAGGTTTTAAAGTTTCTTAATGGGTAACTTTGCTATACTTTATGCTACTTTAATTTTAATGGGAGGTTTTATCTAAACTAATTAATATATTACTTATGTGAATAGGTTATAGCTTAGCTTAATCTAGATATAAGAGATTAATTGTGCTTGGTATATTATGATATGCAAAGCTATCCAAGTACTCCTAAGTCCATGTCATGCCATAAAAATAGTTCATTTATGTTGTTCCTCGTTTGGTTAAATGCTACCTAACCCAAGAGTCGAAAATATCGATAAGCTAACCTTTTTATAACGAGGGACTACAAGTTGATTAAAAGGCATGTTTTCTAAGCTTGTTAGCCTATTTGAGATGCCTAAATCTATTATAAAGCCCATTGTCGAGAATTCCAGATTTTATCTCCTAATGTCCATAACCCAAAGTGAGCTTGAACCAAAGAAACATTGCTTGAAGCCTATGAATTCTTAACTACTTTTCATGTAAGCCTTTAAAATAACATTTCCATGGACAACAAGCATGTGTTAATATTTAAATTATTCTCTTGTCAGTCGAGGTGAGGATTAGTCATTGGGGTTAATGCTCAGCATAGGATGGACGTTAGATTGTAATATCGTGGCTTTCTCTTTTAAAAGGGAGGGCTAAATAATATTGTATGAGTATTAACACGCTTATGATATTTATTGGAATATGACTTATATTGATGATGGAAGTATTGAGGAGCAGAGAGGTAAGTAGCTATGACCATACTTCTTACACCGAGTTCTCTTTATGAAAGAATGTCTCTCTCTCTTATTGCAAATGTTCTTCTAAAGAAAAAAGTAAATGAATATAGTATGTACAAGCCCTTTCTTGATAGCCCCTGTTAAGCATCCTATCGATTATAATTGTGTGTATGTGTATAGGGTAATGCATGCACGTAGGTTCTAAGTCATGAGGTTTCCATACATGCTCTCTCAATAAACTTATTGATTATTCCAATATGTAGTATAGTATGAAAATGTATCTTTTTCATAAAAATACATGTGCATCGAAGTAAGAAAGATGATAAAAATGTTTTGATTGCAAAGGAAAGGAAATGAATGTCTCATGCCTTATGCTTCAAGTGATGCTTTAAATGAGTTTTAAAATGCCCCTATGAACTTATGCTTTTAAATGACGTAAAGAAAGTGTTTCAAAATGTCTCTATGAATTGATGTTTTAAATGACGCGAATGAACGTTTTAAGATGTCCCTATGAACTGAAGTTAAATTGTTCCCATGGAATGACGCTTTATGGATGCCATGCAAAATGATGTTTAAGCTCATGCTTTTAAAATGATGCTTTTTCATGAACACACAGTTAAATGAATAGATAAAGTTTAAGTTCATGCTTTTAAATTACGTTTTCCATGAATGAACTGTTAAATGATGAAAAGAAATGAAATGACTGAATGAAAGAAATGACTGAATGAATGAATGCTTTAATGTATGAAAATATGTAACGGCCATATGAATGAAAAGGGTACCAAAGAAATAGGCAGATTGCAATGCCAGGTAAGTAGTACTGGTAGTGCACCTAGTGCTGCCCCTTGACTGAAAAGGGATTCCCAACCTATGGCCACAGGTGAAATCCAGGTCCAAAGGAAGATCGCTAATCCCAACACACGGGGCGTAATAGTATATACCAGCCAAAGAAAGTGAAACATGAAAGTATGATTATTTCTTAAAATGTTTATGCATGAAAGCATAGTCATTTCTTAGAATGTTTATGCATGAAAGTATGACTTATTTCTTAAACTGTTATGCATGAAAGCATTGTCAAGAATTAGCTAAAAATGTTTATGTATGCATGTTTTCGAAAAAAAGGAATAGATGCCTAGTATGTTCACTGCATGGTGTACTACTTACTGAGTATTCGATTCATTTTTATTTTAAATGTTTTAAACGTCCAGGTAATGATGAAAAGGCTGGGGAGCGAGACATTACTGTAGATGAAGAGGCAGAAGCATAGGATCTTCCCTAACTAGAACAGTTATGTTTATGGATGATGGGTTATGTTTTTATGAACGTATGGACTCTGAGAGTCTTTTATGATAAATGTTCGAATAGAATGTCTATCAGGTGTTCCCTTTATTAAACAAAAAATTTAGAGTACACGTGTGTCATGTCCATACCGATCGCATGTTATTAGAAAAAAAATGGAAAGAAAAGGAAGTAAAGGATAGGTATGTACGTCGCGATCTTGACCTTCCCGAGACAGGGTTGTGATAGGTTTTCCATTAAAATCACCTTTTCTAGATCTCCACTTGTGCCCTAGCAACAATCATCGATGATGACCCATGTAACAATGCTTTCACCCATATGCCAACCACAATGAATCTATATCAACATTACATGTAGGACATGCCATCTTTCCCTTTATGCTCCACCCAGAAAGATTATCATAAGCTGGGAAGTCATTGATGGTCCAAAATAGTGCTGCATGTAATCGAAACCAATGCTTTTCAGATGCATCGTAAGTATCAACACCATTCTCCCACAACTCTTTCAATTCATCAATTAAAGGATTCAAGTAGACACCGATATCGTTACCAGGTGATTTTGGGCTAGGAATTAGCATGGCTAGCATGAAGTATGAATCTTTCATGCATGACCAAGGGGGCAAGTTATAAGACACGAGTATCACCCGCCATATGCTATAAGGTTTACTCATATTGTTATATGGGTTAAAACCATCACTCGCTAAACCAAGCCTCACATTACCAGAATCAAGTGCAAAACTCGTATTTTGTGTGTCAAAATCTTTCCGTACCTTCGAATCTACAGGGTGCCTCATGAAATTAGCATCATTGACTCATTCATTTGCATGCCATCTCATTGCATCCGCAATCTTCTTTGAGACAAATAGTCTTTGCAACCTTGGCTTCAAAGGAAAATATCTCAACACTTTTTGTGGAGCCGTCTTTTGCTTATTAGTGATTGACACCCACCTGAGAGTGTGGCAATGAGGGCACTTTGTTAGAATTTTCTTTCCAAAACAATACGTAATCGTTCAAGCAAGTATCTATCTTGGTGTAACTAAACCCAAGGCCACATTCCAACCGGTGTGCCTCATTATATGAATTTGGGAGAAGAGAATCAAGAAATTTCTGATTTCAAGAGCTTGATAACCATGTTGAATAACTTTACACTCCAACCACTAACTATCTTGATATGAAGCAACTTTACAATAAATGATAGCTTGGAAAACTTCACACATGATGGATAAAGTGGATGTTTTGCATCTTCTAACAATTTAGCACAAGGAGTTTTTCCTGTCTCCCCATCAGTAGGTCTTTGAGAATGATCCATGTTCGCCACAGCCTGCATGTCATCCATATAATCAATATAGTCACCAGAGAAGCTCATAGATTCACCATCATCTGAGGAATTGAGGGAAAAAGTATCATCCTTGCCGTGAAATATCTAGGCCTTATAAGAAGGATCAATCCCTATAATAAACAAATGATCCTCGACCACATTTATTGGCCGGAAGAACATATTGCAACATATGTGACAACGACACCTAATGCCATTGCCTTCAGGTGCATGTGCCTGAGCCTTAGTAATAAAATGGTTAACCCCTGATGCATATTTGTTGGACCCAAATATATCTTCAATATGCATCTACGTCTTGTCCATCTGAAAATCAATGCCATAAAATATGTGAAATTGGCCCTCATTTGATAATATAAAAAATTTCTAAAACAAACAGCATGGCTCAATATGTACTTTGGTCCTTACAAAAGTACACAGTTTAGGTGAGAGTTTACATGATTTGGCGAAAGCACTAGTCAACTTTCAATGCAAAATCTCAATCATTTAGGAGTAATTGAGTAAAGTTGGATTAATGGCCTCAACTAGTAAAGCATAAGAGAGTATATTCACATCTCCATAATGTGGTTTCGAATAGTAACTGAAGCACCCAACATATAAAAATATATTCTACCAACTAGGTATCTTTGTATCAAAGTTTTATCTCTATTGCTTAAGGAATCAAAACTCTATGCATAGAAGTATTCCATTATAACCAATGATTATAATAGAATATGATACCTAGTCAGGCTTTGTTTAAGAA
Source organism: Juglans regia (assembly GCF_001411555.2). Taxonomy (NCBI): domain Eukaryota; kingdom Viridiplantae; phylum Streptophyta; class Magnoliopsida; order Fagales; family Juglandaceae; genus Juglans; species Juglans regia. The sequence goes on along the minus strand of NC_049915.1, from coordinate 12,738,345 downwards.
TATGACTCCAAATGTGACATAAAGGCATCTATTGACGTTAAAAACTTTGTTAAGATAATCAGGACCCCAAGAGTTTTACTTCAAAAATTGTTCAAGTCCAGCAAAAAATTTAAGTAACAAAACACTAAAAACAGGGGCATATGGTTTTCATTCCAACTTAAATTATAGGGGAAAATGTTTTTCATTCCAAAGTAAATTATAGGAGACAAATTCCAGGAGATTTCTAACAATATGTTGAATTTCTAACAGATTAATTATAGCCTAGCCTTGCTACAACTTGAAGTTGGAATGTCGCATTTAAGCTATATATTGTTCTAGAAACTTGAAAATACTCAGTTGTGAAAATTAAAGAAGTTTAAAGAAAAAATTTAGGAAAATTATTTAACACTTGAGAGAGAGAGAGAGAGAGAGAGAGAGAGAGGGGTCAGACATGGCTTTGTCTTCGATTCTCCATTCTGCATGTCATATTTTAGGGTCAGCAGAGCACACAATGGAGCACTCATGTAACCCTACTGTTGGGCACCCAAATGAAGGAGTCATGCAAGGAGTGTCAATAGCTTATATGTCCCTAGTGGAGGGCAGGGTGGGAAGGAAATACATCTAGCTTCAATGTTCCAAATGCTTTTTTTTTTTTTTTTTAAAAAAAAAAAAAAAGAGCAGGAAGTCACATGTCCAATAGTGACCCCTCCCAAAGTTTATTAATAAAGCCCTCATTTATGGCGGAGGAATACCGTGGTTACAAGAAAGGATCATGAAAAAACAGGCCCATAATCAAGAAAAAAAAAAACTAGAACAAAAATAATAGACCACTATTTAAACAAAACCCACCACAACCCAAAACCAAGGCTTACAAATAACCCCAACTTTTACAATCTAACATCTCAAAGATGGAAAACCCAAAGAATCCAAACGGATCAGGCCTCTAAGAACCCGAGGCAAATTATAACTACTCAAAAAATCCCACTCAGAACCTAAGGCCCCTGCCTTTGCTAACCAATCCGCCACCCTATTACCTTCATGAAAAACATGCTGAAATAGACATTGAACCGTGCAAGCTAACTCAACAATTTCCTCACAAAAATCCTCAAGGTACCATACTCCACATCTCCCTCTACTCCACCAAGAAATAACTACCATAGAATCCATTTCAATTATCACATTTGAGAGATTCAACGTTTTGCATCTTCTCAACCCATAAAGGAGAGCCATAAGTTCCACCTTATTATTAGAACCAAACCCAATATAAGAAGCATAGGCCTGAACCATCCCACCAGAAGCATCCCGAATAACCCCACCAATACCACAAGAGCCCGGATTACCAATCCTACTATCATCCGTATTCAATTTAAACCACCCCAGCGGCAGTTTATCCCACCTCACCACTTTACAACTTGGAACTTTCGGCACCACCGGAACTATCCGCAAGGCTTCCAGAATCATACCATCTCGAAGAGACAGATTTTTATTTTGCTTAGCCGCCTGTGAGATGGACCCTAACCACACACATATAGAATGAACAACAGAATTATGCGATTCCAATATACCCTCTATTCGAGCAAGACACCTCCTTTTCCATAGGCGCCAAGTAATAATAATGGAAATAATGCCAACAATAAAGCCCACCTGTGAGGAAGAGCTAGCCCGCCTAAACCAAATCTCAACATTCTGTTTCCAAGTTCTACCAAGAGATATGCCAATAAGATTTCCAAAAAAAGACCACACTCTGTATGGAAATTCTCCCTCAAAAAGCACATGATTAATATCTTCAATATGACCATGATTACAGCAATTACATTTAGATACAAGAGGAATACCAATATGGCGTAATCTGTCATCCACACTCAAGGCCATAAACCATGTCCTCCAAAAATGGATAGACATTTTTAAAGGAAGATTCTTATGCCAAATCCATGCATGCCAAACCATAGAATTACCTCTAATACGAATACAATTCCATGCAGATTTTGTAGAAAAAATACCTGTATCCGTAGGAGTCCAAACTAGAACATCCTTTCCATTCTTCAGTCCAGCTAAATCAGTTATTATCTCATCCACCTTATTTTGCCCTACTAACTCCTCCAATAACTCCACATCCCAACTATTCGACAACCTACAATCTTTAACTTTCAAAATAGGAGAACCCATAACATTCATTTCATTAATCAATGGACCATTATCCCTCCATTTGTCATACCAGAAATAAAGATCACCCTCTCTAATTTTCCATTTTGAATTATTTAACAACAACGGAATACAATTAGCAACCATTCTCCAAAATCGAGATCCTTTATTATTTTCTATAAGATACCATGGCCGGGTTCCAACATATTTGGTTTTGAAAAAATTTGCCCATAAAGAATTACCTTGAAGAAGGTTCCAAGCGAAGCGCATATGCAAGGCTTTCTGAACATCCTCAAGGCTTCGTAACCCAATTCCTCCTTCTTCCACCGGCTTACACATCTTATTCCAAGCCAACCGTTTCTTTTTGTTCCGTCCATCAGCTTCTCCCCAAAAGAAAGAGCTCATCAATCTATGAATCTTGGCAATAGTAACTTGAGGTACCTTTAAAACAGCAAGTAGATGGATATTCATACTAGATAGAACATGCCTCAAAAGAACAAGTTTTCCTCCTGAAGAAAGAAGCCTCATCTTCCATCCACTAATCTTTTGCCTCACTTTATTCACCATTTCTTCTAAATGAGCCTGTTTCAAACGCCCTCGAATTATTGGCACACCTAGATATTTGGAAGGGAAAGTTCCTTCCATAAAGCCCGTCTGCCTTAAAATCCATTGCTTACGCCGATTTGGAATTTTATTAGAACAATACAAAGCAGATTTCTGAACATTAATAGTTTGTCCTGACCACCTCTCATATTGAATCAAAATTTTCTGAAGAACCCGCACCGATCTTTGACTTCCATTAGAAAAAACCATAACATCATCAGCATACATCAAATGAGAGATAATAGGCGTATCTCGGGCCTGAGAGAATAGGCCAAACTGATTCTCTTGCACACTCCTATGAATCAAACGGCAAAGAACCTCTTGTTGGATGATAAACAAATAAGGAGATAGAGGATCACCTTGACGGAGCCCACGACCACCCGGAAAAAAACCCTTAACCGTTCCATTCATCATGACTGAATACCAAGGGCTAGAGATACACGAATAAATCAACTCACAAAATTGAGAAGAGAAACCAAACCTTCTCAAAACCATTATCAAGAATCCCCAATCCACCCGATCATAAGCTTTCGCCATATCCACATTTAACAAGATATTCCCCCCATGTATTCTTTTATTAATAGACTGCACCAACTCCTGAGTGAGGCTAATGTTCTCAAAAATACTCCTTTCAGGAATAAAGGCTCCTTGCTCTAAAGAAATCAAGCGAGGTAAAATACTAGTTAAACGAGAAACAATAATCTTGGAGCAAATTTTATAAAATACAGAACAAAGACTAATAGGGCGGAACTTATCAAAACCTGTGGGTGACTCCATCTTTGGTATAAGAACCAAATATGAGGCCGTGAAAAATCTTGGAAGATCCTTGATCATAAAGAATTCCACTACTGCCTTCCAAACATCAACCTTAACCACTTCCCAACAATTTTTATAAAAACCCGCTCCAAACCCATCAGGACCCGGAGTGCTTTGATTTGGGATGGATGATACTGCCTCAAACACTTCCTCTAAAGTAGGCGGCCTAATCAAAGAAACATTTTCCTCTTCTAGTATGACCGTCTCAATAAGGCCTTCCAGTCTAGATTGCTCTATGGGCGGTTCTCCTCGAAGTTAATCTTGAAAAAATTCCACCGCCCCTTGATGAATACTCTCCGGGCTCTCATAAGTTATTCCATTCGATCTCATTTCCAGCACTCTCTTCCTTCTTTTATTAATAAGACAAGCATGAAAAAATTTTGAATTACTATCTCCCTCCAACTTCCATTTAAGCTTAGCCATTTGTGCCAATCTCATCTCTTCCCGATGCCTCCAACCAGCTAGATTTGAGACTGCCTCATGTAGTTCTCTCTCCAAATTTACCTCCCAATTTGATTGAAGCTATAGCTCAATCTCCTCAATCTGTTTTTCAAGGGCATCAATACGCCCTATTGTGTGACCAAATACTCTTTTATTCCATTCCTGAAGCACCACCTTCGTATGTTTTAATTTCTTACTTAAACACAGGATCGGAGAACCTACCATCTGTAAATTCCAAGCAGCTCTAACACAATCCAGGAAACCAGGATGATCCACCCACATTTGTTGAAACCGAAATGGAGACGGCCCATAGGAGAAAGAATCTTTCTTGAACTCAATGATCATGGGGGCATGGTCTGAAGTAGATCTAGACAAGTAAGAACAAATAGTATTAGGGAACAAATTACTAAATGAATTATCCATTAGAGCACGATCAAGCCGAGCCCACGAACGGGCCAATCCTGACTGCCCATTACACCATGAGAAACAACTCCCTTTCGTAGCCATTTCCATAAGACCCCTTTGATGAATCCAGTCATTAAAATTATCCATAGCCACATTTGGCCGAGGTCTTCCTCTTCTCCTTTCCGAATCATTCCTGATAATATTAAAATCCCCCACAACAACACAAGGATCTACACCCACATGATTACTACTGAGCTCTTGCCATAGATAGCGCCTCTCCACCCAGGAACATTTAGCATAAATCACATGAATCAAAATTTTATCCGCACCATTCTCTACAACAATGGAAATAAATTGCATACCCAACTTATCAACTTGCACCTTATAAATACTATCCCACAAAAGCCATATTTTCCCCCCTTCCACCTCATTAGAAATAACCATATCAAAATTTAGACTTCTAGCCAATTTACGAGCACCCTCTAAATTTTGAAACGGTTCTAAAAGTGCAACAATTTTCGGTTTATATCTTCCCACCAATGTCTTTAGTCTGGTTCTAGATGTTCCCACCCCTCTAATATTCCATACCAAGATGTAATCAATCATTAAGCAATGTTAGAATTTCGGGCAAGAACCCGAGAAGAACTACGCATTTTAATAAACTTTTTTTTTATTATACCTCTTTTTACCATCATTCAACTCAGATTCAGTAAAGTAGTCTTTAGTTTGTGAAAAAACCTCTGGATGCTGTTCCGGTTCTGGTTCTGAAGAACAGTTCTCTTCCATCATGATTTCTTTATCAACTTCTTCATCAACGTCCTCATCTATTTCCTCTTCCACCACTAGTTGCGTCTGCTCCATAATCGGACCATTATCTTCCGCACGCAAACTCTGATTTACGTCCATATTAGACGCCACATAACACACACCCGTGACAATCCCTGCACCATCTGCGTCCCCAACGTGTAATATTAAATTTGTTTCATCCTCTATTTCAACAAGAGGCGTCAACTGCACCACCTTATTAATCACAGGAGGAATTACTTCTCCCATCTGCTCCGGTTGTTCATCATTCTCAGAACCCAATTGCACCATTTGGTCTGCCACCTGCACTGGCAATTCTTCCTTCTCGGCATCCAACTGCACATGAGCTGCAACTGCTACTTCCGTCTCCTTCTCCACCCCAGCCTCCTCTGTTTCTTTGTCCATCCGCATAGAATGTTCACCCACAGCAATATTTTCCACAAGAACCAGCGGAGGAGTTTCAACCTTATCATCATTCTGCTCTACCCCTTGATCATCCGAGAGGCCTTTCCTACACCCTTTTCTTCCCCCTTTCTTACCAGCTTTTCCAGGATTACAAGTCCGTGCATTATGACCCTGCATCTTACATGACGAACAGAAAGCCGGGAGCATTTCATAAAATATTTCTTGCTTTCGGCTAGAAGACAGTCCAGGCGCTCGAATCCAGAAATGAGACAGTGGCGGTTTTGCAGCATCCACTTCCACACAGAGCCGTGCAACATCCGTTCTTGTTGCGCACCGTGTCGGATTATCACGGCGAATGAAAGTTCCAATCGGTGCCATCAAAATCTTCAAGAAAGATTCTTGATAAAAATTTGGAGGAAGACCCGGCAAAGAAACCCATACCGGGACCCTTGATAGTTCGGCATCCTCATTGAATTCTGGTGACCATCTGAATGCACGGTAAAAGATCCCATTTATTTCACAAACCTCCCGTGATAATGCTTTGGTGAAATCAACTTCATTAGCCATGCGAACGAAGACGTTACGCGGTCTCCTCATGGCAGAAACTACTGGACTGGCCGTAAGGCCCCATCAACTGTGAATGAAAGCCCTCACAGCATCCAACGATGGACGGTTCTTCAAGAACTTGAGGACTACAGAGTAGCGGAAAGGTTCCACTGATCTTGCTATTTCTTCTTTAGTAAACTGAAAATATACCTCACCTTCCAACATTTTTGGAAGCCTGGGTGCAAGAAGCATCTCCGGTATAGGTTGAGGGACGGCGCCCACCAGATTGGCAAAGGAAGGCTGACCGGTGCCACCCTCTACAACTGCCATGCAGCCTCACGTAAAGCCCAGACCCCGTGCGGCAGCAAGAACCCTATTCTTTAGAGAGAAAAAGGGTATAAACGGAAACCAATGTTCCAAATGCTTATGCACTATGCTCGATACAACAAAGCACGTTTCTGTTTCATGAAAAATATGAACGGGACCAAAAGATCTGCTATATGGATCCTTTTCATTGATGCCAATCTCATGCTTATAGTGGTTTTTTAGTATTTTATGGATAAAATATTAATGAGACAATGCATTTACCCTTAATCATGTGAAAACAGCCCCCACCCCTTAAGAAAACCCAAATATTAGAACCACATTTCAAGTTAGTTAAAAATAACAGCATGGATGTAATTTATCACATCTAAATTTCAATAAATCGACATGATTCTTCAATTGTAATAGATCTAGACATGGTGCAGTACAATACCATCCTATTCTCTAGTGAGGCTTGTCATCTATCCATTTATTTTTTCATCAATCTTCTAGGTTTGTTCTGTGATACCAGGTAGAAATTTTCAGCAAGCATGCTTATACACACCCAAATTTTCTTTGCAATGAAATGAACTTATGCCCCTGGGTATGCCCCATGGTAAGCCATTTTGTTCTTAAAAGATAAGTGATACACAAACAAATCTATTGCATGCTTGCTAGCTGGACAGAGTGGAATGTCTTTCCATAATCTGTCTAAGGACAAGAAGACTTTGCAACAGACATTAGAATATCGAAGTTGTTTATCAAACACTGCCCCATTGTTTAAGCAGATGGAGAAGAAATATAATATACTAAAAATAATGCGTAATCTAACTAGCCTCTGAAATATGGAATTCATAAAACTGCAATTTCTCAACTCTTAGTTCTCATATATACCCTCGTAGATGAATTACAATATGTGGAACCATTAAGTTCTATTTTCCGAATTGTTCCACACTGGTATTGTGTAGCAAATTATGCATACTAGAATGATCCACCGATCTTCTTGCAACTTGCTTACTAGTTGGACATCACAGATTAAATGTTTGTGTGATTGGTTGAAATTGTCCAAGTATTTGATAAGTTCTTGAACTAAATTAGTTGAAGCTGTTTTTCTTTCAATGTTTTTTTTAAAATAAAGCCCATTTTCTTTCATTAATGTATTGCATAAGCCATATGGCATACTTATAACATATTGTAAGATGTATGGAATAATTTGAATTACATATAGAAAAATGTTGGATCATTAGCAGATCGGTAGAGATGGAAGAGAGTTGGGTGAATGTTTCCCCCATAGTTACTTTTCCAGCAGACATTCCAAGTACAAGCTCAGGAGCTGAAATTTCTATGGAACATTTGGAATTGAAGAGTGTTTTATAACATATTGTGTATAATTTCAGGTTGAGAAGAAAGTGACAGAAAAATAACAACTAAATTCTTCAGCCTGCAAAAGAAATGTTTCTGACTGATGCAAGTACTTTCGAATTTTTGTGAGCCAACCACACCCATCCCAAGATGGTATTTTGGTTGAGGGAGAGGACATTGACTTGCTTTCTTCCATTTTCTCTAAAACTGGGCCAATTCATGAGAATGTGGTGGAGCAACTAAATTCATAAGAATGTGAAATTTTTCTGAATGAAAGGGTATATAACAATACATTGATAAAGAGTTGTACTCTTTCAGTATGGTATCATGACTATCGTAAATGTGAATTTTACTCTTGAAGCAATTCTTTCGAAACTTGCACCTAAAAGATTATGAAGAACCTTTATGTACTCTTTCTAAACTTGCACCTACTCAAACAATAAATTGTCACCATTACCCAAAAAAAGAAAAAAAAAATAATGTATTGTTGCTGTAAACTTTTAGAACATAAAGTAGTCTCAACCTTTTTTAAAAAACAATAGGGATGATCTGTAACATCCCACTCATTTCTCTCTCAAATGGTCATGAGTCTCGTTGTACGTGCCGAATCTCGAAGGCATTTTTTTTAAAGATAGCAGTACTTGATTTTTAGCGTATGCCCAATGTATTTAAAGATAGCAGTTGATTTTTAAATATCCTAAAAATATTTATATAGGGTATTTCTAGTGTTATCAGATCAAGCCTGATTTTTAAGTAAGACAATTGTAATATTTTTCAAGAGCTCCAAAAATATTATAATTGTAGAAAATCATTTTATCTAAATGATTTTAGTTATTTAAAATATTATGGGATTTAAATTATATTGAAAAATCTAATTAATTTTTTGACCTTATTCTTTTAAAAGTAAATAACAAAACTTCATCATTTATTAAATGATAAGAGATTATATTTTATAAGCTAATGTTAAGTTAAATTATATTTTATCTTAATTACTCTCAGTGTTTCAGTTAAGTCAAAATTTAAACATTTTCAAATCAATATTTAAAACCCATCCCTAGACCATTTTGAAGACCCCAAAATAAAAGGTTGGGATTAAAACCCTAACTCCCTCAGCTCACACACCCGATGACCTCAACCTTACCCATACGGCTTTTCGAAGAAACCCCACCCATTGCCGCCGTGCACCACCCTGCAGTGTCACCAACCACCTCATAGGCTTCCTCTCATGCAGGCGACCAAACCCCACCGTCGTAGTGTAACAATCCGCTAAAAACTTTCTGGTGGAATTTCTATGGACTTTAGGAATCTCGTGAAAACCTCATAAGTTTTTACGAATCGATCAATCGCATAGGTTTTAGTCTGTCAACATAATCACTGTTATCACTCACTATGGTGCTAGAAATATGAGTTTAATTATTTAAGGTAGTTAGAAGTGTCAAAATGTGTTTTAGTCTACGCCATTAGACTCAGGTGATTATTTAGAATTATATGGAGTAATAGCCAATTTTCATAATTCCAAACGAAAAGCTAGTTCGAAATTGTGAAATTATTTTTAGGGACACTTCGGGGTTGAATTTCGTTAAACGATTTTCACGATAGGTTAATATGAATATTTAGAATTTTTTAGTACTAAGTTTATTATGTATTTTTTTGGAGTGAATAGTAGTCTCGATAAGCACAATCAGTGTAGTATTTTCAAAATCACAGTGTGAAATATCCAAATTAGGTTAGATAAGTTTTATTTGGACACTCGACAAGATCTTAACCACACATAGTAAATAATATTAGACACTTAGCACAAAAAGGAACCATTAGATATATTTGTGAAGGAAATCAAGGTGTGAGATCATGCCACCTAAGCAAACCTTTGTTTCATCTGATCAACCAAATTGTGCCAAACCAAATAGGGTTTCAATCTTAGAAAAACCGAAATGGGTGGGATCCAATTGAAACCCCAAAAGTTTGGTTGAAACCGAAACCCTAAACGGTTTTCCAAACCCTAAAGTTGACCTCTAAACCCTTTTTAATCCGATTTCTAATATTTCGTTTAATCACTTGATTAAATCACTTTCACATACTATTAATTAATCAAACCCTTGTTATGATATCATTATCCAATCTTTTAAACCTTGAAAATTTGATTGGGCCATGAAAAATTAGTTTTGGGCTTGATAACATCTCAAACCCTAACGAAACCCCCTTTAAATTCCAAATTGAAGCCCACTTGGTTGGAGCCAACCAAGGCCCACAAATTTGGCCATCTTGGCAAAGCTTCTTAAAGAAGTTTCCTCCCCTACATGGCAGACCATCCACTGCCATTGGCTACACCCAATAGTGCCTTGATGTGAAGGAGAAGTCCACTCCATCAACCTCTATCTCTCACAACTGTTGCAGACAGTCCTTTGCCCTCATTACTCTCCACTTTATGTCACATAACTAACTCCAATCAAGGGTTTTTCAAACCCATAACTTCCCCCTCCAGGAGTCTAAAGTCATGCAAGATACTTCTCTCCATTTTATCACTTCTTCCCTCCATTCTTAGAGAAAAATCGAAAAGAGCTCTCTCGGGTAAATTTCTGGAGCTTTTTGCATGGCCATTTTACCCTTTTTAGGCTATTTTCTCATGATGACTCCTCATAAAATTTGTTTGTCTTTGAGTCTAGTTTTCGTGGATATCTTTTTAGTCTTATTCCATACTCATTGGATCAGTCAAAAGTATTTTTAACCATGAAAATGCCATTCTGGGTGTGAAACTGGAGAGTATGATATGTTTTGAAATTTTTGACCAAGGTAATGGACATATCTTGGTCCAAACATTTTATGGAGTGTTGTAAGCATGTGTTTAGGAATGTTCATTGAAGTTTTGTTGCATGGATAAAGCTTTTGATAATTGATTTCCTTAGATCTATAAACTTGAAAACTGGAAGTGGAAAAACAGTTTTTGTTTTGTAAAAGTTTGAATATTTCGTGGTTTGAACTTATTCCAAAAGCTTTGATTTTTTTATATGATGATTATAACCCTCTTATATACATGTTAGGATGTTATTTTGAAGATATTTAGTATTAGTTTTAAAGATATGATTTTCTATGCAAGAGGAGTTTGGCCTAAGATTTTATTTTTTGGGTTAGATCCATGCTTTGTTGAATTTTAGCCTTGTGACTTTAAGTTTGATGGTTGGATCTTGTTTAGGACACATTTTTAAACCATGAGATGTTTTAGTTTGAAGATCACATGTCTTTAAGCCATGGGTCAAGAGATTGATCAAAGTTAATGGAGAGAAAAGTTTCTATTTCGGACTAAGTTTAAAACCAAAAATTCTGAGTGTTGTTTTGTGATTTTTGGTGGCTTTTGTTTGATGATTTAAAACATGGTTGATCTTAGGATGATGTTATGAATGTGTTAGAAGTAAGATTTGATTTTTTATAATTCTTGGAGACGTTTTTATTAAGGTCAAAACTTGTGATTCAAGGGTTTACTTTTTGTTAAAAAATTTGAGTCTTTTTATAAAAGTTTGGTGTTGATGATTATCTTTTTCTTAATGGATATTTTAAGTGTGTTTTTAAACTTAAGATAGGAAGATCTTTGTTGCAAAATTTTGGTTTAATCATGGGTTTTGAATATGGAAGAAATTGTAACCAAAATCAAGAGAAATGACCTATGAATGTTTTGGTTATTGTGAGTTTTCCATAGTTGTAAATGGTTTTAAATTTTTTTGAGTTAATATTTAAATTTAGGACAAAATTTACAAGGGGAATGTAAATTTTGGTAATTTTTGGAGTTGGGATGTGAAATCCTTAAGTTAGGGGTAAAATAATTATTTTCTCATATGTAGAGGGTAAAATCGTAATTTTATTCTAAGTTATCCATTTTCACTTTTCTAGTTGTTAGAAATTAAATTTCTAACTTTTAGAATACCCTCTTACAGTTCCTTATTTTTCGCGCTTTATTCTTTTAGAATGCGACGATCGAGGTAAGTTAGCTATTAACTTACTATCAGTTTACTATGTATGTGTGATGGGTAAGAGAACTACAGTTTATGTTCGTATGTTGTTATATATGCCATGCCATGTCATGTCATCACATGTTTATCTATTACAGGAATTATTCTATCATGAAAATCTTATATGTTACATTATATATTCTGTCACATGATCTGTTGTAAGTATGTCACATTACGTATGTCATCTGTTACATGTATACCATGTCACATAATATTCACTGTCACATGTTTTGCCGTGTTATGAAATATTGTCTATTACATATTATGCCATGTCACGAAATATTGTCTGTTACATGTATGCCATGTTATGAAATATTTTCTGTTACATTTATGTCTCAAAGTATGTCATATTTGTCATCTTACGTTCATGTCATGTTATGCTACATCAGGACTTCTGTCTTTTCGTATTCATGTCATCTCGTCTCAAATATAGTTTGTGTACCTCGAGAATAGTTCTGTTAAATTATTCATGTCAATCACGATCTTAAGCGTTAGGATGGGGTAATATCCTAGTGGAACACCTTTGTTCACTCTGAAGTGTCTAAATAGGTGTGAAATTTCATGGGTTGACGAAGTAAAGTTAACAGGTTGCAAATGGGGTTTAACTAGCTGGTCACCGGAGTGTGCCAAGCACTAACGTTGATGGAGCCACACTTTATGTTATGTGTGTCCACAGTAAGTGTGGCACAAACAATTCATGAGGCCACAACAACTGTGGAGCATACACTATGTGAGACACAGCAATTGTGACACGTAGAATATGTGGGACCATAAAAACTGTGGCGTACGTATTAATGCATTGACAGTTGGTATAGATATATGTGTTGTTATGCGGTAATCAGCAGGTAAACACAACTCAAGGGGACCCGTGTAGCACCCGTATGGTCACTTTTTTTAATTAACTCTATTGAATAAGATTCCATGTTCATGTATTTCACGTTCAAGTCATGTTTTACGTTATGTTATGTTCAAGTTTACGTTCATGTCAAGTTCATATCAATCATGGTAACCCCATAAGTTAAGAATACACAATCATGGTAACCCCATGAGATAAGATTACTCAATCATGTTGACCCCAAGAGACAAGAATATGTTTCAAGTTCATGTTTATGTCATGTTATATTCATATTCAAGTTCACGTTCATGTTATGTCATGTTCACATTCACGTTATATTTCAAGTTCACGTTTATGTTATGTTGTGCTCAGGTTGATGTTATATTCAAGTTCATGTTCAAATGATGTATGTTCACGTTCATGCTATATTTTAAGTCCATGTTATGTTTCAAGTTCACGTTCATGCTATGTTGCTAGTCCATGTTAGGTTTTAAGTTCACTTACATGCCATGTCACGTCAAGCTAAGTTTTAGTTTCAGTTCAAATTATGTCATTTATGCCATGCTATATGTCAAGTTATGCTATGCTTACTTATGACTTTGATTATGCATTCATGCTTTTACTTCCATGCATACATCATTAACCTGTGTGGAAGTTTCCTGTTAGGTTGCTAAGATTTGTAATCAAATCTCACCTTGGTAGTCCCAACTACCATTCCTCCCGAATGGTAGTTGATGTGTCAGGATCAAAACAAGAGCAGACACTGGCAGACTAGAGGATGTTGACTAGAATCTGTAGATGCAACACGAAGCTTGTAGCCTCCATTCTTAGGTCTTTGGATAGTATTCCAGCATCGTTAGTCGAGTTACGTGAGTTACTCAACGAATTAGCCCAATAGTGTACTTTGGCATTTTAATTATAGAGCCAGGTCTCTGTTGTTTTGAGATTACAGTCTTCTGAGACCCGTGCTGTAATCGTAGATATTTATTTTGTTAAGTAAGCATGGATTATGTTTTAACTATTTGGGATATTATAAGTTTGGTGCATAGTATTGCTCGAGAAAAAAAAAATTATCTGTTGTGAATATTGCATAATGCTATATGCATGTTAGGAACATTGCATCTTATATGTCATGAACGGGGGTAGGTAACCTTGTGTTGCATGTCCTGATGCTTCGGACATCTGTTCGATCACAAGCGGAATCTGGGGCCGTCACACGTAGCCCCTTGGCAGCTCCTTCCTCAGCCGCACGTGAGCAACCACTGCCACCACGGTTTCTCCCTCTTGCTACTCCTACCGCAACCACTGCCACCACTTCCAGCCACCAACGAGCACCCCTGGCCACCTTCCATCGATAGCCACGCCTCTCCCTCTCCTTCTCGATCTGCCTCAACGTAGCCTAAGAAACCCATTTCCCTCTCTCTCAGTTTCAACCATGCCATCGCCTTAAATAGCCACCCACCACCACACTGAACCACTCACGACCTACCCCTAGCATCCCCATGCCCAACCAAGCCCCCTAGCCTCCACAGGCACCGTCACTCTCGCACGGCTTCTCCTCCACCTTGCGACCAAATCTGCTGCCGTAGGCCACAGTGCCAACTCCCCCTCGCCACTACCGCTCCACCACACCTTTTTCAAGCCCTCCATGCTCAGCCATGCTCCCTTAGCTCCCCCTCTCCATTTCCATAGTTGAGACCCACGGCCTTAACCTTTGCCATCGTAAAAAGCCTTTAGCCACCACAAAACCACCACGATGACACCTTGAGTTTCCCCTAGCCATCCCAATGCCCAAACACCTCAAACAACCATTATACGTGGCTAACCGCCATTGTACATGGCTTTAGCCGCCACGTACGACCCTTCCACCACCACCCATGAACTCCCCACCATGTCAGCCACCCTCGCATAACCCAGATCTGCCCACTAAAATCCTAGATCCGGTCTTCAAAATAGTCCCGTTGTAAGGTCATGGCATTGACCACGACAGAACAATCACTAGACAAGCCAGTGGCTTCTGACGCCACAGGGTTGTGCCGGACAACAATGTGATGCATGGGTTATCCTCACGATGGCATAACTCTCTTTCCCTTTTCCACTTTAGCTTTATTGTGAAACTGGTTGTGGGCTGTGCTGTGTTGTGGAGTTCGCTGTGTAGTGTGGTCATGTGAAGTGTGGTCATGTACGTAAACTTGTGTAGTGTGTTGTGTAGTAGTGTTGTGAACTAGGATGTATTGGTAGTTGGGAAGTGTGTAGTAAGGGTGACGCGTGACGTAGTGTGGATTGGAAAGAGTACACATGGAGCGTACTCTCATGGCGTAGTGTGGATTAGAAAGAGTACATGTGGAGTATACTCTATGTGGCGTAGTGTGGAATGAGAAGAGCACATGTGGAGTGTACTCTGTGTGGCGTAATGTGGATTGGGAAAAGTACACATGGAGTGAATTTTGTGTGGCGTAGTGTGGATTGGAAAGAGTGCACGTGAGTGTACTTTGTGTGGCTTAGTGTGGATTGGAGGGAGTACACGAGGAACGTACTCCGTGTGGTGAATCGTGATACACCCTGTGGTGTGTCACAAAGGAATGGATGATTGCATTGTTGAGGAGCGTATAGCGTGATGTGTAGTCTCGGGAATTGTGGAACAGTGTCTCGTATTAATTGTGATGTGATCATGTGGTCAAAGTGACATGTGTTACTATATAGTAGTGTTATGGCTGTTGTACGTGTGAAGGGATGGAGTGGCATAGAAGTGTTGTAGCAGGATGCCAGGTGACGTGACAAGGTCACGGTGTAGCTTGGGAGTAATCTCGAGCTAAATGACATGACATAAGGTGTAGTTGTAAATGGAGTCTTGTCATGTCAAGTGTTGGGATGATCAAGTGTCGGGATTGGAAGTAAGAAGCGTCTTGCCAACCGAGGAAGAGAAGGTTGGTATTAGATTATGATGCTTGTTTACACAAATAGGTGATCAGCGTGTTATACATTAATCATAGATGAAAAAAGAGATAAGGTACATGTGTATCTGGTAAACACATATGCCGGATGGATTTACCATATGTAATGGGTAATTTGTCTTAAGCATAGGTACACGATATTTAAGCCTCAGAGTTTGCTTAAAGTCGTGTGGTATGCATGGATGAGGATGAGGATGAGGATGAGGATGATGATGCAGCCTAGGCTTGGATGCAATAGTGTCGTGTGTATCGACTAGGATTGAAATGCGTGACTTGGTCGGTCTGAGTCATGCATTGGGATGAGGTCAATAGGAAGAGTAAGGTGCAGGTCATAGTGTCTTAACACTAAGATGAATCATAAGGTTCACTTTAGTGGATGAGTACTCAAGGTACGACATTGAGTTTGGACAAGGTAGTGACCCACTTAGCCTAATAATGGCTCTCCCAAGTGCAGAAGGGTGTCGCGTAATAATTAGGAATAAAATTCCTAGATCGTCAATCAACTATGACGCCAAGGGTGGTAGCTAAACTAGAGGGAAGTCTAAAGGGAGGGTATTGTGAAGACGGGAAATAAGGGATTGGGGTGGGATTTTTGGGTAGAGTTTTAGTTCTACGGGAAGCAAGGGGTTGGGGTCTAGCTTGGTGTATTTACGGTTGTTTTTCATGGGATTTTTGGGTTATTAGGGGTTTTCTATTATGGGCAAGGTATTCTCTTGTATACATACAGTGTACTTGGTTAATCTTCAAGAATTGTTTATTTTATTTTAATGTAAATAAAGAATAAAATAGACACCAGTTCACCTTGCATAGGACATTGAGAATTGTTTATGGGTTTTTTTAGAATGCATGGCACATCACACGATGCAAGAGCTTGCAATTTTTTTTTTTTTTGATAAAAAGCATATTGCATTCATTAATAACGGACATTACAACTTGACATGAAACATACATTATGTATGAAGTGATAAATGTATGAATGAAAACTTATGTTAGTATATTTTAACTGTATGAAGTAATGCTTATTGAGTATTCGACTCATTTTAGTTTTTATGTGTGCCCCTCCCCCATAGGATCTAAATGAGCAAGACTCGTCCGAATGAAGACGGCCCAAGGGGAAGAGCACAGAAGTCTAGGCATGAGAGTTTTAATTGTATGAGAGACATTTTTATTCTAACATTAATGTTTTTTATTGTAAACCTCTTTTATTCTCAAAGCACATTTTATTTTATAACGTGGAGTCTTGCACCCTAGATATGGAAGTAAAAAGTTTTAAAACAAATGGTAATTCCCGTCGTCATTTCTCAAAATCATTTTATAAAAAGTCTCACTACAAGGACGGACGTTACAAAGGTGCACCAAACCTCACACTCCGTCTAAAATGAAGTTGAGAACACACTCTTTAGACAAAAGTCCAAGAGACTGTGCTTTTTGATTTTTTATTTTCTAAAAATAACATTACATAAATTAAAAATACATGAGAAAATAATAGATTACATCTTGGAAAGATATAGATCTGCATTTTCAACCTTGGAGGGAAAAAACTACAGAAAACAGCGGTTATGATGGCATGAAAGGGCCACACGCCACCCTGAAGGTATGGTGGACGATCGGATCTAAAGTAGCCAGTGGCCATAGATTGAGCTGAATTATTGCATATCTTCTATATCTAGAAACAATATATACTTTATGCAAGTCTTGTACAAGCCCTACATTGGCCGAGCAGGAAGCCTAGCAGCAACATGCCTCATTGCCTATCATCAACTTCTTGTGATAGTGGCTCTCCTCTCTGAGTAGAGGTTTTCTCTCTCGTCTCTTGGTACGAGTCTAACTTTGGTTTCAGGTTGAAGGATGGACGCTGATCTAGAGAGTATGTAAGCTAACTTATCATTAACGAAGAAAGAGTGTGAGGATGCGGTGGTGGATTTCCACCAAGTGGAGGAAGTTCTAGAGCGAGGGGAGAATTGTTTGATTATGAAGTTGTTGACTCGGAAGCATTATAATCATGAAGCTTGCATGCAAACTATGCAGAAGATTTGGAGGCCTACGTGAATTCTAAAGTATCGTGATATTAGTCCAGTTTTCACTCTAGTTGAATTTGAAGATCCACAAGACAAGTTGAAAGTGTTGAGGGAGGGCCCATAATCAATTGGTCCTCGTAAAGAAGTTTGATGGGATGATTCAAATAAATAGTCTGGACATTTTTCATGCACCTTTTTGGATTCAGATTCATGATCTTCCACTAATGGCTCGTAATATGTATATTGGCAAGTTGATTGGTAGATTGTTGGGAGAGGTCTTAGAGGTTGACTTGGTTGAGGGTGAAATGGAGTCAGGTGAATTTATGAGGGTCAGAGTGAAGCTAGATGTTTCACAACCTTTGCAACGAAGGAAGCGTCTGAATATGGGCAAAGGAAATCCTGCTGGGTTCGATTATCGTATGAACATTTACCGGATTTCTGTTTTACATGTGTAATATTGGGGCATACTCAACTTGAGTGTGATGGTTTCTGCCCAGAGAATTTGAGTTCTACTGGTTCTACTTATGGTTCTTGGTTACGGGCGGGTTTTTCAATTAACTGGAGGGGTGGTAAATTGAGGCAGCCTGGAGGTACAGGGCTGAAAAGGACGACTGAGCCACCAGTGCATGCGGTGGTGCGAGAGCCTCACTTGCGCGAGAACGACAGCCCTCAAGACAAAAACAAAGATGCTGTTATAGATTTGGGAGATGGCAGGGTAGTTACGAAAATTGCGGTAACAACTGTGGGGAGTGGGGAGTCAGTTTAGAATTTAATCCCTGATGGTAGAGGAAAGTGTTCCGTAATGTTAGGTGGTGAGTAGTTTTCAAAGAGGATGGAGCTTGGAGTGGAGAATGTTGCGGAAGAAGTTGATGAAGTGGAGGTTAGGCTGCTAACAGATGTTCCAATATCTAAAGTTGCTAAAGTGGGCCCTACTTTCTTCTGTTGACCCATATATCGGGTTCTCTATTTTGAAGGGCACCGATTTTGTGGAAGTAAAGAAAGCAAACGGCGAAAAAGTTGAACGTAAAGGATCCGACTCGATTGACCTAGCTTCTCTGGTGATGTGCTTGCAGGGATGAAAGCGGAAGATTTCCTCTCTAGCTCAACCAGATGCAGATCGAAAATGTAAGAAACTCCTGCTTGGAAGTGCAAGCATCTCTGCGCCATCAACGTTTAACCATGGTTCCTAACAGGTAGATTCCCGAAAATGGCAGAAGAATAAGTCCCGAAAACAACTACGAAATGAGATATCAGTGGTCACTAATTAACAACCCCACCGGATGCAATGAAGCTCTTCAACTGGAATCCTCGTGGGCTTGGGAACCCACGGGGCATTCGCACACTTCATGATCTGCTCGTGCAGGAAGATCCTGAGGTAGTGTTTCTTCAAGAAACTCTTTTAAATTCTCATCATTGGGACTATTTGAAGTTTAAATTTAGCTATATAAATTGCTTTGTGGTAGATAGTGTGGGTCATAGTGGAGGGTTCGCTATGCTTTGGAGGGATGATATAGATTTATCTATCCTCAGTTTTTCCAAACACCATATTCATGCTATGATGAAAATCAGTTCTGTGGAAGGTGGGGAAGTTAGGCTTACGGGTGTTTATGGACACCCTGAAGTGGCACACAGAGATGACGTTTGGGCCCTAATTAAAACTTTGCGACCAATTGAGGGGTTGCCATGGGTAGTGTTTGGCGATTTTAATGAAATATTGTATTTGCATGGAAAATGTGGGGGAAGAATGCAAAGTGAGCGGCAGTTGGCTACTTTCATATCTGTGTTGGCAG
Source organism: Juglans regia (assembly GCF_001411555.2). NCBI lineage: Eukaryota > Viridiplantae > Streptophyta > Magnoliopsida > Fagales > Juglandaceae > Juglans > Juglans regia. The sequence continues at coordinate 12,718,941 of NC_049915.1, read as the reverse complement.
ATAATGCACTTAGAGATACGGGTTATGCAGGGATTTCTTTCACTTGGAATAACACAAGAGAAAGAGTGGAAAACATATCCGAGAGATTAGATCGATTTCTGGTAAATTCAGCTTGGTTTGAAGCATTTCCAAACTTGAGAGTTCAACATGGTGTTGTTGCTTACTCCGATCATGTTCCTTTGTGAATGGATACTCAGGGGGCAGGTGTGAGAACGAAAGGAAAGAATATGTTCATATTTGAGGTTATTTGGTTAAGTAATCCGGAATGTGCTAACATTGTAGAGAGGAATTGGGCTCGGTTGAATGGTTTTGGTTCAATATCTCAGCTGATGGGTTGTATTAAGCAGTGTGGGAAGGATTTGAAGAGTTGGAATCATAACCATTTTGGAAATATGAAAAAAGAGATGGCATTGCCAAAGAAGAGACTGCAGCAGGTTAAAGAAAATGATCCGACATGTCAGCATATTTTAGATCATAAACAGGCCAGTGAATAGGTCCATATGTGGTTGTAAAGGGATGAAATCATGTCGAAACAAAGGGCAAGAGTAATGTGGTTGAAATAGGGCGATTGTAATTCCAAGTATTTTCATTCAAAGGCTTGGGGATGATGAAGGAAAAACAGTGTTATGCAGCTTCAAGATGAGTATTGTAATTGGAAAAAGGGGTTTCAAATGGGGCATTTGATTACAGATTACTTTAAAAGCTTTGTTTACTGCTGCCGAAAATGTTGATATGGAAGAAGTCTTATCTGGATTAGAAGTGAAGGTGGCTGGACAGATGAATGATTGTTTAACACGGTCTTATGATGTTGAAGAGGTTGAGGTAGCAATTAATCAAATGCACCCTTCCAAAGCCCCTGGTCCAGATGGGATGTCTCTAGTCTTTTATTGAAAGCATTGGAGAGTGCTAGGTAAATCTGTCACTAATGCTGTTTTATCTATTTTAAGTGGTGAGGAGTTTCCTAGGGATTCAAATCACACTCTTATTACTTTAATCCGCAAGAAGTCTATTCTGATTAAAGTGGCAGATTTTAGACCTATTAGTCTTTGTAATGTGCTTTATAAGATTATTTTAAAAGTCATTGCTAATAGGCTAAAGCAAGTCTTGCCTGATGTGATTTCTGAATCTCAATGTGCTTTTGTGCCTGAGAGATAGATTACTGATAATGTTTTGATTGCCTATGAATTATTACATTATCTATGACATTAGAGGAGTGGGAAAAAGGGTTTTGTGTCCCTTAAATTGGATATGAGTAAGGCGTATGATAGAGTGGATTGGGGATTTGGGGATTTGGGTTTTCATTCTGGTTTTATCAGCTTAATAATGAAGTGTGTATGGATTGTTTCATTTTCAGTTCTAGTCAATGGTGGCCCTACAAGTACCTTTTTTCCAAGTAGAGGGTTAAGGCAAGGAGATCCTTTGTCTCCTTCTCTTTTTCTGTTATGTACGGAGGGACTTGTCAGTTTATTGAAAATGAATGATTGTCGAGATGGGGTGGATGGTATTAGAGTATGTCGGGGAGCTCCTAGAGTAAACCATTTGTTGTTTGTGGATGATAGTGTGATATTTTGTAAAGCTGATAAGAGTACTACTGAAAAGATTCATTCTCTTCTTAATATGTATGAAAAAGTTTCGGGATAGTATATAAACAAGGAACTTGGTTTTTTAGTAAAAATGTTAGTGAAGTTGGAAAATCTGAAATCATGCAACTTTGGGGGGGAAGCCACACTCAACAGTATGAAAAGTATTTGGGTTTGCTGCCTATGGTGGGAAGATAAAAAAATCGAGCTTTTGATAGTATTAAATAGAGATTGTGGCAGAAATTGCAATTATGAAAGGGTAATTTGTTATCTCAAGGAGGTAGGGAAGTCCTCCTTAAAGTTGTTGCTATGTCCATTCCCACGTATGCCATGAGGTGTTTTTTATTCCCTACATCTTTATGCCATGAATTAGAAATGTTAATGGCTAATTTTTGGTGGGGCTGCAACGATTAAGGGAAGAAGATTCATTGGGTTAGCTGGAAAAGGTTGTGTGATTCAAAGTTTAAAGGGGGTATGGGATTCAAAAATCTTAGGATTTTTAATTTGGCTCTCATTGCTAAACAGGTTTGGAGACTAATGCATAATGAGGGGTCTCTTCTGTTTAGAATGTTTAAAGCTAAATATTTTCCTCACACACCTTTGTGGAAGCTAAAATGGGTGTAAACTCTTTGTTTGTTTGGCAAGGTTTTGTCAAAGCCTTTGATTATTTCAAAAGTGGGTGTTGTCGAAGGGTGGGTAATGGTAGAAGAGTGAGGGTGTTTCATGATCCTTGGATCCCTGATGTTGCTATGCGGGATCTTCCAGCTGCTAGTCCAGGTGTGGATTTAAATCTGAAGGTTAGTGATTTATTGGATGAGGAATCAGGTTGGTGGAATGTAGAGGTATTGAGAGCTCTCTTTAATCCAAGAATTGTGGCACATGTTTTTAAAATAAATGTGTTTTTAAATGTGGAAGATACTTTGTTTTGGTTTCCAGAAAAGATGGGTCACTACTATGTCAAAAGTGCCTATAAACTGTTTTTGCATCTAGATGGACAGGGTGGGGGGGAAAGCTCTAGGGAGAGATCTATTAATTCTTTTTGGAAGTGTTTTTGGCATTTAAATATTCCAAAAAAGATTAAGATTTTTGGATGGAAAGCATGTCTTGAAAATCTCCCTACTGCTTTTAATTTGAGAAGAAAGAAAATGATGGTGGATGATAATTGTGCTTTGTGTAATCAGGCTAGTGAAGATGTCGCACATGTGTTGTTTTATTGCTCGGGTGTTTTTAATGTTTGGGATCAATATTTGCCTTTTTTGCATGACATTCAATCTGGTTTATCATTTTGGGAAGTGGTTGAATTAATCAAGGAGAAGGGCACAATAGATGATCTCTCAAAGTTTTTTTGCATTGCTTGGGGTTTATGGTATAGACAAAATCGGTTTCTGTTTGAACACAAACTTTTGGATGTTAAAGCTGCTATTTATTACTCTTTGGCTGTGCATTATGAGTTTAAGCGGGTGCAAGCTTTTGATGTGGGATGTACAGCTGTTAAAAGAGTGGTTTGTTGGGCTCCTCCTCCAGTTGGGTTTTTGAAGATGAATGTTGCTGGGGCTACTTTCTTTGATAAACAAAAAGCGGAGATTGGTGTAATCCTTAGAGATGAAAATGGTTGTGTGATTGTGACCTACAGTAAAGTAGAAAGGGAGGTGACCTCTTCAGAATTTATTAAAGCAACGACTATGTTTAGAGGTTTGCAATTGTGTGTACAATGGGGGGTACCGAATTTGATACTTGAATCTAACTGCTTGGTTTTGGTTAATGCTTTACAGGATGCCAGCACTCCTTTTTCTAACAGCTTTTGACTACTTACTCAACGATATAAGAAGGTTGATGGGTGGATTTAGAGACATTCAGCTTTCTTTTGTTAATAGATTGGGAAACTCAGCTGCACATACTTTAGAAAGACATGTATGGGGTAGAAGATATTGAGTTACGGTGGGAGGGGTGTTCTTATTTTGTATCACAAGTTGTTTGGTTTGATAGCAACAATATGGTGTAAGGACAATTGTTTTGTTTGATTCAATGAAATCTTTGATTATTAAAAAGAACAATATATTTTTAATTATTTAATTATTTAATTATTGGTTTTAGATGGAAAAATGGTTAAGAATCATAAATCCAAGTTGTGATTTAAATTGGTTTATGCTTAATTTTTTAACTTGTGATTTAATTGGATAATTTTTATTTACATGGACAAGACATCTTTAATATATTTTTATTCTTCATTTTTATTTTGTTTTCTGGTTTCTATTTTTTTTAGGCCAATAAATACACAATATTGCATTCTATTCTTCACTTCTAAATTTTCTTCTGCAATATAAATCAAGATCAAAGCTGGCCAATTTCTTTTGGGCGAGATTTCTTCCATGGACGGACACCAAACGTAAGACTGGGATTGCTTTCGGTGGCTTTTACTGGAGTTAAACTAGAAGATAAAATAGAACAAAAGAATTGATCTCGGTGAAAAGACCCCACAAGCAGAAAATGTAAAGAAAAAGAGAAGAACCAGCGACGTGAGATCGAAGAAACAAAGTAAAGAAGATCAGAAGGAAAACGCAGAAGAGAAGAAAATAAAATTTTTTTTCTAGCTTACGGTGGAGATGGATGTAAGATCATCATTTTCAAAGTGGAGATTCACCGCGTTGAAGAGAGGCTGAAACGGACGAGTTAGAGCGGTTAGTTAGGAATAGGAGTAGTGTAACTTAGCCTGCATTATTTTTCTTCAGTTTTTGGAGCAAGCTCAGGTTAAGAGACGAAGCATGGCAACACAGTTGAGAGCCTAATGCCGGCCCAACTGTTGTTCCCCAGCTTTCCTCCTTCACTTGTAGCCTCCATCTCTGATTTTATTTTTATTTTATTTCAGTTTGAAGTCTATGATGAATTATTACAATTTTTAAGTGTTCATTTTAATTACTGCTCATTTAAGTTAATGTCATTTATTTTTCTTGCACTTTTAATTCATGCTCATTTAAATTAATGTCATTTATTTTTCTTGCATTTTTAATTCCTGCTCATTTAATTTGATTTCATTTATTTTTGTTGTTCCTTTAAATTTCAGTTAATTCAGTTCCGCAATTTTAATTTACTATCTTGCATCTAAATTTCTTACTCTTCATCTCTACACTCAAATCCAACAAAAATGAATCTGGTTCACAACCAGTTATAACCTTTTCATATCTGTTGTACTCTTTCATTTATTGTACATATCATCACTTTTACTTTTATTTTCTCTTTGTAAACATTTTCACAATTTCACACGAGTCTGATTTTAAGTAACTTTTCTTGAGGTGACGATCTAGGAATTTTATTCCTAATTATTATGCGACATTCTCCTGCATTTAAGATAGCTTATGTGCTGCTCATTTTTTAGTGAGTTAAGTTTTTGGCACTATTGCTGGGAATAATTATTTGACGTAAATTTAAACTCGTGATTTTTATTTTTATTTTTTTATTTGTTTATATATATATATGTATGTATATAAAACAGTGTAGCATGCGGCTTCCATCGACTTGGCATGTGTCTCTCTTCATTTTTTTTATTTCCTTTTCTTCCCAGGTTTATTCTTTTGCTGCGTCCATATGGTTTGACTTTTTTTTTCACTAAGTCGTTTGAATTTTATTTATGCTATTTAGACTATGTTTCATGTCATGGGTGAGAGACAATTCAAATAGATTGCATAGAGTTGCATCGAGCACTGAAAAAAGTATACACAGCTTAGAGATGGACAGGGATGATGCATGCATGTATATTTGTTAAACATCTTTATTTCATAATCTCAAACGACTTACAAAAACTTAAGACTTTTAGCCTCATTTTTCAGATGGTCTTGTTCTTCATATATCGACATGTTATCCTTATCTAAAGGAGTAGGAAGTCGAAATCTTCCTTTAAGTCTCCTTTTTTTTTTTTATGTTAGACTCATGAACAAGTAGTTGAAGTTCATAAATCTTCTCGTTAAGCTTTTCAACTTCACTAGTTCTGAACTACAATCGTCGAGAAAATGCGACAATGGATGATGAGTATCGCATTCCGAGTACCGAGACTCACAAAAATCAGCATGGTCTACAAGTTTATAAGACAATTGTTGCACCTAAAAAACTATGCATTAAATAAATAAAATAATTATTAGAATTAATTGATTTTTATTTTGGCAAACCATAAATTCTAAAGAAAAACCAAACTAAAATCAAAGCTAATTTCATTTCTAAGGGTACGGTAAGCATAATTATTTCTAATATAATATTTGTACTACTCATGTAAGATATTGATATTTTTAACTGAGAAATCTCTTGGGGTAGATCTGTGCTATACTCAGAAACATGCTATGTACTTTATATCTTGACTGTTCTTGCATAGGTAAGGGGTTTTTTTTTACAGCTCTTTCTAATGCTCTACCAGTAGGGCTGTGCATAAAGGGGATTGGGCCCGATTAGTCGAAACCGATTCTCTTCTCCCTCACTGCCTGCAGAAAACAACGAGAACTCGAAAACGGCGTTTTGTGAGGGTGGAAGATCGAAGTTCAGGACACGTGGGCAGTGTTTGTCTATGGGAACAAAAACCCAAGCGTCTCAGGGAAAGTTGAAGAGTGATCAGTCTCAAAGATGAAGGCGTACCAGTCCTAGTGCTATGCCTGGAAAGACTCGCATCCTTCTGCATATCTATTTACCTCTTATGCTAGGATTTTATTTGAATTCCAAAAAAGACCCAGTAATGGCAGAACAGAGCAGATCAGCCTGCATATATTGAAATCTGTTTTCTTTATAAAGAACCCAGTAATGGCATGGTGATTCGTCAAATCGAGGACCACTCGTTTGAGAAAAAGAATACAAGGAAATTGTAACATCCCGTTCCAGAGGTCCGGAGAGCTAATTCTTAATACCTAAATATCAACTCAAAAATCACAACTATAAATATTCCAAAAATTTCTTAAAAATATTCATTTACTCAAACCAAATATCTGTGTTCCTTCATAAGGACAATACATAAATTCTTAATAAAATAAATTGAAATTCTCCAAAAGACTCGAAAATATCCTTAACTCATCAAATTAAAATAATTGAAAATAACCAAATTACTAACTAAGACTCTCAAATAAATACCTGTATCCCCGGGTACTTATTCCTCTCCGAACATCAAACCTCTCTAACACTGCCTACTCTTGCTCTCCAGTAGAACCATCAAGATTATCTGAAGAATGATTAGAGATAAGGGGTGAGTTATCAACAAATCAGTAAGTAGAGAGCATATACAAGTGTGTAAACATGAGAATTTAAAGAGATCAGAATGCAGAACAAAATATTTTCATTTTCAAAATGCGGAAGCAAAACATGTTATCAAAATATCAGAGCGAAGATTTAGAAATAATTTCATTAAAAAATATCCTTTGGTATAGCATAAATAATCATCATCATCATCAGAACATCATATCTAAACAGAAGCCATGTATAACCCCTGTGGTAGGATTGTGCATCTGCGGATAGCCAAGCAGAACATAAATCACTCTGTCACCAAGGTGTGCACTCTAAACAGAGACCACAACTATAACCCATGGCAGGGCCGTATCTACTATTATAACCCGTGGTTGGGCCGTATCTACTATTGTAACCCGTGGTCGGGCCGTATCCACTATTGTAACCCGTGGTTGGGCCGTATCCACTATTATAATTTGTGGCAGGGCCGTAACTAAATAGAGCGGAAACATAATCAAATTCAGAATCAAAGATTCATACCAAGGGTTTTTAGAAATCACATCTTATCCAAACAGAGTAATGAACAAAATCATATCATCTTCCCGAAATACCATCATTTCCCAAAACCATCAATATCCACTTAATCGAATTCGTACCGAATAAGAATTTAATTGAGCAAGTATTAAGATAATTACATAACTCAAAAAAAATTAATATTTAAAATATCTAAAATACCAACAACATTTTATAAATAAATAAAATACATTGGCTACTAAAATTTCCATAAAATAAGTCATGAAAAACTCATCTCTTAAGAAAAATAGGTTTACTTAATTAACAATATTATCAGAATACAAATATAATATTTAATGAGACTTAAAACAAAACCCATTTAAGCATAAACCCGAAATAGACCTCGCACCTGAAAACATAAATCTGAAACTTTCTATATATATATATATATATATATATATATTAGGTTAAAACTGGTAAGTACCCAATCTAGGTTAAAACTTTACATATATATACTTCTATATATATATATATATATAAATACACCTTATGATAAATAAAAAAAAAAAAAAACCAGCGATGAACATAATTAACAACATATGCATGATAGAAGTGCAGCGGTTGTAGTGACTCACCGAGAAGGTAACATGCGACGGCGCAGGGTGCGATGGGAGGTGGTGAACTCCGCGGCTATACATTGTACGAGAGAGAGAGAGAGAGAGAGACCAACGAATGAGGAAAAAAAATGAAAGAGATATAGCAAGGCAAGAGAGAGTGACACGGAGGTGCTGTCGGTGGCTTACCGAGAGGGACACGGCAGAAAAGGAGTGGCGTGGTGTGACCGTCGGAGTTCTCTGTGCCAGTGGTAACGACGTGGAGACGCTGGCACCGTGTGTGGTGGCTTTGAACGACAAGGGTACCAGCTGCGCGTTGCTCTGTTTTCGAGAGCTAAAATAGGGGAGTTTTCAGTTCACTATGTAGGTGGTTGTCCTCGGCAATATGGTGGTGGTGCAGTGGTGTACGGAGGAAGAGCTGGAGCTCCAGTGATGGTCAAGTGGAGGTGGCGCATGGCGAGGCGAAGCTGCGATCTGTGGAGATGCAGTGCATGCACAGGTTGCGTTGATTCTACATGAGGCGGCAGCTTGCGTTCTGGATGGTGTAGCGACACTGCAGTTCACTGCTGTTGCTGGACGTTTTCTGGACGAGGACTAGAGGCCGGTGGTGTGTTGAGAAGGGGTGGTAACCTAGTCTAGGGTTGCAAGTGGTCGAAGTAAAACGAGGCTTTGCGTGAACTGCTCGTGAAGTGAAAAAAACTTATGAATAAATAGTGATGCCGTTAACCCTAGCGGAATAGACGTGCATGCAAAGGATACGAACGTGCACGTCATGGGTTCTGGTACAATATCCTACCGCTTGGGCTATTTGGCCATTTCAAAAAAAAAATTTGGCTCACGACGTAGTGAATAAAGTGTAATAAATGGGCTTTTTCATATGTCAAACCCAAAAAAATATTTAGAGAGCAGACTTAGTGCTTTGGCCCGGATGTTACAGAAATAGGAAAAACACCAAGAAAAAAAAAAAAAAAAAAGCTTCCTTACGAATGTGTTCTGGGATGGATTCGATCTGCTTTATTTCAACCCCTGAACGTACGTTTGTTTCACCACTCTCATCATGAGGTGAAGGGAGAAAGGGAAAAAATTAAATATCAAGATGAAGATGCCATGCATGGACAACAACACTCGATGCCTTGATCTTTTGTGTTTCTTTATCTTGTTCTCTCTCTATCCATCTTGGGGAGACAATTGAAGCAAATCCTGGGCTTAGAGTTGCAGGACGATGAATATCATGCTGTTTTGTGATTTGTGATATTGAAATATTCAGGAAGGTTCTAAGGTAGATCGTAGGGCCCCAACTCTCAGTGGTGAATGCTGTGTCATTATGCAATAGTGCCATTTTTCAGACTATTAGTAACTTGCTAATTAACTGTTTTGTCACCCAAACATAATGCAACAGCATATGTTTCTAACAAATCATTTGTACAGTTAATTCAGCATGTAGCCATAACAAGAAATGTTACAACGTCAATCCAACAGCAAATGCAGCTTGTTAGTGGAGCAAATGTTGTGCACAATATTGTATGCTTCAATATTTACTTTAGCCTAATTGTTCAAATGAGGCCTTGTTGAATTCAAGCCAAAACACTACAATTTGACTAAGAATGTTCCAATATAAAAATAGTCACATCTTCAAAATCAATTCAAACACCTACTTGAACAAACCAAAAATTCTCTAAATTCTAGCCCAACTCCAAATATGTTCAACTTAAGGGAAAAAAAAAAGCCCCAATACATGTAGAAAAATCAGCCCAACATACACATGTCACTCACTTCAATATTTTTGATATTAATCGCAGAAAATTTACAACAAAGAAATCCAGGCTTGCACCTCCAAACATCCAAAGGACACAAATTTAGGAAAATGATATCTAGACTCATCCACAAAAATAACCTAAATCTAGTTTAATCTTCATTCAAATTAAATCCACAAAACCCACAAAAATAATCAAGTCATCTAGAGACAAAGACATACTGATGGGGGTGTTGTGGCGTGCGGGAGGAGTCACTGCCCAACCGAGAGGACGAGAGTGGCGTGGGTAGTAGCAGTAACAAAGAAGTAGTGGTAACAAAGAAAAACATAAAGAAGTGAGAGAAAAAGAGAGCGAGAGATGAACTATATAACCATTATCAGTGCCAGACAAAGAGGAGCAGCATGGTGATGCAATGACGGGATGAGCTGAGAGATGTGGGGGTTGTAGGTTTGTTTACAGAGAGAAGAAAAAAAGTAGACTATTACTTGCAATCAAAACTCTCCTGAAAATTGTTTGTCGCAAATGTTGTTTGCGGTGATAAAAATTAATATTCAGATTCTTATTTTAGCAATTTTATTCCCAAAAATAATCATTTGTGACCAAAGCTCTCACAAGTGTGAATGACTTTTTTCGGCAAGAAAAATCGCCAGAAAAAGTTGTACATTTTTCTTTGTTATTCGAACGCCTTAAATTTTCCGTTTGAAAAAAACTATATATATATCAACAGGATCCATTCCCTCATTTTCTTTTGGAGCAAACTCTTTGTAAACTATTTATTTTGTCTTTAAATCTTATCATTCGAACAATAAATAATTGTTCAAATAGTATCTTTAACTATTACACTTTTGAGAATGAAAAAAATTTCATCCATAAAACTCGAATTTGTTGTAGTATCCCAACCATGCTAGGTGAGTCAAAATCGGGTGCCATAGTAGAATGTATAGGCTGGTTCCCCTTATGTTTGTAATTGTAGAACCAAGAGTTAATTTAGATGATTTATTATAAAGAAAAGAAGAGTTTTTATCAATTATACAGCCACGGATACCGAGATTTTATCAATTAACCTACTTTTGACTTCAACCACTTTATTGCTTGCTTAGACTATTTTCACTCAGAAACTGGTCCCCCCTTACTTTGTGCTGCTATCAAACTAAGTGATTTTTTGCTCTCTTAACACCCCTCAATTGACTAGTTTGGGCAATGATAATTTAGTATACTTGTAAGGGGGTTTTCCTCCCCTGGGCCCGCAATACAGGCCCATGAAAGACTACAAGGGGCCCAACTTGGCCCAATGCTCATTCTCTCAGGGGGTCCATGCACCCCTTTGGAATACCTGGCCCATAAGCTACACCAACCCGAGAGATGATCCCCATGCAAGAAAGAAGAATGATAGGGACGGATGGGACTCGCCGCCCCTAGCACCCCTAGTGATACCTAGCACTCGAAGATATGTGTAGACAGGTAGGCGGGAAATGCAGACGAACCTTGATTCCCTAACATAGGGCATGGGACTACATGACACTGATCATCCACTGGCAAAGCGCCACTTACAGAGCCACGCCACATTAATTGTGCATCCCCAGCCCCCACGCCACATTAATGGCACCACACCAAGCTCTATGCCGCATTTAAGGATACTGACCGAGCTGCAATGGGAATAACGTGAACCCGCTTACATGGGGTATGAGATATCCCCCCAGCAATCTCTTATAAAAGCCGACCCTCTAGGTATGAATGACTCTCTCTGAAGTCTCACACTCCCACACAATTTACTAATAAGATTAACTAACTAAAGCATCAAATGCTCCCGAAGACCACTAAGCCACCCTTACTATGAGTAAAATCGGTGTCGAGATGGTAGAAACACCTTTGCGATTCCATTTTCTATTGCTTTATCTAGATATATGATTATTACTTATGGAGCTCTATATATATGAGGAGATCCCTACAAAATGGGTGAAGTCTCGACAATCTCTCTACACACCAGATCTGTCCACAGAAACTCTCTACGCTAAACTCCACTACAACTCCAAATGATCTTTCCTAAATCTTCCTATTGTATTGTGAGATATGTGAGGCCATGAGATATTGTAAAAGCACCCATCATAGTGGATTTCACCTCTAAACAACCCGTGGACGTAGACATTATATTGAACCATGAAAATCCCTATGTCTCTCTTTATTTATGCTTATTTGCTATTTATGTTATGAATGAACATAAAAAACACCATATCGAAACTCAAATCATCATCGTGGGTCGAAGATGATTCTTTTCCTCCTTCCGATCTGTTGTGCAAATTAAGGTATTAAAAGTAACAACCTACACCTTCGAGATTTGATAGGTGGTAATCAGCTTGGAAAAAGATCAAGATTTTTTGAAGTTTATTTTTTAATATATTTTGTCAAAATCTATTTTATTCCTAATTTAGAATTTTAAATTATTGATTGAAATCTTTCTTCAATAAATGTTTTTTATTTAATTTATAGTTTTCACAAAACTAACGTATAAAAAAAGATTATATGAATTACGAATGGCACAATTTTTTTTTTATGAGTTTTTTTATTTAACAAATAAACTAGACAAAAATCAACAAGCTAGTTGTGATGGGGTAAAATAAATCAGGTCTAAAATGGTTATCAAGGCCCAGCCCATCAATGGGGACAACACTAGAAGACAAAGGAAGAGAGAGGGAAAGGGGACAAGAAGGGACAAGAGGGTAAGGGTGTCATGAGGCAGGGATGTGTCAGGAGAAAGTAGGAAAGAGAGACGGTCAGACACGCAAAACAGACATCCCCCACCACTACCGTGGTGCATGCATGAAGAGGCTCAGATTAAATGGACAAAGTGCCTACAAATTGAGGACTTATCAACTTCTATAACCTCTAGAGAGAGAGCTCCAAAGAGAACATATTCTCCAACAAGTAAATCTTCAGCTCCCATTATATAGTGAAAAATGAAAGGTTCAGCTCCAAAGAGAACATCTTCTCCAACAAGCATATTATAGTGGAATCTCCTCTCCCAAAACTCCCGTGGACATAGACCTAGTGTCAAATAGCATAAATCTGTGATCATCTCTTCTTATTTTCTCTACATTTAAATATTGTTCACCGTCATGGATCTACGGACTGACATTGTACAGCTACACTGGACCACTGCTGGAGGCTCCAAATAACACCGATTGAGACCCAGCTCACCTCAACGCGTCCAAAAATAGATCTTTCTTCCATTTTGGGCTGCACCACTTTTGAGTGTGAACACTAGTAATACTTTCTAAAACCAATTTCCTCCAAGCTATTAGTGGACAAGGGAAAAGTAGTACTCAGCATCAATTTAGTTGATAGTAGCTCACGTGTGGGCAAACTTCTTCTTAATAAGTTAGTCCAGCACATAAAATACTTAATTAAATAAAATTAAATGTAGAATTGAGATTCAAATTTAAGACTTCTAAATTGAAATCATACGGTCAAATCACTATTTGTTTCAAAATTTTAAACTGATAAAAAAGTTCAAATTAAACATTTATATTAATATTAACAATTAAAATTTTTACCTCAAGTTATTAGGATTATTTTTATGCAATAATATTAATAGGAAAAATCTAATTGTAAGTGATTCTGCTTATTAATACACGCTCTCATCCAATATGATTAGTCAGAAAATAGATTTTATTGAAAACAAATTTGAATTTAGAATATAAAGGCATCAACATTAGTATGCAGATTAGTACGTAAACTTACTTATACATAGCAAAACTCATATTAATAAATGGATAACAATAAGGGGACATATGTTTTTACCCCCAGTCTATCAATTAGCTCAAAATGCATTTTCCATTTTTTTATTTTAAATATTTTTAAAATATATAAATTTACTAATAGTCAATTTTTTTAATCATTAAATAAAAAAAAATAAAAAACATAAATAAATCTCGGTCAAAACTATCTAAAAGCATCGATTCATGTATAATTTTCTTTAATAAAGTTCTATTGACTAGAAATTGGGAATCTCGAAGGTGAGATATACTAATCGTGGTTTGGCTGGAAGGAAAAGGAAAGCATGGACTCCAAGTGATCTTTAGCGTGTCATCAATCAAGTCTTCTAAAGTACTTTGATAGAAGTCTTTACTCAAGTCAAGGAAATCAAAGCAATAATGCATTGGTCTTCTTGCTCAAGATGGTCACAATATTCAAATATCATAAATATAAATATTTTTAAATTTTTTATCAAATAAATATTTAATTATTATAATTTTTTTAAACTTTCAAATAAAACATAAAAATAATTTAACTTTTTTAAATCCCAAAATAAAAATTATACTCTAACAATATTTTTAACTTTATAATATTTTTATTCAATTTTTTTTCTACATTTTCTAGGTCCTATAAAATATCTTAATTCAAACTATTTTATTACTATTCACAAACTATTTTACTATTATTCACAAATTTCTAATCTCTTCTCAACATTAAAACCAAACCATAGTCTAGGCTCCAGTTGATCACAAGAAAAACAAGTATTTGTGATGGATTATTTGCGACGATAACGACTATTTGTGACAAAAATAGACTCATTTTGACAAAAAATAAATATTTTTGCTAGAAATAACTGATAAAAAGTAAGCAGTTTACTTGAGATGTAAAACCAACCCTATCCTGGCTCATACGCTTTTGGAGCTCCTACTTTTATATATGTATATATATATTATATATATATATATATATATTCATCAATGCTTCATCATCAACGATCAATAGGGTGGAAGGCAATAGGGTGGTCATGCCGCATGCATGTTTTATGATGACGAGGGAGGAGATAATGGATTTCTGCAAATGGTTGCAAGGTGTGAAGTTGCCAAATGGTTATGCTTCAAATATTGGTAGATGCGTGAGTCCTAATGATTGGAAAATCAATGGATTGAAAAGTCATGATTGTCACGTATTTTTGCAGAAGTTATTACCTGTGGCAATTCGTGGGAAGCTGACATCTAATGTACGTGTCGCCATATCTGAACTCTGTATGTTTTTCAAGGATTTGTGCGCTCGGGTAGTAAATCGAGATGTGTTGTCGAAATTGGAAGATGACATTGCTACCATACTATGTAAATTCGAGCAGATCTTTCCACTATCATTTTTTGATGTTATGGTCCATTTAGCAATACATTTACCACGAGAGGTACTTCTGGGTGGACCGGTGCAGTTTCGTTGGATGTATCTAGTTGAAAGATATTTGGGACGATTGAAGCGCACTGTTGGGAATAAAGCAAAAGCTGAGGGTTCAATAGCAGAGGCCTATATACACGATGAATAGTTAACATTTTGCTCTCTATATCTTCATGGTGTTGAGACACGATTTAATCGTCAAGAGTGAAATACTGATCTTGCTACTCCGCCTCCTCATGAGATATCAGTGTTTTCCCAGAATGTACGACCCTTGGGTGCACAAACAGGTTACGATTTAATTGATGGAGAGTTGGGTAAAGTTCAGTGGTATGTGCTAAATAATTGCCGAGAGATTGATGATTATCTTCGGTATGTCATTTTATTGCTTTGAATAATTATAGTTTTCTTAAAATTAATTATAATTGTTGTGCTCAAAATATACTTCTTTTGCAACATGTTATAATAGTGACAACATGGACAAACTTAGGACGGAAGGCATAGAAAATATAGAGGCAAGACACGAGGAAGAATTTCCTGGATGGTTTGAAGAACGTATATGAACTAAAATTATATATATGTTATATTGTGAAATTTTTAACTCTGGATAATGAAATAATAAATATATACTATTTCAATTGTTAGATTTTGGAACAACGTGCTCGTGATCCCGGATCAATTTCTTCTGAATTGTATGCATTGGCCCGTGGTCCCTCAAATAGAGCACTTCGATAAACTGCATGCACGGTTCGAGGTTATAGATTCCATACTTTGGACCATGAACATAATAGAAAGAGTCAAAACTGTGGTGTGTTGGTCGAGGGGAGTCATGGAACAGATGATATTGACTATTATGGTGTCATACGTGATATTATCGGATTGAAATATCTGGATGGGTCTGTAACATATGTCTTTAAATGGGATTGGTGGGATCTAGGCGGTGAACGGGTTTCGATACATAGGGATAATCACTTTATGAGTGTCAATACTGCATCTAAATGGTACGAAGATGATCCATTCGTATTGGCTTGTCAAGCTACCCAAGTCTATTACTTGATTGATCCAATGAAAAATGCTGATGAAGATAGTGGAGAGATAACTTGGCGAGTCGTACAAAAATTTATTCCTCGAAATATATATGAAGCAGGAACGAGTGCAGATTACGAGAATAGTAGAGATCAAGATGACACTCCGATTGTTGAGGCATACCAGGAAGATGGAGAGGGTATTAACTTGTTTGTTGACCTTGGTGTACTCGAGTTGCTCCCCTTGTGTAGAGATGATGTCCCACCCGTCCATCTCGATCCATCTGTATTAAATGATCATTCAATTCAAGTAAGTGAGGAGGAATAAGAAGAAGACAAGTCAGAAGATGAAGACGAATCAGAATCCGGGTAGGAGGTGGATAAGGATGATTAGGAAGAGGTGCATGATGATGATGAAGATGTTATTGATGGAGATTCTGAAACAAGCATGGAAAATTAATCTGAAAATGAAGAATAAAAGTACTAAATATTTTATTCATATAGCTAGGTGACTATGAAATATCTTCAATTTTCATAATTTCTTCTAATTAATTTTCTTTGATATAATTAATTATTTTCAAGAATGCCACCAAAACGATAACGAAGAAATGTGCATTCGCCAAGTCCAAGTCCTGAATCTATTGAGGACTGAAGGCTTCACATTCAATAATATTTGAACAAGATTTGTAATTTCTATTTTTGTAATATTATTTTTATGGCTCGATAAATTCAATTACACGTAGTGGAGCTGTCCATTTTGGAGCACCTATAAAACTTAGTTTTACACCCTCCAACCACTTATAATTAACATCAAATGATTCTTCAATTTAAAATGCATTGGTAGTCTTCTCTCTAGCACTTTCTAGAAAGCGACATAGGAGAAGTTAGTTAGTCTATATCCTACTTTGGGAAAGCAGGGAGGAGGAATCTTCCCCTCACTACGGTGGCCGGAGATAGGGAGAATGGAGGATTTAGAAGAGATTTGGGATAGATTGAAGCTGAGTGTAGAAGAAATTAAGTCAATAGAGATATAGTCAAGTGAACAGGAAGTCTGGAAGGAAAAAGGGGAGAGAAGCTTGGTAGGAAAAATCTTCTCGAAGAAGCTTGTATCTTGGAATTGTGCTATAAGAATGAAACAACCTGTTCTTCTCCCTGGATTTTTCCTTTTCTTTTTCTTTTTTTTTTTTTACTTTTTCATCCCTTGGATTAAGTAGGTTAGTTGCATTAATGTGGCCAAAGTTTGGTGGACTCCACAGATGTGATTGAATTAGAGAAATCAATGAAAAAATAGACAGGAAAAAGACTTTGCATAAATCTTTGGAGTTTGGTATAACTACAAATTTTTAGAGCTGGCTAGTGAGTCAACTAATTCCATCAAAACTGAGCCATCTAGGTACCTTACTTTACATGAAATTGAAGGAGACTTTTGAAATTTTTGTGATAAGTACTTGCCAAAGACAGATAAAGAAAGAAATCAAACAATTTCGAGGAAATTACTCTAAATAAAGAGAGAGAATAATGTACAAGTGGACTTTAATTTCATTAATAATAGTTTACTATGGATGGAGTAGGCCCCTATAATTCTAAGTGTAACGCTAGATATCGTGGAGTGTGCGAGTGTTGTGCAATTATGTTGAAAAAGAGTAAGGTTCATTATTAGAAAAAAAAAAAAAAGAATTTCATACGGGTCTCGTATTTACTCACTTTGTTTCAAAAGAATTGTGCGATGCTTGTCTACTCCACGATTACAAATATCATTTCTCATAATTCTAAGACATTTTGCATTCATTACCTAGTCTATTATTCAATAGAAAATGGAAGTTTTTTGTTTAATTTTTCAAAATTAAACTGTTCAAGCGATATGAACATTTGAGACTAGTGCTAAAGTTTTTGTAGAAGAAACCAATTACTTGTCTTTGAATTGGACTTCCTATAGATATTTGCAGTATTGTATTACCATTGCCTTTTGTGTGGATTACACTTTCACGAGCTTTCCTTTTCCACTTCCTTACTGTGCTCATCATATTATCCTTAACAGATGTCATGGGAGTTTCTGTGCCATGTAAGTTGCTTGTCTGCACCCAGTTGCTAGTGCCTTGTTGCCTAAAGCCACGATGACATCCAATAGGTGCCACATCATTTCTTTTTGATGTTGCCCGAGTTTCAAGTTCAGAAGAGAAAGGCATGGTTGCTTCTTTAAACTCATGTGTCACTGATGTTATGTTAGACTCGAGTTCCATTCCCACGTGAGCACCCTGTATGTCTTGGGATCCAGGAATTCCTGTAGAGATATTTCCCTCATATATGTAGGGTAGCTTTATATTATTAGAGGGTTGACTTTCTACCAGAATTTTAATAGGGTTCCCGAGGTAAGAATCAAGAGGATTTCTTGCTCCCGTTTTACCATTTGTTGGTCGTTGAGGTTGGGCGCCTCGAGGTCCTCTTCCCTCATTGTCCACTAATGACACTTCCTGTTTTCCTACCAAGACTTCCGAACTGGAAACTTGGGTGTTGTACTGTAGCTTCTTCCAGTCAAAACTACCCCTTCCACCTTGTTGTTCCCCCTTGTGGTGGTTGCCACCCTTGGAGCCACCATATCTCCGACTATCAAAGATATTGGTGTTTCTGGGTTGGCCTTGTGACCATGGACCAAACTAAGTTGATGGTTGTTTGTCACCTTATTGATCAGGTCGCACCAGCTTGCAGCTTTTCCCCTTGTGATAAAGCACTCTGCATTGAAAACAAAAACTTTGTAGTCTTTCATATTTGAAGGAGATCCAATGTTGTTTTTGCCTAGCATCAGCCATTTCCCTCGCAACAAGGGTTTATGAAGATCCATAGCTACCCTCACTCGAAGACACATCCCCCATGTACGTCCATCGACCTCTACTTCTACCCGGATGACATGACCAATGGAAGCTGCAAACTGTTCCCAAAACCTTCTGTCATGGTTGCTAGTGGGAGGTTATGAAGTTGAACCCAAAAAGGCTCATTGTGAAAATGCAGTGCATTTATGGAGACCTTTTCATGGTGAGAAGATGTCTATCGAAAAACCATGGTGTTCCACTTAGAACCTTTTCTTTGTCAACCAGTTTCTGGAACTTTATTAGAAAGCATTGTTCTCCTAGCTCCTTAAAAGTAACCCACCCTTCCAGCCTCCATATTTGTGACATTGTGATCCTAAAGCCTTCACTATTGACTCCCTTCTCGGTTAGGGCCTTCCCCACTATACAGTAGTTGCCCTGTCCCTCCTCCTCTTTGGTGTTCTCCTACTTTACATGAAAGCAAGAGCTCTCTTCTTTGGATAAATGTAACCTCTCCCATTGTGTTGCCAAATCCTTTGCCTCCATTAAGTCCTATAGCCAAGAAACAAGCTCACAGAGAGTGAGACTTTATCCTTTGAAGAATCAAAGGCACTAGAACCTCACGCTTTCTTCCAGAGAAAGGGAAGGCATTCCTTCAACCCATTCAAGGAGTTAACAAGGGAAAATGCGTTGTAATAGCTCCACCTATCACCTGCAAGAAATGTGGAAAGAACCACAATGGTGAATGCCATGTGGCCTAGGAGTGTGCTACCGATGCGAATAGTCGGGGCATATGATACAGGAATGCCCACAGAATGTTCTAGGAGAAAGAAACCTTCCTAACAAACGGCCCAATCAGAGGCCACCTACTCAAGCCTGCGTTTATGCCATCACCCCTAGTGATATCAACGAGGAAATCCCCGAGGACGAGGAAACAAATGTTATTACTAGTATTTTCCTTCAATACCCCTATTTAGAAATTAGCTTTTTAAATAGTTGCTTAGTACTCAGAAGTTGATTATACCTTAGGAAAAATCGCGTTATACGAATACACGGCTTGTGCTTTATTTGACTTCGGCGCCATGAAATCATTTGTATCCATGACATTTGCACGTACGTGTAACCTGCCAACTCAAACACTACCTCCAGTTGTAGTAGTATCAATTCCCGATGGAAGCACGATCACCTGCACCCGTGTGTTGAAGAAATGTCCTCTAACCCTAAAAGGAAGATTGATGGAAGTTGACCTGATCGTCTTCAATCAACTAGGGTTCGACGTCATACAAGGGATGGACTAGATGTCCAAACACTGAGCTAGGATAGATTGTCAAAATAAGGAGATAATCTTTGATTCGCCTGAGGGTAGACATATTCATCATACAGGAGGAATGGTGAAGGCTATCCCCTCTCTGATTTCAGCTTTGCAGGCAAGGAAGTGCATCGCTAATGGTGCCATAGCCTACTTAGCCCTCATAATGGAGATGATGATAAGGAGATACATGGGATACCTGTAGTTGAGGAATACCCAGAGGTTTTCACTGAAGATCTACCTAGACTACCCCCTGATAGAGAAATCGAGTTCGCCATAGAACTAGAACCCACAGCGACCCCTATCCATAAAACCCCTTACCGTATGGCCCCTCTAGAACTGAAGGAGCTAAAAGAGCAAATAGAAGAGGTACTGGAGAAGGGCTTAATTCAACCTAGTTCATCACCTTGGGGAGCGTCAGTTCTACTTGTTAAGAAGAAAGATGGATCATTGAGGATGTGCATTGACTATAAGGAATTGAACAAAGTAACGGTGAAGAACAAGTACCCATTACCACGTATCAATGACCTACTAGATCAATTGCAAGGAGCATTGGTGTTCTCTAAGATAGACTTAAGACCTAGTTATCATCAACTCAAGATTAGGGAGAAGGATATCCCCAAGATGGCGTTTCGAACCATATATGGACATTACGAATTCTTAGTGATGTCCTTTGGTCTAACCAATGCCCCTGCCGCCTTCATGGATATGATGAACAGAGTATTCAGACCCTATCTGGATAGCTTTGTTGTTGTATTCATCCACGATATATTGATTTATTCAAGCAGTGAAGAAGATCACAAGCAACATCTCCGTTTAGCAATGGAAAAGCTAAAGGAAAACCATATGTACGCCAAATTCAGTAAGTGCGAGTTTTGGCTTAAGGAGGTAAAATTTTTAGGGCATGTGATTTCAAGTCAAGGAGTATCAGTCGATCCTAGTAAAATTGAAGTTGTATTAAGCTGGAAGCGACCGACGAATGTGCACGAAATTTTGAGTTTTCTGGGATTAGCTAGTTACAATCGGCGATTAGTGGAGGGATTCTCTAAGTTGTCAGAACTCCTCACTGCCCTAACTAAGAAGAATGCTAGGTATGTCTGGACAGAGAAGTGTAAACAGAGTTTTGTGGAACTCAAGGAAAGGCTCACAACTACACCGATACAAGCCCTACCTGAACCTCATAAACCCTACGTAGTATTTAGTGACGCATCCAAATCAGGACTTGGGTGTGTGCTCATGCAAGAGGAACGAGTTGTCGCCTACACTTCACGACAACTGAAGCACCATGAGCAAAACTATCCCACCCATGACCTAGAGTTAGCCGCCGTAGTTTTCGCCTTAAAGATATGGAGGCATTATTTATATGGCGCAACCTGTGAAATCTACACTGATCACCAGAGCATCAAGTACTTGTTTAGTCAGTAGAATTTGAATATGAGGCAGAGAAGGTGGTTAGAAACTATTAGCGACTACCAGTGTGAGATTAAGTATCACCCTGGCAAGGCTAATATCATGGCGGATGTGCTAAGTCGAAAGACGCGAAGGGATGATTCTGCAAGTCTTGCCTCAGAAGTAGAGTCTCTTCTACATAGTATAAGAAGGTTGTTGATCAAGGATCTTCCTACCGAAGTGTCCCTAACCACAATACAAGAAATCGTACCAACAGAATGGAAAGAAGTGAAGAAGTGTCAGATGGAGGATCAATTCGACGGAAGATGGAGAAGAATGAAGGACCCGAAGGTTTCACCCAAAAAAATGATGGGTTGCTATACTACAAAGACCGAAAAGTTATCCCAACTGATTAAGAGATCAGGGATAAGATACTGAGGGAAGTACATCAAACTCCATACACAGCCCACCCAGGGAGCACCAAAATGTATCAAGATTTGAAGCAACACTTTTAGTAGGAAGGATTAAAAAAGGACGTAGCGGATTATGTTAATAGATGCTCAATATGTAGAACGGTCAAGGTAGAGCATCAGAGGCTCGCTGGAGATTTACAACCACTCCCAATCACAAAATGGAAATGGGAGGATATATCCATAGATTTTGTAATTGGATTGCCAAAGACCTCAAAGGGAAACAACTCTATTTGGGTCGTGGTTGATCGTTTGACGAAAAGTGCTCACTTTTTGACAGTTAAGAATACTGACCCCATGGAGAAGTTGACTCGGCTATTTGTTGCTAAAATAGTGCAATTACATGGAGTCCCAAGGATGATTGTATTTGATAGGAATACACGTTTCACTTCTCATTTTTGACAAAGCCTTCAGGCCGCTCTAGGCACAAAGTTGAAGTTTAGTAGTGCCTATCACCCTCAGACTGATGGGCAAATTGAACGGACGATTCAAACCCTAGAGGACATGCTAAGAGATTGTGTTTTGCAAGAGAAGGACGAATGGGAAAAGCTCTTGCCATTAATAAAATTTGCCTACAATAATAGCTTCCAAGCCACCGTCCAAATGGCACCTTATGAAGCATTATACGGAAGAAAATGTAGATCTCCCTTATACTAGGATGAAGTAGGAGAAGGAAGGATTTATGTTATGGAGATTCTTCAAGAGATGAAGGATCAGATCAGCCAAATAAGGGAAAGGATGAAGGCTGCCCAAGATAGGCAAAACAGCTATGCTGATCGTCGAAGAAGAACCCTCGAGTTTGAAGTTGGTGATTGGGTCTATCTTAAAGTATCGCCCATGAAAGGAGTCTTTCAGTTTGGAAAGAAAGGGAAGTTAAGTCCAAGATACATGGGACCATATGAGATTCTGGAGAAAGTAGGAGCAGTCACTTATAGGCTGGATCTTCCCACTGAATTGCGAGGAATCCACTATGTTTTCCATGTATCTTCTCTCAAGAAGAGTTTCGAAAAACAAAAGCCAACCGTTGTTGACACGAGAGATATTTCACTTCAGCCCAACCTAACCTACAAGGAACTTCCAATTCAGATCATTGATTGGAAGGATAAGGAACTACAAAATCATAAAATCCCCTTGGTTAAGGTTTTGTTGAAGAGGCCACATGGGAAAAAGAAGCTGACATGAGAAGCAAATACCCTTATTTGTTTGGCATGTGACTTTTTTATCATCGCATCATGGCATTCGCATTCATGCATGGCATAGCCCCGAGTGATAGCGCGATTAGTGAGTCGACACTCAAACCCTTACCCATTGCATGTTTTATTTGACCCCGATTTTGAGGACAAAATCTTGTTTTAAGGGGGGGAGAATGTGACACCCCACTTAATTAACTCTTGATTAACCCTTAAGTACTCTAGATTAGGCTTTTATTTTTAGGTTAATCACTTTCATTAAGGTTGGTAGTGGGATTAGCATTAATGTTGGTACTTAGTGTTAATGAGCTAAGGATTAGAAAGGCAAGCCCATTAGTAATTTTGGTGAGGCTTTTAGGACCCAAATGCATTCATGGGCCTAGCCCAAGAAAACCTTGAACCAAACCCTTAGGAAATCAAGGCTAGTTTTGGCCCAAGTATAGGAAGGTATAAGGCCTTTGGTGTAGATTGGGCCATTGGCCATTTTCAAACCCATATGGCCCAAAGCCATGTTTGGACTCATTTTACCATTCAAAGACGAAAGGCCCAATACACCATACCATTGGTTTCCTTAAACCAAAATTACACTCAAAGTACCCAAATTAAGTTTTGAATATTGGCTAAGGACATTAACCATCATACATGAGGTTAGTGCACTTTAAGCCATGCTTTGAAGCCTAATCATGCTTAATCTTTTCTTAAACTTTTTAATTAAAATTTTCTTGAATTAATACTCCCTTAAAACATGATTAGACCATGTTAATACTCTAGCTAAACCATTCCACATGTCATTAAGAAAAATGACATAACAAGCCCAAACCATACTTCAATCGGTTTTGTGCATTGCCCTTTGTAATGCTTGGAATGTTTTGCCCTTGGGTCTAACATTTTTGTGATTTTTCCTCAAGAGTAATATGGTCCTTAAACGCCTCATGAGACCCTCCAAAACTCATTTTGAGCCTTGGACGAAATTGGTTGCATCAACCAACTCAAAGAACCAAATCGGGTGCACCTTGGTCTAGTTTGTGAAGGAACCATTTGGATTGAAT
The DNA here is from genome assembly GCF_001411555.2 of Juglans regia. Taxonomy (NCBI): domain Eukaryota; kingdom Viridiplantae; phylum Streptophyta; class Magnoliopsida; order Fagales; family Juglandaceae; genus Juglans; species Juglans regia. The sequence goes on along the minus strand of NC_049915.1, from coordinate 12,694,894 downwards.
TTGAACCAACCTCCTACCATGGTTTGCACCACCACCCCATGCCACCTCCTTCTCCACCCAATCACTAGGAAGTCCCATGACCATCATGAAAGATTTTGACTAATTTTTACTGCCCAAAAAGATCCAAAACCGAACTGATTTTTTGCCAACACAAAACCACATTCATCCACCTGTTTTCAAGGGTGGTTTGAAGGATCTTCTGCCATCCAAATGATGCTCCATGACCTGGAGTCATCTACAGGATCCTTGCAGCTACTGTGGAGAGGAAATGATGGGGGTTTAGGGCACTATTTCATTCTGCACAAATGACCTAAGCTCATGTAAGCATTTTCCAGATTTGAGCACCTCCCACTTCACCCAATCACCAAGCACCCAAGCCAACGTCCCTCACCCATTGTCCACCAATAAATACTTCCCTCCCCTTATAATTTCACCCACACCGAGTGAGTTTTTTAGTGTTCTGGTGTAAGGCAGTCTAGAGTACTTGGAAGGTCATGAAAATTGTAACTTTTCTTCCTTTTGATCTTAGCTAGCATTTCAAGCTTTGTTTCCAAGTTTTGGTACGAAATTTGGTTGAGTTTTGAGAAAGTTATGATGCTTAATGCAAAACCGGGTCAATTAAAGGAAGGTTTGAATGATTGAATGTTTTTAATTGGAAATTTTTTCTATGGCATGTCCTAAGCATGATTTTATATGATCTATCATTGTCCTAACATGATTATGGAAGGTTAATTTTGTGATTAGAAGCATGTCATGATAGGTTTTAAATCAATCTTATTTTGATCATCAAGTATGAATCGGTTTTAAGCAAATTGGTGATTAAGGATTTCTTAGCTTTGATTAAGTGTTGGGATGGACTTGATTACTCAAGGATTAGACTTCATAATGTCCCTAAAGATGTTAGTGATCATTAATAATTAAAGAAAATCTCACATGCATGCATTCATATGGATCAATAGTTGAAATATACATAGGCATCAACTAGGATGCATGTCACAGGTTGAGACTAGTTGGACAAGTTTCACATTGAATTTTGAAAATATAAGGGTATGGATGGTTTTATAATACCAAAAATATGAAGTCCACGAAATTTGGTTACATTTGGAGTTCGTTTGCAATTAGAAAAAATTTAGGGCCAAAATTGTAATTTTTGAAAGTCTAGGGGTATTTTTGTAAATACCCAATTTTTTTTGAAGCCTTTGATTTTGAACCCATCCATAAGACTATTAACCCTAACTTAGTATACATACGATTTACACAGCTATGATGCTAATTTTGAATTTTCTAGGAAGTTTATAAGTTGACCTCTAATTTACACCTTGATAATTTTTTTATGAATTATTGATAAATGCTTCATTTATTCATCAATTATCATTTTGGGCCTAATTTATCATGTTATATGACACATTGAGTGCATACTTATATAACATATGACATTTTCACCATTTTTGCATATTACATTTATAAAAGTCATTTTTTTTGCATGAAATTTACTACATTTGCACATGTCATGAAAAATATTTTTTAAAACATTGTATGAAAATCATTTTATCACAACCTCAAAGGCTAAGATGGGGAATTATCCTAGTGGAACTCCTCTGTCCACTCTGGAATGTTTAATAATGGAGTGGTAACCCCTAGATTGACAAAGAACTGTCAATATGCTTCAAATGGGTTCTTTTTAAAGAACGCCGGAGCAAAATCAACATGTTATGACACCTAACGTTGGTGGGTGTACACATTATGAATTTTATGATGTTATGTTATATTTACCAATGCATTAAGAACGAGTCTATAGATAATGTAGTTTCAACGTAAGTTATACTATGGTCACTGGCAGATACTCACAGTGCATATGGGGAAATGTGACACTACCACACATTATGTTATTAATTAAGATAATGATGTAAGTCTAAGATAATGAAAGTTTATAATAAAATTTTTATGAAGAAGTTATGTCTTTTAAAAAATGATGATGAAATTATTTACTGAGTAAAAATCCGTATCTCCATATTTTTAAGTGATGTTGAGGAATCTGAATGGGAGACATGGATGCTGATTTTCTGCATCTCATGCATTGCATATTTATCACTTTTCATGATTGATTTATCTTTGTGCCAGTTAGTTGTTTAACTTACTGAGATTTCGAGTAAATCTCACCCTTTTATGGGACCACTATCATTCCACTCGGAATGATAGAAGTTGTGTCAGAAATCGACCAGGAAGAGATTGATGGAGCACTGGATTCGCATGATTGAGGAGGAATCAGATTTGGAGAGGAAGCTAGACTTAATTTTGATGTTCATAGCCCAAGTCCTGTATGCTATATATCACATTAAGAGAATGATATGACTTTGTATATTAGTCTATGCTACTTTAGTATTTCGAACATGATGATTATCTAATAAAGTTGGGATGTTTTAGTTATTCTAGCATATTTTTCACCTTAACCTTTTATTTTCGCTGCAATTATTGCACACTGCTAGTTATTTACTAGGATGCATTGCATATTAACTGTCATGAACGTGGGTTATGTAACCTTGTGTTGCATTTTCGATACTCTAAGTCTCTGTTTCATCCCAAGCAGGGATTGGGGGTGTCACATAAGATGCTTTGGAAGTTCTGGTAGGGTTTCAATAAAGATACCTCTAAAGTTCAATGGATCAATTAGAGACTACTCAACTATAGCAAAGAGGTAGAAGGCCTTGGTTTCTGAGATATGAGGAGCTTTAACTTAGCATTGCTCTCAAAGCAACAATGGAGGATCCTACAAAATCCAACATCCTTGGTGGCCAAGATCCTGAAGCAAAAATAATTCAACAAGGTTGGGATTCTAGAAGCCCAAGTGGGGACAAGGCCCTCTTTTGCTTGCAAAGGCATACATGCAGGTTTAGATTTGTTGAAGAAAGGCCTCATATAGTGTAACGCCCGTCCTTATGGTGGGACTTTTTATAAAATGTTTATATAAAAGATAACAAGAATTACCGTTTGATTTAAAACTTTTTACTTGCATACCCAGGGTGCAAGACTCTACGTTTATATCGTAAAATGTGCTTTAGAACAATAGAGGTTTACAGCGGAAAACATTAATCTTACAAAAAAAGGTCTCGCGTACGATTAAAACTCATGCCTTGACTTCCGTGCTCTTCCCCATGAGCCGTGTCTATCCTTTTCACTCAATTCCTATAAGGGGGAGGGACATGCATAAAAACTAAAATGAGTCGATGACTCGTAAGCATTACTTCATACAGTTAAAATATAACAACATAAATTTTCATTCATACACTCATTATTCATACATACTATATGTACGTGCGTGCGTGCATGCATACGAAAAACTTTACTGGATGGGGTTTTCTTTTGAAAAATGGACTTTCTTTTCTTAAAACGTGTCCCCCATTAGTGCCTTCATTTCTGCAAGAATGAGGTGCATTCTTACATAAATACGTTCATTCGAAAACATCATTGGACGGGATTTTCCTTTAAAAATAGACTTTCTTTTCATAAAACGTTTCCCCGTCAGTGCCTTCATTTCTTAAAAGTTTGTGCGTTCGTGCATATATGCGTTCATACATTCTTTCTTATCACTTTCATAGGCTAGTACACACTGTTATGCCCCGTGTGTTGGGGTTAGCGGTCTTCCTTTGGACCCGGACTCCACCTGTGGCCAAGGGTTGGGAATCCCTTTCATAGGGGGCAGCATTGGGTGTACTTCCAGTACTACTTACCCAACATGCCATTCATTGGTACCCTTTCATTCATTCATGTGGCTGTTATGTGTCTTCATACATTTCATGCTCTCATTCATTCGTTCATGCCAGCTCTAAAGAGCTGGAGCTTTTATTCAGTTCTTTCTTTCATTTAACAATCCTTTCATGAGAAAACATTGTTTGGGGCTTAAGCCCAAGAACGTCTTTCCTTTTTCAGTTCATGAAAATTTTAACAGTTCGTTCCTGGAAAACGTCATTTTAAAACATACATGAACTTAAACGTCGGCTTTCATGGCGTCCATAAGCGTCACCTTAAACATCGTCTTTCACGGCATCCATGAGCATCACCTCATGGCATGCATAAAAGCCTCGATTCGTAGGATCCATAAAAGCATCCGCCTTCATGTCTTTCGTGCAGTTCGTGGATTTTCTTAGAAAATACTTACAATGGATATAGCGTTTAGTCATCCATTCACATGCATACAATTAATACTTTCATTGCGTGAAAATGGACTGCCAAGGAGGGTCGTACATACGTATACCTTTGAACACTTAGCATTTTCTTTCGTAAAACGTCTTTCGTGTCTTTTTCGTAAAGTATCATGAGGAAAAGCGTTTCTTTTCGTTTCTTTACATATTTTAGAAAGACTCTAGAAGAGTATGAACATAACACTTACCTAGACTCCATGCTACTTGCATATCATGCAGTCCATTCATGTGCATGTCAGATGGCAACCTACATGCATACACATAACCTTAACGTCATTCTCGATCTAATGCATAATCAACTTAAACTAGAAATAGAACTAAGCTTTACTTAGAACACTCTCCTTCTATCCCGTGCAATTACATGCCATTTACTATGTTAAACCCTTCGGGGACCATTACGGTCACCACATCTTCCAACTCAAGGTCTTGCCTCGAATGGTCATCCACTAAAGTGAACCCATGATTCACCTTAAGATTAAGACACTAAGACCTTAGTAAACTGTCCATGATTCACCTGACATCCCGCTACATCATTCTTACATTACCCTTAACTCATCACGAGTACGGTTCCTCACGTACTCCTATAACATCGTGACTTTGCCCACTCATACTTCCGCTGCGTACTCTTACACTTGTTCCGCTACTTCACGCATACTCCTAGCAGTAAGTCCATCACAGTGACACTTGTCACCTCAGACTACCGGCTATGCCATAACTACATCGGGACACTATTCCACAGTTCCCGATACTACTCATCAAGTTCCATGCCCATTAATCACATAACCATCCTTATCTCTACGACACGCCATACGGAATGTCGATGCCTCGTGGAGTACACTCCACATTCACTCCCTTCACACATGCTACGACCCATCACCATTATGGCATACACGCCACATTGTCCATTGCTCCACTACATGGAGTACATATCACGTGTACTCCATTCACATGTACTACGTGACATCACCACTATGGCACACCTGCCATATGGTGCATCACTCCACCACATGGAGTACACTCCACCCACGTGTACTCCATTCACATGCACTACGCCACATCACCACTATGTCATACCTGTCATATGGTTTATCACTCCACCACATAGAGTACTCTCCACGTGTACTCTCTTCACACGCACTACGCCACATCACTATTATGACATACCCTCTATATGGTGCATCACTCCGCCACATAGAGTACACTTCACGTGTACTCTTCCCATTCCACAATACGTCAGAAGGGTATATTTTACATATAGTCGCCTTATTCCACACTACGCCACACACACAAAGAGTACACTCAGCGTGTACTGTTCCCATTCCACATGCCACGTCACCAATACAACACATACTCCGCAACCACACTACACCGCATAGCATAATTCCCAACTACACTCCACACTTCATAGCGTACTACACAGATAAGCCCAACACTTCACTACATAGAATGACCAACACTTCACTACATAGAACGCCCAACCTTTCACTACACAGAATGCCCAACACTTCATTACATTGCACATCACAATACAGTGAACTCCGTAATACTAACAACACAGTCCACAACCTAATTAACTAATCAACATCTAACATAATTAACGAGGGATAGAGGGTTATACCATCGATGGGATAACCCATGCATTGCTCGCCGATCGTCACAGTCGATGATGCCGGAAGGGTCGTACATGGGCTAATCCACGTACGTTGACTGTTTGGGCGTTTGGATAGCTAAGTGTGGCCTTGGAAGGGCTCGTGAAAGCCTTGTGATGGTGGCAAGGAGCGTAACACGGCAAATCTAGCTGTGTACAGTGGTGATCAGCCACGCGTAGTGGCTGTCCATCACGTGCAGTGGTTACCCACCACACAAAGTGGTGGTTTGGACCTAGGGTTCGGCCAAGGGAGTTGTTGGTGGAGCCGTGGAGGCTCGGAGGTGGTGGCACAGTGACTCACGGCGACGGATCTGGCCGTACGGTGAGAGTGTGCGGATGGTCCTTAGGGGAGACCATGGTGCTTACCTTAAATAAATGGTGAATTTTCAAAAGGAAAAGTAATTTTGAGTAGGTGTTGTTTTTCTGTGAATTTTGGGAAGGTATTGGTGATTTATAAGAGTGGTAGATGTTAGAGTCCTATGAAATTAACATTTTTGCATAACTTCATATTTTTCCATGCTTGTATTTTTTAGTGTTAGTTTTTTATTTAACTTGTTGAGATTTTGTGAAATCTCATTGTGATGTTCCCACCTGCAATACCGCAAACATAAACTTTGATGCAAAGGGCCGAAGATTACGAGTATGGAGGTCTAGATCCATCCTCAGAGTGAAGACTTAGGGGCCTTTTTCTTATTCGGATTTTCATTAAATTTATTCAGATGAATGTAATATTTTTATGCTGAGGTAAATATTGTGGCTTATAGGTATTTGTTTGGTGTCGTAGCTTTAATTTCTCGTAGTATTAGTAATGATTGTCCTTTTTAAAATTTTCACTGTGTATTAACTGCACAGTATTGCATGTAAGCACTCTTGTTGTCACTGTGCGCTAGGGGCATTTGACCCAAGCAATCAAAATCCCAACGCCTCGACTGCCATCATTTTACAAGTGGAGATCTTGCTTACGGCCTAGAAGACATATTGGATGAGTTTACAACCGAAGCATTGATGAATGAACTCTCTGTAATTCCTATACTTGGCATGGGGGGTATTGAATTAATGTGGCCAACTCATGTGGTGGAGTAGTCCATACCATGAGATTGAATTAAATGAATCAAAGAAAGAAATGAGACTTATGCTAATAAGTCAGCAATAATTAATGCCATAAAAACTTAGCCATCTACCCATAAAGAATTTCCAGGAAGTTAAATGAGAAATCTGAAATTTTTATTTCACTAATGTTAAGAGACTTGGATTTCTTCATATACGAAAGTCTATGGGTTTGGTAAATTGAGTTAAATTATAAATTTTGATTGCTATTATTTTTATTTGTAGTTGAATTAATGTGGCCAAGTACTCATGTGGTGGAGTAGGTATTCCATACCATGAGATTGACTTAAATGACGGCAAGTTGATTGAATTTGTGGTGGTCGATGCACCACGTGACTGAACCAAATAAAAGAAAGAAGAATCATCACGTAAAGATAAAAAGCATAAATACACATGAGAAAGAAGCCAGCAAGTTCCACCCACGTTCCTATGACAACAAAGTCAAAAATTTGGATTCTCGCAGTAGTCTTGCTTTCTTCTTTTCTCTCACGAAAACAAAAAAGACCTAAAACATTGTTTTTTAATTTGCCTACTTTCTCCTTAATTCGTTTCCTTTCTCCGGCGAAAACAATGGCCGAGCTCCTTCTTTCTGCATTCCTTCAAGTGTTGTTTCACCGACTGGCATCTCCCGAGTTGCTGAAATTTGCTCGTCAAGAGGGACTTCGAAAACAGCTGGACAAGTGGGGCAAAACCATGGAAAGAATTCGAGAGGTGCTTGATGATGCAGATGAGAAGCAACAAACTAAAAAGACAGTGAAAGCTTGGCTTGATGAACTAAGAGACTTGGCCTACGATGTGGAAGATATACTTGATGAGTTTGCCATAGAAGCTTTGCAACACAAGTTGATGGCTGCTGAAAGTCAGGCTAGCGCTAGTATGGTACGAAATCTCGTCCCTGCTTGTTGTACTAGTTTAACTCCAAGTGCTATTAAGATCAAGTTTAGGCTGGGCTCAAAGATAGAGAAAATGAATACAAGATTTTATGATCTCATGACACAAAAAGATCAACTTAATTTGAAGGAAAATGTTAGTCCGAGGCCAAACAAAAGAAGAGAGAGACCTCCCTCAACTTCCGTGGTGACTAAAGGTCACATATACGGTAGGGAGGAAGTCAAAGGGGCTGTACTTCAATTATTGGTCAGTGAAAAGCATAGTGATGCTTCGAATAAAGTACCCAATGTGATACCTATAGTTGGTATGGGGGGTATTGGAAAGACAACATTGGCGCAACTGATATACAATGATCAAAAAGTGGAGAGCTTTTTCAATCTGAAAGCATGGGCTTATGTTTCAGAAGATTTTGATGTTGCTACAATTACAAAAACAATTTTACAATCTTTGACCTCGAAAAACTGTGATGGCAAAGATCTAAATTGGTTGCAAGTCAAATTGAAGGAGAAACTACTTGGGAAAAGGTTTCTAGTAATTATTGATGATGTTTGGAATGAGAACTACTATGATTGGACTCTCCTACGTGCTCCTTTTGAAGTAGGGGCTCCGAGAAGTAGTATTATTGTCACAACTCGTATCCAGAAAGTCTCCTCACTAATGCGAAACAAGGAAGTTGAGCCTTTTCAGTTGGAGGGGTTGTCAAATGAAGCTTGTTTGTCCATATTTACCCAACATGCATTGGATGCAAGAGACTTCAGTGCCCATCAAAACCTTAAAGATATTGGTGAGAAAATTGTTAGTAGGTGTAAAGGCTTGCCATTGGCAGTGAAAACTATTGGAGGAGTCTTACGCAGTAAACATGAAGACTACAATGAGTGGGAAAAGGTTTTGAAGAATAAGATATGGGATATTTCAATGGAAGAAAGTGGAATTCCTTCCTCTCTTATGGTAAGCTATGACAATCTCCCTTCACATTTAAAGAGGTGCTTTGCATACTGCTCAATACTACCAAAGGACTATAAATTTGAGGAAAAGGAGGTGGTTCTATTATGGATGGCAGAAGGTCTAATTAAACCCCTACAAGATGAAGAGGAAATGGAAGATTTGGGTTCCAAATATTTTTGCAATCTGTTGTCAAGGTCATTTTTCCAACAATCACGTATTAATGAATCACAATTTGTGATGCATGACCTCATCAATGATTTGGCTCAGTCGGTTGCAGGCAATACGTGCTTTAGAATGGAAGATAGGGTTGGAGGTAATAAGCATGAGAATATTCCTATAAAGGCACGCCACTCATCTTATTTGGGAAGCTACTATGATATAACTAAAAAGTTTGAGGTATTTTCTAAATTCACAAGTTTACGTACATTCTTACCTCTCATGCTACCAAATCCAGGTTATTGCTATTTGGCTCATCATGTTCATTTCAAATTGGTTCCAAGATTACATTCTTTAAGGGTGTTATCTTTCAACGGATACAACATAATGGAGCTATCGGATTCTATTGGTGATTTGAAGCATCTACGGTACCTTGACCTTTCCCAAACTCGAATTAGAGACCTGCCAGAATCAATAACTAGTCTCTACAATTTACAAACATTGTTGTTGGAGAGCTGTATTTGTCTAAAGAAATTACCTTTAATGTTTCGAAACTTGGTCAACTTGCGCCACCTCAACATTGAACATGCAAATAGTTTGGAAGGAATGCCTATGCAAATAGGTAAACTAACTTGTCTTCAAACACTATCTAATCTAGTTCTGGGAAAAGACAGTTGCTCTGGAATAAAGGAGCTCGGACCTTTGAAGCATCTCCGAGGGACACTCTGCATTTCAAGATTAGAGAATATGATTGAATCGAAGGATGCAAAGGATGCTGAATTAATTAAAAAGACTAAAATTAGTGCGTTGTGGTTGGAATGGAGTAAATACATTGATGAGTCAAAACACACGACAAGTGAACTAGAGGTACTAAATGGGCTACAGCCTCACGATGCTCTGATGAAGCTGGTTATAATTAACTATGGTGGTACAAGATTTCCTAATTGGTTAACATCTCCTTCATTTCCTCATATGGTCTCATTGAGATTAGAAAATTGTTACAACTGCACATCATTACCTCCATTGGGGCAATATGTGCCATCACTAAAAAATCTTTCGATTGAGGGCATGGCTAATGTGAAGAGTGTTGGTTCTGAATTTTGTGGCAGTAATTTAGAGACTTTGCATTTCCATGACATGGAGGAGTGGAAGAATTGGAGTCCTTGTGAAGAATTCCCAAATCTACGTGAGCTTTTCCTTCATAAGTGTCCGAAGCTATTAGGGAAGTTACCGAACAACCTTCCTTTACTAAACAAAGTTGTGATAAATGATTGTGCGCAATTGGTGGTCTCACTTTCATGCTTTCCAGATAAATGCAAATTTAACATTGAGGACTCCGAAGTGCTTGATATGGAAGGGGTGGTGTGTGGAAGCAAGGTTACATTCAAATCAATCAAATTCTCCAGATCACTTTCACCAATTTCAAATGAAGGGCTTGATATGGAAGGGCTGGCAAAGTCAGAATGGTTAAGTATTATAAACTGTGAGGAGCTGGCGGATTTGTGGTCAGACAACAAGGGATCACTACCACATCTCTCATTCTTGCGTCATCTCAAGGAGTTGATCAAGAGCGTCTCCAGCCGAGTATACCATCATTACCCAAGGCATTGATGTACAACAACACGTGTCTTCAGTCTATGGATATCAGAAATTGTGCATTTTGCAAGAAGCCATCTGCCTCCAACTTTAAAGCAGCTACATATATGGGACTGCAAGAGTATGAGGAATTTGGTGGAGGATGATGATAATGATACAAACAACTGTACTTGAAGTAGTGGCATCACATCTCTTCTTGTGAACTTGGAAGTTGTCAATTGTCCATCCCTTGAATTCTTAACATGACGCGGGGAATTACTCATTTCTTACAAATTGAGACCCACGTTTGCTGAGATCTTGGCTTCTTTAAAGCCGTTGCAGAAGCCAATAACCAGTTCTCAAGTTCCCAGGCCAATCATATCCCCAGGCAGTGGTCATCAGAAGGCTCTGCCATCACAAATTGCAGAAGAAGCAGGCTAGAAGAGCAAACTATACCATCATACTCTTTGTCATTGGACTACAAAAATATGGGTGAAGTTCTAGATTGCCTTGGACTAGTATGAGAAAATGACAAGTTGTGATTCTTTCTTCTCAATTCCCTTTTGTCCCCATCACAGTGCAACTATCCTCAAGGTTGTATATTTGTTAGTAGAAAACCATTGCAATTGTTGTAATCAATGTTTTGAAAATTTTTCTTTTGGTGAAGTTCTTCCATTTTGATTTTCTAACTGAATTTATACAAACATAGAATGCAAATCTGCATTAGCCGTTAGTACAAAGATGAGCAAAGGACAGCATTCCCTTTATGTTCTACAACTATTTAACAGAACAATCCATTTTACAACCAACCAAGGTAATTGCCATTTCATAAAAAATACTAAAACTTTTTGTTGACTTGAGTTTTTAAGTTTTACATTTTTTGTTGCCAAGGTGAAATATTCTTGTTCAATGTTGATTATTAAAAATTATTTTTCTTTCTGTAACTGAAAATCCTCTCATTACTTACAATCTCTCGTATTCATTTACCTAGAAGAGTATGCTAATCTCATTCTACTTTATGCACGACCACTGCTTGAATGCTTGGTTGCCGTTACTTCTTCAATATCAATGGTGATGATTTTTTCTCCACCACCAAGACTTGTGGCTGTTCCATTTGTTTTGCTTCCAAACTTTTCTGGCTTGAGATTTCATGGACATTCATGATCTTATGCAAGAATGCTTCCTCCACATTCAGATTATCTAGTGCAGATGTTTTCGTGAATTATCCAAATCAGATTTCTCTCGGCTTCTGGGTCCCATCTGACTTGGACTAATATTATCTTTCTATTCTTAGTTATGATTACAACATAGGGGAAAATATCAATGGAGAAAGTCTTTAGCTGAGTTTCTCCAATAATAATAATAATAATAATAATAAACAAGAAAATCCCTCAGCTTAGCTGTTCTATAACTCTTATATCTGTTTCTAGATTTATTTTGTCTGTCATAAAATCTATATATTTGGAACTAATCTATATTGAAGAAGTTTGATTTATCTAAACGAAAGGTGGGTGATAAAGAAATAAAAAAACATAGATAAAGAAATGATTGTAAACTTTATATTTTGGTAAGCAAATTCAACCCCAATGGTGGGCTTGGAATCTTGAATAGATAATCACAATCTTCATCAAATGCATCAGCCATTTATTTTGTATTTCTTTTGCTCTGAATCTCTCTGATCATGGAAGACAAAAGGAAAATAAGAAAATTTTGAGAAGAAAATGAAGTTTATAAGAAGAGGAAAATATTTATATCTATATCAGTATATATATGTATGTATTTCAAACAAAGTACTTTTAGCAGTTCCATTGGCATTGTTTTTTGGAGGGTACAGAGTATTTACATGTGAAAGCATTGAGGAAAAGATATCATGGCTATTTCCTGATGTTATTAATTTTCATATTTAATATTTATGTTGATGTGTCAAAGCTTGATTAGAAGGTCTTCCCTCATACAAATTGATGATTTAGCTTATTTAATTTTGGTTGCTCTAAAAGTTGTGTATTAGTGATCATAGATTTTCTTAGAAGTTGGTGAATGAACACCATCATTTTCTGCAATCCCCTACATGACAAATCCCAAGGAACATGGGCTCAAACTTTCGGTCCATTATTCATTCCAGTAATTGGATTGACTATTGAGACTTTTGTTCTGAGTTTTCTATCCCCTTCTCTTATATCTTTCAATCCTTTGAATTTTTGTTTTACAAGGTTTTCACGATGACTCAGATGATTTACCTTAACTAATTTCAAATCACCTATAGTTTTGGACTCAGATTCTAGTGGATTGAAATCTACCAAGAATTAGATGAGATGAGTTGACATGGTTTGTGTTTGTAGCCTTTTAGAGACATCCATGAAAATCACGTCAGCTCTATACATATTGTGGAACAAAGGATTTGTGATCTTTAAATAGTATAAAACGAGAGCTTCCTTCATTGTAACGACGCCTGTTCTCTAATGATTTAGTTCTTGTCAAAAAGGGTTCTTTGATTGTACTACTATGGCCTTATGCTTATGCTAAACCACTTACTTTACTCAAATCATCCATTGGGGTTATGAATATAATACAGAAATTGGTATAGAAAAAAAAAAATCCTCTGTTTTACTGATTCAGAATATGAATATCTATATACATAGGCTGTTAAATATTTATCTGTTTAATGCTTGCAGATGAATGACATTTCTCATAACAAATAATTGTCTCTAATTCTCAGTGGGGTGCTCTTCTAAAATTGCAGCACCAAGTTGTTGTTGGCATGCCAAGTCTATCTTCATGTTTTGGATGCCCAATGCTTATAAGAGCTGTCAAAAAGGTGCTTAAAAATTGGTCGGTTCACGTGGAGCCTAGGGTCCCGAGCATATGAGAGATTTTTTTAAATATTGGAAGACTCCCCGTTATACTTTTGAGTGAGAGTATCATTACTTTTTGCAAGAAGCCAGCTTCCTCCATAAATTCTAAAGCAGCTAATACATACTTAGGTGTAAGAATACGAGGAAAATGATTTAGGAGGAGGATGATAATGCCAACAACAATTGCAGCAGCACCTCATCTTTTCTTGAGCACTTGTACATCCAAGATTGTCCATCCCTTGAATCCTCGACATCAAGAAGAGAATTATCTGTAACACTTTGAAGTTGGAGTCAGTAGAGTTTTCATCATAACTCTTATATAGTTAGATAATATGATATATATGGCTAGTGTTGATTCTTATAAGCATCAGAGTAGTTCTAGTATGAACTCTCTCCCTAAGCACTAAGCACTACTGTTTCTATTGGTTCCTCAACAACTAAAGGATGTATTATTAATGTACAACAGAATACTCGAACACTTTTCTGGTAAGTTGGCCGGGATTGGTGAATTGCCTTTTGTTGAGCGGTCTTGCAATGATTCTTTTACCTAAATATTCTAATAAAAAAAGGCTTACTCCTCTTAACTTCAAGAGATTGATGCTTGGGATGACAACAACCTGAGATACAGCAGGGCTATAACATCATCTCTCTTTAATATATATATATATATATATATATAAGAGATTGATGCGTAGAACTGTTGGACTGCAATTGTATGACGAATTTGCTGGAGGATGATGATAATGATACAAACAACAACAGTACTACTTCCTATGAATGTTGAACGGTGGCATTGAAAAGATCCCATCACTCCAATTGCTTGCTTTTGGTTCTTGTTGGGTTTGCATAACCACATAACAAGTTGTTGTTAAGATTTCTAAATCTCCAAGCAAAGAGAAAAGGTCTTCCAACATGCAATTTTTTATTTTGAAATTGAAAAATTGCTGAACTTGACAAATGATCAGGCTCCAAAACAGCTACATAACTAGATATTGTTCCTCTGATTTTGTCAAGATTAGTTGTATGACAACTGCTAAGGAAAAACTGCATGTTCCAAGGCCTTGTCTCTATGCCAATTAGCAAAATGCCTAGAAGTAGGAATAGATCGAATCATAATATTACTTTTATATTTAGTTTTTCTTTCCATTTATGGATTTATTATTTTTTTCATTTATGGATTTGCTTCTTGTCAAATCGTCGATTGCATGACATTGGGTTATGAATATGATTGTTAAGGATGTCTTTACATCCATATAAATACAGAAATCCATATAAAAAAAGTAAAAAATCCTCTGTTTTACCAATTAAGATTATGAATATATATATATATATATATATATATAGGCTAGCGAATATTTATTTGTTCAATGCTTGCAGATTGTTCAAAAGACTGACGCAAGCTGTTGCAACTTCCGATTGCCATCTGAAAATTGGATGTGCAAGTAATATTGCTTTTCTCTTGCTATTAATTCTATTATTCATATCCACATAATCAATTTCTAGCTACCTTTCATGTTACATCAAATGATTGACCACTTCGCTACCATTTGGTTAAGGCTTATCTTCTTCTCTTCTTTTCTCCAAAAGAACTGTCTTCTTCATCCAATTCATTCCTACAGAGGATGGACAAAGAATGATCTTTGTGCTCTCTTTAAAAAAATTGAGTATAAACTGTTGCCCAAGTAGATAATGACAGTGCCATTGAAAAAGATCATAAAAAGGTTAAATTCTCTTATGAATTAGTAGTGTTGGATCGGAATTCTATTTTTGTGTTTATTATGGCAGTGACAATGTAACAAGCCTACTCAAATTCATTTTTGCATTCTTGTCAAAAGACTCAATTTAACATTTTAGAGACCCAAAATTGAGACCCACGTTTGCTGAGATCATGGTTGCTTTGAAGCTGTTGGAGAAGCCAATAACCAGTTCTCAAGTTCCCAGGCCAAGCACACTCACAGGCAGTGGCCGTCAGAAGCCTCTGCCATTACAAATTGCCGAAGGTTGTATATTTGTTTGTAGAAATCTATTGAAATTGTTGTAATCAATGTTTGGAAAATTTTTCTTTTTTGTGGAGTTCTTCCATTTTGATTTTCTAACTTTTTTTTGAAGTATAAATGGTATATTTCATTATCAACAAAAAAATCAATCATTACAATATTTCTCCCGTAGCACAAAATCCATAATTTGTAAGGGACCCTCCTCTATCCACACTTATTCTATTGGACAGACCAACTTCAGACATAGTAATATGAACCCGTAGGAATGAAATCTCTTGAATCCAAAATTAATTTGAAAACTTTCCAAGAAAATCAAAATCAAGTCAATGAATGAAGAATCTAGACACAATAAGAACTTGTTTTAAGAAGCTAGATTATTTTAAAATCTAGACCCGTTGAAGAACTCAGATTACAAGAAGGAACACCACAAAGGTCGTAATTTACCTTTGATAAGTTCAAAAGTTCAATCAAGAACAAGAGGGAGTAAACTCAACTCACAAATAAAATTCAATATTGTCTCAAACTTCCAACGAGGCTACAAACAGTATTTAAACCAAACCTAATTAAAACCCTAACCAAAATAAAGCCTCTTTTACCCAAAATGCCCCTAGATGAATAGTGTCGCGACTTCAGTAACCTCTTGAAACTCTAGTTCCTAAAAAATAAATTTCCAAATAAGCCCTTGGCCAAAATACAGGGCATTCCCGAAAACCCTAGTTCTTAAGAAATTAGACAAATGGGCCAACCATCTTCAAGCCCACTTATTCTAAACTAATAAAATAAATCCTTTAACCAAATTGGAAACCTCCAATAACAATCGGCCCTACCTCTAAGTCATGTCTTCCAAAACTTGAATCAAGTGGATCAAAACTAGTTCTCCTTCTTTCAAATTCATCTTGAGTGTTGGGCTCTTGCTAGCTTCATCTCAAGTGGATTGTACCAATCATTGCATTGCTTCCTTGATCTTCTTGGCCCTTAATCTTGTAATTGGTCCATTTGGAACTTGCAAATGATCTTTTAAGAGTAGTCCCACCTTGGTTCCCATCATTCCCCCTCTCCTCAAAAGTATTCGATCTCGAATCTTCACCTACATCAAAAGGAGAAAGATCAGAAACATTGAAAGTAGCAGAAACATTATACTCACCTGGAAGATCCACTTTATATGCATTGTCATTAATTTTCTCAAGAATTTGGAAAGGTCCATCTCCTCGAGGATGCAACTTAGTCCTTCTATGGGCTGGGAATCTTTCTTTGTGCATGTGAACCCAAACCCAATCTCCTGGTTCAAATATGACACGCCTTCGCCCTTTATTGGCTTGGGAAGCAACCATTTCATTCTTTTGGGCATTTTGGCGCCGTACCCTCTTATGAAGTGACTTCACCAACTCTGCCTTCTTTTGTCCATCCTAACTACTCCTGCCATCAATAGGTAAATGCATCAAATCTAAAGGAGTAAGTGAATTAAAACCATAAACAATTTTGAAAGGAGAATATGAGTAGTAGTATGCATGGTCCTATTATATACAAACTCTATAAATGGCAAACAATCTTCCCAAAATTTTAAATTCTTATGAACAACAATGCGAAAAAGCTGAGTTAAAGTCCTATTAACTACTTCAGTCTGACCATCAGTCTACGGATGAGAAGTAGTGAAAAATAAGAGTTTAGTACCCAATTTCCCCCACAACACCTTAGAAAAGTAGAGGAATTTAATATCCCTATCAGAAATAATACTCCTAGGTACACCATGGAGTCGCACTATCTCCCTAAAAAACAAGTCAGCTATGTTTGTGGCATCATCTATTTTATGGCATGAAATGAAATGTGCCATCTTACCAAGTCTATCCACAACCACAAAAATAGAATCTCTACCCCTTTTTGTCCTAAGCAACCCCAAAACAAAGTCTATAGATACGTCTACCCATGGCTCACTAGGAACGGATAAGGGTGTATACAACCTATGTGGCAAAATCTTAGATTTGGCCTTTCTACATGTAATGCACCTTCCACAAATACAATTAACATCTCTCTTCATCTTAGGATAAAAGAAATGTTCATGCAAAATGTCTAAAGTTTTCTTACCACCAAAGTGTCCCATTAATCCCCCACCACGTGCCTCACGCACCAATAACTCAAGCATAGAACAACTTGGCATACAAAGTTTGTTTTCTTTAAACAAATAACCATTATGCTTGTAAGACTTACCAAATGCCGCCTTATCATATGCCATATACACATCAGAAAAGTTAGCATCATCGGCATACATGTCTTTCACATATTCAAACCCAAGGATTTTAGCACTCATAGATGTAAGAAGTATATACCTCCGGGATAGAGCATCAGCAACAACGTTCTCCTTACCTTGCTTGTAACGGATGACATAGGGAAATGTCTCAATGTATTCCATCCATCTAGCATGCATTTTATTCAACTTACCTTGACCCTTGAGATGCTTCAATGATTCATGATTGGTGTGGATCACAAATTCCCTTAGCCACAGGTAGTGCTGCCAAGTTTCTAATGCACGAATAAGAGCATAATGCTCTTTGTCATAAGTATGGTACTTCAGGGATGCCTCACTTAGCTTTTCACTGAAGAAGGCTATGGGCGGCCTATCCTGCATCAAAACAGCTCCAATTCCTATTCCCGAGGTATCACATTCAATCTCAAAAGCTTTGTTAAAATCAGGTAATGCTAATGCAGGTGCAGAGCACAACCTTTCTTTAATATTGGCCAAAGCATTCTCTTGATTAACCCCCCAATGAAACCCAATATTCCTTTTAATTACCTCAGTGAGTGGTGCAGCAATGATGCTAAAGACTTTAACAAAAAGTCGATAAAAGCTAGCTAAGCCATGAAAGCTTCTTACCTTAGTGATTTTTTGGGCGTTGGCCACTCCTTGATGGCCTTGACTTTCTCTTCATCCCCTTCACTACCTTTTGTACTAACAACATAACCAAAAAAAATAACTTTTTCTATGCAAAAAGTACATTTCTTGAAATTAGCATACAACTTTTCACATCTCAACACATCAAACACATATCTCAAATGTTCAATATGTTCATTTAAGTCCTTGTTGTATACTAGGATATTATCAAAGTACACAACCACAAACTTGCCTATGAACACACGTAGGACATGGTTCATTGATCTCATGAAAGTACTGGGCACATTCATAAGTCCAAATGGCATAACCAACCATTCATAAGGCCCATACTTAGTCTTAAAAGTAATTTTTCATTCATCACCCTCTTTCATTCTAATTTAATGATACCCACTTTTAAGATCAATTTTACTGAAAACACATGAGCCATGCAATTCATCCAATCTAGGAATGGGTTGGCAATACTTTACCATGATATTGTTGACTGCCCTACAATCAGCGCACATCCTCCACGTCCCATCTTTCTTTGGCACTAGTAGCACTGGTACTGCACAAGGGCTCATGCTCTCCCTCACGTACCCCTTATTCATCAAATCCTCAACTTGCCTTTGAAGCTCATTTGTCTCCTCTGGATTACTCTTATAGGCTAGTCAGTTTGGAATAGCAGCTCTAGGCACAAAATCAATTTGGTACTCAATGCCTCTAATGGGTTGCAACTCATTTGGCATCTCTTCCGGGAATACATCCTCAAACTCCTGCAACAAAGAAACAACCAAACTAGGAAGAGACTGGTTAGTTTCATCAAGAGTAAGATAAGACTCTTTATAGACAAGAAAAATCATAGGGCGATCTACGAAGAAAGCCCTCTTAACCTTACTCTCTCTTGCATAGAAACTCACTTTTGCCTTTCCTATTCTCTCTACAGACTCTCTATCTTTTTTCTCTCGTGGCTCCACTCTTTTTTCTTTACTCTTAGCCACCTCTCTACTTTCTTTTTCACTCTTTCTTTTATGCTCATTTTCACTCGCACTCTTTCTTTTTTGCTCAATCACTTTTCCACTCTTTATTTTTTTTATCACTCTCATCTTCACTCTTTCTCTTTTGATCACTCTCATTTTCACTCTTTCTTTTTTGAGCAACCTCACTTTTCAGTTTTAGTTGGTCCTCATAGACCTGGCTTGGATTTAAAGGAGCAAGCTTGATTGTGCTGCCCTCATTTTCGAAGTTGTACATGTTCTTGAACCCATCATGTGTCACCCTCCAATCATATTGCCATGGTCTCCCCAACAAAATATGGTCAGCATGCACAGGCACAACATCACAAAGCACCTCATAATGATACTTCCCAACAGAAAAAGTAACTAACATTTGTCTATCCACCCTAACCTCTCCACAATCATTCAACCACTGCAATTTGTATGGTCTAGAGTGTTTTAAGATTGGTAAATTCAATTTCTCAACCAAAATAGTGCAAGCCACATTAGTACAACTCCCACCATCAATGATCATACTACATACTTTATTGTTGACATAGCATCTAGTATAGAAAATATTCTCTCTCTGTTGCTCTACATCATCCACCTTAATGTGTGCATTGAGAGCACGCTTGGCAACAAGAGACTCACCTGTAACGGGGTATACCACTCCATCTTCATCACTAGCATCAACCAACTCGAGTGCCTCATCACTATCATCCTCACTCTCAGTCATCACCTCCCCATTGTCACGTATAATCATCAGCCTCCTGTTTGGACTTTGACAAGCGATGTGCCCTGAACCTAAATACTTAAAACATTTAATATCTCTATTCCGTGAAGGTTAGGATTCTACCTTGGGTTTGTTGCTAGTTCTCTCATCTTTTCCCTTAGGTGGTTTGGTCTTTCTCTTTTCTTCAGCTGGATCATTCCTATCCCACTTTGAGTTCCAAGTAGTGCTAGAAACCAAAGTTTACCCTACTGTCCATTTTCTCTTTAACTGCCTCTCCACCTTCATGGCCATGTGCACCATGTCCTCTATCTCCACATAATACTGCAATTCAATTACATTGGCTATGTCCCTATCCAAACCACTCAAAAATATAGCCATGGTGGCCTCCCGGTCCTCCTCTACATTAGCTCAAATCATCGCCACTTCCATCTCCTTATGGTAACCTCCACACTCTTAGACCTCTATGTAAGATTTTGTAATTTCTGATAAAGGTCTCTATAGTAATGGCTAGGTACAAATCTCTGCCTCATGAGAACTTTCAACTCTCCCCATGTCTCTATAGGCCTCTCATAATTCATCATCCTATTGATCACTAATTGATCCTACCAAATAATAGCATAATCAATTAAATCAATTACCACTAACTTCACTTTATTCTTCTCAGAGTAATTATGGTAATCAAATACCAACTCTATTTTTTTTCTCTCTCTAGATAAACCTCAGGGTCAATTCTACCTAGGAAAGATGGTATTTTCATTTTGATGCTCCCAAGGTCTCTATGTATACCATCCCGACCCCTTAGATTCCCCTCAAGTCCTCTTTAATGCCTAACTCTTCTATGTCTACCCGACCTAACTTCAGATGCTAAGTCTTCCTCATCCTTACCATCTCCTTCATTCTCATGTTCATTTTCAACTCTATGCTTACGAAGCCTCCTATCTTTCTCACCTTGCAGATTTCTAATCGCTGCTTCTTGATGATCCATCCTATCTCTCACTTCACCCAACACAAAGTTCAACGGCTCAAACTGTTGTTGCATGGCTTGCAACACAAAGGATGAGTTATCTGCTCTCCCCCTTGGTGATGAGCTACTCCAGTGAGATATTGTAAGACGCTGCACAAAAGAATGTTAATGGTAAAAAAGAAAACCTCACACACTCTCTTAAGTGTTTACACTCAAATAATGGCACTCCACTCAGGTTTCACTCTTAATTGGTTTTTTATCCGAAAATAATCTCACACTCACTTACCTTTTACCTCAAGAGTTTTTCCCACTCAAGTTCTTTAAGAACTTATTGAACTCAATCAAGACAATGCAACATTGTTTTATCCCAACTAGTAATTAGGTCCAAGAAACAAGAATAAGAGAAACACAGAAGGAACAAAAAATGACACGTAAATCAAGAAAATTATAAGAATGAAACAACAACTATAAGACAAAATGCCAACTAGAATTGATCTATGCAACCCCTTTGATGATAAGGTTCATGAAAAAATTTTGGATTAATTTTTTTTTTTTTTGACGATTTTTTTTTTCTTGTCTTTTCACCAACTGATTTGATCACAATCAAGATTAAGCAATTGAGAAAACCCTAACAATAACACAAAAACACTAGGATAAGTGTGGTATACGGCAGCCCCTAGAACAAGAGATTTCATCCAACACAAACTCTAGAACAATGAAATTTGTCAGCCCTAAGAATAATGAAGAAATTCAGCAACCACCTCTTCTTCTTTTTTTTTTTTTTTCTTTTTGCAATCCTAGAGCAATGAAGCCCTAGAATTAAATATGCATGAAAGAAAAGATAGAATCAGATTTGATTGGAAACCTGGCTCTGATACCAAATGTATAAACTTGTAGGAATGAAATCCCTTGAACCCAAATCAATTTGAAAACTCTACAAGAAAGCCAGAATCAAGTCAATGGATGGAGAATCTAGACCCGATGAGAACTCATTTTAAGAACTTAGATTCTATTAAAATCTAGACCTATTGAAGAACTCGTCTCAACAACCCAGATTACAAGGAGGAACGCCACAAAGGCTGTGATTTACCTTTGATAAATTCTAAAGTTCAATCACGAACAAGAGGAGTAAAATCAACTCACAAATAAAATTCAATATTATCTAAAACTTCAAATGAGGCTACAAACAGTATTTAAACCAAACCTAATTAAAACCCTAGCCAAAATCAAGGCCCTTTTATTCAAAATGCCCCTGGATGAACAGTGTCGCGGCTATAGTAACCACTTGAAACCCTAGTTCCTAAAAAGTAATTTTCCAAATAAGCTTTTGGCCAAATACAGGGCCTTCCCGAAAGCCCTAGTTTATAAGAAATAAGATGTGTGGGCCAAGCATCTTCAAGCCCACTTATTCTAAACTAATAAAATAAATCATTTAACCAAATTGGAAGTCTCCAATAACAATAGGACCTATCTCTAAGTCATGTCTTTCACAGCTTAAATCAAGTGGATCAAAACTGGTTCTCCTCTTTCAAGCCCATCCTGAGTGTTGGGGTCTTGCTAGCTTTATCCCAAGTAGATTGCACCAATCCTTACATTGCTTCCTTGATCTTCTTGGCCATTAATCTTGTAATTGGCACATCTAGAACTTGTAAAGGATCTTTAAGAGTAGATCCACCTTGGTTCCCATCACATAGGTTCATGACTCTTCTTAAAGCATTTGCCTCAGCCATAACAGGCTTCAAGTGATCATTCATCATTGAGCAAAGACAAGCAAGAATCTCCCCTTTGTAGTCTCTGATTATAACAGTAATACCCACCTTCTTATTCTTCACATCAAGAGCTGCATCCCAATTCACTTTACAAACCATACTATCAGGTTTCCCCCACCTAACCAAAATCCTGTCCACATGATTAGGTTTGAGGTTAATGTTTGCTACTCTGACATCATCCATGTTCTACTTAGCAGCAAGGAGTAGTGACCTCGGGCTCTCAAACTTCTTCTTAAAGATGAATGAGTTTCTTCTCAGCCAGATTCTCCTCATTGTGCAGGCCACTAAGCCAACCTCCTCTTCTTTCAAGCACATATTCAATTGTTTCCATAATTCCATAAAATTCACTACTGTGCTAGCCAACTTATGGACTGGACTATCAATTTGATTTTCTAACTGAATTCATACAAAGATAGACTACAATCTGGATTAGTTGTTAGTACAAGGATGAGCATTGGACAACATCCCCCTTATGTTCTACAACTATTTAATAGATCGAACAGTCCATTTTACAACCAACCAAGTCTATTCCTCATTCTACTTTATGCAACAACCACTACTTGATTCTTGGTCACAGTTACTTTTTCATCCATGGTGATGATTTTCACTCCACTACCAATACTTGTGGTTGTTCCATTTGTTTTGGCTTCCAAAATTTTCTTATCTTGAGAGTTCTTGGATTTTCATGATCTTAAGCAAGAATGCTTCCTCCACATTCAAATTATCTAGTGCAGATGTTTCCATGAATTACCCAAATCAGTATTCTTTCTGGGAAGTTAGAGAGGATTCTCTACCTCTATGAAGCTTGTGGGGACCTTTGGCAGGAATGGTTCAGGGAATTCTTCATCCTGTCCCATGATGATTGACACATGGTATGATTATTCACATAGAGATGTAGATACTCAGACAGACATTCCATGGAAAACAAGTGCTTTCAAATCTCAAGAAACACGAAGTGAAAATATTCATAAACAGAATGGCAAAACATTTATTATTTCATGATTAGAAGTGGGGAGATAACAGAGTAGGCATGAACCAAAATTTCATAACATCCTCATACAACATTTATCCCTGATTCCTTTGTATTATCTTAAAGGGTAACCTACCTTACTGACTCACTGGCATTGTGTTGCTACTTTCTTTGTCTCCCTGAAAGTCCCTAGTGCCTTCCTAAGAATTTGAC
The DNA here is from genome assembly GCF_001411555.2 of Juglans regia. Classification (NCBI taxonomy): domain Eukaryota; kingdom Viridiplantae; phylum Streptophyta; class Magnoliopsida; order Fagales; family Juglandaceae; genus Juglans; species Juglans regia. Next base: position 12,671,017 of record NC_049915.1, on the reverse strand, counting down.
TCCAAGGGCTCTCAAGTGTTTACAATCTCAAAAATGAGATTAGGGCTTTTGACTTAAGCCCTTTATAGCACATGTTTGTTAGGTTTCCTTTTGACACCCTTATGACTCCAGATGTGACTGAATAGGATCCCTTTAGTCTTGATCCTCCCATTCCTGGATGACAGAGATGGACTTGTAGGGCATGAATCGTACGTCCTTAGGGCCTGCCATATTTCCAATCCTCGGTCTCTCTCCAACTGAGCATTTCCCACGTGGTAAAGGACCATACTTTTGAGTTCAGACGATATGATCCGCCGAGTCGCAACCCTTTCAGCATACCCACTCCTAATGTAACTCTTCAGATGAAGTATGGGCTACGGCATATGACAATGCCACCTCATGAGTGTTTCCGTGCAGTCCCAAAAAGCTCATACGTGTTAGCGAGGGTCTTGTCCTTGATCGTTGCTCGCGTTCAGCTCGTTCTTCGCCTTTGAATGTTAGGTTGTTTTTTGAAATAGGGGCCTCTTTAGCCCCTCGTTCTCACTCTAGTGCTTGCCCACCCTTTCGTTGGACTAGTTGCACTCTACAGACAACCATTGCCTCATTTTCAGTCTGTTTTGAGGAAGGATCATCTTTGCTTCCACTCGGCAAGGATAGGCTCTCTTCTTTACCTTCATTTTGCTCTTAGATGATGCTCTACTCTCTTTTACTAACGCGGTCCTCACAACCATCCTTGCAGTGCACCTTTGGCTCTAGATCACATTTATTCCACTTTTTTTAGTGAGACTAGATGCTATTTTTGCTGGGCAAGATAAGAGATCCTCATCAACCTCCTCAATACAGATAGTTCAGTGTACATTGCATTTATGTTGGGCTTTCCTTTGTTGTATTCAACAGTCATCAAGGCGGCCTTTTCTTTAAGGTACATCATAAGTTTTCATAAAACTAACAAAGCACGTCATGATATGTCAAGATCTAACCATCCTAAAACGGATGTAGTTTCTTGAGTTTGTGATAATGCGAGATTTTATCCATGGAGTTTTGTTGATAAAGATATTTTTAATATATTTAATCAAGTTCTTTTTTAATGAATCCCCATAGAACAACTAAACACACAATAAAACTCTTAAAATGATTAATCTATTTTCCAGTTCAAGTCATGCATGTTACTGCTACCAATGCTGATATAACGTAGAGTTATAAGGGCAGATTTATAGTTTTATAATGTATATGTTGGAAATATTTTCAAAATAATTAATTATATATTATATTTATTAATAATATTCTTAGGTTGATTTTGGAAGTTGTGAATTATTTTGGAAAGAGAGAAGATAGGGAAAGTTTATGACAGTTATACTATTTTGTGTTTGATTGCTTACCGTAAGAACATTAGATGGCTTGGTGGTTTTACCCTCTGGTTTTACTTAGAGGGCTGGAGTTTGAGTCACCCCCATGTAAAGATGGGTTTTTTAAATGATTTATGAAGAGGGCTCTCCATGCGGTCAGCAACAAGGCGTGCGCAATAAAGCAATGCAACACATGGGCTCAAGCGATGCACTGCTGGCGGCTGTGCATGAGGCATAGCAACGCAACAAGAGGAGGGGCTATTAGGGACCCCGATCTTGTCCCTAACACTAAGGACCATGAGCTCGCCTTGGTGTGAATGATGACCGAGTGACCTTACCAACTTGCTTAGTCTTTGGACAATAATGGCATGTATGATGGTGATGATGAGTTCCTAGAATGATCTAAGGGATGAATAAGGATGTTTGATACAATGTGGAATGGCTTGAAGGTTACCCTTGATGTTAGGGCCACTTGGATGATGACTAGGGTTGGTAAGGTTAAGTGTAGCTAGGGTTTTGTGTGGTCGCTAAGGATGATTTCGAGATTGGGAAGAGATGGACTCGGGTTTGGAATGATGTGATTGAGAGAAGCTAGGGTTTGGTGGCTAGGGTTGGCCGACTTTGGGGTTGGTTACCCATTAATGTTAGGATGGTTCGGTATTGGCAATAGGAGAAAGTGTTTGAATGAGTTTAGAGTTGCTCTTTGACTTTAGGGATTGATTAAATATAAGATGAGGACAATAGGATTTGGATATGGTCAATGGATGAAGATGGATGGTGTTTGAATGAGTCCAGGATTGTTCCTTGACTTTAGGAATTGACTAGGATAAGATAAAGAAAATAGGATTTGGATTTGAATATGGCAAGAGAATGGAGTCTTTAGTTGACTAGGTCTATGGAAGGAGTTGAGAGATTAAGGAATTGGATGAGTGATTGGAGGGATTAAGTGATTCTAGGGAAGTTCCTAGAATCAAGGGATTGACATGGGATGAGTCAACTTTCCTTGTATTAAGGAAGTTGCCAAAGAGGTCTCTTGATGGACCGCTAGGGTTTGTGTGAGTGGATGGAGGCAAGACTCTTAAAATGAATGAATTACCTTCTAGAGATTTGAAGTGGACGGTTAGGGTTTTATGGATGAAAGACTTTGGTGTGGCAGAATATGTAAGTGGAGTATATGGACTAGGGTTTTATAGATATGGAAAGATTTATGGGCAAGCCACTTACGGTAAGTATGACTCACTGCTAGAGCAAGTTGGATGATGGGAAGTGGCAATTTTGGCTAGGTCAATGAATATGATGGATGAAGGGTAATTATGGGATATGGCCAATTATGGAAGGTAAGGCAACACTAGGGTTGGTCGAGTAGTGTATGTGAGAAATATGGCTAGCGTTTTATGGAGGGGCAGTAAGGTAATTTATGGTAAATGGACTAGGGCAAACACTATAGTGGGTAAGACTTAGTATTTGGGTGGATCAAATGAATGAAAGGAAATATATGGATGAACAATTTGGATGAACATGTATGAACATTCAAGAACAAAATGATGAACAACTTCACCACTAAGTCAAGAATGCACAAAGATGAATGGACTCAACAAAAGAATATGAAGACTCTTTTTGCTTTATATAAATATTTAGATATGCAAGAAAGTGTAGATGAACAAGATGGAAAATAAGAACAATGAAGATAATGGGTGAACAAGATAGGACTTTGACTATTGATTCACGGATTGCACAATAGTTGAAATAAATCTCATAGATTGACAAACTTGAAAAAAATAAAGATAACACAACTTGGATTCACGAATTGCACCAAGTTGCAAGAACAAGAGAAGTTGAATCAAATCTATTCACAAATTACAAGGTGATGATTCTGTACTAGGAATTCACGAATTGCACCCAAGTAACCCAAGTGCCTAGCACCGAAAGGGTGATCTCAAGAACAAGTCTACCCACTTAGGAAATTTGCCAAAGGTTCAAAAGATGTAAACTAAATGCCTAATGGTCCTATTTATAGAGCTTACAAAGTGGAAACCTTAATTGGTCCCTTGATAAATAAAATAATTAATTAATTAATTAAAAATAAGTGATAGTGGTGTGGGGTCCATGGGGGTCCACGGCATTAGCCCTTGGTGGCCTAATCTTGGTTGTCCATGCTTGCCTAGGACCATGTGTTAGGGCGGTTTTTTATTGGGTCTTAACAGGGGCTCCATGCGTGAGGTGCTGCGACGCATAGAAAAACCAAATTTAAATTCCCAAAGCGCTCCCTGTGTGACTCAAACTAGCGCTAGCCAGTTGGAACAGAAACGAGGTGAGCATTGGACCAAGTCCAACTTTTCTGTCATATGGCAATAGACACAATATATATACCTATTCCGAACAGTTTTTAAAAAAAAATGAAAAGTTATTACTTTCCATTCACAACCTTTGGTCATCTATAAATAGACCCATTGGCTGCCATTTGAGTATCCCAGAATTTAATTTCGAATTCTCTCTCTTTCTCCCAAGTTTTCACTTCTTTAGAACTTGTTAAATTCTGTTTGTTTTTTAGAGAACAGATTTCTAATTTCTTAGTTGAATAGTAAAATATGATAGTATTCGGGGTCTAATTTTGTGTGAGCATAACACATTAAGACAAACAAACTTATTCTGGACTTCATTGTATCTTAGAGACAAATTCGCTTGTAACACGTGTGCATACCATTATTGGTGGCAGTGAATATTATCTTAAGGAAAGCGACATTGTAACGCTCCTTGAAGCAAAATTTCTCTCACCATTTATTATTTTGCATCCCCTCTGCATCAACAATCTTAAGACAATATTTTTACTAATGGCACATAGTTTGAGAGAGTTTGCTGCTGATTTTGTTAAACTTGAACGTTTTGATGGAGCCAATTTTCGACGCTGGCAAAAGAAGATGCACTTTCTCCTAGCTAGTCTTAAAGTGGTGTATGTTCTAACCACTCCTATGCCGTCTGCAAATGAGAATGACACAATTGCTCAAAGTCGGGTAAGAATCAAATGGAAACTAGATGACTACATATGCAAGGGTCACATCTGCAATGCAATGCCTGACACATTGTTTGACGCTTACCAGAACAAAGCAACCACCAATGATCTGTGGGATGCACTTGAGGCTAAGTATCTTTTAGAAGATGCGACAAGTAAGAATTTCTAGCTACCAAAATTTTCAATTATAAAATGGTAGACTCTAGGCCTATTGTTGAACAATTCAATGAAATTATGCATATTCTTGATCAATTCACTCAACACAATATGAAGATGGATGATTCTATATCAATTTCATCAATTATCGATAAACTTCCTCCATCATGGAAAGACTACAAAAAAAGTCTGAAGCATAGAAATGAAGAAATGTATCTGGAATATCTAAGCAAACATCTTCGTATAGAAGAGGAAATAAGGCTTAGAGATGGTAAGGAAGAGCGTGACTCTTTGACCTCTAATATGCATATGGTAGAGGAAGGGAAGACCCACAAAACTGGACAACCCAAGCAATCCAGATATGAAAACCGAAAGAGAAAGAATGACCTTGAAAAAAAATAAAGTTACTTCCAAGGTAAGAATCAGAAGAAACTGAGTGTAAATTACTTCCATTGTGGAAAGCAGGGCCATTACAAAAGAAACTGTCATTTTCTTAAGAAGAAACAACAAAACTTTAACTCCAAAGAGAATTTTGTGGCCATGATTTCTGAGATCAATATTCTCGAAGGAGACAACTCTTGGTGGATTGACTTAGGAGTAACACAACATGTTTGCAAAGACAAGAGTTTGTTTAAAAAGTATGAGTCCGAAGAAGATCGATGTGTTATCTATATGGAAAATTCATTCACTGCTACAATTAAAGGCAAAGGCACAATAGATTTGGAGTTCACTTCTGGAAAAGTGCTTACTCTCAGGGATGTATATCATGTACCAGAAGTTAGGAAAAATCTTGTATCTGGTAGTCTTCTGAATAAGTATGGGTTTGAATTAGTCTTTGAGTCAGATAAATTTGTTCTGACCAAATGAGGTAATTTTGTGGGGAATGGATATATGAGTGAAGGCATGTTCAAACTCAATATTAATAATAAAGTGAATGTTTCTGCTTATTTGCTTAATTCATATTCTTTATGGCATTGTCGTTTAGGACATATTCATACTAGAAGACTTGATGACATGGTTAATTTAAATTTAATTCCTAAATATGCCAAAGATATGATGATAGATAAATGTAGAATATGTATGCAAAGAAAAATTACAAGAAAACCATTTTCTAGAGTAGATAGAACTTCATCTTTATTGTAATTAATACATAATGATATATGTGACATGCATAGCACACCTACTAGAGGAGGTAAAAAATATTTTGTGACTTTTATAAACAATTTATCTAGATATTGCTATGTTTATGTGATGTATTTGAAAGACCAAGTCTTGGATAATTTTAAGGTATATAAAAATGAAGTAGAAAATCAATGTGATGTCAAAATAAAATATCTTAGATCCAATAGAGGAGGTGAATATCACTTTCCTGCTTATTGTGAATATGTAGGCATTATTCATGAAACTACTATGGCTTACACTCCACAACAAAATGGAGTGATGAAAAGGAAAAACATAACATTAGTAGAGATGGTTAATGCCATGCTTATTAATTCTGGTTTAAAAAAAAGTTTTTGGGGAGAAGCTATGCTAATAGCATGCTATATTTTGAATAGAATACGCCACAAGAAAACTAAAGCTTCTCCATATGAACTATGGAAGAAAAGTAAACCAAACTTAAATCATCATAAAGTTTGGGGTTCTCGAGCCATAGTTAGATTACCTGAACCTAAGATAAAGAAGTTAGGACAAAAAGCCATTGAATGCATTTTCTTAGGTTATGCACATCATAGTGTTGGCTATAGATTCCTAATTGTGGAACCTAACGGTTCTATTGATGTCAATACAGTGATTGAATCCAGGGATGTTGAATTTTTTGAAAATAGATTCAATGCAATTCCACTTTATAATGATAAAATGGTGGAATTAGACGGATCACTTGAAAATAATGGTGAATCTAGTGAACCATTTGAACAAAGGAGTAAGCGAGTCAGAACTGAAAAGTCATTTGGACCAGATTTTGTTGTGTACTTGGTACAGGGTACAAGAGATTCATCTTGTAACCAAATCATGATTACACATAATGTTAAGAATGATTCTATGACGTATGAAGAGGCTATGAAGTCTTAGGATGTAGCTTTATGGAAAGAAGCTATTAAAAATGAAATGGATTCAATCATGGGTAATAATACTTGGAAATTAGTAGATTTACCCCCTGGTTCGACACCTATTGGTTGCAAATAGATTTTTAAAAGGAAACTGAAAGTAGATGGAACAATTGAAAAGTTTAAGGCAAAACTAGTAGCAAAGGGTTTTACCCAGAATGTAGGGTTAGATTATTTTGATACCTACGCACCAGTTGCTACGATTGCTACTATCAAATTTTTGATTGCCTTAGCAACCATCTACATGTTTGAAATCCATCAAATGGATGTTAAGACTGTCTTCTTGAATGGTGAATTAGAAGAAGAAATTTACATGGAACAACCCGAGGGTTTTGTCATGCTTGGCCAAGAACATAAAGTTTATAAATTAGTTAAGTCACTTTATGGACTTAAACAAGCACCAAAACAGTGGCACAAAAAGTTTGATAAAGCTGTAGTGAACAATGGTTTTAGGATACATGAATCTGATAAATGTGTCTACAGCAAGTTCAATGGAAATAAAAGTGTCTCTGTTATGCATGCAAGTTCTCGGTTATGGAGATCAATTGTCTTTCTTATGCTAGAGGTTTGTGTGTTTTTGAAAGTGAAGGTGAAAGATGGTCGGTCATCGTTTTGGTTTGATAGATGGGTTAGAGGGGGGGCCACTGTGTGATCTGGTTTCTTCAGTTGATCAGCCTCTTATGAAGATTAGTGATGTCTAGCCTGGCAACCAATGGGATCTTGAGGTACTTTCTCAATTGGTGGGGGAATAATTGGCTAATGAGGTTGTAAGGAAAATCTGTGCTGGCTGAACAGGAGAGGATGTGCTAATCTAGAGGCCAGATCCGAATGGCTAGTTTTCCTCAGCTAGTGCATGGGAGCTTATATGGGTCAAAGGAAAGCAGTACCCTTGGATGGATTGGATGAGGAACAAAAATTTACCTGGGAAATTCTCAGTATGCATGTGGAGGGTGAGGTTTAGGTGCCTTTTAGTTGATGAGCGAGTTCGTAGTTGTAGGGTTTATCTAGCCTCGAAATGTGACTACTGCAGGGTGCCACAAGTGGAAACTTTGGATCATGTTCTGGTCACTGGTGAGTTCGCACAACAGGTGTGGAGGATGGCTGCTTTAGCTATGGGTGTTCTGTTTATGCAGACGTGAACATGGTGGAGTCAAGTGACAGTGTGGTTTTCATGTGCAAAGAAGTCTACACAGAAAGGAATAATTATTTGTCTACTTCCAAGCATTTTAACTTGGTGCACCTATGGAGAAGATGTTGTAGGGCAAGGATGGAAGGGATTCATGAAAATGTGGTGGGCATTTGGAGATCTATTCGTGCTTGGCTGGGAGCTATTGTGAATGACAGCAGCTTGATTGACTCAGTCGATGAGTTACATTTATGTGAACAGGACATCCCAGTTCAGCGTCACTCTGGTCAACGTGTTTAGCTCGTAACTTGGCAAAAGCCACCTGGTGGGTGGTGGAAATTGAAAGTGGATGGTAGTTGTAGGGGTAATCCGGGTACGTGTAGTGGTGGTGGAGTGGTGCGAGATAATTGCGGAGTGCATATTGGTGCTTTTTCAGAATACTTTGGGGTTGGAACAAACACGGAGGCTGAGATGTATGCTCTTTTATACTGCTTGAAGATGTGCAAACAATTGGGTGGTTCCATATTGTCTTAGAATGTGACTCAAAGGTGATAATGGACTGGCTTAGTGCTTGTCGTTGTACGTTATGGTATTTATGGGACTATTGGGATGAGCTACTTCATGAACTTGAAGGGTTATCCTATTAGGTAGTGCATTAGTTTAGAGAAGGTAATCAAGCAGCGGATTTCCTTATGAGAAGAGGTGAAGCAGGCCAAGTGGCTTATTATGGAATGATTGATTTGTTGCCTAGGTTACTGCGGGGTATAGTTCGATTAGATAAAATGGGCATGCCTACACTACGAGGGTGCTCATGGTCACAAACCTAGATGATGAGAGTGGTTATGGTTTTTTTGTGCTTTTGGTTGGTTTTTGGTTTTTTTTGGTTTTGCTTTTTAGAAGTTTTTCTTTGTAAGTTCTAGTCACTTTAGTTTTCTTGTTACACAGTATTCCTCCGCCATAAGTGAGGGATTGTTTAATAACATTGGATAGGGCTCACTCTTGAACATGTAGCCCTAACTCTTCTAAAAAAACTGGAAATAAAGGTGTTATAATATGCTTATATGTAGATGAGATGTTGATTTTCGGCACTGATAATATGAGCATTGAAAGTACTAAGAAATTTTTGTCATCTAATTTCGATATGAAGGATTTGGGTATTGCAAATGTAATTTTGGGTATTAGAATTATAAGAAATAATAATGGTATAATTAACCCAATCACATTATATGGAGAAAATATTGGAAAAGTTTAATCACTTTGATTGCAAACCCATGGCTACACATTTTGATTCTAATTTAAAATTGTATCCTAATGCTGGGAAAGCAGTGGATCAACTTGAATATGCTAGAGTTATTGGTTGTCTAATGTATGCTATGACATGTACTAGACCTCATATTGCATTTGTAGTGGGCAAACTTAGTAGGTACACTAGTAACCCTAGTCATATTCATTGCATAGTTGTATGAAGAATTTTAAAATATTTACAAAATACTATAAATTATGGTATTGAGTACAGTAAATTATGATATTGAGTACAGCTGATTTCCTTCGGTAGTAGAAGGATACACAGATGCCAGTTGGATAACTTAGCATGATGATCACAAAGCAACCAATGGGTGGATATTCACCCTTGGTGGAGGAGCAATCTCCTTGGAATCAAAGAAGCAGACATACATAATTGACTCTACCATGGTAGTAGAGTTTACAACATTGGTTTCTTGTAGCAAAGAGGCAAAGTGGCTGAGAAACTTATTAGTAGAGATTTGATTTGGCCAAAACCAATGCCACCAATATCTTTGCATTGTGACAGTTAGGCTACACTGTCGCAAGCCTATAGCCATATATATAATGACAAGTCTAGGCATATTGGATTAAGACATAGCTATGTGAGGCAATTACTCACAGATGGAGTAATTACAATTGATTTTGTGAGATCTTGTCAAAATTTAGCAGATCTGTTAACTAAAGGACTTGCAAGGGATTTGATATGAAAGACATCAAATGGGATGGGTTTAAAGCCTATACAATAAAATCACTAATAATGGAAACTCGACTCAACTCTTGAACATATCAAGATTTGAGTTCAATGAGCAAAGTACATTATATGTTCGTGATTTGCAAGCACTGTGATATTAAAATTAGTTCTTGAACTAATTTATCATCCCAAGGTTTGAAGTGTTTGGTACTGTAATGAAAAGGAGATGCTAAGCAATAAGCTCTTAATAGACTTGTAACAAAGTTCTATTAAAGTGTTTAGTTACAGTACACTTTCGATAAGTCTACATATATGAGTGTCGGTGGTGGTGCCGCCTCCTATGCAACTTAGGCTTTTTCTCTAGAGCACTCATGAAACCAGGATATTGACACAAGGCCAATCCACGTGCCAGCGCTTATGAACTACCCAAAGAGAAGAAAATTTATATGTGAGATATATCCAGCTAACCGTATTGAATCGCTAGTTCAAAGCATGTCAACTATGCCATTCTGATTAGCTTTGTTGTATTTTCACTATGTGAAAGTTCAAGTCCAAAAGACACCTTCATTTATTTATACATTTTCCTATTCTAACCAGGATGTATTTTGAAAATGGTGGGGGGATTATTGGAAATATTTTCAAAATAATTAATTATATATTATATTTATTAATAATATTCTTGGGTTGATTTTGGAAGTTGTGAATTATTTTCACTATGGAAAGTTTATGACAATTATACTATTTTGTGTTTAATCTTACCCTAAGACATTAGATGGCTTGGTGGTATTTATTGCTCTGGTTTACCCAAAGGGCTGGAGTTCGAGTCACCCCCATATCAAGATGGGTTTTTTAAATGATTTATGAAGAAGGCTCTCCATGCGGTCATACCAAGGAGTGCACATTAAAGCAATGCAATGTGTGCGGGCGTGCACGAGGCGTAGCAACGCAATAGGAGAGGCTGTTCGGGACCTCGGTCGAGTCCCTAAATACTATGATCTCCATGCCTAGGATCTCCTTGTGATGATTGAGTACCCGTTCCTCTCTTGCTTGGTTCTCGAACAAAGGTCACAAAGATGGCAACTGTGGTAAAGTGAGGTTAGATGTTTAGACTTGAATTGGGGTGTGGGATGGTGGGAAAGATGATTGCGTGTGCGGGTTACAATGGATGATGGAGGCGCAATGGTCGAAACTAGGGTTGGCGCCACTTAGGGTTTAGTTTTAGGGTTGGATGAAGGAAGATGGGATTAGGGTTTGATGTTGGGCGGCTAGGGTGGACAACCACAAGTGATGGATTGATTGATTGGTTGAGAGATTTTAGGAAGGATTCCTAAAATCTTGGAACTTCAATAAGGAAAGGATATGGCCGGTTATGGGAGAGGATATGGTCTACTAGGGTTCCTAAATTATAGGAAACCCAATATGAGAAAGGGAGGTGGGTGGCGCTAGGGCTAATCTAATTAAGGCAAGTGATGGCAGAAAATTGGATTTGAATTCAAATGGGAGTGTATTTCGACTAGGGCAAACACTCAAAGGGGCAACACTTAAATGTTAAAATGGATCAAATGAGGCAATTTGTTGGTCTCGGCAATGAACATAAAATGAACTCAAACAATCCCAAGAACACTTTAATAACAAACTTCACAAATTAATAAGAACAATGGATAGAAAATGGAAGACAAAATGATGGATGAAAAATACTCATAAGATTGATAAACCGGATCCCACTTATTTATGAATTGCAAAGTGTGATCCTCTCCTTGGGGATTCATGAATTGCACCCCAAAGAGCCCAAGTGCTAAGCACCGAAATTGTTGATCTCAATAACAAAACCGTCCAAAAGGAAATTGTCAAAAGATGTAAAAGAAGAGACTAAGAGTCCTATTTATAAGAGTTACTATTGCCCAATAGGTCCCTTGGAATAAATAAATAAAAGAAAATAACATAGTGGCATGGACCCAGTTGGTCGTGGCATGCATGAGCCCATGATGGGCGGGCGCAGGGGCGCGTGCTGGGCTGAAGGTAGGTGCGCGCGCAAGGACATGCGCAGGGGCTCTCACATGGGCGTGCACAAGCGTGCGCAGAGGCGCGCACTGAGCTGAGTGGGGCCTCGCACGCAAGGGCGTGCGTAGTGCAGCGCACATGGGCGCGCAATGCAGGGCTATGTGCCTGGGCATGCGCATGGGCTTGCACACGCCAGGCCGCTCTCTATGCTGCAAGCGGCTACTAGCCTCGCTGGCCCACATGCTAGGCACCCCATGCATGTCAACACTTGGGCCAAGGCATGCATGCATGCTGGGCGTCCCGTGCGTGTCAAGGCATGGGCCAAGGCATGCGTGTAGGCTGGCCAGGGTGCTGTCCTTGCATTCCAATGATAGTGTCAAGGCTTGTCCCGGGGCCACCTTTCTAGGGGCTTTAACAGGGGCTCCATGCGCAAGGTGTTGCGACGCATAGAAAAACAAAATTTAAATTCCCAAAGCGCGCCCCGTGTAACTTGAACTAGCGCCAGCCAGTTGGAACAGAAACGAGGTGACTATTCTATCATATGGCAACAGACACAATATATATACCTATATCGAACAGTTTTCAGAAAAATGAAAAGTTGTTACTTTTCGTTAACAATCTTTGGTCATCTATAAATAGACCCATTGGCCTGCTATTTGAGTATCCCAGAATTTAATTTTGAATTCTCTCTCTCTCTCTCACTCAAGTGTTTCACTTCTTCAAAATTTGTTAGAACTTGTTAGAATCTGTTTATTCTCGAGAGACTAGATTTCTAATTTCTTGGTTAAATAGCAAAATATGAGAGTATTCGGAATCTAATTTCATGTGTCCATAATGCAATTAGACAAACAAACTTGTTCTGGGCTTCATTGTATCTTGGAGGCAAATTCGCTTCTAACCCGTGTGCATACCGTTATTGGTGAGAGCGAATATTATCTTAATGAAAACGACATTGTAACGCACCTTGAAGCAAACTTTCTCTCACTATTTATTGTTTTGCAGCCCCTTTGTACCAAGAGTATATGCCCTATTATATGTTGTATATTTCACAAGTTCAAAATTACCTCCAAATGGCAACAAGAAGTAAATTAAGGTCGTGGTTGGCAGAAATTGTATGAAAACAAAACATTATCATCTTACCTTTTTCCAATTATCTTTGATGTTAGTTGTTGTTCTCCAACTATTTCCAATACCTGCAGCCCAAGCGGCTGGGTCTTCTTGCCCCCTACATTGATGCCAACCATTTGTTTCTATTCAGTTCAATTTTAAGCGGGAAAAGCAAACAAATTAAGTAGATGGGGGAGAAAAACATACAAATTGAGTAGCTACCAAAATATAGTGTGAAATTATCACTTGTTTCAAAAGATTAAGCTAATTAAAAGATATTGATTTAATTATATATATTTAATCCTTAACAAAAAGCACACTTGCTTGGACTTGGGAACAAGTCTAACGCAAATTTTGCAATAATTTTATTCGAAGTTGTGAATAGTGCTTGATGAGCACTTCAAATTGTCTTGATGCTAAAAAAATAAAAATAAAAGCCTCGCTTATCTACTCACCATTCGCAAAGGGAAAAGAAGATAGCTCTTCCTAAATTCAATAAAGCTTGGCTCATTTTTGGGTACCTATCACACAGGTTGAGGCCGATACCTTACTAGAGTTATAAGGTGTGCAAATCCCGTGTATTAATTCCTTTTGAAAAAAAGTATGATCCACTTTTACAAAATAATTTCTTTTTTTTCTTTCATGTAGGTTACAAATTTTCTCACCCTTTTCAAAGTGTGCGAGATTTAGGCACACTAAGAATGTATAAATAATTTCTCATCTATAAAAAATAAATAGTGCATGCAAGAGCTAATGAGAAGGTGGCAAATTCTATATATAGACATTAAAAAATGCATGTCTAAAACGAAAACCAATACCTTTTCTTTGGACTTAGCCATGATTGTTACAATTATCATACTTCAAATAGTCGATACCCTATAGAATTAATTACCAATTAGCATAACAAAATGGCACAAATACTTATGCTTATAACTAATAAAACCATAAGTTAATTAGTACTATATAAATGCTTCCTCAAAAGGAATAAATCTTACCCAAGAGGCAAAAGTCTTTGCATCTTGAAAATATAATCTTTCTACATACCCAATTAAGAGTACTAAAAGAAAATTTTTAGTTAGAAAACAGTACCAAAGCATAAATACCTGAGAGTCTCTATGAAGTTGAGCCCAACAATCATCTAAAAGATTAAAACTGATAGAGGATTAGCTTAGTAGTAAATATTTGCCATTGAATGATCTAAGTACAGAACTCCCCCAACGACTAACCTAGATTTATGTACTCGTATCCTAGTGCAGCGAGTCCAGTAGACACCATTGCATCCGCTGTACAAAGAGATTTTGCAGTACAAAGCTAATTAGTTAAGGAGAATTGTCTTCAAAGTTTAGTTTTCCCAATTGAATGTTATAGGTGATGTATAATTAAATAACCTGTTTCCATAATCAACTTCTCCTCAATGTGACAGTTGAAGTGGTTCCAACTGTTCCATCATCTAATCAACATGGATATTAGACTATTATGGGTAGACTAGTTTACTTGTGAAAATTAAAGAAAATGATAACTAAAAGTGACAAATTATTAAAGGATATAATATTTGGGACGAGTTATTTGTGACAAAAATGATTATTTGCAATGAGAATTAACTCATTTTGATATGAAATATTCATTTTTATCGCAAATAATTCAACAAACAGCCTCGTTTATTTTCACAAATTATCTCATTTCATCTAATTATTATAATTTTTTCAAATTCTCATACAAAATATAATAAATAATTCAACTTTTTCAAATCATAAAACAAAAATTATATTCTAACAATATTTTATATATTCAATTTTCAACTTTCATCTCATCTCATTTGAGTAAATAAATGAGGCTAAGTGTTTTTCTTGTAATCATTGGGATTCAATAGTTATGATATAGTTTGTATATGAAGGAATGCCAATTTAATAGCTCATAAGCTAGCTAGTTATATAGGCATATTTGTGGGACGTTAGATTACCAAATTTATGGAAAGGATATGAAATGAATTCATAATTAGTCTTTATTTATTTATTTGCTTTCAATCTTGGATTGCTTCATAAAAGAAGTCCAAGAGAAAACACGTGGTTTGATTTATTATCTAATTCTCATACTAAATATACTAAATTAAAGAAAAACCATTTATCTAAAAAAAAATTAAAAATTAAAAAAAGATGGCCAGATTCAGCCGCCGATGCCACAAGGTTGTTGGCACTAGTGGAAGAGTGTATGCTCTAACACCTATAAAATTTGATGAGGACGACCTAGAAACTCAGGAAGCAGATGTCATCACAGTTATGGAACCCTGACCTTAGATTAACTAGCTGGTAATTTAGGATCATAGTTGTAAGAATCGAGTTTGTTCGTCATTTTAAGGCGAGTTAGGATGTTTAATTACCATGTGATTACTTTGTTTGACTCATGTGTGTCCCCATCATTCTTATCTGCTATGTTTGCTTGAATAAGTAGTCTTTGGGTGAAGCCAATGCAAGAGAAGGTCTTTGTAGTGCTACCGAACTGAGAAGTAGTATCGCGCCCCAAGATAGTTGTGAATTGTCCCTTAGAAATAGACAAAGGCATCATGGAGGCAAATTTGATAGTATTGAACTTATTGGATTTGATATTATCCTTGGTATGGATTGACTATTTCGACATTTTGCAAGTATTAACTGCCAACAAAGAACGTCAATATTCCAAGTGTCTAGGATGCAAGAAAGAGTGTTCCACGGTAGTAGGTTAAGGTCAATGCCTAGAATAATTACCTCACTATAATCCAAGAAGGATTTGGCAAGTGGAGCCAAAGCCTGCTTAGTACATCTAGTGCATAAGGTAGAGAAGCCTAAGGAAATAAAAGGAGTAGCAGTAGTGGATGAGTTCCCAAAAGTATTCTAGAATTGCCAAGATCACCACTTCATTGAGAAGTTGAATTTTCTATCAAACTAGAATCTGGGACTCCCGTACATAAGGCACCTTATAGGATGACCATTTTAAAGCTGAAAGAGTTGAAATGCCAACTATAAGAGCTTATGGCAAAAGGGTTCATTAGGCCGAATATATTGACTTGGGGACCACCAGTACTAATTTTTAAGAAGAAGGATGCGACCCTTACGATGTGTATTGACTACTAGGAATTGAACAAGGTGACCATAAAGAAGATATACCACTTTCCCAGGATAGACAATTTGCTTGATCAATTATAAGGAGCTGCAATATTTTTTAAGATCATTCTTAAGTCTTGTTATCACCAATTAAGAATCAAGGAAGGCGACATGCCAAAATCTTCATTTTGAATGAGATATGACCATTTTGAGTTTACGATGATGCCATTTGGATTAGCTAATGCCCTAGAAGCATTCATGGATATCATTAATAGGGTGTTCAAACCATTCTTAGATATATTTGTAGTGATGTTCATATATGATATTCTAGTGTATTCCAAAAATGTTAAGGATCATAGAAGTCACATTTGGGTCATGGATTCCCGAACCCCTCTCCAGGTGGGGCTAGGACTAATTACATGTAAAGACCATTAGACATATTAAGGTCCTATAAATGATGGTAAAACAGACTCATCCACATAGGATTAAGGTCCTGTTAATTTAAAATAATTAAATTATAATTCAAAAATGAAGTTAAACAATGTTCGATCTGTTGCCACCTCTAGCATTGTGCGTGCCTAAGTGGCACTGGAATGGCCAAATCTATCAAGATTCGACTCATTCCCAGATTCGGATTTGGATGATAAAGCACCATAAATTTACCAAATTGAGCGCCTAGGTTGAGCTTAGGCCACTATTATGTGGTTGGTGTCAGTTGCCACCCAGAGCAACAACTGAATTAATTTTTTTATGGTTATTCCAACCGTTTTTTGGGGGTGGCAGCCACCACTAGCAGAAACTCATGGTTACTACCACCCTAAGAGGCTGTTGAAGTGATGATTAGAGACAATCTAAAAATTAATTAGTATTAGTCGTAGTTTTTGGATTCAAAATTCTTATTTTAGAGTTTTTGTTTAATTAGTATATTTTAAAAATTGAAGAATCATTTTTTTTAATCAAATCATATCTTTGTATTTATAAGAAGTTAACCAATACACAACTTATCCTGTATAACAAAATTAAAATAAACCTCAGGGTCATCTTCTATCCACAGTTGTTCTTCACTCTCATGATAAGCCAATTTTGTTAGAAAATGAGCTACCATATTTCCTTCCCTATATGTATGTTGAACTATCCAACTAGGCTTTTTACAAAGAATTCCTTTTATATCTTCGACTAACTGCCCATGCCACTACCAATTATCCTCTTCACTATTGACAGCCTTAACAATTTCCAATGCATCCCCTTCAAAGATTGCCCTTTCCACATTTAGCTTTACACACAACTTCAAGGCCCTCCACAGAGCAGTAATCTCAACTACTACAGTTGAACTTACCTGCTTCTTCGGCATACACAGTGAGACTTGCACCTCTTCTTTTTCATCTCTGATGACCACACCTGCCCCCATCCTTCTCTAATTTGAATTAAATGCAACATCCCAATTCACCTCCACAAATCCTTCTCTTGGAGCTTTCCCCTGAATCATGTGCCTCTCAACTGCGGTGGATTCTGAGCTCTTTCTTTGGTTGTCTTGAGCTTGTTGAAATTCTATAACCCTGGTTCTAGCCTGAGGGAAAAGCAATCCAGGACTAATGAATTTATCCTCAAAGATATATCCATTTATTCTTACCTAGATATGTCTCATAACAAAAGCTGCCACTTCTACACTTTCTTTTGGGAGTTTTTCAACCATTTTTAACCATACTATATTCACATCCACCTCATTCAATTTCCACTTCTGCACTGGGCTCTCCCTCTTAGCCCATACATATGCAGCAACTGGGCAACTCCAGAGTGCATGATACACTTTCTCTTCCTTCCTCATGCATATGGGACAACAAGGATTATCCACCACTTTCCTCTACTACAGGTTTCTTCTTGTTGGTAGGCAATTGTTAAGTGCTTTCCATAAGAAGGTCTTAACTACCCTTGAAACATCCAACTCCCACAAGACTCTCCATCCTTCTTTAAACTTCTTTCCATCCCAGGGTTCCCCTTTAACTTTTTTCCTTCTGCTCAGTTCTAAATAGTAGGCACTTTTAACATTAAACAAGCCATTCTTGGTGTAGGCCTATATTCTTTTATCATTTAACCTTGTCTAACTAAGTGGGATACTGCATACTATCTCAGCCTCTTCCTCATTGAGAGTTGCCTTCACCATTTCAGCATTCCACCTTCCACAATCTCTATCAATCAGTTCCACCACTCTTGCCTCAGCATTGAGATTTTTTATAGGAATTGAATTCGATGAGAGGACTAATTTGGAAGCCATTTATCCTCCTAGATTTTAATACCAAAACCATTCCCAAATATCCAAACAAGCCCTTCCTTTAACAGATTAAAGATCCCCACAAACATCTCTTTAAATCATTGAAGGATCGCTCTCCTTCTTTGAATCAAGTACATCAGTATTCTTGAATTACTTATCTTTGAGAATCATGGCAACAATAGAATCAGGCGTAGTTAACACTCTTCAACATTGTTTTGCTAGAAGAGCTATCTTGAAACTCTCTGGTTCTCTAAAACCCAGGCCCCCAGCAGCTTTTGCTTACCCTATCCTCCGCCAACTAGTCCACTGTATCTTTTTGTCATTATTTCTATACCCCCACCAGAATCTAGCCATTACACCTAATTTCTCCTTGCATAATCGTTTTGGAAATTTGAACACACTCATATAGTAAGTGAGTATAGATTTGATAACTGCTTTGAGCAAAATTTCTTTACCAGCTAGGGATAGAAATTGGTTTTTCCAATTGTTAATCTTGTGTCAAATTCTGTCTTTAATCCCTCTAAAGCTGTTGTAACGAGACTTTCCAACCATTGTAGGTAAGCCAGATACTTTTCACAATTGCTTTGCAGCCTTGCTCCTAAATCTTCCACTATTTGATTCTTGTCAACACTTCTAGCTCATGAGCTGAACATAACAGTTGTTTTTTACAAGTTCATACATTGTCCAGAGGCCTTTTCATACACCTTCAATATGTGTCTTACCTTCTGCCACTCACTCCAACTGGCTCTCTAAAAAATTATGCAATCATTAGCAAATAGAAGGTGTGTAACTTTGATCCCTCCCCTTGCAACTGCCACACCTCTTATCTTTCTTTTTATTTCTGCCTCATTTATTAGGCTACTAAGGCCTTCAGCACATAAAAGAAAGAGATAATGGGATAAGAGATCTCACTGTCTTAAACCTCTCAAAGGATAAATAACCTCACCAGGTCTCTCATTCACCAACACTGCATATGTTATTGAGGTTATACAATCCATGATCAACTTTAACAACCTTTCTCCAAACCCCATCTTCTTCATTACTACTTCCAGGTAAGCCCATTCAACTCTATCGTAGGCTTTCGAGATGTCCAATTTCAATGTCATACTTCTCACTCTACTCTTGGACCTAGTTTTCATTGAATGCAAAGTCTCATAAGCTGCTATTACATTATCTAATATCAGCATCCCTGGTATAAAAGCACTCTGGTTCTTTGAAATGGTGTCATTTAGCATTAACTTGAATATATTTGCAAGTGTCTTGGCTATAAGTTTATACAAGACATTACATAAGCTTATTGGTCTATAGTCTCCTACTTTTTTTGGTTCTAGGCCTTTGGGATCAAAGTGACACGGGTTAAATTTACAGATTTATCTAATTCACCCCCATTCACACACATTGTCACCCACTATGCTCCAAAAAGATTGATAAAAGTAGGCCTCATACATGTCAGGACTAGTAGATTTGAAGGGTCTCATTTGCTTTAGTGTTTCCTCTACCTCTTCCTTGGTGAAACTTTTTTCTAACTCATCATTCATGTTGATTGTAACTCAAGCTTCAATAGGTTGCACACCTTATGTTATTTGTCTACTTGTGGGAGCTTCTGTTCTGTATACCTCTACATAATGTTGTCTGAAAGTCTCAACAATCTCGTCATTTTCAACTTTCATATCTGAGTTTGAATCCATTACTATGAGGATTTGGTTCTTCTTTGATTAATACACATATGGAAGAACCTTGTATTTTTATCCCCCAATGAATACCAGTTCTTCTTTGCCCTTTGTTTCCACCTTGTATCCTCTTGCTCCAATAAAACCCCACCTTCCTACTATAGCTTCTTCAACTCTTTAGTATTATTATAAGGCCCCTCAATATCTTGTAGCTCTTTTATTTTATCAGTCAGCTACTCAATATTATGGCTTCTCTCTCTGTCCTTCCTTCTGAAGCTTCTTATAAGTTAGCCATTGCATACTTTCAGCAAGTTTTGCATTTGTCTCATAGGCTTCACAAAATAACTCTTTTCAGACCACACTTCTTTTATCATTTTTTTACAATCTTCTTCCCTTGTCCATCTGGCCTCAAATTTAATGGAGTGTTGCCTTTTAGTCTGCTTCCTATTTTCCTTAGTCGCTGATAACACCACTAGTTTATTATCTGAGCTTCATGCTGTTAAACCTTCCACTTTGACTCTTTTGAACAGATTGATCCACTCATTGCTTGCCACAAATCTGTCGAGTCTCTCTTTTGTAAAAGTATGGTCTGCGTGTTTATTACTCCATGTCAATGGATTTCTCGTAAAACTGAGTGATTAACTTTTCTGCTCTTTCCACCCTTCTCATCCTGGGACAACACTTCATTAAAATCACTAGCTACACACATGCTATCTCATCTGCTAGTTTTAGTTTTGTCAGTAATTCCCATGATTCTTATATCTTTCTTGCTTCAAGATACCCATAAAAGCATGTGAACCACTTGGCTCTATCTCTCCCTTCATTAACTTTTGCACTAAACTCTGAACTTCTACCTCGTTTTCATTCTCCCCAAAAAAAGCTAGGCCACCTCTCTTGCCAATTGGATTGACAGCCAAGCACCCCTTCATACCCAACCTTCTCTTGAAAATCTCAACTCTCGCTGCTTTTATTAGAATTTCAATGAGAAACACTACTCTGGGTTTCTTCTCTTTCACCAAATGGTAAAGGTCTTGAACTGTCTGAGGGTTCCCAAGCCCTCAGCAATTTCCAAGCTCTTGGCAGTTCCAACTTAGGAGATTCGTAATGATTGGCAGGGCTGCATGACAGCCTCCGCCACTAAATCTTTTGTTTGATCAACCACTACTTCACACCCTTTTTTGCCTTTTTCTCACTCCCTAACCACATATCATCCTTCACTTCACTTCACTAACAACTACTCTATTTTGCAATTTCACAAGAGCAGTAGGCTCACCTGTAGAGGGTCTCCCACGGGCTCTTCTCTTCCAGCTGCTAGTATTCCCCTCCTTGGCCATTCTAATGCTCCTTAGATTAACTTGCATTTATTAATCTCTGATGGTTAGTTCTGCATCTTCCTCCTCTCTCATCCTTGTAATTTCAATGGGATTGTGAGCATTGCTAATGGGATCTTGTCTTCTAACCAAAACCTCCCCCTTCATCCCTTCTCCTATCACCTCCCTCCCGCTCTCTTTTACCTTCCCTTCCTCACCTGTCTTCCCATCATTCTTTCTACTATTTACTTTGTTTCTCTCACCTATCTATTTTTCTTCTATTCATTGGAGGAGCTTTGAGCCATGTTCCAAATTGTGTAGTAGTTTCATTTCCAAGATCTCCTCCCAAACAACCATGCTTATCATGCAATATACATCCACACTGAAAGCAGAGTTTAGGTAACTTCTCATATTTGAATGGAATCCACATCCCCATTCCATTGAATGTCATGGTTCTTCCTCTAGGCCTTCATCAACGCACACTCCACTTTGACCCTTAAACATAGACCCCATGCCACATTATCATCCTAAACATCCACTTCAAATACCTTCCCAATCGAGCCACCAGTCTGCCCACCCAACTATCTGTTCATAGCACCCAGTGGGAGATTATGCATCTGGATCCAAAATTTCTCTTGAATGAAATCCATTCAGTAAATCTGAGTTGATCCATCAAAGATTTTAGAACAAATAGGTAGTTATCAAATAACCAAGGGCACCCATTGAGCACCCTATTCTTATCTTCCTGATTCACAAAAGTAACCATGAAACAATTAGCTCCCATCTCATGAAAAACCAACGGTTTACTTACCCTCCAAATTTTCTCTATCATCGATCTTATAACTTCCTTTCCTACTGATCTCTCTGAGCAGATTTTCTCCACCAAGCTTCTCTCCCCCTTTTCCTTCCAGACTTCCTGTTCACTTGAATGTATCTCTATCGGCTTAATTTCTTCTTCACTCAGCTTCAATCTATCCCAGATCTCTTCTAAATCCTCCATTCTCCCTTTCTCCGGCCACCATAGTGAGCGATAGGCTAACTAACTTCTCCTCTGCCGCTTTCTAAAAAGTACTAGAAAGAAGACTACCATTGCATTTTAAATTGAAGAATCATTAGATGTTAATAAGTGGTTGGAGGGGGTAAAACTAAGTTTTATAGGTGCTCCGAAATGGAAAGCTCCACTACGTGTAATTGAATTTGTTGAGCCATGAAATAATAATACAAAAATAGAAATTACAAATCTTGTTCAAATATTATTGAATGTGAAGCCTTCAGTTCTCTTGGGCAATCATAGCTTTATTGTGGATTTAAAACGTACATTCGACAAGCATGAGACTCAAGATCGGCAAAGAGTTGTCCGTCCACTAATGACTCTGTTGATTGCTGCACAATTCATCAAACAACCTATTGATAACACTATTCAAGAATACAATCTTTTTTTATACGTCAT
The DNA here is from genome assembly GCF_001411555.2 of Juglans regia. NCBI lineage: Eukaryota > Viridiplantae > Streptophyta > Magnoliopsida > Fagales > Juglandaceae > Juglans > Juglans regia. Next base: position 12,648,436 of record NC_049915.1, on the reverse strand, counting down.
ATGTTACAATATGTGAGTGAATTATATGTATCTTACCTCCCATAAATCACATGCACTAACCACTGTTGTTGATTTAAGGCCAATGTTAGACCAATTAGCAGAAACCTTAGCATTTGATGGCCCTCTATTCCACAGAACTACAGCTACCTTGCCATCACTGAGAGGACCAGCCCAAACCTACATTTTTTATTTAGAAATAAATATGTAAAAGTAATTTTTAAGAAAAATATTTGGTCTACACACAAATTTTATACAATAAAGTTTGCACGCTAACGTGGTTTAGTGTAATCCATCATATTATAAAACTCTTGTTATTATAAGACAAATTTTGACGTATTACATTAAGACCCGTCAGCTAATAAACTAATTCCGTATATAAAATTTGTGTGTAGACTTAATATTTCTCTATGTTTAATGCTTGTTTTAATTTGGAACTTCAACTATATGGATAGAGTATTGATTGATCAAATCTAACATTCAAAACATATATATTCACTAATTAATTGGGTTTTTAATAATATTATTCTTAAGTAATTTTGGAATTGATGGGAAAACATGGACTTTTTATGAGATAAAAAGAGAAAAGAAGATTAAAAACATTTACCTCCAGATCCCCATCCTTCTTGACTTTTTTCCCTTGAACTCCCAATTTGTCTGTCCAAAAGTAGTACTAATGATAAGCAATTTGAAATTTTCCTAATTTCTAATGGCATGCATTATATCAATATTAATTACCTTGACTGACTGCAATAACTTCTTCATTGCTGAGTAATTCTAATGTCACATTGTCCATTGCTCGAATGTCGCACCCAATCAACAAAGGAGCCTATGCACATGAAAATACTAATTAATAAATAGTATTTTTCAAAGTCATAAGTTTAATTTACACCATCAAAATACTAATTAATAAATAGTATTAGCTAAAAGCTCGAGAAAAATAGTTACATAAAGTGAATCTCACAATATTTATTATGTATTTAATGTTGTCCGAGCAAATCATTCGAACAACTAAAATACTGAGAGGTCTAGTACTTTATATATCTACGTCTCTCATGCTCCTACATCTCTCATCCTCTAGGGCCTGGAGTTCGAACAAGAACTCTATGGAATCGAAATTCCAGAACCTTTACTCTCAAACTAGCAAAAAAATTACAATGTGTACTTTTCTATCAACATCTGACCGTCAAGATTGTGTCACGTTACGAATTTAATTTTGACAATGATGCCATTTATGAACTTGTGAAAGTTGAAAAATGTAATAAGTCTGTTTTAATAATTCATGATATCATGTCATTTACCTTGGCTATTGCCCAAATGCTAAAATGAGCACGATACTCCTCTGTTGTCATGCCTCCATTTCCAACTTCAAGCATGTCCGGATCTGACACCAATTAATTAGATCAGGAAGATTAGCAATTAATCTATTTTAATTCACACATATAATAAAGAAGATGAAAATAGGGTTTGTTAATTACCATTCCACCCTCCAGGTCCAGCATAAGATGCCCATTTGTCATTTTGATCGGCACGTGATGTCATGCTAATAATTAGAAATAAGTAAAAATCATATTAATTTTCCTTAAAGAGTCATTGAAATATATAAGAACAAACAGCATAGACTCATTCCATTGCTTAAGGCATTCTACACAAATATGAAAATTGCCTATGAATCAATCTATCATTTATGACAATTATAACTAATACTAAGAATTATTACCCGTTTTGCAATAAGTTGCAATTAATTACATTATATTTTGGCCAATTGATCTAATTTCAATAATTCTTATTCTTTACATTTCTTTCCCGCGGCTAGGCCTGTGGTAGGTATCTGGTTCAATATAGGTTTGTCTATCTAGGACTCGATCTAGGTGCCAGTCCATAACGATCAAAGTCGAATCATGAGCTTAGATTTTCATATAGAATTTTTGATTATTAAATAATGATGTGATGATGATGATGATGAGATTTATTAACCAGGTGTTTTATACAAATTATTAATTTTAAGATGTTTAATAGAACTTTTTTTAAAGAGCCTGCATATATAGAACAACTTAACAATGAAAGAACTTTTGAAATGATTAATGCATTATCTATTTCAAGCCACGTTGTTAATACCAATGCTGACAAAATAATTAGTAAGGAGAAATTTACACTTTACAAAACCTCTAATTGAAACTAAAAAAAGAAAAAAAATACCAAGACTAGAAGGTTGTGTTTGGCAAAAATGGTGAGAAAAAGAACATTATAATCAGCATCTTACCTTTCCCACTTATCTTCGATGTCACCTGTTGTTCTCCAGCTATTTCCTATTTCTGCAGCCCAAGTGGCTGGGTCTTCTTCTCCCCTAAAATATTGAAACCAGCCATTTACTTCCATATATTCACTTCAATGTTAAGCAGGGGAACAATAACTAATAAGAAATTATATTTGTAGTCGTTGAATGCACAAGCACTGTGCAATTTCTTTGATAAAATTAATTTTTTAATAGTGAATTTCATTCTTTTGCAAAACGATTTTGTGGCACTGATGCACTTTACGATTGCATATAGCATTACTCATAATTGTTCGGTTGCATGTGGAAACTGGTCATAGAGTAGGAAATCGAGAAACAGAGAGTTTGCTCGACTGTAGCTCAACCTAGATCTCGAGCGAAGCTCAACCCATGAGTTCGCTAGAAGTGTGCTTGACAGTGGGCTCGAGCAATGCTCAACCCCTGAGTTTGCTCGAGTCTCGCGCGACATCGAGCTCAAGCGAGATTTAAACCCTAGTGTTCACTCGAGCTACACTCGACACACCGCTTGGGCCAATGTTGATTGGTTGTTCGTTTGAGGCACGCTTGACATGCCGCTCTAGCGAATAATCCAATTTTTGTCAGATTAGGGTTTCCAGCACCGTTTTTATTTATATGTCATATTTTGACTTTATTGTATACAATTTTTAGCATATTTTCTTATTAAACAATAGTCAAGTGAGTGAATATTGTGTGAGAGAGCAAAACCCTAGAGAGAGTGAGTTGTGATTAAGTGATTGTAATCTCCTCTGGTTAATAGGATTTCTACAACAATGTGGACGTAGGCAAATTGTCAAATCATGTAAATTGTGTGTCATGAGTGTACTTGATCATGCTTACTTTTATTTGTTTGCCATTGTTGGTGTGTGTGTGTTTTGCACAACAACTCGTATCAAGAGCCAAGGTTGGATCTGAAGGAAAATGATGGTTGGAGACAAAGTGAAAGCACTCGGGATGGAGAAGTTTGACAAAACTGATTTTGGTTACTGGAAAATAAAGATCGAAGACTATCTCTATGGGAAGAGGCTCCTTCTTTCACTGTTGGGAAAGAAGAGCATGAATGATGCTGAGTGGACCCTGTTAGATCGACAGGTTCTAGGCATTGCTCATCTGACCTTGTCAAAAACAGTGGCACACAATGTCAGTAAAGAGAGAACCATGACGGATCCCATGGTAGCTTTGTCAGGTGTGTATGAAAATCTATCGGCAAATAACTAAGTGCACCTGATGAAGAAGTTGTTCAATCTAAGGATGTCTGAAGGTATGTCTGTGGCCCAACACTTGAATGAATTCAATACGATCACAAATCAATTGTCTTATGTAGACATTGAGTTTGGTGATGAGATCAGAGCATTGATCTGTTGGCATCACTGCCAAATAGTTGGGAGGCCATGAAGATGGTTGTGAATAGTTTAGCCAGCAAGATGAAACTAAACTACGAGACGTATGTGACATGATCCTTGTTGAAGAGATACGTAGAAGAGAACTCACTTCTCGGGTTTGGAATTTGCCCTAATTGTTGACAATTGGGGCAGAGGACATGACAGGTCAACCTTCAAGAACAAGGGGAAGAGCAAGATGAGATCTGGGCAGCAGATTATGTGCTAGAGTTGTGGCAAGCCTGGCAACATCAAGAGAAACTGCAGGAATCAAGAAAGTGCTAAGGATGATGTGGTGAATATAGTGGTTGAAGAAATACATGATGCCCTAACTCTTGCAATGCACAGTCCGATTGATGATTAGGTGTTGGATTCAGGGGTTTCATTCTATAGCACCTCACATCGAGAGATCATGTAGAATTATGTTACTGGTAATTTTGGAAAGATGTATGTAGCTGATGGTGAATCACTGGATGTAGTGGGAGTGGGTGATGTACATATCACACTTCCAAACAGGATCGTGTTGACTTTACAACAAGTTAGACACATTCCAAATCTGAAGAAAAACCTGATCTCTATGGGACAGCTTGATGACAGTGGTTATTCAGTACCATTCTCTGATGAGCTTGGAAGATCACTAAAATTGCGTTGGTTTTAGCGCATAGTAAGAAATCTAACTCTTTATATTTAATATCAGGGTTTAGTGATATGCAAGGAAATATAAGAGTGCAAAAGGGCAGGCTTGATCGAGCGAAACATATGAGGAAGCCAAAAGGAGTTAGCTTTTTCGTTCCTCATCTAAGCTTGGGGAAGTTGGCAAAGGGTGTCAAGATCGGTTAGAGACCGGATACTCCTAATGCAGTGGGAGTTGTGAGTTGCCCAATGAATGTGCTGACTAAGGGCAATGTACGTGGAAGATTAAAGTCGAGCTCAAAGGAACTGTGAATTGCAGAGGTGAAAGGGCTTGGCTAGGAACAATAGCTGCATGTGAAGAACTAGTCTCCAAGTGTGAGATTGTTGGGTTACATGTGGAGACTGGTTAGCGAGCAGAAATTCAATAAACAAAGAGTTCACTCGACTGTAGCTCGACCTAGCACTCGAGTGAAACTCAACCAATGAGTTCACTCGAGTTTCGCGCGACATCGTGCTCGAGCGAGATATAAATCCTAGTGTTCACTCGAGTTGCGCTTGACACACCGCTTGAGCCAATGTTGATTGGTTATTCGCTTGAGGCGCGCTCAGCACGCCGCTCAAGCAAAGGACCCAGTTTTTGCCAAATTAGGGTTTCGAGCGTCGTTTCTATTTATATGTCATATTTTGACTTTATTTTGTATGATTTTCAACATATTTTCAGAGTGAACAATAGTCAAGTGAGTGCATATTGTGTGAGAGAGCAAAAGTCCTAGAGAGAGAGTTGTGATTAAGTGATTGTAATCTCTTCTGGTTAATAAGATTTCTGCAGTTCTGTAGACGAAGGCAAATTGTCGAACCACGTAAATTTTGTGTCGTGAGTGTGCTTGATCGTGCTTGCTTTTATTTGTTTGCCATTATTGGTATGTGGGTGTTTTGCAGAACAATACCTAATTGGCTAGGTCTTAGCTTCTCTTGCAATACTATTTTTCTAAATGGCAATTGTTGCTTGTTAGGCATTTCAAATCAAGAGCAATGTTAGGTATAAGTCTAAAATGTTCAAGTCTTGCGCAGACCCTTCGTAAAAATAGTAGATCCCACTTTAAAAAAATATATTTTTTTTACATTTTTTTTATAGTGGGATCTATTGTTCTACAAAGAGACTGCACGTGACTTATACAAATCATTACTCTAAAATCAATGATCCTGAATTTTTGTACTACCGTTATCTCTGGTACCAGTTGCTTCCCAAAAACATAGAGCTTGATACAAACAAAAAAACTCTAAATTATCTACTCACCATTCACAAAGAGAAAAGAAGATGGATCTCCCAGAATTCAATAAAGCTTGGCTCATTTTTGGGTACCTGTTGCAACATCGGTTGAGAATGCCTTAATATAATTTATAAACTAACTAAAATCATGTGTACATTATATAGAATGACAATTGCTAGCTAATGGTACCTTTCCTTTGGACTTGTGCCATCATTGTTGCAATTATCATACTTCAAGTAGTCAATACCCTATCATGTGTAAGATAAATTTCCAGTTATTAGTATCTCAAAATGGCACAAGTTAATATTTTTTATAGCTAATAAACCCTCAAAAACAAAATAAAATAAAATAAAAATAAATAAATGTTACCCAAGAAGCAAAAGTTTTTGCATCTTGTTCCTCATGGCCTAGGGATCCAGGCATAGTCTTACTACAAGTTTGAGTTCTACAAAGAATATCAAGAAATAAATTGAGTACTGATAAAGCTGGTATAGACTAGAATTAATTAAGATCATTCTGGCATGCAAATGAGCAAACATTAATTTGATACCCAGCATCAGAGTAAATCCCAAGCTTCAACCCTTTGCTATGGACATAATCTGCTAATGCCTTGATTCCAGATGGAAATGTTGAAGCTTTTGGCACCAAATTTCCCTGCCATAATTCAATTTTATGATTATATATATATATATATATATATATTTCCAGTACTTAGGTCATGTAATCTATAAACAAATTATTGAAAAATAAATGCAAAATATATACACATTATAATTAATTTTTATTTATTTGTTCACAAATGCATCCACTTATTGAGGAGAGGACTCTACTTAAGATCGTATGTAGAAAATAATTTCACTACAAGATAATTGTTTATTTGTGACCAGTTAATTCCAGCGAAATGACTATTTACAGCTAAAATAAGTCTATTTTAGTCACAAATAGTCTTTTCGCCACAAACAAATAGCCACAAAAATCTGTTTTTCTTGTAGTAAAAATTCTTGACTATATAGCATATGCATAGAGGGAACTGTTTGCTATGTTTACACATGTTCATGAGAATGAGTTTTGTCTTAGCTAAACGTAAATTCAAAATTCAATTCAGAATAAAACTGAGGGCTGGTTTAGATTCAGAGATGAAATGAGATAGTTTTAGATGAAAGATGAAAGTTGAAAAAAATATTGTTAGAATATTATATTTTAATTATTATTATTGTTTTGAAATTTGAAAAAATTGAATTATTTATTATATTTTATGTGAGAATATGGGAAAGTTATAATGATGAGATAAGATGAAACAGTTTTTGAATCCAAACGGGACCTGAATGATGCGCGCATCAGTTGGTAAAATCACTTTTACAAGATTCATTTATATATAGAACGTACGATCGAGTAATTAATTCTCATGTATATATAGAAGAGATATATATACCTGAGAGTCTCTATTAAGTTCAGCCCAGCAATCATCTAAAAGATATTGAAAATGGTAGAGGGTTAGCTTAATCGTAATTTGTACTACAGATCGAGTTGCTAAAAATACAGAAATTCGTCGACGCCTTACCTAGATTTATGTACTCGTATCCTATTGCGGCGAGTCCCGACGACACCATTGCATCCGCTGTAGCCAGAGAGTTTGCAGCACAAAGCTAGCTATGTGAGGAACTTCAAAGTCTAGTTTTCCCAAACAAATATATATTGATGTAGGTCATTATGAGTACTAAATTACCTGTTTCTCTAATCAATTTCTCCTCAATTTGACAGTGAAAGTGGTTCCAACTATTCCATCTGATCAACATATAAACTTCATAATGAATCGGCTAATTTACTTGTAAATATGATCAAGTTGATGACAATTGACAAAGAAAAACTAAAGTGTCATTAATCAAGTGTTTCAACTTTGATGGTAATGAAATTATAGGTTGTGTACCAAGGAATGCTAATTTAGTAGCTTACAAGTTAGGATCAAATCATACTTTCAAGTTTTTGTTCAGAATTTATGAGAATTTCAAATTCGAGTAAGAGGAAGATAGACAAATGAAACGAGCCCTACAGTGTATACGCGGGTTAATGTTGTTTATGCAAATTTTCTCGAACAACATAAGGTCTCGTTTGAATAGTGAGATTAGATGAGATGATTTTAGATGAGTTGAATAAACTATTATTAGAATATTATATTTTATATGAAAATTTGAAAAAGTTAGAATGATGAGATAAGATGAGATAGTTTCTGAATCCAAACCAGCCCTAAATATTTAATAAGAATAAAGCTAGCATGTTGCCCCAATTATACCGCTCAGTTTGACCGTTTGCCAAAATTTTTTTATTTTTTTTACTTAGTAATTAAGAAAGTGATTTTAAGTGTATTAGAATTTTTTTTTATTTAAAATATTTAAATATATGAAAAAATGTGAAAAGAAAAATGAAGATAAAAATAGAAACTAAAAATTAAAATACGGTACATTTGAGCGGGCTACTCTGGACGGCAGAGTAGTCCGACTCATTTAATAAATATTGTAAGACCCAATTCATGGTCGATCTCTCTCACCTAAGCCCTCAAGTTAGGATAAAAATTTAAGAATATCTTGCCAACTAGTACGTTAAGAACATGGTGGCTCGCTAGCTGTTATTCGATCGTACGTACATTTAATAAATCAACTTCTTTAATTTAGTGGTTTTTTTATTGATCATGACCTAATTGATCTTACTCTATTAATATTATAGTGTCTTAGCTTGTTTCACTTAATTGGCCATTTTGCCAACTGCCAAGCATAAAATCAACTTCAATAATTAAATTAAGGAAAAATAAATCATGAGGATTAGTGTAACCTAATCTATTTGGTCATGATCAGTCTTTATATATGACTTTGAACCAAAAGACAGTACATTATTTTATGAGGGAATATTTAAAGGTATCTTTGCATGCATTTCTTTATTGCGGGGGAAGGGTTGGTGTTGGGAACCTTGTCGGCTGGGGTTTATCCTAACCACTTGGTAGTTGTTGGTGGAATCATGTAAGCACTCGTTAAATGCATGCGCGTGATATTATGTCGGCATTAAAACAAAATGGTTATTATTATTTTCTTCTAGAAACAAATGATGTGGTAGACACGACACGGTACTAAAGAAAGAGAAAGATCGATATATATCGAGGAGAGAAAATATATTTATAATTGTGAATTGTATCATCATCACGTAATCGTTTTGAAAAAAATGAATAAAATATAAAATTCACATGAAGAAAAAAATTATTTTTTTAATAGCAGACTCTACTATTCTTTAAAATAATTATGATGTATTTACACGTACTTCACGGCTGTATGTAAAATTACTCTATATAAAATAGTCATATAATATTTATTGATTATTTAATGTTATTTGAGAAATTCATTTAGACAACCATAATTAAGTATCATGGGTCTTGTTTTATGTATATTAACTATAAGAAAAATAAGTATTTGTAACAGATTATTTACGACAATAACGATTATTTGTGATAAAATAGACTCATTTTGATAAGAAATAATCATTTTTACTAAAAATAACTTGTCACAATAGATAATTAGGTTTTAGAATTAAGACAAGAACAACCTAGTTTTTTTTGTCCTGAAATGAAACGTCTGATATGAAATCTGGATGCTTTAGAGTCTCTAGCTGAGCTTTTAAGTTTAGAGTAAGAGAGATCATATGAGGTTGGTCCTCTGATATATAGTGGACATGCATATAATCTATCCTTAGCAATAGACACATATAAAATATGAAAAATAAAGAATTGACAACTGGATTAATATACTGATCAGTATTTTTTTTTTTATAGGATATACCGATGAGTATTAAATATATATATATATATATATATAAATAATACTGGATACGATCTTGGAATATGTAACTTATTTTGAAAAAAAATGAAGTTTATAATTAAAAAATTAAAAAAATAATTTTTTTATGTGGGTCCTAACTTTATCCAATTTTTTCAAAAGATATACGTGGGACCCTTTGTGGACTACAAATACCCTTTGTGCAGACCCTATATCTACAAATATCATTTATATATATATATATATATAATGGTTTTTGTGGGCTACTAATTTGATATCAAGAATTTATACTCAGACCCCTAAAACTCATATTACTGATCATGGATGTGCCAGATTCACAGTGCATCATCATCATAAGCTTAAACTACATGCATCTCATTCAAACCAGTTATAAACTGGCCATCTGAAAGAACATTAACTCTACTGTCAATTATCTGAAGATTTCATCACTGAGCAACTGATCAAAACTAGCAGAAAACAGGGAATCTTGGATGGAACATTTCTTTCAGGTCTATCATGTCTATAGATACAGAGACCAAGAGCAGGATTCTTAATTATTATTTCTTAAGACTAATATATGAAAGGAACGACAGATCATCAAAGGAGCTTACCCCATAGGAGGAGTTTTCCCGAGTCCATTTGCAAGAAGATTACGCGACAGAGTACTGGTGGTTCGGAGCCGAGCAGCAGCCGCGCCGCCACCGCCAGAACCATCATTCAAGAGCAAAAAGATGGATACAAAAGCCACCATAGCTGACCCACCTCTATGAAGAGATAGACAAGCCATATCTTCTTTATTAGCTTCTTCTATATGCAACGCCCTATAATAATTATAAGCTGATCAAATACATGAAGATCAGGAACAAAACGGGAGGTGTTTGATCGTTGATGATGAAGCTCTGATGAATATATATATACATACATATATATAAAAGTAGGAGCTCCGAAAGCTCAGCTAGCTGGAGCCTGGACTGCAAGTCTACCCGAATTCCAAAGTCAATATTGGATTTCTTTTGCTAACGACGCGTAATATAGAATAGTGGCCTATTTTCTTTACTTAATTAATGCGTGTTGGCAGCCAGTACATTGAGAACGAAAATACTAACATCTCGATATTTCATATATTTTAATTTTATTTTACTTAATAAGTAAGAAAGTAATTCTTAATATATTAATATTTTAAAAAATATTTTAAAATAATAAAAAATAAATTTAAAAAAATAAAAAAATAAATTTATGATAGACTGCATACCCAACAATTAATGCTGGACAGTAGCCTAACACTTAACTATTGAGAATGATGTGCACTGACCAGAGGATCACACACATCATTGATCAAATGAGAGTAAAAGATGATCATGACATGCTGGATTAATTGCAAAATCAACACCTGATTCTTGCTTATTTGTATTGCGAATTTGCGAGACTTCATGAGTTCTCCATTTTCGTAAAATTAATATCTAATTTTTACGTTTTTTGTAATTCGAGGCCACTATCAACATCTCATTTGAAAATTAAAGGGAGGGTGATTACATGGAATCATTATGTCACGTGTCAACTTTTGATTAGCTGACATGATTATTGATGCTACATGTTAACCGGTTAGAGACCGATGCGTAGCCCGTAATTAGTTTTCTAACTAGAGATTGACGTAAATTTCAAATTGTAAAAATGTGAAAAGTCAAGTATCAATTTTGTAAAAATTGAAAATTGAGGCATTGAATTGCAAAAAGGTGAAAAATCTAGATATTGATTTTGCAATTAACCCACTAATATATGAGAAGTGATCGATAAGTCTATAAAGAAAGGAAAATAATTTACTTACAAAGTGATTATATAAAAATAAATTTATAAATTGATGTGACTTGATACGGTACGTTAGATCGTAAGGTTACTTTTATTATAAAGTAGATCTAACAGATTTTATAAAATCACATCAATTTATGAGTTTATTTTATGTAATTTTTTTATATCTGTAATAGTTCTTAAAAACTTTACAATCATAATTTTGAGTTATATTAATTTGTAAGTTTCCTTGCATAAGAATACCGGGTAATTAAACCAAACGTTTGTCTTAAATCAATAGATTGCTTACTCTTGGAAGTCTTTGTTGGTACGTATATCATATGTAAGAACAAGGGAGACGTAGCCTCATCATCTATGGCAGCTGTTAATTCAAGCAAGCTAATTATTCTTGGTATTGCGGGCACTCGACCGGCAAGACCTTGTACTTTTCTTGGTCGGTTGTAAGTTCATGCTTCGGGGGCATCATCATGATCATCTTAGCAATTGTTTGTACTTTATCTGTACCGTTTGTGAACATCATGTTCATTTTTTTTTTATTTTTAAATCAAGCATATTATAAAATAAAGACACGATTACAAGAGTTTAGGGTGAATCTTTTATATTGTTAATATACAAAAAAATCGATCTTGAAAACTTATTTAGGAGTAGACATCTAAAAACGAGATTGGTTATTGTTCATTGCGTCACTGAATGGGCATATCGATTTTAAGAACGATAAATTATTTTTAGTTTCCATCGTTGATGATGACGGAGGGAACGTTATGTTTACTTAATTATTTCTTATCTATCTTGCATTTCACAAAATCCCAAAAATAAATATTAATCTCGTAAACATTTTTTTAATGAGATTTACTACTTAATTCGAAAAATCTCAATAAAAATGTGTTACATCTTTTGAATGGCGCCCCATTACTTTTCTCAAAATTCCAAATTCAAAATTAACGTGTCCTAACCATGTAAAGATTAGCAACTAGATCAGCACTCATTGGTCAATTTTCCTAGATGATCATAATTAAATACTATAGTTATAAAGAAATTTTATAAAAATAAATTCATAAATTGATGTAATTTTAAGTGATACGTTATATCTACTTTACAATTAAAATAACTTTATAATCTCTAGTATTACATTAAACCACATTAATTTATATACTTATTTTTATAGAATTTTTTTATGATTAAAATATTTCTCCTCCTCAATTGTCAATAATATATATGCATTGAATGAGTAGTGATACTATTTTTGAAAGACCGGCCTGCTACGTCTACCGAGAAATCCCACCGAGAGTTTATACCAACAGTGCAAAAAAATTGTTTTGTTTTCCAAACATCTTTTAAACCCTCTTAAACAGTTTAAAAAATAAAATTAAAAAATAAAAAATTCATTAAAAAATACTTTCTTAATCTAAAAAAAAAAAAAAAGAGTACAAATCCTCGATAGGATTTATAGGTGGGAACATCATTTCCCATTTTTGAATATCTAACTCAATAACTTAAATGCATGGGTCAAGCTTTTAAATTACTAGATTGGCACCTAATAAAACAAAAGAATTAGTTTAGAAGAAATATGGCTATTTTTCAAAGCAAACACATTACATCTAATGTTGTATTTCAGAATGCTTTTAATTTGCTTAGAGAGAGATGTCTATTGTGGCAAAACCCCCCTCCTGCTAGAATTAAGTTGAATGTGGATGGGGCATTTTTCCTTTATTTAAATAAGTCTGAATTGGGTGTTGTTTTAAAGGATGATTGTGGTTTTGTTTTACTGGTTGTATGCAGTGTGGTGAATGGAGTTTGTGCAGTAGATACAGTGGAAGCTCTTGCCATTCTCAGGGGATTGCAATTTATTTTTCATATGGCTATCCAAAGCCTTGTAATTGAAAGTGACTTACAAACCATTGTAGTGAGGACTACCCCGAAGGAAGGGAAGAGTGTAACGTCCCGATAGAAATTCGATAAACGAATTTCGTTAGACCTTAGAGACTTCGTAAAAGTTAGAATGGATTTCACAAATCGAGTGATCGATTAGGTTTTAGTCCATTAGCATATTCGGATCTCAATACACTAGGGTGATAGAATTCCTTTTCTATTTTAATTAAGGCACTTATGAGTTTAATTTTACAAAACAAATTGCACCATTAACCTAGTATGAATATTTAAGATTTTATAATCCAATAAAAAATTTCGAGTGATAGTAACCCTTCGGGGGAGCGCTACATGGCATCTGGTTCAAACGTTGCTCAAATCACCATTGTAAGAAAGATTTTATTAAACAATCTGTTATTCCATAATTTGTCAAACAATCTATTATTCCTGACATGTCTATGTAATTATACTCTTGCAAAGCTTGTTGGTGAATGAAGTTGTTTTTATAGGAAAGAAAGGAAAAAAAAAAAAAAGGAGTCAAGCATTATAAGAAATATTTTATCTTTTCTTGCCAATGCTTGAAATTGATTCCTCCAAATTTCTCGAGTGCAATAGATACGTTAGAAGTCATGGTGACAATCTATTAACTAACAAAACAACTCTAGTTTAGCAAAGTAAACTTATACCCTATTGATTGTTACAAGATATACAAATATAAATAATATGTGTATATGCTTTATAAACTAAAGCATAGAGTAAAATTTAGAAAGAGAGAACTAATGTTGAGACACATTGTGATGAAATCTTTTCTTAGGATATAAGTTTGTTACCTCCACATTAAAACATGCACAAGACTTCTTAATAGTATACTTCCAAGATATAACAACGTAGATTCCCACTAATTCTTTTTTGGTGAACGCACAAAAAATTCTCGAACTAGATATAACATAATCAAAACTCAAAAAAAAGAATAACAAAAATGAGTGAGGAAGTGTTTCTCTCAATTCTAGAGAATTTGGAGTGTTTAATTAAATTGGTGGGTGTGATCCCCTATTTATAGATAATGAAGTGACATTCGTGAAAAATCACAATCTTTCAATTTGCAAAGAACACATTTAAAAGGTTTTTAATTCATCAAATGATATATTACTTCGCGGTGTAGTTGTCCAACATTTATTGCAACTCTTCCCTAAGTGGTGTGTAAGGGTGTAAACGGTTCAGTTCGGTCCTGTTTTGGACATATTTTATAACCGAATTGGTATATATCAGTTTCGAGATTTGAAGAACTGATACCATACCGATTACACCCCTAAACCAGTTCTTCTGATTTTACCAGTTTTTCCGATATATTATGTAATATATATATATATATAATATAGTATATAATAATATAGTGATAATATATTGTTATATATTATAATATATATTATAATTGTATTATAAACTGTACTGATATATTATAATATAGTGATATATTATAGTATATTATAATATATAGTGATACAATCCCTTTTCTAGACGGTTAAGCCATTCTCAAACCCTCAACGACAACAAATCAAACGCCGACATGTCAGCAATCTTCATCTAAATCCCATGAGCCATATTACAAGATAGCAAAATCAAATCCATTGCAAAATTTCTTTCAGAGGCTTAAACAACTCTCGAGTCCCCACTACCCACATCGTAGCCTGTCTCAGCCCGTTGCAGCCCCGCGGATCTCTCCAGCTCATTGCAGACCTTCAACCCGTCACACATGGTTGAAAGGGGCAGCAAGACATATCTTCTGCAAAATAAAGGATCAATGCATCCACTCGACTTCAACAAATGAAAACGATTACATCAAAGCCTGAACAATATACTTGGAGCAAACATTTTCATGGAAACATAAACAACTCATGAAAATCAGTTCTTTAGCAATCCACTCGTCCCACGAAAATAGGTTTTGGATTGGGTTTCTGGAGTGGGTTTTCCTTAGAGAGAAAAAGGACAGAGAGAGGGAGGGAGGGAGGGGTGGGGCTCGGGCTCAACGAGAGGGAATGAGGGGGTGGGGCTCGAGCTCGAGGCAATGGTTCCTAAGAGAGAGAGGTGAGAGAAAGGGAGGGAGATGGAAAATGGAATCCTCAATCCTCTGCAATGCGACCACACGGTTGATAAATGAAGTGTTTACGTGTCACATTCCCATTGGATGCTGTTTTTTAGGGGAGAGCAGTGTAGCCTACGAGAAGTTATTCTCATAGTGATATAGTATTAGTGTAAGGGGATTTCCCCCTCACTTATAAGCCCACTAGGCGCGTGGCCAATAGTAATGGGTTTCACCCCGATACCCGGCCCTAGGGCCCAAACTTGCCCACGAAGCAACTCGCATGCAAGGAAAGCTAAATAATGATGACCGATGGGACAGACAGGCCTGACGCCATTCGACCGCATCCCACTCATGGGGACTCGTATATGGCAGAACCGGAAAGATGAAGAACCTTTGATCTTCTGACAAGGGAACATTGATGGACCATCAAAGACACTAACAGAGTAAAGCAAATCGGGGAACCATGCCACAATAATGAAACCACTACCCAAGTAATACGCCACATTAATGACACCGTCATAGAGGCACACTGCATTTAAAGGATTCTGACAAAAAGAACAATTAAAAGGACATGGGCACCATGGAGGAAGGCATGATCTGTCCCCCAAACTCTTAGTATAAATAGCAACTTTCAAGTACAAAAAATCTCTCTAGACTCTCTCATTATTTACAAACTTCCAAAATACTCTACTAACTTTGGCATCGAAGACTCTCTGGTCCTGAGGCCGCCCTCTCCCAGCTTCTTTCTTCTTCATTTTTGCAGGCCTAGCTTTGAAAACCTGAGTTGTTGGAACCTGGCCTAGTTGAGTAGTTTCTCAATTTTCTCATAACACCAATTAGATTGGAGAGATAGCACAAAAGCTAACAAAATCCAAATCTGCTTTGATTGGGGTTTAAACTAGGGTACAAAGATTGAATGAATCATACTTGGTCGTGAGAGGGATTGAGATAAATAGTTGAGGAGCCGTGCTGAGGGTGTAGCACTTGAATGGCAACCGACAAGACCATTTGGTCTTTTTTATTTTTTTTTTTATTTTTTTTCACTCATTTTTTTCATGTCTTTAAACATTTTAGAAAAAAAAAATTTACAACATCATTAAAAAACACTTAATCACTAAAATAAATTTAAAAAAAATTATCGGGATCCATCCTCAATGGGATTAGCTTTTCTCATAGTTGAGAGCCATCAAGAATTAATATGGTCAATGTTGACATTGCTGTATTTATTGAGTTCAATGAGATTTCCAATTCTTAGAGTAGGGGATAGAGAAACTAAGAAGTGGCAAAGAGAGTCCACAAGTATTCTTAGTGGCAGAAGTGGCAATTTGGTGAAGTATTTATGTGATATCCCATATTAACTGATAAGTGATAAGAGAAGAAATAATTTTTTTAGTTATAGAGTTCATAAGTACCATGAACTCCTTCAAAAAAAAGTCAGTTAATATGGAATCCATATGAAAAAATTAATTTTTTAATAATAGATTCTATTTATTTTCAAAATTAGTGTGCGATACTTGCACAACTCATGATTGTATCTAGCATTATTTGTGATAAGACTAGGTGGTATATGAAATCTCATATTGTTCGAAAATGGAGTTCCAATGATATTTTTTACTAATTTTCTTAAATTATAGATCCAAATGTGACATGGACCTTGCTTAAAATCTTACTCTATTAAGAAAAGGTGTCTCATACTAATTATTTGCTCTTGGGTGGACAAAAGAATCCTACCCACTATTGAAGTGAAAAAGAAAGAAAGAAATTAGAGAAATTATTTTAATACACTTTTATTATATAAATGAATAATGTTATTTATTAGTTGCAATCCAATCCGGGTACGATAGGGTTACACATTATTTACTCACCTGATCAACAAAACAAATAGAGAAGTATCCATTCGCGACCTAATTGGTTCGATGAATGGTAAGTCGGTTTCAAGTGTTAACCCACCTTATGATCAACCCAAATTAGTAATACTTGTTGTATTTTTATAAATAGTGGACTAGCATTAACATTTAGTCATTGAGCCCATAAAGGGATGAGCCATTTTAATAGACACATATGGAGGCTCCTACGCTCAACCCACTTTAAAAATAGCACTAGCCCATTAAGTTCTATATAGGTCTTTTGCTCTTCCTCTCCTCTCTCCTAGGGTAAGAACAAAAAAATCAGACAAAGAGAGGTAGAGAGTAGTTCTCTCTATAGCTAGAAATTTTCCTCTTTTGTAGGAACCCTAAAGCTCTATGGAAGATTCATCACAAGTTATTGGAGGTATGAACACTCAATTTTATTGAACACATGCTTTGATTATGGGAATAAATTATCACATCTTATGATGCTAACAGTTGGTATCAGAGCTAACTTCTTGTTTTTCTTGGCTGTGTTCTTTTACTTTTTCATTCACTGTTGCGATGACTTAAATCTAAAATATTCAACAAGCTATTGGAGAGAGAGACTAATGTAGCAAGATTTTCGGTTTCCTAGAGCATTATCTGTAACTAGCAAACTATATAATAAAGCAACTGGGGTGGAGTGAATTCTTTTAACTTGGGATTGGAGTGAATTCTTTCTCTGGCAGCTTTATCTTTTGATTCCATCCATGTGTTCATTAGATATTGGAAATGGGGAGGGGCGCTCTTGATGCCTTTCCTCTCCATTTTGTAAAAATTTATTTTGTTCTATTCTCTTTAAATACTAAAGATTTTTTTATTTCTGTAAAGATGTCGAGAAAAAAAAAAGGATATTTTGTTCAAAAAGTATAGTATAATAGTACTGTCTGTTATGCTATTTGTAATTTTTTTTTTGTGGCAATAAAGAATCTTATGTGGAGATACTCTGTTGAAGGGTTATGTCATTCTGTTGTAATACCGATGGTTTGTAGTGGCTATGTTCCCACCTCTTATGGGATTAGTCATGATAAATTATTGGAGTTGTTATATTGATTCTGCTTTCGCTTAATAACATTATACTAAGATCCATATAGATAGTGAATTTGCCCCATCGACAAACCATTATTTGGTAGGATGCTTAGGACGATAAAGATAATAGTTAAGTGCTTAGCACTTTTAGCCTAGTCCTATCCTCTCGGTAGCGGGTCATTTTAAGTCATTGCATTTAATTATTTTACTTTATCATGCGTAAGATCCTTTTATGTATCTTGGGCTCTAGCATAGTGCGTAAGAGTCTATTTTGAATAAGACTCTAGCATGGATATGAGATTGCCTAATGGAGATATTTGTGGGTGCATGTTTCTTCTTCCACATGTATAATAAATTTTGTTATATTCTCCTCAGCTTATGGAAGAGGCACGATTTCTTTATATATATTTTTCATACGAATGCCACACTGGAGAGAGGTTTTTTTTTTTCGGCTTGAAGAAGAACGCACAACAACGCCGCCAGAGTTGAAGAACTCCTCCAGGGTCCATCTGCTGCTGCCTCCATTGCCTACCACCTCCATCTCCATTTATTTGGCTTGCTCTTTTCATTCCCTACTTTTTATTTAATTTCAGTTTAAAGTTTATGGAGTATTTTTGAGATTTTTGACTTAGAAGTTTGGGCAATTTATTTGCTATTTATTTTACTTAATGTCATTATTTTCCTTACTCTTTTAAGCTTTCATTTAACCGTGATTATAATTGCTATGGATTAATTTTAAGAATTTGTGATTTGAATACAAGGATGAACCCTAGAATCTTGATTTTGGGACTTTTCAATTTTCAGTTCGTATTTTGTCAATTACTTTCTAATCTAGTTTAATTCTTAGATTAGTTTTATTAATCTCTCAGTTCCATTGCATATTAGACCGATTAAAACTTAATTAGGACTTAAATAATTTCTATTTTATTGTTTAATTTTCAGATTAATTAAGATTGTTTAGTTTAATTGAATTTTTTTATTGTTAATTTCAATTTTTTAGTTTTTTTTTACATTTTATTTCGACACTCAAAAATCCAAAATATGAATCTAGTCCATGACTAGTACCCTTTTCATTCTTGTTGCACTCTTCCATCCATTGCACATACCATCATTTTTATTTTTCCATTGTGAATATTTTCACCATTTTAAACGAGTTTGATTTTAAGTAACTTTCCCTGAGGATACGATCTAGGAATTTATTCCTAATTATTATGCGACATCCTCCTGCACTTGAGATAGCCTTTGTGCTGTTCATTTTTTAGTGAGTCAGTTATGGTTAGGTAAAAGGCTTAGTTTTATCATTTCCGTGTTTGGGGTTGTAAAGCGAAAATAAGGCCTTATAATCCTCAGTAGAAGAAACTTAATCCTAAGACAATTAGTGGTTATTTTGTTGGCTATTATGTGGGATCAATAGGCTCTAGATTCTATTGCCCTTTTAATGTTATTAGAGTTATTGAATCTGATCGAGCCATTTTCTTTGAGGATGTTAGTGACAGTGGGAGTTTCGTGCCACATGAAATTGTATTTAGGAAGGAGCATGTTGTTATACATGTTCAAGTTACTGCTCCATCAGTGGTTGCACCACCATTGACAGAGGGAACCAATACTGTTATCCAAGACCCTATTGTTAACACTATAGTTGATGTGGATGTGGGGACTGATGATATTGTTTTGAGAAGATCACAGAGAATTCGTAAACCAGTAATTTCTAATGACTATATTGTCTATTTGTAGGAGCATGAGTTTAATATTGGTATGTCTCTTGATCCAACATCTTTTAAGGAGACCATTGATAGTCCTCAATCTTCATGCTGGATGAACGCTATGCATGATGAGATGACATCGATGTGTCAAAACGGAGTATAGGACTTAGTTGAACTACCATGTGGCTATAGGCCAATTGGCTGCAAATGAGTTTTTAAGACCAAGTATAATTCTGAAGGCTAGGTAGAAAGGTATAAAGTTAGGCTTGTTGCTAAGGGTTTTAACCAAAGACAATGCATTGATTATAAGGATACTTTATCCCTTGTTTCTACCAAGGATTCTTTTCGGATTATTATAGCATTGGTGACTCATTTTGATCTCGAGCTGCATCAAATGGATGTCAAGACAGCCTTCCTTAATAGATATCTATTTGAGGAAGTGTACATGATGCAACCAGATGATTTCCTAGTGGAAGGAAATGAACACATGGTGTGTAACCTTAATAAGTCCATTTATGGGCTTAAGCAGACATTGAGCAATAGTACCTAAAGTTTGATGAGATTGTTACCTCTTGTAGTTTCAAGGAGAATCTTGTTGATGAATGCATATACTTGAGGGTTAATGAGAGTAAGTATATCTTTTTTGTTCTTTATGTTGATGATATATTACTCGTTGCAAATGATATCGAGCTTATGTTTGAGACAAAATATATGTTGTCATCTCATTTTGATATGAAGGATCTTGGTGAGACTTTTATGTTTTGGGCATCCAGATTTTTTGTAAGAGATTTAGAGGCTTTCTTGGGTTATCTCAGAAAACCTACATCGATCGAGTTTTTCAGTAGGTTTAATATGCATTCTTGTTCTCCTGGGAAAGCACCTATTGTAAAAGGTGATAAATTTTTTAAATCTCAATGCCCTCAAGATGACAGTGAGGGGACTCAAATGCAAACGGTTTCCTATTCGTCAGTTGTGGATAGTTTGATGTATGCTCAAGTATGTACACGACCTGATATTGCTTATGTTATTGGTGTACTTAGGAGATACTTGAGTGATCCTGGTTTGGCTCACTAGAAAGCCGCAAAGAAAGTTCTTAGGTATTTGCAAGGCACTAAAGATCTTGTACTTACATATCAGCAATCTGACATCCTTGATGTAGTTGGATATTCTGATGCCGATTTTGCGGGTTGTTCAGATGACAGGAGATCTACTTCTTGTTTTGTTTTCATGATGGTAAGAGGAGGTGTTTATTGGAAAAGTGTCAAACAGACACTTATAGCTTCCTCTACAATGGAGGCAAAGTATGTAGCTTATTATGAGGCTACATGTCAGGTTATACAGTTGAGGAACTTTATCTTGGGGCTAGGTATTGTGAACACCATTTCGAGGTCGTTGAAAATATTTTGTAACAATTCTGCAGCAGTCTCTTTCTCTCGAAACACTAGGAGCTCTTCTCACTCCAAACATATTAATATTAAGTATTTGTTTGTTAGAGAGAAAATAACCGAGTCTTATATTTGTGTTGAGCATATTTCCACAGATCATATGTTAGCTGACCCATTAACTAAAGGTTTATCTTCAAAACTGTTTCAGGAGCATGTGACTCATTTGGGGTTGTTAAAGTCTTATGTTGTATTTAGTTAGTGGAAGTTTTGTAATCATTGACTATTTGACTATATTGTTTATGCTCATATTCTGTTTGAAATATAGCAATGCCAATGATTGTCTGAGTCACGTGCATTTTGGACATGACGTACTTTATGTATTGAGATATATTGATTAGTCTCATGCTTGGGACATGCACATTTTGGCCAAGATGATTGTTTATGTAATTGGGCATTATGTTTGGTCTCATGCTTGAGTCACGCGCATTTTGGATAGGGTGTATATTATGTATAGAGACATATTGATTAGTCTCGTGCCTGGGTCATGCAAATTCTGGTCAAAGCAATTGTTTATATAATGCGGCATTATGTTTGGTCTCATGCTTGAGTAACTGACAGGGCGCACGTTATGTATAGAGACATATTGATTAGTCTAATGCCTGGGTCACGCACATTTTGGACAAGACGATTGTTTATGTAATGAGACATTATGTTTAGTCTCATGCCTAAGTCATGCGTATTTTGGACAAGGCTTACTTTATGTATTGAGACATATTGACTAGTCTCGTGCCACGGTAGTGCACATTTTGGCCAAGACGATTGTTTATGTAATGAGGCATTATGTTTGGTCTCATGCCTGAGTCACGCGCATTTTGGACAGGACATACGTTATGTATAAAGACATATTGATTAGTCTCATGCTTTGGACAAGGCGATTGTTTATGTATTGAGACATATTGATTTGTCTCGTGTTTAGGTCATGCGCATTTTGGTCAAGGCAATTGTTTATGTAATGAGGCATTATATTTGGTCTCATGCCTAGGTCACGTGCATTTTGGACAAGGCAGTTATTTATGTAATGAAACATTATGTTTAGCCTCATGCTTGAGTCACACGCATTTTGGACATTGCATACTTTATGTATTGAGACATATTGATTAGTCTCGTGCTTGCGTCACGTGCATTATGTACAAGGCGTATTACCTACAAGAGATAATCTGTTTTACTCTATAGCTGAGTCAGGTGGTTGTGAGAATATGTTTGGTGTCATATATCCTGTTGGTATAGTCACTAGACTAGCTGCTGCAACTGCATTTTGGACAATGTATATTGCTTTAAAGACGTTCAGATTTGTCTCTTGGGCTTCTTATGGAAACAGGGTGTTTGTCACTCTTTTTTATTATTTTCATACTGCACTTGTATCTCATCAGCCTGAATTACGTGATTACAAGTATTGATCATGTGTCGTATGCCCTGTCGGTGTATCATTCACTAACTTGTACTTGTAGGTTTGAACAATGCCTTTGGTTTTGGGATATTTGTTTGTGTTTTTGTTGTGATTAAATGAATGTTGTCCAAGTGAGAGATTGTTGTATTTTTGTAAATAGTGGACTAGCAATAACATTTAGTCATTGGACCCATAATGGGATGGGACACATATGGAGGCCCCTACTCTCACCCCACTTTAAAAATAGAACTAGTTCATTGAGTTCTATATAGGCATTTTGCTCTTCCTCTCCTCTATCTTAGGGCAAGAACAAAAAAATCAGATAAAGAGGGGTAGAGAGTAGTTCTCTCCACAGCTAAAAATTTTCCTCTTTTGCAGAAACCCTAAAACTCTATACAAAATCCATCACAAGTTATTGGATGTATGAACTCTCAATTTTATTGAACACATGCTTTGATTATAAAAAGAAATTATCACATCTTATGATGCTAACAATACCAACCAATAAATATTTGATCCACTTGGATTAAACTGGGTGTTAATGCCTTAATTTGCACAATAGACCGGAAGGGAAGAAAGAATCATCCCTGACTCACGACAGTGATTTGGGCTTCAATACAGTATTCTTTGCGTTCATCCATGACATAAATAATAAATAAGCGGATAAAAGTAAATAAAGAGATACATTAATTTATGTAGTTTGGCATAATGTCTGCATCCACTGGTTGTTTGGGAGTGAAATTCACTATAATTGATGATTTTATAATCTCTTATGGCCTCACATATCGCTTAATACAAGGGAGAAATTTGGAGGAGATCCTTTGGAGTTATAATGGAGTTTTGCGTAGGGAGCTTCTGTGGAGAGATCTTGTGTGTAGAGCGCTTTAGTTCGTCAAATTTGTGGGGGATCTCCTCATTATATAGAGATCTATTTCCTTGAGGTGATTGAGTCTAATTTGCCTAATAAAGCATTTTTCATTTTACTTTCATTTTAAGAGTCTGAGTCAACTTGTCCTATCTCTTATTGGCTTTATCTCTTAACTTGATTTTTGACCTTATCTCGGGGTTAAATTATAGGTTGTTGCTTTGATTCCTACAGATGCCGACAAGTCTTAATGGCGATTTGCTGGACAAGAAGGCCTTGGGAATCTTCAAGGCAATAATCTACAAAATAAATTTTGAAAATTGGTCCCTGGTTTCCTGTTTGGTCCCTGATTTTCTGTTTATTTTCTGGTTTTCTGTTTATTTTGTACTAAGAGGTGAAGAACTTATTTTGGGAAGATAGATGGGAGGTGTACTCGACCATTAGATGTGAGCATGGATCGATACTTTGACGGGAGATGTACTCAACTGCATTAGGTGTGAAAGTGGAGCTCTGCTTTGGTGAGAGATGTACTCAACCGCATTAGGTGTGAAAGTGGAGCTCTGCTTTGGTGGGAGATGTATTCAACTGCATTAGGTGTGAGCGTGGAGCTCGATTTTGAGATTGTTTATTCGTGTAGATGTTTGCCATGAGAAATTGTTTATTGTCGGCGAAGAGTGCATATTTCAATGATTGATTTTTTTTGTGTATTTTTGAGATCATTTTTTCTTTTGTTAGTAGTAGTGGATTTTCTGCCTCTTGATGTAAATTGTTGTTGGTGTTCTCGTTTTGTTGTTTGTTGGTAGTAATCGCCACTTGAGTGGTCAAGAAGCTCGTCAACTCCCTGGGTCCACATTAGGCAGTTGTCGAGCCCGTCAACTTGTTCCTAAAGGAAACCCGTGTGATGCAATTGTGGAGTTTGGTGGCTCGTTCTCGAAGGTAACCTACTGGCGGCGATTGTGGCGTGAGCATAAACACTCAGTGTTTGCTGGAAAAGATGCTGTGTTTATATTGCTATCCATATGAGAGAGGTCGGGTAGTCCAGAGAGTTGTCCTCCTGTTAGGCGCCTGGGAGGTCGGACTGTCCTTGACCTTTCTTACCTGTTGGTTGCACCATGAGTTTTTGGACTCAACTTTGGTGGCTAAGTAAGGGGGTCGTATGGTCTCTTAACTTCCACGCCCATTGGCTGCATCACTAGTCTTCAGACTCGATTTTGGTGGCTAAGTAAGGGGGTCGTGGGGTCTCTTGACCTCCACACCCATTAGCTACACTGCGAGTCTTTGGACTCGACTTTGGTGGCTAAGTAAGGGAATCGTGGGGTCTCTTAACTTCCATGCCCATTGGTTAATTTGCGAGTTTTCGCCTTACTTTGCACAACAAACAGAAAGGTTGGAAAGAATCATTCCCGGCTCATGATGGTGATTTGGGCTTCAATACGATATTCTTCGCGTTCATCCATAACATAAATAATAAATAAGCGAATAAAAGTAAATAAAGAGAGACACTATGATTTACGTGGTTCGACATAATGCCTAGGTCCATGGATTGTTTGGGGGTGAAATCTACTATGATTGATGATTTTACAATCTCTCATGGCCTCACATATTGCTCAATACATTGAAAAAATTTGGGGGAGATCATTTGGAGTTGTAGTGGAGTTTTGCGTATGGAGCTTCTGTTAAGAGATCTTGACACAGAGAGCTTATCTAGAGTTCTTCAGATCTGTGGGGGATCTCCTCCTTCTATAGAGATCTATTTTCTTGGGATGATTGAGTTAAACTTGCTTTGTGAAACATTTTTTCTTTTAGAAGTTTGAGTCTCTTTTTTTTTAGGAGTCTGAGTTAACTTGTCTTATCTCTTCTTGGTTTTATCTCTTAACTTAATTTTTGGCCTTATCTTGAAGCTAAATTATAGGGTGTTGATTTGACCCCTACACTAATAGTCTATGAAGAAATGGGTAGTGGTGTAACCAATTCTGTTCAGTCATGATTTGGACATTTTTAAGAATTTAAGTGATATATATCGATTTTGAAAATTTAAGAATCAATACCGAACCGATTTATTATCGAAACCGAAACTTTTGATTTTTCTGGTTTCAGTCCAGTCTGATTTTTTCGATTTTATGGATAAACAAAATTATTTTTTAATAAAACTTTAGCAAGTGATTAACCTATATCCCTCATTTTATGTTATATTAATGCTATATTAATTTTTTATTATAAAATTAAAATTTATATGTTATATCAAATTTTATATTATATCAAATGTTAAATTAATTTTATGTTATAAGATTAATAGACATGAATAATAAAATTTTAAAATTTCATATTATATTAATTAAAAATTTAATATAAAATAAATATAATAGAATATAAAAAAATTAAATATAATATAAAAAATTAAAAATAATATATATGTATCGGTCCGGTTTGATTCGAGCCGATGTTCTAAAAATCAAAATCAGAACTAGATCCATTTTCAACCGGTTTTACTAAATCGAAATTGGTATCAGACCGAATCAATTTAGAACTGGACTGAACTCACCGATTCGCCTGTTTTTTTATTTTTTATTTACAGGATTGGAAATGGGTGAATTTGAGGCTTTGAGCTCAATCGGGTCGAGTAAAGCTGGTATGGAGTCTCCATCCCGAACCCGCACCGGAACTTGCACTCCATTCTGCCGTCTCCATCCTCAATATACGTGTCCATACCAAGGCCCAAAGAACTAACAGAAACAAATCTATATCGATACAATCAATGATTTATGCAAAAGTAGTCTACAGCAAAAGGAAGAAAGCTCTCTTCCTGTTGAGTGGGTAAAAAAGTGACTCTGAAAAAGGTACTCATTTTTCTATCTTCACCTTTTATCGTTTTAATTTCCGATTGCACATGGAGTGTTTGTGGGGTTTATGTTTGATCTTGCTTTGTAGTTTTTCTTCGGGTTTCAGTCCCGTTTGTTTTGAAAACAAAATGGGTAGAATTAAGTTGACCCAGGTTGCACAGCTTGGCCTCAAGCTTCACATCCGTAGTTGGGGATGGTCGGCACTTAAATTCCGAAAAGGAAATAAATTCTGGAAAAGAACATAATGTACGGAAAACAAAGGTGGTATCAAATTTCCAATTTCTGAAATTTCTATGAACATGTTTGGCATGGATAAATAATGCGATTGATGACAAAAGCCCCACAGTTACGTCCCCATTAAAAAAAACTAACACAAACGTGAGCAGGTTTGGATATAAATAAGTTCATAGGATGTATGTATGAATGGTAGGATCAAATGATATTGGGAGTAAAACTAAGCTAGTGCAGAAAGATAACGGTTACTTGTATTTTTCTTTATTTTTTTTTTCCAAGTTTTTATTTTTATTTTTTCTATTCAAGCTTTTTTTTTTTAGAGAAACTTAATCTGTAATCATAGTCATGCATATTGTGTGAAAAGCTACTGATTAGTATTTTGCTTGTCCGTTGATGCCTTTAAATTGATTGATGTACAATTGCATATTGTAGGTGAAAGGTTTGGTCAGTTCTTGGTTCTCATACTCTACAGATGTTCGTGAGGTTTATCCCTGCTTGCCCGAGTCTATCTCAAAAACCCACCAATTTGAACTATCTTTCCAAGCACATTGCATTAAACAATTACAAAAGAAAAATAAGAACTTTGTGCACCAAACGACTTCAGATACCACCATCTACTTCTGGAGATGCTGGTGGCTTGCGTGTCTTTGTCCTCTCTGATTTGCACACAGACTATGCAGAGAATATGGAATGGGTGAAGTCCATTTCTACTGCGAGACATAAAAAAGATGTTCTTCTCGTTGCGGGTGACGTAGCAGAAACATACGACAACTTTGTTTTGACTATGCGTCTCTTGAAGGATGGATTTGAGCATGTCTTCTTCATACCAGGAAACCATGATCTCTGGTGTCGTCGGGATGGAGAAGATTATGTAAGAGACACAATTCCTTCTCTATAACCTTGCGTCCTTTCTAATTTACCAGATCCATTACAAGTATTTCATAGCTAAGAATGTACTAGGTTTGTGCATCTCTGTTTGTTTGTATTTGTCTATACACACACACAGACCTGTAGTTGTGATAGAATATATAATATTTACTAACAGTTTTAAATGATAAATTTTTTTTTTATCAACATTACTGTTTCGAATGACTTACTGAGAGGAGCTAAGTGGGTGAAATGTCGGGGGTACCCTAGCTTTTTTATTAAGACTTTTATAGTCCTTTGGATAAATTAAGACTTTTTTATTTTAATCCTGTGTATAGATGGGAGGTATAAATGAATTATAGTCCAAATGTTGGGATTATCACCTTACAAAACAATCTTACACCTCCTTAATTCCCAACTTTTTTTTTGAAAGTCTTAGCTCCTCTCAACTTTCGAATTACTCTCTCTAGATGCTTGTGTTGTTTAAAAGTCTTAATTTATACCTCCCACCTTCACCCCTTTCCCTCTTGTTATCAGTTTTGTCATTAAAACTTATACATTTGACTTTAACAATATGGCTTCGTCTGACCTGCGTTTCTGTTCTCAGGTAGAAATTGACAATTGCTATCTGATGATGACATTAATTTCACCTGCTTCATAATGTGATTCCATTTTGAGGCTCATTCTTCACTTTCTGTTTATGACATTTCAGTGCTCAATATCTACTTATGAAATTAGCTGTCTTTGCTCCTGATATCATCGTAATTTCAGGAAGATTCTCTTGAAAAGCTAAATAGGTTGCTTGATGCGTGTAGAGAACTTGAAGTTGAGACCAATCCTATGGTGATAGATGGCTTGGGAATCATTCCTATATTCTCCTGGTACCACGAGGTGAATGGTTTATTAGTGTGCATTTTACATCCTTTTGGCAGTTTCTAACTCCTATATCATTGTTTACTTGTTCCATGCGGTGCTCAATTATGCATTTATGAATGGATGCACTCTTTTCTTGCAGAGCTTTGATCGAGAGAAGGATGTAGCTGGCATCCGTATCCCGTCTTTGGAGATGGTGATTCACTTTCTTTCCTACTTGTAAGGCTTTTCATGTTACTCCTATCAAGCAGGAACACTTGATATAGGTTCTTTTTACTTTTATTCAATATACAGTGCAGAATGTTTTAATGTTTGAATCAGAAAACATTTTAATTGGGCAAACAGTAGGCTTAATAGTCACCTATGCCATAATATCTAAAGGGAACAGGCAATGTGCTGCAGAACTTCATGATTCCCAACTAGTGTTTTCAGCAAGGGTTCCATTCCTAAATTGTTTAGGTTCTCAGAGAAAATGCTACGGTGACTTACGAAGAAATGAAAAAATAGTTCTAGTGTTGATTAGTTAACAGGAAAAGAAATGCTACCTTCACACCCTTCTATTCAATTTTGTTAATGAAAGAGGATTTGGACATCAGAATAATTTGTTTAGTTCGCATACTACAAATAAATAACAGTTTTTATTTGTTTTGAACCTCATCATCCTAAGTGGTCTGTGTTACAGGTAGTCTTCTTATTTGTTTCTGATTCTTTGGTGATTAATTGTCATATGGGTTGTGATTTATATGACACTTATCCAATTTGAAGTTTGGGCACCGAATACTTGAGAACTTGACACCTATGTCAACCCTTGTTTGGAGTTGACCATCATTAACCAAATTTTATAGAACCATAGGGTTGTTATGCATTTCTATTGATGAAGCTGTATGTTTTTAGTCTTTGAATATAAATAAAATGATTCAATTCAGTTAATTCTATCAGCTTAGCTTTTGGGGATAAATAGTGATTTAACATGATCAGTGCAGGGGTCTTGAGTTTAAATCCTAGCTTCACCCTTCACCCTCTATTTCAGTAATATTTCACCTGTTGAGCTCATATAGTAAAGGAGAGTCTGGCTTCGCCTAAGCGGGAGTGCTAGATTATAAATCAAATATTGAAATTTGCATGTTTTTATCAACTTAACCTTTTCGGATAAGTGAGGACCTGCTGCGTCCAGTACTCATCTTTTTGTCAAAAAATGACACCATTGTGTCCATTTTGACAAACCAATGCATATAGTTATTCACAATTACATCATATAGATAACATCATTTGAATGCTATTCTATTGGGCTGCATTCACTTGCTTCCTATTTTGTCTAATACATCATTGAAGTTTTCATTTGACTGCGTTATAATGCTGTGGGTTCTCTAACCATGAAATAGGTTTGTGCCGGTAATTTTGTTTCCCTGTGTAGGCATGCAAGGACTTTCATGCATGCAAGTGGCCTGTGGAACTTTCAAATCAGGATACCTCCCTTGCTTTGTACTTCGATGCAATTAACGAAAAAAATATGAATGTGATCAAGGAAATCCAGAGGGCTTGTAGCCAAATAATTACATTTTCTCACTTTGTTCCCAGGTCAGTAAATCACTCTTCTGAATATCTAATTTTCTTTGGTTAGATTCCTTCTTATTTATTTGGGTGGTTGGATGATTTCATAATTGTACTTATGACCAGGTCCTAAGAATCTCATATAGACTTTATTTGAGTTAAACACCTTTACTTGTAACCTGACGTGTGATTCTCTAATCAAATAAGATACCAGGGGCTTGAGGCAAGATAATATATTGTTATAATTGGATGATCTTTTTTTGCTTATATTATGTAGTTACTTAGATAGGCCTTCATATATAGTCTTTTAATTTGTTCGGAAATTCAATATGCATGTTTTGAGACCTACCAAGATAATATATTGTTATAATTGGATGATCATTTCTGCTATTATGGAATTACTTTTATAGGCCTCCATATCATAGTCTTTTACTTTTTATGTAAATTCAACTATTGCTAATTTTTATCTCGTGGCGTTGATTACTCAATGTTATTAGTCATGTTGATTACATTGTCCACAACCACTTATTACTTTTTAAGCCAAAGACGTTGAGTGGAAGTGTTCAGAACTTATCAACCGTAGGCATGTCAATATGTTTGTTTTATTATATTCTATTATGGCTATTATTTATTCTAGTTTTGGTGGTTTTGTTTATTCTATACCGTGAAAACCTTTTCCTGCTTGCCCAAAGTTTTATGAAGAATCAAAATTCTTGCTCTCATGATCTGTTGTTGGGCAGACATGAGTATCCAATGGGCCTGCACCAACTCATGTTGGGCAGCTATGCAGGATGCTTCTAGGTTTAATTGGCTGTAATGTTTGGGGAAAATATTGTCTTTGAAGTTCTAAATTAGGACCTCTTAAAAGGATCCAATCTTGATGGCATTTTAATTTGAAATCGCAGGATTATTGGAAACAATGAATATGGGTGTAGCTCTTCTGGGGTTTTATGGTGGTTATATTTAAGGTTAAATGAAAATTAATGGGGTGTGTGTGTGTGTTGAAAGAGAGAGAGAGAGAGAGAGAGAACATGAATGGAATAAACCTATCAAGCACACTTTCTCAGAGCTTTGTAACCTACTGAGATCTCTCTATTAATCTCTAATTGACGAATAATATAGTTGACATGTTAGCTGCTCATTACACCTTTCCTTGATAGACTAGAAAAGGAGAGCTGTTTAGTCACTTTGACTAATATAGGTGCTACAGAGATAACTCATGTAATTAAAAAGAGTATATCAGAAGATTAAACCCAAAAGAAGACTCATTAGCCATAGTAACAGTCTATTACAGTTTCAGATTATTCCCGACTCCTTTAAATCAAAGAAACCTGAAGGAAACTAAACTTGCTGCATTTGATCTCAGAAGAGAAAAAAAAACCATAAAAGAAGAAGCATCTCAATTCAAAATTAGTCATATATATCCCCATATCATTCCATCATATGTTTTCAGAATAATTTAGAACAAAATATAGCGTTAAGGGCGAACTTGTGTGCATGTGCCCCATGTCACAGGTTCAATTCCCCTTGGGATCAAACTGTGATTTAAGTGGTAGGCTATGACGGTGGGCTGCTGTGCTAGTCTTCCCGGGGGTTTAGGTTCCATGGGTGAGTGCTAAGGGCTTTGCCGTGAGGTGGTTCCCTGTCATCAGGGACAAAAAAAAAAAATTAATAATAATAATAATAATAATCCTTTGATGAAGACTGGAAAGTTTAATGTAGCTGCCTGCCATTTTGCTATTGCGTGTTGTAATCCTAGGATTTACCCTGACAAATCTTTGGCAAGCACTATTCTACATTGGCTTTCCTTGTTCAGACCTGCTAACAGAAGAATAATAACTGCAGCAATTATCTTATGGATTCTATTTATTTGAGTGCCTTCTTAGACTTTTGCTCTTGCAAAATTTTCCTCCTGTTACACCGTTGTAAACCAGACAGCTTTGGCAATACTTGAAAAACTAGTATGCTTGGCAAACTGCAAATTGGTTTTGGAAATGTTGAACATGTAGAACATGTGTGGCAGAAGTTACAGAGTTGGTTGGAATATAGATAGCAGCAGAAGTTTTGGTCATTATCTGTTGGCACTGGTATTGCTTGTAAGAATATTGTGTTAAATCACTGAGTGTCCTAAAAGTTTAAACTGATTGAAAGACATGAGTTCAACAATTTAATATTATCCTAAAACTCCTCGAATGTGGGCCACCTCCCATTAGTGTTGTGATTGAGCTCTCAATAGGGAGTTTCCGGCTATTTTCGGTTGCCTTCAGATGGGGTATGCTGATGTTTCTGATCTGCTTGTTCATTCTAATGCATCGCTTCATTGGGATGTTTGCCTCACTAGAGCTGTTCAGGATTGGGAGATTGATGAAATTTCAGCCTTCTTCAGTTTTTTGTACTCTTTGAGGATTGGTGGTAATGACGGGATAGGATGTTGTGGAAGTCCAAGGGGAGCAAAAAGTTCACTGTTCGATCATATTATAAGCTGTTGACTTTTCATAATAGTCCCCTTTTTCCTTGGAAGTGTATTTGGAGGTCTCACGTGCCTTCCAAAGTTGCTTTTTTTATATGGACTGCCTCCCTCTCTTGGGAAAATTTTGACGTTGGACAGTTAAAGGAAGCGAGGTATTATAGTTATGGATTGGTGTTTCATGTGTAATAAGCATGGGAAAACTGTGGATCATTTACTTTTGCATTGTGAGGTGGCAAGGACTTTGTGAGAGGGCATTTTTCGTAGAATTAGTTTGGCTTGTTTGATGCCTTTGAGAGTGGTTGATCTTCTTACGTGGAACGGGCTTCATGGTTTGCTCAAGTGGATGTGGGTTGGAAGATGGTTCCTTTGTGTCTTATGTGGTGCATTTGGATGAAAATGAATGAGTGGTGTTTTAATGACAAGGAGCATACTTTGGAGCAAATCCGGAACTTTTCTGTGCACTCTTTACTACTTTGGTTTTCTGCTTTAGTGATTAACGGAACCTCTGTTCATGATTTTCTGTTGTCGCTTTCTGTTTCATAGAATGTATCTAGGTGTTTTCTTTTGCATACTTCTTGTGTACATGGGCTTCACCTATACATTCATTTCTAAGCAAATTACTTCTTGTAAAAAAAAAAAAGTATTGGTAATTACGATCGATATCATGATGTCATACAGTGGTTTGTGATGGTTCCAGTGGTAGTTGAAGTGTTAAATTTGTTTGATATAAGGTGGTAGTGGCTATTGGACAGCCTTGGTGGTGCAGCTAGTAGTATCGAGGTGTCTATTGTCTTATATTGTCCTCTGACTTCTATCATGGTTGTTCAAGGATTCTTGGAAGTTTTTGCTTGTCCATTCAGCCCATCATAGTTTTGTTTCGATTTTTAAATATATTCTCTGTTTACCAAACAAAAACTGGACATCCTGAATCATTCATGTGTTGTGAGTAGAGAGTTCTATTATCCTCTTTGGTACATATAGATATCACAACTAATTGCATTACCATCTTCAAAAATCAAGGCAAGAGCTATGCCCAGAGAAGAGGATGCTGTTCTATCCCAATCTCCCAAAAATTATTGGCTCCGATTGTCTTGAGGTTCGCATAAGATCTATCCACAGAAGCCAGGGAAGTGCATCTGCCTGTCATGTGTTTGGTCATACCCATTTCTGTTGGGATGCTGTGCTTGATGGTATCAGGTATTCTTTGTCACTGGTTCACAATGGTAAATTGGTAATGGTGAGGAATCATTAATAGGATACACACTTCCGTATCCATATCCGGCATGTTGTATTTTACCATTTACCCATATCATGAGTTAATTTGTTTGCTTGCTGATGCAGGTATGTACAGGCACCATTGGCTTACCCAAGAGAACGGAAGAGGAGAATGAATGGAGGGGAAAACTGGCTGCCGTTTTGCATCTTTAGTGATGGCAAGTTTGCTGATAAACTCTCGCCTTGCTATTGGTCTGATTATTACTCTGCCAACCCAAGAACCCCTCACAATATTGAGCTTGCACCTTGGGTTGCCAGATTCTATAAACAAACTTAACCCCATTTGTTTCCATTATCTATTCTTCTTTACCCTAGTTAGTACTTTCTAAAACCTTAAATATGTTTTGATAACTACCTGCAAAATGATAGCATAATTGTTTTTTTAATATATATAAAATGACCTCACTTGTGATGGAAGAAAACCGTAGTAACAAATATTACTTAATGGTCTATGATATGGTAGACCATTGATATATATAAAAAGACCTTACTACCTACCAATTGATTGTTTCCAATGAAGATATGGTAGGCATATTTTGTCTAGTTTTATTACTACTTGCGCTTTCCATGGGATATCTAACCAACAACTATAAATCTTTGTCTCCCCTTAGCTCCCAACTTGATCAAATGGTCTACGATTTGGTTCACCTCACAGAACACATGGAGGCATGAAATAGTCAGATTTCTTTTACAGTTCTTATATATACTGTTGGTAGATACAACAGGCGTGCAGTTGTCCATGCCATATCAGATTTAAAATAAATTCTTCCTCTCTCATCAGCTCTCTCTCTCATCAGTTCGGTCTCTCTCTCACCAGCTCCAGCAGCTCGGTCTCTCCCTCTCCTCAGCTCTCTCTCATCTCTCTCATCAGCTTGGTCTCTTTCTATTCAAGTGTCTTCACGTCAGTCACGTTTGCACGCCGTTTGCACTAAGCGTTTGTAACAAGCATTTTTCTTTCTTTTAACCTCTAATTTTATCCCACAACTCCCTATGAAACCATGGACAACAACCTTGCCTTTGCATCCATTGTACCATAATCTGATTTCACCTCAACATAGAAAACCCTTATGTATAAATATCATTAATCCCTCTAGGAGTGCTCTCATTTCTACCTCAGTGTTTGTGCATCTTCTAATGGGAATTAATTATGCAGAATGGACCATCTTAAGAACAAATTTAGGATATTTCTTTACTTTCATGGCTTGTGCAGCTTTATTATATCTATTGACAACGTTAAATAGTAAAATACTAAATTAGTTCATGTGTTTTGTATTAAAAAATCATTATTCTCTTTACCAAATTGCACTCCGCTTAGAATTGATCACGTTGATCTCGACGATGATTCTGCTATTTTGATGGTGCAATAGTGTTGCATTGAGTCTGATGGGCTTCACAAGAGAGTTTGTGATAGATTCAAAATTATTCATACTTGTGAAGGAAGGTCTGCTACGTATTATAGAGAGAGGGTGGAAGAAAGAGCATATGCTATTGGTGGAATCAAGCATAGTGTTGTGGCTTGAGAAAGCACTAGAGGAATGCTTGAGAGGGGAGAATAGGGAGTTTTATAGCACCACTAGAGAAGGCTATCGTGGCTTAATAGCACAGAGGTGCTTGAATAGCTGTGGATGTTAGTGGTTGCAGAATATTGTGAGGGAGGTAGAAGAAGCTTTATTTTCATACTTGAAGGGAAGGGGAAGGGGAAGGGGAAGGGGATGGAGGAGGTTGTGGAAGGCTTTGTGGGAGTGGATGCAAGTAGGGAGAAACAGGGTAGGCCCTCTCGGAGGAGCCCAATTGAGGTCGCAAAAGGAGGTGGAGAGGTCGTATGTGTAGTCATATAAGGAGGCTCTCGTTCTGGCGATGGACCACCATGATCCGAGTGGGGGTGACGGTGGTGGTGGGCCATTGAAAGAAACATGCATCAAGCCCCTCTTGGTGTACGAAACGTGGGCTTTGGCAGGGAGACTGTTGGGCAGGCTGAGTGGGACGTGTGTAGGGTGTTGGTGGAGATGCAGGGCCAATTATGGAAATTGCAGTTGGAGGTCATAGAAATCCTCTGCTGCGTTGGGTGTAAAAGGAAGAATATAGGGTTAAGGAGTTTAAAGGAAAGGGGTTGGACTTAGAGCAAAGGACCATTCAGGCCCTTCTTGTGCATTTTCGTAAGTTCAGGGGTGAGGGATCAAAGGGTGGGCTCAGCAAAGGGAATGGGCTTCAATGGAGAAAGGTAAAAGGAATGAAGGCAGATCACTCGGGTCATTTGGTTGGGCCTCAGCCCATGGGTCAAATGGGAATGAATGTTGGCAAGCAACCCAAGGACGATGGGCTTCAGCCCAAGGCCCAACATAAGTGGAAAGAATGCCCTTGGGCTTCTTCCAACAGCAGCTCTCATGCGCATCCACCAGAGACCACACCGCGACACTCGCGGACGGAGATGGAATTGCCTGCGGGCACGCAGAAAACGCCGCCGACGACGCCGACGGTGCAGCTCTCCAATAATGGCCCGCACATGGTGGGTGCGCAGAAATCGATGGTAGAACACGTGAACGGCTCTCTGACACCTCTGGGTGGGGTTTCTTCATCATATGGTGGCCAGATAGTGCCGATGAGGTGTGAGGGTGCAGGTGTGACTCCGGCAAACCTTCCAGTTCAGTTCCTTGGTTTGGACGAAATTTCTTTGGTGGAGGAGACACAAGGTTCATCGATGGACTCTAGGGTGGGTGAACCTATCCCCCTGAATTTTATGTTCCCTGTTCATCCTGAGGTTTTAGACTGGGTTTTTGATAAGGTCAAGGAAGTGCAAAAATGTGTGAGGTTGGAGTGTGAAGGCTTCGAGGAACAGATTATGGTTTTCCTTATAGCCATTGAAGTGGAGCACCAACAACAAAGAAAAGTTGGATTAAAAAACTTGAGCTTAAAAGGTTGACGCAATCAATGAATTTTTAGGACAGTTCCAACTGGGGCAGGTCGAAGGGGAAGGGGCTAGCCATCCTTCCAATGAAATCCAAAATAGTGTTGTGGAATGTTCGCGGGCTCAATGAAGCTAAGAAACATCTTCAGATAAGAAACTTGATTCGTGAGTGGAAGCCGGTGATTGTTTGTTTACAGGAGACCAAAATGAAACTGATTAATAAGAGAATTGTGCGAAATTTATGGAGTTGTGTACATGTGGATTGGGTGTATATGGCTTCTAATGAGGCGTCATGAGGGGTAGTTGTGATATGGTATAGACGGGTGGTGGAGAAAATGAAGGAATTCAATTGGATGTACTCGGTTGCTCTTGTATGGACCAAACGTAGAGGCTTTTTGTAGCTCATTAGCTTAGTGAATGGGGCAGACAAGATAATATTCAAAGTGCTTGCAAACCGTTTAAGTGAGGTAGTGGGGAAGATCATTACAAAACCCCAAAATGATTTTGTATAAGGTAGGCAAATTCTTAATATGGTTCATATTGCTAATGAATGTCTTGGTAGTAGATTGAAGGCTAGCACAACATGGATCATTTGCAAGCTAGGCATGAAGAATGCGTACGATCATATTAACTGGGACTTCCTTCTCTACCTTCTTTGGAGGTGCGGTCTTGGAGAGAGGTGATGGTCGTGGATCCGTTGGTGCATATCAATGGTAAAATTCTCTGTGTTGATAAATGGTAGCCCAACTGGTTTCTTCCATAGCTCAAGAGGCCTAAGACAATGAGATCCATTGTCGCCATTGCTGTTTATTATTATTATGGAGGCGCCAAGCAAGATAACCTTGGCCTTGGTTATTAATGGATTCGTGGATGGATTTTTGATTGGAACCCTAAATAGGGGAGTCATTAATATTTCTCATTTTTTAATTGCAGATGATACACTTATTTTTTGTAAGTTCAATCAAAATTAGGTTTGAGCACTGATGGCCTTGCTTCTTTGTTTTGAATCAGCATCCGGGTTGAAAGTGAACTTCGACAAATCAGAGATGGTACCAGTTGGAGATGTTCCTAAGATATGACAGCTGGCTAGCACGTTGGGGTGCAAGATAGCCTACCTTCCTTTGACTTACCTAGGACTTTCGTTGGGGGTAGCCATGAGAACATCCTCTTTATGGGATACAGTGATTGAGAAAATAGAGCGGAGATTGGCAGAATGGAAGAGAATGTACTTGTTGAAAGGTGGTAGGATTACCTTGATTAAGAGTACATTATCTAATCCACTTACATATTTTTTATCCATCTTCCCTATACCTACAAGTGTGGCATTTCAAATTGAGAAACTCCAACATGACTTCTTGTAGGGTAAAGTGGGGGAGGAGTTCAAGTCTCATCTAGTAAGGTGGAAGACGGTATGTCATCCTATATCTAACGGTGGTTTGGGTATTAGAAATATGAGGACTTTTAATCAAGCGTTACTTGGAAAATGGATCTGGAGATACAATAAGGAACCAGAAGTTTTGTGGAAGTTGGTGATTGAGTGCAAATATGTAGACTAATGGGGGGATGGTGTTCTAAAGAAGTTAGAGGAGCCTATGGAGTGGAGTTGTGGAAACACATAAGAAGAGGTTGGTGGGTCTTTACTTGACATACTTGACTTCTTTTGGGTGAGGGTTTCAGGATTAAATTCTGAAAAGATATTTGATGTGGTAACAATACTCTACAAGATTTGTTTCCTTCACTATTCCAAATCGCAAGTGCCAAAGATGTTTTAGTGGCTGAAGTCGTAAGGGTTTCGGGTGGGCAAATTCATTGGAATATCAATTTTAGTCGGGCGTCACAAGATTGGGAAATGAGCAGTTTTGCTGATTTTTACAGCCTTTTATACTCCATAAAACCAAGCAATCAGCAAGAAGATGGGTTGTGGTGGATACCCAGAGAGAAAGGTGCATTCTCGATTTGCTCTTTTTATAAGACTCTCTCACAAGAGCCCAATAGTCAGTTTCTTTGGAAAAGACTTTGGAGACATAAGGCGCCCCCCCAAAGCTTCATTTTTCATGTGGACAACATTGTTGGGTAAGATCCTCACAACTGAAGACTTGAGGAAACGGAGGGCAATCATAGCATATTGGTGTTGCATGTGTAGAGGAGGGGGCAAGTCGGTGGATCATCTCCTACTACATTGCGAGACAGCAAGGGTATTATGGAATGAGGTGTTTAGTAGATTAGAGATGGATTGGGTTATGTCGGAGACAATGGTGGCAGTGCTGGCCAGTTGGACAAATATAAGATGCATGCAACAGATTAAAGTGGTTTGGAAGATGATCTCTATATGTATCATGTGGTATTTGTGGCAGGAGTGCAATAAATGGACGTTTGAAAACAAGGAGAGATCCTTGGAGGAGCTTAAAGCTTTATTTTATAGAACTATATGTACTTGGGCCATTGTTGTTGACTTCAATAGCCTGGACCTACATGATTTTCTTGTCTCTATTGCGTCTTCTTAGTTAAGGCATACAATTGTTTTCTTCTTGTGTATTGTAGTGGGCTATGCCCATTCATTGATCAATAAAATTTCTTTACTTATAAAAAAAAATGGATCAAATTGATATATATGTTAAACATTTTGGCGTGTAAAAAAAAATTAAATCGACAAAAACATCTTATAATTGAACTTCCAAAAGTTAAAAGGAACTTTTAGTCCACCACCATTTGGCAGCACATGGCTGTCCTCTGCCAACTAGAGAGAGACCTCAATGAGACACACTCAGCCCCCATTTGTGTTTTGGCAGGGTAGCTACGATGTTGGGATGTGTATCACACAGGTCACTCTCTCACATTGTGTGAAATGTTGTGTGCTCGCATGCTTAGCACATAGGTGTAAAAAGATTCGCAACAGAAATATTTTAAGGCCATGTAATGAAACTACAAATTTGAGTTGCAAAGATAACATTAGAAACACCAAACTCAGTGTCATAAAATACCATGTCTCAAACTCTAAATCAGCTAAATTTATTACAAGTCATAATCTTGTTCATCAAATTGCTTAAAACATAGCAACTTAATCATTAATGAAAAGTAGCCCAATGGACATGCCCTTGTCTCACTCCTCATGCTGCCATGGGTCTTCTTCCTCATACACGCCTTCATTGCCTAAATTTGCATCAATGTTTACAGTTTTGATGAGCAAATCTATTGTTTACTATGTGAGATTTCGAGAAATCTCAGTATGTTAAAAATCATGACAAAGTGTATAATGTATGTGATGACAGTGAAAAATGCAAAAGAGAAACACAAAGAATCCAAGCAATGATGCATACTTACATAGATAAAATAACTCGAGCAAATGATATTTGGTTTTTGGGGGTATGCAACACCATCACCAAGCAACACAATGTAAACGATGTATATGCACTTAGACTTAAAATAGTAAAGCAAGTGAGCAATAGATATACCAAAAGATCAATCCAAGAATCTCACGCTCTACATTAACCAAATTCATCCAAGGATCTCGGGTCCTCCCATTAACCAAAATCATCTTAAGCCTTACCTCATTTTTAATGTATGCACCACAGCCTCCCCTATAATGGTCATGCACACACCTTGACTCTCCTTACCACACCATGAGTAATGACCAGTCATATGACTTTGTTACAAGCAATGCTTGGCTTCACGCACCCGTCCTTCACCATAGGGTCCTCTAGCTTTCACCAACAGAGAGGCAATGACTTCGAGTTGAGAGCATTATCATCTCACCTAAGCCCATTGATAACCCATCGTCAACTCACGTGATGTCACTCCATTATTACACGTTCCTAAGTGACCAAGGGAGCTTTACCAAGATAATATCTCATCTCATCTTTGGGTTGTGAGACACGCACCCCTTTTCGTTAAAACAGTCAACACTCCATTAAAATCATCATCTAAAAGCTGCAATATAATACTATACAAATGTACAAAATCCACCTACAATATATGGGTGAAAAACCATCCCAAAATATAATGTAGGGTAGAGCTGTGAAATCGGATGAATACGTACAAGTATTGAAAATGCAAAACAGCATGCAAAGCAAAATAACATGATAACGAGGCATGAGATAATGACATTTTTTCTAGCAAATCAATATGTAAGCTTTATACTTGAACTAAATGTCTACCACATGTTCCATGACCATCAACACACATTGTAAGCATCATCAAGGAAGACACTTACCTTGAACAATAAGGGTTAGCTATGCTCAGTCATTGGCGGGTTGGCTTTCCAACGGTCCAATCATGGCCTCAAGCATCCAAGTGTGCGTGAGCTTAAGCTTCAGAGAAGTATGGTTCCTTTTCTGAAGAGGAAGTAGAATGAATGAGAGAGAAAGATACAAGGAAAAATTTTGAGATTTCAGAAACATAGAAAGTGAGTGATGGAGATGGTTGACAAGGAGAATAAACAAGAAGAGAAATCGTCACTAGTTCTTTGTCACAAGTCACGATACTGGTCTGTTTCTCGACAAGTTCCCAATTGTCCAGTTGTAGGCCGGATTGAGGGAGTGACAGAGAAGGCAATGATGCACGTTGTTGCGCCCCAGAAGCTCGACCAAGGAGAGGCGGACTTCACAAGAAGGTTTGGTCCTCTAGTCTACTGCTTGTGAGTATCGTACATGTAATGATAAAACTCTACACATGGTAGGGTGGAAGGTGAGTCCGTAATTCTTCTTGAAACAATGTCTTACTGGCGAAATAAGTATTTCTTGAGAGTACTTGGTATGTTTTCGAGCAAGTGGTTGGATTGAGTTGCTTCTAAGCACTCCTAAAACTCTTTCGCGCACCCACTATGGTTTATATCTAAGCACAAGGAGTGTGTTCCAAGCACTAGCATGGACTGTGTTCCAAGCACTAGCATGGACTCACAACGAGGTGAGGAATGAGTTATGGAACCCGTTCGAACTCATATCACTTTGCTAGTTAGTTGCTCGTCGTTTGGTTTGATCGACACCTTGCTTGCCCAGTGCTTCGAATCATTGCTAGTTGGCTCAGACTTGTTCTAAAAAAGTCAAGGCATTTCGAATTGTTTGTTGACAGGGACAAAGTTAAGGCAAATTGTCATGCCTACGTATCATTTCCTCACCTTTGTTATTGCTTGCCCTTTTCATTGCTTGCCCAATGCTATGCACACTTATTTTACTCGCCCAACATTGTGTTTGCTTAAGGCTTTGCTCATCCTAGGCTTTGCCCATCTGCATTTGCTCGCCCAGTAAAACTATTCCTTATGCCCGAGATATGATGTTGGGTGTGGTTCTTACATCCTCCTCCCCCCTTTAAAAGAGAATTGCGTCCTTGAAATTGGACAATGCTAGTACGACCACAATTAGTCAAAGAGAGGTTAACAAATTTACCTCGATTGTTGTCCTCATTGCTAGTAACTAGCTCAAAGGATGACAACGGGGGAAGTTTTGACTCTTCAGACATGGTGCTCTGCAAGTAGTAGTGGAGCTGCTCGTCATCCAAGTCGAAGTAGGCGCTGACGAACTCGTTTGGATCAAATCCAACCTCCACCAGTGGGTTTGGAGGCCCCTTCACTAGTGTTCTCCCTTTGAGTTGAAGTCGTTCATGATTCTAGCAAACGAGGCCTAGATCTGGCCCGTCTTCCACGGGCCTCAACTAGGCTACTGGACTTAGCCACGCATCTTGCCTTGTTCTCGTCTAGGAACTTTTGTTCACGTGTTCTGAGCCTCTCCTTGTGGGACTAGATTGGTCAAGTGAATATTACTCCACTGTGGTAGTCCATAATTTCATTCTGATGCCTTGCAATTCTGGCCATAGCTCATTGGTGCTCTTCCTCGGCTTGTTGGTGCTCTTCCTCAACTTCTTGTTGCTCTTCTCATTGCCTGGCCACTTCGCATCTCTCTTGAATAATGCAGTTGACAACCTCTGGCAGAAGAACAGACTTGTGCGTGGTTCGCCTTGTTCTTACTACAATTATTGCAAGTCGTTAAAAGACATTAGCACCAAAATACTCAATCATGCACCATAGGGAAACAATGTTGATCCAAAAAACATAATTAGTTTCATCCATCTAACAAACATTCAAAAATTGCAACAAAGTTCCATATTTATTACACATATATTTGTCGAATCATGAAAACCCAAACAAGTAAGAGTACTGCTCTCCCAAATTTTCTTCTTGTTCCCAGGTAATTTTTTGAGCTTCTAGATTTCACCACAATACCTTATACCAAGGATATTGTCTTTGACCTTAGCCTTTATTCCTTCCAGCCACAATTTAGATTGGTGTTTCTACATACGTTAGGTTGGGCTGAAGTTGGATATCACGATGATGACTATTCAGGGCTTCCTCAAGGTGGAGACAGGAGCACATCGTGCACGTCTCCAAAATCAGCCAGTAGCGCAACTCTATTGGCCACTGGGCCTGTCCTTTCCACCACTTCTAAGGGTTCAACATATCTCAGACTTGACTTTTCCTTCTTCCTAAAGCATCTTACTCCCTTCATGGGTGACACCTTGATATACACCCAATCGCCTTCCTTGAAGGTCAAGTCTCTTCTCCATGTGTCAGCATAACTCGTTTGTCGACTATGCAT
Source organism: Juglans regia (assembly GCF_001411555.2). Taxonomy (NCBI): domain Eukaryota; kingdom Viridiplantae; phylum Streptophyta; class Magnoliopsida; order Fagales; family Juglandaceae; genus Juglans; species Juglans regia. The sequence continues at coordinate 12,605,370 of NC_049915.1, read as the reverse complement.
TGCCGCTATCTTACCTCTTATAATCTTGACTTGATCCTTCATCTTTTTGATTAATTATGGCCCAATGAGCTTGTTTTCCTCAACTTCATCCTAGTACAGGGTTGACCTACACTTCCTCCCATAAAGGGCCTCATAAGGCGTCATTTGGATGATCGCTTGGTTACTTTTGTTGTAGGGAAACTCGATGAGGGATAAGTGATTCTCCCAACTTCCCTTGACTTATAGGGTAAATGCCCTCAACATGTCCTCTAAGGTTTATATGGTCTGTTTCTATTAATGGTCCATTTGGGGGTGATAGGTGCTATTGAATCTCAATCTTGTGCCCATTACAACTTGTAATCTCTTCCAAAGTTGGAAGTGGACCTTTGGTCTTGGGCACCCCATGCAGCTTGACTATTTCCTTGACATATAGTCAAGTCAACTTTCCCAAGGTCTCCATGTTAGTAATCAGACGAAAATGGGCACTCTTGGTCAATCTGTCCACTATCACTCATACCAAATTCTTCCCACTTGGCATCCTCAGCAATCCAACCACAAATTCCATTGTTGAGTCATCCCATTTTCATTCAGGGATCGACAAGGGTTGTGGGTTCCCAACGAGTATTTGGTGTTTTGCATTCCTTTGTTGACAAACATCCCTTTTCATTCCTTCCAGCCAAAACCTTTCTTTAGATTTTGGTACATCTTCATGCTTCCAGGATGTACCGAGTATGGTGTGGCATGGGCCTCACCGAGGATCTTTTCCTTGACCTCTAGATCCGTAGGGATCACTTTTCGATTCTTATATAGTAGGGTGCCATCCCTATTGAGGCTGTAATGCATGGGCCCTTTTTCCTTTCTGACAACCCTTTGTCAAATATCCATTAGCTTACGCTCTTTTCTCTGCTGAGCTTTCAGCCCATAAAAGTTTATCACCATTGCCTCCTGTATCGAGGCTATGACCTTCTCTTGGTGGAACTTTCAAGCAACAGTCTCCTTATTTCACTAAGGAGGAAATCCATCTTCGAGGGTTCCATTACACCCTCCACTCGTGATTGATGACTCGATGTATAGGCAACCAGGTTGGCCTTCCCCGGGTGATACTTGATTTTACACTAATATTCGATGATTATCTCCAGATTGTCAAGGAAAGAACTACTACTACTTGCTCCAGATCATGTGTGGGATAGTTCTTCTCATGGTCCTTCAATTAACGCGATGCATACGTCACTGCTTGACCTTTTTGCATCAAAACGCATCTGAGGTCATACCTAGATGCGTCACTAAAGATCCCAATTCCTGAACACGTGGTCAGCCTTTTCTTAAATTCTTGAAAATTTTGTTCACATCTCTTGATCCAAATAAACTTGGCATTCTTCTTGGTTAGGGCCATGAGTGGACTTGAGAGTCAAGACAAACCTTCCATGAATCTCTTGTAGAAACTTCTGATCTCATGGACTTTCATGGGCTATTGCCAGTCTACTATTGCTTTAATCTTGCTAAGGTCCACTACAACTCCGTCCTTGGATACCACATGATCAAGGAACTTGAATTCTTCTAGCCAAAACCCACACCTACAAAGCTTTGTAAAAAAAAACCGATGCTCACTTAGCTTTCCAAGCACCTATTGTAGGTGGTTGGAGTATACCAGATGTTATCGATAAAAATTAATATGAAGACATCCAAAAAGGGCCTAACACTTGGTTTATAACGTCCATGAACGTTGTAGGTGCGTTAGTTAGTCCAAATGGCATCACCATGAACTCGTAGTGCCCCTACCTTGTCCTCAAAATGGTCTTGGGTACATCACTCTCAATCTTCAACCGGTGATATCCCGATCTATGGTCGATCTTAGAGACTTCGGTCGCGCCTTGTAGTTGATCGAATAAATCATCAGTCCTAGGCAAGAGGTACTTGTACTTTGTTATGCCTAAACTTTGACTCAAAGTAGTGAACCAAAAATTTAGAGCAGTTTTACCTGCAAGTATACAGGTGTTGTAGTACCTAACAGGGTCGAATCCACAAAGATTGACTTATATGACAAAGAAAGTAAACTTAAACAATGAAAACAAATTATTAAAAGGAACATGCAATCAAATAGATGAGGGAATTACTAAGATGAAGATTTTTAAAGTAATAGAATATAACTAAAATGATAAAATAAATCAATATGGAGAACGACTAAGGTTTCAAGGATCTGTATAATAATTTAGAATATTGTTTCCAATCAATTTACCTCAGTTAAACGAGAATAATGATTCTGTCCTATTGGAAAATGTAGCAGTTAAGGCCAAGAAAACCAATCACTAAGGATTAAGCATGAACAATTGATGGTTAAAACATTCACAAACCCATTTGAATATCACATGGATTTTTCAAGTATCTAATGTATTCGAAAATCACAATGAATCAAGATAAATATACAGATAATCAAAGAATCCAATAATAAAACCATTCAATCAATCAAACTCACAATATAAACTTGATCCAAAACAATATCTAAATCATTAGACTTCACCTTTAACCTTAGTACGAAAATTTAGCCAACCAACTTCATCACAAGAGCCATGGAATTCGAGAAAATATTTTACATAACACAACTAAAATAAAGCACAAAACCCAATAACAGAAAACAGCCTTCAAAAGAGAGCAAAGGTGGAGAGAAGGCTAAACTGAAAAACTGGACCGCGTCCCTCCTGTTGCCCTAACTTCAAGCCTCCGTTTGACCCCCTAAACTTCCCCATTTGGAAAATTCCATTAGATAGAATTTGTCGATCTTGAAGTGAAGTTTCCATCAAACCAAAAATAGTATCAATCGAAGATCATATGAGAAAGTTATGACCAAACTACCGATCTACTGTCACTTTCCTTCTAGACTACGGGTCTTTCCAAATTTGTCTCAATTGACGATTTTTTATGCCTGGCCTATTCACCTGAAATTTGGACCTCCAAGTCAACTTTTTTTTTTTCCCTTCAATCTTGGCCTTTGAATATCTTTAATTGCTAGGGATCTATTGATTATATTTTTCATCGAATTTCTGCACAAGAAAATAACTGCATCAATATCTCTGAAAATATTTGCATTTGAACCTCATGACACACACTACTTTATTATTAAAACTCGTATACTATGCAATAGTGAAGAAAGTGATATATAATTCTACATATAAGTGAATTTACATTCAAAAGTGATGTAATAATGCCCAATATGAAATTATATAAATGAGATTTTAGCTAGTTATCATACTTTATTGTCATCTTATTCAAATCCTAGTAGTCTATGCATATTATGAGCATTACATCCTTCTTCTTAACAAATAATACTAGTGCTCCCAATGGTGAAAAATTTGGTCTAATGAACCCGTTGTCTGGTAACTCTTTCAACTGCGCCTTTAATTCCCTTAACTTCGATGGCGCCATATAGTAAAGTGCCTTGTGCATGGGGCTTATTCCCAACTCCAATTCGATTGTAAATTCAATCTCTTAGACTGGGGGTAATCCTAGGATATCGTCTACAAACACCTCTGAAAACTTCTCAACAATAGGAACTCCCCTTACCGACATGTGTTCCTTCGATTTCCATTGGCCAAATGTCTCTTCTTGCAATGCCAAGATATCTCTTGGCATTGTGCTTAGTCTACTACCTACCAACTCCATTTCTTCTCCACTAGAGGATTGAAATGTCAATACTAGCACAGTGCTGGAGCTTGGAACAATCAATCCATCCTCAATATAATGTCAAACCCGAGTAGATTAAACACTACAAGATTTGCTTCCAACACTCACCATTTGTCTAAGAGGCAACTCAATGCAACTTGCATGCATACTACCACTTCCCCAGCTGGCAGAGCTACTGCCACACTTTGTTGCACTGACTCAATTCATAAACTACACATTCTGGAGAATGTGGTAGACATGAATGACTAGGATGCACCCAAGTTGAACAAGGTATATGGTGATGAATTGGGTCTAATGAATTCCTTGTCCAATAGCTCCCGCAACTGCGTCTAATGAATTCCTTGTCCAATAGCTCCTGCAACTGCGTCTTCAATTCTTTTAACTCCAACAGTGCCACACAGTAAGGTGCATTGTGCACAAAAGTTGTCCCTAGCTATGAGTCGATAGTAAACTCCACCTCCCAGACTAGGGGTAATCCAGGGAGATCGTCGGCAAACACTTTTGAAAACTCTTCGACGATAGGTATTCCCTATAATGTCTTTTGTTCCTTTGCTTTAAGCAATACCTGTACAAGGTATGCTTTGCTCTGTTGGCCAAGTCTCTCTTGGCTTGTAAGGCCGAAATCACCCTTCGCATAGTCCTTAATTTGTTGCTAGCAAATTCCTTTTCTTCTCCTCCAGATTGTTAGAAACTAACAACCCGACTTTGGCAATTGATACTAGTGTAGTGTTGGAACAATCAACACATTCCCAATATACTACCAAACCCAAGTAGGTTAAACACTATAAGATCGGCTTTTAGCACTCTTCCTTCTAATTCTAAAGGGCAACGTAACACCACTCATGTGCATACTACCACTTCCTCTGCTAGTAGAGTCACTACCACAATTTGTTACATTAACTCCATCCGTAAATTGGGATGCACCCGAGTCGAACAAGGTAAATGTATAGTACCCAAACAGTTTGATTCTTCTTGATACAGTCAATCAAACACTATTGCTTACAGTGTCTAAATTTATTATCCAAAATGCAAGTAACTTAACCAAGAGAGCTTATACCTATAATGCTAACGGCCTCTTGAGTTTTTGTGGCCTCCTCGTCCACTTCTCTAGACGTCAAAGTGTAGACTTATGCCTACACTACTTGTATCTGACCCGATCTTCCTTTAGCTACACTATACTTGCTTCCTTGGACTATCATAGGGCATTCCTTGGCAAATTACCCAGTTTGCCCGCACTTGAAGCTCTTGGTCTTGCCCTATCAATGTTCTCCCTCATGAGACCTATTGTACCAATGGCACACAGGTGTCCAGCCTTGTAGAGTTGCTTGTGGGCACGCGCCCTTAATCTGGACACAAACTTCTAGGCTGATCATGAACTACTCCCTTTCACAATATAAGTTCTCTTTTGTCTAGTTGTCAGGGCTGCCAGATTGCAGTGTTCACAGTCCCTGATAAAGGCTACTTCCACTAGCCTCTAGAAATTCAATATATGTAGGCTAGAAACTTGAAATCCTATTTATGGCATCAACCCATCTTGGAAGCATTTGGCTCGCATCTCTTATATGGAAATGAGATGTGGAACAAACCTCCATAGCTCCATGTACTTGGCAGCGTACTATTCGACCATCATATCACTCATAAAGTTCATTGTCAATTCATGGCCTCCAGTGAACCCAACTCCATAATAAGCAGTTGTCGCTTAGTGTCCATCATATCTTGTGTTCCTCAGTATGTCCATAAATCTCAAAACTCCAATCAAGATCAATGATCAACCTCCCAGACTTCATGGGTCCTTCGTTCCAGCTAAACCCAGGGTATCGGTAGGCTAGGAATAATTCGTAGGGACAACCCCTCTACTTAGCACGCTGAATGGCTTGCTGCCATTGTTTTGTGGGTGCCCGTTGTTGCTGGAAGAGTTCTTGTTGCCGTTGCAGCACATTGTTCATGCGATTGATGGCCTAATCAATGACATACCTCCCATCTCTATGTGGATATTCCATTTCATACGTCTCCTTGGGTTGCTAACTTCGGGGTAGGCTAGGTTGCACAAAGATGACTCTCCTGCCATAGGACTCAATTTCACCATTTTTGCCTACCTTGAGACTTCCAAAAATTTAAGCCTACCATATTAAGATTAACGCCTAATCTCTAAAAGGTTCCTGCGTGACTTATAGATTTATCCAGAACCATAAGCTCTAATACCACCAAAGGCTATGACACCCCTAAACCCCACTTGTGTTTTGGCAAGGAAGTCATGGAGTTGAGATGTGCACCAAACATGGCACTCCCTCACGTTATGTGAAAAGTTGTGTGCTCGCTCATGCATGTCAAAAGATTCACAACAGAAAAATATTTATGTCATGTAATGAAAATATAAATTTTAATAATGGAGATAACATTAAAAACACCAAACCTGGTATTGTAAACATCCATAAGTCACCATGTTTCAAACTCTAAATTAGCTAAAGTTATTACAATTCATACTTCTATTCATCAAATCACTTAAAACATAGCAAATTAATCATTAATGGAAAAGTATCCCTATGGGGGCAACCCTCCGTCTCACTCCTCGGGTTGCGATGGGGATGCTAAACAGGTCCCCTTGAACCGTGTGTACCTGTCGGTACCACAACACATCACAGGCATCTGCGTCATTTATGAGTACATCAATATAACTGAAATAAAACTGATAAACATGTTGTTGGCACCACCAACATTGGGTGCCTGATTTTCCTTCGGTAACCAGTTACCTATGTCCCATTTAAACCTGTTGATGGTATTTTGTCAACCTAGAGAATTTCACACCAATGTAAACACTCCAGCGTGGACAATGGAGTTTCACTAGGATAACACCACATCCTAACACTTGGTGTCGTGATAAAAATAAAAGACTACTAACTTGAAAAATATTTTTCGTCACATACTTTATACATGTGATTTCGGTTGGGATCAAGCTCAAATCTAATTTTTAATGGCCTAATGTGATTACCAAGATGTAATAGAGTGGTTAAAGGTAGGGATGACATTCGGTCGGTTTGGATTGGAAAAACCGATCGGAACGGCCTTTTTGGACAGGACCGACTCGGGACTGGGTCCGATCGATCTTGGTCCAAATTCCATAGGACCGAACGTTTTCGATCCGATCCATGGTCCAGGGGTTTTTCACCCTAGACCAAACCGAATGAAAATAAAAAATATATATTTTGTAATTTATATATATTAATTATATAATAATTGTATATAATTAATTATATAATCTTCATCTAACCTAATCCTATCACTAACTCACCATTAAGTAATTATTAACTAATAGTAATATTTATAATTTTATACTAATACTAATACTAATATTTATACTAATACTAATATTTATACTAATACTAATAGTTTAGACTCTAATATGGTATCAAAAAAATTACTAATAGTCTAATATAGATTATAGTTATACTAAATCATTATAACTAATATTACTAATATATAGCTATACTATATTACTAATAGTCTAATACTAATATTATTATATAGTTATACTAATCATAATAATTAAATTACTATAAGTCTATAACTATATATATTTGGTATCAATGTATTATTATATTCTTTAATGTATAACTATAATATATAGTACTAGACTACTAGTATTTATTAATATATTAACATATTATAAGATATTAAGAGTTATAGTATAAATTATAATATACGTATAATTTATAAATTTATAATAGTATGGATAATTAAATTATTTATGCTTATTGCTTCATATACAAAATGTAAAAAGTTGTATATGGCACATTATGCATTAACTTAGAACTATCATAATACATTAACATACTCTAAGTTAGTAACAAAGTAATAATTAATATCATCAATATAATTATAACTAGAATATATCACACCAAAAGGGTCCCCTCTCTTGAGCAGATGGGGTTTTCTCTCTATGCTTCCTAGGAACATAGAGTTCTGTCTCTGGTATCTCATCGATACATAGAGGTTGGTTTTGCCTCAGTTGATCTTTCACTCATGGAGGAGGAGATTTCTCATCTTTGTAAGGGCCTCAAACTTACGGAAGAGGAACAACAAGAATACTACCTAACGGAAGAGGAAATTACGTTTTCTCAAGATATTAGCAACTCATGCCTTGTTGCACTGGTAGCTGCAGACAGAGAAGTGAACAAAGGAGCCTTCAAAGCAACTATGACTAGACTATGGAATGGTGAAGATGTGATTACTTTCAAAGATTTAGGAAGAAACAAGTTCCTCCTCAAATTTCACAACCCCATCGTGAGAACCAAGGTGTTAACTAGTCGTCCTTGGTCCTTTGATAGAAATCTAATTTGTATTCAGGAATGCAAAGGCAGTTTAGCCTTAAAAGATCTCGACTTTTCTCTGGAACCTTTTTGGCTCCAACTCCATGATCTCCCTTTTGCTGCAATGAACAAAAGAACAGGTGAGAAGCTCGGGACAAGTGCAGGCAAGGTCATCATGGTGGATGTTGATGAAAAAGGAAGATCCTGGGGGGGAGTCTTACGTGTGAAGGTGATGATTAACCTCTCTAAACCTTTGACAAGAGGTTGTGTTATTAATGTAGGCGATGCTCGCTCCTGGATACCTTTCAAATACGAAAGACTACCTTCATTCTGTTACTACTGTGGGATAGTTTTGCACTCACAGCATAGATGTTCAAGACATTTCTCAGATGGTAGCACGCATACTGAGTCACCACCTCAATATGGCCCCTGGCTTAGAGCTGATCCACCTCAAAAGCCAAATCACTACAAAACTCTAACAGTCCAGAGGGAAAGAACTCAGGCAATTGTCGACAGGCCAACTCCAATGATCAAGAATTTGATTTTGGCAGGAATAATTTATCTCAAAAGTCAACTGAATTCTCACCAATAGACACGTGTGATCCTGTGCATCCGAAATATGCATTGGAAAAGAACAGGGTAGATGAAGACCTTTTGTCAAATAAGGACAGTGTCAGTTGCCAACAGTTAAAAAAAACAACTACCCCAACTTGTCTTGAGGGGTCACCAGTTGGAGGTGTCAGGATCTCATTTTCCAGCAGGCAGTCAGACTCATTGTGTATGGACACCAATATGACCCTCGTAGCAGATACTTACCAAGTAGGTCCTTCTCTCCTATACTCTCCTTTAAACCAAAAGCTACAAACAAAGTCTCCATTTTTATCAAACTGGAAAAGAAGAGCACGAGGTAAGACAGTTTTGAATGCTGTGTCAAGCTTGTCCAACCCATATGCAAGAAATGCAATCACCAAAAGGAAGAAAAGAATCAATGGCTCTACCGTTAAACCCACGAGATCTTCAAAAAGACTCAAACAAACTTTGGCAGTGGCTGTTCAACAACACTGCCCATCCCCATGATCACCTTAAGTTGGAACTGCCGAGGGCTTGGGAACCCTCGAATAGTTAGAGAACTCCACCTTTTGGTGAGACTTAAGTCCCCATCTTTGATCTTTTTAATAGAAACAAAATGTAAAAGAGAAAAAATGGAGTTCATTAGAAATAAGCTAGGTTTTGACTACAGCTTCATAGTGGATTGCATAGGTCGAAGTGGTGGCCTAGCTTTTTTCTGGAAACAAGAAACATCTGCCAATTTGTTATCCTACTCCCTTAGCCATATATCTCTCAGAGTTCAAATGGAAAATGATGGAAAATTTTTCATTATAATAGGTTTTTATGGTCAATCTATTACTGCAAAAAGAAAAGAAAGCTGGAACCTTCTAAGACTATTAAAAGTGAACACAGATACTCTCTGGTTGTGCATGGGAGACTTTAATGAGATTACTTCCCATGGTGAAAAGAGAGGTGGCCCTCCCAGACATTTTAATCAGATGGAAGCATTCAGACAGACCCTGGCCTACTGTGGACTTGGTGATATGGGCTTTGAGGGATCCCTTTTTACCTGGTGCAATAACCGTGAGGGTCCTAGCTTCATAAAGGAAAGATTGGATAGAGGATTAGCAAACAGTGCATGGCAGGATCTATTTGACTCTAATTCAGTTTCCATCCTACCAACCATTTGTTCTGATCACAACCCTCTTCTCATATCCAGTTCCTCATTTATTCCCTCTTTCATCAGAAACAAAAGAGTTTTTAGATATGAAGCTTCGTGGGCCAAGCAGGAGAATTGTGAATTTGTGATTAAAAGAGCTTGGCAAGGCTCATTACAATCGGGGTCCAAGGCAGAGGTCACTAGAAGGGGCCTTGAGAGATGCAGATTCCAATTGAGAGAGTGGTATACCTTGATTAGAAACTCTCATCAACAAGAGTTAAATACCAAAACTGAATTGTTGAGATCCCTGCAAACCTCCAACTCTGGGATGGATAATGATCAGATTCGAATTGTTCAGAAGGAATTGGATGTGTCTCTAGAGGCATTGGATCTTAAGTGGAGGCAAAGAGCCAAACATAATGGCTCAAGGATGGTGATAGGAATACCAAATTTTTCCACAAATGTGCATCGATTAGAAAACAGAAAAATTTTGTACAAAAACTCCAATCTGGTCTGGGACAGAACTTGACAAATCCGGATGACATTGGATGTGAACTCCAATCAGTTTTCAGAGATCTCTTTACTACCTCCAACCCTACAAGCCCTGACTCTCTATTGGAGAATCTCAGACCAACAGTCACATAAGAGATGAATTCTTCCCTAACAAAAGATTACACAAGAGAGGAAATTGAATTTGCCATTTTTCATATGAATCCTCTGGGCTCCTCGGGACCAGATGGATTCCCTGCCATTTTCTTTCAAAACCATTGGCATATTGTTGGGGAGGATGTGGTTGCTGCTACTCTAGAATTTCTTAATACTAAGTCAAATTTCCAATCAATCAACCATACTTTTATCACCCTTATCCCCAAGAAGAAAATCCCTTTGTTTGTTTCAGATTATAGACCCATAAGCCTTTGCAATGTATTCTACAAAATCATTGCAAAGGTTATGGCAAATAGGCTCAAATCCATTCTGCCTCTTCTAATCTCATACAATCAAAGTGCCTTTGTTCCAGGAAGGATAATCTCTGATAACACAATTATGGCATATGAACTAATGCATTCAATGCAAAACAGAAGAAAGAATCACAAAGAAGCTTTCATGGCACTCAAGCTAGATATGAGCAAGGCATATGATAGGCTAGAGTGGTCTTTTGTACAGCAGGTACTTCAAAGGATGGGATTTGCCAAGGAGTGGATTGAGCTGGTCATGCAATGCATCAGCACTATCTCTTATTCTATTCTTCTCAATGGCTCACCTCAGGCATCATTCAATCCATCGAGGGGTATTCGACAAGGAGATCCACTCTCACCATACATGTTCATTCTATGCTCAGAAGTTCTCACTTATGCACTAAATCAATCTGAACAAAAGGGACTAATATCTGGCTTCCCGATTACTAAAGGCTCTTTGTCTGTTAACCACCTCTTTTTTGCAGATGATAGTCTGGTTTTTTGTAAAGCACAGATGCAGGAATGGATTAGACTTCATAACATCATCTCCTTGTATGAATCAGCTTCAGGACAAAGGCTAAACCTTGAGAAGTATTCAATCTTTTTTAGTAAAAACACAAGGCAAGAGACCCAAAGCTCTATACTATCTATTGCTGGTATTAAAGCCTTGGGGCCTTTTGAAAGATACTTGGGATTGCCCTCTTACATAGGAAGGAGTAAATCAAGAACCTTCTTTCCAATCCTTGACAGAATCAAAGCACAGATGAGCAGCTGGAAAACTAACCTGCTTTCCCCAGCAGGTAAAGAAGTCTTGCTGAAGTCAGTCATTCAATCCATACCTACTTACTGCATGGGCATTTTTCTAATTCCAAAAGGCATACTGAAGAACATTAACAAACTAATACAATCCTTTTGGTGGGGTATCAAAAATCTGAATTCTAAGATGCATTGGCTTAATTGGAAAGGTCTTGGAAAAGGAAAACATGATGGGGGTTTGGGGTTTCGAGATTTTGAAGATTTCAATAAGGCTCTTCTAGCTAAGCAAGGGTGGAGGATCATTACTAAGGATCAATCACTGGCCTCTCGAGTTCTAAAAGCTAAATATTTTCCATCTACAGATTTCTCCTCAGCTAGAGTCAAAAGGGGTGACTTCTTTGTGTGGAAGAGTATCACAGCAGGTAGACAGTTACTCTATGAAGGCCTTATTTGGAAAATTGGTAATGGGAACAAAGTGAAAATATGGTCAGATAAATGGCTGCCTATCCCAACATCTTACAAGTCTCAGTCCCAACCCAAAGTTTTGTGCCCCGAAGGTACTGTTAACTCTCTCATTGATCAAGAAACCCACTCATGGAACACACATCTGGTTCAAAATATTTTCACTCCTGAAGAGGCTGCCATTATTTCCAGAATTCATGTTAGTCCTTGTAACAGCAATAATAAGCAAGTTTGGAGGTGTACTAAGAACGGGCTCTTCACAGTTAAATCAGCTTACCATCTTCAAGTGTCAATGAATGATACCAGTAAGGGACAAGCTTCAGACACTTCCAAACATGAGGCCTTTGGAATCGATTATGGAAGCTTAAAGTGCCTAACAAAATTAAAATATTTCTCTGGAGATCAGCTAAAGAAATCCTTCCCACCAGAGTTAACTTGCACAAAAGGAAGATCATTGACTCACCAATGTGCCCCTGCTCCATATGTTTAATTCACCCAGAAACCGTATCTCATGTTCTATGGATGTGTAAAGCTGCTCAAGATGTTTGGAGTATTAGCTCAAGGAGAATACAGAAAAGTAAAACTGAGGTGGCATCCTTTCATGATTTACTTTCAAATCTCCTTTCCACACTCCCACCAGAGGATCATACTAGTTTAGCTTTCACAGCTAAGGAAATCTGGTTCATAAGGAACAAGTTCATTTTTGAGTCCAAATTCGCCTCCCCCCAACAGATTTTAAAACTGGTCTCCTCTAGCATGACTGACTTGGAACAGATAGAAAGGAACCGGCAGAGGACCTCTCCTCAGATCCAAGGGACAGCTAGGTGGTGCAAGCCTCCAATCAATTTCTACAAATTAAACTGGGACGCAGCCATTGACAAGATTAATTGCAGGGTGGGTATAGGGGTGTCAATTAGAGATTGGCTGGGTCTTGTGACAGCAACTCTAAGAAGCCCTTGTAATTCCTTTCCTAATCCACTCTTGGGAGAAGCCTTAGAGCCTTGCGAGCAGTACAATTTGGTATTGATCTTGGTCGGAAAAATGTCATCTTCGAAGGGGACTCAAAACTAGTGGTGCATGGCATGACTAGTGGAGCTGAAGACTGGAGCACAGTGGGCTTCATTTATCAAGATACTTAGAAACTCTTAGGCACTTACAACTCTTGGTCAGTTAGACATGTTCCTAGACAAGCCAACATAGTGGCACATTGTTTGGCAAAAAGTTCTCTAGATTTATCTGAGGACTCATTTCATGTAGAGGATTATCCTCATTGTATTCACAGTTATCTCTCTTGAGATTTTAATATGAAGTATGTTTTCTCTCAAAAAAAAAATAATTATAACTAAACTAAATCACTATAAGTCTACTGTCTATATATAGTATTAATATCACTATGAGTCTATGACTATTGACCATATCACTACTATTCTATGAGACTATGACCATATATTATTATGTAGTATTAATATCACTATTAGTATAGTATATAATATTAGTAATAATTTAGTATCAATGTATCAATGTATTATTATATAATGTATAGTATTAGTATCACTATATGATATATCATTATAATATATATATACACACACTATATGTAGTAGTAACACGATAATAGTATAATATATATTATTAGTATATATTAGTATATTATAAGAGTTATAGGCTTATAACATAATATATGTATAATAGTATAGTATTAATACCACTATAACTACATATACATAATACAATTATTTATTAATCATATACCTAATACAATGATTTATTAATCATACACAAAATGTAAAAACTTAAGTTTAATATATTGACAATTATCATAGATTCATAGAACTATAAATTATAATACATTGGCATACTCTGAGTTAGTAACAAATTAGCAATTAACATTTAACATCATAAATATAATTATCATTAATTATTTTTTTAATGAGTTAATTAAATAATCCACATTAAATAGTTACTTAATTTTAATTTTTCTAATTTAAATAGTTTTTTTAATTAATTTATGTGCCAAAAAGATAAAATTCAGTTTCCTTGGAAAAGAATTTGGAGACGGAGACATAAGGCGCCTCTCAAAGCTGTATTTTTTGTGTGGACAACTTCCTTGTGTAAGATCCTCACAACGGATAATTTGAAGAAACGAATAGTGATCATCACAGATTGGTGTTGCATGTGTATGAATGGAGGTGAATCTGCGAACCATCTTCTACTACACTATGAAGTAGCTCAAGGGTTATGGAATGAGGTATTTAGTAGACTAGACTTGGGTTGGGTAATGCCTGAGACAGTAGTGGCAGTTTTGGCTAGCTGGAGAGATCTAAGAGGAAATCAACAGAGTAAGGCTGTATGAAAGATGATTCTTATATGCATCATGTGGTGCGTATGGCAGGAGCGCTACGAACAGACGTTCGAGGACAAAGAGAGATCAATGGAGGAACTTATTGCTTTCTTTTTTAGAACCCTTTGTACTTTGGCCTCATCCGTTAATTTTAATGGACAAGACTTCCATGATTTCCTTGTATCTAATGTCCCTATGTAGTTATGGCATTCTTTGTACTATACATGGCTTTGCCTATTCTTTTATTAATACACTTTGATTACTTAAAAAAAAAAAAAAAAAAACTTGTTTTGTTTTAAATTTTTATGGATAGAACTTGTTGGAGACTTTGCCAATTCTGTGGAGACGTCAAATTCAATGCCTACCAACCTTACCCCCAATGTTGATTAAAGACTAAAGAGGTGAGAAGATTGTTGGTTATAGTTTTTTAATCATGATTAATTGTTGACTAGTAGCAGAAATAAAGACTGGTCTGAAACTTGATTAGGAAATGGTGATTGTTTAAGCAGATTTTTCTGTTAGACTTGTTTGAATCTGATTATCACAGATTCACATACCATTATATAGCAATTAATGGCTTGCATTGCCTTTTTAAGTCATGCTTTCATCTTTAGATCTGGGAGAATTTAGTGCTTGACACAATTAATGTTTGACCCAATTTAAAGCACATACCATTTATCAAGTGATCATGCATAGGCAGAGGGCTCTTTGGCTGTCTTTGGTCCTTATGTTGTCATAGGGAATTAAATTGAAGTGCAAAAGAAATGTAGTTTAATGTCAAATTTCCCTTAGATGCAATTTTGTCTAATATTAATATGTTGCCTCTAGACTGTTAAGGAAGCATTGGCCCATCCTTACTTCGAAAGATTACAAAAGTTGGCTTATTTACTTTTTTATTTTGTATAGAACCATAAATAATAAAAGGATGTATTTTTTCCATAAGTTCATAATAGCCCAGTTTTTACATGCATAAGTGCATAAGTTCATAAGAGCTTTAGCCTCTCTTTTTTTATATATAGGTAAACCGTAATCGTTGAAGACTTAAGTGATGGAGACTTGGAGTAGGTTGGGATTGTGCAGCTGTGCTTTTACAGTGATGGAGTAGGGTTGCAGATTGCAAACTACAATGCATTGTTTCTTTAATATGACTAATGTAGTAATGTCTAACTAATGGTTTTTATATTTATATTAATATGACTTTTTGGTTTATATATATTTGTGTTTTGTATTGATGTAAATATGAGAGGTTGATACAGTGAGAGCTGTGTATTGATGTAATCATGTAAATATGGCTTTACTTTTTTTTTCTTTTTTTATTCGGAGTTTGAAATTTGAATAAATTGGATGATTATTTATTAATTATTACTTATTAGGGATTTTATTGATTAGGGATTGTTTTAAATTTCTTCATCTCTATTTTTTTTAATTTTATTACTATGATTGATAATCTTGTTTCAGCTGTTTGGATGGATATAGAAAATTTATATTCTTTTGTAGTAAATCATTTTATTCAAATTTATTGTATATAGGCAATTTTTTTATAATTATTTTTATTTTCCTTTCAAGTTCTTTTTGGTATTTTTGGATTTAAAACTGGATAAAATGTTATTGGGCCTAAAAGTTAAAATGATTGTTGGGCTGAAAATTATAGGATTTAGGATTGGGCTATTGGCCCATTTGGTACTGTGGGGGACTAAATGGACCGACCGAGACCAGACCAGACTGAAAGGGACCGGACTGGACCGGTCCCAATGTCTATTCGGTCTGGTCCAAGGTGAGAAAACCCTGGACCAGGTCCGCAAAACCTCCTACAACCAACCAGACTGAACCGAATTCACCCCTAGTTAAGGGTGTATAAATGAAAATTTGAGTAATTAATAATATGTAGAAGTGATTAATCCAAATAATTAAACACTAATAAAAAACCAAGCCACATAAGATTGAAATTATGGTTTAAGGTTTTGGCCTTCATGAGGGTTTTAGGGTTTCAAGTGAAATCCAATTATTTGGTGTTTCACTAAGGTTGAAATCATTTTTAGTTCATCAAAACATGTTTCAGGTGATTAAACACTAGGCCTGCAATCCAACCTGGAGCAGTCGGGTTTATACCTGGCCTGACCTGAAACACTTCCATGTAAGGATCCGACTGGATCAAAATAAAATTAGGTCGGCCCCGTATGACCCGACCAGGTTTTGCATTGTGGAATAGGAGCCAAATGATAGAAAAGGGGGACTTAATGGAAGCATCTGAAGATGAACCCAAGACCAAATGACCTGAAGCTATTGCCCTTTGCTGGCCTTCATCAACACGTAACAAGGCTCAAGCCCAATTCGGATCCCTACACATGGATTGACCAAAGCTTCCTTCTTTAAAATCGGTTCCCCACTTTAAGCAAAGAGTTCCTCTTTGGAACAGACATTCCTACATTATGGGTTTAACAGCAGCTAATAATGTTTTGACACATCAGACTCTCTCACAGTAAACTCCTACACTGCATCACTGCATTTCAAAAGTAAAACTCTCTCTTACCTGTATATGTGTTTTCCTCATGTGAAAAGAGACCCTTCGATACCTTTGCAATTTGCACCCACCCCACCACCGCACGCCGTACGACTGTATCATCGGCGTACAAGACAATTCTTCCACCCAAATAATCCCTCTGAAGGTCATCATTTCTTTCTCACTCACCCAGCAATTACAAGACAATTCTTCCACCCATATAATCCCGGAGCTTCAACCCTTTCAATTTTCTTGAAGCAGCTAGATTTTGCAGCTAATAGATAAATAACAAAGGCTTCTGAAAGCCCTTCTTGACAATTAACACATTTGCTTGAACCCACCCTGGTAAAATAACCAAACACATTTTCCCCGAATACAACCTTCACCAAACATTGGCATTCATCAAGATTACAAAAGATTAGAGAAAGAAAACAACCCAAAAAAAAACATCTTTTTTTTTGTTATAAATGTCGGAAAGATATTTCTCAACAGGAAAAGCCGGCTTTATCTTTTACACGAGGGAAAGCATCGAAGGAAGCATGAGAAACTTAAGGAAACAAAATCAAAACAATAGCAACTATCTTGCATCTGAGAGATAAAAAAGTGAGAAGTGAATTGGCCGATTTAATCCGTTTTAAATGGCTAAGATTGTGGGGCGAAAAATTGAAAAATTCTATACGGAATCTTTTCAATATATGGAAGGAGTGTAACAACTTTAATTGGTTTGATAAACCTGAGTGAATTAAAAACTAAAAAATAAAAATGGTAAGAAAAAAAATACATTAAGCTCACAGATCTGGTGGTGAGTCAGTCTCTAGGGTTAAACTAGGAGAGAGAAACTGTAGTGAGGAAAAGGAAAGAAGAGGGAGGGAGGAGGTTTCGGTGGATGGTAAACGAAGTTTGGAAGGGGGGAGAGAGAGAGAGAGGGGTGGAAGGAGGGAGGACGAAAGTGAGGGATAGAGTTTTTTCTTCCTCTGTAGTGTGATCCACCGTTGAGAGGATGTGGGGTCTACGTGGTAGGTCATAGTTGGATGATGTTGTTTGGAATAGATTGGATGTACCTGTGGGAAGATATTCTCTTAAACAAAACATTTGACTTAGGTTTTCTTCTTCTTCTCGCCAACCCTTCGAGATGCTCCTTCCCCGTCGCTGCTCCTCTTGCTTTTAGGGTGGTTCTCGGCAACTGTGTTACAAACTCTCACTCTCACTCTCTCTTCTCTCTTTGGTTGTCTCTGCTTGTGGATCTAGATGATTCTGCTACCCTTGTACCCATAAATCTAGTCACAGCAACTACAGCCATTGATGTAAATAAATTGCTAGAAGTTTCGATTCAAAGTCAAGCCCACCACATTATGCCATCCACACGGCACACCCCCACCCATCGAACACGTGCCAAGTGCGGCCTTGCTTACTCGGAAAGGCCCATCCCCTTTGAATCCAAGCCACTTGTCTAAGCGCCCCAACCTTGACTCCTTCCTCATAGTCGTCTCGTAAAAACAAGTAGAAAACATCCTAGTACAACACAAACTCAATATAGGAATAGTGGAAGGAAACAAACATGTTGTTGTAAGTGCTAACCTAGAAGAGAGGAAGAGATTAAGGAGAAGATGTGGACTCTGATTCTTGTGAATCTGGTGGGGATCATGGAGAGGGCCAACAAGTCTTTGCTTCCGGGTGTGTATAGAGAGGTGGGTGCGGCTTTGCACACTGATCCCACGAGTCTCGGCTCCCTTACTCTTTTCAGGTCCATTGTACAGTCCGCTTCCTACCCAATCGCCTCCTACTTGGCTACCCACCACAATTGTGCCCACGTCATCGCCCACGGTGCCTTCCTCTAGGCCGCCACTTCTTTCCTCGTCACCTTCTCCTTCATTAATTGAGGAGAGAGTTAGAGAGAGAGACACACACAGAGAGCTGATATCTGCATTTTAGGCTTTGTTTGTTTATCGAACTCAACTAAGTTGAGCTGAGTTCAATCTAATTTTAAAATGAGTCTAACATCCAAACACTCAACTCTCAAATTACTAAACTCATCTCAACTCAAAACTTTCTTACACATGGGACTCACAACCTTTTTCAACTTAAAACATCTTTATATGTGGGACCCACAACCTTTTTCAATTTCTCATAAAGTACTAAACTAATCTTAACATCAAAACAACTTTAAACTCAGTTTAGATGGGTCTCACATAATTCTTTTTACTACTCAACTCACTACTATTCATAAAGAACTCAACTCAGCTAAGTTCAGTTCAACATCCAACCGCAGCCTTAAACTTTGGGCGGTTAGGATTCGAGAGCTAAAGATAAGAATGGTTTTATATATGGACGGGTTGAAATCAACATATAAACCCGTTAACTAGTTGGGTTACAGACCTGATCATATAATAACCTGATAAATCCTGGTCGGGTCAAGCCACTTCAAGCTGGTCCATCGGGTTTACGGGTCATTTGCACAGCCCTATTAAACACTAATAAAAAAAAAACTAAGCCACATAAGGTTGAAATCATGGTTTAGGGTTTCAACCATCATGAGGGTTTTAGGGTTTCAAGTGAAATCCAATTATTTGGGGTTTCACTAAAGTTGAAATCCTCTTTGGTTCATCAAAACATGTTTCGGGTGGTCGGAATAGTGTTTGCATAGGTGGCACGATCACATGGTTTGAATTGCCTCCATTCCATCACACTTAACTCACTAAGTGCCAAGTGTCCTATTACTATTCCAATGAGTGGCTAGAAATGTGCCAATTTTCCATCCATGAAATAATCCAAGTAATTCTAAGTAGATTTGGACCTTTCACATATCGATTTGACAATTGTTTGAATCGAGTGCCATGTGGCGCTATCCCATGTGTTACTATTCACCCAAAAAATTGTAAAAATTATTATTGCACTATAAAATCTTAAATAATCATATCAATCTAGTGGTACAATTCGCTTTTCAAAATTTGACTCTTAAGCACTTCGATTAAATAAAAAGGCACTTTCGGGTACTATTCACCAAAATATAACATTATACCGTAAAATTCTAGATATTCAACCGAGATTGTGGTCTATCTATCAAGCTCGATGAGTCGCCTCCTACGGTGTTCTTCTCTCATCTCCCGCACTCGATGCAAGGAAAGTGTCAACTTCCTTGCGGTCTTTCATTCGCATGCCTTGGAAACTGCAAAAGATAAAGTCAATGACATAAAACAAAACTCACAGCACAACCTAACATGGGTCTATAATAGATCTGAGACAAAACATATACTTTATTTGATATCCAAACAAATGAAGTACAAGGATTGACTGATGCAACGCAACCTCGTATAAAAGTGAATACAAAAATCGGTTGAGTCCTGATCATAGATAAAACAAAACTATATTATTGATCCAAACAGACAAGGGTACTTGGCTTTCATATCAACTTATTTCTCCCAAATTGCGTCCTGAACATTATGATTCTACCAAAGTACTTTGACTAGTGGAACCTTGCGTTTGCACAATTCCTTCTCTTTCCAATCAACAATTTGCATTGGTTTTTCAGAATAGGTTAGGTTTGGTTGCAGAGGTATACTCTCGGGGTCTACGACTATTGGTTTCTGATCCCCAAAACTCTTTTTCAGTGAGGACACATGGAATACATTATGGATTCCATGGAACTCAATTGGTAAACCCAGATGATACACAACTGCTCTCACTTTTCCCAAGATCTCGTATGGTCCCACGTATCTCGAAGTCAACTTTTCCTTAACGCCAAACCGGGTCACTCCTCTCATAGGAGATACTTTGACATGAACTCAATCCCTGACTTCGAAATCTAGATTCATTTTTTTGTTGTCGACGTAGCTCTTCTATCAACTCTGCTCCATCTTCATTATTTCTCTGATCACCAGGTTTTGGTCCTTTATCTCCTACAGGACTTCCGATCCAATCACCTTATTTTTTCCAACTTTGTCACAATATGACAGGGATCTACACTTTTTGCCATACAAAGCTTCATAGGGTGTCATCTGAATGGTGGCCTGGAAACACTTGTTGTAAGCAAAGTCTACCAAAGCTAGCTACGTCTCCCAATTACCTTGATGCTCCAGGACAAAGGCCTTAACCATGTCTTCCAGAGTGTGAATCATCCTCTTGGTCTATCCATCTGTCTAAGGATGATAGGCACTGCTGAAATTTAGACTGTTGCCCATGAAACTCTGCAAACTTTGCCAAAACCGAGACATGAAACTAGGGTCTTTGTCTGACACAATCATCATTGGTACTCCATTCAGTTTGACAATCTCTGACACATAAATCCTTGCCAATCTCTCCAAGGAATCGGTATTCTTGATGGGCATGAAGTGGGCGCTCTTTGTTAAAAGATCAAATATCATCCAATCTGACCCTTTTTGGTGTTTTTCGGCCGTCACACGCGCTGTTTGGCCGTAGAAATGATGGAGTCACTCCATCTTAATTTGGAGTTGACACAACCATGGTTTGTTTCGCAAGTTCATGTTCGAATGGATTCCAAAATGTTCGAACCCTTATTTGTGAAACAACCATTTTAGCGTTCAGAGGTGAAAGAACCCCATTCGAACGTTAAAAATTGAGATGTCGATACATTCGAACAGGTTGGCTCTTTGTTCAAACTTAACATTTATTATGTTCAAAGGTCATTTTATTTATATTGTTCGAACAGCATATTTTTTTCGTTTGAACGGTTAGTGGTGTTCAAACAGGTTAAGTTTCTATTCGAATGGTTATAAACCATCCAAACACTTCGAGTTACTGTTCGAACAATATTATTTAGCATTCGGATTAAATGCTTGTTCGTTCGAACATATTAGTTCCTATTCGAATGAGGTTGTTTTTATTTGAACATAACAGTATATATATATATATATATATATTATATAATATAATTACAACTTTATATTTTATTTATATTCTTTGTGGTTTTATGAACAATGACTAATGGCAAACATGGGAAGAAAACATGGGAGAGAGGGCCAAGCTAGGGATGAAGCTAATGAGACGAGGAGGCCGATACTAGTAGAGCGGGAGATCATTATAGATGGATTCCGCGATTTTGTGTGTGATGGACGGAGCCTCTTTTTTATTATCAGTGATAGAGGATGGGCCTCGATTTGTCAGCAAAGGGGTGTGGCCTATCCAAACATGATCAGTGAGTTTTACCGAGTCATGGGTCAGATGGAGGCTAATGAGGAGTCATTCAAGTTTACCATTTAGGGAGTAAGTATTACTATCTCAGCAGATATTATTGCTGATTTTTTTGGGATCCCCAGCGAGATTGGTGCATACCTTGCACAACAACCTGCTACAAGGACAAATGGTGGAGATGCCATCGAGGATGAGGCTCCAGCAAATGATGGTCCCACACACAATGAGATTCATCAGTTGATGCATGACGATTCAGTTCCTTCATATGATGGCAAAAAGGTGATCGAACGAGCTTGATTTATGTTACGGATAGCACAAGGAGAGCCGATTGATCTTCCTTTATATTTCCTCATCCACACCCAATTTGAGTCACAATATTCGAGTGGAGGTAGTCTACCATTTGCATTGATAATCTCTAACCTCCTAGTGCAATTAAGGGTTAATGTGCTGATAACCGAGTGGAGGCAACCATAGATTGGGCCCCTTAACAAGATCACCTTCAACAAGAGCGAGGGCCACTTGCAGAAGGATCGAATTAAAGTTTCAGTGGCACAAGACAGAGGCACGGAGTGTGATCCAGGTTCTACTGATGTCACTGTTGATAGATAGGCTATGGGGGCTACTATCATAAAAATACGATCCCTGCTCGTGGACCATCACAAACTTTTAATCTAGGAGATTGAGAGGATAGTGGAGAGGATCACTGCATCCATTATGGTTCAACTGCAAGAGATTGAGGGATGCATTTCTATCATGCAGGAGGACTTGGATAATCTTACCCAGTAGTTTTATTTTTCATTTGACTTTTTGTATTGTATCGAATGTTGTTGATTTAATTACTGTATCATTTTTAATTATTATATATAGCTAGCTTGTTTATTGTCAAAAACCATTTTCTTAATTTTACTTATCGTTCATAATAATATAAAAAATGACTCCCTAGGAGGTAATTTTTTTTAATTGCAAATTCTTATTTACCATAATAAAACTAATTAATTAATTTTTAAATTAATTATATAAAATTATTAGGAATATAAAATATTTTAATTTACCATAAATAATAATAAATCCGTATAGTTAGATTTTTTTATCTTTTGAAAATGATAACTAATAAACTCAAATAATATTTATGTTTAAAATATTTGAATGCCTTTTAATAAATTTCTATAATTAAACGGTACTGTTCGAACGACTATTATGAGCATTTGAATGTTTAATAGATTCGTTCGAACATAAAAAGTACTATTTGAACTGTATTGTAACATTCCCGCCAAATTTATTTATAACTTCCCATAAAAAAAAATTGGTTCGAATGAATAAATGTGACGTTTGAACGGGTTCTAAAGTATATGTTTCCGCCACGACTATTATTCTAACAGTTATATCAACATTCCCGTTAGTTCTAAAGTACAGTTCAAACTTGTACTGGAGCATTCAAACAGTATAGCAACATTCCCGCCATATTTATTTATAACTTCTCACCAAAACTTCAATTCAAATGATTAAATATTACATTCGAATGGGTTCAAACTTTCTCCGCCACAATTGTATATACTTTCCCGTCACAACTATTATTCAAACAGTTATATAACCATTCAAATGGTAATTAAAATTATGTTCGAACGGTTCTGTTTACGTTCGAACAGTTCTTTTTTTATTTATTTGAGATGATATATTTTGTCACAAAAAGTCTAGTTCGAACATATACGAACGCATAAAAAATTGCATCCAAACGAAATTTAAATTTCATCCCAAATAAATACTTTTAAAGATGAAATTTAATTTGTCCCTAAAAATTTTCGTCTCTAAAAGATCAAATCTCTTGTAGTGTGAATAATTAAAGTACTATGATCCGGTGCAGATCAAAAAGTCTTGTCGCCCCCCTTCTATCTTTTTTGCTTAGAAACCAAAATTCTAACAAAGAATTTTATTCCATGCTCAGCATTCTGATCCAGATATATTTTTTAGGGAGACAAGTTACAATGGTCCTCTTACTCGCATGGTCATATAAAGATCATGATAATCAGTCTGGGATTGGAAAAAAGACAACGATGATGATATATAATAGTAAAAATAAATGACATTAAAAAAAAAAAAAACTCAAGTTTTCAAAATCTAAAATTGGCCAGCTGGCTTGAACGTCATCTCCATTTTTTCCCTTCTTTCACTTGGAGAAGATCGTCTAATATATCACGCGTTAGACATATTGACTCAATTCAATCTAATTTTAAGTTAAATTTAATATTTAAACACTTAATTTTCAAATCACTAGATATCACTCAACTCAAAACCTCTTTATATGATATGAGACCCACAACTTTTTTCAACTCAACACTTTTTTACAGGCGAGATCCATACTATTTTTTAACTTTTCATAAATACATCTAAACTCACTCCTGCTGCATTGCTTTGTATATATACTTAAACTCATGTTAAATGTAACAATACATAGGTTGTTCCATCAAAAGGAGCAGCCTGCACAATCTGAAACAAACGAAGTGATGGGAACCAAGGTGGGCCTAGTCTTAAAGATATGTTGCAAGTTCCAGATGGGCCAAATACAAGTTCAAGGGCTTAAACAATGAATATTATGCTTTGATTCATTTCATAAGCTATGGAAAGGGCAACAACATAACTTATAGGCTTTGGACACTTGAAGGCTTTCAACTTATTTAATTAATTTCAAGGACCTATTTTATTTGCTTAGAATAATTGGGTTTATACCTATGTAAGGGCATGATGGGAAAGTTATTATTTTATTGAACTAGGGTTAGTGTTACTGTAGCCAAGTCACTGTAGCGCGGCACTTAGCCATATTCATCCAGGGGCACTTTTGGAAGATGGGGGTTTATTTTGGCTAGGGTTTCAATAGGTTTTGCTTTAAATACTCTATGTAGCCTCATTCTAATTAGTTTATGAAGTTTATGAAATTTGATGAATTTATTCATTGTGAGTTGAGTTTTACTCCTCTTGTTCTTAATTGAACTTTTGAACTTATCAAAGGTAAATCACAACCTTTGTGGTGTTCCTCCTTTGTAATCTGGGTTCTTGAGACGGGTTCTTCAACGGGTCTAGATTTTAATATAATCTAGGTTCTTGAAACGAGTTCTCATTGGGTCTAGATTCTCCATCCATAGACTTGATTTTGGCTTTCTTGGGGAGTTTTCAAATTGACTGTGGGTTCAAGGGATTTCATTCCCGCGGGTTCATATCATTTGGTATCAGAGCAAGGTTTCCAATCAGGTCTGATTCTATCTTTTAATTCTAGCATCCTTAAATTTAATTCTAGGGCTTCATTGTTCTAGGGTTGCCAAAAAAAACAAAAAATAGAAACAAAAAGTAGGCTGCCAAAATTCTTAGGGTTTTGAGTTTGGCTGAAATTTGCATCACCTAGGGTTTCAAAATTCAAGGGTTTCCTGCATCTCTAAGTTGTCAATTGCTTGGAGTGTCGTTCCATTGATTCTCTTCTACTTCATTGTCCATGCTTGTGTGTTTGAATTCAATTGGTTGGTTTTCACAACTGAATATTGCTGTTTGTGGATGAATTAGAGAAAAGAAAAGAAAGGAAAAGAAAAGAAAAGAAAAGAAAAGAAAAGAAAATTTGAAAAAAAAAAAAACGAAAAGAAGAAGATGAAGAAAAAGAGAAGGTAGCATATTCAAAGTTGCTACATAGTTACAACAAAGAGAAAGAAAGAAATTTGTTGATTAAACCTTATGATCAAAGGGGCTGCTGCATACATCACTCAAGTTGGTATCTTGTCTTATTGTTACTCTTTCATTCGTATAACTTCATTGATTCTCGTATCATTTTTATTCCTTCATGTTTCTCTTGTTCTTGTTTCCTGGATCTAATTACTAGTTGGGATAAAACAAGGTTGCCTTGTCTTAATTGAGTTCATTTAGTTCTGAAAGAACTTAAGTGGGAAAGCTCTCGAGGTAAAAGGCAAGAGAGAGTGAGACTAGTATTGGAAAAAAGTCAATTAAGAGTGAAACACGAGTGGAGTGCCATTATTCAAGTGCAAACACGTAAGGGAGTGTGTGAGGTTTTTCATTAACTTTCTTTTTGTGCAGCACATTATAATGTCTCATCGGAGTAGCTCATCACAAAGGGGGAGAGAATATAACTCATCCATTGTGTTGCAAGCCATGCAACAACAGTTTGAGCAGTTGAACTTGGTGCTGGGTGAAGTGAGGGATAGTATGGATAATCAAGAAGCAGTGATTAGAAATCTGCAATGTGAGAGAGATAGGAGGCAACGTGAGCCTAGAATTGAGAATGGGTATAAGAATGGAGAGTTTGGTGAGGATGATGAAGGCTTAACATTTGAAGTTGGATTGGGTGGACATAGAGGAGTTAGGCATGGAAGAGGCCTTAGGGCAAACTCAGGGGGTCGAGATAGAGTAGATAAGAACCTTGGGAGCATCAAAATGAAAATACCATCATTCCAAGGTAGAACTGACCCTGAAGTTTATTTAGAGTGGGAGAAAAGAATAGAGTTGGTGTTTGATTGTCATAATTACTCTGAGGAGAAGAAGGTGAAGTTGGCTGTAATTGAGTTCACTGATTATGCGACTATTTGGTGGGATCAATTAGTGACCAATAGGAGAAAGAATCTTGAGAGGCCTGTAAAAACATGGAGAGAGTTGAAAGCTATCATGAGGCGGAGATTTGTACCTAGCCACTACTATAGAGACCTCTAGCAAAAACTACAAAATCTTACACAAGGGTCTAGGAGTGTAGAGGATTACCATAAGGAGATGGAGGTGGCTATGATTCGGGCTAATGTAGTGGAGGATCAGGAGGCCACAATGACAAGATTTTTGAGTGGGTTGAATACGGAGATAGCCAATGTAGTTGAGTTGCAACATTATGTGGAGGTAGAGGATATGGTGCACATGGCTATGAAGGTGGAGAGGCGGCTAAAAGGAAAGGGTACATCAAGGTATACTTCGGTTTCTAGTACTCCTTGGAAACCAAAGTTGGACAAAAATGATCAAGTTGTAACAAGGGGGAAGACCGACGAACCACCTAAGGGAAATGATTTGGGTGAGACTGAAACCTCAAGAAAAAAAGAGAATGAGTTGCAAAATATTGTGAGGCCGAGAGCTCAAAAAAAGAGGAGAGTGGAAGAAAAAGAGAGCGTGAAATAGAAAAAGAGAGTGAGAGGAAAAAAAAGAATGAGGCCGAAACATCAAGAGAAAGAAAGAGTGAAAAAGAAAATAGAGAGGTGGCTGAGAGTCAAGAAAAAAGAGTTGCACAAGAGGAAAAAGAAAAAGAGATTGCAGAGAGAAACAAAAAGGCAAAAGTGAGTTTTTATACTAATGAATTTAACGACTCTTTGCCTAGTGTTGTTGTTTCTTTGTTGCAGGGATATAAGGTCGTGATTCCTAGCGGTGTGTTTAGTGGATTGCCACCTATTAGGGAGATAGAGCACTACATTTATTTTGCGTCAGGTGCGACTATCCCTACCCAACCTTTCTTGGAAGAACATGAGTCCTTGACACACTTAAAAGGACAAAGTAAGTTGTTGACTAGAATGCATGCTAAGTGGGAGGATTGTATTGAGACTTTTCCTCATGCATTCAAATACACACAAGGTATGGAAAATTTTGTGGTTGAGGCTTTAGCAAGAAGGTATGTCCTTATCTTCATTTTAGATGCAAAATTGTTGAGACTTGAATATGAGAAGGAATTGCATGCTAATGATGATGACTTTGCTAGTGTGTATGGAACATGTGAGAAAGCATCATTTGGTAAGTTCTATAAACTAGATTGGTACTTGTTTAGAGAGAATAGATTTTGTGTGCCTACTAGTTTTATGCGTAAGTTGCTTGTGTGTGATGGACATGGTGGTTTGTTGGGTGACCTTGGTGTAAGGAAAGATTTAGGTTTGTTTCTTGAACGTTTGTGGGAGTATCATTTGCCATTCATTGAATTGTTACATGGACGTTTCCGGGAGTATCATTTGCCATTCATTGAGTTTGCATATTGGAGTGGTCATTTTGGTTCGAGGAAGACTTTAGATGTGCTTCATGAACATTTGTGGGAGTATTGTTTACCATTCATTGAGTTTACATATAATTGGAGTGTTCATGCTACTACTAAATTTTCACCATTTGAAATTGTTTATAGACTTGATCCATTTACTCCTTTAGATTTAACACCTTTACCTGTTGATGACAGGAGTAGCTTGGATGGTCTTTTCCAAACTCTTGAACAAATTAATGAAAATACATGTCTAATGGATCTTTCAGGTAACTATCTTGTTTTTACTATTTTCAATGTTACTAACCATTTTCCCTTTGATCTAGGTGGAGATTCAAGGTCGAATCCTTTTGAGGAGAGGGGGAATGATGGGAACCAAGGTGGGCCTAGTCTTAAAGATATGTTGCAAGTTCCAGATGGGCCAAATACAAGTTCAAGGGCTTAAACGATGAAGATTATGCTTTGATTCATTTCATAAGCTATGGAAAGGGCAACAACATAACTTATAGGCTTTGGACACTTGAAGACTTTCAACTTATTTAATTAATTTCAAGGACCTATTTTATTTGCTTAGAATAATTGGGTTTATACCTATGTAAGGGCATGATTGGGAAAGTTATTATTTTATTGAACTAGGGTTACTGTAGTTACTGTAGCCAAGTCACTGTACTGTAGCCGCGGCACTATTCATCCAGGGGCACTTTTGGAAGATGGGGGTTTATTTTGGCTAGGGTTTCAATAGGTTTTGCTTTAAATACTCTATGTAGCCTCATTCTAATTAGATTATGAAGTTTATGAAATTTGATGAATTTATTCATTGTGAGTTGAGTTTTACTCCTCTTGTTCTTAATTGAACTTTTGAACTTATCAAAGGTAAATCATAACCTTTGTGGCGTTCCTCCTTTGTAATCTGGGTTCTTGAGACGGGTTCTTCAACGGGTCTAGATTTTAATATAATCTAGATTCTTGAAACGAGTTCTCATCGGGTCTAGATTCTCCATCCATAGACTTGATTTTGACTTTCTTGATGAGTTTTCAAATTGACTGTGGGTTCAAGGGATTTCATTCCCGCGGGTTCATATCACGAAGTGTCTGGGAACAAGCTTGGCATTCTTGTTAACAACTGACTTAAGTACAACATGACTTGCAGACATTAATATATAGACAAACTCATGAGGTGGTTTCCAACCCAAAAAGAAAAAAGAAAATTGAGGAGAAAAAACACATCTGAAAAGGCAAAGCAGATAGATGTGCGTGTGTGAGATTGAGAAACAAAAGCAAAAGGACCAAACATCATGCAATTCCTTATTACAAGCAACAAGCAATATTTATAACTAGTAATCATCAGGAGCCAAGGGCTGGTGGGTGTGATGAGGAATCTCTGTGGGTATAACCATGTACTCATACACAAATCCAGCCAGACCCCCACCTAAAAATGGACCAACCCAATAGATCCAATGACTCCTCCATCTCCATCCAACCAAAGCTGGTCCAAATGCTCTTGCAGGGTTCATGCATGCTCCATCAAACGGCGCCCCCACCAGGATGTTAGCCCCAAGGATGAACCCAATTGCCAGAGGCGCAATCGTCCCCAAGCTACCACGTTTGGGATCAATGGCAGTCGCATAAACTGTGTAAACCAGGCTGAATGTCATCACGATCTCCAATATCAGCCCATGCCACTCCCCGACCCCTGATGCTACGTACAACCCCACTGGTCTCTGACATGATAACAGTATACACACACACACACACACACACATCATGAAAGTGATAAAAAAAGATCAAGAGAGTGTATTTTGTTAATGGGATTTGAAGGAAATGGTTTACCATGTTATTGGTTGCAAGCCTTAGCAAGAGAGTTGCCACAACTGCACCCAAGAGCTGGGCGACCCAGTAGTAGACAGCAAGGAGAACTGAGATCCTCCCACCAAGGAGTGTGCCGAAGGTGACCGCAGGATTCACATGGCCGCCGGATATGTTTATACTGGCTGACACGGCTGCAAAGAAGGAGAGTGCATGCGCAAGTGCAATAGCCACCAGCTCGGACGCAGTTGTGCCTGATTCCTTGTAGATTTTGCCTACCAAAACAGAAAGCATTATTCTAAACTTGCACGTAGATAGATGCCATGAAAAGGAAATTGAAGATTAGATGATGATGGTGGTGGTTGTTCTCTTGGTCCCAGACAGAGCATGCTTGTGGAGAGACGGACATACCAAGAGCTAGTAAAGAGCCTTCGGCAGCAAAGACAAAGATGAAAGTGGAAATGAATTCTGCCAAAGTTGCTCTGATGGATTCCGGGTGAGTGGCCTCTTCTGCCCTCCTAAACGCATATCTTCGAGGCATGGTAGCAAGGAATTATTCTCTGTTTCTTAATCTTTTGCAGTTTTAGAAATCTTGTTTCTTCAGCTACTGATATCAGCCCGCGAGCAATATTCCCACTTTTTGCTGCAATAATCTCTCTTATTTCCTGCTGATGTAATCTGTTCTAACTTCTATCCTTTGTCAGCGAGCGAGCTTGTTTACCAAATGAAAATTGGAAAGGATGGGCGAAAGAGTAGATCAATATGAGGAAGCTGGAAGGTGGAGTGTTTTGCTTAAATCAGCCAAATAGGGTTGATAGTGTACGGACACTTGGATTTATGGCGCAAGATGGCTGACACGTACGTGTGCATATGCGTCAAACACATTGATTTCCCAAATTCGAAATGGAACAGTCTCTTATGTATTTCTTCACTCGAAAGTATTCGCAAAAGGATAGTGCTACAGCCCCCGCTGGGAGCTCCCGCTGGGGGCTGTAGTAGAAATTGTATGTATTTTTTTTTTAAATTGTTTTTTATATAATTTTTTTTTATTTTTTAATATTTTTTTAAAAATAAAATAAATTTAAAATATCATTAAAAACACTTTTTTAATCAAGAAGTAAAAAAAAAATTATTTAAAAATACTTCCTTAATCACGAAGTAAAATAAAAAATCATAAAAAAATATTTTATATTTTACTTCATGATTAAGCAAGTATTATTTAATAATATTATAAATTTTTTTATTTTTTAAAAATATTT
The DNA here is from genome assembly GCF_001411555.2 of Juglans regia. NCBI lineage: Eukaryota > Viridiplantae > Streptophyta > Magnoliopsida > Fagales > Juglandaceae > Juglans > Juglans regia. Next base: position 12,574,484 of record NC_049915.1, on the reverse strand, counting down.
AAAATTATTAAAAACATCTATATAAAAAAAGAATTAAAAAATACACATTATAAAATACACTGGAGCTCCAGCATTTTCCTTCGCAAAAACTGGACTCTATCGTCAGAAATCAAGTACGTTTGGATACAGGGTTCACTTTATCCTTGACTGAATAGGGATTAGAGTTATGTCTCTTGTTGGGTTCTGGGTCATGGTATGTAGTATGTACTTTAGACCTAATTATTGTGAAGATTGAAGTCTCGAAAGGAAAATTACAGATACATAACCTTTTTATAATTGTAATTATATTTTAAATGAGGTATTTTAGTAAAATAAATTATAAAAGTAATATCATTTTCTAAATATATGGTCATTTAATGTTTATAAAATAAGGGCTTACATAAAAATGACCACAAGTAGTGGATTTTGCTCTCAAAGAACCTGTGGACATAGACTTTTATATCAAAATACGTAAATGATCATCCTCTAATTTACATTTTTTACACTTTATTTACTATTTATTTTCATAAATGAACGTCCGAGCACCGTATCAACATTCAAGTCATCATCATTGGCCATTCAATTGTAGTGTTGAGCTCCGAACCAGTTAGAAAAATGTATCAACAGTAATAATTCTCAAATAAGCAAAGATGATGCAATAATTAGCAAATCAAGTAGGTCAAGTGAGTACAAACGCTTGACAAAAACACAATATATACATGGGGATCGGACATATGTTTAACAAACCTAGTGGCCAGGTGGCTGGGAGCAATATCTCGACCAAAAGCCATCGACTAAGTACGAGGAATACATGACTTGGTAACCCAAAAGTGTAGGCAATGCGTTGTACAAAAACTTGAGTTCATGATATGTGCTATTAATGATTCCTACAAAAACGTGTTGTTCTAAAATATTTTACTATATTTATTGAGTTATACTAAATATGATGCTACATGTAACGGTAGGAAATGCTAATTAGTATAAATATGTATCTTGAAATTCTTTGAATCATGCCCATAACCCATTGCAGCAAAAAACATGAGACATTTAATCATGTATGCTCATAGAAACATGTTAAACAATATATTTTGTTGGATGGTTGATGACCCTCTCCTTTCTCGTAGTAATTTGAACTCTTGTAAAGAAAGAAGATTGTCGCCAGGCCAATTAATCCCTTGAGGAACAGGGACACTCCAATGATTAAATTAGTCTTTTTGTCCTATTTGGAGATATTCAATAGATAGAGTGAGAGTATTTTCTTTCATTTTTTTTCCTCATCACTTTTCATCTTAGCCTTTTCTAGAATTTTCAGAGCCTATGAATACTTACCATGTATGAACTTTGGATCGGTTAGATAGTTGGGAGTGGATGGTTATTCCTAAAAATAGGACCCATTGCCATTATCTATGAAGTGGATTTATACGGTTATCATTGTGAGGACTATGTTGAACCTAGGGAAGGAATCCCCCACATAGGCAAAATGCTAACGATAAGGAGGCAATCAGGTGAGCAACGTGCAATCATGGTTAAAAAAGACGAGCAACACGTTGTAGAGAGTTTGGCAGATGCGGGACAACGTAGGACATGCTGACTGTATGAAAGGCGAGCAAATGACGTGTTGATAGTATGAAAGGCGAGCAACGGGTGAGTACAAGCCTGGTGCAAAACTAGGAGCACTTTGAGGTAACACGAAGGAGCTTAGAGGGCAGCATGTGTATCACCTAAGGCCCTTACTCCATCAAATATGTCACAACGGAAGTACCCTAAGAAAGGAGGAATATGAACCTGAAGGACATATCATCTCAGCTCAGAAGTAAGGCCTAACGCCACGTGGGAGACTCTCATAAAGAGAAACATTGTGGGTTTGGTCCCAATGCAAGCTACAAAGACGTGCACGCCTTATCCCATCAGTCACTAGGTCTTTACCATTCTTCAAGTCTAGAGGACACATGGACGATCGAGATTAAATGTCTCTCATTCAAGTAAAACAAAGGTCAGAGAAACGTCAGGACCTTAATTGACCATCCTGTCGTATATAAGACTTTGGACAAAAGACAAAATCTTACTTTTAAACTATTTCTTTCTAGTATTTGAAGACTTCGAGAAGGTCAGGAGCTTAGAGTTTTCATCAACGAGGAGACCGATGATTTCCAGCATAATCATTATCATTTAGTTATTGTCCAGGTAGGTTCACTCCTACAACGATACTAGAAATGTGGAGTAAATGTTTATGACTATGTTCAAGTATTGCATATTCTGCTTCTCATCTCTTTTTCTTATGAAAGTGCATACTTTTCTCACCATATTTACTTTGACAATGTTATTTCAAGACGATGTAATTTTAAGTGATGTGCAATCAATGTGCTCTGCACTTATGGGATCAGATTAAGGATTCCTCATTCCATTCTTGGGCGGCAGGTTACCACAAGTTTCATACAACAAAAGAACTCTCCATGATAATCGTGGTGGAGCATTTTCGTATGGCTTCAAATGATAACTTGGGTAGAGAGACTCCCCATGTTGATCAGATGGAGTGTTCTTTGTGATGTTTTGGTGGATGTGTCCCACCTGTTGGTTGGGTAGAAATTTCTCATGTTGAGCAGGTGGAGTGATTCCCCATGTTGTTTTGGTGGAGCTATTCTACATGTTGATCAGGTAAAGAGATTCCCTGTGTCAGATGGGTAGAGTGATTCTTCATACTTGGTGAGAAATCGTGATGCTTTCCTGAATGTATTTGATTTAATCAGAGAGTAATTCCTTTCCATTTTATGAATATATATGTGTATATATATATATATATGATTTTATCAGAGGGTGATTCCTCGTCATGTTCAAGATATATGTATCTTGGACTTTATTTACATAAACTTGTTGCTTGCATTTTCTTGCTATTGTCTTTCATTTTCAGTATTGTTATAAGTTTTAACTTAATGAGATTTCATTGACATCTCACTAGTAGGCCAACTATAGTTTCACTCCTCGATAATGTAAACTTTGATGCAGATATAGACTAGGAAAACTATCTCGAGGAAGAAAGAGTAACCCAGCTTGAGGAATAGTCACAAGGGCCTATCTCCATTTAGCTTTAATATTTCTATAAGTTTTAAGATATTTATTGTAGTTAGGTGACAAACAATATATGGCTCTTTGTATTTTGATGTGAGTGATGAACTTATGATGGTATGTAATTATGTTTAGGATGAAGGAATAGTGACATATAGATATTATTATTATTAATGAAGGTGCATTTGTGCACTTCTCTAGTACTACTAGATTAGTCTCCGACTAATCACCTTTACTCATTCCGTTGAGACTTTCTTTTCATTACCAACCCAAATGAGGTCTTATATGATGCCTTTGAGGAGGTATTTTTGTTGCCTTCATTGAGATCTTTTTTGGTGCTCTGGTGTAGGTTATTTTTTTCTTGTAGAGATCGGCCTTAATCAATGATTATGAGCAAGCGTCGTTTTCATTCATGCTTTCACATTTAGCATCTTGTAGAAATTGCCTTGCTTTATGATCCCAAGTAGTAGTATGTAGAGATGGGCCTTGCTCGATGGTCCTGAGCATTGACTTGTTTTATTCATGCTCGTTGATTTCGAGCAATGGATTAAAGAGATTGGCCTTAATCGATGACTCTGGGCATGTGCTATTTTCTTCATACTTGGTAATTGTAAGCTAGAAATTATCCTTGCTTGGTGATCCTAAGTAAGGGCTTAATTTTTTCCTGCTTGGTACACAGGAACTAGGAATTGGTCTTGCGCGATGGTCCCTAGCAATGACTTATTTTCTTTCATGCTCGTTGATCGTGAGCTAGGAATTGGCCTTGCTCGGTGATCCCAAGCAAAGACTTAATTTTTCCTTCCTCCTCGATAATAGTGAGAAGGCTTGTAGAGATCGGCCTTACTCAATAGTCCCATGCAAGGGCTTGATTTTTCTTGCTCGTTGATCGCAAGCTAGGAACTGACCTTGCTAGGAGGTTTTTTCTTTCCTCCTTGATGATTTTGAGAAGGTTTTTTATTGTGATTCCAACCTTCTTGATTTGCTTGGTAGTAACGACCTTTTTTGGAAGTTGCTCTGAAACAGACCATATCGCTCGGATCTGTTGTATGTTAGGAAACTGAGGGGAAGCTTCTCAATAATCACTTATGTGTAGTTACAATGCTCATATAAAAAATGATTGTAAACTCAAATCTTGAAATTTTATATAGCTCAGGATGACCAGGCTTGCTCGAATTGAGACGGAGCTCATTACGTGTGCATTTAAATAACTAGTGCACAATTAGATAAGAGTTTTGCTATTTATCATCCTAATACATAACACACAACACTTATTTTTAATTTTTTAATTTTTTTTTTAGTTTTATTCTTCCTAAACTAATGGTAGTATCACATTAATATGTAACTTGCTTTTGCAGCGAGTCTACGTTGATGATGCATCTTTTTTAAAAGAGAAACACTACTTATCATTTTCACACCACACACTAACATGTGATTTGTATTTTTGTATTTCATTTAAACACGTATATTTACACATCAATATGCGTGTTTAAATAGAATGACAAAAATGACAAATTACATATTAGTGTATGGTGTAAGGGGATGATAAGTAAACACACACTAATATGTGATTTATTATTTTTGTCATTCTATTTAAATATGCATATTTACACATCAATATGTGTGTGTTTAAATAGAATGGTAAAAATGAAAAATTACATATTAGTTTTTGGTGTAGGAGAGGATAAATAGAATTTTTCTTTTGAAAATGAGATTGTAGTAAATGAAAGAATAATAAAAAGGAAAATGATAGTATGACTACCAAATATGCCCATCAAACGTGCCTACTCATATATTTTTATTTTTATTTTTTCTTAATGGTTAAGGAAGTGACTATTAGTAACTTTATAATTTTTTTTTATTTTTTCTTAATGGTTAAGAATGTTTAAAAAATAAAAATAAAATCATTTGTACTAATGTGCACATTTGGTGGGCACATTTAGTAGTCACCCTAGCATTATTTAACCACCCTAGACCAAAACGACACCATTTTTCCATATTCAAAACAGCGTCGTTTTGGTCTAAGGTGTTAAGAGCCCCTAAATATGTGTTAGTAATAAATAGGTGTTGCATTTGTAAGAAGAAAGAGGAAAAAAAATGATCACCTAATTGGCTTGATTTCCTGTTGAAAATGTCATTTTAGAGACTTTGTTTGATTGTTGCTCGACCCTGTTTGATACTAACTTGACCTTGGCTCGAGCAAGAAGCCAACCCGTGAATTCGCTCAACACTCGCTTGATAGTCAGTTCGAGTGAGTGCCTGCCCTAAACGTCTCCTCAACAGGCGCTCGACACCTCGCTCGAGCGAATGTTCTGATTTTTGAGCCGATGACCCATTTAGGGGAGTAAGGGGTGGGGTGTCCGCTCCTACACCCCGATATCCGGACAGGGTAACCCGCCTTCGCACACTAAGGACGAGTGTCGGGGGTGAAAACCCCACTCATAACCCATATGGGACCATAGGGGGGCTATCCCGCACCATATGTGCCAAGTAGCACTCCTATTTGAAATAGAGCGGTGTTACTTTACTGCCAAAGTAGCACTGCTCTATTTGACCAATAGGCTAAATTGGATTTTTTATTTTTTTTAATTTTTTTATTCATATTTTTTTTTATCATTTTAAAACATTTTTAAAAAATATAAAAAAAATCAATACACTCATAGTTACTTTTTTAATTATTAAGTAAAAAATTAATAATAAAGGAGGTGTCAAATTTATGTGTCAAAGTAATTTTTTTTTTTTTGAAATACATTCGCTAGTATTTAACTAGTGTCAAAAAAAAAAAAAAACTAATTTTAGTTGAGCCAGGCTCCAATACTCTTATTTCTCAATCATTAATGTTAATATTATTTTATTTTTTAATTAAGTAATGCTATATTAATTAAAAATATATAATTTTATTTTTTTTATTTTATTTTTTAATAAAATAAAAAAATAAAATTATATATTTTTAAATTATAGGATAGGAGGCTTATATTAGAATTTTTCTTTTTAATTAAATTTCACTTGAATAAGTTGGAGCCTGGTTATCCGGTCGGCTACTCCGACCATTACCTCGTTACCAATATCAGAGCCGTTAAAACCCTAAAAACCCTCCTCTGCTTCTTCCTTTAGTTTTTCTCACTCTCCCGATGTTTGAAAATTGAAATTTCAAACGCTCTATTATGACACATAAATGGATCAGATTTATGCTATGAATTGAAATGGCGGCTAGCATGGGGAAGACCCAGTTGATGATGAATATGAAGGTGATGGCAAGAGGAGGCCACGCCTTTTCTTCAAAATCGTACCAAAAATCAGGTAGCTTTCGCTGCCTCTCTCTTCTTTATCATTTTATTCCTTCAGTTTTCTCCACTGCTCTTTTTTTGTTTTTGTTAAATTTTTTTCTCTAATGTTGCTTGAATAGTGCGTATCGAGATAAACAAAGTTGTTGGTGGTTCGCACATTCAGTGGCGCGGAAAGTCTTATACTGCCTCTGTTGCTTCTTCGGACATACCAAGTGATGCCCAGAAACGCCGGAGAAGGGTCTCCAAAGATGAACGCCAAGCTATGGTGGAATCTTTTGTCAACAAGTATTTCTGTTATTCTATTTCCTTCTTTTTTTTAGAACCCGTATTACTTAAATGCTTGCCTGCGTGTGTGAAGAAAAGCTCCGTTTGCTCGATTAATGGCTTCTTTGGAGATTTTTTCTAATGGTAACTTAGATTTTACTTCATCATGTAGGCGTGAGGAGGGTCACAGGTATTGGTTGTTATCACTAGACAAATATTTCGAGAAGAAAACCCTTGAAATGGTTAAATTATTATTTGTTTGTGACTTGGGTGAAAGTGGGCAGATTTTGGTTTAGAAAGAAAATATTAGAGAGCAGTTATCTTTTTCTCTCTCTCTTTTTTTTTTTTTTTTTTTTTGGGGTTTTTTTGAAGTTCTTTTTTCTAACTAAAAGGAAAACATAGACATGGTTTGGATTTTTGAGTCATTAACTTTGGGAAATATCCTTATAGTGCGTGAACTATTTCAGCTGAATCTATTTATAATTAAAAAGCATTGCTTTTGTAAGATTGTTGAGCACAAAACTCCTCTTGCTTCATTTTGATATTGCAAGAGAGACGTGGAGCTTCTTTTAAATGTACTTCATAATAAGAGATTGATGTCTGCAACTGTTTGGAGGTGCTGGAGAGGTTTTTTAAAGCAATAAAAGAAATTAGAAGCTAGTTGATTCAGAGTTCTTTTTAGTTGATTCAGAGTTCTTTTTTTTTTAGTAAGTAATTCAGAGTTCTTTTCTGCTGCGCTGAATGTGCTGAATGCAAGTCTATATACTTGGCATTGATTTTTTTGCTTCCCAACTAACCACGTTTATCTCTACTTTTTTTTCTCTAGTTTTAGAAATTTGCTTTCTAGTATGTTAGGCAACTTTTATATATTCTATGCATTTGTTGAGATTATTTTAATAAACTTATTATTGAAAGATTATAATAGTAATGACAATAATGGTGAGGATAGGATGAGAAAAAGATAGAGACAATGATGTGATGTTTGCTACACTTGGTTCGAGAAGCCAAGCCTATTTTTTCAATTTTATTTCATGGATATTAAACTCTGAACTAGTATAATTGAGAGACTACATGAGTCTACAAGTAGGGATTAAGTGAAGTTATTGTCATTTTGTTTTTGCAGGTACCGGGAGATGAATGGAGGAAAATTCCCGAATTTAAGTTTTGCTCAAAAACAAGTGGGTGGATGTTATTATAATGTTAGAAAGATCATTCAGGAGCTAAAACACAAATCCAAGATGTCTTCCTCAGATATAAGTAAGGAAAGCCCATCACGGGAATCAAAGGTTTCTGGGTCACAAGTATCTGGGGCTCAAAAGACATTGTCTAAAGAGGTTGTAAAGCCCCCAATTCTAGTAATTAGTAATGTTTTGATAATTTTATTATGTCATGGTATTGGAGGTAGAAAAGTTACCTCTTGTATTCTTTCTGCGTATTTGGATCATGACTTCTTTTTTTTTTTTTTTTTTAATGTAATAAAATGATGCTGCTTGGCTTCACCTTTTTAATTAAATTCTTATTTACTGATCAAAAAAATAAAATGATGCCACTACAAATGACTAAAAATGGTCCACTATTTGATCATAGAGGACCACTGTCCAATTATGCTAAGATTTTGGTGGACATGGGATTCTTTTCAATATTTTCTGTCCTCAACTGAATCTAGGATGAAAGTCCCTTTTCTGTAACTGCCAAATATACAATCCTATAAAAATAGCTGAATTAATGCACATGTAAACAGCTCCTTGAGGATCGTCATGGTCATGATTTTTCACATTACTTGCCATGGAACTCATAAAGATTGATGCATCCTAAAACTTCCTCTGGTTCTTTTATGAATCTAATTTCGCATAAAATTTCGCATAAATGATGGGTTTTTCCCATCTCCATATTTTCCTGATAATTTAATTTTCCAAGCCACAACTGTAACTGAGTTGTGAAAGTAGCGTATAATTATCTCTTATTTACTTGCAGGGTTTTCATTCCATTCTTGTTGCAACACAAAGTAATCTGCTGAAAGGGGAGGCCATAGCCTGTCCTTTATTTGAGAAACCAAAGGATAATGAAGTGAAGGAAGCTCAGGAAAATCATCGGCTAAAAGAAGAAACTAAGCTTGTTTCTTATCAATCTATTGAAATATCTGATAGTGGAAATACCAAAGGCATTTCTCCATCAGGTCTTAAGAAAGCAGAGGATGATAAAGAGGGGAAAGCTCTGCTCAATGATTTTGATTTTGTTCCAGCTGAAGGTCATCTGCTAAAAGGAGATGTTGAAAAAGAGGAAGCCCAGGGTGGTCATTCTGGCTATGCAGTAACTGAAAGCTGTTTGCTGATGAGGGAAAGTAAGAAAGGTTTACCTACGTTCCCTGAAAATGCAGAGGACAAGAGAAAAGGGCAAGCTGTCTCTGAAGACCTGGCAAATGATGATAGTCTGGAGTTTAGAGCAGAGCAATATCAAGGTTCCATTGAGCTTGAAAAAGTTGCAAAGTAAGTGTTTAGTCCCTGTTCCTTCGTCAGCCACATCATTAAAATTTTTTGTTATTTATGCTGTGCCAGCAATAGAGTCTGCAGTACTGTCATCAGTAGTATTGTGGACCACACTAGTTAAGCTTTATCACCGGGTTGGGTGCTGCCTACACAAATACCCATAACAGAAAAAGAGACATTCAACATCAATTTGTGTAAAGTTTAAAAATATCTCATTCATAGAATCATTATGGGTTGCTCCATTTTACTTGTAAAGAGGAAGAAAATAAGGTAACAAGTTTAGATTTGTTATTTGTTGATTAGTAGAAGATTTTATTGAAAACTTAAAAAATAAAGCCCAACCCATAATAATTGAAAAGTTATTTGTTGATTAGTAGAAGATTTTATTGAAAAGTTAAAAAATAAAGCTCAAGTACACCAGACGTATATGCAAGAAACACCTAATTAGAAATAGAAAATAACCAAACCTAAGGTTTCTACCATTAATTTCTCTCCAAATCTACCTCTCTCCATACACCTTTCTTTCTCCTCTCATGCATGCATGTAATCCTTTCTCTGGCACTTCTCGCTGGAGTTGATTCTCTGTTCTTTCACCCTTTTTTCTTCTTTTTCTTTTCTTAGTTTCTTTTCTCCCCTTTCCTGCTTCTATTTTAATATGGATGTTGATGGAAGCTTTACGGTGGAGTCTAAAACCTTCAGCTTCATGAAGGTGGCTACTAATAGCTTTTGTATTATTGAGAGGTGCAGAAGAATGGTTTTGTTTCTCTTCATTAATGGGACATCAACTTCATGGTTGGCAGGGATGGTGGAGGTAGCTCTTGCTTCACATCGGTGCCAAGAGTTTTTCAGAAAGTTGTGGGTGGGCAATGGTTTCTCATACTCCAATGCCACAGAAACAGTAGCGGTTGCTTTTTGCACTTGGAGTTTTGGAATGGCAGGAGGGGTTTTTTGATTGTCCCTGAAGGTGAGAAGGGATGTGGCTAGGAAGGTTTTTCTTACCATCTCAAGAAGATGGCTACCTTACGTTGAGGTGGTGTGGTTACAGAGAAACCTTCTACCTCAAATGGTGTCTCTTTTGCTTCTGTTTTGAGGTCACCAACAACCTCACTGGCAAGAGACAACTCTGCCATGGTGTCGATGGGCAAGGAGATCTGTGTTGCAAGTGATTCTCGTTGCCTTAAGGGTAGTGGGATGTCCTCTGTTAAGTGTACGAAATTGGGGGAGGTGGAAGGTATTTTGTGGGCTGTTAGAGCACAGTTGTCTAATGTATTTGAGGAAGTTTTAGTGTTGATGAATAAAGTAGATGCAGGACTTAGCTTGGTAATGGAGGTGGAAAAGGAAGAGGGAGTTTCTAGTTTGGGCCAAGGCTTGAGGGGGCCGGTGTGCCCACAAATCTGTGCTAAGGGGAGTAAGTGAATCTGTGGGCCTCAAACCCGAGCCCACCAGGCCCATTAGGCCAGACTCTTTCTGGAGAGCCAAGGGGCTCTCTCGAGCCCGTGAGTCCCAGAGCCTGGGCCGTAAAGGCTCCTCCCCTCCGGCGGTTGACCTAGTTGCCCCACCAGCGGCACAGAACCCACCGACGGTTGCCAGCGAACATACGATGACAAAGAATCAAAGCTCCCTGAGGCAGAAGGTGTCGGCTGGTATCGACGTTTGCACCCTGGCCTTGGGGACCTCGCCGACGACACAGAACAAGCCGTTGAGCTTGCCTATGGCTCAGAAAGTGCCGATGGCCTCACCCAGGCCTCTAGTTAACAGGATGGGCTTGCCCCCGACCTCAGCTATGAGAACCATTTTGAGCTCGTCGACGACACAGAAGAGTTGTCATGCTCGCCCATGTCCCAGACAGTGCCGATGGCCTCATCCAGGCCTCTGGCTAATATTTTGGGCTCACCCCTGACCTCAGCTAGGAGGAAAATCTGCATGGTGGCTTCGACCTCCACTGGGCTGCCTTGGGTCGTGCGCTCAGACGTTCCCTTGCACCATTCTGGTCCCTCTCAACTCATATGTTCTCATTAGGGGTCAAGGACTGCCTTCTTCTTCCAATGTTTTGGAGACCCTTTCAATGGTTCTATGCACTGTGGAAGAAGGGGATGATGAGTCATCGATTGAAGGGACTCTCTCAGATTATGAGTCTTCACACGATTCTGATCTACAGCTAGCTTGGAAGCAGTTTGGAGTTGACATGGATCTAGGGGATCCCGGAGACGTACCTAGTCCTCTATGCTCGCTGCCACCAGTGCCTTTATGGGCTGGCTTACATCCTAATTGGGTATTACAAAAGGTTGATGTTCTCTGACACTGCCTTGGGATTTCATGCGAAGGTTATGAGGACTAGTTTAAAGCCCTTGTCATTGCCATAGAAGCAGGACAGCCACATCTTACTAAATCTGCTCCATTAACTATGATGCAAGGGAAGGAAGTGCGAGCAGGGGAAGACAGAATGATAGAGTGAACCTCGGTGTTCCATGAAGCCCAAGATCCTTTCATGGAATGTTTGGGGCTTGAATGATCCAAGCAAGTGCCTTAGAATAAAGAACTTATTACAGGAATGGAAGTCAGATGTGATCTGTTTGCAGGAGACTAATTGAAGTATATTGACAGGCACTTAATAAGAAGCTTGTGGAATTGTCCTTATATGGGATGGACCACCCTTGTCTCTAAGGGTGCTTCAGGGGGCATATTAGTATTGTGGGATAAGAGAGTAGTCAAATTGGTGGAGGATTTTGTTGGCGCATTTTCAGTAGGTTGCTCTTTCTTAAATGTAGAAGATGGTTTCTTTTGGGGGTTCTTAGGTGTTTATGGGCCAAATCTTGACAACAAAAGACAACTTCTTTGGGACGAAATAGCTGGTTTGTGTAGTTGGTGGGATATCCCGTGGTGTATTGGAGACAATTTCAACGTCACTCGGTTCTCGAGTGAAAGATCAGAGGATTCCAACATGGGCTCAACCATGGCTAATTTTTCAGCACTTATTTTTGAGATGGAATCGGTTGACCTACCTCTGGCGAGGGGAGATTTCACTTGGTCGAACGGGAGAGCTTGGTCTAGGTTGGACAAGTTCATTGTCTCTTCCTCCTGGGAGGTCCACTTCCCAACCTTTGCCAAAAAAGGCTTTTCAGACTTTGCTCCGATCACTTTCCCCTCTTATTAGATTGTAGGGGTCTTCACGGGGATGGAGATATTTTAAATTCGAGAATATGTGGTTAAAGGTCGATGCGTTCTCGGAGAAAGTTAGATCATGGTGGAACTCCTATCAACTCAAGGGCACCCCTAGCTTTATTTTGGCTGGGAAGCTAAAAACTTTGAAAAATGATCTAAGGAAATGGAATTTGGAAGTCTTTGGAAATATTAATGACCAGCGACTTACTCTCTCTCAGAAGCTGCAACAATTTGATGTTAATGAATTGGGGGGACTCTTTCGGAGGATGATAAAGCAAGGAAAATGGTAGTTGTAGCTGAGCTGCAAAAAATCCAATTAAACTTTTTCAAATCTTAAAACAAAAATAATATTAAAAATATATATTCTAACAATATTTTATTCGACTTTTAACTTTAATCTCAACTCATCTCATCTCATCTACGAAAACAAATGAGGCAAAGCTTTATTCCTGGTTTGGTGAATGTTTGGAAGTCAGCCTCAGGCTGTTTTCATTCTACTTCTTATACAGAGTTTATTGATCCTTAATACTTTAGTCATGAGGGAGTGGCTGAGGTGGAATTGGGCTGCGGCTTTCTGTGTCTCAGCAGTACACATCATGAGAGAGAGTGGCTGAGGTTGATGGAAGAACAGATGTGGAGCTTCTGCTGGTCTTTCGGCAGTGCACCATGAGATGGCATGTGAGGCTAATGGCTGGGCTCTTGGCGGCACAATGATCGTGCGTTGAGGGACAGTCTCTTGGCTTCAACAAGGATACTGGGCTTTGGCTTGCTAGTGATTCTTGTCTAATTGCTGGCACTGATCAAAGCCATGGGCTTGGGGTTATTTTTTTGTGATGAGAGCTTCAGAGGGCAGAGTAAGAGACAGAAGTTGTCGGTCTTGGGAGAACGAAACTAACAGTGGCTTGGGAGATGGATCAAGAGGCTGAGACGGCAACATAGAGTGTGTACATGAGAGAGAGATTTGTATGTGAGCTATATAAATAGAGGATGTTTTCCAGTTTTATTTGGTGCCGTGGGAAGAGATGAGTTTTCATGGAAGGATGACCATGGAGGTTTACTTGTAGTCGGAGAGAGAAGTCTGAGGGAGAGTACTGTACAGATTGACTTGTAATAGGAGAGTGCAACGGTAGGATATCAGTGGTCAGAGTGGTGTAAAACATCTAGAGGGCTGATCATGATGTACGATTATCCTTAATGGGCCAGGTCTTTCATTCAAGGGAAGTCCAGCATGTCCAATAAATATTTAAGAGGCCTTAAAATGTGGACCTGGTCCTGTCTCCCAAAAGTAGGCTGACTTATCCAGCAAGTACGAAGCCTAACTTCAAAATTTTAGGGCGGGGCCTGGCCTATCAGATTTATTTGGCTTAACACACTTTCCAAAACATAACCTTGAGCTGCTGTCTCCCTAAAGAATTTGGGTAGGGTGTTACATTAAACTTCCTACAAGATTGCTTTCTCACATTATCACGGTACCTGCCCATGTTTTTAAGTCAGTAATATAACAGATTATTATTCAATTCTGTAATTTTATTCATTTTTATATGAATTCTTTACTGTTTCCCGTTTATGGATATTGTTCAATACTTTAATTTCCATGTTCAGAGATACTTCTACTAGGCAAAAAACTGATGCCGAAGTTCCAAATAAATCATCTTTGTGGAAAAGTCTGAAGTCATTTGCAGATGGATTTGTCAACATCTGGAGAAAAATGTAAATCTTTGCCAAGGTAAATGGTTGGAACTTATGGAATTTTCAAACTTTTTCAGGGAAGTGCGGATGTATATGAAGTTCATATGAAATGTTGTAGCCTTTTTGTCAGCTATTAGTACTTGTATATTCTTCTCGAGTTCATATTCACTTGTCAATAGCATCCTCCATTTAGAGAAGTTTTTAGTGTGTTGCGGGTATGTCCTTTGAAGACTTCAGGCGGGGTAGCTCAATTGTTTGCTGAAGACATCGGGAATAGGAAAAGAGACCTTTAAGAATTTGTCTAAGTAGTTTTGGGTGGGGCGGGGGGGAATTTGTGTATGTGAACAAAAGAAGAGGGGAAAAAACAAAGACCTTTGAGAATTTGTCCAAGTAGTCTTTTTTTTTTATTTGATCGGTTTGTCTAAGTAGAGTCTTTGCCATCATGATGATCATAGATTCCTGACTTGGCAACAAGCTGAATATTCTGATACGATTTATTGTACAACAATTGAACTGGAAGAAGAATAGATAAAACTCTGACATTTACTGTTTGCAAATTTTTTTCTGTATGATGCTTGAAGAGGAAATGGATTGGAGTAATATATACAGGTTCAATATAAATTCTCACATTATTTGGATTGGTAGGTGGGGGTTTTTGAATGGCCGTTTGGAGTTGTGGAGCTTGTCAGATTGGGACAATGTTTGATTGAGGGAAAAAGAATGAGAAGCAGAAAACTTTAGGTTGTGTTTGGGTAGTGAGGAATTCTCAGGTATTCTGTGAATAGCAGTGAAAAAATAATGAAAAAGTAATATAATAGAATATTGAATAGTAGTGAATAGTAGTGAAAAGTAATAATAAAATAATGAATAGTAGTGACGTATGCGGATTTTCTCAGTACCCAAACTTAACCCAATCACTCTTTTTTATTATCTTTATTTGAAATAGACTAATATTTTGGCTACATACTTAGCTATATACAAAAATATATTTTGGCTACATGCAATCTATTTCTTGTATAGGAAATGACAACCCAATAATAACACTGATCATTGAACTTTAAACTCCATCTTGTATTTTTCTTTTTTCTCTCTGCAATCTCAGGTACCTCATTTGAAAGGAACATAAATTACAGAAGTGGGGGACTAGTTGCAAACAACCAACATAAATGAATGAGTGTGGATCGAGACGGGAGGCAATCTGGAATCTGGATGCAGAAAGTAGGGATCACCAATAGCGATTTCGAAGTTGCAATTCGGAACTTCTACGTTTGCATACCATTGAATGTTACTGGAGATCATAAAAAATGGATAAGTGTAGTTTGTTGAAGAGATCTATGCTACTAACAAAAGAGTTTCAGGTCAATTCATAAAATTTCACCTTAGCTTGAGATGAGACTTACAGGAGTTGCAAACTTGCACCAAGTATTCGAAAAAATCTATTCATCATTCATTTTCTTTTCATCTTTTCATCATTCCATAATGTGATATTAAATGATAGGTTCACTAATAAAATATAATAAATAGTCTCTAATAATTTAATATCATATCATGTGATGATGAGAATTGAGATAATGAATAGCATTATTTAAACATTTGAGTGTGATAAATCTAATTGAATGAGAGTTTGACCGTAGAATACATTAAGTATTGTATTGTGCTATAGACACCTTGTAAGCGAGTGATTGGATGGATTTCTACTCCATCACCATGTAAGTCTTAATAGATCAATAGACCATTTATTTATATTTGCTCGAATGGTGAGCTATGTATGAAATGAATATTTGACGTTGTTACATTGGCATGTTATTTCAACAACATAATTAATAAGGCCATGTTTGGACACTTCTCTTTTTTTGGAAGGGAACCATTGGCATTCATATTAGTTAATACCATACAACTACAAATTGGAACCAAGCAAGACCCTAGAATGAATAAAATCTGGACATTGATGCCACCATTGAATAGTATCATCCACAAAGTGAGCATGCCTTAAAATAAATGAGCCGCTTCATTTTCTTGTCTACCAACATGAATTATGTTAGAGTTTTGCTACACAACTTTCACCATACTCCACACTCCATATTTTTTTTAATTTTTAAAATTTTAATTTTTTTTGAGTTTATTCTTTTTAAATTATTTCAAATTTTTTATTTATTATTCATATAATAAATATTTGATAAAAGAAAAAAATAATGAAAATTAAAATAATGTAGAGTGTAGAGTGTTAGGAGGTTGGAAAGATTTATTCATTATGTTATACACTGCAAATTGAGAAATTGAGAAAAGAGACTTTGAATTTCAGAAATCAGATTCCCTTACCTTGAAAAATTAGGCTCTTTAGAACCAATAGCCTCAATAACTGACAATGAATTCTCTTCCAATGGCAAACTTGAAAAACCTAAAGTCAAGATCATTTGAAGACCCCTTAAGGCAACCAAAGCCTCTATATTGTCCACTTCAAACAACCTAAATCCCTTCCGATTCGAAGTAAATAAAACATCACATTTTTCTTCCTTAAAATAGTCCCAATACTTGCAAAGTTAGAAGATTGAAACAAAGCTCCATCTGAGCTTGAACATACCTTTTCATAATTTCTTTCAAAAATATCACTAAAACATAAAATACTTTTCAATTTTGAACTTTCAACATTTTTATCTAATTATTACCTAATAATTACAACTTTTTCAAACTTTCCAAACAAAATATAAAAAAACAATACATCTTTTTCAAATTTCAAAACAAAAATATTATTAAAAAGTTATATTCAAACAATATTTTAATTTTATAATATTTTTATTCAAAATTTTATCTCTTCTTTTTCAAAATCTCAAAATCCAATAAAATATCTTAATTCAAATTATTTTACTATTTTATTTTCATTTCATCTCATTACTAAATATACCTACGGCTCATGATGCATATCTAGAAAAGCAATCAAATCTAAGCGAATTGCCGTGAGTGTATTGAGAAGAATATATGTATATGTTGTATTATGTACAATATAATAATAAGCATATTATATAATATTTCGTAAAGCATTGCTTTGAGCGGAGAGCCTAAAAAAAATCACGTGAGATTAAATAAATTTGATTTAGAGTGATCAAATAGTACGAGGCATGAAAGAGTTATATTTTCTTACCCTATATTTTCTCGTTATTTTTTTTTTAAAAATTTTTTAAGGTAAAAACCCTTAAGCCATTTCATTATAAAATTGATGAGATACAAAGAGGAGGTTCCTCCATAGTTACAATGATATCAGAAATAGTAAGAGCATCTTTTGCAAGTAAGTGGGCTATAAGATTGTCATTTCTCCTAACATGAGAAACTTTCCACTTTGCAAAATACTTAAAACATGACTTGGCTTCACTTATGAACATGCTTGAGCTACTCCAAACTTCTCTATCTTCTAGCAGAGCTTTTGTGACTTGCAAAGAGTCACTCTCGAGAATAATGTGTTGCAGTCCAATCTTTCATCCCAATTTAAAAGCTTGTAGAGCTCCACATGACTCAACTAGTAAGGGGTCAGATAAACTTTTTTCCTCTACCTCATTATAGCAATAATATGTCCAGTGCAGTCCCTAATAGCCAGTCCAATACCAATCAAACCATTGGTTTTGTCTATTGCCCCATCCCAATTAATCTTGAACAAGTTCAATGGAGGGACCTGCCAGACATCCACTGAGGAGCAGACCAGGTTGTCAATACTGCATTGGTCAGTTTCCTTCTCGGCCAACATATCTAGCACTATTCTTGCCTCTCTTACAATGAGATTTGGATGAGAAAACTCCTTGTTGAAGATAAAGGAATTCCTTCTCCACCAGAGTTTCCTAGCCACCACCACCACAAACTCTTGAAGTTCTTCTGTATTCAGTGCCATAGTTAGTGAATCAAAAAACTGTAGCATAGGGGATCAAGGGATAGTGCATTTCTGTAATCTTTTAGAGCATTGACTCCACACATCCATGGCTGCCTCACAGCTCCACAAAACATGTAAGACACTTTCTTCTTCCCTGCAACGGATGGGGGATAGATGGTCACTCACTACTTTCTTCTTGAATAGATTGGATTGAGTGAGGAAGGCCTCCTGACATGCTCTCCATTAGGGCTGTACACAAACCGGCCGGACCGACCGCCGCCGACTCAAACCGACCGCCGGATTCAGGAACCGGCCGAAACCGGCAGAGAACCGGTCGGCCGGCGGTAGGAAATCAATGAAACCGACGTCGGCCGGTTCGGTCTGCGGTTCAACCCCGGTATAAACCGACGAACCGACCGACCATTTAAATCTATATTTTAAAATATATTTCTTATACAAAACGATGCCGTTTCACATGAAACGGCGTCGTTTTGTTTTTAAACCTATGAAAAAAAAATTAAACGGGCGCCGTTTGGTCTAAACCAAACGGCGCCGTTTTGGTTAGGGTTAGAACCCCCACTTTAGACCCCCGAATCTCATTTCGTCTCCTTCGGCTTCGAGTTCGAGTTGTGCAGCACAGCAGCAGTGGCAGCCTCCCTCTCCCTCTCCCTCTCCCTCTCCCCGGATCCCATAGGCCATAGCCGCCATACAGACTCCATCTCCCTCTTCCTCTCCCCGGACCCCGTGGCCATATACTCCCTCTCTCTCCCCGGACCCCGTGACGGCGTGACCCAGACTCCCTCTCTCGTCCCCAACAACCCACAGCGGCACAACCCTATCTCCTCTCTCATCGCCGACGGCGACGACCCACACGGCCCACATCTCACTCATTGTAAGTTTTATTTTCACTTTTCTTGAGGAATTTTTTTCCGTGGCCATATGAAATATTGCTTGCCTCTGTTTTTGCCTTGGTTAGTAAAAATATTGTGGTTTGTGATTGAAGTTGTGTCGTGTGTGTTTCTGTGAATCTGAGTTGATGAACTTCTGTGACTCTGTCCTAAATGTGAATCTGTGAAAATGAGTTGATTGACTTTGTGTCGTGTGTGTGAATCTGTGAACTGAAAATTGAAAATTGGAGATTTAATGTGTTTAAATTTGATGGGTGATGAATTTAAGTCACTAAAGTTGAAGCATCTAAGTTTGGTTGGTTAAGGCAGTTGTGATGATTTGTGATGATTAGTGATAATTTTTGTGCTTACAGTGTGATAATTTGTGATGATTAGTGATAATTTTTGTGCGTGTGTCTGTGATAGACTTGTGGATTGTAGGGTATGTTTGTTAATTTTATTTCTTACTAGTCTTTGAAAGTTTGAATTAATGAATTTAAAACATGAAATGTGATGAGTGAACTAAACTTAGATTAGAGTCTTAGACTTGTGATGTTTGCTATGTTGCAAACTAGCTGTTGTGATAATGTACGTGATAACGTATTAAGTACTAACGTGTAATATTTATGTTTTGTTTTATAATTAGATGGATTCTTCGTCGTCTCCGATTGATATTGATACATCAACACCAACCATTAACTTGGGAGATGATGTGAGGGAGACCCAGTCATCAAAACCCCCTAGTGCCCCTACTAGTACTACTTGTCCATTACCTAAGAAACGAAAAGGGAAGGATCCATCTATTGTTTGGGACCATTTTATGAAAGTGAAGGGTTGTGCTATAGATGATCCAAAGGCTAAATGTAATTATTGTGGCAAAACATATGCTTGCCACTCAAAGAGGAATGAGACTTCAACAATGCAAAACCATTTGCCTTCATGTCCTAAAAATCCTCATAAACGTGGTCCTTTGGATAGGTATCAAAAAATATTAACAGGTGAGGCAACACCTGAGGAGGGGGTTGGAGAGAGTGCCGGTATGTTAAGGAGTCTTGTAACCCACAAATATAGTGAAGATGTTGTGAGGTTGGCGATTGCAGAGATGGTAATTGTCGATGAGTTACCATTTAGAATTGTTGAAGGACAGGGATTTAAGAAAGTGTGTTGGGCTTTTGAACCTCGGTTTAAAGTGCCATGTCGTGTCACAGTGGCAAGAGATTGTATGAAATTGTATGAAAGTAAAAAGGAAAAATTGAAAAAAGTGTTAAAAATTTCATTGACGACCGATACATGGACATCAATACAGAATTTGAATTATATGTGTCTAACTGCACACTTCATTGATCAAGATTGGAAATTGCAGAAAAAAATCATTAACTTTTGTTTAATCCCTAATCATCGAGGGGAAACTATTGGGAGATATGTTGAGTCATGCTTGTATGATTGGGGCATTGATAGAATATTTACTGTGACAGTTGATAATGCAAGTTCAAATGATACAGCAATTTCATATTTGAAACAGTTTTTGAGTGGAAATTTGTTGGGGGGTAAGTATATGCACATGAGATGTTATGCTCATATATTGAATCTTATTGTGAATGAGGATTTGAAGGAGTGTAATGACGCCATCACAATGGTGAGAAATGCAGTTAGATATGTGCGTTCATCTCCCGCAAGATTAGACAAGTTTAAGAGATGTGCTGAAAAAGAAAAAATTGATTGTAAGAAAATGTTGTGTCTTGATGTACAAACACGATGGAACTCAACTTATATGATGTTGGAGGCAGCTGAGAAGTTTGAGAAGGCTTTCAGGCGGATGGAGAGTGAGGATTATAATTACCTCTCTTATTTTGATGATGGCACTGGGTCTAGGCACATGGGGCCTCCTAAAACTAGGGAGTGGGAGACAGTGAGGGTTTTTGTTAAATTTTTAGAGATGTTTTATGATGCTACTAATAGATTTTCTGGGTCTTTATATGTGACAGCTAACACCAATTTTTTAGAGATTTGTGATCTCCAAAATGAGTTGATGGAGTTGAGTGAGAGTCCTAATAGTTGTTTGAGGAGTATGGCCATAAATATGAGAACAAAGTATGATAAGTATTGGGGGTCATTAGACAGGCTGAACTTGTTCTTGTTAGTTGCAGTTGTGCTTGATCCACGAAGCAAATTAGGACTTCTTACTTTCCACTTGAAGAAAGTTCATGATGAGTTTCGTACTGATGAGTTGGTGTCGAGTGTGAAACAATTATTGAAAGATTTGTATGCAGAATATAATGTGGAATTCGGCTCCACCACGAGTAGCCAAGAATATGTGCCCCCTCCGACATCTAGAACCATGAATGATGGTGATGGCAAGCGTGAGACCAAATGGTTCTATGAGTGGTATAAAGCATCTTCCGCCATGGGATCTACTATTGCCAAAACAGAAGTAGATCGATATTTATCAGATGGTTGTGAGGCACTCTCCACATCGTTTGACTTGTTGACTTGGTGGAAAATTAATGATGCTAACTATCCTATACTCGCGAGGATTGCACGAGACTTATTGGCTATGCCTGTTTCCACGGTTGCGTCTGAGTCAGCATTTAGTACGGGAGGTCGTGTGCTTGACCCTTTTCGGAGTTCATTGGCTCCAAGAACTGTTGAGGCACTGATTTGTACTCAAAATTGGTTAAGACATCCAGCAACAACCATTGATATCCGGGAGGCTATGGATAATGTGGAGAGCTTCATAGTAGAATCAGGTAATATTTTATTTGTTTTCATTGTAATTTAATTTTAGTATTTTTTATAAACCAAATTCACTAACATTTGATGTTTTATTTTTTTATTAATATTTATTAATGTTTGTATATAGAGTTGGGCACACAATCAAACGTGACAAGTATTGAAGATTGAAGGTTGACGATGTGAAGTTGAAGAAGCAAGTAGCAATTATCCAATTTGTTGTCATTTAATTATGTTATATTTTTTAGTTGCATTTTGTTATGCTTAAGACAATTTATTTTTGTTTTTGTTTTTTTTTAATATGTATTAAGTAATACTAAACATCTAGTGAAGTTATTTTTATTTTTTTTAATTATGTAATAAGTAGTAAGTAATAATTAATATAGTTAGTTAGTAATAGACTAAGACTAGAAAATTATAAATGATATTACTATTAAAATTTAAAATGAAATCAACTCAAAAAAAGCTCAAAAAGAACTTGGATAATGAAATAAGGAAAAAAAAAAAAAAGCCCAAAACAGTTTGTTGAATTGATCCAATTATAATAGAACAAAGGCCCAAAAGAAAGGGCCCAAGAAAAGCCCAAACCGATCAAACCGACCGGAAATCGGCCGGCCCGAAAGCAGGTCGGTTTCAGCCCTTAGGCCGGTCGGTTTCGATCGGTTTTCTTCTTAAGAAACCGGTCAGTCGGTTTCGGTTTCATGAGAAAACCGAACCGAGTACTTCGGTTTTCAGCCCTACTCTCCATGAGAATATTTTATCACCAGGTGAAACATGTAATTGCCAAATTTTGTTCCAAACTTTTATAGGTTGTTGTTTGTTGATGCTTGGCCTTGAGTTGCCACCCCCCCGAGACTTCTCCATGTGGTAAGCACTCCTTACTGAGAAGGATCCATCCTTAGTCCCATGCCAAATAACTCTGTCCTTAGTTTCCATAGCACTAATAGGAGTTTTCAATATCAAGTTAGCATCCCTCTCCTCGAAAATGTCTTGAACCAAATATGTTTTCCACCTCTTTGCTTCAGAGTCAATCAATTCAGCAACTTTTGCATTGCCATCCAGGGTCTTAACTGGGCTAGTCACTTTGCTGGGGTTAGCATGATCTAACCATTTGTCCTTCCAGATGAGAATATCAGACCATGTTCCCAACCTCCAATAAGAACCTGCCTCTACCACAGGTCTGGCAGCCAGAAGACTTCTCCACACAAAGGAAGGCTTAGAGCCTACTTTAGTTGTCTAGAAAGTTGAGGTAGAGAAACATTTGGCCTTTAACACTCTAGCTGCAAGGGAGTTAGGGTCTTGGATCAATCTCTAACATTGCTTGGAGAGCATTGCTTTGTTGAAGCATTCAAGCTCCCTAAAGCCCAAGCCCCCATCTGATTTAACTTGCCCCATTCTTTTCGAGGAAATCCAGTGAATTTTATACTCCTTTGCTTGTTGTTCCCACAAAAAATTCTGGATGACTCTATTGATGGACTTGAGTAAGGTTGTTAGTAGCTTAAAAACACTCATGGTATAGGTTGGGAGGGCTTGGATCACTACTTTTATGAAGATTTCTTTCCCTGCCTGAGATAGAGTTTGAACTCTCTAATTGCTTAGCTTCAGTCTGATGTTATCCAAAATGCTTTTGAAAGATTTGAGTTTGTTTCTACCCACTACAAAGGGCAAACCTAAGTATTTTTCATAAGGCATAACTAACCTCATACCAGCAATTGACAAGATGTAATCTTGAGTAGGTTTGGCTGTGTTTTTGTTGAAAATGATAGAGGTTTTCTCGAGGTTTAGAAAAAGTTGACCAAATGCCATCTCATAAGTTCTTAATAGGCTTATCATCCTACCCCATTCCACTACAGTTTCCTTACAAAACAATAGGTTGTCATCTGCAAAAAAGAGGTGAGATATCCTTAACTGCCCTCTTGCAACTAGAATCCCATGCAGCAACCTACTTTCTTCAGCTTTGTAGATTAGATTGCTCAGTGCTTCAACACATTGGATGAAGAGATAGGGTGACAGTGGGTCACCTTGTCTAAGGTCTCGAGTAGGTAGGAATTCAGGTTGAAGGTCACCATTCACAAGGAGGGCATAGGAAACAATTTCAAGGCACTTCATCACTAGTTCCACCCATTGGCAGCAAAAACCTAGTTTATATAGAACTGCTCTTAGAAAGCTCCACTCCACTCTATTATAGATCTTGCTCATGTCTAACTTTAAAGCCATATAGCCTTCTTTCCCTGTCATTTTACATTTCATTCTGTGCAAAGCCTCAAATGCAACAACTACATTATCAGTAATTAGTCTATTGGGAACAAAAGCATATTGAGAGGGAGAAACGATACAAGGCAACACCTTTTTTAGTCTATTGGCTATGACTTTAGAGATGAGTTTATAGAGAACATTATAGAGGGATATTGCCCTGAACTCTGTCACTTTTGTAGGAGCTTTAATCTTTGGAATAAATGCAATGAATGTTCTATTTATGTCACCCAAGCTGCCATTTGAGTTAAGAACACTCAACATAGCTTCACACACTTAGGATCCCACAACTGACCAATGCTTTTGATAACAAATTGTAGGGGATCCACCTGGTCCTAGGGAGCTTAAGCCATTCATGTGAAATAAAGCATCTTCCACCTCCTGTTGGGAATAAGGTTTGGATAGCATCTCATTATATTCAGCAGTCACTCGAGACTCCTAAGTTACAATACATCCTGCTGGGATTAGAGGAGATAAAACAATTCTGTGAAGTGATCTTGGAATAGCTTGCTAATCCCCTCTCTCGAGGTAGTAACTTGCCCATTACTGTCAACTAGCTTTTTCATCCCATTTGTTTTTGATATGAACTCCACCAACAATTGTGATGAAACCCGATAACAATGATGGCTTGGAACCCCAAGATCGTATTGACAAGATTTGTTGAGCCTTGACCAGTCACCGAACTAGATGAAAAACCAAGACTACGAAGGATTGAAAACGCCACACCAAGAAATCAGAATCAAGGTGATAAGTTTGGAGCTTGAACGCCACAAGATTAACTTGATAAGTTCAAAGAGTTCTTTGAAGAACCAAGAGGAACACAAGACCTCACAAAGACAAATAAGCTTCTGAAATTTCAAATCTGATATTAAAACTCGAAATAACCCCTTTATATACTTGGAACAACCCTCCAAGAATAGGAAAAGTCATAACTACAGCTTTAAAAGCAACACAAATATTAACATAACAAGTCCCACGAATTTTAGGCCTCTTGGACTTCTAGAGGCAGCCAGTAATGACAAAATGACTAAATTCAATGTATTTCACGTACCCAGGCAAGACCAAGTTCATTCACCTATTTAATATTCTTGAAACTTAACAAATTCACGTCCTTTAATGGTCAGACCATTCATCATATTTCTATGTGCTAATTAGCCTCTTCAATTGCCTTGATGACATGGACTAAGTCTTGAATATTATTTGAGCCCATCTTGGTCTTTTTAGAATCAGCCCAATTCTCTTGGATTAGCCCATTTAGTGCTTCCTTGAATCGTTTGGCTCTAAGTCTTGTAATTGGGCCACTAGGAAGTGACAAAGGGTCTTTTGCAAATTCAGCTCCATTCCCACTTGTATGATCAGCATGTCCAGCTCCTTGGTTTGCATCATTCTCCCCCTCTTGAGAAGGATTTGTCCTCAAATCATCACCTACATCAAAAGGAGACAAATCAGCAACATTAAAGCTTGCACTGACACCATACTCACCTGGTAAGTCAAGCTTGTAGGCATTATCATTGATGCGTTCTACTACTTGAAATGGCCCGTCACCCCGAGGTAGGAGTTTTGAACGCCGCTTCTCTGGAAAACGGTCCTTCCTTAAGTGCAACCAAACCCAATCTCCTGGTTGAAACACTACCTTCTTACGTCCCTTGTTGGCTTGATGGACATATTGTTTAGTCCTCCTTTCAATGTTCAGCCGTGCCTTTTCATGAATCATCTTTACAAATTCTGCCTTCTTTTTGCCATCTAAGTTCACACGTTCACTCAAAGGTAAAGAAGTTAAATCCAAAGGTGACAATGGGTTAAAGCCATAAACAATTTCAAATGGTGAAAACTTAGTTGCAGAATGTATACTTCTATTGTAAGCAAATTCAACATGTGGCAAACAATCTTCCCATGCTTTCAAGTTCTTTTTAATGATAGCACGCAACAAAGACGACAATGTTCTATTTACTACTTCAGTTTGGCCATCTGTTTGTGGATGACAAGTAGTAGAAAACAACAACTTAGTTCCCAGCTTTCCCCACAAAGTCTTCCAAAAGTAACTCAAAAACTTTGCATCCCTATCAGAAACAATGGTCTTAGGCATACCATGTAATCTAACAATTTCTTTGAAGAACAAATCAGCTATATGTGATGCATCATCAGTTTTATGACATGCAATAAAGTGTGCCATCTTGGAAAATCTATCTACCACCACAAAAACTGAATCTCTCCCCCTCTTAGTCCTAGGTAAACCTAAAACAAAATCCATAGAAATATCAGTCCAAGGTTCACTAGGTATTGGCAAAGGGGTGTACAAACCATGGGGTTTCAACTTAGACTTAGCCTGTTTACACGTAATACACTTCTCACAAATTCTTTCCACATCACGTTTCATATGAGGCCAAAAAAAATGTTCATGCAAAATTCCTAAAGTCTTAGCTACACCAAAATGACCCATCAAACCACCACCATGAGCTTCTCTCACAAGCAATTCGCGCAAAGAACATATTGGCAAACACAGTTTATTTTCCCGAAACAAAAATCCATCATACCTATAAAACTTACCAAACACCATTATTTTCACACCAGCCCCTTATTGTACTCATGTACAAGGAGGCTCTTTTATGTACTAATGATCTCGTCGGTGCTTTGCAGAGCAATATTGTTTCTCTTTTGCAGGAGTTTGAAGATGTCCTTCCTGAAGAGGTACCTTATGGTTTACCTCCAATCCGAGTGATTGAACATCAAATTGATTTCATACCTGGTGCATCAATTCCAAACCGACCTGCTTATAGGAGTAATCCCGAGGAGACCAAGGAACTTCAGAGGCAAGTAAGTGAATTATTGGAGAAGGGGTTTGTGCGTGAAAGTATGAGTCCTTGTGCGGTTCCGGTGCTGTTAGTTCCCAAGAAGGATGGAACATGGAGGATGTGTGTTGACTGCCGAGCCATCAACAACATAACGGTAAAGTATCGTCATCCCATTCCTAGACTAGATGATATGCTGGATGAATTGCATGGTTCTTGTGTCTTTACAAAAATTGATCTTAAGAGTGGATATCATCAGATTAGGATGAAAGAAGGTGATGAATGGAAAACTGCTTTTAAGACTAAATATGGTTTGTATGAGTGGTTAGTGATGCCTTTCGGTTTAACTAATGCTCCGAGCACATTTATGCATTTGATGAACCATGTTTTGCGAGCATTTATTGGCAGATTTGTAGTTGTGTATTTTGATAATATCCTGATCTATAGCAAAAATTTGGAAGAACATGTAATGCATTTGAA
This sequence comes from Juglans regia, assembly GCF_001411555.2. NCBI lineage: Eukaryota > Viridiplantae > Streptophyta > Magnoliopsida > Fagales > Juglandaceae > Juglans > Juglans regia. Next base: position 12,547,562 of record NC_049915.1, on the reverse strand, counting down.
ATCTGTTTTGGAAATTCTAAGGAAAGAAAGGTTGTTTGCTAACCTCAAAAAGTGCACCTTTTGCACGGATAAACTTGTGTTTCTTGGTTTTGTTGTTAGTAAGAGAGGAATTGAGGTGGATGAGGAAAAGGTGAAGGCAATCCAAGAGTGGTCAACGCCTACAACAGTCAGCCAAGTGAGGAGTTTCCACGGCTTAGCTAGCTTCTATAGACGGTTTGTGCGTGATTTTAGTAGCTTAGCCACCCCTCTTACTGAAGTCATCAAGAAAAATGTGCCGTTTAAGTGGGGAAAAGAACAAGAAAAGGCATTTAGTCTGATCAAAGAAAAGTTAACTAATGCACCTTTGTTTGTTTTACCAAATTTTGCTAAAACTTTTGAAATTGAGTGTGATGCTTCAGGCATAGGTATTGGAGCTGTTTTGATGCAAGAAGGCCGTCCAATTGCTTATTTCAGTGAAAAGTTGAGTGGGGCAGCCCTAAATTACCCTACTTATGATAAGGAGATGTATGCCTTGGTGAGGGCTTTGGAAAATTGGCAACACTATCTATGGCCAAAGGAGTTTGTGATTCACACAGATCATGAGTCTTTGAAGCATTTGAAAGGACAGCAAAGGTTGAACAAACGCCATGCCAAGTGTGAAAATAATGCTCTCTTGATCTCACTTTTTTTTGCAATGTAATTGAATTTCTCCTCTCTTGCTCTCACTATAGCCGAAATCCTCTCTCTTTCTTTTTCACTCTGATCAATGTTTTTCTCTCCTTTTTTTTTTAAGTCTTTTTTTTCAGTTTCGGCCTTCCTTTCCTTTTCCTTTTTTTTTTCATTCGAACTTTGTAACTTTAATTGGTCCTCCCTGACCTGTTTTGGAGTTAATGGCACAAGAGTAATAGGTTGCCTATTAAGAGTGAAGGAATACTTATTTGTGAATCCATCATGCGTAACCCTCAGATCATACTGCCATGGTCTTCCCAACAGTAAATGGCATGCGTGCATAGGAACCACATCACAAAGCACCTCATCCTCATATTTGCCAATGGATAATGCCACCAACACTTGTCTTGTCACCTTGATTTCCCCACATTCATTCAACCACTGAAGCCGGTAAGGTTGAGGATGTTTCAAGGTAGTTAAAGCCAATTTCTCCACCAAATAAGTGCTGGCTACATTTGTGCAACTCCCACCATCGATAATGACACTGCAAACTTTGTTATTTACAAAGCACCGAGTATGAAACAAGTTCTCCCTTTGGTTACTTTCTTCCTCCTTAACCTGCACATTGAGAACTCACCTTGCAACCAATAAATCTCCAACCACAACATTTTGCTCATCAAACTCCTCCGACTCCGCCTCTCCATCAACATTCTGCCACGGACCACGCCCACCATGCTGCCTATTGTGGATGTCATGTTGCTGGCCCCTAGGAGTTTCTGCTTCTACCCTGTCCAACCTTTCGTGAATAGGTTCTAATTCAGCCCTCAACATATGCCTCATCTCCCCTAACATCGCTTGCATTTGGAGGTTTGGAACTGGAGGTTGTCGAAATTCTTTGGTTGTGTCTTCTTCTTGATTATTAGACATGTTTTAAAATCTGCAAACAAAGTTAGAATCCTCACAAGCACTCCCTCACGTGTTTCACTCAAGAATTAATACACTTGCACTCGTGTTTTCACTCTAAACGGCTTTTACCCTCATATGGTCTCGCACTCTTGCCTTTTTCCACTCTTTTGTGTCTTCTTTAGTTCTTAATCGAACTTCAAGAAACTCATTCAAAATAATCCAGCAGCAATTCAGAAAATAAACAACCAAAACTCATCAAAAGTTCAAGTACTTGAATAAGGTGAGATACAAGATTGAAAGGAAGAAGTTTTCTTACTGGAATCGTGTACCTTTTTTTTTTTTATTTTTTTTTTTTTTTTTTTTTTAACAGGAAATAGAACGAAAATAAAAGATAGACAAACTTATCTTAGAACCAAAGCTCTGATACCAAAATGATATGAACTCCACCAACAATTGTGATGAAACCCGATAACAATGATGGCTTGGAACCCCAAGATCGTATTGACAAGATTTGTTGAGCCTTGACCAGTCACCGAACTAGATGAAAAACCAAGACTACGAAGGATTGAAAACGCCACACCAAGAAATCAGAATCAAGGTGATAAGTTTGGAGCTTGAACGCCACAAGATTAACTTGATAAGTTCAAGGAGTTCTTTGAAGAACCAAGAGGAACACAAGACCTCACAAAGACAAATAAGCTTTTGAAATTTCAAATCTGATATTAAAACTCGAAATAACCCCTTTATATACTTGGAACAACCCTCCAAGAATAGGAAAAGTCATAACTACAGCTTTAAAAGCAACACAAATATTAACATAACAAGTCCCACGAAATTTAGGCCTCTTGGACTTCTAGAGGCAGCCAGAAATGACTAAATGACTAAATTCAATGTATTTCACGTACCCAGGCAAGACCAAGTTCATTCACCTATTTAATATTCTTGAAACTTAACAAATTCACGTCCTTTAATGGTCAGACCATTCATCATATTTCTATGTGCTAATTAGCCTCTTCAATTGCCTTGATGACATGGACTAAGTCTTGAATATTATTTGAGCCCATCTTGGTCTTTTTAGAATCAGCCCAATTCTCTTGGATTAGCCCATTTAGTGCTTCCTTGAATCGTTTGGCTCTAAGTCTTGTAATTGGGCCACTAGGAAGTGACAAAGGGTCTTTTGCAAATTCAGCTCCATTCCCACTTGTATGATCAGCATGTCCAGCTCCTTGGTTTGCATCAGTTTTCCTCCTATGTGAAGCACATTGATGAAAGTATTTTGTGTTTATGTCTCCTTCCCTCAACCATCTCTGTTTTGCCCTTTGTTTCCACTTGGTATTTTCAGCTTCAAGAAGATTGTTCACCCCTTGTTGTACTTGTTTGATCTTCTCATTTAAATGGCCTATGTTCCTTTCATGTAATTTTGAGAGATAGTCCATTTGTTCATTGACTTCTCTCTTTGAGTTGCCTAGCTTCTGCTTACTCCATTGAAATAGATTTTGTTTATAGATTTTGAGTCTCTCAGAAGTGTGTTGCATTTTGTTAGCAGCCATTCTAGGCAACCTCCAAGCTTCCTCAACAGTTTTAAAGCAATCCTCCCTTAGTGTCCAGCTTACCTCAAATCTAAAGGGCTTTTGAAGTCTATAAGCACTAGGTTGCAACTGTTCCATAGCAGTCCATATGGGATTGTGGTCTGAGTTAAGAGCCGGAAGGGTGTAAACTCTCGAGTCATTAAATAAGGTTGACAAGACATTGTTGCATAAGGCCCTATCCAGCCTTTTTTTGGTGAAGGCCTCTCTTTGCCTCCCATTTGACCAAGTAAATTTCATTCCATAATAGCCCATGTCATTGAGATCACATATGTACATTGCATCTCTAAAAGCTTTCATTTGGTTATAAGGTCTCAAAGGGCCTTCACATTTCTCTCCATAGCTCAAAATTTCATTGAAGTCACCTACACAGCCATCCTATAGAGATTGTAGGTGTAAGTGCCTGTAGTAGTTGTCAGCTTTCATATCTCTTTACTGTTATTGGATTGCCATAGAATCCAATCAGAATCCAGCGAATACCATCTTTCATTTCCTTAATTATCAGAGATATGTGATGTTGTGTATAAGAGAGGACCTGAGTTTCTGTTTCTTCTTTCCATAGGAAGGCCAAGCCTCCACTTGACCCTTTCGAATTAACCACAAAGTTGTTATCAAACTTCAACTTCCTTTTGACAGCTTCTACTTTAAGTCTATTGCTCTTTGTTTCCATTAAGAAAACAAAAGTTGGGGCCTTATTTTGCACCATTAGATGCAAGTTATTCAATGTCCGAGGGTTCCCAAGCCGTCAGCAGTTCCAGCCTAGACAACTCATAGCAAAGGGTGAGGGTATGCATCATCCACCACCACCTCAATTCTGTTAGCACTTTCACCAAACACCACCCCATTTTCTGCTTTCTTAGTAACCTAAGTGGCCCCTCTTGCACTTGATCTAGTAACAATTCTCTTGGTGCCACTTGGACAACTTGCATTGCTCTCCTCGAGACCAACTAAGAGGCTTTCAAAACTTTTGTTTCTAGCTTTCCTCTTCCAACTCCTCTTGTTTTGATTTTCTCCAAAACTTGGACCTGGTCAAAGACAAAATGGGCTAGAGATGAGGCTTGGGCCCTTAGGTCATGGTTGCTCTCAAGGCCCAGGCTTGTCTTTTGGATATTGCCTTTACAAGTTGTGATTGGTTCACACCTTGGGCAGTCTGAATCCTCAATGCCTTGCATGAGCAGGCATCCCCTTCATGAAAAGTCAGTTCATAACTATCGAAAATAGGCTCAACCAAACTTTCCCTAAAAAGCATCTAGGTTGTCTTTGCAGAAATCCTAGGGGAAAGCATATTTTCAGTTGACATTACATTAGTTGCAATGTCAGCATCAAGCATACCAGTTTCTTGAAAATCTGCATTTGATTCAGTGTTGCTTTTTGGACCTTCATCCCTGTCCTCCCACCACTTCCTTCATGGTTGTCCTTCTCCTTTGTGCTGAAGGTCTTCTTCCCCATATTTCTTTTTGGTGCTCTCACTATCCTTCACAGTTGGAGCTCGCATCCACACTCCATATTGCAACTTATTGCCTTTAAGTGAACTTACAGAGTAGCCTTGCTTAGCATGCTTAATCACACCACACTTAAAACAGAATGTAGGAAGACGTTCATACTTGATGGGGACCAAAGTCTTCTTGCCTTCAAAGGATAAAAACACCCCCCTGAGGAGGGCTCCTGAAATATTAACTTCCACCCTTATCCTCAAGAAATTCCCCCATCCAATACCTCTGTCATCCACATGGACAGTTACAACTTTACCAATACTTTCACCAATCTGGGCTCCAACCTCGTATGTCATGCTTGCAAGTGGCATGTTATAAACTTGCACCCAGAACTCTTCTTTATTGAAGGGTATTTCATTTATGGAAATGTTGCCTTCAAACACTTGCAAACACAGCAGCCATCTGTCAAAGGACCAAGGTCTGCCCTTAATAACTTGCTGCATATCCTTCTCTTTGTTAAACTCGATTAGGAACTTATTCATGCCAATTTCTAAGAATTTAAACCAACTATCACATTGCCATAACTTGGCCATTGTTAGACTTAAAGGCTTCTCGATTGATTAGTCTTTCTGCATGATCATGGCCAACAAACAAAACTTTCCATGTTGTGAAGTTTTGGCAGTCAAGTTTTTAGGTAAAACCACTTCCTCTTTTTCCTTCTCAGTGAGACAAAAACCTTCTCACTGTTTAGTTAAATCTTCCTCCATTGTAACCTCTTCAAACCAGCCAAGCTCGTCTAAGAGACTTAACTCAACATGGAGAGAACAAACCTAACCCTAATAGGAGAGGACTCCGTATCTATTCTATATTTTCTCGTTAAGTTGCACACTTCATTTTCTAAGGGAATAATTAGATAAGATGTCAAGGGGAGACAATTTATGGGCATGATATCTAGAAAATGTGGGAAATTAGATTGTGAGAACTTATGAATATTTGCAATGAGTTAAAATGACTCCCCACAAGTTAAAAACTTTTGTTAAATTAATTAACTCTCCATTAGTTAATTAATTATCCACCAAACATTAGTTAATTTTATTGAAGTTAAATAATTACCTTGTAGAAGATTCTCTTGCTTTAGTTTTTGTCAAGGATATGTGAAATCATATAAAAAAATAACTACTCCTCTCTATAATTCTTTTTTTGATAAATAAAAAGAGATTTTATTAATTCAAGTAATTAGGCAATGCTCGAGTATACAAGAAAGAGCCTAATTACAAATTATACGATACATAAAGTAGCCTAAAAGTCATTAAAACTCGTTCCAATCAATAAAATAGATAACCCCAACGCAACAATGTGTGGGGAAGAAAAAGCCCTAAAACCATCCGGAGAGCGTTCCCTACTCCTCTTTATAATTTTCCAACCCTAAAAGTATCATGTTTGCAAATCTTATGCACTGCAAAATTAAAAGAGATTAAAAACTCGAAGTTTACATAAATTTATGAACAAAATATAAATTGTGAAGAAGAAAATATATCTAAGATTTTACAAAATTTAAATTTTGCACTCCTTTATTACAATAATCTTTTCTCCAATCCCTTTGCAATAGGCGAGGCCGGGGTACTATGTGAACTTATCAATAGGAAGAAAATGAAATTGAACCGCAAACTCATCTTTTTCAATACAATGAGCAACTCAAGACAAAAAAAGACAAAAAAATAAAATAAAATTATGCATATAATAAACAAAAGGACCAAAAGATGCAAATAATTTTTTTTTCTTTATTTAGTACTAATATTCTTCTAGGGTTGAGGAGGTATCTATGGAAAAAGCAAAATTTAGTAAGGATGTCTAGCTTCTAATTAGCCATGAACTAATTTAGAATTATCTTCATTTATACTTTATTCCATTGTAAATTCATAATTCCACTCTAAATTTTATTTAATTTCAATAGATCTCTAATTAAGTAAATGTCACAGTTGACTTATACATAAAATCTATAATAAAACACTCCTTTATTGTTCTTTTACTTCTCTACATCTTTATTCTATGATTCTAATTTAATCTCTTGATTATTTTCTTACTCATTGAACCACATTCAACATAATTACATTAAAGTTGTTAAAATATCTAGACCCGGGATTAAGAATAGCTAATTTATTATACGTATTATAAATTTTGTACCTCATCTGTATCTCATCTCATCCCTGTTTGGAAATAATCAAATGCTATTAGTAATAGTAAATTTAATATTCAAGTGACAGTAATTTTCAGCATAATAAATCATAATGGTGTAGTTCAATATATTCCAAATTATTTCAACATATTAATCAGAAGTCATGATACCCGTTATTAAATTAGCTCATCATATACAACATCTTATAATCTTATCAGAGGCTATAGACTATAGATAATATTAATTCATCCTTAAAATTCATTCTTAAAACCAATATTAATTTAAACAGAAGCTAGCATAGATAATAATACCATTAGAGATGAGATACTAGACTTTAAATCACATAAAAATCACAAGATAAAACGTAATATAAATTTACAAACATTTATTTTCACAAATGAAATGAGATGAGTTGAGATAAAAGTTGAAAATTGAATAAAATATTGTTAAAAAATATATATTTTTTAATATTATTTTTGTTTTGAGATTTGAAAAAGTTGAATTGTTTATTTTATTTTGAGTAAAAAACTGAGAAGTTGTAATAATTAGATGACATGAAATGAGATAAGATGAGAATGGTTGTGAAAACAAAAGAGTTAAGCTTTTTTAAGATGATGTAGAGACAAGGAGTTTTCAAGCTTGAGAGTTGAGAGTGGCTCTTGGCTAGAGAGAGGGTCTTATGGCTAGTTTGGATGGTGAGATGAAATGATATGATTTTAGATAAGTTGAATAAAATATTATTATAATATTATTTTTTAATATTATTATTATTTTGAGATTTGAAAAAGTTGAATTATTTATTATATTTTATGTGAAAATTTAAAAAAGTTATAATAATAAGATGAGATGAAACCATATCTGAGTCCAAATAGGACCACTAGAGAGAGAACTCAGGAGTCAGGAGGGAAAGAGCCGGCAATGAGAGAGAGGGGATTTAAGGCCTCGTTTGTTTTGGAAAAACATCTCATTTCATCTCATTTAATCATTACAACTTTCTCAACTTCCAATACAAAATAAAATAAACAATTCAACTTTTTCAAATCTCAAAACACAAATAATATTAAAAAATATACTCTAATAATATTTTATTCAACTTTTTAATCTTAATCTCATCTCATCTCTGAAAACAAACGAGGGTGTGGTTTGAAATTCTTCAAAACCAAACTCAAGGACAAAAACGAAAAACATACAAAATAGAGTTAAAAACGTAAACATGCGAACAAAACCAAAGCCAAACCGAGGGATAAAAAGGGGAAACGAGTAAAGCAGAAGGGCAAAATTGAAAATGAAAAGTAGTTAAAAATCATTGTTCATGCATGGTGCGAATAAAACAAAACCAAACTGAGGGACAAAAAATGAAAACAAACAAAATAGAGAGCTAAAAACGTAAACATGCCAATAGAACCAAAACCAAACTAAGGGATAAAAAGGGGAAAGAATAAATAGAGGGGCAAAATTGGAAATGAAAAATGATTGAAAATTCACCATTCCTTCTTGGATAGGCTCTTTTATTAATAGAATAGATATCTTACAAATTAACTTATTGTAATGTCTAACATTTAGACTGCGCTTGGATGTTGAGATGAGTTGTGAATAATATTATTTTGTGAATCTAATTGAGATGAGTTTAGGTCCCATTTGGAACTTGAACTGAATTGAGTTAATTTTAGTTCAGTTTAATTTTAAGCTGAGTCTAACATATAAACACCCAACTCTCAAATAACTAAACTCATCTTAATTCAAAACCTCTTTACACGTGGAACTCACAATCTTTTTCAACTTAATACATTTTTACACGTGAGATTCACAAATTTTTTCAACTTCTCATAAATACATCTAAACTCATCTTAACATTACAGGTTGAGATGAATTTAACTTTTTTTATGGAAAATTAAAAAAATAGTTAGTTCTATTAATGATTGGTTTGATATGAATTGAGTTTGGTTCAATAATCAAACGTCAAACTTTTTGAAATAAAAAAATTATATTAAATAAAAATATCATTATAAAGTGTCATTTGAATTAATTTCTTAAGGAAATTAATTTCAATACCCGCAATTATCCTAAGGTTTCTTTGGATAGCAAGATATTCTCATCTCATCTCATCTCATCTCAATATTCAAACGTTACAAATACTTTTCAATTTCAATTTCTCAATTTTTTTATTTAATAATTATCTAATCATTATAATTTTGTTAAATTTCTAAAACATAGTACAAAAAGAAATTCAGTTTTTTCAGATTTTAAAATAAAAATTATATTAAAAAATTATATTCAAACAATATTTTAATTTTATAATATTTTAATTTAATTTTTTCTCAATCATTTTTTAAAACCCCATAAATATCATAATATAAATTATTTTTTTATTATTTATAAATTATAAATTATTTTATTACTATTTATAAATAGACTACTCTCACTGTCCTATCGAGGGTCAAGATTTTGATATTTAGATTTATAATAAAGAGAAATTTCTATAGTCTCTAAGGACAGGTTTGAGACACAAGATAAAATATAAAATTTTCATCTCTTCTCATCTTATCATTACATCTTTTTTAAATCTCTATACAAAATATAATAAATAATTTACCTTTTTCAAATTTCAATACACATTTTTTAAATTCTAAAAAAATAATAATATTAAAACATAATATTTTAAACTTTAAAATAAAACATAAAATTCTACCTCACCCCAAACCTGCAGAATTGAAAATCGTGGAATACAAGACGACCAAGGAATTTATATACAAATTTACAATAAACCACGTCCGACAGTCGGCTAAGGCGCATAGAGACCCAAAAAATGTCGGTCTTTCTTCTCAGTTCGTCCTCCTCATGTGCTCTGGTGCGTGACTTCCACTTCTCCCAAGTACTCTCTTCTCTCTCTGTCTCTCTCTCTCCGTTTCTTGTGTTTGTGTCTGTGTCAGTAAAATTAATATGGCAAATGGATGACAGTGGAAATTGAAGGAGCCATTGACAAACCCTTTAACGTTATCGAAAGAAAGGAGAAGCAGCAGCAGCAGCGGCAGCTGCGTACGTTTAGCGAATTATAACAGGAATAGAAAAATTGGGGTGAAAGCGTTTTTCTTCAATCCCATCGATGAACCCATTCTCAAAGAAGCTCTAAAGGTAGTTGAGTACAACTTCTACTGCCTTACCCGTTATTTATTTTGGGTGTTTTGAGCTTATGTTTGCTGGTAGCTACTGCTAATCGCTCCCACCTGTTTTCATTTTCTTGTTCCCTTTTTGTGTGTTTCTCGTAATTCTTCGGATTTGGGTATCCTGTAATCTTATTGGTGTCTAGTGAATTCATGAAATTAGTTTCAATTCGTCCACAATTTGTGCTTTTGAGAACAATCATAACGTTTAAAGTACAAAGGGAAAATTGTAAACATCCAATATGATTAGATTGTCTTGTCTAACGGATGAGAATTGAAAAAATCTCAATCTTCTATCAGTAGCGCTTTTCTCTGTCGTCTATGGAAATTAATTCGATTCTCATTATTCTTGTAATAACTCAACATAGTTTCTAACTTTCTATACTGCCATTGGTCTTTAGACCAACGGACGTCTCTTTCCAATTAACAAAAGAGTGGGGGATTGGATCGCCCATTTTACTCTGGCATAGTGCCTGGATATTCACCTATAAAAAGCTCTAGTAACCTATGTAGTGGGATATATGACCAATTGTTAAATCCAAGCAATGTGGGATCCCATACACCACCTATTGATACTGTAAAAATCGCACAACAAACTGGAGGGAGAGAAAGAGCCATTCCCGACCCACTGATTTGATTGGGCCTTGAGCGGTGTTGTTTGGAGCCCTCGGTAGTGTTCCGGTGCGGCTGTACGGTGGCGATGCGTATGTCCATGGTGGTGAATGGAAAATAAGTGCTGAGAAAGTAAAGAGAAATGGACATCAAGATTTACGTGATTCGGTACTAGGCCTACGTCCACGGAGGTTTGGGGAGGAGAGTTTCCACTATAATATATTTGTTTACTATTTCACGTGGTCTCTCTTATCTCACTGTACAAAAATTGCTAGTGGTTTGCTGGTTGAATAAATTCTTCTTGGAGCTTGTTGTAGGTTGAAGAAGAAGTTGAAGATATGATCGAGAGAGTTGTTTGTCATCTAGCTGAAGGCTTTTTATATCTCCTTGTTACGTGTGTCAGTTTGGAGTGATGGGCCCCGATCCCTTTGCGTGTGTCAGCTTCTCTTTTCTTCCTACTTTTCCTTTGGCATGCTCTGAAGCCTCCTGCCATGAGGTGACTTATCCCTTGGCGTGTCTAACTTGCTCTCATTTGCCTCTGACACTTGCATGCTCTCATGTTCCTCTTTGTCTCTTTCTTGTTTTCCCTCTTGTCTCTAGTGGTGGCTTGGTGGGCTGGACCCAACTATGGGCTATGGTATTTTATCCCTCCCAATGGGCTCTCCCAGTAAGCTCTTTCAAACGGGCTCTCCCTGCGGGCACACCCAGTGGATTCTCCCAGTGGGCTCACCCGGTGGACTTCCCCAGCTGGCAAACACAGACTCCCCCGAACCGATAACAACTCCCGATTTATCTCTCTCAAAACTTATGTGAATTTTTGTGATACCCCATATGATATGGATAAGGGTAGGTGGTGTATGAGATTTCACATTGCTTGGGAATGAGAAGTTCTTGCTCTTTTAAGGTTTCAATGGAGCTCTAATTGTATCATTGATTAGTCCTTTTGGAGTATAGGCCATGTGATTTGGGCCTTCCATTGGGGCTTTACAAATGGTATCAGAGCTTATCCCAACCAGAAATGTAGGACTTGAGCCGTGCCACCTACAATGGACAGACCCGACGAGGACGTCGGGAATTTAAGGGGAGTAGATTGTGATGCCCCATATAATATGGATAAGGGTAGGTGGTGTATGAGATTCCACATTGCTTGGGAATGAGAAGTTCTTGCTCTTTATAAGATTCTAATGGGGCTCTAATTGTATCATTGACTAGTCCTTTTGGAGTATAAGCCATGTGGTTTGGGCCTTTCATTGGGGTGTTACAATTTTGTTTCTACTAACAAAGTTATTTCTTGTGGCTCGGAACGGCAAACGCCAGCAATATGGGCCATCCAGGCATCGCTTGGACGTCCCAATACGGCTCCATTGAAACAGATAGATGGGCACTAATGCCAGTCTTCTCGGCACGGACAATCATCTCCTTTATATAAGTCCAGTCTCTTGATTGGTCATGATGCATTGGGTAAGAACCAGTGTCTCGAGCTTCACCCGAACAATGGCCAGTCGGAACACAAGTCTCTCGACTTGCCAACTTTCGTGTTAGGTTGCTGCTTGTGATGCATTGGTTAAGGATCAGAGCCCTCGAGCTCTTCCTTAAACAATAGCCAGTCGGAACACAACCCAGTCCCTTGACTAGACTTGTCGACCTTCGCGGGGTACAAGCCTAGTCTCTTGATTGGCCACGATGCATTGGCTAAGGACCAGAGCCCCGAGCTCCACCTCCCGCCACATCTGAGCTTCGTGTTCGTAGCAAACGCGGTCGAGCTAGCCTCCCGCCACATCCGAGCTTGGCACTCGCAGCATACTCGGTTGAGTTAGCCTCCCGCCACCTCTGAGCTCCGCACTCGCATTATATGCGGTCGAGCCAACTCCTGCCACATCCGAACTCCACGCTCGCATCATATGCGGTCAAATACACTCCCTGCCTAAATTCACCTCTGGAGGCATTTATTACTGAACACAAGCAGATTATTTTGTTTTCTTGTTGACGACCTATGTTGCATATCTTATTTTAAAGATTCTCAAGGACGTTTGGTTAGAAGTAATTGCCCTTAAGAATTGCGGGCTTCTATGGAGGGATAAACTACCATAGCCCATAGTTGGGCCAAGCCAACCAGGCTACCACTAGGGACAAGAAGGGAAACAAGAAAGAGACAAGGAAGGACATGAGAATATGTAAGTGTCAGAGGCAAAGGAGAGCAAGTCAGACATGCCAAGGGAGAAGTCACCTCATGGCAGGAGGCTTAAGAGCATGTCAAAGGGAAAGTATGAAGAAAAGGGAAGCTGACACACGCAAACGGGTCGGGCCCCATCACTCCAGATTGGTACACGCAACAAGGAGATATAAAAAACCTTTTGCCAGATGACAAACAACTCTCTCGATCATATCTTCAACTTCTTCTTCAACCTACAGCAAGCTTCAGGAATAATTTATTCAGCCAGCAGACCACTAGCAATCTTTGTACAGTGAGATATGAGAGACCATGTGAGACTGTAAAAAAATATATTATAGTGGAAACTCCTCTTCCCAAACCTCTGTGGATGTAGGCCTAGTGCCAAACCACGTAAATCTTGGTGTTCCTATCTTTACTTTCTCAGCACTTATTTTTCATTTACTGCCATGGACATATGCATCGCTACTGTATAGCCGCACTGGAACACTGCCGGGGGCTCCAAAGAACACCGCTCAAGGCCTAGTCAATTCAGTGGGCCGGGAATGACTCTTTTTCTCCCTCCGGCCTGTTGTGCGATTTTTACAGCATTAACACCACCTACACTCATCACTTAATATGGGCTATCACAATGTGTGGTGTGCAGACTTTACTCTAAGGTAGTAGCGGCCTGATTAATTTTTAATCAATGGAGTTAAAAAAAGTCGAGGCATGCTTACCTCAGTTCCGAGGAAGATTTGGTTGTAGAATCCAAATCTGTTTGTGCATTCCAGGATTATAAGTTTAAATCAGTGAGCTTGTTGTTTAAAACGTTGTTCTTGAATATGCCAGCGACTGATAGGATTGTTAGGTTATTTTCAAAGCAGAAACATGGAAGCAAATCTGATACCCAGTCTTGTTATGATGTAATGACGTGTATGTTTTTAGTTGGAGTCTTTGTACTTGCAAATTGGTATGGAGGGCACACCCTCTCCACTGTTGACATAACAAGAACTACTTTGTAAAAGAATTTTAAAAACTTGAAGTTAATTTTATTTCAATTTGACATGTTAGCACTGTGAGGTTGTGTGGGGCAAATTACATTTTTTCTTTTTGGGATAGCTGCCTTGGTACAATTTTAAAATGAGGGTGATTGATAAAATGGAACATCGCACTTGGTGGACCGGTGCTGCATGTGCAAGAGTAGTGGCTAACACTTGATCGCTTAATAATTCGCTACTTGTTTGTTAAGGATATATGGTTTTTTGTATACATGATTTTTGGTGTTCATGGGCAAATACCTCATAAAGTAATTGAGATGTACTTAACTGGATTAGTCTATTTGGAAAGCATAGAGGCGGTTCCATTTGGAAAGCAGCCCTTATTGCGTTTTGAAGACAATATTGAGAGAGAGGAAAAATACTCGTTCTCTTTAGTTAAAATCTTTATTGCTGAAGTTATTGTATGATTAACTACTTGAGATTTTAGAATGTAAGTTTGCAGAAGGATTCTCTGAATAATGCTTGAATACATTAGTCACCTTTATTACTTAAATTAGGGTATATAGATAATGGAAAATGATAAAGCAACCAAGAAGTTCTACCAATGATGTCTACCGAATTGTGTTTTTTTTTTACTTAACGATTAAGAAAATGTTTTTTAATGAATTTGTGAATTTTGTTTTTAAAAAATGTTTAAAGGGATTTAAAAAATGTTTGAAAAAAAAAAAGTAAAGTGAAATTTGCACTTTCGGTAGAAAATCTCGGTAGAGATTCTCGGTGGACTTAGTAGCGTCCATAGAAAATTGTTTCCATAATTTTATTTTTATTTTTACCTTATTTTTTAGTTGTTATTTTTTTTTACTTGAGAAAAAAATTAAGGTAACTACAAAAATTGCTTCACTAATTTTGTTACTGGGAAGAGTAATTTGTTGTTTTTATTAAGGACATTCACCAAGATAGTCAAATAAGTCCATTCTAAAGGCCTTACTCCTCTCAAGCTTGTGCACCAATCTATATTTATTTATCTAATAATTTGGCTGCTACCATAATAGTGCTCGCAAATAAATATTCAGCATTGTTTCTTGAGTTTCTTTTCCATCAAAGAAGATTTTAATTTTTATTGTTGTTTAGGTTGCATATGAATAAAGAGAACCAGTTCATGAAATGTTTTTTTTTTATTTTTTATTTTTTATTTTTAGATCAAAAAAATGTTTTTTTGTTGCTTGGATCTCTCTCTCTTTCACACATGTGCGCGCACAGGAAGTATACAAAGAGAACATATAGTTACAAGTTTGGAACTAGATATGGATATGAGGAAATAATTAAAACTAGCCTTATTGACCACCATAACAGAAGCCCACAAGAATAAGGTGTGAAAGAAAAAACATCTAAGATCATCCAATGAGCATTCCCGATCTTCAAAGCTCTGATCATTCCTTTCTAGCCAAATACACCACATGAGATATAAATGAATCCATATTCCACACATCAGCAATTTGATGATTAACCTAAAGATCTCTCCAACTAGCAAGAAATCCACCACCCTCATGGCATTACCCACACGTCTGATTCTGCTATAAATCTCATCCCATAGGGACCTGGCCACCTCACAGTGAAGTAATAAATGGTCCACAGTTTCACCACTTTTTTTAACACACAGCACCAATCCATAGCAATAAACTCACGCCTCCTCAGGTTGCCCA
Organism: Juglans regia; assembly: GCF_001411555.2. NCBI lineage: Eukaryota > Viridiplantae > Streptophyta > Magnoliopsida > Fagales > Juglandaceae > Juglans > Juglans regia. Next base: position 12,532,187 of record NC_049915.1, on the reverse strand, counting down.
TAATCAAGCTCTTCCTAAAAGAAGCAGCCCAAACAAAGAAGACAACCTTGTAAGGTACCTTTCTCTTCCGCATGCACTACCAAGGAAAGAAGTTGTGGTTCTGACATGTCAAAGCCTTGTACAGGAATTGAACTGTGAATTTCATATTCCTGGAATGAGTAAATCATCTTATCTACTTCAACACTACCAATTCTCGAAGTGTACATCAAGCTGAGAAGTTTGGATATAACACCAATTTCTCAATCTTGAGCCGTTCTAAAGTGAACATTCCACTGAAAGACCCACTAGAGCTGTCCAAAAGATCCGCCGCCATGACCTCCTGATCATACGCAATCCGGAAGAGGGCAGGAAATACTACCATCTTACCATGTGGTATATGAAGCAGACACTATCAGATTTCATCTCATTTATGTGCTGCTTTATTAAAATAAAGCAGCATCAATTAATTGCTTTTAGTCTTGGTAGTCCGATAAAGGTGAAAGTGATATTCTCTGCTCTGTTTCCATGTAATATTCCTTACCAAGCATGCAAGTTTCCTGTAACATTCATATTTCAAATAGCCATGAATGCATTTTCTGTGTGGAAATCTTTGTATATGCTTCCTAGTACTTCCCTCTGAAAGTTAATGCTATTTTCCCTTAGGAGCCAGTTGCTTTCATGGGTGGGATGTTTGCGGGTCTTTTAAGGCTTGATTTGAAAGAAGAGCCACTCAAGGAATGGATTGAGAGGACTGTGGAAGCTTCTGGAGTTACTGAGGAAGAAATTGATGCTGAAGGGTCAAAACCAGAAGAAGTCCCACAACAAATTCAAATTGAATGAGATAATTACCTTGGTTTTTACCGCATACCAGACACACTTGTTGATTATACTCGTATTTAACTACAATACAACATTAGTCATTCGAATCTGTCTTTGTATGATAATAATCTGAGATGTCTGTCTTTGAAGTCCATTCACCCTTCTCTTCAGACCGGATGCGGTGTAAAGCAGGCCACCCATTACTTTCCAAGCTAGAGCACACCGCACAGTATCATTGCCCCCAGTCTCACTATATCTATTCTCGGTTCAAATCCATATTTGTTGCTGTTATCGGCTTCGTCGCTACTGCCATTGCTCAGCCCGACTCCGTGACACCCATGCTAAGAGATAAATGGGCAACAATGAAAGTTTCCAGTTATGAGTAAGATGTGTTCTGCACACTATACTTTTATCTCATTATAATGAGAGTGATATTTTCTTTATCAACGTTTGAATTTTCCTTTAAAAAAATATATGATGATCCAAAGATGATAAAAGTCATATATTTATGAAAGGGAGATGGATGTGGTAGCAGCATTATTTGTAGTACAAGTATTACGACAAACATTCATTTGATACAGCTATTCCTGTAGACCCAAAATCTTCCTACCAATGAAAGCATTATCAAATCCCCGATGTACTACTTAAAAACAAAACATAATGACTGAAAATATGTATCTTTTTTATCCAATAACAGGAAGAACCGGAAGGGTTTGAGACAATGTTTTGAATACTGTACCGGACGTCATACCGATCAAGGTACTGGAACGAAATATTTCGATACCGGTACCGTTTCGAGATAGCGTTTCGGGATAACGTTTCGGAATAATCGATATATAAATAAATTGTATATATAAATATATATAAAAATTATATTCCAAAATAATAGTCTATATATAAATAAATTATATATAAATACATATATATAAAAATTATAAATAGTCTAGTATGAATTAGGGGTTAAAAAATAAGTTTGTAGTTTGAAAAAACGAAAAAAAAAAAAACACACAGGCCGAAATATCGGCCGGTATCGGCCGGTACATACCGAAATTTAATCCGGTATGGCCGGTACCGGCCGATATTTTAGCCGGTATGGAACATATATAGTACCTGTACCGGCCGGACGGCTAAAACGAAAAATTTTGGTCGTACCGGCCGGTACGGTACGAAATTTAAAACACTGGTTTGAGATCAATGGGTCTTTAAGGACTGGTAGGGTCTCTTAAGATGGATACAAAGTGCTCGAAACTTTGGCGAGCCATGGGAAAGTGGAAAGTACTTGCCTGGGGGTGAGCACCTTGGGAGCAATGTGGAAAGAGAAATTGCTCGCTTCCATCTAAGTACCAAGGGAGGGAAAAAACTTGTATACAGAACGAGCACTTTGGGAGCAACGCGGAAAGGTGAAGTGCTCTTACCACCAAGCAAGCACCACAGGGAGTAAATGTACTCGTGACCACAGTGAACGATAGGAAAATTAAAATTGTTCATACTCTAGGCGAGTTTCACGGGGAGTTAAAGTATTCGCAACATTGGCAAACAACGGGCAAATGCAAAGTGCTCGTAGCCAAGGAGAGTAATTTGAGAGACAAAATGCTTGGCCCGAGGTGAGCAAATCATCGGAGGCAACGACTTCTCAGCTTGGCAAGCAGGATGCATGGTTCTTGCCTTGCCTAGCACCTTAGGAGACAAAATGCTAGTCTTCCAAGCGAGTACCACGAGAGATAAAGTGCTCGTATCTTAGGTGAGCAACACAAGAAGTTTTGTGGGTTTGGGGTCTCCCTTCCCACAAACACCAGATTTTTTTTGTATTTTTAACAAAAAAATTTATTAATTTATTAATATTTTATTATAAATTTTGAAAATAAGTAAAAATAGTTTGATATGTGGTGAGCTCACAAGATGACAAGTGTTATCCGTTAATTGAGATTGATGGAAAGAGAAATTACTTACATCAGCCTATTGTAATCTTCAACACATTGAGTGTGTTAGAGTTAAAAAAAAAAAAAACAATCATAGTTTGTAGAGAGTGCAGCTGATGCGTAGTCGGGTTCTTGATGGAAAATGTAATGGAAGGATCTTATCTAACTTGTTCATCATTAAAAAAAAAAAAAAAAAAAAACCCGCATGGAGCTAATTGCAAATGGGCAAAAGCACAGGATTATGACCAAATTTCCCAAATCTTAATTATGGGTATTTTTCTTTTTATTAAAATAAAGTATTCTAATATTATTGTAATTTTTACATGTTTTATAAATAAAAATGTAAATGTAAGAAATATAAAAAAGAATTAGGAATTATTAGCTTCCCTTATTACTATAAAAAGAAATATCTAATACACATCTTATTTTAAAGCATTTGTTAATGTAAATTTGCAAAATAGATAAACATTGATACTGCTCAACTCCAAGTTTGCTTGCTTTTGACTAAATTTATGGAAGAAAATATATATCGAAAGTGAACCAGCGAAGAGAAAATCTACAAACTATTGGTCTGAGTTCTTCGTGCAGTGCAAACTTGCTCCTCTCCGCTCTATTATTGTCCTCTCTTTTTCTTCTTCCAGGTGAGCTGTTCTCTCCTTTCATTTTCATACATCCAATTTTTATTATTGTTCATTTGTTTGTTTTTGTTTTTTTGTTTTCATTCAATCTTCTGTTTGGGTAGTATCAGACCCGTATTCTTTCACCCTAACCCTATGTTTGGTTCCCGAGAAAACTTTAGGATATCAAAACTTTCACATATTTTTTCTGTCTTTGCTTCCCTTTTATGCCCTAAACCTTTAGAGCACGAACTCGTCTTTTTTTTTTTAAATTTTTATGCTGGTGACGGAATTTAATTAATTTGTTCCGGTTTATCCGAGACGGCAGATATCTGGGAAACCGATTTGAAAAGATAAGTAAGTTTGATGGGTAAAGGGTTAGGAATTCTCTCTCAAGTTGTCGTCTTTTTTACTGTAATATTCACGTAATGTGGTGAGAAGGTTGTGTTTTTTGTTTTTCCCTTTTTGAACGGAGAGCTTGAAATTGTATGTGTAAAGGCAAAAAAAGGGAGGAGCAACAAAAGTGAGTTTGGGGACAAGATCATGGAAGGAAAGCAGAAGTCTTAGGTCTAGCTCTAGCAATATATAGTTATGTGGTTGTTCTTATAAAAAAATATATATATACTTATGTGGTTGTAAATATAAATCCAAGTCTAACTGGTAATAAAGGTAATTGTGATGAATCTATAATTAAAAAAAGATAAAAAGAACTTAAGAAAACAATGATTAGTCTTTCTTATTGATAAAAAAAAAAAACGATGATTAGTCTTGTAAAATGGCTAATATTCTATTGAAATGTTATGATACATGTACTATTATCTTAACCTAATGATGCCTATTTTCTTATATGTGTATACAACATAGGTAAGTGATGGCTGCAGAAGAGGACTCCATTGAACAAGCTGCAGCAGCTCGCCGAGATAGGCTGAGAGCGCTTAAAGCTGCTCAGGAACTGCTAAACACTCCAGACAAGGACTCTGCTCAAGCTGCTGAGAATGGAACTAGCGAAGAAGAGTGAGTACCTTCCTTATTTATTTATTTATTTATTTTTTGTTCTATTCTTTTCTTCTCACCTAATTATTTTTTATGACCATTTTGTTATGGTTTTGCTGTTTCTTAGTCTCTAACTGTGTGTTAAGAATTTATGTAAAGCCATATAAATTTTGAACTTGTTTAGTAAGTATGTTTGAATGCTACTTTCATAAAATAGATGCAATCTAGCAATGAAGTGACTAGTCCTTCTGAACCTCATTTGCCTAGGTTTTTTGTGATGATTGATACCTAAGACTTAACTCTCTATTGACGGTTGTTGATGGAACTTTTTGAGTCTTGTAACTCCCTCTCTCTATGATCACCTCCAAAAACACCAAAATCGCAACGCAGAAGATTCAGCTCGAACTCTCCGAGTCAGAGTTCAACTTGTGTAGGCTCTGATCCAGGTCTAGCTGTGACTTGTCGGAGCTGAGCCGGATTTGAGCTTTTTTTTAGTTTTGTATTTAGCCCATTTTTAAACGACTTTTTTGTGGGCTTTCAAATTTCAAGTTTACTAAAAACATAACCAAAACTCTTTGAACAAGATCAACAAGATGCCCCTGTTAATGGTCATTCCACATCAATATTTACAGTAAATATTTAATTATAAAAAATTATTAACAGTAAATATAATAGGAGCCCAACAACAAAGTAAAAATATGACAGGTTTAAAATTCAGCTACTGCCTTGTATGCCATATCAGTTGCCAGCCTTTTGTCATCAAAGGCACCAGTTGGAAAAAAAAAAAATCACTTTTGAAAAAAAAAAATCTAAACTGCTGAAACACAACCAGCCACCAAATATTATCATTTGTTCCCAACTACAACAACCTACAACACAAATTAAAATCAATTACATGTTCCCATTCCAATAACAAAACAAAACCAAATATTGGGTGCTTTCATGTTATTATACTATAGTATTACATGTTCCCATTCCAACAACAAAACAAAACTAAATATAGTTTCTAATTACATGTTATTTTACTATAGTATTACATGTTATTATATTATACTACTATGTTATTTATAACTTATTTATTTTTTTGATCGGTAAACAAAATTTTATTGATCATAAGAATAGGCAAAAGCCTAGGTATACGGGACATACAAGAGTGTTTCCTTAGCATGCTAGTTCAGCGATACAAGAAATTCATGGCAACTTGTTCCATTGAAATCAATTACAACTAACCAATGAAGTAAAGTATTGAAAAAAAATTTCCTAAGCTCTTCCATTGATCACTCTCGATCTTCGAAGCTTCTGTCATTCATTTCTCTCCAAATGCACCACCATAGGCATAATGGGACCATCTGCCATATTGCAGCAATATGAGAGTTAATCTGAAGGCCTCTCTATGAAGCTTAGGAGTCGTTTGGATTCGAAGATGAGTTGAGATGAGTTGAGATGGATTGTGAATAGTAGTGAAATTGTTGAGATGAGTTGAGGTGAGATGATTTTGGATTGGAAGTGAGTTGAGATGGTTTTAACTTTTTGGAGATGAGATAGATGTGGGTCCCACAAATTATTGCATAGTATTTTTAATAAATTTGTTTTATTTATAAATATATTTATTCCTTAAGTAATAATAATTTATAAATTATCTACCCAATTTTTTATTTTTTATAATATATTTTATAATAATATTTTCTGGATTATAATATTTTTTTTCTAACGGAATTTGTTTGTAAAATATTAAATATAAATTGATTACAAAAAATTGTTTTAAAAATAATTTTTAAATTGTTTCCAAAATCGTTAAATAATAATTTTGACTATTATATATAAAATAATTTTTTATTTTACACCCATGTGAAGGAGGGCTGGGCGAAGGCGTGGGTCTTCATTTGCATTCATTACACTAGTTGCATAGAAAAGTAAAAAGCAACATAAGCTATTTTGTCCTATATGAAAACAAATAAAAAGTTTGGAGAGAGTTTGCTGGGATGAGTTGAAGTGATCTTCGAATCCAAACCACGCCTAAGAGATCGATCACCCTTCTCGGTATCACCCAAGTTAGTCCCGCCTGAGTGAAGAAGTTGTCCCATAATGTCATGGCAATCTCACAATGAAGTAATAAATGATCAACTGACTCCCTACTCTTTTTGCACATACAACACCACTCTATGACAATGAATTGACGTTTCCTTAAGTTGTTGAGTGTGAGTATCTTCCCCAACGAAGTTGTCCATACAAAGAAGAGTGCCTTTAAGGGTGCCCTTGTCTTCCAAATGCTCTTCCATGGGAATGGATTGGTTGTATGCATGTGCATGGCTTGATAAAATGAACGGACCGTGAACTTCCCTTTCTTGGAGTGGTGCCAGAAAATCTTTTCATTAATTTCCCTCCTTATGTGAGTGGAATATATGAGATCATAAAACTCCGATATTGTGTCAACTTCCCAATCACGTGCATTTTTTAAAAAAGTGACATTTCATTGAGGAGTACCATTTGATGTAACCAACAGGTCTACAATCGATGCTTCTTTCATTCTTGTTATGCCATACACTAGGAGTGTAACCGGTCCAGTTTTGGACATATTTTAGAACCGAATAGGTATACACCGGTTTTGAGATTTGAAAAACTGATAACGCACCGGTTACACTCCTAAATTGGTACTTATGGTTTTACCCGTTCAGTCCGATTTTTCAGGTATATTATGTATATAATATGCTATATATATTGTAGTATGTAATAATGTAGTGATAATATATAGTTATTTTATATAGGATATGGAAATTTAATGTTATTTTAATTAGTAATTTAGCATATAATACAAGATTATTTTATATATAATTATATATAGTAGATATAAAAATTATTTTTAATATAAAAAATCATATAAAAAATATTTTATATAATATAAAAAAAAATCAATATATATATAAGTATATGAACTGGGTCCAGTGCTAGAAAAAAAAAGGGAACGGGACAGATTTCGACCGGTTTTGAAAAAAATAGAACGGGTACCGGACGGAACCGATTTAGAATCGGACTGAACTCACCGGTTCACTGGTTTTTGTTTTCACCCCTACCATAGACTTCTCGATTAGCTTCCTTGAGTGGCCCGTCACTACACCATATGTCATGCCAAAATTTGATTTTGAGTCCGTCACCCACCTCAAATTGGGTATTTCTAAAGTAGGCATCCCACCCTCTTCTTATGTGCTTCCAAAGTCTCACCCCATATGGCCCATTTACCTCATTTGAGCACCAACCTCCCCACACTTCACTGTACTTCGCGTCTATGACATTTCTCCACAAGGTCCTCCATTCTTGGTGGTATATTCACAACATTTGCCCAAAAAAGCCTTATTAAAAACCTATAAATTCTTGATACCCATACCTCCTCCTAATATGGGGGGAGCATACTGTGGTAGTAATAGTATGATGTTTATATATACTAAACTATTATTAGTCTAATTATATTATATTATAAGTATATTATTTTATAATAATTATCTCATATTAGTATATTATTGAATTTGATATATAAGGTCTAGTTATATAACTATATAACCATCTAGTATATATGATCAATAGCAACACCTCCAACTCCATTTTGTTGGAGTCGGAGCAGAATTGGATTTGGAGTCGGATTTTCAGATTTTTGCTCAGCCCTACTGATATCTGTTTATTCCAGTGCCTTTTATTGCAATGGTCTTCTAAGGGTTTCACTGTGCATTGGATATGCATCTCAGATTTCATGCGAAAATTATCAGAAATTGCTAAAATAGGTCACTTACAATGCTTTTTGGGTCTGAATTCTCCGACTTTGCTTTAGCTGTGGGTTCATTGGGCCTTTAGCTGTGGGTTCATTGGGCTTGTTATGAATCGCCCCATGATGAACTACCAACTCCCAACTTTACCTAGTCTATCCATCTCCATCAATATGGGCATATACGTGCGCACTTCATTTGAGATGGAATCCAATTGATGGTTTCACATGTAAACATGATCATGCATCTTTCGAAAATTACATATGTTTTGTTATAGCGTTGCTTTCTGTAGTGCCGCATAGCATATGTTTTGGGTCATAGGTATGGGATTGAATTTAATGATATCATAAATTTACATGTTCAAGGATTACATATGGGTTGTAATAGCTTTTGCTTCCTTAGTGCCCACATTTCATATGTTTTGGATTATTGGTTAAATGTTGAATATGTTTTCCCTAACACCTAATCATGTAAGAGGGGGAAGCCAACTTTATTCTGTTCATTCGCTTGATGTAACTTTATGGAGTTATGTCAGATTTACATCATATCTCTGAATGGTATGCCTGTTGACCTTAAAAGCTTACTCATACCAAAGAATAACTGACCAATATATGCATAAATATAGAATTGTTGAACTTCTATTATCCTTGCCTCAAACCTCCACTATTCAATCGCTAAGGGGATGCTTCAGAAAGTTTTCATTTTTTTTTTTTTTTTTTTTTATGTCAGATCATCAAAAAGTGTTCTGGGAAGTTTTGTTAAAAGGGTTAGGTAGGATAAAAAGTTATTTGGTAGGTCTGATTGAAAACACTCCAGTGATTATTGGGGGTGGTGGAGTTCTGTGGGTGGTTGGAGAGCCTCCTCCAGTCAATCCAACCACTGCATCGCAAGGGGAGGGGTGAATTGATTTATTTATTATTATTATTTTTTAATTATTTGTTTTTGTATAGATGGAATTGGTGTTTTTTCATTATTTTGAATGGATGGGATATGTGGCAATTGGCCGTTAGAAACCTAACAAGAAATGGACAGAGATACTTAAATGCGAGTTTTATAGAACTCAGGGATGTAATTTGTGAAAGTTTAAACACTGGGAGTTTATTATTTTGAAAATTTTGGAAGTGCCTTTAGTCTTTTACAACAAGAAATGGACGAACTTCAAGTCTCATTCTTGGTGACTGTCCACTGAGTAGTGTTGATTAAGTTTTCGTTTTGAGAAATGATTTGTACAAGCTCCAAATAGACAAGTCATATACAAACCCTTGTAAAAAAGTGGACCCCACCTAAAAAAAGTGTAAAAAAACTATTTTTTATTAGTGGGACCCACTTTTTTTACAAAGGACTTGTATGGAGCTCGTCTATTTAAGGCTTGTACCTAGCATTAATCTTTAGTCTTTGGTTTTATGTAAAAAATGTCAGACCATACATGAAAGAGCTTCCATCGTTTTTTCTATGTATTTTTTTCACCTACTAATAGTAAATTGACTTCATATATCGACAAATGTACTAGTTTAAGTTGTTGATGTTGCTGATAGATTAAGTATCTATTGGCATATGATGATTCTTTCATGTGTATGAAAAATCTCCAAAGGTGTGTACTGCTGTTGTTTTCTGTTTGTATGTTTTCCATCTACTTCACCAATTATGAATGCTTGCCCTTCTAACTTATAGCTGCTAATTTCATTGCAGTAATCTCAATATGAAATTTCGGAACTATGTTCCTCATGATAAACAGCTTCAGGACGGAAAGCTTGCTCCACCAGTGCTACCAAAGTTCGAAGACCCTGTTGCGGCTGCTCCTCCACCATCAGAAAAGGAGGTAATAGATTACTTCCACCTTTGAAATTATGACTCAGTAGCTTTAATCTGCATGCATTTGAGTTGTTTCATCTTCCATGTTTGTGTGTTCTAATTTGGGAAAGTACTCAGGACCCATTTGTGAATATTGCTCCAAAGAAACCAAATTGGGACCTTAGGAGGGATGTGCAGAAGAAACTGGATAAGCTCGAAAGACGCACCCAGAAGGCATTGTATGATTTAATGGGTAAGTAATTACTGTTTTTAATCTGTCCTTTTTCCCACTAGTGAGAAACGTGACGTTGGTATTACTTGACTTCCCCTTTTCGTCCCCGTTGCATTCATCTATTGGTTGGCAATCAGTTTGGTTGGCAATGGTATTACTTGACTTCCCCTTTTTCTCTCTGTTTGTTGTGTTCACCAAGAGGTTGTCATTCTTAATGTGCGGCAAACCTAAGTTGAGTAATTTCCTTCAAACACCAAACTGAGACTGCTTGGCAATATTCCTGCGCATTATGTAGGTTGGATATGGTACTGCTCACAAAGAATCATTTTCCTTGGGCCTTCATTTTTCTCTAATCTATGAAGGTTTCTCTCCACGTTGATATCCTTGCTATGAAACCCGAGAATGAGTTGGGTCTTTATGTGTGTAGATGAGGTCATGGTTTGTTTATAGAGCTATAGAAGCTGCATGGCATCTAATTTGACTGTTACCTTTAATTCTACGAAATGTTAACTTAGTTTTACCCAGGTTTGTACCACTGCTGTACTAGCGAACCAATAGCTTTAAGTAACGGCTAGAGTGTCATGAACAGTGACACTGCTGTAATCCTTGCAAATGGTACCACCACTACAGTACTATGAACATTGACAACTCACCTCCCCTCAACTTCTTTTTAATTTTCTTTTTGTCCTACATCAACATGACATCTTCCGAATTTTAGATTTATATTCTGTTAACCAAATTCCGAATGTCTTCAAAAAACTTTGAAATATCATCTTATTCCAATTCCTGTTCTGTGTTATTTATATTTTTCGTTCTAAATAGAGGGTCTTGAATGAAACTTGTGTCGATGTGTAATTGTCTTTTTATTGTATAGGTGGATCATAAAGACATTTGAATGGCTTTACTCAACTGATGTCTTGCAATTTCTTTTTTTTTTTTTTTGATAGGAGATGTCTTGCAATTTCTGATGTCGTATTTGTGGAACTAATTTGCTATTTTAATTTGTGATTCCTAATCTGTAGTTTCATTTTTATCATAGATTCATTGATTTTACTTGACACAAATACAAACATCAATATATCCTTTGGGTTAATTATGTGGATTAATAAATTCTTCTTATAAAAAAAAAAAGATATATCCTTTGGGTTAATATACTTTGGCGCTTGTGGTTTGGACTGTTCTCAATTTGCACCCTTTTATTTAATTCATGACAGTGTGCACTCTTTTGATTCTGGAGGAAATGTATTTCACATAGCTCGATATGGATCCTCAAAATTTTGAACTTTGATCTTTTTCCCCTTGCAAGACATGATTCTAAGGTCACTAACTCAGTTTTAGCTATTTCAGTCTCACAAGTAGGAGTTCAGTTTTAGTGCCAAAACATAAACAGGGAAAGCAAAATGGGAAAAAGGTCTGATTGGGATATTAATAGGTATTCTCCATCTTTTCAAATATTTTATTGCATTTTCATAAACCACATGGGAGAAAGTGTCACACCAAGGAAACCACAGGAAAGCAACGTAAAAAATAGCTCAAACCACATGGGGCAAAGTTGTCATTAACTGTCTCTATTCTGTGTTTTGAAATTACAGGTATGTCTAAACCAGCATAAACACCTAGAATTTGAGTCTGTGTAGAGTATGGAGCTTCTTTAACAATTACCCGCCATTTTTCACTATCTTGCGACTTTCAGTAAAATGTAGTTCACTATTATTCATTATTTTATTATTTCTTTTTACCTATTTTGCACTACTATTCAATATTCTTTCATTACTTTTTCACTACTGTTCACAGAATATTTGAGAATACCTCACTATCCAAACGCAGATAACTGGAATGATTTTCTGATGTTTTGCAGAGGAAGAAGAAAAACAGAAGCAATTGGCTGAAGATGGGGGTAATGATGCACAAGATTAGAAATAGAATTTATGTACGTGAAGCTCAGTTGGAAAACTCTGGCAAAAGTAATCCTGAAGAACTGCGTTGAGTTTATGGAAAAGCAGATTAAAGTTACGAATTTTTTGAATTGTGAAGAACTGCGTTGAGTTTATGTAATAATCAAGACGCTGTTAGTCACAGAGCCTTTGGGGGTCCTAATTCGATCCAAATTGGCTGACTTTAAATACTCCCCGACAATGAAAGGCATTTTCCTAAAGAAATTTCAACATCTAAAAAGATGATTTTTACTTGAAACGGTAAGAACTTCGATCCATCATCTAGGATCGAAGTTGGAGTCGCAACTTCAATCCAGTCCACTCATTTCATTTAAGACTTGGAGTTGCAATCCCTTCATTTCTTCAATCATTGATAAGAGCTAATAAATAACTCAAGTTTCATTCAAATGAATCATTTTTACATAGGGTTTATATTATACTTATATTGAAAATTAAAAAAGCAGTAGAAACTAACAGTGCAGTAGCAAAAAAATGATCGGTACTTCCATAATCTCATCATCTTCTTTTTTTTTTTTTCATTCTATATCCTCCTAGACTCGAATCAAAAGAAGTTGCTGCGGATCTTTGATCTTTTATTAGCATTCCCCTTCCTTGGATTGGGACGCATACATAGAGAATCTAGTGTGTAATTCATTTTGATAAAATAGATAGATTGTCCCCAATTAGTTATATAGGTTACAAAAAATCAGAGCTAGAGAAAAGGGTAGGTTGAATCTGAAAAGTACTTTGTCAGGATAACTATGTTTAGTTAATTGCCTATAAAAAAGAAGAGTTGTGCTATGCATCAGCCGGAAGCCGCAGCACACCACACATGTATATATATATATATATATATATATATATATATATATATTTTCACTCAATGCATTGAGTGTGCGGCGGCTGCAGCGCACAGTAGGCTACAGTTTATATTTTCTGAAAAAAGAAAATGTTATGGCTCACTTGAGAAGGGAGAATGGCCTTTGAATAAGCTAATAACATAATTTCATAGATAACAGAGACTTCTTTTCTGTAGCACGATAGCAAGCAAGCTCTCGACAGTAACTTACTTATGAGGAAAAGGATGGAGACCGCCCTTCTTTCTTCACTATCTAGCTATCAAGAAGACAAAATGTAGCTAAGCATAAAGCTAATCAACTTCAATGCAGGGGAGTCTGTCAATATCAATAGGCAGAAAAGTAACCCAAGGGAAGATCATGTCACTTAAGACCAAGCCACGAGCTAGCTTAGTTAGAATGAAATTAGGAGACTAGATGAACCATAATCGAATGAATGATATACACTTTTACCCACGGGATGCTTGCTATCATCCCAGTACCAGTGTCCAATCAATGAGTCAATCCTGTCTGCCCTTTCAAAGGAGAGGCGATCCTATCTGTCCAAGGGGCAAAGGGTAGAAAGCCAGGTCTTTTTGACTCTCTTTCCGAGAATCGAATCTTTTATTAATTACCAAATCGGATGTTATAGAGTACTTCTTGCCCTCTAGAGATAGGCATTTGAAAGTGGAAGAAAACTTATTGACTGTAGATGCACTTTATTTTATGGGATAACTTGAATAGGGAAGCCTTACTAAGAATGAAAAGGATCTCTCATTCCTTTACCAATTTGTCAAAGACTTTCCCTTTCTAATTCTCTTCCAATTGTGTTCAACCTCTTTGACTTTCCTTTCTCCATCCCCTTCTTTGTCTACCACCCTTTCCAAACCAAAGAACTCCTAGTCAATCATGTCTGCCCTTTCAAAGGAGAGGCGATCCTATCTGTCCAAGGGGCAAAGGGTAGAAAGCCAGGTCTTTTTGACTCTCTTTCCGAGAATCGATTCTTTTATTAATTACCAAATCGGATGTTATAGAGTACTTCTTGCCCTCTAGAGATAGGCACCTGAAAGTGGAAGAAAACTTATTGATCGTAGATGCACTTTATTTTATGGGATAACTTGAATAGGGAAGCCTCACTAAGAATGAAAAGGATCTCTCATTCCTTTACCAGTTTGTCAAAGACTTTCCCTTTCTAATTCTCTTCCAATTGTGTTCAACCTCTTTGACTCTCCTTTCTCCATCCCCTTCTTTGTCTACTACCCTTTCTAAACCAAAGAACTCCTAGCCAACTGGTGAATATGATATGGCCATCGTTGTCCCCTTCGAAAGTCACCCTGCTTCCTACCTCAAGTCCTTGCTTTTAAGAAAGCCTAATCTCGGATCTCATCCATCAAGTCTTCCCTCAATATCCTAAAGAAACCATCTTTTTCAACCTTCAGGCTCCAAACTGGACCAAGTGCTTCTAGTAGAATTTTGTGATAAGATGGCCCAAACCTCAAAAGGAATAGCTTAACTAGGTAGAGACTAGAGCGTATGGAGATTGATGACAAGATTGTGGGGATTTGGAAGAATGTTGGCATCAAGGAATGCATTTCATTTTCCAAGCAAAATATCCTCATGGATCGCTTGATGATCATTGCAGCCCTTTGCTTATGGAGCACATCTATGAAGACCTTTGACTTCGGCTGTGGGCCTATGGGACCTTCGATCATGGACGTGTCCTCGTTGACTAGCTTGCCATCCTATGGACTGGATGTGACTATGTATATGTTGACTACTTCGAGTGATGTGAAATTGAATGTGGATAATGCACATATCTCTTTTAGCTCCTACACTCGTACGGAGATGGGGAAAGGTGAGATTCGAAATTGCATAAGTGATCACTGAAACTTCTATCTATATGAAATTCCTAACAAGTCTTTCAGTGAAATCTAGCTTACCTTGCCCCTAACCTTACATGGGATAGGACGTAAAACCACCTGACCGAGTGATTTAGTTTCGGTTGGAAGCTTGGAGGGCCCGAACTCAACAAGAGATAGGAGCTCTTTTGGGCTTCTTTAGTAACAACTCCACTATTTTCTCTCTCTCTCTCTCTCTCTTTTTTGGTATGGCGCTCCGCTAGCAGAGCGAATGAACATAAATCCAATCTAATCATGGCGACTAGGAATAGTAAAATGAAATAATTTTTTTTCGGTTTCATGAATTTAGTGATAGGCACATGCTTCTCAGTATGGATGCGTAGGGAATTTAAGGTAAAGGTATTCTTTGTTGGATTGAAAAAGTGAGTCCATTGGATTTTGTGCTTATTACTAGTGTTCTGATAGCACATTCTACCTTTTACATGCTTTTTCGCTGATCTCCTTATCTATATCGGATGGAGCCAGCGTCGAGTATAGGCGTAGATGTGAAGGGGGCTCAAGCTGATAGGGGTCACCACTTGTCGTCTCGATTTCTTGCACATCCTAAGTAAGAATTCAAGAAACAGGAGGATCAAGTCAGCGTTGTCTCACCCTAGGCATCTGCCCTCATGAATCTTGTAATACTTGGACAGCCATTTGTAACACCCCGCCTAATTAATCATTAGGATTAACCCTTAAATGCGTTAGATTAGGTTTTTAATTTTGGGTTATTTCTTACATTAAGGTTGATAGTGAAGTTAGCCTTAATCTTGGCACTTAGTACCGTTACGTTAAGGATTAGAGAAGCAAGCCCATTAGTGAATTTGGTAAGGCTTTTAGAACCTTAGAGCATTCATGGACCTAGTCCAAGAAGCCTTGAACCAAGCCCATACAGAATTCAAGACTTGGTAGCTAGCCTTGGCCCAAGCTTAAGGAAGGCATAAGGCCTTTGGGCCAAACTTGGTGTAGAATGGACCCATGACCCAATTAGGCCAAGTCAAACCTTTTCAAGCCCATCTTAGTGGATCTTGAGGTTTCTTTTCAATCCTAAAAATCTAGAAATGAGGGCCCTTCTCATTCAAGCCCAAGAGCCCATAAGCTATGAACCCACACACTTGGCCTTTTTAAAGCCCTCAAGGCCCAAAGCCATGTTTGAGTTTATTTCACCATTCAAGACCAAAAATCTAATACACCATACCATTGATTTCCTTAAGTCCAAACCATACCCTAAGTACCCAAATTAAGTTTTGAAAATTGGCTAAGACCATTAGCCATCATACTTGAGGTTAGTGAACTTTAAGCCATACTTTGAAGCTTAATTATGTTTAATCTTTTCTTAAACCTTTTAATTCAAATTTTCTTGAATTAATACTTCATTACCTCATGATTATACCTCACTAATACCCTAGATAAACCTCCCCACATGTCATTAAGAAAAATGACATATCAAGTCCAAACCTTACATCAATCAGTTTTGTGCATTACCCTTTGTAATGCTTGGACTATTTTGCCCTTGGGCCAAGATTTTTGTGGTTTGTCCTCAAGGGTAATATGGTCCTTAAACACCTAATGAGACCCTTCCAAACCCAATTTGAGCCTTGGACGAAATTTGTTGCATCAACCAACTAAATGAACCAAACCGGGTGCACTTTGGTCTAGTTTGTGTAGAAACCGATTGGGTTGGAACCAGTCATTTGCCATGGTTTGCACCATCACCACATGCCACCTCCTTCATCACCCAGTCCCCAAGAGGTCCCATGACCATCATGAAGGATTTTGACTCAATTTTGCTACCCAAAAACATCCAAAACTGAATTGAATTTCTGCCACCTCAAAACCACCTCCATATGTGGGTTTCCAAGAGTTGTTTGAGGGATTTTCTGCCACCCAAATGATGCCTCATGACTTGGACATCTCTATAGGACCCTTGCAGCTATTGTGGAGAGGGAATCATGATGGTTTCATGTAACACCCCCCTTCCTGTAGGCTAGGTGTGTCACGTGTTTTTCATAAAATAAACCCAGCAAGAGGTCTCATATTTAATAAAATGAATTTAAGATTTATTTTGTAGAAAAACTGTCTAATAAAAATGTTTTCTAAAAACATTATACGAATAAACTGAATAAATTCATGTCATAAAAACATGTTTTATTTTAGAAAGTCTGAACTAAAAATAAATGCTCCTTCTACTCCTGGCCTGCCTGCTCATAATCATCATTTTCACCTGGGTGGTTAAAAACATGAAAATAAACTAAAATGAGTCGAAAACTCAATAAGAAATCCATCACAACGTAAACGTAATAAACATAAGATTTTCATAAAAACTTTCATACTGAGCTTAAAATTCATGACTGTTTATGCTGATGCTTAATTTTTGTATGACTGGTTTATCTGAACTAACTGACTGATTTATCTGACTGGCCAACACACTTAACCATGTATGCAATGTTGTGCACCGGCCCCACATCCCACTGCAGCAAGGGGAACCGCTAATAGTATTCTAGCATACTATGGTGGACCACGACTGAGTTCGTGGCTTGCACATCCACCCTGAACTGAACTGTATTGATACCATGCATCTGAATGACCATCTTATTAACTAATCTGATTTTTATCTTACACTTGAATTTAAGATGGCTTACGTGTCTTGTACACATGAGATGCATGACATAACACATACATAATTATAATTTCTGAATTTGAACATGATGCGGAATGACATGATCGTATGCTATACTGAATGACATGTTTGCATATGACATGAGTGGTTCATAAATAATGGCTGCCAATGAACTGGCTTGAATAATACTTATATATAAACTAAACTGTGATGATCCTAATTTACGATCAAATTACTTACTTCGCTATGCTTCTTCCTGAATCTCACTTCGTAACTCGACACCTATACGCAATAATAACTATCACTAAATCTGTTTGGAAATAATATTTACTAATATCCTACTAAATCAAATTCACAATCTAATAGGTAGTCAAATAAATCTTTTGTTTAACACTATAATCAATAAATCCTAGTATTTAAATTACTTAAAATACTAATTTATGATTTAGTAGAATACTCGAGCTATTTTAAAATAAGTCATGAAACTTCAATTCTTAAAATAAGTTTCATTTCTTAACATAATTATTCAATCTTATAAGAAATCTAATAAATATTAATATTGTTTAAATATTCTTAACATAATAATTTTATTAAAATTCTACTAAATAGACAAAGAAATATTAACAAAATATTATTCTAAATAATGTACCTTGAAATATAATTCAAATTCTTTAAACACTTCATTAAAAATGGTCTTTGACTAATATATTTATTTAATTAAAAACTGACCTTTAAAATAATATGCCCAATAAAAATATAAGTCCATTAAAGATCATTAAAATTTGAAATAGTTGCAAAATTCTAGCCAATAAAAATATTACTACAAGAGTCCATCTATGTAAGCCCATCACATGCACATAAGGGCCTAGGGCCCAAGGCCCATCAAGAATCTAAGGATTGCTTGTAGAAACAGAAAACACGGCTAAGCAAAAGAAAACAGAGAGCTTAGAGAGGGAAGGCCACTGCGACGGACTCACCGAGGGAGTAAGTGACGGAACTAGTGACTCCTCTGTGGTGGTGCGACACCGAGAGAGAGAAAGAGAGAGAGTTTAGAGAGGGAAGCTGTTAGATCGGAACCTACTAAAACAAGATGAGGCTGGCGGCAGTCGAGGTCTTACCAGAAGGGAGTGGGTGCGTTAGGGCTGAGCTGGTCGGTACTTTCTGTGTTGTCGGAGAGGTGGTTAGGCGTCTCTTGCGGTAGCTACCGTGGAAGAGGTGACTACATGCTCTATTTCGGATGTGCAAAAACAGAGGTGCGTCCGTGTGTTCGTTGGGCGGTGGGCTGGTGGATTTCGCCGGACGACGATTGGCTTGGCCGTGCGTGGTTGCCGTGGTCATGCCTGGTCTGCGCAGTGGAGTCGCTGCGGCGGCTCTGTCATCGAGTCGCCGCCTTTTCGGTTGCTGCGTCTCACTGATTGGTGTCCGTGCGGCTTTGCGGTAGCGCCTAGTTTGGGTGCTCTATTTTGAGGAGCGTAGAACAGGGCTGAGACATGGGGAAAGGCTTGTTGTTTTGTTTGTCGAGGAAGAATGTTGCTGCGTGATGATGGAGAGAGTGCTGCCATAAGGATAAATTGCTACAGTTTTTGGGAGGATTTCTGAAGAAGAGAAAGTGTATAAAGATAAATACTAGTTTTTAATTCGTGGGTTACGGAACTGAGTAGCGTCGAGAGGAGAGGGAGAACGTGGAGTGGAGAAATTGATCACAACTGAGTCAGTTTCCACTACAATAGTAACAGCTAATACTGAGAGACGTACGGTTTGGAGGTTTATTATGCTTGAATAGAGGGTAAAAAATCAAGAGACGAGGTTTGTTGGAGATAGAAAGAAGTAAGACTTAAATTCAAACTAAAACTAAAATCTGATAAAAATCTAGTAATAATTATTAATAATTAAACACTACTCTACTAAATTCAAACAAAATCATAATAGTAATTATTAAAATTAATAAATGTAAAATATGATAATAATAACAATAATAATGATAATAATAGAATATTTATAGTTAGATGAAAAAAATACATAAAAATTATATTATGACCTAAACTTAGGATCGGGTTGTTACATTTTAGGCCACTATTCTCCTTGCACAAGGTGACATAAGCCCGTGGAAGCAATCTGAAAAATTTCCAGACTTGTGCACGTCCCACTTCACCTAATCACCTTGCACCAAATCCAACGTCTCCACCCCTCTTAAACCCAATAAATACTCCCTCACCTCCTCATATCCTCTACACCTTAGCTCCAAGCTTCCTCTTGAGCCTTGAGAGCACTTCTCCCCTCTTAGAGATCAAAACAATGAAACTGAGTGAGTTCTTGAGTGTTCTTGTGTAAGGCTATCTTGAGTGCTTGGAAGGCCACAAAATTGTAAGTTCTCTTGATTTTGATCTTAGTTATCATGTCAAGTTTTTTTTCCAAGTGTTGGTACGAAATTTGGTGAGAAGGTTATCATGCTTAGTTCAAAACTGGGTCAATTAAGAGATGGTTTGAATGATTAAATGATTTTAAGTGAGAATTTAGCTATGACATGTCTTAAGCATGATTTGATATGATTTATCATTGTCTTAACATGATTATGGAGGGTTTAAATTGTGGTTAGAAGCATGCCACGGTAGGTTTTGAATCTATCTTGTTTTGATCATCAAGCATGTATCGATTTTGAACATATTGGTGATTAAGGATTTCTTAGCCATAATTAAGTGTTGGGATGAATTTTATTATCCAAGGATTAGCCTTCATTATGTCATTAAATATCTTAGTGATCATTTGTAATTAAAGAAAATCTCATATGCATGCATTCATAGGGATCAATAGTTGAAAACACACTTAAACATCAACTAGGATGCATGCCACAGGTTGGGGCATGTTCCACTTTGATTTTTGAAAATCCAAGGGCATAGATGGTTTTAGAATGCTAAAAATATGAAGTCTACAAAATTTGGTTAAATTTAGAGTTTGTTTGCAATTAGTGAAAAATTAGGGCCTAAATGTCAATTTTTGAATGTTTAGGAGTATTTTTGTAAATACTCAATTTTTGAAGCCTTTGTATATGAACCTTATCCATAGAATCATTAATTCTAACTTAGTACGCACTTGATTTACGTAGCTGCGACGTTATTTTCAAATTACTCAGGAAGGTTGTAAGTTGATCTCTAACTTAGACCATGATAGATTTTTTTATGAATTATTGATAGATGTTTCATTCATATTTCAATTATTGTTTTGAGCATAAAATAACATTTTATATGATGCATTGAGTGCATACTTACATAACATGTGAGATTTTTACCACTTTTAGCATATTGCATATAAATGTCATTTTCACATGAAAACTCGCTACATATGCACATGTCATGAAATACATTTTCAAGCATAGCGTAAAAATAATTTTTGTCCCAAAGGCTAGGATGGGGAATTATCATAGTGAAACTCCTTTGTCCACTCTGGAGTGTTTAATAATGGAGTGGTAACCCCCGGGTTGACAAAGAACAGCCAACAGGCTTCAAATGGGTTCTTTCTAAAGAACGTCGGAGTGAATTCAACATGTTATTACACCTAACGCTGGTGGGTGTACACGTTATGATGTTATGTTATATTTACCAATGCATTAAGAACAAGTCTATAAACAACGTAGTTTCAACATGAGTTGTACTACAGTCACCGATAGGTATTCACAGTGCATATGGGGAATTGTGACGTTACCACACGTTATGATGTTAATTATGACTTGCTCATAATAATGAAAGTTTATAATGAAGTTATGTTTTCAAAAATGATGGCAAAAATGTTTATTGAAGGAAAACCTATGTCTCCATTTTTCTGAAATGTTGAGGAATCTGGATGGGAGACATGCATACTGATTTTCTTTCTACATTTCATGCATTACATATTTATTATTCTTCATTCTTAATTTATCTTTGTGCACGGTTGTTTAACTTACTAAGATTTCTAGTAAATCTCACCCCTTGTGGGACCACTGTCATTCCACTTGGAATGATAGAAGTTGTGCTAGGTCTTGAGGAGATCGAGCTAGACGGAGCGCTAGATCCAACTAATTGAGGAGGAGCCAGACCTTGAGAGGAGATTGGATTTAATCCTGATGTTTATAGCCCAAGTCTTTCATGCTTTAGATCGCATGAAGAGAATGATTTGACTTTAACTCTTAGTTGTACTAAGTCTATGCTACGTTGGTATTTTGAACTTAATGATTTCTAATGAAATTGAGATGTTTATAGTTATTCTGGCATATTTTATACTTACACCTTTTGTTTTCGTTGTGATTATTGTATACTGATAGTTGCATACTAGGATTGTATTGCACATTAACTGTCATGTACTGGGGTATGTAACCATGTGTTGCATGTCCTGACGCTCGAAGTTTTTGTTCCATCTTAAGCGGAGGTTGGGGCATCTCACCATTGCCGTCTTGTCCTATTGAGTTGTTGGATACCGCCTGAGAATCTCCCTATATGCAAGGTTAAGTCAAGCACCATTCTTGTGTCGAAGGAACATCAAGAATTTTAAATTTGGATCGGTCTTCATTCTTTGTTTTATGGCAAAAGGTCAAGGCTCATATGCTCATCGAGAATCGAATGACTTTCTTTCTTTATTTATCTCCTTCCTAATCGAAACGAAAGTAGGCAGAAGGAACCCCGCTAACTCTGAGAAGGTATGCTGCCCCGCATCGATCATTGTTCAGTAAGTAGTTTTGTTGGCAGACCGTTTTGTCTTTGTTGTATAACGAGAGGAGGAGACACTTGCAAACCCCTTACTGCCATCAAAGAATCAAAATTTCTCCCATGTTAATGAAAACTTTTTGGGGTTCCATGATTTCTAACTAGAAATTGGTCCTCGAAATTATTAATCCAAACATCGTATATATCAATACCTCAACTGAACAAACAAGCGTACAGATTAGAAAACCAAAGGCTAAGCTATTATTGTCTATTACCAGTCGACAAGGAGACCGCATTCCAATCGAGATTGAACAATTTGGGTATTCTGATAAGTGTGATTTTTATGTGATTTTTATTACTCATTTGTTTATGAAAAGTGTCAGTTTTCCTTCAATAATATTGATTTTATTTTATTTCTACATATTTTTCTTTATTTTGAAGGAATGAGAAGATTTAGTGCAGAATGAGAGCATTTTGGTACAAAAGTAGAAACCAAGGATCCAAACCGAAGAGAGGCAACTAGATCCAAAGAGAGCCGAGGAGATTTGGGTGAGGAGCCTTGTACTGCGGGAAGCAAAGAGAAGTCATCCCTCTCAGTAGGTGAGGAGACCCAATGACGATCAGAATTGGTGACAACTAGGCGAGGAGCGAGATATTTTACCTCTTGGTCGGTGAGAAGACCTAGCAACAATGCTCTATGCTGCTAGATTGGGTGACCAGTCTAACAACCAATTTAAAAGACCAACCTAAATGACATCGTGGGCAATAACTAGCAAAGGTGAGCATCTTTACTGCTCGGAACGTAAATGCACACACATGGCACCCTACAAAGTCGGTGGAAGAAATAATTGACTGTGAAAAAAGATCACATGCATGCTCAGATGCCTTGGGACTTGGTGGAGTTGACATGCTGGGATGCCTTGGGACTTGGTGGAACTTTTTGAAGCCTATATAAAGGCTTGTAACCGGGAGGCAACAGAAAGGAAGAAGGTTGAGAAAGTCGAGAGTTTAAGTTCGGAGTTTGAGTCTAAGTTTGAAGTCTGAGTTTTAGAGTTTTTATCTTTAAGTTTCGTTGTTCTATTGTTTTTCCTTTCAGTTTTATTATGAACTAATTTTATTTTCTAGACTGTTGATGTAGTCTAGCGTTGAACACATAATTTACATTCTAAGTTATTTTATCTTCAAAATTTTCATGATTGAGTATTTATTCTTTGTTTTTAATGCTTGCAATTTTCTAGCTAACTATTGCTCGACTTATTGGATTGCAATGAGACTTAGAGGTGATTTGTGATTAAGGTTTTAGGATTAAAGGCTATTAGTTGAGCGAAAGTAGAGATACGTTACCGCGATTAGTGTGATTTTCAAGAAAAATCTAAAGAACTTAATATGTTTCCAATTGATTAAATTCACATAGAGATATGGAGTTATTAATTGGAGATATTTTTGAAATTATTTGAGAGAAAATATTGAATAGTTAAGAGATTTTTATCATCAATATTCCCATAATTGGAATTTTGTAACAAGGAAGAATAAATTGTGTGAGATTCGCTAGGTAAAATCAAACGCCCTAGATTTGTTATTATTATCTTTTAAAAATTCAAAATTTAATGCTCTTTTATTTAGTTTAAGTTAGATCATCTATTCCCAAAATTTTGGTTTTCTAAATAGTAATTAATTTAGTCAATTTCAGTACTCAATAGCATAATTAATCCCTGTGGGTTCGATATTCATTTTCTTGCAAACACTTCACTACTTATTACAATTCTGTGCACTTGCAGATAATTACCAAAAGAAGCAACAAGTTTTTGGCACTGTTGCCGGGGAATAATTATTTGTTATTGATATTGATACCAGCTTGATTTTTACTACTTTGAATTTTATTTTATCAAAAAAGAAAAAAAAATTGTTTAAACAGACCTCAGTTTTGCTATTTTATTTTCAAGAATCAGAAGTGCTTGCTCCGATCTAAACCATTAGAACATCTAATCTTTGATACTGAGATTGAAAGAACCTTCCATCGGATAATTAAAGAGCAAAAGATAGAGGTCGTCGACTCTAAATTTAATATGGCAAACCAGGAATACAGGGTGTTAAGAGACTATGCTATTACCACATTGGCAGCATTGATGACAATTCTATCACAACAACTAGGTAAGATGAACATTAATACTATTCAAACTAATGTTGTTTATAATCATTGCACAGGAAATCATTAAAGTGTAAATTGCCAAGCGGAGAATCCTTTCGCCCAATCGAATTATGAACAAGCCCATTACGTGTCTGATTTCCAATATCAAAACAATCCTTATTTGAACATGTTCAATCCTGGTTGGAGAGATCACCCTAACATTTCATGGAGCTATAATCAAGCACCTGCTAGACCACCACAACAGTTTCCTCAACAGTTTTCACAGCAAGAAAAGAAGCCGACACTTGAGGAGATGTTCATGCACTATATGCAAAAGATGGATATGGTGATCCAGAACAACTCGGCTTCAACCAACAACTTTGAGGCACAAATCGGTCAGCTCTCAAACATGCTTACCGAGTGAGATGTAGAAGTTGCCGAGAACATGGAATCCGAGGTGAAAGAAGCCGAGCAGGATGCGACCAACCAGCAAGCTGAGAAGACTAAGGAGAATAAAGGGGCTTCAAAACCTAAGAAATCCAGGGAGTTTATATCTAAAACTTATTCTCCTTTAATTTATGATCTACCAATTACTTTTTCGCAAATATTAAGAAAAAATAAGGATGTATTATCAAACAAGCGGAAGTTGGAGGAGCATGAAACAGTAAATACCGAGCAAGAAGTAGAAGCTGCCGAGAACGTGGAGTCCGAGGTGAAAGAAGCAGAGCATGATGCGACCGACCAGCAAGCAGAGACGGTAATGTTAACCGAGGAGTGCAATGCCATTGTACAAAAGAAGTTGCTGCCTAAGTTGAAAGATCCAGGGAGTTTCACGATCCCTTACACTATAAGAAATTTCTATTTTGATAAAGTTTTATGCGACGTAGTGGCAAATATTAATCTAATACCTCACTCTGTTTTCAGGGAACTAGGTCTTCGAGAAGCAAAGCCGACGACCATCTCTCTATCGTTAGCAGACAGATCTATTCAGTACCCGAGAGGACTCATTGAGGATGGACTGGTGAAAGTTGATAAGTTCATCTTCCCGCCCGAGTTCATTAGACTCGACATGGAGGAGGACGAGGAGATCCCTTTGATACTAGGCCGACCTTTCATGGTGACGGGGAGAGCCTTAAGTGCTGTCCAACAAAGGAAACTCATTTTGAGGATCAGCGAGAAGCAGGTCAAGTTTGACTTATTTAAATCTATGGAATTCCCCTTAGAGGTACTCTTGTTTTCAAATAACCGACCGAGAAGTGTTCATGGCCGACGAGACTTATGGAGCTGAATTTCAAACGCTACCACTTGAGGAACCACCCAATACTGAACTCAAACCGCTCCCATTAAATTTAAGGAATGAAGAGGCCGAGGAGATCTCTAAGGACTACATGGCTACACCGTAAAAAAAAAATATTCAATTGGAAGACCAGAAAAAAAAAAAAACATCAGGGGAGCATCTCTTACCTTCTCTCATTCCCTTCTTTAGTTTTTCTTCCTCTTTCCCATTGAGGACAATGTGATATTTAATTTTGGGGGAAAGGAAACCGAAAAAAAAAAGATGATTGAAACTGATTATAATTTTTTGGAAAAATTCCCATTGCTTAAGTCTAGTTATTAATTCTTTACTTGATCTTGCTTAATTTGATATTTTCTAGATTAACTGAATGCTTATCATGATCATTAATTGTTGTGAGTACCTAGAGAAATTTTATGTGAATTTTGTGAATTTGCATGGTCTTAACTCACTCTAGAACTTGTTTGATTACACTCAAGGTGAAATCCTAGACAGAATATTTCTGGGAAAATTATTAAGGGATTCTTTGGGCCCACTGAGCCTTTCAAACTTACTTGTTTATTATCTTTATCACTAGTTACCCCTTTGAGTTTCATTGAATTATATTTTAGCCTTATAAATTTATTTCTTGTAAACCTCATATTCCCTACCCTATTTGAGCTTAAATACTGATTTCCTTACCTTTCAAGAGAACTAAGTTTACACAAAGTCACAAACGCATAAGAGCATGAAAGGCAAGACAGGTAGTGGGTCTACAAGTAAAGTTCATTATAGCCAGATTATCAAAATCATAAGTTTGGGGGTGTGAAAAAAAAAATTGTCTTCTACGTGGCCGACAGGGAAAGGCTGACAAGAGTCATAAGTTTGGGTCTGAAAAAGTAAACTATGTGGCCGACAAGAAAAGGGCGACGAGAGACATCCACAAAGGCAGGCGAGAAGGAATATTCTTTAAAAAAAAAAAAAAACCTGATCTGCAAATACAGGGGTAAAAAGAGAGATACTTGAAAGTACAATAAACAGAGGTATGTTGAGACAGTCACAATGAGTGAGAATAGATGTTTGTGTTAGAAGTGAGAATGCTCTTTTTGTTCTGTTGGTGAGTTCAAACTTAAGTTCTCTTACTTTATTTGAATCCTACCTTTTCTTTATAGCCCTCATCCTAGCCTTACATTTCAAGCTTAATAAAGACCTATTGATCCCTGGTAATAGATTTTGTTCTACATTAATGGAGAGTGATTTGAAGGGAAGCCTATGGAGTGTTTGGAGATTCATTACTCATTTGCTTATTTGCATAACACTATCCGGGGAG
Source organism: Juglans regia (assembly GCF_001411555.2). Lineage (NCBI taxonomy): Eukaryota > Viridiplantae > Streptophyta > Magnoliopsida > Fagales > Juglandaceae > Juglans > Juglans regia. The sequence continues at coordinate 12,505,390 of NC_049915.1, read as the reverse complement.
CTAATGGTGAAGTGAGAATGAGAGGTATGCATGAATAGGAGATTGGATAATGTGGTGGATTTGAGTTTTGAATTAACTCTTGGACTTGGTTGATTGTGAATGATTCATTTGAATAATAAACTTTAGGCAATCTATGGAAAAAAAAAAAAAAAAATTGAAACAACCCAATACTTGTTCTAATTGTGTTTCTCTTCTTCTTTGCTCAAGGGCGAGAAAAATTTAAGTTTGGAGTTATTTGATAAGTGTGATTTTCATGTGATTTTTATTACTCATTTGTTTATGAAAAGTGTCAGTTTTCCTTCAATAATATTGATTTTATTTTATTTCTACATATTTTTCTTTATTTTGAAGGAATGAGAAGATTTAGTGCAGAATGAGAGTATTTTGGTACAAAAGTAGAAACCAAGGATCCAAATTGAAGAGAGGCGACGAGATCCAAAGAGAGCCAAAGAGATTTGGATGAGGAGCCTTGTACCGCGGGAAGCAAAGAGAAGTCGTTCCTCTTGGTAGGTGAGGACTTCCAATGGCAATCAGAATTGGCGACAAGAGTTAAGTGAGATGCAAGATATTTTACCTCTCGGTAGGCGAGAAGACCTAGCGACTATGCTCCGTGCTATTAGATTGGGCGACCAGTCTAACAACCAATTTAAAAGACCAACCTAAATGATATCGTGGACAACAACTAGCGAAGGCGAGCAACTTTACCGCTCGGAACGTAAATGCACACACATGGCACCTAGCAAAGTCGGTGGAACAAAAAATTGACTGTGAAAAAAAAGCACATGCAAGCTCGGATGCCTTGGGACTTGGTGGAGTTGACATGCTGGGACGCCTTGGGACTTGGTGGAACTTTTTGAATAACTTTTTGAAGCCTATATAAAGGTCTGTAACCAGGAGGCAACATAAGGGAAGAAGGTTGAGAAAGTCGAGAGTTTAAGTTTGGAGTTTGAGTCTAAGTTTGTAATCTGAGTTTTAGAGTTTTTATCTTTAAGTTTCGTTGTCCTATTGTTTTTCCTTTCAGTTTTATTATGAACTAATTTTATTTTCTAGACTTTTGATATAGTCTAGCATTGAACACACAATTTACATTTTAAGTTATTTTATCTTCAAAATTTCCATGATTGAGTGTTTATTCTTTGAAGCCTATATAAAGGCTTGTAACCGGGAGGCAACAGAAAGGAAGAAGGTTGAGAAAGTCGAGAGTTTAAGTTTGGAGTTTGAGTCTAAGTTTGAAGTCTGAGTTTTAGAGTTTTTATCTTTAAGTTTCGTTGTCCTATTGTTTTTCCTTTCAGTTTTATTATGAACTAATTTTATTTTCTAGACTTTTGATATAGTCTAGCATTGAACACACAATTTACATTTTAAGTTATTTTATCTTCAAAATTTCCATGATTGAGTGTTTATTCTTTGAAGCCTATATAAAGGCTTGTAACCGGGAGGCAACAGAAAGGAAGAAGGTTGAGAAAGTCGAGAGTTTAAGTTTGGAGTTTGAGTCTAAGTTTGAAGTCTGAGTTTTAGAGTTTTTATCTTTAAGTTTCGTTGTCCTATTGTTTTTCCTTTCAGTTTTATTATGAACTAATTTTATTTTCTAGACTTTTGATATAGTCTAGCATTGAACACACAATTTACATTTTAAGTTATTTTATCTTCAAAATTTCCACGATTGAGTGTTTATTCTTTGTTCTTAATGCTTGTAATTTTCTAGCTAACTATTTCTCGATCTATTGGATTGCAATGAGACCGAGAGGTGATTTGTGATTAGAGCTCTAGGACTAAATACCATTAGTAAAGCGAAAGTAGAGATACTTTACTGCGATTAGTGTGATTTTCAATAAAAGTTGAAGAAAAATTTAAGTTTGGAGTTATTTGATAAGTGTGATTTTCATGTGATTTTTATTACTCATTTGTTTATGAAAAGTGTCAGTTTTCCTTCAATAATATTGATTTTATTTTATTTCTACATATTTTTCTTTATTTTGAATGAATGAGAAGATTTAGTGCAAAATGAGAGCATTTGGGTACAAAAAAAGAAACCAAGGATCCAGATCGAAGAGAGGCGACGAGATCCAAAGAGAGCCAAAGAGATTTGGACGAGGAGCCTTGTACTGCGGGATGCAAAGAGAAGTCATTCCTCTTGGTAGGCGAGGACATCCAATGGCAATCAGAATTGGCGACAAGAGTTAAGCGAGATAAGAGATATTTTACGTCTCGGTAGTCGAGAAGACCTAGTGACTATGCTCCGTGCTGTTAGATTGGGCGACTAGTCTAACGACCAATTTAAAAGATCAACCTAAATGACATCGTGGGTAACAACTAGGAAAGGTGAGCAACGTTACCGCTCGGAATGTAAATGCACACACATGGCACCTAGCAAAGTCGGTGGAACAAAAAATTGATTGTGAATAAAAAGCACATGCATGCTCGGATGCCTTGGGACTTGGTGGAGTTGACATGCTGGGACGCCTTGGGACTTGGTGGAACTTTTTGAAGAACTTTTTGAAGCCTATATAACGGCTTGTAACCGGGAGGCAACATAAGGGAAGAAGGTTGAGAAAGTCGAGCGTTTAAGTTTGGAGTTTGAGTCTAAGTTTGTAGTCTGAGTTTTAGAGTTTTTATCTTTAAGTTTCGTTGTCGTATTGTTTTCCTTTCAGTTTTATTATGAACTAATTTTATTTTCTAGACTTTTGATGTAGTCTAGCATTGAACACACAATTTACATTTTAAGTTATTTTATCTTCAAAATTTCCATGATTGAGTGTTTATTCTTTGTTCTTAATGCTTGTAATTTTCTAGCTAACTATTTCTCGATCTATTGGATTGCAATGAGATCGAGAGGTGATTTGTGATTAGAGCTCTAGGACTAAATACCATTAGTAAAGCGAAAGTAGAGATACTTTACTGCGATTAGTGTGATTTTCAATAAAAGTTCAAAGAACTTAATATGTTTTCAATTGATTAAATTTACATCGAGATATGAAATTATTAATTGGAGATATTTTTGGTATTTTTCGAGAGAAAATATTGAATAGTTAAGGATTTGTATCATCAATGTGGGATCGTTAGAATTCTATAACAAGGAAGAATAAATTGTGTGGGATTCGGTAGGTGAAATCAAATGGTCTAGATTTGATCTTATTATCTTTTAAAAATTCAAATTTTAATGCTCTTTTATTTAGTTTAAGTTAGATCATCTATTCTCCAAATTTCGGTTTTTCAAATAGTAATTAATTTAGTCAATTTCAGTACTCAATAGCATAATTAATCCGTGTGGGTCCGACATCTGTTTTGTTGAAAACGCTTTACTACTTGTTACGATTTTTATGTTTTACCAAAGAGTTCCAACATTTCCAAAACGCTTCACCGCAGACAGGCCCAACTCCACTCAGGTTGGCAAGTGCTCGTGCATCTTTTCTTATTTTAGACAAGTCTAGTAGGCAAGGGAATTTTCATAGCAAGTATGGGCTAGCAAGCATGAGCGGGAATGAGCAATGACTTGAGTTTAGTTCAAAGACATGCTTGAAAATGTTTGATGGGACCGGGACATGTTTCAAGTGTGAGAAGGAAGCACATCATATTAGAGACTACCTTGGGAAGAACACAATTACGACTCAAGCTATAAGAGGTGGACAGAGGAATATGGCACCAGCTCGAGTTTTCTCCTTGGCACAATTGTGTGACACTGACACGCCCGCCAATGAGGACATAGGTGACTATCTTCCTCAACTAGAAGTATTGATTGTTGCTGGAATGGGATTATTAGTATGATGAGAACAACAACTCAGGGTCTTGCTTGCATGCTTGAATGGATATAGGCGAATGGAAGGTAGTAAGCAAAGGATTACAATACTTTGAAGGAAAGGACGCCCTAAATGGACTTTGGAATATTAAGAATATAGTTTATGGTATTTCATGATGAATAGTGTAAATATTTTTATGTCCTATAGGTAATGTGATTCTATCACATAGTATGAATTGTAAGATTTAGGATCTGAACTATTGAGAGGCTTACTGTGCAATTGATTTTAGATATTATGTGGAGAGTCTTAGTTATTATTTCATGCATAGAGTTTATCTACTACTTTATGTGGAGAGTTTTAATTCACTATTTTATTGGAGCAAGAAAACAGTTTGGGTGAAATTACTATTAGGCTTTTAATAGATCATGATGTTGAAGTTTAAATTAGGCTTAAATTTGATTTGGAGTGTATGAAGCACGTGAATGTGTATGACTAAGAATTATGAGAATATGTGAGTTATAGGACTAAAATAGGGGACGATTATAATTGTTGGAATATTAAGTTCGACTAACTGATTGAGGAGTAAAAGAGAAAGATAGAATGTAGATTATTAGAGATCTAGCAAACTCCGAGAACGGAATTTTTATAAGGAGGAGAGATTGTAACAACCTGATCTAATATTATTAGGGATGAAATATGGATAATTTTATTGGGCCTACATTAGGTTTAATGGGCCATTCTGGAATATCCCGCAAGCTATTAAATTATTGAGATTAATATTTATAGGAAGCCTATTTGAGATTTAACGAGTAATTTTAAATAGGTCGTAGGCCCAAAATTTATTGTGATAGATTATGAAATTTGACTGGGATTTATAATTAAGTTAAAGCAATTTAATATTTTAGGGACCAAGTGAAATCTATTTATTTGGTAACTGGCCCATGAGATGAACCCAAACTTGTTAAGCCAATGCTAGTTTCTCTATAATTCTAAGCCATGCACCTCTCCACTTTCTACTAGGATTCACGCCCCTATAGAATTATCTCCCAACAAGGTTACGACTCTACAAGCCTCTTCATGTTATGTTTCTTAAACAGACTCCGTGTGTGTATATATATATATATATATATATATATATACACTCAACTCCATGCAACGTACGAGCATCACATTCTTCTTCAAGCCCTAGTTTAATTCTCTAGTTACCCTCAGCATGCCGTAGTCTCCAAGAGACCTTAACCACGCACAATAGCCCTTCCCTTTCACAAACCACCTCCCCACCCTAGAACAGACCAGCAACACCCTTACGACCTCCACTCAATCACTGTCGCCAGGAAAAAACTCTGCACGCTCCAAGCTACTAAGCCCCGTCACATCCCCACAACAACAACCAGTAGTTGTCCCATGTTATTCTCTCTTTGTCCCACAAGCTAGTTAGTATATGTTAGGTTGAGTACATACAGAGGACTTCACGAGGCTGAATATGGGATGCTATATGAATTTACAAGGACTTAGACCCATGAAAAGATGGAATATTTACGGTAATCAACGTAACTTTTGGAAATCAAAGTTGGATATAGGAATATTAGAATTACGGTTTAACATCAATATCGTAGACTTAATCTGTGTATATTTTGGGGGTCAACACGTGTTTACATAGATAATATTATAAGATAAATATATGGAATAATAGGTTTTTGGGATTTTATCATGTAATATTATTTGGAGGAGTTTTGTAAAAATAAAAGTATTTAAGGACTGACAAAATTTAAGGATCTTGAGGATTTTAGGCGTTTTCAGGTTTTAATAACGAAGCACGTGATTAATTAGAAAATTAAGGAAATTACTTGCATATTTTATAGGTAATTAGCCATGCCCCGAAAATATTGAATTAAAGCTATGAGGTAAGTAGCATGATCATACCCTTACACGTATGCATGGTAAACGACATATCTTTTATAAAAATATTATGTATGTACGCCTCCATTGGAAACCCCTTTTTATGTACCCAAGTCATGATTAATTTATAAATGCCATGATTTATGCATAAGTTTCATCTTAGTTGCATAATACATGCATTAAGATATTTTATGAAAAGTCATGGATGACTTTATGTGCAGATTTATGCATTAAAAAATATATGAAAAATCATGATTTTATATGAGAAAACATGTATCACAACATTTTATAAAAGAATGTGATTTCATTTGAAATCTATGATATGACAAGATATGACAAGTATGCAAGTATGATTATGATGACTTATGAATGATAAGATATGTAATAGCCTATCTTATGATATGAAGACAATACCATATGTTATGGGCATATTGCATTGCCAAGTTATACATTCTGGTGGTGCACCCAATGTATCTTCCTTATGTATGGATTCCGCAACACGCGGCTACGAGAGAAATTAGGATTTATTTAGATTCGCTAACTTTAATTCACGAGGGTCAACAGTGGGTACTAGCCTATGACAAGTAAAAGACAAGTTAATGCAGGTCATGTACAGATCAAGTCATGTTCATGTTATTTTTCAGAAACCATATGTTTATTATGTTTACTGTATGTATGTGCTGCTTATTGAATATTCGACTCATTTTGTATGTTTCTATGTTTTAACCTCCCCAAGTGAGGATTTTCATTTCTATGGAGCTAAAGGATAGGACTTGGCCCAGGGGGCAAGGCAAAGGCCTAGACAGTTTATGTCATACTCTGTTTTATAAATGTTAGTTTAATAAGTTATTTTGATAACCACATGAGACTTTATTGATTTTAAATAAGTGCTTCCACAAACTCTCTTTTGAATTTCAAGTATTTAAAAAAGATTGAATTTATTTATTTATAGAATCTTTTGTATTTGGTGCTTCATTAAAAAGAAAAATTGTTAAGTCAAGTTTAGTAGCACACCATTTCCCTAAGATTTCTGAAACTAACCTTACTGGGAATGGGGTGTTACACCTTTGGTGGTTTCTGGTGTGATGGTTTGGCTGAGAGGCTAATGGCTGTCTTGGTTGTAGGAGGGAATGCTACACCTTTGGGTTGTTGTGTTTTGAAATTGCAGAGGAAGAAGATATATATATATATATATATATGTATATATATAGATGGGAGGAATGGTTCGACATGTTAGATTCAAAGTCAATCACTGGCTTCCTTAGGAAGAAGACTCAGTTAGTGGCTAAGATTCTAATAACTGGAAGAGTTTTAGATAAATTCAATAGTTCATTTAAAGGGGGACTCACAGTTTTGTTTTAGGTTTGTGAAAAATGATATGCCGTGGCTTGCAAAGCTGGGTTGGGTTGTTGATGATGGGAACTGGTGGTTTGTAAGGTGGCTTGCTGCCGAGGATGTGAGGAAGGTATGTTTTGTGGAGAATTTTGCTGTGCTTTTTTGGGGGATTTTTGGAAAGAGGATATAATTTAAAGATGGGGGGTAAGGCCTTTGACTGGAAATCCATTTGTGACTGCAGCAGTCATGGTTGTTGAGAAGATAGGGAGGGTGATGGAGAGTTTGATTTGGACTTAGGTAGTGATCAACCCATAACAGAGTTTGAAATTTAAAACAAAATACTTTAGCAGTTCATTTAAGGTAGGATTTGAAATGACTGAAACTGAGTAGGAAAACTCATTGAGTGATGATTTTAAAATGAAAAAAAGAATCCTAAATTGATGATTTAACAACATTTATCCTTAATAATGATAATAATAAGATAAAATAAGGTAAATAAATCAAAATTATTTATTGCCTATTTTTACTTTATTATTATTATTATTATTTTGATATGGATGTTACACTGGAGGTCTTTCACAACTGACATCGATGTTATCATCTACAATGTTGTCTCCAATTGGAGTCGACTATGCAATAGCTAAACATTTTCCAAGTGGTTTTCTTTTCGTTGACATCTATGACATATGTTTCTATCATTTTAGTTGGTGTCTCAATAAATTCTAGCAGTGTTCCATGGTGTAGTTGGCCTCCTGCATCTCTCTGTACATTATTTTGGCATTCTCAATCTAAAAAGGCCAAATGACATATATCTGGTCTTGCTCTGTGGCATCACTTGGATGCAATGATTCTACTTGGACTATAGTAGCACAAAACTTATTTGTGCATTTTTTGATTGAGGACCATTGATTGGTTAGTGATACACCATAACATTATAGCTGCTAGCTTTTTTATACCCATTGTAATAATCATGAATTCTCTACCATATTTGTGTGGATTTTATATCAGTCTCCTAAATAGCATCCATGCTAATGTTGAGCCAAGCCGATACAATGAGATTGTCATCCTCTACAGTGAAAGACACCTCGTTGAGATTTCTTTGTAAGTGGCCTTTTTTCAGCTTCAAAATGTGTTGCTTAAAGTACAACATTATCATGTATGCCATTGGGGGTGTTATTAATACCTTGTTCACCACTTTATTATAAGAGAGTGGCAAAAATGAATCCTCATCAAATGGTGTGTCCTCGAAGAAAGTATAATTTTACAAAATCAAACAAACAGTCATACAATTAAATGTATACAATTAACAGAGCATTACAATCTTAACATATGATAAAAGCATTTCTAGAAAAATGCTTTTCATTTTAGCATTACAATAGAAAGCTATAAAAGAAACCACTGAAACTCGAGCTATACTTCTCTGTAAATATATTTTTCTAGTACTTTAAAGTCTACATTCATGCTAGAAAATGTTTATAATACCAGTTTTATGAACAACATAAAAAAAAAAAATAATAATAATAAAGAGTGACTGAAAAAATATAGTTTAAAGCTGCTTTGAAGCAGCTTCATAAAGTACTAAAGTCTTTGTAAGGCCATTAGAATGAGTCATGTAGATTACTGGAACTGATACTCAATTCTAATTTCATACTTTGGAAAACACCAAGGTGGCCTTTTGGATAGTAGAATGAGTGTCCATTATTTTGGACAACTTCTACTGCACTAGCTGATAACCATATTAACATGACATCATTATTTTACAAGTACTTTGATGTAGCAAATTATGGGCTAAAAATAGCCACATTTAGTACTTAACAACTTGAATACCAACTCAACAAGCATACCAAAGTATAACCATTTACATGTATTGCAACTTAACAAACAGAAACCAGGACAACACCAAACTAAACCCAATACATAACATCTAGATTACATTCCTAACAATTAACAATAATAGTACTATGTGTTATCTCCTAAGGGTAACAATTGACATTCATCAAAACACTCATTAAATGTAACACTCTGCCTAAAAAGTCTGTTAGGACTTAACCATTAGCTCCCTTAATCTCAGTTAGTGTAAGTTGTTATTGTTGAATTATATATATATATATATATATATATATTGGGATTCTTTTAGCATGAGAATAACATTTTGCATCATTGGAAGATTTCTAGTATTTTATTTTGATTAATTGTTAAGAAGCCAATAGGAGAATGACACTTGACATTCTTAGTGGGCTAAGCAAAAAGGGCTAAGTATGAGTGGATTTAGGTGTGGGCCCAATAGTGTTTTATCTAGGGCCCTCCATCACTAAAAATGTGGTGGGCTAAGGATAGATGCCATAAACCAAGACTCATATGGATTTAAAAAGCTTAGGCCTTTTTTGGCAAGCCTTAGAAATTAGGCCCAAACTTGGAGAAGACTTGAAGCCTCAGGCCTAACTTGGTAATAGTAGAGGCCCTTGGCCCAACCATAGAAAGACATACCATTTTGACCCAATCTTGATAGATATTTGAGGCCATATAAGCCCTCAAATCTCGACATAAAGTCCTCTCAATGACCCACACCAAGAGCCTAAAACCAAGAAACTTACACAAATGGCCCTTCAAGCCCAACAATGCCCAAAAACCTTGTCTTCCATTTTTACACTTCTAATTGAAGCCCACATATACCATACCATTGATTTCCCCCAAGCCCAAGAAGTACCCCACACCCCTAAGGTCCACACTTGACCATAATTAAGCTTCTAGCTTGGGTTGAGGGCATTAATCAACTTAAATATGATTAGTGACCTTTAAACCATGTTTTGAACTTAATTTTCCTTTTAATTCTTTTTTACATTTTTATCTGAAATTTATTGATTCTATTATTGATTTTCATCATTATTAGATCAAATTAGAAGTTTAATCTTGACCCAACACATATCAGTACCCACAATTGGCACTTGATGCATCACTTTGTGCATTGCACAAATTCAGCCCCAAGTCCACGCCAATTGCACCTTATTCTCAAGGATATTTTCATCCTTTAACACCTCACATTATCCCTCTTAGTTCATTTTGATTATTGGACAAATTGGCTCCAAGGAAGCAAACCAAAAAGACCCAACCAGTTCCATTAGAAGTCTAGTTGAAGGCAAACCGAGTGGCATTGTGTTTGTTTGAATTTTTGCTCTTGATTGAGCCAACACCACATGCCACCTCCCTTTCCCTCCAATCCCCATGAACCCCTCAAAGCCATCATGAAGTCTTGACCAAGTGTTCTCCCAAGACAAACACCACAAACCAATGCGTCGAAATTAGGACTTGGATGCGTGGACATGCAGGAAGAATGGGTTGTCACCTAAGCTTCACATCAATTGAAGAACCATGAGCAAAACTACCCCATCCACATAAAAAATGTAAGTAGGTGTGTAACATATTGTTGACATGGCAATACTTAATTTGAAAGTAAATTTTTTAAACTTCTCTTACAAATCAAGTTTTGTCATGTTAACAACATAGAGGCTTTACAATAGAAACGATGACTTTTTGCAACACTGAAAATCGCTGACTTACAAGTAGAATAACTCATTAGTAGTCCTTATAATTTGTCTAAAAGTAAAATGGCTTGTTTGTATGCTTTTCAATTGAACCTTTTATTCTTAGTGGTTATAAGATGATAAAATTGATCCTTTAGTAAAACCTTTACATATGATGGCGTAGCATGCATGCTTTAAGATTTATTTTTGAAAATTAAGAGAAAAACTGTATAAAAGAAAAAGATAAAAGTGTAATAAAATTAAAAAAAAAAAAAAGAATAAGATTCTTTTTTGAAAAATCAAGGCATGGTTGCAGCCACACATTTGTCCCTACCAAAAATTGTTGTTATTTTTAGTCAAAGATTTTTCAATTTGTAATATTTTATATATTTTTTGTTTTCTTACTTAGGTTTTTGAAGCTTTTTTTCTTTTACCTTTTTCTATTTTTATTTTTGGCATTTCAATCTTTTGTCACTTTTTGCACGTGTGACTTCTAAAGTAATTAATTTTTAACCCTTGTTAATAGTTTACTAACTGAAGTTTAACCAAGAAACTAATTAGATTTTTCTGTAAATTACTAAGAGTAAAAAGTTTCATTAAAAATCGTATGGGCGAATAATTGAAGTTTAAAGTAAATCATACAGTATCGTTAGTTCAAGTCATATTGGGACTCATGGAGGTCATAGTTCATGTGATAATTGCGACAATGCAGGAGGACAAACCACTATCAGGTGTGAGTGGAAGGAAAGACGAGAAGAAACTCAATTGGTTTGGTGAAAAATAGCCCGGGTGCCGTAGAGTGCAGCTAGTCCAACACGTGCAAAAAATGTCTCTACCATCTAACGCCACTTGAGAGACCCTCACTTGAAGAGAGATTGGGGATTGGATATAAGGCAAATTGTAAGGATGTGTGAACCATGCCCTGCCAATCTGTCTCTACCATTCTACAGTGGGATGATCGAGACTAAAAGACTCCTATTCAAGCACGTCTAGAGTCAGAAGGACATCAGAAAGACACTTGGAGAACCCACACTATAAAAGGCTTAAGGTAAAATTCAAAATCTCACTTTTGAGATTGTGAACACCTGAGAGCCCTTAGAGTCAGATTCCTCGCAGAAACCAAGTGACTTCAAAGGAGACAAAGAAAGGAACAACATAGTGTTGCCATGATTTTAAGGCAGTGAGGTAGGTTAGCTTCTATGAAAGTGCGAGGAATAGGTGTAAATGTTGTGTGAGGATGTTATGAGATGTTGACATATGCATACTCTGTCATCTTCCCATTTGTAATCACGAAATAATAAATTTTTTTGCCATTACATTTAAGAATATTTTTATTTCGTGTTTTCTGATATTTGAATGCATTTATTTTTAGTGCTATCACTGTGTGAGTAATCGTATCGCGTGTCAATCATCGTGGACGGGACATAGGACTCTCTGGACCCTTCCTGCAGTGCGTCGATCTGAGTTTCATGCGGGTAGAGAAAGTCCCTGTGAATGATTGGGGTGGGGTGGTATCCTCAGGCATATTAGTTGTAGTTGTCTTTGAGTTGGTTGGTTTGAAAGACATTCTCCAGTGCAACATTTATATCTTTGATTGAGAGTTGACTTGTTTTGGTGACATATGAGTTCACTTGCACCATTTTGGTCAGGTGGGAGAGATTCCCTGATTTCTAGCAGTGGAGCTGCTCACCCTGTTGACCCATCAGACGGTGGATGTCTGTGTGGCAAATACATATGTGATAGTTGTGAACGACTATTTGATTAGTGTGATAGGTTTTACGTTGTCGAGAAGTGTGTGATTCCTTGCCTCGTCGACATATACAATTATATATATAGACAAATTGAGTATTGTACAAAGGTAACTCCTCATAGAGTGATTCCTCGTCATGGTTATGAAAACATGTGTTTTTTCCTGGGAGGGATTCCTCGCCACACACTAATACATGCATTCACCTATGTTCAAGATACCAAATTTTAGTAAATACAATCATTAGATGTGTTTCACCAACTGAAATTAAAGTAGCCCTAGAGGGAAGCGACTCATTTAGCTAATCTAGACCAAGCAATAAGTGTGTAAGCATGTTTTCTGTTGTAAAACATGTACATTCATGGGATTTGTATTTGTAACTATTAGTTAGGTGACCATATGTGTTCAATTGGCCTCATTTTGAGTATATAAATAAAACATTTGAACATGTGTATAGCTATTTAAGGAATGAAATGACTAGTGGATATTGTGAGAAAGTATTTATGGTTTTTAGATTTCTGGTACTATAACGTTTAGCCTTCAGACTAAAACTTTACTTTATTGCTACAAACCAAATATCTAGTTCCTAACACGTGCACTGCCTAGTGAATATTCCATGCCTTACCTGACTCAAACCCTTGATGTTGCCAATTGGCTGGCCATCTTAGCCCCACGGAACCTTGCCAGGCCTTTTATTGAGGAATGGGGTGCCACAGTTCACATTAAAAAGAGTATTGTCCTGATGTTGAGAATAAAAATCTCAAAGAGAGAAGGTCGAAGACATGTGCTAATAAGATTTGTACACAAATTGGCACATATTGAGATGTAATTTAAACCAATGAGGAATTGGACTGCATCTATATACCGGTAAACTGCAGGACTACTGAGCCATTTTTTTTTTTTTAAAATAAAAAAAGAGAAAAAAAGGATTTGAAAAGAATAGAATAAAACGATGAAGACGGCTTATGATGTTTTCCTAAGTAAAGGGCTAGAAACAATTACCCAAAACTTTGGGGGTTGAGTGTCCTTTAAATAGAGTTGGCGTGATTACTAATCCCTTGGGCTTTGAGGTAGTTAGAATCAGCAATGATTAATCTTAAGGTTGAAACATCTTAGGACAAATCATGGCAAGTAATGAGGAACACACAACCATTTAGCTACACACACACATCTAAGTTCTAAGACATTTTTTCCAATTCGTTGTAAAGGGTTGTTGAGACAATCTTGGTGGATATAGCTCCTAGGGTTGAGTAGTCATGGGTCACCTTTTGTGAGAATTTATAATTGTGTTTGATTGTTCCTGTTTGCATTTTGAACTTTATGCAATATTCATCTCAATTAAGTTTTATTACTTTGCTCAAGGATTAGCAAAATGTAGTTGGGGAGTGTGATTGAGCTGAATTATTGCATATTTTATACATTTAGAACCAATATATTTCAATTATTTCTTGACATTATTATTAGTTTTAAATGGAAAAATGGTTAAGAGACAGAAATCCAAGTTGTGATTTAAATTGGTTGATAGCATGGTTATGCTTAGTTTTATAACTTGTGATTTAATTGGGTAACATTTCTTCACATGCACAACACATCTTTGATATTTTATTCTTCCCTTTAGTGTTTCTAGTTTCTAGCTTCCATATAGGCCAAGATATGCACTGATACAAGAAGGGAGAAAAAGAACCAAAAGAATTTACACGGAAGGAAAATAAACACACGACGACTCACACAAACAAAAAGAAAAAAAAAACTCACGTTGGGAGGTGTAACATCCCGCTCCTTTCTTCTTACGTACGCCCCTTCTTTCTGACGTACGTTCCCTCTTTCTGATGTAAGCAAGTTCTGAGGATAGAAATTATGTAACCGATAGCCCTTCCTTCTAGTGATTGCGAGACTCGTTAGGCGTGCCGAACCTCGAAGGCATGGTTCAAAAGATATCTTGTGACTTCTAGAGCATGCCCAGTGTTTTAAATGTGTTGAAAATATTTATAAGGAGTATTTTCAGTGTTATTGAATTAAGTTGATTTTTAATACGACAATTATAATATTCTTGAAGAGCTCTAAAAATATTATAATTGTCAAAAATCATTTTAATATCATTATTAAAATGATTTCAACTATTTAAAATATTATGGAATTTAAATTATGTTGAAAGTTTTAATTAATTAAATGGTTTTATCCTTTTAAATATATTAAATAAGACTTCATCATTTATTAATGATGAATGAATATTATTTTATAAACTAAAGTTAGTTTAAATAATATTCTACCTTAATTCCTCTAAGTGATTTTAATTAAGTTAATGGTTACACATTTTCAAATCAATGTTTTAATCCTCCATCATTAGATTGTTTTGAGGATCCTCAGACGAAGGGACTGGGTTAAATACCCATACCCCTCTTCCTTCTCCCTCACTTTTTCCCCAGCTCTCTCTCTCTCCTCCCTCTCCCCAGCGTACGTTGTACGCAGTTCACTCTCCAAGTTGTTCCTCCACTTAGCTCGGAGCCACCGTGCATCGGTAGACCTCACCGTTGCCACCACCAGCTCCACCTCACTCCAGCGAGCCTCCCTGCACTGGTCTCCCTCTCTCACGCTCTCTCTTCCTCTCCCTCAACAGTGCACAGCCCGAATGGGCTTAGTGCTCATTGCACCGCCATGCGCCGTCCAATGGCACCACCACCTCCATGGCAGCCACCCCTCCCACCGGCCATCATCCTCTAGCAAGCTCAGCCTCCCTCTCCCCCTCCGTCGCGCACATGCATAATACCCATGAAAATGGGTTCCCACGGCTTCAAGGCCACCGACGGCCCTAGCGCTGCCGTGTGCTGGTTCCAGCTCCACCAGGCACCTCCCCTGGCCACCATGGCTCCTCCCCGAGCTCCTCCAAGCTAGCCAAGCTCTCCAGCCCTCTCAACTCCTTTCTCTCTGCCACAGCTTCTCTTCACTTCACGGCCTCGATCTGCTGCCGTAGGCCACAGTGGTGCCACCCCAGCGCCACCACTAGCTCCACCAGCAACCCCTAAGTCCCTCCATGGCCAGGCACGACCAGTCAAGCCTTCCCCTTCCAATTCCATGCTTTGAGACACACGGGTTTCCAAGGGAAACCCACGGCTCTGCCGTGTTCCGCCCCTCACCGCCACCTCGAGGCCACCATGAGACCACCCTCAGCCTCCCTTAGCCTCCCTTGGTCTAACCCTAAGCCCGAACCACCACTTTATGTAGTGGGTAGCCACTGCACGTGATGGACAACCATTGCGTGTGGCTGACTGCCACCGTTCACAGCTAGATCCGCCGTGTTACGCTCCTTGCCACCATCACATGGCCACCATGAGCCCTTCCAATACCACACTTAGCTACCCAAACGCCCAAACAGCCACAGTACGTGGGTTAGCAGCCACGTACGACCCTTCTAGCATCATCGGCTGTGACAATCAGCGAGCAACGCACGGGTTATCCCATCGATGGTATAGCCCTTTATCCTTCGTTATTTATGTTAGATGTTGATTAGTTGATTAGGTTGTGGATTGTGCAGTTAGTATTGTGGAGTTTGTTGTATTGTGATGTGTTGTGTAGTGAAGTGTTGGGCATATCTGTGTAGTGCGCTGTGAAGTGTTGGGCGTAGTTGGGAAGTGTGTTGTGAAGTGTTGTGGATTGTGCTGTATAGTGTGGTTGTGGAGTATGGGCTGTATTGGTGACGTGGCATGTGGAATGGGAACAGTACACGCTGAGTGTACTCTGTGTGTGGCGTAGTGTGAGATAAGGAGACTATATGTAAAATATACCCTCCTGATGTATTGTGGAATGGGAAGAGTACACGTAGAGTGTACTCCATGTGGCATAGTGCGTGTGAAAAGGGAGTACACGTGAAAAGTGTACTCTATGTGGTGGAGTGATACACCTTATGGCGGGTATGCCATAAGGGTGATGTGGCGTAGTGCGTGTGAAGGGAGTACACGCGGAGTGTACTCCATGTGGTGGATTGATGCACCATATGGCGTGTACGTGATAGTGATGATGTGGCGTATGTGAAGGGAGTACACGTGGAGTGTACTCCATGTGGAGTGATGCACCGTATGGCGGGTATGCCTTAATGGTGATGTGGCATGGTGTGTATGAGGGGAGTACATTCGGAATGTACTCTATGTGGTGGATTGATGCACCATATGGCGTGTACGCCATAGTGGTGATGTGGCATAGTGTGTGTAAAGGGAATATACGTGGAGTGTACTCCATGTGGTGGAGTGATGCACCATATGGCGGATATATAGTGATGTGGCGTAACGTGTGTGAAGGGAGTACACGCGGAGTGTACTCCCTGTGGTGGAGTGATGCACCATATGACGGGTATGCCATAATGGTGATGTGACGTAGTGTGTGAAAATGGAGTATACGTGGAGTGTACTCCACGAGGCAGTGACACTCCGTGTGGTGTGTCGCAGAAATAAGGATGGTTGTGTGATTGATGGGCGTGGAACGTGATGAGTAGTGTCGGGAATTGTGGAACAGTGTCTCAAAGTAGTTATGGCATAGCCTGTAGTCTGAGGTGACAAGTGTCACCGTGATGGACTTATGGCTAGGAGTATGCGTGAAGTAGCAGAACAAGTGTAAGAGTACGTAGCGGAAGCATGATTGGGAAATGTCAACAAGTGACATGACCACTAGTAGTCATGCTTATGATGGGTGAGGAGTTAGTGTAAAAATGGTGTAGCAGGAACGTAACGAGATGTCACAATGTGACAAGAGTACATGAGGAACCGTACTCATGATGGGTTAGAAGTTGGCATAAGAATGGCAAAGTGGGATGTCAGGTGATGTGACAAGGTCACAATGTAGCTTGGGAGTAGTCTCGAGGTATATGACGTGACATAAGGTGTGGTTGTGAACGGAGTCTTGTCTTGTCAAATGTTGGGATGAGTTGTCAAAAGGAATAGGTAGCATGAACAATCATGCTAGCCGGGTTAAGAGAAGGTTGGTATCGGAGTATGGTGCTTGTTTACACAAGCATGTGATCAACATGTTATATGTTGATCTTAGGTGATAAAGGGGTAAGGTACATGTGTTAACTAGCGAGACACATGTACTGGATGAATTCACCATATGTAATGGGTAATCCGTCCTAAGCATAGTTACGCAGTGTTTAAGCCACAGAGTTGGCTTAGAGCCGTGTGGCTTATATGGATGGAAATGGGGATTTAGTATGGGGCAAGATGCATGGAGACAGTGACGGGTGTATTGTCTAAGATTGGGATGCTTGACTTAGTCGATCTGAGTCATGCATTGAGATGAGTTCAATAAGGAGAATAAGACGAAGGTCTTAGTGTCTTAATCCTAAGGTGAATCATGGATTCACTTTAGTGGATGAACACTCAAGGCAGGACCTTGAGTTTGAAGATGTAGTGACCGTAAGTTGACCGAAAGTTTTAGCATAGTAAAGGGCACGTAAAAGCACGAGATAGAAGGAGAGTGTTCCAAGTGATGTGTAGCTCTATTTCTATTTTAAGTTTCTTATGCATTAGATAGAGAATGACGTTAAGATTATGTGTATGCATGTAAGTTGCCATCTGACACGCACATGAATGGACTGCATGATATGCAAGTAGCATGGAGTCCAGGTAAGTGTTACGTTCATACTCTTTTAAAGTTTTCTAAAATATAAAGAAACAAAAACGAAACGCTTTTCCTTACGATACTTTATGAAAAGACATGAAAAACATTTTACAAAAGAAAATGCTAAGTATTCAAAGGTATACGTAAGTACGGCCCTCATTGGCAGCCCCTTTTTACGCAACGAAGTATTAATTGTACGCATGTGAATAGATGACTATATGCTGTATTTATTGTATGTATTTTCTAAGAAAATCCATGAACTGATGAAAATGCATGAAACGCATGAAAATGGAAGCTTTTATGGATCATACGAACCGATGCTTTCATGTGCGCCATAAGGTGATGCTTATGGATGCCATGAAAGAAGACGTTAAAGGTGATGCTTATGCATGTCATGGAAGATGACGTTTAAGCTCATGTATGTTTTTAAATGACGTTTTCCATGAATGAACTATTAAATGAAGGATAGAGCTGAAATGAACTGAAAAAGGAAAGACGATTTTCGGGCTTACGCCCCAAACGAGGTTTTTCTCATGAAAAGAAATGTTTTCTCATGAAATGACTCTTAAATGAAAGAAAGAAAAGAATGAAAGCTCCAGCTCTTTAGAGCTTACATGAATGAATGAATGAAAAGCAAAAAAGGCATGAAAGCATGAAATGTATGAAGACACGTAACGGCCACATGAATGAATGGAAAGGGTACCAATGAATGGGCAGATTGCAATGCCGGGTAAGTAGTACTGGTAGTGCACCCAGTGCTGCCCCATGAGTAAAAAGGGATTCCCAACCCGTGGCCACGGGCAGAGTCTGGGTCCAAAGGAAGACCGCTAACCCCAACACACGGGGCGTAATAGTGTGTATGGCCTATGAAAGTGATAAGAAGAATGTATGAATGCATGAACGCACGTATGCATGAATGCACGAATTCTTGAAGAAATGAAGGCACTTACGGGGGACACGTTTTAAAGAAAAGAAAGCCCCTTTGTAATGAAGAACCCCATCCAGTGATGTTTTCAAAAGAACACACGTATGCATGTATGCATGTACGTATAGTATGTATTGAGTGATGAATGCATGAATGAAAACTTATGTTGTTATATTTTAACTGTATGAAGTATTGCTTACGAGTCATCGACTCATTTTAGTTTTTATGCATGTTCCTCCCCCTACAGGATTTGAATGATCAGAACGGACACGGCCCATGGGGAAGAGCATGGAAGTCTAGGCATGAGTTTTAAATGTTTTCCGCTGTAAACCTCTTTTATTCTAAAAGCACATTTTATTTCATAAACGTAGAGTTTTGCACCCTGGATATGGAAGTAGAAAGTTTTAAATCGAATGGTAATTCTTGTCGTCTTTTCTAAAAACATTTTATAAAAAGTCCTACCACAAGGATGGGCGTTATAGGAGGCCAATAAGATGTGAAGAACTAGAAAAGAAATGGGCGACAAGAAATAAAAATAAAAAGACACGAAGAACAAAAAAAAAAAAAAAGGGGTAGCTTTTCATCTTTGGAAGGACACAAAATGCAAGAGGCCAAACACAAAAAGCAAGGGGACATGTCATGGGTGCTTTGGGGGCAAGGCCTTAAAAGAAGGTGGGTGGTTGCTAGGTAGCTATTAAAGGTGGTTGCTGGGTTGTTGTTAAAGGAAAGAAGTAATAGAATAACGATAATGAAGAGGGTTAGTAAAATGGTGAGTTTTGTAGGGCAAACAGAGTGAGCATTTGTACATTATTTTGTGATTTTGGGGTGAGGGGCTTTAATGAAATGGTGAGTTTTGTTATAAACTGTATGAGCCATTCGTTTTAGTTACTATTTTGTATTGAAACAGTGTGTTTTGATGCTCTTGGGTTCATCTCTCTGTGTTTATAAGCAGAAGTGGTGATCCTTGAAGATTCATTCTGTGTAGTTCATTCTTGGAGGTTAAGAATTCCTCAAAAATTCTCTACAAGGTTTATAATGAAATATTGTTCATGTGAAATCCTTTGGTATCGATAGCTTTGCAATTTCTTGTTTGTTGCATTCTGTGTTATGGGTAAAGTTGCAGGGAAAGATCAAGAACCTTGGAAGTGGTATCAATAGTCGTCGATCCTACGATGGCAGAAGGCATGAAAGGCGCTTTGAAGGGTTAGCAAGATGGTTTACAAAAGCAGCAAAAAGTTGTTCAGAGACAATTGGAGAAGTATCAACAGGCAATTACTGGCATATTAGAAAGGCTAGATCAACTTACTAATATGCTACGTTCTTTAGTTGATTCATCACATGTTAATACTAATGAACCGAGGCATGGGAGTGGTCATGAGGATAGAGGTGTTGTTCAAAGAGGGTTTTGCTTGGAATTTCCATGTTTTTTTGGTAGTGATCTTGCTGGGTGGATTTTTAAAGCCACTCAGTACTTTGATTACAATCAAACACCTTTTCATAAAAAAAAATTGGTGGCTTCTTATCATATGGAAGGGGAGGTTTTGGTGTGGTACCAAAATGCCTTGGATTCAGGGCAATTCAATTCTTGGGAATCTTTAGTTATGGCTTTACAAGTCAGATTTGGGCCATTAGCATATGATGACCCAATAGAGGCATTAACAAAGTTAACACAGACTACTTTTGTGACTTTGTATAAAGCACATTTTGAAACCTTGTCAAATAGGTTGAAAGGTTTATCTGAGAAGCATAAACTGAGTTCTTTCTTGAGTGGTTTAAAAGATGAGATCAGATTGCCAGTGAAGATGTTCAATCTAGTGAATCTTGGGTTGGATTGGCAAAGATCCAGGAGGAATATGTTTTGTCCTTGAGCAGATCTCGAAAAAAAAATGTGAATTTTGGTGACAAATGGCTTGTTGATAATGCAATTGTTGCAGTTAGTAGGATGCAAGGAAGTGCTGCTCCAGTTAGAAAGGTCACTTCAATTCAAATGGATGAGAAAATAAAGAAAGGGTTGTGTTACCACTGTGATGAAAAGTGGAACCCTAGTCATGTGTTCAAAAATCTTAAAAGTGTATTTGTTATAGATGGAGGAAGCTACAAAAGAGGAGGTGAAACAGAATGTGATGGGAGAATTGGTATCAGATGTTAAAGTAGTTGAGGAAAAGGAGTTTGAAGAGCTCGAGGTCTCAATTCATGCCATATCTGGTTGTTCTAATAGTAATGTAATGAAACTATTTGGCAAGATTGGTACATTCTCGGTGGAAATTCTGGTAAATCCAGGAAGTACTCATAACTTCGTGGATCCATTGGTGGTAGAGGTAGCAAATTTGAAGGTGGTGAAAGATGAGGGACTTCAAGTTAAAGTGGCAAATGGTGCTAAGGTTCTCAGTCAAGGCAGGTGTGAGGAATTGATCAGAATTCAAGGGGCTAAGTTTTTGCCTCCTTTTCATGTGCTGACTCTTGGAGGGTGTGACATTGTGTTGGGTGTCCAGTGGCTTAAAATGTTGGGTCCCATTCATTGGGATTTTACAAACATGTTTATGAAGTTTAAGGTGAATGGGAAGTAGTTATCATTACAAGGGCTTTTTTCTGTAATAGTTGAGTTAGAAGCTGATGCAAATTTGTTGAAGTCTTCTTTTATTAGGAAGCAAGGTTGGCTATTACAATTGGTGGCAGTGGAATCAAATGTACAACATGTGGAGTTGCAAACAGAAGTGGAGGGAGGGGGTGGTGCAAGAGTTTAGGACTGTGTTTGATGAGCCAGTGAGGTTACCTCCACCTAGGGCCTTCTGTGACGCCCCCAAATTCTGCTTGGGATCTGACCGACATCTTAAGCATCGAGACATGCAACACCCTTAAACATGCCCCCGTTCATGACATATAAGATGCAATATTCCTAACATGCATATAACATTATGCAATACTCGCAGCGGATAATTTTTTTTTTTCTTTAGCAATACTATGCACCAAACCGAAATATCCTAAATACTTAAAACATACTTCATACATAATGGCGTACTAAACAACTGAGATCACAACACTAGTCCAAAATGGTTGTGATCAAAAGAGTGTTGGAGATTGAACACAAAAAATACAAGTAGTAATGAGGTAACTACTGTACTACCATCTACGTCGCACCATCGCTTAGTCGATCATTTCCAGTTGGTCGATTCCCGATACTCCTTCAGATCCTGTAATAAGATCTACCATTCAGGAGGAATGGTAGTTGGGACTACCATAGTGAGATTCGATTACAAATCTTAGTAAGTTAACAAAAAAACTTCCACACAGGTTAACGATGCATGCATGGTAGTAAAAGCATGAATGCACAATCAAAGTCAATAGTAAGCATAACATATCCTGGCATAACATGGTATGAAATAATAAGCATAACATAACTTGACATAACATAGCATGAGCTGACATAACTTGAACTAAAACTTAGCTTGACGTGACATGACATGTACGTGAACTTAAAACATAACATGGACTTGAAACATAGCATGAGCGTGACCTTGAAACATAACATGGACTTGAAACATAGCATGAAAGTGAACATGCATAATTTGAATATGAACTTGAACATAACATGAACCTGAGCATGACATAACATAAATGTAAACTTGGAACATAACTAGAACATGAACATAACATAACATGAACTTGAAACATATTCTTGAACGTGAAACACATGAACTTGGAATCTTATTCAATAGACTCAATCAGTAAAGTGACCATATGGGTGCTACACAGGTCCCCTTGAGCCGTGTGTCCCTGCCGATTACAGCATCACATCACAGGTTTCTATACCAGCTGTGAGTGCGTTAATACGTACTCCACAGTTGTTGTGGCCCCACATATTCTACGTGTCACAATTACTGTGTCTCACGTAATGTATGCTCCACAGTTGTTGTGGCCCCATACTTCATGCTCTATAGTTATTGTGGCCCCATGACTTATTTGTTTGTGCCACACTTGCTGTGGACACACGTAACATAAAGTGTGGCTCCATCGGCGTTAGTGCCTGGCGCGCTCCGGTGACCAGCTAATTAGGCCCCATTCACAACCTGTTAACTGTACTTCGTCAACCCAGGGATTTTACACCTATTTAGACACTTCAGCGTGAACAAAGGACTTCTATTAGGATATTACCCCATCCTAGCGTTTAGGGTCGTGATTGACATGAATAACTTAACTGGCATATATGACATTTCGTAATGTGACGTGACATGAATGTGACATAAAAGACAGAAGTCCTGACGTAGCGTAACGTGACATGAACGTAAGACGATAGACATGACATACTTTGAGACATAAATGTAACAGACAACATTTCATAACATGGCATACATGTAACAGACAATATTTTGTAACATGGTGTAACATGTGACAATGAATATTACGTGACATGAAATACATGTAACAGATGGCATACTTGCAATGTATATCAACGTATAGCAATACGTGATAGAATATCTTGTTTAACAGATGAATAATTTATGATAGAATAAATTCTGTGTAACAGATAAATATGTAATGACTTGGCATGGCACATATGATAACATGCATACATACAATTTAGTTCCCTTACTTATCACTTATACACATTAAACTAATAGTAAGTTAAAATCTAACTTACCTCGATCTTTGCGCTTCGAGACAAAACTTAAGTACGATCAAGAGAAACTGAAAGTAGTGATTTCTAAAAATTAAAACTTAATCACTAACAATTAGGAATATGGAGAAATATCAACTTAGAGTAAAATTACCATTTTACCCTCTACATGTGGGAAAATGACCATTTTATCCCTAATTTAAGGATGTTGCATCCTAACTTCAAAAATCACCAAAATCTACATACCTTATGTAAATTTTATCCTAAGCTCAAATATCAATTCAGAAAAATTTAAAACTAAACACAACCATTAAAACTCTATAGGGCCGAAACTTACAAAGGTTATTTCCTTTGATTTTTGTTGTAATTCTTTCAAATTTCAAAACTCATGATTAAACCAAAAATTTTCTTCTACTATACTCATAACATATTCCTAAGAATAATCATGGTTTGAATCATGAACAAAATTCATCAAAATCACTAAAACCATACTTGAACTTTTGGTTTCTCTTCTAAGTTCAAAACAAATTTTTTGCTTCTAACTTGTTTTGATCAACCTCTTGATCCATGACTTATAAAGATGTGATCTTCAAACCAAAACATCACATGGTTTAAAAAGATGTTCTAAAATATATCCAAGCTTCAAACTCAAGATCACATGGTTAAACATCACCCAAAACATAAATTTAGCCAAGAACATCATCACTTTGGCCTAACCAAGTATCTCAATGCATAAAATTTCATATCTTCGAAACTAACATCAAATATCTTCCAAATTGCATTCTAACATGTATATAAGATGCTTAGGATCTTCCAATAAAAATATCAAAGCCATTGGAATAAGATTAAACCATAAAAGATTTAAACTTCCTCAAAACAGAAACTGTATTTCCTCTTCCAGTTTCTAAGTTTCTAGACCTAAGAAAATATTTTACCAAAACTTTTAATCATGCAACAAATCCTCAACCAATAATCATATACACATGTTAACAGTACTCCATAAAAATTTTGGACCAAGATCTATTCATTAGCTTGGTCAAAAACTACAAAATATAACACACTCTCCAGTTTATCACCCAGAATGACCTTTCTGGGGTCTAAACAACTTTTGACCAATCAAATGATCTCCAAATGGAACGAATAAGGTATCCACGTAAACGAGACTCCAAAATAAACAACTTTTTTGAAGGAAAGTTTGCGAGAAAACATTTAAAAAAGCTTCGAAACAGGCATTCAAAAGAGGTAAGAAAAACTGTCCGAGAGTGTCTTCTGTGTTCTATGAAGGAAAAGTGTAAAGGATAGTTGCTTTTCGTGGGAAGTGGACTAGAGAGCCTCTTACACAAGTTATGTAAAGTGATAGGACTGAAGGAAAGGTTGAATGTTGGCCTTTTCTTCTCATAAAAATCAGTCCAAGATCTTTTCTCAAGGTGGAGTGTAAGAGTGAAAGAGTGAGGTGGCCCTTTAGCTTTGTATTTCAAGAACCTTCTAGGCACTTCTTATAAAGATCTGGCCAGCCAAGTGGGGGTGCAAAACGTAGCGATGAAGCAATGCTAATGTGGTCAATTTCGTGGGCCTTAGTGGGCCTAAACCAAATGGGGCTAAATTTTGGGGTTTAAAGAGGGTTTGGGTTGCTATTAAGCCCAAATCCAATATCACTTGACCCAATCAATTTTTCAAGGTTAACAAGGTTGGATAATGAAGTTCTAACAAAAATTTAAGAATTAATAGCATGTGGAAGTGATTTAATCAAGTGACTAAATATAATGCTAGAAATCAGATTAGAAAGGGTTTAAAAGCCAACTTTTGGGTTTAGGAAACCGTTTAGGGTTTCGGTTTCAACCAAGCTTTTGGGCATTCAATTGGATTCCAACCATTTAGGGTTTCACTACGATTAAAACCTTCTTTGGTCTGGCACAATTTGGTTAAGCAGATGAAACAAAGTTTTGCTTAGGTGGCATGATCTCACACCTTAATTCCTTCAAATCCATCAAATGCTCCTCATGGTGCCAAGTGTCTAATATTACTCACTAAGTGTGGCTAAGATCTTGCCAAGTATCCAAATAAAACTTCTCCAATCTAATTTGGACATTCCACATTGTGATTTTGAAACATTGCAATTGGTGCGCTTATCGAGATTACTATTCACTCCAAAAAAGTGAATCATAAACTTAGCACAAAAAATTCCTAAATATTCATATTAACCTACTGTGAAAATCGTTTACCGAAATTCAACCTCGAAGTGCCCCTAAAAAATAATTTCATAGTTTCAAACAGCCATTTCATCCAAAAATATGAAAATAAACTTATTGTCCCATAAAATCCTAAATAATCAACTGAGTCTAATGACGTAAACCATAACGCATTCTGACACTTCTAACTATCTCAAATAAATAAAACTCATATTTATAGCACCATAGTGAGTGATAACACTGACTATGTTGATAGACTAAAACTTATGCGATTAGTCGATTTGTAAAAACTCATGGGATTTTCACAAGATTCCTAAAGTCAATAGAAATTCCACCAGTGAATTTCTAGCGGGCTGTTACACCTTTGACCATTAGATTGTGTTGAAAGATGGTACTACACTAGTTTCAGTAAGGCCCTATCGATAATCTCAAAGTCTGAAATTGAAAAGATTGTGCAAGATTTGTTGAAGAATGGTGTTATAAGGCTGAGTCAAAGTCCATTTTCCTCACATGTTTTGCTTGTTAAGAAACCTGATAGAAATTGGAGGATGTGTATTGATTATCGAGCCCTCAATCAGGAAACCATCAAAGACAAATTCCCCATTCCTGTTATTGATGAGTTACTTGATGAACTCTATGGTGCAAAAGTCTTTTCCAAACTAGATCTCAGATTTGGTTATCATGAAACAAGGGTGAGAGAGGATGATATTGCTATAATAGAATTTAGAACTCATGACCACTATGAGTTCTTGGTTATGCCATTTGGGCTTACCAATGTACCTGCCACTTTCCAAAGATTGATGAATCATGTCTTCAAGCCTTATCTCAGAAAATTTGTATTAGTTTTCTTTGATGATATCCTGGTTTATAGTCAAGATTTTGTTGAGCATCTTACACATTTGAGGACAGTTTTAACTGTTTTGTAGCAGCATATATTGTTTGCAAAAAGATCCAAATGCAGATTTGGGGTGGCCAAGGTGGATTATTTGGGCCATATTATCTCTGGGTGTGGAGTAAGGGCAGATCAAACAAAGATTGCATCCATGCTTGATTGGCCTGTGCCTAAAACAGTGAAGGCACTAAGGGGGTTTTTTAGGCCTTACTGGCTACTATCGTAAGTTCATAAGAAACTATGGCTCTATAGTTGCCCCCATTAATTTTGTTGTTGAAGAAGCAATCTTTTTTGTGGTCTAGTGAAGTTGATGAGACCTTTAAACATTTAAAAATTGTTGTGGCTCAGCCTCCTGTATTGAGGCTACTAGATTTTTCTAAGGAATTCACAATAGAGTGTGATGCATCATGGGTGGAGCTAGGGGCTGTATTGATGCAAGAAGGTTAACCTATAGCCTTATTGGGTTAGACTTTGAAGATGAAAACCAACCAGGCTACTGAAACTCAGCAGAAGTGGATTTCCAAGCTAAAGGAATATGATTTTCAAGTTGAGTATAGGAGGGGCAGAGATAATAAGGTAGCTTATGCACTTTCAAGGAAGATGATTCAACTGCATTGGTCCCCATATCAAACTCCATGGGTTACCTAAGACAATTGTATCTGATCGAGCTGTAGTGTTTACTAGTCTATTTTGGAGGGAATTATTCAAGATGCAAGGTACCACTTGGCTTTTATCTCAGCTTATCACCCTCAATCTGATGGTCCAGCTGAAGCCTTGAATAAATGTGTGGAGGGATACTTGGAGATCTTACATTGGATCTACACCAAGGAATTGGAGTAGTTGGTTGCCTATGGTAGACTGGTGCTATGACACTGCTGTCCACTCATCAACAAGTATGTCACCATTTCAAGCATTGTATGGGATTCAACCTCCCAGGCTTTTGACATATGTTCCAGGAACCACCGCCAATGTAGTAGTGGATCAACAGTTAAGATCCAGAGATGAAGTCTTGTCACTTTTGAAAGACAACCTAAAGAAGGCCCAGAGTAGAACGAAGATGTATGCTGATAGGAGGAGATCTGAAAGAGTTTTTGAAGTAGGAGATTGGGTTTTTCTTAAGCTACAACCTTATATGCAAAAATTTGTAGCCAAGCGACATAATATGAAATTGGCCCCTAGATATTTTGGACCTTTTCAGGTTATTGAAAGGATAGGCACAGTTGCGTATAAGTTGAATTTACCTTTCTCATCCAAAATCCATCCTATTTTTCGTGTTTCCTACTTAACAAAGAAGCTTGGTGATTAGATTTCACCATTGCCTCCCTTACCTCCAATAGATAGTGAAGGAAATATGCAGCATGAGCCTGAAAAAAATGTTGATTGAAGAATGAGGAAGGTGGGTAATCATGCCTCCACTGAAGTGTTGATTAAGTGGGTAGGTGCTTCTATTGAAGATAGTTCTTGTGAGCTACTACCGAAGCTGAGAACTTTGTATCCTCATTTGGTGGGTACTATTCTATGATATTGTCACGGGTGCCTTGTGGGCAAGGCCTTGAAGAAGGTGGGGTTGTTGGGTAGTTGTTAAAGGTGGTTGTTAGGTTGTTGTTAAAGGAAAGAAGTAACAGAACAGGGTTAGTAAAACGATGAGTTTTGTAGGGAAAAGAGAGTGAGCGCTTTGTAGATTCTTTCATAAGGAGGGGCTTTAATGAAACGGTGAGTTTTGTTATAAACTGTATTAGCCGTGCGTTTTGGTTGTTTAGTTACTATTTTGTATTGAAACGATGTTTTTTGATGCTCTTGGGTTCATCTCTACATGTTTATAAGCAGAGGTGGTGATCCTTGAAGATTTATTTTGTGTAGATCATTCTTGGAGTTTCTTGGAGGCTTAGAATTCCTCAAAAATTCTCTACAAGGTTTATAATGAAATCTTGTTCATGTGGAATACTCTGGTGTCAATAGCTTTGTGATTTCTAGTTAGTTGCATTCTATTTTCTGGGTAGAGTTGCAGGGAAAGATCAAGAACCTTACATGACAAAAAGTTTTCTTTTGGTTTTGATGCAGCAACACACGTATAGTCCCAGTGCTACCAGCTTGAAGAGCTCCTCGAGGGGTCCAAATTGCCGCTGCCCCAACCTTCCTCCACTGCTTGCCACCTCCATCTCTAGCCATCTAGCTTGCTCTCTCCATTCCCTAACTTTTTATTTAATTTTAGCTTGAAGTTCATGGTGTATTTTTTAGATCTTTGGCTTAGAACCATTTGGTTTGGGCATTTTATTTTCTGCTTATTTAACTTGATGTTAGTTGTTTATCTTGCTCCTTTAAACTTCCATTAGATAGGTATTACAATGGTTATGGGTTGATTTTGAGGAGTTTGTAATTTGAATACAATGATGAACCCTAGAATATTGATTTTGGGGCTTTTTAATTTCCAGCTCATATTACATCAATTATTTTCTAATCTAGCTTAGTTCTTGGCTTAGTTTTGTTAATCTCTTAGTTACATTAGACATTAGATTGATTAAGGGTTAATTAGGGCTTAATTAGTTTCAATTTTACTAATTAATTTTCTGTTAATTAAGATTGTTTAGCTTAGTCAGTTTCTTGATTGTTTAACTTCAATTTGCTAGATTTAATTATTAGTTTTGAGTCTTGCAATTAGTTTGGCAATTTTTGTTGGTTAGTAGGGAGGTAACTTAGATTTAATTTTCGGTTTTGCCTCCTTAGTTGGTTAATGTTTGATTAGTTAGCTTGCTTTATAATTTGGTGTTTAACTAGTTCCGGAGTTAATGTTTAATGTGCTGTTAATTAAATTAGTCTATTAATTTGCTTCTAGGTTAATTAATTTCAGCGAGTTTAGTTTAGTTTAGCTATTACTTCACTGCTTTTCATCTTGGTCTTTTACTTTTCCTTGCTACACTCAAAAATCTAAAAATATGGATCTAGTCCACAACTAGAGCCCTTTTCTTTTTTGTTGCACTCTTCTATTCATTGCACATAGCACCACTTTTATTATCTTTGTGAATATTTTTACCATTTTACATGAGTTTGATTTTAAGCAACTTTTTACGAGGAGACGACCTAAGAATTTTATTCCTAATTATTACGCGACACCCTCCTATACTTGGGACAGCCTTTCAGCTACTCATTTTTTAGTGAATCAAGTTTTTGGCGCCATTGCTTGGGAGTAGTTGCTTGAAGTAAATTTAAACTCGTTATTTTTATTTTTATCTTTATTTTTTTTATCTCAATTGTTTCTCTCACTATCTTTATCTTTGATTACACATTTCACTTGTCACCTACTACTCAGTCACTTGAACCTTACAATTAATTGAGTTTGCAGTGGTGACATGGAGTCTTTGGAAGAGGAAGAATGATTTCATCTTGCAAAAAGGATTTCTTACTCCTAATAGAGAAAGACAAAAGGAAAAGAAGAAAACTTTGAGAAGAAAATGAAGTTTATAAGAAGAGGGAAATATCTATATGATCTATATCAGTGTATATATGTATGTATTTCAAAGAAAGTACTTTTAGTTGTTCCTTTGGCATTGTTTTTGGAGGGTATAGAGTATTTACATGTGAAAGCTTGATTAGAAAGTCTTCCCTAATACAAATTGATGATTTAGCTTATTCGGAAGCAATTAATTAATTTCGGTTGCTTTAAAAGTTGTGTATTAGTGATCATAATTAATCATTCCAATGAATTTTCTCATCCGAAAAATATATTTTTTTAAGAGCATAATTTTTTAGAAGTTGATAGATTGTGTAGTCTCATTATTAATAGTCTTGCTACCTAATATGCTGTTTATTTTTCCAAGAGTCGTCCTTTTCTCAGATGAAAGACTGTGCTTCTCTAAACAGTGACTTAATGAGCCAATTTTTTTAATATCTTAAATAATCCTATATATAGGTCTAGAATGTCAAACTATTGTTAAAAAAAAAAGAAAAAAGGATCAACTATAAAAAAAAAAAAAAAGAGAATTTTCAGACCAGTCCTACTTTTTTCAAAAGAATTTTTCTTTGATCAAGTTATATACTCTTTTTCTTCCAAACTAATAAAAAAATAGACTAGCCATTGCATTCGTTTTTTTTTTTTTTTCATGTGTGGTAGGCCATATTGTTATTTTTTTTAGATTTCTAAAGTACATGAATAGTTTTTAGATGAGTTTCCATTTAGATTTATTGAATGTCAAGAGTTGAAAGAGATTATGGCCATAGTTGAACCTGGATTTTCCAATCCCTTCAGGCATTACTATTATGCAAGATTGTTTGCATGTTAGAAAAGAACAAGTTAAGGATATGTTCATGACATCTAGTTATAACATAATTTGTATCACCACTAATTTATGGACATCAATTCAAACTCTTAATTATATATGCATAAAAGCTCATTTTATTGATAATAATTGGACTTGTATAAAACAATAACAAAATTTATGCAAGTTTTTTTTATCATAAAGGGGTGACAATAGGAGGAGAGATCGAGTCATCCATACTTCAATGGGGTATAAAGAAGATATTTACCATTATTGTCGACAATGCATCTTTCAATAAAATGACCCTTGATTATTAAAGGAAAAGGGTCATCGTTGGAAATTGTATGAAATTAGATAATCATTGTCAATGAAAGGTTGAAAGAAATTGACGAATTGTGAACATTATGAAATCTTCCCCTGCAAGACTCGACATGATGAAGACAATCAAAATATCTTGGGTGGTGGGCTGCCTTGTCTTGATGTTTCAACCTTGTGGAATTCCACATCTCTTATGTTGAGTGTGGCTCTAAAGTATTGTGTGGCGTTTGACATGATACAATCAATTTGTACAACATTTATTGGAGGTTGGAGGAGGGGAACCAAAACCCAAGGATTGGGAAACCATAGACGCCTTCATACAATTTTTGAAGATTTTCTTTGATGTTACCTTATGGAGTTCAGACTCAACTCATGGAACTTCAAATTTGTTAATTAAAGAAATTGCTACACTATATAGCTATTTGAACAAATTTTCCAAATGTGTTCATAAGAAGTTGACAACTATGTTAGGAAAGATGTTAATGAAATATGACAGATATTGGTGGTATTTTAAGAAAGTGAACAATATCTTGTTTATGGTAGCTATGCTTGACCCGCACTCCAAGTTGGAAGTTTTGGAGTTTTGGTTTATTGATTTTCTTGGCCCCAAGCGAGCGTTCGAGCTTGTTGCACGAGTAAGGGGAATCATTGATTGGTTGTATAAGTAATATTCAAGTAGGAGCCAATCAAGTGTTAATGAGACCCAAAGCAACACTTTTTATGATGATGGGGATGATCTCTACCAATTGGTATTGATAATATCAAGCATTAAAAGGTATGTAGAGACCAAATCAAAATTGGATAAGTATTTCGCGTGGAGCCTTGAAGGATTGACACCCAAATTTGATATTTTAATGTGGTAGAAGGTGAATTTAAGCAAATTTCCAATCCTTGCCAATATAGGATGGGATTTCTTGGCTATTATCATCTCTGTTGTTACTTCAGAGTTGACATTCACATTGGGGGGTAGTGTGTTAGATTAATTTTGAACCTTCTTAGCCCCAAAAACAAGTGAAGCTCTTATTTGAGCACAAAATTTGTTAAAAGCTCATTCCATTAATGATGATTCCCAAGACTTTATGGAAGATGCCGAAAGCTATAAGGATTTTAAAGAATAATGATGGACATATTGGTGATTTTACATTTGCGCA
Source organism: Juglans regia (assembly GCF_001411555.2). NCBI lineage: Eukaryota > Viridiplantae > Streptophyta > Magnoliopsida > Fagales > Juglandaceae > Juglans > Juglans regia. The sequence goes on along the minus strand of NC_049915.1, from coordinate 12,473,201 downwards.
TCAGATTCTCGAAATTTGAAAGAAAGAATTGGAGGGATGAGAAATAAGTATGGACCAGAGAATAGTGTAGCTTTCACCATATATTCCTTTTCCATTGATTTCAATTGTCCTCGATCTGCTGAAGTGCATACTTGGGAAGTTTATTCATTGCGTATGCTTTTCCACCTCCCTTAATATTCTTCTTTTCGATTCCTTCCCTTCAAATGTGTTTTCAATCCATTGAAAGGTGGTTATAGTTACTTTCCTGACTACCCATCACAAATAATATCGATGATTTGGCAGATTAATTGAATTTGTCACCAAATATATTTAATAGGTGTTTACCTATGGTTGTTTTTTCTACCTAAAATGTAAATATATGTGAGTCAGTATTATCATATTCATTATGGATATCCCATTTTCCCATCCGCGGAATCTCCTAATTCAATTTTTGGCTGAATATAGAAATACATAGGATATACATGAAAACCAACCCAATAACTGCAGTTTAATTAAAACGTACACACACACAACAAACATACAATTACCTCCAAATATTTCTAGCATATCGACCTAGAATTTACATTCAAAAAAATTCAAAAGTATTTAAAAAAAAAAAAGGGAACGGGCCGGAAAATCCAATTTCTTCGAAATTTGATTCGGGTCGGAAATTTGGGTATATAATCGGTAGTCAGGCAAGAAAAATGTATTCTAGAGCCTGTGAACAGTACTACTTGGAAGAGAAAAAATAATAGTGAGTAGAGAAAGCCTCAGAGACAATAATTAAGTTTTTTAGTGAAATAAGAAAAATTACTATAAATGAATGGCTTGCTGCTCAAAGAATCAATGCATGAATTGAAAAATAAAATAGTAAGCTCGTACGTCCATTGTCCTTTCGGGATCATCCAAATTTTAATGCTTCCTTTTCCTCCTTTTGAAGTATATATTTATGGATAGTCATATAATCCTCCCCATTTAGTAAAAAAGTCTACTACCCTCTTAGAAATAAGTGCAATTACTATCCTTTGTTATATTATGATCTATCCTTTATTATACACATCTTACTGAATTTTTTGAACTAGAATTTACCATATTTGTATTTTTGTGATATTTAAATATATATATATATATATATTACTTTATATATATAAATATATATTTTTTTTTTCTTAGTCACGAAATTAACATATATAGTTTCCAAGTAAGAAAGAGTTACATTTCATGAAGCTTTGAGTTGGTCTTGATCGTAATTCCATTAGATGAGTGGGCTGCAATAGGTAAATTAGTCATGTCTTTTTTCACACATATTAGATATAATCATAGATTGTGCAAGCACTACGTACTACTTAATTTGAAAAAGAGTGACGTCTATAAAAGAATATATACACATGAACCAAATAAAAGAATAAGAACCATCACATAAAGAGAAAAAGCATTTATACACGTGAGAAAGAAGCCAGCAAGTTAGGTCTCCCACGTTCCTAAAAAAAAGAAAAAAAGAGGGATTCTTTCTATGGTCTTGCATGCTTCCTTCTTTTCTCTCACGAAAACAAAATCTTAAAATAAAATAAAATCTTTTATTTTGTTTCTAAAATAAAATCTTTAAGCACTTTTTACAAATTTACGGAGACCATTAATCTTTTACAAATTAGCTAGGACCCAACATTAATTGAGCAGCTCAGATTGATAATGATAATGGCGGGCCCTAACCGAATACAAAAATGCCATGCACTTGGGATTCGCATAAATAGTCTAATTGCTTCCTTCTTTTCTCTCTCACCAAAACAACAAAGGCCTAAAACAGTGTTTCTTTATTTGCATACTTTCTCCTTAATTCTATTCCTTTCTCGAACGAAAACAATGGTAGAGCTCTTTCTTTCTGCATTCCTTGAAGAGTTGTTTGACCAACTGGCGTCTCCTGAGTTGTTGAAATTTGCTCGCAGAGAGGGACTCCGCAAACAGCTGGACAAGTGGGGCGAAACCATGGAAAGAATTCGAGAGGTGCTTGATGATGCAGAGGAGAAGCAACAGACTAAAAAGACAGTGAAAGCTTGGCTTGATGATCTTAGAGACTTGGCCTACGACGTGGAAGATATACTGGATGAGTTCGCCACAGAAGCTTTTCAATGCAAGTTGATGGCCGGTGAAAGTCAGGCTAGTGCTAGTATGGTAGGAAATCTCGTCCCTGCTTGTTGTACTTGTTTAACTCCAAGTGTTGTTAAGATCAAGTTTAGGCTGGGGTCAAAGATAGAGAAAATAAATACAAGATTTAATGATCTCGTGACTCAAAAAGATCAACTTAATTTGAAGGAAAATGTTGGTCCGAGGCCAAACAAAAGAAGAGAGAGACCTCCCTCAACTTCCGTGGTGACCGAAGGTCACATACATGGTAGGGAGGAAGTCATAGGGGCTGTACTTCGATTATTGTTCTGTGAAAAACATAGTGATGCTTTGAATAAAGTACCCAATGTGATTCCTATAGTTGGTATGGGGGGTATCGGAAAGACAACATTGGCCCAGCTGGTATACAATGATAAAAAAGTGGAGAGCTTTTTCGATCTGAAAGCATGGGCTTGTGTTTCAGAAGATTTTGATGTTGTTGCAATTACAAAAACAATTTTACAATCTTTGACCTCGGAAAATTGTGACGGCAAAGATCTAAATTGGTTGCAAGTCAGATTGAAGGAGAAACTACTTGGAAAAAGGTTTCTAGTAATTCTTGATGATGTTTGGAACAAAAACTACAATGATTGGACTCTTTTGCGTGCTCCTTTTGAAGCAGGGGCTCAAGGAAGTAGTATTATCGTCACAACTCGTAATCAGGGAGTCTCATCACTAATGCGAAACAAGGAAGTTGAGCCTTTTCAATTGGAATTGTTATCAAATGATGCTTGCTTGTCCATATTTTCCCAACATGCATTGGATGCAAGAGACTTCAGTGCGTATCCAGATCTTAAAGATATTGGTGAGGAACTCGTTAGAAGGTGTAAAGGCTTGCCTTTAGCAGTGAAAACTATTGCAGGAGTCTTACGCAGTAAACAAGAAGACCGCAGTGAGTGGGAAAAAGTTTTGAATAGTAAGATATGGGATATACCTGAGGAGAGAAGTGGAATTGCTCCTGCGCTTATGTTAAGCTATCACAATCTCCCTTCACATTTAAAGAGGTGCTTTGCTTATTGTTCTATACTCTCGAAAGATTATGAATTTGAGGAGAAGCAAGTGGTTCTTTTAGCAGTACTTTTAGCAGTTTCTTTGGCATTTTTTTGGGAGGGTACAAAGTATTTACAGGTGAAAACATTGAGGAATTGAAAAGATATCATGGTTGTTTCCTGATGTTATTAGTTTTCATATATTTTAATATTTATGCTGATGTGTCAAAGCTTGATTAGAAGGTCTTCCCTAATACAAATTGATGATTTAGCTTATTAGTGATCATAATTAATCATTCCAATGAATTTTCTAGTCTGAAAATCATATTTTTTTAAGAGCATAATTTATTAGAAATGGACAGATTGTAGTCTCATTATTTATAATCTTGCTATGCTGTTTTTTTTCTCCAAGAGTCGTCCTTTTCTCAGATGAAAGACTGTACTTCTCTACACAATGACACCAATTCTTTTAATATCTTAAATAATGCCAGATTTAGGTCTAGATTGTGAAATACTACTGTACAAGATTTTTTTTTTTTTTTTTTTTTTTTTTTTTAAAAAAGGATCAACTATAAAAAAAATGGGAATTTTCAAAATAATTTTTCTTTTAAGTTAATACTCTTTTTCTTCCAAACTAATAACCTAAATAGTCTAGACATTGCATTTGGATTTTCGTGTTCTTTTTTTTCTTGTGTAGCAGGCTAGATTATTATTTTTTATATATTTTTAAAGCGTATGAATAGTTTTTTAAAATCTTGAAGTAGATTTTAAAACATTAACACATCTAGGTTAACGTATAAACTATTTGGTTGTAGCTAATATGATAATTCTAGATTAGTTGCCATTTAGATTGATTGAATGTCAAGAGTTTAAAGAGTTTATAGTCATAGTTGGGTCTATATATATTTCCAATCCCTTCTCGCAATATTACTATTATGTGAGACTTTTTAAAGTTACATGTTAGAAAAGAACAAGTTATGGGACATGCTCATGATATCTAGTTATAACATTTGCATCACCACTAATTTAAGGACATCGATTCAAAATCTTAATTTTTGTTTTTTTCTCAGAAAACATGCTTATGCATTAATAAAAACGCTACATACAGATAGTCTTCATAAAAGCAATTTAATTATACACAAGTGGGTGGTGGATCTTTGCCACTATGAAAATCTAAGAGGTATTGTAGAACTTCAATACGGGGTATGCTTCCAAATGCATTATTGGAGGTTGCCCATTGTGCAATTCCATACGCGCATCAATTTTGGGTTCAATGTATTTTGATTGCCTCCTGAGATTCAAAGTTGTTTAGCATGAGTCTTGTGTCTCGGTTTATTCCTTCCGCTAACCAGTCTTGACTTTTTGTTTAGTCATTCAATGTTGTTATTGTTATTTGGGAGTCACCTTCAAGTCTGATTTTCTTGAATTGGTTTCTTTGAGCTTCCTTCACCTCGATGTATGCTGCCATTGCTTTTACTTGGTACGAATTGCAGTTGGTTGAGTGAGCTGGTACAATGAAAGATACTTCTTGGTTGTGCGACCTGCCTATCGCTATTGATGTACTGCCACTTAATCTAACTACTACATCAAAAGTTATGGAAATTTGCTCTGGGTGGGGAGGGATCCAATCAATATTTTGTTGCCGATCTTTCCATTCCCAAGCAGTGCAGTGGTCCCTAAAGGACTGACTGATCACTTGCACTATAAATTGATTGATAGTCATTTTTTTGGAGTTATGGACCACTGGATTTCAGTAGAACCAGAGATTATCCATGGCCACCATAGCAAAAAGTTCAAATTTATGTGTCTTTTCTATCAATTTGGAGATTGGCTTCAGGATTTAGGATGCACATGATCCAGGTGCTAATGTCATGGTTGCCAATGCAGGAGAGATCGAGGGGCCAGGGGGATTGTCTCCACAAAACTCTAGAATAGGGATAGTTAAGAAAAATATGATAGGCAATTTCTTCAGCCGAGTTATAGATGGGGCAAACTGATTGTTCTTGTTGGAGTGATAGGCAGATTCAAAATCTTAATTATATGTGAATAAAAACTCATTTTATTGATAATGATTGAAATTTGTATAAAACAATAATAAAATTTATGCAAGTTTTTTTTTTTATCATAAAGAGGCGACAATAGGAGAGATCGAGTCATCCATACTTCAATGGGATATAAAGAAGATATTTACCATCATTGTCGACAATACGTCTTCCAATAAAATGGTCGTTGATTATTTAAGAAAAACAACCATAGTTGGAAATTGTATGGAATTAAATAATGAGTTTGTGCACATAAGATGTTGTGCACATATTTTAAAACTCATTGCCAATTAAGGGTTGAAAGAAATTGATGAATTGATTATGAAGATTCTAAATGCAGTGAAGTATGTGAAATCTTCCCTTGCAAGACTCGACAAGTTTAAGTTATGTGTAAACAAGCAAAATATCTTGCGTGGTGGGTTGATTTCTCTTGATGTTCCAACCTAGTGGAACTTCACACCTCTTATATTGAGTGTGGCTCTAAAGTATCGTGTGGTGTTTGGCCTGATGTAAGATGAAGACAATCAATGTACCACATTTATTGGAGGTTGGAGGAGGGGAACCGAAATCCAAGGATTGGGAAACCATAGAGGCCTTCGTACAGTTTTTGAAGATTTTCTTTCATGTCACCTTATGGATTTCAGATTCAACTTATGGAACTTCAAATTTGTTTGTTAAAGAAATTGCTACACTAAATAGCCATTCGAACAAATTTTCTAAAAGTTTTCATAAGAAATTGGCAACTATGTTAGGGAAGATGATAATGAAATATGAAAAATATTTGTGGGATTTTAAGAAAGTGAACAAAATCTTATTTATGGCAGCTATGCTTGACCCACGCTCCCAGTTGGAAGTTTTGGAGTTTTGGTTTATTGATTTTCTTAGCCCCAAGCAAGTGTCCGATCGAGCTTGTTACACGATTAAGGAGAATCATCGAGTGGTTATATAAGCAATATTCAAGTAGGGCCAATCAAGTGTTACTGAGACCCAAAGTAACACTTCTTATGATGATAATGACGATCTCTACCAGTAGGTATAAGCAATATCAAGTATCAAAAGGTATTGTAGAGTCAGAATCAGAATTCAATAAGTATTTCGTGGGAAGCCTTGAAGGATTGACACCTGACTTTGATATTTTAATGTGGTGGAATGTGAACTCAAGCAAGTTTCCAATCATTGCCTATATAGCACGAGATGTCTTGGTGATTCCCATTTCTGCTATTACTTCTGAGTCCGCATTCGCATTAGGGGTGTGTATTAGATTCATTTCGAAACTCCTTAGTCCCAAAAATAGTTGAAGCTCTTAATTGCACACAAAATTGGTTGAAAGCTCAATCCATTAATTTTGACTATGAAGACCTTATGGAAGATGACGAAAGCTAGAAGTTCAAAAATTGTAAGACTGATTTTAAAATATCCTATGTTTTCATGTAGTTTTTTAATAATTATATTTTGAACATAGTTTTTTTTTTTCTTCATGTAGAGATGAACTTTCAATAATGTTTTGAATATAAAAGGTTAAGAATACGAGGTGTTGTAACTTCTTGGGGTTTGTAGTCATGATATATATTGAAATTCTAGCAATTTTTATTTTACCTTCTGAAAATATGTTTAACTTGCACAGATGCCACACCTGCACAACTGTAAGTTGCATATCTCAATTTATGATTATGTTTTGTTTTTCATGAAGTTTTGGCTAGCTAGTTGTTGGTCTGTTTGTGGGATTGGAATTACCTATTATTTTAGTTTCTGATAAGTGTATATATCTTTCGGATGATGCTTTTAATACTTGCAGAATGACAGAAGAAACTGCGCTACATGAAGTGGAAATATATGGGCTCCAGACATGCCTGCCCTGGGTTCCATTTCAAGGGCTGCTAATTTGATATTATGCCAATTTGATATTGAAGAATAATGATGTGCGTATTGGTGATTTTACATTTGCGCATCAGATTCTTGAAATTTGATAGAAAGAATTGGAGGGATGAGAAATAAGTATGACGTACCCATGCATGGACCAGAGAGATGTGTAGCAGGAGATCAATTTCAAAGTGATAAAGATGCTACATATTAGTGAAATGGAAAGCTTTCACCATATATTCCTTTTCCATTGATTTCCTCCATACTTGGGAGCCCTTTATTCATTGCGTATGCTTTTCCACCTCAACTTAATTATATTCTTCTTTTCGATTCCTTTCCTACAAATGTGTTTTCAATCCGGTTAAAGCGGGTATCATTTAAAGAGGATTATAGTAACTTTCTTGACTACTAGGGATGAGCATCAACTTAGTCGAAGTCGGATTCCCCTAAATCGGATTCCCCTAACTTTCATGACTACTAGAGGTGAGGACCAACATATTAATATTAATATTATTATTCTTATTCTTATTATTTTTTATAAAGAGGTTGGGACCACATGTCCAAGAGTGACTCCTCCGGAATTGTATTCAAAGAACCCTCATGTATGGCGGAGAAAAATCGTGGAACAACCAAACACTTGGAGGGCTACAAGGAACATCCAAAACCCAAGTGTAAAAAGGACCTTATACTCTATAACCAAAAACCAACACAGGACACTACCTTCTGAGGGCATAATGGCCCATTTTGTCAACTTTTAATATCCCTTTCAGATTGTAAGGAACATCATTGAAGTTCGCCCATGCTCCAGATTTTTTATCCAAAGCCCAACGAGCTAGAAAACCCACCCCTGCATTACCTTCTCTAAAGACATGCATAATCTTAATTTCCAATTTAGATAGAATGTCTTGTATCCTGTCCCAATAATCTTCAAGGTACCATATGCTACATCTTCCTTTTACCAACCGACATATTATTATACTTTAGCAAATTATTAGTATATGTGTTATTAATTTATTATACTAGGACTAGTGTCTAATTTATTTATATACTTGATCATTATGCATGGTAGTAATACTATGATGTTTACATACACTAAACTATCATTAGTCTATTTATATTATAGTATAAATATACTATTTTATAATAATTAGCTCATATTAGTATATTATTTTATTTAACTATATAAATTCTAGTTATATAATTATATAAGTATACTAGTATATATGATAAATGTATAGATAAATACATATTTTTATAATATCTGTACCATATCAGAGTCAGATTTAGAGTCGGAGACAGAGTCCGTCTAGAGACACCTCCGACTCCGACTCCTACTGAAAAAAAATAAAAATAAAAATCCGACTCCGAATTCAAAGCCGGATTTTCAGATTTTTGCTCAACCCTACTGACTACCCATCACAAATAATATTGATGATTTGGGAGATTAATTAAATTTTTTACCAGATATATTTGGTGTTTGCGTACCTTTGGTTGTTTTTTGCCTAAAATGTAAATATATGTGAGTCAGTATTATCATATTCATTGTGGATATTACATTTTCCCTGCATCCAGGGAATCTCCAAATTCGATTTTTTGGCCAAATACAGAGATACATGGGATATACAAACCCAACCCAATAACTGCAACTTAATTAAAAGTACGTACACACAACAAACAGACAATTACCTCCAGAATTTTCTAGCATACCGATCTAGAATTATATTTTAAAAAAATCAAAAGTATTTTTAAGAAAATAGGTCGGGTCGAAAAATCCGATTTCTTCAAATTTGATTCGGGTAAAAAAAAAGGGGGTATATATTCAGCTCGGAACTATTTGTTTAGAATTCATGTTACTTTTCGAGCTGTGCAGCAAAACTGTATTCTAGAGTCTGGTGAGCACTACAACTAAGAAGAGAAAAAAGAAAAATGAGAAGAGAAAGCGGGTGAGTATTAGAATATATTGGTGATAAAGATGCTATACATTAGTGAAATGGAAACTTTCACCATATATTCCTTTTCCATTGATTTCCTCCGTACTTGGGAGCCCTTTATTCATTGTGTATGCTTTTCCACCTCCCCTAATTATAATATTCTTCTTTTCGATTCCTTCCCTACAAATGAGTTTTTGATATGGTTAAAGCTGTATCATTTAGGGTAGGTTTGGGGTGAGATGATAATTTTGTATTTTGTTTTAGTGTTTAAAATATTATGTTTTAGTATTATTATTGTATTGGGATATGAAAAAGTTGAATTGAGATTTAAAAAAGTTGAATTGTTTATTATATTTTATATGAGAATTTGAAAAATGTGTAATGATGAGATGAGATGAGATGAGAATTTTGTGTCTCATCCCACCCCCCAAACCTGCCCTTAGAGGTGGTTATAGTAACTTTCCTGACTATTAGGGGTGAGTACCGACTTAGTCGGAGTCGGATTTTCCTAAATCTGACTGACTTTGTCGAAGTTCGAATCCAAACTCCGACTTTGACTTTAACTTCGTCGGAGTGAACAGTACTACTTGTAAGAGAAAAAAGAATAGTGAGTAGAGAAAGCGAGTGAGTATTAGATTAAAATAAATTAAGTATTACCAGAGACAATAATTAGGTTTTTGAGTGAAATAAGAAAAATTACTATAAATGAATGGCTAGCGGCTCAAAGAATCAATGCATGAATTGAGAAATAAAATAGTAAGCTCGTACGTCCATTGTCCTTCCGGGATCGTCCAAATTTTAATGCTTCCTTTTCCTCCTTTTGAAGTATATATTTATGGATAGTCATATAATCCTCTCCAATTAGTTAAAAAGTCTACTACCGTTTTAGAAATAATCGAAACTAATCCAAAAAATACATCATTAAAAAGTGGAAGAATGGAAGCTTCTTCAATGATGTGCTGGAAAATAATTACAAGTATCGATTGGCAAATTAAAAGAAAAAATGATGTGCTCAAAATAATTACAACGGTACATGCTGGGCAGCATAGTACGTAGAACTATGATCTTTTATTATATTATGATCTAAACAACTCTTGTCAGGTTAAAGAAATTGACACTATTGTAACTCATACATATGTTATTGAATTTTTTGAGGTAGCATTTACCATATTTGTATTTTTATGATATTTAAAAATCAATGACTCATGAATAATTGATAGAAAGGATAATCCTCATCCTAAATTTTGTTACACTAGAAGTGGTTTGGTTTCAGAGATAAGTTGAGATGATTTGTGAATAGTAAAAATAAAAGTTGAATTGTTTATAATATTTTGTGTGTGACTTTGAGAAAGTTGTAATGATGAGATAAGATGAATTGAAGTAGGCTCTGACAGGCCGATCATATATATATATAAGTGGTTGATATGTATAGCCACTTAAAAGTACGATGTATCGTTATATATGACTGTGGATAAAAAGATAAAGAATAATATTTTTAGTTTAGACGATAAACTATATTTTACTTTATATATATATATTCTTATTCACGAAATTAACATATATAGTTTCCAAGTAAGAAAGAGTTGCATTTGAAGCTTTGAGTTGGTCTTGATCGTAACTCCATTAGATGAGTGGCCTGCAATTGGTAAATTAGACATGTCCTTTTTCACACCATTATATTCTCCATTCCATAATATAAAGAGCAATGTTAGATAGAATTATAGGTTGTATAAGTGTTGCGCACTCCTTTTAAAAAATAGTGAAGTCTACCAATAAGAACTTAATTTTTTTTTTGTAGATCCCATATTTATTTATTTTTTTCAAAAGATATGTATGGCACCTGCACATTTTATGACTGTAAATATCATTTTTCCAATATAAAAGTAGATGCCCTAATCACTATGGCATAGTGAGATGAGGAATAAATCCATACCTTTATATATGCTTTAATATCCATTGCCATTTTTTGTTTTCATAATTCTTAAAGTATCAGTTGGTTGAAATAAAAGAAGAACAAATATCGGTACGACGTTGATTAATGAATTTGTGGTACGTTCCACCATGTGACTGAACCGCCAAATAAAAGAAGAATCGTCACAGAAAGAGAAAAAAGCATATATACACATGAGAAAGAAGCCAACCACGTTCCTATTACAACAAAAATTGGGATTCTCACTATGAAAAATTATTCTCTTCAGGCACTTTTCACTACCCACACCCCACATTCCATGAAAAACATTCTCATACCCTATAAAACACACACACACCTTATGAAAAAGCTATAGGTGTGGAATGTGAGAGTGAATAGTTGTTGATGCATAGTAAATCTCTGCTATAATCTTGCTTCCATCTTTTCTCTCACAAAATCTTAAAATAAAATAAAATCTTTTATTTAGTTCCTAAAATAAAATCCTCAAGCACTTTTGTAGAATTCACGGAGCACATTAATCTTTTACAAATTAGGAATGGAACAAATGGCATGCACTTGGAAAATAAAAAGTACTCTTGCTTCCTTCTTTTCTCTCTCACGAAAACAAAAAGAGGGCTAAAACAGTGTTTCTTAATTTGCATACTTTCTCCTTTTATTCGCTTCCTCTCAGAAGAAAGCAATGGCAGAGCTCCTTCTTTCTGCATTCCTTGAAGTGTTGTTTGATCGAGTGGCTTCTCCAGAGTTGCTGAAATTTGCTCATCGAGAGGGACTTCGAAAACAGCTAGACAAGTGGCGTGAAACCATGGAAAGAATTCGAGAGGTGCTTGATGATGCAGAGGAGAAGCAATAGGCTAAAAAGACGGTGAAAGCTTGGCTTGATGATCTCAGAGACTTGGCATACGACGTGGAAGATATACTGGATGAGTTCACCACAGAAGCTTTGCAACGCAAGTTGATGGCCTGTGAAAGTCAGGCTAGCGCTAGTATGGTACAAAATCTCGTCCCTGCTTGTTTTACTTGTTTAACTCCAAGTGCTGTTAAGATCAAGTTTAGGTTGGAGTCAAAGATAGAGAAAATAAATACAAGATTTAATGATCTCATGACACAAAAAGATCAACTTAATTTGAAGGAAAATGTTAGTCTGAGGCCAAACAAAAGAAGAGAGAGACCACCCTCAACTTCCGTGGTGACCAAAGGTCACATATACGGTAGGGAGGAAGTCACAAGAGCTATACTACAATTATTGGTCAGTGAAAAGCATAGTGATGCTATGAATAAAGTACCCAATGTGATTCCTATCATTGGCATGGGGGGCATCGGAAAGACAACATTGGCCCAAATGGTATACAATCATAAAAAAGTTGAGAGCTTTTTTGAACTGAAAGCATGGGCTTGTGTTTCAGAAGATTTTGATGTTGCTGCAGTTACAAAAACAATTTTACAGTCTTTGACCTCGGAAAATTGTGATGACAAAGATCTAAATTTGTTGCAAGTCAAACTGAAGGAGAAACTACTTGGAAAAAGGTTTTTAGTAATTCTTGATGATGTTTGGAATGAGAACTACAATGATTGGACTCTTCTACGTGCTCCTTTTGAAGCAGGGGCTCCAAGAAGTAGCATTATTGTCACAACTCGTATCCAGAAAGTCTCGTCACTAATGCGAAACAAGGAAGTTGAGCCTTTTCAATTGGGGGAGTTGTCAAATGAAGCTTGTTTGTCCATATTTACCCAACATGCATTGGATGCAAAAGACTTTAGTGCGCATCCAAACCTTAAAGATATTGGTGAGGAACTCGTTAGAAGGTGTAAAGGCTTACCATTGGCTGTAAAAACTATGGGAGGAGTCTTGCGCAGTAAAAATGAAGACCGCAATGAGTGGGAAAAAGTTTTGAAGAATAAGATATGGGATATTTCAGTGGAAGAAAGTGGAATTGTTCCTGCTCTTATGTTAAGTTATCACCATCTACCTTCACATTTGAAGAGGTGCTTTGCTTACTGTTCAATACTACCAAAGGACTATGAATTTGAGGAGAAGGAGGTGGTTCTATTATGGATGGCAGAAGGTTTGATTCAACCCCTACAAGATGAAGAGGAAATGGAAGATTTGGGTTTCGAATATTTTCGCAGTCTGTTGTCAAGGTCATTTTTCCAACAGTCACGTATTAATGAATCACAATTTGTGATGCATGACCTCATCAATGATTTGGCTCAGTCGGTTGCAAGCGATACATGCTTTAGAATGGAAGACGGGGTTGGAGGTAATATGCATGAGAATATTCCTATAAAGGCACGCCATTCATCTTATTTGGGAAGCAAATTTGATGTAACTAAAAAGTTTGAGGTTTTTCAAAATTCACAAGTTTACGTACATTCTTACCTCTCATGCTACCAGATCCAGGTTATTGCTATTTGGCTCATCATGTTCCTTTTGAATTGGTTCCAACATTATATTGTTTAAGAGAGTTATCTTTCAACGGATACTGCAAAATAGAGCTACCAGATTCTATTGGTGATTTGAAGCATCTGCGGTACCTTAACCTTTCAGAAACTCGAATAAGACTCCTGCCAGAATCAATAACTAGTCTTTACAACTTACAAACATTGTTGTTGGAGAACTGTATTCGTCTAAAGAAATTACCTTTAATGTTTCGAAACTTGGTCAACCTGCGCCACCTCAACATTGAAGGTGCAGATAGTTTGGAAGGAATGCCTATGCAAAGAATAAATCTTCTCAACCTCCTAACACTCCACACTCCACATTATTTTTAATTTTTATTATTTTTTTCTTTTATTAAATATTTATTATATGAATAATAAATAGAAAATTTAAAATAATTTTTAAAAAATAAACTCAAAAAAAAAATTTAAAAAAAATATTAAAAATTTCAAAAATTAAAAAAATGGTGGAGTGTGGAGTGTGGTGGAGGTTGTGTAGCAAAACCCCTATGCAAATAGGTAAACTAACTTGTCTTCAAACATTGTCTAATCTAGTTCTGGGAAAAGACAATTGCTCAGGAATAAAGGAGCTTGGACCTTTGAAGCATCTTCGAGGGACACTCTGCATTTCAAGATTAGAGAATGTGATTGATCCGAATGATGCAAAGGATGCTGAATTGATTAGAAAGATGAAGATTAGTGAGTTGTGGTTGAAATGTAGTGAATACATTGATGAGTCAAAAGACAGAACAAGTGAACTATAGGTACTAAATGGGCTATGGCCTCATGACGCTTTGATGGAGCTGGTTATAATTAACTATGGTGGTACAAAATTTCCTAATTGGTTAACATCTACATTTCCTCATATGGTGTCCTTGAGATTAGAAAATTGTTACAAGTGCACATCATTACCTCCACTGGGGCAATATTTGCCGTCACTCAAAAATCTTTGGATCAAGGGCATGGCTAACGTGAAGAGTGTTGGTTCTGAATTTTGTGGCGGTAATTTAGAGACTTTGCATTTCTATGACATGGAGGAGTGGGAGAATTGGAGTCCTTGTGAAGTACTCCCAAATCTATGTAAGCTTTCCCTTTGTCTCTGTCCGAAACTATTAGGGAAGTTACCAAACAACCTTCCTTTACTAAACAGAGTTGAGATAATTGATTGTGCGCAGTTGGCGGTCTCAATTTCATGCTTTCCAGATAAATGCAAATTTAATATTGGGGAATTCGAAGGGGTGGTGTGTGAAAGTAAGGTTACATTTAAATCAATAACATTATACACTTCACTTTCAGCAATTTCAGATCAAGTGGTTGAAATGGAAGGATTGGCAGAGTTAGAAAATTTAAGTATTGAAAGCTGTGAGGAGCTGACGACTTTGTGGTCAGACAAGGTGGGATCATTGCCATATCTCCCATTTTTGCATTCTCTCGACATTTATAATTGTCCCAAACTAGTCTCTTTGGTGGCAGAAGAAGTTGATCAAGAGCGTCTCCAACTCAGAATCACATCTTTTACTATCCGTGATTGCATAACCTTGAAATCATTACCCAAGGCGTTGATGTACAACAACATGTGTCTTCAGTTTATTGAAATAAAGAAATGTGATTCGCTAACGCATTTTTCCAGAAGCCATCTGCCTCCAGCTTTAAAGAAGCTATATATAAGCGACTGCAAGAGTATGAGGAATTTGTTAGAGGATGATGATAATGATACAAACAACAGTCATTGCAGCTATGGCATCTCATCTCTTCTTGAGGTCTTGTACATTAGCAATTGTCCATCCCTTGAATTCTTAACATCAAGTGGAGAGTTACCCACCACACTTCAATGCCTCGATATTTACAGTTGTTCGAAGCTGGAGTCAGTAGCTAAGAGTTTTCATCATAACTCGTTTCTGACAAGTATCAACATCTCCAGCTGTGAAAATCTTCAATTCTTGAATGGTGGAGAGTTGCTCCCTTCCAACCTGAGACACCTTTATATATTTAATTGTGAGAAAATGCAGGGACTGCAGAATGGCATACACAGCCTCACCTCTCTTCGAGATTTGGAAATACGGAATTGTCCGAGAATTTTATCATTTTCTAAAGAAGGTTTTCCCACAAACCTAACAACACTTTCGATCGCTTATCTTAAAATCACTGAAGCCTTATTCGATTGGGGGTTGGACAACCTCACTTACCTAAATCATCTTGAAATTGGTGGATGTCAACATCTGGTGTCCTTTCCAGATATGGCGTTGCCTGCCTCTCTAACAAGTCTCCGCATTTCAGATTTCTTGAATTTGGAATGCCTGTCTTCCGAGGGCTTAAGAAAACTCACCTCTCTTAAAACATTGTGGATCTTTGAATGCAAGAAGCTAACGAGTTTTCCAGAGGATGGCCTGCCTCCCTCACTCCTAGAGCTTGATATCTCTAATTGCCAAAAGTTGATGTCCTTACCAAAGTATGGCCTACCTCCCTCACTACAGAAACTTGCAATCAGTGGATGTCCTCTGCTGGAACAACGCTGCAAGAAAGATCATAGAGGAGAGTGGCGCAAGATTGCTGACATCCCTTGTGTTTGAATTAATGGCGTAGACATTTACGACACAAAAACGGAGGAATACATTTACGACAAAGAAATGGAGGAATAAATCCAAAGATAAGTTTGTTTTGGCTCTGATCCAAAGGTCCTTTGAATGTTGAATGGTGGCATTGGAGAGATCCACCACTCCTATTGCATGCTGCGATTCTGATTGGTATGTTGAATGTACTGTCTAACTATTCTTCTTGTGGTTTTTTTGTTCTGGTTGCATTTGCATAATGACATAACAAGTGCTTGTCAAGATTTCTATATCTCCAAGCAAAGAGAGAAGGTCTTCGAACATGCAATTTTTAATTTTCAAATATTGGAAAATTGCTGAACTTGACAAATGATCGGGCTCCAAAATAGATACATAACTAGATATTGTTCCTCTGATTTTGTCAAGATCAGCAGTATGACAACTGCTAAGGAAATTTTTTTTCATTTATGGATTTGCTTCTTATCAGATCATCGATTACATGACATTGGGTTATGAAAATGATTGTTAAGGATGTTTTCACATACATATAAATACAAAAATTGGTATAGAAAACAATCCTCTGTTTTACCAATTAAGAATATGAATATATATATAGGTTGATGAATATTTATTTGTTCAATGCTTGCAGATTGTTCAAAAGACTGATGCAAGCTGTTGCAACTTTCGACTACTATCTAAAAAATGTATGTACAAGTAATATTGCTTTTCTCTAAAAAATGTATGTACAAGTAATATTGCTTTTCTGTTGCTATTAATTTTGCTATTCATATCCACATAATCAATGTCTGGCTACCTTTCGTGTTTCATCGCGAATGATTGAATTTCAACTGTTAATACCATGTATAAACTACTACCACTTCTTGCAACCAATTGGTTAAGGCTTGTCTTCTTATCTTCTTTTCTCCAAAAGAACTATCTTCCTTGTCCAATTCATTCCTACCGAGTGTGGACAAGGAATGATCCCTTTGCTCTCTTTAAAAAGAACTTGAGTATAAACTGTTACCCAAGTAGATAATGATAGTGCCAATTAGAAAGATCATAAGAGGTTAAATTCTCTTATGAATTAGTAGTGGTGGGTCGGAATTCTATTTTTGTGTTTATCATGGTTGTTACAGTGTATCGAGTATACTCAAAACTCATATTTGCGTTCCTGACAAAAGATCCAATTTAACATTTTAGAGATCCAAAATTGAGACCCACGTTTGCTGAGATCATGGCTATTTTGAAGCCATTGCTGAAGCCAATAACTAGTTGTCAAGTTCCCAGGCCAAGCACATCCACAGGCAGTGGCTGTCAGAAGGCTCTATCATCACAAACTGCAGAAGAAGCAAGCTAGAAGAGCAAACTATACCACCATACTCTTTGTCATTGGCTGCAAAAATATGCGGTGAAGTTCTAGTTTGCCTTGGACTAGTCTGAGAAAGTGATGGGTTGATTTCCCTACATTCAAACCAATTTGAGATTCTGATTATTTTTTTCTCAATTTCCTTTGTTCCCCAGCACAATGTTGCTATCCTCAAGGTTGTATATTTGTTTGTAGAAATCCATTGAAATTGTTGTAATCAATGTTTTGAAAAATTTTCATTTTGTAGAGTTCTTCCATTTTGATTTTCTAACTGAATTGATACAAAGAATGGCCTACCTCTCTACTCCAGAAACTTGAAATCCGTCAATGTCCTCTGCTGGAAGAACACTGCAAGAAAGATCAGGGAGAAGAGTGGTGCAGGATAGCTGACATCCCTTGTATTGAAATTAGTGGCGGAGATACATCTATGACAGCAACAGAGGAATAAATCCAACGATAAGTTTATTTTGGTTCTGATCCAAAGGTCCTTCGAATGTTCAATGGCAATATTGTAGAGATCCCGTCACTCCTCTTACTTGCTGCTACTCTGGGTGGTATGCTAAATGTCTAAATATTCTTCCTGTGATTTTTACTTCTCGTTTGCCTGAAGACATAACAGGTGTTTGTCAAATTTCCCAAATTACGAAGTAAAGAGAGAAGGAAGGCCTTTGAACATGCAATTTTTCCTTACAAATTGGTAAATTGCTCATCTTGACGAATTTGAGGAATGATTGGGGTCCAAGAAAGCTACGTAACTGTATATTGATCTTCTGATTTTGTTAAGATTAGCAATATGCCAATTATTGGTAAGGAAAAATTGCATGTTCCAAGGCCTTCTATCTATGCCAATTTGCAATATGCCTATGAGTAGGCCGGATAGACCATCGTAATTGTAATATCACTTTAAGGTCTACTTTACAAAGTTCATGTAGGTGGAGATATTGAAAAAGTGAGAACTTTTTCGTAAAGGGATGTCATATTTCAGTAAAAGTGACTGCTTTTATTTTGATCCTCTAGTGGGTATGATTCCATCAGCTTACTCACGCTATGGATGTTTTACTTCTATGGTCTATCCCTAACTATCCACATTTGTCCGCTCATCCTTTGCACCACATTGGCAAAGATGAAGAAGGGAAAAGAACGAACTTAAGTGGGATTATGAATATGAATAGATATGGTTTACTGCTCATGCAATCCATTGTTTAACTGATTGAAAATATGAATTGTAGTTGTAGTAGGGAGTCTGTACCTACCTCTCTCATGAATATTTCTCTTTCAGAAAATAAAGAGAAAGAGAAGGTGCTTAATGAGTTATGTCAATAGCTAGTATAGCTGTTAGATCTGTCAAGAAGGTGCTTAATTAAAAAGTTCTGTTTTTTATTTTATTTTAGATGTTCAAGGTGCTTAGAAACTTCAAATTTAGTTTGATTCATTTATTAAATGAGCTCTCATGGAAACGAAATTATAATTGATTATTAAACAATACAACCAGTGTAAAATGCAGCTCGACTCGTACAAAGCTCGTATACACTTGAACAACTTCCTACTTATTATTTTTATAGTATTATCTCTATATTTAAAATGAAAATAATTTTAATATTTAAAAAACTAGAGGAAATCATGTTCCTAATAATAGTAACATGTTACTTTTTTTTTTTTTTTTATAAAATAATCATTGATATGCATATATATATATACAATTTACAAAGATAATAGCAAAAAGTCAAAATCTGTTTTGTCAAAACCCATGCTTTGTCAAAATGAAATAACTCGTGAACAAATTCAAACTCGCCTTGAATATTAAATGACTTATTTGTGAACATATAATCAAACTCGATGAAAAACTCCAACTGGACTCATGTTCAAATAAAAGTTAAACAATCAAATCTTGACCATCCACTACAACGGACGAAGAACCCAACGCTTATTGTACTACACTTTCTCATGTCCAGTTTGGCTATTATTTGGGCTGAAAGTTTGCTTGCAAGCGCACTCACTGGAAGATAGGTGTCAAGAACTGATCTAGTCATGCTGAATTTTGTTCAAGAATTTTGGTCTACAGTGTAGGAGTTTGTCTCAGAAGGATGTTCAACATGTAGTCACTAGCTATCAGGAGATAATTAATCGCCGCTTATAACAATCTGGTGGCAAATATGGCGGCAAAAATTAGGTAATTGGGAAAAATGCCGGAAACGGCTTTCTCAGCGGGAAAAGGTCCAACACTACTAATACACTTACAAAAGTTTCAAATCAAACGTAAACACTTCAAATTTAATTAACCACACGAACTCATATATCAAATCCTTGATATAGTAACCCAAAAAAATATAAATTCTCTACAAGTCATTTAAACTCACATTTCAATAATATAATTAGACTCTAAATTTCCAATATTATAAAGAAATTTTGATTCAAACTAATTTCTTCAATATAATCAAATCTTTAAAATGCCACGTCATCAGAACACAAAGAAGTTTCTTAACAAAAATCACCAATACTCATCGAAACATTCTATTCTTAATCAATTATTCTTAAGTCATCTCACCCAATGCTTCATAATCTTGATCCTTAGCTGAAATATCCAAAATCATCTGAAAATATTGGAGATAAGGGGGTGAGTTATCAACAACTCAGTAAGCAGAGAACATATACTAGTATACAAACATGAACATTTATAAAAATTCAAAATGCTAAACAAAATATTTTCTTCTAGGATGCAGAGTCAGAATACTTGTTTTCAGAATGCAAAATCGAAACATGTTACCAAAAATATAAGAGCGAAACTTTTAGAAAACATTCTTATTCAAAATTTCCTTGGCATGACATAACTGAAACATTATATCATAATAGAATTTCATGTTTAACTCCCGTAATAGGGTTGTGCATTCTAGAAAAAGTCAAGCAAAATATAAATCACCATGAATATCAAGGTGATTGTACTCAAAACAGAAAGCCTATTCTATCCCGTGGTGGACCAGAGGTTATTATTATATCCTGTGACAGGGCAAAATATTAGAGCAAAACAGAATCAGAATTATAATCAGAGTCAGAACAAAATAAAAAACAGGGTCAAAACAGAATCAGAATTAGAGTTAGAACAAAATCAGAACCAGAGTCGGAACATAATCAGAACCAGAGTCAGCACAGAATTAGAATCAGAGTCAGAACAGAATCAGAAAGTCATGCCAAAGGTTTTCAAATGCCACATCATATCAAAATAGAGTACTAAAATTCAGATCATTTCACATTTTCCAAAACAGATTCAAAACATCTTCATGTCACATGCAAAATTTATCAAATTTTCATATTCTCTCATTTTTCTCAATTCAAACAAATGCATGCATATTTTTCAAAAATAAACTCAGTCCATTTTATTTGTATGCAAAATCTAGCTTAAGAACCCCGCTTACCTATTCTTCTTAGCTTCTCTGAATTTCCTCACAATAGTGCCGAACACATATCAATCATCACCTATGGAAAATTTATGTAATTTAAATATATCTCCAAGTAACAGATACCTTATATTTATACCTGAAGTACCTATTTTAATTCCTCAATACTTAAAGTTCTCCTAACTCTAAATATCATCACTTTCTAAATTTATCAATATCCACAATAATCAACGTCAAACTCAAAATACCAATATTTAAACCCGAAACAGCCAACCAGACTGCAGAAGATTTGTTAGTGCAAAAATATATTTAAATCTTAAGAAATTCTTTGAAAAATTACTTACAGTGCTAAAATATAATTTGAACATTCAATTTTGAGACAACTTCCATCAACATCCAATTTGAACCATCCCTTGGCCAGCTGTTGCCATTTAACAATATGCACAATTTTTTTTTCTTGGGGTCTTTAAACGGTAAGGCCAAAGTAGCCAACACCTTCTCATCCCCCACAGCCATTTATTCCTAGCTTTTAGCCGCAATCCAACCCAAGCAATAGCTGCCTTAACCTAGTGTCATAAAGCTTTCACATAAACTGATTTTCCTTCCATTCGTGCTTTGCATCTCTACAGCCATAGAGACCAAGTTAAAATAGACAGAATTAGGCCAATTAAGCAACCTTTTTGGGATGAACGAGCAGCATGTTGGAACCAAGACTCCACTATATCCTTCCAAAGCCTGTTCGGCACAAATGGTATGCCCACTTGCACAAAAATTCTACGCCAAATCTACTTAGCTACACTGCCCGTAGCCAATACGTGATCCTGGTCATCCAAATTTCACCTTACACAACATTCACATTTTGATACCATCGGAATACCCAACTTACTTACTCTATCATCAACACTAAGACAAACATTCATCACCTTCCATATTTTCACCGAGTATTTTTTTTTGGGAGAGCAGAGTTCATCATCCAATTTAACGAATTCATTTTTGAAGAGAATTTTCCATTCAAGTTTGGTGTCCAAACTAGCAAATCAGCACCTTCTTTATACTCTCCAAGGCAATCTAAAATCTCTTCCAACTTACTATCCCCCACCAGACCCCATAATAACTCTACATCACATCCACTTTTGATCTTGCACTCGCACACTTTCAGCAATGGTCGATCAACAACATGAAACTTATTCACAAGAGGACCACTCTCCAGCCACTTATATCGCTTGAAAGAAACATTTCCATCCCGAATTTGCCATCTCGCATTATTGACAACTTTTGGTACACAAAGCATGATGTCTTTCCAGAATTGAGTTCCTTTATGAGCCTCAACCAAAGAAATATGTTTGCCTTTAATGTACTTAGCTTTGAAAATTTGAGACCATAAAGAATTTTAAGTCAAAATTTTCCAAGCAAACTTCATGAAGAGTGACGTTTGAACTTCCTCCAAACTATGCAGGCCCACACCCCGCTCCCTTGTTGGTTTACAAAGAAAATTCCAAGATTTCCACTTCCTTTACGACTTGCCCTCAGAAGACCCCCAAAAGAAACTACTCATAAGCCAATTTAATTTAGTCAGAACCGACTTAGGCGCATGTACCACCAAAAATAGATGAATGGGTATACTAGCAACAACATGTCACAGCAGAAGAATCTGAGCACCATTCAACATAATGGAATGCTCAATAAATTCATTAAACACTTCCATCGCTACCCTCAACCGAGGCCTTCCTCCACGATGCTCTTCATCCCCACGCATCACGTTAAAATCAACAAGGCCTAGCCAAGCTTCATCACTCGGAATATCTTGTTTTAAATTCCACCACAACTCCCTATCTTGATAGCAGCATTTTGCATAAACTACCGAAATAAAAAAGCCTCTTATTCTGAAATGGCAACGACACAGTGACAAGTTGTGCACTTGAATTTAGGATTGCAAGCTATAAACCAGTTCCCCAAAGCAACCATAATTTACCTCCATAGCTCTAGTTTGAAAAAAAAAACACTCAAATTGCAACAAACTCCTCAACAACATCAGCTTTGACTCATTCGCAAAAGGCTTTGCTAGCATGATGAAATTCGATTTCCTTCTCTTCATTAAATTTTGTAATCTCCTCTTTGACGTACCCAACCCACATATATTCCAAAATAAAGGATTACACATCATAAGTTCAGTCGAGAGGGCTTGCTAAGAATCCTAGATGAACTTCGGATTGGCTTAACAATTTTTCCAACCTCCTTTATGTTTTAAGCCTTGCTATCTGACAGACAATCTTTAAATTCCCCCAAATGTGCTACGGCTTCGCCATCTGGATCCAACGAAAAGCCCCTTACATAATAGGATCTTCCTCGGGTGTCCAGTGCGAACCATTCCATCATTATAATGCAACATGACCCTCTTAGCAGTGGGTACACACACTCACTTGCACTACCCATCTCCTTATGAAATAAATCATCCTGCTTACCTCAACATATATTTGTTGTCTTCACAATGGCTAGATCGTGGATTCTTCTCTGCCTCAACATACTCGTCTAACTTGCGACAGCAAGTTGTTGTTGGCATGCCAAGTCTTTCTTTGCAGTTTTATTTTCTTTGGAGAAAGAGGGCCGGAACTCTAACCTTTATTAAAAACCCTCACTTATGGAGGAGGAAAATCTTATTACAACAAAACAAAAACAACTCCCAATAAAAAAACAAAACCAATATGAGCCTCCATTAATCTTTAACATGTGGTAATCCAATCTTATCCAACCGAAGCATACTCTTCAACTTACGTGGCAAAGAAACATAATCAACAAATCTACTATTATGACCTTCCTCTCCCCAATGTGCAAGTAAATCCGCGACACTATTCCATTCTCTAAATTGATGTTCAATGGTGAATTGCAATCTCTTAGTAAAAACAAAAGATCATCCAAAAAATCCCATAAGTACCACACCGTACACTTGTACGAGACATACAATGGATGTCTAGAACCCGAATAATCCCTTCATCTCTTTTAGAAAGAGGCCAGTGTTTAACCATAAGAGATGAGATCTTTGTTAGCCAAACCTTAACTACCAACCAAACTCTTGGTGCCAATTCCTGGGAGTTTTCCATCTGAGCCTTGCAACTGCACAACCAGAGGCGCCATGTTATAATAGAAGGTAAAATGCCAAATAAAATACCCGTGACTCAATTTCTTTGCTAAGTTGAATCACTGCATCACAGTTGCCCACCATGACCTTCTTGCAAAATGTGGTATGCCTGGCTCAGTTGCAACCATCTTCTAGACTTTTGATGCAAACCTCCCACAACATAAAACATGGTTCAAAGTTTCGGCTTGGCCTTGTAGACAACAATCACATCGAGAGGCCAATGGAATGCCCAGAGATTGCACCCGAGAGTCTACGGTCAGTTCATTAAATCTGGCTTTCCACATACACATGAAAATATTTTTCGGAAGAAGATGGTGCCAAATCCAATCCATGCTCAATTGTTTCGTGCCTTTGATACGAATTATATCCCATGCAGTTGAAGACGTAAAAAGTCCATCCCCTATGAATTTCCAAATTGTAATATCCTTGTCTTCTCTCCCTGCCACAATTTCTCTACTAACCAGTTTAACCAAATAATTTCCATCCTATGATCCATCCACCCAAACATCTTGTATTTGAATATCAGCAGGTATAGCATCCCCACTAACATTGAGAGGTCCACTCACCAACCAACGATCAAACCAAAATGAAGACCCACCCTATTCCACCTTCACTTTTATGTTAGCTACCACATCAGGAAGAACATTCATAACCGATTTCCAGAAAAGGGATGCATTTCGGCGAACCTCAGCAAAATGTGACCCTTCTTCACATATTTAGCTCGAAAGAATTGTGTCCATAGATTGTTTATTGATAAAAGTCTCCATGCAAATTTCATGTGGAGTGACCTTTGAACCTCATGAAAATTTTGTAGGCCAATACCCCCTTCCTTGTGCGATTTGCACATTTTATCCCAAGCACACCATTTTATCCTCGGTTTCCCATTAAATTCTCCCAAAGAAAAAACAAAAATGTTGAAAGCAAAGAGTTGATTTTTTTGAAAACCTTCAACGAGACATTCAAAACTGCCAAGAGATGGGTTGCCATACATGACAGAACATGTTTAAGAAGAGTTGCCACCTTGGGAAAGTAGCTTCAATTTCTAGCTTGCCACTTTGTTTCGAATCTTCTAAATAAGAGGCTCTAAATCCCTTGATATGAGCCGACCTGAGACAAGAAGGACGCCCAAGTAAATGACAGGAAACTTCACTTCAACAAAAACAATTAATCTCATTAATTTAGATGTCTATAAGAGGTAATGGACTTTGAGAAAAACAAAGCTAATTTATCCTTATTGGCCGAACCACTTCTCATAAACCTCAAATGTTTTTATCAACCTATGTACTGAGTGCTTGCCACCATTCACAAAAACTAAGAAGTCATTAGCATATAGTAGGTGTGAGACTAACAACGCACCCATGGGATGTGAAAAACAATCAATTATGCCCTCTTCAAAATTCTTTCAAAGTAATCTTGACAACACCTCCTCCATAATAATAAACAAATAAGGTGAGAGTGGATCACCTTGCCTTAGGCCTCGAGTGGTTGGAAGAAACCCTTGAAAGTTCCATTAATCATAATGGAGAACCATGAAGACTTCACACATTCCTTCACTAAATTACAAAACTGAGAAGAAAACCCAAAGCACTCTAGCACCTTCAACAAAAAAATTCCAATCCACTTGATCATATGCTTTGGCCATATAAATTTTCACCATAATATTTCCACCCTTCATCTTCTTATTCAAAGAATGTAATAGTTCTTGTGCCAAAGTGATATTTTCAAAAATACTGTGGCCTGAAATAAAAGCCCCTTGCTCATGAGAGATCAATTGAGGTAAAAGATGAGTCATTCATTGTACGAATATCTTAGAAAAAATTGTTATAGGCCACTGAGTATAGGCTGATAGGTCGAAATTTATCAAAACTCTTGAGATCTTCTACCTTTGGGATCAAAACAATATCAGAAGCCGTAAAGAAACTAGGTAAAGGATAGCCTCAGAAGAAATCCTAGGCTACCTCGACCATCTGAGGTAGAAACCCGAGCCGAACCCACTCGGTCGAGGTGAACTCTCTTTCGAAATCAACTTCAAGGCTGCAAAAACCTCTTCCTTAGTCGGAGCAATGCCAATCGACAAATTTTCTTCTTTAAGGATAGAACTCTGAATGAGAGGCAAGAGATCAACCTATTCAACAAAAGAGTGAGCCGAAAAATAATTTTGAAAATAATTGAGAGCTCCTAGGTGAACCTATTCCGGAGACTCTAGGAGTGTGCCATCCTCTAGCCTCGTGTTTGAAATAGCTTTATTTGTCCTCCATTGATTAGCCACAACATGGAAAAATTTGGCATTCTGATCACCTAGACAGGTTTTTAGGCATGTTGAGTAGACAATTAAGGATTTGGAAGAGAGGCTGGAGGTCTTAGAAAGCCAAGCTCGAAGAGCCAGTTCTATTTTCTTCAATTTTTTTGCCAATTGTAAGAGGCCCCTTGCTTGAGTAGGTTCCTTCCAAACATCCTCCACACAACTCTTAAAATCTGCACGAGAGCACCACATATTTTGAAAGCGAAAAGGGCGAGGGCCGTAGCTTACCATCGATTTTTGAAACTGAATGAGCATATGGTTGTGATCCAAATACTTCCTCTCCAGATATTCAAAGAAAGTGGTAGGAAAATGAGTCACGAAAGGGATATTAATGAGCACTCTATCATGCTGAACCCAACATCTTGAATTACCCTATTGGCCATTACACCATAAGAGTCGACATCCCACAATGGCCTGGAGGTCCAGTAAATCGCAGTTGTCAAGATAGGTATTAAACTCCTCCATAGGAGAGATAGGCCTCGGATTACCACCAATTGTTTCACCATCTTCCTGAATGATATTGAAGTCCCCCACAATAAGCCATAGTGATTCATTGGGGTCAACTTCCTCTAGACTTTGCCACAAATCTCTTCACTCCAGATGACTACACTGGCATAGACAAACGAGATTACTAGCTTGTCCTCACCAATCCAAAACCACCTAGTGATCATCTGATTAGTCAGGGACAGCACATCCCATTCACATTTATCAATCCAAAAAATCCACAATTTTCCATCCATAGCCTCATTACTACAATAATGTGGGAGCCCCAATGAACAAGCCAAGTGAGGCATTTTATTAACCGCAGCAAAAGGTTCCAAAATCCCTACAATAGTCACTCCATGCTTCTTAATTAAACGTTTTAATATTTTCCTGGAACTGCCTAACTCTCTCAAGTTCCAAACCAAAATGTTGTCAATCATAAATTCAGTTTAGAGGGTAGGGATAACTTTTCTCCAGAGAAAGTGCTTCAGGTCTAGCTCCATCCTCAAGATCCGAATGAGAGATTGGCTGGTCCTCTCCTATTGCGGCATTATCATAGACCACTGTATTGGACCTACATTCCAAGTCCAAAATCTTAGATATCAGTGCAGTTTGCCCCCCACCTCTTGAAGGGACATCTTCCAAAGGTAACAATTCTACAGTTGGACTCCCTAATGAAAGACGAACTTCACTACCCGTCCTTCCTTTCCAAGTGTATACACCCTCTCCTACAATGACATAGAAACATGCATCATGTCCCGCACCCAGTAAAATAGGACTTAACGCATTCCTATGATCAACCACAACAAGTCTAATAACAAGATCGGTAGAGTTTGTCTCTTCTTGTAAAATAAAAGACTGGTCCCTATCTTGTTTCTTCAAACTCCCATCTACATCAACCAAAACCAGCATCTTGACATCCTCTTCCTTTTGAGCCGATAGACCTTCTGAAGACGAAGGTTGAGAGTTCTTTTCTGAACCCGAAAATTCCACATCGTGTCCCTTCTCCACCTCTTCCTCACTTGTTTTTTCTTTCCACACTTTCTTTTGAGAAACTCAATTCCCTTTCCCCAACGCCCCCCATAAAATGCCGAGACTCCCCCATACGACAAACCTCCTCTGTATGCCCTTGTCTACAACACTTAGAGCAATAAAAACCCAATTTTCATATCTAGCCTTTAATTGAGCAGCATTATTGCATATTTTTTACATCTGGAACCTATATTTCAGTTATTTCATAACATTATTATTGGTTTCTGGATGGATAAATAGTCAAGAAGTATAAATCCAAGTTATGATTTAAATTTATTAATAGAATGGTTTATACATAATTTTATAATTTGTGATTTAATTGGGTAATATTTCTTAAGATAAATAACACATGTTTAATATTCTATTCTTCCATTTAATTTTTCTGGCTTCTACTAGGCCAAACTCAGGCACATGAAAAGGCTAAAAAGCTACGGACGCCAAATGCAAGAGGACGGAAGGAAGCTACTGACGCCGAACGAAGAGGTGCGAAGAAATAAAACAAATGAAGAGAAGAGGAAACCGAAGAAAGAAAAGAAGAGCACTCATGCACGTTCTCGAGAAAACCTACATGCAAAAGACAAAACAAGTTAATAGAAAGAAGCAAGAGGTTGGCATTTCATCCGGTGGCTGGGAAAAATTGAAAGGACGCAACCCATGCAGAAAAGAAATGAAACACACGAAGAAGCACGCGGGGAAGAAATTAAAAGAAAGGGAAAACTTGCGGGACTCAGCATCTTGGATGACATGCCTCTGTTTCTTCATTATTGTCATTTGATGAAGTTGGGAGAAAGGTTGGGCGCTAAGCGATGAAAAGAAAAATGTAAGACATCAATACGGAAATCATGTACGGACTGGAGGACGTTTGACGGAGAGAAAGGCAACATTTTTCTTCCGCATGCGTTTTTCTTTCGGCCACCCAAAAAAAAAAGATAAAAAAAAGACAAACAAAGGGGAGATGCTAAGCGGGAAATGCAAGAGGCCAAAGATGGAAGAAAAATAAAGGGACGAAGTTTAAGGTTGCGTTTGGATGTTGAAATGAGCTCAGTTGAGTTTAGTTCTTTATGAATAGTAGTGAATTGAGTAGTAGAGGGAGTTAAACCTATCTAAACTGATTTTAAAGTATGTTTGGATGTTAAGATGGGTTTAGTACATTTTATGAGAAGTTGAAAAAGGTTGTGGATCTCACGTATAAAGATGTGTTAAGTTGAAAAAAGTTGTGGATCCCACGTGTAAGGAGGTTTTGAGTTGAGATTAAGGGTGCGTTTGGATGTTGAACTGAGTTGAGTTGAGATGATAAAATATTGTTAGAATATTATTATTATTATTATTTTGAGATTTGAAAAAGTTGAATTGTTTATTATATTTTGTGTTGGGATTTAAAAAAGTTGTAATGATGAGTTGAGATGAGTTTAGCTTCCAAACAAATTTAGGAATTTGACAGTTGGGTGTTTAGAAGTTAGATTCAGCTTAAAATTAGACTCAACTTAGCTAAGTCTTACAATCAAACGCAGCGAAAGGACGAAATAAAATGTAGAAAAAAAAAATAAAGAACCACCAAGAATTTTCGTTTGGACTTGCGGGACGCACTGGGAAAGACAAAGAATAAAAAGGCGCTGGACTCATAAGAGAGGGGACAAGATGCAAACAATGCGGAAAAGAAAAAACACCCAAACGACAATTCGGTTTGGATAGACACCAAAAAAAAAAAAGCATGGTGGCTTCGGACGGTGGGAAGCAAGCTCCTTCTTGATTGTCCTATTCGAGGATACAACAATTGGAAAACCTTGGATAGGTTCCTCCTTTAGATCCACCTCTACACACAAACATGCACCCGTGTATTAGACCCCCATGTCGAGTTGCCTCTAGAGATGCCGCACATGCCTTAGTCATGATGTGGACATGCCCCTTAGGGAGCCCACAAGCATGCATTGGCTCGTGTCGTGACATGCACGGGGTGCTCAGCATGCGGGCTAGCAAGGTTAGTGGGCGCACAGCCCTGCGCCGCGTGCCCATGCGTGTCGCATTGCGCAGGCCCCTACACATTCCTATGCATTGAGTGGCCCTGCGTGTGCTCAGGTGCCCTAAGGCCATGAGCTTGCCCATGCACAGAGCAACACTGTTAGCGCCCAAGCCTTCAGCCTGGGCCATGCCACTCAGCAGCACACCCCAGCCCACCTGCCGCACATAAGTGAGGTTAGTGGCATGTCCTCATAGGCATGCCATCTAGCGCATAGCTCCAGCCCATGCCTTGCAGCCTCAACGCTTAAGCCACCAGCTTGGGCCATGCAAAGCCAGCACCCAGGCCACCAGCCTGGGCCATGCAGTGCACGCACATGGCTCACCATCAACAAGCCATGCCACACCACCTAGCCATGGACCAGCCCGAAGATCACCATGCACCATCCTAGCCCACCATGGGCCCATGCATGCCACGAGCAAGCTTGGTCCATGCCACTATCTTTTTATTTTATTTATTGATTTTCAAGGGACCTATTGGGGGTTTCCAACTTGTATTGCTTATAAATAGGACATCATCCACTTGCTTTAGGATCTTTTGGCAAATACCCTACAGGGAAAATTATTGTTTGAGAGATTATAAACGGTGTCTTTGCACTTGGGCTTTTTAGGTGAAATTCGTGAATCTCAAAGAAAGGGTAACACCTTACAATTCATTGCATATGTGTAATTCAATTATCTTGTTTTTGCAACTTAGTGCAATTCATGAATCCAAGTTTTGGTTATCATTGTTTTTATTTTTTGATTAATATATGAGGTTTATTCAACACTTGTGCAATTTGTGAATCAATTGTTGAATTATCATCATTTTTTTTCATTCAAGTTCTTAAGTATTTTTGCTTTTGTTCTTGAGTGTTCTTCATTGTGTTCTTGGTGTTCATCACATTTTTTGCTCTCTTCCAATCCATCCAACCCTAAAAGTCAACCAACACTTGTGTTTGTCAACTTTACATAAACTGTTTGCTCCATCAAAATTGTCCTAGCTGAAACACACTTTCCTTATTAGTCCCAATTCAAATTAGGCAACCAATTAAAATTCGGCTACCCCTTGCCTAGTTTGAATTAACCCTAGCCGCCACCCACCCTTTCCATATTGGTGTTCCTATATTTTAGGAACCCTAATTAACCAAATCATTCCTATAGCCGACCATACCACTTACCAAATTGAGTTCCAAGATCTTAGGAAGTCTTCCTAAAATCTCTCAATTAACCAATCAAGCCTCATCCACTTGTGGTCGTCCAACCCTAGCCGCCCAACACCCTTACCCTAATTCCAAACCCTAGCCGTCCATCACTCACATCCAAACCCTAAACTTAATTCCCAAGTGGCGCCAATCCTAGTTCCTCACTAGTACCGTGCGCCCTTTACACCATTGTAGCCTATACACTCCATCACTCTTCTTCCCACTATTCCATACACCAATCCAAGCTTAAACACATAACCTCACATTACCAAAGTGGTCATCTTGGCCATCATTGTTTAAGAATCAAGCAAGAGATGAACGGAGATTCAGTCATCACAAGGAGAGCCTTGGCGTGGAGATCATAGTGTTTAGGGACTTGACCGAGATCCCTAACACTGTGGCCCTTGTTTTGTGTAAGGTTGCATTGTCTATGCCCAGGTAACGGCCAAATCTTCTGGCAAGAATTTGTAAATAATCAGTTCTATACATATGCAACGGCAGACCTGGTAAAAATATCCATTGCGGCGCTAACGAGGATTCAACATGAAGATCGAAATCCTTTGTCCACCAAAACAATCTAAAAACACATCCATCAATCACTCTACCCTCTCTCTCCCAAGCGTGCATGAAATCACATTCATATTGCATTTGGATGAACTCATGATGGTCATCCATAAAACTGATGATCAGAACCTCCATTAAACCCTAGGATTTGATAATGTTCAGTCTAATCTTATCAATGGAAGGCCTTAACCTAGAGAACATCAACACAAGTGCAAATCAAAAATCATCAGCAGCCTTTGTCATCTTAGAATTCATAAACACAAAACCTGGCTCACCGTTAACATCCACCGGCTACCTCATCGGAAGTTTGAAAGAAGAAGTTTCATGCCGCACTACCACTTGTGCAAAGGACTTCTTACCAGCTCCCCACCAGCCGAGACCCTCGGTGGTGTCAAAGACATCGGGGGGCACCATGGTCGGCGAACCCTAGGCACTGAGGGTTAAAAAGATCTCGGAAAGGCAACTCCAAGAATTGCAAAGCACTGTCTCTAGATGGTTTTTCTATGATAAAAAAATTATAATTTTGTATTTGAGTGTTAAATTCTTTCTTTGTGGTTTTGCTATTCATATCTACATAATCAATGTCTGGCTACAAGCGACACTTTCTCATCATAATATTTTGGAGCCCCAATGCTTATAAGAGTTGTCAAGAAGGTGCTTAAAATGTTCTCTTTTTTTTTTTTTCTTTTTTTTCTTTTTTTTTTTCCGAGCCTGTTGATGCCATTTGTCCATTTATTTTTATCCAATTGTAAATTTGTAATGAGTCAAAGTAATCCCATTTTTCATGTTGAACTACAAATTTTATACCCGTAATTTCAGCATTTCTTGATGATTTAAAAAGAAATGCTTTTTAAAAAAGATAGACCAATTCAGTAGATTCCAAACCTGCGATGGACGAAAAGGGAAGGAAAATATATAAATTTATAAAAATAACTTACTATATTTTTTTTTTTGCTTGGGAAAAAGTGAAACACTAAAATTGACATATAATATTGATAAGAAGCACACGTCATTTTCTTTATTTGTTACCAACTGCATGTAGCCTTTAAATCCACTTGGTGAATGAACATGGGCTCCATGACACAAATCCTAAGAACATGGGCTCAGATTTTTGGTCCATTATTCATTCGAGAAACTGAATTGAAGATTAAAGTCCGGTTTGGATACACAAAACAATCTCATCTCATCATTACAGTTTTTTCAAATTTCTATACAAAATAAATAAACAATTTGATTTTTTTAAATCCCAAAATAAAAATAATATTCAACTTTCAACAAAACATCTTATATCATCTCATCTGAATTGTGTAGCCTAACAAGACCTAAGACTTTTGTACTAAGTTTTCTATCTCCTTCTCTTATATCTTTGATATTTATTTATGGATTTTTGTTTGTTAAAAAAAAGAAAAAACTCAATGAAAAATTGCAGTTAATATCCTCTAAATTTTTGGTTTACAAGGTTGTCTCGAGAACTCAGATGATTATCTTAACTAGTTTCAAATTGCCTAATTGAAATTGGATAGACACTTGCAAAAACATGAAATCCGCTACACAGGAACAAGACAAGTTTGCGCGAGTTCCCTAAAATGTTGTTGAAGCTTCATTCCAAGACAAACTCAAGTTCGAGCAAAATGTTTCCGTGATTCGCCATTATATACTTGAAATGATTGTGAGACTTGACTCAAGCAACTTTTGTGTTTGAGGACTTATAAATTAAATCATCAAATCATTACCTAATCATTATACAAAATCATAAATCTTATACAATTTTTCCAAACTTCCAAACAAAACACAGATAAATTACAACTTTTTAAAATTTCAATAAACAATTATATTAAAATAATTTTTTAACGTTATAAAATTTTTATTCAATTTTTTCTCTCTCATATTGTGGCATAGTCCATACCACTTAATGTCTGATATGACAATAGAACACATTATGCACATCACTTATATGACGATATTTGATTTATAAATCATTCTATGTAAGCATATCCATGTCTATTTATAAATAGCATTTTTCTTTTTTGCAATAACGTGGCCAGCTCATGTGGTGAATAACAAAAGTCTCTCATTTTATTTCATCTCATCTAATTTCATTTCAATATCAAAACACCACAAATACAAATATTTTTTAATTTCAAATCTTCAACTTTTTCATTAATTATAACACACAAAAAAATAAACCTTTTCAACCCAACTTAATTAATTACAACCTTTTCAAACTTCTATACAAAACACACAAAAAAAAATAAACTTTTTCATATCTCGAAGCAAAAAATATTAAAAAACTATATTCTAACAATATTTTAACTTTACAATATTTTTATTCAACTTTTTTCTCTCTCACTTTTCAAAACTCCATAAAACATCATAATTTAAATCATTTCACTACTATTTACAAATATTTTATTACCATTTGGAGATATTTTATTTACAAATATTAAACAAACAAGATTTGACCATGCACTAATCGCTCAAACTTGACTCCTTTCCACTATTAGTGGAGACAAACTCAACACTTCACCTAGATATTCCAGTTCATTATCTAGTTTCTACACCACTAAACAGAATTACAAAATTATAGACAAAGATTATACCTCCCAGTGGAATTCCAATGGGCTATGCCATTGAGCAAAAAAAGGACAAGAAAGACATGCATTATTATTAATGCATAGAACTGTCAAGAAAAATAAAAAGTGAACACTCTTAGCGAACTATTTCAAACGGAAAACGTGGGATGTAACTTGCGCGGGAAGATTTAAGGGGAAGTGGGGAGACAAAACGTTAGGAACAGTGAATGGGGGCATCAGTTACCAGAGCGACGTATATATGAAGGTGAAGGTGAAGCGACTCTAACAGATGTGGGAAGAATTTCAAATATCAGCAAAGCGA
Source organism: Juglans regia (assembly GCF_001411555.2). Classification (NCBI taxonomy): domain Eukaryota; kingdom Viridiplantae; phylum Streptophyta; class Magnoliopsida; order Fagales; family Juglandaceae; genus Juglans; species Juglans regia. The sequence goes on along the minus strand of NC_049915.1, from coordinate 12,438,955 downwards.
TTAAGCTAAAGGTAGAAGTTCTATTTAAAGGACTCAGGTATGTTACTCATCTTGGTTGATCATTTTGGTTGAATAATACTCCAATCTTTACTGACTCAGGCATTTCCTCAAACCCCCAAGCCCTTTCCTCTCTGGTTGCAGTTGATCGATAGTGTGTATTTGTGAAACACGTCCACAACAATAGTTTTGTCAAATATAAATATACAATTGACCAAACTTGTTTATTTCTTTTTATTTTAATTGTTGCTTAACATAAAGCAAGGGATTGTATTGAATGCAATTGGTAATTGGAGTAAGCACAATGTACGTGGTAGAAAATGGTATCAAAGTCAGGTTTCAGTCTACACATTCTCACTAAAATAAAGACTACTGCTTAAATTTTTGGAAAAAGAAGCAGACAGAGACTATCAAAAAGATGAAAGGGCAATCAATAAAGGTGCCTCGTGGGAGTACTAGTGCTCTTTACCTTTAGATGCCTTTGGCTTTTTTTTTTTTTTTTCAAAAAAGTGGTGAGCAAGTTCTCGTGTTTAACGCTGAGAATTTCTTTGAAACTGTTGTACGCGTGGAAAAAAAGATAATTATTGAACGGCGGATTGAAGCGTGGAAAGTTAACCAACCAATTCAAAATACAAAAGAGTCCAACCTTATCCACTCCACTGAACAAACCTACAACCTATCCAACGGAATATCACTTGGATAGTTACCGAGATATTTGTATTTTATATGTATTTGAACTCTAGTTTGTTATGTATTTGAATTCTTTCCAATCTTGTAAATATTATATATACTCAATGAATTACATCATCTGGTATCAATTGAACCAGACTTCCAAACCTTCAACTTGGTATCAAGAGCCACAACTAGGCTAACACCTTTTTTTTTTTTTCGATCCCAATGGCCCTACCCAGAGATCATGCTGCCTTTGTTTTTCCTAACATCACTCCCTTGGTTTCTGTCAGACTTGATGGAACCAATTATCTGAACTGGACTACTCAGTTCCTTCCTCTTCTACGAAGCCATGATCTACTTGGCATTGTAGATGGCTCCGAGCCATGTCCTCCTAAGTTTGTCACTGATACTGAAGGCAAACTTACCACTACCATTGCTTCTGATTATATGCTATGGCAGAAGAAGGACCAATTTATTTTGGCATGGATAAATGCCACTCTCACAGAGAAAATTTTGTCTACTGTTTATGGACAAACAACTTCTAGACAGGTATGGACCACCTTGTCTAACAGATTTGCCCCACACTCTAGATCCAGAATTTCTCATCTCAAACGACAATTGCAAACTCTCCATCAAGGGTCCAAGTCATGCACTGACTATCTTATTAATGCCAAAAACTGGTCTGACCAACTTGCAGCTGTAGGAAAATCTGTTGATGATGAAGATCTGATCTCATATGTTGTTGGAGGCCTCAATCCCTCATACCATCCTTTTATCACCTCTCTTCACTTTGCTACTCGAGAGTCCTCTATTACTTTTGATGATTTCCAAACAGAGTTGCTCAACTTTGAGCAGCTGCTAGAGACTCAACACCAATCTATACCACCAGATAATACCAATGTCGCCTTCTTTACTCAGAAAACCAAACCCAATTACAATCACAAAAGGTCCAACCGATCCTTCTACTCCAATAAACCTTCTGGTTCTAGACCTTCTAATCACCCCAGTCACCCCAGTCCTCCTGTGCTGTCAAATGGGAAAAATCACAATTCCACTCCTAGTCCATTCTTTCAAAATACAAAAGCTCCTTGTCAAATTTGTGGCAAGACAAGTCATCAAGCACTTGATTGTTACCATAGGATGGATTATTCCTACCAAGGAAGGCACCCTCCTGCACAACTAGCTGCCATGGCTGCTCATACACAGGTCACACTCGAGGATGATCAATCTTGGTTCTTGGATAGTGGTGCTAATAACCATGTTACCTCTGCTTTGGAAAACCTCACCATCGATCAACAACCATACCAAGGTCCATCTCAAGTAACTGTTGGCAATGGGGGAGGTTTGCTCATCAATAATACTGGTTCCTCTATCCTTCAAACCAAAAATAGTTCCTTAATTTTGTCTAATATTTTACATTGTCCTCAGGCCTCTTCTAATCTCCTTTCAATTCACCAACTTTGCCAAGATAATAATTGTTATTTTGTGCTAACAGCTTCATATTTTGTTGTGAAGGATCTGCAGACCAACAGAATCCTCCTCCAAGGTCCAAGTAAAGCAGGCCTCTATCCAGTTCATTTTCAATCAAATAAGCGGCATCAAAGACCTACCACCAACTCCTCATTTACTGCTTTCCTAGGATTCACAGCCCCTATCCAGACTTGGCATGCGAGATTGGGTCATCCATCCACCTCAATTCTGCAACATCTTCACCATGATGCTCTTATTTCAGTTTCTGGGTCTCACAAGCTAAAACAAGTTTGTGAATTCTGTCAAATGGCTAAAAGTCATAAACTTCCCTTTCCTACTTCTGTTCATCAGTCAAGTCATCCATTAGAACTTATCCATTCTGATGTATGGACTTCTCCAGTTGTTTCAATAAGTGGCTGTAAATTTTATGTTATCTTCATTGATGATTACTCTCGGTTCTCATGGATGTTTCCTTTAAAGCAAAAGTCAGATGTTGCTTCATGCTTCATTAAGTTTAAATGTCTTGTTGAGAACTTATTTTCCTACAAAATTAAACAGTTTCAAACCGATAATGGAGGGGAATATCTATCCAACTCATTTAAAACTTTTCTAACAGAAAATGGCATTTTGCATAGGCTGACATGTCCTCATACTTCTGAGCAAAATGGTATTTCTGAAAGAAAACATCGACATATAACAGAGACAGGCCTTACACTTCTAGCTCAGTCCCATCTTTCATCTGAACACTGGGTTGATGCTTTCCTTACAGCTACTTACCTTATCAACAGAATGCCATCATCTGTTCTTGATAATCTGTCGACTAGCAGATTCCATATGCTTAAAGACAAGCTTATGGTTCGACCTCTCACCATCAGCTTGAAGGGGGCAGTTAACCAACCAATTCAAAATACAAAAGAGTCCAACCTTATCCACTCCACTGAACAAACCTACAACCTGTCCAACGGAATATCACTTGGATAGTTACCGAGATATTTGTATTTTATATGTATTTGAACTCTAGTTTGTTATGTATTTGAATTCTTTCCAATCTTGTAAATATTATATATACTCAATGAATTACATCATCTGGTATCAATTGAACCAGACTTCCAAACCTTCAACTTGGAATGATTAAAACAAACAACAATTGCCATGGATGATTTTTGCCTCGTTTTAGTATACTGAATGGAGTTTCATAGTTCCAATATATCTGTCTAGTAGTACTTGGAAAATTCTGAGCAAGCAATATTTGTAAGGGCACAACATTCCAGAGCTAAAAGAAGAGAATAACTATTGTAAGGGGATTTTCCTCCTCCCCATAAGCCCACCACGCCCCCAATTGAGGGCAATGCGCGGCCTGATCACCCAATTAAGTACCTGATAATGTTATTTTGTTTTTTAAATTTTCATAATTTGAAGCTTTTGGTTGGTCTTGATGGTATCTCCACGAGAGTGGATGGTCCTTTCCACAGTGCCATTCTCCACAGTACAATCGCTTAATTAGTTTATCTTGATATGTGGTAGGCATTGGATCTTCTTTTGGTCAAAAGTTGATGCCATAATCACTATGGCTGCATAATGGGTGACAAGAATATATCAATGGGTACATAATTTATGCTCTATATGCTTTTCTCAATTATAGAAAATGATTTATACAATTTTAGAGTGCAAGTTTTAATCATTTTCTTTGAAAAAGTATGAGAAATTTAAGACCCACATAAACAATCAAATTTTTTTCTTTATTGGAACCGACTTTTTTAAAAAAAGTGCGCAAAATTTACAGAAGTCAAGAATTATCTAATTTTACTCCTCAATTATTGTCTTTCTTATTATTCTTGTCTATTTCCTTATGTTATATATTCTTCTTTAATTTACAATATTAAAATATACACTTGGACAAAACAAATGGTATTAGAGCTGAAGGATTTTTGTTTCGAAATGACTCGGGTGAAATTTAAAGTAAATAATAATAATATTGGTGGGAAATTAATTTATTTTTCTCGGGAAAAGTTAATAACTGTTTGAACTTAAATTTATTTGTTCGAACGGAAATTTTTTCAATTAATTTTTTTATTAGTATGGATTTGTGAATATATTTTTTCCATTAAAGTAATAAATATTTTTTCCATTAATTTGTTATCATTTCAAAATATAAAAATGTGTATATATTATATATTATGATTTGCAGTTTGTTAAAATATTTATAAATTCATAAATTAATTTTATGTAATTAACTTCAAAACTTTATAGTGATTTCTTTTGTGTTAAATTTCTATAAATATAACTTTAAAGATAGTACCATTTTTTATATTATCATGAACAACAAGTAAAATGAAAAAAATAAACGAAGTAGTAAACACAAAAAATAAAAATCATACATTAATTACATCTCAAATATATAATGTTCAATACAACTTAAAAAATTAAAATAATAACTAAAACGATCATTGGGTCCTTAGTAGATCAACATCCTCTTGCAACATTTTAATAGATCCTTCCAGATCCCTAAACTTCTCCAACAAACAAAGCTCGTACCTGATCCAAAGAAGCCCCAGGAGGCTGTATCTCAACAGCAGCAACACTACTAAAAGCTAGATCTATGGGAGGATCACTAGGCAGTTCTGGTGCAGTCTTCCGCAATTGCCCCTTGCTCTTACTAAATGTGATCTTGTTAAGGGGCCCCATTTGTGGCAACCTTCGCTTAGTGGCCAACATAGTAACCCCGATCGGAGTAGGAGGTTAGATATCAACAGTGCAAACGGTAGACTACCTTTACTGGAAAATTGTGACTCCGATTGAATGCGGAGGAATAAATTCAATGCCAAATCAATGGGATCCCCCCGTGCCATTCGCAGCAAAAATCTAGCTCGATCGATCCCAAAATCAGTCTTGTGTTTTTTAGGATCGATGTTATAGCCAACAACCAAATTAAGAATTCTAAAAAATACTATACAATCGGCCTGTCGGATCACCTTCCTCCCATCATATGGAGGAGCCGATGGGTCTCACACTAGTTGATGCACCTAATCGTCTGTGAGACCGTCATCAAGTAGATCATCATCCTCACTACCATCCAAACTACCATCTGAATCTACATTCGGGGCTAGCTTGGAGGATGCGGCCGGTGTGTCGGAATCAGATAGTGCAGCTGCTGGTCCTCGTGTAGCCGTTACAGGATATGCGTCGGCCACATGCAGGATGTCAAGGAACTCAACAATAATGCAGGAAGAGAAATTAATACTCACTCTCTAGATCGATAGGGTGTAGAACAGAGCATCAACGTTAAGTTCTCCCATGGCAAGGTAGAACTCACCGACCATCTCTGGATATGCAGTCCCCCGCTGCTCACAAATCGGTATCCATCTCCACTCGGTGAAGATGGACTGTATGCTCCATATCTCCCATGAAAGATTGGAGAAGTCAGACAAAATGACTGGGTGCTAGACAAGTATAGGCCTCGTCTCCTGAGCATGAGCTGCTCCACTACTTTGGCTGGGCTAATCTCTTGCACGTTTTCTTCCGCTAGATGCCATTGATATATTGTTTAACCATAAGGAAAGTAAGAATATAATTAACCATAATATTTAAATTATATTATTGAAGAATTATAGTATATTGAAATGAATTGAAATAATTCGTTCGAACAAAACATATTCTGTTCGAACTAGTCAAATCTATTCGAATGGACTGTTCTGTTCATTTGAACCAGAAATCTTTGTTCATTTGAACGAATTTATTTTGTTCGAACAAAAATAATGTTGTTTGGCAACTAAGCATTCAAACAGACTAGAGTTAGTTCGAACAGGAAGAAGCCAAATAGCCATGGCTGAGTTGATTCAGCCCTGAACTGAAAAACTTCCTATCTAGATGTTATCTTTTATTTTAATCGGTAGAAATGATTAAGGAGTGAAGCCCAATTATTTCTACCGATTATTTTGATGTTATTCTAAGGAATACACCAAAATGGGTGGATTTCGGATTCGAAATCCATAGCCCCCAAACACAACCCATTCGTGGAAAAAACTAAACAATAGAGGTGGAGAGTTGACTCATACCTCTTAGAAGTTGAAATGTGGGGTTGCTACAACGGTTCAGTGGTGGTTTTCGTGGTGGAGATAAGGAGCGAACTCGGAGGATCTCGGCAATTGCTGGTTCGAAAGAGAGAGTTTTGTGGAATTGTATTTGAACTACGTCTATAATGACCGTGGCGTCTCGTTCGAACTGGATAAATACTTGTTCGAACGGTAATTATATTAATATATTTATAATTATATTACTAGTAGTAGTATATAATAATACTAATATTACAAAGTATAAAAGTATAAAAATAAAACTAATAATAGTATTATAATACTTTTAATAAATATATTTAGTATATTATTTGTAAATATATTTATTCTATTATACTAAGTATATACCAAGTACTTAGTATAATAACAATGGCTTAATTATATAGCTACTATATATAAGTTATGATAACTATACTCATATAGTTTATATAATATTATAACACGCTCGCAATTAAATTTGGACGAGGGAGTGCCTTCCCTTTCTCTGGGAGAAAGTGTGAGGTTCCAGTGCCTTTGTTGCTTCAACAAAGGTTTAAGTCTCACTTCGGTGAGTTGTTTTTGATTGTTGATAGTATCGTTGAGTAGATAGAAGCGATGGAGGCGGAGGACCTGGCATCACGTTGGGAAAGATTACACCTTTCTAAAGAAGAAAGTGCATGCTTCCACGTCCAGCAAAAGGTTTCCAATGGTGAAGAAAAAGGAAAGTATTGTATTGTTGGGAAGGCTATGACAGAGAAGGGAGTGAATAGTGAAGGATTTAGAATCACAATGTCTCAAATATGGAGGTTGGATGGGTGGGTGACCTTTAAGGAGCTTGGTGATTAGTGCTTCTTGATTGAGTTTCAGAAAATAGAAGATAAATAAAAGGTGCTGAGTGGATGTCCATGGTTTTTTGACAGACACCTCCTCACCATGATGGAGGTGGATGAGAAGGAATCCATAGATGGGTTGAAGTTCTGTTTTGAGTCATTTTGGATACAACTACACAATCTTCCACTAACAGTCATGACAGAAGGTTTCGGTGAGCCGTTTGCAGAGGCTATAGGCCTGGTCATTAGAGTAGAAGCAGAAGCAGATGGACGTGCATGGGGAAGATGCCTTAGAGTAAGGGTGGCTGTGGAGCTCAACAAACCTTTACTACGAGAGAAATGGTTAAGGCTAGATGACAAACAACACTGGATCTCATTCAAATACGAGAGGCTGCAAAACTTTTGTTTTCAATGTGGAATTCTTAATCACAAAGGCAAAGGCTACTCAACAGCTTGTAATACTCAGCAAGGAGATACATTGCCCCCATCTCAATATGGTCCATGGCTTCGAGGACAGCCCAGGAACACAAACATCTTCGATAGCCGTAGATACGGTGGATCAAAGGGAGGAAACAACCAACATACGGGCCAGAAAGGGGGAAAGGGTACTATGGTCCAAGATGTGTTGGTGCACCGTACATCAGATGTCCATTCAAAAGAGGTGGTAGAGAAAATGGAGAAGATGTCAGCGGAAAAGAAGGAAGGAGGGTCACCTACAGAAGAAAAAGCAGGAGAAGGAGCTACTAAGGATTCATGCATCGGGAATATGGCTAGAAGCCAGGGTGTAAGTCAATCCACTGACCAGAAAAAAGCTATATTTGGATAGGAGGATGCTAGGTGCTTAGAACCTGGTGGCCCTCAGGAGATCCAAGGTCTCCACGTGGGGGAGGATTTTGCAGCTAACCTAATGTCGGGGACATATAGCCCCCATGACCCTATGAGGGGTATAGGGCTTGAAAGGGGTACGAAGGAAAGTTCCAATAATGGCAGCATGGTTGCACCCACTATTGGTGTAGTTTCTTCTATTCAACATGATGAGAGAAGGATGGCCCTGGATAAACTACTTGGTGAAGATATTATCATGCCAATGGCAATGGTTGAGGGTCTGAAGACTTTGAGGAAATGGAAAAGGAAGGCCCGGGAGATTGAGACTAATACAAAAGGCAAAAGTAAGTCAAAACTAGATGACAGCTCAAAATACAATGCAAGGAACATGTATGTGAGGGGGTGTAAAAGGAGCTCAACATTACAGGAGGCTAGTTCAAAAAAGACTAAGAGAAGGCATATTACCACAGACATTCCAATGGTTAAGGCAGAGGCTGGCTTCTAGCCCAGCCATGACTAATGAGCATTCTAGTGTGGAACTGCCGAGGGATTGGGAACCCTCAGACAGTTAAGGTCCTTAGGAATCTAACTAAGGAAAAGTACCCCAATTTAGTTTTCCTAGTGGAAACTAAATGCAGAAGAAATAAAATGGAGGCAGTAAGGAGGTTTTTGCAAATGGATGGGTGCTTTACAGTAGATTGTATGGGGCTTAGTGGGGGCATTGCCCTCCTCTGGAGAGATGATTGGTGTGTTAACATCATTAATTATACTAAATGGCACGTTAGTGCTCTGATCTAGGAGAAAGGAAATGGACCAACATGGCAATTCACGGGCTTCTATGGACATCCTGACACAGGGAAGAGACGCAGTAGTTGGCAATTACTTAAGATGCTAAAACCCACCACTTCCATAGCATGGTTATGTGCTGGGGATTTCAATGAGATTCTTCATCAGAGTGAAAAGATTGGTGGAGCCAGCAGACCATATAAACATATTGAGGACTTTAGACAAGCTGTGGAATACTGTGGTCTCCATGATATTCATTCATATGGGCAAAGGTTTACTTGGTCAAATAACAGAAGTGGTAATGACTTTACAAAAGAAAAAATTGACAGAGCTTTTGGAAATAAAGAATGGAATGAGTTATATAGCCATGGTGCTATAATGTTCTTCCTGCCATTAGATCTGATCACTCCCCCTTGTCAATTAGTTTACACAATACCACTAATGTTAGAAAGAAAAGAAGATGGTGCTTTAGATATGAGATGGCCTGGGAAATAAAGGAAGAATGTCTGAAGGTGGTGGGTGAGGCTTGGCAAAATGCTGGTATAACAAATTGTCAGGCTAAATCCTTAAGAACACAACTTGAACTATGCCAAAAGGGTCTCATGACATGGAGGCAAACTCTTAAGCAACAAGAGGATCAAATTATAAAAAATGGGTCTCAAAATATTGGGCATCTTCAGAATTCTGGTACAGGTGAGCACGTGGTAGCTATGAAACAAATTCAAGAGGAGGTGGTATCTGCCATTACAACTAATGATATAAATTGGAAGCAAAGGGCAAAGCAACACTGGCTGAAACATGGGGACAAAAACACTCAGTATTTTCACATGCAAGCAAGCCAGAGAAAGAAGATCAATGCAGTCAAAAGCATAGAGGATTCACAAGGCAGGGTTGTCACTGACCAATCAGAAATTGGTGAGGTATTCACATGTTTTTTCTCCTCTCTATTCACTACTTCCCAACCTCTATCTATTGACCAATGTTTGCAAGAAATGGACACCAAATTAGACATGGATATGAAGGCTTGGCTTTTAAAGCCTTTCACTAGGGAGGAAATCACTGCAACTGTTTTTAAAATGAATCCCTTGGGGTCGCCAGGCCCTAATGGTTTTCCTTCCCAATTCTCTCAAAAAAACTGGGAGGTAGAGGGGGATCAAGTTTGTAATTTTGCCCTTGATTTCCTCAATCATGGTAGATCTCTCAGTGAGGTTAATGACACGTTTATTACTCTTATTCCCAAAGTTCAAAGCCCCACAAGAGTAGTGGATTACAGACCCATAAGCCTATGTAATGTTTTATACAAGGTTGTGTCAAAAACTATGGCAAATAGACTGAAACACATACTGCCTCAAATCATTGCCCCCAATCAGAGTGCCTTTGTGCCTGGAAGGCTCATCTCTGATAACACCTTGGTAGCCTATGAGGTCCTCCACTCTATGAACTCTAGAATGAAAGGAAAGAAAGGATTCATGGCTCTAAAATTGGACATGAGTAAAGCCTATGACAGGGTAGAGTAGAAATTTATTGAAGCCATCATGATCAAAATGGATTTTCCTGGACATTGGATCCATATCACAAAAGCTTGCCTCACTTCTGTTTCTTATTCAATACTTGTTAATGGAGAACCTCAGAAAAAGTTTGTACCTTCGCGAGGCCTTAGACAAGGAGACCCCTTGTCACCCTACTTGTTTATTCTATGTGCTGAAGCCCTCTCTTCTCTCCTCAAACATGCTGAGGCATGTGGCAGTTTAACTCCTGTCACTATTGGCAGAGGTCCAGTTAAAGTAAACCACCTCTTCTTTGCTGATGATAGCCTCTTGTTCTGCCAAGCCAAGTATGAGGAAATTAAGTGTGTCCTTAATATCCTTGAGCTATATGAGAAAGGATCAGGACAGGTTTTAAACAAGGACAAGTCTGCAATTTATTTTAGCAAGAACACTACACTGATGAGCCAACAGCAGATCATGCATCTAGCAGGGGTCCAATCCACTTCCAATCTTGAGAAATACTTGGGTTTACCTACTTTGGTGGGTAGGAAGAAGATAGCCTCTTTCCACTCTTTAATTGATAGAACTTGGTCTCGGGTTTCTAATTGGAGGACCAAATTTTTCTCTGCAGCAGGAAAGGAAATATTGCTCAAAGCTGTGCTTCAAGCCATTCCCACCTATGCAATGGGGATGTTCCTTTTACCAGCTTCTATAACAAGGAAACTGAACCAGATTCTAAGGAGGTTTTGGTGGGGATTCAATGAAGACTCTTCAAAAATTCAATGGATCAATTGGGAGCAACTTAGTGGCAGGAAGGATATGGGAGGGCTCGGATTTCGAGATCTAAGATGTCTTAACATTGCCTTACTCTCCAAACAGGGATGGAGGATCCTCCAAAATCCTACATCCCTAGTGGCACAAATTCTAAAGTAAAAGTACTTCAACCAAGGAAATTTGCTTGATGCAAAGCTGGGAATTGGGCCTTCTTTTGCATGGAGAGGAATACATGCTGGATTAACTCTGTTAAAAAAATGCCTCATCTGGAGGGTTGGAAATGGACAGCAAATTAACATATGGCATGACAGATGGATACCCTCTTTACCTGCACAAAAAATTGTGACTCCTCGAGATGCTGACTGCTGGTGTGACAAAGTCAGTGACATCATTGATCCTCAACTGAAGATATGGCAGGAGTCTCTCATATCTGAACTATTTTCTATTCAGGAAATAGAGGGCATAAAAGCAATACCCATCAGCTTAGGAGGAAGAGAAGACAAACTTACTTGGCAATTTACTCCTAATGGCAACTACACAGTTAAAAGTGGATACTATCTTGGCAAAGAATTGGAAAGAGAGCAAATAGGAGAGTCTTCAAGCAAAACAATGGACTGCCAAGTATGGAGGTCCGTTTGGAAGCTCAAGGTACCTCCTGCCACCAGAATGTTTGTTTGGAGGGCATGCAGTGAAGTGTTGCCCACTATGGCTAACCTGAAAAGAAGAAAGGTGGTAAAGGATAGCATCTGTTTAATATGCAAGAGAGAACATGAGACTTCTGGGCATGCCTTATGGGGATGTAGTGGTGCTCAAGATGTTTGGTGTCAAGGTCCAATGAAAGTGCAAAAATTTTCTTCTCATAGTGATTTGTTTTTTAATATCTGAGCAGAATTGTTTGGCAAGCTTGATTCAGAGGAGTTAAATGAGGTAGCTGTTACAATGAGGGTAATATGGGCGAGAAGAAATGATGTCTTACATGGAAAAGCCTTTAAACACCCTCGGGAAATCATTGCACAGGCTAGGACAGAATTGTCTCTTCATAATGAGGCTATGCAGAAGGATGTTGGTGCTAACTCTAAGAATATGACAAGGGTCCACATATGGACTAAGCCTGCAGTAGGAAGTCTGAAAGTGAATTGGGATGCAGCTGTGCAAACGAGGATGGGAAGGATTGGCATCGGGGTAATTATCCGAGATCATCAAGGTCTGGTGATAGGTGCCCTTCGTGCTAACAGACCCTTGAGGGGCAGTGTTTTTGATGCTGAAGCATATGGGTTACTTTTGGCTTGTGTTTTTTGTAAGGAGATTGGAATAAGGCACTTATGTTTGGAGGGGGACTCAAAGCAGGTACAAGACAGTCCTAACTGGAGCTTAGGTGGTTGTCTCATATCAGATGCCAAAGAGGTTCTAACCTCAGCTGCTGTTTGGTCCATCTCACATGTATACCGGGAGGCTAAGATGGTAGCTCACAGGCTTACTCAAGCGGCTTACGAGTGTACTGAAGACATGTATGATATCGAGATATGCCCATCTTGTATTCTTCAAATGGTTTCTAAGGAAAAGAGTCATTGATCCTGTTTTTTTTCCTTTGTAATACTGGTTTGATTGTATGCGTTTGAAGTTGATTAATGAGATCAGTTTCTTTATCAAAAATATATATATATATAATATTATAACACTAACTATAGTTACTAGTTATATAACTACAGTGCAAGTATTATATATAGTTACTATATAGCTATAGTAGTTACTAACTATAGTAGTTATTAGTTATATAGCTACTACTGTGTAAGTATTATATATAGTTACTATGTAGCTATATCCATTCTAAGTTATGATAACTATACAAGTTAATATAATTAATATAAATGTAGATATAGTAATTATTAGTTATATAGCTACTATAGTGTAAGTATTATATAGTTATTATATAGCTATAGTTATTATAAGTTATGATAACTATACAAGTTAATATACTTAATATAAATATAGATATAGTAGCTATTAGTTATATAGATACTACAGTGTAAGTATTATAAGTTATGATAACTATACAAGTTAAAATAATTAATATATATAGTAGCTATTAATTATATAGGTAGTACAGTGTGAGTATTATAAGTTATGACAACTATACAAGTTATCATAAGTATAGTTACTATAGTTACTATAGCTACTAGTAACTAGTTACCATGGTTACTTTTCCACTCTTCGTTTTCCCAAATTGAGTAGAGGGGTCTTCCTGCTGCTGTGCATGGTGGTGGTTTGATTCTCGTAATAGCAACTTTCTCCCTTGCATAGGGGAGTTTTTCCTAGATGGCAGACGATTTAACCAATCTGTGTGAGAAACTATCTCTCACAGAGGAAGAAGCGAATGAGGTTTTTGTGGATACTGACTTATTGGGGGATGTTATCACTCGAGGAAAGCAATGTTTGTTCCTCAAAGTACTTACAGATTGTCATTACAATAAAGAAGCCTTCAAGTAGACCATGAGGTATATCTGGCGACCGGGGAAGAGCATCAAATTCAAGGATTTAACACCTACTATCATTCTAGTGGAATTTGAGGAAACCAAGGACAAGGATAGGGTAATTCGGGATGGCCCGTGGCATTTCGACAAACAGCTGGTTCTCACAAAGGAATTTGATGGCCAGTAGCTGGTTCATGAGATTAACTTCACAGAGGCAACTTTTTGGATCAGGGTGCATGATTTGCCCATGATGGCATCAAACAAGTATGTAGGATTGCGCATTGGGGAAGCATTGGGCAAGGTACTGGAAATCAATTTGGATCAAGATGAACTGGCTTGGGGAGAGTACATGCGAATTAGAGTGACTCTGGATATAACTAAACCATTGTTGCGATGAAAGAAAATTGCTTTGGGGCCCAGAGAGACTGTTAGGTTCGTTTCTCTTACGAACGGTTACCGAATTTCTGTTATCATTACGGATGCCTGGGGCATAGCCATCGAGATTGTACGAGCTGGAAAGCATGCCAAAATACTGACCCTAATGTTGCCTTCCCGTACGGGCAATGGCTGAGAGTGGCATTGTCGTCTGGTTGGGGTGGTGAAAGACGGCAGACATAAAGCCGGGCTGGAGGTGGTTTGATATGAACCCGCGGGAATGAATTCCCTTGAACCCACAATCAATTTGAAAACTCCTCAAGAAAGCCAAAGTCAAGTCAACGGGTGGAGAACCTAGACCCGATGAGAACTTGTTTCAAGAACCTAGATTATATTAAAATCTAGACCCGTTGAAGAACCCGTCTCAAGAACCCAGATTACAAAGGAGGAATGCCACAAAGGTTGTGATTTACCTTTGATAAGTTCAAGAGTTCAATCAAGAACAAGAGGAGAAAACTCAACTCACAAATAAAATTCAATATTGTCTAATCTGTCAAATGAGGCTACAAAGAGTTTTTAAACCCAAACCTAATCAAAACCCTAGCCAAAATAAAGCCCCTTTTACCCAAAATTACCCTTGATGAACAGTACCGGCTACAGTACGCGCGGCTACAGTAACCCCTACAATAAATTGATGAAACCCTAGTTCCTAAAAAGTAACTTTCCAAATAAGCCCTTGGCCAAATACAAGGCCTTCCCAAAAACATAGTTCATAAGAAATAAGACATGTGAGCCAAGCATCTTCAAGCCGACTTATTCTAAACTAATAAAATAAATCATTTAACCAAATTGGAAGCCTCCAATGACAATAGGCCGTATCTCTAAGTCATGTCTTCCACAGCTTGAATCAAGTGGATCAAAACTGGTTCTTCTTCTTTCAAACCCATCTTGAGTGTTGGGCTCTTGCTGGCTTCATCCCAAGTGGATTGCACCAATCCTTGCATTGCTTCCTTGATCTTCTTGGCCCTTGATCTTGTAATTGGCCCATCTGGAACTTGCAAAGGATCTTTAAGAGTAGGTCCACCTTGATTCCTATCATGGTTTGCCTACGGATAAGAACACGGAGCCATCTTTTGACAAGAATTATCACAAGACCATGAATCCAGGAGATGAGGCCCCGATTGTAATTGAATCCCTGAAGAAGATGAGTTCTGTTACGAGAGTTGAGAATCATTTGGTAATAGGGCATGTGCAGGAATCTTGTGGTGAGCAGGAGACTAACGGATATGTGGCGAATACCATCGTCCACTCAATAGAAATAGGCCAGGGCCTACCAATGGATAAGGATAATACCTTGGGCCAAACCATAAAGTTAACATCCCTTCCTTCTAGGCCTAATTTGAAAAGAAGGGGCCATAAGCCGAAGTCCATGTTGGGCTTGGCAACATAAGGAAATATGGAGAAGGGTGTAACGGCTAAATTATCTAAGAAAGGGGAAGCACTACTACTGGATGAGGGAGATCACAGACCTTCGAAGAGATAGTCCTTGAACTTTCCTCTGGGTTTGGAAGAGGATGCGACGACCAATGTATCGGTGGTGGCTGATAATCAGCCCTGTCGAGAACAATGAAAAGCTTAAGTTGGAATCTCCGTGGGCGTGGGAACCCATGGGGATTGTGAACACTTCTTGACCTTGTCAAGAAAGAAGATCCTGATTTTGTCTTCTTGTAGGAGACAAAGGTGACTTCGAGTAGCATGGAAAAATACAAGTTCATGCTAGGATATGCCCACTGTTTTACAGTAGATTGTCAGGGCTGAAGTGGAGGGTTAGCTCTTATGTGGAAACCTGAGGTGCAACTACATATTGTTAACTTCTCTACCCATCACATTCATGCCTTGATCAAAGGTGATGGGGATCAAGGAAGAGATTGGATGTTTATTGGTATATATGGTCATCCTGTCACTGCTAGCAGACATGAAACTTGGAGTTTAATACGTCGACTATTCATTTCAGTCAGCTGCCCCTGGCTACTAATGGGGGACTTTAATGAGATCCTATAGCCAAATGAGAAATGGGGGGGAAACAGAAGATCTAAGGGCCGTATGAAGGAGTTTCACACTACTATTAATGATTGTAATCTAATGGACTTGGGTTATAGTAGGGGACCTTTTTATACTTGGTGTAATGGGAGGGAAGGTGATGAGAGAATATATGAAAGACTAGACAGATGCTTGGCAAACTCGGAATGGGTGGAGGGATTCCCAAATTTGTGATTACTCATGGATCTGTGTCATACTCAGATCACATACCTCTATGGCTTAATACTGAAGGAGATTTGCACCTGGTAGAAGGAAAAGAATGTTCAGATTTGAGTCGATGTGGGTGGGGCATAAAGATTGTGATGAAATCATTAAAGGTGTGTGGCAAAATGGAACTGGTATTGGGATGCTATGAAAGGAATTAACGAGTGCAGTAGCAAGCTCAATAGTTGGAACTGTGCAAGACCCGAAGAGCTATAGGCTGCTAATAACATTGTCCAATTCTGGCTGGAAAGGGAAGAACTTTTATGGAAGTAGAGATCGATGGTATCATGGCTACAATGTGGTGATAAGAATTCCAAATACTTTCACTCAAAGGCCTCCCAGAGGAAGAAAAGGAACTATATAGCTAAGCTGCAGGATAGTGAAGGCCAATGGAAGGAAGGGGCAAGAAGGGATAAACTAATTGTTGATTACTACAAATCCCATTTTACAGCCTCTTTAGAAAGGGTTGCTATGGATATTTTAGAAGGGGTGGATACCATATTCACAGCTGAGATGAAATTTGATCTAGAGAGGGAATTCACAACTGAGGAAGTGACTTGAGCCTTAAATAAAATGCACCCAAACAAAGCACCTGGCCCTGATTGTATGTCATCTCTCTTTTTTCAAAAATATTGGCATGTTATTAGGAGTAATATTGTTGTTGTTGTTCTTAATGTACTGAATACTAGGATTTTTCCTGAGGGCCTTAACATTGTTAGTTCTAATCCCAAAGAAGAAAAATGTATCTCAAGTTTCTGACTTTAGGCCAATTAGTTTATGCAATGTGATGTATAAACTAATTTCTAAAGTAATCACAAATCGACTAAAAGGGGTTCTTCCCTCCATTATTTCTGCAACACAGTCTGCATTTGTACCAAAGAGACAAATCACATACAATGTTCTAGTGGCATATGAGCTAGTGCATTTCCTTAAACAGAAAAGGAAGGGAAATAAGGGATTTATGTCTTTGAAGTTGGACAAGTCAAAAGCCTATGATAGGGTAGAATGGGACTTCTTACAAGAGATCATGTTAAGAATGGGTTTGAATAGTAGGTTGGTTAGTCTCATAATGAACTGTGTAAAGTCAGTCTCTTTCTCAATGATGATCAATGGGGTGCCTTCTGCTTCTTTTACACCTACTCGAGGACTTAGGCAAGGGGATCCTCTATCCCCTTACCTATTCTTATTTTGTACAGAAGGTTTAATAGGTCTGTTGAGACAAGCTGATGACATATAGACAGTGTTTGGGATCAAAGTATGTAGAGGAGCTCCTCGTATTAATCACCTGCTGTTTGCAGATGACTCAATAATTTTCTGCAAAGTAGATGTGGATACAAGCACAAACATTCAACAACTCTTACATATATATGAGTTGGCATCTGGACAAAGAATCAATAAAGAGAAAGCCTCAATGTTATTGAGCAGAAATGTAACAGATCCAGACAAAAGGAGCTAATTAGCTATGTGGGGAAGTAACTCAATACAATAGTATGAAAAATACTTAGGACTGCCTCCTGTTGTGGGAAAATCAAAGACAGTAGCTTTTGCTGAAATTAGAGGGACAGTTTGGAAGAAATTGCAGGCATGGAAAGAGAAGTTTCTATCTACAGGAGGAAGGGAAATTTTAATTAAAGCAGTTCCTCTATCAATTCCCTCCTATACAATGAGTTGCTTCAAATTACCAACCAGTTTGTGTAAAGAATTGGAGAGATTAATGGCTCAGTTTTGGTGGGGCCAGAAGGCTGAGGAGAGGAAAGTTCACTGGTGCAAATGGAGCAAGCTTTGTGTACCAAGAGCTAGAGGTGGGATGGGGTTTCGAGATATGAAATTGTTTAACTCTCCTCTACTAGCAAAACAGGCTTGGAAGGTATTAAAGATTGAAGAGTCTCTTCTACACAAAGTATACAAAGCTAAGTACTTTCCTCACAGTTCATTGTTTGAAGCTAAACTTGGATTTAATCCATCTTATGCATGGAAAAGGATATGGAGGCCAGCAAGATTTTGTTGAAAGGTTGTCAAATGAGAATTGGAAATGGGTCTACTGCTAGAATTTGCGAGGATATATGGGTCTCAGGACACCAAGCTTTAAAGTTTGAGATGGTACTTAATGAGGGGATTGATTTGTCAGCAACTGTTGGAAGTCTTATTGATAGTCATTCGAGGTGGTGGGATGTTCAACAAGTGAGAGCCCTCTTCAATCCAAATATTGTTGCTAATGTCCTTAAGATTGTGTTAAGCCCTGGGCATCATGAGGATACATGGATCTGGAGGCATGAGAAAAGTGAAAGTTTTAGTGTAAAAAGTGCCTATAGATTCCTGACAACTGTGGCAAACCAGGATTCACCAGAGAATTCTTTAGCTTATGATGATAAGAAGTTATGGAAAGCATTGTGGAAAATGAAAATCCCCCAAAAAATCAAGATTTTTGCATGGAGGGCTTGTAAAGATGGACTACCTACAAAATATAATCTGTTTAAAAGAAAGATTGTGGATTCCATTCAGTGTGACTTTTGTGGATACATTAGGGAAGATCTCTCTCATACAATTATTAACTGCCCTGATGTTAGTATTACGTGGAAATTGCAAATGTCCAGCATGGGATTCCTCACTCCAACTACTTCTGTAAAAGATATAGCTAGACGGATTTTGGAAACAAGTGACCTATCATAGTTGGAAAGGTTCTTTCTCATTGCTTGGGCTCTATGGTATAGAAAAAACAAGATGATGTATGAGCAATTAAGTCTGACACCTAAAGCTGTAATCAAAGATGCATTGAGCTTGCAGGCCTAATTTTTATCCTTTCCTAAAGCAACTGGTTTGAGACCAACTCCTTGCTGGCAAGCTCCTCCCACAAGTTTTTATAAACTAAATGTGGATGGGGCAATGTTGTTTGATCACCAAAAGGAAGGTTTAGGGGTTGTGGTAAGGGATGAGCATGGTCAGGTTATCATGGCAGTTTGTAAATCAGAACCCGAAGTATTGGAAGCTGAATCAGTGGAGTTATTAGCAATGTTTAGAGGCTTGCAATTCGGCTCTCAACTGGGAATTTCGAAAATCATTTTAGAAAGTGAAAGCATGATTCTAGTTGAGGCATTACAAACTATTGGGGAATCATTATCAATATTGGGAAACCTTATCTCTGAGGTGAAGAGGATGCTGAACCAGTTTCAAGACTTTAGGGTATACCATGTCCCACGAATGGGGATTCAAGTTGCTCATTTCTTAGCAAGACATGCATGGAGAATACAGGAGGTGGAAATGTGGATGCACTTTGTCCCTTCTTTTATTGCTCAATATGTTTGGTTGGACACTTGGTGTAAGTTAAGGTTTATATGAATGAAAGTCTCTTATAAAAAAAAAAAAAAAAGTTACCATAGTTACTAGTTACTATTATAAGTTACTATAACTATACTTATTATATTTTATATTACAAGGTAGTAAGATATATAATATATAGTGCAAAATTAGAAGACCAAAAGTATATATATATATATATAAATATATTAATAAGTACTATATATTAATAGTTAGTATATAATAAAGAAGCCATGGGGATGATAACATTGACTTCTACAGAATTGTGGAAGATATCATAGCATTAAAGTACGTGGGGGGATATATGGTCTGGTTGTTTAAATGTAATTGATGTTCTGATTATTTTGTGAGTATGAATACATCTCGCACATGGTATGAGGACGATCCTTTCGTTCTCGCTTGCCAAGTGAATCAAGCTTTCTATTTAGATGATCCGGAGTACGAAAACCCATGGCGGATAGTGGAGAAGTTTGCACCAAGAAATGTATATGATTACACTCCAGAGGCAGACAAACCACATGAAAAATTTGATAGTCCAGCAAATGAAGAAGCATATCAAAAAAATGAAGTAGACATCAATATATTTGTTGATCTAAGCCAATATGGTATGGTCTCATTGCGTAGAGAAAATGTTCAACGCGAAGTAATTGAGGATGAAATATCGGAAGAAGATAAATCAACTGAAGTGTCTAGTGAGGATGAGGGCAACTGGTCCAACAAAACGGATAGTGAATGAATTTCAACTATGAATTTTTGTAAGTAATATTAACATATTAAAGCTATGATAACGTTTGTTTGAAGAATAATTTGTTACAATTTAAAATAGATATGCCTCCCAAACGCAAAGTAACACGTGTGCCATCCCCATCCATTACTGACTCCCCGTTTGGTTCACTTGTCATGAGTAGTGAGTCAAAATCACCAAGCCCAAAACAATGTATTTTATCAAATTAAATATCATATTTTACACTCAATTTAAGTAATATATCTATAAAATAAATTAATTTAATTAAAAAGTTATACTTTAATTACTGTAAATATAGCTGTTGTAAGCAAGCAACGAGGTAGAGGTACTATGAGGGGTATCTGCATAGGGAAAGTAAGGAAAGTTGGTAAAATCAAAGTTGATATTCCTGATGATCACACTGGTGGCTCCAAAAATTCAGTAGCGTGGCTTGCTTCTTATGTTGGTACACTTACTCGCACATATGTACCGATTGTTACATCCTCTTGGTCTAAAGTTTCCCAATATGTGAAAGACTACATAAAAAACTACATCTCAAGCAACTAAGTATATAACATGT
Source organism: Juglans regia (assembly GCF_001411555.2). Classification (NCBI taxonomy): domain Eukaryota; kingdom Viridiplantae; phylum Streptophyta; class Magnoliopsida; order Fagales; family Juglandaceae; genus Juglans; species Juglans regia. The sequence continues at coordinate 12,418,296 of NC_049915.1, read as the reverse complement.
TACTTTCAAGTTACTTTGTATTTATACTAATTATTTATAATTTTTGAAAGGATGAGTTTGAGCTTAATTTTGGCCGAAGAGAGGATTGATTAACGGTTGAGGAACTGATACCGAATGCATTTCGAAGGTACAAAAGTCGATGCCATGCACATTATAAGAAGTTCAGTACTATAATAGAGGCGCGCCAAAATCCATTCCAAGCAATTCCACCAAACGAATGGGAGAAAGTTTGTGATATGTTTCAAGATCCTGCTTATCAAGTAATATCACTGCTATATTTTTTAATAGTATATCACAGATGTATTAAACATATAGACTAATATTTTTTTTTAGCAATGGAGTATTGTGAACAAAGCAAATAGAACAAATTTAAAGATAAATCATCATGCCGGTTCTTGATCTTTTCATCCTTTATCTAACAAAATGGTAAGTTATTTTAGTGCCCGTTAAATATTAAGATATAATACTACACATTTTCTGATCCAAGTTCTAATATAGATTTTCCTTTTACAGAAAGAAAAAGTCCCGCTAACTATGAATTGACCCAATTGTATGCTAAAACACATAAAAAAACGTGATCGTGTTTGGGTCAATCCCGAAGCAGAGAAAAATTATGTAAGTTTAAGTTTTTTGAATTGTATTGTCACATAATATTTTTGTTACTTATACCAACTTTCATGTTTTTGTTTTTGTATGATAAGATGGGGGTGATACCCACATGGTGCGGGGCTGGGGGTACCCTCCCCCTCACCCCGCCCCGCACCATGCGAGGGTTGGGGGATTTTCCCTTGCCCCCCGCCCCCGAGAGGCGGGGGTGGGGGAAAAAACCCCATTATGTTTAAAAAAAAAAATTTGGTCTAAAAATATTTTTTTAGACCCAAATTATAATATAATTTAAATAATAAATTAAAATTTATAAATATATATAAAAAAATAAAAATAAAAATAAAAATAAAAACTTAAACTCATTAGAATTAGATTTTGGAATGATTTGGCCTCCTAAGCCAATATTTATATAGGAGGCTAAGGCAATACAATAGTCATTCTTAAGCAATGTGGGCCCGCTACCCACCCCCTCTGATGCATCATCTGTTAATGATGCTCAGATCCTTTCTCAAGTTCTTGGATCATATTCTGGATATTTGAGAGGCTTAGGATATTGCATAAAAGCATACGCATCATCAGCACCCTATTATTGAGTCAGATCGAATGAGGACAAGATTAAAGAATTGGAGGAAGCAACACCTGAGATAGAACGATTGTGGACCAAGGAAAAAGAGTTGATGGCCTGATTAGATCAAACAGCGGATTTGGAGGCGAGATTAGAAGAGAGGATGCAGTTGAATAACCAAAAACTGTTTGAACAATTCCAGTCAATGATGTCCCAAAACTCTATGCCATCACCAAAGTCTTCAAATTTATCTTTTCTTTCATTGCATTTATATTATGATGTTCCAAAACATTTGAACAATTGATGTTTGAATTACAACTTGTGTAATTTTAGTATGGTATTTTAATTAAATTCTGATCTGTATAATTAATATAGTTCGAACGGTAAATTGCCATTTTTAATTACATTTGAACAAAAACAAACTCATTCGAACAAAAAACTAACCCATTCGAACGACAAAAGAGAAATACGAACGTTCGAAGAATAAATTATTTGTTCGAACAACATTTATGTGCAAAACCCCGTTCGAACAGATATAATTTTTGAAAATAAAATTTATGTTCGAGCAGACATAATTTTTGTTCAAACACAAGTCGTTTAAAAATTTATTAGTTCAAAAGCATAAAACAGGATCAAATATGGACATTAGTTCGAATGAATATTTCATATTGTTCGAATGGACATCTCGATTCGGACGAAGAAATATTCCTTTCGAACAATATGTTCAGACGAAATCGGTTTGTCTAAAAAAAAATTATCCGTTCGAACGGTTTCGACTGGATCTGACCAATTTCGTCTCTAAAAATGATTTTTTGACATGAAATTTGATTTTCGTCTCCAAAAATATTTTGAGACGAGTCTTTCCAAGACAAATTTGAGATAAAATTTTTTCGTCTCCAAATATAATTTGGGACAAAATTTTGTTTTGACATAAAAGTTCTCAAAAAACACAATCTCTTGTAGTGTTTGTGGCACAAACATTTTAGTCTAATATAGGATTTGTGGAGGTAGGTACATGACTTTGATCAAAGGCATGGTTGCGTGACACTGCAAGAAAACTATTTAATTAGTCAATAATTGTCTACGAAAACAACTATTTCATACTAAAATCAGTTTATTTTCATCATAAATAATCATATTCGTCGCAAATAATCCATCACAAATACTCATTTTTTTTGTAGTGTGAATTAATTGAGAAGGCTCTAAATGCTCTTTTATTATAGATAGATAATGGGACATATTGTGATGGATTGACTCCCACCATGTCATTGCATGGATTGGATATATTAGGCAATAAAAGAGAAAAGATGAGTTGAGATAATTTTAGATAAGTTGAATAAAATATTGTTAGAATATTTTTTTAATATTAATATTATTTTAAGATTTGAAAAAGTTGAATTGTGTATTATATTTTATGTGAAAATTTAAAAAAGTTGTAATAACGAGATGAGATGAGTTGAGATAAGTTTCCAATCCAAACTTGGGCTATATTAGAAAGAAATAGAACCCAAAACAGGATAATAATATACTTAATATGATGATGGGGCCGATTAATTAGTGGGAGCATAATCAAAGACACGAAATAAAAAACGAACGCGCATGAGAAAGTAGCAAGCTAGCCAGCTACTTCCCCCACAATTAATTACATAAAACTTGGGTACAATTAGGGGTGTAATTGGTCTGGTCCGGTTTGGTTTTGAACAAAATTTAGGATCAAATCATTATGTATCGGTTTTGCATTTTCGAAAACCGATTACGCACCGGTTACCCTCATAAACTGCTACCTCCGATTTTATTAGTCTCGGTCCAATTCAGTCTTGTTCAGCCCGATTTTCTGATTTTCTGGTTTTAATAAAATGTAAATTTGTCAAAAAATATGTTTATATATATCTATAAAAATAAAAATAAATAAATAAATAAAAAACTGCTTTGAAAAAATTTGTTTTATTAAAAATCTGTTACTATTTACAAAAATCTGCTTTATAAAAAAAATCTTTTATGTAAAATAAAGCTGCTATAAAAGAAAAAAAAAACAAAAATCTAATGTGAAAAAAAAAAAATTGCTCAAGCCTATAGATATAACTGCTACAAAAACGAAATGTAATTAATATACTAATGTATATTAGTATTACTAATATATTATGTATTTATCAAAATGAATATATTGAGAATTTATTAGGCCTTAAATTATTATTAATATATATATATTATGTTTAAAGCAAATGATCAAATAATTTTTCTTGTTTAAAATTAAAATTTTATGTTATAAATTTTAATTATATATAAGCAAAAAGTTTATTTTTTCTTTTAACAATAGTGTTTCTTTATTTGCATACTTTCTCCTTAATTCGTTTCCTTTCTCCAACGAAAACAAAGGCAGAGCTCCTTCTTTCTAAAAGCCTTGACGTGTTGTTTGACCGACTGTTGTCTTCTGACTTGCTAAAATTTGCTCGCCGAGGGGGAATTCGAGAAGAGCTGGACAAGTGGAAAAAAAAGTTAAAAAGAATTCAAAAGGTGCTTAATGATGCAGAGGAGAAGCAACACACTGAAACGTCAATGAAAGATTGGCTTGACGATCTCAAAGACTTGGCCTATGACGTGGAAGATTTACTGGATGAGTTTGCCACAGAAGCTTTGCAATGCAAGTTGATGGCTGATGAAATTCAAGCTAGCGCTAGTATGGTTGGAAATCTCTTCCCTGCTTGTTGTACTAGTTTAACTCCAAGTGCTGTTGAGATCAACATTAGGCTGGGGTCAAAGATAGAGAAAATGAATACAAGATTTAATGATCTTGTGAGACAAAAAGATCAACTGAATTTGGAGGAAAATGTTAGTCCGAGACCAAACAAAAGAAGAGAGATACCATCCTGAACTTTTGGGGTGACCGAAGATCACATCTACTGTAGGGAGGAAGTCGCAGAGGCTGTACTTCAATTATTAATAAGTGATAAACATAGTTATGCCTTGACTAAAGTTAATGTGATTCCTATAGTTGGTATGGGGGGTATTGGAAAAACAACACTGGCTAAGCTTGTATACAATGGTAAAAAGCTGGAGAGCTTTTTCAATCTGAAAGCATGGGCTTGTGTTTTAGAAGATTTTGATGTTGCTGCAGTTACAAAAACAATTTTACAATCTTTGACCTCGAAAAACTGTGTTGGCAAAGATCTAAATTGGCTACAAGAAAAATTGAAGAAGAAACTACGTGGGAAAAGGTTTCTAGTAATTCTTGATGATGTTTGGAACAAGAACTACAATGATTGGACTCTCCTACGTGCTCCTGTCGAAGTAGGGGCTCTGAGAAGTAGTATTGTTGTCACAACTCGTAACCAGAAAGTCTCATCACTAATGCGAAACAAGGAAGTTGAGCCTTTTCAATTGGAGTTGTTGTCAAATGAAGCTTGTTTGTCCATATTTACCCAACATGCATTGGAAGCAAGAGACGTCAGTGCCCATCCAAACCTTAAAGATATTGGTGAGGAACTCGTTAGAAGGTGTAAAGGCTTGCATTGGCAATAAAAACTATTGCAGGAGTCTTATGCAGTGAAGATGAAGACCGCGATGAGTGGGAAAAAGTTTTGAAGAATAAGATATGGGATATTCCAGTAGAAGCAAATGGAATTCCTTTCTCTCTTATGGTAAGCTATGACAATCTATCTTCACATTTGAAGGGGTGCTTTGCTTACTATTCAATACTACCAAAGGACTATGAATTTAAGGAGAAAGAGGTGGTTCTATTATGGATGGCAGAAGATTTGATTCAACTCTAACGAGATCATGAAGAGGAAATGGAAGATTTGGGTTCTGAATATTTTCGCAATCTGTTGTCAAGGTCATTTTTCCAACAACCACATATTAATGAATCAAAATTTGTGATGCATGACCTCATCAATGATTTAGCTCAATCGGTTGCAGGCGATACGTGCTATGGAATGGAAGATAGAATTTGGAGTAGTCAGAATGGGGATATTCCTATAAAGGCACGCCACTCATCTTATTTGGGAAGTGAATTTGATGAAGTTGAAAAGTTTGAGGTTTTTTCTGAATTCACATGTTTATGTACATTCTTACCTTTCATGCTACCAAATCCAGGTTATTACTATTTGGCTCATCATGTTCCTTTTGAATTGGTTCCAACATTACGTTGTTTAAGTGTGTTATCTTTCAATGGATACTACATAACTGAGCTACCAGATTCTATTGGTGATTTGAAACATTTGCGATACCTTTTCCTTTCACACATTCGAATTAGACTCCTGCCATAATCAATAACTAGTCTCTACAACTTACAAACATTGTTGTTGGAGTATTGCCGTCCTCTGAAGAAATTACCTTCACTGTTCTACAACTTTGTCAACTTGCGCCACCTTAACATTGAAGGTGCAGATAGTTTGGAAGGAATGCCTATGCAAATAGGTAAACTAACTTATCTTCAAACGCTGTCTAATCTAGCTTTGGGAAAAGACAGTTGCTCAGGAATAAAGGAGCTTGGACCTTTGAAGCATCTTCGAGGGATACTCTGCATTTCAAGTTAGAGAATGTGATTGAACCGAATGATGCAAAGGATGCATAATTAATTAAAAAGACAAAAATTAGTGCGTTGTGGTTGAAATGTACTAAGGACATTGATGAGTCGAAAGACATGACAAGTGAACTAGAGGTACTAAATGGGCTACGACCTCATAACGCTTTGACAGAGCTGGTTATAATTACCTATGGTGGTGCAAAATTTCCTAATTGGTTAACATATCCTTCATTTCCTCATATGGCCTCCTTGAGATTAGAAAATTGTTACAAGTGCACATCATTACCTCCATTGGGGCAATATTTGCCATCACTTAAAAATCTTTGGATCAGGGGCATGGCTAATGTGAAAAGTGTTGGTTCTGAATTTTGTAGCGGTAATTTAGAGACTTTGCTTCTCTATGACATGGATGAGTGGGAGAATTGGAGTCCTTGTGAAGAATTCCTAAATCTGTGTGAGCTTTCCCATTATAAATATTCGAAGCTATTAGGGAAGTTACCAAACAACCTTCCTTTACTAAAAGATGTTAGGATATTTGATTGTGCGCAGTTGGTAGTCTCATTTTCATGCTTTTCGGATAAATGCAAATTTGTCAGTGGGGAATTCAATGGTCTTTTAAAGAATGGGCTGGTGTGTGGAAGCAAGGCTACATTCAAATCATTAGACTTCTCCAGATCACTTTCACCAATTTCAGATAGGGAAGATCTGGCAGAGTTGGAACGGTTAAGTATTATAAACTGTGAGGAGCTGACGAATTTGTGGTCATACAAGGTGGGATCACTGCCACATTATCTCCCACTTCTGACTTATCTCGACATTTATGATTGTCCCAAACTAGTCTCTTCGGTGGTGGAAGAAGTTGATCAAGAGCGTCTCCAACTCAGAATCACATCTACTCTTATCGAAGATTGCATAGCCTTGGAATTACCCAAGGCATCGATGTACAACAACACGTGTCTTCAATATATTCATATCAACAATTGTGATTCGCTAAAGCATTTTGCAAGAAGCCATTTGCCTCCAACTTTAAAGACGCTAATTATATGGGACTGCAAGAGTATGAGGAATTTGGTGGAGGATGATGATAATGATACAAACAACAATAGTAGTTGCAGGAGGGGCATCACATCTCTTCTTGAGCTTGAGTACTTGGAAGTTACCAATTGTCCATCCCTTGAATCCTTAACTTCAAGTAGAGAATTACCTACCACACTTCAACACCTCCATATTCACCATTGTCTAAAGCTGGAGTCAGTAGCCAAGTGTTTTCATCATAACTCATTTCTTACAACTATCTGGATCAACTATTATGAAAATCTTCAATTCTTGAATAGCATACACAACCTCACCTATCTTTGAGATTTGACAATATGGCATTGTCCGAGCATTTTATCATTTCCTAAAGAAGGTTTTCCCACAAACCTAACAACACTTCGGATCTCTCATCTTAAAATCACTGAAGCCTTGTTCGATTGGGGGCTGGACAACCTCACTTCTCTTAATGAACTTGAACTTGGTGGATGTCATCATCTGGTGTCCTTTCCAGAGATGACGTTGCTTGCCTGTCTATCAAATCTCCGCATCTCAGAATTCTCGAATCTGGAATGCCTGTCTTCCGAGGGCTTAAGAAAACTCACCTCTCTTAAAATATTCCAAATTACTTTCTGCGAGAAGCTCACTTGTTTTCCAGAGGATGGCCTACCTCCCTCACTCCTAGAGCTTTGGATCAAAGATTTCCCAAAGTTGATGTCCTTTCCAAAGAATGGCCTACCTCCCTCACTTCAGAAACTTGAAATCGATGAATGTCCTCTGCTGGAAGAATGCTGCAAGAAAGATCATAGAGGAGAGTGGTGCAGGATAGCTGACATCCCTTGTGTTGTAATTAACGACTGATACATTTATGACACACAAACGAAGGAATACATTTATGAACACTCTCATTCAAATTTCCTTTGAATGTTGAATGGTGGCATTGGAGAGATCCCGTCACTTCTATTGCTTGCTGCAACTCTGGCTGGTATGCTGAATTCTTGTGGTTTTTTTATTCTCGTGGGTTTGCATAACCACATAACAAGTCCTTGTTAAGATTTACTGATTGAGAATATGAATACAGAAATCGGTATAGAAAAATAAAATCCTCTATTTTACTAATTGAGAATATGAATATATATATAGCCATATAGGCTGATGAATATTTATTTGTTCAAAGCTTGCAGATGATTCAAAAGACTGATGCAAGTTGTTGCAACTTCCGATTGCTATCTGAAAAAATGGATGTGCAAGTAATATTGCTTTTCTCTTGCTATTGTTTTGCTTATGGCCTTTACCTAAATTTCAAGTTAATATAAGAGATTGACTCGTGGAAGAGTTATAAACTTATCCAAAACAAAAAAGAACTGTTTGAATTTTAGTGAATTCCATAAGCCAAGATCACACCTCAAATCATTGTAAAAAAACTGATTTTGGCAATTATGCAATGTATGATTTTTGAGTTTTGTGGGTATGCTAATAGGAAAAAGAATTGCTACTCTTGTTCTCAGGTTGAAGGGGGAGAAGAAGTTGTAAACCAAGCAGTGATGGATGCCATTTCTCTTAGAAAATAATTGGCTCTAATTCTCAGTGAGGTAGGCTGAGTGGGCAAAAATTAAATTGCGCTAATCTTCAAACCCAATATATTTGATGTCTTCACAATGGCTGAATCAAGGATTCTTCTCTGCCTCAACATACTCTTCTAAAATTGCAGCAGCAAGTTGTTGGCATGCCATGTCTTTCTTCGTGTTTTTGCTATTCATATCCACCTAATCAATGTCAGGCTACAAGCGAACCTTTCTCATGGTATTGTTTTGGAGTCCCAATGCTTATAAGAGCTATCAAGAAGGTGCTTGAAAGTTTGTAATGAATCAAAGTAAGCCCATTTTTTATGATTCAAACACTAAAATGGACTAATAATTAGTATTTTGGCATAGAAGATAGAAATCCAAAACTTCCAAATTGATATGCCATCGTCCTCAACCATCATTCTAGCTAAAGTCCAAAGACAGAAAGGAAGGTCATTGGTTTGAATCTCTATTCGGCTGAAAATTTCTAAAAATAAGTGATTGTGATCAGATGCCTAGAGATTTTTCTGGAGTTTGATTAGGATTTTGGAAAGTGTACCTGTGATTTCTTCATCTCAACTTAGACTTTTGCTAGCTATCATTAATATCTCTTAAGTATGTGGAGATTGTTGTTGTAACCATTTGTTCTTCTTGTGGTTTGAATTTCAAGGTGCTATTAATGAAAAGACTCAGGCATCCCAATGCTATGCTCTTCATGGGAGCTGTAACACGTCCCCAAAATCTTTCAGTTGTCATTGAATTTCTTCCCAGGTATGCAAACTCTTGCTCTGACCTTAGTCATTTATGGTCGTAAAACAGATTTATGGAAGACAACGTGTTCCAATATTTCAACTTATGAACAAAAGCCCTTATTTGTAACCTGACTTATCAATCTGTATGCTCTAGCATAGTAGGCTATTATTCACTTTTCTCAACTGGCATTGATTGACTTGAAAGTAACACAACAAACGTTTGTACACGTGTCCACACATGGACATGGACACAACCAATGAAATGGCTTCAAAAGAGGCTCTTGAATGGTAGGGCTTTTGGAAAGTAGAAGAAAATACTTCCATGAAAATATATCTTAGTAAGTTCATCTCTTTTTAATGGAAAGGTTTATACACTTCTCACCAAAGGTTTGAACATCATATATCCTCTTGGTGGCTGCATCTGGTGGTCGTTGTACAACCATATAATTTATACAATAATGTTAAAAAGTTAATTTTAACATTATTGAAATATCAGGATCATCTGTCATGCCTTTTATGTAGTCATGCATCTTGCAATATGCTTTTCTTTCTTGATAATTGACTTGACTTGTTTCCATGTGTCTTGGATTACAAGTATGCAACCCTTGAAACTGGTATTGAACAGTTAATATTTGTATTTCACTCCTTCAGGCTGAGTGGATGGCCCCATAAATGCTAAGAAATGAACCTGCAAATGAAAAGTAGGCCTTTTTCGTTGCAGTATCTTATTTTTCACCCTGGATGGAAGGTTTTAATTACATCATGTATACAATATGCAGGTGTGAGATTTGTAGCTTTGGGGTCATACTGAAGGATGTCTATACGTTGAGACCCACGTTTGCTGAGATCATGGCTGTTTGAAGCTGTTGCAAAAGCTGATAACCAGTTCTCAAGTTCCCAGGCCAAGCATATCCCCATGCAATGGTCGTCAGAAGGCTCTGCCATCACAAATTGCAGAAGAAATAGGCTAGAAGAGCAAACTCTACCATCATATTCTTTGTCATTGGACTGCTAAAATATGGGTGAAGTTCTAGATTTCCTTGGACTAGTTTGAGAAAACGACAGGTTGATTGATTTTCTTGGCCCCAAGCAAGCCTTCGAGCTTGTTGCACGAGCAAGGGGAATCATTGATTGGTTAGATAAGCAATATTCAAGTAGGGGCCAATCAAGTGTTAACGAGACCCAAAGCAACACTTCTTATGATGATGAGGACGATCTCTACCAGTAGGTATTGACAATATCAAGCATTAAAAGGTATTGTAGAGTTCAAATCAAAATTGGATAAGTATTAGTGATCATAGTTAATCATTCCAAAGGATTTTCTCCTCCGAAAAATATTTTTTTTAAGAGCATAATTTCTTAGAAGTTGGTGAATGACCACCATCATTTTCTGCAATCCCCTACATGACAAATCCAAAGGAACATGGGCTCAAACTTTCGGTCCATTATTCATTCCAGTAACTGAATTGACTATAGAGATTTTTGTTCTAATTTTTCTATCCCCTTCTCTTTTATCTTTCATTCCTTTGAATTTTTGTTTTACAAGATTGTCATGAGGGCTCAAATGATTACCTTAACTAATTTCAAATCACCTAGAGTTTTGGACTCAAATTCTAGGGGATTGAAATCTACCAAGGAGACAAGTTTGAGCGATCAGATGAGGTGAAAGTTAAATAAAATATTATTATAATATTATTTTTTAATATTATTTTTGTTTTGCAATTATTTGTATTTTGTTTAAAAGTTTAGAAAAGTTGTAATAATTAGATGAGACGAGTTGACATGGTTTGTGTTTGTAGCCTTTAGAGATATCCTTGAAAATCACGTCAGCCCTATCTGTATTTTTTTTTTTTAAAAAAAGAGCCGGTAGCTACCCACATAGTAGCCTCGTCCCAAATTTATTGAAAAAATCATCACTTATGGTAGAGGAATACCGTGGAAAAGAAATCATAACACTTGGGGGTTTAACAACCCAAAACCAAGTACCCATCAATAAACCAAAACCAACCCAGAAGAAAACTATATAAAACTCAAAAAACATGCCTAAAAACAAGACAAGGCGCAAAAGCCATTAATTTCTTATGGATGGAAGTCCCAAGGCATCTAATCTAATAATACCCCTCAATAACCTCGTTATGCAATCACCAGGAAAAAAAAAAACAATTTCAACCCTTTTCTCCTTTCCTTGCCAAATAATCCGCAGCTTGGTTGCCTTCTCTAAATTGATGCACCACTTGGGATTGAACTCCATCTAGTTCCTGCAAGAGGGAATCCCAGTAATTCCAAAGATACCATAGATACCATAAATTGATGCACCACTTGGGATTGCCTTCTTCACCCAATCCACCACTACCTTAGAATCGCACTCCAAAATAATATTTCGGCAATCCATTTCTGTACATAGCCGAACCCCTTGAAGTAAAGCTCTTAATTCAGCCTCATTGTTCCAAACCCATAGTGAGTTGAAAACCCCGCCTTCATCTGACCCCTATGATCCTGCAAAACTCCACCCCCTCCACAATTCTGTGAGTTTCCACGGCAACTACCATCCACATTCAATTTCCACCATCCAACATGTGGTTTTAACCATACAACTTGAAGCGGTTTACGTACTGCCTGGTCCGGTATATTCATATCCAATGCCTTCAGAATCTGTGCATGAACCGTGGTGAACTTCTTATCATTCAACTCATTTACCAGGATTCCCAGACATAACCGAACAGATATCCAAACATCCATTGCACTGACCTATACTCCCTCCATCCGAGATTGACAGCGTCGTCTCCATAAACCCCAAGTAAGGATGCTTGGTAGCAAGCCAACTAAAATACCGGTTTTTGTTCCTTTTTTCGCACACACCATCCAAGCCTCCACTCGATGCCACCAGGTACGGGTTTGCAAACAGCCGATGCCTAGTGCCAATGAAGCTAAGTGCCAAACCTGTTCTGCAATCTGCCCAGTAGCAAGCACATGCTCGAGCATTTCGGTCTGTGGGGATTGACAGCAGTCACACTTTGAAGCCATGACAACTCCACGTGACTGCACCTTAGTATCCATAGCTAGGCAGTTAAAATGAGCCCTCCACATGAAAACTGAAATTTTCTTCGGCAGATATTTACTCCATATCCAATCCATCCAACCGTGGTGATCTTCCCTCACTCAGATTAACTCCCACGCACTGGCTGTAGTAAACTTACCATCCAAAGCAGGCTTCCAAATTAAAACATCCTGCCCAGGACGTCCCACCCCAATTTCCCTCATCACCTCAGCCGCCAATCCCAGGAATCCCCAACCCAAACCTCCTTAATTTGTAGAGAAGGCCTGATAATTGCCCCCACCAAATTACATAAAGGGCCATTCGAAAACCACCTATCATACCAGAGGAAGACATCCCCTCCCTCACTCTAACTTTGGTAGCCTCGCAAACGTCATGCATAACTGAGACTATAGACTTCCAATTTCTCGAACTATTACTGCAAGCTACTAGCAGCGAAACATGTTGTCCTCTACCATGCTTCGACACCATGAATCGAGCCCACAATGAGTCAATCGACAAAATACGCTAGGCCAATTTCATGTGCATTGCTCGTTGAATTTCCAAAAAATTCCTCAAACTCGGGCCACCCTCCTCTGTTGGTTATTGATCCGAGACCACGCACACCACTTTAGTTTTGCTTTCCCATTCTTCTCTCCCTAAAAAAATGTGGCTAAAATTGAATTAATTTTTTTAATCACAACCTGAGGGACGTTCATCACAGCCAAACAATGGGAAGCCATACTAGATAGAATGTGCTTGAGTAGGACCAATCGCCCCCTTGCGATAGCAATCTTGCGTTCCACCTCGCAACCTTAGCTCGAAATTTCGCTACCAACTGATCCAGGTGAACAGCTTTCAAGTGCCTACATATCAATAGAACCCCTAGATACGTGACTGGGAAATTACCCGGCGCATACCCCATTAAACGCACCAAACCACGCTGCCTGGCAACACTAATTACTGGTGAGGCAAAAATTGCCGATTTCTCTTTGCTAACCCGCTGTCCTGCAAATTGGCTTGACCAATTTTCATAGCATGATAAAATGGTCCCCAATCGTCTCAGAGATCTTTTTTCACCATTTAAAAAAACAACACTGCTAGGAACAACCGGCGTGCGAAATTGTGGAGGAATCAGCTGACATGGCTCTAAGAAAGTCAGATTTTAGAACAAGAAAGTCATGATTCTGAAATGTTGAGTCTACGATGTTGGGTCAGATTTCAGAACTCCTATCCTCTACTTTCAGAATAAGTATCGTGCCTGGTCTGGAAGAAACTCGTATTGTTGCCCATAAAACTTGATTTATGCTTCACACTCCCAACTCATATTCATCCCCTTTGATTTATACTTCACTCCCAACTTAGCTTCTTCGTTTTTCCTGATGTTGTCATGGTAATAATCAGATATTTAGAGAAAATATCACGCCCAACTATCTAATATTGTCCCGAGTGATTGCCAAGAAAAAGGGGGGAAATAGAAGAAAGAAAGAAAACAACGGAAATCGAATCTCAAAATTATTTTTGTTCCACGCTGAAGTTAACAAACACCTTTACTAATTAAAAGCATGGTTCAACCATCAAACTTCATTGCAACACAACGAAAAATCTCATGTATTATTACTCTTTCTTTACATGAGTTTTCTCAACAACCAGTCAGCTTGTACAGACAAGAAAGGCACCTGACAGATCCGATAACATTAAACTTACCATACGGGATCGAAAAGCATGGAAAAGGAAATTTAAGAATCCCAAAAAAATAAAAGCGAAAGGAATCAAAGCTCGAAAAGTCCATAAATGGAAACGAAAACCATCAAGCACTACAAAAAAAGAGTAGAAAATAAACGTATAAAAGTGGAGGATAGGTCTGAAATGTTGGGTCTGCAATTAAGAAAGTCAGATTTCAGAACTCCTGCCCTCCGCTTTTAGAATAAGTATCGCGTCTGGTCTGGGTCTGAAAGAAAAGCTGTGATTTTGGGTTTACAATTTTGGAATAAGCTTGTTGTTTACTTTTGATGGATCAATTGGCAGTGGTAAAGTAATGATTATTCTTGACAAAATCACACAGTTCTTTGCAAAAATTTTCAATGATTTTGGGGTTTATCCAAACGGAGAAGTGAGAACTATGAGGTTGGCAGTCGTGACTTTGAAATGAGAAAAAAGGGGAAGAAGGGGAAGAAGGGGAAGACAAAGAATAGAAGAAACGTCATCATTTTGATTTGGCCACGAGGGACCACGGCTTTATATGACCCATTCGTCATCACCGAGTACCAAGGGGACGCCACACATTCCTTTACCAAACTACAAAATTTTTCCAAGGAACCAAGGCTAGCTAGGACATTATATAAAAAATCCCAGTGCATCCTATCATATGCCTTTGCCATATCCAACTTCACCATCACATTTCCACCAACTGTCTTCCTCTTGAACGCATGAACCATCTCTTGGGCAAGAGTTATGTTTTCAAAAATGCTACGACCCGGAATGAAGGCCTTCTGTTCACCCAAAATTAGTCTAGGTAAAAAACTCGTCAAACAATTCACCAGGATTTTTGAAAAAATCTTATATTCCACAGAACATAGACTTATTGGCCTAAATTTCTCAAAACCCTTAGGGTCTGGTACTTTCGGAATCAACACAAAATAAAATGCCCAAACTGAATGGTTCTTAGCCAAAGATCCTAAAAAAACACCATGAACTTCAAGCTAAAAATAAATAAACAGTTAGGGAATTTAGAGAGCAAGCTAGATGGCTAAGATGGAGGCGACAAGCAGTGGAGGAAGGCTGGGGTAGCAGCAGTTTGAACCCCTCGAGGGGCTCTTCAAGCTGGTGGCGCGGGGACTCTACTTGCGTTGCTGCCTCAAAAACCAAAAGAAAACTTTTTGTCTGCTTGCTTTTCACGCTGGGTAGTGATAGGATTACTACCATCTTACTACCCATTTACTACTTATAGTGTATTTGAAGTTTTTTTATATTTTTATCATTTTATTTTAAGTATTTCTTTAACATCCTTAATCATTAAGAAAATATATAATTTTACTAATGGTCACTTTCTTAACTATTATGTAAAATTAGAGATTAAAGAAATTAAATACAAAAATAATAATAAATGAATAATAGGAGGATAGTAACAGTATCATGTTTGGCCTTTTTTTTTTTTTTTGTTCTTCGTGTCTTTTCTTTTTTTTCCATTTTTTTTTTAAACAACTTCCTTCATTGAGGACAAGTTGTGTTACAACATCTAATTAAACAATGGAGTTTCCTCCATGTCTACTAAGTAATCTGAAACATATAAAGCAGCCTTAGCTAGATTATAGGCAATAGAATTGCCCTCCCTGTTAACATGATTTACTATACATGTTTCTAACTTTGCCATTGAAGCTTGAGTATCATGTATGATCATCCCAAAGTAGCTTCTGTTTTGATTCTGTAGATTGAGTTCTTTGACTACTATCTTGGAGTCTCCTTCAAGAATGACCCTTTTCATACCCAATTCAAGCCCAAATTGAACTGATATCCCTGCTGCTTTGGCTTCTGCTAGATTTGGATCAGACATTAAGTCTTTCTTTTTTTTTTCCTTAAGGTTGCCAAAAAGTTACCTATTTCATCTCTAACTGCTACCCCGTTTCCTATTTTACAAAGCTTATTAGCAATAGCCACATCCCATTTAATTTTACAAAAACCTTGAGGTGGACATTCCCATACAACTGACCTTCTATTATCTGCACTAACTTGATGCTCATGACTTGGTTCATCTGCACATAAATCCAGTCGCACTTGTTTCACTCTATGGATCACAGCTTAGGGATCTATCAAAATATTCCTAAAAACAAACTGATTTCTTCTCCACCAGAGATTCCAAAAAGTTAAAGATAATTCTATCAGTTCTTGCTTATCTAATTTGATGAACATGTCTTCTATTAACTCTTTAAAACTTCTGTAGGACCACTTGCATTCCTGTATTTTCCTGGATAGTTGACTCAAAACATCATTAGTTGATACACACTCCCACAATATATGCTCAATAGTTTTTGGCTCTCAAATACACATTGGACATATAGGATTATCCACAATTTTCCTCTTGTACAGATTGCTCTTAGTGGGCAGTATATTTCGACAAGCTCTCCATAGAAAATTCTTTGTTACTGGAGGTAATTGAATCTTCCATAATCTGGTCCTCTTCTGATCTCTCTGATTATTGATGAAAGAGTTTTGGTCTTTCCTTTTCCTTCAATTCCCCTTGTAAATTATAAGCACTTCTCACTGTGAAACAGCCATTAGCACTATTCCTCCATATCAATTTGTCTTGTTGATTACTCTGACTGATTGGTAATTGCTTAATAAGATCAAATTCCTTGTTGCAAAAAACTACCTGAATTAAAGGAAGATTTCATTCCTTACCACCTGGCATTAACAAGGTTTCCACTTTAGCATCTTCCCCAATGAATTACTGCCACTTTGAGGTTTGTAAGTTGTTGGCTATTGCAACCATGGATCAGACCAAATTCTCACTGACTTCCCATTGCCTATTCTCCATTGAAGTCCTTGTTGTAAAAGCTCTCTTGTTGAAACGATACTTCTCCAGATGTAGGATGGGTTGCTTCCAGTTTTTGCTTTAAGAAAATCAAATTTGGGAAAGTACTTAAGCTTCAACACTCTTGATGATAAAGAGTTAGAATATAACAGAATTCTCCAACCTTGCTTTGCTAACAAAGCAACATTACAATTTTCAAAATCTCTAAAGCCAAGACCACCTACCTCTTTAGATTTCCCCATCTGTGACCAACTCATCCAATTCATCTCTTTTTCTTGCTTTACCTGACCCCACCAGTAGCCTCTCATCATACCATTTAGTTGCCTCAATAAGGATTTAGGAAGCATAAAAACCCCCATTAAGTGGGAATAGATTGAATGACAAATTTTAGCATAATCTCTATCCCTGCTTGTGATAAGAATTTATGCTTCCAATTACTTAGCTTAGCACTTACTCTGTCTAGTATAGCCTTGAAATATTTACTTCTTGATCTGCCTACCAAAGCTGAGAGGCCAAGATATTTCTCCTAGGAGTTTGTAACTCTAATCCCTGCCATACTAATTAAAAGGTTCTTGGTAGAAATGCTGGTATTTTTACTGAAAAATAGAGACTACTTATCTCTTTTCATTCTCTGTCCTAAAGCTTTCTCATAATGACTAACAATCTCCATCATTTTCCTCCATTCCAACTCAACTGCTTGGCAAAATAGCATACAATCATCTGCAAATAACATATGGTTGATATGCAGTTTTCCTCTAGCAATAGGAATCCCAGTGATTTGTTTAGCCATTTCTGCCTTATTAATCATCTGAGTGAGAGCCTCTGAGCATAAAATAAATAGATAGGGTGATAATGGATCACCATGTCTAATTCCACGAGATGGCTTGAAACTAGGTTGTGGGATGCCATTGGTCAGTAATGAATAAGAAATTGTTGAGACACATCTTGAAATAAGATCAATCCAATTTCTATTGAATCCCATTTTCTTCATGATCGTTTCTATAAAGGACCACTCCAATCTGTTGTAAGCTTTACTCATGTCCATCTTAAGAGCCATATACCCCCTTTAGGACCCTTCATTTTGGACTGCATGGAATGAACAACTTCATAAGCCACTATGATACTGTCTGCTATCATCCTTTCTAGCATAAATGCAGTTTGAGTTGTCGAAATGATGCTTGGCAAAATGTTCTTCAATTTGTTTGCTATTGCTTTGGCCTTAACCTTATACATTACATTACACAAACTTATCGGCCTGAATTCAATAACCTCAGAGGGATTTTTTACCTTTGGGATTAACACTATGAAGGTCTCATTAAAAGAGCTATCCCAATTGTTTGTATTAAGAGTTGTAATAACTGCCTCACAAAATTCCTTACCTATTACACCCCCATGTTGTTGAAAAAATCCAACTGAAAACCCATCAGGACCTAGGGAACTCATAGGATTCATATTAAGAATTGCATCTTGAACCTCAGAAAATTCAAAATCTTTCATTAGCATTTGGTTCATCTCCTCTGTGACCATCTTTGGCATTGATTCCTACACACTGTTGTTGTCCCTCTGGACTTGAAGTAGATAATTGATTAATGAAGAAATCTTGAAAAATCTGATTAATGGCTTGAGAAGAAGATTGAAGATGTCCCTCCCCATCATTGATGCTTTTAATTGTATTAATTTTCCACCTTTGAGAAGCACACTTGTGAAAATAACTTGTATTTCTATCTCCCTCTTTAAGCCATTTTTGTTTGGACCTTTGTTTCCACTTCACTTCTTCTTGTTCCAATCTCCAATTAATCTACCTTTTGAATTTGTTGGATTTCTTGAATATCAGCACCTGTGTTTCTTGCTTGAAGGAATAAAGCCTTTTTCTTGTTGCCCTTTGATTATCTCAGAAACTTCTTTCTCCTTGTTCTTACTCCACTTCAATAAATGAGTTTTACAATTGTTCATCTTGATTTTCAGATCTTCTAAGGAGTTTGCATGTCTGTTGTGAACCTGCCAAGTAGTTGAAATTAAATCCTTGCAATCAGAGTTGATGCCCCAATAATAGTCATATCTGAAAAGCCTTTCTTTTCGTCTTGCAGGTTGTGTTTGAGAATTCATAACGGTTAAAAGTGGATAGTGATCTGAAGAACTTGTTGCTATTGTTGTGACCTCTATTGATGGATACAGAATAAGACAACTGGTATTTGCACATACTCTCTCTAATCTCTCCTTGGTGAAAACTGATCCTTCTCTGTTGTTAGATCAGGTATGCTTGAGTCCATTATACCCCATGTCACTTAAATCACAATCCTATAAAGCTTGCCTGAATCCTTGCATTTGAGCTTAAGCTCTTTGAGTTCCTCCCCATTTTCCATGTTGATACAGAATTTCGTTAAAATCTCCCATACACAACCATGGGCTATTATCTTTAGGTTGTAAAAACTAAGCAATTGCCAACTGCCCTCTCTTTTTGTAGTTACCGAATGCCCATAAAAACCAGTGACAGTCCATATCTTGCCAATCTTTGAGTCATTAACCTTAACAGAAATGTGAAAACTGGTATAAATGAGAACCTCTATATCCATTGTTGAATTCCACATCATTGCTAATCCACCACTACTCTCTTTTGCATTAACTGTAAAACTTCTATCAAAACCAATACTACTCATGATTTGTTCAATCCTCTCTCTCAAAGTCTTTGTTTCAATGAGAAAGAGGATGTTTGGGCTCTTTTGTTTCACTAAGAAATGAAGCTCATGAACTATCAGAGGGTTCCCAAGCCCTTGACAGTTCCAAGTTATGCATTTCATTGGATTTGGTGGGGCTGCTCAGCAGCCACCACCACTTGCTTCTGAGTTTGGCTCCTTCTAGGATTGAGCTCCTCCTTCTGTTTTTTGTTAATCAGTTGGATGTTCTCACTATCATTTGCTGCTTTTTCCCTTTTCCTACCTCTTATAATAACTTTTCCAGAGCTATCTGTATCCATCTCTTCAGTTGTGGAAATATTTAGTGCTCTTGCTCTTCTCTTCCACCCCAATGGTTTAGGTACTAGCAGCTCATTCTACACTGGAATTTTAGACACATCTGTATTACTCTCTGAGATGTTAGAACCTATCAGACTTTCTTTTGGTATCATATCCAATGTTTTGAATACCGTACCGGACGTCGTACCGGCCAAGGCACTGGAACGAAATATTTCGGTACCGGTACCGTTTCAGAATAGCGTTTTGGGATAATGTTTCGGGATATTCGATATATAAATAAATTATATATATAAATATATATAAAAATTATATTTCAAAATAATAGTCTATATATAAATAAATTATATATAAATACATATATATAAAAATTATAAATAGTCTAGTCTAAATTAGGGGTTAAAAAATAAATTTGTAGTTTGAAAAAATGAAAAAAAAAAAAAAAAACATACAGGCCGAAATATCGGCCGGTATTGGCCGAAATATAAGCCGGTACAGGCCGAAATTTAGTCCGAAATGGCCGGTACGGCCGGTGAACAAATATCATACCTGTACCGGCCGGACGGTCGAAACGAAAAATTTCGGCCATACCTGCCGGTACGGTACGAAATTTAAAACACTGATCATATCTATATTGTTGAATTTTCCTTGATCTTCTTCCTATCTCTGTAATACCTTCGACCCCTTTTCTTGTTGACAGCTGGTATGTTCTTGTATCAACTCATCTTGCCTTTGTTGCTCAAGACATTGTTTCTGTTGTCCTTCATCAATTGCAGTCCTCTTGTAACTTCGAGAATGTTGAACAAGTGCATCTTTATCAAAATTCACATTTTGTATTGCCTCAAGTGTTGTAATATTGATTAAAGCCCCACTGCTTTGACCTTCCCCACTATCTGAGTCCTTGAACTGAGTTTAAAACCCCTACTCTCTGATCTTTTTACTCAACCTCCCATAGAATTAAAGGTTGTGGCTCTCAACCATTTACCATACTGAATTTGAGAACTACAGAATTCAGCCTTGTTGTTTCCATAACACATACACGACCAGCATATTTTATAACCCCACATTGAAAAAAGAATAAAGGCAGTCTTTCATATTTAAAATCAATTCATCTTTGTTTGCCTTCTACTCTAATTAATATCCCACGAGGAAGAGGCTTTGTAATATTCATGTTGACTCTAATCCTCAAATATTTCCCCCACCCAATTCCATCCCCATCCACATCCACAGTAAACACTTCCACAATTGAGAAACCAATTTTATCTCCTCCATCCACAGTCATGGCTGCAAGAGGCAAGCCATGTAGTTGAATCCAAAAAGGTTCATGATTAGTATCCATCTCATTAGGATGAGTACTTTTATAAAAAGGTTGTATGCATATAAGATGTTTATCAAAAGTCCATGGTCTACCACTAAGCACTCTTACAATATCTACATCTTTTTGAAATTCGACCAAAAATCTATTATGCCCACCTCATTAAACCTGACTGAACCCTCAGGATTCCAAACTTTGGTCACAATTCCATTAAAAGCTTCCTTGTTTACGTTCTTGTCCATCAAAACAAGAAGTAAACATTTATGAGCTCTGGTATCAGCACGTTTAGTATCTTCCACAGAAAAGTTCACCTCTTCTTTCTCTATATCTGTTAGCCTAAATCCTTCCCAAAGCTTTGTTAATTCTTCTTCCATGACAAGCTGTTACAATCGCTCGATTCTAGTAGAAAACTTTTGAAAAATCCTACTCCACCGCCTAACCCTTCAAAGAAGGAAAGAGCATTTGCCTTACCCAAAATAGAAAGGACCTAAGACGTAAATACGGTCTATTATCCATATCTCATCTAGTTGATCGTGTCTTTTCTTTTTATTTCTTCTCACCCATTTCCTTTCTGGTTCTTTGCGTTTTATTGGCCTCCCAGAGTGAGTCTCTTTTTTTTTTCCTTTCTGCGTGTGAGTCGACGTGCGTTTATTTCCCTTCTGTGTCAATTCTTTTGGTTCTTTTTCTCCCTTCTTGTATCAGTGCATGTCTTGACCTACATAAAAAAGTGGAAACTAGAAAAATTAAAAGGAACAATAAAATATTAAAGATGTATTGTGTATGTGAAGAAAGATTACCTAATTAAATCACAGCTTATAAAATGAAACACAAATAATACAGTCTATTATCTGTATCTCGTCTCGCTGATCGTGTCTTTTCTTTTTATTTCTTCTCGCCCATTTCTTTTCTAGTTCTTTGCGTTTTATTGGCCTCCTAGTGTGAGTTTTTTTTTTTTTCCTTTCCGTGTGTGTGTCGACGTGTGTTTATTTTCCTTCTATGTCAATTCTTTCGGTTCTTTTTCTCCCTTCTTGTATCAGTGCATGTCTTGACCTATATAAAAAAGTAGAAACTAGAAAAATTAAAGGGAACAATAAAATATTAAAGATGTATTGTGTATGTGAAGAAAGATTACATAATTAAATCACAACTTATAAAATTAAACATAAATCATGCTATCAACCAATTTAAATCACAACTTGGATTTATGTCTCTTAACCATTTTCTCATATAAAGCCAATAATAATGTAATGAAATAATTGAAATATAATGGTTCTAGATGTATAAAATACGTAAGAATTCAGCTCAATCAGAGGTCCTTGGTAGTCCAACCACGAAGTCCATTAAGACGTCCTCTCATTTCCATTATGGGATTAGAAGTGGATGCAACTCACCATCGGGTCTCTGTTGCTCTCTGCCTTGACTACTCTACAGATGGAACATTTATTTACAAAACCCGCCATGTCCTTCTTCATACCTTCCCACCAGAAGTGTTGCTTCAAATCTTGATACATCCATGTACTTTCTGGATGAGCTGTGTATGGATTCTGATGTGATTCCCTCAAAATTTAATCCTTGATTTCCGGATTAAACTCTAAAGAAAAATTCTATTATTAAGCAAGTGTGTGTAAAGCACACTTAACAAAATGTTTACATGACATAATTTTATTTGAAATTTAAATTTGAAAATTTAAATTTTACAAATCAAATCCTACTATTGAAATAATGTAAACGGCATGTTCTACCTGCCGAGTTAAAATTAGAATAACTCAATTTCGTTTTCATCTCAAAATATATCGGAAATAACACATTTTGCATTGAATTATCATAAACATTTTCAATTACTTTAAAAAATAAAATATTTTCAATTTACTTCCACAAGCCCACCCCATACACCCCTTTAACTTCATTTGTGCACCAGCTCCCCCACATCCTCCCATATTTAATATCCACAATTTGTCTCCGAATAAATCTTCACAGCCTCTTCACACTCCACACTCTACATTTTTTTTAATTTTTATTATTTTTTTCTTTTATCAAATATTTATTATATGAATAATAAATAGAAAATTTGAAATAATTTAATAAGAATAAACTCAAAAAAATTAAAAAAAAAAAAAAAAAAAAAAAAAAAAAAAAAAGTGGAGTGTGGAGTGTGGTGGAGGTTGTGTAGCAAAACTCAAATTTCTCACACCCAAACCTCCACATGAAACCAGATGAAAAAACTTGTTCCAACTTACCATATTAAAATTTCTTTCCTCCCCATTACCATCCCACAAGAAATTCCGAAAATTAATCCTCTCTATTTTTATTTGCAGCCCCCATACTTAAAGGAAAAAGATAAAGGAAATATGTAGGGAGATTAGAAAAAGTACTCTTAATCAATATAAGTCTTCCCCCCTTTGAAAAATAGAGTTTTTTCCAACCAGCTAGTCGACTCCCAATTTTCTCAATAACTCTATCCCATATAGAAAGTGATTTGTGAGGAGCACCCAAAGGTAATCCAAGATATTTCAAAGGTAAAGAAGCTACCTTACATCCAAGATTTAAATTTGCTTAAATTTCTCTTACAACACATACTTGCAAATTACAAAATTACTAGTGTGAAATCAAGTATCACCTTGGGAAATGTAACACGCTGCTCCTTTCTTCTTATGTATGCTTCTTCTTTCTGATGTACATTCCCGCTTTCTGACGTAAGCAAGTTCCGAGAATGGAAATTATGTAACCGACCACCCTTCCCTCTAGTGACTGTGAGCCTCGTCATGCGTGCCGAAACCCAATGGCGTGTTTCTAAAGATATTAGGTGACTTCTAAGGCATGCCCAGTATTTTAAATATACTGGAAATATTTATAAGGAGTATTTCCAGTGTTATTGAACTAAACTTAATTTTAAATACGACAATTATAATATTCTTGAAGAGCTCCAAAAATATTATAATTGTTGGAAATCATTTCAATATTAATTATTAAAATGATTTCAGTTATTTAAAATATTATAGGATTTAAATTATGTTGAACGCTTTAATTAATTAAATGGTTTTATCCTTTTAAATATACTAAATAAGACTTCATCATTTATTAATGATGAAAGAATATTATTTTCTAAACTAAAGTAGTTTAAATAATATTCTACATTAATTCATGTAAGTGCTTTTAATTAAGTTAATGCTTACGCATTTTCAAATCAATGTTTTAATCCTCCATCATTAGATCGTTTTAAGGATCCCCAGACAAATGGATTGGATTAAATACCCAGACCCCCTCTCTTTCTCCCTCACTTTTCCCCCCAGCTCTCTCTCTCCTCCCTCTCCCCAGCATACGTCGCACACTGCCTCTCCAAGCCGATTCCTCCACTGCCTAGCCCAGCGCCGCCGTGAGCCGATGAGTCTCACCGCTACCACCACCAGCACCACCTCACTCCGGCAAGCCTCCCTACACCAGTCTCCGTCTCTCACGCTCTCTCTTCCTCTTCTTCGGCAGTGCACAACCCGAATGGGCTTTACGTTGTTGTGCCACCGTGCACCATCCTCTAGCGCCACCAACAGCCTTCCCTCTCTCATGGAACCCAAGCCGCGAGAACCTCCCCCTTCCCCTCCGTCGCACGCACGCATGAACCCCATTTATAGGCTTCACATGGCTTCAAGGCCACCGATAGCCCTAGCACAGCCGCTTGCCGGTTCCAGCTACACCAGACACCTCCTCTGGCCACCATGGCTCCTCCCCGAGCTCCTCCAAGCCAGCCAAGCTCTCCAGCCCTCTCTCTCTCCCACGGCTTCTCTCCACTTCACGGCTTCAATCCACAGCGATAGGCCACCGTGACGCCACCTCGGCACCACCACGAGCTCCACCAACAACCCTTAAGTCCCTCCATGGCCAACCATGACCAGCCAAGCCTTCCCCTTCCAATTCCATGCTTTGAGACACATGGGTTTCCAAGGGAAACCCACGGCTCCGCCGTGTTCCGCCCCTCACCGCCACCCCAGGCCACCATGAGACCACCAGCAGCCTCCCTTGACCTCCCTCGATCTAACCCTTAGCCCGAACCACCACTTTATGTGGTGGGTAGCCACTGCACGTGATGGACAGCCACTGTACACGGCTAGATCTGCCGTGTTACACGCCTTGCCACCATCACATGGCCACCATGAGCCCATCCAAGACCACACTTAGCTATCCAAACGCCAAAACAGTCACCGTACGTGGGTTACCCCATCGATGGTATAACCCTCTATCCCTCGTTATTTATATTAAATGATAGTTAGTTGCTTAGGTTGTGGACTGTGCTGTTAGTATTGTAGAGTTCGTTGTATTGTGATGGGCTGTGTAGTGAAGTGTGGAACGTAGTTGGGAAGTGTGTTGTGAAGTGTTGTGGATTGTGCTGTGTAGCGTGGTTGTGGAGTATGTGTTGTATTGGTGACGTGGCATGTGGAATGAGAACAGTATACGCTGAGTGTACTTTGTGTGAGTGGCGTAGCGTGAGATAAGGAGAGTATATGTAAAATATACCCTTCTGGCATATTATGGAATGGGAAGAGTACACGTGGAGTGCACTCTATGTGGCATGGTGTGTGTAAAGGGAGTACACGTGGAGTGTACTCCATGTGGTGGAGTGATGCACCATATGGCGGGTATGCCATAGTGGTTATGTGGCGTAGTGCGTGTGAATGGAGTACACGCAGAGTGTACTCCATGTGGTGGAGTGATGCACCGTATGGCGAGTATGCCATAATGGTGATGTGGCGTAGTGCGTGTGATGGGAGTACACGTGGAGTGTACTCCATGTGGTGGATTGATGCACCATATGGCATGTACCCCATAGTGATGATGTGGTGTATCTGAAGAGAGTACACATGGAGTGTATTCCATGTGGTGGAGTGATGCACCATATGGCGGGTATGCCATAATAGTGATGTGGCGTGGTGTGTGTGAAGGGAGTACACGTGGAGTGTACTCCATGTGGTGGAATGATGCACCATATGGCGGGTATGCCATAATGGTGATGTGGCGTAGTGTGTGTGAAGGGAGTACACATCGAGTGTACTCCATGTGGTGGAGTGATGCACCATATGGCGGGTATGCCATAATGGTGATGTGGCGTAGTGTGAGAAGGGAGTACAAGTGAAGTGTACTCCATGTTGTGGAGTGATGCACTATATGGCGGGTATGCCAAAGTGGTGATGTAGCGTAGCGTGTGTGAAAGGAGTACACGTGAAGTGTACTCCATGTGGTGGACTAATGCACAATATGGCGAGTATGCCATAATGATGAT
Source organism: Juglans regia (assembly GCF_001411555.2). Lineage (NCBI taxonomy): Eukaryota > Viridiplantae > Streptophyta > Magnoliopsida > Fagales > Juglandaceae > Juglans > Juglans regia. Next base: position 12,392,133 of record NC_049915.1, on the reverse strand, counting down.
GTGGCGTAGAGTGGGTGAAGGGAGTACATGTGGAGTGTACTCCAAGTGGTGGAGTGATGCACCATATGGCCGGTATGCCATAATGGTGATGTGGTGTAGCATGTGTGAAGGGAGTACACGAGAAGTGTACTCCATGCAGTGGAGCAATGCACCATGTGGCGAGTATGCCGTAATGGTGATGGGTCGTAGTGTGTGAAAATGGAGTATACGTGGAGTGTACTCCATGAGGCAGCGACACTCCGTGTGGCTTGTCGCAGAAATAAGGATGGTTGTGTGATTGATGGGCATGGAAATTGATGAGTAATGTCGGGAACTGTGGAACATTGTCCCAAAGTAGTTATGGCATAGCCTATAGTCTGAGGTGACAAGTGTCACCTAATAGACTTATGGCTGAGAGTATGTGTGAAGTAGCAGAACAAGTATTAGGGTAGTGCAGCGGAAGCGTGACTGGGCAACGTCATGAAGTGACATGGTTACTAACAGTCGTGCTTGTGATGGGTGAGGAGTTAGTGTAGAAATGGTGTAGTAGGGATCGTGACGAAATGTCACGATGTGCTAGGAGTACGTGAGGAACCGTACTCGTGATGGGTTAGAAGTTGGCGTAGAAATGACCTAGTGGGATGTCAGGTGACGTGACAAGGTCATGGTGTAGCTTGGGTGTAGTCTCGAGCTATATGACTTGACATAAGGCGTAATAGTGAATGAAGTCTTATCGTGTTAAGTATTGGGATGAACTGTCAAAAGAGACGGGTAGCATGAAAAGTCATGCTAGCCAGGTTAAGAGAAGATTGGTATCGGAGTATGGCCCTTGTCCTTACGAGTAGGTGATCAACATGTTATATGTTGGTCTCAGATGATAAAGGGGTAAGGTATATGTGTAATCTGGTTAGACACATGTACCGGACAGATTCACCATATGTAATGGGTAATCTGTCCAAAGCATGGTTACACGGTGCTTAAGCCTCACAGTTGGCTTAGAGCTGTATTACACGGTGCTTAAGCCTCACAGTTGGCTTAGAGCTGTGTGGCTTGTATGGATGGGAATGAGGATTTAGTGTGGGCTAAGGTGCATGAAAGTAGTGACGGGTGTATTATCTAGGATTGGGATGCGTGATTCCATCGGTCTAAATCATGCCTCGAGCATGGCTAGTAGGAAGAGTAAGACGAAGGTCCTAGTGTCTTGATCCTAAGGTGAATCATAGGTTCACTTTAGTGGATGAGCACTCGAGACAAGACCTTGAGTTGGAAGATGTGATGACCGTAAGTGGTCACCGAAGGCCTTAGCATAGTAAAGGGCACGTAAGTGTATGGGATAGAATGCGAGTGTTTTCAAGTGAAGTGTAGTTCTATTTCTAATTTAAGTTGCTTATGCATTAGATAGAGAATGACATTATGGTTATGTATATGCATGTAGGTTGCCATCTGACACTCACATGAATGGACTGCATGGTATGAAAGTAGCATGGAGTCCAGGTAAGTGTTACGTTCATACTCTTCTAGAGTTTTCTAAAATACAAGAAAAGAAAAAGAAACACTTTTCCTTTACGACGCATTACTAAACGACATGAAAGACGTTTTACGAAAGTAAATGCTAAGTGTTCAAAGGTATAAGTATGTACAGCCCCTCCTTAGCAGCCCCTTTTTACACAATGAAAGTATTAATTGTACACATGTGAATGGATGACTATACGCTGTATCTATTGTATGTATTTTTCTAAGAAAATCCACGAACTGATGAAAATGCAAGTAAGACACGAAAATGGATGCTTTTATGGATCCTACGAACCAATGCTTTCATGTACGCAATAAGGTGATGCTTATGGATGTCATGAGAGACGACGTTCAAGGTGATGCTTATGGATGCCATGAAAGCCGACGTTTAAGCTCATGTATGTTTTAAATGGCGTTTTCCATGAACGAACTGTTAACGAAGGATAAAGCTTAAATGAATTGAAAAATGAAAGATGATTTTCGGACTTACGTCCCAAACGATATTTTTCTCATGAAATGATGTTTTCTCATGAAAATGAATGTTTTCTCATGAAATGACTCTTAAATGAAAGAAAAGAAAAGAATGAAAGCCCCAGCTCTTTAGAGCTGACATGAATGAACGAATGAAAAGCAAAGAAAGACATGAAAGCATGAAATGTATGAAGATACGTAACGGCCATTTGAATGAATGGAAAGGGTACCAATGAATGGGCAGATTGCAATGCCGGGTAAGTAGTACTGGTAGTGCACCCAGTGCTGCCCCCTGACTAAAAATGGATTTCCAACCCGTCGCCACGGGCGGAGTCCGAGTCCAAAGGAAGACCGCTAACCCCAACACACGGGACGTAACAGTGTGTACTGGCCTATGAAAGTGATAAGAAAGAATGTATGAATGCATGAAAGCATGAACGCACGAACCTTTAAGAAATTAAGGCACTGACGGGGGACACGTTTTAAAGAAAGGAAAGCCCCTTTTAAAAGAAAATCCCGACCAGTGATGTTTTCAAATGAACGCACGTATGCATGCACGCATGTACGTATAGTATGTATGAATGATGAATGCATGAATGAAAACCTATGTTGTTATATTTTAACTGTATGAAATAATGCTTACGAGTAATCGACTCATTTTAGTTTTTATGCATGTCCCTCCCCCCACAAGAACTGAATGATCAGGACGGACACGGGCCATGAGGAAGAGCACAGAAGTGTAGACATGAGTTTCAATTGTACGAGAGACATTTTTATTGTAAGATTAATGTTTTCTGTTGTAAATCTCTTTTATTCTAAAGCACATTTTATTTTATAAATGTAGAGTCTTGCACCCTGGGTATGCAAGTAAAAAGTTTTAAATCGAACGGTAATTCCTATCGTCCTTTCTAAGAACATTTTATAAAAAGTCCCACCACAAGGACGGGCGTTATAGGAAAACTAATGTCATAGCATACGCACTAAGTCTTAAAATGCAAAAGGATGATCCTTCAGATTCCACCCCAGAGATGGAGTCACTCCTGTGCAGTATGAAGAGTTTATTGATTAAGGATCTCCAACCTGATGCATCTCTGACTGTAGTACAAGAAATTGTACCAATAGAATGGGAGGAAGTGGAAAAGTGACAGATGGAAGATTCCAAATGGTTAGGAGTCAGGCAGAAGGTCGAAAGGAAGGAAGAGCTAGAAGGTTTTACCCACAGAGATGATGGATTGATAGTATCAAGACCGAAAGGTGATTCCAGTAGAACTAGTCCCTATAGTTTTTGCCTTGAAGATTTAAAGGCACTACTTGTATGGCACAACTTGTGAAATCTACACTAACCACAAAAGTCTCAAGTACTTATTTAGTTGGAACAATTTAAATACGAGGAAGAGAAGATAGTTGGAAACGATGAATTTTTACTAATTTAACATTTAAGGCCCCGTTTGGATTCAGAGATAAGTTGAATAAAATATTGTTAGAATATTAATTTTTAATACTATTATTGTTTTTGGATTTGAAAAAGGTGAATTGCTAATTATATTTTATATAAGCATTTGAGAAAGTTATAATGATGAGATGAGATGAGTTTCCAATCCAAACTAGGGATATTGATTAATATCTTACTAATTGAAGAGTAAAGCCCCTTGCTGTTGGAATATGCAAAGCCACATAGAGAGATTGGAACTAAAATCTCGAGAAGCCAAGCAAAGAGATTAAGAGTCTGATGTGTATAGTTAGTTAAGTTACTTCAGTTATGAAGAGTTTGATGTGTATAGTCAGTTAAGTTAGTTACAAGCAAGTGGCAACCATTGTACAAATATTCATTAGTATTTATGTGTATAGATACAGTCATTGTATAGCCTTTTGACTCACGAAGTCTTTCTGATATGAAATGAGAAGCTACGGTTTCTTCTTAGCTTTCTTTTTCAATTCCTCTGTTTCTAATTCGAAGTCCTAAATTTTACATGGTATCATCGTGTATAAGCATTCCGCTGCCTTCTTGATATTTTTTTTCTTGATTCTTTTCTTGAAAACTCTTGTTTTCTTTCTTCTGCTTCTATGGCATAATCCTCTAATGGTTCTTCTCCTCCTCCTATGGTGAATCCTTCTGATGATTCCTCAAGTTCCTACTATCTACATCCATCTGATAATCCTGGTGCTCTTCTAGTTTCTGAAATTTTCACTGGCGAGAATTACATTGCCTGGAGTAGATCTCTGCCAATTGCCCTTACTGTGAAGAACAAGATTACCTTCATTGATGGAAGCTTGACCCAACCCAATCTTGATAATCCTAGACTTCGAGTTGCTTGGCTGAGAGCAAACAATTTGGTCTTATCTTGGTTGATGAATTCTATTGCCAAAGAAATTCGTGGTAGTCTCTCATATTTCATTGCACTTGATATTTGGGAAGAACTCAAAACCAAATCTCTTCAAAGTGATGGTCCGCGAGTTTTTTCCTTAGAGAAGTCCCTTAGCTATATTTCTAAAGGATCTAAATCTGTCACTGAATACTTTAATGATTTCAAAACTCTTTGGGATGAGTACATCAGTTATAGGCCTATTCCAAGCTATCGATGTGGAACTCTTGACAGATGTTCATGTGACATTTTAAAGAATCTTACGAAAAGACAACAATCTGACTATGTGATGAAATTTCTGATTGGTCTACATGATTCATATTCAATGATGCAAAGCCAGTTACTTTTTCAGTCTCCACTGTCCTCCCTGAATAAAGTTTTTTCTTTATTATTGCAAGAAGAAAGTCAAAGATCCTTAACAAATGTTGTTGGCATTTCCCTTGATTCACATGCCATGATTACTGCACAATCACAGAGACAAACTCCAACAAATGGTGCTCGATTCACAAAACCAAAAGGCAAAGTAGATGTAGTTTGTTCTCACTGTGGATACAATGGTCATCTAGCAGATAAGTGCTTTCAACTAATTGGTTATCCACCTGGATGGAAGGGTCCAAGAGGAAAAAGATATATTCCTACACAATATGGAGATGCAAACTCACAATTGCCCATTGCAAACAATTCTTCTTCCTTGGAGGCAAATTTAAATTTCCCAAATATATTTTCTCAAGAACAAATTCAAAATTTTATGACTCTTGCTAATAGCCTATCCAGTTCACATATTAATCCCAATGCAATAGCTAACACTGCTTCTACCTCAGGTAATCCCTCTTCTCATAATATTGTTTCATCTTTCAAGAATCATTCCTCATGGATTCTTGATACTGGAGCAACAGATCATATGATCTATTCTCCTCATTTCTTCAACTCAATTCATTTATCTACTAAACCATCTCTAGTTCATCTACCAAATGGCCAATATGTTCCTATTGTGTTTACTGGAGATGTCACATTTTCTCCTGATATAACTCTACATAATGCCTTTTATGTTCCTTCTTTCAATGTTAATCTCATTTTTGCTTCAAAGTTAACTAAAGAAAACTCTATTGGATTGTTCTTCTTTCAATCCAAATGTGTTCTGCAGGACCTCAACAACTGGAAGATAATTAGGCTTGCTGAAGTAAAGTCTGGTCTATATCACTTACATAAGTCTTTTGCTAAAGCAAAGAGTGAAGAATTTGTTTCAATCAATTCACCTTCTACTTCTTTAGCAAACAACCTGTAATATCAATTCTGATATTTGGCACCTTCGATTAGGACACATCCCACCTGCAAGATTGCAAATCATTAGTGCATCAGATCCTATTGTACAAGTTACTCATAATCACATCTGTGAAATTTGTCCATTAACTAAGCAAAAGAAATTACCATTTCCTATATCAAATAGTCATTCAAATAAAGCTTTTCAATTGATCCATTCTTATATCTGGGGTCCCTTTTCCACCACATCATATTCTAGCTACAATTACTTTCTTACAATTGTAGATGACTACTCTCGTTTCACTTGGCTCTATCTCATGAAAACTAAAATAGATACTCGAGCTATTCTCACCAATTTTGTTACCTATGTACAAACTCAATTCAGCACAATCATTCAAACCATTAGAACAGACAATGGACAAGAGTTTAAAATGCCTGTCTTTTATCAAGAACATGGCATAATTCATCAACTTTCTTGTGTTGATACACCTTAGCAAAATGGGAGGGTTGAAATAAAGCATCAACACCTATTAAATGTAGCTAGAGCATTGTTTTTCCAATCGAAGTTACCTCTTTCTTACTGGACTGATTGTGTATTAACTGCTACACATATCATCAATAGAACTCCTTCATCTATTCTAAAAAATCAAACTCCATACTTCATTCTGTTTCAAAAACCACCAGATTATAACTATCTTAAGGTCTTTGGTTGCTTGTGTTTTGCTAGCACAATCATCAATCATCGAAACAAATTCCAACCAAGAGCCTCGAAGTGTCTTTTTTTGGGTTATCCACCAAACATCAAAGGTTATAAAGTCCTTGATCTTCTCACTCTTAAAACCTTTGTATCTAGGAATGTGTTTTTTCATGAATCCATATTTCCTTCCATACCAAATACTGTCCATATATCTTTCATTTTTCCTAACTTTCCTCAAATTTATGACTCATCAACGCAATCTAATATGCCATTTACTCAACAACCTTTTGATACACTTACTGAAATACATTCTGATACACCTCAGCAACCCGAGCCTTCAAATTTCCAAATTGAAGATCTTAGAAGGTCTGAAAGAATCAGACATCCTCCTACATATTTGCAAGACTTTTAGGGTGATAGAATGACTCAAACAACTTCAGTACCTCAAGCACCTCTTAGCTGTAGTTCTCCTATTTTCTCTGGTAAGCCTTACTCTAAACTTGATTTTCTTTCTAATTCCCAATTGTCCCCTAAATATAAAGCCTTTGTATCTGCTGTTTCTTCCACTTTTGAACCCAAAACCTTTAAACAAGCCATTTCCCATCCTCATTGGCAAATTGCTATGGTAGAAGAAATTAAAGCTCTTGAAATCAATAACACTTGGGAACTTACTATTTTACCTCCAAATAAGATTGCAATAGGTCGTAAATGGGTTTATCGTGTCAAATTCAAAGTTGATGGCTCAGTTGAGAGGTATAAGGCTAGATTAGTAGCAAAGGGATACACTCAACACGATGGCTTTGATTTTTTTGACACTTTTTCTCCTGTTGCAAAAATGACAACTCTAAGAGTTTTACATGTTATTGTTGCCATAAAACATTGGCATTTACATCAACTAGATGTAAACAATGCTCTTTTGCATGGAGACCTCGATGAAGAAGTGTATATGTTGTTACCACCAGGATATTCATCTTCAAATGACCCTCGAGTATGCAAACTTAAGAAGAGCCTTTATGGTTTGAAACGGGCCTCAAGATAGTGGTTTTCCAAACTGTCATCTTCTCTGATTCAATATGGTTTTACTCAAGGGAATTCAGATTCCTCTCTGTTCATCAAACAAACCTCAACAGATTTCATAGTTTTACTCATTTATGTTCATGATATTATTCTGGCCTCTGATAGCATTGCTCAGATCAATCTTGTAAAGAACTTTTTACATGATTCTTTTACCATTAAGGATTTGGGAGAATTAAAATATCTCTTAGGGATAGAAGTAATTAGATCAGCCAAGGGCATCGCATTATGTCAAAGGAAGTATGCCGTTGATATCTTGCAAGACAGTGGCTCTTCTAATTGTAAACCAATAGCTTTTCCTATGGAATCTACCCTAAAGCTAAGTGCAAATGATTCCTCTCCCCCTCTATCTGATCCTAATTCATATAGAAGACTTGTTGGTAGATTATTGTATCTTACTATAACCGGACCTGACTTAGCTTACTCAGTTCAAGTTTTAAGTCAGTTTATGGCGACTCCTAGCACTATTCATCTTCAAGCTACTGAGAGAGTACTTCAATACATCAAAGCCACACCAGGTCAAGAGATTTTCATGTCTGAAGCATCTCCCTTACATTTAAAAGCATATTCTGATAGTGATTGGTGTGGTTGCCTAGATACTAGAAGAAGAATGACTGGTTTCACAGATTTTATAGGAGATTCTCTTATCTCTTGGAAATCAAAGAAGCAACCCACTGTTAGCAGATCATCTGTTGAATCTGAATACAAGGCTTTAGCACTACAACTTGTGACATTCAATGGCTATTCTACCTTCTGGCTGACCTAAATGTTCTTCATTCCCAAGCTGCATTATTATATACTAATAGCAAACCTGCTCTGATATTGCTTCTAATCCTGTTCACCATGAAAGGACCTAGCATATACAACTAGATTGCCACATTGTTCGAGAGAAACTACAAGCAGGCCTTATCAAAATTATTCGCATTCCTTCAAAGCATCAACTAGCTGATATATTGACTAAACCTCTCAGATCTCTCAATTTTCATCATTTAATTCGCAAGATGGGATTGATCAACATCCATTCTCATCTTGAGGGGGGTGTTGGAATATACAAAGCCACATAGAGAGATTGGAACTAAAATCTCGAGAAGCTAAGCAAAGGGATTCATCTACAGCTAGTTGACATGTCGCAGTTATGAAGAGTCTGATGTGTATAGTGAGTTAAGTTAGTTACAAGCATGTGGCAGCCATTGTACAAATATTCATTAGTCTTTATGTGTATAAATATAGTCATTGTATAGCCTTTTGATTGACGAAGTCTTTCTGATAATAATGAGAAGTATACAGTTTCTTCTTAGCTTTCTTTTTCAATTCCTCTTTTTCTTGTTCGAAGTCCTAAATTTTACATGGTATCATCGTTTATAAGCATTCCGCTTCCTTCTCGATATTTTTTCTTAATTCTTTTCTTGAAAACTCTTGTTTTCTTTATTCTGCTTCTATGGCAGAATCCTCTAATGGTTCTTCTCCTCCTCCTCTGGTGAATCCTTCTAATGATTCCTCAAGTTCCTACTATCTACATCCATCAGATAATCCTAGTGTTCTTCTGGTTTCTGAAATTCTCACTGGCGAGAATTACGTTGCATGGAGTAGATCTCTGTCAGTTGCCCTTACTGTGAAGAACAAGATTACCTTTATTGATGGAAGCTTGACTCAACCCATTCTTGATAATCCTAGACTTCGAGTTGCTTGGCTGAGAGCAAACAATTTGGTCTTATCTTAGTTGATGAATTCTATTGCCAAAGAAATTCGTGGCAATCTCTTATATTTCACAACTGCACTTGATATTTGGGAAGAACTCAAAACCAAATATCTTCGAAGTGATGGTCCGCTTTGGTTCGCTATTCCTTATTTACACTGGGGACTTAGTAAGATAGCGAGAAAAATCACATAAAGAGGTTCTGAAAGAAAGAAAGAGATCTACTCCACTTTCTTTAAAATAGGTATGGATTCGAGTTTTTTCCTTAGAGAAGTCCCTTGGCTCAATTTCTCAACCGTTGCGTGACTTTTCCCCATGTGAACTAAGGTTGTCATGTCATGTTCTCATCCCGCTTTAATGCATGCACATCAGAAGTGATTCGAAGGCCGAAAACGTTGAATCAAGTTACTATATTTCTAAACTCTTTAAATGAGGCCAAACATGAGGTGGGTTTGACGACTTTTAAAAGAGGATGAGAACATGTCTATAAATAGAGTAATGACATAGTAAGGTATTTTTATAAAATAATATTATTTTTGTAAGAAACCGAAGGTCTGTATAGATAAAAACAGAGGAGGCCAACTTGCCTTATTCCTTTTGCTATATTCATTTAAATAGTACAGCTTTACAAGAGTTAAACATGGTAACATAGTAACGTACAAAATAGAAATTAAATATGGCAATATACAAGATGGAAAGTATGACAAAATAGCAAGATACACGTAAAAGAGGAAATCAAGGAATTAAGGTTCTGATGCATGCTGATTCTGGAGGAGATTAATTGCAGGAGCAGTTTTGGAAGGTTGTGATTCACGCTGATTCTGGAGAGGATTGGTTGCAGAAGCACTTTTGGAAGGTTGAGGAATACTTGGTCTAACACCCCCCCTCAAAGTGATGGGGAGCAAAATCACCATTAGTTTGGACCTTAAGAAAGTGAATCTCGGAGCTGTTTGACCTTTGGTGAATAGATCTGCAACCTGATCTTGTGTAGAGATGTGTTTCACTTGAATGTCTTTGTTTAGGACTTTTTCTCTGATGAAGTGGTAGTCTACCTCAATATGTTTGGTTCGAGCATGAAATACCAGATTAGATGCCAAGGCAATAGCTCCAATGTTGTCACACCAGATTGTTGGAGTTGAAGGTAGAAGCAGTCCCAGTTCTTTCATGAGCATTCGGATCCAGTATATGTCAGCAGTAGCGATGGCCAAGCTTCGATACTCTGCTTCTGTGCTACTCTTGGAGACTATTGGTTGTTTCTTTGCTGTCCATGTGATGAGGTTTTGTCCTAAAAAGATGCCATAGCCTGTTGTGCTTCTACGGTCATCGGGATTGCCCGCCCAATCGGAGTCACAATAAGCTTGTAACTTTCTGCGTGGGTCATTTGCTTGGTTGATGGAGTTGGTGGTTTGAGTTGGTGGGTGGATTGAAATCGATAGTGTGGGGATTTCGGTTGCAGATGTGAGGGCAGAGGGAATCGATGGTGTGGAAATTTCAATGGCAGATTGAGGGTTCGGTAGAGTGGGTGGACTGCTAATTTCTTGGGAAGTGGCAATATTTGGGTTGTCAATTGTTGGAGAGTGCGGAAATGGGACCGATTCGGTTTCAGGGATGGTTGATGGTTGGGGAAGAGGGAGCGATTCGGTTGTGGATGTTGGAGAAGAATTAGAAAAGGTAGAGAGGGGAAGAAATGAAGTAGAAGGAGATATACCTGGGGAAAGTGTACTCAGCAAGGCAAGCGAAGACAGGACTCCACGTTTTGCAGGGAAAAGTTGTTCATTGAAAATGACACTACGCGACACATATACACGGCCAGTACAATAGTCAAGACATCGATAGCCTCGTTGACTAGCATAGCCGATAAAGATGCATTCCTTGCTCCGAAAAGATAATTTGTGAGATTGATATGGTCTGAGTAAAGGAAAACATGCTGATCCAAAAATTTTTAGATGTGAATATTTGGGAACTTTTTGATGAAGAATGTGAAAAGGCGTTAAATTTTGTAGCACTTTGGTTGGGAGTCGATTTATGAGATAAATGGATGTTAGGAAAGCATCGGGCCAATATGTATTCGGTAGGTGGGACCGGGCTAGAAGAGTTAACCCAGTTTCAACAATATGACGATGTTTTCGCTCAGCGATCCCATTTTGTTGAGAGGTATGGGGGCACGTTAATCAGTGAAAAATGCCATGCTCTTGTAAAAAAGATTTGAAAATGATGGAGAGAAATTCTCCACCATTATCAGTTTGTAATTGTTGGATTTTACAAGAGAAAACATTTTCAACTAGAGCCTTAAATTGTTTAAAAATTGGAAAAACCTCATTTTTAAACTTAATGGGATATAACTAAGTAAAACGAGAAAAATCATCAATAAAAAGAACATAATATTTTGATCCACCAACCAAATACACAGGAGATGTCCATACATCTGAACGAATAAGTTCTAAAGGGTGATTGGTTTGACGAGTTGAGCTACTAAAGGGTAATTGTTTAGATTTCCCTAAAGGGCTTGATGAACAAAACTCTTCTTTATTGGATGTAGACACATTTAAATATTTGGAATGAATCAATTTATTTAAAACAACTTGAGATGGATGGCCTAGACGATCATGCCATGTGGCAAGAGTTGTGGACATGCCGAGTCTTGTCGCAAAACAGGAAATTTTATTTGAACAAGATTTATTGTCTGCAATTGGGTAGAGTCCATTCTTAACTTGCCCTTGGAGTAGAAGTCACCCCGTGTTGTTCTCCTTCACAGAAAAATCATTTCTAGTTAATATAAAATAACAATCATTATCCAAACAAAAACGGTTAATAGAGATTAAATTTGAGGATGCATTTGGACAATGAAGAACATTAGAGAGAGTGAAATTTGAATGATTTATGGTGAGAGATGTGGTACCCATATTTTTTATCACCAAACCTGAGCCATTTCCAACCGTGATTGTTTCTTCTCCTTCATAGGGATTGTTTCTTCTCCTTCATAGGGTTGCGAGTCGGTGAGATTTGCCGTATTACTAGTAATATGAGCATTAGCCCCACTGTCTGCATACCACACCTATTGAGCATAAGAGGTATTACCTTCAGCAGCCATAGCAACTAGATCTGATGGTCAGTGGCGACCTTGATAGGAAAAATCAAACCGATGGTAACAGTCAAGTGCCGTGTGACCCTTTTTACCACAAATTTGACAAATGGGACGATTATCAAGGGATGGAGACGCATCAGTCTTATTGTTTGAAGAGGCCGAATGGGTAAGTGGACGATTAGAGTGTATCAGGGAACGAGATTGAGATGAAAAGCCAGGCCCTTTCGTTTTCTTTAGGAACGTATTTTTGGACTGGGTTGCTGCAAATGCAAAACTGGTCTCCTAAGGGACTGAGGGGTTTGAAGCCTCCATCAACGTCTCAAAGCTCAACAGTTCTGTCTGAAAATCGTCCAGGGTGAATTCTTTGTCCCTCGTTGCAAAAGTGAAAGCAGTGACAAAGGGCATTGTGGCTTGAGTCCGCTCAAGAGATATGTGATGAGGTCTTGCTCATCCACTGGTTTGCCGGCAGCAGATAATTGATCGGAGAAGAGCTTAGCCTCTTCAATGTACGAGAGACAGGATCGGTTGCCTTGTGAAATGGTTTGAAGTTGCCTTTTGAGAAAGGCAATGCAAGAGCGTGAGGTAGAGGAAAAACGAGCTTGAAGAGCGTCCCATACCTGCTTGGAAGTCTCCAGATTGAGGACAGTGGAGACAAGTTTTTCAATGATAGAGGCATAAAGCCAACTGAGTACACTGTTATCTTGTTTAGACCAGTTATTGTACTCAGGATTTATGGAGTTATCGGGTAGAGTCTTGGCTGGGGCAGGATTGGTGCCATCGACTAAACCAACCATGTCGTGACTCTTCCAAAAAACCGGAAATTGGATTCTCCAGGTGAGGTAATTGGAGCCATCCAATTTCTGAAATTGAGGTGTATTCGATAGGGAAGAGGCCATTGTGGTGCGGAAGTGTGGTCGTAGGATCTTACTTTGTTGGGCGTGAGCCTTAGAGGCCTGATACCATGTAAGAAACCGAAGGTCTGTATGGATAAAAACAGAGGAGGCCAACTTGCCTTATTCCTTTTGCTATATTCATTTAAATAGTACAGCTTTATAAGAGTTAAACATGGTAACATAGTAACGTACAAAACAGAAATTAAATATGGCAATATACAAGATGGAAAGTATGACAAAATAGCAAGATACACGTAAAAGAGGAAATCAAGGAATTAAGATTCTGATGCATGCTGATTCTGGAGGAGATTAATTGCAGGAGCAGTTTTGAAAGGTTGTGATTCATGCTGATTCTGGAGAGGATCGGTTGCAGAAGCACTTTTGAAAGGTTGAGGAATACTTGGTCTAACAATTTTGATAAGATGTTTTATAAAAATCCTTTTTATTTAAAATATAGTTGTAAAAAATATTGTATATAAATCATTTTTTCTATAAATAATGCTCTTTGGGATGTGTCAGTCAAACCCGTTCAAGTGGATGAGGCATGGGGCGTTGGTGGACAGCGTAATAATGCTCTTACAACGTGCCCGCACCCAACTCTAAATCATGATAAAAATATATATATATATAAAACATATTAAAAAAAGAGACGGGGAATGAAAAAAAAGGAAGATAGATTTTGATGGCTATATTTTTCTTATTTTTAATTGTTATTAAATATAAAATATTGATCTCTTTTTATAGGATAATTATATACATGTCAAATAAGATAAACATCTTTATCATAATAAAAAAGCAAATCTCTTTTTTATAATTATGAAAACTAAATCAATTATTTATGAAACCAAATTAAAATAATAAAAATTCTTCCAAGTTCATCCAAGGTGTACTTGAATTAGAACCACATCATCTCTATAAATACTTGTTTATCTACGCCCATTTATACAATAAAAAGAAAATAGAGTGAAACAAAAGACCAGACGCAATGGTACAGACTGCATTGCTGCAGCTGCGCGCGCGCATGCTACTACTCGTATTTCTCTTCGCTCTCGCATCAAAACCATTTCCTGGTGCTGCCAACGCTGTGCCTGCTCCAGTGCTCGACATATCCGGAAATAAGCTCATAGTAGGCGTTGATTATCATATATTGCCAGTTTTCCGCGGGAGAGGCGGAGGACTCACCCTTTCCAGCTCCAGGAACAAGACCTGCCCACTCGATGTTGTCCAGGAACAGCAAGAGGTATTCCACGGTCTCCCCTTGAAGTTTTTCCCTGTGGAACCCAGGAAAGGCGTACGCGTCTCCACAGACCTGAACATCAAGTTCACTGCTGCCACCATTTGTGTTCAGTCGCCTGTATGGAAGCTTGACAGCTACGATGATTTGATAAAACAGTGGTTTGTGACGAGTGGTGGGGTTGAAGGCAACCCTGGTCCTGAAACGACCAGCAACTGGTTTAAGATCGAGAAATACGATGATGATTACAAGCTTGTTTTCTGTCCTACGGTGTGCAGTTTCTGCAAGGTTTTGTGCAGAGATATTGGGATTTATATCGTGGACGGGAAAAGGAATTTGGCTCTGAGTGATGTGCCGTTCAAGGTTATGTTCAAGAAAGCTAGCTAAGTACTTTGATTAATACACAAATATGATACATGTACCGGGCACGCGAAATCGTTTGTAAGAAGACTTTTCTTAACTAAAATATATTGAAAAATAAAAGAGGATTGCCGAAGAAGTTCGGTAAAATTGATAGTTTCTTGTAGTTCAAGTATAGTCGACGAGAATTACAAATTTAATTATTGAAGGGTTCTTATTCCATTAGAAGTTCTGGTTGTTATTTTTATGTTCTTGATCCTACTGATCTACTTCTACAAAGAAAGCATAGTCAATCAGAGTTCAGATCAGCAGGTGAAAACCACCCAAGACTTCTCTCGTCTCTCCCGAACCCGCCGCCTCCCTCAGCGCCTCGAACCCGTCTCTCTCGAGGGGGTGGGAGCTTCGGCTCCTTCCCCCTCGCCCCACCTCTCCCTCTTCCGTCTGCTCTGTGCCACAGCAGCTCCGTTTTTGTGTTTTTTGTTTTGTAGGCTTAATAAGGGGGAACACCGGATATGGTCTCTCCGGCGACAATAGATCAGCACGAGCCTCCCCTTGGTGTTGCCCAGTCGCCGATCTTCAAGTCCACCGAAGGCGATGCCATCCGGAGTGGCGAGTTGCTCGCACGCGCGGCCAACAAACTCGTAGGCGTTCGGCGAGTGGCCTTCTCGCGACGTCGAGAGGCCCTCTACCGTCGCGACGCGCGGCGCCGCTGGGGTCTGTGAGCCCGGAACTTCCAAGATCAGTCGACGGTTTTCTCCCAGGGTGGCGCGTGTTCTGCACGCGCCTCCGCAGCCGTTCGGAGCTTTTCTTCTGCTGTTGGTTTTAGTTGTGTTTCAATGTTTTTTCTTGTGTTCTGTTTTACATATAAAAAAAAATAAATAAATAAATAAATAAATAAAAAATTTAGTCCCCGCGGACCGTGGTCCGAACTGGTGGTATGTCCCCATCTCCGTTTTGGCAGTGTATGGGATTGGTGTACCCTACCTCGCGTAGTCGGGGTATGGGGTTTGTTTACTCTGTCGGGGACAGAGATGTGTACGACGAATCTCTTAGACCTCGGTCTTTAGAGTTTTGTCGTCTGGGCTAGACCATGTCAGCCACGAAAGTGTGCTGAGGTGCTATTAACGATTGTATCTGACTTTTTAAGTCAAAGTTGTATGTCCATTTTATTAATGGAATGAGATCCTTTATCAAAAAAAAAAAAAGAAAGCATAGTCTTTCAAATGTTTTGCTCTGGATTTGACCAGCAATTAATGGTGAATTTAGTTGCTATATTGACCCGGAATCATCTTCAATGGATTGACCTTGACTCCATTACAGAGTGGAACTAACCAGTAAAATATTTAATTTCATAGCAGTGCTACACCCACCATTACAGAACAGTGCACGAGACGGCTGGCAAAATTTTTTTTTTTTTCATTCATATTTTTATACCCTTGAGCGTGGTACTTTTTGAAATAAGATGAGATGAGATAAGATGTAATAATTTTTAATTTTTAGGATTTGAAACATGTGTGAGTCCCACTGTTTTATAGAATGCTTGAATTGTGTACTTTTCATAAAACTGTTCACTTGTTTTTTCACTGTTTATATCAGTTTGGCACTGTTAATGCATTGTTCATGTCAGTTTTTATTGTTTTATATTATTTATTTACTTTTTATTGAAATGAATGTTTTCAAAACTTAAGAAATAAAATATTATATTTGACTAGGCAAAATTACTATACGGTAAAACTCTAAGAGATGTTTTTACCTATATTGACTAACCAAACCGGGCTAAGAGTTTTTTTCGTGGAAAACTTCCAGATAATATACTCAATCTCAAATGAAGACTACTATTTTGGAAAATTTTGTTTCCGAGGATATGCTTGATACTTGATATCAGTGATGCCCTCAAAGTCAAATATGTATTCTCATAGTACTTTTGTATTCAAACCGTTTTAAAAAATAAATAAATAAGAGAGAAGGATTTAGGCCCAGGCTGTTAGTTTGGATTCAGAGTTAGATTCATTTCATCATTATAATTTTTTAAAATTTTTATATAAAATATAATAAATAATTTAATTTTTTTAATTATAAAATAATAATAATATTAAAAAATAATATTTTATTCAATTTTTAAACCGCAACTTATGCAAATAGTGCAGGATATGTGTGGCCTGGTAAGAAGCAAGCTAGGAGACTAGCTTCTCTAATGTGTTTCACATTCCTTTATAAATTTGAATTTCTTTAATAAATTTAATGAAAATATATATGTTTCTATTAGTTCTTTTTATAGTGCATACAAAAAGAATAAAATATAGATCAATAAATTGGACTCGAGCCCTTTTGTATTGGCCTGTCAAGGAAGGAACCTCTATGAAAACGGTTTTGAAATTCAACGGGATTTGAATATTAGCGGCTGGCGAGCACAACATGCATGCCTACAATAAGGCATGTGTGGCAGTTTGGTGGCTGTAAGGCAACAGATCAAACATTTCAATCTAGTAGGTCAGTCGTGTTTGCTTACACTAATTCTAGTGGCATTTGAGTAAATGATGAGAAATTCTAATTTGGGTCATTTAGCATTTAATATTTTTAAGCCGCTAATTTAATGTCAGCATGTATAAATTCTAGCAAGACATGTTCTAGATCGACAAATAGATTTTATAAAATTACAATTATAAATTAACAAACTTCAATATGATACATCAAATTATTGAATTATTTTTATTAAATAAATATAACGTATTGTGTTTTAATCTTTAAATTTACTCTAGTGGCTGTTGATAGCTGTCCTTCTCTCTCTGAGTGTAAGGTTTTCTCTCTAAGTTTCTTTGTAAACCTAGAGACTGGTCCTCCTAGACTTTTGTCTGTGTAGGATAGAAAATGGATAGTGATTTGTCAAAGTTATGCGAGGGTCTGAAGCTGACGGAAGAAGAACAACAGGAGGTGGTGGTTAGCAGTGAAGAAGTGATCATATCAGAGGAAAAGAGTAAACATTGTTTCATGATGATGGTGATTACAGATAAGGAAGTAAATAGAGGTGCTCTTAGAAACACTATGGAACGAGTGTGGCAAATAGAAGGTAAGGCTGTCTTCAAAGAAGTAGGGAGAAATAAGTTCCTGGTGGAGTTGAAAGAAAAAGCTGATAAAAAGAGAATCATGCAGGGACGCCCTTGGTCTTTTGACAAAAATCTAATTTGCCTGCAGGATTGTGAAGGCCACTAGTTTTGGAAGGAAATGCAATTCCAGTATGAACATTTTTGGGTGCAATGTCATGACCTTCCTTTTGCTGGGATGAATGCTAACACTGGCTTTAATCTGGGCAAGTCAATGGGGGTGGTTCTCATGGTGGATACGGACAGTAGTGGGGTATGCTGGGGTAGCTTCCTAAGGTTAAGGGTAATGATAGATCTCACAAAACCTTTGGCGAGAGGGAGATTTTTAACTCTCGGGAACTCAAAGCACTGGATTCCTTTCAAGTACGAAAGGTTACCAAACTTTTGTTATCATTGTGGGAAGATCAAGCATGTCACTGGAATGTGCGACCAACTTGATAGAGGAAAAGCTAGTTTGGAAGGCTTCAACCAACAGTACGGTGCATGGCTAAGAACCAGTCCAAAAACCTCATTTTTTGAGGTTTCTCAATCCAGAAGGGAAACAGGTCAGGGCAGGGTGGAGGGTCATGACCAGAGAAAGGGAGATGGAGAGGTACAGCAGGAAAAAGTTGTACCAGAGGGAAGAGAGGAGAGTGTAATGGCGGGAACTGAGGAGGAACAAGAGGCGGGAAACCAGGGTGGTAGGTATGGCGCTCAGAGTAAAGCTAACATATCCTGCAAAGAGGGAGGAGTAAGTGTAACAGTAGAAGCTTCATTGGGAAAGGAAGTAACCGTGATAGAAAAAGGGGACCAGAGACCTAGTTCTAAGATAAAGACTATTGAGAAGTCAAGGGTGGATCATGTGCAGTCCCCTGAAGAGGGAGATCCTTCTACTCAAGTCACTAATGTAATTTCCCAAAGGGTCAAAGTTCAGACAGGCAAGTGGAAAAGGAAAGCACGTGCAAGGTTAGTCAGCAATGAATTACAGAACAATGCGTGTGACATGGAGCTGGATAAGCCTAGTAAAGCAAGGAAAAGAAAGGGTCAAATAGACAATGGAAGGTTGGCTGGCAAAAGAAGTAAATAGATGCATGTTGAGGAAGGGGAAGAGTGTGTGCTTAAGGCAGTGGTTGCTATGCAGCCCTGCCAATCCCCATGAAACTGCTAAGCTAGAACTGCCGAGGGATTGGGAACCCTCAGATAGTTAACGAACTTCATCTATTGGTGAAGGAAAGAACCCCATCTGTTATATTTTTGTCAGAAACTAAAGGTAACAGATGTAAAGTGGAGAAGGTGAGGAACAATTTGGGAATGGAGCTAAGTTTTGTGGTCGACAGCATAGGCAAAAGTGGAGGACTTGCAATGCTTTGGAAAACTGAGGTAAATGCTCAACTACTTTCTTATTCAAATAGCCATATATCTTTGACAATCTTTCCTGAGAGTAGTGGTCAACCCTAGAGACTCTCTGGGTTCTATGGTAACCCTGCCACAGACAAAAGGAAAGCTAGTTGGAGTCACTTTAAAATGCTTAAACCCAAGCCTCCAATGGCTTGGTTATGTATGGGAGACTTCAATGAGATCTTGAGTAATGATGAGAAGTATGGGGTAGTCATTAGATCTTTTTCTCAATTGGAGTGTTTCAGATTAACTATTGATGAATGCGACTTGAGTGATCTTGGATACACAGGGTCTAAGTATACTTGGAGTAACAATAGGGAGGGGAGAGATTTTACCAAAGAAAGACTGGATAGAGCTATGGGAAACGGGGAATGGCCATTACAATTCAACAATAGTGAGGTCTCAGTGTTACCTGCCCTCAATTTAGATCACTCTCCTTTGTTGATAACCTGTGATAATGAGGAAGCTGGAGTTAATAGAAGGATAAGATTATTTAGGTATGAAGCTTACTGGTCAACTAAACAGGAGTGCAAAGAACTAATAAAAAATTCATGGAGGGTTTCATGCAGAGGGGCCCAATCAACAAGGAACTTCCTAGCTGGTCTGGACAGATGCAAGCAGTTATTGAGAACTTGGTCAAAAGACATGAATGGCAAGCAGAAACACCTAATTAGACAGAGAAGTGAGATGATCCAAGAGTTGCAGAGAATAAACCATGGAGATTTTAATGACACCATCAAGGGATATCAAAGGGAAGTTAATCAGCTTCTAGCTGAAGAGGAAATCAAGTGGAGGCAGAGGGCAAAACAATTGTGGCTTAAGGAGGGAGACAAAAATACAAGCTACTTCCATAAGTGTACATCTCAAAGAAAGAAGAATAACAGTATTCACCAGATTGCAAATGAAAGAGGGGAGCAAGTGAGTAATAGGTCAGAAGTCAGGTATATATTTCAAAGGTATTATCAAAAGTTGTTTAAGTCCTCTAACCCGAATGGTATCATGGAGGCCCTGGCTGATCTAGACTCAGTAGTGACACCCGAGATGAACCTCCAGTTAACAAAGGCATGTTCATACGAAGAGGTAAAAGGTACTTTATTTGAAATGGATCCAATGAGCTCTCCAGGACCTGACGGATTCAATGCTAGATTCTATCAGGACCACTGGGAAGCAGTTGGTGATGGTGTGGTCGAGGTTGTCAAAGAGATCTTTAAATCCAAGAGGGGTATTCAGGAAATTAATGAAACATTTATAGTGCTGATCCCAAAAAAGAGAAGGCCCAACTTGGTGACCGAATATAGACCAATAAGTCTATGTAATGTGATTTATAAAGTGTTCTCTAAAGTACTAGCCAACAGAATTAAGCCTTTTCTATCCAAGTTGATATCTCCATCCCAAAGTGCATTTGTACCAGGAAGGTTGATCTCTGATAACATCATCGTGGCATATGAAGCAATGCACTCAATGAAACATAGAATGAAGCATAAGAAGGAGGGGTACATGGCTATGAAACTAGACATGAGCAAAGCTTACGACAGATTAGAGTGGTCTTTCTTGGAGGCAGTGCTCTCAAAGATGGGTTTTGATAAGAGGTAGACAGAATTGGTTATGCAATGTGTCACTTCAGTAAAATATTCTCTGCTAGTTAATGGAGACCCTCAACAGCACCTTATACCTTTTAGAGGATTAAGGCAAGGGGACCCTCTCTCCCCTTACCTATTCATACTTTGCACTGAAGTTCTTGGGAAGATGTTGGATGAAGCTGAGAGAAAGGGTTACATAACTGGTTTTCCATTTGCAAGAGGATCGTTGAAGGTTAATCATCTTTTCTTCGCAGATGATAGCTTACTTTTTTGCAAAGCAAATGCACTTGAGTGGAGTAGAATGTCTAAAATTCTCAAAACTTATGAGGAAGCCTCTGGACAAAGACTCAATCTTGAGAAATCAACAATTTTTTTCAGCAAGAATACAGCATTTGAGACAAAACAGGCTATTATCTCGGTTTCTAAGATGGTGGAAGCTAAAGTGTTTGAGAAGTACCTTGGCTTACCCTCATGTGTTGGAAGGAACAAGCTAGCATCATTTAGACCAGTTCTGGACTCTATAAGGAACCGTATGCAGAATTGGAAAGTTAAATTCATTTCAAAGGTTGGAAAAGAAGTGTTATTAAAATCAATAGTCCAAGCAATACCTACATACTGCATGAGCATTTTCAAGCTGCCAAAAACTATTCTCAATGCCATTAACAAGCTTATGCAAAAGTTTTGGTGGGGCAGTCGAGAAAATAAAACCAAGACTCAGTGGTTACCATGGAAACTACTTGGAAAGAACAAGGCAGAAGGTGGATTAGGTTACAGAGATTTTGAACATTTCAACCTTGCTTTACTGGCCAAGCAGGGATGGAGACTAATACAACAGTGACAATCTCTAGCAGCTAAGGTGATGAAAGCTAAATACTTTTTCAAGACTGATTTCCTACATGCAAAACTGGGCAGCAATGCTTCATTTCTCTGGAGGAGCTTTTTGGAAGCCAGGAAGATGTTAGAGGAAGGATTGATATAGAGGATTGGTAATGGGGAAGGGGTTAGCTTATGGAGAGACAAATGGATCCCTTAACCGACCACATTCAAAGTGCAGACCCCTTTAGATCAGAGGCATGCACACTGGAAAGTCAGTAATTTGATTGATGAGCATTCCAAAACTTGGAACCTATCGGTTTTTAGGAGCATATGCACAGAAGAAGACATCAGTAATATCTGCAAGATACCTATTAGTTGGTGTGGCAACCCAGATAAGCTCATTTGGAGGTGCTCCAAAGATGGCATGTTTACTGTCAAGAGCGCATACAATCTGTTGGGCACAATGGAGCAGTATCCAAGGGGGCAAAGTTATGCTCAACCCAACCAGAAGGAAGTGTGGCCCAAAATATGGAAGCTGAAGACCTCAAGTGCTGTTAGGATGTTTCTATGGAGAGCTACTCACGAGTCTTTACCAACTAACCTCAATCTCAAGAGGAGGAAAATTAAGGAAGACCCTTCATGCCCCATCTGTAGACAGGAGCCAGAATCTGTTATGCATGCATTATGGTCATGTTCTGCAGTGATGGATGTATGGTCTGTTAGTTCTAGAGGACTTCAGAAAATGAAGGTTGGGTTCAAGTCATTCAAAGAAGTAGTGGAACATGTAATAGCAATCCTCAATGAGGAGGAAGTTGAGCTGTTTGCCTGTACAGCTTATCATGTGTGGAGGAGAAGAAATGTTTTTTTGTTTGAAGGAAAGTTTGAGAACCCATCTCGGATAGCTCAAGCAGCTCTTCAATTGACTAAGGACTTTAAAGAAGCCAATTATTGTGAGCAAGTTAGTTTGGTTCCTGGAAGGCCTACTGGTACAGATTCCTGGAGTCCTCCTCCATTGAATGTCTATAAAGCAAATTGGGATGCCTCAGTAGACCGAGTAGCAGAATGGGGGTGGGGGTAGTGATCAGAAACTGGGAAGGAAGGGTAACAGCAACTCTGAGATCATCAAGGAGTATATTTCCTGATGCCAAACTTGCAGAAGCAATGGCTACACTAAGAGCATCCTCGTATGTAAACAGTTAGGCATTTCAAGAGTACTATTAGAAAGGGATGCTCTCAATGTGGTTAACGACATCAACTTAGAGACAAAGGATTGGAGCTCAGCAGGGCTGATTATCCAAGACATCAAGGCTGAATTTCAGAACTTGGAGTATGGATCGGCTTAGTTTATATCTAGAAACTCTAACTATATTGCTCATTGTTTAGCTAAGGATGCACTAAAACTTTCTCAGGAGAGCATAACTATGGAGGGAGTCCCTCTTTATATCCAACACTTGCTAAATTAATGATGAAAGCTTGACTATTCAAAAAAAAAAAAATTTACTCTAATGATCCATAAAAAAATTCTAAGATAGTAAACACAAAGTTAGATCACGTCTTGATCCCAATCCCTCTTGTCTTCACTAAATTTCTCCTCGTCTACACAAAGCCATCTTAGCTCTCTCTCTCTCTAACCTATCATAATGCAAGGGCAGAATAAGAGATTATTCTGACAGCTAGTTAAACAATGGAAGCTAGAGATTGAGATTGAGAAAAATCGCAAATAGGGAGAAACTCTGAGATTATGATTTTATGAGTTAATAAATTGAATATCATTCTAAAGCCCACAAGTCGGGCTTAAATAGCTAATGAAAAATAGCAAAATTGTAATCAAGGCCAAACAATAAGATACAAAATAAGATAACTATGGGTAAAATCTAGCCTAATAATCTGGAATAACATCGTTACTAAAAATAAACATTACCATAAAAGAAAATTGACCAAAAATGAAAGAATTAACTAAAAGTGATGATTCGAAAGGAAAAACGGCTAATTTTGGGGTCGAAAATGGCCCCCCAAACAAAGCGTGGTGACCATGACGTACGTGCTTAAGGAGCTTTCCGGATTGAAGGTCATATGCACTATTCCAACGCATGTATCCAAAGTTATGGGTGAAATGCTAACACTGCCACTTCTCCTCACCCAACCAGAGAAAAAGTCTCCTTGCCCAACCGAGACATAAGTCGTTCCTCGCCCAACCGAGTAATAAGTCATTCCTTGCCCAAATTCGACGAATACTACTTAGAGCACTCTCATTGAATTAGCTAAAATTAAAGTACATTTTTTATGAATGTAAGATGAATTTAGCTTTTAGCTATTTCATTCACATAAGTCTCCACATTGAAATAGCCATTTTTTCATTATATGATAATAAAATAATAAAAGATAAAATTTGGTTTTGACTATTCACATTAAATCTGTACATTGGATTATCCATTTATTCAGGAGTAATTAATAATTTCAAAAATATTTTAATTTTTTTAATTATGAAAATATTTTATTTTATCATATTTTACTATTCATAATATTATATATTAATCCATTTCTAATTAAATTATGGATTAAAAAAATTATATTTTTTCAATTGTCATTTAATGCTATAACCATAAACGTCTAATTAAACTTATCTAAAATTCTATATAAATGTCTTAATTTACAAACCAATCCAATATTTCCCATCCAACTATATTTTTTTTTTTACCAAATTTCCTTCTACCATATAGTTTTTTTTACCAAACTTTCTTCTATCTAATAATCATATGTTCTAAAATTTTCATCCAACCATCTGTTTTTTTTTTTTTTCCTAACCTAGAGGTAGCATGCTATGCAATGCAATAGCAACCAAACAAGCAAGCAAGTTTACCTTAGTTTATTTTCCGCTTTGCTACGTGTATTATTCATTTTTTTTTATGTTATAACGAGACATTAATTTATTTTGGAGAAGGAAGTTCTATCAAGCTATGATATAAACTCCAACTTCTAACATGGAGGTCTGGAATTCGAAACTCCATCCTATAAAATATATATATATATATATATATATATATATCAAGCTATGCTTTGCAATAAATATTTAACAACCCACTAAAAAGCAAGATCTTAATCAGGTATAGCAAGCTCATTTAGTAAACCAAACTAGCCTATAATGTTCCATAGTTATATAGAGTCGGTCCATGTCTTAAATACATACTTTTTGGGGTCAATATTAAAGACCTGAATTAGAGGGAATTTACCTCAAAGACAACCCTGTATTCCTTCTACTTCAAACTTTATTTAATGAGTTTGAAGAAAGAAACTCAAGAGAAAGGGCAAAAAGACAATAACCAGTTCCAAGGAGTTGTATAAATTCTATGCAATCCTCACGAAACAGAGAAGAGAAATATACACAAACAGCTTTGTAAAAATTTTTGCTTTTTCTTTCTATACACAAACAGAAACATAGTAGAGAATTTTTACACAAACAGATTTCTATAAATTTTCTATTTTTCTCGCAATACACAAACAGAATAGTAATCCTCACGGAAACAGATTTACATGCAACCCCTCAATCATAAACAGAGACAGAATTCAAGATACACAAACAGCTAAACCCATCCACAATCAAAGATTAGGGTTTGGAGAAGAGGTATGCGAGGTGCAGAATAAAGTTAGGGATCATCAAGAGAATCGAATTTTATACATGGAAAGAGATTACCTTAGATTCGGAGAAGCAGATCGGCGAGAGAAAGAGGGGTTTCGGTCGTTTCTGTCGAGAGTAGGAGTGCGATGGTGATGTGCCGTTGTTGCCGACGAGACTTGGTGCGATGGTGCGGTGGTGGTACGGTGGTGGGTTTTGCGAGGGAAAGACTCGGGCTCTTGGTGCGAAGGGCGTCTGGGTTTTGTGAGGGACAGAAGAAAACCGTGGGAAGGGAAAATATCGGGATTAATGTAGCTAATGCAGACTTCGTGATGAGAGAGAAAAAAATAATATAAAATAGATTTGATGAATGAAAAGTGTGTTTCAAATTTAGAAATTATTTTAGATATTACTGTAGATATTTGGAATATAGCTATTCCAATGTGATGTATTTTATAACTTAATAGCTAAATTCTCATTGGATTCAGCATTCAGCTAATCCAATGAGAATGCTCTTATAGCCCAAATTTGCTACTTCTAGTCCAAATCCTAGGAATACTCATCTCTTCCTGCCAATTTTACACTAGTCTACCTTTGTGAAGTAGTCTAGTGCTTTTAACATCACATTTGTCAGCATTGGACTCAGATCCTCGTGCATCAGCCTCCCCGGGTTGGAAAGAACTCACCCTCGAGTTCACACCATCATCGACAAAGCATGGGCTGAGGTGTTTGACTTTGAACACATCCGAAGTCCTCATATGCATCGGAAGACATAGTCTATATGCATTGTAGTTGATCTTTTTGAGAACTTCACAATGTTCAATCTTCCTATCTTTCAACTTATTGTACACGCCAACAGAAAAACAATCACGGGCTAGCACAAACCAAACAAAATCTCCAAAATCAAAAAGTACCTTGCGGCAACAATTATCGGCGTGAACTTTGTACTTTGCATTGCTCAATTGAATTGCTTGTTTGACTTGGTCATGTACTCCTCGAAGGTGCTCTACCATCTCCTCGGCCTTAACATTTAGGCGACCAATCCGTAGGATAAGGGCCAAATCAAGGACGCTTGGTGGATTTTGACCGTACACAACTTCAAAAGGACTCAACCAGGTAGTCCGGTTCTTGGATCAATTGTAAGCAAAATCTGCCTGCGATAAGGCAAGGTCCCATTATTTTGGCTTAGTATCTGCCAAACTTCTCAAGAGGTTGCCCAAACTTCGATTCAGCACCTCGATTTGCTCATCCATATGGGGGCGGTAGGCACTACTAAAGTTCAGCTTCATTCTGAATTTTTCCCACAAACTCTTCCAAAAATTACTCATAAACTTTGTATCCCGGTCTAAGGTGATAGACCGAGAAACACCATGCAGGCAAGCAATCTCCTTGAACTAAAGATGGGAGATGGGCAATCCGGGTGGCGTCCATGGTCTTTCTGCAAACTACAAAATAGGTCATCATAGAAAATCGATCGACCACGATGAAGATTGAATCCATGGTGCGTTGGGTCTTGGGTAAACCCAAGACAAAATCCATACTGTACTCAAGCCATGGACCATCAGGTACATGTAACAAAGTGTAAAGGCCATCATTGGTGAGGGTTCCCTTCACTCTCTAGCACACGAAATATCTTGCCACGTATCGTACCACATTACCGGTCAATTTGGGCCAGTAGTAATCTGTGGCTATCAAAGCCAAAGTCTTTTCCCACCCAAAGTGCCCCTCACCATGTAGTTCCTGTATAATGCACTCTCTCAAAGAACATTCTGGGATACACAACTGTAGGCGGAAAAAAAAAAAACTGTTTTGCAAAATAAAATCACTATGCCTACCCTCAGTTACCTCCTTAAGAGTCTTTCCAAAGGATGGATATTCGATGCACAAATCCATGAAAGTATCAAAGCCCGCCACTCTGGTACTAATGGTGGTGAGGAGTGCCACGCGTCTACTTAAAGCATTTGCAACCCAGTTCAAGCTCCCCGATTGGTATATCAGCGAGAACGAGAACGAGAACTCTTGCTGATAGGCGACCCGCTTGCCATGTCGTCTGCTCAGCTTGTGTTACTCGTTGATGTACATCAAGGCCTCATGGTCAATAATTAGAATGAACTCCTTTTGTACCAAATAGTGTCGCCAGTGTTTCAGGGACTATACAATGGCATAAAACTCCAAGTCGTGCGTGTACTAGTTTTTTTTTCGATCCTGATAGGTTCTCACTGAAAAATGCAACATGTCATCCTTCTTGACTCAAGACGCCACCAATACACACCCTAGAAGCATTGCAATTCACCATGAAGATCTTCTCAAGATCAGGGAGTGCCAGAATTGGTGTTTCGATCATCTTCTGCTTGACCAGCCGAAAACTAGTCTCTACTTCCTTGGACCACTAGAATGACTGCCCCTTTCAGGCACCCTGTGATGGGAGTGATTAGAGTGCTAAAATTACAGATGAATCATCAATAAAAGGAGGTCAATCCATGGAAGCTCCACACATCATGTAGGGTCTTAGGGGTTGGCCACTCTAAAATGGCTTCTACTTTGGATTGATCTGCGTGGACACCATCTATAGAGACAACAAATCCAAGGAATGTAACAAAATTTGCAAAAATTGAGCACTTCTTCTAGTTGATGAACAAACACTCCTTTCATAACGTCTCAAAAATAGCTTAGAGGTGCTCTACATGTGTCTCCCACGTTATACTGTAAGATGAGGATATCATCAAAGTAGACGACGATAAACTTTCCCAAAAATGGCTGCAATACCTTATGCATAAATCTCATAAATGTACTGAGTGCATTGGATAGCCCAAAGTGCATGACCAATCACTCATGGAGACCGTGTTGCATCTTAAACGCTACCTTCCATTAGTCGCAAGGGCATATTTGGATCTGATGATACCCACTTTTAAGATCAATTTTTCAAAAGATCTTAGAGCTTGACAATTGATCTAGCATGTCATCCAGGCGAGCATGATAGATAGATGATGCCTAAAATGACGTTTTTACCCTTTTCTCTCTAAAGAATAGGGTTTCTTGCTGCCGCTGTGTCTGGCCTTACGTAAGGCTGCATGGCAGCCGTTGATGGTAGCTCTGGTCGGCCTTCTCTTGCCGATTTGGTGGCTGCAGTCCCTCAACCTATACCTGAGATGGTTCTTGCTCCCAGACCTCCGAAGATGGTGGAAGGAGAGGTTTATTTTCAATTCACTAAAGAGGAGATCGCACGATCGGCAGAGCCTTTCCGCTATTCGGTAGTGCTGAAGTTTCTGAAGAACAGACCTTCGTTGGATGCAGTGAGGGCCTTTATTCACAGTCGCTGGGGTCTTACGGCCATTCCTGTTGTATCATCCATGAGAAGGCCTCGTAATGTATTTGTCCGAATGGCTAATGAAGTTGATTTCACCAAGGCTTTATCCCGGGAAGTTTGTGAGATAAATGGAGTGTTTTACCGTGCTTTCAGATGGTCACCAGAATTTAATGAGGATGCAGAGCCTTCTAGGGTCCCGGTATGGGTTACCTTGCCGGGTCTTCCTCCAAATTTCTATCAAGAAGCGTTCTTGAACATATTGATGGCACCTATTGGCAATTTCATCCGCCGTGACAACCCGACTCGGTGTGCAACAAGAACGGATGGTGCTCGCCTCTGTGTTGAAGTGGATGCTGCGAAACCACCGCTGTCTCATTTCTGGATTGGAGCGCCTGGGCTTCCTTCAAGTCGTAGGCAGGAAGTTATCTATGAAACACTCCCGGCATATTGCTCTTCTTGTAATATGCAGGGGCATAATGTAAGGACTTGTAATCCGGGGAAAGTTGGTAAGATTGGGGGAAGAAAAGTGTTTAAAAAAGTTCATCCAGAGACAAAGATTCTGGCAGATGATCAGGGGGTGGAGCAATCTGTTGATAATGTGGATGTTCCTTCGCTGGTTGTTGTGGATAATATTGTTCATGCAGAAAATAGTAGGAGGCTGGAGCTGGAAACAGAGGATGCTGGGGTGAGTAAGGAGTCGGAGAGAGTTGATATAGATCAGGTGCAGTTGGTGCCTGAGACGGAAGTGTCCTTGCAGTTGGGAGATCAAATGGTGCAATTGATTCCTGAGAAGGAGGAACAATCGATACACAGGATTGATTCTATTACTCCTGTGAATAACAGTGTGGTGCAAGTATTGTATCCTGAGGAAACAGAGGCGAATACTGAAGAAGTATTAGATGATGTTGATCTGAATGGTGCTGGGAAGATTATGGGGATGGGTTATGTGGTGAATTCTATGGATGCAAATCATGAGTTGCATGCGGAAAGGATTGATAATGTTGGTCTGGAGCAGAATAAGTCAGCGGTGGAAGAGAAATCTGATGAGGAAGATGCAGAAAAAATTCTGTTGGATGAAAATTGTGTTTCGGAACCGGAATTAGAAATGCAACCAGAGGTATTCTCACAAGTGAAAGATTATTTTACTGAATCTGAGGTGAATGAAGGTAAAAAGAGGTACAACAAAAAGAAATTTATAAAAATGCGTAGCTCTTCTCGGGTGCTAGCCCGAAATTCTAACATTGATTAATGATTGATTCCATCTTGGTATGGAATATTAGAGGGGTTGGTACCTCTAAAATCAGATTAAAGAACTTAGTGGGAAGATATAAACCGAAAATTGTTGCTCTTTTATAACCTTTTCAAAATTTAGAGGGTGCCCGTAAGTTGGCTACAAGTCTAAATTTTGATAAGATTATTTCTAATGAGATGGAAGGGGGGAAAATATGGATTTTGTGGAGTAGTTTGTATAAAGTGCAAGTTGTCAGGATGGGAATGCAATTTATTTCAGTTATGATAGAGAATGGTATGGAGAAATTTTTTCTTCATGTGATTTATGCCAAATGTTCCTGGATGGAGAGACGCTATCTGTGGGAAGAACTCAATATTAATCAGTTGGGTTTAGATCCTTGTGTTGTGGTAGGGGATTTTAATATTATCCGGAATGATTCGGAAAGGAGAAGAGGAAGGCCTAGACCGATTGTGGCTATGGATGATTTTAATGATTGGATTCATCAAGGGGGTCTTATGGAAATGGCTAAAGAAGGGAGTAGTTTCTCTTGGTGTAATGGGCAATCGGGTTTGGCTCGTTCATGGGCTCGGCTTGATCGTGCTCTAATGGATAGTTCTTTTAATATGTTGTTCCCTAATTCTATTTGCTCTTATTTGTCTAGATCGACATCAGATCATGCTCCCATGGTTATTGAGTTCAAGAAAGATCCTTTTTCTTATGGGCCGTCTCCATTTCGGTTTCAACAAATGTGGGTGGATCATCCGGATTTTCTGGATTGTGTTCGAGCTGCTTGGAATTTACAAATGGAAGGTTCTTCGATCTTGCGTTTAAGTAAGAAATTAAAACTTACTAAGGTGATGCTTCGGGAATGGAATAAAAGAGTATTTGGTCACACACAAGGGTGTATTGAGGCCCTTGAAAATCAGGTGGAGGAGATTGAGATTCAGCTTCAATCTAATTGGGAGATGAACTTGGAGAGTGCTCTTAATGAAGCGGTTTCAAATCTAGCTGGTTGGAGAAAGCGGGAAGAGATGAGATTGGCTCAAATGGCTAAGCTTAAATGGCAGTTGGAGGGGGATAGTAATTCTAAATTTTTTCATGCTTGTCTTGCCAATAAGAGAAGGAAGAGGGTGCTTGAAATGAGTTCTAATGGGGTCAATTATGAGAGTCCGGAGGCTATACACCTAGGGGCGGTGGAGTTTTTTCATAATTCGCTTCGTGGAGAACCTCCTTTAGAGCAATCTAATCTGGAAGATCTTATTGATCCGGTTATTATTGAGGAGGAGAATGAGTTTTTGCTTAGACCACCCACGTTAGAGGAAGTGTTTGAGGCGTTATCTTCCATTCCTAATCAAAGCTCTCCAGGTCCTGATGGGTTTGGATCGGGCTTCTATAAAAATTGTTGGGAGGTGGTGAAAGTTGATGTTTGGATGGCTGTTGTGGAATTTTTTATGACCAAGAATCTTCCCAAATTTTTCACAGCTTCATTTTTGGTTCTTATACCAAAGATGGAGTCTCCTACAGGTTTTGATAAGTTCCGTCCTATCAGTCTTTGTTCTGTTTTTTATAAAATTTGTTCCAAGATTATTGTTTCTCGATTAACTAGTTTTTTACCTCGCCTAATTTCTTCTGAGCAAGGTGCCTTTATTCCTGGAAGAAGTATATTTGAGAACATTAGTCTCACTCAGGAGATGGTGCAGTCGATCAATAATAGAATTCATGGGGGTAATATTTTGTTAAAAGTGGACATGGCGAAAGCTTATGATCGGGTGGATTGGGGTTTTTTGATATCGGTTTTGCAAAGGTTTGGATTCTCCTCTCAGTTTTGCACATTGATTTATTCTTGTATTTCTAGCCCTTGGTATTCTGTCATGATGAACGGCACTATTAAGGGTTTTTTTCCGGGAGGTCGTGGTCTTCGCCAAGGTGATCCTTTATCTCCTTATTTGTTTATTATTCAACAAGAGGTCCTTTCCCGTTTGATTCATAGGAGTGTGCAAGGAAATCAGTTTGGCCTTTTCTCTCAGGCCCGGGGTACGCCTACTATTTCTCATTTAATGTATGCTGATGATATTATGGTTTTTTCTAATGGAAGCCAAAGAGCTGTGCGGGTTCTTCAAAAAATTTTGAAGCAATATGAGAGGTGGTCGGGTCAAAATATTAATGTTCAAAAATCTGCTTTGTATTGTTCTACTAAAATTCCACATCGGCGTAAGCAATGGATTTTACGACAAACGGGTTTTATGGAAGGGTCTTTTCCTTTCAAATACCTAGGTGTGCCAATCATTCAAGGGCGGTTGACTCAGGCTCATTTAGAAGATATGGTGAATAAAGTGAGGCAAAAGATTAGTGGATGGAAGATGAGGCTTCTTTCTTCGGGTGGAAAATTGGTTCTTTTAAGACATGTTATTTCTAGTATGCATATTCATCTTCTTGCTGTTTTACAGGTGCCTCAAGTTACTATTGCCAAAATTCATAGATTGATGAGCTCTTTTTTTTGGGGAGAAACTGATGGGCGGGAAAAAAAAAATGGTTGGGTTGGAATAAGATTTGTAAGCCTGTGGAAGAAGGAGGTCTTGGGTTACGAAGCCTTGGTGACATTCAGAAAGCCTTGCATATGCGTTTTGCTTGGAGCCTTTTTCAAGGTAATTCTTTATGGGCTAATTTTTTTAAAGCCAAATATGTTGGAAACCGTCCGTGGTCGCTTATTGGTAATAATAAAGGTTCTCGTTTTTGGAGAATGATTGCTAATTGTATTCCGTTATTGTTAAACAATTCTAAATGGAAGATTAAAGAGGGTGATCTTTTTTTCTGGTATGACAATTGGAGGGAAAATGGTCCTTTAATTAATGAGATGGATATTATGGGTCTTCCTTTCTTGAAAGTAAAAGATTGTAGACTTTCGGAATTTTGGGATGTGGAGTTATTGGAGGAGATGGTAGGGCAGGATAAGGTGGATGAGATTGTCATTGATTTAGCTGGCTTGAAGAATGGAAAGGATGTTCTAATTTGGACTCCAACGGATTCAGGTACTTTCTCTACTAAATCTGCATGGAATTGTATTCGTGTGAGAGGTGATGTTATGGATTGGCATGCATGGATATGGCATAAAACTTTACCTTTAAAAATGTCTATCCATTTTTGGAGGTCATGGTTTATGGCCTTGAGTGTGGATGATAGATTACGTCGCATTGGTATCCCGCTTGTATCTAAATGTGATTGTTGCAATCGTGGTCATATAGAAGATATTAATCATGTGCTTTTTGAGGGTGAATTTCCTCATAGAGTGTGGTCTTTTTTTGGTTCTCTTATTGGAATACCTCTTGGTAGGACTTGGAAACAAAATGCTGAGGTTTGGTTTAGACGTGCTAGCTCTTCCTCACAGGTGGGTGTTATTGTTGGCATTATTCCCATAATTATTACTTGGCGTCTTTGGAGGAGGAGATGTCTTGCTAGAATGGAAGGAATCTTGGAATCTCATAATACTGTTGTTCATTCTATTTGTGGGTGGTTAGGGTCTCTTTCTCAGGTGGCTAAGCAAAAGAACAAGTTATCTCGTCGTGATGGCTTGTTATTGGAAGCCTTACGGATTATTCCGGTGATTCCGAAAGCTCCATGTTGTAGGGTGGTGAGGTGGGAGAAACCGCCTTTGGGGTGGTTTAAACTGAATACTGATAGTAGTAGTATTGGTAATCCTGGTTTTTGTGGCATTGGTGGGGTTATTCGGGATGATTCTGGTGGGATGGTTCAGGCTTATGCTTCTCATATTGGTTTTGGTTCGAATAATAAGGCGGAGCTTGTAGCTCTCTTGCATGGATTGAGAAAATGCAAATCTTTGAATATTTCAAATGTGATTGTTGAAATGGATTCTATGGTAATTATTTCTTGGTGGCTAAGAGGAAGATGTGGAGTGTGGTACCTTGAGGATTTCTGGGAGGAAATTGTTGAGTTAACTTGCTCGGTTCAATGTCAGTTTCAGCATGTCTTTCGTGAAGGTAATAGGGTGGCGGATTGGCTAGCTAAGGAAGGGGCTTCGGGTACTGATTGGGATTTTTTTAATTTTTATAATTTGCCTCGGGTTCTTCGAGGATTGTGTCGTTTGGATTCTTTGGGTTTTCCTTCGTTAAGATGTTAGTTTCGGGTTTTGTTTTCGTGTTTGTTTTTGTTTGGGTTTCTGTTGGGTTGTGTTTTTTGTTAATTGGTTTGATTAGGTTTTGGGCCATGTTTATGGTATTTTCTTGTTTCCACGGTATTCCTCCGCCATAAGTGAGGGTATTTTTAATAAATTTTGGGAGGGGTCACTATTGGACATGTGACTACCTACTCTTCATAAAAAAAAAAAAAAAAAATGTCATCCAGGCGAGGATTGGGAATCTATACTTCATGGTGATTCTGTTAATGGCTCTACTATCCACACACATATGCCATGAACCATCTTTATTGGGTACCAAGAGGGGAACTGCACACGGGCTCATACTCTCACAGATGTAGCCCCTCTCCAACAATTCTAGCGCTTAGCACTGCAATTCTTCTGACTCCTTGGGGCTGAGGCAATATGCTACTCTGTTGGGTAAACTAGATCTCAGTACCAAGTTAATCTGATAGTGTATATCTCTCATGGGTGAAAGGTTAGGGAGAAGGTCTTCTGGAATTAGATCTACAAACTCAAATAGTATCTGCTAAACTTCTGGCATAAATCATGCTCCATCCTACCACAGTCGTCACGTGGCGCACCAAGGCAAACATCATGCCTTCTTTCTTTGCCTCCTCCAAGAATCTAGCCTTTGATAGAAGAGTGTGTCCCTTTTCACCCTCAGGAGCAGAAGTAGCTCCCTCCCTACGAAGTGCTAAGATGACCTTCTTCCCATAGAATAGGTGTTTTTACGCCCATTGCGAATCACACTTCAATCATACTACCACGCCCTGCCTAGCAATAGATGGCAAGCATCCATGGATACCACATCACACCACGCATTGTCAAAGTACTTCCAACCAATTGAAAAGGAGACCAAACACCATTGGTCAATAGTGACCTCACTGCCCTTCTTCAACCATGATAGTTTGTACGACTTCGGTGTTGGTCTGTCTTGAGTTGCAGCTTTTGAACTGCTGCCTCCGATACCACGTTCTCACAGCTACCATTATCTATGATTAGTTTGCACACATTTTGAAAAATAGTGCAGGTATTGTGAAAGATATTAGTCCTCAACCAGTTTTCGCCCAAATCACCTTTAGGAGTTAATAAACGCTTTTTGACAATAAGGGTCTCGTTACCATCTTCGTGCAAGACTTCCCCTTCCTCGCCATCTTCGTTATAGATTGGTTCACTCATGCTTTCTACATCCCCCGTTTCATCTTCATTGATCAGGAGGTTTTTTCCCTTCTGGTAGGTAGACTTTCTGCATTTCGTTGCCCTATGATCGGGCTCCCTGCATCTAAAGCACAGAATATTAGTGTTTGAACTCTCATCTTGAGTGGGCTGCGGAGCACAACGAGTCTCCTACGAACAAACCTCCCATGTGTTTTGATCGCCCCTTGGCACAGATCGCATGGTATGCTGTTTCAACATGATTAGAGCATTAGAAACAGTCCACAGAGAGTGGAGGCTGAGAATGTTCTGTAAAGTTTGCCTCAAGCCACCCAAATAATGTGCTACCAATTGCTCTTAAGTTTCAAAAATATCGTTTTGCTCCACCAACTAATAGAACTCCTCAGTTTACTCATCAACGAAGTGGATAGGTTCCAAATGAGGAAGTAGGGCCCTCCCCAAGATCGTAACTTACAGGACGCAATGATTGCAGATTTTAAGAGACATATAGCATAATTATCCCCATGTCTAGAGCTGCAAAACTTGGAGGGTCAGACTTATGATCAATATTCTGACTCCATTTTTTAGAACATGTATCACAATCGTGCTCTTTTTCAGAGTATTGTGGTAGGAAGGAGTGAGGTAGAGACCTAGGCTTTAAAGTGTATCTACCAGAATTTTCTGGTACACTGCAGGTGGAGGGCTTCAACAATTGGTTGCATGAAGTGGAACGTATATTTGAATAAAGGATGTTCCTAATCGTATGAAGGTGAAACTAGTCGCTATCAAACTGAAAGGCCAAACATTTGCCTAGTAGGAGTAGTTGAAGTGGTCTTGGGAGCGACAGGGTAAAGCCAAGATTTGCAACTCGGAGAAGATGAAGAAAAAGATGAAGGGTCACTTTTTGCCCTTCGGATATACTCAAACCTTGTTTTAGCAACTTCACACATTGAGGCAAGGAATGAAATCAGTTGAGATTAATATTGAGATTGAGAAAAATCGCAAACAGAGAGAAACTCTGAGATAAATACTGAGATTAGGGTTTTATGAATT
Source organism: Juglans regia (assembly GCF_001411555.2). Taxonomy (NCBI): domain Eukaryota; kingdom Viridiplantae; phylum Streptophyta; class Magnoliopsida; order Fagales; family Juglandaceae; genus Juglans; species Juglans regia. Next base: position 12,356,123 of record NC_049915.1, on the reverse strand, counting down.
AATAAATCAAATATCCTTTTGAAGCCCACAAGCAGGGCTTAAATAGCTAACTACAAAATTGTAATTAAGGCCAAACAATAGGATACAAAATAAGATAACTATGGGTAAAATCTAGCTTAAGAATCCAGAACAACATCGTTACTAAAAATAAACATTACTATAAAAGAAAATTAACCAAAAATGAAAGAATTAACTAAAAGTGACGATTCAAAAGAAAAAAACGACTGATCATGGGGTTGACAAGGGCCAAAGAGAGCTTTCCAGATTGAGGTTATATGTGTGATTCTGACACCTGTATCCAAAGTTATAGGTAAAATGCTGATACCGCTACTTCTCCTCGCCCAACCGAAGAATAAGTTTCATCGCCCAAATGAAGAATAAGTCGTTCCTCACCCAAATCTGACAAATACCGCTTCTTACCCAAATCCTAAGAATACTCATCTCTTCTTGCAGGTTTTGCGCTGGTCTCTTTTTCTTGAAATAGTCCAATACTTTTAACGTCTCATCTGTCAGCTGAGCCTGATTGGACTCAAAAACCCTTGCATCATATCATATCATCTCTGATCTCTCTCCTCTCTTTGATTAGCACTCCCACTCCTCTGAAACGACGGCAAGCAAAATGTTATGTGCCTGAAAAGTGATGAAGTGCAGTGGTTGGGAAGTGATGAAGTGTAACGGAAGAGTGCTATGATGAAGTGCAAAAGAATAAAGCAGGATCAACAATTTTGTTAGTTGATAAAGGATGAGTAAGGTGTCATTTGCTTTTAATGAATTAATGAATACAATGTCATTACTTTTTATATACTGGTAGTTATGTTAGTTAGTATACGGTGTCATTTTTCCTTTAATGAATTGTAAATGAAGTAGTTGTTGGTCTCAGAAGGTTAAACACAGTCGTTTAATCCTTCCTGTGTATTGTCATCTCATAAATTCAATATAAAGGCAACCATGAGTTGGGGTTGAGGCCAACTCTGGTATTCAAGTACAATTTCTCTTCTCTCTCTCTCTCATTTACTCTTTCTCTCTCTAATTCTTGATCACCATTCTGGAGGTTGACTCCCTCGAAGTAGTCGAAGTCCATTTTCAGCAGAAAGGTCCATCACAGTTGGTATCAACAGTCAGTAGTAATGGCAAAAGGTACAAGATCTTATGCACAGATTGTGGATGGAGTTAACCAATTCAAACAGCAGCAAGAAAGGTAACAAAAACAGATAGAGGATACGATTTCCATCTTATTTCAACAGCAAGAAGCGGCAAGGCTTGAAAGGGACAATCAAGAGAAGAGGTTCTCAGAGCTTTTGCAGCAGATATTAAGAATTTCTTGCAATAATTTTGAGGGTAGTGGGCAGAATGCAAGAAACAATCAGGACAGTCAACGTGGAGGTAGAGATGGTGATAATAATGAAGGAATGGGTGAGGTGTACACTCGAGACATGGGTGACGGATCCTTTGCTAAAGGGATTAAGCTTGACTTTCCAAGATTTTTTTGTAAGAACCCTGCTGCATGGATATATAGGGCAAACCAATACTTTTTGTATCATCAGACTCCTTTTGGCCAAAGAATTTTTTTGGCTTCATTTCACATGGATGAGTAAGCCCTTATCTGGTTTCAAGATGCTAGTGAAGCAGGCACTTTCCATTCTTGGGAAGAATTCACACAAGTTGTTCAAGTTAGACTTGGATCATCAGCTTATGATGATCCAATAGAGGCATTGACACGTTTGAAGCTAGTTAATTTTGTCACTGCTTATAAGGCAAGATTTGAGTTGCTTTCAAATATAATTAAAGGTTTTCTAAAAAAAAAGAGCTAAGCTATTTTTTAAGTGGCTTGAAGGATGAAATGAGACTACCAGTGAGGATGCTTAATCCCACTACCTTGAATGATGCCTTTGGGTTGGCCAAGATACAAGAACAATATGTTTGGTCGACTAGAAGATCTTGGAGGGGCACTTCTAGTGATCTTGGTGGTCAATCTGCAGGAGAGTCAAGACTAGGGACACCTAAGGTGTTGCCCAAAACTAAACTGCCATCAAAAAGTCTCTGAAGCACAAATGCAAGAAAGAAGAAGAAAAGGCTTTAGCTATTTTTGTGAGGATAAGTGGCATCAAGGTCACAAATGTACTGAGCCAAATATTTATTTGTTAGAGGGTATGGATATTCTTGATGTTGAAATTGTTGAAGATCAAGATAAGGTAGAGGATAATGAAGAAGCAATGCAGTTTGGTGATATTGCTTCAATTTCTTTGCAAGGTATTGGAGGGACTTCAAATTAATAAAAAGAAGGTGGTCATTTTAATAGACACTAGTAGTACCCATAATTTTGTGGATACTACAATGAATGAGAAGTGTGCTTTGGCAGTCAATAAAGATCAGTCCATTCAAGTTCGAGTGGCCAATGGAGATGTTGTTCAGAGTTTGGGTAGAACTACTGCTGTAGCATTACAGATGCAAGGTACCAATTTTATTGTTGATTTCTTCACCCATAATTTGCGAGGGTGTGATGTGATTATGGGAGTGCAGTGGCTACTGTCAATGGGGCCTATACTTTGGGATTTTGCTGAGTTACACATGCAACTTTCTTATGGTACCAGAACTGTGGTTCTTAAGGGATTAACATCAATTGCTGAGTTGGTTTATAAGAAATAATTAGCCACCATTTCTAAAGTGGGATCAAAGGGCTTTTGGCTCCAGTTGATAGCTGTGGAGCTTGCTCAAAAACAATTTGTCTTGTCTCCTCAAATTGATGAGTTGTTGCAGAAATATGAAGGGGTGTTTGAGGAACCGAAGGGCCTTCCTCCCCATAGATCTCGAGACTACCAGATTATTTTAAAAGATGATTCTATACCTGTATCCTTGAGGCCATACAAATATCCACATTTTCAAAAGGCAAAAATTAAAAACATAGTGGTTGAACTGCTTAAGACTGGGGTTGTTAGACCAAGTCAATTTCCATTCTCATCTCCTGTGTTGATGGACAGAAAGGCAGATGTCTCTTGGAGGATGTGCATGGATTATAGAATGCTCAATGAGGCCACCATTAAATATAAGTACCCCATTCTAGTAGTTGATGAACTCTTGGATGAATTATTTGGCTCAACTATTTTTTCAGAGCTTGATCTTAGGTCAGGTTATCATCAAAGAAGGATGAGGCCTCAAGACATACACAAAACTGCATTTAGAACACATGAGGGACATTATGAGCTCCTTGTTATGTCATTTGGACTCACTAATGCTCCTTCAACTTTTCAAACTCTCATGATTGATGTATTTGAACCGTTCTTGAAAAAAATTTGTAATTGTGTTCTTTGATGGTATTCTAGTGCAGAGCAATGACCTAGAATATCATTTGACACATTTAGTTACTATTTTGGGAGTTTGGAAGCAAAATCAGTTATATGCTAAAAAGTTTTAGTGTTATTTTGCATGTCAAGAGATTGAGTACTTGAGCCATTTGATTTCCAGAAGGGTGTGAAAGTTGACCCAAGGAAATTAGAAGCAATGGTTAATTGGCCAGTTCCAAAAACTCTTAAAGCTTTAAGGGGTTTTTTGGGTTTAACTGGTTATTACAGAAAATGTATTAAACACTATGGCCAGATTGTAGCCCCACTGACTTCCTTGTTGAAAAATGATGTTTTTTTGTGGAATGAAGAAGCTACCATGGCCTTTAATGAGTTGAAGAAAGCTATTGTGACTCCTCTTGTATTAGCATTACCAGATTTCACTCAAAAGTTTGTGATTGAGTGTGATGCATGTGGAGTTGGGGTGGGTGTTGTGTTGATGCAGAATCATAAACCCATAGCTTTTTTAAGCCAAGCTTTAAAAGGGAAGAATTTAACACTCTCTACATATGAGAAGGAGCTACTAGCGTTGGTTTTGGCAATTAAAAAATGGAGGCCTTATTTGTTAGGATCAGTTTTTACAAAAAGAACTGATCATTTGAGTTTGAAATACTTGTTGGAGCAAAAAGTAGGTATTGCAGCTCAACAAAAAATGGATCTCAAAGATGGTTGAGCTATGAGTTTTCCATTAAATATAAAAAAGGGATAGAGAACAAGGTGGCCGATGCCTTGTCTCGAAAAGATTGTCAAGAAGATAAAACTGCATTGTATGCCATTTCATACCCTACACCAATGTGGTTAGAAGAGCTTAAACAAGCTTATTTCACAAATCTAGTAACTCAGCAACAGTTAGCATTGTTGACAGATAGTCCTACTTCACATTCCTCTTTTACTATGAAACATGGGGTGTTATTCAGAAAATGCAAGATTTATGTGCCTAATTGTAAACAGTTGAATTTGAAGCTATTGCGTTTATTCATTCCAGTCCCTCTGTTAGTCATTCAAGATTTGATAAATCCTTACAAAGGGTAAGATATTATTTTTATTGGCCTGGTTTAAAAAAGAATGTGAACAGCTTCATTCGAGAGTGTGAAACTTGTCAAAGAAACAAGGTGGAAAACATCCTCCCTGCTGGATTGTTACAACCCTTGACAATACCTCAGAATATTTGGACTGATTTGTCCATGGGCTTTGTGGAAGGCTTGCTAGTTTCTAAGGGTTATTCAGTGGTGATGGTTGTCGTGAATAGACTGTCAAAGTACTCCCATTTCATGCCTTTAAAACTCCTTTTTATGGGAGAGAAAGTGGCCTTATTGTTTTTTGACCATGTCTTCAAATTGCATGGTATGCCTTAGAATATTGTTTCTGATAGAGGAGCTACTTTCACTAGTTCCTTTTGGAAGGAATTATTCAGATTACAAGGAGTCACCCTCTCCTATTTATCTGCCTATCATCCCCAAATTGATGGCCAAATTGAAGCAGTGAATAAATGTCTTGAGCATTTTTTGAGATGCTTTATGGCTGACAAACCCAGATGATGGTTTGATTGGCTAACCTTAGCTGAATGGTGGTATAACACCACATTTCACACTTCTACGAAGTTAACCCCTTATGAAGTGGTTTATGGCAGAGCTCCAACTAAATTGCAATCTTATATCCCTGGCTTAACTATTAATCAGGCAGTGGAAGAGGTGCTCAAAACAAGAGAGGAGATGTTAGCTACTTTAAAGCTTAATCTGCAAGCTGCTCAGGAGAGGATGAAATATCAAGCTGCTAAGTCCAGAACTGAGAGAGAATTTCAGGTGGGAGATTGGGTGTTTCTCAAGTTACAGCCCTATAGGCAACAATCCTTAGTTGTTAGGAGAAACTTGAAACAATCTCCTAATTACTATGGACCATTTCAGATACTTTAGAGGATTGGTCAGGTGGCATACAAGCTAGATTTGCCACAGACTTCTAGATTGCATCCAGTGTTTCATGTTTCATGTTTGAAAAGGTAGCTAGCCCAACTGATCTCCTTTGTCTGCATTAGCATCAGTCAATTTTCATGGTGAATTAGCCCCGGAACTTGAGTGCATCTTACAAAGAAGGACCAGGAAAGTCAATAACAAGCCATTGGTGGAGGTTCTTGTACAATGGAAGGAGGTTGCTATCGAGGAAGCTACTTGGGAGGCTTATTGGAAATTACTTGACATATTCTCTCACCTTGTGGGCAAGGTACTCTAAAAGGGGAGGGTATGTTATGTGCCTCAAAAGTGATCTAGTGTAGTGGCTAGGAAGTGATCAAGTGTAGTGGAAGGGTGTTGTGATGAAATGCAAAAGAATAAAGAAGGATCGACAGTTTTGTTAGTTGATAAAGGATGAATACGGTGTCATTTGCTTTTAATGAATTGATGAATACGGTTTCGTTGCTTTCAAAATACTGGTAGTTATGTTAGTTAGTATACAGTATTGCTTTTTCCTTTAATGAATTGTGAACGAAGTAGTCGTCGGTCTCTGGAGTTTAAACACAGTTGTTTAATCCTTCTTATGTATTGTCATCCACAAATTCAGTATAAAGGCAGCCATGAGTTGGGGTTGAGGCCAACTCTGGTATTCAAGTGCAATTTCAAATATTTCATCTCATCTCATCTCATCATTACAACTTTCCCAAACTCCCACACAAAATATAATAAACAATTTAACTTTTTCAAATCTCAAAATAAAAATTATATTAAAAAATTATATTCTAACAATATTTTATTCAATTTTCAACAAAATATCACATCTCATTTCATCTGAACTGCGTAACCAAACGAGACCTCTTTCTCTCTCTAATTCTTGATCACCATTATGGAGGTTGACTCCCTCGAAGTATTCAAAGTCCATTTTCAGCAAAAGGGTCCATCACACTAAACCTTGACAGAGGTATGCTTTCTTTGTTGAAAAACACACAAATGAAATGGTAATTAGAGTCATTCTATCAATGTTTTTGTTGATCCTTCTAAGCAATTTGCGGGTTATGGTCCTATATTCGTTATTCAAGTTCATTAGAGCTATCGGAAAGTTCCATAATTGTGGGCATCAACTTTTAAATTTACCATTGCTCGCTCATCATATTCTATCTAGTCCTTTGCTTTTACTCCTTATTTGGGCGACTTTTGTGTACCTTGATTAGATTAGATGGCTCTGGCACATTCAATGCTTCACTGGAAATCTCGCCTCAGTTGGAGTGCGCCGTGACCGAAAACGCTACAAGAAAATGTCATTGTACAAGTTATGCATTTGATTTTTTTGCATATAAAGGAATATAAGTGTCTGTTTGATCTGCATTGACATTTATATCTTCTCCAAACAATAAACTCCATTAATTTAGGCTTTTCTGCAGAATTACTACAAACTCTATAGTTTAATACTACTTAAGTATGCTTCTTGATCTTTAGTCAATTCACCAAACCAATAGAATCAATAATTGTGTCGTCCTTTTGTTGAGGAATAATCATACATTACTTATGGATAAGGTCTTGAACATGTTTATAAGAAATAAGCAATCATCTCTTGTTGATTAACCGGTTTTATGATATGAGTTAGGTCCATAAATTTCTTCATAATATCAAAATCTATCACAGGACGAATTGGGACACAAACTACTTATCCCGTGACAATGACTAAAAAAAAATATTGGTCTGCACAGGAGGGAGAATGTTGAAGAATAATCTAACATTGCCTATAGACAAAGTCTTGGATATATTTATAACAAATGAGCAATCCTCACTTATTGAATTGATTTTATGAGATGAATTAAACCCATAAATTTCTCCACATTTTAACTTTTCCCTTCCTCTGTTCTTGTTTTCTCTTGCCTTTCTATTTTTTACTTTTCTGCATGGGATGTGAGAGACTTTGTTCTCCTTTTTTGGCAATGGGAACCCCATACATATATGTGTGTATATATATGTGTATATATATATATGTATATGTATGACAACTACTCGTAGAATCGGTCAATTTGGTTTGGCTGTGAAGTGGGAATGTGGACATGATGGCTACATGCCCACTTGCTTCTGATATGAGGAAAAAAAAACACTTCAAAACCTCATCAGTACTCTCTCTTAGATACAAGTGTTTTTTAAATTTTTGTTTAGCAAACTCATTTTCCAGTTCAGTATATATAAATATATATATAAATATATATGTATTCTAGTAATAGAACAAAGTTCAAGGGACGTTTGCCTATTTTAGATTTTTTATAAAAATTATATGACCTTTTACAAAAAGAAAATAATTAATAAATTATCTAACAAATTTTAACAGTAGTTTAATGTGCACAGCACGTTTGTCATATTTATTTAATTAAAAAATAAAATAAAATTCTTAAAAATAATGTATCTAAATAATAAATAAAATATTACTCCTTACATGCCATACAAAATCTTAAATAATTGAATTCAAATCCAAGACCATTTTTTCTTATCTTGTCTTAATCTTTTAGCTAACTAACATTTGATAATTAAGAGACTGTCCTACCACTTTCAAATAAAATAATATTACTTTAAAATATTTATTTTAATTTTGTTTTCTTTCCCTCTTTGATTATGAGGACGGTAGGACCACTCTCAAGTCACCCATGCTACCAAAGTGAATTGGGTGGGGGAAGCTGGTATTAAATTCTGAAGCACGCGCGTACGGCTGAGCCTGCGAGACATCTTTATGTAATAGAGTGACGTTCAATGGATGTTTGTCTCATTTAATTAATTAAAAATATTATCATATTAAAATTATATTAGAATTTTAATTATTTATATCATTTTAATTTTTTAAAAATATTTAATAAAATTTCATCATTTATTTAATGATGGAAGATTAAGATTTTATAAATTAAATTTGATAGTTTATGTGTGATATGCTATTTATATTTTAATTATTTATTTTAAATTAATTTAAGTCAATGTTTAAATTTCTACTGTTAGATCAAATCTAGAGACTTAAAATGAAATATTGGGATTTAAATCTCCAAAACTTTCTTTTTCCCCTCACTTTCCCTTTCTCCCTCTCTCTCCTTCCGCTTCAGAGCCCTGTCTTCCCTCTCTCTCACCCGATCTCCTCCCTCAAGCAGCCCAGCGCCACCGTGCATCATCGTGCATCACCGACCACCTCACCGGCTTCCCCTCACGCCGACGACCAAACCCCACTATCGAAGCCCCTTGGCAGCTTCTCCCTTAGCCGCACGCGAGCAACCCGAAATGGGTCTCAACGCACGGGTTCTCAACCCTTGCGCCACTGCGGCTCAGCCCCAGCTCCACCGAGTTCTCCTCACGTTGTGGACCACTTCCATGGAACCACCACCAGTAGTTCCTCCGTAGCCCACCCACACAGTGCCCCTACACGCACAAGTTTCTCCCCATAGCACAGCCATTAGCCAACCCACGCCACCACATCACCACGACGTCCTAGATCCGCTGCCTACAGCCCATGACGCCAGCCTTCCACGGCACCTCCCCTGCTCCTCCATGCCCAGCCAAGCCGCTACCTCTCCCATTTTGTGATTTTGTGAATTTGTACATTTTGTGATTTTGTAGAAATAAGATGATTTACGATGAGTTTGTGATCATCTTATGGTAATTTTGAGATGATTTACAGTGAATTTGGTCGATGGTTGTTGTGATTGCTATGAGGTTGAGGTTGAGGTTGAGGTTGAGATCAAGGGACATAAGGGGAAGACAGAAGTTGACACTATTCATTACTATTCATTTATGTTCATCAACCGATATGCTCTTTTAAGTATAAGGAGATATATAGATGCTATTGTTTTGCATTTTAAGAGGCTAGGTTTAGACTGCATTTGGATGTTGAACTGAGTTGAGTTAAGTTTAGTTGAGATGATAAAATATTGTTAAAATATTATTTTTTTAATATTATTATTATTTTAAGATTTGAAAAAGTTGAATTTGTTATTATATTTTGTGTTAGAATTTGAAAAAGTTGTAATGATGAGTTGAGATGGGTTTGAAATCCAAACTAACCCCTACTTATTTACATATACAGACAAACTTCTAATCATTCCTATCAATATCCATCTCGATCCTCTTGCAGCAGTGTACATAGTACTTTCAGATACTGAATTTGACCGACTTTGAGGCTGAATGCATAAGTTCTACTATTAATGTTACAAAATGCACGGGATTAATTTAATTCAATTTGTTAGTAAATGAAAATTAACAAACTTTGAAAGGGTATCTAATTTGACGGTCCATAATTGTGGCTGCAGGGAACATGTATGGCACTTGTGTCAAAAGCAACCTGAGGGATAATATATATTTTACTAAAAATTATTATATTAATCCGACGTGGTGACAATAACAGCTAATCAATTAATAGGAAAGTCTACTGTAGGCTTACCAGCTACGCCAACATCATTCAATGAACGTCGATAGGTGCAGTTCAGATGATTGATTATTAGGTGATTCTAATGAGCATATAGTAGTGTATATATAAGAGTCTACAAACAAGCCTATCTAGCTAATATACAGTAACATCAAGCCTATCTAGTTAATATACCTGCCACCATATTGAGATTATGTCGATGAAGACAATCACATGTAATGCAAAAGTGTTGAGAAATGCCCAAATAATAGTCAGGCTTGTGTACATGCATAAGAATAACCACTTTGGAGCAAGATATCCTCCATCCTTATTTGTTGTAGCTCATAATAAAATGATGCTCTGCAGTGTTTGTGATCTTGCATAAGCCTTCTAACAAGTTAAAAAGAAAATTAAATTAAAATCTTAATGCAGTTTACCATAACAATTCAATGGTAATAATCCTTCTTTTTCTTTTTGGTCGAATCTCGATCGATCTAATTTAAATCAAAAGAAAAGATCAAAAAGCAGAACATAAAGAAGATCTAGTACGTTTCTCTTTTATATTTTTCCATAAAAGACAATTCAAAAAGGTATACATGATTAAGTTAATTAATCTATCAACCATGAAGCAAAAAAGTAAAGCATATCTAGATGAAGCAAAAACAAAATCACATCCAAGTGAAAGATGAACATATCTCAGCCATCGCAAATCCAACAAACCAGGTGAAGAATGAGACTACCACCCAACCCCACACAAGACTTGCAGGACCTGCATATTGAAGGTTTGAACCATACAGTGGAGTAATCCTTGTAAAAAGGATCGTCGTGAAAACGATATTGCAAGTGTTTTGAACAAAGTCCACATCAAATTAAACGATAAAGGAAATTAAAAAAAAAATGGTCATCAACAAGAAAAAGTAAACGATTTCATATAATCAAACAACGAGGAAGAAGAAAATATATACAATGAAACAAGAACATTGTGGAGGGAAACCAAAAACAGAGTAGCAGGAAATATCGAACAAAGAATAACCATTTATCTTTGGAGTTCTTGCTTGTAACCCAGCTCATTGAGCCGCTTCTCCCCGGAATCCACGGTTGGCATGAAGCAAAAAAGTAAAGCATATCTGGTCCCTGGATGAAACAAAAACAAAATCAGATCCAAGCAACTTCTCGACCCAAAACAATTTGGTCCCTAATCACAAACAGAAATCCAACAAGCAGATTTACACCCAACAAACAAAAAAAAGAAAAGAAAAATCAAACAAGCAGAAAAATGAAAAAAAAAACACATGTTTTAAGTCGAAGAACAACAAGACTGGAAAGAATTTTCAAACTGCTCTTCAGATTCACATCCCACAAAGAGAAGAGAGAGGCTAAAAACTAAAACATATCAAGAAGAATGAACAAGAAACTCACATCCAAGCAATTGAAAAATAAAAAAAAAATGGAGAACAAAACCCAACAAGCATAAAAATGAAATAAAAAAATTCACATGAAATAGAGAAAAAAAAATAAAAATCAAACCATCCTTCAAATTCACATCCAACAGAATGAAAAGAAATAGAATCAACAAAAACCATACCCACACAGCACCGACACAAAAACGAATAATGTGTGATGGCGGCGTCTGGTGGAGTCGTGTGTGACGCAAGTAAGAAGGAAAAAAACGGGAAACAAACAAAATGGAGGGAGTAAAAATGGAAATATGTGAAACAATCCAGTCGACCACAAGATCAGCGGGTGAGGCTTCTCCCGGTGGTGTGCGTGTCGGATGATGGTCACCAGAGCAGCTCGAAATGGCTACCCCCTTTATTCGGCCGAAAACCTAAAAAAACAAAAAAACCAAATCAAACCACTGGAGACGAAGGGCTGGCGAGGAGAAGGAGAAGAGGAAGAGGAAGAAGGAGCTGAAGCTCCCCTTCCCCCCAGCTGGATTCGGACGAGCGAGTTTCTAGAGAGAAAGAGTCTGGTATCTAGAGAGAGGAAATTTTTTACTTTTAAAATCTAGGAATTTTCGACTTTTAGAATCGAGAGAGAGACTATCAAACGGAAAGTTAACAAAAAAAAATTAAAATTATTGTAGCTCTGTTAAGACAAGAATTTACATTTGATAGCCTCTTATATAATAGAGATAGATAGATATATATATATATATATATCAATTCTACTAGAGATAGACGAATTCGTGCAACCCTTGCGCACCCCCTGCTGAGCTGGCGGGGTAATTTAGTAATTTTGAAGAAAAAAATAAAAGAAGCAAAATTAAGGAGAGGAAGTGAACCGTAGCAATGAAGCTTCTCTTTTCCACTCAGTGCATGAACCAAGAAAGATAGCCAGCCCCTTCTCGTCTCCACCACGGGCACGTCTGGGCATGTCTCTCTCACCACGGGCACGTCTGGGCACCTCGGATCCGGGTTTCGTAGTCATCAAAACGAGGCCTTTGAAAAAGGTGTAATGATGAGATGAGATGAGATGAGATGAGAATTTTGTGTTTTGTTTTGATTACCAAACCTGCCCTTAGTAAAACCCGAAACAAGTTTTTAGCTTGGCATCGTCAGGGCCCATGTCTCAAGGAAAACTTCGGTTCTCATCTCAATATTTTCTTCAACCTGGATTTTGATGTTCATGGATGTTTTTGTATCCACCTGAATTCCTGATGATGTTGTTAATAGGCCTACTTTTAATTCATTGTTGGCCAATTTGTTGGATGATGGAAGTGATTGGAAGTGAAGGTGTTGAGTGAGTCTACTTCCTTTTCGGAAAATAATACCAGTTTACTCTCAAGGTGAAGGGCGAACCTCAGATCTTGAACTTGTCAGAAAAGCTCATGGCCGATGGCATCACTCACAAATTACGATCTCGTCTGATGAACTGCGAGGTTTGGCTTGCAGAAGCTACGGTTGGGAATGGGATGAAGGAGAAGAGCTTCTAGGAGAATGGGGAAGAAGAACAAGGGTTGGGGAAGAAGGACAAGGGTGAAACGCACCGTTTCAATTTGGTCTTCAGTTTCGTCTCCCACCAAGCGCAATCTGTACCATTTTATTAAACTCATTGCATGTCATCAAGGGTGCGCAAAGGGTGCGCGAATTTGACTACGAATAGAGTTTTCGTGTATATATATATATATCTTTTCCAAATACTATTAACTTTTTTTTATAAGTAAAATAATTTTATTTTAATCAAGTAACTAGGCGTAGCTCAAATACACAGGAAGTATGCAAGAGACAAGACCTTATCAAATGGTATATACCATTACTTTCAACATTACTTATCAAATGGAAATATTTTTGAAAAAAAAATCTAGTAACCCTTACTAAAAATCAAAGTTGTAATTGAAAAAACCCATTTCCTCTAGGAGTCTATAACATAATTTTGAAGAAAACAGTGCTGCATTGTCTATACCATTATGCCAATATTTCTGCTCATGAACATTTTTTCCATATCTTTAAAATATAATTCCATATTCAGAACGTTGATATCATAAAATTACATGAGGGGTCGGAGTGTTCGAAGTTTGCACCTCATGAATTAGACCGAAATACATATTTATTTGTAGTAAGTAGATTAAAGAAAGTGTGACTGAGACAAAACATTTGATTCGGGCTTGTTTGGATAGTGAGATGAGATGAGTTTAGATGAGTTAAATAAAATATTATTATAATATTATTTTTTAATATTATTATTGTTTTGGAATTTGAAAAAATTGAATTGTTTATTATATTTTGTATGAAAATTTGGGAAAGTTGTAATGATGAGATGAGTTGAGGTGGTTTCTGTATCCAAACGAGCCTTAGAGAATAATTACAATTTCTAGCTTGTAACTCATTCACTCTTTCTCTTCCCCTAGTTTAACATCCTGATTGCGGTATATAAAAGAATAACAATCAATCTCCCTCATTAAGAGAGGAAGTTCGTAATTAAGCTACTATATAGAGTGAGTAATATTAGAATAATTACATATTGTACTCATTTTTTGTTGTTAAATTTGCAATCTAAATCTTGATTGCATTAGATGTCTTTTCTTCTACTTTGTTGTATCTCTGGTACAATGACACCAAAAAAAGACAGACTATAAGATTGCTCTTGAGCAGTCCATCTTACGGAAGGAGACAACCGTATATCCATTTGTCCTCATGGAGGAGCACAATCATCCACCCTCAATCAAAATGCGTCACAACCAACTAGATTGGTAAATTGAGGGGTCCGCCAATCTAAATTTACTAAGAACGTCCAAGAGCCATCTAGCCTCGATGAGCACACTTCACAACCACTTGGACATGCACGTAGAGAGGCTCGATGAATTACATTTGCAGAGAGCGCACAGGACAAGGACATCAACCTTCGTTAGGCTTGTGACCTGGCCATCTGAATGTGTGTACATGGAAGACTCTACCCTTCATTTCTGCAAAGAAAGGGGTATGACCATCCTCTTCCACAAAAAGTGTGACAGAGACATCAACCTTCGTTAAGCATACAACATAGCCATATGAACCTGAACATGAAGGAGTCCAGCCATCCTCTTCTGCACAAAGTGAGATAAGTCCAGACTGAGGATGTGGACTTGCACTTCAACCATAGAGCATATCATGTCACTACCATTGGTATGTTGATTTAAATATGACAATCGTATTATGAATTTGGTGTATACAAAGCACTAACAATGATAATTGATATTTGCAGTCGTGGAGTGCGCAATCGTCACGCAATCTATTTGAAAAAAGTGAGTAAATATGAGACCCACAAGAAAAATAACTAATTTTTTAATAGTGGACCTTACTCTTTTTCAAAAGAATTGTACGGCACTTGCGCACTCCATGACTGTATCTACCATTACTCATAATACCTATTGCCTTATGGTACCATGACTTCATGAAAATTTTGGTCTTAATTATCTCTATGGGCTATGATGTGAAAACTTAAAGTTGAGAAAATTTGCTAGACTACTGATTGAGGGATCGCCAATAAATATCAAAGATTGGACGTGAGGTTGATGTCTGAACATTTCAAGGATATAATTATTCTTGGCATTGTTAAGGCACTCAATTTACATAACATTCCTAGTTATTGTCTATATATTATTTGGGAAGTTTGTTTTATGCAGCTCTAACATTATTGAGATTTTGTAATGATTGTAATATTAGTTGAAGATTATAGAAGATAAGTTTGAGGGGTTCAAAGATTTTATAAAGACATATATGGGCAAGCAATGGAAAGATTATTGTTAGACAGCATTATTGTAAAATGTATTACTTTTGAGGTTATAATCATTAATTGTATGTTAGTGTATATATATATATATATATATATCTATATTTATATATATATATATAGTGGAACGTTAATAAATATAGTGTGAGGTTTAGTCGATCAAACCGTTTTCCCTTTGGAGTGGGTTTTCTCCATGTTTCACAACATGTTATCAAATCGTGCTTGTGGTTGATTACAAATTTATTGATTCCATTTGCAAAGTTTGATTTCGCCCGGCCTGTTGCATACATTGAAAACAAATCCAGTCGTCAATTGGTGGTGGTTGTTTGACGGCTTTCGTGCCGTCGATTTTAGTTGCTAGGGGCTGGTTGTGGTTGCCAGACATTTCTGTGGTGGCTAATGGTGTGGCGGTGTTGTTGGGAGTGGCCGAAATGAACTTCTCCTGCGAACCACTCAAATTCACTTTGTTTTCTCTATTTTTCGGTGTCATATTCGGTATTAGTTGCTGAATTTGAGCTCACCGTCATCCTCTATGCCTCCTGGTAAGTTTCCCATCATCATCGGCCACCGGAAAGGTCACCTGTGGCCAGCAACGACGAAGCTGAGGGAGTGTTTGGTTCAGGTGCTAAGCTATTTAATCTTGGAGCACAGATGTAGTTAACTTAGAGTAAGTGTTTGCCCTTATCTGGAATAACATCTATTTGGTAATGAGGATAAGGTAATCCACAGCCCACTATTCTTATTTAAGATAAACTAATATGGGTTTAAGCATGCCAATTCAGACTCAATAAAGCCCAGTTTCAGCCGATACATACCAATTCAAAGCCAATATTTGCTGTTATTCAACTGGTACAAACCAAAATATAGTTTTTAGATTGGGTTCTTCAATTTTATTTTATTTTTATTCCCTATTTCACATCCTGTATAGGTTTTCTGGTTTTGGGTTGGATTGTGTGGTATTTTTCAACGTCTATGTCTACTAAATTTGAGCCACTATCTCTTACATCAAGCTTGGATGTGCCTATGACTTCAGCAAATGTGAATGGAAAGAACTACATGCTTTGGTCAAAATCTGTTGAAGTGTTTTTGAAGGGAAAGGATCTTCGTAGTTACTTGATTAACTGAAAACCCAACTCAACTAGTTCTATATTTGCTCAATAGGAACAAGAAGATGCTCAAATATTGTCCTTGATGTTGTCTAGCATTGAGCCTAATATTTGTTCTAGTTTGATGTATCTTGACATTGCTCTAGAAATGGGGGACATCTCAAGTAGATGTATTCAGGTGTTGGGAACGTGACTCACATCTATGAGTTGTATAAGTAGTTTTTAGGGTTGAAAAAGGTACTTTGGGTCTCGAAGAGTATTATTCTCACGTGATGAGTATATGTGAAAAGTTCAAAATGTATCATCCTATTACTTTTGATGTTATACATTTGCAACAAAAACGTGAAAGACTTCAATGTTCTTCAGCTCCTTGTTGGCTTGAAGCCAGAATGTCAGTCTATTCGTTCTCAAATTTTAGCTAGTCTACAGCTTCCCTCATTCCTTATGTGTTCTCTTGCCTTCAACGTGCCACTTTGTCTGAACCTGGATTTCAATTATCTTCTGATTACGGTAAGAGATCTGCTTTAGCTATCTCTTATGTGAGTCATAATGTTGCTCTTGTTGGGCATCATAGTGGTAGAGGCGCACATGGGGGATGTGACACCATCGGTGGCCGCACTCGAGGTTGTGAATCTCGTAAGTGCACTAATTATGGTCGCAATAATCACTCGGTAGACTATTGTTTGGATTTACATGATAGACCTTATGGGTCTGCTAATCAGGCCATTTGTCAAAATACTACCCTCCATCAACTAGCTCCAACCCACCATCAAATTCAAATGTGATTAACATACCGAGGGATGAGTTGCTCAACTTTTTTGTCACACACAGACTCCTTCATCTTCCATAGCTACTCTTGCTCAATCAAGTACAACGTCCACATGTTTTATTTCATCCACTCAAGATCCATGGATCATCGATTCAAGAGCTATGAACATATGACCAGTTTGTCTTATTCCTTATATAATTTAGATATTATGAAATCTTTAAAGAGTATTGTTATTCTTGCTAATGGTTCTTTGTCTAAGGTTACTAGCATTGGATCCACTAAGGTCGTTGACTCTATATCCTTCTCATCTATTATATATGCTCTTGACTTTCCCTTTTGTTTGTTGTACATTAGTATGATAACTCAAAATCTCCAATGTTTAGTGATTTATTTACCCATCTTTTTGTATTTTTCAAGATCTCAAGACGGGGAAGAAGATTGGTATGAGGCATGAAGGTTGTGGCCAGTATTATCTTGATTTCAAACATTCACCCACTCGAGCTCTCACATCCTCCTTATCATCCGCTTTTGAATGACATTGTCACAATGGTCATCCTTCCATTTTCAAATGTCAGATTAGGAATATTGAAAATGTATCTTAGTTTCCTTGTGAAGTGAGTTAACTTAGCAAACATCATCATGTCTTTTGTACTTGAGTTGATAATCAAGTCTCAAGTCCTTTTAAATTGATTCACTATGATTTTTAAAGACCAATTAATATTAGTCAAATAAATTTCAATATTTTGTTTCATTTGTGGATGATTATTCTCGAATGACATGGTTGTCTTTTATGAAGGCACAATCTGAACTTTTTTCCATATTCAAAAATCGTTTGGGAAGAAATTAAAACCAATTTGGACTAAAAATTCAACTTTTATGTTCTGATAATGCCAAAGAATATCGATCTAATTCCTTTGCTATTTTCTTAAGAAATAATAGAATTTTTCATCAAACCTCATGTTCTTATACCACCCAACAGAACTGGGTGGTTGAACGCAAAAATCATCATTTACTAGATGTAACCCGTGCACTTTTATTTCACATGCATGTTCCTAAAAATTTTTGCAGTGATGTCATCCTCATTGATTGTCACGTTATCAACCACATGCATTCATCACGTTATCACCGCATGCTTTAATGTCCCTATGATTTCAGTAAAATTGAATTGAAAGAACTATATGCTTTGGTCAAAATCTGTTAATTAAAGTATTTTTGAAGGGCAAGAGTCTTCGTAGTCACTTGATTAACTTAAAGCTTGACTCAACTAGTTCTATATTTGCTCAATGGGAACTAGAAGATGCTCAGATATTGTCCTTGATGTTGTCTAGCATTGAGCCTAATATTTATTCTAATTTGATGTATCTTGACATTGCTCGAGAAGTGGGGGGACATCTCAAGCAAATGTATTCAAGTGTTGGGAACATGACTCACATCTATGAGTTGTATAAGCAGTTTTTTGTGTTGGGAAAATGTACTTTGGGTATTGAAGTGTATTATTCTTAGGCGATGAGTATATGTGAAGAGTTCAAAATGTTTCAATCTATTACTTCTGATGTATACATATGCAACAAAAACGTGAAGACTTTAATGTTGTTCGTCCCTTGTTGGCTTGAAGCTAGAATGTGAGTCTAATCATTCTCAAATTTTGGCTAGAATACAGTTTCCTTCATTCCTTATGTGTTCTCTCAGTTTCAATATGTCACGTTGTCTGGCCCTGGATCTCAATTATCCTCTAATTAGAGTAGTGAGATATATGTTTTAGCTGCCTCTTATGTGAGTCATAATGTTGCTCTTGTTGGGCATCGTGGTGGTAAAGATGCATGTGGGAGACGTGACACCTTGGGTGGTTCCACTCAAGGTCATGAATCTCGTAAGTGTACGCATTGTGGTCACAGTAATCACTCGATAGACTATTGTTGGGATTTACATGGCAGACCATCTGGGTCTGCAAATTAGGTCATTTGTCAAGATACTACCTCTCTATCAACTAGCTCCACCCCACCTCCATATTCAGATGTGATTAGCATACTGAGGGATGAGTATGCTCAGCTTTTGTCTCACACACAGGCTCTTTCATTTTCCACAGCTACTCTTGCTCGATCAAGTGCAACATCCCCATATTTTATCTCATCTACTCAAGATCCATGGATCATTGATTCAGGAGCTATGAATATATGACCAGTTCATCTTATTCCTTATTTAATTTATATACAATGAAATCTTCAAAGAATGTTATTCTTGCTAATGGTTCTCTCGCTAAGGTTATAGGCATTAGATCCACTAAGCTCACTGACTCTATATCCTTGTCATCTATTCTATATGCTCATGGTTTTTCCTTTAGTTTGTTGTCCATTAGTAAGATAACTCAAAATCTCTAATGGTCAATAACTTTTTACCCATTTTTCTATATTTTTCGAGATCTCAAGACGGGGAAGAAGAATGGTATGGGCATGAAGCTACTTGCCAGCATTATCTTGATTTCAAACATGGAAAATGATAGTATGCCCATGGGTTTTCCCTCTCATTTTGACCGCTCATGTATTTAACTTTTTTTTTACTTTATTTTTTTTTACTTAATAATTAAGGAAGTGACTATTAGTGTATTGGTGTTTTTTTAAATATTTAAAGATGTTTAAAAATGTGGAAAAGAAAAAGGAAAAAGATATAAAAGTACAATTTATATTAGGGGGCACGCTCAACGGTGAAAGCTAGGTGGCATTGTAGCGGTGTCCTTCAAACATTCACCCACTCAAGCTCTCACATCCTCATCATCATCTACTTTTGAATGGCATTATCGCATTGGTCATCCATCCATTTCCCATTTGAAACGTCAGATTATGAGTCTTGAAAATGTATCTTAGTTTCCTTGTGATGTGTGTTAACTTAGTAAACATCATCATGTGTCTTTTGTATCTTGAGCTAATAATCGAGTCTCAAGTCCTTTTAAACTGATTCACTTTGATGTATAGGGACTAATGAATATTAAATCAAACAAATTTCAATATTTGTTACATTTGTGAATGATTATTCTCGTATGACAGGGTTTTTTTTATGAAGACACGATCTGAACTTCTTTTCATATTCCAAATCTTTTGGAAAGAAATTAAACTAGGGTGAAAAACAATCTATGAGCCAGTAAACCGAACTGGATCGGAGGTCTAGTATCGGGTTCGGTCTGATCCGGTACCAGTACCGGTTCTATTTCTCCAAACCAATCAAAATCAATCTAGTTCCAGTTTTCATTTCTCTAACACCGAACCAGACCAGTTCATATATTTTTTTATTATTTTTTATATTGTATAAAATATTTTTTATATATAAAATAATTTTGTATTATATGATAAATTAACTAATTAATGTAATATTAAATTTTAAAATCCTATATAAATAACTATATATTATCACTATAGTCTATTGTATTAGTAGTTATACTAATACTATATCACTATATATTATAATATACTATAATATATCATTATAGTCTATAATACAATTATAATATATATTATAATATATTTCAATATATTATCACTATATTATTATATACTATAATATATATACTACCTTATATATACTCTATAACATACCGGAAAAATCGAACCGAACCGGACTAAAACTAATAAAACCAGAAGTACCAATTTAGGGGTGTAACCGGTGCAGTATCGATTCTTCAAATCTCAAAATCGGTATATACAGGTTCGATTCTAAAATATATCCAAAACAGAACTAAACCGGACCGGTTACACCCCTAATTTGGACTGAAAATTCAAGTTTTACGTTCTGACAATGCCGAATAATATCAATCTAACTCTTTTTCTATTTACTTAAGAAATAAAAGAATTGTTCATCAAACCTCATGTTCTTATACCACCCAACAGAACTGGGTGGCTAAATGCAAAGATTGTCATTTTCTAGATGTAACCCGTGCACTTTTACTTCACATACCTGTTCCTAAAAGTTTTTGGAGTGATGGTGTCGTCACTACTTGTCACCTTATCAATTGCATGTCTTCATCAGTCCTTAATGGTTTCTCTCCTTTCTCCATCTTGTTTCCTACATTTCCTTCATTTTCTCTTCCACCAAAAATGTTTAAGTGTGTTTGTTACGTTCATAACTTTGGCCCATGCTTTGGTAAGCTTGATCCACCTGCTACCAAATGTATTTTTGTTGGTTATTTTCGGACTCAAAAAGGATATTGTTGCTACAGTCTCGTTCTTAGACGCTACTTCACTAGTGCTGATGTCACGTTCTTTGAGTCCATACCCTATTTCTTGAACACATATTCAAATGGTAAGTGTGATCTTATACCATTACCTACTCTTATTGTTCCATCCTCGCCCTCACCCACTCTTACCCACTCTTCCTTACCACCTTCCACCGTTCCTCTACATGTTTATTTAGGTTGCTTGTGGCCACTTGCTCCCATGCCTCTACCAACCTCATCTTCGTCTTTAGATCCTGAGTTATCTAGTATTTCAGATTCTCAGCCTATTGCTCTTAGAAAAGGTCCTCGTTCTTGCTTCACTCAACACCCAATTAGCCACTTTGTCTCTTGTTAAGTTTTATCTACTTCATTCTCATGTTTTCCTTCTCAACTTTCAAAACTCTTTATTCCTAAGACAATCCAGGATGTTTTATCTGATCTGGGTTGGAGGATGGCTATTTAGAATGAAATTAATGCTCTTCACCACAATGAGACACGGGATCTTGTTCCATTACAACCTGGTAAACAACCTGTTGACTGTAAATGGGTGTATACAGTCAAATTCCATCATGATGGTTCTATGGATCATCTGACAACCATCTTGGTTGTTAAAGGTTACACTTAAACTTATGACATTGATTACAAGAAGACCTTCTCCCCAGTTGCCAAAATCTATTATGTTCGAGTGTTGAAATCTCTTGCCGCTAATTTAGACTGGCTCTTATCTCAACTGAATGTTTAAAATGCATTTTTACATGGTGATTTGCTTGAGGAAGTTTATATGGAACAACCACCTGGATTTTTTGCTTAGGGAGAGTATTGAGGTGTTGTATGCTAGTTAAAAGAAAGGCACTATATGGTTTGAAGCAATCCCTTGAGCATGGTTTGAAAGGTTATCTAATGCTTTATTGGCATTTGATCTTCATATATGTGAAATAGACCATTCGATATTTCATATATACTGTGATGCAGGTTATATTTTGTTAGTTGTATATCTAGATGACATTATAATTACTGGGAGTGACTCAGCTGAGATTTTGTAGGCTAAAATATTTTTTGCATTATCGGTTTCAAACAATGGATTTGGGCAAGTTTAGATATTTCCTTGGGATTGAAGTTGGTAGATCTAAAAATGCTATTTGTCTATCTTAAAAAAAATATGTACTCGGCCTTTTGGAAGAAACTGGCTTGTTGGGTGCACGACCTATTGACACCATATGGATCTGAATCGTAAACTCTTGAAAGAAGGGAAGTTGTTTGAAGATCCGGGTAGATATCAGTGACTTGTTGGGAAATTGTATATACATAGAGGGTAGATGGCTCTTGCACACTCTGGTAAATTTAGATAGCTAGGCCCCTCCATGTGCAAGGTAGTTGTGATGCAGTTTGATTTGAGGTGGATGGTTGCAGTTAGGCCTGCAACCCGACCAATCCGCACTAGATTTGGGCCCGACCCGACCCGACCCGGCGATTAAGGTGACAGAAAAGATCCGACCCGACTTTAGTCGGGTCAACCCGTTTGTTTGTTTTTTTTTTTTTTTAACAGCTGAGTCAAATTGCTTCTACAAGAAAATTATATATGTGATATGTTTGGAAAGAAGGAAAGGAAACAAAGGAAAAAAAAAAAAAAAACTAGATCTTGAAAGTTGGTTTGCTTTTGCGCCTAGCTCATCTCTTTGCATCTTGAGCTCTCTGCATCATCCCTCCTCGCTGACCTCTCTGCATCTTGAGCTCTCTTTTTCAGCTGGGTTAAATTGCCTCTGCAGGAAATTCTATCTCTGTGATATGTTTGGGAAGAAGGAAAGGAAACAAAGGGAAAAAAAAAAAAAAAGGATCTTGAAAGTGGGTTTGCTTTTGTGCCAAGCTCTTCATGACCTCTCTGCATCTTGAGCTCTCTTTCTCATCCCATGAGTCATGACCTCACTTCTATCCAGACTTTCGTTGTTGAGAAATGCAAGAAAGTCAAATAAAATTACATTCTTCTATCCAGACCTTTCGTTTTAACAAATAAAACAAAATATATTAATTCTGGTTCAAAACAATTTCATCCTGGAACTTAACAAATTAAAAATAAAAAATTTCTCACTCACTGACCATGAATTTTCTGTCAAACAACAAACATAGGAAGATTAGTTCTATAAAAAGCTTTTTATTCTTTTTACATAAAGAAAAATGGTTTTGTTAAATATGGCTATAATTTATTTTTGTGGGCCACGAAGATCATCTCAAATTTTGGGAGATTGAGGAGGGTTTTCAAGATCTTTGGGAAAAATAGGGGAAAGTATCAGTACCTTTAAGAGGGCAACCTTGATGCCATTTCTCAGACCAAATCGCTTGTTGGGGTTGCGAGTTCAATAAAAAAATATGGGCATCCTCTGATACTCTTGAAATGAAATATGGGCATACCCTTTGTGATACTCGAAAATGGTACCTATCACTCGGGTGCTTGAGATCGAAGCTTAGAATCTGACTGATTCTTCATTGGTGCTGACACAGAAGAGATTTATGCAGGCAGGGAGATGCCTAACTCTTCATTTTTTATCCCTTCTTTGCAGAAATGAGAAGATGAGCTAAGTGTCAGTACTTCTTCCTTATCATCCTCATCATCAGTCTTCTCTAGCTCTCTAAGAAGGAATTAAATGGTGGCAAACGAATGAAGAAATAATGAGGAAGAGAATGGTGTCAAGCTTTCAACATCTAGGGTTTGATTTGGATTTTATGCTTAAAACATGACTTTACGCGGGTTGCTCGGGTTGAAACCGACATTTCACGGGTTCGACCCAATGATCAGTTTAAACCGTATTTATCAATCGGGTCGGATCAGGTCATTCGGACGGACCAGATATTCGGTTTTTTTGCACAGGCCTAGTTGCAGTTTGATTATGTCCCGCGGTGATGGTGACTCGTTGAAGGAACTGGTCAAGAGTGCTTTTATAGTTTGGTGCCATTGTAACTACACAAAGCAATAATGTGCCAAGATCAAACGAAAATAGAAGATAAGAAGGACGATTAATCCAATTAAAAAACTAAATTGCAAACCTAGTAACAAAGGGAAATACAATATGTAAATACTAGACTTAGGCCCCATTTTGTTTCACGGATGGTCTCAACCTGCCTAATCTCTTCTCAACATCTAAACATCATTCAAATACAAACACTTTTCAATTTAAAATTTTTAAATTTTTTTATTTAATCATTACAACTTTCATAAACTTTCAAATAAAAAAATAAAAATTAATTCAACTTTTCAAATCTCAAAATAAAAATTATATTAAAAAAATTATATTCTAACAATATTTTAACTTTATAATATTTTTATTCAGCTTTTTTTTCTCTCATTTTCTAAAATTCCATAAAACATATTAACTTAAATTATATTATTCATAAATTTCTCATCTTATCTTATCTGTATAATCAAACGAGACCTAACTTACTCTAGAAGCCTTACCACGGATTTTCTCTCTCAATGCTCAATGGAAATCGATTGTTATTCATGCTTTATCATTTTGATCCCTCTAAAGATCATCAGTAACAGCATCTATAGCCTCATCAAAGTTGCACTTATACTGCTTGTTGGGTATGACCCATTGTCCAAACCAAGCCTGCAAATCATTTGGAAGGCTCAAGGCCCATATCTTAGACCATCATGATCTACCATGTTAGGACCCAAGGTTCGAGTCGAGCAATGGAGTCTAGGGCTTGTACCAATCCTTTCGGGGTATGGAAACCTTTAGGGCATGTAGCCCATCTTGGATGAAAGGGGGATACCTCACCAGCCCAAAGACACAAAGGTATTTCCATGAAGCTGCCTAGAAGGAATTCAGCTACTTACGAGTCACTACTTACCATGGAACCCATCACACTTTAAAAAATATATATATTAACATTACTTGTGTGCTAATTACGTCAATAAACAGGCTTGCAAACGATTTTTCTTATCAGTTATATCTGAATAAATTTATAGACTTAAATCATTTCAAAAAATCGATTCTACAAAAGAGAATTGTTCATTCTTTATAAACATGCTCAAAACTTTGTTCACAAGCTATATGAGATTATTCCTCAACAATATCATTTAGCTTATCATTCTAAGAATGGAAAAGTCTTCTTGTAAGTAATTTCGCATACCAAACCGAGTACCGATGTTAAATGTAAGACATTCGTTTAATGAAACGGTACGAATTGAAGACGAAAATGATTTTCTTGAGACAAATGACCTTAATTTTTCTCTCAAAATATTTTTTCTTTTATTTTTTTCAATAAAAAAAATTATATAAGACCAAACCGCTTGTAGCCTTGTACGTAGCAAGCCTCGATAATTTTATACATGTGTGACTTATGCATGAAATAGATTGTTTTGGAAAATACAGTTTTCCTTATTGATGATTACCCCTGATCTCATATATGATCTTTGGAGAAACTTTTTGCTGTGTCTTTCGCGTGGTCCAGATCCACAAAACGATGTCCAGATTGAACAGCTCTATCCAATGATGGAATGTTTTCAGTTTATACCTCGGGGATAAAGGGGCTATTCCTATTCAGTTTATACTTGTGTGTAGGGGAATTGGGTCGTTTAATCCAGTTGTAGAATCTAGTTGGACCTATAAAACTTTTTCTGTAAACCCTTTTCGAAAAATTCTCAACTTTGACTCCACATCTCAACATCCAAACAAGTGTTTGGAAGATGGGAATCTGGGATGCTTTTATCTCGAGCCATCTAATCTTATCTCATTTACTTTTTAAATATCATTTAAACACAAATATTTTTTAATTTCAAATTTTTAATTTTTTTCATCTAACATTATGTAATCATTACAAATTTTCTAAATTCTGAAATAACACAAAAAATAATTTAATTTTTTCAAATCATAAAATAAAAATAATATTAAAAAATTATTTTATAATAATATTTTAACTTTATAATATTTTTATTTAATTTTTCTATCATTTTTCAAAACTTCATAACTCATCATAACTCAAACATTTTAACTATTATTCACAATTCATTTCACTACTATTCACAGTTCTGAATCCAAAATCCTTGAAAATGAGTGGGAGCGCCACGACACATAAATTCATGAGTTTCATACAAGGATCTTGGTCCTTAAGTTTCATACTAAAATTCAGAAAGATCTATCTTGGTCTCATTTTTTGGAGCTAAGCTCTTTTATGCAAACTTTCATTTACTAAAACAACAAAGTGTCATGTTACACGTAGGATGTTCAAACTGACAAAATGAGAGATACGTGTAACTTCAAGACCTTTTTCAATCCACCAACTTCATACACTGTATTCTGTCTGATGGAAATTTTCTGCCCTGAAAGGATCAGCCAAACGCTTCCGCCTAGAAACGGCTGGCCATAGAAATGGCCTTTTGAAGATTATGAAAAGCTTTCTCGTAGCGTAAGAATCCCATAAACCAAAATTCGAAATTATCTTCAGTAACTATTTCTATGTACTTCTGGGTTGTGTTCTCCTCATTCTCACTTTGGCTGGCCCTTCGAATCTTGCTTACAGGTATCACAACCTGCCATATAATTAGATACAAGTACTTCTTTGCATCAGTGCGCATGCATGCATGCATAAACTTCAGAATTTTAATGTAGGATATAAGTATTTTAATTTTAAATTCGTAAAGTGCATATTGTAACTAAGGTCCCAGATACAGAAACACTCTCAACTCATCTCATCTCAATATTACAACTTTATCAAATTTTCATATAAAATTTAATAAATAATTCAACTTTTTCAAATCTCAAAACAATGATAATATTAAAAAATAATATTCTAACAATATTTTATTCAACTCATCTAAAATCATTACATCTCATCTCACTATCCAAACGAATTCTTAAATTCCAAACTGGCAGACCGGTCGAACCGATTTGATGCATTTTGATGTCCATATATCTCTTTCGAGGAGAATGACGAACAAGCACTTCTTATTGAATTGCTTGTTCAATTAATGTTCTCAATCTTATGCTTTGAAGAGGATTTGAAATCTCATGTTTTTAGCATGGGATCATTTTGAGTCACATGTTTTTAGATGTCACGTGTTGAAATAGATACTTTTGTTGTAAGGAAAAAGCTTCAAGCCGGATGGGTGCCAAACGTGTCTTCCCACCGGCCAATAAGAATATGCCACGTAGGCATTCCATGGGAGAGTGATATGAAGTGAAATGCACTGGATCTTGCCTTATAGTCATAAGAATAACCTCTCTCTCCTCTCGCCCTCTCTCTCCCGAATCTGAGTTTATTGTAATCTGGATATACGCTATCTCATGACATCATGTTGTAATCTGGATTATTGCCAGAAATTATACTTCTACAACTCTCAAACAGTTACAAATTTTATATGAAATAGTTAATCAATTAGTAACTCCATGATTTGTTTGCATGCTATTTTATGAATTTGGCATTAACATTAGGCTTCAAACCAAGCAAGCCTTGGATTATTTTTTTGGGGCTTTCGACGTGGTGGAGTGGAGCACAGATGGGGTTCGAGAAGAGCTCTATCATGCAGATGGGTTCCATCGAGAGAGGTGATTTTGTGTTTGGCACCCTAGATTTGGGAGGAAGAGGGAGAGGGAGAGGGAGAGAGAAGGAGAGAAGTGATTTTGTGTTTGACTGATAAATGAACTCAGATTCAAGAAGGAGAGAGAAGTGATTGTGTTTGGCTGAGAACTCGAAATGAACTCAGATTTGGGAGAGAGAGGGAGAGGAGAGAAATAATCTTCTGACTATAAGACAAGATCCAGTGCATTTCACTTCATATCACTCTCTCATGGAATGCCTACGTGGCATATTTCTATTGGCCAGTAGGAAGACACGTTTGGCACCCATTTGGCCTAAAGCACAACTCTTGTTGTAAAAGAAAGGATAGTTTAGTGGAGTTAAGTTTAGTTATTTCTAAAACTAAGTTTTAAAAGAAAAAGCTAATTATTTCATAATCTAGCACAACGAAAAATATTTCAACTTTTGATGTTGGAAAGAGAGACGGAGAGGGCACAATTAATTCAAGAAAAGAGTGTGAATGCCTAGACATATGATCTCGTATGATGGGAATGGTATCCGAATTGATATAAATTAACTAAAGAATTATACCAAATATCTTGTTTGGATTCATAAAGCATATCAATTTATCTAATTTAATCATTATAACTTTCTCAATCGTTTAAATAAAATATAATAAACAATTCAATTTTTTAAAATCTCAAAATTAAAATAATATTAAAAAAATATATTCTAATAATATTTTATTTAACTTTTAACTTTAACATCAACTTATTTTATCTCAACTAACTATCCAAACCTCTCTAATTTCACTCTAACTTTTTCTTTTGTCTTTGCCGCGTGATCCCAACTTGCAACTATGTTTTATTATTATTATTTTAGATTTCATCATTTTTGACAGATTTCATATATTTATTTTTAAATAAACGGTCAATTAAAGTGCATCAAATGGCATGACTGAGAATAACAGAATAGAAGACCAAGAAAATCTTCTCTCCCTTGCCAAATCTCACACAGTTGATTTTTAGTAAAGGAAAAATTTTTGCATCTGCCTACACCGGCACACACTCAATGCATTGAGTGTAAGAAAAAAAAAAAAAATATATGTGAAGTGTGTGCCGGGTGTAGGCAGATGCATAGCAGACCCCTTTAGTAAATGCATGGGGGCAAAAGTCTGCATTGGTTTACATCTACCCTTGCTTTTCTATGTGAGTTCAACTTACCAACTCAGTAGTTATGCCATATGCTTTCACAAATGCCAAAAAAAAGAGACTATTGTAGATGGATTTCGATTCTTTATTAACTAAACTCTAGCACTTAAATTAAGCGAAATATAGATATATGAATTGAACTCTATATTATTTATTGAACAATGATTCTATTAATACCGTCCGAGAAATTCACTCAAGCAACTATAGATTATATGAGTCCATTAATATCTCCCTTCCTCTCCCACTTTAAACTATAACTGGATCAAGAATTCTAGGCATCCAAACCATTGTGGGATCTATGCCAACGCTAACCTAAAACCAACAAGTTCCTTTAATTAGTTACGTCTGGTTTAGACAGTGAGTTGAGATGAGATAGATTATAAATAATTTAAGTTAAAATATTTTATAAAGTTTTAAAAAATAAGAAATAAAAAATTGAATAAAAATATTATAAAGTTATAATATTGTTATAATATAATTTTTTTAATATAATTTTTTATTTAAAATTTTAAAAAGTTAAATTATTTCTTTTATTTTGTTTAAAAATTTTAAAAAATTATAACAATTATGTAATAATTAAAAAGAATTTTGAAAACTAAAAATTAAAAAATATTTATATTTATATTGTTTGGATATTAAAATAAGATTAAGTCATCTCTCGATCAAAGCGAGGCCTAGTGTTTTGAGCTATAGATGGAGAATCGGCATCCGAAATTAATAAATTTGGTACCTTGTATGGTGTTCTTATGAACTGGCCTGTTGGGGAAGGAACAGTTATGGATCTTTCACTACAGAAGGCAACCTTCTCAGTAGATATAAAGAGTAATCCTGCAATAGGACCAGCTGTTGTGAATAAGTAGCACTGCGAAGCTTTCAACATCTGCTCTCCTTCTCTAATTCCGAAAACCTGTCTGAATATATTCTCCCTCCCTCCTCCTTGAATTATTTTTGCCCCCAACTGTAGCTTTCCTTTCAAAGTTTCTGACAACTTGGGCCCCAATTTCACTGCGATTTCAAATAACACCAGACATCATCCATTATCATCACATGATCTTAGTTTCCCATATGAAATTTGTGTAGAAATTAAAGAGATTTCTTTCTTACCATGCTCACGAATCCTGCATGCAAAGCTGTTATTTTTCTTCCCATGTTTTTTCTTCTGCCCCTTTTCTGAATCCTCTTTATCTGCACTTTCCAGGAAAATTCAATCACTTTTTGTGTTTGGTTGGAGAGAGAGAGAGAGAGAGAGAGAGAGAGAGAGAGAGGTGCTTACAGGGTTTGAAAGAGGAAGACCCATCTGAGGAAGATGGACTATGAAACAAGCTGCTGGGTTCAGATAAATTAGCAGAGTGCCTCCGCGACTTTGTGTCATATGAACTCACCAACGGACTCTCAAGAAACTGATCTGCGTATGTATTCATTTTTCAGAAGATTCCACTCTGGATCTGAGTCGTTGCCTTTAGCTTTACGTCTTTCAAAAGAAACCTTTTTCAAGAGAATGAAGAAGAGATCAGCAGCTATTTAGAAGCTCATGTCTTTGAACTTGCATCTTTCTACATCAGTGTCACTGTATCATAATAAATTACATCCTCCATGGATTCATAGAAAATAAGGAGGCTGCAGACCAATGAACTTTCTGAGTTTCTTCTGTGTTCCGCGTTCAAAGTTCAACCCCAGGCCATTATTATTTTTTATTTGTATAGTACTGCATAAAAAGGAGAATTTCTAGAACAAGTCACGTGTTGCAGTTGCTTGGTAATTTACAAACCTGGAAAGTAAGCTCACTTTCTCTAGTTTACAAGCCAAAATTTCAAAGTCAATAGATGTTGGCTAAACGGACCCCATGAATGGACCATTCCACGATTATTCCAATATTTTTATGAAAAATTATATTTATAATCGTAAATATATAAATATTATATATTCGTTTTAAAAAAAATAAATAAATATAAAATTTATATAAAAATAAATTAATTTTTTATAAGTAGACTCTACTCTTTTTTAAAACGATTGCACGATATTTAGGCATTCCACGATTGTACGTAGCATTACTCTAAAAATATTAATTTTTTTTTTTTTGCTTTTTTTTTAAGAAATGTGTGAGAAATGAGAATTATATTCTCGATGAGTAGAACACATCGTACTTAAATTATAAAATTTAATTTAAAAGATTTAAAATTTAAAATTTATTTTTAAAATTAAATTATATCATATAAGTGCTCTACTATGTGTGTTCTATACATTGATTTAAATAAAAGTTTTTGTATGAGAATTCCAACCATGCAATACAGAGTGTGCAGCTTATTACACGCTTTTGCAATTGTAGATCATTCACAGGAATATTTAGAAAATGAGATGAGAATTTTGTAAATAATAGTTGAATAATTTATGAATTGTAATCAAATAATTTGAGTTCAAATGTTTTTTTTGGATTTTAAGAAAAGAGAAAAAAAATTGAATAAAAATATTATAAAGTTAAAATATTATTAGAATATATTTTTTTAATATTATTTTTATTTTAGAATTTAAAAAGTTGTATTACTTTTTTAGTTTTTTTAAAAAAGTTTGAAAAAATTATAATGTTTAGATAATAATTAGATGAAAAAGTTAATATTTAAAATCAAAAAATGTTTAGATTTGAGTTATATTCGAGAATGAAATTATAAAATAAAATTAAAATAAGATAAATCGTGATTTATTTCTAAAGAAAAACTAAGCCCTTCACAGTCCTCCTTGCAAAAAAGAATTAAAAAAAAAAAAAAATCATTCTTGCACAAGAAAGCGCGTTGCAAGACTTGCCCTCAAAGACTCAGTCAAACCTCAGCTTTGAACTGTGACACTCCCTTCGTTCCGGGTCGGTTCCAAGACCCAAAGTTATAGGGTCGGGTTTTCACAGCTGCAAATATACAATTAAAATCTACGCAATTTAAGAAAAATTTGAATAGTAAATTGAGATGAAAGTTAAAAAATAGATTAAATATTATTATAATATAATTTTTTAATATTTTTATTATTTTAGAATTTGAAAAAGTTGAATTATTTATTGTATTTTATATAAAAATTTTAAAAAATTGTAATGATTAAATTAGATAAAATCAAATCAGATCATATGTTTTTTATATCCAAACCTACCCTAGAGTTGCACCAAATACAGAAATGCTAAAAAGCGTCTTTTCTTGGAATATCTTCGGACCTTCGACTTGATGGATCCTTAACCTGAACCGGTTAGCTACATCTGCAGAGCTATCCTTACGATTCAATTTTGTTCTCTGTTTGGATGCCAGGAAAACGAAGGAAAAGGAAAAGAATAGACACTAAAACCTAGTGCTATTATCTAGCTGATTTAACCTCCATGTTTTTCTTTATCTCAATTTTCTTGGCAACCAATCAGATAGTTAATGCTGGTTGAAATGATTTTGTGCTGGTTGATAATAATTAGTGTTAGTCAAAAAAATAATTTGTCTTGGTCTTAAGATGTGATTGTGAGAACCATTTGGGGTAGAGTGTGAGATGGAGAACACTTTGAGGCCAGGTGATGTGAGAGCACTCTCATTGAATTATATAAATGCAAATCCAATAGGGTGTTTGGCTAATAGAGTCTCAAAATATGTTATATTGGATTATGTAAATGCAAAAGTGACTGACTTTTTACTATAGTAAATTAGTTCTTATGATCAAAGTTGATAGTCATTATAGCATGACCAAAAGGACAAAAAAAACATTTATTTTCTTGTGTATGTTATGTGTTCGTTTTCAATTAATGGTAGAACATTATTATTAACCTCTAGCTCTTAATTTAGAAAAAAAAAATTAATAGCAAAAATTATTAGGAAAAAAAATTATTATTAAATTAATAATATTTTATTATTACTTTGGATTCGCAAGTTTTTAGTAGAAGATATACTTGATTTGGGAAGAGTAATACTGAGTTTTATATAATGTAGTTATAATGTTGGCACTAGAAGTTTTTTTTAGGACTATAATATTATTACTAATTAACATATAATTGGTAAAATGCTAAATTATGATAAAATTAAATAAATTAAAAATTAAAAAAATAAATTAATATTATTTTTTTATTACATAAAAAATAAATAAATAATCCAATGTGGAGATTGAATGTGAATGAAATTGGTAAAGGTAAATTTATGTCATATTAGCTAAAACTTAGGTTTGATTTTAGTTATTCCAATGAGAGTGCTCTAATCCAATGCCGAGAGTATGGTTACCGCATCTTGTACAAGAAGTGCACCTGCCGTAGTAAGCTATTTTTTACTTTTCATATTATAGCAATGGCAGCAGCTCTATAGTCTTATTTCATTTTCTTGTTTGGATATGAAATATGTGGTTTTACAAAACACTAGTTACTAATTTTAGGTTTTAGTTCTTTTACTCATATAAAAAAAAAAAAAACAGAGCACTAACAATGAGAAATGATATTTCCGGATCTTCTGCACAGACTGAGATAAGTGCAGACTGGGGATATGGACTTGTACTTCAACCATAGAGAGTATCATGTCACTACCATTGGTATGTTGATTTAAATATGACAATCATATTATGAATTTGGTGTATACAAAACATTAACAATTAGAAATAACATTTGTAGTCGAGGAGTGTGTAAGCGCCGTGACATCCCTTTGAAAAAAATGAGTAAATACGGAATCCATATGAATAATAACTAATTTATGTAATAATAGACTCCACTTTTTTAAAAGAATTGTGTGATGCTTGCGTACTTCACAATTGTATATAGCATTACACAGTAACAATATCCCATGCTAATTTTATGCAAATAGTCTTAGCGCTAAAAGGCAATGGGTATTATGCGTGCTTAATGATATTTTTTAACTTAATTATCTCTTTCTATATAAGTAATCTCATTAACTATAATAGCTATTGCCTTATGGTGTTATGACTAAGTAAAAATTTTGATCACTATGGGCTATGATGTGAGAACTTAAAAGTTGAGAAGATTTGCTAGACTACTGATGAGTGATGGCCAGTAGGCGCCAATAAATATCAAAGATTAGAGGTGAGGTTGATGTCTGATCATTTCAAGGATATAATTATTCTTTGGCATTGTTAAGCATTCAATTTACATAACATTCTGAGTTATTGTCTATATATTATCTGGAAAGTTTGTTTTATGCAGTTCTAACATTATTGAGATTTTGTAATGATTGTAATATTAGTTCAAGATTATTGAAGCTAAGTTTTAGGGGTTAAAAGCTTTTATAAAGAAAAATATGGAAAATAAATGGAAAGATTATTGTTAGAGGGCATTATTGTAATATGCATAACTTATGACGGTATATTCATCAATTGTATGTTAGTATATATATAGTGGAACAATAATGAATACAGTGTGAGGTTTAGTAGACCAAACTGTTTTCCCTCTGGAGTGGGTTTTCTCCATGTTTCACAACATGGTATCAAAGCGTGCTTGTGGTTTATTACAAATTTGTTGATTCCATTTTGCAAGTTTGATTTCGTTCGATCTGTTGCATACATTATAAAAAAAAGAGTTGTTGTCGTCAATTAGTGGTGGTTGTTTGACGGCTTTTGTGCCATCAGTTGTCAATTGCTAGGGGCTGGTTGTGGTTGCCAAACCTTTCTATGGTGGCTAGTGGTAGGCCTGTGCATAATGGGCTTTGGCCCGCACCGTCCGAAGCACCCGATTTGTCCAATCCGTATAAAGACAGGTTCATCGGATCAAAGTTGAATATCGGGTTTAGAATTATGAACCCGTCGAAACCATGAAAGTGAAACCGAAACTTGCGAAAATTACTTGAGCTTTCTCCACTGCGAAACCCTACCCTCTGTGATCTCTTCTACCCACTGCGAAACCCTACCCTCTGTGAATCTCTTCTCCCCACTGTGAAACCCTACCCTCTGTCGCCCTCTTCAGCTTCTCTCCACTTCGTTTCATGCCGAGCACCACCAAGTTCCAACGCCTTGCCACTGGTAATCTCTCTCTCACTCTCTCTCTCTCTCTCTCTCTCTCTAAGATCTAACGTGTGTCCATGTTTCATTCTGGTAAGTACTCTGGATTAATCCCGCCCATATGAGCAACCCTTTGTTTGTCAAAAAAATACGGCATCCCCATCTTAATTTAATCAATGCGTAGCCTAAATGCAACATTGTTTATGGGTATATTTTTATTTTAATTATTTTGTTAGATGAATTCAATGCAAGTGACATCCTCCCCTGTTAATTATTTTTTATTTGATTGTTTAATTACCCTCAAGTTAATCCCTATCAATTAGTGGCTACTCCTTAGTTTAGCATTACCCTCAAGTTATCCTCAAGTTAGATCACATGCAATGAATTCCACATTCAAATATGAACAAGATAACATTGAAAAGTACATTGGTTTGAGGATAACTCGATTCCCATTTTTCGCGCAAAAGGAAAAGTTATACTTGTTAGGAATTGAGTATTCAACAATAGAGTAACAGTACTCAAGTAGTATGCCTGCATAAATTCCAACATATTAGACATTTCAATCTGCTAGCTAGCTGAATGCACAAGGAAATGTTAAGAGACTTGATCATTCTATTGGCCTCATGCAAAACCAGCAGAACTGTGAGTAATTCTTAACCATTTGATTGGAAAAATAACCTCCAAGTACTGGTGAACACTGACAGAACTCATGCAGCATGATTAGTAGTTCATTTTGGATGTTTTGACATTAAGGTTTTTCTTGGTAAAAGCATTAAGCAGCACCTGTGTACAACTTTCTGTGGTTGTGATTAACACACTTGATAACATTTATATCATATTATAGTATTAACTTGGCCAGATTTTAAATCTAATGTTCACTGTTCATATATGGTGACTGCATGCTAGACATGAATGATTATTGTGCGGGTAAGCTATATAATAATATACAAGTTATTTTTTTGTTTAAACTATATATATATATATATATATATATATAATATTGCCTAGAGTTGAAGGCTATGGTTGCTTGAAAGGTATTCTTGAGAATGCCTTTTGGAATTTGCATTGCATTAATAGTTGATATTTTAAATCTAGCATATTAATTCCCAAGGGGGGCCTATTTTATTGCTTGTATATTTCACTCGTATCAGGTTATTTAACCATGTTAACAAACTAATTACTTAAAAAGAAACTGATAGATCAGGACGTTTGATTCCTTTTATTCATATTTTCCCACACCCTGATACCTACCAGAGCAGAAAGTCATGGCAATTGTCAAGTATGTGGATTGTGGAGTCTGCTGTCACCATTGGCAAGAAAGATAATGATCCTGCTCTTGATCTGTACGTTCTAGGATTTTCCGTTCTTCTAAAATTCTCATAATCTTCTAAATAGAGGGCTTTTGATTTGATCACTGCATCTCCAAACAATGCATTAACCGTATCTGAACCACTATCTTAAATGACCATGAGTGTTTAGAAGGTTATTGAGAATTTCTATCAACTTTTTTGGTTCAACGTTGACGAGGAGTAACTCAAGGCTTATGGTCTACATGATGGTATGATTTTCATTTTCACTCATTTGTTAGAGAAACTAAACCACTTTGTGTTGCCTTGAATTATTTGATGTGCTACATGATGGTATGGTTCTCTTGTTTCTGGTGTGCAGGTATACCAATTTTTTTTTTTTTTTTGGTTCTTCACAAGAGTGGCATTTTATTGTAGACCAATACATGTTTGTCTTTAGGTATAGTTTTGCAACAGCTCTTACTTTGGGTTCTGTAGCACTTTGTAGGCCTTCTCGTCAAGGACATTTTATATAGATCCATGTTGCAGGGTAGAAGGTTTCATTAAACTAATTAACAAGATCTTGGTATATTTCATGATTTGCAGGAAAAAGAAAGTTATTTCCTGTGTAATATAGTGAATATTTAGCTAAAACTAGACTGGTACTAAATCTTGGCCTTTGTTTTTGCAGAGAACATTATGGAGTAATATTGGAGCAGCAAACTTGAGCAGCAAACTTGATGGGCTGTTATCATATCATGTACCTCTGTATTAACTTCAGTTTCACTCTGTATTATGTACCAAACTGAATTGAGTTTTGTAATAGATAGTTTGGACTAATTTAGATTAAAAAACAAAAAAAAAAAAAAACCAAAAACCAAAAACCCGACCCGACCCGACCCATACAGTAACGGGTCGGGTCGGGTCGGGTCGGTTTGGCGCGTGAACTGTAGCGGGTCAGGTACAGACCCGGTGGGAGTTGATCGGGTTGCAGCCCTAGCTAGTGGTGTGGCGATGCTGTTGGGAGTGGCCGAAAAGAACTTCTCATGCGAACCACTCAAATTCATGCTATTTTCTATATTTTTCGTCATCTTATTTAGTATTAGTTGCCAGATTTGAGGTCATTGTTGTCCTCTATGCCTCTTGGTAAGTAGTTTTTGGTCACCAGAAAGGTCACCTATCACCTCCAACGATGAAGCTGAGGGAGTGTTTGATTCCTGTGCTAAGCTATTCAACCTTGGAGCATGGACGCCCTTAACCTGGAGTAAGTATTTGCCTCTATTTGGAATAGCATCTATTTCATAACGAGAATAAGGTAATCCATAACCCACTTATTCTTTTTTAAGACCAACTATTCGGCTTTAATGACAGTTTCAATTAGGCCAGTTCAAACCCGAAACAGTTCGGTTTGGTTGCAGTAATCACTCAGTAGACTATTGTTGGGATTTTCATGGTAGACCATTTGAGTCTGCTAATCAGGTCATTTTTCAAGATACTACCTCTTTATCAGCTAGCTCCAACTCACCTCCAAATTCAAATGTGATTAGCATACCGAAGGATGAGTATGCTCAGCTTTTTTCTCACACACAGGCTCTTTCATCTTCCACAACTAATCTTGCTCAATCAGGTATAACGTCCACATGTTTTATGTCATCCAGTCAGGATCCATGGATCATCGATTCAGAAGTTATGAACATATGACCAGTTTGTCTTTTTTCATTTTTTAATTTAGATACTATGAAATATTTAAAGAGTGTTATTCTTGATAATAGTTCTCTAGCTAAGGTTACAAGCGTTGGATCCACTAAGCTCGGTGACTCTATATTCTTGTCATGTGTTCTATATGATCATGACTTTCCCTTTAGTTTATTGTCCGTTAGTAAGATAACTCAAAATCTCTAATGTTCAGTGACTTTTTACCCATCTTTTTGTATTTTTCAAGATCTCAAGATAGGGAAGAATATTGGTATGGGGCATGAAGTTGGCAGCCTGTATTATCTTGATTTCAAACATTCACCCACTTGAGCTCTCACATCCTCCTCATCATCCGTTTTTGAATGGCATTGTCGCATTGGTCATCCTTCCCTTTTGAAACGTTAGGTTAGGAATCTTGGAAATGTATCTTAGTTTCCTTGTGAAGTGTGTTAACTTAACAAACATCATTGTGTCTTTTGTGCCTGAGTTGATAATCGAGTCTCGAGTCCTTTTAAATTGATTCACTCTAATTTATAGAGACCAATCACTATTGAATCAAATAAATTTCAGTATTTCGTTTCACTTATGGATGATTATTCTCGTATGACATGATTGTTTTTTTATGAAGGCAAGATCTGATTTTTTTTTTCCATATTCCAAATCCTTTGGAAATAAATTAAACTCAATTTGGACTAAAAATTCAAGTTTTACGTTATGATAATGCCAAAGAATATCGATCCAATTTCTTTGCTATTTACCTAAGTAATAAATGAATTGTTCATCAAATCTCATGTTTTTATACCACCCAATAGAACTGGATGGTTGAACGCAAAAATCATCATTCGCTAGATGTAACCCATGCACTTTTACTTCACATGCATGTTCCTAAAAGTTTTTGGAGTGATGGCATCGTCATTGATTGTCACATTATCAACGCATGCCTTCATCCATCCTTGAGGTGCCTCTCCTTTTTCCATCTTGTTCCCTACATCTCCTTCATTTTCTCTTCCACCAAAAGTATTTGGGTGTATTTGTTATATTCATAACCTTGGTCTAGGCTTTGATAAGCTTGATCCACCTGCTACAAAATGTATTTTTGCTAGTTATTTCTGGACTAAAAAAAGATATCACTACTACAATCTCATTCTTATATGCTACTTCACTAGTACTAATGTCATGTTCTTTTAGTCCATACCTTATTTCTCAAACACATCTATGATTGGTGAACGTGATCTTCTACCACTACCTACTCTTACCCATCCTTCCTCACCCTCACCCACTCTTCCCTAGCGCCTTCCACTGTTCCACTACAACTTGGTAAACAACCTACTGGCTGTAAATGAGTGTATATAGTCAAATTTCATCTTAATGGTTCTATGGAACATCTAACAGCCCGCTTGGTTGCTAAGGGTTACAATCAAATTTATGACATTGATTACAATGAGACATTCTCCCTAGTTGCCAAAATTTCTTCTACTCGAGTGTTGATCTCTCTTGCCCCTAATATACATGGCAACTTGCATGAGGAAGTTTATTTGGAGCAACCACTTGGGTTTGTTGCTTAGGGAAAGTGTGGAGGTGTTGTATGCAAGTTAGAAAATGCACTATATGGTTTGAAGAAATCCCCTCAAGCATGGTCTGGAAGGTTTTCTAATGTTTATTGGCACTTGATCTTCATATATGTGAAACAGATACTTCAATATTTCAGCTACACAGTGAATCATATTATATTTTGTTGGTTGTATATGTGGATGCCATTATAATTACTGGGAGTGATTCACCTAGCATTTGAAGGCTAAAATACTTTTTGTATTATCTGTTTCAGACAACGGATTTGGGCAAGTTTAGATATTTCCTTGGGATTAATGTTGGTAGATCTAAAGAGGGTATTAGCATATTTTAGAGAAAATATGTTCTTGTCCTTTTGGAAGTAACCGACTTGTTGGGTGTATGACCTATTGACACCCTATGGATCTGAATCATAAACTCTTGAAAGAATAAGGGAAGTCGTTTGAAAATCCAGGTAGATATTGACGACTTGTTGAAAAATTGAATTATCTTACTATCACTAGACTTGACATCTCTTATGTAGTGAGTCTAGTGAGTTAATTTCTGGAAACACTCAAGGTCTCAAATTGGATGTTGTAGTCCATATTCTTCATTATCTTAAGCAAGCTCCTAACCTTGGTTTGTTGTACATGACATATGAACAAGTTAGAGTTGAAGCCTTTTCAGATGCTAATTGGTCAGGGTCTCATTTTATAGAAGATCTACTATTGGATATTGTACCTTAGTGGGAGGTAATTTAGTTACATGGAATAGTAAAAAACAAATAGTAGTAGCTCGTTCTAGTGCATAAGCTGAATACAAAGCAATGGCTTACACTTCTAGTGAGTTGACAGGGTTGTAATACTTCTTCAAAAGATTGGATTTTCAACTCCCATTCTGCTTTAATTATTTTGTAGTAATCAAGTTGTAGTGCATATTGCTTCTAATCATGTGTTCCATGAGAGGAATAAACATATAGAAATTGATTATCACTTCATTCCAGATAAAATATTGAGTGGTGACATTTTTACACATTTTGTGAAATCTTCTAATCAACTTAGTACATGACATTGTTAGTACTTTGTATATACTAAATTCATAAGTTGAATATCATAATTAAATAAACATACAATAGTGATGACGCAACACTCTCTAGGTTCGAAGTACAAGTCTACATTCTTCAACTTCAGCTGTGTCCCTCCTTATGTGGAAAAAGATTGTTGGACTCGTCCATGTGCAAGTTCATGGCTATATCATAAACTCAATGAAGGTTGATGTCAATGTCACTCTATGAATGTAACTCGTCGAGTGCCTCTATGTATAGGTCTAGGTGGTTGTGACGCGTGCTAATTAGATGGTAGATGTCTCTTGCACACTAGTAAATTTAGATAGTATTACTCACTCTATGAGCCTTAGCATGAATTTTCTCTCTCAATGCACAATGGAAATGGATTGTTATTCATTCTTTATCATTTTGATCCCACTCAAGATCATCAATAACAACATCTCATTGTCCAGACCAAGCCTGCAAATCATTGGGCTAAGGTTCAAGGCCCATATCGTAGACCATCATCATCTTTCATGAAGCTGCCTTGCAGGAGTTCTGCTACTTACCAATCAAATTGCTAGTTGATTTGAAAGGCTTCAACATCACTCGTGCTAGTTACTCAATAAACAAGCTTGCAAATAGATTTTCCTTTTTGGTTATATCATCAACCTTACCAATTTAAGAAACTTATCCTTTTTTTCTAGTTTGAGATATTGATTAATCATACTTAATAGAGCTTATATATTAACTAATAATTTTATACTTGTGCATGAAATAAATTGTTTGGAAAAATACAATTTTCCTTAATGAATACCTCTTTCTCAGATATTATCTCCAGAGAAACTTTTTGCTTTGTATACCGCGTGGTCCAGATCCACAGAATGATGTCTAGATTAAACACCTCTATCCAATGAGATGACATGTTTTCAGTTTGAGTAATAAGGTACAAGCCCAAAATGTACAAGTGTCTTGTACAAGTATTTTGCAAAAATGTGTTTCTTATTAAGAAAAAAGATGAGTTTTTCACACTTTTCCATTGTAGAATTTACTCCTTTTTTTTTTAATAAAAGGTTTGCATGAGACTTGTGTATTTGGAGATTGTATATATAATTTCTCTTTCAGGTCTTTACCTCGAAAATGAAGGGGCAATGCCTATGATCACATGTGAGGCATTACCAAGGGAAAAAAGAGAGGTGAGAGAACATGTTTTGTATCAAGGACAAGGATAACAGGTTCCATTTGTGTGCAAGGAATCCACTTGTACCCACACAAAAAAATCAATGAAACTTTTTCTCCAACCCTCTTTGAAAAATTCTCATTTCAACATCCAAACAAGTTCTTAGAATTCTAATTCTAAAATCCTTGCAAATGCGTGGGAGATTCATGACACCTAAATTTATGAGTTTCATACTATTTATTGAACATTGAATGATATTCATAAGATTCATATAGGCATCAATAAATGTTGAGACTCAATTCACTTTTTATGCTTCTATTGCTTTTAGGGGATGTTTGGAAACAAATCTCATATCATCTCATTTCCTTCCTAAACATCATTCAAATACAAATATTTTCAAACTAATCATTACAACTTTTTCAACCTAATCATTAATTTTTCTAAATTTTTAAACAAAAAAAAAAAATAACTCAACTTTTTCAAATCTCAAAATAAAATAATATTAAAAAAATTCTCTATACAGTATGCACTTTAGGACTCCCCACGCACGGCTAGAAACTAATTGTTTCATTAATAGTGAAAACATTGTCGTTCTATTAAATGGAGTAAAACACATGAAACAATCAGGCCCAAAATCAGATTTTCAATTTCTACTTCATACCTCAGAGATCTCTATTCTTTTCAAAATAATCGAGACTGTAGTCCCCTTTAGATGGGACCATTGTCGCCTTCATCAGTGCGAGACCCTCCCCTTCCTCATCTTGAAGCCTTCGTCCCCTTCCTCAGGTTGACGTTAGCCCCTTCCTCAGAAAGGTAAATTTTTCAGTGGAAGCATACACTTCTTTGAGATTCTAGAATCATAAGTTTTTCAGTGGAGGCTATAATTTTTGCTCTTTATGTTATCTGTAATTTTGATATTCTGGTTGGTTGCTTGGAAAATGGGGTGGGGGGAGCGAATGTGTAACAGCCCGCTAGAAATTCATTGGTGGAATTTCTATTGACTTTAGGAATCTCGTGAAAACCCCATAAGCTTTTATGAATCGACCAATTGCATAGATTTTAGTCTGTCAACATAGTCAATGTTATCACTCACTATGGTGCTAGAAATATGAGTTTTATTTATTTGAGGTGGTTAGAAGTGTCATAATACATTATGGTCTACGCCATTAGACTCAGTGGATTATTTAGGATTTTATGGCGCAATAGCCTATTTTCATAATTCCGGACGAAACGTCTGTTGGAAATTGTGAAATTTTTAGGGGCAGTTCGAGGTTGAATTTTGGTAAAAAATTTTCACCATAGGTTAATGTGAGTATTTAGAATTTTTTAGTACTAATTTTATTATGTATTTTTTGGAGTGAATAGTAACCTCGATGAGCGCACCCAGTACAGTGTTTTCAAAATCACAGTGTGAAATGTCCAAATTAGGTTGTAGGAGTTTTATTTGGACACTTGGTAAGATCTTAGCCACACATAGTGAATAGTATTAGACACTT
The DNA here is from genome assembly GCF_001411555.2 of Juglans regia. Classification (NCBI taxonomy): domain Eukaryota; kingdom Viridiplantae; phylum Streptophyta; class Magnoliopsida; order Fagales; family Juglandaceae; genus Juglans; species Juglans regia. Next base: position 12,313,233 of record NC_049915.1, on the reverse strand, counting down.
TGCACCATGAGGAACCATTAGATGGTTTTGTGAAGGAAGTCAAGGTGTGAGATCATGCTACTTAAGCAAAACTTTGTTTCATCTGCTCAACCAAATTGTGCCAAATCAAAAGGGGCTTCAATCCTAGTAAAACCCTAAATGGTGGGAATCCAATTGAAAGCCCAAAAACTTGGTTGAAACCGAAACCCTAAACGGTTTTTCCAAACCCTAAAGTTGGCCTCTAAACCCTTTCTAATCCGATTTCTAGCATTGTGTTTAATCACTTGATTAAATTACTTCCATATGCTATTAATCCTTCAAATTTGTGTTAGAACATCATTATCCAACCTTGCTAACCTTGAAAAATTGATTGGGCCAAGTGATATTGGATTTAGGCTTGATAGCAACCAAAACCCTCTTTAAACTCCAAAATTTAGGCCCATTCGGTTTAGGCCTACGAAATTGACCACATTAACATTGCTTCATGGCTAAGTTTTGTACCCCCACTTGGCTGGTCAGATCTTTACAAGAAGGGCCTAGAAGGTTCTTGCAATACAAAGCTAAAGGGCCACCTCACTCTTTCACTCTTACACTCCACCTTGTGAAAAGATCTTGGACTGATTTTTATGAGAAGAAAAGGCCAACACTCAACCTTTCCTTTCAGTCCTATCACTTCCCATAACTTGTGTAAGAGGCTCTTCAGTCCATTTCCCATGAAAAACAACTCTCCTTTACACTTTTCCTTCATAGAACACAAAAGACACTCTCGGACAGTTTTTCTTACCTCTTTTGAATGCCTGTTTCGAAGCTTTTAAATCACTACTTTCAGTTTCTTGTGATCACACTTGAGTTTTGTCTCGAAGCGCGAAGATCGAGGTAAGTTAGCTTTTAACTTACTATCAGTTTAATGTGTATGAGTGATAAGTAAGGGAACTAAAGTGTATGTATGCATGTTATCATATGTGTCATGCCAAGTCATTACATATTTATCTGTTACACAGAATTTATTCTGTTATGAATTATTCATCTGTTACACAAGATATTATGTCACGTATTGCTATACATTGCAAGTATGTCATGTTAAGTATGCCATCTGTTACATGTATTTCATGTCACGTAATATTTACTATCACATGTTACGCCATGTTAAGAAATGTTATTTGTTATATGGTATTCTATGTTACGAAATATTGCATGTTACAAGTATGCCATGTTATAAAATATTTTCTGTTACATATATGTCTCGAGGTATGTCATGTCTATCGTCTTAGTTCATGTCACGTTATGTTACGTAAGGACTTTTGTCTTTTATGTCACGTTCATGTTACGTCACGTTACGAAATGTTATGTATGCCAGTTAAGTTATTCATGTAAATCACGACCCTAAGCGCTAGGATGGGGTAATATCCTAGTGGAACTCCTTTGTTCACGCTGGAGTGTCTAAATAGGTGTGAAATTCTCTAGGTTGACGAAGTACGGTCAACAGGTTGTGAATGGAGCCTAATTAGTTGGTCACCGGAGTGCGCCAGGCACTAACGCCGATGGTGCCATACATTATGTTACGTGTGTCTACAGCAAGTATGGCATAAACAGATAAGTCATGGGGGCCACAACAATTGTGGAGCATGAAGTATGGGGCCACAACAACTGTAGAGCATACACTATATGAGACACAACAATTGTGACACGTAGAATACGTGGGGCCACAACAACTATGGAGTACGTATTAACGCACTCACAGCTGGTATAGACACCTGTGATGTGATGCGGTAATTGGCAGGGACACACGGCTCAAGGGGACCTGTGTAGCACCTATATGGTCACTTTAATGATTAAGTCTATTGAATAAGATTCCAAGTTCAAGTCATGTTTCACGTTATATTATGTTCAAATTTACGTTCACGCAATCATGGTAATCCCATGAGACAAGAATATGTTTCAAGTTCATATTATGTTATGTTCACGTTTACGTTATATTTCAAGTTCACATTTATGTTATGTCATGCTCAGGTTCATGTTATGTTTCAAGTTCATGTTCAAATTATGCATGTTCACATTCATGCTATGTTTCAAGTCCATGTTATGTTTCAAGTTCACGTTCATGTTATGTTTCAAGTCTATGTTATGTTTCAAGTCACGTTTACGCTAAGCTTCAGTTTCAGTTTAAGTTATGCCAGTTATGTTATGTTGTATGTCCAGTTATGCTATGATTACTTATGATTTGATTATGCATTCATGTTTTTACTGCCATGCATGCATCAATAACCTGTGTAGAAGTTTCTTGTTAACTTGCTGAGATTTGTAATCAAATCTCACTGTGGTAGTCTCAACTACCATTCCCCCCGAATGGTAGATTTTGTTACAGGATCTGAAGGAGAATCGAGAATCGACCAACTAGAAATGATCGACTAAACAATGGTGTGACGTAGATGGTAATACAGTAGTTACCTCATTACTATTTGTATTTGTGGTGTTCAATCTCCAACACTCTTTTGATCACAACTATTTTGGACTAGTGTAGTGATCTCAGTTGTTTAGTACGTCATTATGTATGAAGTATGTTTTACGTATTTTGGATATTTCAGTTTGGTGCATAGTATTGGTAAAGAAAAAAAAATTATCCGCTACGAATATTGCATAATGCTAGATGCATGTTAAGAATATTGCATCTTATATGTCATGAACGGGGGCAGGTAACCTTGTGTTGCATGTCTCGACGCTTCAAATGTCCATCTGATCCCAAACGGAATTTGGGGGCGTCACAGAATGGACGTGTAATTTTTTTCCCACCAAATGTTTGTTTTTAGGTGCACTTGGAAATGTCAATTGTTTCCTAAACTAGAAATGCAAGCTTGTCGAGTCCGCTTGGAGTTTAGTGCTTCACACACACAAGTGAACTAGTACGTATATATATATATATACATATATATATATATATACATATACTGAACAATATCCATGTTTTTAGCAAGGTTCTTAACAGATGATCTCTTCCTTGATTTTACTCCAATTAGGGTTACTAAAGCGAAAGTGGACCAAATGTTGCAACTAGTGACCAAATTATATAACCATGCTCTATTTATCTCTTCTCATTTTTTCCTGCATGCAACACGTGTCAAAATGGGGTGAGAAGTAGAACTATTCTTATGAAAGTATTTTGTTGGAGAAACTTTATCTATACATTTTTCAATTTTGTATCAAATCAAAAGACCTTCATAGGACATCAAATGGTGGACATGTCATTGTCTGCAATATATTTGAATGCCATGTGCTTTTTTCCATAATCCTCTTATGACATTTTATTGTATACATGGAGGTGTCTGTGAAAGACACTAATACTGATGAGATTTTGTAGGCTGGAGGTCCTTTTGGGTCATGCAAGAATGTAGTTGTTTCTACTTTGCATGTATTGGAGACTGACAATTCTAATCTCACGTTAGTTGCTATGATCAAGATCAATGGAAGATTAAGTTTGTGTTAAGGACTTTTTTGTATCTTGTTAATAGGTTTATATGCTTTGTTAAGTTTTTTAGTGTTTGAGTTCAATATAATCCAATTGTGTACTAGAGTATTGACCTATAATGTGTCTCAAACAGTTTAAAATGAGTTAAATGGAAGATAGCATTTTTGCTTGAAGAGTTTCATCTAACTGTTTGGCTTTCAACTATGAGATTGTTGTTTGTATATTATTAGATAATTCAATTTGTGACACTTAAATTTGTAAGTGTCATTTAGATTTGTATAATGGTTGGGACTGATCTAACATGCACCATGCACCACATTCTCAAATGGAAAAATCACTCCTCTATAATACAATTCAATACATATTGTACATTCAGAATTCACATTTACATTGAGTTACATTTATTACATTTAGGTACTACAAAGATTCTCATAGTGGCATGTTGCCAACCTACAGAATGCACCATCAAATTACAAAATTACATGCTCAAAATTCTCAAAATGCAACAATCGATCATCAATGCACAAAATTACATGCTCTCAATTATCCTCATCAGCACCATTATGTTGAAAGTTCACCTACAATGTGTAAAAACGATAAATAAAACCTTGAGCACTATTATGCAAATAAAAAATGCATGGAACTTCAACATACATGTGTATTAACATCAATACATCCTCCAAAAGTGAGTTTGCTAAATTTCAATTCATAAAATATATATAAAAAAAAAAAAAGGGAAGAAGAAAGAAAATCAATATTCAATAAAAACTTTGCATAAATTGTATGATAAAGAAATTGAATACATTTTTCCTCTTTCTCTTTCGACTAGGCTCGGTCTATTTACTTTTCCTTTTTGCAACTTTCTTTATTGAAGGTACCTTCTTCTTTGATGGGGGCCTTCCTTTGCCTCTAACAACGTGAGGACTCAACACTTGTTTGGAATTTCCAGTTTCAACATCAATGCCTCGCAATTGTGGGCTGGGGCTTTGTTTTAGTGTAAATCAAGTTCATTGCATATAACTTCTATTTCATATCCAGTGAATTTTCTTCACTTTCTGCTACATTTGGGTCTAGTTCGTAGCATATCTTTATAAAATTAGTGTACCTACCAGCAATTGATTTACTACTTTGAATAAGAGTATATCTACATTTAATGTCCTTCTTCCACCTATCCATAATATACTTTTCTAGCACAACTCGGACAACCCTTACGGGGAAAATTTCAAGATACTTAGAATTTATCTCATCTCAAATAGTCCGTACATACACTTTACCTCGCACTCTTCTTCATTGAAGTATGCTTGATAAGTAACTCATTTAATACAGTCTTCAATTTTCCTTTGGTCATTAACTCGATATGTTGTAATCACCCTTTCTGTTTTGATGAGAACACAATGAGAATAGATAATCTTTATTATTTCAGCTTGTACTTCATTAAACTTATAATTAGTGTACACTTCTTGAAATTTCTTCTCCATAGGTAAATGGGAAATACATGGGATTGTACAGTTTAATAAGTGAAAGTCTGCTGCCATCTCATTCTCTACTTTTTTCCTAAGTGCATTGTCAAGTTGATCAACCAACTCTTTTAACACGGTTCCCGAATGTACAAATCCATCAAAAAATGTATTCATGCTCTCACTCATTTGAGTTGTACTCATCTCAATCCAGATTATATCTTTTAGATATACAGGAACCTAAAACATTCACTTACTATATAGATTTTGAAGCCATAAATTCTCATGCAAATTGTAAGTGTCAAGAAACACATCCCAAGACTTCTCAAACTCATCACAAGTCTGACAACCATGCACACATTTCTGCAATGCACTCTTCAAACCACATTTGTATTCAGAGTGTGAACCCAACTTCTCTCATAGTTTTCACATTAGGTGTCATAAACAGTATCCATGTCGGGTGTTTGAAAAAACTTTTGCGATAATATTTTTCATGACCCTGTCTTGATTAAATATGATAGCTCTCTCATCCATGCATGTCAACCAAGTTTCAAATAATAAGATAAAGGTTTCAGTATTTTCACTTGATATCAAACTTGCTTCCAAAATTATTGATTGTCCATTGTGGTTAACACTAACAAAAGGGGTAAATGATATATCATATCAATTTGTTAGATATATTGTATCAAATGTGACAACATCCCAAAATACTCATATCCTACTCTACTACGTGCATCAGCCCAAAAAACATTCTCTAATCTTCCACTGTCATCAAAATCCATCAACGAGTAAAATCCATCATTTTTATACTGCATTCTCTCAAAATACTCATGAAGTGTATCAGCATGCCAAGCCTAAGGTGTCAAGCCTTGTCATATAATTTTGTGCATCTTTCAAAATAAATGGAAGATTCTCGTATCCACCAGCCTCGACAGTCAATACATTGAAACTTTTAGTCATACTTATGCCTGCCTTGTTATAAATGTCTAGCTGCCTTTTTATGAAATCATCAATAACTCGATTACATCTAAAAAATATTTCTTTTTTTGGACTTAATCTATGGTTGTGTACATTTTTAACAGTAATTATGCGAAAGACCTCACCAACCAACATTGCATTAATTTTCGTCTTACAATCAGTCTTCATCGTCGGACGTGGTTTAGCAAGGTTGGTAATACAGTTCATTGCCTTACCACCACGAGCACATCCAAGTATTACATATTTAACACTCACATCATCTTCCTTTTTATTTCTTTGGGTCATTGTGTCAAACCTCGACTGTTTTCCATATTTCTTATAGTAGTCAATGAATTCCTCCTTAGTTTTAAAAGACATCCTCGACATCGGCTCTAAAACCCAATCATCATCATTCTCTGACGTTGGCTCTAATGCTGGAACTTCCTCATCAGTATTCTCAAAATGCACAACTAAATTAGTTGGAGTGCCCTCATCTACATGTTTCCCTCCTGAACAATAGGCCCCCTGCATGGATACCATAAAAATTAATATCAGGGATAGGTAAACCCAACTTGACTATATATTATGCTCGCTTAATATATGTACATGAAATTTGGCATTTATGGTCTACATGTTGTTCAAGCAAATCATCTCTCATATTTGGGGTATCCGAATGAGAAATGATTTCAAAAGAAAACAACGATTGCCTAGAGATATGCTTTCTTCCCCTTTCTCCATCTAGTTGTACACAAAGAATACCTATTCGGAGAGGGAAACTACATAAGAAATGGACCTGTGAACCATCTTGATATATTTAAGCACAAGAAAAAATTAAAAGAAAATAAGCATATCAAAAAATATACAAATGTCCAACGTGTACAAGAAACTTACGCCCATAATTTTATTGAGTCATGTTGTTCTTCCTTTTTGTATCGTGGAGGGAAAAAGTGGACAACATGAAGTCATAAGAATGTGCCTATTGCTGCACCTAACTCATAATGATGATCAAGAGAATATAATGCAAACATACATGGATGGTATAGATTCACAACTTCCAAAACCCAACTCATCTATATTTGACAAGAACAAATGTGCATGGGCTTCTAAAACCCAATGCAATTCTTGAACCGATGAGTTACATTCTTTACATTTCAAAACAAGCTGAGCAACAACTACTTAAAAAATCTAAGCAATTTTTAGGTTTATTTTTAAGATTAAGACTTTGACACAATTTGACTACATAGTGGCAGTGAAAACCCTGGAAGTGCAAATTGTATAGAAGCTACTAATCCTGCCAGTACTCAATAGGAAATAGTGAAATATAAGCAAAATACAAGAAAATAAATAGATTCCTTACGTGATCAGTGGTGAAGGAGGCCGGCGGTGGTGGAGGAGGCCAGTGATGGTGGAGAGAGAAAAAGATTGCCACTCCATTGGACACAGATTGAAGATAGGAGGGCAATTTTTTTTTTCGAGAAGTGTGACGACTAAGACTTTCTAAGCTTTTGTGTGATTTTTTATTTATTTTTTTATCATAAGCCCATGAGAGTTTCGGCCTTTATAGGAAATTGGGATTTTAAAGCCCAATGGAATTAGGGCTCACACCCAACTCAAGATTTTTATATACCACGTGTCATCCAATAGAGCTATGTTCTGGACTTGATGAATCTAGATGGAAATAAGAGAAGAGAGGAGAGAAGGATCTAGGGTTTGACTTACACGCCTACCATAGGAAGATCAACCATTTTCTTGCCATGTGTCATGCATGCATGAAGGAAGAATCTTTGTGACACTTGTCACTATGGGAAAGAAATTATAGAACGGAATGATTAGGTTATGGAAAAGTGGAACCTAGGGAAGGCCAAGAGGCCATGGACGGCAACTATGAAGAAAGGAGGTTTGTCTTTTTTCCATGTGTCATACATGCATAAAGGTAGGTAAAAAGTTGTCTTGGAAAAGAGCAAGATCAAGGTTGGAAGAAAGGCTTACACGCCTAGGGCTTCTAGAAGAAAAATATTATGTAAGAACATCTTAAGGTGGATGGCTAGGGCAATGTTCTTTGGAAAAAAAGGAACAAATCACATGCTTGTATAAAAGTATGGTGAAAGAAAAAGATCTCCTAGAGAAGAGAGGGTCCAGCAACCTATGCGCGCACGCGCACACACACACACACTTCTCACATGTCACTTGGCACTCATGCACACATGTAAGAAATTTAAGAAGATTTGAGTTTAATAAAAGACCTTATAGCCACAAGATACATTGAATCACGACATGAAATGGAGGGCAAAATAGGAAGGGAGTTTCGGTTTTGGAGGAAGAAGGCACCGCATGCATAAAAAAAGTACTTTTGGTTTCCAACACAATCAAATGATGAGCTAGAGGAAGATGTCATAGGATTACATGCCACTTGGCATCCATGCATGACCTTGACTCATGCAAGAAGCTTTTTGAGTGTCTATAAAAGGGAAGGAGCTGAAAACCCTACGACCTTTGGCCATTTTGTACACTACTGATCTTGAGAGTTTCAATTATCTCCATTTCCTCCAAGTTTATATCATTTTTTCACCATCCAAACACTCTCCACAATATTTTCTTCTCACCCAAACATCATTTTAAGAATAATCAAAGTGAGAAGATACTTTCAAGAGGAGAATCTAAAAGGTATGAAGCCAACTTTTTTTTTTTTATACACACACGCACGGCTTCAAGGGAGTCAAGTTTCGGTTTAAGCAAAGTTCATCTAGAACTCATGCTCACATATACAAACTTGAACTAGAGGAGATAGCTCATACCTTTGGAAGATTTTCATAGGAATCTACATTTTCATATATACGGCTAGATTACGGTTTTCCTTCAAGGAAGATGGTTTTAACCTTACTTGCTTTAAAGTTCATAAGCATGCAGATTTGAGGAAAGAGGGTCACAGCCTTAGTGAGTATCACGAGCTAGGGTTTTGTTATAGTCTAGTTTCAAACTCAAGAAAGAAGGGTCCAAATGTATGAAGTCTTTTTCTTGGAAAAAAAGTGTAAAGAGCACTACACTTGAACACATGGGTTAGGGTTTTTCTTGAATAATGATCCTAACTAGTATCACATGTGATTTTTTTAGCTTGCTTGTTATATATACTTTGAATTTTTGTAAGTAAACCTCTAACTTGTACTTGGATATTTTACGTATATGTCATAAGAACTTGTTGGTTGATTCGGTTTTATGTGGTTGTTCATGACTTTGATGTTCTTTCATGGGCTGTGAACTTCTCTTGACAATATTATTTTAAAGCATGATTAAAGTGTTCTATGGAAGGTGTGTATGTTATGAAAAAGGAGTAAGAAGCCATGCTAGGATTTCGATTTGTACTACGATTGTTTGTACATGAATGTTTGTCACTTGGCCCTTTTTAGTATGGTACTAAGTTCAGGAAAATGTTGTCCATGACCACAAAAATGTTTCAACCATCCATGAGTATTCCTTATTAAAGGTTTTGTTCAATGAATTAGAATATTCTAAGTTCATGAAAATTGATTGGAATGCATATTTTCTAAAATAAGAGGTTTCGGCCAACATTATGGATAAAGCATAATCATTGATGTCTTAAACTTAATGAGTTAAGAATGGTTCTTGGTTATGCTAGGATTTGTATGTTTCGGCACTTACATGGAAAATATTGGAATGTATGCTTCTTGATTGATGTGAATGCCTTCAAATTTTTATAAAGGAACATGTTCGCATGTTCTAATATTTTCAAACTGTAACGCGAAATGTATTGCATGCATGGATGTCATATGGTTATAAAGAAGCATTTTGGCATTTCATGTGTATCATGAAAGTTTTAAGTCTCATTGTAATGTCACTTGCATTGGGATTGTAAAAACCCTTTGAAAGGAAAAATAGTCTTTTTTAAAAGTAAAGTTTTATCACGACCCCAAATGCTGGGATGGGGGAATGTCCTATTGGAACTCCTATGTTCTCTCAGGAGTGTTTAAAATGGAGGGCTACCCCCTTGGGTTGGCGATGTACTATCGGCGGATCTCAAATGGTTCCTAAAGGAAAATGACACCAAAGCGGGATAGCACCTAAATCTAGTGGGTGAACATACGGTGAAGGCGAAATGCAAACTTCCATATATGAAAGATAAGACGTAGTCACCTTGATCAAAGTGGCCAATGATTGATGCGGTATCTAGTGGGGAACACACAGTGCATAAGGGAGCCGTGAGGTATCCAATTATATGTTATAAGTCAAGAAAGGCATTGAGCTCATAAGTATGTTAAAAGAACAAGTATGAAAGGAAGAAAGAATGTTTACGAAAGAAACGATTATGAAAGTCATGTTTTAAACGATGTCTTTTTGAAAGGTCAATTGCATAAGTAAAGTCTCATGTCCATGCATTCATTGTTGAGTTTACTTTCATATGCTATATGTTACATGTTATTTGTTTACTTATTGACACTTCTCGAAATCTCACTGTTGCATTTTCTTCACTGTCATTATTCCCCTATTTGGAATGATAGGAGTCATGATAGGAATCCAAGAGGGCGCTAATGATGAAGCGTAAGAGGACAGCACTTCATCCGGAGAGGATCGTGCCTAAAATGGTCTTAGGCCTGACCAAGCCTTCTATTTTGGACCACCTAGAGTCTATTTATTGAGCAATTATTGAGATACTACAAGATATTGAGAAGTTTAAGATATGCCATTATCGTGATAAAGATCGGCATTAGAAAAGTGAGTGAGGCCCAATTCTCCCTCAAGATAAAGACTTATGTTAAGGGAATCACTTTTGGGAAATGACTTTCTATTTAACCATAATGTTTTGGTCCCGTGTTTTGGGAGTTCATTGGAAACTCATAACTACTTTTGATGACTTTGATGGATTTTGAAGTACTCTTGGGATGTTATGTTCTTCGGTACCATGACTATTGTTTTTATTCTATCTTTTGATTTAAGTTGACTTTCTGCAGCGATATATTGCATACTGCTAGTTATCATTAGGTGTATTGTATCTTATTTGTCATGTACGAGAGGCAGATAACCTTGGTATTGCATGTCCCGGCATTTCAGTTTTTGCCAAATCCTAAGCGAGGGTTGAGGGCGCCACAAGAAACAACTCTTTTTTTTGGCTTAAGTTGAGAAGATAGGACAGGGGCAGTATAGTCCTTACATAGAGAAGCACATGCACGCATAGAGGACTGGAAGGGGAGTCTCCATCTGGCATCGTCCATAGCATAACTTTTAAAAAAAATTATATTCTAATAATATTTTAACTTTATAAAATTTTTATTCAACTTTTTCTTTCTAATTTTCCAAAATCCAATAAATACTTAACTCAAATTATCTTACTACTATTCACAAATCATCTTACTATTATTCACAAAATTCTCATCTCATCTCATTTTCTAAGCATCCCGTAAACCCTAAAATTCTGGCAAAAAGGTTCTAAAATTAGATCTTGATGCTATATTTTGGAGCTAAGTTCTTTTATGCAAACTTTCATTTCCTAACACAACAAAGCTCTACAGGTAGAGGCAAGCACTCTCCAAACAAGTGCTTAGAGTTCTGAATCCAAAATCTTTGGAAATGAGTGGGAGAGTCACTACACATAAATTCATGAGTTTCATACTATTTATTGAACATTGAATGATGTTCATAAGATTCATATAGGCATCAATAAATACCATGAGACTCAATTAAATTTTTATGCTTCTCTCACTCTTATCCTAAATCCTAAATTCTATCAAAAAGTTCTGAAAGATCTTGATGCTATATTTTGGAGCTAAGAGCATTCACAATGGTTTTTTTATTTTATCCTTTAAAATACATCATCAAACTTCATTTTTTCTATTTTATATAATGACTTTTACAATATATCATACATCAGCTTATCTATCTTTTCTTCATATCCTTTAAATAATATTTTTTTATTCTTTTTAAATATTTCCTTTCTATCAATAAATTTACAAAAATCCATATATATATTTTTTATATACAATGTAATATAATTAAGTCCTATACACAAAAAATAAAAATCTAAGCCAAATAAAAATTAAAAATAAAATCAAAATATGAAAAATATTTTTTAGAAGAAAATGAAATAGAGGTGTTTTAAATGATGAACAATAAAAAGAATTTACTTACATGGTGAAAATCAAAGTAAAATAAATGAGAGAGTAAATTAAATATAAAAAATAAAAAAATGTTTACATCCGGTACATGTAGCAGGTTACTGTAGCAAATTGTATTTTAGATTTGCTTTTACATAATCGGATGTAACTCTTTTTTTGAGCAATTCCTTAAATAATATACATTTTTTGTATAATACATAAGCAATTGAGAATGCTCTAACACAACAAAGTTTTACACGTAGATCTAGAGGCAAGCACTCATGTCTCGCTACTCCTTAATGTTCAAACTGAGAAAATTATACATACATGTAACTTCATACACAGCATTCTGCCTGATGGAAGTTTTCTTCAATTCCCTGAAAGGATCAGCCAAACGCTTCCTGAGATCGGGTGGCCATACGAATGGCCATTTGAAGATTATGAAAAGCTTTCTCATAGCGTAAGAACCCCATAAACCTATACTCGAAATTATCTTCAGTGACTATTTCTATGTACTTCTGAGCTGTGTTCTCCTCATTCTCACTTCGGCTGGCCCTTTGAATCTTGCTTACAGGTATCACAACCTGCTATATATATTAGACACAAGTACTTCTTTGCATCAATGTGCATGCATAAACTACTTCTGAATTTTAACATACGATATATCTACTTTAATTTTAAGTACATATATACAGTGCATATTGTAACTTAAATTCCAAACCGGCCGGCAGACCGAAGGAACCGATTCGAGGTGTGTCGATCTTCTTTGATGTCAATATATATCTTTCAAGTAGAATGCCGAACAAGCTATGTTTCTTGTTGAATTACTTGTTCAATTAGGAATGCTTAGGGCCGAATGAGATGAGACGAGAATTTTGGAAATAGTAGTAAGATGATTTATGAATAATAGTGAGATAGTTGGAGTTAAGTATTTTTTAGATTTTGAAAAAGGAGAAAGAAAAAGTTGAATAAAAAAATATAATAAATTTAAAATATTGTTAGAATAAAATTTTTTAATATAAATTTTGTATTGAGATTTGAAAAAGTTGAGTTATTTTTTGTCTTTTATTTGAAAGATTGAAAAAATTGTAATGATTAGTAGAATGAGACTTTCCCTATCAGTCCGAGTTGCTAGAGCCAGACCAAGTGTGCAAAACACGACGTTAACAATAAGTTTGAAAAATTTGTAATAATTAGTTTGAGAATATTTATATTTGAGTAATATTTGAAAGTACGTGAGATTTTAAGTCCTCTTCAAGGCATGATAAGATTAAGAACATTAAGGGAGAGGACAATTATTCAAGAAAAGAGTGTCAATGCAAGAAGACACATCTGAATTGATATGAAATAATTGAAGAATTTTTCGCATTTTTGGGTCTTGTAAAATGTGGAATTGTTAGAGATGTGAAAAAAAAAAACTGGTGAGTTTGATCAGATGTTGAAGTGGTCTGGTGCGAAATAGATTCTTAAAAATCGAGAACGGTCTTAAACTGATGCGGTATCAATTTTCATATTTTAAAAATCGGTTCAAACTTAACCAGACCGATATATATATATATATATATTCATAGTTTTTTATATTATATATGATTTTTTATATTATATTATATGTTAAATTACTATTTAATATAACATTAAATTTTAATCTTATTATTCAATTTTATTAATCTTATAATTTTTAATATAATATAATACTCGTTGAGCTATAATGGACAATCGGCATCCGAAATTAATTTCGTACCTTGGATATTGGTGTTGTTGTGAACTGGCGGGAAGGAACAGTTATGGATTTTTCACTACAGAAGGCAACCTTCTCAGTAGATATAAAGAGTAATCCTGCAATAGGACCAGCTGTTGTGGCTAAGTAGCACTGCGAAGCTTTCAACATCTTCTCTCCTTCTCTAATTCCGAAAACCTGACTGAATATATTCTCCTTCCCTCCTCCTTGAATTATCTTTGCCCCCAACTGTAGCTTTCCCTTCACAGTTTCTGACAACTTGGGCCCCAATTTCACTGCGATTTCAAATAACACCAGACACCATCCATTATCATCACATGATGATCTTAGTTTCCCATATGAAATTTGGGTAGAAATTAAAGACCTTTCTTTCTTACCATGCTCACGAATCCTGCATGCAAAGCTGTTATTTTTCTTCCCATGTTTTTCCTTGTGCCGTATCTCTGAACCCCCTTCAGCTGCACTTTCCAGGAAAATTCAATCTCTTTCTTGTATTTGGTTGGAGAGAGAGAGAGAGAGAGAGAGAGAGAGAGAGAGAGAGAGAGAGAGAGAATTGCTTACAGGGTTGGAAAGAGGGAGATGAACTATGATTCAAGATGTTGTGTCCATGTAAAGAAGCGTGCGTCCTCCGCGGCTTTGTGTCATCATATGAATTCACCAACGGACTCTCAACAAACTGATCTGCGTATGTATACATTTTTCAGAAGATTCAACTCTGAATCTCGTTGCCTTTTAGCCTTGAGTCTTTCAATACAAACCTTTTCAAGAGAATGAAGAAAGAGATGGAATCTGTCTTTGAATTTTGGGATATATTCACCTTTCTACATCAACAATGAGTTTTCTGAGATCATTCTTCTTTGTTTCGTGTTGATCAAAGTTCAAACCCCATCATTTTGAATAGTGTGTGAAAAGCAAAACTTCCAGAACAAGTCAAATGTTGCAGTTTCTTGGTAAATTACAAAGAAAATGATACTATGCCGTATCCCCTTTGATGGTTCATGTATTTTATTATTATTTTTTAACTTAATAATTAAGAAAGTGTGTATTAGTATATTGGTGTTTTTTTTTATATTATTTAAAAAATATTAAAAAAATGAAAAAAAAAATATAATTTACAAGTACGCCCACTTTCTCTAGTTTAACCCAAAATTTCAAAGTCAAAGAAATGTTGGCTCAACAGAACCATAAATAGAGCACATATTTCAATTTAAAGAATAATGATAGATACAAATTTAGGTGTGTAAATTTCGAATACTACCTTTGAAAATAGTAGGGTTCATTGTGAAAATGTTTGATTTTTTACATGGGTACCAGATTTCTTCTATTTTTTTAAATAAAGTGCACGAGACTTGCAAACTCTAAAATTATATAAAATTATAAATCATTTTCCTAAATTAAAATAAGTTCGATGATGCAAATTAATTTTCATTGAAAACTATGTAATTTCATATTTTAATGCTTAAATTATAAATTTATAAAAATTAATTAATGTTTGAAACTTAGAATAATGGTCTACTAGGAGTAAACAATCTCCAATAAGAAAAAGAAAAATGTTACTCTCAAGCGCCCCGGGGAACCCCCGAGGCATCGTGTCTGATATGGCATATGTGCAACACTGTTGTTTGCATTTCCCTCGAAAACAAAAGGGGTCGATTGGCCTCCTTTTCCATTTTGCCCATCCCGATGAAAACTACTCTTTTCACTCTGTCTTCATTTCTTTCTCTTCTACATCCACGAAGCCCCATCATCCTCCACGAAGTTGCCGCCCCACAAAGCCGAAGCCCGCCACAGTCCAGTCTTCATCTTCTCCATAGTCAGTCTTCATAGTCTCCACCAACCCACGAACCCTCCTACACATGAACCCACAGTTCTGCAGAGTTACTGTCTTCGTCTTCTACACGAAGCCATAGAGCCACGTATTTGCGAAGTCACGGTTTTGCAATTACCCCCATTTCTTCCAATCATTTCAGAGTTCTTTCGTTCTCTAGAACCCACAAAGCGAACAATAGCTCACACCCAAAAATTAGAGAAGAATTAACAAATGGAAGAAAAAAAAAAGGAATAAAAATCTAGAAAAATTCATGGCGTTTTCGACATCAAGTGGGTCCCTTGTCGAAGCACAAGTGGTTGAGGTACGACGTTTCCCCCCATTTCATGTCACTTATGAGGCCACTATTGATTTCTAGATGCCAACATTTGAAGGAACTTTCAGATAGGACTGGGCAAAATTCTGAAAATTTTGACTCCGCCCGACATCCGCTCCGATTCCGACTCCGATGGAGTCAGAGTGGTCGGATTTCGGAGTCGGAGTTCAAAGTTCGAAGCTACTCGGAAATGAGTTCGGAGTCGGTGTCGGAGTTCGAAGCTTCATGGAGCTCCGACTTCCGACTCCAAAATTTTTTTAAAACACCCAGATGTGAAACGACGTCGTTTTACATTTGGGGTTTTCTTAAAAAAAAAAAATAAACGACGCCATCCCACTTAATGTGGGACAGCGTCGTTTTATGGAACAGAGGGGGCCAAAACGCAAGAGCCCCCCCTTCCCTTCTTCTTCCTTCTTGCGTCTCACGTCTCTGTTCCTTCCTGCGTCTCACGTCTCTGCTCATCTGCGATCTGCTGCCGTGCTGCGTCTCACGTCTATCTCGCGTCTCGCATCTCCGTTGCCGCCGTTCGTCGTTGCTCCTCCGTGCGACTTCAAGCCGAGCTTCAGCATACGGTGAGAGTGACAGGTTCCGAACTTCCGAGCCCTAGAATTAAATTTAGTAGTTTAATTAATTAATTTTATGTAAACGTCTCTCACTCTCTTGTGAATTGATATTTTGTTGTGATTCGTGTGAATTGATTTTGTAAATTGGTAGTAAGGAAGTGTGTTTAATGAAATGTATGATGTGTTTGTAATTTGTTTTGTATGCATGCATAGTGTTTGATAAAATGTGTAAGAGATGTGTAAGAGTCAAGAGATGTGCATAGAGTCAAGCTGGTTCATTTGCTACGTTTTCTTTACATGTAAAACAAATAACAAAGTCGTTGAAACCACCCAAGCATAAATAGATAAGAAAAGAAACCACCCAAGCATGAAGCATCCACGGCAACATGCAGAAAACAGGACCTATGAAAAAAGAATGTGTTCAATTAAAAGTGCAGGGGTCCAAAAGATTTCTATTTTATACTCAAGTCTTTTTCTTTTAAAGAATACCTAATGAATATAACAAGCTGCAGATTATATCTAAGATATTTAGCTCATAGTATGATTTCATGTAATTAGTTGCTTTCCTCCCTCTGTCAATTTTTTGGTCAAAACTATTATTATTATTATTATTATTATTATTTTTGGAGGAGCATTTTTTTCCCCGTAGTGGATGAATAAACGTTATCCCCTGTTGCATAAACAAATTTGTAGAGTTTGGAATCTTGGAACCTATCCTTGTAAAATTCTACCACTAGTAACAAAGAATGGAGGGATGTCGAGAGACTGCCCATCATCCAGTACGGGCTAGGAGACTGGTTACATCCAATTATCAAAGCAAAGGCAATGTAAATAAGGATGTACATAACATCTTTGAAAAAAATAGATATATAAATAAATATCTAGCTAGTTTAAAAAGAAGCCGATTCTACAATCATTAGCATCACTTTAGCTTTGATCTCAATCGATGGCTTTCTTTTCTCCATGTGACACTCCAATACATGAAGAGAATAAAAAAACATGCAGGTCTTCTCTTTGTTCTTCTGATTTTCTTTCTTTTTCTTTTTGAGTGTTGGTCTTATATATATATATAGGTGGAAGATCTTTTAATTCTACTCTCATGCTGACGTAAATGCAGCTTTTTTGTTCAGAGTGTTGTGGATTGGAAAATTTATATAAGTTGAGGCTAAAATGGAAGTATTCATAATTTATTTATATATCATGTAAACTATATATATCCATATATATATATATATTGGCCTATTCTGATTATTGGCCAATATATATGTAAACTATATATATATATATATATATATTGGCATATATATATTAGACTTCCTCAATATCTAGCTAGTTTAAATTGTGAACCCTGTCTGATTATTGGCCTATTCTTCTATATATATATATATATATATATATATATATATATATATAGGATTCAAGTCTTAATTTATATATGCGTGTTATCTCATTTGGATTATTAAACTAATTTTTTTTTCATTATTATTTTTTTAGCTTCTTTGATTGTGACATGGATCGTCCACAAGGGAATGTGGCGGATGCCAATGCTACAACTTTTACACCGGTGGGTACTTCCACTCCTAGAGCCATATCTAGGGCAGCTACATCTAGAGCAGCTACATCTCGAGTAGCTACTTCTTGTGCGAGTAGTCGACTCCCACTCCCAGTTGATATAGAAGATGAGGATATGTTCAACGAAGAGGAAGAGATGCCCATTGAGCAAGATCAACCACCACGGCCTTCTAAAAAGAGGTCGTAGACATGGGAGCATTTCACCAAAATTTCTGGTGATGTTGCGAACCCGGTAGCAAGATGTTATTACTGTGGATCACTTTGTGGATGCCATTCGAAGAAGCAAGGTACCAGTGTATTAATAGCACATCTAAATGGTGCGCCGGACGCAGATGATTGGACCACTGTGAGTTATTTTGTTGAATTTTTAAGAACTTTTTATGAGATAATCATGCGGCTATCTGGATCTAAATATATGACTGCGAACTCATTTTTCAACGAGCTCTCGGAGCTTCACTTCCAGTTAGAAAATAGTTGTACTGACTCTGCTGGATTGTTATCTGCTATGGCTAAGAGGATGAAGATCAAATATGATAAATATTGGGGCAATATTGAGAAGATAAATAGATTGCTATTTGTGGCTGTGATCCTTGACCTCCGAGTTAAGTTGGCCGTTCTAGAATTTTGGGTAAATTCCATCCTCAGGTCAGTGAAAGCTGCAGAGTTTATTAGATTGCTAAAAAGTGATGTTGATGACTTATATAATCACTACAGTACTAGTGCTCAGCCTTCATCCGTAGCTGGTAGCTCCTCACATTCGAGGCCGACAGGATCCACAGTTTCCTCAAGTGATACTGACCCATCTGTAGGGGTTAGAGGCCATCGTATTATACGGCAGTATCATCAACTCATGTCAACAAGGAATATTATGCATTGTACATCTGAGGTTGAACGATATTTTATAGAAGCTGTCGATGCACCTAGTGATGTATTTCAGTTATTAACTTGGTGGAAAGTTAATTCCACCAAGTATCCAGTCCTTTCTCGTGTGGCCCTAGATGTGCTAGCCATTCCTATTACTACAGTTGCCTCAGAGTCAGCATTTAGCACTGGAGGTCGCGTGTTGGATGCTTATCGAAGTTCATTGTCACCGTCAACCGTGGAGGCCCTCGTTTGCACACAGAATTGGATAAGTGAAACGCCCATTGAACTAGATACCGTTGGCGTTGATGCCGAGAGCTATAAGCTTGAATCGGGTAGGTTTATATGCTTTTAAATGATGATTTAATTATTTTTAATATTTCTAACTTCCACTTTTTATGATTTTATAGATCTAATTGTAAACCCTAACATAATTACTGATGATTGAGAGTCTGGAACGGACGCCACTTGAGAGTTGGGAAGGAGTTGAGAGAACCCCCTTTCCTGGTAAGAATCAAATTATTCTTTTACCATGTTCAATTTTTTATTTATTATTGATTGCAACTTTCTATCTTCATTTCAGGCATGACCAATGGAACAAAAAGCATTTGAGTGAAATTCGTGTTTAATTTTTATGTAGTTATATTTCAAGGCTGAGTCATATTGTTATTACGTTATAAATGAGACTGTTATAACTTATGGCTACATCATACATGTTATTTACTTTTTAAACTATTTATATAGTTATATTTATGTAGTTATATTCCGAGCAAAGACGTGGGATAAGTACTCTTTATTCTATAATTTCTATTAGTATTTATTCATCCTCTCTCAAACATTTATAATTTATTATCCAACTGAAATTAATCGAATTATACAAATTCGTACCATCATTCTTCTCTATAAAATTTGTGTAATTTTCGACTCATGAGTCATGAGCACTTTTAATGCTAAATTTCAGGCGGACATAAAAAAAATTAAAGATATAATCAAAATTCAGTAACAAAATCAGAAGGAATATTTAAATTATTGAAAACTCTTGAATAAACCAAATATTTGTAGATGGTTCACTTTTACAAAAAAATATATGTTGCTCACTATCTGAAACAAAATTGAACAACAAAATTTAAATAATAATAAAAAAAAAGAACAGAAAACAACAACTAGAAATTTATTTATGAACGGAGTTCGAAAATTTAATTCGGAGTCGGAGCTCCGACCTCCGTTCGGAACTCCAATCGAAGGTCGTAGCTCCGACCACCGTTCGGAGTTCCGATCGGATGTCGAAGCTCCGACCTCTGATCGGAATCGGACTCCAACTCAGTTCGGAGTCGGAGTCGGAGTCGGAGGGGCAATTCGGCTCCGACTTTTGTCGGAGTCAGAGGTCGGAAACGACAACTCTGACTCCGTCAGAGTCGGAGCCCACCTCTACTTTCAGATATAGCAACAAATAATGGTCAAAATTCAGCACCATATTCTCTATAATTAACTAGTATATGTCAGATGAAAACCCAAGCCAACTTGGGAGTGATAGGGTCAAAGAATGAAATCGAGCATAAAGTCAAAGAAAGCTCATGTTATCGTACTAGTAAGAGTTGGTAAAGAAATTCAAGAAATGGTGAAAGGGAGAGAAAAGGAAATGACCTTTCAAAGGATGCCATTGTTGGCCAATTATTGGCAAAATGATGTTGTGTGGCCAATGAGATATATTATGTAAAACAACTGGAACAGGGCTGTATTCAATCAGTGCAAGATACTCACTGTGAGGGAAGGGAACGAGGCAGAGCTGGGTTGCTGAGGGGTGGCTGTACTGATGGCAGGCTGATCACAACATAGAGAGAGAGAGAGAGAGAGAGTGATGAGTGAACGAGAGAGGCAACGTGATGAGAGATTACGGGAGGAAACTGAGAGTAACATAGAGGGGGAGGAGGTAGGGTGCGATGGCAGCAACTAACTTGAAGGAGTGGGTGCGACTGCTAGCATTTTCTGGGCAAGTAACAACGACACTGAGAGAGACAACTAGTGATGTGGTTGGCTGGCTGTGGCTCACAAAAATCCTCTGTTTTTAGGGGCTGAAACAGGGGCTCACCGTAATGAGTTTGCAAAGAGGGTGGCGAACGGTGGTGGCATTGGTGGCTTTTGCCATGTGAGGGAAGTTTCATCATGTTGCTCGGTTGTTGTGCTGTGAGGGGGAGACCATATGTGTGTGTTGATGGTGCAAGAGTGACGGTGTGGAGGTGCTTGGCTCACAGTTTGCTGGGTTCAAGTGCAGCGGTGAGGACGCGGTCTAAAGGTGGGATTGGTTGAGCTATTGTGCATGGGGTTCCATGGGCTGTGGCTTGAAGCTTGCTGATGGTGACGACGTTGAGGTGCAACATGCATGCCGCAGACGTGGGCCTATGGTTTGGGTGTTTTACGTGAGGCTTGGCTTTGGCAAGGTGGTGCAGGTTGTACGTGTGGACGATGTGCAGCGTGGAATTGCTTTGGTGCATGCATGGTTGTTTACATGGTCTGGTGCAAGGTGCTGCATGAGCTAGGCAGTGGTGAGACTGCTGGTCTACGGAGGAGTGGTGGTGCTACGTTGAAACCTACTTTCATTGGACTTGTGAGATGCACGGGAAAGATTTGAAGACAGAGTGAAAAGAGTAGTTTTCATGGAAATGGGCAAAATGGAAAAGGAGGCCAACCGACCCCTTCTGTCTTCGAGGGAAATGCAAACGACGACGTTGCACATATGCCACATCAGACATGATGCCGCAGGGGTTCCTCGAGGTGGTTGTCTACAGAAGGACTGCTCCAATAATATGGTTACTCTTCAAGTTTCGTACCTGGACATCTGAACAAAAGCCCTGATTGATGCCAATATTTCTTTGTAATCAGTATGAGAATGAGTCATTATTCTCATATCAAGTTGGTAGGTAAAACATACAATTTACATAATTTAAATAGTAAAATTTAATTTGTAAGATTTAAATTTTAAAATTTATTTTTTAAATTAAATTATATCATGTAAACACTTCACTATTTGTGCTCTATAGACCGACATTAGAATAAAATGTTTTGTACGAGAATTCCAACCATGTATTACATGCTCTTGAAATTGTAGGGAGCATTATCTTGCCGCCATGAACTCACTAGAGAAATTCCCTTGCAAAGAGGTTAAAGACTAGCATACAAAGCCAACTTAGATATATTCTAGAGAATTCTATTCATCATCTATTATTCACTCCCACACTCACATCTATAATTTTTTTATAGGATATAAGGGTGTTTTTCATAGAGTGTGGAGATATTTTTTATAGGATGTGGAGGGTGAGATAATAAATAGTAGCTGATGAAAAGAATTTTTCTATATTCTAACCTATAGTTTGTAAAAGAAGTGACGAGGCAATTCATGCATGTATGCCAGTAAAGGGAAAACAATTATGACAAACAAACGTAGTATTACTTAGGGTTAGTTTGGATGGCTAGATGGTTGTACAGATGAGAGGGGGTTTTGGATATCCACAAAGTTAGATTTCATTTCTATTTCATCTAAAAATTTTTAAACTCATCTCAAACATTTCTGACATGGACAGTAAAAAATATATTAAATCTCAAAAAGTCAAAACTATCTCATCTCATATTACTATCCAAACATGTACTTTTCTACAAACTAACTAATCTCATCTTAATTCAAAAAATCTTACTATCATCCAAAACATCTTATCCTATCTCATCTGAGCTGCTTATCCAAACCGATCCTTAGAGAAATGCTAAAATATATAATATATATATATATATATATATAATATTATACTAATTAATATATAATATTCTGAATAGTAAAATATGATAAAATAAAATAATTTCATAATTAAAAAAATTAAAAATAATTTTGAAATTGATATATTAATTTGAGTTAGTGATATATTAATTTAATAAGAATATGATTATTAATTAATATATAATAGGTATAATAGTAAAACATGATAAAATAAAATAAATTAATAATTAAAAAAATTAAATATTTTTGAAATTATTAGTTATTCATTATTATATAATAAATAAATATATAATCTAATGTGAAGATTTGATGTGAATAATTAAAATTAAATTCATCTTATATTATTTTATTATTATATAATAAAAAATAAATATCTCAATATAGAGATTTATGTGAATGAAATAGTTAAAAATTAAATTTTTTTATATTTATAAAAAATATTTTTTAACTTTAATTAATTTAATAAGAATGCTCTGACAGCCTGTTGGCAGCATATGCACGTAACTTGTGTAATTAATAAAAAACGAAAAAGAAAACCATATTCTTGCGCAAGAAAGCGCGCTGCAGCCTGCAGCCTGCTGCCTGCAGGACTTGGCCTCAAAGAGTCAAAGGTTAGCTTTGAACGATAAGTTTTGAGATTGAGATGGAAAGAAAATTTTTTAAATAATAATAAAATAATTTATAAATAATAATAAAATATTTTATGAGATTTAAAAAATAAATAAATAAAAAATATTATAAAATAAATATATAATTTTTTAATATAATTTTTATTTAAAGATTTGAAAAAATTAAATTTTTTTATATAAAAATTTAAGAAAAATGTAATGATTAATTTAAAAAATTATAATGATTAGTTTGAAAGTATTTGTGTGTGAATAATATTTGAAAATGAGATGAGATGATAATTTTTTCTAAATAACCACTAAGGTCCCGTTTGGTTGTAAGATTCAGTTGATATCAACTCAATTCAGTATAATTTTAAATTGAATCTAATATTTAAACACTTGGCTTTGTTTGGTTACTAAACATCTTTCAACTCATCTCAACTCATCATTACAACTTTTTCAAATCTCAATACAAAATATAATAAACAATTCAATTTTTTTAAATTTTAAAATAATAATAATATTAAAAAATAATATTATAACAATATTTTATTATTTCAACTCAACTCACTTTAACATCCAAACGCAATCTAATTCTCAAATTATTAAACTCATCTCAATTCAAAATCTTATTATAGGTAAGATACATAATTTTTTTCAATTCAAAATCTTTTATACGTAAAATCTATAATTTTTTTAATTTTTTATAAATAATATTAAATTCATTTTAAATAGATCTCATATAATTCATTTTACCTATTCAACTCATTAATATATATAAAAAACTCAGTTCAGCTCACCTTTACTAAATATTCAAACGCAATCTTATTTTCGGGTCGGTTCAAGACCTGGATTTATAGGGTCGGGTTTTTGCAACATGAATCTCTGTATGGGAATTAAAATCCACGCAATTTCAGAGTTGCACCAAATACTGAAAACCCTAAAAAGCCGTCTTTTTCTTGGAATATCTCCGGATCTTCGACTTGATGGATCCTCAACCGGAACCGGTGAGCTACATCTGCGGAGGTATCCCTGCGATTCATTTTTTTTTTTTCCGTTTGGATGCCAGGAAAACGAAAGAAAAGGAAAAAAAAATAGAAGCTAAAACCTAGTTCACTATCTGGCTGGTTTGACTAAAATGTTTTTTCTTTATCTCAGTTTTCTTGGCAACTAATCAGATACTTTCAATCAATTACTTGAACTGTTTTTGCTTGAAATGATTTTATGCTGGTTGATAATTAGCGGTAGTCAAAAAAATAATTTGTTTTTGTCTTAAGAGTGATGTGATTGTGAGAACTATTTGGCGTAGACTGTGGGATGGAGAACACGCTGAAGCCAGGTGATGTGATACAGTGCCGAGAGTGTGGTTACCGCATCTTGTACAAGAAGCGCACCCGCCGTAGTAAGCTATTTTTCATTTTTCATATTATAGCAATGGCAGCAGCTCTATAGTCTTATTTCATTTTCTTGTTTGGGTATGAAATATGTGGTAGTTTACAAAACGCTAGTTACATTCAGTGATGCATTGTACTGTCAGAAGTTTGTGTGTGATTGTCATGTGCTATAGATATTTGCTTTTAAATTACTTCTATGCTGGGGATAAAGGTTAGGACCACGTGTTTTGAAGTAGCTAATCGAAAGATTGTAAGATATGCATTATTTAGAGTGATTAGAAGATTTGTGATTGCTGTGTGCTTGCTCTTGTTATTGGTTAGACTAACCAGTGGATATAGATCATTATTTTAGTTTAGTTAGAGTCAGAATTTCACATCAGTCTATTTGAGTAGAATGCTGTGTTATTTTTAGAACTTAAGCCTTAGGGATCCACCTTGGTCTGAGTTCAGGATTCAATCATAGGATTTGCAACATATAAAGAGTAAGAAATGAAAAAATGTAAGTCTCTCTAGAATCCTAAACTAGTATCCCAATTTTCATGTGGAAAGGGAAAATGCCCCTGATTGGACTGAGTGAGCATATTTAGTGCCGGGTAATCTCAGCCACCAATTGGTGAGCCTCAGATATAACATAACTATTCAATTACGAAGGTGGCTCTATGATTTTCTTACGTTTGTCTAATGTCGGTGCTGAACTCATTTAGTGGCCAAGTAGATCTTCTCAAAATGTCATAACAGAGCTCCTTTTGACGCTGTAGCAGAGCTTCTTTGTCCAGATTTTTGGGGGGGGGCTTCTAAGAATCTTTGAGTGGACCACAATTTTTGTGAAAGCAAGATAGTAATATATTAGCCTATTTACTCAATTTATTATAGAATTACAACGCAACCTTTACCATCTGCCCTAACCCCCTGACTGTGATGGTGTTTGATCCTTTTCTAAGATTTGTTTCTTTAATGGGAGAGGCATGACATGAAAATCGGACATGGTGTGACAAGGATGAAGTGTCATTTTTATAAGGACCCCTAAATAGCCTCGAGCAATAATTTCATCGGGCTTTAAGGTCAATGGGATCAATAGACGCCATCTTTTGAAAGTTATCCCATATCTTAAACTGGTTGTTAGCAGGTTTTTTTTTGGCTCTTGCCTTTAGTGTGAGGGATGGCGTAGGGTTTTGGATTTTTGCGGAGGAAGGTACTAAAGGACTAATGTTTTCCTCCATATCCAATGAAAAATATGAGCAGGCCACCTCCACTGGGTTTTATACCAATATGAAAGCCCACTTTTAGATATCCATGTGTGATTGAAAGAGGAGAGAAGACAGAAAAATTAGAGATTAGCCGATTAGATAATTACAAAAAAAAAACCCACAAAACATAACAAAGAGATCAATGGAAAGATGAAACTGAAGAAAGTGTAGCACCCCTTCCCCCTAGGGTTAAGAAAATGCCATTTTTAGAAATCAAGGGGACCTAGAATGACTAGCCTTTAAAAACTTTACTTAGAAGCCTGATTTAGGAGATTTCATAAATTCACATAAAACATAATTTATTAAAACTACTTAAAATAAAAAGAGTCTTCATAAGCATTTATTAAAAATCATTCAACTTTCATGTGCTTAACAAAAATAACAAAAATATTGAAAACATCAGACTAAACATCCTCATGAATTGCTAGGCCTTTGCCTCGTCTCCCTAAGCCAAGTCTCGTCCTGCAGCTCCATCCTCATAGTGATCCTCACTTGGGGTGGTTAAAACATAAAAACGACAAAGTGAGTTAAATACTCAGTAAGCAACACATCACGCTGTAAAAATAATATACTTAATGCAGGTTTTTCTTTTAAAATTATCATTCTTAAAACATAAACATTCAAAAATTCATTCACATCCATTTCATCACATCATATCCATCATATCTGTAATATCTGTCCTAACATTTAAAATAGCCATCACACACAATTACCTGTGTGCTAGGGTTGGCAATTTCGACGATCATGATCACTGGTAGGCCTTGAGTGAGATTTCATTAAACTGTTAAAAGAAAGGGTTGTCTTTAGGTGCACCGCTATTGAGCCACTCTTGGTGTTGCCATATCCACCCCTTAGCCTTTGGTACCATAATCCATCATTTTTTATTATTTATCCATCATCAATCGTCAGTCTTCGGTCAATCATTTAGTCATTATTCAATAATAATAATAACATCACTCATGCTGTCAAGTCCATTCACATTCATGTACTTTTATAATTACAGGGTATTTAAAAAGAGGATATTAATGAATAGGCTTGTACATGCAATAATACTTTGTAAACCATGACATGAGTAATGGGCTTTTTGTTTATAAAACACATATATGATTAATGATTGCTTTTAAAATATATGCAATTTGAAAGACATGATCATAATTGTTCACATAATGTTATAAAATATGTGTGTCCAAATGGCATGATCTTATTACTTACGTAACTTAGAAAACATGCATGATAATGAAGAGTGTGATCGTTCCACTTACATAATTTAGAAAACATGCATGACGAAGGGTGTGATCATTACTTACATAATAGAAAACATGTGTGATGAAGTGTGTGATCATATTACTTACCTAGCAACCCGGTGCAATAATTAATGCATCAACAATCACCTAGTCAATAAACACGTAATATCATTTCAATTTATAATTTCATTCACCATCTTTTATGAGACTACAATTCTTCCTTAACAAGCCTACGTGTGACTTCCAACTCGTAACCTCCATACTACTTTCGTGCCCATGACCCCATAGCCCGTAACACATCCATCCTCATAATCACCTAGCAAGTATCACCCTGTAATACATATGATTTGTCCAAAATGGTGGCCCATAACCTTCAACTCGTGGCCTTAACATTAATATTTGACACTTAGTTTGTGACCCAAAATCTGCTCCTAATAAGTCTAACTGTCTAAGTGTTTTAGTGGGAGAGGAGAACTCTGCCGAGAGTTATAGGGAGTGTGTGTTGTGCACTTAGGAAGAAAAACATAGAAGAGAGAGAGTTACCGACAAGAATGGCTGGAGGAGCTGCAGTGGAGTTGCTGGGCGGCTGGTGGCTATTTTGATTGGTGCTGCAACAGACCATGTAAGGAAACAAAGGGGCTCAGTTTTTCTCTGAATTAGTGGGGAGAAAACAGGGGAGGCTGTACAATGCTGGTGTCACTGGTTTGACACCATCGTGACAAAGAGAGTTTATTCTTGAACTGGTGTAATGCGTTGGAGTTTGGTGCAACTGGTTGTGCACTTGTGGCATACGTGCTAAGCTTCAGTTGACAGGGAGGCTCAATCGTTTGTAGAGCTGGTTCTGCTACTTATGTTGCAGGGGCTAGGGGCTTCATGGGGCAGCTTGTTTTCAGTTTGGTGACTGATGTTGTTGTTTTTAATTTGGTGGCATAGCTGTCTGACCATGGCTTGAGGGAGGCTCACGGTGTTGCCACTGTGGCGTAAGCTGGGCTGTTTCGGTGCACTATTGGCCTGCTGTTTTTTAGTTGATCAAGTTTTTTTAACATTTGGATGTTGAGTTGAGTTGAGTTGAGTTGAAATGATAAAATATTATTAGAATATTATTTTTTAATATTATTATTATTTTGAGATTTGAAAAAGTTGAATTGTTTATTATATTTTGTGTTGGAATTTGAAAAAGTTGTAATGATGAGTTGAGATGGGTTAGGGATCCAAATTTAATGGTTTCCTGCAATTTTACTCCAAGATCTAGTTCAGGAAGGCTCTTGCCTTCTCTCCTCCTTTATAAGTATTCAGTTTTATTTATGGATGGGTAAGTTGAGCACCCAATGGGTCTTGAACTCATGGCCTCACCTTCAACCTTGTTCTTACAACAGGAGGAGGTACAGTTTGAGCTAAAGATCCCTCTAGCTGTTAGATAGATGTCATTGGCTTATTCCTTTTTCCATAGTACTGTTTGGAATTATGGCCCTGCAACATCTTGGTGTTTGTCTTTCTTATAATGTTTCTGAAGTATACATCTTTTGTCTTAACTCATGTTGCTGAAAACATTGAACTAAATTAGCCCTTCCTGTTTGATGCAGTTGTTCAATATGAGGCTCGCTGAATTGGGGGAGGCAAGGACATGCAGTTGTTCAAGGACATGCATATACATATATGTAGTTACTGTTACTGTCTTCCTGCAACTTGCTAATCTGGTGGATGGTTTACTTTTCAAGAAACAGATTGATTTATGCTTTAGCACACTATGCGATCGATAAAAAACACCTGTGCTGTCTATGCAAGTGATCACATTAAAGTAGAACACTGCAAATCAATCTGATTGCTCTGCATGTTTGATTTCCTATATTACTGGCCTCCTAGAGACGGCATAAGCATATTGTTGTTTTACATGTCTTTTGTTTAGTTCATCATCTTTGAATGGTTAAAAACAAGATAACCAACCACGATTAGACGAGAGCAAGCATAGGAAGACCAATTACATGCAAATCATATTATGTTCTGTTTTGGAATCATAATACACTACACAATTTCATGGAAAAAGCAAAAGGAATCATTGCTTAGGTAGTATTGATTCAAAGCCCCCAAATCACGATGAGCTTTGAACACAATGAAATAATAGTGTGGGTTACCTTGAAAGACTGCCTGATAATCACACACCACCAATATGGTTTTACCCTTCAAGAAGCTAACTTGATATGCGTGGAGGTGGTGGCATACCAAAAGAAAACCGCTTATTTGTGACAAGGTATTTATAATGAAAATGATATTTTACTATGAGAACAAGTCATTTTTTGTGGCAAATATCTGATTACGAACAAGTATTTTTCTTGTAATTTTCGAAAGGGAATTATGTAATGGGTCCGACGAAAAAAGGACCCATCCCGTGGAGAGATCCACAATATTTGAATGGCCTAAAGTTCAGATTTTAGAAAGATTTGACAACATTGAAAGAAAGATGGGTTGTTCTACTTACTGCTTCGGTACCGATCCTTTCCCAAGTGGCAGGTTATACTTTCATTGAAAGTATGTCCAAAAGGTTTCCAAGAAGAAAATATTTGAAATTTGGGTTGATCCAAGCAGGATTTATTATTAATAAGAGAAATGCTAGGTATAAGTTTTAGGTGTACAAACTTTGTGCAAGCCTATTTGAAAGATTGTTACCTTTCAGATCTGACTTTTATAGTTGAAAAGAGACAAATGTGTTGTCTTCACACACCGTCACAAATTCTAAAAGTCACGAAGGTAATAATCTTCCCAAGTTTAATAACCAAAAAAGATAAAAGAAAAGGAAAAGGAGAGAGAGAGAGAGAGTGGCAAATTGTATTATGCATAAATTAAATTATATTTGCAATTTTTAAATTCTTAAGTATATTCATATATAGCAGCATAAATACTGCTTTCTTTTCAAGTAGATGATGAGTTTATACTAATTATCTTTTGATGTTAGAAAAATTTCCTTAAAAGTCCTTGTACATGACAAATTAAGCAGCAAATTTGGATGGGCATTATATAAAGAAATTCGTATGATAATTTAAAAAAGGTTACTGTTGATGAAGAAAAAAACCAAGAAGTAAAAGTAACAATAGTATATTTGGAATTCAAGGATCCCCAAATCATGTTAAAGCCTTTAAAACGACATGTGGGTTTCAGTATATTTTTCATATATTAAAGTTATGTACAACAGCTATATTTTTTTTTTTTGAAAAAACAATTCATGCTATTTTATTCATCATAAAAATAGAGATTACATCAAGACATCATGCCAGATGATTTGTGAGACATCTTCAGGAAAAGAGTCCCACCAAATCACTAGCTCATCAATATACCATGACTGTCTTGCCAAACAATGGGCAACTGCATTGGCCATACGACCTTTATGTTGAACTATAACCTTAGGAAATCTGTATAACATCCGCTTGATCTCAAAAACCAAGTTTTCCCAAATAGACATTGACTCTTGTTCTTTGTTAAGCTCTTGGACCACCAGCAAAGAATCAAGTGCCGGAATACAATAATCCCACAATTTCATTGTTTGTCTTAGCTCATCTCATTTCCTTCTTAAATATCAGTTAAATATAAATATTTTTTAATTTCAAATATTTAAATTTTTTTATTTAATTATTACTTAATTATTATAATTTTTTAACTTTTAAATAAAACATAAAAAATAACTTAAGATTTTCAAATCTCAAATAAAAAATTATATTCAATAAAAATTTTAACTTTATAATATTTTAATTTAATTTTTTCTCTTTTCTTTTTCAAAACATAATAAAATATCTTAAGTCAAATTAGTTTACTATTATTTAAATATTTTTTATTTTATTTTATTATAGATGTTTATTTTATAATAAAAATAATTTTATAATATAATGTATTAAATTACATTAATTTTTAAATTTATTTTTATGAGATTTGTTTTTAAAATATTACCTAACCAGAAAACTGGCCATGATAACTTCGTTTGAAACCATAATTCTTCTAAACTCATTATTACAATTTTTTTAAATTTCAATACAAAATATAATAAATAATTCAACTTTTTCAAATCTCAAAATAATAATAATAATAATAATAAATAATATTCTAATAATATTTTATTATCTCAACTCAACTCAATTCAACACATCTCAACCTCCAAACGCAACCTTACTGAGGCAACGAAGCAGCCACTCACGGACGAAAAACTGCAGTAAATACTCCTTCAAAAACTCTACTCAGCCTCACTCCTATTAATATATTTCTCAATGAATGACGTGAAGGACAATCCTCCGGCGAGAAGAAGCTGTGAATCGAAGGGCTCGAGAAGAATATTGCGGTGGAGGAACTTCGATCGGACGGCGGAGAATGAACGGGAAACTGGGGACTTCTTAACGAATGGCGTGAAAGAGGATGCTCCTTTGAGAAGGAGCGGTAAACTGACGGGAACGACGAACGAACTCAGGCCGAGGAGAGAGAACCCCAATCGGACAGCGGAGAATGAACGGAAGTTGGGGACTTCTTAACGAATGGCGTGAAGGAGGATGCTCCTTTGGATTGATTGTAACGTTTTTTTTTTTTGAAACAATTGTAACGTTTTTTTTAATGTCTAATAATAGTGAATTTTGAATTCAGAGTTACAATGGTTGGTCATTGAGTTTCGAGAGAGGCATTTAGATTTCCTACATCTATAAACCTTGTCTTGACTCTCCCTTGCTAACTCCTTTGTACGTAATAGTCTTTTGCAGAGACATGGCCCAAGGTGGTGACAGCAATGGTGGAGGTGGCAACAAAATACCTGAGGAGGTACAAGTACAACCACACCCAGTGAAGGAACAGCTGCCCGGCATTCAGTATTGCGTTAACAGCCCTCCCCCATGGCGTCTGTACTCTTTTCTCATACTCTATCATTCTTTTATATCAAATGCAACTTCTACCATTGTTTAGCTTAAGCTTTTGTCCCGTTTCATTGTTACAACTCTCAGTTAGAGTTGAGCGCTTTCCAAGAATCTGTATGAGCCTTTTCTATAGCCATGTTTTGATCTCTTGAACATAAAGGAGAGAGAGAGAGAGAGAGTATAAAACTGCAAATAGATTGCTTCATCTCTCAAGTATTATTAATATAATCTCTTACGTTTTGTTTTGATAGTTCCATTTATATATAGCAATGTTCTATACTTCTATATGGAAATTAATTCACTTTGCTTCACGATACCATGTTTCACCTATTATCCTTCTGTTGTTTTGGTCTTTATTGATATAATAATTCTACTGATCTTTGTATCAATCTAGATTTACCATAAAATTGTCAATATGTAAATTCTTAAGCATAATTTTTGTGATAATTTAAGTCACAACTTGGATGAGGGGGCGGACTTAAATTTATATCATAACGCAGCGGAAGCTGTTGTGTTGGGTTTCCAGCATTATCTTTTGACTCTGGGCATTACCACTTTGATTCCCAGCATGATCGTTCCTCAAATGGGTGGTGATGATGTAAGGATTAAGCTACATTTTCTTTAACGTTGTTTCTTTCCTTCCTTGATTATTTTTATTCTAAGTGGGTACTTTTGCTATCACAGACTGAGAAGGCAAGGGTGATTCAAACCTTGCTTTTCGTTTCAGGATTGAGCACACTCTTACAGTCTTTGTTTGGGACCCGGCTCCCATCTGTGGTTGTGGGTTCATACTCATATATTATACCCACAACTTCAATTGTACTAGCCCGGAGATATAATGTATACACAGATCCTCATGAGGTTAGTTAATCTTTATACCTATGCCTGGCTTTCTCTCAGTTTCTTTTTTTGTAATTTGTATTCCTATTGAGGGGTCTGACATTATGCTGGACTTATCGTCGGCCTTACGGGTGATTTTTCAGAGGTTCATAGAGACTATGAGAGGAATACAAGGTGCTCTGATTATTACTGCATGTTTCCAGATGGTCATGGGATTTTTAGGCATTTGGAGGAATGCAGTAAGGTAAATTGTAGATAACTGAAAGTTTCATGAGGTTGGGTTTGTGAATATGTTTATATTCAAGTTATGCTAGCTATTTTGTGATCTCTCTCTAATTGCTGGTCTAGGTTCCTTAGCCCCCTTTCTGTCGTTCCATATGTAACTTTTACGGGGTTTGGGCTTTATCATCTCGGTTTCCCTTTGGTAAAGAGTTCTAAATCCATCACTTTGCCCTTAAGTCTTAATGTTGATAATTACTATCAAAACACTGCTTACTTTATTTTACTTTCAAATTTTAATTTTCTAGGCTTGTTGTCTTACATTGTAGCTGGCAACATGTATTGAAATTGGGCTTCCGGGGTTGATTGTTATGGTTTTCATCTCACAGGTAAGTATCGAGGTTCTGTAACTACTCTGAACTTCCTCTTCTGTTTATCTTGGAAAACAGGCAACCAGGATCACATCTTATTGTATCATGTTTTACATTTGTGAGTTGGTGAAGGAGATAATTTTCTCTAGGATCATGGTGTAAGATTAGAAGCCTACACTTATCCAAAAACAGAAAGATTAGAAGCGTAGGACAAACCGTTAGAAGACTCTTGATTCTAGAGAGAGATAAAGAAGTCTCCAGTTCTGTTTGGAATAACACTATTTTTCAAGTGGGATGAATATATTTGACAGGACAGTGACCATCATTTATTAATCAAACGATGAATCGACCATCATTTATTAATCAAACGATGAATCAAGGAAAATAATCAGTCAGTTGCGTGTACTCTTTTTTCTAGGACAGTAACAGGTAAGATATACATGTTCTGTTTCTCCCCCACCTGCACTAGATTTTTCTTTTGTTTCTCAAAGCACTATCTTTTGCTTAACGAGATCTTCTACATAAGATGGGGTGGGGCTGAGATTGTGCATTAGAGGCCCATTCATTGTGGGTATAACTTGCAAATATTAAAAAAAAAAAAAACATTTCATCCATCAAGCTGGCAACTTCGTGTGTACTTGCAGTATCTTCCCCAGTTGCTGAAACCAGAGAGGCCAATATGGGATCGATTCGCAGTGCTTTTCTCAGTTGGAATTGTCTGGTTATATGCACAAGTTCTTACTTCAAGTGGTGTGTATAAGAACAAACCTGCAAAGACTCAGATTAGTTGCCGCACAGATCGTGCTGGACTCTTTACTGCAGCTCCTTGGTGAGATTTTCTAAACAAACTCTTGGAAATATTGACCAATTGTTTTCTTTCTTTCTTTTATTTTTCTATTAAAAGTTGACACCACTATTCATAACTTGATGTAGCTTCATCAATAAGTAATCTGAGATTGACGTTTGATAATAAAAGTCGACCATTGTGCATTGTCTAAATGCACCCAAAAGCAAGATATGGTCAGAACTAAAGAATTGACAATTAACTGTTCTTGGCTCCAACTCCTCCTCCCCCACAAGAAAAGAAAAGAAAAACAAAGTGATGAAAACAGTTTGCAAACTAACCAAAATTTCTGCACAAGGGATTATTTTAATATTTCTGACTGCATGATAGCAAAGTAGAACTTGGACAGCTCTGAGAAAGTTAGTCAATTAAAGTCCTCACTACTGGGAGGGCCTCAGAAATCATATATATGTTCTTCCTGTATTCTTACTCTTCCAAGATGTTACAAAGCTAAGTGGTGCAATCTTCTTAATCCTCTTCTCTCTCATGTTGTTGGGACACAAACTGTCTGTCCCCAAGGCAAAAATCTCTTCAGAGATTGAATTCAACTGCTATTTGGAAAGTCCGCAAATTTGTAAAACAATTTGGCCTATATTTTTCCATGTTTTGAAGATAATTCTGACTACAATTAGTTACATCATATTATTTTTTGTCATTACCTGCAGGCTATATATGCCTTATCCGTTTCAATGGGGAAGCCCCACATTTCATGCCAGAGAAGCTTTTGCAATGATGGCTGCTTCTTTTGTTTCACTTTTTGAGGTTCACTTCTGAACAGGGATTTCATGCTTTTCTAGTTCATTAGCTAGCTGCTCCACAACACCATTCTCTGCAATTTACTTCTGAAAGCATATACCGCAAACATTTCATGTGACCACCTCATCAGCTTTTGTGTTGAATTTATGAATCTGCAAAATTTTCTTTCATCGTTCTGAAATCATGGATAAGACATACAATAGTAAAAACCTTTCACTTCCGATAGTCCTTCTCTTATATTTGCAGTCTACTGGTACATTTTTTGCAACAGCAAGATATGGCAGTGCCACACCTGTGCCACCTTCTGTTACTAGCCGTGGTGTTGGCTGGCTGGTAGGACATGCTTAAATGATGTCTCTTTTTTCCATTCTAGGCTAAATATTTGCTGCTTCATTACTAGTGAATTCGTTTGATTTTCAGGGAATCGGAGTTTTGCTCAATGGTGTGTTTGGCTCTGTAACTGGCGCTTCTGCATCAGTGTAAGGACCTTTTTTTTTTAAATGAAAGAAAAAAGCTATTATCAAGTCAAACAGATCCTGGTCTTATTGCTCCACCTCTGACTCGAGTTTTTTTTAATAGTGGGTTTAATTTGGAAGTCATCTATGAAAATATTAATTCAACCTGATGCAGCTGAAAAATAAGGTTCTATGTGGTGGTACCTACCATCTAAATATGTGTATCCTTCTCTGACTTCTTTTGTGCGGGAGAGGATGGGTGAACATGCCATGGTTTTTTGGTCGAAAATTGAAATATTCCTAGAATTGCCCTTTCATATTTTGAGTCTTCTTGTAAGAGTCACAGACTCACGCACATGTAGTGCAACATGATTTACAGATGAAGGTAGACATTCAACACATGTATATGCACATATTTCCGATTATGTTTCCTTATTGTGCTTTGCTTCATGTACAGGGAAAATGCTGGTCTATTGGCATTGACCAGAGTTGGAAGTCGAAGAGTCATTCAAATATCAGCAGTGTTTATGATTTTCTTCTCTGTATTTGGTGTGCTTGCTTAACTCTAATGAAATGCTTCAAGCTTGTTGACAGTGTTGAGTGTTAAAATCTGAATCAACATATCACAAGTGTTACAGCTTTCTTTGTAATGTTGAAAACAGGAATGCATACAAAATATAGAAAATTTTCAGTTTTCATATTGCATTATAGTTTTGATTTTCTTATAATCACTTCTAATTTGGGTAACTGATGTCCTTGACCAGGAAAACTAGGAGCATTTTTTGCTTCTATACCCCTACCAATCATAGCAGCTTTGTACTGTGTGTTCTTCAGCTACGTTTGTAAGTATCTGTTTTTTGCATTGACTCCCTATGATCCGTGCAATGTTGCTTGTTTGCTAATTGATACTTCACATCAAAACAAGAATCAGTAACATCAGTTAGTATCGTTACATGCAGCTTCTGCAGGTCTTGGTTTTCTCCA
The DNA here is from genome assembly GCF_001411555.2 of Juglans regia. Taxonomy (NCBI): domain Eukaryota; kingdom Viridiplantae; phylum Streptophyta; class Magnoliopsida; order Fagales; family Juglandaceae; genus Juglans; species Juglans regia. The sequence continues at coordinate 12,276,787 of NC_049915.1, read as the reverse complement.
ATTCTGTAATCTGAACAGTTTCAGAACAAAATTTATTCTGGGCTTTTCTTTCTTCATGGGCATTTCAGTACCACAATACTTCAGAGAATATTATCATATACATCCAAGTTCTCTACACATTCGCACCCACTCTGGATGGGTGAGTCTTGAACTGAACCGGTCTTAAGTGTCATGTTACTAGTTCAATATCTATGTCAATGTTCCCACCATTTGCATCTACCTAAGTTCCTTAAATTATTTGCAGTTTGATGATATAGTGATTGTCATCTTCACGTCTCACACAACGGTGGCTGCACTGGTTGCTTTGATTTTGGATTGCTCACTCTCTAGTGAAACTGACGCCACTAGAACAGACACAGGCTTGCATTGGTGGGAGAAGTTCAGCTTATACGCTTCGGACATTAGAAATGATGAATTCTATGGACTCCCATGCCTGCTGAATAAGCTTTTCCCAGCTGTTTAAACCTACAAAAGAATATCTGCAACTATTACTGCTAGAGTTATTGTCTTCCATTCACATTGCAACAGGGAAACGAAAATGCAATGCAATGTTTTCTAATTTCATAGTCTTGGGCTTCTTTTCAAGCACTACCATTTTCTCTCTCTTGGCAAAAGAAAGGCCATATTTACTTCATTAATTTGAATGAACTTTGATAAAAATAAATTAAGAAACAAATAAAACCATCTTCACCTCATTAATTTGCACTGTAACAGTTGTTATGAGGTGTTTGTGGTTTTCTATCTTTTGTCCTTGTTAAAGATACTATTTACCTATATAAAATAAGTAATTCTACATACAATCGTAAAATGCATAAACGTCGCGTAATCGCTTTGAAAAAAAGTAGGATCCACTATTAAAAAATTAATTTTTTTTACGTGGATCCTATATTTTATTCACTTTTTTCAAAATGATTATGTGGCGATTACATAATTTACGGTTACAAATATATTTTTCTCATATAAAAATACGTAAGGCCAAGATTGAAAAGATAATACCATTAAAAGGAGAAAAAATCCTAACAAGGAAATGACAGTATCCCTGTTCTTTCATTGGGACCAAGATTCTCTAATTTGCAATCGATTAATCAGGAGATCAAAGGCCGGAATATCTTTCGGCGGGGATACACTAATAAATTATTATAGCCGTTATAACCCACATTTGTTTGACAACACTAAAACAGGGCTCTCTGCATGTATATATAATTATATAGATAGATCATTTTCCGGTAGATAAATATAGTTCCAAGTGCTGTAGTCAGTCTGAAACCGACCAAGCTATTAGGACCTCTTGGACGGCCGTTTTGAGAATGGCATTTTGTCTATATCTTTTTTATTATTTTCTAGGGCACCATACAGGAATACATTAAAAAATTGTAATTGGTCAATGCCAAAAAAGAAAAAGTCAAAGTACAACCGTTGGTAGTTGAGAAGCTTGTACGTGCACAGCTCTCATTGAATTTGGATCCCTTTTGAGTTCTTGGCCGGAATTTAAGACTGCGTTTGAATGTTGAGTTGATTTCAATTCTTTATGAATAGTAGTAAGTTGAGTAGTTTAGAAAATTATGTGGGGTCCATTTAAATTGAGTTTAAAGGATGTTGGATATTAAGATAAGTTCAGTACTTTTTATGAGAAGTTGAAAAAAGTTGTGGGTTTCACGTATAAAAATGTGTTAAGTGGTTGTGGGTCCCAGGTGTAAGGAGGTTTTGAGTTGAGATAAGTTTAGTAATTTGAGAGTTTGATATTTAGATATTAAACTCAATTTAAAATTAGATTGAACTAAATTGATCTTAATTGAGACTAACAACCAAACGAGATCTTAACATTGATAATTACTTTCAAAACACTGCTTTCTTTATTTTACTTTCAAATTTTAATTTTTTATGCTTGTTGTCTTACATTGTAGTGTTTCTTGGTTCCAGAGCAACTTGCCTAACAACTCGCAATAACAACAATCACCTTAACCCTTACAATTAAAAATAAAGAAAGCTTTACCAACCAATCAAAAACCAACAAGAGTAGAATGAATCAAAAGCAAAAATTAAACCTACAAAGCATGAATCAAGTAGTTTCCATGCCATTAATTAGGCTTTGCCATTAAATAATAAAATTCACTGTTGAGAACCTAACCATGGTAAGAATTCGAGTTTGGCTTACATCTTGTTAAAATTTCACTGAATACCGTTAAAAAATAAATGGACAAGATTACTTTAACTGGAAAAATAAGCAGGCTTTTTCATTAAGTCTGTCCCTTCATTTTTCATCCCAAACCAACCATGCTGATCTTATTCAACTGAAAAATAACTAGCTTTTATTCAAGAACAGCGTCCCAACTAATCCCGGGTGAACAGGCCCTCAACAAAAAGTTTCCTATAAATATACCTTGGATAATTCAAATGAAAAATCCCCCAATCTGATGGCCAACTAATTAGAATAGGTTTCTTTTGACAAAGACCTTAGAATTTTAGAAAGGAAGATTCTAGTACCCTGGTTTGTGTAGTGTGAGGGCATTTTCCAAACATAATCTGAATAACATGTTGACAGTGTATTAATTGTGACTAATCCTTAAGTCTATAGATCAATGCATCTGAGTCCTACATGAGTGCATTATGTCAATCTAAATTTACAAGCAATTAGTGGGCATTACAAGTATGAATAATCATTTATGGATACCACATCCCTAGGTCACAACGATTTGTATCAGAGTTAACCTGATAACATGACCATGTTGCTCTGGGGCATTGTTGTGCAATGCATGTTCTAGTGGAGATTAAATGAGATATATATGAGTCAACATAATACAACTTATGCAAAATCAATTCCATGGGCAGAAAAACCATCATTCAAGCTATCAAAGGTGCCAAACTCTACAAGAAATGAAGATAAGAAATTATGGAAGTCTTTGTGGCGAATGCATATTCTCCATAAGATTAAGATCTTTGCATGGAGAGCTTGTAAAGATGGGTTACCTACTAAACATAATTTGCTCAAAAGAAAGATTGTGAAATTTTCTCAGTGTGATTTTTGTGGATCCCAGAATGAAGACCTCGCTCATGCAATTATTAACTGTCTCGATACTCTTGCTGCTTGGAACATGTTTATGCCCGCAATAAGTACTAGTCCTCCAACTGATTCTATTAAGGGTACAATCAAAAAGTTATTGAACACAGGTGACTTATCACAACTAGAAAGATTCTTTCTCATCGCTTGGGCTTTCTAGTATAGACGAAACAAGTTGATTTATGAGAAATCAAAAGAGAATCCTGTAGCTATTATCAATCATGCATTAAGTCTTCAGAACCCAATCTCATCTTTCAAGAATACTCCAAATTCGAGACCTAATGCTTGCTGGAATGTCCCTCCAACAGGTTCTTTCAAACTCAACGTGGATGGGGCATTGTTCTATGATTATCAAAAGGCAGGTGTGGGGGTTGTGGTTAGGGATGATCATGGTCAAGTAATAATGGTAGTAAGTAAAACAGAACCAGAGGTATCGGAAGCTGAATCAGTGGAATTACTTGCAATGCTTTGAGGGTTACAAGTTAGCTCTCAAATGGGGTTTTCCAAAATAATCCTAGAAAGTGATTGCCTAATCTTAGTGGAAGCCTTACGAGCAGAAGGGGAGTCCTTATCAGTATTAGGAGATCTCATTTCTGAGGTGAAGAGGATGCTTCATCAGTTTCAAGAGGCTAGGGTACAACATGTCCCACGCATGGGGAACCAAGTAGCTCATTGCTTGGCAAGGCATGCTTGGAGAGTACAAGATGTGGAATTATGGATGCATTCTTTTCCTGATTTTATTGCACAACATGTTTGGTTGGACAATTCTCTAGTGTAATCTTAGAGCTATTATATGAATGAAAGAAGGATCTTTTTATAAAAAAAAAAAAAAAAAAAAAAAAAAAAAGGTGCCAAACTCTATATGGAATCTTCTAGCACACTGCTCAGTTCTCACAGAGAATATTTTCTTTTTACTATTCTTTCAAACATTTATGCTTTGAAGCGGTCCATCCGAAACTGTGGGTTTAACAGCCTCCCTCTCTACTTCTGCCACGTCAGAAATTTCACCAAAATAACAATATCCTCATCACATTGTATTGTACAATTCTTCTACATACAACTGCGGTGTAATCGGCTAAAGCCACGTTAGAGAATATATTAAAAAAAATGAAGAAGAAGAAAATGGATGAAAGGAAATAGACATAGACAAAAGAAGAGAAACCAACGGATGCACAAACTTTATTAGAAGAAAAAGGAGAGCAGAGGGGTCGTCTTCTATAACTCAGATCTATGGTTGTCTTCGTGGGTAGGAGAAAAAGCAGAGGATTCGGTCTTAGATATGTGCTTTCGTCGGATCTCTCTCATTTCGTAAGCTTTCCTGCAATCAACTTCAAGAGGATATCTAACCAAAAAGTCAAAATTTTAAAAAATGAAAAAGGCACCCAAGATGAACAGATCGGAGGTCAAGTTGTCCTCCCTGGAGGTATTTAGAATCAGAATAAATTATTTTCTTGAGAAAAAAAAGTGAGCTCATCTCTGATAACTTTTAGAAAGTCAAAATTCTTAGAAACAAAAAAGGCACCCAAGAGGGCCAGCACCACCATCAAAGTTCTCAAATGTGAGACTGTGAGATGAAGACAAAGGAACAAATGTGAGAATCAAGATTTGGCTTCTCTGTGCTTGGGGTGATGTTACTGCAAAGAAGAATAGGATGAAGAAGGAGAAGGAAGGTAATGGGAAAACGAAGACGATATGAGATGAGGCATTTTGACAAATTGAATGAAACAGTGCCGTTTCATTTATGCCACGTGAGATGCGGTTGCACCACGATTCCCCTGACCAGTTACGAATAGCATTTTAACATAAAAATATCAAAAATTCTGCTTGCAACCGGTTTGGGGAACCGGTTGCAGAACCGTGTCCTATGTGGTAGTAAAAGGCGTCTTTTACATTTAGAGGATGGGAATTCGTTTCCCTGCATAATTCACGTTTTCACATTTCACATTCACGATCACTCCCTCTCAATTTCTTCCCTCCTCCCCATTCCCATTCTCTCCAATCCCATCGTTTTCCTTCGCACTGGTTCGGTTAGCGTCGAAACGAGTAAGCCGGCGCCCTCTTCTCCCCATTCCCAGCCACCAGTTCCACAAACCCACTTCGTCTTCTCCACCAGAGCCACGAAGTCGGTTCGTCTTCTCCACCATATTGACAATCCGAAGCCTATAGAGCAGGTAGGCACTTCTACTCCTCTTCTCCTCGAACCCAAGATCCACAAACCCTGCAACCATAGGCTCTTACCACATCACCGAACCAGCACCAACTTATTTGAACCCACGAAGCCCTGTCGTCTTCGAACACCAGTTCTAAAATGTGAAGCCCATAGAGCCTCTAATCCCTAACCCCTAACCCTAACCCGTAACACTAACCCTAACCCTAACCCGTAACCATAACCCGTAACCCGTAACCCTTACCCTAACCTCAAATAATTTGGCATAATCATCCATCGGGCCGATTTTCAAAATTAGGTTAGTTCTCTGATTGTTATATTTTATTTTCTATTTTTGAGGTCCGATTAAGAACTTCACTTTGAATTCCTGTGAAGAATCATAAGAAGAATTAGAAGTACTGGACTAAATTTATATTTGATGAGCAATGGATTCTGAGGGATAAATATCATATTTAATTACTTAGAAAATATTAATGGATCGAGATATTATTGTGAAGGATATGAATTTTTCATCACTTCTAGGATGAAATTTGCTCTTGTGGTGATTATGCTCTTCTTATTGTAGGTTAAATCCGATTTCTTTGACGCCTTAAGTTGTGCAGAGAAGCAAGGTTGGTGAGTTGAAGAAATCTTCCACAATATTTCTCAACATTTTTTACTCTGAAACCAGCATTTCCTAATAAAGGTAGACCTAGTTCGTTGCCTCGATTGAATTCTATCAGTTTTTGCGTTACTTTAGTGTTCACTCTGTGCTTGAGACTTCCATGTGGTTTTATTTGTATTTGTATATCAGTTTTTGCGTTACTTTAGTGTTCACTCTGTTGCAAGTATTAATCTCATAGTGCTCGAGAGGCAAGTAATCTTAAGGAGATGATAGAAAATATAATAATTTGTTTGGAATGATGTTTTCTAATTTATCATTATATACTGTAACATGAGTCCTGATCAAATGCTTTATGAGTTAAATGGTATGACTCGCAGTTTTTTTTTCCATCTTTTTAAATAGATATCATTGTATGCACCATTGAAATTCTTTGAATTGTCTTTGAGAATTTGATTTAAGTTTCTCCATGCTTGCATGCAAGCATATGTGAATACATGCATACATGCATTCATACATATATGTGTGTGTGTGTGTGTGTGTACTGGTGTAAGCTTCTATCCCCTACTTCATTTATGATCCTAACAAAAATTGAGATCTGAAATTTAAGATCGATTTCTATATTCAGAACAAGAGCTTGCTGCTGCAAAAGGGCGTGAACAGGCACTGCAAGAGCAGCTCTTGAAAGAGGTGAATGATTTTCAGGAGCAATTTTAAAAACAAATACAATCACACAACGAACTTGAGGTTTCCTTGTTCTCTTTTACTAGCCTAATTTCATGCAATGAATTGATGAATCCATTTGGTTTCATGTGATTTTATTTTCTTGTCTCAAAGAATAAAAGTTCTAGTTTAATACCTTGGGTTGGGTATAGGAAGGTGTGAATGCCAAATGGGTTTCTGCATTCTTTATCTTGTCCAATGATGTGCAAGAGCAGACCCAATAGCTATATATATTCAAGAAGAGGTAGTACTCATATATATACTTAGTTTTTTTAAAATATATATATATTTGCGAGTATGTTTATTCACAAACTTTAAATACATTATTGTTGGGGAAATTTGTTGCATGAGTTAACACAATTTATACAAAAGTATTTTTGTTTTAATATCTTAATAACTTTATATAATGGGTGATCACATCATCCATGATAATTGATGTTTTATCTACCAACTTAGAAATAGTACTAGAATATGGGCATTTCACTCAAACTCTTCATCAGAATCTACCAATATTATTCTCTTTCTTTTTCTTTTGTTTTTTAATTCCATTAGGCTCAAACCCTCTTCAACTATTTAATATCTTTACCTAGCTGTCGTGAGACTTACTTCAACCCTAAATGATTAACCTGATCCCACCCCAAGTTAAGCAAAGTTTCAACTAAAGTTTGAGTACTTCTAGTACTATGCATGCACTTGGTTTCAACCTCAGCATATATAAAGCATGAAAATAACTTGGAAAACTAAAAAATTGCATTATTTGACGTCCTTACAGCCTGCCCCATTTTAGACTGAGTACTTGTGTGCAAGTTTCGAACACTTTCTTTTTAAAAAATAGGTAAATGTAGGATTCACATGGAAAAAATGTATTTTTTAACAATGAATCACATTCTTTCTCGAAGAGAGTGCTCGAGACTTGCGCACTTTCTTTCATAAAACTTTGAGATTTGAGTTTTGAATTTTAGCATAAATTTAAACATATGAACTTCATAATATTTTAAAAAATGTGTTTAATATTTATAATTCTTAAGAGGTAGAGATGTGGTATATAACATTTTACAATAATTGGTAAAGGGGAGGGGGGTTTTCTAAATTTTTGAAGGTGGATATTTTCTCTACCAATTTTTGGATGTGTTATTAACCAATGTTTTAATGGCCATTAATGTTAGGATTTGTGTGCAGATTTTTGAGCTGTGAATGTATTGGACATAAAAATTATAAAAATTATAAAAATTATGTTTAATAATTTTACATAAGGTTTACTTGATTAAGTGGTCGTATCTGTTGAATGTAATACCACTTTATTTAGAGTGTTTCAACTTATATTTCGATTACAGAGAAGGGAATATGAATAATTTTTTAGTTTCTTGTTAGTTTTTTTTTCATTTTCTATCCAATTTTATAGACTGATGAGTAGTCAATATCATGAGGTTCTATCCAATTTCTCAATCTCCCTACTTTTCACCTGTCTTGACCTTCTTGAGTTTTCAAAATAGAATTCAATTAAAGTTTTAAAATTTGAATATCTTTTTATTGAAATATTAGATAAGAAAAGATTCATGGTTAATGTCCAACTATAGCGCCTGCCTCTTTCTTCTTCTCCTTTCATGGCTTTACTTATCAATTTTAAGTGTGCATTGACTAATACAAGGGATCCATGGCTTGATTCTTCAGAATCATGCATGGCATCATCCCAATCATCAGCTTTATTTACTGATGATGTCATAGAATCACCAATTTGTTGGCGTGGTTTAAAAACACCACTAAAGACGTCCTACACTAAGAAAAATCCTGGAAGGAGATTCTTTGTCCGCCCAAAGTATAATACAGTAAAGCAACTTTAAATTTGTTAGATTTGCATATTGATTTGCTGATTGCGGGGTGTATAGGGATCCATGTTAACTTGGGAGTTTGTACTGTGCGTAGGGAGATTCGATGTGTGAATTCTTTGTATGGGCGGATATATTTCAGTTGCTAGAGAAGAACATTTTATTAAGAGAGAATAAAGTTTTGAAGACATGGGATGATGTATTAAACTGCGAGTATGCCGTTCGCAAAAGGGAAGATAAAGTGAGAGAGATGACGAAGAATCTAAGAAAGGAAAAGTGAAAGTTATTGTGTTTGTTTTGGGTTGTCACCTTTGTAATAGTATTCACTTGGTTCGGATAAATTTCATGTAAAAAGTCTTTTTGTTGGATTAGATCATTACTTAATGTAGAGGTTCATTTTGGCTGGTTTATATAACTAGGTATTTTGGTTTGTTTTTGTTTTGCTTATTTTGTGAACTTGTTTTGTAAATTATTTGTGAAACTTGTGTAAAAATGGGACGTTGCTTACATATTTTGTACTGAAAGGTGTTGTACTGCTTATATCAAATGGGCAAGCTGTCATGAGATTTATTGGAACACATGCTGCCGAAATTTTTCATTGTGGCTATATTCCAATTTTACTTAAATATTTTGGGTTTGTTTTTCATTTACTGTTAGCTGGCAAAAATCAAAGTCATGTACAAGCTGAATTCCCATGTAACGTACAGGTGCATGTCCTGGAGTAATTTCCATGTAATGTCCCATTACAAATCAAAGCCAAAAGTAAAACCAACTGCATTCATACATAAACGTCCTGGAGAAGTTTCTTCCCACTATATGAACCTATAGACCTCAGTTCTAAGATTGCATAAGTCAGTATACATTTTAAGATAGATCATATACATAGCCATAATTCTTGAAAGTTAAAAAATTGCTTGGTAGGCATCAGAATTAGGGGTGTCAAATCGTGTTAACGGGTCGTGTTCGTGTCGTGTCAAGACATGTATATTATGCTATATAGGTCAACCCTAACCCGACCCGTTAAGCTTATCGTGTCAAAATCTCAAACCCTAACACGACCTAATAACATAATGGGTCGTGTCGTGTCAACCCGTTTTGACCTATTTATGTAAATGGATTGAAACAAACTCAAAATTAACCTCTTTAATCTAGTTAAGTTTAGCATAATTTTATATAAATATTAAAATCATAATATCTATAAAAAAAATATAAAACTAACTACAAGTCCAAAATTACAATCTAAACAATAAAAATATCGAAATTAAAATCCCAACAATTTTATTTTTTAGGTATAAGGTTATAATTGTAATTTTAACTTTCTTAACAAGTCATAACGGGTTATAAAGAGTTGACCCGTTATCAACCCGTTAAGCTATCGTGTCTTAACGGGTCAACCCGTTTTGACCCGAACCCGTTAAGAGTAAACCCTAACCCGCTTTTATCGTGTCGTGTTCATGTTGGGTTAATGGATCGTGTCACATATTGACACCCCTAATTAGAATACAAGCCATGACTCCCAGCTATATGCTACTTTAGCTCATCAAGGACTCAAAACTCCTTGGATATATAAACAAGGGCAGACCAAACAGAGCAAATTCATTATGACTATACATTTCTTGGGTTCAGGTAACTGCTTCCAGTCTTCATGCTTACTAATCTGTTAACACAATCAATAAAAAGTACCTCAAATACCGAATTTAAAACTTAAAATTAATCAATTTAAAACTTAAGATTAATCAATTTTACTAATCTGTCAACACAATCAATAAAAAGTACCTCAAATACCGAATTTAAAACTTAGAATTAATCAATTTTACTAATCTGTCAACACAATGAATAAAAACTACCTCAAATACCAAATTTACTAATCTGTCAACACGCATGCCTTCATACGATGATTTGCACATTCAAATCTCAATCATTTGAAAATAGTTTTGCATTGTAATGATAGTGCAAATTATAAATTTTTAAATATTTAAAGTTCACAAATTTATAAAATAATACTTCATTAATCATTAAATAAAAATAAAATAAAATAGAGTATTTGTCACTTTTGGGGCACCATCTTCGGTGGCCATGCAAGCATTTTCCTATTCCAAATCTACATTTCTGAAAAATTACAAAAAATTTCACTCTCCAAATACCCTTAATGCTTGAAACACATAAATAATTTGTACTGACAAGCATATTTGAGGTCCAAATGAAACATCAATATTTCATTGCAAGATATGTTTAAGCACATGTTTGGGTGCCCAAAAAAGTGTCTTTGTGAATAAAAAAGACTAAATATACCAACATAGCATATGTAACGCCCCGGTCCCGTGGATACGTTGCATGACTTGCAGGAGTCATTCTGTTGACTGTCCTGCACCTGTCTCTGGCCTGGGTTGTTCACTAACTTCATCCTCTTCCATGGTCCTTGATTCTCGCTCGAGGGAAACCCCAATAGCGTCGACCCCTTCCTCTGCTCCTGAAGTTCAACACTTCTCTTGAGGCCTCGCTCGACTATTGTGGCCTTATCTACTAATTCTGAGAAGTTCTGGATCTGAAGGGCCACCACTCGCTCATAAATCTGGTTATTTAGTCCCTCCTCAAATTTTTGGGTCTTCTTCTCCTCATCGGGTATAAGATATAAGGCAAAGCATGATAGTTCAATATATCTGGCCGTATACTGGTGCACGGTCATAGTACCCTGCACTAAGTCGGCAAATTCCTTGGCCCTAGCATCCCTAATCAATCTTGGGAAGAAACGATCAAAGAAAATTTGCTTGAAGTGGAGCCAACTAATCACTCCCCTCCCATCAGCTTTCCTGATGGTTCTCTCTAATATCCACCATTGTTTAGCCTCACCAGTAAGCTTGAAGGCAGAGTACAATACTTTCTGTTTGTCAGTACAATTCAAGACACGGAGTATCTCCTCAATGTCCTGGATCCAATCCTCAGCTAAGGTCGGGTCGCCACGACCATCAAAAGTGGGAGAGTGCATATGATTGAACTGCTCTACGGTGCATCTGTCCTCTTCATTTCCTGCATTCAAGCCCCCAAGATTTCGAACACGACGTTGAGCAGCCATCCTGGAAGACTCATCCTTGGTTAAACGTGTCAAAGGAAGAAAATAATAAAGTGATAACTACGCGAAAAATATAACTACTAATTAATCTATAAATCATGAATCAATAATCTATTTCTTGTAGTTCGTAGAATTCTAAACCCCAATTCAAAAATTTATTTCCTAAAGTCTAAAATTTCAAGACCTCATATATCAGAGTCTATGGAACTTCAAACTTGGTTTTTGATCAAGCTTATTTACACTTATAAAATCTAAACCTTAAATCTTATCAAAATCATTTTCTACATTCCGTTAAAAACTGAATGGATCTAGGACCTTAAACGTCATGAAGATCGGTTTTTGAAATTTACAAACTTTAATACCTCAAATTTCCTAGAATATATTCCCAAAAGCCTATCAGATTCTAAAACCTTAAATACAAATATCATCATCTCTTAGTCCTAGAATTTCTACACCTCAAATCTGAAGTTTCTTCCTAAACCCACAGATATCTAAACCTCCAAGGTTTATAGTATGCAAAATCTCTAACCTGTCTATGATACCAACTGTAATGCCCCGGTCCCGCAGGGATCGAAGAGTTACTCCCTATGACTTAAAACTCACAATTTATCAATGTATTTATAGACTCCAAAATATAAAGTCATCAGAATACTACATAATCTCTTAATAAAATCTGCCACTTCTCAAAAATCTTCTATGAGTAAGCCACTATGATTAAATAATTATCTCACCGATGCTTCATAATCCTGATGCTTAGCTGGACTATTCAAAATCATCTGAAAAATATATGGAGATAAGGGGTGAGTAATCAACAACTTAGTAAACAGAAGACATATACTAGTGTGTAAACATGAGCATTTTCACAGAGTTCAGAATGCAGAATCAAAACATTGCAGTATCAATATGCAAATCTAAAAAAATACATATTATCAGAAAATCAGAGTGACTTTTCAAACATTTCATATTCAGAAACCAACATTTCATATTCAAAGACTCCTTTGGCACAACATGACTGAACATTTTCGTCTTATCATATCATATCAGAACAAAGACCATGTTTAACCCCGGTGGTAGGGTTGTGCATCCTGCAGAAAGCCAAACAAAACATAAATCACCATGTTACCAAAGCGATTGCACTCAGAATAGAAAACCACTACTATATCCTGTGGTGGGCCAGAGGTCACTATAGTATCCCATGACAGGGCCATAAGTCACTATTATATCCCGTGATAGGGCCACATATCAGAGCAAAATAGAATCAAAATCCCCATATCAGAATCAGAATCAGAAAGTCATTACAAAGGTTTTTCAAGTGCCACATCTTATCAACACAAAGTACTGAACATAATCAGATCACAAAAAACATAACTTATGCACAAAATTTCATATTCACTTTCTTTTCCAAAGTTCAGAAATAGAATGTCAAAAATAAGCTTATGTCTACACCAGTCATGATAGAAAATAATTTCTTTTTAAACAAATCTCATGAGTAATACAGAACAAATATTTGAGATTGTTTTCAGATTTCTTTTCATAGCAAAACATGCACATTTTCCAAAAAGGACCTTAGTTCATTTTATTTTATGCAAAATCTAGCATAGGAACTCCGTTTATCTGGACTTCTTAGCTCTTTCAGAATTTTCTTAAAAAATGCCAGACAATTATTAATCATTACATATAAGGTAATCACGTAAATTTACATAAATTTCCAATCAATCTTGTATTTTGATATTCAAATTTAAAACTTCTAAAATAATCCATTTTAATTGCTCAAATCCAAAATTCTCATTATTCCTGAAAAACCAACATCACTTTCTAAACTCATCAATATCCAACATATTACTCTGAGTAAAACATTAAATTCCAACTTATTTACAAAGTATAATTTATAAAACTAAAATAACATAACTATATTGAGATCATCATAAGTAGAAAAACATACTTTTATTTAAATAAAAAATATTCTTTTAAAAGGATTTAAAATTAAGATTTTTCACTTGTCGATCACTTCAAAAAAATTCATCAGTATTTACATAAAAATATTCCGTTAAAATATCAGTTTCTTACAAAAACCAATTTAACAATATAAGTCCACACGTGGACGTCCAAATAAAAAACATACTCTGCAACCTACATAATATACTCATTGATTTTAAACCCAAAGTACATAATATAAATTCATTAAATTGAACACCCGAAACAATAACTCTGGAGGAATACTATAAGGGTAAAAAGTAATAGTACTTCCTACTATATGGTTAACGTAATTACATATATATATATATATATATATATATGTATACACCTTATAATGAACTACTAGGAAATAGAAAACAAAAATGCAACAATAGTGCATCGGCAGCACTTACGGCGAGATGGGGGCACGACAGCGTGGAGCTGGCGGTTGACTACGGAGGATGTGGGGTGGCGCCTGGTCACTGGCTGAGAGAGGAAGAGAGAGCGACGAGCAAGAGAGGCACACGGTGAGAGAATGAGGGAGAGACAGAGAGAACAGAGACACCAACAAGAAATGGTGTGAGCTTACCGGGGAACTTGGGCGGCGTGAGGTGGACTGGGGTGATGGGACGTCCTCCTCGATAGTTTCTATGGGGGCACATCGCGGTGGAGTTTTCGGTGGAGGGTGATTTCAGCAGCTCAAGGTGGCTGAACATGCTCTATTTTTGGATACCAAAATAGATCAGTCTGAGGCTTGCAGAAGCGGCTACGAGGCGTTGGGCTTGCAGTAATATATATATATATATATATATATATATATTACTACTATATATATCAGACTCTTTACGGAGGATTTATCAAACAATATATGCCATCAATATAGGCAACTTTATTAGTTGGTGCATGCAGAAGTACCATGCAGAATATAAACAATGTCAACATCTAATTAAATCACGTGATGAGTTGGAAGAGTTTTGAGTTCCAAACCAAAACAAACTTGACACTAAAATTTAAAAGAACTTGGCCTGATAGATTGAAGTGAGAGACCAATTATGCAACTTCCAATGCTTGTGAATTAGACCTAAATCGGGATGGCAATGATTCAATCTACATATAAGTCTTCTCAGCAAACAAGAATTAGTCATTAAATCAAAGAATGTATATAGACTGAAGGTATCTCTCAAATTTCATTCCAATGCATATGTCTGATTAAATGACTGTAAGTCCGCGCAATTTTCAATGAAGAATAATGATTATTTGATACATACCCACGATGATCATATCATTGTCGTGGTTGTGATCCATCAAATCCAAATTGCATCTGTAAAAAATATTAACTCATATTAATGTACTGTCGTCTAATATCATTAAAATACCGTTATAGTTTCGATCCACTTACGCTTTCTTGACTTTGAAGTATTGTTTCTCGGGCTTGGGTTCCACTAATGTCAACAGTTGGTATGCTTTTTGGAATAGCCTGGTGATAAATACTTGTAAAAAAATAGAGCAATAACTCATAACTCAAATAAAAATATATACTTATTATATTACCCTCGCGTGTCCAACATTGGAAAAGTCCAAATCAAAAGGGCCAAATAGCTTCCTGCAAGTGTCCTCGACTAGTGTATCTTCCCCATCTTGCTAATAAAATAGTAATCAATTTGTCAAATAACATTTATATGAAAATTTAAATAAACAAGGTAATATTACAAGGAATCACCTGTTTGTGTTTTCCATTTTCTGCAGCTTTCTTCGTCTTCTCCATAACTTTTCGTAGGTCTCTTTCCATCCTAGATACTCTCCTCAGAGATGTGGGTCTGCCTTTTCCTCGCACAACACGTGGACTGAGTACTTTTGTTGAACTACTAATTGTAGTTGTGTCCTTTTTCATGCCATCAACATTTGATTGCCCATGGTGGTTTACACCAACAAATGGCGCAAAGGGCATCCCATATCGGTTCGTCAAGTATGTGATGTCGAAGGTTACGACATCTCCGAAATATTGGTAGGTTGCTCTACTACGGGGTTCTGCCCAGAATACATTTTTTAACCTCCATCCATTATCCAAGTCCATTAGTGCAAAGAACCCCGGATTTTTAAACTGCATCCGTAAAAAGTAGTCTCGAAGCGCTCCAGCACCACCTGCGCCCAATTGTAGGTGTTGTGCCTTGTCGATGTAGTTACGACAATCCTTTTCCAAAAATGGGAGGTTCTCAAAACCTCCCGCCCCAACAACAAAAGACCCGAAACTCTTATTCATTCGGATGCCGGCCAAATCATTCGTGTCTAGGACTCTTTTAACAGATTCACTCACTTCTCTATTACATCGAAAGAAGCAAGATTTCTTTGGACTGAGGTCGTGGTTGTGGATATTATGAACTGTAGTCAGCCGAAACTTTCCATCAGCAACTTTTAAGGCATTAATTTTTGCCTTACATTCCGTCTTTCCTGTTGGACATGGGTTGGCAACATTTATAGTCCTATTCTGGGCCTTCCCTCCACGGGCACAGGTAAGGGTGACATTTCTAACAGTCTGATCCTCTCCCCTCTCACTCCTTTTTGTCATCACCCCAAACCCGCGTTTCTTACCATATTCCTTATAATAACTCATTAAATCTTCTAAGGAATTAAACATCATCCCCGAAACTGGCTCATCATCACCATCCATTTGCACTTTCTCTGATGTTCCTGCACTACCACACTTCATTTCTTCTACATCTGGTCTATCAGGATGAATTTCTTCAACTTCAGAAGATGTAGCTGGCGATTCAGTTTGCCCAACTGAGGGTCTATTATCCTTCTTACCCAGAAATATGCTTGTAACAGAGGTATTGCTGAGAGACAACTGGTCTTCCATGCCATGTTGAAATGTGTAATTAGCATTCTGGCAAAAAGAAAAAAAAAAAAAAAGTGCAATTAAACTCTTAAAAAAAACCACTGCAATTCAACTCTTCAAAAAAACTAACTTATTAAAATTAAACGGAAAACATGACATGACCACATGTATATTGCTTGGATATTGGTTGACAGCGGGAAATGGGAGAAAACCTGGTGACCACGCATGCACTAGTCCATAGTAACTGTGCATTGGGATGTTTGGAGAAGTTGATGGTATGTCCTGAAATGTTATTGGATAAATTATTGATGTGTTGAGAAAATAAATATCAACTAATCTCAAATCTAATGTTATTGATAATTAAATAAAATAACATACCGCGGATGAGGGTCCATAATAACCATGCATTGGGATGTTTGGAGAAGTTGATGGTATGTCCTGAAATGTGTTTGGATAAATTATTGATGTGTTGAGAAAATAAATATCAACTAATCTCGAATATAATTTTATTGATATATTGCAAATAAAATAACATACCGCGGATGGAAGATTTGAGCTAGATGGTCTTAAGGTAGATGACTGTTCTTTTCCTTTTTCCATGCTAAGAGGGAGACAAATGCATCTTGTCAATAGCAATATTGTATAACTCCAACCACATTAAAATCTATGAACTGGTACAATAGATCTAATTTCAAATAAAATGTTTAATATTTATTTCATTCATGAGCATGTGGCGATGCAAAGTTTAATATCTATATACTTTATATTATGATTCTAGATTGAAAATGTTGACATTTTTATGCTCTTTTCAAGTTCTTTTCAGAATGATTTTTTCTTTTTCTTTTCCTTCTTTTATTTCCTTTTTGAAAATTGCTTATTATAAGATTATCATATTTACTCTCATATTCTTTGAAAATGAAAATAATTTTATCAAATTGGTGTAGTTAAGTATTTTTCCTACCAAGACATACCCATGGTCAAATGTTAATGTGACTTGTATTTTCAAGTTAGTGAAATGTGATATAAGCTATAAAATGCACAAAAATAAGGAAATCTTGTTGTCTACACCATAAAGTTTTTCATGCTCTATTCATTTACATGCCAATTGTTTGCCAAGAATCTGTTAAAAAGAAAAGAACACAAACCATAAAGATTGCATTTATTCTCCTCTCCTATAAGTGTTATCTTAATAACCGAAATACATTTTCTAGGAAATAAAACACTTTTATGTTGTTGCAGGTAGTGATCATAGGAGTTTATTGCTGATTAAAATTTTGCACTAGCCCAATTTGTAGGATATCTATGCTGATGGCAGATATAGCAAGCATAACTAGTACAATCGTATCATGATGATCCATAATCATTTGAAATCAGACCTCCCAATTCAATCACCCAAGATAAACTAGAGAATCACCATTTACCAGATTGAGAAATGGTATTTCTAAAGTGAATATGCACATTATTGACTTTTAGGGAAAGGGCATCCATGTAACCATGAGTTATAATTATAAGGTTCAATAAGGAATATGATGTTATTTAATCACAAGGAAAGAACTTCAATCCAGTAGAACAATGTCTCTGCCCATTAAGTGAAAAGATAACAATGCCATGACATGGTAAAATGAGTTGCATGGTTAATTTTGAGGTACTAAGAATGGTTTTTGAAAAGACCAGAATAATGGAGGACTCCAGGAAACTTAAGGAGTATTAAATGGAATGAAAATATAAAGAGATTCTTAGTATCTTGCTGGATTTCCCTTGTTTCTCATTATTTTTTGAAAAATCCTCTATTTATAGATAAAGAGCA
The DNA here is from genome assembly GCF_001411555.2 of Juglans regia. Taxonomy (NCBI): domain Eukaryota; kingdom Viridiplantae; phylum Streptophyta; class Magnoliopsida; order Fagales; family Juglandaceae; genus Juglans; species Juglans regia. The sequence goes on along the minus strand of NC_049915.1, from coordinate 12,258,743 downwards.
AAAAATCAGATCAAATAAAAGAAGTGAAAAACTACCTAGTTCTGAACTCGCCTCAATTCTTCTATATATTTCGTTGAACAAATAGCAATGCTTATTAGTAGATATTAACGTTAGCTTTATAAGATCGAATCCATAAAACCAAAGGCTGTTGATCTGCTGTAATAACAATTCTTCTATATATTTCGTTGAGAATGTGTGAAGAACAACAAAAAATCAAATCTAAAACAAGAGAAATTCTTCTATATATTTCATTGAGAATGTGTGAAGAACAACATAAAATCAAATCTTAAACAAGAGAAATTCTTACTTTGTCGTTATACAGTAGAAGAAGCAGACGGCGAAATCAAGAGCAGACCCATGTCAACGCTGGCTCAGATCCGGAATATGTGATGGACGGCGACCGCAACAACCAGTTCTTCAATCCACGGCGACGACAAGGACAGACAGAATCCTTCCAAGGGTCTCTGGGGGTTCAGCGAGGTTTCGTACCGACGGTTGTATATAGAAGTATTGTAAAAATATAGGGATGAGAATTGTCAGTTTTCCTGTTATTGAAAAACTATATAATAATCGATTATAAATTGAGGATTCTTATAAACCATAGTTGAATCCCTGATTTTTTTCATTCAGAAATCCATCCTAGCAGACAGTTGTAGAAAAGCTTTTATTAATAAGTTCAAATTACGCAATTTATTGCTCTTAGAAACTTTAGTATTAGGGTATTTATTTAATTCATATTACATAAAATTTATGAAATACTAATATTTAAAACACCAATCGTACCGGCATTAAATGTTGAAAAATATTTATATATTTCAATAAGAACTACATCCTTAGAATAAATAACTTAATTACATATATGCCCAGTTTTAACTACATGTTCAATGGCCACCCCTAACTGCCTAGATAAGTATTGCAATCCTATCTCTTACTACAATCATAGCTTAGCCTGATTTAGTTGTCATGTTTGGATGACGAGATGATCCTACACCGTCACCAACCCTACACGTGTTTTCAGGGAGCTGCATGTTGCTCCATCTCTCAAATATCCAGTCATTGGGAGTCACCTTTCTAATAAAATTATGCAGTGTACAACATGCTATAACAACGAGTCATTACCTCCCAAAGGAATATGTAGGCATTAAGCTTAGATTTTTAAGAGCGTTCTTTTAGCACACCAAAGGTATGTTCTATAATATTTTGAATTGAGGAATGACAGTAATTAAAGTAGTCTTTATACCCTCTAAATGAATGGTGACTATGATGATCACCCTTGTGATACATTTCTCTGGGATATGAGGGCTGAAATCTCATAGTGCTTGAGAAAGCATAATCGACTAGATAATAGTAACTTGAACACATTTCATAAAAAAACACAGCTAATTATGAACAGATAAAAAAATTGTCCAAAAAATAATTCATATATGAAATTAAATAATGTTGGAATTTTACCCTCGGGCGACCATGGAAATTGAGCTTTGAGTTCATTCAGCGCATGGAGTAAGACATGAGCATCATGCATTGTTCCCTCCCATCCAATATATACAAATGTAAACTTCATATCGAAGTCACATATACACAATACATTTTGGACAATTCGCCCATGCCAGTTTCAATATGCCTCATGTACTTCAACTAGTACTACTGCGTCCATCATTGTGCTATCCATCGTACCAAGGCATCGTTGTGAACACAAAAATAAAATCATACATAAATATCTACCTTAGATATATTTTATTCTAGCTTCAAAAGTAGTCAAATCAAGTTACTGATGTTTTTAGAATAATGAGAAATTTCTTACCTCAAATCAAGGAAAATTTCGGGGGCTGCCTGCGATATAGGGATGCACCTCGTTTGTGTGTTGGAGCAATAATATGTCTCCTAAGCTCATAAAGCACCCTTATCACTACCCTCACATGGCGATTAATTGTTTGGCTGGAATGTTGAAACCGGTCCCCCACAATGCGTTGTCCCTGTACATGGCCCACTAGAAGGCAAAGCATGGCTATCGATTCCTCCACTGTCATCGATCATCTAGAATCAACCAAGAAGTGATTTCCACGTAACAACGAGCATAATGCGTGAAGTGTACCAACCTCACGTCAGAAGAAGTCCTTACAATTTTGGGAATGTCCATTCAAAATTGCTATAATATATTGATCTCCTCGAATGCTTATGTTGTGTTGTGGCATTTTATGATGTAATCTCAGTTGAGAGATTATGATCCTAATAAGGGTGACGATTTGAATTGCCTCGTACTCGACATCATCACCACTAGAGCTCATTTTGTGGTCAAAGCTTATCTCTTCGCCATCGACGTTCACGTCCATAGATGGACTTCCTGCTTATCAATTATCATAATCCATTCTCTACCACGTTCAAAGGTATTGTTGTCAGGAAAATGTTAGAAACATGGGCAATATAATTGTAACGACCCAGTCCAATAATTTTAAGGTTGGAATATTGATAAATTTTATTGAGCTTAAATTATATTTAATGGTCATATTGGATAGACCCATGAGTGATAAAATTATTGAGGTTGATTAGAAATTTTAATTAGGCTTAATAATTAATTTAAATCTCATTTATTATTTATTGAACAAGTTAGACTTATTTTAGAATTTAAAGAGCATCTATTATAAATTTATTTCAATTTAAAATTACTACTAATTATAGTTACCTAGATAGTCTCAGTCATTCTCAATCAACTACTTAATTGCAAAATATATCTTTAATTTAAACTCTGATCTCATCCGTCGATCACTATCAGAGTCCAACTTTAACTCTTCTTCGTCCTTCCCCAAATTTCTCCATATATCTTGCCATTTTCCTCATATTCCTTAGCGTCACGCATGCCCACCTCTAGCACAACAAATCTGGCCTCTCCCACTATCACACAACAAATATTTTGCCTTTATAAGAGCATCTTCATTAGCTTGGCCAAAATTGAAAGAGGGCTAAAATTTAAATAATCTGTGCCAAAGAGATCCCACATTAGATTGTGTATCTCTAAAACAATTTGGAGTTTTGCTACAGTGGTTGACTAAAGATGGAGAACCACAATTGATTCACCAAACATTAAAATATTAATTTTTCACTCCAACCACTTGTAGGTGTTTATGTGGGTGCATATTTTTTATTGACATTGAAATGGGTATGTTGCTAGATATTGATTAATGAATAAGAAATTTAGATAAAATTTTAGATAAGTTTAATCTCAAATTTTGATTATTAGCATTAAATGATTTTTTTAATATTGATTTAATTAGAATATAATTATTATTAATATTAAATTAGTAGAATTATAAAATATAATACAAATAAATTAAATAAAAAAATTATTAATTTAATAATATTTATTATTATATAAAGAATGAATGATTAATCTAATATAAAAATTGAATTTAAATAAAATAAATAAATATAAAAAAATATGATATTAACTAAATTTTAAAATTACATTTGACCAACTCTAAGTTTTTTCCTCTCTCTTTCTCTTACCGAATAGCACCAGTTTTCAATTGCTTTAATTCTTTTCGCCTGGAGAACCGTAAACTCTGTACCTTTCAATTCTTTTACTTTCTTTTCTTCTACCTGAAGGTTATTTCGTGTAATTACATCAGGGCTCTCTCTCTCTCTCTCTCTCTCCACTGAAACTGAAAGTTTGTCTTCAAGTTATTGCTTCTTTAAACTTTTAGGATACGTTTTAGTAGTGAAAAGTATTGAAAATCTTTATGAATAGTAGTAAAAAAGTAATAAAAAATTAATAATAAAATATTGAATAGTAATAAAAAGTAGATAAAAAGTAATAAATAGTAAAAAAGTAGGTAAAAAATAATAATAAAATAAAAAATAATAGTGAGAGTACTTGAAGTTGCTTTCTTGTTTTAGTTTCTTTTGTTAAGTGTGTACAGACTAGTACTAGTATAGATTTTTTTATGCTGTCTTTTCTAATTTTAGTGGTAGACTTGTATTGAATTAAAATTAGGATAAGTAAATATTAGTTATATATAGATGAATTTAAGGAAATGATGGTATGTTAGAGATTAGGAGAATTTTAAGTATTAAAGAATTAAAATAAGTTAATCTTAGCGTTTCAGGATTAAATATTTAAATACGTGTTCGATTGAAAAATTTATAGAAATTGCACGCTCATTGTATAAGTACTGATTATGAGTCAAAAATAGTGGATTAGCACTGTAAGGTAAGTAACATGATCATATAGTTACACGTATGTACGGTAAATGACATGTCTTTTATAAAAATATTATGTATATACACTCTTAATTGGAAGCTCATTTTTACGTACTCAAGTTATGATAAAATTATGAAAATCTATAATTTTATGTATGGAATTATGCATTAAATTATTTATGAAAATTCATGATTTTTTTAAAGAAGTTATGCATAAAAAGATTTATGAAAAGATGTGATTGTATGTGAGAGTTATGCATTAAAATATTTATGAAAAACCATATATGATTTTATGTGAAGATTTATGCATCAAAATGTTTATTAAAAATTATGATTTTATGTGAGGAAATATGTATCACGGAAACTTATAAAAGAATACGATTTCATTTGAAATCTATAATATGATATGACAAGTATGCATGCGATTTTTTTAAAAATCTATGATATGACAAGTATGCAAGTATGATTATTATGAAGTATGAATGATAAGATATGTAACGGCCTATGTTATGACATGAAGACGGTACCTATGTTATGGGCTTATTGCATTGACAGGTTGTATATGGTGGTAGTGCACCCAATATGTCTTTCTTTGTGTATGGATTCCACAACCCGCTGCCACGGGCAGAATTAAAATCTACTTAGATTCGTTGGCCCTAACTCATGGGGGTCAATAGTGGGTATCGACTTATGATAAGTGAAAGATAAGTTTATGTTAATGTTCATGTTCATGTTCATGTTATTTACATATGTAATTATGAGTATGCACGTTTTTCAAGAAACCTTATGTTTATTATGTTTACTGTATGATATGTTGCTTATTGAGTATTTGACTCATTTTTGTATATTTTTATGTTTTTAAACCTCCATAGGTGATAACATTTATGAGAATGAGACTGTAGGACAGGACTTGATCGAGGAAGACGAGGCAGAGGCCTAGATAGTTTATTTCATATTCAGTTAATGATTTAAGGTTTAAATAAATTATTTTCATTTGAGATTTTAGTATTTTTTTTAATAAGTGATTCCGTAGATTCTATTTTTTATTTTAAATATTTAATAAAGTTTGTTTTATTTATGGAAATCTTTCGTATCTAGCGCGTCATTAAAAAAAAGTTTTTAGTCAAGTTTAATCGCACACTGACTCCCCAAAAATTCTAAAAATGTCTTTTATTGAGGAGCAAGATGTTACAATAAGTCAACAAAAAACAGACATAATCTCAAACATATTATCCCATCCACAAATGCAAAAATGTCAATAAAAATGATTATAATAAAATATCTCATAATACAAGCATAACTGCATGTAATCAAGAAGGTAAAAAAAACATTTGGAATGCTTAATTGGTCAGTAATATATAATCATGCAAACAATCCATAAAAATAAGCCTCAACGAAAAGTAGTAAAAATAAGCCTCAACGAAAAGTAGTACCAGTGGCAACTGACACACCAAAAATGGTGCAAAGCATCTCGTACTTTGGGCAGGCCAGGTCTGAAACATCATCCATTAACACAAATATTTAAACAGATTTATGGTATCTGGTTAACAAGACATAAAATATAACATTTTCATCTAACATATAAAATATGGTAGAATGTTTTTTGACAAGGGAGATATTGTTACCCTAAGGGCATTTGCCTCGTCTCCATCTGCCCATAGTTCACTATCAGTGTGTGTATTCTCCGGAACATCTATTTGAATTAGCTAAAAACGCACATAAAGAATATATGGAAGATATTGTGTGTAACATAAGTTAGACTATTTAGCCACAATAAGTAAATACAAACACTGCATTAGTCAAAGGTTGGATCGATAAGAGGCATAGGGAAGTCAAGAATTCCAGCAACTAAATGATTGAATTGCATGTGAATAGATGATGAAATGGAAATTGAAACAACAAGGAAACTGGACCATATCTATAAAGGGTGAGTTAGGCGAGAGGAGTGTAGGTAGTAACGCTATGAAAACAAAAAATTACGAACGTTTTAGAACACACCAACTACCAACACAATTAATAGCAACTAGCAGTAGATTGCACAATAGAATACATCTGAACTCCTTACTGCGTGTGAAAAACACGATTAAAAACACACATTGCACACATTGAAATACAAAAAATACACTTTTTCTGCCACATAACATTCACTTCATTAAAAAAATGCCACTGTAGATTTCTATTGACCCCAAAGCGACACACAACAGAGTGCACAAGTATTGCACTTGGTACGCACAAAAAACACAATTAAACACACACACACACAAAACACACATTGGACAGCACACAAAATACCATTTTCTCTGCAAGATAACATTCACTGCAAAAAATGATATTGCATATTTCTATTGACCCCAAATGGACACACAACAGAGTGCACTGGTATTGCACTTGGTACCTATAAAAAACATGATTAAAAACACACACAACACACATTGGACAACACAAAAAATACCATTTTTCTACAAGATGACATTCACTGCATTAAAGAAATGGCACTGCAAAAAAACCACAATGCAGATTTCTATTGACCCTAAAGGGACACACAACAGAGTGCATAGGTATTGCACTTGGTACCTACAAAAAATACGATTAAAAACACACACAACACATATTGGACAACACAAAAGAGGGTTTCAACCCTAGTGAAACCCCTAAATACTTGGAATCTAATTGAAACTCCAAAAACTTGGTTGAAACCGAAACCCTAAACGGTTTCTCCAAACTCCAAATTTGCTTCCAAACCATAAATGGATCTGGTTTCTAGCTTAGTGTTTAATCACTTTCACATGCTATTAACCACTCAAATTCATGTTATGACATCATTATTTATTATTTTAAACTTTGAAAACTTTGTTGGGCAAAAAAAAAAAGATTTGGGCTTGATAGCAACCCAAACCCTCTTTAAACCCCAAATTGAGTCCCATTCAGTTAAGGCCCATGAAATTGAGCCACCTTTGCAAGTCTTGTGGAGGAAGTTTCACCACTACCATGGCTGACCAAACATTGCCCAAATCAGCCACAAGTTGTACTTGATGTGAAGGTCAAGGCCACCTCATCACCTCCATCTGACACGGTAGCTCTAAGCACCAAAACCATGGGCTGGTTTTGCCCTTTGTTTGGGCTGACACAACCATCTCTTAAGTGTCATTCACAGCCCACTCATCACCCCCAATAAAACTATTTTTAGAATTTTCGGGTAATCAGTGTGCTACTAAACTTGAACTTTAAAACTTTTCTTTTAATGAAGCGCCAAATATGAAAAATCCCATAAATAATTAAGTCCATCTTTATTAAATATTTAAAATCCAAAAGAAAGTCTGCGAAAGCACTTATTTAAAATTAATAAAGTTTTATGTACGTATCAAAAATAACTTATTAACTAGAAATCATAAGACTGAGCATAACCTAAACAATCTAGGCCTCTGCCTCGCCTCCCTAGGCTAAGTCCTATCCTACAGTCTCAACCTCATAAAGATCATCAACTGAGGTGGTTAAAACATAAAAACACATAAAAATAAGTCGAATACTCAATAAACAACACATCATACAATAAACATAATAAATATAAGGTTTCTTGAAAAATATGCAGACTCATAAATACATATGTAAATAACATGAATATAAACATGACCATGAACTTATCTTTCACTTGTCATAGGCCAGTACCTACTGTTGACCCCCGGGAGTTAGGGTTAGTGAATCTAAGTAAATTTCGATTTCGCCCCTGGCTGCGGGTTGTGGAATCTATACATAAGAAAGACACAATGGGTGTACTACCAGCATGTACAACCTCGCAATGCAATATGCCCATAACACATGGTATTTTCTTCATATCATAACATAGGTCATTACGTATCTTATCATTCATACTTCATCATAATCATACTTCCATACTTGTCGTATCATGTCATATCATAGATTTCAAGTGAAATCGCATATTTTCATAAAATGTCATGAGACATGTTTCTTCACATAAAATCATGACTTTTCATAAATCTTTTGATGCATATTTCTTTACGTAAAATCATAGCTTTTTTACAAAATATTTTATTTCATAACTCTCACATAAAATCATGACTTGGGTACATAAAAATGAGCTTCCAATGGAGGGCATACATGCATACTACTTTTATAAAAAAAAATGTCATTTACCGTACATATGTGTAAGGGTATGATCATGCTATTTACCTCATAGTGCTAATCCAATGTTTCCAGAACGAAGTTGATTACCTATAAAATACACATAACTTACGATAAATTTCTAATTTATACGTACTTTGTAATAAAAGCCTGAGATATTAAAATAATCTATATTTCCCTAAAGCCTAAAATCCTTGAAATCCTAACACTCCCCAAAACACTTTAATTTTCATATAATTTCTCCAAAAATTTCAGGATTAATTCCTAAATTGGTTTATCTACAATATCCGTGCTAAAACTTGTAAACTTAATTAAATTTTTTACTGGCCGTTATAATTAGTAACCCCATAATCTGTGACCTAAAATCACTAATCACAATATTTAAGTAATTTGACTTAAGTCTCAAGGTCTAGACGTCCTTTTGAATTTAACAGCTTGGTTTCTATAAGTACTTGAATAATAGATGGTTAGATGCCTTACACCGAGGGAAGGAAGAGTAAAATGTGTGTGCTGCGGTCTGTAGTATAATAATTGAGAGGTAGAGAGAGAGAGATTACCAATTGAGTTGAGGGCTACGCACGGGGGTGGTCGGGCAATGGAGACTCACTGTGCAATAGAGACCAAATGGTGGCAACTTTCGTTGTCGGTTGAGATGTGGAGGCCGTAAGGGTGTTGGGTTTGTCATGTGGGGTTGTTGGTGGACTGGAGGTGATCTGCGTGGTTTCGGGTAAATAGAAACTACACTTGGGCTTGAAGATGAATGAGATACACGTAAAGTGCATGGGGGCTGAGCATATATATAAGGAGTATGTTTAAGAGTTTTAATGTGAAGATGATTTGTACAATTGTAAGGGAGTTCTATTGGGGGCATGAATTCTAGTGAAAGGTGGAGACATGCATGGCTTAGAGTTTGAGAAGACAGTCAGTTAAAGAGTTTTAATATGAAGATGACTTGTAGAGTTGTATCCCTATTGGAAAAGAATTCCATTGGCATGAATCCTAGTGGAAAGTGGAGACATGCATGAATTAGAGTTTGAGAAGGCAGTCAGTTATAGAGTTTAACTGGGAAGATGACTTGTAGAGTTGTATCCCTGTTGGGAGATAATTTCATTGGGACGTGAATCCTAGTGGAAGGTGGAGATTTACAAGACTTAGAGTTATAGATAATCGACCTTGGGCCTAACGGGTTGGGGTTCATTTCATGGGCTAAAAATTCAAAAATTTTAATTGGGTTTCTAAGAAATTGGCTTATTAATTTCCTCTAAAATTTTCAACTAACCTTAACGACTTTAAAATAAAATCATGGGCCTTTGGGCTTAACTAGATCCTAACAAATAATAACTCGTAGCTTATCCAATATGGCCCATAAAATCCAATAACTTCAAGAATTTTAATAGCTCGTGGGCTATTCCAATATGACCCATTAAACTTATTTTAGGCTCATTAGATTTTTTTCCTATCTTATCCCTAATAATATTGGGTCGGGTTGTTACAATTCCCTTTCATTTCATCCATTTCCAACACTTTTCTTGGAGAGAAACCTAAAAGTTCTGTCGGACAGTTTTTCTGAGTCACTTTGCACACCATTTTCTAAGTTTTTTTAAAGTATTTTCTTACAAATTTTCCTTAACAAGAGTTTTTCCATTTTGAATCTAGTGTTTGTAGATGTCTTTTGATTGGCCCAAAGTTGTTTAAGCTTGGAAAGGCCATTTTGAGTGCTAAACTGGACAATGCTTGTTATTTTGGTATTTTTGACCATGCTACGGGAAAGATCTTGGCCTGATTTGTTTTTTATGGAGTATATTTAACAATTTTATATGAAATTTTGATGAGGCATTATTGCGTGTTATCTTTTGATGAAATTTTTACTTAGATAAAAAATGTTATAAACTGGAAGGAGTAAAACAGTTTCTGTTTTATGTAAGCTTGAATCTTTTGATGAGAAAGCATGATCCATTCACTTTGATATTTATATATGATGATCCCAAGACTTTGTTTTACATGTTAGGATGTTAGTTTAAGGATCTTTGATGTTGGCTTTCAAGATAAGATTTTTTATACATCAAAAGGTTCGGTTAAGTCACATATTTGAGGTTTTTGGATAGATCTATATTGTGGTTTAGTTTTGGTCATTTGATATTGAGTTTCATGCTTGGATCTACTCTAGGACATGATTTTTAACTAGGTGATGTTGTTGATTTGTGATTTTTGTCATGGTATGTGTCGGATAAAAGGATTTGATTAAAAACCAAACCTTAAGGCAATCAATTTTGAGTATAAGTGTTGAAGCCGAAAGATTGGTGTTAGATCTTGTGATTTTGCGATGTTGCTTGATGATTCAAAGCATGATAATTCTTAGAAGTGTGTTATGAATATATTGGAAGTTTATTTTTGAACTTTTAGATATTTTGGAAATGTTTTAAAAAGAGGCAAAACCTTGATAATCAAATGTTATGTTTTTAGTTAAAGCTTGGAGCTTTGTTTTAAAAATATTTTTTGTCATTTTTGTAACGTGGGTTTTGTTGGTTGATCTTGGATGATTTTTAAACATAGTATGTGATCATCAATGTTGCAATATTTCGGTTTTATGCATGAGGAATGAGGCTGATGGAATTACAACAAAAAATCAAGAGTTTTTGCCTTTGAAGGTTTCGACCTTAGTGTGTTTGTGCTAGTTGTGATGTATTCTAAATTTTTCTAATTAGATATATGGATTTAGGACAAAATTTGCATGAAGAATATAAATTTTGGTGAGTCTTGGAGTTAGGATGTAAAATTCTTAAAATTAGGGGTAAAATGGTCAGTTTCTCAAATGTAGAGGGTAAAATAGTAATTTTACTCTAAGATGGTATTTTCATGTTTCTAAGTTATTAGTGATGAAGTTTTTAACGTTTAGAAATCCTTATTTATAGTTTCTCGTATTTCGAGCATTTTACTCCATAATGCGATAATCAGTGTAAGCTAGTTTCTAATTTATTGTCAGATTACTGTGTATGTATATTGGTAAGAGAACTATTGTGTATGTACTTATGATATCACATATGGCATGCTATACCATGTCACTATATATTTATCTATTACACATAATTTTCTGTTATAAAATATTTCTATTGTACGATAATTTCTATCACACAATATTTATTTGTTACACGTTATGCCATGTCACATAATGTTTATCTGTTAGACGTTTTGCCGTGTCACGAAATATTTTTTTGTTTCATGTTACGTCATGTCATGTAAATCACATACATGTCACGTTACGTTACGTCAGGTTATTTGTCCTTTCATTTCATGTCAAGTTAGGTCTCGAGTACAGTTTGTGCATCTCGAGAATAGTTTTCCATTAAGTCATGTGATGCCTCCAAATTTCGCTTGGGAAAGATTGTTCTCGAGATACACAAACTATACTTGAGACGAAACGTGATATAAAACGAAAGGACAGAAGCCCTGACATAACATGACATAAACATGAGATGAAAGACATGACGTACTATGAGACAAAAAACATTTCATAGCGTAACATAACATGTAACATACAATATTTTATAACATGACATAACATGTAACATACAAAATTTCGTAACATGCCATAAATTTAATAGAAAATATTACGTGATATGACATACAAGTAACATATAGCATTACGTAACATGATATACTTGTAACAGATACCAATTTGTGACAAAATTAAATTGTCTAACATATAATCATGAAATGACATGACATAGTATGGCGTATATGATAACATACATACATAAATTGTAGTTTCCTTAACTATCACACATATATTGTAATATGATAGTAAGTTAAGAGCTAACTTACAGTTATTGTCACTTTTTACGAGGTAAAGTACGAAATACGAGAAACTGTAAGTATGAGTTTTAAATGTTCAAAACTTAATCACTAACAATTAGAAACATGAAAAATGCTAATTTAGAGTAAAATTACCATTTTACCCTCTACATGTAGAAAAATGATCATTTTACCCCTAACTTAAGGATTTCACATCCAAACTCCAAAAATACTAAAATTTACATTCCTAATGTAAATTTTGTCATAAACTCAAATACAACTTAGAAAAACAAATAAAATCGAACACAACTATGAAAAACATCATATGGCCAAAAGGGACGAAACTTTCAAAGGCCATTTCTCTTTGATTTTTTGTAGCAATTTTATCCGACTTCAAACATAAGCTCAAACCAAAATATTGCAACAAAGATCCTCCTGTCTTAAGCTTAAAAACATTCTTAAAACATCTAACAAAAATATACTTGTCATAAACACAAAACGTTGTAGTAAAAAGATCAAAACTTTTTAACTAAATACAAACTCTTGAATCTGATGGTTTTGACCTTTTTTAAAACATCACCATGAACTCCAAAAAAATTTAAAATTTCTTCTGACATGTTCATAACACATTCTTAATAACTAAAATGTTTTGAAGCAACACATAAAAATCACCAAAAATACAAAATCTCACTTGAAGTACTCGGCCAAACATTTGATCCGAGACATACCTTGATGAAATCTTCAAACCAACAATATCATACGGTTTAAAAATATGTCCTTAAGTAGATCCAAGCATTAAACTTAAAATCACATGGCTAAAAATAAACCAAAACCTGGATCTAGCTGAAAACATCAAACGTTTGACCTAATCGAGTATTCTCTCGCATGAAATAATATCTTCACAAATTAACACATAACATTTTCAAAAGAAAATCTCCTAACATGTATACCCAAGGCTTATAATCATCAAATAAAAATATCAAAGCCATTGGAGTAAGAATAGACCACAAAATATCCAAACTTTCTTAAAACAGAAACTGATTTTCCTCTTCATGTTTCTAAGTTTCTACATCTAAGAAAATCTTTCATCAAAAGCTTTAATCATGCAACTAATATCCAACAAACATTCACAGAAACATGTTGAAACTACTCCATTAAAATTTCGGACCAAGATTTGTCTATTAGCTTGGTCAAAAACTCCAAAATACAACACTCTATCTAGATTATCGGCCAGAATGACCTTTCCATGGTTAAGGTTGTGTTTGGGTAGTATGGTGATATCAAATATTCAGTGAATAATAATAAAAAAGTAATGATATAATATTGAATAGTAATGAAAAGTAGTTAAAAAATAATAATAAAATAATAAATAGTAGTGTAACTGAGAATACTACACTACCCAAACTAGCCCTAAAATAGATTTTGATCGATCAAACGACCATGAAATCAAAAAAACCAGATACCCACAGAAACTAGACTCAAACTATATACCCACGGAAACCAGATACCCACGGAAACTAACAACACTGACTATGCTGATAGATAGACTAAAACCTACGCGATTGGTGGATTTGTGAAAACTTATGGAGTTTTCACATGGTTCCTATAGCCTAAAGAAATTCCACCATTGAATTTCTAGCGGGATGTTACAAGTCAAGTCATGTACGTTCATCATAACTCCAAGTGCTAGGATGAGGTAATATCCTAGTGAAACTTCTTTGTTCACACTGGAGTGTCTAAATTAGTGTGAAATCCCTTGTGTTGACAAGGTAAAGATCAAGAGCTACGAATGAGGCCTAATTAACTGTTCAAGCTCATGTTATTCAAGTTCAAGTTCATGTTACTTTATGTTCAAGTCCATGTTATTCAAGCTCAAGCACACATTCAGTTCATGTTCAAATCAATTCATGTCATGTCAAGTTCAGTTTCAGTTCGATCTATGCTCAAATTCAAGTCATGTCAATTTATGCCATATTATATGTCAAGTCACGTCATGCTTTTTTGTGATTATGATTATGCTTTCATGCCTTCACTGCCATGCATGCATCCGTAAACTGTATGTAAAAATTTTCTGTTAACTTGTTGAGATTTGTACTCAAATCTCACCGTGATAGTCCCAACTACCATTCCCCCTGAATAGTAAGCGATGTGCTAGGACCAAGAGATGGAGCGGAGCCTAGCCGATTGGAGGAGGTCGATTAGGTAGCACCAACGCGATGCAGAGCTTGTGGTCTCCATGATTAGGTTTATAGATAGCATTATGGCGTCCCTAGTCGAGTTACGCGAGTCGCTCGATGGACTAGCCCAGTAGTTTTGTTTTGGTACTTATGGAACTTTGTCTCTCGTAACTCTGAGATTACAGATATTTTAGACTTGTGCTATAATCATGGATATGTATCACTTTCATGTTTTATGTAATACGTTTCAGAGTCATTTGGGATGTTATTAGTTTGGTGCATAGTATTGCTCAAAGAAAAAAAATTATTGGTTGCAAATATTGCAATATGCATGCTAGGTGCGTTGCATATTTAATTGTCATGAACGGGGGCATGTAATCTTGTATTGCATGTCTCGACACTTCAGATGTCCGTCCAATCTCAAATAGAATTTGGGGACTTCACATATATTGAGCCCAATAAGACACACAACACACTGCACAGGTATTACACATGGTACCCACAAAAATAAAATAGGATTAATAACACACTGCACACAACAAAACAACACAAAAAGAGACATCAAACCCACACACACCATCACATAGGGTATGACATTACAGTTGTTAAACCCCACACTTCTAGGCAATTTTAAATAGAAGATAAGTAAAATACACAAATTCATCACTCACATGATTTCACCCACAACACCCCCTTCTAGAAGCAACAAAAAAAATAATAATAAAGGAACAATAAGAAAAATAAAAGTGAGAGAATATATGAAAGAAGCATTATAATTGTTATAGTAGAATTTATGATGCCTCACACACTATAAAGGGGAAAACTTTCATTTGCACAGGTATTGGAATCCAAGACACAACTTTATGCAATGCATGTCAACACAATTTGGTGCCTACATGAAATGTATCGAAATAATATTCCACACATCAATGGGTGTAGTTGACAGCAGATGAGTCGACATTGTATTTTTTTAACAAAGAAAAAAAAATGAAATAAACCCAAATTTGTAATAGAAAAACAAAATAAAAATGGTAAATAGATGTCAAGTAGCCCAAGTTTGAACCTAAGCAACAACATTCATCCGAGATAATTTTTCAAGTACTTATTTTTTGTAATTAATGAGGATCGGTTCTATAAACCCTTATTAAACAAATTTCTTACTCCTACATATTTCTTCTTCTTACTCCTACTATATGCATAATCTCACTTCAGTATTTACCATCTCATCCACAAAAGCTTCCATGGCCATACAATAACTTCTTCACATATTAGTCATAGAAATAGATCACAAAGACAATACCAAAATTGAATAAATTGATAGTAGAATTCACAATAACCATGGTGGGAAGGAAAATGAAAAGACACATACACCCACAAGGACATCAAACATCTTAAAAAAATATGTTAATTATGAAATTAGGAACCCAGTTTAGCAGATAAAAACTATATTGTAAAGGAAAAAATTGAAATACCCATGGTGAATCTTTGGAAATAAAAATGGGAGAAGAGATCTGGTTACCTAGTACCACCGCGTCTTTGGAGCCATCGTGGTTGAGGTATGGGTGCTACGACGTTTATGGGCAGAGTTAGGGAGATTGGTGCACCACTTGTAGAGATTGTGTAACACCCCACTTAAAACCACCTTAAGCCTTGGCCCTAGTAACCATGACCTTAGCTAAGTAGTTGAGATCCTTGAGAAAAAGGGAAATTTTGAAGTTTTGAACCATGACCTTACACCATGGGTTTAATTAGTTTTATTTTAGAGAATTCTAGTACTATATTAATTTTGAGAAAAGATGTCACTAGGCAAATGGAAGAATGACAAGTGGCATATGGGAGACCTGCCACCTTGGTGGGCTAAGTGATTTGATTAAAATACTAGATGGATTTGGAGAGGCCCAAGAGTGGTTTAATAAAGGCCCTAACATACTAAGATAAGAGGGCTAAGGATAGACACAAAAACCTTAGGGCCAAATAAGAACATTGGCAATGGTCTAGCCAAAGTCAAAATTTGGCTAAAACTAGATGTTTTGCCTAAAGCCAAAGACATTCAAGTATAACTCCACATTGGACTAGGTAACTATAACATTAAATAATAATATAATATTATTTTTTTCATAATAATATTTTTTTAAATTGGAATATTTTTATTAATATAATATAATAATATAATATTATTTGTTCCAATACATGCACAAAACTATCCAATCCACTTTTTATAAGACTATATCTAAACTAATTATCGTGTAGTTAGTGAAATTTCTTGGAAAAATCTTAACATAATATAGCCATTTGTAAAAAATCAGAACTTAAAATATTTGTTAGTGGAATAAAATATTTGTGGAGTAAAATATTTGTGGTGAAAAGGACTTTCTGTGTGGGATTGAGGAGAGCTCCAGGCATGTAGAAAAGAGTGGTTCACCAAAATCTTTTTGTCTAATATTTCTCTTACTACGATAAAATACCTATGTAATTGATCTGGGGCTTCCTTATTTTGTGCGGTAATAAAGTCGAATAAGATATTTGTTATGGCTATGAACAGTACCTAGCCAAAGATGAAGAAAGCTTTGCATTTATTGTAGCTTATATGTGGAGCTTGATTGGTTTGGCTTGTCCAATGTAGAAGGTTTTACTTATATAAAGCCAAATATGAGGATGCACTGGCATTTGGTTAGGCCAATGCCAGTGCTTTTAGTAGACATAAGACTTTTAGGCCCCACTTGATGGGATACAAGAAATTAGGCCCAACTTAGTAAGATCCAAGGCTATAGGCCCAACTTGGTGAAATCCAAGACTAAGATCCAACCTAGTGAACTATTGAGGCCAAGGAAAGGCCTAATGAAAATCTAGACATAGGGCCCATGGAAAAGTCCACTTCTAAGCCCACACAAAAGGAATTATAACTGGCCCAATGAGAAGTCAACACTTGAATCCCAAACTTAGTATTCATATCACTCTTCCAATTGGACTCCACATATACCATACTACAGGTTTCCGTTCTTCCAAAGCCCATCCCACACGCCCCCTAGGGTTTTCCTTTCAACCATGGTAAGATCTCTAACTTGTGTTTAGGTTACTATTTCAAAACCCTTATCATTTTCATGAATAATAACTCAAACATCATTACTTACATAGTTAAGTTCTCTTCTTCATAATTTTGTATCTGCCATTCTTGTCTTTTATACCTGTTTTGCATCACTCTTAGACAACCCTAGAATGGTATACTAAACCCAACCCATGTCACTTGAGAAAAAGGCATGTCACTGCCCCAAAAACCCGCCAATCGGCACATCTAGTGAAAATCGAGCAACTCTTTAACAAGTCACCAAAACCATGACTCTTCCACAAGTTTTCAAGAAAGTTTTTTGCACCAGTCAACCCCCATTATGTCACCTAAAAATACCTAAAATAAGGTCAAGAACAGTCCCTGAGCCAAGCCAAAAACACAACTATTCACCCAAGAAATGAATAATTGGCCTAACCGAATACCCTTGCTTCTTCACAGTTTTTTTGCACCAAAATCCGCCACCTCCACACCACCATCTCTGCCATTTCACCCTAAAGAAGTGCTTCAAAGCACTCAATTACATGCTTGGCCAATCCCCTTTCATGACCAACAAAACTGATTGGCAAATAGGATGATGAAGTTAGATCACTCGGCTGAAACCTATGCACTCAAACCTTTTCTTCATTTTCTGCTTAAACCAAATCACATGGCACTCAATCACACCTCATTACCCACCTGGGAAAGCCACTCAATAGTGGTTACTATGCTAGCAAAACAGACCAAAGGAATGGGGACAAAGGACACTAAAAACATCGGGCAGTTTTTTAAGCCAAAATTGTCGGCCACCAATGTGTTTCCCCATGGATTTTGTTTCAAGTTTCTAAAACCATTCAACCCCTACATCTATGTGCTTCCTCTAGCTCTTGACCATGAGTTAATCAAGTGTTTTAGGCTACTATTCAACCGACAAACGCAATGGCACATCTGAAGATGTACTCAACACTTCCACCGCTCACATCCCAACCCTCACCCTTCAACCAAACCATGCACTCCATCACCCCTCATCCCTCTATGGAGTCCTATAAATACCCCCTTCACCCCTCACTTCATTATACAACTTCTCCAAGCTTTCTCTTTGGGTACGTTAGGGTACTGAGGTGATCTCAGATAATCTGTGAATAGTAGTGAAAAATAATGATAAAATAATGAATAGTAGTTGAGATCACTCCACTACCCAAATACAACCTTAGTGTTCTTGAGACCAAAATACTCCTAGTGTGAGAGAAGGGTAAAACTGAGTGGTGTGGGAGTGAGTTCTTGGAGCAAGTTGTTTTTGGAGCATCAAAAACCACGATTTGGTGAGTAATCCTACCCTATCTTTTTGTTGGGTGTTAGATTGACATGTTAGACTTTGAATTATGGCATGAAAAAGAAGATTTGATTGAGTTATATGAAGAGTAACTTGAAGAAATGCACTTCAGTTTAGATTTGGAGACTTACTTGAATAAATTGTTTTGTGATGAAATTTTAGCCATAACATGTCTTGATTTGATCTTATATGTTTTACTAATGTCTTGAATGATTGATCTAAGGTTCATATTTAAGGAAAACAGGATGTCATGTTAGGTTTATCAGTCAGTATCTTTTGTTGATCATCTAACCAATTTTGGTTTCCACTTGCATGAAGATGATTTTGGCATATCATGATTTATTTTTGAAAAGTTTGTATTATAAATTTTTATAAACCTATTATCATTATGTTAGGGGTTGAAGTGCATGATTTATTTAGGCCTTAAAGGTTTACAAGTTACAAAGAAACTAAAAGCATCAGGCTTATACCCGGTTTGAAGGTTTCATGATATTTTGGTGCAAATTGATGCATGGATGATTACAATAACCCATTTGACCTGAATCTAAGCTTCTAACATGTCCATTAGGAACATATGTATTGTTTTCTACTTAATAAAATTCGGCAACTCATGCATCCAAAGAGGTTATAGGCTTGAAGTCACAAAAAGGGCCACAAATGCATGCGACGGGTTCAATGGCATTGGTATAGTAGATTTTTCCTTCTTGAATTACTAAGGTTATATATGGATTTAGAACATTAAAAATATGAAGTTTGTGAAATTTGGTTAAATTTGGTTAAATTTTGGGCTAAAATACAAATAGTGAAACTTTAGAGCCTAAGTGGCAATTTCGGGAAATATAGGGGCAGTTTTATAAATTTATTTTGAACCTTTTTGATTATGAACATCTTCCTTAATTTTAAAATTCCTAACTTAGAGAATAACTCTTATTATAGCCGCACCAAATTTCTAAGAACCTGAGAAGTTAGAAGTTAGCTTCTAACTTACTCTTGGATATTTTATTTATGATTTTTTTTTATAAACGTCACATTCATATTATAAATTTCATTTTGCGCATAAATTCTCATGTGATACATCATTGATCATTTAATTACTTACTTACATGACTTGTGTTGCACCATTCTAGCATGTTACATAAAAATGTCATTACATGAAGCATACTACATAAGCACATGTCATGAAATACATTTTGATCATAGCATAGAAATAAATTTTGTTACAACCTCAAATGCTAGAACGGGAAATTATCCAAATGGAACTCCTTTGTCCACTCTAGAGTGGGTAAAAATGAAGTGGTAACTCCTGAATTGACAAAGAACTGTCAATAGGTTTTAAATGGATTCTTTTTAAAGAATACAAGAGTGAAGTCGTATATGGCACTTAATGTTGGTGGGTGCAAATGTTATGATGATGAAATGTTATGATATCAATGTATTGAGTTATGAGTATGCAGATAATATAGTTTTAACATGAGTTGTACTACAGTCACTAGCAGGTACTCGTAATGCAAATGAGGAGTTGTGACGATACCATATGTTATATTTTGTTAATGATGACTCTAATAAATAAAAAATGAAGTACAAAATATTCTCTATAAGAAAATGTACATTAAAATTTTTCTAAAAGATGCTGAGGAATCTGAATGGGAGACAAATACGGGTTTTCTACATATCTAGCATGCATATCATATTTATCATTAATCATGCATATCTTATCTCTGTGTAAGTTGATTGTTTAACTTACTGAGATTTCATAGAATCTCATTGTGGTAATTCCACTACCATTCTCCTAGAATGGTAGAAGTTTTGTCAGAACCGGCTTACGACGAACAAAATGGTAATGAACTCCAACCTTTGGCTTTAGATGGTTGAGAATGAGCTCGACCCTGACTGGAAGTTGGATTTAATATTGATGTTTATAACGATTAGGGGTGTCAAATTGTATTAACGAGTCGTGTTTGTATTGTGTCAAGACATGTATATTATACTATATGGGTCAACCCTAACCCGACCTATTAAGCTTATCGTGTCAAAATCTCAAATCCTAACACGACATATTAAAATAACGGGCCATGTCGTGTCATCTCGTTTTAACCCGTTTATGTAAATGGGTTGAACATATCCGAAATTAACCCGTTTGACCTAGTTAAGTTTAGCATAATTTTATATAAATGTTAAAATCACAATATCTATAAAAAATATAAAACTAACTACAATTCCAAAATTACAATCCAGACAATAAAAATATCGAAATTAAAATCCTAACAATTTTATTTTTAGGTATAAGGGTATGATTGTAACTTTAATTTTCTTAACGGGTCATAACAGGTTGACTCGTTATCAACCCGTTAAGCAATCGTGTCTTAACGGGTTAGCCCGTTTTGACCCAAACCCATTAAGGTTAAACCCTAACCCACTTTTATCGTGTCGTTTTCGTATTGGGTTAAAGGGTCGTGTCATATATTGCCACCCCTAATAACGATGGATCTGTATACCATAGAGCTGATGAGAGAAATTATTTGACTTGCTTTATTTATGAAACTTTGATGCAGTTTCTGTAATAAGGAGAATCCATCTCCCATTTTTTGTCCAAACTTATGTCTTACTATGTGAACCTCTTTAAGTAAGACAGTAATTATCTATGGTTAATTTAATCTATTGGGATGTTTAGTTCATTCTGGCATGAAATGTTTTTATAAGTCGTTGTAATTATTGCATACTAAGATACATTGCACATTATTTGTAATGAACGTGGGTATGTAACTATGTGTTGTATGTCCCGATGCTCTAAGTTCCATCTCAAGCAGAGGTTGGAGGCGTCATAGATTGGTTGTGGTGGATTTGCTCGGCTTGGGCATCTTGAATTTATAGACTTTTTTGTCTACAACAAACAACCAAAGCACACTAAACCAAAGCGAGAATATGGACAAACCCACTGCAAGGAATCAGGGAAGAATGGTAGGGGTGAAGTGGCTTTGCAAGTAAAGTCGAACCCATTATGGTTCTAAAGGGCATGAAATCTCGACTGTTTGAAGCCACGTGAAGGCACTATTGTTGAAAAGGGCAGAAGAGCATTTCAGTGTGTGAGATGGGGCTCTTCACCTTTCGCACGGTACAACTTGGAAATTCGCACGACTTAAACCATGAATGAGATGTAGGTTTCAGACCCTAGAGTTTGCAGTTCTCGGACTTGGGGAACAAAGGAGGAAGGGGGGGTGTTTCAGGCTTGCAGGTTTCAGGTCCAAGAACAGCAAACCCTAGGGCCCGAGAATTGTAACATGGGATGAGAGAAAAAGAAAGGCTACCGGGAGAGAAAAAACATTGGCATACGGGGCTGTCAGTTTGCTCAATGCTCATTCTTCAGTTGAATCAATGCACAATTTTGGAATAAGTTGAAATATGGGTTAGATGAGATGAGATCTTGTAAAATGACAGTTTAGTTTTTGAAATCATTTCTCTGTATGAAACTTAGAGAAGGTTTGTGTTTCATCTGCCAAAACAAACCAGACCTAAAGAATCTATCTTTCCCATAGTCGAGAGGAGGGTCAAGATGGAATCCCCTCTCAATCTAGGCACTTGGGCTAGAGGCTATTCCCCTATTTTATTTTTAACTTTATTTTTAAATTTTTTATTCCACATTTTTTTTTAGTTTTGTTTGATAATATTTTGTTCTTATTTTCAACTATCTGTTTTTTTAAAAAATTTTCTAATGGGGTGGTTGATGTAGAACCAAAATGCTACGCATCAACTAAGGCTTGCAAGTCGTGTCATTTGGGTTCATGTTGGGTTATTCAAGCTCAAATTATGAAAAAAGTAATGGTAGATATAGTTTAAGGGTGTGCAAGCTCCACATATTCCATTTGAAAAAAATGGGGTTCATAATTAAAAATAGATTTTTCTTCACACGAGTTCAAAATTTATCTACTTTTTTAAAGAGTGTGCGAGACTTGAATATCATATAACTATACAAATCATTTTCCTTATTTGAAAGTCAATCCTAACCTGACCCAAATGACTAATTTGAGTTCATGTTGAATAGGTGGATTCATATTTGGTCAATCAACTTTTTTTTGTGTACATAATCTTATATACATTTTCCAATGAATCTATTTAAATACATAATTATCCTATATTTTAAGGAGTAGTATTACATATATAAAGGGATTACATAAAAGTAAACTCACAAATTGACTTGATTTCATATAATCCGTTTAATCTACTTTACGATAAAGACAACTTTACAATATGACGTACTTTATCAAGTCATGTAATTTTGTGAATTTACTTTTGTGTAATCCTTTTGTGGCTAAAATATTTCTCTTTTCTCTTAACTTACCAAACATGACCATCAATGTTTTATCATTTTCCACATGAAAGATGAGAAATGATCTTTTATTGTTTCTCTTCTTCTCTAAAATGAGTGATGCCTGTTTTATTTAAAATGTGGGAGAGGTTATCCAAGAAAGCCAAAATGAAGAGTCATTTTTAATAAATTTTACAAATATTAATTATAAAAGAAATAACAAAGAAACATGGATACTCGAAATATCAGGTGCCATAAGATATTTCGGAATAAAGAATTGATTTCTTTTTCAAAATGAGAAAATATTAAAGATCACACTAATATCCATCCTATGTTCATATATATATATATATATATATATATATATTCACTAGGGAATGGCCCCGGGTGCGTTAGCCCTGGGGTGCACATGACATAATAACTTAAATAATAAAAAAAAAATGAAAAAGTCAGTAACTTATTTGTCTATGAAAAGAAAATATAATGTTAAAGAAAGAAAAAAAATCAAGATTTAAAAAATATCTAAACTTCAGCAAAATATATAACTGTAGGGCTATTAAGGGCCTTTTACTAAAACATGATTCTTCATTAAATTTTACAAATGAGCTACACGTCAAATGGTCAAAGGTCTTAAGAACCTTTTGGTAAAACAAAATCCTTTATTAAATTCTATAAGGGAGCTACATGTCAAATGATAAATGGTTTTAAGAGCCTTTTGGTAAAACAAGACTTAATGGAAAAATAAGAAATATTAATGAAAAAATAACAAAACTTACTATTTACAGTTAGATAGCTACTTATTATAATAGAATAGATATATATATATATATATATAGAGAGAGAGAGAGAGAGAGAGAGAGAGAGTAATATAACATATATAAATTTTTAAATATTTATATATAATCGGGTCATACAAGTTGACTCATATTAATGCAAACCTTATTATTTTATGTCCAAATTATAGATCGTGGATTTGTGTCAAATATTGCCAACCTTAATGTCCAACAAGAACACGACAATTTGTTTCATTTCATTAGCAAGCGAATTGCAAGATAGATGAAGTTATCAAAATGTAAATTTCTAAAAGTATATAAATCACCTTCCATGATGTTAAAATTGTAAGATTTAATTTATGAAAAAAGTTGAAATTAAATTTTATTACCAATTAGATCATAATATGTCAGTTGCAATATTGAAGAGAATTGGAGTCTAAGTTTCATCCAAAAATGAAAAACAAAAATAGAAATTTTAGAGTAATACTAGTTACAATCATGGATTGTACAAAATTTGAAAAAAAGTGGGGTCTACTATTAAAAAAATAATTTTTTATATGAATCTTATATTTACTTACTTTTTTCAAAATGAGTCCGTGACGTTTGCACATTCTCTGATTGCAAATATCATATCTCTAATTTTTATAAAAGATTAATATTAGATACAGTCATAGATTGTGTAAATGCATACTCATTTAAAAAAGATGGGATCTACCACAAAAAAAATATTTTTTCAAATAGATCCTATATTTACTATTTTTTAAAAAAGTGCATGATATTTGCGTAATTTATGACTGCAAATAGGGGTGAATTCGGTCCGGTCCGGTCAGTCTTGATGAGGTTTGTAGTCCAGACCGAACCTATTTAGTTCAGGGTTTTTCTACCTTAGATCGGACCAAAATGTATAGGGACCGATTCAGGACAGTCCGGTCCTATCGGTCCCATTCGGTCCATGCCTTCTAGCCATTCGGTCCATTTGGGACACCATTTTAGGTTTCAGGAACCAATTTAGAAACCCCACGATGAATTATCAATCAAATAAAGCACAAAGACAAAATGGTGTCGCTTGATGTTTGTTGTGTATATTGTAATTAGTTAAAAAAAATACAAGATTTCTCCCATCAAAGAAAAAATACACAGATTCAATCAAAAAAAGAAAAAAACATTTGAAACTGTAAGTTTGGGATGTGGCGGTGACGTGGGGATGAGTGGCGAGAGAGAGCTGATGAATCGATGATGTCGTCGGCGAGAAAGAGTTGATGATGATGTTGGCAAGTACCATGCCGTCGGCGACGAGTGGCTCTCGTGGTCTGGGATGCGGCGGTGATGTGGGGGAGCCACGAGAGAGAGCGTGCAAGGGAGAGAGAGGGGGTTGCATCAGGATCTGGGGTAGGAGATCTGGCCGGCGTGGAGGAGCTGATGATGCCGTCGGCGACGAGCGAGTCTCGCAGTGGTTTGGGATGCGGCGGTGCGACTGGAAGGGAGAGGAAAGGGAGAGGGAAATCGCAGAGGGGGCTATGGCTGGAGGGGAGAGGAGAGAGAGAGGGAAGAAGGGAAAATAAAGATCTAGGGTTTCCTTTGCTTATTTAATCTAGGCCATCATCTAGGATTTTTAACCTAGATTCAAGTTAGAGATTAAACACTTTAAAATAACTAACAAAAATAGATAAGCAAGAGTATAAATATAGTAAAACAAATTTAAAACCAACTTAAATTTAAAACTAATTTAATCTAGGCCCTTCATCATTTAGGATTTTTACCTTAGATTCAACGTTAGAGTTTAAACACTTTAAAATAACTAACTAAAATAGATAAGCAAGAGTATAAATATAATAAAACAAATTTACAAAAACTTGAGATACTATTACTATATGTTATACATTATTTAATATATATTATATAATAATATATTGGTACTAAATTATTACTAATACTATATACTATACTAATAGTGATATTTACTTCCAACTTAGGTCATAGATGTAGATGTTAGTAATTAGTTAATGGTAAATTGGTGATAGCGATGAATTCTATGTGACCTTAGTATTAAGCACCATTGTTTAAGTCCAATTTCGTATTAAACGGCGTCATTTGATGTTTGGCAGATTTAATGTGTTTTTAACTTGTGATTTTTTAATCTTTTTGGCACATAAATTAATTAAAAAATTATTAAAATTAGTAAAATTAAGTAAACCATTTAATGGTGATTATTCTCTTAACTCATTGATACATTGATACTAAATTATGGACTATACTATACTAATAGTAATATATGGTCATAGAGTCATAGTGATATAGTCATTAGTAATACTCATTAGTCATAGTGATATTGATGCTATATATAGACTTGTAGTTATAGACTTATAGATTTAGTTATAAATTTATAATTATAGTTATAGTGATTTAGTTTAGTTATAATTATACTGATGATGTTAATTGTTATTTTGTTATTAACTTAGAGCATGTCAATGTATTATAATTTATAATAGTTCTAAGTTAAAATGCATAATGAGTTATATACAACTATTTACATTTTGGATACAAAAAATCTATACAACTTCCTACTATTCACACAAGCTCCACACACCACACTTTTTTTAATTTTTATTAGTTTTTTCTTTTATCAAATATTTAATATATGAATAATGAATATAAAAATTGAATTAGTTTTAAAAAAATAAATTCAAATTTTTTTTTTAAAATATTAAAAAATTTAAAAATTTTAAAAAAATGTAGTGTGTGGAGGATGAGAGGTTGTGTAACATTGCTCTTTTGGATATGAAGCAATAAGTATAGATAATTTAATCATCCATACATGCTTTATATTTACTTGCAACTTAAGTCATAGATGTAGATGTTAGTAAATAGTAATTAGTTAATGGTGAATTAGTGATAGGTTGGTTAATTGATATTCATGTCATACTAATTTAATTACAATTTACATTAGTTATTTTTAATTGCTATATATTTACTTACAACTTAGATATCTTCAAAAAAAGTTATTCAATAACTTAGATAGATGTAGATGTTAGTAATTAGTTAATGATGAATTGATGATAGGTTAATTGATAATATACAATTAATAGAATATTAATTTGTAAATTTGTAATTACATATTTAAACTTTTATATTGTATATGAGGTAAGTTAGATGAAAATTACATAATTTATTATACAATTATTATATAAAAAATATATATAAAAAAGAAATATTTTATTTTATTTTTTCAGTCGGTCTGGTCTGGAAACCCCCCAACCCAGGACCGGATCGAAGACCAAAAACCCTATTTTCCTAGGGCTGAAACCGAGCAAGCCTTTTTTCGGTCTGGTCGGTCTAGTCAGTTTTCTCGATCTGGACCAATTGACTTACAGCCCTAACTGTAAATATTATTTCTTTTTATAAAACATGAACAATACTAGGCTTTCTACTAGGGCTCTTGCTGTTCGTGATTAAGGAAGTGTTTTTTAATAATGTGAATAATTTTTTTTTAAATATTTAAAAAGTGTTAAAAAAATGTATGTAAAAAAAAAAATACATAAAATACATTAGCTGGAGCTCCGAGCGAGAGCCCAGCAGTTGCTCTAGTGTTACTCATAAAACATTAGGCTCGTTTGATTATACAGTTCAAATGAGATGTGATGAGATGTTTTATTAAAAGTTAAATAAAATATTATTATAATATAATTTTTATTTTAAAATTTAAAAAAGTTAAATTATTTTTTATATTTTATCTATGAGTTTGAGAAAGTTATAATAATTATATAAAATAAAATGATATAATTTAATTCTGTATAATCAAATCAGTTCTAAAAACATAAAAGAACCAATCCGACGATTGCTAGTTTTTTTTTTTATTATTAATAGCAACCGTAAAGTTTATGTGTTTTAAAACTAATCCGACAAATAATAGTTTTTTACAGATCCATCAGTTTATGAGTCAAATACTTCGTCTCCTCAATGGGTGGATTTTCAGACACTCCGTCACGCTTGCCCTCGATTTGATAGGAATTTGGATTCTTGGATCTCTTTTTCGTCTCCACACTGCTGTCTTTTCCGAGACTTTCTAGACGTGATTACGACCTCAATTATTAACTTCTGCAAATAATAAAAAAAAAATATTAAATAATAGACTATAGTGACTATCAAGCACAGCCAAATCCAGCTTGCAATAAGAAAAATCCGCGTTATAAAGCACTTCCTAGAGATTTTGAGCCATTTATCTTTAGCAAGAGAGAAGACAATGGGTCGGAATGAGGTTGAGGACAAGGTGGAGAATAGCGTTGATCCGGAAGATGAACATAATGGTGATCCGGGGGACAAAAAGCTCAAACAAGAAGTAGGGGAGACATCGGTGGAGCGATTGTTTGAAGATCAGGAGGTGCCGTCATGGAGGAAGCAGCTGACCATGAGAGCCTTCGGGGTGAGCTTCCTCCTGAGCATACTGTTCACCTTTATAGTGATGAAGCTCAACCTCACCACAGGTATTATACCTTCCCTCAATGTATCTGCTGGTCTCTTGGGTTTCTTCTTCGTCAGGACATGGACCAAGTTGCTTCAGAAATCTGGCTTGTTGAAGCAGCCTTTCACCCGGCAGGAAAATACTGTCATCCAGACCTGTGTTGTAGCTTCTTCAGGCATTGCCTTTAGTGGTATGAGTCTCCCCTTCACTCATTTTACTCATCTCTCTGATTCGTTACTTCTTCGCTTCATCACCATTATTTGAATGTAATTTTGGAATTTTTTATAGATAAACATAATGGAATTGTTAGAAGTGTTTGAACATTAGAAAGGTCTGAACATTAATTCTGAAATAGCGAGTAATCAATTGAATAGGTGCCAATTTCTCAATCTGGGTTAAGGGAACTGTTAATCATGTGGCCTCTCTGAATTTGTTTGCCAAACCCTTGACTAAAAGATCAAATTTTCAGCCTCTTTAATTAAAAAAAATCTATATTTATCATGTATTTAAAAATTTTAAGAATTATATATATTTAGATTCATTCTAAATTCAAATTTTAGTCTCAATTCTTAGCAATTAATTGAATTAAAAAAAAAAAAAAAACTTAAAATATTGCCCATCAGTGGAGATTTCAAGCGGTTTGGCTTTACATTATTAATTCAGCCAATGATTATTAGACTTTTTTGGTAGTTTTCTTTCCTAACCAAGCAACTGGAGTGGAGAACAAGCTGCAAGTTGTCTGACGGGACAAAAGTACAAGTAAAAATGAACCTTTTTTTGTCACTCATAAACTCAATTAGGAATCTCTGGACGGCATGGAGCCTAGATACCAGTTTTGTTGGATTGTGTTAAAAGCATAGTTAGGACTAATCAATGATGGTTTGGAAAATATGGGATACAAGAGGTCAAAAGATCATAGGGAACATCCAAATTTTGATGGTAGGATAGTATATTGAGAGTTTATTCTTCTGAGATGGATTTGAAGAACCCTGTCTCAATGAGTCTCATGCCATAAAAAAGGGTTTCCAAACTGTCTCTTGTGATAAAGGAGAATTAAAAAAACATTAGTGTATTGTTCGGTCTTACTAAAAGATATTCACCTGTTCCAAAGTGTTTACCATAGTTTTTAACAAAGTAGAAAGAACCCACCTTTCCCATAAATAGTCAAACAAATAAAAATAAGATGGCAATCATGGCATGGTCAAGCTTTTAGAGTGTTAGAGTGGGACAACAATTCACTATGAAAGATCGTGTTTGCTTTCTCTGCACCTATCCTTCCCTCTGTGTTATATACACAGTCTGTTTTGGTCCGCATCTGGTTGACTATTAATTGAACTTTTTTTAGTCAACAAATATAAGATTGCCACTACTACTCTGTTAAGAAAATACTAGTTGCTGTTTATAGGCGAAGAGCTGGATGAGAAACACATCATCTTTTCATTAAAGTTTTTGATAAGTACTGATTGCTTCATTTCTCTTGTATCCAAATTTTAATTCATTACAACACACTTTCTTTCTGTAATGCATTTTACATTTCCCCCCTTATATCCGTTTCTTTTTAAGTGTTAACATGGAAGAATTTTCCTGATTTATAATTTATGTATCCTAAGTAAGTAACCAAAGTTTAAAACTTCAGTAAAAGTGAAGGTCTAAATGAAGCTAATAAACTATTAGTGGGATGTTTCAGCTCTGTTCATTTTGGGAAAATTGAGATTAGAGCTTTAATTAACCAAATCCTGCTTTCCTATGCAAGTTTCATATGCTAAGACTTGACCACATTGAGCGACTGAAATTAAAAAAATATATCTGTTCATCCAATAATTGCAATAAAACTAGCTCAGTTGATTTTCTGAGGCGATTGTTGGACACTTTTTCTAAGGTTCCATCAGAGTGCTATATCCACTCAAGTCCATGATCCTTACTGGTACAATTTATTGTTAAGTGTCAATAACCAGTCTGATTTGTGATGAATTCTTATACATATATATACACATATGCGTGTGAACATGAATGCATTGGCATTAAAATTTTTCCTTTTATTTTATTGTTAAATACTATGTCGAGTTTTTCAACATATCTGAAAACTAGAGTATGGATGGCCTAGTTTGAGTGTGTTGCACAAAGATTCTGAGTTGTGATGACTAATCTAGAAGTTTACAACCATATCTCATGATGATGGTCTGACCCAATCAATATCTCATCGTTAAAATTCATTTTCTGTACTCTAGAAGTAATATTGTTTTCCTCTAACTAATAACTTTAACTTGCAGACTGAAAACTACTACTTTTAATTGATTTGTAATAACAGGAGGCTTTGGAAGTTACCTCTTTGGAATGAGTGAACGCATTTCCAAACAATCATCAGATACTCATGATTTCAAAAACCC
This sequence comes from Juglans regia, assembly GCF_001411555.2. Lineage (NCBI taxonomy): Eukaryota > Viridiplantae > Streptophyta > Magnoliopsida > Fagales > Juglandaceae > Juglans > Juglans regia. The sequence continues at coordinate 12,228,142 of NC_049915.1, read as the reverse complement.
GTCATTAGGATGGATCATTGGCTTTCTCTTTGTTGTCAGCTTTCTAGGACTCTTCTCGGTGGTGCCTCTTCGAAGGGTATGTGGCAGCATATTTATGCTTGTTCTGTGAAATGTGAATACATGTTATGCTTGTGGGGGTGGGGGTGAAAAGGGAACAAAAATAATTCATTGAACAGAACAAAACCTTATCATATTCCCATTTTTCTACAATCATATTGTTTATTTTGGTTTCAGATTATGATCATAGACTTCAAACTGACGTATCCCAGTGGTACTGCCACTGCTCATCTCATCAACAGCTTCCACACTCCTCATGGAGCAAAATTAGCAAAGTAAGGCACCCTGACATTTCCGGCTTCTGGTTAAACTTGACCCTATGGAAATTCTAAAAGCTGTCTTCTTTTATTCTACTTTACAGGAAACAAGTGAGAGCGTTGGGAAAATTTTTCACCTTCAGCTTTTTATGGGGTTTCTTTCAATGGTTCTACACTGCTGGAGATGACTGTGGATTTTTATACTTCCCCTCACTAGGGCTCAAGGCATATAAATATAGGTACACCTAGAATCATTCTTTTTCTTTCCTCTTAATAAAACTTTGTTTTACTTGATGCAAAGAAAAAATTTCATTTGATAAGCATTTTGCTCAACTAAAACCCTACTCTCATTTATGAATGTTTTGGCTAATGTGGAAATATGATTATTCCCCAGATTTTATTTTGATTTCTCTGCAACATATGTTGGAGTCGGAATGATTTGCCCATATATCATAAATGTATCAGTGCTGGTGGGAGGGATTCTTTCTTGGGGTCTGATGTGGCCTCTCATAGAAAATAGGAAGGGTGACTGGTATTCTGCAAGCCTCCCATCAAATAGCATGAATGGTCTTCAAGCTTACAAGGTAAGTTCCCACTAAACGAGACAGCTGTACCACTACCACCTCTAGATTTTCATTCCTTGTCAACACTTTTCAAAATATTGAAAACTTAATTTATATCCTTTTTTCAGGTATTTATCGCCATAGCCTTGATCCTGGGTGATGGTTTATATAACTTTCTCAAGGTTCTTAGTCAAACCATCTTAGGCTTGTCTCATCAGCTCCTGACCAAAAAAATGAGCTCTGATCTCCCTGTTGCAGACCATTCTTCACCTATGAGCTCTCAGCTCTCATATGATGACAAGCGTCGCAGCCAACTCTTTCTCAAAGATCAAATTCCCACATGGTTTGCCATTGGAGGTTATGTTGCTATTGCTGCAATCTCTATAGGCACTCTTCCTCATATCTTTCACCAACTCAAATGGTATTACATATTGGTCATCTATATATTTGCACCAACCTTGGCTTTCTGTAATGCCTATGGTTGTGGGCTCACTGATTGGTCCCTTGCATCCACCTATGGAAAGCTGGCCATCTTTACCATCGGAGCATGGGCTGGTGCTTCACATGGTGGAGTACTTGCAGGCCTAGCAGCTTGTGGAGTTATGATGAACATCGTCGCGACAGCCTCTGACCTAATGCAGGATTTTAAGACTGGTTACTTAACACTGGCTTCACCACGTGCCATGTTTGTGAGTCAACTAATTGGCACATCAATGGGTTGTGTAATTGCGCCTTCTGTGTTTTGGCTCTTTTACAATGCTTTTGGTGACATTGGAGTTCCTGGAAGTGAATATGCTGCACCATATGCTATTGTGTTCCGTAACATGGCTATTGTGGGGGTTGAAGGCTTCTCAAGTCTACCAAAGAATTGCCTTCTCCTTTGTTACGTGTTCTTTGGTGCAGCCATTCTGATAAATTTGATAAGAGATACAGTGGATAAGAAGTGGGGAAGGTACATTCCACTTCCAATGGCAATGGCAATACCCTTCTACATAGGACCATATTTTGCCATTGACATGTGTGTTGGAAGCTTAATACTGTTCATCTGGGAGAAGATAAACAAGAGCAAGGCTGATGCTTTTGGTCCTGCAGTAGCATCTGGTTTGATCTGTGGGGATGGGATATGGACTTTGCCTGCTTCAATCCTTGCTCTGGCTGGCGTCAAGCCACCGATTTGTATGAAGTTCTTGTCGCGAGGCACTAATGCTAAGGTGGATAAGTTCTTATCACCAAAGGGCTAAGTTTATCATGTGATATATCAATGTGAAGTCTTAAAGCCAGAGCATAAAAAGGACTTGTAAAATATCCCTGATGTCTCTCTTTCATTTTCTTTCTCTCTCTCTCTTTCTGGTGTGTATACAAATCTAGTAAAGTAGTCACAGATGTGAACAAGGAAAAATGTGTTTGTCATATTACAATATCAAGGTGTAAATGTTCGCTTCTTCTTTTACCCCACCCATGGATCCTCCATTAACAAGGAATAGCCCCCCGCATCTACATGTTCTGATATTCTAAGGGCATGGCTTTTGTCTATACATAGTTTATTAATAGAAATTCTTAGTTTACAAAAGAATTAGAAAATAAAATTAATTTGCAGTCTGAAATGACTTGATGTGATATGATAAATTATAAAATATTTTTTTATTATATAACAGATTTAATGTATGTGACACCCCAAGGAAAAGTAGTAATCTAGAAAAATTGATTGTGAATATTAAACCATGGAGGTTGCGGGTTGGGCTAGAGGTACTTGAGGTGAAGAAAAAACTAGCACCATTGTTTTAGTTAGAGTTTTCAGAAATTTTTGGTGCAATAAAAATTTGTGATGACGTAACACCAAGTGGCCCAATCCGGGCTCGACACATGGCAGCCCACTTTATTACCTAATTAAGGCCCTACACTCCAAAGCCACCACCTGAATAATGATCTTTGTTGTCCCAAATATGATAAGAGTAATGTTATATACAATTATGAAATACGTAAATATCGTGCAGTCATTTTAAAAAAGAATAGAATTTATTGTTAAAAAATTAATTTCTTTTCACATGAATTTTATATTTATTTTTTTATTTTTTTAAAATAACTATATAATACTTACATACTCACGATTATAAATATTATTTTTCATATAATAAACGGTTGATAAAAGCGTTATACACAAGCTTGTTTATTTTTAATAATTTTTTTTTTCAGAATTTTGTCGCCATGCTTCAGCTGTGTGTGCAGCCCCTCAAAACCAATGAAATTAACTATCTTCGGTCAGTCATTCTAATAATTTCTGGCCAGGTACTTGAGAGAATTTCAGGGTCATATATTGGCCGTAGAAAGCTGGAAAATTAAAGTGAAAGAAAAGGCCCATTGCCGACAATGCCGAGCCCCTCCATCAGGCATTTCATCCTTACTGCTCTTATCTGTCGTGTGATGATCCTCCTCACTAATGGAACTCCTACCTTTTTAGTCAGATTCTAATCATTTTAGTTAGTGCAATTATTAGGAATTCAGACCTAGTTGGTGATTACAAGAAAGCTGAAAAAACAAAAAAATTCTAGAGTGAGAGTAAGAGGCTAGAGCATTGCCTAGATTTTCAAATTGTTACTAAGTCTCAATGATTATTATATTGTATTGACTTCATATATAAAGGTTGGCCTATGAGGTCAAGACAATCTAAAATCTAATTCTAATGAATTTAAATTTTTTTTATATTTATAAATTTTAATTTTAATTTTATTATAATTTAGGTCAAAAAAAATATTTTTGAATCAAAAAATTTTTTTTTAGACCCAATGTGTTGGCTTAGGTAGGGGCCGGGGAAAAAAACCCACCCTCACATGGTGTGGGGCCCACCCCGCACCATGTGGGTAGCAGCCCTATTTGATAATAATGCAAAATTTAATTTTCCTTCACAAAATATATTTTGTCATATTGGTGATTTTTTTTCATTGCAATAATAGGCCTCTCAGATTGTCCATTCATAAAATTAGGTGTAAGATTCTTAATCTTCAACTGATAATAGTATATTTGATATGTACTAACACGATATAGCAATTTCCAAATAAAATACAAATTTACAACCAAAATAAAAATTGAATCTCCTAGAAAATTCGAAGATGCATGCAAACTTCAACAACTATACCTGCAATTAAGTACACTTAAGCAACTATACCTGCATACACTAATTTGTAAACACCAAATTTAAAAGGCTCTCTAGTTATGTCCACTCTAGAATCTATACATGCATATACTGATACACACTGGCAAAATTTTGCATCGAACAAAACTACAAATCCATCAAACATACAAAAGTAAATAATTATGAGTTTAGATTACATATTATCAAATAAAAATACTTTTACCAATGGCAAAAGAATCTGATTTGTAGATGGAACATCTTCTATTGGCAAAGAAAGATGTAGTTAGTACTTCTGTTATATAAGATAATAAACCAGCAACTTAAAAGTTATAAATAAATATAACACTTGCCGTCATAGTTGATGATCTTTTAAATAGATGCCCAATTTTGATTTGACCAGTTGTACAGTATCAACACTTCTAACAAAATATTTAAACAATGTATAGCCACTCAGCATGTTTCTCCCATCAATGAAGGAACCACTGGAAGAGTTTGTTTGAACATTTTTCTACTCTCTTTGTCCCATAAGATTTGAATTGTATTCCTAAACATACTTATCATGCAACCACTTTAGAGACATTGTCAACATTCTTGAAAGATTTGGCTCTTCATAAATTAAAGGAAAACAAAATTAGATTAGCCCCCATCTTGAACCTAGGGTCTAATGAAAGTCGATTGAAGTCAATTGCATCATGTTTTGGGGTTGTAATGGAATACTCAAGGTAGCAAATAAACAAGGCAAAAATTCCATTTTGGTGGGAAAATTGGTCTGGTTTGAGTATTCTGGGTAGGCAAGTACAAGTTATAGATCAACCAAAATTAATATTGTGGGAGATGATTATAGGAATGGAGTGGCATGAAGAACAGCTCACGGAGATGATAGGTAGAGAGAAGGCTCGGTATATTTGTTTGAATGTGAAGCTGGGTAGGATGGAATTGGAAGGTAAGGTATTTTGGAAGTCCTCAAACAATTTGAATGTTACTGTTAAAGATGGGTGGGAGTTGTGCAGAATAAAAAATGAGCAAGTTAGGAAGGCAAATGCTATTTGGGATCCTGGTATTCCTCTCAGGATTTCTTTTGTATGCTGGAATTGATTACAAGGGGCTTTGAGTGTAGACACCAATATTCAGGGATTGGGTATTTCTTTATGTTCGTCATGTGTATGTTGTGAGAAGCCGAGGATTGAAACGATAGATCACGTTTTGGGAGAGGGGGATTTTGCAATGTAGCTGTGGAAAATGGTTTCGGACCTGTTGGGAGTTGATTTTGAACAGCAACAAAGTTGGAGAGAAAGGTTGTGGAATTGGATTTCCAAAGGAAAAAGGTCGTCGCAGTTAGAACATTTAAGAGGCATTACCCCAGTTTTTATTATATGGATTATTTGGATTCGGCGATGTAAAGCACGAATGGATGATAGAAAAATGTTAGTTCAAGCGTGTTGGGAGCAGATTCTGTTTTGGTTCAGGAATATATCTATTAAAATGAGAAGAAAGAAAAGATTAAATATTGCACATATTGATATCTTTAGAGGTGCCAGATTCTTATTGTAGAGGTGTTTAGACATATCCACAGGATTTAAGTTACAGGTACGCTGTAGCAGCTAAATTTTATTTTTTGTGTCTAGCATTTTATTTTTTACGTTTACGTTGAATTGTATCTTTGATGCTTTTTACATTTGCGGTTTTTGACGTTTTACTTTTACATCGTAGCAGCTAATTTTATTGGTCTGGCATTTAAGTTTACGTTAATTCGTTTTATGTTTACGTTTTTATGTCATGACTGTGTTCCATGTTGGTCAGTTATGATTTTTATATCATGATTGATTCACGTTTGTGGCTTTATGTAATTGTCAGATTTACGTTGAATTGCACTTTCTTCTTGTTCTGGTATTTTTTTATTAGGCTTGTTAGAATTTTTTTTCTTTTAGATTTGTTTTTTTTTTTTTTACACTTGGTTTCTGGGTTAGTTTATAGCGATTTATCATGTAAGCTCCCAAGTGTAATGATGTTATCACGGTTTTCCTCCGCCATAAGTAAAGGTTTATTAATAAACTTGAGACTGGGCAGCTTTTTGGTTAATAGGTGATGATGATTAGGTAGTACATTTATTAAGGGTTAGATTTATGGCTTGTTTGATTGTGAGATGAGATGAGATGATTTTAAATAAGTTGAATAAAATATTGTTAGAATATTATTTTTTAATATTATTAATATTTTAAGATTTAAAAAAGTTGAATTGTTTATTATATTTTATATGAGAATTTGAGAAAATTATGGCTGAAATCCTCGCTTCAGGTTGCTTAATTAATATGTTTTCAGATCATTTAATGGAGAGATAATATCATTTATTGAGGGGATTGTGAAAAATGGCACATCATTAAGGAGGACACGATGGCCTATGCCTAGCCACTCATGAAGGTCATGTGCATACACCTTGACGCCCACTTGAACCAACAAGATCTTAGGGTTTTTGTTAGGTTATGTACTCCAAATCTTATGAGCTTAATCATAGGGAAAGAAGGCCACCTATTGGTCTTGAAAGAATGGAAAATGGAAGGAAAACTTGGAGGGAAAACTGAGCATGGTTATTGGAGTTTTTTATCATCATGTTTTATGCCATGCATGCAACGTGTCTATCATTCTCAAGGCTGAGCAATATCCTATTTAGGCCTAGATTGTCTTTACAATTTCTCTCAACTCTCTTTACAAAACAGAATCTGCTCCCAACACGCTTGAACTGACATTTTTCTATCCTCTATTCGTGCTTTACATCACCGAATCCAAATAATCCATATAATAAAAACTGGGGTAATGTCTCAGTTTTATTTACAAGACTCATTTTGTTAGTTTTCTTTTAAAATTCAAATTTTGAATTTCAAATTTTATGATTTTCAATGTATCAATAACTGACATGAGAAGAAGCAAGTTTTTTATAAGTTTTTCTTAAGTATATTTAACATTTTTCTTTCATTTAATCATTACAATTTTTTCAAATTCTCACACAAAATAAAATAAATAATTTAAAATTTTCAAATCACAAAACAAAAATAATATTAAAAAAATATATTCTAACAATATTTTATTCAACTTTTAACTTTAATCACTAAAAGAAATAAGGCATTTTCCAGATTTTACGACAATTTTCGTCTCGCTGCTGAAATCCAAAGCAATGTATTCAAAATTTTGATTCTAAAATTACTATTCACGTATATGTGGCGACTATTCAACCTTTTGCAGTGCTTTAGTGTCGCCGCTGCAAATAATATTTGTAATTGTAGCGGTATTTTATTTTTGGTTAATGGTAAAATCGCCACAATAGCTACTTTTGTGGCGAATAAAAAGTGTTGAAAATAGCATTTTAGAAAATTCAAGCCTTTTCAACGATTTTAAAATCGTCACAAAAAATTTAACCCCAAATAGACATTATTTTTGGCAATTTCCGAGTCGCCACTTGCTTTCCATCTCAAATTTTGGAACTAATGGAGTAAAAATTACTTTTCACTTTTTGCGGCAATTTTTGTCGTCACAAAAAGTTGTCGATTTTAGTAAGCGGCAAACATTTTCGTCGATTAAGAAAATCGACGCAACACATACTATTTGCTGTGAACATTGTCGCCATAAGAACATTTGCAGTCACTTAAATGTTATTAGCAACGAATCCAAATCGTCGGAAAAGTTAAATTAAATTTAAGAGTGGGGCTACTCTGCATGCCCACTCTTACTGCTGGGCGGTTTTTTTTTTTTTCTTTTTTTTTCACATTTTTTAATACATTTAAATATTTTTAAAAAAATAAAAAAAAAATACACCAATACACTTAAAATCACTTCCTTAATCATTAAAAAAAAATAAAAAATTGACCAGCGGTTAAATAGAGTGGTCAAAGTGGGGAGGCAAAGTAGCTTTTTCCTAAATTTAAACGCATTACATTTTCCCCTCATTTCTTTCCCTCTCCCACTCTGCCTCCCCAATCCCTCTTCTCCCTGAACCCACTCCGCTGCGCACAGCCTATCTTCAGCGACCCCACCATGCCACCGCCACCTCACCTCGACGGCCACCCCCTCCTTCTCCCCCAACCCCCATGGTAGAAACATCTTTTTCCCCAAATTTGGCATCGACCTCTCTCTCTCTCTCTCTCTCTCATTTCTCTATATCGTCGCCACTAGGGGCACCATTCGCCACCACTCACACCTTGACACCATCGCCAATCCTCCGCAGAGCCCCCTTCTCCTCCACGCTTAGCCCAGCAGCCCAAGGCCCTCCGTCTCTCCCTTGCTCTATTCGCAACCCACGGCCCCCACGCGATTTTGCTACTCATCTGCCACTCCCTTGTGAGTTTTGATTCTTCTTTTCTTTTGTTTTTTCTTCATGTTTTGCTAGAATATATATATATATATATCTGTAATTTTCCCCCTTGCTCTCATGATTTCCCTTTTGTTACATTTTCGAGGCTCAAATCTATGTTCATTGATTTTGGATTGCCATCTTGTAACAGAAACCCTAACTTATTAGACACTTGATCTGTTTATGCACTGTTGGTGTTTCCCTGTGTATGAAGAACATTTTTTTTGAAATTTCCTATGTAATCTATTAATAAGAACACTAGAATTTGGCCGTCTTACCCCTTGCCTTGTGATAAAAGATGTGGCTATTCTAATGTTATGGTAGGGCTTATATATTATATGGATTGATTCATGCCAATCTTGCCTTGAAATGATTTCTTTGTAATTCACATCCCCTAATAAATACTACTATCAATTTCCTCAATTGTCTTGCGGTTATAATTTTTTTAAACTCTCGTTTCTCAAGGCATGGCTAAGTTCTCGTTTATTGTTCATAGTATTATTGTTTCTACCAATAAAAAAATAGTATTTTTTTTTTGCATTGGTACTTTTTTTTATGTGGAGTAATCATCTCCATTGTTTACATTTGAGTACTCTTGAAACTTTGGAAGAAAGATGTATGGCTACTTGGAATTTTCCTTCTATAAAATTCCAAGTATGTAGATAGTACACTTAGTTTGATATATGGTGTGTAGTGTATCATTGAATGGCTTTGTTTTATGGATGAGGGAATTATGTATTTCTTGGCAATGAGGTTTTCTTGTTCCTGGGTGGATGAAGCCATTCCCAATGAAGTTATATAGGCCTGACATTTATAAGCATTGAAACATTAGAGTAAACAAGTAATTAATCGGTCTTTCTTAATTAACATGTATGTGGAGCGTGAGTTTAGTCATGTTATATATATATATATATATATCATACTTAGTTTTTGTGTTTTGAAAGGAAATATTAGTATTTAGTTAATTGGTTGCTTGTACATTAGACTTTAACTTAAATTACTAGCTTGTGTTTGGCAGCTCATAGGCTTAAAGTTCTTGCTTTTGTCGAAAAATGAGAACATTCTTACTGTTGTTGTTTTTAAAATGTTCTTAAGGTTTGAATGGGGATCAAAAGGTTGTTGGAGCGAAGTTGTAAGCACTTAACGTTGGTGGGTGCACAACTAAATGCTGATGGTAAAGACATTACAATCTATTGAAGCAATTAGATGCTAGTGGTGAGGGCGTTACGATCTGCCAAAGTAACTAAATGCTCATGGTGAAGGCATTACGATCTACCTGAGTATGTCTTCTCCGATGACGTAGTCACATTCGGGCAAAACCTGATAGGGTGCAGTAATAAGAAGGTGCACACATTTTACTGGAAATCGTGAGGTATCCATAAGTAAGTATAAGAACAAGTAAGAATAAGGAAGGAAACGAGAGGTTTTATGCATGTTATGTCATTACAAAGTTCTTATGTTTTTAAAAGGAATCTAGATAGGAAAAAAATATAGTCTCATGAAAATGCATGTTCATACTCATGCATTCATGTTCATGTTTACTCTAATCATGTTTATGTGATCTATGTATATGTTTGTGGTAAACTTTATTGAGGTTTCAAGGAATCTCACTATGGTAATCTCACTACCATTTTCCCCTTTGAATCGTAGAAGCTGTGGCTGGTTCAGAAGAAGGTGAGCAAGATGGGAAAATGAAAGCCTTACTGGTCGTTGATAGTTGAAGAGATTCTTACTTTTGAGAATCGACTCGAGTTGATCGACCATTACTTAGAGATTGTCTTGAAATTGATAGCAGAAATTAAGGAGATTTTGGGGACTGATGAATAAAGTTTTAATTATGTAGTATAAAACAATATATTAAATTTTGTGGTTTTTATGAAAAGGTCAATATTTGGAACCCGAACCTTGATATATAGTTTTGTTAAAGACATTATCTTGGGATGAAATAAAAATCTTATTTTGGTACGATAATTATTGTTAAGACCCTTTGTTTTTCCGTTGTGATTTATTCATACCGCTAGAAACATGTTCGTGCATTGCATGTTAACAATCATGTATAAGGGGTATGTAACATATTGTTACATGTCTCGACGTTTCAATCACTGTCAAATCCCAAGGAGGGGTTGGGGGTGTCACACTTAAGATGTCTTGCATTCTCCATACTTGAGAAAGAAATATGGTTGTTGTTGGGTAATCATTTTTGAATACAATATTAGTTACCTCATTGAAAATCATAAGTAGCTGACAAACATTTGCAACTTTCTCCCATTCTTAAATACTTGGAACCCATTCAAACTTTGATTTCTATCACCATATATGGGAAACACCTCTTTGAATTGAAGTGCAACATCCAATATTAAATATATGTTATTCCATCTAACAGGTACATCTAAAATAAGTTTATTTGAGGGTAATTGTAACTACTTCACAATTTCGCTAAACCGTTTTAACCTACTCTCTGTTGTTACCAAAATTTTTATGCCAACCCTCACACAATCAACAATCTCCCTGATCTCCCCAAGTCCATACTACACAAACAAATGTGCACAACAGCATATATGAAACAATTTTCCTCTTAACAAACAATATTTTCTTCAACTTAAAATCATCCTTCAAGATCTTATTGGCAACATGATTGGAACTTGCATTTCCTACAACAATTGAGCTAATTTTATTTTTAGCTCCCCAATTTCAAAAACACTTATATAAAGCATCAACAATAAGTAACTCATCATGTGGAGGTGGTACGCTACAAAAGTTCAACACACACCTCTGAAGATGCCAACCAATATCTATATAATGACATGTCCCTACCATATATGAAAGTTTTTTAAAAGAAATCCACATGTCATCTATGATATGAACTTGTTAACAACTTTAAGCAAACATTTTAACTTTAATTTCCCGTTTGGAACTTGGACTAAACTGAAATAAACTCAGTTCAGTCTAACTTTAAACTGACTCTAACATCCAAACACTCAACTTTCAAACTACAAAACTCATCTCAACTCAAAACCTCTTTACACGTGGGATCCATAATATTTTTCAACTCAACACCTCTTTACAAGCAGGACTCACAACCTTTTTTAACTTTCCATAAATACATCTAAACTCATCTTAACATCCAAACATATATAAACTCATCTTAAGTGAGCCCCACAAAACTCACTCCACTATTCCAACTCACTACTATTCATAAAGAACTCAACTTAACATCCAAACAGGGGCTAAGCATATCAATACTAAATATGCATATTACTTACATAAAATAATAGCTATAGTACGTGATAAGTGATAACTATAGGATAAAGTTTTGTAACATTTGATATGTAATATTGTATATATACATATATCATACGTACATAATATATGCATTCATCATAACTTCTATATGATATATATATAGATATATATAGTATATGTAGTGGACTATATACATAATACATAGGTAATACAATTTATATAATTGGGTGTATATGTATAAATATATATGAGTCGAACTGACGAGTTGATTCAAGTTTTATACGAATTTGTTCACAAACATTAAATGAATCGGGTGAGTTTATACGAGTTTATATCATTTAATAATCAAGTCTAATTCATAGTTCGCGAATGTCCCATTTAATAATTAACTCAAATTGAATTTGAGCTTAATCAAGTCGAGTTCGATCTGCCTATCAAGTAGCCTTGTTCATTTACAGTCATACCTACAATATCTATTGCTTATTTAATATTGTTTGAAATATTGATACAGACAACAATATATACTGTAGTAGGGTCTACTTCATACAATCTCTCTACCAATTGTGGACTTCAGAGATCTTTTAACATTAATCTTAGCTACCTTTCTTTACCTAAACACAAATGAACTCTCTCTCAATCAGTATAGTTCACTTATGACCACACATACATAGGAGCGAACTGTAAAGCTCGAACCCTAGAGGAAAAGAGAAGAAATCCTAGCAGAGAAAGGGTCCGGAAGATTGGGGAAAAATAAACCTCAATTTATTAAAAGTGAAGTCTTGTAAGTGAGTTACAAAAATAAAATAAAAAACAGTATTTATAGTATGTACAAAATAGAGACATGTGTATTTAAAAACAATTCATGATACCCCTTTCAAGATGAAGGGTAGAAGGAATGAACTCCCATCTTGGTTATTAAGTGATGAAATTTTTGATGACCAAGAGGTTTATCCAACTCATCAGCAAGTTTATGATGTGAAGCCAAGTGAAAGGTCTTGATAATGCCAGCCTGAATCGTGTCCCGAATGAAGTGGCAATCCAGTTCAGTGTGCTTTGTTCTTTCATGAAAAATCGGGTTGGAAGCAATATGTATTGCAGCCTGACTATCACAAAAAAGTTGAGCACTATTAGTATGTAAAATGCCAAAATCAGACAAAAGAGTGAGGAACCAGATAACTTCACAAGTAGTAGAAGCCATGGATTGATATTCAGTTTCTGTTGAGGAGCGATAAACAATTGATTGTTTCTTTATCTTTCAGGAAACCAAAGAATTCCCAAGAAAAACACAATAACCACTGGTACATCGACGGTTGTTGGGGCAAGAAGCCCAATCTGAATCTGCAAAGGCCTTAAGGGATAGAGAAATGACATCTGGAAAAAAAAAATGCCATGACTAGGAGTACCCTTTATGCACTGTAAAATTCTATAGACTACTTGTGAATGGGGCTATCTTGGCTAAGCCATATATTGACTTAATCTATGCAAAGAGTGAGACAAATTTGGCCATGTCAATGTGAGATAAAGAAGTCTACCAACAAGTCTACGATAGACAGTAGGATCAGGCAATAAATCTCCTATTTCTTTACTTAACTTGACATTTTGCTCCATAGGAAAAGAAAGATGCAAGAAAACCAGCATCTTGAAGAATCTTTAAAGAGTATTTTTTCTTTTTTTACATTGAGAAATGCCAGTAGGAGACCGAACCACTTTTAAATCAAGAAAATATTTGGGCTGGCCAAGGTCCATAAGCTTGAACTTTTCATCAAGGACTTCAAATGCTCCACAGATTTCAAATCATTACTAACTATGAGAATATCATCAACATAAACTAGAAGTACAATGAAAGAAGAACCCTTGGACTTGGTAAAGAGTTAATAATTAGCTTTGGATTGTTTAAATCTTAGATTTATAACAGAAGCTGAAAACTTTGAAAACCATTGTCGTGAGGCTTGTTTTAAACCATAAAGTGATTTGTTCAACTTGTAAACCTTGGATTCCCCCTCCCTTAATATGAAATCCAGGAGGTAATGTCATGTACACTTCTTCAGATAAGTCCCCATGTAAAAAAGCGTTATTGACATCAAGTTGTGTAAGATGCCAACATTTCACAGCAGCGATAGCTAATAGGATTCGAACAGTAGCCATTTTAGCAACTGGAGAAAAAGTCTCAGAATAATCAAAGCATTCTTTTTGGGTATAACCCTTAGCAACCAATCTTACCTTGTAACACTCTATGGAGCCATCAACACGATACTTAATTTTATAGACTCATTTGCAACCTATAGGTTTCTTGTCAAGAGGTAAGGAAGTAACAGTCCACGTGTTAGTGTGTTCCAAGGCTGCAATCTCAGTTGACATGGCATCTCTCCAATGAGAGTGCTTGACAGCTTGATGATAGACTCAGGTGCAATTCACCAGTGATGGACATGAAAAAAAGATTTATATGGAGGAAAAATATGAGCATAATAAAGGAAATTGAATATATCATATTTAGGATGTAAAGAAAGAAATGAAGAAGAACCTGATGAAGAAGAACTTGTTGAAAGATCTGATGATGTGGAGTGTGCAGAAGAAGAAGAATTATAGTGAAAATCTGCAAGTAACCAGGACTCTTTTGAATCTAGTGGATCTTCTAGGAATTTTAGAAGTGACTGGTGAGATAGTAGGTTGAGTGGCAGGAGCATGTGTTTGAATAGGGGAAGGAGAAGATGGAGAATCAGTAGGTGAATCATTTGAAGAGGACACTGTTGAAGGCATAGGCAGTAGATCTAAAGTTAAAGATTGACAAGGAAAAACAATAGATGGAAGAGACAAAAAATGAGAAGAAGTTTTAGATGAAAAAGGAAAAATGTGCTCATGAAAAACAACATGTCTTGATATAAAACATTGAATTTTTTTAATACCAAGAAATTTGTATCCTTTGATCCCAAAAGGATATCCAAGAAAAATACAAGTACGAGCTTTAGGATCAAATTTGGTGTGAGATCTTTGCAAAGTGGAGGCAAAATGAGTTTGTGATTTAGAAGAGGAGTAGGTAACCTATTAATAATGCAGGGGATTGTTAAAATAGCATCACCCCAAAAATTAATAGGTAAATGAGACTGAATCATCATTGATCTAGCTATATTAAGTATGTGCTAATGTTTTCTCTCCACTACAGAATTATGTGTGGAGTTTCAATACAACTATGTTGATGTATAATACCTTTGAAATGAAGAAACTGAGAAAAAGAAAATTATGCACCATGATCAGTACGAATTTTTTTTTTTTTAGATGAAATTATGTTTTAATCAACTTAAAAAAAAAAAAAACTTTAAAAACATGTGAAACCTCATATTTATGCTTAAGAAGGCAAAGCCATGTGGCATGAGTTGAATCATCAACAATAGTAAAAAAATATCTATAACCGTCAACAGTAGGAACAGAACATGGTCTCCAAATATCATAATGCACAAGATCAAAAGGAGCAGCAAATAGATGAACATTATTAGGGAAATGTAATTTTCTTTGTTTAACAAATGGACAAACCATACAAGGATTGCATCGAACAATCAAATGTGGAACAAATTTATTCACAAATATTATCCTAGAATTAGAAGGATGACCAAGTCTATTATGCCAAAGTTCATACTTAGACCTTTTGGATGATACAGAACAAGCATGTAAAGACATGTTATCAAGTAAGCAAGGAGTATATGAAGTAGGTTTAGAAAAAGAAGAACATGATTGTTGCAGTATATAAAGTCCTTGCAATCTACCCACTCCAATCAGCCTCCAACGAGTCAAGTCCTGAATGAAGCATAGGTCAGATGAAAACAAAAAACAACAAGTCAGTGACTGAGTCTATTTGCTGATAGAAATTAATTTGAATTTGAAAGAAGGTACACATAGAACACCATGTAAAACAAGGTGTTCATAAATATGAACAAAGCCAATATGTGTAACAGACACAGATTGACCATTAGGAAGCTTAACAGAGGCATTAACAGATTTGGTAATAGAAGAAAAACAATTAATAGAATGAACCATATGATCTATGGCTCCTATATAAAGAATCCAAACATTTGAATCAAATGATATTGAATGGAAGAGAAAACAAAATATTGATTATCGTTGTGAGGAAAAGTTATACCAGAAAAAAGGAGAAGTTGTAGTGACTACATTTACAGCAGGAGAAACCTCATCAGTACTGTTTGGAGGATGAAGCATGGATAGAAACTGTTGATACTGAGCCTTGGTTAAAGGAAAAGGGAGAAGCAGCCGAGGAATTACTATCACTAAGGACAACGTGATTGGCCACAGACTGTTTCTTTGTCTTTGGTTTATAGCCTAGTGGAAAACCTTGCAATTTGTAACATTTGTCAATCACGTGACCAGTGATTCCACAATGTTTACACACTGGTCTATCCTTCTTAGAAAAGGATTTAACAAATCTGGTTCCATCAGTTTTGGAAACAAACACATGTGAATCAACAGAAGGCAAAGAAACAATAGAAATTTCTCGTTGTTGTTCCTCTTGTAAAATAAGAGAAAACACCTTATTAAAAGGAGACAAAGGCTCCATAAGCAAGATCTGAGTATAAGTAGGTGCAAAAGATTCATTCAATCCCATTAGAAACTGTAAAACATGCTTTTGTTAAACATAGGAGTTCAACGTACGTATAGCTCCACAAGAACAAGCAGGAACATGCTTGTAATTAGCTAATTCATCCCAAAGAGCTTTTAGGTGAGTAAAATAATTACTCACGGAAACCTAGCCTTGAGAGAGAGCATAAATCGATTTCTACAATTGAAAAATGCTAGGACCGTTCTTTTGTGAAAAACGTTCTTAAGATCTAACTAGATCTCATGCGCATTAGTAATGTATAAAATACTAGCAGAGATATAACGAGAAGCAAAGTTTAAGAGCCAAGATATCACCATATTATTGCATCGGAGCCATGAAGAAAGAAGAGGATATGTTGATTCCGAAGGCATGGTGAGAGATCCATTGACAAAACCGAGTTTGTTCTTAGCCGAAAGCTCCATGAACATTGATCGAGACCAAGCATGGTAGTTGTCGCCAACAAGGGGCTGAGTGACAAGGAGAACACCAAGGCTGTTACTAACATGAAGAAATAAAGGAGATGTAGCATCCTCAAAGATGGATTTGTGAGACAGCGCCATGGAAGGAAAAAACGTCTAATATCATGTAAAGTTCAAACCCTAGAGGAAAAGAGAAGAAATCCTAACAGAAGATTGGAGAAAAATAAACCTCAATTTATTAAAAGCGAAGTCCCATGAGTGACTTACAAAAATAAAATAAAATAAAATAAATAATCAAACACAGACATGTGAATTTAAAAACAATTCATAACAGAGACATGATTTAGCTTTGCGTTCCCTTTTGACGTCGACGTCTTTGGTTCTCATGGTCTTAAGCAGGCGAGACTTCATGACCACTCAGTGCGCATATCCCTTTATCTTTCCCTCCAATTAAAGTCCAACCTTTTCCCACCTCAACTAAAACGACAATGCTGATCTTCTATGTCTGAGATGGGGCATCCGGCCAAAGCATCAACTGTTGAGTTGCAGATGGTATAGAAATATAAGCCCTGATTCCCATCAACATACCCTCGACAGCTTTCCTTTGGTAGCTCTCGATAGCTAGTCTGGGACAAGCACGCATACGCACTCGTTACAACGTCGTGTAATGTAGGTATCTTTCAGAAACTTAATTCCCCATCCTAAAAAACACATGGCTCATTTGCTAGCAAATCACAATAATATTCTGAGAAGATTGCATTCAGAACCTTCCAATGTTTTTACATGTCATAAACAAGGTAGGAGGACTAGTTTGATGGATTTTGGTGGAAGTTGGAGAAATGCAATTCCAAGTGGGGGGAAAAGTGAGCAGCCGTTGCTATATTTAGCGAAAGCTAGAGCTTTTGCAGTGCATTGTTCAACCTCATCAGCTGATCAGGAAGTGGGTTTCGTTGGAAATGGGAATTCTGCAATTAACGCAGAGGAAAAGAGTAGATATTTGGTAGATGAGTATGGATGGAGGGTGAGAAGGCTGGTTGTGAAGGCAGATGAGATGAAAAAGGCAGCTCAAGTTCAAGCTGAAGCATTCCACGAACCTGTAGCTCTTTTCAATGACTTCTTCTTCGAGTTCTTTCAGGTTTCTCCCCCACATTTTTCTCCTAATTACATGTATTATTGCGTTCGCTAATTTTTAACTTTTGATTTTTGGGATCTAACCCCTTTTCTTTTAAGAAAAGAATTTTTTTTGCTAAATGCCCGCTTCCATTCAATGAGAGGCTACAACGTTTTCTTTCTCTGCTCGCTGTTTTCCATATGTATTATATTTCGACATTTCTTAGCAGTGTGTAGGTTAATGAATAATGAATAGTTACTCTGAATATCGTTAAGAGCAAAGAATGCCTTAAACCACATGTCAAGTTCTTCTGGTTTCTTCTGGTTTAGTATATTTGCACTTGATGGCGCAATTGGACGCTTGCATGTACAACCAACAGGTTCCCAGAAGGGGAAACATAGATAGGAGAGACAAGAGAGCAATGATTGAGTGAGCGATTTCCTTGGCAGCATGTGCATTGTGGTGGGGATTTCGGAGTGGCCCTTCCTCTTGCTTAATTTTCCTTATCTTTTGAAAGGATTTGAGGCATTGCGGTATGATATTTTTGGTTGACTTCGAGGCATAAAGATACAGAAGGGAATCCTGTTCACAGTTCAGTCTCGCTTCTCATGTCCCCTCATTATATACTTTCGCTCTCTCAGCTGATCTTCATAGTTTGAGAATCATAGTCAATTGACCTTAGCTTTCCAACTTTTGGAGATAACACCTTGATTCTTGACGCAGCCTGTTCGAAGCCACCTTCAAGGCTAGTCTTCGTCTTCCCATGCCTCACTAGGTACGGGATCTTCAATGGCAAGGCTATCCTTGAGTAGCTCCTGCCTCACGATGGAAGGACTTTGGTCCTTGCATGGTGTGCTATGGCCTGTTCGTTTAGGGCTCTTGACAATTTGATGGTATGGCAATTTCTATATTGTTATAGGCCAACAGAACCCTATACTGATGGTTGTGGTTTGCTGCGTGGGATGATGATGCTCAAGCCTTTGTCTGGGTTGTCTTTCACCCTTCCTTGGGGTGTAGATCTTGCTTTTTCCCATGAGTCAAGGAGACGGACGAATAGGTGGGCATTCTTTTGTCCTTTCTTCCCTTCCCTACTACTTACCTCAACTATTGTCCTTTTCAGTTTATAGCTTTGGAAGTACCAACACTGAGCAAGGAAGAGCTTGGCAGGGTTGGCTTCATTCTTTGCATTTTGAGGGAAGATATGTCTACCTTGGTGGTGGGTGAGAACCTCTAGAGGTTACTTCCTCCGGTCCAATTCTTGGGCAGAAGAGGTATGTGGTGATCGGTTTCTTCAATGCTGGGGATGGTTGTCCTTCTGGTTACACTAATATTTGTTTTATATAAGGTCTGACCCTGAAGGCTATGTACAATCCACTTCGAGGGCATAAAGGGTACAGGAGTAAGTGAGCTCTCCCGGGGCAGCTTTGGAGGGGGTGACCTTAGTTAGAGGCATTAAGGCCACTGTAGGAGCAGGGCACCATGGATGGGAGAGACTGGTGCTTGAGTGAGATATTTTGCTTGGTGTGTTACTGTGTTTTAAATATTTGGTTGCTCGTGAGTCTGTGAGCCTAGTTGCTTATATTAGGGGTAGAACTCTGCCTTTTTCTGACAGGAGAATGGTTGATCATAATTAAGTTGCTTGTCATGTCTTAATTGCTTTAAGACTGAATTTATTTATGACCTAGGCAACAGGTTTCGCATTTTGCACTTTTTGTTTGCATTGGAAGATGAACATTCATGTTAAATGATTCCTTGGGGACTGATCACATCCCTTCGTCTTTGGGAGGGAATCCGAGAGGTCCATAGCTGAATCATCATCAGGGCCCTCATAGCAGTATCTTCAGTTGGGTTTGAATTTAATGATGGTTTTATTTTTTGGACTGGTTTAGCCTGGACAAAATTGGGTATTTCAGAATTCATTGTATTTTTATATGAGCATGCATCCTCTGGACGATATCCTTATCTTCCTTAACCCAAGTGAAAAAGAAAAAAGAAATCGAATAACAATTAAGCTTTGTTTCCATCACTGGATCAACATCAGTTTATAACAGCTTCATGGTGTCCTGCTGAAAATACAGGCTGAAGTGCTTTCTGGACTTCTATACAAACTTAGGAACTCACCTCCTAACAGGTAAACCTTGACCATGAAAAAAAAAAACATGAATTCATCAAGACTATGTCATCTATAATTCATAGGAATGATATTATATTCTTAAGACAATACTCTTAAGGGGAAAATGAATTTGCCAACTTTTAATCACTACAGCAATTTTTTAAGCCAAAGCGTTTCATTAATTCGGCCCTGCAATTGATATATATCATGAACAGATACGCTTGCTTGGTCACTGAGCCTAACACCAATGCTTCTGATGTACAAAAGCAACTTGTGGGCGTTGTAGATGTTACAGTGTTGAGAGATAAAGCTGTGCTTGAGCATCTTCCAGCTGGAGCAGAAGAGTATCTTTATGTGTCTGGGATTGCTGTCTTGAAAGAATTCAGGTGAAATACGTCCATCCTACTTGGTATGAGTTCTATTTTCATCACTTCAGCTGCTGCTGCTGCTTCATTTCTCCTCCCACTTACCATGATTGATGTCATCATGTTCTGCTGTTTTGACAGGAGGCAGAAAATCGCGACGGTGTTGCTAAAAGCCTGCGACGTGCTCTCCACGCTTTGGGGTTTCGAGTATCTTGCCCTCCGAGCTTATGAAGATGATTTAGGTGCACGAAAATTGTATGCAAGTGCAGGCTATCAAGTTGTCTCTGGTGATCCGCCGTGGATGACTACGTGGATTGGAAGAAAACGACGTGTTCTTATGATCAAAACATCAAGAAATCTACATGCATAGCTTGGTTTCTAATTTTGTTAAATTCCATCTCTGTGGATATGCCAGCGCGCAGGTCTAAGTGCATGCAGTTGCAAAAATGCGTATGTTGGACAGTACGTGAATATATATCTAAAACATGAGTTTTGAATTTCGTTATGAATATTGGATTTCTAGCATTTCTAGGTAGTATATAGTTTCCAAATCAAAGCCACTGCATTAGCTCATTGAGAGTTCTCTGCTTGCCAATGAATGAATTTCGTCTCAAAGGTAAATAAATAGAGAGAGAGTGTCTTTGTGTAACGCCACGGTCCCGGATGGGTCGGAGAGTTACTACCAGTCACTCAAAATCATGTCTCAATCATATAGTCATAGACTCCAAAGTTTTCGATGACACATACAACTCATTGTTTCAAATCAACTACTCCAACATGAATAATTTAAAACACTACAAAATCTCAAAATAAACCCCAACCTTCCAAAATACCCAATCGCCAAAGCAAAAATAGAACTATTGAATAAAATGCTCAAATAACCAAAGTATCATCTTTGTACTTATTCCACTATGCTCACATAGCCTTATACAAGATTTATAGTCTTGATCCCTAATTGTACCATCAAATATCTGAAATATGTTATGGAGATAAGGGGTGAGTTATTAACAACTCAGTAAGCAGAGAATATATACTAGCATGTAAACATGAGCCATTTTTAGAAAGTTCAGTATGCAAAAATAAAACATTTCATTTTCATATACAGATCTCAGAAACGTGTTATCAGAAAATCAAAGCGATTTTTCAATCTTTTCATGCTTAAAAACCAACTGTTCATATTTAAAGACACTTTTCATATTCAAAAATGCTTTGGCATAACATAACTGAACATCTTCATCTTATCGTATCATATCGTATCGTATCATATACTATGTTTAACCCCCGTGGTAGAGTTGTGTTATCCTAGGTGGCCAAACCAAGCACTATCATATTGTGAAACTTTCCATTTTTCAATCTCGGGGCCCTGAGTGTGCACATAGGAAAGAACACATAAAAGACCACTTTGTTTCCAAAGTGGGTGCACTCATATCATATCATGTTGGTACCAATCATATCACGTGAACTAGTATCATCATATCAGAACCATATTCAGAATCAGAATCAAAACAGATAAGTATGTCAAAGGTTTTTCATATCCATATCATATCAAATCACGTGTTGAACACATTCATATCATTTCTATTTAATCAAAAATAGATCCAAATCATTTTCATATCATATATACAAAAATTCACAGATATCATATTCACTCTTTTGCACATTTCAGAAATATGTCAAATATTGCTCATGTCTACACTATTCATGTCAAAAGCACTTCTTTTCTCTTTCATACATATCTCATGAGTGAATGCAAAACATCTACTGAGGTTGTTTTTCACATTTTCTTTTTAAAAACAACATGCACATTTTTACAAACCAACATCAGTTCATTCTTTTTATACAAATCTAACATAAGAACCCCGCTTACCTGGACTTTTTAACTTTACTGAATCTTTTCATAATCGTGCCGAATAAATACTAATTGTCACATATACAGAATACTAAACGTTACCAAACTTCTAAAAGAACTGCTAAAACTCTTCATCTACTTAAATTCATACTATGGAAAAGGCTTTGATAACTGTATAGGTATCAGAAATCTAATAAATATATTATCGTTAAAAATAATCTTCACTTATTATACTATAATTTTATCAAGTATGGCAAAACAACTTAAACTCATTTCGAAAATGAACATAATCATAATTAAAACTCGTATCTCGATAAACTATTATTACAACACTAACTTAATACTGCCAACCTATAATCTAGTAGAAAGTCATAAATTTCTTAAGCAATATTAATTCATAAAATATTTAAAAATCATCGTAAATTTCTAATGATATCTAATTTAAAACTATCCAAGATTTATTTCATATAATAGGCTTAAAGTGTTTTAAAAATATAATTTTAAACACTTACAATTTTCTACCAAAATCAAACCATAAAACTAATACCTGATAGTATAATTAAAGTCTTTAAATATTTTCTATGAAATCAAGTTTAATATAAAAAAATACCTTTTGGACCATCTGATGACAAGGTGTTTAGGGAAATAAAAATATATACAAGGGCTCTTTGGGCAAAGCATGCATGGTCACAAAAAATAAAAAAGTATGAGATTATAACTTCCAAAATCAAACCATTTGTAAGGATCAGTCCATACTCACTGAGAGGGGTGGCTAGGAACGACGGAAGCGGCGGCTGGACTAGATCTACGGTGTACGGCTTGGCTGAAGTGCACTGATAGTGAGAGAGAAAGAGATAGAATCCAAGAGAAAGAGGGAGAGGGAGTTACGGACCATGCAACATGGGGGCTGCAGTCCGACCATGGAGTCTTGCTCGTGATCTGCGGTGGCTCCACTTGCTGGTTAACGGCTGGGCTACGGTGCACGGACGGCAAGTGACCATGCAGCTAGCATGGAAGCTGTTTTTAAAGGAACCATGCTCTTGGTGATGGTCAGTTGCGGTAGTTCGGTGATGGGCGGCAACGTGGTGGTTGAGCAATGACGGCGACCTATATTCATCTGGCGTGTAAGGGCAGCAATGGCAGAGAGGTGAGGAGAGGGAAACCGAGAGGAACCGAACACAAAGGGGGAAAAAGTTTGAGAGAGTGGGTGCTCTGTTTCAGCTTGACCAAAACAGAGGTCCTTGTACATGCGTTGAGCCGTGCACCTGGGCTGTTTCCAAGGTGGTCAACGGCGAAGGGAGAAGCTTCGGTTGGGGTATAAAGCAAGGGCAGGTGACCACAATGTGAAGGGAAGAGAAGATGGCGGCTTATACTCGGTGATGCATGGTGGTTTTCGAGTGTCTGCACAGCATTAGTGCAAGATGGTAGCGGTGAGAAGAATGTTGAAGTTTCACAGTGGCTATAAGAGGGAGAGAGCCTGATCTAAAGAGGGGAGTTGTGATATGAGGATAAGGAGTAGAAGAGAAACCGTAGAGATGTGGAGGTTTTGGAAACCTGGGTAGAGCAAACTTCGAGAGTAAAGAAAACTGAAAGGGAAGATAAGAAATCGGGAAAGCAATTGAAATGTGAGGAGGAAGATCTTACTAAAACGGCGTCGTTCCCTCGTGAAAGGTTGGGTTTCCATACTGTCTGGGCTTGGGTTTCAGGGGCTGGGTATTACACTTTGTGTGTGATAGGAAAAACTAGACCCAACTACTAAATAGTCAAATAAGCTTAATCTTGCATTTTGAGCTCATTGAACAATCGAATAAAGTATGACCTCCCCAAGATTGATTGAGTTGGGGCTGTAACACCCCAAACTTTCAGGATTTCAATTTAACGAAAGTTTTGGAATCCCTACTTCCAGGATTTCCATTTACAGAAGGTAGTTAGGGTATGAAGTGAACTTAGGCTTAAGCCCGTGTGCAATGTTTGAGGACCTAAAGTATAAAGGTTAGGATTTGGATATCAAATTGGGACTGAGACTTGAAAAGGGCCCAACAAGAGGTCTAGCCCAGTAGGTCCAAGCCCAATAGGCCCCATCAAGATGACCCATTAGGCGCACTAGGTTCAAGTCCAAGTAGGACCATTGGGCCTAACTCATGACGCACATTAGCCCAACTCTAGAGTTTGATCATTCAAGAACTTCAGTAAACAATACTTCTTCAAGTAGAATCTGAGTTCTAACTAAACCACTTAAGTCCCTAAGACTCTTACATAGTCAAACTAGCAACCAAACAAACTTCTACCTAGAATGAGGCATCATGCATGGACAACCTCTTTTGACCCCATGGTATTGTTACACACCCCAAGTGTTTGACATAATGATCCAAAGGGACTGCATAGAATTAAGTGAGTCCAACCGAGGAGCCTCAACTCAAGCACTTCAGTTGAACTCAAGTGTTTGACCGACAATTAAGTAAGTACACTTATAGATGCTTCGAAGCTTCCTTTTGTCCTAAACCCCATCTCCTTCTCCCCACAAACCTTAGATCTAGGGTTGTGACAGATCCCTCCCCACTCAAAACACCTTGCCTGCAAGGTGGGGGAAGGCTTCCTTCAACTTCTAATAAACCTCCCAAATGGCATCCTCGGCCTCTTGCCCTCACTAGCGAATAAGCAACTTGGCCCTTAAACAATTTCCAGCCTTAGTCATTCAGCGTGCTAGGATCTCTTCACATTCTGGCATGAGGACTTCTTGTTCATCTACCAGAGGCAGTACTGGTACAATGGGAGTGGTGTGGCCCAACTTCCTCTTGAGCTATGAGATATGGAAAGTTGGGTGGATCTCGGAGGTCTCAGTCAGATCTAGCTTGTAATCCATCATACCCACCCTTTGCAACACTTGAAAAGACCCATAAAATTGAGAGGCCAACTTCATATTCCTTCATTGTGCCACCATGGACTGGTTGTAGGGCTAAAGCCACAGGTAAACCCAGTCCCCTTTTGTGAATTCTTAATCATTCCTCTTTAAATCAGAATACTTTTCATGAGTTCTTGTGCTTTGAGTAAGTTTTGTCGTTGTAACTTGGAAATTTGCTCACGAGAGTGTAGATTAATCTCCATTGTTTCCACTTTAGATGTTCCTAGTACATAGTCTAGGAGTCTAGGAGGGGGATAACCAACGAGAGCCTCGAACAAGGTTATTTTAGTTGACATATGTGGGGTAGAATTATACCACCACTCGACCACGATATCCATAAGAACCAATCACTTGGTCTGTCCCATGTGAAGTAGCGTAGGTAATTGTTCAAGGTCTTGTTCACAGCTTCTATTTGACCAATTGTCTGAGGATGGTAAGTAATGCTGAGGGACATCTGGAATCCTTGGAAGATAAAAAAGCTCCCTCCAAAAATTGCAAGTGAAAGTGCTGTCTCTATTTGAAACTATTGACTGAGGTAGTTTGTGTAGCTTGAGCATAGTCTTGAGGAAACGTTCAGCCACATCCTTGGCTGAGTAAGGGTGCTTGAGAGGGCAGAAGTGATTGTACCAGAAGTGACTGTACTTTGTGAGTCTATCAACAACCACCCAGAGGCTACTGAACCCTTTTGAATTAAGCAGGCCTTCCACAAAATACATGGTTATATGGGCCCATGGTTGAGAAGGTATGGGAAGTGACTGCAGTAAACCTCTTGGGTGAGTGTTAGGAGCTTTGACCCTCTGACCCATGTCACAACCTCTAATAAACTTCTTTACGTCACTTTTTGTACCTGGCCAATAGAAGTCCTTTCTAATCCTCTACATATTCTTGTTATACCCTGAATGACCTCCCCAAAGGCTGTTATGTGCTAATTGGAGAAGCTTATGTATGAACTCTTCCTTGTGAGGAATAAACAACTTGTTCTGTACATCAGTAAGCCAGCTCTTAGCTCATAATCACTACTCAACTTGTCTTTTTGGAGGGAGATAAGAGTGTATTTGTTGGTCAATGGCATAGGTTGCCTTCAATTTCTCAATCCAGTCCACGGTTGGGAAGGTGATCAACATAAGGGTGCCCTATTCTTTCTGTCCCTTCTTTGAGAGTGCATCAACAGCTCTATTTTCTACCCCTTTTTTATATTCAACAATAAATTCATCACCCATTAGCTTGGACACTCATTATTGTTGTAAAGGGGTTCCCAACTTTTGTCATAATAGATAGTGTCCACTTAAGCATGGCTGACGCTAGGGCAAAGAGCTTCTTTTCATAGGTAGACATCATTAAGGTCATTCCTTTTAGTGCTTGGCTATAAAAAGTTATAGGCCTTCCAAGTTGCATTCCCCACTGTTTACCCAAGGCATGACATTCAATAATGAAGGGCTTAGAAAATTTTGGCAATGTTAAAACTGTAGGGCATGTGACAGCCTCCTTTAGTTGCAAAACTGCAGCCTTGGCTTCCTCATTCCATTGGAACTGGTCCTTCTTAAGCATCTTGGTTAGGGGGTAGCAATTCCCCCATACCTCCTTATAAATTTTTGATAGTACCCTGTTAGCTCTAAAAATCCCCTTAATGCCTATGGAGTTTGGTAGAGACCATTTCTTCATGGTAGCCAGTTTGTCTGGGGCAGTCTTAACCCCTGGGCCGAAATCATATGGCCCAAATAGGCTACCTCCTTACACCCAAACTAACATTTAGATTGCTTTGCATATAGCTAGTGGTGCCTCAAGATCTCTAAGGCCGGCCACTTGTAGGTGCCTTACATGATTAGATTTTGTTTGGATGTAGATTAAGATATCATAAAAAAAATAAACCAGTACAAACTTCCTCAAATATAACCAAAACACTTTGTTCATCAAGTTTTGAAATGTGGACGGGGCATTCGTTAGCCTGAAGGGCATAATGAGGAATTTGCAGTGCCCTTCATGGGTTCTAAAAGCTGTTTTATGAATATTAGTGGGTTTTACTCGAATCTGATGGTACCCTGAAATCAAATCGAGCTTTGAGAATATGACAGCCTCATGTAGTTCATCCATCAACTCTTCTACCATAGGAATAGGGAACCGATCCTTAATGGTGGAGCCCCTATAGTCAACACACAGCCTCCAAGTCCCATAAACTTTTCTAACGAGCAACACTAAGGAAGAATAAGGGTTTTGGCTTGGTTGGATAACCCCCAAGGCTAATAGTTTTTGGACTATCTTCTTTATCTCATCTTTTTGGGTAATATAGATCTCTATATGGTCGAATGGATATAGGCTAGGTATTGGGGGGTCAAGTTAATAGCATGAGCATGAGCATGAGTTCTAAGATAGGGGAGACCTTTGGGCTCACTGAACACATAAGTAAAAATTGTACCAGTTGTTTATATTCAAAGACTGTACCACTTGCCAAACATTTTATATTCAAAAACCAACTTTTCATATTCAAAGACTCCTTTGACACAACATGACTGAACATCTCCGTCTTATCATATCATATCATATCAGAGCATCATATCATAACAGAGACCATATTTAACCCTCGTGATAGGATTGTGCATCCTGTGGAAAGCTAAGCAGAACATAAATCACCATGTTACCAAAGTGATTGCACTCAGAATAGAAAACTACTATTATATCTCGTGGCGGGCCAGAGGTCACTATTGTATCCCGTGACAAGGACAGAGGTCACTATTATCTCCCGTGACAGGGTCAGAGGTCACTATTATATCCCGTGACAGGGCCAGACACTATTGTATCACGTGACAGGGCCACATATCAGAGCAAAACAAAATCAGAATCACCATATCAGAATCAGAATCAGAGTCAGAACAGAATCAGAAAGTCATGCCAAAGGTTTTCAAGTGCCACATCTTATCAACACAGAGTACTGAACATAATCAGATCACAAAAACATAACTTATACACAAAATTTCATATTCGCTCTCTTTTTCAAAGTTCAGAAACAAAATGTCAAAAATAAGCTCATGTCTACACCAGTCATGACAGAAAATATTTTCTTCTTAAACAGAATCTCATGAGTAATGTAGAACAAATATCTGAGGTTGTTTTCAGATTTCTTTTCATAGCAAAACATGCACATTTTCCAAAAAGGACCTCAGTTCATTTTATTTAATGCAAAGTCTAGCATAGGAACCTCGCTTACCTGAACTTCTTAACTTTTTCAGAATTTTCGTCAAAATGTCGAACAATAGTTAATCGTCACCTATAAAAATAACCACGTAATTCTCATAAATTCCAATCGAACACATATTTCAATATTTAAGCCTAAGATGCTAAAATAACCTATTTCAAATTTTCAAAAAAAAAACCTAACTTCACATAATCCTAAAATATCGGCACATTTTCTAAATTCATCAATATCCACTTAATCGAGTTCGTACTGAAGAAGAAAATTTATCGAATAAGTATTATGATAATTATAGAACTCAATAAAAATTAATATTCAAAATATCTAAAATACCAACAATATTTTATAAATAAAAAGAATACATTGGTTACTAAAATTTTCCTAAAATAAGTCATGAACAACTCATCTCTTAAGAAAAATAGATTTACTTCCTTTAACTAACAATATTATCAAAATACAATATAATATTTATTGAAACTTAAAATAAAATCCTATTTAAATATAAACTCAACAAAAAAACTTCTCACCCGAAAACTAAAACCGACGACTTTCTATATATATATATATATATATATATATATATATATATATAGTAAGTGCCCAAGTTAAAACCTTACTTATAAATATACATACATATATATATATATATAAATACACCCTATACATAAAACAAACGATAAACATACACAAGATTAAAAGGAAAAATGCAGCGGCAGCAAGGACTCACCAAGATGGTAAAGTGCGATGGCGCAGTGTGCGGTGGGAGGTGGTGCACTCCATGGCTATGCACTAGACGAGAAAGAGAGAGAGAGAGAGAGATGTACGGTGAGAGAGAGCTTACGGGATGAGCAAGCCGAACGTGAGAGAGAAAACAAAGAGGGAGATTACCGTGCGGCGGAGGTGGCATGAGGCGGACCTGGGGTGACGGAAAATTTCGCCGGTGGTTTCTGGAGCCGCAACGTGAAGGAGCTCTCGGTGGTTAGTGGATGTAATGGCTCAAGGTAGGAGGAAAAACATCCTCTGTTTCGGGAGTGAAAAAGAGAGGCTTGCGGGATGGCTATCAAAGGCTACACTGGTGGGTTCATGGTGGCAACGTATGGCAGCGTTGAGGAGGAGTATGCGGCGACTTGACCTCCTTGGGAGGCTGCGTTTTCCATGAGACAGTTGGGTAAAACCGTGAAGATGCAGGTTGGCTTTTGGCCGTGCGCAGGCGAGTCTCTTGCCGTGCGATCCGCGTGCTCAGCGTCTCACATGGTGCTACCCGTGGTGATGATCCTCCTCTGCTGGCCGTGAG
Source organism: Juglans regia (assembly GCF_001411555.2). Lineage (NCBI taxonomy): Eukaryota > Viridiplantae > Streptophyta > Magnoliopsida > Fagales > Juglandaceae > Juglans > Juglans regia. The sequence continues at coordinate 12,198,704 of NC_049915.1, read as the reverse complement.
TGGTGCACTGCAGAAGTGCACGGTGGTGTTTTGAGCCTAGGTGATTGCCATTTACGAGGAGTCATTTTTACGTGCATGGAGATGGAGGTTGGCGTCGAACTAGGAGGGGCTGCACGATGGTGGTCTCTGGAGGCTGGTGGCAGCGACAGCACATGGTAGTTTTCCAAGTCTAAGATGAAAACATGTATCTATATGGGTGATAAGAAAACCCTAAAGTTTGAAAAGAGAAAGACGTGCATGGGGTAGTGCCGTGCGTGGGAAAATAAAATAAATAAATAAAATAATAAAAATTAAAGTCCAACAATAAAATTATTCATTAAAGCAAAGAATAATTTAAAAGTAAACACTAATTAATATCAAGAAAGCACATCAAAGTAAATTTCACAACTTAAGAATTATAAAAATCCAATGAAAAAATCCGATAAATTTTAAAACAAGAAAAATAATATTTAAAGTAATTAAAATATTCCTTCACTAAAAAAATATACACAAAAAAAATACAGGGTATTACAAATTCTTGCTCAAATCATGTATTTTTTTGTTCATTCTTAATTTATTGAATTACACAATTGGGAATTCAACTCTAAAGTCCCCAATTGGGAGATATAGAACTAAAAAGCACACTAATCCAGACATAACTCTTTGAGAAATCATTCACCACTTTTTAACCCTGTGAATTATCATCCTTATTGACAAAATCCAGCGACAACAGTATACCTAGTGGGCAATATTGCAGTAGAGAATTAAATCAATAAAGAAAATAAATTAATCCAAACATAATCATGGATTTTAACCATTCTATAGAAAAAGCATGACTGAATCTATGAAGGGAATCAATTCCAAGATTATTTAGACATGAGAAAATACCATTGATAACTAGAGAATGATAAACAAGAGTTTACATCAGTAAAGAACAATCACATGAATCATAAATAAATTAAAAATACTCTCAATTATGCAAGTTCATCCCTAAACTTGCTTAAAGATTTAGATATCCATTTGAACAAGAACAACAAAAACTCTCCAAAAAACAGCCCAACCAAAAACAAAAAAATAAAATAAAAACCCCCACCAATATAAGCTGCCCTTGTACGTGCCGTATTCCCCTCCACTTTTCCAATTTAATATTGTTATATTTTCAAAAGAGATCCCCACTAGTTGAAGAGTCCTCCCACGTTGAGCCCTTGTTCAAATCTGGACTATCCAATAACCACCCATCATTATCATCATCTTTGAAATTTGAAAAGCCTATGTTTGAAAAGCTTCCTCTGGATGAAAAGTCATCCGTTGAAAGTGGAATCCTGGCTAGAACTAAAGTGATCCTTCTCACATATAAAATTCAACTTGAAAAGTCATGTACATGTCTCACCTCAAATCTCGTGCCTCACCAACCAACCCATCCATATCTGATATTTTAACTTCCATCCACAAACTAAATTGTGGTTTTGAAAATTCTCCACAAGTTGAGTCCTATTGATGTTGAAGAGAGTGTCACTTTGCTAAAAGTCTTGCACGCGTATGATATAATTGAGAATTATTTCAATTCAAAAATTTCTTTGAATTTAACTGAGTTTTGACCTCTTCTAAGAGGTATAGTTTGGAATTTTGACATTTGTGCTCCTGGCTCCACCTAGCATCACAATAGTAGCAAAGTCCATTCTCTCTTCATTCTTTCATTTGATGCTGATTAATTTTTGAATTTGTAAATTGTGCTTTGGCACCTTCTTGCTTGTTTCACCTACAACTGGTTTGGGTCTTTTTAGTATCCCTGAATTAGGGGAATAAGTGAGCCCAGACCTGTTGTTTCTCTTGGTTAGATTAACATTCTCTTCCTGTATTTTTAGCAAACTATAAGCAGTTGTTAAATTTGAGAGATTAAACATCCGAACAGGCAACCTAATGTCATCACATAGGCCACTTAAGAAGCAACTTTGCTTGCAAGTGTCTAATAACCCTCTTAGCCTATTGGATAAAGTCTCAAATCTCGCCTTGTAATCTTCTAAATACCCAATCTATCTTAGTCTAGTGAGTGCCTCCAAAGGATCGTCATAAGCACTTGGCCCAAATCTAACCAACAAAGCTTAATAAAAGCCTCCCAATCTGTAAGTTGCCCTAACTCTTCAAGGTCTTAAAACCATATTAGGGCCTTGCCCTCCATGTGAAATGATGATAACCTTATTCTATGTTGTGCTAGAGTGATATGGAATGCAAAATATCGATGTACCTTGTAGATCCAACCGGCTAGGTTCTCACCCTGAAATATTGGACACTCAAGACTTTGGTTTGGGTCTACACATCACCTCCAAGACTTTGGTTGACTTCGTCCTCCCTAGGATGCATGTCAAAAGAATTTCCTCCATGGCTGGTGTTGTGGTTCCATATTTGCAGCTCCCCAGCCATGGCTGAAAGTTGATGGACAATAGAATCCGTCTATCTTTTTAGGGCTAGCGCTTCATTCTCTATATTATGGTACTGTGAATCTATAGCCTTCTTAAGGGCACTGTTCGCATAAAATTATATATGCAAGTGCACAGAATCGTAACAAGTAGTAAAGTGTTTTAATAAAATGGATATCAAACCCATAGGGAATAATTATGCTATTGAGTATTGAAATTGAATAAATTAATTATGATTTGGAAAACACTTCGCCTAACAAATCTCACACAATTTATTCTTCCTTGTTATAGAATCTCAATTATCCCAAGTTGATGATAAAAATCCCTTAACTATTCAATATTTTCTCTCGACTAATACCAAGAATATCATCAACTAATAACTTCATATCTCTATATGAATTTAACTAATTGGAAACTCATTAAGTTCTTTAGATTTTTCTTGAAAATCACACCAGTCGCCGTAAAGCATCTCTGCATTCACTCAACTAATGGTGTTTAATCCTAAAACTTTAATCACAAATCACCTCTCGGTCTCATTGCAATCTAAAAGATCGAACAATAGTTAGCTAAAAATTGTAAACATTAAAAACAAAGAATAAACACTCGATCATGGAAATATTGAAAATAAAATAACTTGGAATATAAATTGTGTGTTCAATGCAAGGCTACATTAAAGCTCAAGAAAATAGAATTAATTCATAATGGAATTGAAAAGAAAAAGAATTAAAACTGGTGTTCTACATTGAAGTCGATTGATGAAGCATGTGACTCTCGCCTCTGCCATCCAGTTCCGCCTTCTCGAAAGAATATTTAAAGAATAAATTATGTAACTCTAATCTCAGACTCAGACTCTAAAACATAAAAACTCTAGACTCTGATTCAGAATTCTTCTCTATTCATCCCACAAGTCGAGATTTAAATAGATGTTGAAATTCAAATCTGGAAACAAGATAACTGCGACTACAATCTAGCCTAAAGATCTGGAAATTAGTTTCTAAAAATAAATGTTAACATAAAAAAAATTATCCCAAGAATAACGGGATTATTTAAAATTGAAAATTGAGTGATACGTGGCTTGAATTGTGGAGTTCAGAAGGATTTGACTGCCAACAGATTGATTGTGAAACTTGGATTTGGTGGTCAACAACCGATTGATCCCAATCAAGATGAATTATCCCACCAAGTAGATGTCGTGTGCGCTAAATATAACTGGTGTGGAGGTCGCAAATGAACCGACGTTGAGGTCACAAAGACCAAAGGGCTCTCTCCTCGTCTACCGAGTGGAAAGACTCCTAACTGGGATGAAAGACTCCTCTCGTCTTTTGTAGTTGTTGCACATGATGTCGTTTAGGTTAGTCTTTTAAGTTGGTCATTTAGACTAGTCACCTAAACTAACCACCTAGAGCCTTGTAGCCAAATCCTCGCCTACCGAGAGGTAAGTCTTCTCGGCTTTGGGCGAGAGAAATCTCTTTGCTGCTCACAGGACAAGGCTCATTGCCCAAATCTCATCAGCTCTCTTCAGATCTCGCTGCCTCTCATTGGTATGGATCCGAAGTCTCTTCTTTTGTACCAAACTGCTCTCCTTTTGCACTAAATTTTCTCATTCATTCAAGTCCAAGAAAATAAATAAAAATATGTAGAAATAAAATAAAATCAATAGTATCGAAAGGAAAATGACACTTCTCAAAAATAAAAAAGTGATAAAAATCATATAAAAAATAACACTTATCAGGCACTAAGCCCATCTTGTAACTGAGTTAATGCAGTTCCTTCAGTCATGGAATGTATACAGCAAACTTAGAGACTAGTGTCTCTCTGATACCAACTTGTTACACACCCCAAGTGTTTGACAAAATGCACAAAAGGGACTACTCTCTTCAAGGGGAGCTCTTCCGTGAAGGGAAAGTTTCTATTAAGTTCCAGAATGAATTACACTGAGTAGCGTTTGGGTACTTATACCCTCATGAGAAACTACGGAAACTAAGTAAAGGCCCTGGGCCCTCAAGTTCACGTAAGCAACTAAACATAAAAGGAAATACAAACAAATTGGCCTAAACACAGCCTAGCCCATGTAAGGAAATGCAACAAAAGAATAACATAGTCTGTAATCTCCTGAGTGAGTAGAAGTCAGTGAGCCCAACCTAGCCTTAACTCAAGCACTTCAGTTGGCCTCAAGTGTTCAACTGAGAACTAAGTACACTTTTGGATGCTTTGAAGCTTTCTTCTCTCCCGAACCCCATCTCCTTCTCCTCACAAACCCTAGATCTAGGGTTGTGATAGTATCTAACTCTAACACAAATTCCTAAACACTTCAAAACACCACACTAATTTGACCTAGTTAGAGTCCCTTCCCTATGCAACATCCTTTGCACACTAAACTATCCTAGTTCAAGCATCCTACTACAACATGAGTCTACCACTTGAGTTCTTCCCCAAGTAACTCTTTCACCTAAACAAACTCTCCCTTCATCAAAGGCTCCCTCTCCCTACACGCCTAGCACACTCCAAGTTTATCTCAAACACTTCAACAACTCAACTCAAACACCACAAAAAAGACTCCTAGAAAACACATTCATTCACAAGTCTTTATATATACATTGAGATTGTTAATTTCTACACCAAAGAAGAAGCTAGCCATGACCACACACACCTCCATGCACACTCAAACACGTCAATCCAATAAGACACCACACTCCTAGCCATTTAAAAGTAACTTTAAAAGTAACCCTTACCCATCCCCCATAAGAATTCCGGCAATTGTGAGGCCCCTAGCTTCCCCTTATCTATTCAACCAAATCGATGAAACGTCATACACATAACCCATAGTTATGGTACTTTCTTGTTATTAAATTGTATGAAAAATGATATATTATTTAATTACTTTTGACTGCAATGGAAGTATTCAAACGACTAAAATGAAATACACCAGAAAAATACACCAAATACTATCACTTAAATAAACGGCACATCCATAAATATTAAAATTTTCAATCCAACTTGATCCAATATGGACTTAATATTACACAATACATTACATTTAGCTTATTTAAGTTTCAAATATACAGACATAAATATTTACAATGCACAGTTAACCAACACTTTTTCTACAAGATTTTATGAATCTTTACGTTTTTACATTATACCTTAATCTTCATGGTGAACCTCCTCCTTATTATCCTCGTCCACTACAAAATCGACCGTACTTGCCATAAAATCTTCATTTCCGTTTTATCGATACCACAATTGGGTCTCTAGCTACCACCAGTGAGATTTACATCTCAGTGTTCAAGATCCATAAATTCTACATGATGTGATTGCATTGAATTTCATACTTCCTTAGTTTTCAAGAAAAAAACATTAAAATAAATGAAATTATACCTTAGCATGAGTGAACATAATTTAATCAAACTAAATAGTAAGCATAAATATTAAACATTCACCTCAAGTCTCAACACATTTTCATCTATCATAAACATTTCTATGATAAAACATCATTTCTTTCATTTCCTTTTTCTTTCTTCCTTATAGTTTAGACCACATTGTTACAACCCTTCAAACTGTGCAAGTTTCATGCTTATTGACACGAGGTTCAAAAATCCTTACTGAAAATCAATTTAACATGGTTCTTGGCCTAAAGTCTATACACCCCACTTAAGGTAGATGATTGTATGCTAATAATCCGAAGGCTACCATTTCACTTTTATTCACTTCAGAGTATTCAGGGGAGTTCCATTGATATTTTTCTCTTTCCAAGATAAACAGTCATCCATTTAACCAAACATACCATATATGCTTTCAATAGTTTTTTTTTTTTTTTGATAGAAAAGAACTTCATTTCATAAAGGCATAACACCTTGAGATAGGTTACAATAGTGTTGATCAATGAAAATTACATTCTCAATGAAAAGAGGTACACTATTCCCCAAATAAACATATCTTCAATGGACCTAGCATGTCTTGCAAGTCGATGGGCAGCCTCATTTGTGAATCTACTGCAATGTTGAAAGCTGCACTAAGGAAAAGTTTTGCATTAATCCTTTTTCCTCTGCTACCACAGATCGTATAGCTGCATTTGACTCAGATGATCTATTAACCTCTTCAACTAGGAACAAACAGTCACTTTCAATAGTTAAACTATTTTGTAGCTCAATATCCATAATCATATCCTAAGGTAATCAAATATTTCAATAAAAATTTACAAGTTTAAGTTAGGCGTCTCTACTTATGACCTTCTTGATAAAACAAATCAAGCTGATTTATTATCAAAATGATTATATATATATATATATAAATTAGAAAATTATTTTTGTATTTGGTAATCAGTATTGGATTTCTAGCTAGCATATAGTTTCTAGTTAGGAATTAACTACTGTCTCATCAAATCTTGAGAAATCTCCCATTAGGGGTGAAAACCAATGTCGTCGGCGTGGTTTTTGGGCAAAACCAACACCGACCAAGGTCTGAAAAAATGGGGGAGGCACCAACCGTAACCGGTCGATGGGGAGGAGGAAACTAATCGAGGCAGTTCTCTGGCAGATCTACTGAGAGAATAATGAGAGAGACAGAGAGAGAGAGTTGCATAGGGGAGAGAGAGAGAGAGAGAGTTGCAAAAATCGGATTCGGGACGAAGAGCCTGGGGAAGAAGAAGACTCATCTCGAAACGATGCCGTTCCACTTAAACTTAAGTGGAACGACATCGTTTCTATAAGGGTATATTAAAAAAAAAAAAAAAGGTTTTATTATATTGGTCAGTTCAGCGGTCTGGTCCAGCTTCAAACCGGGACCGAACCGCTAAACGTCGGTTTCTTCAAATTTCCACCGCATGTGGACCAATTCTGGCCGGTTCCTGACGCGGCTGGTCAGTTCATGTTGATGGCAGCCAGTGGCGTCGGTTTCTGTACAGCCCTATCTCCCATCATGCCATTGTATTAGCTAATTGAGAATTAGGGCTGGGAAAAAACTCTGTAACTCAGACTCCATCCGACACCCGATTCAATTCTGACCTTGTTGGAGTCAGAAAAATTAGAGCTCATAGTCGAAATTGAAGTTGGGATGTTCTGAGCAATTGAAGTCAAAGTTCGGAGTCTAGGTGAACTTTGCAGCTTCAACTCTAATTGTTTTTAAAAAATAAAAAGTGTAAAACAATTTCTTTTATATCCTCTGTGCCACACATAACCAATTCTAACTAGATGAAATGAGGTCATTCCATTTAAAGTGGAAGGACATCATTTCAGTTGGAAGGTGTCAAAATAATGGAACCCTATTCTCAGTTATCTCCCCCCCCCTCTTCCAAGCTTCCCTTCCCTCCCAGGCTCCCGAATCCCATCCCGTGACCCTTTTCCCTCCCCCCTCACAGCCTCACCCGTGTTGCCATCTTGCCGCTCGCCCAACCCCACCTTTTAGTGTGGTGTAGAAGTAGTACTCTCCACCGTAAAACAATGACTATAGGGAGGCTTCATCATATAGCTGTGAGGCCGTTTAGATTTATACCTCTCTCCACCATTCGCCACCTTGAGACTCTGACTTCAAGAAATACTTTGATCATCAATCAATTCGAATTGGTATAATCTTGGTTTTTTTAATGTTTGCTTTGCTTGTGGTTGCCGCATGTATAAACTATTGTTAAATTTACAGATTTGTGAATTTGTGATTTCGAATGGTTGGTGTGTAGTAGTCTTGGAGCTTTTCTAATTTTGAATGTTTGCATGAATCTATGATTTCGAATGGTTGTTGTTGTTAAACTTACTTATTTGTGAATCTGTGACCGTTTAAGGGGTTAGGGTTAGCTATAGTGGCATGCAAATATTTAAGTGGAAGGAGTATTGCTAGCTTCTAATCTTCAGTGTGGGTGTTGGGTCAATGATGGTTTTTTTATGCATGTTGTAGCTAACCATTGTTGTAATGACATGTTGTAATAACCATTGAGAGAGAGAGAGAGAGAGAGAGAGAAGCCATTGTTGTAATGACATGTTGTAAGTTGAGTACTTTGTTGAGAGAAGGTCATTGTCATGAGACCATTTCATGAGATAACCCACATGCAAGGTGTCACCATTGTGGAGATTATTTTGGTTGTCACTCTAAGAAGCAAGGACGCCAGTTTTGATCGCACACCTAAATTGTTATGTGCGCTATAAAACTTTCAAGGGGTTGGTGTCTAATGATCAAAAGAAACTAAATTATAAAACAACAATTGGGGAAGATGATATAACTAGTAAAAAGTTTTCAATCCTTCATTATAGCGAGAAGAGAGTGAGGGAGTTGATTGCAACCATGATTATAACGGATAAGATGTCTTTTATCACCATTGAGGGGAAAGGGTTTCATAATTTAATACAAATCTTGAGCCCCGATTTCTCATTTCTGCACTGTATACAATCATGTAAGATTGTTTGAAGATATATGCAAATGAGAAAGCCCGCATGAAGGATATGTTTATGAACAGTGGACAAAGAGTTTATTTTATAATTGATACGTGGACATCAATTAGAACTTGAGTTATATGTGTATCACAACTCATTTCATTCACAATGAGTGGACATTGCATAAGTAGATTTTGGCATTTAGACGGATTTAAGATCACAAAGTGGAAAGTATTGGAAAGGAGTTGGGAGATTGTATGACCAAGTGGAGAATTACATAATTTCTTACCATGGCAATTAATAATGCAACAATGACAACGCAATTGAATGGTTGAAGAGAAATGGAGTGGCTAATGAAGATACAATTTGTGGCGACCAATTTATACATGTTAGATGTTGTTCTCACATTATCAATCTCATAGTCAATGAGCGTATGAAGGAAGTTGATGAATTTATTGTCAAGGTCCGCAATATTGTCAAGATCAAGTCTTCCCCCCAAAAGCTTGACAAATTTAAGTCATGTGTCGAACAACTAAAATCCCATGTGGTAGTAAGATATGCTTGGACGTTCGCACTAGATGGAACTCAACATACACTATATTGAATGTAGCATAAAAATATCGGAGAGCCTTCTAGAGGATGCAATAGGAAGATGGACATTTGTGTCATACATTGTTTGAGGACACGCTAGGGAAATGGTGGCTCAGACTGCTAGACTTTCGTGATTGAAATAATGTGAGGTACTTTGTTAAGTTTTTGAAATTATTTTATAATATTGTTCGCATCTCTGTTAGTTTATATTGTACTACCAATTTACACATTGAGATGCTTTCAGGATTTATAAGCACTTGAAAATGAGTGGTGAAAGTAGTGATAGGTTGTTAAATGGTATAATTATGAGGATGAGTCCAAATATGATAAATATTGGAGGGATATTGAGAAAATAAACAGATTATTATTTGTGGTTGCGATTCTTGATCTCGGATATAAAGTTGGTTATTGTAGAGTTTTGAACTAGGGACGTTCTTGGTAATGAGAAGACTGGTAAGTTCATTACAATCTTGAAGAATGATATTGAAGCCTTATATCACCTTTACAATAATAGTGGCCAGTCTTCAAGCTCAGGTGGGAGCTCCTCAAGACCACCTAGTTCTACTTCTTCCTTAGATGTCACACATGCTCCGAGTTCATTAGTTTTGATGCGAAGATATTATCAAATCTGAGCATCAAGGAATATTATATAGTGTAAATCTGAAGTTGAACGATATTTTATAGAGGATATCGAGGCACCAAGTGATACATTTAATATCTTAACTTGGTGGAAGGTTCATTCCACCAAATTTCCAATCATTTCTCGAGTAGTCCGGGATGTGTTGGTCATTTACATCATTGCGGTTGCCTCTGAATTAATGTTTAGCACCGAAGGTCATGTGTTGCATGCTTATCAAAGTTCATTGGCTCTGAAAACTGTGGAGGTCCTTAACTGCACATAGAATTGGCTAAGGTCTACACCTATTAGACTAGATGGTGTAGATGTTGCCGAGAGCTATAGGCTTAAGTCGGGTAACTTTATGCTTTTAGCCTTTAATGACTAATTAGATATTTTTATTGTTTTAATTCTTTAACTTATATTTTTTCTTATTTTGTGGACCTATCTGTGACCCCACAATAATTGTAGAGGACTGAGACAGTGATATATATTATTTTATTTTAGTGCCGTTCGATGAATGATATCATTAACTTTCATGTGAACTTTACTATTATCCTTTAGTTAAGTGGTGTAATGACTAACTTTTTTTAATTTTCAAAACAATACAAGATACTTGGAAAGTTGGGAACTATGCATTTAGATTCTAGAAAAGTGAATATGATTGATCTACTTGACATTTGTACACATTTTATTTTTCATTGTTTAATTATGATACTCTATAACTTTTCTTGGTTATGGTTTGTAACTTTGGTTGTGGAATGATTATGCAAATATGTGTGTGGTTGAATTGATGAATGATGTAGTCCAATGGCAATGGGATTATGGGAAAGTCTTGGAGTTATATTGTTATCAAAGCAATGGAGAGTGGAGTCTTGACTCTTGGTCCTTGGAGATAGTAGAAAGCATGAGATCGATTTGATATAGTTTATAACTTTGTAATTTACATAAAACTACAAATACTCATAAGTGTGTTCTTGTGTGATGTTTGCAGGAGTGTGCATTATGATATTATGTTGCATGATTGTGTTTTAATTTTTATGATTCTATTATCTATATTGGATTATTTTATTTTTTATTATAGATGGATTGTAATAATATAATTTATAATTTTATTGGTGATGTTGTCTTTTTGCCCCGTTTGGACATTAGAAGTATCTCATCTCATCTCATCATTACAACTGTCCCAAATTCCTACAAAAATATAATAAAAAATTTAATTTTTTCAAATCTCAAAACAATAATAATATTAAAAAATAATATGATGATGTTTTTAATGTTTTTTGGGTAATAAAATGATTTTCTGGTTCCTGTGGCCATGGTATGATACAGTTGTGCATCATAAAAACATATAGGAAAAAATTTGCCACACAAGTGTTTTTTTCTCTTCGTACAACTTTTTCATGCACATCCGTAACCTAACCTCCAATGCTTCTAGCCGAAGTTGACTCACCCTTTGCCAAAGTGAATTCCATTTGGTATTTTTAGTCAGTTTCACTTATGGAGTATGTTAGGCACTTCAAGGTGGAAGCAAAATCTTTTGTTTTCTCATGGGAGGGGGGTAGTAGCATACGTATCACTGAACGTAGCCGAAGATTGGTCACGTCCATCGTAGTAAGCAGGGCTTTGGCTATATGGGTGGTCCAGATGGTGGAGGAAGGGTTAGCCTCTCGTCGACGAGATTCTTTCTTTAGGCAAAAGAGGATGGGAAATGGTGTCCTTGCCATTCAAAGGCACGTAAACGCCAGTGGGTGCTTCTTGCACTTGACAGAACTCGGGTTTGAGAAGAATAGGGGATCAGTGATGGTTCCTAAAGGCTTGAAGGGCAATGGTTGGGAGGATTTTGCTTACCACATAGGCAAACTCGCCGGCCACCACTCGAGAAGGGAGAAAGCTAGGGACCTGGAGGAAGAGAGCTTCCACCCTCTAATGGAAATGTAACGCCCCATATTCGGGTTGGGTGGAGAATTACTACCTGTCACTTATAAACATGTCTCCCCACACATCTAAAAATCTCCAAAGACTTCATAAGCAAAATCAATCTCATATCTTGTAAATAAACACATTACAAACTTCACAAAGTCATAACTACAATAATAATAAACCAAGGGGTCCACAATCTCCCTGTAGTGATAACATACCAAACTGATAAAACCATAGGTCCTACTAAACCAAAAACATAATTAAGTCTCAACGTTATAAACTGATACATCTTAAGTCTCAATAAATCCAAATAATATAAAGAATTTCAAATACTCAAGTCAAACCCTTCTACTAATAATGGTACCCTTAGGTACTCAACCTTCTATCCATATCTAGTCAACCTCTAATTTCTATTCCTGACCCCCAGCTGGGTCATCAAAATCATCTAAAAAAAATAATGAAGATAAGGGATGAGTTATCAACAACTCAGTAAGCAGTAAACCTATACTAGTGTGTAAATATGAGCCCTTTTTAAAAAGTTTGGTATGCAGAAGCAAAATATTTCATTTTCATATGCACATCTCAAAACGTATTATCAGAAAAATCAGAGTGACATTTCAATCTTTTCGTATTCATAAACCATTTTCATATTTAGGAACACTTTGGCATAACATAACTGAACATCTTCATCTTATCATATCGTATCGTATCATATCATATACCATATTTAACCCTCGTGGTAAGGTTGTGCTATCCCCGGTGACTAAACTAGGCAGTATCATATTGTGAAACTTTCCCTTTTTCAATCTCGGAGCCCCGAGTATGCACACAGGAAAGAACAGATAAAAGATCACTTTGTTTCCAAAGTGGGTGCACCCATATCATATCATATTATGTTGGTACCAACCATATCACGTGAATCAATATCATCATATCATAACCATATTCAGAATCAGAATCAAAACAGATAAGTATGTCAAAGGTTTTTCATATCCATATCATATCAAACCACCTGCTAAATATATTCATATCATTTCCATTTGATCATAAATAAACCCAAATCATTTTCGTATCATATGTACAAAAATTCACATATATCATATTCGCTATTTTGCACATTTTAGAAATATGTCAAATATTGCTCATGTCCACACTATTCATGTCAAAAGCATTTCTTTTCTCTTTCATATGTATCTCATGAGTGAATGCAAAACATATACTGAGGTTGTTTTTCACATTTTCTTTTTTTAAAATAACATGCACGTTTTTACAAACCAATCTCAGTTCTTTTCTTTTTATGCAAATCTAGCATAGGAACCCCGCTTACCTGACTCTTGCAACTTATTATCTATGCCCTGAAAACGACCTCTATCAGTCTCGTCACCTATTCATAAAAATAAAATATATAAACTAAGTATTAAAGACCAACAACACAATTTCGATCTAAAATTAAGACCCAAATTCTAAACCATATTTCAGCAAAATAACTCACTCACACATCCAAATAATAATCTGAACAGCCCACACTTCAACCCAAAATACCATATATGAACTTCAATATTGGCCTATACACCCACCAAAACCAACGTCAACTCAAATAATCAATAAATCAAACCCATTTCAGCAACCCATAACACCAAGCAACCACCAATAACTCAACCCAAACAACACTACACCTCAAACATTTTTCTCCATTCACAACTCCACAAAAGAGAATCCAACACTTCTAAATGTTAATTGGCACCCAACAAGACTCACTACTATTTATTTCCAAAGCACATAACCACAAATCAAATTTCATTCTTCTTACAGAGGAAAAGAGAAAAGAGAAAGCTTACTGACGTGAGGGACTCTCGGCGACAAGTCTGAATTTTCCACCCAAAAATTCGCAGTACCAAGAACTAACTAGAAATCCCAAGTGATTGAGAGAGTGGACGCAGAAGAGAGAAAATTTCAGAGTGTGTGAGGTAGTTGCGAAACAAAGAGAGGGTCTTACCTTCGTTCAACAGGGCTCGGCGTCAACAACTCGGCACTGAGGTTATCCACTTCGCAGATGTGAGGGAACAAGAGAGAAATGGGAGAGAGTGAGCGTCTAATGAGGGAGATCAGTGTGGGAAAAATCACAGCTACACCACCTGGAAATTCAAAGCAGGAACGCAGGAAACAGAGAAGATAAGAGGGAGGGCGTCGACTTGAGAAAGAAACCTATTGTGAGGGGAAAAGAGATACGGTTGAAAGCAAGGGTTTTGGAAGAGAAGAAAATCGTCAGGAAATAAAGGGAAAACTCACAAAATGCAAAACAGAAGGAGGGACAACGGCATCGTATCAGGGGTTTTTGGGGCTGGGCTTCAGCTGTAAGGGCCACAGGCCTAGGCTTCACATCCCCCCCTTACAAAAATTCCGCCCTCGGAATTTGCTACAAGCTATCAAAATTCTCGTCGAACAGGTGGGGGTACTTAACTCGCATCTCTTCCTCGAATTCCCAAGATGCTTCGTTAATAGCATGATTATTCCACAACACTTTAACCAAAGGGATAGTTCGAGTCTGTAACACTTGTTCTTTCCTGTCCAAAATCCGTATTGGTTCCTCGGTGTAGGTCATATTCTCTTGAATCTGAAGTGGTTCATGATCTATAACGTGGGTGGGGGAATGGTTGTACTTTCTCAACATAGACACATGAAACACATTATGCACTCTCAAGAATTCCAGTGGTAAAGCCACTCTATAAGCCACTGGTCCAATTTGATCAAGAATCTCAAACGGTCCCATATATCTTGGGCTCAACTTACCCTTCTTTCCGAATCTCATAACTCCTTTCATCGGTGCTATCCTCTAAAATACTTTATCACCAACCTCAAATTCTAACTGGCGGCGGTGTTTATCTGCATAACTCTTTTGTTGGCTCTGAGCTACTTTCATTCTAGCCCGAATGATATCTATCTTCTCTGTGGTCTGCTGAATCATCTTTGGCCCCAAAAGTTTCCTTTCACCTACTTCATCCCAATACAATGGAGATCTACACCTTATGTCATACAAGCAAACTCGACCAATGGTAGATGTCGCATCCAAGTTCCCTTAAAATCCATCACACATGCCCTCAACATATCTTCTAAGATCTGAATAGTCCTTTCTGACTGCCCATCTGTCTAAGGGTAAAAAGCAGTACTCAAACTTAACATAGTATCCATTGCCTCTTGTAAGCTTCGCCAAAACTTGGAAGTGAAGCAAGGGTCTCTATCTGACACAATGGATACCGGTACTCCATGCAACCTCACTATCTACTGCACATACTGCACATACAGCTCAGCTAGTTTCTCTAGCTTGTAAGAAACTTTGATGGGCAAAAGTGAGCGGTCTTCGTTAAGCGATCCACAATCACCCATATAGCATCTTGCCCGCTTAATGTCCTTGGTAGGCCTGTCACAAAGTCCATGGAGATATGCTCCCACTTCCACTCTAGAATCTGGAGTGGCTGAAATAATCCTACTAGTCTCTGATGCTTCGCCTTCACCTGTTGGCAAGTTAGGCACTGTTCCACAAATTTAGCACAGAGAGGGCCAACCTTCCTAGTTGCACCCTTGTGTTACAACCAGGACCTTCTCTCAGCTCGGGAGGAAGCTTCCATGAACCCCATGGTTGAAGCTCACGCTGGCCAAAAGCCTTTCGAAGCCACCACTGGTCCTCTCTCGATTGAGGCTTCTGAGATCCCTTCCAGGGTCCTTTGCACAGTTGAGGAAGAAGAGGAAGTTGTTTCTGAAGAGGAGGAAGAAGTGGAACTTGTTTCAGCTGAGTCTCCAGGGTCTGGAGACATTGTGCCTTTCGCTGAACTAGGGGACATTGGGGATGATCCTAGTCCTATTTGTTCTCTACCTCCAACATTACTGCAATATGATTCACAGTCAGACTGGGTACTGAAGAAGGTTGAAGAGATTCGGCATTGCGTAGGGATCTTCTGTGTTGGTTTTGAGGATCAACTTATAGCATTATTCACAACCATTGTAGCTAGATAGCCACATCTAAACCAATCTACCATCAAAAGAGAAAGGGAGCTTAAGAGGCTACATTGTTCTATAAATTACGAATCAAGGGAAGGAAGCGCTAGTAGAGGGAGGATTACTTATAGGGTGAATCTAGGCGATCCATGAAGCCCAAAATTCTTTCATGGAATGTTCGGGGTTTCAATAACGCGAACAAACACCTTAGAGTGAAGAACTTAATTCGTGATTGGAAGGTCGACATTATTTGTTTGCAGGAGACTAAATTGAAGTACGTTGATAGGAAAATTATAAGAAGTTTGTGGAATTTTTCGTATGGGGGATGGACTAGTCTTGCTTCTAAGGGTGCATCAGGGGGTATTACAGTGATGTGGGATAAGAGAGTTTTTGATTTGGTGGAGGAGTTCATTGGTGAGTTTGTGGTTGCATGTTCTTTCATTAATTTGGATGATGGTTTTGGGTGGGGTTTTGCAGGTTTTTATGGACCTAACAATGACAACAGCAAGAAGCATCATTGGGATGAGATTGCTGGTTTGTGTAGCTGGTAGGAGGGCCCATGGTGCATTGGAGGCAATTTTAACATCACTCGGTTTCCGAGTGAAAGGTCGAGGTTTTCTAACTCGAGGTCAGCCATGGCTGACTTTTCAACTTTATTCATTGAGTTGAACTTGATAGACCTTCCACTAGCGGGGGGTGACTACACCTGGTCAAATGGGAGGTCATGGTCTAGGCTGGACAGATTTATTGTTTCACCTTCTTGGGAGGCACACTTTCTCACCCTATGTCAGAACCGTCTCCCCTGGCTTTGCTCAGACCACTTCCCACTTTTGCTGGATTGCGGGGGTCTTCATGAGGGGCGGAGATATTTCAAATTTGAGAATATGTGGTTGAAGGTGGAGGGGTTCAAGGATAAAATTAGATCGTGGTGGCCCTCCTATCCGCTCTCGGGCACTCTCAACTTTGTCTGTAATACCTTGCTCCTTCCTTCTTACGTACGCTTCTTCTTTCTGACGTATGTTTCATCTTTATGACGTAAACAAATCCCGAAGGCAGAGATTATGTAATCATCTGCCCTTCTCACTAGCGACTATGAGACTCGTTATGCGTGTCGAACCATGATGATGTGTTTCGAAAGATATCTTGTGACTTCTAGGGCACGCCCAGTGTTTTAAATATGCTGGAAATATTTATAAGGAGTAATTCCATTGTTATTGAATTAAGATTTGATCTTAAATACGACAATCATAATATTATTGAAGAGCTCCAAAAATATTATAATTGCCGGAAATCATTTTAATATTATTATTAAAATGATTTCAATTATTTAAGATATTATGATATTTAAATTATGTTGAAAACTTTTATTAATTAAATAGTTTTATTCAATTTAATATGTGAATTTTTATTAATGATGAAGAATATTATTTTATAAAGGAATTCTTGGCATCAGCCTGTAGCCGCAGCACACCTACATGGTGTTTTTTTTTTTTTTACACTCAATACAGTGGAGTGTGCTGCGGTTGCAGCGCACAGTAGGCTGCAATTTTGTATTTTCCTATTTTATAAACTAAAGTTAGTTTAAAATAATATTCTACCTTAATTCCTCTAAGCGCTTTTAATTAAGTTAATGTTTTACGTATTTTCAAATCAGTGTTTTAATCCATCGTCGTTAGATCGTTGTGTAAATCTCCAGATGAAGGGACTGGGTTAAATACCCAGACCCCCTCTCTTTTCCCCTCATTTCCCCTGTAGCCCTCTCTCTCCTCCCTCACCCCAGCGTACAACGTACGCATTCCACCCCACGCCCGAACGGCTCAAAGCCTCAACCCGACGCCGCCGTGCGTCGCCAGCTCTCACCGCCGACACCATCAGCTGCACCTCCCTCCGGCGAGCTCAACCATGCCAGCCTCTCTCTCCCACGCTCCCTCTCTCTCTACACTGGCCATGTACAGCCCGAATGGGCTTAGTGCACGTAGCGCCGCCCTGCGCCGTCCTCCGGTGCCACTACTCCCACGGCAGCTTCCTCTTCCACCGGCCAACCTCCTCCAGCAAGCTTGGCCCCCACCGTGTGCCGCCGTACGCAGCCACCCACGGCCACCAAGCGCCACCATGGATCTTCCCTTCCCTCCCCCTTCCTCCTCCACGTGACCCATGGCCAGAAGCCCTTCTCCACCGCACGGGCTTCCTCCCCTCACGCACGGGTTGCACACCGTGCACCGCCACCCACGACAGGTAACCACCACGTCCAGCCTCCTCAAGCCACCACCAAACCAACCCAACCACCTATAGCCCCGATCTGCCACCCACAAAAGCACACTCTCTCTCACTCTCCCACGGCTTCTCTTCCATGATATGGCCAAATCCGCCACCGTGAGCCACCGTGGCGCCACCTCGACTCCACCACGAGATCCACCGCACCTCCCTTAGCCAAGCCCTAGGTCCAAACCACCACTTTATGTGGTGGGTGACCACTGCACATGATGGACAGTCACTGCACGTGATTGACCGCCACTGCACACGGCTAGATCTGCCGTGTTACGCTCCTTACCACCATCACAAGGCCACCACGAGCTATTCCAAGACCACACCTAGCTATCCAAATGCCTAAACAGTTAACGTACGTAGGTTAGCCTCCACGTACGACCCTTCTGACATCATCGGCTATGACGATCAACAAGCAACGCACGGGTTATCCTGTCGATGGTATAACCCTCTATCCCTCGTATTTATGTTAGATATTGATTAGTTGACTAGGTTGTGGACTTGTGCTGTTGGTATTTGTGGAGTTGTGGTATTGTGATGTGGTGTTGTGTGATAAAGTGTTGGGCACTCTATGTAATGAAGTGTTGGGCTTGTCTGTGTTGTATGGAGATGTATTGTGCCGTGTTGTGTGCTGTGAAGTGTTGGGTGTAATTGGAAAGTACGATGTGTAGTGTTGTGGAATGTGCCATGTAATGTGGTTGTGGAGTATGCGTTGTATTGGTGACGTGGCAGATGAATGGGAATAGTACACGCTGGGTGTACTTTGTGTGTGGCGTAATGTGAGACAATGAGAGTATATGTAAAATATACCCTCCTGGTGTATTGTGGAACGGGATGAGTACGAGTGGAGTGTACTCAGTGGCGTAATGCATGTAAAAAGAATACACGTGGAGTGTACTCCAAGTGGTGGAGTGATGCACCATATGGCGGATATGCCATAATGGTTATGTGCCTTAGTGTGTATGAAGGGAGTACACGATGAGTGTACTCTGTGTGGGGTATGGTATATATGGGGAGTACATGTGGAATGTACTCTATGTGGTGGACGATGCACCATATGACGTGTATGCCATAGTGGTGATGTGGCATAACGTGCATGGAGTATATGCAGAGTGTATTCCATGTAGTGGAGTGATGCATCATATGGCGGGGTAATGCACCATGTGGCGGATATGCCATAATGGTGATGTGGCGTGTTGTATATGTGGGGAGTACATGTGAAATGTACTCTATGTGGTGGAGTGATGGACCATATGGCGGGGATGCCATAATGGTGATGTGTCGTAGTGTGTATGAAGGGAGTATGCGAGGAGTGTACTCCATGTGATATAGTGATGTACCATATGGCGAGTATGCCATAATGGTGATGTGTCGTAGTGTGTATGAAAGGAGTATACGAGGAGTGTACTCCATGTGATATAATGATGCACCATATAGCGAGTATACTATAGTGGTGATGTGGCGTATGTATGAAGGGAGTATACGTGGAGTGTACTCCACATGGCAGCGACACTCCGTGTGGCGTGTCGTAGAGATAAGGATGGTTATGTGATTGATGGACGTGGAACGTGATGGATAGTGTCGGGAACTGTGGAACAGTGTCCCGAAGTAGTTATGGCATAGCCTGTAGTCTGAGGTGGCAAGTGTCACTGTGATGGACTTATGGCTAAGAGTATGCGTGAAGTAGCAGAACAAGTATAAGAGTGCGCAGCGGAAGCATGACTGAGGAATGTCACGAAGTGACATGACTACTGACAGTCGTGCTTGTGATGGGCGAAGTAGTGGAACAAGTGTAAGAGTACACAGCGGAAGCATGACTGGGCAACGTCACGAAGTGGCGTGGTTATTGGAAGTCATGCTTATGATGGGTGAAATGTTAGAGTGTAGGAATGGCGTAACGGGAACTTGACAAGATGTCACGATGTGACGGGAGTACGTGAGGAACCGTACTCGTGATGAGTCAAGAGTTGACGTAGCAGAATATTGGGTAACGCGACAAGGTCACAGTGTAGCTCTGGAGCAATCTCGAGCTATGTGACGTGACATAAGGCGTAGTTGTGAATGGAGTCTTGTCGTGTTAAGTGTTGGGATGAACTGTCAAAAGGGACGGGTAGTGTGAAAAGTCATGCTAGCCGGGTTAAGAAAAGATTGGTATCGGAGTATGGCTCTTGTCCCTACGAACAGGTGCTTAACATGTTACATGTTGATCTTAGGTGATGAAGAGATAAAGTACATATGTAATTTGGGTAGACACATGTGTCGAACGGATTCATCATATGTAATGGATAATCTGTCATGAGTACAGTTATACGGTGTTTGAGCCTCAGAGTTGGCTTAGAGCCGTGTGGCTTGAATGGATGGGAATGAGGATTTAGTATGGGCTAAAGTGCATGAAGGTAGTGAAGGACGTATTATCTAGGATTAAGATGTGTGATTTCATCGGTCGGAATCATGTATCGAATGTGGTTGTAAGAAAAGTAAGACGAATGTCTTAATGTCTTAATCCTAAGGTGAAACATGGGTTCACTTTAGTGGATAAGTATTGGAGGCAAGACTTTGAGTTGGAAGATGTGGTGACCGTAAGTGATCCCCGAAGGGTTTAACATAGTAAAGGGCACGGGATAGAAGGAGAGTGTTCTAAGTGATGTGTAGTTCTATTTATAGTTCAAGTTGCTTATGCATTAGATAGAGAATGACGCTAAGGTATGTGTATGCATGTAGGTTGCCATCTGACAAGCACATGAATGGACTGAATGACATGCAAATAGCATAGAGTCCAAGTAAGTGTTACGTTCATACTCTTCTAGAGTCTTTATAAGATAAAAGAAAATGAAAACGAAAGTTTTTCCTTTATGATGCTTTAAGAAAAGACTAAAGATGTTTTACGAAAGAAAATGCTAAGTGTTCAAAGGTATAAGTATGTACGACCCCTCCTTGGCAGCCCCTGTTTACGCACCCAAAATATTAATTGTACACATGTGAATGGATGACTATACGCTGTATCTATTGAATGTATTTTCAAAGAAAATCCATAAACTGATGAAAATGCATGAAAGGCATGAAAGCGGATGCTTTTATGGATCCTACGAACTGACGCTCTCATGTGCGTCACGAGGTGATACTCGTGGACGCCATGATTGACGACGTTCAAGGAGACGCTTATGGGATGCCATGAAAGCTGACGTTTAAGCCCATGTATGTCCTTAAATGAAGTTTTCCACGAACGAACCGTTAAAGAAAGGATAGGACTGAAATGAACTGAAAGACGAAAAGATGATTTTCGGGTTTATGCCCCAAACGATGTTTATCCATGAAAAGAAATGTTTTCTCATGAAAAGAAATGACTGTTAAATGAAAGAATGAACTGAATGAAAACTTCAGCTCTTTCGAGCTGACATCAACGAATGAATGAAAAAATGAAAGGCAAGAAAGAAAGAAATGAAAGCATGAATGTATGAAGATACGTAACGGCCACATGAATGAATGAAAATGGTACCAATGAATGGGCAGATTGCAATGCCGGGTAAGTAGTACTGGAAGTGCACCCAGTGTTGCCCCCTATGAAAGGGATTCCCAACCCGTGGCCACAGGCGAAATCCGGGTCCAAAGGAAGACCGCTAACCCCAAACACACGAGGCGTAATAGTGTGTACTGGCCTATGAAAGTTATAAGAACGAATGGATATATGCATGTATGTATGAACACACGAACGCACAAACCTTTAAGAAATGAAGGCACTGACGGGGGACACGTTTTAAAGAAAGGAAAGCCTTTTAAAAAGAAAAGCCCCGTCCAGTGAAGTTTTCAAAAGAACGCACGTATGCACGTAAACATGCACTCACTCTTGAAGAAATGAAGGCACTGACAGGAGAAACATTTTATGAAAAGGATGCCCATGTTTTAAAGAGAAAAACCCCGTCCAGTAAAGTTTTCAAACGAACGCACGTATGACACGTATGCATGCACGTAATAGTATGTACGAATGATGAATGCATGAATGAAAACCTATGTTGTTATATTTTAACTGTATGAAGTAATGCTTACGAGTCTTCGACTCATTTTAGTTTTTATGCATGTCCCCCCTCCCCAGCGGTCAACGGACACGGCCAATAAGAGCACGGAAGTCTAGGCACAAGTTTTAAACGCACAAGAGGCCTTTTATTATAAGATTTATGCTTTCCGCTATAAACCTCTTTTATCCTAAAGCACATTTTAATTTATAAACGTGGAGTCTCGCACCCTAGGTATGCAAGTGAAAAGTTTTAAATAGAACGGTAATTCTCGTCGTCCTTTTATAAAAATATTTTGAAAAAAGTCTCACCACAAGGACGAGCATTACATTGTCTTAGTCGGGAAACTCAAAGCCTTGAAAAATGACCTGAGAATATGGAACATGGAAGTCTTTGGGAACGTAAATGTACAAAGGGATAATTTTTTTCAGGAACTGCAACGATTTGAGGATCAAGAGGTGACTGAGGCCCTCACGACTGATGAAAACAAAGGAAAATAGTTGTAGCAGCTGAATTGGAGAAAATCACTCTATGGAGGAGATATCCTAGAGACAAAAGTCTTGAGCCCTTTGGTTGAAGGAAGGGGACAAGAGCACAAAATTTTTCCATCGTGTTGCTAATTCTCATCAAAGAACCAATGCCATTGAGGTTCTCCATTCCGAAGGGAGGATTCTATCAGATAGAATGGCCATAAAGGAACACATAGTTCACTTTTATGACCAGCTCCTTAAAGAGCAACACCCTTGGCGGCCAAAGGTCGATGGGCTAATCTTTGATTCTATTGATCCACTAAGTGCAGTTTGGTTGGAGAGGCCGTTTGAAGAGGATGAGGTGTTTAATGTGCTAAAGGGGATGGAAAAAGACAAGGCCCCAGGCCCAAACAATTTCACAATGGCTTTCTTTCAAGCTAGTTGGGACATTATCAAGGAGGATATCATGAAGGTATTTCTTGAATTCCACTCTTTCTTGAAATTCAAGAGAAGCCTCAATGCTTCATTTATTGCCCTTATTCCAAAAAGGGCAAGGTCGGTGGAAGTGCAAGATTTTCGACCCATAAGTTTGGTGAGTGGGGTTTATAAAATCATTTCCAAAGTATTAGCCCAGCGTATAAGCACAGTTAAGGGTGATAAACGGTCCGGTCAGACCGAACGGACCGACCATTTCGATCTGGACCGGACCGGACCGGACCGAGACTTAGACCGGTCCGGTCCGGTCCATATTTTAGAGGACCGAAAACATTCGGTCCGGTTCACGGTCCACGGTTTTTTCGGACCGGACCGGACCGAATGAAAAATAAAAATATATATATTTTTTATATATATTTTATATATAATAATTGTACAATTAACAATATAAATTTTTAAATATATTATTAATACTTGTTAATATTCTATAAATTAATAATATTTTATATATATCTTCATCTAAGCTATCACTATTAACAATATAAAATTTTAAATATGCTATTAACACTTGTTAATATTCTATGAATTAATAAATATATAATATCAATTAGTTAATTATATAGTAATTATATAAATTAATAATATAATTTTCATCTAATTTATTATCATTAACCATATAAAATATTTTTTTATTGAGTTTGTTACATAATCCACATTAATAAGTCACTTAATTTAATTTAGTATTTTAAATAAATTTTTTTATTAATTATTTAAAAAATTTTTTTAAAAAAAAAAAAGGCGGACCGACTAGACCGGACCGGACCGATAGCTATCGGTCCGGTCCGGTCCCTTTGGGTGTTCGGTCCTGTCCGGTCCGAAAAAAATGATGGACCGAAAATTTTCGGTCCATCGCCAAACCAGATCGTTTGCAGCCCTAAGCACATTAATGGGGAAGATCATCTCGAAGTCCCAAAATGCCTTTATAAAAGGAAGGCAAATTCTTGACTCAGTCCTCATTGCTAATGAATGTTTGGAAAGTAGAGTCAAAGCCGGCATTCCAAGTATCTTATGCAAGTTGGATATGGAGAAAGCTTTTGATCATGTAAATTGGGATTTCTTGTGCATATTCTTGGTAGGTACGACTTCGGGGAAAGGTGGTGCCAGTGGATGAAGCATTGTATCACTACAGTCAGATTCTCTGTTTTGGTTAATGGCACTCATTAAGGCTTCTTTAATAGCTCTTGGGGTTTGAGGCAAGGGGACCATTTATCCTCTCTTCTTTTCATCTTAGTAATGGATGTGCTGAGTAGAATGTTGAATGGATTGGTGGTTGGGGGTTTTATCTCGGGCTTCTCAGTATGTGGTTCTACTCAATATCTCAATTTCTCATCTACTCTTCGCAGACGTCACGCTGATTTTTTGCGAGCCAAATCCTGATCAAATTCGCTCCCTAAGAGCCATTTTGCTCTATTTAGAAGCAGCCTCTGGTCTCAAGGTAAATCTTGCAAAATATGAAATTGTGCAAGTCGGTGCGGTTGATAACTTAAGCGATTTGGTTGTCTATCTGGGCTGCAAGGTGTCATCCTTGCCTATGAAGTACCTTGGTCTCCCTCTGGGGGCCCCTCATAAATCCAAGACAATGTGGGATGGGATTGTCGAGAAGATCGAGCACAAACTAGCGGGTTGGAAGAGACTTTATTTGTCCAAAGGTGGCAGAATCACTCTTATTAAGAGCACACTTTCCAATCTATCCACATATTTTCTCTCTTTATTCCCCTTGCCTGCAGGTGTGGCACATAGATTGGAGAAAACCTTTCGTGACTTCTTATGGGGCACGCTTGAGGACAGAAAAAATTTCATTTGATCAAGTGGGAAAAGGTTTGCTCACCTTTATCTAACGGTGGATTGGGGCTTCGCAACTTGAGAACTTTCAACAAGGCTCTCCTAGGGAAATGGTTATGGCGATATAATAGGGAAAGGAACACCCTTTGGAGGGAAATTATCGACGTTAAATATGGAAGTATGCTGGGAGGTTGGTGTCCCAATGAAGTAAGAGGGTCCTACGGTGTGGGTGTGTGGAAACTTATACATAATGGCTGGGCAGATTTTCTAGTTAATTGCAGGTTTGCGGTTGGTAAGGGCACACAAGTCAGTTTTTGGCACGACTCTTGTTGTGGCGAGGTTGCCTTGAAGATTGCTTTTCCTTCTCTTTTCAGGATTGCGTTCAATAAGGATGCTACAGTTGCTGACAATATGGCCCACTCCTCCAACTCCACCCAATGGTCAATGAATGATCAGTGAGATTCACTAGAGCGGCACAGGATTGGGAATTGGGAGATATTGCTGATTTTTATAGCGTGTCACACGCGCTGAATCTCCATGCTACTGGAGATGATCATTTACTTTGGTCATCCTCAGGGAACAAGAGCTTCTCAGTCCATTCCTTTTACAAGGTTTTATCGGCACACCCCTCCAATGCATTCCCTTGGAAATGCATATGGAGGACTAAGGCTCCCTTAAAAGTGGCTTTTTTTGTTTGGCTAGCATCCCACCGGAAATTTTTGACTATCGATAAGCTGAGAAGGCGTGGCCTCCACTTAATAGACTAGTGCTACATGTGCAAACATGACAGTGAGCCAGCAGGTCATCTACTCCTTCATTGTGAAGTAGTCAAGGTTTTATGGGATGACATTTTCACAAGGCTCGGTATGGCATGTGCAATGCCTAGAAGGGTGATAGAGCTATTGGCATGCTGGAGAGGAATTCGGGGTAAGGGGCAAATTGCGAATATTTGGAAGATCGTGCCTCTTTGTCTGATGTGGTGCACTTGGAACGAAAGGAATAGTCGTTGTTTCGAGGAGAAGAAGCATTAACCGGAAGGGTTTAGGGACTTTTTCTATCATACCTTATTACTTTGGGCTTCTTCTCTTGTATTAAATGACACTTCTTTCAATGATCTATACACTGCTTTTTGTAGCGCTTAGCGTGTATCTAGGTTCTTTTGTATACTCCCTGTGTACTCGGGTCTGGCCTGTTTTCATGTGTTAATATATTTCTTCTTACTTATAAAAAAAATATTTTAATAATATTTTATTCAAATTTTAACTTTCATCTCATCTCAACTCATTATCCAAACGGCACCTTAATTTACATTATGGATTTAGGATTTTAGTATTTGGATTTTTGTAGTTTATTTGGGTTACAAAACTAATAATGTAGACATATAAAACAAGTGGGGCATTAAAATTGGATCAGGCCCAAAAATAGGTTAAGAAAATGCCCAGCCCAACACAGCAAATTGGCCCAACTCCGAATTAGGCTCCGACTCTTATTCTAACAACTCCTATCAAAGTCAAAATTGGATCCTAATCAAAGTCAGAACCCAAACTG
Source organism: Juglans regia (assembly GCF_001411555.2). Lineage (NCBI taxonomy): Eukaryota > Viridiplantae > Streptophyta > Magnoliopsida > Fagales > Juglandaceae > Juglans > Juglans regia. Next base: position 12,172,256 of record NC_049915.1, on the reverse strand, counting down.
ACCTTCGAACCAAGTCAAAATCGAAGATCGAAGTTGTCCAATACAACTCTATCGGAGTCGAAGTCAGAGTCAGAGTTAGAGCCCAACCCTATTGAGAATTCTTTACTCGCCAGAGAACTTTCTTTCGGCCAAATAAAGAGAGACAGCGTGCTAGTGTAATAGGAAATTCCTACTTGATAAATAGACAAGGCTTAACCTTGCTTTTTGAGCTCATTGAATAACTGAATGAAGTCGGGGCAAGAGTAAATTGGGGGTCTCAACAAGTTCACTCGTGACCTTCAAAAAATAATCGATGGTCCCTTAAGGATGTTATAAGTAGTATTTAGTAATTGTTTTTTAAAATATAAAGTTAAATACTTAAATTACTCCTTGACATTTCATTATTGATCAAAATAATCTTTTTGTCACACTCTTGTTAGTAATCTGCCTTAAGCAAACCACAGACTATTTTTTGTATCCACCGTTAATAAATATAAGAAAATGATACACATACATCTGTTTTCACAATCATTTACACAATCATGTTTTAAATTAGCGAAATTTTTGTATAATAACTTAAAAAAGTAATATCATTTTACAAAAATACCCTTATTTGGTCACACTTAAACAATATCATAAAAAATAAGAGATATCCTACTACAAAATAATTATATTGTAATCTTGTATATTTTTCACCTTGATATATTTGAGTCTTTATTTTGAGCTCAATAAATAAACAAAAATCATAAGAAATTACCCGGAATTGAACGAGCTTTTGACTAGCTACCTACAAAAGCTTTTACATTTGCTGACAACAAACCTTTCATCGATTGAAGAAATTTCATTGCTGAAGGAAACTTTACAAGTCAAAAACATTGATGTCATTGCGGGTGCACGACTTTTAGTAACGAAAAGAATGGACATTTTGCGACGAAGTATCTCAACTTTAAGAGGATCATGGGAAATTTTCTAAAGATGGCATGAGTTCTATTTTTATTATTGTTTTTTTATGACGACTATTTTTCTTGGGACAAAGAAGGTGTTGTGTTATTTATTTTGTTTTTCTACATGAAATAATATACATGCATAAATATATATATATATATATTAACACAAAAAAAGAGAGAATTAAATCATAATTTTATATCTCCTTCGACTTTGGAGATTGGCTTGTAGAATAAATTTTATTTAAAAAACTATTATTTATCATCATTTTAATCATCATTCTCTTGATATTCCTTATTATGACATCGAATAATTAATAGATACATAAAAACTTGTTAAATAATTTTCTAATCATTTAATGCCACGTCTTTACCTAAACCTTCGTCTGAACACAGCTTTCTGAACTTTTGCTACAAACATAAATTGGGTCTTTGACAAACAAAACTTCATTCAATGAGGGTTCGAATAAGTGTCTGGACGACTTCTTAACAAAAAAGGCACACGGCAAGGTGCTCAAAGGGAATGCCTTTGGAACTAATCAGCTGATGGAAGAGTTTAAGACTGCACAAGTGAGAAGGCGAGAAGGTCAGCAAGGAGGGATTAGTTCCAACAACTAGAACTTGGAAAACACCATAGAAGGTTACATTTAGGCCAATTAGGATGCTGCACTACACGAATATGCTAAGGAAATGGGTATTGGAGTTATAGTTCTCGGGACTATGAAGGAGAAGTTCTGGTTACACTCCTTGCTAAAAAGAGTTTTAACTCCAAACCAATGCTAGTTGAATGATTGGCATTATTTAGAGCAATGGTTTTGTACCTTGAACTTAACTTACACAATGTAATATTTGAAGGTGATGCATAAAGTGTTGTGAAGGCAATCAATAGCAAAGAAGATAATTGGCTATGGTTTGGGCAAATAGTGGATGATATTAAAGAACTACTTAAGAGAAGACAAGAAGATTGGAAGGTTGCATGTGTACCGAGAGCAGGAAATGGTGTTGCACACCAACTAGCTAAGTTTAATTTTAATTATAGCAATGAGATTGTAATGATCGAGGAGAGTCTTGGGTTTATCTCAAGTAATGTCTTGTTTGATAAACACTGTAATTGATATGTTCTTATTAATGAGAAGTTTCATTTCAAAAAAATATATAAAAAGGGGGAATGCCTTTGGGAGATTTTCACGAAAGTGAAAGATGTGAGATAAGATGAGATTTTCACGGGCTCATTTAGATAGTGAGATGAAATGAGATAGGATGGTTTTAGATGAGTTGAATAAAATATTATTAAAATATTATTTTAAAATTTGAAAAAGTTGAATTGTTTATTATAATTTGTATGAAAATTTGATAAACTTGTAATGATGAGATGAGATAGATTGAAAGTATTTCTTATTTTCTGAGATAATAAACGACATACCGTCTAAACATGATTTGAAGAAATGGCATGTCATGCATAACAAAGAAAGACCTTTTTTAACAAACCACACATACCTACGGACTAAGAAGTCAAATCCAGACACCATGTTTTGAAGTGTAAACAAATGGGACTGTTTCTAAATTTTCCAAAAGAGAAATAGACAGATATCATTTGAAGTCATGTTTCTCTCTTCAAAACAATTTCCCCAGCCTTCATTTTGATTGCTCATATTTTCGCTCCAACTAAAAATGCCGAAGACGGCATTCAAAACAACTGATGGGTTGTATGACAAAAGCTTCCATCAAAGTTCCCATTATTTAATCTGAAATCGCCTTAAAACACAATTCTTACATATAGGCATCAGAAAGGTAAGTAATATACATCACTTGCCTGAACTAGTTTGGAATTTCCTGAATGTGAGATAAGAATCTTAGGCAGCCCAATCATCATCACTTCCATGGCCATCCTTAACAAGATGATCATAAAAGTAATTAGCAAGATCAACACATCAAATATAATTCAATCATAAGCTGGCTTCAAATAACATTATATCATCAATTCACCAATGATAACAAAGAAATATACGATGACTTGTTTATCACCGTGTCCTGAAACTGAAAAATTTGCAAATGCAATTTAGATATATATTTTAGTTCGTCGAGAAATCACCTGTGAAGAGCTCGAGAATTGTTCAATATCATCATCTTCAATCTGCATGGTTTACATAAGATGTTAGTTACCTTTCAATGACATTCGGGGATTTCACTCTTATCATTAGAAAGGTTGAACCGAAAGCCAAATATAAAAGAATCTATGAAACCCATCATGACTCATAAGCCCATGATTACAAGTATAGAAGCCAAATCGTTAAATATAGAAGGATCTGTCTTCCTTAATTTACTAGCTGCTTTACACCAACACTCCAGAAACTAAATTATAGACTTGAGTAATGACCAAGAAAAGCCAGACACATCAAACACCAAAACCAAAGCTGAGAGCATTGGCATTGGTGTATCTATATGCAAATGCAAACACATTTAGCTAGGTAGACCATTAAATTTACTACATTGGATTATGCATATGTAAATATTTTCTTTGCTATGAACAATACTACTACATCTTTGCAGATGGACTGTTCACTTTTGAAATTTTATTTTATTACTTCTCTCTCTCTCTCTCTCTCTCTCAACACAATGGGATTATTTTTCCTCTCAACCCTCAACTTTCATCTTCTCCCTCGACACTTGATAGAACCCTTTCTCTCTCAAAAACCCACGCAGCTCCCTCTCTCGACGGAACAGCACCAGCTCTCGACGGATCTCACAACGGTTCAGGAATGATTTTCTCCCTCTATTCTCTATTTCTTCATTCTCTCTCTTTGGGGCTGAGTGAAGGTTCCGTATTTCTCCCTCCCAAAACTCTTGATCATGTGATGATTTCCAGGGATTCGGTCTCCCACAAGGACACTACACTTCCTCCACCGCGTCGCTATTCATCACCACTGCCGCTGCACTTGCTTGGTGTTTTCTCTATCGATTAGCTTGCGTAAATGAAACTCTCTCTCTCTGTTTTGCCTAGGGATTTTTATTTCATAGATTTCAGCTTGTTGTAATTGTTGTTTGGATGCTTTGCTTAATCTAGATTAGGGTTTTGATTTCTGAACTGATTTTTGGGATGAATTTAGGGTTTTGATTTTCTGATTTTTGAAAATGGGTCCTCTGATTTTTGTAAACATGTAGGAGCAAGAGGGTGGTATTTTATTGCTTTGTCCTCTGGTTTTGCTTAATCTAGATTAGGTTTCGATTTTCTGTTCTTGCTTTTAGATTAGGTTTGTATATTAAATTGAATAATTAGTAAAAACTTCAGTCATTGTTGGATGTATAATCTGAATTGTTGGATGCTTGGGATATGTATATTAAATGTATTATTGTTGTATAAACTTCAGTCTTGCTTTTCAATATCCCCTTGACACAGTCACTAACCCCAAATATCACTTAAAAGTGACCTAATTGACACCTTTGATTGAATATCACAACATTCTGATGAGTGAACTTGAAATTTGTATAATCTCTCTCTAAAGGTGTCATGTTCCACCATAGGGAACAGAATCATAAGGAACATCCCCATAAAAGATTTGATTTCGAGGACAAATAGGTTAGAGTATTCCAACTTTAATTGTATTACATTATCATTTATTGTGGCCTACTTGCTTTTTAGCCTTTTCTTAACAACTTGGGATATGAATATTGTTGTACTCTAATGAGCCGAGCTGTCTCCTTAATTGGTTCTAAATTGCTTATAATGTGCACTTAGACTTCCTATCTATAATGTTTTATGCTTTGAGGTTTAGTTAAATTTAAAACAACCCTTTAGGAGGACTTGATGCATCTAAAGCTTGGATTGAGTGTATTTGACTTATGAAGAATTAATCTAACAAAAATAATCATTATAAAATAATTGAAGCCACGTGTAAATGCCTCAATAGGAAGCCGTTTGGCCCGTTTTAATTGGCTTGGACTTGCTGTGTGGCTGTTTTTAAATGGTTTGGACTTGGACTTGCTGTGTACCATTGATTTTGGGTCCTCTACTGTTTGGAAATTGTTTGGCCTGTTTTAATTGGTTTGGACTTGCTGTGTGGCTGTTTCTAATCTTCTGTTTTACTTGGTCCTCTGTTTTGAATTGGGGTTTTTCATTTGCTGTTTGGAAGCTGTTTGGTTGTAATTTGCTGTTTGTTTTGCTAATCCTCTATTATAATTTGTTGTTTTAATTGGCAACATGACTATGAGTAATATAATGTTACAAACAACATTGGACTATGAGTAAGCATGTGATTTTACGATTTCATATGCTTCATCTTGATAATGAGGCAGCATATATTTCTGAACTGTTTAGTAACATTTTTTCCTTCAATATTTTGTTGAAGGATGAACACTTTAATTGATGAGGATCCCTTCTTCACCACACTGTTGGAAAGTGGTGAGGGTGGTATTAACAACCCCCCTATGGATAGTGAAAATGTTTATGTCCAAGCCAAACAACCCCTAAGGGAAACAAGGGCACCTAAACAAAGATCCCAGTGGGGTGTATCATTTACTATAGAGGAAGATACTCTCCTCGTTTCAGCTTGGCTTAACATTAGTATAGACTCCATACAGGAGATTGACCAAACCTCCACACAATTGTGGAGTAGAATTTATGATTACTACAACACCTATAAAAGTCCTAATAGTCCAGAATAGTCTGTGTACCCTCTTTGACCAATTGGTGGTCAAGCATTCAAAAATGCGTAAATAAATTTTGTGGTTCCATAGCTTAAGTTGAAGGAATGCATCAAAGCGGTGCGACCGAGCTAGACAAGGTATAATGTTTTTTTCAATGTTTTATTGTTGTAATTATTAAGTATTTGTAATGATAGAGCGTACAGATTGTGGAACTATTTTGCAGATTGATAAGGCAAAAATTTTGTACCGAGAGACCCAAAAAACCAACTTCAATATGGAACATTGTTGGAATCTTTCGAGACACCAATCGAAATGGCAAGCGCACATGGAACTCATAAGAAAAGATAATGTGTCACGTTCAGGTAATACTCCAAACTCAATACGATTAGAGGAAGACATGGAAAATGTGCCCGTGAATGGTGAGAGACCCCCGAGCAATAAGGCTAAAAAAAAAGAGAAACAAAGAAAATATAAGGAAAGACAAGTTAATGAGTCTAATGAGGCCTTAAGGCACATGAGTGAAGATAGGAAGACTTATATGATGGAGAGAAAAGAAGCAATAATCAAGCCTGACAATGATCACCTCTTATTGCACTGTGAGGCGGCAAGGGTGATGTGGGATAAGATCTTTAGAAGGGCTGATATTGCTTGGGTCATGCCATCGAGGGTGGTGGATTTATTGGGCTATTGGAAAATGATTCAAGGTTGTCACCAAGTGGCGGCAGTGTGGAAGATGATCATATTGTACATCATGTGGTGCATTTGGTCAAAAAGGAATTAACGTTGTTTTGAAGACAAGGAGCACACAATGGCGGAAATGCAGAATTTCTTTGTACACACTTTAATGCTTTGGTTTTCAGCTATTGTACTAGATGGGAACAATGTGCATGACTTTTTGTCTTTAATTTATCGCTCATAGAATGTATTTAGGTGTTCTTTTATATACCTCCAGTGTACACGAGCTATGCCTATTTCATTCTCATCTATAAAATTTTATCTATTACTTTATACAAAAAAAAAAAGGGCTGACAATGATAGATCTGAGTTAGTACTTATTAGGAAGAGAAAACTTGATATGGAAATTAAGGCTGAAAATGATAGATCTGACTTAATAGCTCTTAAGAAGAGGAAAACTAATATGGAAATTATGAAATTGGCTATTGATTCCATGAATTCTGTGCAGCAAGAGTATTTTCATAATCTTCTAATGGAAATCATTGAGAAGCAAAGGAATAAGGCCATATCTCATACATAGCAATATGCTTGGTTTTGGTTTATTTTGATTGGTGGTGAACTTGCTGGTACATTCATGTAATGTGGGTGATTTTGTATTTGTTTTTGACTGTGTGGTGACATTTTTTGACTTGCTTGTGGGTCGGCTGAGTATTGTTTTTTGTACTGCACTTCCTGATTTTTTGTTGTACTGGACTTGTTGGAGTTGCTGGTGGGGATAGTGGTTGCTGGTTGGTTGCTGGAGGAGTTTTATTGTTGCTGGTTGGTTGCTGCTTCGAAGCTGGTTGCTGGTTGGAAGCTGGCTGCTGGTGGTTGGTTGCCGGTTGCTATTTGCTCTTTGACCAATTGATGGAATTTTTTGTATCACATACATATTCATGTAATATAATGGAATGGAATTGATTTTGATACATGAAATATGTATTGCAGACAACTTTCTGGAATTTGTATTAAGTTGATGAATTTGTATTAAAATCAACTTTCTAGAATTTGTACTAAGTTGATTTTGATATATAAAATTTGTATTAAGTTGATGATACAGAGTGTTGGCAGTACAGGTTAGTATTTGTTGATGAAATTGGTGTATATTTATTGATGATCAATTTTAAGACAGCACAATTGGTGTATATTTGAAGATCTTCTGTAGTGGGTGCTACTTGCAAAATATATTAAAAAAAATTAATTTTAGGAAAAAAAATTAATAATAAAAAAAATATATATATATATTTTGTTATTATTTTGGCTCAAAGATGCATAATCCAATGTGGGAGTTTTTCTTGAATGGCAAAGGCAATCTCCAAAACATGTGATTTTGCATTTGCATTTGCATTTGCATACATCACTGCCAATGCTCTGACAGTTGATCAGATTGTGGAAAAGAAGGTTCAAAGAATGCCACCTTAGGCACCACCCTAACAAATCTATGGTGACAATACAATTGTCTGCAGAAAGAAAATATAGCTTCTATAGTTGTCTTTTATTCAAAAGTCTATCCCCAAATCAGACATTCAGAAACTTCTTGCTATTATAATTGTACCCAACTACTTACAATCTAGCATATCACATGAAGTCATGTTAGTTTGTAAAGTAATTTTTTTATAATTCTTTTGCGAACCAAGCATTTCGTTTAATAAACTATATATAGTTTAATCCTTTTCTTTTTTACCTATCAAAAAAAAATTATTGTACCCAACTATGTCCATTGGCCAATCAAGGTCAGCCACGTATTATTTTCCACTACATCCTAACCAAAATAACACCAGAGCTGCTAGGGAGTAGCCCTTAGTTTACCACACAGGCCACACCAGCCAGTGTGGGGGCTGATGTGGAATTTAGCTAAATAAAACCAATAGAAACATAAAACACTCGAGCCCTCTTCACCGTGAACCAATTTCTAACACTGCAATCTAGGGTTTCATCCCACAGCATTTGTCAATTCCAGCTTCCACTGTCCCACAGCCTTTGTCTCCTCCAGCTTCCACCGTCCCACAGCATTTGACATAATTTTCTGTGCTTTCTGCAACATGCTCTCTCGTGCCATGGCCAAATGAGTCAGTGGCACCTATTAACGAATTTCCCTTCCTCTCCCAGCCTTTAATTCAACTGGTTGGGTTTCTTTCAATTAATGGCCAAGTGAAAAGCACCCATTAGATGTTAGAATCCATTCTTCTCCTAGCCTTGACTTCGAATGGGCCATTCTCTTTTCAAATCTGGCGTAATGGCACCCTTTGATTCACACTATCAAATCCCTCCTTTTCTGGTCTTTTGATGCTAAAAGATAGAACTTTGTCTAATTGTAGTGCTTGAGCTTAACATGTGACTGGCTTTCAATTCGTTTCCTCATGGGAAGCAGAGAAACGCCGGCTAGAAGAGGAAAGTCATTAGGTTGGTGCAGGCAAGAAACGGGGAAGGGAGAGGGGGGAAGGGAAGCAGAGGTCAGTGCAAAGGGGGAAGGAGGTCAAGGGAAGGATATCAGAGCTCATGCCTTTCAATTCTTTTTACCTGGGCTTTTTGGTCACTTTACTCCAGCTGGACGGTGGACAGGTGTGTTAAAATAAAGGCTTGAGAAAATAATTTTCGAAACAACACGGTTGCCACCCTAACAAATCATTTTCATTACATCTACTGATATTATTCTACGCTTCCCCCTACCTATGTTTACCCCTCAACTTACATTAAATCACTCCGATTCAGTAGTGCATTAACAGTTTCATGCACAAGACTAACCATCTTAAGCAAGTTTTCGTCATCTTTACCTCGATAGTGGCTGCCCTACCTTTGAATGATGACTTCATTCCTAATATCAAGTTTTCCTAGTATTCTCACTCATCAATTATAACATTCTCGTTTTGGCTACTCTAATTTTATTAATTTTATGAACATCTTTCTTAAACAATGAAGTTTGTACCATACAGCATAGCTGGTCTCAAAGCAATCCTATTGTATTTTCTTTTCAAGGTAATCTATGGTCATACAATTCTCCTGATGCACTTCTCCACTTCATCCATTGTGCTTTTATTCCAAGAGCCACATCCTTGACCTCTCTGTCCTACGAATTATTGATCAATGATTTGAAAGCAACAAGAAATAACCTCAATTACTAGGCAGAATGATCAATTCATATTCAGCACATATAATTATTTCTAAAAGCTCTCTTATTGATTGGCATTTAAATTCATTTTGCCAACATAAAGAACCATTAGTAGCTAGAGTCGTTTCACCTAGTACATGATAAGATATTATGAGGAGAGAGAAATAACTTATCATGGTAGGGATAAATGATTTTTTTATCAGTTGGTATGATGAGACGATAGAAATATGCAAAGAACACAAATGAACTAAAACTAAAACAAAATACCTCATCTTTTTTCTTTGCCATGGCTCTTCCCCCTGCAAACACAGGAATGCTGATACGTAAGTTTGCCAATGACATTTATATTCACATTTTGTAATGATTTATTTTCACAAGTAAAATGACATAAACAATGCATATGTTTAGGAGTGAAGCATCAATACACACACACACATGCATAGATGTGTGGATTTCCAGAAAGGACTGCCTTTTAATTAAAATAATAATAATTTTATGCAATTTACACAACTAGAAAGGCTGAACTATCTTTAAACAAATTTTATTACAAGCCATTCATACATCTTATATTAAATTGTGAAAAATGAAGACCCACAGAAGGTAGAGAGGCCTGATAAAACAAAAGTAGTATGCTCCTGCTATTATTACCATCCACAACAATGAAAAGAACTACTAAACCGACCAAATTTCCTGCTTTTCTAAAAAGAGGAATAACAAAGGGATCCCATGATCATGAACCAATATTACCTGAGATCGTAGATCCCAAGTTTGTCTATAAAGTGCGGATCAAAATCCAACACACAAGCAACAAAGAAAAGTTTTATGCCAAAATCTATAAAATACAAACATATATGATAACAGCTCAATCAAAAATTAAGAGATCAAATTCAGATTACAAACATCAGGAACTCAAGTGGAAAGATAAGAAATTTAGGCATAAACTTTCTCTATAGCAGAAACTATATAGTTTTTATATATAGTTAGAGTCAAGAAACCTATAAGCAATTCATGTTCATGAGTCGAGTTCGTGTCATGTTAAGTCATGAGTATTTGACCATATGGGTTAAAACCTAAACATGACCTATTTAATTAAATGGGTAAGATCCCAAAACCCTAACATGACCCATATAAACAACGGGTGACGTAAGGCGACCCATATAACCCACTTAATAATCAACTCGAGTTGAGTTAACCCGTTTCATACAAATAGGTTGAGCTTACCTGTAAATTTATTTTGACCCAATTAACATAATTTCACATATAATTTAGGGACAACTATATAAATCATTCACAAATTACAATTAGATTCATGATAAAGTTTCATTATCAACATCCAGACCAATAATCCATAACAAAATAGATATCAAGAATTTTTAGTAGTCACATGATAGTTAATATCTCCAATAAAATAAGATTGCATACCAACAAAAAAGGGTTAATATTCAAATATTAAGTTGTCAAATAGTATCAAAGTTACATCCCAACAACAACATAGGCATAAATCTATACATTTATAGAACTTGAAGATGGAAGTGTAGTGCCATTCTTGATCTTGTTAAAGATAGAAGGGGTTATTTTACTCCAGAGCTTCAGATATTTTTAACACCTTAATTTACAGGGTTCCTATTAATTGGTGAATTTCTTACGACCTCCATCTACTAGGGGCTTGTTGCTACTTTTGGGACTCACTTAAAGGAAAAAAGTATTCTTCCATCACGGTATACAAATTAGCTTCTAAATCTTGATTCCCTCATAAAATATATTGAAAGATTTTGAAGTATCAATAAATTAAACATATAGTAGGCAACAGCATGGGAATATTAAGAGGTGCTAGTGACAGGGAGAGAGAGAGAGAGAGAGAGAGAGAGAGAGAATCACCAGCATCTTTTGCCCTGATAACTTTTGCCTTTTTTCTAGGTCCATCCTGCAAGAACAACATGTAATGCTCGTAACTTTGTTCAGCTTACACACTTACCTGGATCTTATAACTATCCCTCATAAAGCAGCACAATCGCTAATAGATCGCTGTCTTCAAACTTCAAAAGAAAAAAACAGGGCACAGAGTTCTCACCTCATTTCTGCTCCTTTTTGACTCAGTACTCCTCGACTTCTGGCCAGAAACTGGAAAACATCAATAGGTTTTTTTTTCTGAGTCTCCTAATCCCAACAATCTCATTAAAGGAAAATAAATTGGGAAATTAGCAACCTCTTGGAGATGGAGATTTCCTTGGATTTCTTGGTGCTATCTGAAAATTGAAAAGTTCTATTCAGAATCTGGGAATAACAGTTAGTTCCAGTGTACTTAGCAGTATAGCTCGAGTTTATTTTAACAATATGACCTGTAATGGAATAAATGCAGGAAACTACATATCACCGGGCAAGATGATAGGCAAATTTGATGTCCATGGAGCAATATTCTGCCTTCTTTTTTCTTTTTTTTTCTTTTTTTGATAAGTTGCACCCACCTAGAGAGGCTCACAACCTTATAATCCACCCTACTCATAAGCACAGATGAAGGTCTGTTTGAGCTAAAGCTAGTTGGTACCATTCTACTATTATAAGGCAGGGGAAAAATAAATAAAGAACTCCACAGGCAACTTCAGACGAAAGCAGGCATGAAAAGGTGAACCTACTATGTGGTTTAAAAACAAGGCTCCTCATAACTTACCCAAGTAACAATTCAATTGTAGCAGGCATGCATGGATAATGAATTTGGCCATCTAGAATATATTATACAAGGATAAGCCCCAGTAATAGCATGTCAACATCAGTAACATTGAGGCCACTGTGAGCTTCAGAAAGGCTCACCAATAGGGTCTATCCATAAAAGATTCTTAGTAACAAGGTTAAATTTATTCGAGTTTGATAAACTTACATAAATCCCTTTCCTAACAAAGTAGAAAAAAAATGAAGTAACAAAGATGATAATTACAGTTTGCATACTGAACATTGAAACTATAATTTTAAGTTCCATTAGATTTTCCCAAATGTCTTGCTTTGAATTTTTCAAAAGCTCAAAGTTCAAACTTAGCTAATGGATTTCATCAAAACATAAACTGCATCGAAACCCTAATTGCTCATAAAGCAATTTAGCTTGCACAGAAAAAAGCACAGCAAAACACAAGTCCTTCTAAAGTAAATTCAAAAACTGAAACAGAAAAAAAAAGAAAAAAGCCTTGTATAATTTAACTGCATCATCTTTGACTATGGGGACTTCATAGAGCCCATTTTATTAAGATCATTTTGAACAAGCACCCATTTCATCTTCTTTGGAGATAAGGGGGGCGTATTAGATTGCAGAGATCATCACTCAAGCATGGGTTAGAAAAAGCAAAAATTGGCAAACAATTCACAAAAAAATACCAATATCATCTCTACAGCCATCAACAGTCTTTATACAAGAAAGGAGAGTTTCTACATTTGATAATAGGAGAGAGATGGAAACAATGATATTAAGGTCCTTACTCATCAGTAGTTGGCATAGAAAATTAACTCTGAGAAAGTGATACCGCATTTGAACAAGTTGTATGGTGGAACTATTAATGAAATCTCATTGCATCCCAACCAGATTGTCTGGATGTTATCTGAACGAGTTAATATGAATATCATAGTGGAAGTTTTTCCATTTCACACTGTTTTCAGAACCGCGGGCATGGTTAAAAGAAATGTCCTGTACTCTGATCGAACTTAGTGCAAAAATCTCAATGAAGTTGAATGTAAAGAAAAAAAAAATTATAACTCTACAATGCTGAAGGATTAAATTGCACTTCTGAGAATGGAGAAGGAAGCAGAAAGAACAAGGAAAAACGTGGAAGCAAAATGAATAAAAAGAGCAGAATTGTTTTTTGTTTGTTTGGTTGAAAGCAATCAAAGCAATTGCACTGCACCAAGGGGGTTAGAATTGGTGTCAATCGACAGGAAATGACCCCTGGGTAGGTTAGAATTGGTGTCAATAGAGAAATAAGCTTAGAAATGTGGAGGAAGGGCTTGGGCCAGAAAAAAGCTAAAGCTAAACCAGAGAACCTTGCTTTGATACCATGTTAAGAATGCAACTTGGAAACAAAAAAGATAACTCCTTCCCCCTCGGTATTCTATTATATAGTCTGAACAATCAATACAGTTGACCTGATATTGATTACAATAATGTTTTCCTTGTACTAATATTCCTTAACACTTTTTATTTAACTAGAGGCATAATCCTACAAGTGTTTCAAGAACAAGAAAAAGTAATACCACCATCATAAAGAGATGGAATCAAGCAAGTACTATGCTTAGATGCAATGAAAGATAAAGATAACTTCTCTATTATAAGAAGAAGAGGAAAAAAATAGAGAAAAAAAAAAAAAGGGATCTGTTTGTTAGACTTCAGGAAAAAAACATGGGCTTTACTAATATTCAATGGATGTAGATAATAGGGAATGATATTGAATCATATATTAAGAAAGAGTGAAGGTGCAGAAATGTAAGCACCAACGAAAAAACCATATATTAGAAGTACTATAGCACCTCAACAACACAATCGAGTTCTGGCCAAAATTAGAAGATAATGAAACAAAGTTATTTGACAACTACTTTGCACTTTAAGTTGTTAAAATAAAGTTAAAAGGCCTTACCTTCCCTTCCACTTTCTTAAACAATGTGGATATAGTAGCCTGAACAAGTGAACCATCACTAGTGTGAGACATTCCCTTAGATTCAGTCCCTGGAGTGGCAGTGTGAGACTGCCTTTTCAACTTGGACACCAACACAACGTCGCCTTCATCCTGTTCAGGAATTTGAGTTCTTTCTACAGCATCCTTATAGTCAATGTCAATATTTACATTGCTGAGATTTTCAGTCTGTAGTTACAAATTTAAGGGAATCAAAGTATTGCAGTTGAATGGAATGGTTATGTAATTAAAATGTAAAGAGGAAAAAAGTCAATGTTCTAGTGCAGCTGGCTTCCAGATATGTTTAGCAACCCTTGAATATTAATTTTACCTTGTGCAAAGTTTATTGAAGTTTATTGCTTGTAAAAAACATTAACTAATCAAGATAATATGAGCAGGATATTTCCAGCAGTACAATTTGTGGTTGAAGAATCAACTTCCACTACTTTCTTCTCTTCTGATGATGATACATCATCATTGCATTCAACAGAATCCTCCCCGGAAGAAGATTCTGCAAAACTGACCAATAAATGGGTTAGAGGTAAATGGAACTATTGAAATTTTAGAAGACAGGATTAACAAAAACCGAATAGGAATCAAAGCTTAATCAATGAAATATTTAACATATTTGGCTAAAACATGAGCAGAAGCGTCAGCAAATGAATGACAGTTTCAAATTTTGGTGTCTTTGAGGTGATCTGAAAGCTTTATTATCTTGTCAGAAATTCAGAGGGAATAGGGAGCCATCATGAAAGGAACCACAAACAATAATAACGTAGTTTATAGATCTTGTATCTGATGGATGCGTGACAATCTCTCGACATTCCATCCGGTGAAATCACTGACCATGCCTATGTCAACATATGATAAGTTCAGAAACAGCACTTCTTTTTTAACCATCAACAAAATTTTTCCTCTTTTCTTTTTCCCGGGAACCATGTACAATCAATAAGCCTAAAAAATACGAGCTTACACTCAAGTTTTCTGATTGTTAACACTATAACCTAAGATATACCACAACCTCTTCCTATCCCTTTACCACTCAAGCAAAGAGACAACATGATAACTTTATTCACAGCTAATCACACCTTTGTGTTAGGATAACAATTTATATCAAGCAAAATAAGACAGCGAAGCTAATACTTAAAAGTTCTCCCAGCAGTTCTCTCTGAATGTCGAACTGGAGTCTCTTCTGTAAAATCTTTCAACATGTTTTCACCATCTGATAAATCAACTTCAAACTCAACTTTAGGAGACTGTTCTTCAACAAGTCTAATCTCTGTTTTATGTAAACTAGGCTGATTTGTAGATGCAGCACCTGCACCACCTTTAAAGTCATATTCAATGAGTTGTCCCTGAAAAATAATGGACATTGAATACATGGATCATGAAGGGACATAACTACCCCGAAATTCAAACAAATACAAAATATGCACTTCAACTAGTGAGCAACTTGTATTGAGGGAAACTAACCTCATCCAGTTCTTTAGGAAAATTAAGTCGAGCTTCTTCGGGGTTCTCATCTTTTCTCCCAATCCACCATGCTTCTGAAAATACAATCTGCAGTATCAAAAGTTACTGCTGAGGCTCGGTTCAAAGGGGAGTTTGAAACGCACTCATAGGGATAATCATAAAGGGGCACAAATAATGTCTTGTAACCCAGGAAAGAACATGAGGAAGAAGGAAGGGAAGAATGTAAAATGTTTTCAGATTAAAGACATGCAGGGCTGTCAAAAGTGCTGCCCTGGAAGAGACCACCAAATGGTTTCGCATCCGATTGACAACCACAATAAAGTAACAATTGCCTTAAACCATTATATACATATGGTACAGATTTTTTACGCACAGACCCGTTCAATTAACCTGACAAATATATCAGAATATAACTCATGGATTATGTAGTGTATTACTTGCAAGCTGCAAGTTATGTAAGGATTATTATTTTGCCATACTATATTCTATACCATACAAGTAAATTCTGTATGGCTTAAAATAAAATCGTCACCCCAAAGCATTGGATTCAGTGTATGGGCTGAACTTCAACAGCCACATCTTCAACTCCAACAACATTACCAACTAAGCCAATCTCAATTGTCCAGAAATCTACAACATATTATTTTCAAAACAACAACCCTGTTGCTGTTGAGCCATGCCATCCATTCATATGTTAAATAATTACAAATTTAAAATAACTTGAAAGTTCCTTGAATTTGTTTTTGACTGGGTAAAAATTTTCTTAAATTTTAAAAGTCAAGAGCGCTTTGTATTCTTTCATCTATAACAATTTTTCTTCTCTCGTCTATATATAATTCATTAAAATTAGTAATAAAAAAATCACTTTCAATTACTTCACGATCAGATTATAAACAAAATTAACAAATAAAATAGAATTAAAATTAAAATTTTTCCCTTGCATCATGACGGAGCGCAACTAATTTAGTTTGAAACCAGACAACCATGACATGCAAGATAATACACCTAATATGCTTTATTTGTAGACTCAGCATCACAAATAGAATGTATCAACATCAAACAATAAATGAGAGATAACCAACTCTTTTGTCGGTCCTCTGCCAACAAGCCTAAAATACATCCTCTGCACTACCCCAACTAAAATCCTACCAGGAATTTACATCAGTAGAATGAACAGAATAAAAGACAAAGGAGCTCCCTGTCATTGGCCTTTAAGCATACAAAAATCAAGAAGCCTTCCATTTAATAAGACAGAAAGTCCAAGTGAGGTAATGCACTGCTAGATCTGACAATCCTGACAAGGTAATACATTGTTGGACCCAACATCACCATTTAACTCCAAAACCATATATACCCAACATTTTTTTTTTTTATAAGTAATATATACCCAACATACAAACTAGACATCCAATTGTTTTTTTTTTTATAAGTAACTAGACATCCAATTGTAATGATCATAAGCTTTCTCAATACCCAGCTTGCATGTAACTATTGAATTCTACTGCCTAACCTACCTCCCAAGCACTCACTAGCAATCAAGACCAAGTCCATAATTAAACACCCCCCAGCATTTTGAGTATCAGAAATCAATTCTTCCATTACATTCTTTAACCTGCCTGCCAACACCTTCACCAGGAACTTTAAAACACTGAGCTAAACTTAGGGGTATGTGATATCTAATCTTTATAGCTCCAATTTCATAGGACCAAAATAATCAAGGAAAGCAAGCTTCTCTCCCCTTACATCAACCCTCCAATCAACTACGATCCCACACGTGGATACTGGCAAATGACAAGTAATCAAACAGAGGATGTCAATCCCCATAAGAAACTACACAATCACATCTTTCATCTCTCCCTCTTCTCTAAAATGATTCCCATCAATCTCAATAACCTCAACAAATTAAACCTCTTTTGCAAACTGGCCAAATGGTGGTAAACCTTAGTATTTGTCATCAATTTCTTTAATCCAAGTAGTTCTTAGTTTTTGTCTCCTGCTAATCTACCCAAAGCAAGCTGTAACGACCCAGTCCAATATCTCTAAAGTCAGAATATGGGTAATTGTATTGGGCCTAAATTAGGTTTTATGGGCCATACTGAAAAGCCCACGAGCTATAATTTATTTAGGATGGTTTCAAGGCCCATTGAGGTCTAGTGGATGATTTAGGATGATATTAATGGGCCAATATTTTATGTAAGCCCAATTAAGACTTATTGGGTAATTTTTAATAGACCATGGGCCCAAATTCTATTGCGATAGGTTAATGATTTTTATTGGGCCCAACAATTGGATTAAAGCCCATTGAATATTTAGGGAGCAAGTGGGCCCTATTTTATTTGGTATTAGGCCCAATAAATTATTTAAGAGCCCAAAAGTATCTATTGGATGAGTTGGGCTTACTTTGGACTCAAACCCAGCCCATTAGAATTTTTTTTTTTTTTTTCTAATTAATAAGAAATTTTATTACCAAGAATAGGTACAGCACAAGAACACAGGATGTATACAAACGAAATACCTACTACGCTCTAGAAAACAGGAAAACTAAAACAAAAACAGATTCAGTACATTATCATCATTCCTAACAAAGATCTTAGCCCACAAACTCAAAGTAGAAAAGAAAAAATTCCGAAGATCTTCAAAAGCACACTCCTTGTCTTCAAAACATCTCTCATTCATTTCCAGCCATGGACACCACATTAAACACAAACGAATCATTCTCCATCTGGCAGCTACACATTTCCTTGCCTCAAAACCACGCCAACATGCAAGATAATCCACAACTTCCTTAGGCATCACCCAATATAAACCTGTCCGACCAATAACCTCATTCCACAAATACTTTGCCACCTCACAATGTAAAAAAAGGTGATTTACAGATTCACCATGCTTATTGCACATGACACACCAATCAGCTATACACAAACCACGTTTTCTAAGGTTATCTGTGGTCAATACTTTCCCTAGAGCAACCACCCAACTGAAAAACACTACCTTAGTAGGTACCTTCACCCTCCAAATGCTTTTCCAAGTGCTTTTAATTCAACTTGATCTAAAAAAATATAGGGAAGCCCAAGAATTGGGTTAGGACCGTTAAATGGCCCAATTTGTTTATTAAGCCCAAGGCCCCAAGGGTGCCTTTGAAAGTCCACAAGCAAGCCCATGACTAGATCAACTACCCAAGGAAATACCCTAGAACCCATGTGTTAAGCCTATAAATTAGACCCAAAACCCATGAAGTTTGACACAAATGTGAGATCCAACCCAAGCACAAACCATCTGCATGCAAACCGCTATATATATGTGTGTGTGTGTGTGTGTGTGTATTCCTTCTTCTCTAGGGCTACTGCACATGCAAACCAAATCAACAACCACAATTGGCTTGTTGCTGCCTAAGAGCATCCTCATTGGCTTGGCCAAATGAGGAGATTGGTTAAAATTTACATAATTGATATCAAAAGCATCCCACATTGAATTTGGCAAATCTAAAATAGTTTAGACTTTTGCTACAGTGATTGACCAAATATGGAGAACCACAATTGATTCACCAAACATTAAAATACTAATTTCTCACTCCAAACAAACATTAAAATATTAGTTTCTCACTCCAAGCAAAAATACTATTTGATTTGTAATTAAAAAATTTAGATAGAATTTTAAATGAATTTAATCAAATATTTTTTTTATTAGCATTAAATGACTTTTGAAAATATGATTTTTTTTAATATTAATATTAATTAAAATATAATTATTATTAACATTTAATTGGTAGAGATACAAAATGTGATAAAAAAAATTAAATAAAAAAATTATTAAATTAATAATATTTTATTATTATATAGAGAGTGAATGGATAATCCAATGCGGGGGTTGAATTTAAATGGAATATGTAAATGTAAAAAAGTGTGATATTGGCTAAATTTTGAAGATGAATTTAATCAAGCCAATGAGAATGCTCTAACGTCAACCACTTGCTCTGTGTGTGTGTGTGTGCGCGCGCGCTGCAGGCCTCCCTCGTGCAATGAAAGAAACAGGAGGCAACCTCTCACGGCAGCCCCAACAGCCACTACACACATCCAGCACCCAGTCCACAAACTTTCACACAGATGCAGCAAACAGAGCACCCTCATCCACGATGCATGTAACACCCCAAAAGAAATTCGATAGAAGTAATTTCTTTGTACTTTAGGAATGCCATGAAAATCTAGGAGGATTTCATGCATCAAACAATTGATTAGGTTTTAGTCTATTAGTATAGTCGAATTATGATCCGCTAAGGGGATGGATTGCCTTCTTGATTTTTTTGAGGAACTTAGGATCATAATTAGACGAAACGGATTGCACCATTAGACTCGTATGAATTTTTGGGATTTTATGGTGCAATAATAAGTTGAGTTTTTTCGAGTGAAAAATAAGCCAACTGGAGAGCGCCACATGGCACCTAGCACGCCACATCACCAAATAGCCGTCACATCGCCATATAGGATGTCCAAATCAGCTAGGATCACTAGGGAATCTCATTGGACACATGGCACCATCACAACCCTCCATTTGGAGCACACTTTACACTTGTCCAGTGTAGTACAAATGTGTAAGGTGAATGGAGTGAAAATCAACCTACATGCTCTCTGGCTTGGTTTGGATAATGAAGTCCTCTCAAGTAGGGCTGCAACCCGACAAAACCGGCTTGTGTTTTGGACCGACCCGACCAGACCCGGTGTGAAGTCGAATTAAACCGTCTTGACCCGACCCGACCCGACCCGAGTTTGCTGAGTGAAAGAAATTTATTCTCAAGAAAGCGAGATTGAGATGGCGTCGATTTCACCGTGGAGAAAGAGAATGCTGAAGAGCACTTGACGTCGGATCGTTTTGGCACGAGCAATGGGGCTTTCGTCGTTGATTACCCATTCAGAGAAGCTAGCCTTTGTGCAGCGTATCGTGGATGCCAAGAACTCTCTCTCTCTCTCTCTCAAACCCAGAGAATATTAGAAATGGATGCCGAGTATCGTGGCCTGCTTGATTTCCGGCATTTCATGGCTGGAAGAACTCGTTTTCTCGCCGTTACACAACCAACCGGCGAGCCATTCTTTCTCCAGAAGATTGTGACGCCGACACAACTCCTGTACGAGGAGACCATTGGTACTGAGGGTTTCCCTCGTGGGCTGGTTGGGTTTAGTCACGATTCACAATTTCATAAAATTCATAGCTAGTCTAGTACTATCTGTCCCACAACAGCCTCCATAGCCAGTTTAGCTACTGCACTCTCTGGTTCAGTTCAAATGGAGAGTTCTAGATGGATGGGATCTTATGATGGTGGAAATAGTACTAGATGGCCAAGGCAATGGGGCTTTTGTTGTCATCGATTGATTACTCATTCAGAGCTCCTCACGGTCGATGCAAGCATGCTCTGTTTTTCTTCTTCAATCTACTGCAAGTGGTTTTGACGACAGAGAGAAATGCGGAAGGATGGCAGCTAGGGTTTGAGAGTAGTCGGTTTCAGCGGGTTCGACCCGCAAGTTAATTCAAACCGCTTTTACTGTTCGGGTCGGGTCGAATTTCACAGACAGATCGGATAGCATAGTTTTATGCACAGGCCTACTCTCAAGTCATCTCATCTCATCTCAATATCCAAACACCACAAACACAAACATAAGCTAATCATTACAACTTTCCCAAACTTCCAAACAAAATACAAAAAACAATTTAGCTTTTTCGAAACAAAAATTATATTCTATAATATTTTAAATTTATAATATTTTTATTCAACTTTTTCTCTCTCTTTTTCCAAAACCCATAAAACATATTAACTAAAACATTTCACTACTATTCACAAATTATTTCACTACTATTCACATATCATCCCATATCATCTCACAATCCAAACAAGGCCTCACACCCATCACACTATTCCAACCACCAAAGTACAACCATGGTCAGCCACCAAAGAGAGTTTGGAAACCCCAAATCCTTGTGAGGGAACCGAAACCCCAAACCCTAAACGGATGCTACTCGGTTTTGACCATGCAAGCTTCTCTCTTGGTTTAAACTCATCCTACAAGCAACCATCACCTCTTGTACATTCTCTTACACCCTCGTCCACTCCCTTACACCAAGGTACCCTCCTTTGACCAACCAAATTGGGTTTGAACTTGAAACCCTAAATGAAACCCTAACCAAACCCCAAATGAGCCCAATCGAATTGGAGGAAAAGGTTCCAGCCAAATGACCCCCCACCCCCTTGGCTCTTCACACAAGCAACCTCCTCCCATGGAATGACCACTCCCTTGACTGATTTTGTAGCATTTGGTCAGCCCAATAGGGTACTTAAAATTGCAAGTCAAACACTCAACCTCACCTCACTCACACACTCTCACTCAGCAAGCCCATTTCAGCCGATCAACTCCACCATTTTCACAAGCAACCATTCCATCACTTGTCACTCAAAGTCAGCCCTCACCTCTTCCCCTTTAGCCTCATGCCTCTCTTCGTTTTCCCTCACACTTGAGCTTTTCATTTTCCTTCCTTGAGAGCAAACTGAAAGTGAGGAATTGACAGAGAGTTTTTTGGTGCTTAGTTCGTTTGGACATTCAAGCTTGTAAGTATTATTTTTCTAACTTCAACCTTTTTTATTTTTATGATGCTTTGAGTCTTGAGTTTGTTGAAAGTATGTTGGTTATTTTTATTCAAAGTTTGAAGGTTGGAAGTTGTTAGTTTGGTGTTAAGGTTCACGGTTTGAGTATGTTTGGTATGCCTTGGAAGTTTGTGATGAAATGTTGTGTACTCCTTAGTATTTCGGTTCTATGGTGGGATGTTTTGATGATTATACAAATCTTTGGTTGGATTTATGGCATTTGAGGTTTTAAAAAAAAGATTTGCATGCTCCTCTAAGGTGTTAGAAACTGAAACCTTCAACCATGGGATTGTTTGACTAAGTTTGTCCTTTTAGCTTTAGAAACTTGAATCCATGGTTTGATTTTATAAACTCTTGTTTATAAAGCTTTAATTCATGATTTGAGTTGCCTTTTTAAAGCTTTATAACTAGGATTTTAGTTGGAGTTTTGATGAACATGCAAAGAGATACGTTTTTATGATGTTTTGAATTGCTTTGATATGTTGAATATGGTGCTAGGATCAAGACAAGACTTGAATATGGGATGTATGGATGTATTGTTTCAAGAATATACGCATGCAACTTAGGGATTTAGACATTTTTTTCAAAGCCAAGCATGATTATGTTTCGGGTCCTAGGGTTTTTGTGCAAGTCGATTGTCATCTATTGAGCAAATTGATTTTTGTTGCTAGTCATGCATATTATCAACTAAGGTCAAGTGATTTGCATGTTAGAGGTTAGGATTATGATCCTTTGGATTCCTTAGTGTCAAAATTCAAGTGAAAGGCCAAAGGCATCACGATTAGGTTTCGTTTGACCTATTCTTAGGATGTGTTTGGATGTTAAAGTGAGTTGAGTTGAGTTGAGTTGAGATGATAAAATATTATTAGAATATTATTTTTTAATATTATTATTATTTTGGGATTTGAAAAAATTGAATTGTTTATTATATTTTGTATTGGAATTTGAAAAAGTTGTAATGATGAGTTAAGATGAGTTTGGGATCCAAACTCACCCTTAGTGTTTTGTGTTGATTCTTTCAAATGTCAACTTCTTTTTTTTGATAAGTAATCAAAGATATTATATTCATAGAAATAGGTAAAACCCAAGTACACAGGAAGTATACATGAAGAAATGCCTAGTTAGAAGTTACAAAAGAAAGAAGAAGATCATGGATACTAAGTCCATTACAAACTATGGCCCCCGCCCATGAGAACAATAATTTAAAAAAGACAACTTTTAGCTCTTCATGTGTTCTCTCCTAGTCTTCGAAACTTCTTGTGTTTCTCTCCCTCCAAATACACCAACATAAACATATTGGTACCAACCTCCAAATTGCCGCTATCTGAGAATTGCCGTATAGTCCTCTCCAACTTGTGAGAAAATCCACCAATCTACACGGCATAACCCAAGACAATCCAACTCTTGAGAAAAATCATCTCACATGCCCTTGGCCACCTCACAGTGTAAAAGCAAATGATCAACTGACTCTCCATGCTTCTTACACATACAACACCAATCTAGGACAATAACCCGTCGTTTCCTCAAATTATCTGTAGTAAAAATCTTGTCCAACGATGTTGTCCAAACAAAAAAGGTTGCTTTTGACGGGGCTTTCGTCTGCCAAATGCTCTTCCATGGATACATAGGCTTTCCGGGGTTCGTAAGCTTTTGGTAAAAAGATCTGACAGAGAAAATACCTTTCTTAGAATGATTCCAAAGCATCTTGTCTCCGGTGCCCCCTGATATGCTTGCAGAATATAATACCGCAAAGAACTATGTAATAGGCTCCAACTCCCAATCTTGGGCTGCCCTAGTGAAGTCAATATTCCATTGCGGGGTGCCATTTGAAAAGACCAGAAGATCGGCGATCGATGCCTCCTTTTCTCTAGCGAGCGCAAATATAGTAGGGAAGGTATCTCGTAGGCAATAGTTACCACACCAGTTATCAAACCAAAAGCGGACCCGCGAACCCTCACCCACAACAACATGTTCATGTCCTCGAAAGGTCCCCTAAAGACTCCGAATGTTTTTCCACAACCCCACTCCATGAGTGCCTCGAGCCTCATTCGAGCATCATCCTCCCCAAGCTTCCCCGAACTGTGAATCTATAACGGACTTCCATAAGGCCTCTCGTTCAGTTGATACCTCCACAACCACTTACCCAACAGAGCTTGATTGAATTTCAACAAGTGGTGAATCCCCAAACCTCCCCCAGACATTGGGGTACAAACTGTTGGCCAATTAACCAGGTAGAATTTGAACTCTTCTCCCAATCCCCTCCATAAGAAGTCCATTTGTAACTTCTCAATGCGGTTAGCCACCTTTGTAGGAAGTGGAAATAGAGACAAAAAGTAGGTGGGTAAGTTTGAAAGAGTGCTTTTGATCAAAGTTAACCTACCACCTTTCGACAAATATAGCCTCTTCCAAGAGGCCAATCTGCTATCCACCATTTCGATCACATTATTCCAAATCCTCACCGATTTGAAGGAAGCACCCAAGGGTAAGCCAAGATACTTCATAGGAAGCGAAGATATCTTGCATCCCAAAGTAGTAGCTAAAATCTCCACATCGAGGACAACCCCCACTAGCACTAATTCTGACTTTGCAAGGTTGATGCTCAAACCGGATACAGCAGCAAAACAAAGGAGTAACGCTCTCAAGGCTTGAACCTGGCCAAGGTGTGCACCACAAAAGATGAGCGTGTTGTCAGCAAATAGCAAATGGGAAATGTTGAGGTCACCATTCCCCACCGCAAAGCCATGGAGTAACCCCCCGTCCACCAGACCCTCAATCATCTTACTGAGTGCTTCCATGACAAATAAGAAAAGTATAGGAGAAAGCGGATCTCCCTGTCTCAGGCCACGAGATGAGTTGAAGAAACCCACCGGTGTGCCATTTACCAAGATAGAGAAACGAACTAAAGAGATGCAAAATTCTACCCATTTTTGCCAATTCCCCCCAAAATCACATCTACCAAGTAAGCAAAGTAAGAACTTCCAGTAAACATAATCATACGCTTTTTCTATATCTAACTTGCAAAGTAGCCTGGGTACTCTAAACTTCAATCGACCATCCAAAATTTCATTTGCGATAAGTACCGAATCAAGAATTTGTCTACCTTTGACAAACGCATTTTGTAGTTTTGAGATTAGTTTTTCCACCACCAAGCTCAATCTATTTGCTAACACTTTGGAAAGAATCTTGTACACCACATTCACAAGACTTATGGGGCGATAATCTCTCACTTCCCTTGACCCCACCTTTTTAGGGATAAGGGCTAAGAAGGTGGCATTGAGACTCTTTTCGAAGCTAGCATTAGTATGGAATTCATGAAAAACTTTAATTATATCTTCCTTGACTACCTCCTAACAAGCTTGAAAAAATCCCATAGTAAAACTGTCCAGACCAAGAGCCTTATCTCTTGCCATACCTTTGATAACCTTGCACACTTCCTCATCTGTAAAAGGCCTCTCTAACCACCCTGCACTCTGCTGGTCTAGTGTGGAAAAAGACAAACCATCCACTTTCGGTCTCCAGTTGTGTTCTTCAGATAAGAGTTGTTGATAATATTGTTCAATGTGATTATTAATTATCAACTTATCCGAAGAAGCTGCCTCATCCACCATCAATATATCAATAGCATTGTTCCTCCTATGAGAGTTGGCCATCCAATGGAAGAATTTCGTGCCTTTATCCCCCTCCTTAAGCCAGAGCACCCTTGATTTCTGTCTCCATGAAATCTCCTCCATCAAGGTTAATCTTTCAAGATCAGCCACTACCTGATTCTTTCGAGTTTTTTCAAGTTCAGAAAGAGTTCTGGCCTCCTCCTCACCTTCCAAACCCTGTAACTCCTCCACAAGAGAGCGCCTCTGCTGAGACACATTACCAAAAACTTGCTCATTACATTGCTTCAGGTCCTGTGTCAACTTCTAGATTTACCTCTATTTGGACAATGGGCCATTCGAAATGAGGGTGTGGAAAAACATTCATCAAGGATGGGGAATTTTTCGAAGGAAACCTATCCAGTTTTTTATGGTATTGCCTTGCGCAGTTAGGCCTAAGTGGTTGATTTTCTCCAGGTTACGAATGGTAAACCATAGTGTAGTATCTACTTCATCATATTGGTGTAGGATTGGGAAGTGGAATCTATCACTTCACTCCTCGACCTCCTGTATTCACTAAGGTTGAGAGGTGAACATGAGAACAAAATTCAAATAATTCATGCCAGAAGAAGACAATTTGAGTTTAGATCACTTCATCATGTCCCACACCCCAAGATATACATTCCTTTCCCAAGAAGAGTATAGTGCAGAATAAGGAAACCATTGATCACCCGTTGCTTCACCTATGAAGTGGCTAGGGTCTTGTCGGTAGCAATCTTCCAAGTTCCAACTTCTTGGGATAGAATGGATGATGCCATTTTTAGTGGTTGAGGTAATGGCAGCTAGATGAGGTATGTTGGGTGGAGTCATGAGCATAGATGTTGGAACAATGGTGCCTTTGTGCTGGATGTGGAGGATTTGGAAGGAGTGTAAGCCCAAAACTTCATGGATTGCAAAAGAACTTTGCTAGAGTTGAGAACTTTCATGCTTAGATCCTTGTATAAGTGGACTACGGTCCATAACAAGTCTTGTTTTGAATCCTTTACAGAGTTTACTAGTTCTTGCTCCCTAACATTCCTTATATTCAGTGTTCCCCTTTGTATGCCCCTCGTGTACTTGGCTTGTGCCCCTAGCAACTTATCAATAATATATGGCATTCTACTCCCCCCCCCCCCAAAAAAAAAACAAAAATCTCCATTAAAAACTCTTAACTTCTCTACCGATCAAAAAAAATCTAACTTCTTCACCACTTTCTAATCCATAAAATCACAACTTTGCGTGTAATTTTGGAGAATTGGAATTTTATACTATTGCTTTTGGCCTAGCTCAAGTTAAATGGAACTCTAGTGACCTTCTGCTTAAAGAATGAAAATATTGAACTTCAAACAGCTTAAATTTATCACAAAAATTTATCAATTGCGTGTCATCCTTAGCATTGTAATCTTCCATAATAAAAATAAATAAACACACACAATGGTTTTCCTCACCAATTAAAAAGTTAAAATTACCTGATTTACTTGTTGAAAAAAATAAAATTATCTAAAGTATATCTATAAAAATAGCACCATTCTCAATTCTAGTCAATCCATTTTTTGCCCTATTACTTTCAGACTTTATCTTTTATAAGTGCCTCAACGTTGTCAGACATTAATTCATGCTCCTTCATATTGGCACTGCAACTATGTAGGACAAGTATCTTAAAGTCCTAAAGAGACTGGGTGTATCAAAGGCATGCAAAGAAGAAAGAAAATAATCCCATAGGGTTGAAAACAACACCATAACAATCAATGCCAACAAAAATCATTGTAACTCAAGATATTTGAGCAAAACCGATAGGACTAACCATATTATCAAAGACATCCTCGCACATCACATTCTTCCCGCCTCTTGGGAATTGCAATGACAAATATCTGTTTGTCGGATATACAATAGTCCCAAAAAACTTCATTCGACCCTGAATTGGCACACAAAAAATAAGTATATATCTTGTACATATAGCATTTACTGTTGACAAATTGACACCATGTGTGCAAATTCTACCAATGAGAACAATAAACCACCTTTAACAGAAAAATCATAAAGAAAGAAAGAGAGAAATGATTGCAATTTTTGTAAGCAGACTTGTAGGACAAGAGTAAAAACAAGACATGAAAAATCTTTTTCTTTTTATAAGTAAGAAGAAATTTTATTGATATAGAGATAGGCACACGAAAAATCTTAGAAACCACACCTTTTTTTTTATATAAGTAAAGAAACCACACCTATTTGAGTTTATCAACCGAAACTTCCAGGTTGCTTTTTTGCATTTTCTTCTTCATCTTCTTATCAACCAAAACCCTCGAACTAGTTGCAAAGAAAAGGCAAGCTACATTTGCAATACGGATCATGAACCTCTCCATTATATCGCCTAACATAATAAATGTTCTGATATTATAATTTTTTATTAATCTGATAATCCATCTTCATTTTCTTGATACAT
This sequence comes from Juglans regia, assembly GCF_001411555.2. Lineage (NCBI taxonomy): Eukaryota > Viridiplantae > Streptophyta > Magnoliopsida > Fagales > Juglandaceae > Juglans > Juglans regia. Next base: position 12,144,053 of record NC_049915.1, on the reverse strand, counting down.
AGACTAAGTACAAAGAGGGGACATTAAATAGCTAGTGATAGCCAGCAACCCAATTGCTCTTATTTCTCACCTTTTACTACATGTTCTCAGAACTAAACATAGCTAGTTTACCTATTAAAAAAACATTAAAAAACAGTTAAAAAAACATGTTCTCAACCCAATATCTTGTTAATTATGCCCATCAATTTTCAGTTCAATTGAAATATAGAATCTCGCTTGCTTCGATAACAAAAAATCTCAACGCTTCTTAAGTAATCTTGCAAATACTAAAAAGAAGCAAAACACAACGCCCTCCCCAAAAAAAAAAAAAGAAGATTCTTCTCTCCTGCAAAATTTATCGGCAAGCAGATAAAGGAAGAAAGAGAGCATAAAACCTGAGGGAAATCGAGGTAGAGAACGGGGTTCTTGGTACCCAAATCCTTGAGCTCGCCTATCTTACCACCTGCGACGGGAGCGAGAAGGCCCGGGAAGGAGAATAGGAACTTGTTCTTCCTCTGGGATTTCTTGAGAATGTCCTTGCCATGGTGTTTGATGACGGCCTTTGAAGGGCTCAGCTGCTGGTGGACCTCGGCCGGAGTCTCGGAGAGTATGTTGTTGGCAAATGCTAGTCTCTTGAGCCTCTTGCGCTCTGTCACAACTGGACCGAGCTGCCTACTACTCTCACGCACCTCCTTCTTCGATGATGATGAAGAGCCCCGCGCCATTCCCCACGAACCAGCAGGGTTCCTTGCGCTTCACTCGCAGTAGCTGAGCATACCAGATTTACAGCCAGCTCGCATGCGCCAAATCCCTTTCTCACGACGGGTCGGAAATCTTTTCGAAAGAAAATTCCTAATGTGCGATAATAGAGAGATTATCACAAGTTTGCTATCCAAATTTCAATTTGGAAAGCTGTAGCAAAAGTTCAAACTAATTTTATAATTTATTCGAGCATTCACATAGATTTCGTAAAATAAAATTTTTTATAAAATATTAAGAAAATTGTATTTGGTCTTTATTTAAAATATGGGTGGTGTTATTGCGACCATGGTTTTTTTTTTTTTTTTGAAAAGAAACCTCATTATATTATAAAAGTGTTTCATGTTTACATCTTCTATCAAAATTCAGATTATTGACTATGAAGACCGGAACTTCTTCTATCAAAATTTTTTCCAAATCTAAGTGTAAAGCAGCCTTAGCCAAATTGTGTGCAATAGAGTTTTTTTCCCTATAATCAAATTGTAAAAACCAGTCCTTCCTAAGCTTAAAGACATTTCTAATATCATCTATCAAAGGACCAACAAGAGACAAAATTTCTTCATCATTTTTCACAGCCATGATAACTGTCTTTGCATCCCCTTCAAAGATGACTTTCTGAATATTGAGTTCATTACAAATCTGCATTGCCTTCCACAGAGCCATACTTTCTGCAACTTTCGGAGACTGTACATTCCTTCTACTATCACACACCGCAAGCAGTGCCTCTCCCTCTTCATTTCTACTAATTATTCTCACCCCCTTTCTCCTATTCTTCAAGTCCAATGATGTATCACAATTAACCTTTACAAAATCTGCTGCAGGTCGAACCCATTTAGACTTATTAACAAGCACCATAGCCTGATGATCTTCAGTAATAACCCTTCCATTTTCTTTATTGGAATCCTCATGTGTCTCAATGGCTATTGATAACAATCTTCTTGGGCATGTGAGTCTATTATCAAAAACAAAGGTGTTTCTTCTCAGCTAGACTTTTCTAAGGATAACAGCTACCTCTTCTAACTTAGCTTTCTCAAGTACTTTCATCATCTTTCCCCATAATGTCAGCAGATCAACACCCTCCATCTTCCACTTGTGTATATCACTCAAGCCATTTGCCCATACATCGTTTGCTGCAAGACATTCCCAAAGTGCTTTTGTGATACGGTCGTGAAAGTTCCTCGAGTTCATAGTCTTAGAAAGAGGCATCAAAGCCAATTCAGAGAAGATTCAAGCCGTAATCAACATGAAATCCCCTCAGACCATCAACGAAGTACAAAGACTTACGATGAGAATTACGACGCTCAATCAATTTGTCTCCAAATCAACTGACAAGTGCTTATCGTTCTTCTGTGTGTTGTTAAAAGTTCATGAGTGGAATGATGATTGCGAAAAGGCATTACCCAACTCAAGGAATATCTCAATAACTTGCCCCTCCTAAGCCAAATGGCATTGAGGGAAACCTTGTCCCTATACCTATCTGTCACGGCCATCGTCGTCTCAACAGTGTTCGTCCAGTAAGAGGATGAAGCCTAGAGGCCTGGTTACTACACCGACAAGGCACTAAGAGGAGCAAAGCCGAGAGACCCATTGATGAGTTGTTAGCATTTGCACTAGTAACAGTTGTCCGCCGACTAAGGTCTTAATTCCAAGCACATCTGATAAAGGTCCTGACGAAAGTGCCACTGAAGAAGATTTTTTAACGTCCAGATGCCTAGTGAATTAGTTGATCGAGCTAAGCGAGTTCGACGTCGACTACATTCCCTGAACAATCATCAAAGGGCAAGCCCTTGCATACTTCGTTTTTGAGATGACCAGAGACTCTGAATATGTGCCCACCTTGCCAGAGGGCAAATTGTGGCATGTCTTCGTTGACGGATCGTGATGCCAAAAAGGCAGGGGAGTGAGGGTGTACGTGGTTCCCAATGAAGGCAAGAGACCTACTACTTTAGAAGGCTTGAGTTCAAAACTACCAACAACGAAGCAAAATATGAGGCCTTGTTGGCGGTCTTCTCCATCATAAGGGCTCTGGGCGCAACGAATGTGAAGGTAAAGGCAGAGTCTGAGATAGTAGTGAACCAGGTTAAAGGGAAGTACATGGTGAAGAGCAAAAGACTCTAGCTCTATTTAACAGGTATGGGAAGAACGCAACCGCTTCTGAAACTTCACCATCGAACGAATTCTCCGTAAGGATAACTGGAAGGTAGACCAATTAGTGCGGGCCGCATCGGGCATGGATGACATAGAGTTACTATCAGTTGTAGTTACTAGGGTAGTAGGGGTTTCGGCCGTGGGAATCTAGATCTCAAAAATAGAGGATGCCATACCTGAGTGGGCTCACAAGATAAGCCAATTTTTAACCAATAAAGACTTGTCGAAGCAGAAGGAGAAGGTAATGAGAGTAAAGATTAGGGCAGCCTGATTTGTCCTTGCGGACGGGAAGTTGTATAAACAAGGTTTCTCTTCCCTCCTCTTTAGGTGCATCTCCCCAAAAGAGGCCTAGTACTTCATGGCATAAATATATGAAAGGGTATGTGGAAATCACTCGAGAGAAAAGACCCTAGCAGGAAAGGCACTGAGGGCTAGTTACTATTTTCCCTGAGCCCTCAAGGATGCGAAGGCATTTGTCCGGAAGTGCGAGAAGTGCCAAATACACTAGCCAATTCCACATTGCACACCCAAGGAGCTAACATCTATCACTTCCCCCTTTCTGTTCACATGGTGCGGACTAGATATAGTTAGATCGATGCCACCGGGAAAGGGAGACGCAAAATTCATGTTGGTATCAGTGGACTACTTTACTAAGTGGGTGGAGGCAAAGCCCTTTGCGACAATCGCTGCCGCCAGTGTAACTCTATTCTTGTGGAAGGTCATGGTGTGCCAGTATAGCATACCCCGGATCATCATTGCAAACAACAAGTGACAGTTCAACTCCAACCATTACAAAAGCTTGTGTAATGAGCTGGGCATAAAGGCCAGGTATTCGTCCCCAGGACACCCGCAAGCCAACGGACAAGTTGAGGTGACCAATATGACCCTGGTACGTATCCTAGAAAAGTGGTTGACAGCTAGAAAGGGAGCATGGGGGGAAGAGCTCCTCGGGATCCTATGGGCGTACTATATTACGGTTAAATCCCTACTAGGGAAACTCCCTTTACATTAGTATATGGCAGTGAGGCAGTCATTCTAGTTAAGATAGGAATGTCGAGGTTTCGAGTCCAACGCTTCGACGAAAGAACAAATGATGAAGGTCTGCGTGCAAATCTAGACCTAGTGGAAGAGAGGAGAGAGGAGGCCGAGATAAGAATATCAGCTAGCTAGAGGAAAACAGAACAATATTTCAACCGAAGAGCCATACCCCAGTCCTTCAAAAAAGGAGATTTGGTGCTAAGGGAAATGGGAGTGACATCCCAGGAAAGAAGGAAGCTTAGGCCACGGTGGGAAGGACCATACGTGGTTACGGCCTACCATTGACTCAAAACCTACTAGCTTAGGGACACAGAGGGAAAGGAGCTGCCACGCCCATGGAATGCGGAACATCTCAAGAAGTGTTTTTTCTAAAAATCCCTTAAAAGAGAGGTATTCTCATCGAGTCATGTAAGCCAAAGCTTTCAATGAAAATGTTCTATTATTCCCTCATTGCTAACGTGTCACAAGAACCATCTAAGTCGATGCTCTGCGCTTGCATCCCGACAATTATTAGGGCAAAGGCACACACATCTCTCAAGGCTCTAGAAGAATCTTTGTGGGAAGAGGACAAGAGAAATGGGCAACTAGGGCAAACACACACACACGCCTATGCCAAATGGCAACCATGCACATGCCTAGGAACAAGAAGGCTCTAGCATAGAGGAGACACATTAGGATTTTTGCCATAAAGGCCTACACGCCCTTGAAGGTTCATTGAACCTAGACCACATGAGGAACACACCAAGAGGCGTTTAGGGTTTCGAAATTAGGGCAAAGGGGATTCCGAAAGTCCCTAACCCTAGCAACAAATGGACACTTGGCATACATGCAAAGTGTTCTTATTTTTCCTAGGAAAGCAATTATGAGGAAAATGAAGAGGATTTCAGATTTTCAAGGACCCACGCCACTTGGCAAGAGGATTCTTTTCGAAGACACTTTTCATATTTTTGTTCTCCATACCCTAGCCTAGTGTGCCCGCCCACCATCATCCAATAGTACTCAAGCATTTAAAGCTTAGAGGAGGTTAATAGAGCATTTATGAAGAGTAATTAATGGAGCTCGTGGGAAAATTGCACAACATTTATGGAGTCATTAATGGAGTTCGTGGAAAAGTGCACAACATTTATGAAGAGTCATTAATTCTCGTAGGAAATTGCACAACATTTATGAAGAGTCATTGTTAGAGTCATGGGAAACTACAGCTAGCTGCAACTTGTCTAGCATGCATCAGCCATGTGCCACTTGTCCAGCATGCATCAGCAAGGCGCCACTTGTCCAGCATGCATCAGTTAGGTGCCACTTGTCCAACATGCATCAGCTAGGCGCCACTTGCCCAACATGTAGTAGCTAGGCGCCACTTGTCCAACATGGAACAACTAAGATCCAGAGTCATCTACTTGGCAATAAAGCCAGAGCAAGATGAAAGAGAGTTTTAGCTAGTTTTAGTATAAAAACACCCATCGTCTTCTTATTTGAGGGTTTACACGAAAATCATACTTATTCCTTGATTTTCTCTTTTTCTTCTCTCTACTCACTCACACACACATGAAGCTCTAGCTCCCTCTCTCCCAAATCAAAAGCAAACCACACAAAAATTTTGAGAACCAAGAGTTGTGGGTTAGAACAATATAAATCGAGCCCAATAGACTAAAGATGATAAGTTCTTCTTCCATAATCCTTCCATCTAGACTTAGAGGGAAGTCTCTAATGACTCAGGTACAGGTGACTATACTTGTGGCGCCATCAACCTTCACTTGAAATTTGAAGGAAACTGAAACGCGGGACATGCAACACCAGGGTTACCTGCCCCTGGTACATGACAGATAAGATACAATGCACCTAATAATAACTAACAGTATACAATATATCACAGCGAAAAGTCAACTTAAGTCAATTATAGGAACATTAGTCATGGTACCTAAAACATAAAATCCTAGGGTAGATTGATGACGAGCCTCCACGGTGAACTCATCCTCTATTATTTCACAGATTTCGTCCATACATAATGGTCTCGTGTACCTGATACAACTTCTATCATTCTGAGTAAAGAACGATAGTGGGTAAATACAATAGTGAGATTTCGAAAAATCTCAGTAAGTAAATAAATAATGTGCAACAAATACTTAACAATGAATGCATGGATATGAACTTATACTTATGCACTTGACCTTTCAAAAGACATCGTTTAAAATCATGTCATTTCATAACTTTTACTTTCGTAAACATTCTTTCTTCATTTCATACTTGTTCGTTAACATACTTATGAGCTTGTGGTCTTTCTTGACTTATAACATATAATTGGATATCTCACGGCTCCCCTATACACCATGTGTTCCCTGCTAGTTACCATATCAACCATTGGCCACTTTGACTAAGCTGACTACGTCTTGTCTTTCATATACAGCAGCTCACATTTCGCCTTCACCGTAGGTGCACCCACTAGCTTTAGGTGCGATCCCGCTCCGGTGTCTTTTCTTTTAGGAACCATTCAAAATCTACTGACAGTACTTCGTCGTCTCAGAGGTATCCCTCCATTTTAAACACTCCTAAGAGGACAGAGGAGTTCCACTAGGACCTTCCCTCATCCCAGCATTTGGGGTCGTGATAAAACTTAACTTTTAAAAAGACTATTTTCATTTCAAAAGGGTTTTCACAATCCCAATGCATGTGACATGATCTTAGAACTTTCAGGAAACACATGAGATGCCAGAATGCTTCATCATAACCATAAGACATTCATGCATGCAATACATATCGCGTTACGACTTGAAAATATTAGAACATGCGAACATATTCCTTTACAACAATTTAAGGGCATTCACATCAATCAAGAGCATACATTCCAATAAATTCCTTGTAAGGGCCGAAACATACAAACCCTAACATAACTAAGAATCATCCTTAACATATTAATCATAAAACACCAATAATCTTACTTCATCCATAGGGTTGGCCGAAAACTCTTATGTAGGAAAACATGCATTCCAATCAATTTTCATGAACTTAGAATCTTCAAATGTATTGAGGAGAGTCTTTAATAAAGAATTCTCATGTATGGCTGAAAAATTTTCTTGTGGTTATGGACGATATTTTCACGAACTTAGTCCCATACCAAAACAGTGAAATGACAAATATTCATGTTCAAACAAACATATTACAAACCGAAACCCTAGCATGGCTTCTTACTCCATTTTTCATAACATACACATCTTCCATAGACTATTTTAATCATACTTTAAAAATAATCATGTCAAGAGAAGTTCGTAGCTCATGGAAGAATAACAATGTCACAAATGACCATACAAAACTGAAACAAACAACAAGTTCACAAGTCATGTGCATAAAATATCCAAATACAAGTTAGAGGTGTACTTACAAAAAATCCAAAATATGTCTATAGCAAGCAAGTTGAAAAATCACGTGTAATACTAGTTAGGATCATTATTTAAGAAAAAACTCTAACCCAAGTGTTCAAGTATAGTGCTCTTTACATCTCTTTTCTTTTTCAAGAAAAGATTCCAAGCATTTGGACCATTCCCCCTTGAATCCAAAACTCATTTTCAACAAAACCGTAACTTAAAGAAACACTAATGTCATGGCCTTTAATCTAAAAAATATCATGCTTTAAGGCTTGGGTTACATTTATCTTTCTTTGATGAAAACCCTAACCTAGCTGTGTATGTGAGATTATGGATTCATGTGAAAATCATCCAAAGGATGTATAAGTGAGCATGAGTTCTGGATGAACTATGCTTAAACCGAATCGTCACTCTCTTGAAGCCATGTGTGTGTGTGTGTAGAACAAAATAAAAGTTGACTTCATACCTTCTAGGTTTTCCTCTTGCAAGTATCTCCTCACTTTGCTTATTCTCAAAAGGATGTTTGGGTTGAAAGAAAATATTGTGGAGACTGTTTGGTTGGTGAGAAAGTGATGGAAACATGGAGAAAATGGTGATGATTGAAACTTACAATAACAATACATAAAATGGCCAAAGGTCCTAGGTTTTCGGCTCATTCTCTTTTATAAACACTCAAAATGCTTCTTACACGAATCAAGCTCATGCATAGATGCCAAGTGGTGTGTAACCCTATGACCCATTCCTCTAGCTCATCATTTGATTGTGTTGGGAACCAAAAGCACCCTTTTTTACATGTGGTGCCTCCTTCTTCCAAAACCGAAACTCAATTCCCCTTTTGCCCTACATTTCATGTCTTGATTCAATGTATCTAGTGGCTATAAGGTCTTTTATCAAACTCAAATCCTTCTCAATCTCTTACATGTGTGCTTGAGTGCCAAGTGGCATGTGAGGAGTGTGTGTGTGTGTGTGTGTGTGTGCATGTGTGTGCATAGGTTGCCGAACCCATCTCTTCCCTAGGAGATCTTCTTTTCACCATACTTTTGGGCAAGCACGTGATTGGTCCCTTCTAGCACAAAGAACCATGCCCTAGCCGTCCACCTCAAGATGTCTTAGACAAAAATATTCTTCTAGAAGCCCTAGGTGTGTAAGGCCTTTCCTCCAACCTTGATCTTGCTCTTTCCTTTTTACCTATCTCTATACATGTATGATGCATGGCAAAAAGCAACCTTCCTTTCTCCTCTGTCACCGTCCATGGCCTCTTGGCCTTCCCTAAGTTCCAATTTTCTATAACCTAATCATTTTCTTCTAGAATCTCTCTCTCATAGTGACATGTGTTAAAAAGTTTTCTCCCACAAGCAAAGATCTTTATGCATGCGTGACACATGGCAAGAAAGTGATAGATCTTCCTATGGTAGGTGTGTAAGCCAAACCCTAACTCATTCTCACATTTCTTCCCTTATTTACATCTAGATTCATCAAGTCTTATACATAACTTCATTCGATGACAAGTAGCATACATAAATCTTAAGTTGGGCATGAGCCCTAGTTCCCTTGGGCTTCAAAATTCTAATTTCCTACAAGGGCCAAAACTCTCATGGGCTTATAAGAGAAAAAACTTTTTACACAAAAGCCTAGAAAGTCTTGGTCGTCACAATACTTCCATCAGGAATTGTAACTATTACTGTTAGAGGTAGTGATTTTGTCGGTAAGTTACACATTCGTGCAAATGTCGCTGATACGAAAGACCTCGTTACACCAAAGTCAAATAAGGCACACGCCGTATATCCGTATAATGTGATATTACTTAAAGTGAAATCATCAACTACCATATACTTAGTAGCTAAAACAAAGGACTAATTTCTATTTAAAAAAAAAACATTTTAGAATAAATGCCAATAATGACTTCTGTCTCCTCTATTCCTAGTGCTTCGTCATCTACTTCTCCAAGGGTAATGGCGTAAACGCAGGCTTGGGTAGGTGATCTCTGATTCGGCTTGCTACTAGGGTTGGTGGAATTTCTCCCTCCTTGAACATTCTTAGGGCAATCTCGAATCATATGGCCAGGCTGTCCACAATTGAAGCATGTTCCCAACCCAAATCTTCATAGTTTGCCATGGACTTTTCCACACTTTCGACAGGTAGCAGGTGTGGTGGGCATGACGCCCTTTCCTTCGTTAGCTCCGGGCACCATCCTTCTTTTATCGCTTCCTCCCACAGCGAAGGGAGAAGCCCTCTTCCTCTCCATATTTATTTGAGTTGTGACATTTCTTTGCTCCACTTCAGCTATTAAAACCACATTAACCTTCTCCTAGAAATTATCGATGTGGAAGCAAGCTAAGTGGCTGCAGATCTGGGGCTGCAGTCCTCCTTGAAATTTTTGAGCTTGTATCTTTTCGATGGCTATTAAGTATAGAGTGAACCTTCCGAGCTACATAAACTTCACAACATATTACTCAACTGTGAAGTTCTCTTCCACTAAGGTTGCAAATTCTTGCGCCTTTTGCAGCATCATCGATTCTAAGAAGAATTGATTATCAAATTCTTTTTTGAACCTTTCCCAGTTCAAGGCAACTATGTCGCCTAGTTCCCTTATCAGTAACTGTCTTTTGGTATCCCACCAGATACTAGCTTTTCCTTGTAACAAATGCCCAGCATACTGCACCTTTTGTTCTTCAGTGCAGTTGCTGACCTCGAAGGTCCTATCAAGATCAATTAACCACTTATTGGCCTTCATGGGCCCTTCAGTTCCCATGAAGTTAAGGTATCTGTATATCAAAAAAATTTCGTAAGAGCATCCTTTATTCTTCACATACTCTTGCCTTGTTGCTTGGGGGTAGTGCTGCTGTTGGTTTTGTCTGAGGATTATATTTTATTGTTGCTTCATCGTCTTAGTCATTTGATGAATTACATCCGCGCCAAATCATGTACTCCGTTCGATAGGCGATCTTGCTCTCTACAGGTATTAGAACCTTCAGTGTTCCTTTCTCGTCTGTCACGTGCCAATTTTGCTTCAATCTTCCAACTTCTAAGATGCTCCAACTTCAAGATTCAAGCCTATTCAAACTACAGATTCAAACCTAAATTCTGGCACATCAATCCTAACAACATGTGGTTTTTACCCAGAGACATAATTGCTCTGATACCACTTTGTAACACCCCAACCTTCACTTGGGATGTAACGGAGACTTATAGCGTCGAGAAATGCAATGCATGGTTACATATCCCCATTCATGATAGTTAATATGCAATGTATCATAGTATGCAACTAGCAGTATACAATAATCGCAACGAAAACATTGTGACTTATAAAAATTTTATATCAAAATGAACTAAACATCTCAATAGATCAAATTAACCATAGATAAATATTGTCTTACTTAAAAGAGGTTCAAATAGTAAGACATAAGTTTAAACATAAAGTGGGAAATAAAATCAACTTATTACAGACACTGGATCAAGGTTTCGTAATTAAAGCAAGTCAAATCATTTCTCTTATCCGCTCTATGGTGTATAGAGCCATCGCCATAAACATCAATATCAAATCCAACTTTCGGTTAGGGTCAGGCTCATTTTCAACCATTTGAAGCCAAGAGTTGGAGTTCATTACCATCTTGTTTGTCATAGGTCGGTCCTGACACAACTTCTACCATTCCAGAAGAGATGGTAGTGGAATTATCACAATGAGATTCCTTAAAATCTCAGTAAGTTAAACAACTAATTGCACAGAGATAATATATGCATGATTAATGATAAACATAAATGCATGCCAGATATGCAGAAAACCTGTATTTATCTTCCATCCAGATTCCTCAACATTTTTCAGAACATTTGATACTTCATCTTTTTAAAATATAACATCCCTTATTCATTAGAGCCATTATTAACAGAATATAACATATGGTATTATCACAGCTCTCCATTTACACTAGGGGTGGGTAACGGGGGTCTGCCCCTCACTACCCCGCCCTCATGGAACACCCAGAACGGGGTCGAGGGGTGGGCTAACCCCTACGGGGCCATGCCCCGCCCCCCGCTCCCTACCCCCTATTTAATATAAAAAATTATAATTTTTAATATTTATATAAGTAATTTATATAAATATATTGTATATAGATATATACAATTTGTCAAAAACCTGTTAAGTCGCACATCGCTTAAGTATGACTATTGTATTGCCTTGACCTCCTATATAATTGTTAGCTTAGGAGGCTAAGGTAATTCAAAATATAACTCTAATGAGTTTATTTTTTTATTTTTTTATTTTTTGAATGTATAAATTTCAATTTATAATTTAAATTATATTTTTATTTGGGTCTAAAAAAAATTTTTAAACCCAATGTGTCATTGGGGGGAGGGTAGGAAACCTTCTCCCCCACATGGTGAGTGGTGGGGTCTGGGGTGGGTCCATCCTACTCCGCACCATGCATGTAGCACCCCTAATTTGCACTGTAAGTACTTGCCCATGACTGTAGTACAACTCATGTTGAAAGTATGTTGTCTGCAGACTCATAACTCAATGCATTGATATCATGCCATTTCATCATCATCATAACATATGCACCTACCAACATTAAGTGCCATATATGACTTCTAGCTTCTCTTTAACATGTGAACTCTTAAGGCATAAATAAATCATGCACTTCAACCCCTAATATGATGATAATAGGTTTCTAAAGGTTTACAACACAACCTTTGGGAAAATAAATCATGATATGACAAGGTCACTTTCAAGCAAGTGGAAATAGAATCTGCTTAGATGATCAACACAAGATATTGACTTATAAACTTATCATGACATGTTGTTTTCCTCAAATTTAAATATTCAATTAATTTTTCAAGACATTAGCTAAGCTTAGGATAACATATCAAGACATGTCATGGCTAAAATTTCATACTAAAATAATTTACACATGTAAAACTCCAAATCTGAACCGTATATGCTTTCCGAAGTTCAACATTATATAACTCAATCAAATATTCCTATTTATACCATAATTTAAAGCCTAACATGTAAAAAGTCACCCAACAAAAGATAGGGTACCAAAGCATGGCTTATGGGTTTTTGCCAATCAATTTTGTTGCCTATGGGAGGTGATTCGCCAAGCATGTAATGGAGTACTTTGGGGCACTTCCTTAAGACTAAATAGTAAAGGTGGTGGTGTGTGGGAGATGGCTAATTGTGGTGCAAAAAAGTTTTGAAGAAGCATGGGTATTTAGTTTGATCAATTCTTCATTTCCTAGGTGAATAGTTGGGTTTTTGGCTTGACTCTTGGAACTGTTCTTGGCCTTATTTTAGATTTGGGTTTAGGTGACATGATGATGGTTGAATGGTGTAGAAAACTCCTTTGAAAACTTGTTGAAGAGCCATGGTTTCAATGGCTTTTTGTGGGGTTGCAGGGTTTGCACTTGTGTGTGCCGATTGGTGGTCTTTATTGGCATTGTCATGCCCTTTTCTCAAGTGATGTGGGTGGGGTTTGTTCTACTAGTCTAGGGCTGCCTAAGAGTGATTGCAAAACAAGTGAGAAAGAAAAAAATTGCAATTCAAAAATCATGAAGAGAAGAACTTGAAGAAAACTATGCAAATCATGATGTTTGGGTTACTATTCATGAGCATAATAAGGATTTTGGAGCCTAGCCTCGGGTTTTACTAAGTTGGGCCTATAGCCTTGGATTTTACTAAGTTGGGCCCAATAGTCTTCTATCTATTAAGTTGGGTCTAATATCTTGTGTCTATCCTTAGTCCTTTTATCTTAGTAAGCTAGGGACTTTATTAAACCAACTCTTGGGCCTTCTTCAATTCATCCAGAATTTTAACCAAGTCACTTATCCACCAAGGTGGCAACTCTCTAATATGCCACTTGTCATTCTACTATTGGCCTATTGGCATCTTTTCTCAAAATTAATATAGTACTAGAATTCTCTAATAACTCTTAACTAAACCAATGGTGTAGACTTCTATGCCAACTCAGAAATTTTCCTTTTTTATCTCCAAGATCACACTTCTACTTGGCTAGGGTCATAGTTACTATGGCCAAGTCCTAAGGTGTTTTTAAGTGGGGTGTTATGGTAGTCCATCTCGTCATCCTCAGACTCAAGTTAGGGTACTATAGTCACTCCCAAAGGGCTCATAAATTACCGCTCTCTGACTTTGCCTCCATAAGTTCTCCCATTGTGATCATACCTAATTCTTCCAATGGCACACATCGTCCAATATCCTAAAGCAAGCCATACAGTCAAGAATCTTCAATTCCACAAAAACATATGCTATAGCACCCAATGGGTCCTAGTTTTTTGCTTAATAATTTAGATTACATTGCCCACTGTTGACTTCTAGGCTTTATCTTCTAAGCTTCTATTGAACTCGCTTTGGTCACTTGACAATCTCCTCAAGACTTTATCATTAATAGCCATAAATGCTTACTACAACAAGACCAACTTCCAAAGAAATGTATAGTGAATTAGTGGTCCCAAGTCACCACTAATTTCTTGCTATCCTTGCCAAGATTTTATTTCTAAATCATCATATTACTAAGCACCACATTTTTGCTGAGTACTCTAGTAACTTTACCAAGATACCTAAAGCTACAACCTTTTAAGCATATCACTCTCAAGTCTAGTCCAACCCAGCACCTACTAAGAACACTCTCATCACACTTTGGTAGAAAATAGACTTGACTCCCAAAACCAAGAACTCTCAAACATATTCCTAGATTGTCTCTTATATCTTTAGTCACATACAGTGAAACACTCCACTCCCCAATAAAGACATTTTAGAATTTTCGAGGAGCCAGTGTGCTACTAAACTTGACTAAAACTTTTTTTTTAATGACAAGCTAGATGTGGAAGATTCCATAAATAAAACAACTTATTAAATACTTAAAATCCAAAGTTGAGGCTGCAGAAGCACTTTATTTAAAAAAAAAATACTAAAGTCTCATGTGCTTGTCAAAATAATTTATTTAAACCTTAAATCATAAACTGAACATGACTTGAACTATCTAGGCCTCTTCCTCGTCTCCCCGGGTTAAGTCATGTTCTGTAGTCTCATCCTCATAAATGTCATCACATGGAGTGGTTTAAAAATATAAAAATATACAAAAATGAATTAAATACTTAATAAGCAACACATTATACAGTAAACATAATAAATATAAGGTTTCTTGAAAAACGTGCATACTCATAAATACATACATAAATAATAAGAATATGAACTTATATTTCACTTATCACAGGTTGATACCCAATGTTGACCCCCGTGAGTTAGGGTTAGCGAATCTAAGTAGATTCTGATTCTACCCGTGGTCGCGGGTTGTGAAATCCATACATAAGGAAGACATACTGGGTGCACTGCCAGCATGTACGACATGACAATGCAATATGCCCATAACATAGGTGTCGTCTTCATATCATAACATAGGTCGTTACATATCTTATCATTCATATTTCATCATATCATATTTGTATACTTGTTATATCATAGATTTCAAAAGAAATTGCATGCATACTTGTAATATCATATCATAGATTTCATATGAAATCGCATTCTTTCATAAGATGTCGTGATACATGACTCCTCACATAAAATCATGCTTGACTTTTCATAAATATTTTAATGCATAACTCTCACATACAATCATGTCTTTTCATAAATCCTTTGATGCATAACTTTTTTCATAATATTATGAATTTTCATAAATAATTTAATGCATAATTATTCACACAAAGTCATGGATTTTCATAATTTTATCATGCCTTGGGTACGTAAAAATGGGCTTCCAATAATTTATAAAAGACATGCCGTTTACCGTACATACGTGTAAGAGAGAGGCAACGTGATGAGAGAGAGAAAGGTTACGGGAGGGAAGAAGCACGGCGTGAGGGAGAGAGAGGACCCACCGTGAGGCCGTGAGAGGCTTGCGATCAACTGGGGGTGCTGAATAGCCCTTGGCAGCGGTTTCTGTGGGGTCTCAACGCGGAGGAAATTATCGGTGAGGATGGTGTGCAGTGGCTCATGTTGGGGATGTACGTGCTCTGTTTTGAAGGGCTAAAAACAGGGGTGCGGTTGGCACCATTTACATGGGCTGCGAGACGACTCTATTTGCCGTGTGATGGTTGCTGCGTGTGGGAAGGCTGGTGGTTCTTGGTGCACTGTCGTGTGTGTGGTTGGTCTACGGTGAGCGTTGGTTGTGTGTTTGGAGGTGGATAAAACCGAGACTCTCTCGGTGGCAGACTTGTGGCTTGGGGCGTGAGTTGGTTTGAGGAGAGGAGGTGGCAGCCATTGGTGCGTGGTTTCTGGCGTGCTATAGGGCTGAGGGGAGGTGGTTTGTGAAAGGGGTGTTGTGTGTGTGAGTGTATTTTGACGTTGGGATAAAGAGGAAGTAATGTGGGGAGGTAGAAATCTAACATAGAGAGAGAGAGAGAGAGAGAGAGAGACTTACCGTATTGTCTCGGCAAGGTGGTGGAGTTCCCGTCGTCAACATCGGGGTGATGGCTAGGTAGAGGGGCTCAAAGTGGTTCTCAGTTGAGGGTGGCTCTCCGTTGTTTTTCCTGGACGTGGATTGGAGCTGTGCATGAAATGTATAAATAGATGTAGAGACATGCATGTGTGACTAACGGAGAGAGACGTGCATAGCTTGGAGTTCATGGAGGAAAATCAGTTAGGGGTTTTATTATGAAGTGGAATCTAGAATGCTAATAGTGTTGGGACTCTAATTCACAAGCTTGAAGTTTTTTTAAAAAAATAATAATGTAGGCTTAACTCTAGGTTAAAATAAATATAACTTATCCGATAAACTCTCTTATGGGCTTTAACTCATTTATTGAGCCTAATAAAATTATCCATAATTTATTCTTAATAATATAAGTCGGGTTGTTACATACAGTCTCCTGGAAGATACATTTGTGATTGCTCTAACAATATACTTGTACAAATTAATCTATGGGTAAGGCTTGACACTAAAATGTGTGATCTAAGAACTTAGAAACTCATACATAAGTTAAACCCATGTGATGATTAAGATTGAGTGGTTTAGAAAGTAGTTTGAAACCAAATAATACATCAAGTGTTGGAATTTACTCGTATGCTTCCTATCGATGGGAGGAAACTGATCTACCGGAGGGAGTCATACTTTACTTTGGCACAAAAGGTGTGCTCAGCCAAGTGACTAAGAGATGATTTGATTTATAATTGAAATGTGGAGGTCACAACAAAGAATTTGAAATTCTAATAATTCTTCAGTGATAGCTCCAAAATATCCTTGTCATGATACTAACGAGTTGCCAAAATGGTTTCATTGAGATAGACAAGAAGGTAGACTTCAAAAATAAATAACATAAATATGCAAAAATGAAATATATATATATATATATATTTATATTACCCAAGCTTCATCCAAGGTCCACACGCAATCCAAAATGAGCAATGCTCTACAAAAGGTCTGACACCATTTTGACCAGTAAATAATGAACATTGATAAACTTCCATCAACAACATTTTCTTGAAGGTTCATCACCTACACCCCAACTAGCATTTGAACTAGTAGTATTAACCAAAGGACCATTAAATATTCCAAAATCATATCTAAACCTGACTTGGATTTAACCTAATCCGTCCAAGCGTATTCCCAAATTAGCTTGATCACCATTTATACCATCAAGCTGATGTATAATTTCCTATAATTTGTTGTACCTATATCCTTAGATCAAACAAAATACTTACCTAAAATTTGCGCAATTATAACTTGAAATCTGATAAAAATCATTTTCCAAACTTATGCACATTCTATAGCTTTATATATGATATAATCACTATCGAGAATATGCAGAATCAATATCTTCAAATCTCGTAAAACTTTGACTCTTAATTTCTCCCAATCCATATTGTAGGTTTAATCAAGACTCCCATCCCAATAGTTTGCAGACCCAAAACTTCATATGTAATTAACTTACAGACTAAATTTGCAGACCCTAAAACTTCAAATCCTAATAGGAATTATTACTTAGAGTCTTCAACTCTAAAACCTTAAATCTTAGGTGCGGTACAGAACTATTACCTTTTTCAATTTGTAACTTCCATTCCTATCCTGTGATCAGGATGACTAGACCACGTCATCACTGTTCTATAATGGATGTTGTCATGCTTTCTTGCTTTAACACACCAGTTCCATTCAAGCTTTAACATCTCAAATTCAAGCCTAAATACACAGATAATTCAAGCCTAGATTCTGGTACTGAACCCTAAGTGACTTGTGGGTTTACCTTGAGACGTTATTGATTTGATACCACCATATGACGTCTCCAAACTTTGCTTGTGATTTGATAGAAATTGAAACGTTGGGATATACAATACAAGGTTACATATCCCTGTTCATAACAAATAAGATGCAATGTACCTAACATGTTTCTAACCATATACAATAAATGCAGCAAGAAATATTTCTTCCTACTTGAAATATGTACTAGAATCCCAAAATAACTTTTCATAACATTAATCAATATAATATGGTTCCAAACATTGACCTTTTAAACCCTCAAGAGATAAGCACATTGTTTTAGGTTACACGGTTCCATTGTGTATTTGTCTTCAATCATGTCATGCCAATCATCCATCTTACCTTTAATCTACCTAATACAACTTCTACCATTCTAGGGGGAATGATAATTGAGAGTATCACAGTGACATTTTTCAATCTCAACAAGTTATGTTTCTAAGCTACCATTAGTTTATAAAGAATGCATGATAATAAACATGACATGTATGCATGACAGACATGAACTTGCTTTTAAAAAACATGACTTTATTGAGATAAGAGGTTTTCATACTTCATGACATGCTTGTTTTCATAAACAAGCATCATTCATTTTTGTTCTTGTTCTTACAGAGAATGGACGCTCCACAGTTCTCCTTAAACTGTGTGCTCTTGCTAGTACTGTATCACATCACAAATCCATACACCAACTATGAGTACATCATCAGAGTCTTACCTCATGGTAAATTCTTACCATCAATCATTGGCAACACCCACAAGTGTTAGATGCCTTTTGACTTCGCTCCGAAAACCTTTTGGTCACATTTAAAACCTGTTGACGGTCTTTGAGGAGATTTCACTCCATTTTATTTACTCCAAAGTGGATAGAGGAGTTCCACTAGGATTACCCTTTATCCTAATATTTGGGGTCATGATAAAAACTTAACATTTCATGCTTGACTTAGAAAAATATTTCATGATAGACTCATATGCTTCATGATATGTATTCATGCTATGCGACAGATATTCATGCCTGTTACATATAACAACATGGCATGGAATAATCATTGTGAATAAGAAAATTATTTAATTAAAATATGGTTTACTTACATGAAATTTACTATCTAACATACTGTCATACACTAAGAGTAAGTTAGAAGCTAACTTACAAATATCCTTGCTTATAAACGTAGAGTGGGCTAAAATGAAAGTTATTTTAAGGTTAAAAAATCTCATTTAACTTAGAAAAACCAAACTTACTAATCCTAGAGTATTCTTTGCAAAATTGCTCATTAACTTTAGGAATCTGCAAACAATCCCCTAAACTTTCAATAATTCCAAACAGGCCCCAAATTTCACCAATCTTCACAGACTTCATGGATTTTCTATTCTAAGTCTATTTATGAACTTATAATTGACAAAAACACACATCTACTACAAGAACCCTACCTTGGCCAAAACCTCTAAACCCTAATTTTCACTTGATGTATTTTTGATCCTCCTTGCATACCATTTATACTATGATCCGAATTTAGTACATGAACAACTCTTAATGCCTAATTTAGTAACATGTTAAAACACCATATATACAACCATTATAGTGATATACTTGATATATGAAGCAATAAACTCGAAGTAATCAACTCAAAACATCAAGAACTATGCAGTCTGAACCCTAAAGTGGCATTTCTAGCATTTCTATTGCAAATGACTAAGAACCTTAATAAATCACCAACCTTGGCTTCTATCATGCTAAGTATCGATACCTAGTTTGATAATACATTGTACCAAATAATAAAATTCAAGATAACAAAGAGATAGGAACCAGTTTGTGCCATAAGCCCTAATTTGAATCGTACATGCATTGTTCTAGATTACTTTGACTAAATCCTTAGGTAGCATGCAAGTTTTCATGAACTAAATCATCCATACACTTCAGATATATGCCCTAGATAAGCCTTAGACCATTTAAAAACATATCATAACAAACTTCAATATTAAGACAAGTAACATGTCCGGATCCTCAAAACTTGCATCAAACTATGTGTTCTTGCATGTCTGTCAAAAACTCAACCTAAACTCTAATTACAAGGCTCAAACAACAACTCAATACATAGATTCAACTCTTATTAACTAGAGTTTATTGGATCCAATCATCAATCCAAGAATCTAGAGCTCAAAGAATAAACTTAAAGAAAGAGTTTCATGCTTAAAGTTTCAGTTTCCATAACCCTAATGGAGCATTCAAACTTTTATAAAACCTCTTCTGCTATGAATCAAACCAAAGATTTTCAGTCCAACAAAATGCTAACATCAATAGGACCGAAAATATCTAATATTAAACAACACAAAATCTCCAAGGCAAACAAAACAAGTAAGCCGAAACTATCACTTCAACATCCTCAATATTCAACCACCAAAACTTTAAGGAAAAATAATCCAACACTCAACTAACAAGATCTTAACTTAGAAGAGAAGAGGTTGAGAAGAGAAGAGAAAAGGTTGCGAAAAAGACTAATAAAGCTTGAGTACCAAGAGGAAAAGCCTAAGTTCTTCTCACTCAAATCTCTCACTTAGTTTTGCTCTCAACTTCCAAAGAGTGAAAGTTCGATTGTGTGCAAAGTGAGGAGAGATGTGGGGCATGTGGGACTAAGAGAGGATGAAGGAGAGTTGACTTGGGGTCGGTTTTGGGCAAGTCATGGTGATGGGAAGCTTGCTTGATGGCTTGGACAAAGATCTTGGGTGGTTGGGTTGAGGTTGACCAATTGAGTGAGGGGAGGAAGTGTGTGATTTTTGCTTGAGTGTAAGGTCACTTTTGGGGGTCAGTGAAAGTTTGATTGTGTGCAAAGTGAGGAGATATGTGAGGCATGTGGGACTAAGAGAGAATGAAGGAAGGCTGGCTTTGGGGTTGGTTTTGGGCAGGTCATGATGATGGGAAGCTTGCTTGATGACTTGGACAAAGATCTTGGGTGGTTGGGTTGAGGTTGACCAATTGAGTGAGGGGGGAGGAAGTGTGTATTTTTGCTTAAGTGTAAGGTCACTTTTGGGCTGACATGAGTGTACTTGGTAGGTCATGGAAGTGGTCAAACAAGGGTGTCTTTGCTTGTGGAAGAAACCAAGGGGTTGAGGCCATTCGGTTAGTGCATTTCTCCTAGCACCCAATTGCACTAATTTTGGATTTGGTTGGGGTTTCGAGCTTCAAATCAATGGGAGTTGATCATGGATGGTACTATGGTCTAGGAGAGTAGCATGAGTGAGTAAGAGAAGTACATGGGAGTCTGATGGTTGCTTGTAAAACTTGCTTATGTCAAGAGAGAGAAAGCAAAACTGAGTGGGGATTTAGGCCATTTTGGGGTTTCGGTTTCTCATTTGGGGTTTGGGGTCTCAAATTTCTTTTTGAGGGCTGACCAAGAGGTACATTTTGACTGTGTGGGTGGATAGTGTGGTGGCTGTAAGAGAGGCATGGTCATGTAAGAGAGTATGGAGTTTGCTTGATTCTCACTCAACCTCTTTACATAATTGTACTTCACTTTAGATGTGTAAAGAGAGTTTCAAATGGAGAGTGGTGATGGTGCCATGTGTCCATGAGCTTCCCTAGTTATTCTAAGCTGATTTGGACATCCTACATAGTGATGTGACAGTTGCTTATTGACGTGACGCTCTCCAATTGGCCTATTTGGCACTTGAAAATTACAAAAATTTTTATTGCACCATAAAATAGTAAAAATCCATAGGAACCAAATGGTGCAATCCGTTTCATCTAATTATAATCTTTAGCACCTATAAAAATCCAAACGGCATTTCGTCCCTTTAGTGTATCATTTTTCGACTACGCTCAATGAATCGAAATTTAACCTAGTCTTCTGTCCATGAAATTTCTCATAAGTTTTCATGACCTATTAACAATCTAAGTAAAAGCAAATCTTTCCATCGAATTTCTTTCGAGGCTTTACTATGGGGATCTTGAATATGAAAATCCTTGGAGAGAAAATAACAAACCTCTCCCTACATAGAATGATTTAATAACTCGGACTACCTTTGGCCTAAGGTCCAACAGCAAAATAAATTAAACAAATCCAAATCTAGTGAGCGTGACTTCTAGATCCTTACTTTTACTCGAGGCATCACATCCGTACACAAATAAATTAACAAAATATTTATATGGAAACAACATGATCCTCATTTACAATATGAAATTCTTAATCACGATCCCAAACATGTTTTATGAACTTAATGACTTTCTAAATTCTCTTAATTATTAATTTTATATTTGGAATATTACAACGCAACTTTTGTATAACTTTTTCTACCATTTAAATCACATCTCAATTATGAAAGACGATGTATTAGTTGGGATCCATGTTTGAGTCCGTGACAAGATTTCATTAAAAGGATACCCTATAGTATTATTTGTTTTTACAATTCATTTTCATTCATTTTATATAAGTATTATAATTTTTTTAAATTTTTATATAAAATAAAATAAAAAAATTTAAATTTTTTTAAATTTTAAAATAAAAATTATATTAAAAAAATATATTTTAATAATATTTTATTTAATTTTAATCTCAATCTCAATTCATTTTATATCGTAATATAATTTTTTTAAGAGAGATGGACAGCGGAGATAAAATTAAAAATAATATAATTTCTCAAACCAAGCTGATATTGCGTGGGAAAAAAACTGAAACAACATTCTTAAAAAAAAAAAAAATTCCGGAAAAGACTTTCCAATTTCAGAATTTCTCTCGAAACTGACCAAAAGTATACAGTCACGGAGAAAAGTTAGTCGACTCTCCAAAGCTAATTAACTAACCAAATTCTCCAAAGCCAACTCAAAACCTCCAGTGTAAACTGTAAATTGGAACCCTAAACCAGAAATCCTCAACTCCCAATGTAGATTCTGAATGAGCTGTGCTCGTTTTGGCTTTCTCTGTTTTTTTGGATGAAGACGATGACTTTGGCGCAAGCTTTTTCCGTTCCGAACGTCCCTTCTTCGTGCTATCAATGTGGAATTAATGGGGATTGCAAGTCTCAGAAGGAAGATCTCAAGGTCTCCGTTTTGGCTTTGGCTACTGCAGGAAGCTCTAATCTCGGGCTCTCTAGGATTTCGATTGGGTCGCATCTGTGGAGGTCTGAAGCTCACAGCCGGCGGTGGAGATCCAACGCCGTTGACACCCGCATTGTCCAGAATGCACCCTCTCGGACCACTGTCGAAATCCCCGTTAACTGTTACCAGGTCACTTTTAGTAATCTCTCGCTCTCTACCACAGTATGTGTGTGTATGTATGAATGTAGGTCTTTTTAAAATTATTATGTTAATGTGTTACTTAATTCTTTCTCGGTCTATTTTATCGAATGATTTGGTGCCCTTTTTCCTATGAATTTCTGTTTGGTCGGTGAGAAAATCGATAGGAAATGAGAAGGAAATTGAATTGAGCTGTATGCTTCACAATACACTAAGCTGAATGATTGGCCAAGGCTTCGAATAGAGAATGGCGCCAGCGTGGAAAAAGTGAGTGTTTCTTGCAGTGCCGTTTCATCTTGTGGTTACTGAGAAAACCTAGGCAAAGAGAACAAAGTGAATTAAAGATGTCTGGTTAAGCCTCTGGTTATACCTAGTGGCGGAGATATATTTCTATGATCGTGATGATTGTTAGTAACAGTTTGAGAAGATTGCTTTAGTCTCTACTTCTTGTATATCCTGGGTAAACTTGCCGAGGAATCTGTATGAAAGAATAATAAAAAAAATAATATCGATCATTTGCCCATTTCAAGAATGGTCATTGATGAATTAGGGATTTTTCGTATATGAGTTAGGCTAAATAGAATAAGCTGGTTAGGGTTGACTGGTGTACTCGATACAAAATGCAAAAAATGATTCGTCTCATACTATTTGATCTTAAAAGTGATCCTAGAAGCAGCCCATGTACTTACAGTTGGTCTCTTGCATGATTTGTCCTGATGCATTGAATAATAAACACGCAGAGTCATTAAGGGGCTTACAGGTAAAGTCCATTTTAAGGTTGAATTGTGGGCAGATTTCATGTTTCTAGCTTGCTTGCGCACTTCATCAAACTAAATCTGACTGTATGATCATGCATTGGCTTATCAGCTTTGCAATATTAATGGGATTTGAAGTAGTAATTCTTATCCAAAAGATGGTATGTGAAATGGTATTGTAGAATTTTGTCGTATATGTACTTATCAAAAAGAAAGAAGAAGAATTTAGTAGCATATGCTATCATGATGGCATTTTCATTGCATAGGAGTCCATTAGGTCAAGGAGGAGAGATATTGATTGACCACCTCTTTTACTAATAATCTGATCTTAGCCTATGTGAGGAGTTCTTGAGTGAGTTGTACTATGAGTTGGAGAAGATCATCTCGTGTTACTTGGTTCAAGACACTTTTTTTATTCATGTATTGTATCATGGATATGGCTCTTTTTTTCCTTCAGATTTCTTGTTTGAGGGGGTCCTTGCTGGTTGTTTGCTCAGAAGAAAACTTATATTTCTAGCTGCCTTTTCTTCCTTTCTACATTTTTATCTGATTTATTTCCAGTAATGCCTGGAGTTGTTATGCCACAATTTCTAACATATTTCTCATAGCAGTAGCTCAAGAACATATTGGAATCCAAGTATATGGAACATTGAACTAAAATAATAATCTTTGGCCTGATAGTTTGATTTTGTGTGGGTCATAGCATGGCCTTGACATGTACCCAGGTTGAATATATAGAGTTAGTTACACTGTGGGGAGATCATTCGTGTATATGTCCCTTATACTCAGGCTTTTGCCTAGTCTTATGATCAATAAAAAAGATTTTACCGTTGATAAGTAAGAAAATTTTATTAATCATGTAATTAGGCATAGCCCAGGTCCACAGGAAGTGTACAAGAGGTGAACCTAATTACAAGCCAAGTGCTGTGAAAATCAGCATAAACCAATCAAAAAAAATATTACAACTCTCAATTGGATTTATTAGTCCTTGGGATTGATTATACCTGTATCATTTTTATATGTGTGCAGAAGGTTAGTGTAACAATGTGTTGTTCTGATTTGGTCCATAATTATTTTTTGTTGGTTTTTTTCTCTTTTTCATCTTTGTGTTTGTTCCTGGTTTGCAGGAGAAAAGGATTTATTTGACATTCTTCCCTTCTGTATCCTGCCTTTATTATTATCCTGCCTCCCAGATCCTGAATCTTAGCTTAACGTGCAACCTTCTTCATGTTTTCCCACACCTTTGTTCTAGCTTATCAAGTTATGCAAAGTTTTCATAGTTTCTACTTGATTATGTAATTGTCAGATATAGAAAAAAAAAGCGTTTGTGAAGTGTGCTCCTTGAATCGCCTTATTCATATTTTGTCCACCTTTCATTTGTTTGTGTCTGCATGTTTAGTAACTTGCTTAGTGCCAATGGTTTTTATATCACAGCTTCTTGGTGTTCACAATCGAGCTGAGAAAGATGAGATAGTTAAGTCTGTGATGAATTTGAAGATTGCTGAGATTGAAGAAGGTTACACCATGGATGCTGTCGTATCTCGTCAGGTAGAGACTAGACAGAAAATTATGTTGTCGTTTTGCTGATTCTCATTGTTCTTTTTTTTATATAGCTGTTTTGTATGCTATTTTTGAGTTTTCTTTTTCTTTTTTGGATTGCAGGATCTTCTAATGGATGTGAGGGATAAGCTTCTTTTTGAACCAGAATATGCTGGCAATATGAGAGAAAATATCCCACCTAAATCTCCCCTTCGAGTTCCTTGGGCTTGGTTGCCTGCTGCTCTTTGCCTCCTTCAAGAGGTACAGACTTCTGTTTACATTTTACTTAGTAAGTAGTTTACAATAGTTGTGCTTTACGATTTGTTTTGTATTTCTATGTGTAGAGGAATTATATCCTTTTGTAGGTGCAGTTATTGCAGGTTTTGTAGCGAAACTTCTATCTTTTCCTGCTTGTGAGCGCTTGTTCTTTCTTTATGCTAACATATCATCATCCCCTCACGACGTCTCTCAAAACTGTGGAATATTTCCCTATTTGAAAAAAAAAAATTAGAATAAAGCAATGTAAATTTCCCCAATCTAGGTTGGAGAGGTGAAGCTTGTGCTGGATATTGGCCGGGCAGCTCTTCAGCATCCAGATGCTAAGCCTTATATTCACGATTTGCTTCTTTCTATGGCTCTGGCTGAGGTAAGGCATTTCAGCAAAGAAGTCAGGAACTTTTACCATCTTTTGTAGCAGCCTTGTTATGCCTCCTTGTCTCATCCTAGGTGCTTTCTTGAAGTGTGCAATTGCAAAGATTGGTTTCGAGAAGAACAAGGTGTCCCAAGGATTTGAAGCACTTGCTCGTGCTCAGTGTTTTCTAAGGAGTAAAATATCTCTTGGAAAAATGACACTGTTATCGCAGGTAATGCGCATTTCCTTATGTCCTTTTGCATCTAACTTATTTGTTCAAGAATCTTTGAAGCATTTGCTTGGTTCTACGTACAGGAGGGATCTCCTTCATTTCTTTTGCCATATCTGATGAATCAATAGTTGAAATTGAAGCCATCTGATATCTCTCAATCTCTTGGTTACTTATAAGAAAAGAGAAAACAAGATCCAAATAATTATTGGAAATGTGTGCTGATCACATCATAAAAACAGAGGGTCTAATACTCTTATGTGGAAAAAATGGCCCTAGAAACTTTGTGGAGGGGATAAGTCGTGCTGGCATTTTATTATGTTCTGTACTTGTTAGTTGCTTTAGGCCCTGTTTGGATTCGGAAAGTGTTTCATCTCATCTCATCATTACAATTTTTCCAAATTCCCACACAAAATATAATAACAATTCAACTTTTTCAAATCCCAATTCAATCTCAAAACAATAATAATATTAAAAGATAATATTCTAATAATATGTTTTTCAACTTTCATCTTTTATCTAAAACCATCTCATCTTATCTCTGAATCCAAACAGCCCTTAGAGTAAACTTGATTTCCTACAGCTATGATAATTCTTTGGCATTGGTTCTTAGATAGAAGAATCTCTGGAGGAGCTCGCACCTGCTTGCACGCTGGATCTATTAGGCATGCCTCCTTCACCCGAAAATACTGAAAGGAGATGTGGAGCAATTGCGGCCTTGCGTGAACTGCTCAGACAGGGCCTTGAGGTGGAAGCTTTGTGCCAAGTCCAAGACTGGCCATGCTTCCTGAGCCAAGCTCTTAATAGGCTAATGGCTTCAGAGATAGTTGATCTTCTTCCATGGGGTAATTTAGCTGTTACACGAAAGAATAAGAAATCACTTGAGTCACACAATCAAAGGGTTGTAATCGATACCAGTTGTTTCTATGTGGTCTTAATAGCCCATTTAGCACTTGGATTTTCAAGCAAGCAGACAGAGTTGGTAAGTCCTTTCCCTGCAGCTTAATTTATAGAATATTATCCCCACTCCCCTCTTATACCCTTTGTACTGGATGCGCCTTTTGTATCATTTAATGAAGTCGTTTTACTTATATATATATATATATATAAGTTATCTCCAGTCCTCTCCTTATTCTTATAATTTCTTAGGAAAAGGTTTTTTGTTTTACTTACCAAAACAAAATTTAAGGAAAAGGCTTTTGTTCATTTGGTGTATTTTGTATGTATCTTACAATCATCAACATTACCATTCAGGTTCCATTTCTTTAAGAGAGGGAGAGCAGAAGGGTTGATGCCCTCCATTTATTACTATGTGTTTATTTTATTTTCATGCAGATAGACAAAGCAAAAACGATATGCGAATGTTTGATAGCATCAGAAGGAATGGATCTGAAAGTTGAAGAAGCTTTTTGCTTGTTTCTTCTTGGACAAGTACAGTACTCATTTTGATTCTGTTCCATTTCTAGCACTGACTTCATGAAAATACTTTGGGAATTGTTGTCTTGGTTTCAGCAGAGAGAATTTCCTTTCCCTTTTCTACTTTCTTCTAGATTAAGAACTACTTTGACTGATGTATTGGTGTCTAGGGTACTGAGGTGGAGGTTGTTGACAAGCTTCAACAGCTTGAATCGAACTCAAATCCTGCTGCACGAAGTTCAATCTCAGGGAAGGAAATAAAACATGTTTCTGGTGCAAAACCATCATTGGTGTGTCATCTCTCTCTCTCTCTCTCTCTGGCTACCATCTTGAAATTTATATTTTTGTTGCCCCGACAGACATGTTTCTGAAGCTGCTTAGGTGGATGGTTCAATTTGGGGGAGCTCAGTTAATGAATGATGATATATGGCAATTAACTTGAGCATTGATCCTACTTATCAAAAAAGAACTTATACTTTTGATCCTAGATTCCTAGTCTTCCTTGGCAGTAGGATGCCTGTGTCTGATTTTTTTTTCTTTTTTTGACATAACTTGCATTATATCATGGATGATTGAATCTTGTGTATTGTCTTCGTAGACTACTAATTTTTCTTATTGAACCTGTCAGCGATTGAGGGACACATGTAGTGGGCATAGTCATACTTCAGTGGACGAGGGCATCTATCGGCACTTATTCTCCTTTTCTTGCTTATTCTCCTTTTCTTGTTTTCTTATTTGTGGTTGAAGAAAAGCGAAATGGTTGTTTAGGTTTTGCCCTGATGGATATGACCATTTTGTTAATTGCACTGTGTTCTGAATGATGCCATTTTTCACTTCAAATTTCATGCTTTGTGGTTGATACCTTCTTGTCATACTGTCTCTCCCCTCGACCAGGAAATGTGGCTGAAGGATGCTGTGCTTGCTATCTTTCCAGATACACGAGATTGTTCACCGTCGTTGGTAAGATGGTGGATACAAAGTAGATAAGACCTTTAGTTTTTACAGGAAGTCATCAGAGATGTATGTTTATGCAGGTCAACTTTTTCAGTGGAGAAAAAAAATCTCCTGGGAGCAAGAAAAGTAAAGTTCCACAAACTGTGCGTACGGTATGCCACAGACCATTGGTCTCTTCTCCCCTGTCAGAGAGGAAAAGTTTTGAGGAATCTCTTCCATATGCAAGCTCTTCTCGACTTCTTGGGCCTGCTGTTAAGCAGTTGGCTCCAGATTTGCAAAGTCCATTGATATTGGACAAAGGTAGCAGCGGAAGCAATGATTGCGGGTCTTGTGAATCAAACAAGAATCCTGGCATGCACCATAATAAAAATTGGGAAAGTTGGCTGCCCCAAGAATTGATTGGAAGGATAACTTCTGTTGCTGTACTGGGGTGCATTGTGCTTGTTACCTATAAATTATCAGGCATGAATGTTGGTAAGATGAATAGAGCTTCTAAATGGAACCCCAGTACCCCAAACGTGGAGACAAGTTCACTTCTTCAGACAACAGATTCGATGGTGGATTACGGGCTTGATTATACCCAAGGAAGTGGTATTGCTGGCAGACTCAAGAAGCTTCTGGCAAGTGCTAATATCCAGTTCAAGAACCGCCCAGATGCTAGAAATCCTTATGTTTTATCCCCTGCTGCTAGTCTATCAGCGACTATGACTTCCATGTACAAGAGGGTAATGCCTATGGAAGAAGCTGAAGCCCTTGTTAGGCAGTGGCAAGCAATTAAAGCTGAGGCTTTGGGGCCTAGCCATCAAGTTCATAGCCTCTCTGACGTCCTTGACGAATCAATGCTTGTTCAGGTAAAATGCACGGATTGGTTTTCACATCTTGTCATGCCATTATATTACTATCAACATTTAACATTATTTTCTTTTTTATTGGCACCGGGTGTCCGAGAAAAAAGTCCCCACTAATCCCGGGGGTGCACAATATATTCAACACTTGAGTGTATTTTATATAAGATATCATTGTTTTTTTTTTTTTTTTTTCTCCGTTGGGGTGTAAGATAGCCTCTCTTCTTTTGACTTACCTGGGCCTTCCGTTGGGGGCTCCTTCGAGAGCGTCTTCTTTATGGGACATAGTGGTTGAGAAAGTAGAGTGTAGATTGGCGGGATGAAAAAGGATGTATTTGTCAAAAGGTGGTAGAATTACATTAATTAAAAGCACTTTATCTAACCTACCAACTTATTTCTTATCATTGTTCCCTATACCTGCAAGTGTGGTGGTTCGAATTGAGAAACTACAACGTGATTTCTTGTGGAGTGGAATGGGGAAGGAGTTTAAGTTTCACCTAGTCAAGTGGGAGAATGTATGCTGCTCCATTTCTAATGGTGGTTTGGGCATTAGAAGTTTAAGTTTCACCTAGTCAAGTGGCTGTGGAGATATCATAAGGAACCAGAAGCCCTATGGAAATTGGTGATTGAGAGCAAATATGGAGGCTTATGGGGGGGGGAATGGGGCACTAAAGAAGTAAGGGGGACGTATAGAGTGGGTTTGTGAAAACACATTAGAAGAGGATGAGAGGTATTGACTCGAATATTTGGTGTGGTAATAGCACTCTACAAGAGATATTCCCTTTACTATTCAATCTTGCTAGTGCTAAAGATGTCTCAGTGGCGGAAGTCATGGAGATATCATGGGGGCTAATCCGTTGGAACATCACCTTTAATAGGGTGGCACAAGACTGGGAAATGAGCAGCTTTGAAGATTTTTACAGTCTTTTGTACTCCATAAAACCTAGCATTCAGCAAGAAGATTTAATGTGGTGGATACCCGATGGTAAAGGAGTATTCTCGGTTCGCTCTTTTTATAAGACTCTCACACAATAACCCAAAACTCAGTTTCCGTGAAGAAGGCTTTGGAGACATAAGGCGCCTCCCAAAGCAGCTTTTTTTGTGTGGACAGTCTCGTTGGGGAAGATTCTCACAACTGACAACTTGAGGAAACGAAGGGTAATCATTGTAGATTGGTGTTGCATGTGTAGAGAATGGGGAGAGTCTGTAAACCATCTTCTACTACATTGTGAAACAACTCCGGTATTATGGAATGAGGTGTTTAGGAGATTAGACTTGTCTTGGGTTATGCCGGAGACAGTGGTGGAAATGCTGGCTAGTTGGACAAATCTAAGAGGCATGCAACAGATTAAAGCTGTCTGGAAGATGATCCCTATATGCATTATGTGGTGTTTATGGCAGGAGCCTAATGACAGGACATTTGAGGACAAGGAGAGATCGCAGGAGGAGCTGAAAGATTTATTCTTTAGAACACTTTGTACTTGGGCCATTGCTGTTGACTTCAATGGCATGGACCTTCATGATTTTCTTGTTTATAATGCGCCTACGTAGTGAAGGGCATGTTATTGTTTTTTTGTTTAGATTTCTGTATATGGCTCTGCCTATTCTTTGATCAATAAAATTTGTTTACTTATCATTCTTTATGATTTAGGTACGGGTCCTATACTTAAGAAAAAACCAAATCTCAAATTTCATAGTAAACAAATTATATTAATATAAAAAAATGAATTATATTATATGATCTGATAGCTGAAGTTGTGAGTAATTTGATGATCTTGAACTTATCAAAAAAAATTTGATGATCATGATTCAAAGAAAAATAAAAATCTTGAAAGGTCAAAATTTCTTGATGAAAATTAATTCAATACTAAAAGCTTTATGGAGGGGAGTGATGATTGTAGTACCCGCAAAATTTATGTTGGCTGAATACAAGGCTGAACTTTTCTTGTCAGAATAAGCCTAAACTTTGATACAGGCCCTTTTTACTTCATGTAGTGGAGAAACTGTATTGACAAAATTAGTGACACTTTTTCTTTCCTTAACGTCACAAGATTAATGCTCATTATTATGCTTTTGGGTGTTTTTTGTTCATGTGATGTTTTGCAGTGGCAAGCTCTGGCTAACGTGGCAAAGGCCAAGTCTTGTTATTGGAGATTCGTTTTGCTACGGCTGTCTGTTCTGCAAGCTGACATTATGTCAGATGGGATTGGAGCAGAGATGGCAGAAATCAAGGCTCTTTTAGAGGAAGCCGCAGAGCTTGTTGATGAATCTCAACAAACAAACCCAAATTATTACAGGTAAATGTAATAACGTTATGCATCAATTTTTTAGTGTTACCAAGAATCATGTTATGCATCACTCATTATTCATGTTTAGTGTAGAACATAGATCTTAGCTGCTTCTTACAGCTTTTAGTGTCCACATTAGATTTTTATTATTAATTCTATCCATGTGGATCATTAATGTGCGAATACTCCCTATTTTGAAGATGATTCCGAAGATAATAGTTATATACATATATATATATACACATAGGTAATTCCGAAGAAATAGTTGTAATATCTCTAGCAATGTTCCTAAATTATCTTTTATTCCTTGCTTTATTTATATTGATTGTGTAAAGCAAGCAGCATTCACAACTTATTCTTTATCTCCTTCAGACTCAAGTTTGGAATTTTTTGCCTTTTCTTTTGACAATCTTTTCTTTTGCTCGTCTCAACTTAATAATTGCAGCACCTATAAAGTTCGTTATGTTCTAAAGAGGCAAGATGATGGTTCATGGAAGTTCTATGAAGCTGAAACCCAAACACCATCATAATATTCGGCCTAAATATGGAAACATGAGCCATCTTCAGCTAACTTGGTTCTTCGCATCTTCAACTTTTATCTTGCTGAGGAGACCTGTAAAAAATGAAAGAGGATATCCGAGGAGGGCGTGAGAACCTTTAACAACTGGTTAGATGTACATCATGTGAGTGGGGTTTGCTGCTTCTTAAAGGGTGGATATATAATAGGTGCATTCAAAGGAAATTGGAGCTGAATAATTTGGTTAGTTCTTACGAACTTTTGTAAAAAGTGTCAATGACCTAATTTGGAATCTACATCAATTTTTCGTATTATTAATGTGAGTCCTGATTCTTTTCTGGAACTTTTTTTTTTCCCTGAATAATGTGAGTGCTAATTGAGCAAGGCCTATGATTTTTTTTTTCATTCTTTTCAAAATTTTGACATTCCTTTAAGAAAATTCAAAAGATTTTGAAAAAAAAAAGAAAAAAAATTGATTTTTTTATTAATGGTGGCCAAATATAGTTGTCTAATAATATATCATTTTCCTTGTAAACAAACTGTGTTTGCTTAAAGAAATCTTGAAAATCTTTTTGAGAAATCTTGGAATGCATTTTCTATTAGTTTTTATGGAGATAGATAGGAAATTTTGAATAATTCTCTTTAAAAAATGTGTATTGGGATGTGTGAAAATGGAATGGTAGAGTTGAAAAGTAATTTAAATATCATTGTTTTGGAGTATTTTCGTTTTAGATTTTGTAAAATTTATTATTTTTGTGTTTTAGGACTATTATTGAAATCTACTAAAATGATTGGACAAGAAATTGAAAGTCCGCAATAGAAAATTATTTTGAGATTGAAAATGTGTGCGCGCTTTTTTTTTTTAATGGAATAAGCCAAAGAAGGCTTAAAAATTTGAGAATAACACAAAGATTCTTTTGAAATAAAGAAGTGGTGCGAAATTCCCATCTCCACCTACTCTAATCGGTTGGAGGGAGAGTTCCACTCCAGAACCCTTGTATGAAGGCGGGAAATGTCTCAACCATTTACATAATGGAAAAACGTTGAGGCTGGTCGGGTTTGAAATTAATTTTCACACCGGCCAATCATGAAGTGCCACGTAGGCATCTCAAGGAAATGTAAATTGGATCCGCATACAGTGAATTAAGTCTCCCTCTCACTTCGTTCTCTCCCTCTCACTGCACCAAACTCAGACGTTCCCTCGGTCCTCTCCCTCTCCCTTCTTCACGCCAATGGAAGCCCCACTTGATGGGATGCCGACGAGCCCTAACGAGTATTTCATATTTGCATGCATTGTTGCAGCTCTTGGAGGGTCTTTGCAGCTCGTTCTCGTACAGTTCCCGCAATTCCTTCAATTCTTGCTTCTGGGAAATGATGGTCCAGAGGGTGATGAGCTGGAGGATGGTGGCCGAGTCTCTTCAAGTTCTTGTGGCACATGGCTTGCTTTTCTCCTTCACTCTCTTGCTTGCACTCAAGCTTCAACATGTCGTGCTTTGCTCGTGGTGGTTCGTTATTTCATTTTTAATTGTTTTTTTCCCCTTTTTATGTATGTTCATTTTGGATGAATTGAGAAAATGGAAGAAAAGGCAGGAAATCTAGTGATATGAGCCCGCAGGAATGAAAATGGAATCCCTTGAACCCACAATCAACTTGAAAACTTATCCAAAAAAGTTAAAATCAAGTCAATAGATAGAGAACCTAGACCCGTTGAAAACTCGTTTCAAGAATCTAAATTATATTAAAATCTAAACCCGTTGAAGAACCATGTCTCAAGAACCCAGATTACAATTAGGAACGCCACAAAGGTTGTAATTTACCTTTGATAAGTTCAAAAATTCAATCAAGAACAAAAAGAAATAAGCTTAACTCACAATGAATAAATTCATTAAATTTTAAAAATTTCTTAAAATGAGACTACAAAGAGTATTTAAAGCAAAACCTAATTAAAATACTAACCAAAATAAATCTCCATATTCCAAAAATGCCCCTTGTGTGAATAGTATCGAATCTACAGTGCGACTACAGTACTCGTTACAGTAAAACCCTCACCCTAGTTCAATAAAATGCCCTTTGTGTGAATAGTGCCGCATCTACAGTGCGGCTATAGTTCTCGCTACAGTAAAACTCTAATCCTAGTTCAATAAAATAATAATTTTCCCAACATGCCTTTGCATAGGCCCCCCTTAAGTCCTTCCCATAATAAACTCAATTATTCTAAATTAATAAAATAAGTCATTTAAATGAATTAAAGAATTGAAAGTCTTCAAGTGCCCAAAACCTTTAAGTCATGTTGTTGCCCTCTTCCATAACTTATCAAATGAATCAAAATTAGATCTTCATCCTTTAACCTAGATCAGTGGTGGGAATAAAACACATAAAATAAACTAACTAAAAATGAAAAATAAAATAGAAATGCAATGTGATTAAATTAAAATCCAACTTTGATTCTAAAAATATTAATCTTTCATCATAAAATAAAATGAAGTTTACTAAACATTTTTAAGAGAAATAAAATCATCTAAATAAATAGAGTTTTTAACATAAAATGAAATAATGAGTGCTCAATAATACTCTTAAAGAACTAAAATCATTTAAATAAAATGATTTGCTAAAACTATATTATTTTCGGGGCTTCAAAATATGAAGAGGCTTACTTGAAAATTAGGCTTGGTTTAATAATACTAACTATACCCCATTTAAAATAATTTTGAACATTTGAAATATTTCGAAGACTTTAAACATTGGGCTCCATTCAAAAATCATATGCTAAATTTAAAACACAAATTCGAGGTTTAAAATGCAAAGGCAAAACTCGTGATCAATCGAGAGACGATGAGTGGTTGGTCACAATAACCACTCTAAAATCTCGAATAAGCTGTCACCTCTTAATCGTTTCGAAAGGCAAGGGAAGTTCATATAGCTATCAAGTCACTTGAATTTCAAATGAGAGATCAGACAGTTACTACACCTAAAAGGGGGCACTGTGGGTTTTATTTATACCCGCCCAGGTATGACAATGAGATCATCTTCTACTTTCTAAGAGATCTCTATTATCTTTTCTGTCTTAGGCATCAGAAGTGTTTCTACACACCCTCAAACCTCTTCTCCCTTTAGTTGTAGGTGATTGCGTTTGTGACAGTGTGAAACACGTCTATAACAGTTTGTGCCGTTTGTGGGATCTTTGTTCTACAACCAGCATGTTTTTCACATGCCCGCCACCACTTGATCTCAAATGACCAAAGACCAAGAGGCATCATCTAGAAACATGGAAGGAAGACTTGTAGAGATGGGGGAAATCGTGAAAAAGCTCATCACCGAAGTAGAGTTGCTATGGAAGGAAAGCGAGGTCCTCAAGTCGAGGAACGGACAATCAGGGGAAGATACAATGCCTAAGCCAGGCCGAAAGGGTCGAGGCGGAAGCACAGAGCCCAGCAGGCCTCTACACAAAAATGAGAAGACAAAGAAGATGCATCACGACCATAAAGCCCAAGCCTTGTAGTGTCATGTGAGCTTTAAAGGACCCATAAAGCCCAAGCCTTGTATTTCATTTCACTATTCCAAATGGGACTCACATACACCATACCAATAGTTTCCATTTAATCCAAGACCCAACCACATGCCCCTAGGGTTCCTCTTCAACTTTGGTTAAGTTTTAAACTTGAATTAAATATCACTATTCATCTCACCCATAAATAGTAACTCAAAGCATCATGACTTGCATACTTTTCTTGAAATTCTTTTCTTCATTATATTTTTTTTTCCTGAAATTTTTGCCTTTTACAGATGTTTTCCATTCCACTTAATTAACCCCTTAAAGTTATAATTTAACACAACCCATGTCACTTGAAGCCAAGGCATGTCATGCCACCACATTTCCACCAATCGGCACCCTTGGTGCAAACCGAGCAACCCATCAACAAGGCTCCAAACCAATGCCTCTCCCACTAGATTTTCAAGAGGGTTTCTGCACCATTCATACCTCATTACGTTACCTAAAATTAAACCGAATATTTGGCCAAAAATAATTCCATAAGCCAAGCCAAAACCACAACTATTTGCATGGAAACTTGAAAATTTGACTAGCCGACTGCACCTTCATCTTCAAGAAATTTTTGGCACTAAAACAGCCACCTTTCCCATGCCACCACCTCTACAATTTTACCATAAGAAAGTGCTTCAAAGCTCTCAAGCGCTTGCTTGTCCAATTATCTACCAAAGGAAGCAAAAACTATTGGCAATAGGAGAGGAATGCATAGTTCACATGACTGAAACCATCACTAATTCACCTTCTTTCATTTTCTTCTCATGCATGATCACATGACAACTAATTACCCCTCTTTTCCTTACCTGAAAAATATACCAAATGGAGGTCATCATATCTGCAAAACAAATCACAAGTTAGGTCAAAAGGATGATAAAAGATTGGGCAGTCTTGATACCCATCTCGTCGACCACTAGCATGATTTCACCTTGGAAATCACTTTGATTTTTGTTTCAATTTTTGAACCAAGGCAGCACTTGCACCTATAACACACTTATAGCCTTTGTCAATAAGGTCATCAAGTGATTTAGGGCACTATTCATCTGAACCTTAGCATGATACAATTGAAAATCCACTCAACAGCTCCACTGCCCACCTCCACGACTCACAACACTTCCCTTCAGCCAAGACCAATGCCCCTCCTTGCCTCTCACCCTCCATTGAGACCTATAAATGCCTCCCTTCACCCCTCACTTCTCCACACATCTCCTTATAACTTTATGTTAGTGTTCTTGAGAGCAAAACCTTCCTAGTGTGAAGAAAGGGTGAAGTCGAGTAGTGAGTAAGGGTTCTTGCAGTGAGTTGAGTTTTGGAAGCTCAAGGGTCAAGATTTCTGTAAGTAATCTTTCCTTACCTTTTGTTAGGTGTTAGAATTACATGTTAGGCATGACATGTCTTGATATGATCTTGTATGTTTTACTAATGTCTTGAAATAACTTTTGAAAGCTTAAATTTGAGGTAAAAATAATGTCATGATAGGGTTATGAATCCATATCTTGTGTTGATAATCAAGCATGTTTCAGTTTTCACTTAATTGAAATATACCTTGTGAAGTCTTGGCTAGGTTTCCAAATCTTGAGAGTTAAACATTTAGAAAAACCTTTTGATTGAGATAAGAAAAAGAATGCATCATTCATTTAGGTTTTTAAACCTCTATTTGACATGGAAAAGCTAGAAACATCATGCATATACATGGTTTGATGGCTTGTGATGATTTGGTTTTCACCAATGCATAAGTGTTGGGATGAATTCCTGAGACCTAAATCTAGGTTATAAACATGTCCCTAAAATCATATTCTTGGTTGCCACTTGATGGAATTTGAGCATACATGCATCCATAAAGGTTATAACAATGATGCATGCCACGAGTTGATTGATTTTGGCATAATTGTGAATTGATTCTTGCAATTATAAGGGCATAAATTATTTAGAAGATAGAAAATATGAGCTTTGTGAAATTTGGTGTAATTTGGGGCCAAATAGAAAATAGTAAAAATTTAGGGTCTAAGTGGTAATTTTGGGAAAATATAAGGGCAATTTTACTGAATTTGAACCCTTTTGATTATGATCATCTTCCTTAGTTGTGCAATTCCTAACTTAGAATAACTCTTATTATAGCCACATCAATTTCCTAACACCCGGAAAGTTTGTAAGTTAGCTTGTAACTTACTCTTAGATAATTTATTTATGATTTATGTATAAATGCCACATTCATTATATAAATTTCATCTTGAGCATGAAACATCATGTGATATATCATTGAGCATTTTGATTACTTGCTTATATGACATGTGAAATTCTCACTATTTTAACATACTGCATTTATAAATATCATTTTTCATGAAACTTACAATATATGCACATGTCATGAAATACCTTTTTGAAACATTACATGAAAATTAATTTTGTCATGACTTCAAAGGCTAGGATGGAGAATTATCCTAGTGGAACTTTTTTGTCCAATCTAAGTAAAAATGGAGTGGTGACCCATGAGTTGACAAAGAACCGTTAACGGGTTTCGAATGGATTCTTTTTAAAGAATGCCAGAGCGAAATCGTTTATGGAACCTAATGTTGGTGGGTGCATATATTATGATGATATGTTATGATGAAATGCTATGATGCTATGTTATGATGAAACGTTATGTTACCAATGCATTGAGAACGAGTTTGCAGATAACGTAGTGCCAACATGAGTTGTACTACTGTCATCGACAAGTACTCACAGTGCATATAGGGGAGTTGTGACAATATCGTACGTTATGTTATTGTTAATGATGACTTTAATAATGATGAAAAGTTATGTTTTGAAAAGACAAAGTGAAAAATGTTCTTTGTAAGAAAAATGTGCATTAAAGTTTGCCTGGAAAATGTTGAGGATTCTCGATGGGAGACAAATATAGATTTTTCTGTCATGCATCTCTTGTTTATCATTAATCATGCTTATCATATCTTTATGCAAGTTGAGTTTTTTAACTTATTAAGATTTCAAGTAAATCTCACCCCATGTTGACCCACTACCATTCCTCAGAATGATAGAAGTTGTGCAGGGACCAGCTTATGACAAGAAGGATGTACCACTGGCTTCAAATTGTTGAGGATGAGCCTGATTTATAGAAAAGGTTAAACCTGATATTAACATTCATAACATTGACTTTGTATACTATAGAGCGGATGAGAGAGTTGATCTAATTATGTAGTTTTTTGTATTTATGGAGATTCTATCTCCCACTTTACATTGAACTTATGTGTACCTCTTAAGTGAGGAAGTACCTATTTATGGTTTATTAATCATTGGGATATTTAGTTCATTCTAGCATTGAATATTTTTGTCACTTTTATTTCCGCTGCGATTATTGCATACTGCTAATTGCATACTAGGATGCATTGCATATTAACTATTATGAACATGGGTATGTAACCATATGTTGCATGTTCCAATGCTCCAAGTATCTGTTACATCCCAAGCGGTGACTTGGGGTCGTCACATGAGAAGATTATGTTGGCAACTTTGCTTGGGGGAATATGGCCAGGAAGCCCCTTCATGGCTAAATTGGCAAGAAAAACGGCTTCCACTCTGCGAGAATTCATGGACAGGGCTGACGATTTCATCAATGCCGAAGATACGCTGCTAGCCTTGATGGCATAAGCGAAATCGGAAATGGAACCAGATGAGGAGTAGGAAGCAAAATGAGGGTCAAAGAGAGACCGCAAAGGCGGCCCGAAGGCGAGGAGAGGCCAGCACGAAGGAAGGGGAGAAACAATGGCTCACATGGGGCGCCACAATGCACGAGAAACCCAACAAAGTGAAGAGCAAGGGCGTTAGACCCAGAAGTTCTGTACTTACCACAATGCAAGTGGACATAGAACCGATGACTGCCATACATTGAAGCAAAAAATCAAAGAGATAAGGGGCAATGGCGAGCTCGAGCGAGTTGTTGCTCGAAACATCACTTGATCGCGGTGCCTAGGCGACAGGAGGCAGGATTGGGAGCACAAATGCCAACGGAGTGAAACCTCGAGGAGAGGAGGCTCACTGAGAAGAGGGAGGAGGTCCCAAGAACCACGGGGCCGACACCCCAGGAGGAACATAGACCGAGGGAACCCATCATTAAGCGAAATATGCATGGGGGATACGCTAGAGAGGGTCCCACTTCCTCCTGGCGAAGGGCATACACTAGGTGGGCGAGATACGAATAAGTCTACAATGTAGTGAGGCTAGGCTAGTGAAGCAGCCTCAAATATAGCTTTTGGCCACTATCTCCTTCGATGAGGACGATTGCAGGGGGTAGCTTACCTGCATGATGATACACTAGTCATGACGATGCTAATGAAAAATTATACTACACAAAGAATACTTATTGATAATGAAAGTTTAGTAGACATCCTATTTTGGGACGTGTTTATGAAGATGGGAATAAGCTTGGAGCAACTGCGTCTAACATCGACCAACTTGAAGGGGTTCACTGGGGAGGCAGTGCAACCCATGGAGTCTATCACCTTTCCAGTATCGGTAGGAAAAGATGACTACATCACCACCACCATGACGGATTTTCTCATCGCGAGAACACAATTAACGTATCATCGGTCGGCCCACTCTGAACACTTTGATCACCTTCACCTACCATTTGAAGATTAATTTCCACATGAAAATGGGGATATGAGAAATTCGCGGTGAACAAATGCTCGCAAGGGAGTGTTATGTACAAGAACTCAGACAATGGGAGAAGGATGTGAAGGTGACTAAACTTCAGTCAAGGGAAAATGAAGGGATGATCCCACCCCCCTCCCCGCAGGCCAGAAGTACTAATCACTGAAGTAGAGACAAAGGGATGAAAACACTTTAAAATAAGGAGAAGTTGATGAGCCTTTGGAACTCATCACTCTCGACCATGCCAATCCATAAAGATTGGAACTAGGATAGAGAGTGAAGAAAGGCCACAACTGAACCAACTCATCACTGAGCATAGGGATGTCTTCTCATGGAGTCACAAAGACATGCCCTAAATTGAGGAAGAAGTTATAGAACATCGGCTGAATGTCAGCCTAGGTGCATGGCCGATTAGGCAAAAGAAAAGGAGTTTTAGCTCCGAGAAGTACAAGGCTATCGCGGAGGAGGTAGACCGAATGCTGGTAGTAGGATTCATTAGAGAAACTCAGTATCCTGAGTGGCTTTCAAATGTGGTGTTGGTAAAGAAATCCAACAGAAAGTGACGCATGTGTGTAGATTTTACAAAC
Source organism: Juglans regia (assembly GCF_001411555.2). Classification (NCBI taxonomy): domain Eukaryota; kingdom Viridiplantae; phylum Streptophyta; class Magnoliopsida; order Fagales; family Juglandaceae; genus Juglans; species Juglans regia. Next base: position 12,103,323 of record NC_049915.1, on the reverse strand, counting down.
CTTAATAAGGTCTGCCTAAAAGATAGCTTCCCCCTTCCAAGGATAGATTTGATTGTTGATGCTACCACAGCTTGTAGGATGTTAAGTTTCATGGACGCCTAATCGGATATAATGAAATCCGAATGAGTCAGGTTGACCAGGAGAAGACAACTTTTATAATAGATCAAGGATTATACTGTTACAAGGTCATGCCTTTCGGCCTGAAAAATGCGGGAGCAACGTACCAGAGGTTGGTGAATAGGATGTTCAAACAGCAAATAGGTTGAAACATGGAAGTTTACGTAGATGATTTGCTTGTGAAAAGCATTAAGGCTTTCAGAGTATTACGCCAGTACAAGATGAAGCTCAACCTAACAAAATGGGGGTGCAATTGGGAAAATTTTTGGGATTCATGGTGTCAGAAAGGGGTATCGAGGAAAACCCTAAAAAGCTACGGGCAATCATTGAAATGAAGTCACCCACGAACCTAAATGAAGTACAGAAGTTGGCGGTAAATATAGCGGCACTCAACAAGTTTGTGTCCCGGTTGACGGATAGGTGTCTACCTTTCTTTTCGGGTCCTAAGAAAAGCCCAAGACTGGAACACCAAATGCGAGGAAACATTTATGCAGTTGAAAGAGTACCTGGTGCATCCTTCGTTGCACAGTCAGACCAAGCAGGTGGAGCCTTTGCTATATTATCTAGTTGCGACCCTAGACGCCGTATCCATCGCATGGAGGGAGAGGAAGGAAAGGAGCAGAAACATGATACCTAAAGATAGAGTTGATCGCCTTCATAGTTGTGAAAGTCGCACGCCAACTACAACCCTACTTTCAAGATCATCCCATAAGAATCATTACGGAAGCACCCTTACAGAAGGTGTTACAATGACCAAACACCTCAGGCTGATTAGTCAATTGGTCAATCAAACTAAGTGAGTACGACATCAATTATATTCCCAGGATTGCCGTAAAATGACAAACCCTAGCCGATTTTGTAGTAGAGTTCACGAACTTTCAAGAGGAGATGCCAAAAGCCCCTAATAGGAAACCATGGCAAGTGTACGTGGACAAATCATCTTATTGAACATGAGGGGGAGTAGGTGTGCATGTGATAACAGGAGACGGAGTTGAGGTGCACCATGCAATAAGGTTAAACTCTAAAGTAATAAATAACGAGGCCGAATATGAAGTAGTATTCAGAGGACTTGCCATAGTCGAGACCTCGGGAGGAAGCGAAGTCGAAATGAAGGCAGACTTGCAAGTCGTGATTGGTCAGGTAACGGGGGAGTACTTGATGAAGAGTGAAAAGTTAATAAGATACCTCCATCAGGTAAACAAGGGGCGCAGTCGCCTTCTGTATTTTCGATCGAACGCATCCCGTGGTCTGACAACGGAAAGCTAACCGATTAGCAAGGGCGGCTTTAACAAAGCAAGAAGAGTCTCTATCGTGGGAAGTTAACACTTGAGCCATCGGCACTCTAGCTATAGGAGTTGAGGTTCTGAAGGTGGGGAAATGCACATCGAAGTGGGTGGACGACATAGTCAGATACCTAGAGACCGGGAACCTCCCCACCATTCGAGAAGAGGCAAGGAAAGTCAAGAGTAGGGCCACCTAGTTCACCATAATGGACAGGATATTATATAAACGAGGATTCTCAGTGCCACTCCTAAGGTGTATTTCGAAGGAAAAATCCAACCACATCATGGAGGAAGAGCATGAAGGAATATACGAAAACCATTCGGGGGGTAGAGCCCTTACAGCCAAGGTCATGAAAGCGGGGTACGACTAGCTGAACACCCTAAAAGATGCCAGAGAATTAGTCAAAAGGTGCGTCCAGTGCCAGTTGCATGCGCCAATCTCGAGTAGTACACCTAAGGAGCTGAAATCAATAACCTCCATTTGGCCGTTCGCTCAGGGGGGTGTACATATGGTCGGCTCCATGCCACCAAGTAAGGGGGGACTATGTTTATCATCATCATCGTCGACTACTTCATGAAATGGGCAAAAGCAAAGGCAATGGCAACGATAATTGCCCAAAGTGTTACAAAGTTCCTGTGAAAGGCGATAATATGTAGGTTCAAGATACCGTAGAGCATTTTCTTTGACAATGACAAGCAGTTTGATTCCGAACATTACCATGGGTGGTGCGCCAAACTCGGGATCAAGGTAGAATACTCGTCTCCAAGGCACCCACAGGTGAAGGGGCAAGTTGAAGTAACCAACAAAACTATCATAGGAACATTGAAAAAGAAGGTGGGCGAGAAGAAGGGAGCCTGGTTGGACGAGCTCCCTGGGATATTATGGGCGTACCGAACAATGGCAAAAACCTCAACTGGCAAAACACCTTTCGCCCTGGCCCATGAAAGTGAAGTAATAATACTAGTTAAGGTTGGGTTACCAAGTCTTAGGATGAAGAATTTCAACATAGAAGTAAACAACAAGATGTTGGAAGAAAGTTTATATATGTTAGAGGAGGTAAGGATTGATGCCAAAGCTAGGGTGGCAGCCTACAAAAGAAAAACGAAGCAGTATTTTAATAAAGAGTCAACCAGAGGTCCTTCAAGGTGGGGGACTTAGTCTTTAAAGAAATTGGCATAACCACGACAGAAAAAGGAAAACCTGGACCATGATGGGAGGGGTCATATGTCGTGACAGCCAACCATCGCCCAGGAACCTATCGCCTCAAGGATGCCGAAGGAAAGGAGCTACCGCATCCCTGGAATACTGAGCACTTAAGAAAGTACTTTATGTAGTTCACGTTGTAATGGTTTTGGCACAACGAATAAAGTTGATTGTTCATGAGCATTTTGTTTCACTGTTTTACCCTCTTACTCGCCAAAGCTACACCTACTTACTCGCCTAGGTTACATGGTCGAAGCACCCTCTCGCTACACTTACTCGCCTAGGTTATGTGGTCGAGGCATCCTCCCCCTACACCTACTTGCCAAAGTTACACGGTGAGGCACCGTCCAACTAAACTTACTCGCCTAGGTTACGTGGTCGAGGCATCCTCCCGCTACACCTACTCGCCGAAGTTACGCGGTTGAGGTGCCCTCCTGCTCCACCTAGTCACCAAAGTTACGTGGTCGAGGCATCCTCCCACTACACTTACTCGCCTAGGTTACAAGGTTGAGGTATCCTCCTGCTACAACTCGCCTTGGTTAAAAGGTCGAGACATCCTCCCGCTACACCTACTCACCAAAGTTACACAGTCGAGGCAGCTCACTTACTCGCCTAGGTTATATGGTCGATGCATCCTCCCGCTGCACTTACTCACCTAGGTTACGTGGTCGAGGCATCCTCCTGCTACACCTACTAGCCAAAGTTACACGGTTGAGACATCCTCTCGCTACACTTACTTGCCTAGGTTACGCAGTCGAGACATCCTCCCGTTACACTTACTCACCTAGATTACGCTATTAGGGCATCCTCCCGCTACTACTCACCTAGGTTACGTAGTCGAGGCATCCTCCCGTTGTACCTACTCACCAAAGTAAAGTGGTTGAGGCCTCCTCCCGCTACACTTACTCGCTTAGGTTACGCGGTCGAGGCATCATCTCGCTACACCTACTCGCCAAAGTTATGCGGTGAGGCATCTTTCAGCTAGACTTACTCACCTAGGTTATGTGGTTGAGGCATCCTTCCACTACACTTACTCGGCAAAGTTACGCGATCGAGGCATCCTCCCACTACACCTACTCACCTAGGTTACGCGGTCGAGGTGCCCTCCTACTACACCTAGTCACCAAAGTTACGTGGTCGAGGCATCCTCCTACTACACTTACTCGCGTAGGTTACGCAATCGAGACATCATTCCGCTATTACTCACCTAGGTTAAAAGGTCGAGGCATCCTCCTGCTACGCCTACTCTCAAAAGTTACATGGTCGATGCATCCTCCCGCTACACTTACTCGCCTAGGTTATGCGGTCGAGGCATCCTCCTGTTACACTTACTGGCCTAGGTTACGCTGTCAAGGCATCCTCACGCTACTACTCACCTAGGTTACGCAGTCGAGGCATCCTCCTGTTGTACCTACTCACCAAAGTTACGTGATCGAGGCCTCCTCCTGCTACACTTCATCACCTAGGTTATGCGGTCGAGGTATCCTCCGACTACACCTACTCGCCAAAGTTAAGTAGTCGAGGTATCCTCCCGCTATACTTACTCACTTAGGTTATGCGGTTGAGGCATCGTCCCGCTACGCCTACTCACCAAAGTTACGCAGTTGAGGCGTCCTCCCACTATACTTTCTCACCCAGGTTACGCAGTCGAGGTGCCTTCCCCCTACACTTACTCGCCTAGGTAATATGGTCGAGGCCTCCTCCTGCTACACTTACTCCCCTAGGTTACGTTGTCGATGCATCCTCCCGCTACACCTACTTGCCAAAGTTACGTTGTCGAGACATCGTCCAACTAAACTTACTAGCCTAGGTTACGCGGTCGAGGCATCATCTCACTAAGCCTACTCTCCTAGGTTACATTGTCGAGGTGCCCTCCTACAACACCTACTCACCAAAGTTATGCGGTTGAGGCATCCTCTTGCTACACTTACTTGCCTAGGTTACGCAGTCGAGGCATCCTACCGTTACTACTCGCCTAAGTTACGCGGTCGAGGCATCCTCCCGCTACTACTCGCCTAAGTTACGTGATCGAGGCATCCTCCCTCTACACCTAGTCGCCAAAGTTAAGCGGTCGAGGCATCCTCCCGCTACACTTACTCGCCTAGGTTACGTGGTCGAGACATCCTCCTACTACACCTACTAGCCAAAGTTAAGCAGCCGAGTCGTCCTCCCGCTACACTTACTAGCCTAGGTTATGCGGTCGAGGCATCCTCCCGCTACACTTGCTTGCCTAGGTTACGTGGTCGAGACATCCTCACACTACACCTACTAGCCTAAGTTATGGGGTCGTGGCATCCTCCCGCTACACTTACTTGCCTAGATTTCGCAGTCGAGACATCTTCCAACTATACTTACTTGCTTAAGCTACGCGGTTGAGGCATTCTCCCTCTATACTTACTCGCCTAAGTTGTGCAATAATGACATAAAATACATAAACAAAATAATGGTCCATGATCTCAATTAACAACGAAAACATCATGCATCTTTGTCTATGATCTCAATTAACAACAAAAACATCATGCATCTTGCCCATAAAAACAAACACATCCTATCCCATACATGAATAACATTCCATAAAAACAAAAACATTTGAAGCATAAGCATAAAAGTTCAAATATGGCCTTGCTCGCCACAATGTGATGCTCGCCTTACTTCATTCTTGGCTAAACTTGCTCGCCTGGCTATCTTCTTCCCACTGGCATTTGCCCACATGAGGAGATTTCTTCTCTCGATTCAGAGTGGTCCTCACACTTGAGATATTCTTATTATAAACATAAAGATAATACTACAAAACCATAAAAAATATGAAATTACTTAAATTTATAAATGTTTATATCAATTAAATAGAATTTTATATGAGATGTATTGTTTAATAATGACTTATTAAATACACAAATTGAGCTAGAATTGATTTCCAAGAGCTTGCTAAATTATCTTGTTTGTTTACCGTATGAGTAGTTCTACTCATGTACCGGCTACTCGTCATACACCACACACCCGATGATGTGGCTTTTCTTTTTTGTAAAACGCGTGCATTTTACGCCCCCTAAATACCCCAAATCAGTCTGATGGGTGGATTTCAAATCCCCCCCACGTTCTTTCTCCGTTCGCCTTCACCCCTCCGCCAGCCTTCACTCTTGTTCAGCTCACGGCCTTCGAAGTTGCACTGCATCCACCACCGTCTGGGGCAACCAAAGAGAACGGCCAACTAACAAGAATGACTGTCTAGGGCCGCATTCAGCTCACACAGAAGTTTTCTCTTGCCAAGTTGCTCCACAATTCTTCATTGTCTTCATTCCATTTCCATTACTTATTGCTAGATTTTGTTGGTGGGTGGGAGGTTGTTTTCCTTGCTTTCGATGAAGCTAGAAAAGGCTAGCTAAGTCTAGCTACTAGAGAGAATCGTTTTTGTAACAAAGACAATGGGAGAACTGCCAAATAAATGTAGACATGGCTCTGTCTTGCATGTAGACATGAATCAAGAATTTCATTGATTTTTAGTTATCGAAATTGAAGATGTTAAAAAAAGGATGCCATCAGTTGTGGCTATCCCTTCTACACTAGGAAATATTTGATATTGGGACTGTTTGTATTGAAAAATACCAACAATGGCTAATTTTGAAAAATACCAATAATTAATACTAAATGAAATGGCTAATTGTCATCCAGATAATAGTTACATACCTTCCAGGCTCTGGTGTCCATCATTTGCACGGTTCTGTCAGCTTCTAGAGTCTGTTTATGTTCTAGCACAAGACAATTTTTTTAACGATGTTAAAGTACAATTTCCCTCTAAATATAATTGCAAAAAAATTATCAGTTGGAAAGCTAGAGAATCAGAATAACAGTTATATGGGAAATCTTAACTCATTCCAAAAAAGATTATAAATGACTGCACTTCCATACCCTAACATCATTTTGCAATGTTTCTCTCGATTCCCAACTTCCATTTTAAGGATTATTTAACCATCATGCTTTTAAACTGAAGTATTTATTTTCTGAATTTATGTTGGAGATTTATGTTTAACCACCATGCTTTTAATGTACTCAATTGTGAAATGATTTTTGCACATCTGTTTAGTAACTTTGTCCTCAAACTCTGTTGAAATAGTAGGATGGACAAAGAGGAAGATGAAATGCCACCCAGGCCTTCTACATCGATTTAACCAACTCAAGTATGATACATATTGGTCATTTGGAAATGTCGTTGTGTCCTATATTTCCATTTAGTTAATGTGTTTTTATTTGTGTATTATAGGTATATTATGGTCTAGGAAACTCATACTACCCGCCATTTATGATGCTTCAAAATGAATATCCAAATCCATATACATACACTTGGGGTAGCCAGGTAGATTCCTTATAAGCTTTTTTAAAAAAAATTCTTACGTGCATTTGAGATGTTTTAACATTGTGTTTAATTATAGCCTCTATCGATGTCACATTTTGGACCAATGATGCCCTATCCTTCATTGAGTGATTCGGATGAGTCAACACGAGTTCAACTTCCAAGTAGATTCCTTTTAAACTTTTTTAGTTTTCTTTCCTACATGCATTTGGGATGTTTTAATGCCGTGCCTAATTACAACCTTCATTGATGCCACCATTTGGACCAACGATGCCCTACCCTCCGTCAAATAATGCGGAAGAGTTAACACAAGTTCAACATACCTTCAAGGTAGATTCGTTATAAACTTTTTTAGTTTTTTTTTCTTGCATGCATTTGGGATGTTTTAACACTATGCCTAATTACAGCCTTCATTGATGCCACCATTTGAACCAATGATGCCCTACCCTCCATCGAGTAATGCGGAGGAGTTGACACCAGTTCAACATACCTTCCAAGTAGATTCCTTTTAAACTTTTTTAGTTTTTTTTTTCTTACATGCATTTGGGATGTTTTAACGTCGTGCCTAATTACAGCCTTCATTGATGCCATCATTTGGACCAACAATGTCCTACCATTCGTTGAGTAATCTGGAGGAGTTGAGAAGATATGAAAAGACCCCCAACTAGCAAGTGAATCATCAACTGTGTCATTTAGTGTTAAAAGTGAAAATAATTTTAGAGGTACATCACACATGACTGATCAAACCTGTCATATGACTAACAGTATTACACTTTTAACTCGATGAATAAACATCTAGTATATATAATCTAAATGCTAATCCCAAACATACATTTTCATTTTTATAAACTTCATCGGACGTTAATAAAGAGGCAAAGGTCGATGGGACTAATGAAGTATCAGATGATGATGAATGAGTTGAGGAGCCAAAATCTAGTTTGGAGTTTGCCACTGATAAAGAGCTTCTGACCTATTATAAGCGATATGCCAAACAACAGGGTTTTGGTGTAATCACACAAAGGGAGAAGAGAGAGGCAAATGAGAAAGCGAATTATGTGACAATTAGGTGTGCACGTGGCGGCAAGTATCGTCTAAGCCACAGTAATATCTCGAATCGATGACCAACAATTAAAATGGACTCTAAGGCAAAGGTAAATGCTCACTTGGACAAAAATGGTGTATGAGTTTTGACAACTATTTAGAATGTTGACAATCATAGAACTCTCAGCCTACAGAAGTCTAGATTTTTTAGAAGTCACAAGTGTTTAGATGAATACAACAAATGATACTCGATTTAAATGACAAAGCATATGTTCGAATGAATAAGAATTTTGGAGCACTTGTTGTTTATGCCCCGGGGGTTCAAGAATCTTGAATTTCAAGATAAAGATTTTTGAAATTTTATTGATAAAGCCAGACACTTAAGGTTATATAAAGGAGGTGGCGAAGCACTTAATGACAACTTTGAGAGGATGAGGAAGATGAATGATGACTTTGTTTCTATGATGGATGTGGATGAAGAGTTGAGACTCAGAAATGTGTTTTGAGTTGACGCACAAAGTCGAGTGGTGTACGAGTATTTTGGAAATTTGATCACCTTCGATACGACATATCTAACAAATAGGTACGGTATGCCTTTTGCTCCCTTTGTTGGGGTAAACCATCATGGGCAGTCCATACTATTAGGGTTGGCTTGATTTCAAGCGAGGATACAAGTACTTTTATGTGGTTGTTCTGAGCATGGTTCCAGTGCATGAATAGTCGGGCTCCAAAAGCAATCATAACAGACCAAGATCGGGCAATGAAGAGTGTTATTACGATGATATTCCCAAAAACTTGCCATAGATATTGTCTGGAGCATATCATTCAGAAATTGCCCGATAAATTGAGATCTCACTCCCAATTTAACGCAGCGTTGAAGACTTCCATTCAGAGTGCCTTATAGGATTCACAGACCTACGCAGAATTTAAGGACAAGTGGGGGGAACTAATTATAAAGTATGACTTTAGTGATCATGTATGGCTATGAGGATTGTACAATGAGATATCGTTTTGGATACCAGTTTACTTGAAGAGTGTATTTTAGGCTGGTATGAACACTACACAGCGGTCTGAAAGCATAAATGCTTTCTTCGATGAGTTTGTGCATTCTAGTACGACGTTGAAGGAATTTATTGATCAATTTGACAATACTCTAAAGTAGAAGGTGGAAATCGAGGCGACAACTAATTTTAATCCCTGCAACCAAACCATCCCATGTGTATTCCCATTCCGCATTGAGAACCAGTTTCAAGCATTGTATACAAATGTGATGTTTAAAGAGGTCCAAAGAAAGGTGTGAGGGATGATTTGTTGTAATTGCATACTTGTTAGCAAACATATTTGTATTTCCACCTTCGATGTCGTGGATGAAATTTTCAATTTCCACTGATGACCATGTCAAAACCGTCCAGTACTCAGTTTACTATAACGAGGAGAAATGTGATGTTAAATGCATGTGTGCACTATTTAAGATGATGAGCATTCTCTGTGGGCATGCATTTAAAGTTTGTCAAATGGAGAAGATTCATGTGTTGCCTAAGAAGTAAGTCTTGGATTAGTGGAGGAAAGACATAAAGAGGAGATACACACTTGTCAAAAGTAGCTATGACGACTTGCGGGATAATGCAGACGCACAAAGGTTTGAGGTTGTAGTTAAAAGATGTCTAATATTAGCGATGCCTGTATCCCCAAGTGATGACCATGTCAATGCATTCATGCGGATTTTGGATGAGCTTGAGCACAATTTTTGTAACGCCCCGTTCCCGGAGGTCCGAAGAGTTAACTCTTAATACCTAAAATCAACTTAAATAATACAACTATAAAGTCCAGAAAATTCCATAAAATATTAATCCAGTTAATTAAACTAAATATCTAAGTTCCTCCATGGGGACAATAAAGAAAACATCAATAACATAAATTAAAAACTCTCCAAAACTTGAAATTATTCTTAACTCATCAGATCAAAATAACAGAAAAATAAAATCAGTTTACTAACAACGACTCTCAAATAAGCACTTGTACCCTCAGGTACTTATTCCATTTCGATCATCACACCTTGCTAAAACTTCCTACTCTTGTTCTCCAACTGAACCATCAAAATTATCTGAAAAAAATATATGGAGATAAGGGGTGAGTTATCAACAACTCAGTAAGCAGAGACCATATACCAGTGTATAAACATGAGCATTTACAGAAATCAGAATATAGAACAAAACATTTTCATTTTTAGAGTGCGGAAGCATAACATGTTATCAAAATATCAGAGCGAAGATTTAGAAATAATTTCATTCAAAATATTCTTTGGCATAGCATAAATGATCATCATCATCATCAGAACATCATATCAGAACAGAGGCCATGTATAATCCCCATGGTAGGGTTGTGCATCTGCGGATAGCCAAGCAGAACATGAAACACTCTGTCACCAAGGTGTGCACTCAAAACAGAGACCACTACTCTAACCCGTGGCAGGGCTGTATCCATTATTATTACCCGTGGTTGAGCCGTATCCACTATTATAACCCATGGTTGGGCCGTATCCACTATTATTACCCGTGGTTGGGCCGTATTCACTATTGTAACCCGTTGTTGGGCCCTATGCCACTATTATCACCTGTGGCAGGGCCGTAACTGAACAGAGTGGAAACAGAATCAAATTCAGAATCAGGGAGTCATGCCAAAGGTTTTCAGAAATCACATCTTATCCAAACAGAGTACTGAACAAAATCATATCACAACATAATTTATGCACAAAATTTAATATTCACTCTTTTTTTCAAAGTTCAGAAACAGAATGTCAAAAATAAGCTCATGTCTACACCAGTCATGACAGAAAATATGTTCTTTTTAAACAGAATCTCATGAGTAATGCAGAACAAATATCTGAGGTTATTTTCAAATTTCTTTTCATAGCAGAACATGCACATTTTCCAAAAAGGACCTCAGTTCATTTTATTTAATGCAAAGTCTAGTATAGGAATTCCGCTTACCTGGACTTCTTAGCTTTTCAGAATTTTTCTCAAAAATGCCGAACAAATATTAATCGTCACCTATAAAATAATCACGTAACTTCCATAAATTTCCAATCAAACATGTACCTCAATATTTAAACCTGAAATACTAAAATAACCTATTTTCTTAAACTTCTAAAATTATCATAACCCTTAAAATATTATCACTTTCTAATTTCATCAATAGCCACTTAAACGAATTCATACCGAAGAGAGTAATCGAATAAATAATATGCTAAATGAATACCGATGTTTTTAAAATACTAAAGTACCCATAACATATTATAGATTAATAGAATACTCTAGCTACTTAAAATCTCATAAAATAAGGCCCACTTAAAAAAAAAATGAGTTCCATTGAAAACTAAATAGTTCAAATTAATAATATAATCATATCTTTTAATGTATAATGAAAACCAAGCCCATTCATTAAAACACAACCAATTAAAAACAGACCATTAAAACAAAATCCATTAAACTAAACCCACGTAACAATATATCTGAAAACAGAGCAACATGTAAAAACACTTAAAAACAAGTTTGAGGTATTTTACGGAAAAGTCAAAGACCAAAGGTGTGATGGCAGTTTCGAAGTTACCAGGAGTATCATAACCATAACGTTTAAAACTTCATGCTAATATTTTCAAAGAGTGCAAAGTTTCTGCTTGTTTATAGGTAAACATAAAACTCAACAAAAGGAAAAAGGAAACCAAAAGAGGGGTGCGACGAGGCTCACCGTGAGGGAAAAAGTGGTCGCGACAGCACTAGGCGAGAGAGGGGCGTGCGATTCAGAGAGAGAGAGAAGAAATCTAAGAGAGAGATGAGAGGAAGAAAACACGGAGAGTGAGCGGTAGAGAGAAAAGAGAACCCGGAGAGAAAGAGGGACTAATTCATGCAATGGAGAGTGACACACGACGTGTGCATGGAGGTGTTACCGAGAGAGTGGGTGGTGGTTTGAGTTGGCGGCAGTGTAGCAAGGTGGTGCAGGGCGTAGCTAGCAAGACCAGGTTATGGCTGTTTCCGTCGAGGACAGTGGCTGAACGCGTGCCTGGGAATGAGGGTCTAGCTATGGAAGTACTCTGTTTCTTGAAGCAAAAACAGAGCAATTTTGGCTTCTTTCGGGGTTTATTTACACGACGTGAGGCTGCCGGTGGAGGCATGCTGTGGTTGGTTCTACTTCGGGCTAGTGCTTTCCGTCGTGTGAGGGGCCAGTCGTGTGGGTTGCAGCGTGGAAGGGCTTGGCAGTGGGAGTGGTTCACGGTGGTCTGGCTTACGGTTTCGCGTGGGAGGGCAACGGCGTGAGCTTTCTTCATATGTATAAATATATATAGATGATTGAACATGAAAAGAAAACCCTAGATGAAAACCAAACGGACGAGGGATGTGCATGAGGGACGTGCATGCGGCTGGGAGGAGAGTCGTGCGGGTGAGGGAAACTGCTACCTCATAAACCAGTAGGTTTTCTAAGGTTTAGTCAAACGGGTGCGGCTTTGTTCCGCAACTGATGGGCCAAACGCTAAACAAAAAAAAAAATCACTACTCGATCCATAACCTAAAAACCAAAAATAAATAAATAAAAAAATAAAACCATGATCCAACCATACAAATTCTGAGTCCAGGTGTTACAATTTTAAAGGATTAACACTTGAGTCTCGTTTAACTAAGGTCAAAGACGGCTCAACCAAGGTCAAAGAGAGAGTGGTCATGGATAAGAATAAGAAAATATTAAGCCCCCACATTGTCTGAGGGGAAGGGAGACTCCCAACGAAAAGAAAGGTTCTGCCTGTGGAGAAGGCTGCAACCAAGAGAAAGAAAAAACATGTAGTAAGTTTTTTTCTATTAATTGTATATATTTTGGATTGCATGCATATCCTTTTCTAATAGATGTATATTTTTATTTTGAAATTTAGACTTGTAGGAAAATATTTGATGACGAATCACAATATGGCGAGGTCTCGGACGCTCAACTTGGTGCTAATGTTGAAGATTTTGTTGTTGAAACCCAATGTAGTACTGTCACACAACCAACACAATCGAACAATAATGAGATGTGAGGCTGTGGTTGTAAAGAATGTTGTGTGAGGCTTTGTGATTTAGACTATTGTGGTTGTAAAGAATGTAAACCAAACTTGTGGTTGTGAGGCTTTCTTTTGGACATATTTAGGCTCCATTTGGATAGTGAGATGAGAGAATATAGTTTTAGATGAAAGTTGAATAAAATATTATGAGAATCTTATTTTTAATATTATTATTGTTTTGAGATTTGAAAAATGTGAGTTATTTATTATATTTTGTATGGAGATTTTGAAAAGTTGTAATAATGAGATGAGATGAAACCATTTTTGTATCTAAACGAGGCCTTATTCTACTTGTATTTGTGATCTACTTATCTGTGAGGCTTTGTGATCTACTTATCTGTTATGGTTGTTCTACTTGTATGAAAATCATTACTCCATTTTTGATGACTTTGTTAGTCTACTTTATGAAACTTTAGACAGATTTGTACCATTAGGATGTACCTTTATGATTACCTTCAGCCCACAGAAGTGATGTATCTCCAAGTTTGAGGAATGCTAACCTTTTATTTAGAGACAATTGTCATATTTTTGCATGATTTACAATATGGTTGGGTGTTCACATTTTGACAGATGAAGTGTGGATAATGGTGGTGAATACTTTGTTTCTGGGCATGCATGATGATTTCTACAATTAAATTCTTCATATTTTTCCCATGGAATAACTCATGCATGTGAAGGCAGGTGAATAGTTTCGGCCATGATTTCAAAGCTATCACAAGTCATGCTCATTCATATATATAAAGTTTTATCTGTTACTTAGTATGAAGATCAAATCATTCATACTAATTTTCAAAGTTGTGTGTGGTTACAAATTCACCCAAACTACTCCACCAGGAGCTTGCCTTCAAAATCTCATTATTAATGATCAGAGACTAGAAAATAAAAGCAACTAACCTCCAACTCAAATTCATCCAAACTACACCAACTCTATTTCCATTTACAAGCAACTAATTTCCACTGTACCCATGAATATGATTCTCACAAAAACTAAACCAAGCACATGTACACGAACAATACCATTCTCACAAATAAAAAATTTAACATCCATTACTATACTCAAATCTTACCATGTACAAATTTACAAAATATTCATAGAGAATTCTGCAATTACAATTACGGTAAAATGATCAATTTACAATTAACAGTAACATGATACATCTATCATCCGAACCAACTAAAAACTTTTAAAATGGAACACACCCAGTATAGATACAATAATATACGTACACATCTATTCTCTACGATCCGCCTTCAAACCTCGTCCTCTTGCTTGTGCAGATCATTCTCTCTATATATTAGTTTATCTTTTTTTTCCTTTGAACCTCATACTCGCGCAATAATAAATCACCCTCCCTCTTTTGGAGTGCATTCTCTCTTGTAAAAAATTTCTCCTCTACTAGTTGAAGTATATATGTCCATATGAAGAATAATTGAAAACTTGCTTCTCCCTACATACAATTCAAGAATTTCAAACGTTAAATATAACAAACTGAAAAACAATACAAAAAAATATAACAAAATTAAAATTTGGCTTACTGTGTTATACTTCAAGCATACATAAAATTTTCTTCTTAGATTTTTGTTAGTTTGAGAGATATTTAATAGTGCTTTCAAACCACACCAACAAGTTGGTGATTCCATTTGAAACGCCTCAACTACACATGATGATAATTGATTCGATGTCATAGATGATCTAAACGAGAATCATAAATGATAGTGAAAACAATGAAAATGTCCAAGCTGGAAAAAATCAATGTAATGGTAAAGAATTTTTCTCCAATTGCCAAAGTTAATAAATTTGTAATAAAGAAAAGTTCCCACAAGCCTTATTGGCAATGCATATTGACTTGGAGTGGGGAGTTTAAACATGGAGTGAAGGGTTGTTTTCATCTAGGACATCTTGTTGATATGAAGATGAAATAAATACATTAACAAAACAATAGGAACTTACAGTTTTTTTGTAATAAATACATTATCCAAAAATAAAAAATAAAAAACCAATGTAGCATTGTATTATCGATCAAATTTGTTGAACTTAGCCCTAGCAATTACCATACAAAAGGACCCAAGGTTAAACAAATCTTGCCTACAAGGTTGAAAAAGCTTGCCTTCAAGGTTGAAAAAGCTCCCAAGTGTTCACCAACCAAATCAGCCTAGAAATCAACCCAACCCAGCTTAGCAAAACATAAATTGTGCAGTAATAGCCTAGAAATAAGAAATACAAATAAGAAATCAAAGCAACCTAGCTTAGAAATCATAAATCGTGCAATAATAACCTAGAGATCATAAATAAGCACAACTCTAACTCAGAAATCATAATCGTGGAATAATAGGAACTCATAAATTGGAAATAACCACAACATATAGATCTAGGGTTTTGGTTGGTGAGCATACCGAATGACGACAAAGGAGAAGCAGCCAAACTGCTCAATGGCTGAGAATCGCACGTAGTGGGTTGGGGACCAACCAAACTGATAGGAGGGGATTCTCGCATGGGAGTCACGGGGGAGAGGGGATTTCTCAAATGGGTGGGGAGTCGATGGGTTGTCACGGGGGAGAGGGAATTTCTCAAATGGGTGGGGAGTCGATGGGTTGTCACGGGGGAGAGGAATTTCTCAGAGGGAATGTGCAACTGGGGATCACGGGGAGAGGAATATCTGTTCACAAGGAAGAGGGGATTTCTAAAATGGGTGGGGAGCCGAACGACCGTCATGGGGGAGAGGGGATTTCTTAGATGGGTAGGGAGCAAACCAGTCATCACGGGGAATAGGAATTTCCTAGAGGGGATGTGCAACTAGGGATCACAGGGAGAGAAATTTCTGCTCACGAGGAAGAGGGGATTTCTTAGATGGGTGGGGAGCCGAACGATCGTCACGAGGAGGGGATTTCTTAGAGGGGATGGGCGACTAGGGACTTACGAGGAAGAGGAGCTTCTGAAAGTTGGGGCTATTCGTGAAATCGAGTCACGATTTTGAGTTAACAATTGGATCAGACTTCTCTTAGACCGTATATGCCACATCAGAGGTGTGTGGTGTGTGATCTCAAAACTGGACTAAGTTTTTACTCATGTCTAGTAGCTTAAGGGACATAAAACCTTTCTTACACCTCTTCTTTCTCTTTAAAAAATGAAGAACTTCATAAGCCATTAAGACATTATCTGTTATCAATCTTCCAGGTAAGAATGCTGACTGTGAATTTGAGATGACAGCAGGCAACACATTCTTGATCCTATTTGCAATAACCTTAGACATTAGCTTATAAACCACATTACATAAGCTAATAGGTCTAAAATCATTTACTTTCATAGGGCACTTCTTTTTTGGAACAAGAGTAATAAATGTATGATTTATAGCTTGAGGGAAATCATAAGAATTCAAAGCATGTAAAACTGTAGAGGTAATAGAGCTACCAATATCAGGCCAAAAACTTGTGAAAAAATAAAGGAGGCATGCCATCAGGCCTTGGAGCCTTCGAATGGTGCATTTCCTTGAAAGCTCATACCACTTCATCAACAATGTAATCCTTTATAAGCTCCACATTCATTGAATCTGAAACTTTTATCTCCATTTTATCAAGAATCACACCTTCATTTCGAGTGCCTGTAGAAGTAAACAAGGAAGAGAAATGGTTAATAATAATGCTGCCATATTGATCCCCTTCCTTCCAGCAACCTCCATCATCCATAAGTTTCAAAATACTAATCTTCTTCTTCCTTTGAGAAGCTTTAGCATGGAAAATTTGATATTTTGGTCTCCCCCAGCTAACCAAAGAGCCATGGATCTTTGCCTCCACATAATCTCATCCCTATCCAACCACTTCTGCACTTCCTCAGAAGCATCACAGACCCCACTTGTGGTCAATACTGTTGGATCCCTTTGTTGTTCAAATTTAAGCTTATTCCTCACTTCTTGTGGCTTAACATGCACCTTACCAAACTTGGACTTATTCCATAGCTGTAACTTGAAACCACAACTTGAAATACTATCCATCACCCCTTGTAAACAGTTTTGAAAATCAGACAATCACCAAGTATCCTTTACAATCTTAAAGCAATTAGCAGAGTTGAGGCTGAAGATCTTGAACCAGAAATTACTTAAGCAGTGGCTTTACTAAGGGGACTACAGTTTTGTCTCAACATTGGCATCCATAACCTTATCATTGAAAGTGACTGCTTGTTTATGGTCGAGGAGGTCAACAGTGATACCAATTCCTTCGCAGCAGTAAGAACATTAGTGTTTGAAATTAAAAGATTGATGCAAAGTTTCCTACAATGCAGATTACAACATGGCAACAGACTGGCTAATGTGGCAACACATAGACTTCCAAAGCATGCATGATCCATTACTTATATGCATATTTGGTGGTATGGTGTCCCTAGTTTCATTGAGAATGTCATTTTTATTGATAAACACTATTGTAACCTGGTTTGAAGTTTTATACCCCTAGATATGATGAAGTTCTTTTCCAAATAAAAAAAAAAGTCTTGCATAAAGAATTTTTGGCAATTGCCATAAGGAAAAATATATGCATCTGCCCCACACCGGCACACACTCAATCTATTGAGTGTAAAAAAAAAAAAAAAAGTGATGTGAAGTGTGTGTCGGTGTGGGACAGATGCATAGCATTTCTCTTGCCATAAATAGAACACGACTTTTATTAGACCAGGCCGAATAAACCCGAACCGAGTTAGGTTAAACTAACAAACCGTTTTGAAATTTGAAGGAAGGTCTCTTCCTGGCTGAACTTTTTGTTGGGTGAGAGAGAGAGAGATCAGGACGGCTGTAGGAGCAGCAGAAGAAGAAAGGACCTTCCGACTCCGATCTCATCAAAGTGAAAGATGGGTCGCCAAGCTTTTACCAAGCTGATCGCCTCCGTTTCCTCGGGCAGAGCTTCATGGGCTGCGGATCAGACTCGGAAATACGCGTCGGTTCCGCATCCAGCCCCCGCAGTCTTCGTGGACAAGAACACTCGCGTCATCTGCCAAGGCATCACCGGCAAGAACGGCACCTTCCACACTGAACAAGCTATCGAATACGGCACCAAAATGGTCCCCCCTCTCTCTCTATTCTCTTCAGATGTCCATTTAAATGTGTTTGTTTATTATTTTTTTGTAGTTTGATTTGGATTTCTCTGGGCCATGGTGGAGGTTGTTTGCTTTCCACGCTCTGTGCTACATTTTTTTTTCTTTGGTTTAAAGTGGAATTTGATTTCTCGTGAACCTGCGAAGATATCTTAATTTCAGAATTTCGAATCCCGGGCAATCGGGGCCGTATTAGGCCTCACCAATCACGATTTCCTGGAAGACGCAATCTGATTTCGTTGTTGTTGTTGAATTCATAGGGCTCGGCTTATATTAGCGTGCTTTCTTTAAGTAAATGACCTCTGGCTCTAAAGGCACATCTCCCCTTATAAAGAACGATATGGAGTTGAAGTCCTCTCGGGTGTCTCTTTATTACTTATCAAAAAAAAAAAAAAAAAAAGTCCTCTCGGGTGTACATTTAATTTTATCAATAGAAAGAAGTTTTCCCCATATTAGGCTCTTCGTATTAGACTTTTTGTTTGCATTTAACCTCTTCTCTTTCACTTCATATGATGTAGTGGACTTGGTCCCTTTCCGTACTTCCAAAATTTGGTATCTCTTTTGAATTTATCAAATTATTTTAACTGTTGGACTCTTTTATTTAAGCTATATGTTTTCTATGGTTTTATGAACAAACTATGATTTATTATATAGGTTAGCCTTTGTTCTATACAATTAATTGATATCCTAGGAATTTGTGATGCCTGCATATTTCTAGTATAAAGCGAGACAGAGCCATGGATATCAGTAAAAATGGTAATATTTGGACGATCTTGTGCCCTCTTTTTCCCTTCTTGTGCTCCAATTTATTCTCTTTTTTTAGATCTTCCTTTCTGACTATGGATCTTTTCCCATCTCTTCTTTCTGTTTCTTCGTTTGTCTATGTCACCTTCTCCTCTCTTTCTTTTCCTAAAATAAAACCATTGCATTTGTCTCAAAATTGTGTCATTTGTGTTAACATATGATTGCGAACTTGCCGTGACATCAGTTTTAGGGTGATATTGTAATTATGATGTTGTCTTGATCTTTCAATCAAGTTTTTGTAATCAATTTGGATTTTCCTGGCCCAACTTTTGTAATCCAACTCTCAGTTTTTAATTCTCTGTGCCTCATGCCATATAGTTTGAATTGTAGCAGGATTTTGTTAGGGAACCCCTCGAATCGTTAGAAGTGGGTTCACTCAAGTGTTACAATGATTTTTTCTACTGGCTGCAATGTAGGATTTAAGGGGCAATAATTCTTTTTGATCGGTAAATAAGATTTTATTGATCATAAGGATAGCCAAAAGCCCAAGTACACGGGACATATACAAGAGCAATGCCTAAGAGTGGTGTTCTAGTGATACAAGGAATTCATGAATGTTCATGCCATTAAATCAATTACAATCGACCTATGGAACAAAGTATTAAAAAAGAAAGTTCTAAGTTCATCCATGGACCACTCATGATGTTCAAATCTTCTCTCATTCCTCTCCCTCCAAAGACACCACAATAGGCAGACCAGAACTATCTTCCAAATTGCAGCAATATGAGAAGTGCCTTGAAGGCCTCTCCGTGAAGCTAAGAGATCGATCACCCTTCTTGGATTCACCCAAGCTACATTTACCCTAGCAAAAAAGTCATTCCACAAGGTCGTGGCAATCTCACAATATATTAGTAGATGATCAACAACAATCTTACAATGCAGTATAACAATCAATGGCTGGATTTCTTCTCTTTGATTGCGATTTTTATTTTGCTTTACTTAAAATGACTACTGGGTAGCTATCATACATGGTATTCTATGTACTTGCAAGACCTAGCTGGATAATTCCTATATTGTTTATCCTTGGTTGTAATTCTTGTTGATATCTTCCTTCTTAATACTCAGATACTTTGCTTCATGTTTACATCTGTTATATGAACATGATAATAAGATATTTAGAACTTAGTTTGTGAGCTGCCCTGGTCCAATGTGTGACAGTTGAAGCAATCTTTTGCACATATTTTGTCAAAATTTAACCATGGGTTCCTAAAAAGGCAAGAGAGCGAGCCAGGTTTTGACAGTGATCTAGACCGTGTTAGTTATTGATAAATATAGGATATTCCTTTAATATTTCTGTTTTAGGACCTGTATCTGGTATCATTTAGTTGTAGTCTCCATTAATTTATTTTTCTTTAATTGAGCTATGCATATATGTATAATTTCCAAGGTCAATGTTGTAAACTTTTTGGAATAGGTGGGTGGTGTGACACCAAAAAAGGGTGGAACAGAGCACTTGGGACTTCCTGTTTTCAACACAGTTGCTGAAGCAAAGGCTGAAACAAAGGCCAATGCTTCAGTCATTTATGTTCCCCCACCATTTGCTGCTGCAGCTATTATGGAGGCCTTGGAAGCTGAGTTAGATCTTGTTGTGTGCATCACAGAAGGAATCCCTCAACATGACATGGTATACTAAAATTACACAATTTGATTTTGTTTAAAAAGATGATGTGTGCAGTGAAACTCAAAATATGTTTGCTAAGGGAGTGCAACGTGCATCACCTATCTTCAGGAGTGCTTGTGTGGCATCATTTGAACTAATTTAGTAACTTATGCCTTGAAAGGAGTTATCCTTTTGACGGACAGGAAATCATTTTGGTTCATGTTTTTAACTTAACATTACCAGACTTTCTTTTTGATACATAACTGTACTAGCCGTATGAATATGTCAGTTGGTTTTTCTGGGGTTATGTGCAGCTAATAGAACTGTTATTTATTTCAAAATTACTCGTAAATTTATTTGCTGTCAAACAGGAAAATTATATTGAATTTCTATATGGGGATCATATATTGTCTTTGAGCTATCAACATGGCTAGTTACATTAAAGAAAAAAGAAAAATTACTAATATGACTAGTTATTGCAAATAATTTTTTGCTTTTCATAGTTGGTTTGAAATGGCCTTGAATGTTGTATTTATGGTTTTAGGTACGAGTGAAGGCTGCTCTTAACAGACAATCTAAAACTCGGGTGATTGGGCCAAACTGCCCTGGTATTATCAAGCCAGGAGAATGCAAAATTGGAATTATGCCAGGATATATCCACAAACCTGGTCGCATAGGAATTGTCTCCCGATCTGGTACATTAACCTATGAAGCGGTGAGTCCTAATTTGGATCTAATGAGCAGTTTTCTTATAGGGAAACTAGTCTATTGTAATATCATGATTTAAATTGATGTCATTTTGGCACTTATCAAAAAATTGATGTCATTTTGGTCACATGGTTGATCTTCTGTGGGAACCCAGGTGAGATGACTGTGTTTGAAATGAAAAATATTCCTGCAGCTGTAGTGTAATCTGTATGTATACCTATTTTTTCACTTATTGGGAAATGAGCTTTCATGCTGCATTTCTCTTGGCCTTGCTTTCTTGAAGAGTTTATGGAGATCAGTTTTCATAGAAGTATTTCCTTCTGTCAAAGTTACCTCTAGTAGCCAGGCGTAGAAGCTTTTACAAAGCTGCTTGTACTAAATCATTGTCTTTCAAACAATTTTCATCTTTCTTGTACGTACTATTGTATGGCCCATTTAATGATTGGATGATCTCTTTTCACCCTCTTTATCATCAGATATGCTGATGCATTGTTGTATCTTGTATCATTATTCGATATATATTGCTTATGTGGGTTATGGAGGGATCCAGTGGTTCATAGGCTTGATATTTATAGTTATTTACTTTGCAGGTTTTCCAAACTACTGCTGTTGGTCTTGGACAATCCACTTGTGTGGGTATAGGAGGGGATCCTTTTAATGGGACGAACTTTGTTGATTGCATTGAGAAGTTCCTAGTGGACCCACAGACGGAAGGTGAATTATTTTTGAAGATTTGTTTGGTCAATTTTTTCTTTATTGTGATATGGCTAGTGAGTTATGGTTGGTAATATTCTCATTGTTTGAAATGTCCTATGGTTATGGCTTATGTGGTGTGTATTTGGAGGGCCTAGAATTTTATGGAACTTAAAATGACATTGCTTAAATTGAATTCAAAATTTTCTTTTTCTGTAAATGTTTCAAGATTTTATTGAAAAGCGGCAAGGCGCATAATTCTAAATGCAAGAGAGAACACAATCTTAGGGTTGAAAGAAAAAATAAGAACGTACAAAGTCTAGGAAAGAAGAAAAGCTGAGTTCCATCATCCACACATAGAATGCCTTGAGCACAAAGGTTTCTATCTCTTTCACCCGGTGCCAATAAAAAAGAAGGTTTCTATCTCTTTCATCGTCTTTTCTTGGTCATGGAAATTGCGAGCATTGCATTTTTCCCAAATGCACTGCATGATACTTAAAAGAGCAATCTTTAATATCAATTGTGGCTACCCTTTTTGCCTTCTCCAACAGTTCAATAACTCCACCAGGTGGTGTGGCATTAACACACAATCATCAAAAGACAGATGAATTTCCCAGAAGGCTCAGGCCACATCAGTTGATTCTCCCCTCATTACACATGCAGCACTAATTCATCACTATGACATGTCTGGTTTTATATTTTGTCCAAGGTTAAGATTCTCCCAAAAGCTGGTGTCTATAGACTCGATACTTAAAGGCCACCTATGAAAGAGCCTTGTTTTTCCAAGGCTCGCTATTGGGTTGGTTCTAACTTCATACCTTCACCTTTTGGACAAGAGCCACTGTATTTTATCCTCACCGCCTCCACTCATCCTAAAAGAGTACAAGTTGAAGATTGGAGAGAATAGATCCACTTTCCAATCATGGGCTGATGAAGGAGATATTTCACTGTCAATAATTATTGGAGAAATGCAAATGGTCTGCTACCAATGCCTCCTCATGAAGGGATATGCTAAACAACTTTCGTAAGGCCATGTTTAGAAGCTGATATCCACACGTTGTCACACCTAACCGGATCTTAGTCTTATGCCTCCACTAGGCCCAGTTTGAAGAGCACTCCTAGAACCTCAGGCTTGTTTCTCTACTGTCAAGGCATTCGTTAGTTGAAGATGCACTTGGGGAAATTTATATTGGTTCCTTTGTACCAACAGATGGGAGTTGACAAATGAGACTTGTGTTATTACAACAGAATCAAAATAACAATGAAGCTATTATGATTTCCATTATCATGTGTTGTACATGAGCATGGTTAATATCAAACACAAATGACCTACCGAAGGGCATTTTATGGAAATTGTTAGTGCATATTTTATTTTATTCTAATGTGTATCATCCACGACCATATATATTTTTTTGAAGGGGAGTACTATTTTTATTGAAATAAATGCCTATTGACTTATGTGATTGGATCTTTTTTGTTTCTTTAGTTTGTAAGGTTATATGGTTCTCACGAGTTGAAAAGGTTGGTAAGTAGGATGTAGAAATCAACTTTGAGGCAATTTGTTCAAAGAGTATGGAGTTTGTAATTTAGTTAGGAGTGGTTTGGATTTAGAGGTGAGTTGGATGGTTTATAAATAGTAGAATAAAAATTGAATTGTTTATTATATTTTGTGTGAGAATTTGGGAAAGTTGTTTTGGGATTTGAAAAAGTTGAATTGTTTATTATATTTTGTGTGGGAATTTGAGAAAGTTGTAATGATGAGATAAGATGAGTTGAGATGAATTGAGGTGGGTTTTGAATTCAAACGAGGCCTTAATCTGCTGTGACTTAATTGAAGTTTTGTACTCGGTTTATCAACATTTCATGTTGTAATAGCATTTACTAGTCAAATTTTCTTTGATTTCAAAAGAATGATTTTATATTCATCTTATATTAAATTAGTGGTTGAAGTTACTTCTTATTGATGTTTACTTTTATCCATTGCATTTTCATTTGATCTATTCTTTTTTAGTCATGTCCTTGTGTTTGTGTTCTGTTGATGTTTTTCCTGAGACAGACTCTAGCAGTTTTCCTTGAAATAGTGAGGAAAATAATGTGCAAACAATCAAATAATGATGCTTTGTATATGTCAGGAATGATTCTTATTGGAGAGATAGGTGGAACTGCAGAAGAGGATGCTGCCGCATTGATAAAGGTATGCATTGATTATTTTTCTGTTCTTTTACTTATCAAAAAAAATAAAATAAAAAATAAAGGTATGCATTGAAAATTATAGCTCTTCCTCTATTTCGTTCAAGTCAAAATAACCATGACCTTTTTTTAAGAGAAACCTAATTGTCTCCAAACCTGCCCGATAAAGATCTTATAGAAACTTTATCATGAATTAGAAGAAAATAAATGCCCCTACTATCGGAGATATCGAATTGTGGATCTATAGTGAAGTTTGGCAGTTGATCAATGTGGCCTCTTAACAAATATGGACTAAATTTTTTTTTTTTCTGGTATGTTTATGTGTTTATTTTTTGAGTGATAATCCATTAAAAGAAGTTGCAACCCTTGTACATGGTAATGTACAAAAAGGAAGTATAAAAGACTATTATTCAGCTCTTTTTTTCCATGTAATAAAGGATTTTAGGATGAGGATAATAGGCATAGCCCATGCACACATGATGTATACAAGAGAGACACCTAAGGATGATTAACAAGTGACAGAAGAAAATTGTGGACACTTCCAATGTGAAATCTATTGCAATTGATCAGTGGAATAGTGTGTTAAAGAGGAAAACTCCAAGTTCATGCGGTAGTGTGCTCGTGGTTTCCGAAGCTTTAATCACTTCTTTCTCTCCAAAGGCACCATAGCAGAAAATGGGAGCCATCTTTTATGTTGTTGCAATTTGTGGTTGCCATGTAAGCCTCTCCAACTTCTAGGAAATAAAACAACCTTTTAGGCATCGCCCATGCTAATCCCATCCTATCGAAGAAATCATTCCATAATGTTTGAGTATCTCACATTGTAGAAATAGGTAATTGTCTACCCGCTTTTTTCTTTCACACATACAACACCAATCCATAACAATGATCCGGTGTTTTTTAAGTTGTTTATGGTGAGAATTTTCCCAAAGAAGCTGTCCATGCAAAAAAAAAAAAAAAAACCTGCATTGATAGGCACTTTGTCTTCCAAATACCCCAAAGAAAATGATTTGTATCTTGAATAGTAAGGGCTTGATAGAATGTATGGACAGTGAACTTCCCTTTTTTTGAAGGGCACCAAAAAACCTTGTCTACATCTCCCAATCTCACACTAATAGATTATAGAAGATTATATAATCCTATGAAAGCATTAACTTCCCAATCTTATGCTTGCTTATAAAAAAAACAAATTCCCAATCTTATGCTGCTATGGAAAAATTGGCATTTCATTAAGCGACATCATTGGAAAGCTCCAAAAGGGCAACTATTAAGGCTTCTTGCATCCTTCCAATCTTGTACACTTCAGGAAAGGCTTCCTTTAGGATCCTATTACCACCCCGTAGGTCATGCAAAAATTTGATTCTAGACCAGCTCAAGGCGAGTATGTCAGGAGAAAGTTCCCCATCCTCTTCTTATATGCTTTCACAATCCCACCCCTTGTGATCCTTGCACTTCAAATATAGAGTGCCATCCACCCCAAGCCCCATCAAACTTTGAGTCTATTCTTGCCTTCCACAAAGACTCCCTTTCTTATTGATATCTCTATAACCATTTCCCCAATATAGTTCGGTCGAAAACCAACAAGTTCCAAACTCTCAATGGAGGCTCTAAAGGACTCTTTCCCATCCATTTTCCGAGTGGCATGTGATCAAGAAGCTTCGGTGGCGGACGTCATGGTTCGTTCAGGGGACCAAGTCCAATGGAATGTCACTTTTAGTAGAATAGCCCAAGATTGGGAAATAGACAGTTTTGAGGCTTTTTTCAGCTTAGTGTATTCTATGAAGCTGAATGGATTTGGGGAAGATAAGTTATGGTGGACACTTGCAGGTAAGGGTACTTTATCGGTTCGCTCCTTTTATAAGTCCCTTACACTTCTACCAAATACTCATTTTCCATGGAGAAGTTTGTGGAGGAATAAGGCACCTCCCAAAGCACTCTTCTTCTCTTCGATAGCGGCCCTGGGTAAGATTTTTGACTACCGATAATCTGCGAAAGCGCCGGTTAATTATCTCTTGCTACATTGTGAGATAGCGAGAGTTGTATGGAGCGAAGTGTTCAATTGAATAGGGTTAAACTGGGTGATGCCTACCACAGTGGTTGAGTTATTAGCCAGTTGGGTGATGTCGGGTGGTGCTCCACAAATCAAAGCTGTGTGGAAGATGGTCCTTACCTGCATTATGTGGTGCACATGGCGAGAGTGTAACGAGCGGACATTCAAAGACAAGGAGCGGACATTAGAGGAGTTTCGAGTGTTATTTTTTTGCACTGGCCTAAATGTACATGATTTTCTTTCTTCTATAGCGACCTAGATAGGTCTTATCTCTTGTATATCTTCTTGTGTATTTGAGTTATGCCTATCCTTATTAATAGTATTGTTTATCTATAAAAAAAAAGTTCCAAACACTCAATCCTCACCCTGAAGAGTGCGTATGTACCTTCGTCCAATCACAAGATGGGATTTGAGCTCATAATCCATTCCACTTCATTTGTGAGTAGCATGAACAAGGACAAGAAATAGGGTTGTAAGTTGGAAAGAGGAATTTTAGGCTACGTTTGGATGTTGAAGTGATATCAGATAATCTGTGAATAGTAGTGAAAAAGTAACGAATAATATTATAAAAGTAGTAAATGGTTTCTGAATAGTAGTGAGGTAGTCTGAGGTGATCTCAGATCACCTCACTAACCAAACATAGCTTAATGAATGTCTAGACGCGTTTCTTATTGCTAATGAATGTCTGGACAGTAGGTTGAAGGCTGGTATAGCAGAGATCATTTGCAAGCTTGACATGAAGAAAGCGTATGATCATGTTAATTGAGGGTACGTTTGGGTAGTAAGAAGTGTTGAGAAGTGTTGAGAATGTTTGTGAATAGTTATGAGTAGAGATTGAAGTGAGTTTTTGGATCCCATTGAGAGAATTTTTAGTTGTTTGGATGTGTGAAGTATGTTGAGTTGTTGACTTTTGAGTAGGTAGTTGAAAAATGTGTGGGTCCCATAAATATTATAGTGATTTTAGTAATAAATATTATAATGATTTTATTATAGTGATTTTTTAATATTAATAAATATTGTAGTGATTTTATTTTACTTTTATATATAATAATGATAAATATTATAATAATTTTATAATAGTGATTTTATTTTTTATTTATATATTATAGTGATTTTATTTTTTATTTATATATTATAATGATTTTATTTTTTATTTATATATTATAGTGATTTTATTTTTTATTTATATATTATAGTGATCAATATTTTTTATTTATATATTATAGCGATTTTATTTTTTATTTATATATTATAGCGATTTTATTTTTTATTTATATATAATAGCGATAATTATTTTTTATTTATATATTATAGTGATTTTATTTTTTATTTATATATAATAGTGATAAGTATTATAGAATGTTTGTGAATAGTTATAATTAGAGATTGAAGTGGGTTTGTGGGTTCCATTGAGAGTATTTTAAGTTGTTTGGCATGTGAAGTATTTTTATAAGTACGAGAATACTTGAAAAGTGTTGAGGATACTTTAGTACCCAAACACACCCTGAGACTTTCTCCTCTACCTTCTTGGGAGGTGCGGTTTTGGTGAGAGGTGGTGGTCTTGGATTCGTTGGTGCATATTAACGGTGAAATTTTCTAATAAATGGTAGCCCAACTGGTTTCTTCCATAGCTCGCGAGGCCTAAGACAAGGTGATTCGTTGCTGCCTTTGTTGTTTGTTTTTGTGATGGAGGGTTTGAGTAGGATGATATTGGCCTTGGTTAATAATGGCTTTGTGGATGGCTTTTCGATTGGAACTCTAGATAGGGGAATCGTTAATATATCTCATTTGTTGTTTGCAGATGATACACTTGTTTTTTGTAAGCCAAATCAAAATCAGATTCAAGCTTTGAAGGTCTTGATGCTTTTTTTTGAAGTAGTTTCCGGTTTTAAAGTGAATTTAAATAAGTTAGAGATGATTCCAATTGGAGATGTTCCTAATATACAGCAGCTAGCTAGCACGTTGGGGTGGAAGATAGCCTCCCTTCCGTTAACATACCTGGGACATCCGTTGGGGGTGGCTACAAGGGTGTCCTCTTTATGGGAGACGGTGATTGATAAGATAGAGAAAAGACTAGCGGGATGGAAGATAATGTACTTATGGAAAGGTGGCAGGATCACATTGATCAAGAGTACACTTTCTAACTTGCCAACTTATTTTTTATCACTTTTTCCTATACCTGCAAGTGTGGCATACTGAATTGAGAAACTTCAACGTGACTTCGTGTGGGGTGGCGTGTGGGAGGAGTTCAAATTCCTCTAGTGAAGTAGGGAATGGTATGTCGTCCTATCTTCAATGGTGGTTTGAGTATTAGAAATGTGAGGATTTTTAATCGGGCATTACCTGGAAAATGACTGTGGAGATATATTAAGGAACCGGAAACCCTGTGGATGGTGGTGATTGAGCATAAATATGGAGGCATATGGAGGGGATGGAGTACTAAAGAAATTAGAGGAGCCTATGGAGTGGGGTTGTGGAAACACATTAGAAGAGGATGGTGGGGTATTTACTAAACACACCCGACTCCAGTTGGGGGAGGGTTCTAGGATTAAATTCTGGAAAGATATTTAGTATGGGGATACTTCCCTACAAGATTCATTTCCCTCACCATTCCAAATTGCTAGTGATAAAGACATTGCAGTGACAGATGTCATGGGGGTATCGGGTGGGCAGATCCATTGGGACATCAATTTTAGTAGAGCAGCACAAGACTGCGAGATGAACAACTTTGCTGATTTTTACAGCCTCTTGTACTTTGTTAAACCGATCAATCAACAAGAAGATGAGTTGTGGTGGTCACCCGCAAGGAAATGTGCATTTTCGGTTCACTCTTTTTATAAGGCTCTCACTCAAGAGCCCAACACTCTGTTTCCTAGGAAAAGACTTTGGAGACAAAAGGTACCCTCCAAAGCTGCATTCTTCGTGTGGACAACATCGTTGGGCAAGATCGTCACAACCGATAATTTGAGGAAAATGAGGGTTATCATAGCAGATTGGTGTTGCATGTGTAGGGGAGGCGGACAGTCGGTGGACCATCTTCTACTACATTGTGAGACAGCAAGGGTTTTGTGGAATGAGGTGATCGGTCGAGTAGAGCCGGCTTGGGTTATGTCAGAGACTGTAGTGGCAGTGTTAGCCAACTGGACAAATATAGGAGGCATGTAGCAGATTAAAGCGGTTTAGAAGATGATCCCTATATGCATCATGTGGTGCTTGTGGCAAGAGTGCAATGCGAGGACGTTTGAAAACAGAGAGATTACTAGAGGAACTTAAAGCTTTATTTTACACTACTCTATGTACTTGGGCCATTGTTGTTGATTTCAATGGCATGGACCTACATGACTTCTTGTTTCTTTGGTGCCTTCTTAATTAGGGCACATAGTGTTTCTTGTATTTGTATCGGGCTTTACCTAATTCTTTGATCAACAAAATTTGTTTGCTTATCAAAAGAAAAATTAAGGTGATACTTCCACCTTTGGACAAGAACACCTTCTTCCAAGTGGCCAATCTATGCTACCTTTTTTCTTTCACCCCATCCCAAGTATGAGGAACCCAAAGGGTGGCCAAGGTATTTCTTAGGTAAGGAAATAATACCTTACATCCTATCAAGCTAGCCAAGTTATCCACATTTGGATTCCACACTGGAGCCAACTTTGACTTAGCTAGATTCACCTTGAAGCCCAAAACAACTTCAAAGCATAATAAGAGTGCCCTTAGAGACCGGATGTGGCCTTGATTGGCCACATAGAAAATAAGGATATCATTTGCAAACAATAGATGGGAGATGATAAGTGTGCCCGAGCCTCTATCCCCCACAAAATTCCAATGAAGAGGGTCCCTCCGCCAAATCTGTAATCATTTGGCTGAAACCTTCCATGATGATGAACCTGAGATAGAGGATCACTTTGTCTCAAGCGTTGAGAATGATGGGGACTTTTGCTGTACCATTCACCAAAACTGAGAAAGGCATTGTAGAGATGCAAACTACAACAGCCTTACTCATATAAAAAAAAGAAGATGCAAACTACAATGCGCTGTCCAAGAGCACCATTTCTCCCCAAAGTTGTATCTCAACTAGGTACCACAAGAATTTCTAGTTCACAGTTCGTTCACACAATGTTATGCCTTCTCTATGTCCACCCTGCAAAGTATCCTTTGTTCTTTTGATTTGAGCCTGTTGTCCAAGCACTTGTTAGCTGTAACCATTGAATCAAAGATTTACCTGTCTTACGAATGCATTTTGGGGCTTTGATATAATCTTCTTCATTACTGCGCTCAATCTATTTTCCAAGACATTGGATAGAATTTTTTTGGTTGGCACCGTGTGTCCGGAAACAGCGTTCTGACTAATCCCGGGGATGCACAGGCCCTCAACAAGGAGTCTTCCGCAAGTGCACCTCAAGTAATTCAAGGGAAAAATCTCTTAGTCCGATGACCCCTAGAGATTGTTTGAACCTTAGATCTAGGGGGAGCATACCCCCAAGACTAATAGGCTGGTAATCTTTTACATCCACCGCACCTAGTGTTTTAGCAATGAATGTTGTAAAGGTTGCATTTGAAGCTATTTTCAAACCTTCCATATGAATGAAACTTGTGAAAAACTTCCATAGTATCTTCTTGAACAACTTCCCAACAAGTTTGAAAGTAATCTATGGTGAATCAATCGAGGTCTGCGTTTACCTTTTACGACTTTGCAAATCTTCGCCTCTTCAATAGGCCGCTCAAGCTACTATGCTCCCTATTGGTCTATGGTTCCAAAAACCAAACTACCAAGCTTCAATCTTCATTCAAACTGCTCAAAATGTAGAGACTTAGTGTGGTACAAGATGATTGTCAATATCTACTGGTTCAAGGATACTGCTTCGTCCACCTTCATCACCTCAATTGCACTATGTCTTTTAGAGTTAGCCACTCGATGGAAGAACTTGGTGATGCATTTTCCCCCTCCTTCAACCATAAGGCCCTCGATCTTTGTCTCCACAGTATTTTCTCCATTAAGATAACCTGTTCTAGAGCTCAAGTCACTTTACCTTTGTGTGACGTCTTAGCATTTGCTAGAGCTCTTACCTTCACACCCTCCAAACCCTTTAAACTCCTCCTTGAAAGACATCTTTTGACCCTCCACATTGCCAAATACCGGTTCATTCCAAACCTTCAAGTCACTTTTCAATGCCTTTAGTTACAAGCCATGATATAACTTGGGGTTCCTTGATAATTGTCGGAAGACCACCATTGTCTGACTCTATCAATGAAATCATTAGACTTCAACCACATTCGCAAACTTAAAATATCTCTGATACTCTTTAATGCCCCCACAATCAAGGAAAGCGATCTGAACATAACCTAGGAAGTAATTTTTGAAGTAGGTCTAGGAAATACACTTCCCATTCTGGAGATATCAGCAATCTATCAATTCTCTACCACGGTGAAACATCTTGGTTGTCGGACCATGTATAGGAACCTCCCACTAGAGGGATATCCAAGAGTTCTTGCACAAATATGAAATCTGAGAAGTCTATCATAGTCAAATTGAGTATGTATGCACTCAAAATTTCTTAGTTGGGAATCGAGTGACGTTGAAGTCTCCACCTATATATACCACGATAGGATCCTTAGGCTATATATACCACGATAGGATCCACGATAGGATCCTTAGGCTATATATACCACGATAGGATCCTTAGGCTAGAGACCAGCCAATTTATCCCAAATAAACTTTATTCGTTGTCGAGATTTGGGCCATATACTCTTGCATGAGCCCACAAGAAGAATTCTTCTCATTTTTGAACGAATAGGCCACTGTGTACTCCCCCTACACATTCCGAACGAATAGGCTTCCTTTTCCCCCTTCCTCTTCACTTGACAAAACCCCTTGTACTGAGACCTCCAAACTCCTCTTCATTCCAAACCCATTAGGGTCATACACAACCATAGCTCCCTTGACATTGGTAGTTTCTAGCACCATTTCTTCCTTCGTAGGTAGAGCTGTATTCGAGCCAAGTTCGGATGAGTTGAGGCCGTTTGAGCGCAGCTTGAATATCTTTTGAAACTTGAGTCTTGAGCTTAGCTCCTATTAGAGTCAGGCTAAAAATTTCAGTTTGAGCTCGGATCGACTTCTAGAAAATCCAGCCCGAGCTCAACTCAAAGCTCGAGTTGTAACTAAGCTAAGAGCTTAAATGAGCTCAACTTGGCTTCAATAGAGAATTTTTTAAGTTTCTTATTTTCTCAATTTAAAAAACAATAATTAAAAATATATAATAAGCAAACGAAGGAATGAGATGACAAATGAAATAAATCAAAATTGCAATTTTTATTTATTTATTAGTCAAGTATTAAAATTACACAGATACAATATTATAACTCGTATTTATAATTATATTTATAACACATATATATATGTGTGTGTGTGTGCGTACATATAAGTTAATATATATATTTGTAATAGTTCTCTCTGTATACTTCCTGTATACTTGGGTTATGCCTAATTATTTGGTTTTATAATTTTTTTTCACCTATCAAAACAAATATGTTTTTAATATATATTGTTACTTTACCTAAAATATATACATATATATATTATTACTTTTTATATATCTATATTTATGTAACATATTTATTTATTTTTCATTGGTACCGGGTGTCCAGGAACAGCGTCCCGACTAATCCTGGGGGTGCACAAGCCCTCGACAAGGAGGTTTCCGCAAGTGCACATCGGGTAGTTCGAGGGGAAGATCCCCCAGTCCGATGACCCTTAAAAATTGTTTGCACCTAAGGAGATTTTAATCTTAGACCTAGGGGGAGCATATCCCCAAGCTCAAGGCCTTTACAACTTGAGCCAACCCCTAGGGGTTAACCTGGAGGACATATATAAACTCAACTTGGAACAAATAAAATTCAGCTAATTATGACATAGAGACTTGGTAAATTCTTATAAAAAAATATTCTTTGAAGATACCTTGATATATATAAACTAATTATAAACTTTATTCAAGTTTCAACCAAGTATAAACTTCAATTTATGTAACATATTTATTGATATATATATGTGTGTATTACAATATATATGAGCTTGATTACGAACATTAATTGAGTTCACTTGGGTTTTATACGAATTTTATTGTTTAATGATTGATCATAATTTTATGGTCACGAACGGGCTCATTTAATAAACAAATTGAATGCAAGTCAAGCTTAACCAATTCGAGTTCGAGCTACCTATTGAATAGCCTATTTAGATTACGCCCCTCCTTGTGGGAGTGGTACAATCCTCTAATAGGTCATAACTTCTCTTCTCTGAAGCTTTTGCCACACAGAAACAAAGATCCCTTTTCGGTTTAGTCCCCCTCACCTCGTTGTCCCTTATAGTGGCTCCATACCAATGTTTTAAATTCCGTTCCAGTAATCATTTTGGTTTAAGTACTAGAACCGAATATTTCGGTACCGTGCATTCCGGTGTACCGTTTTGGAATTAACTATATATTATATATAAATATTTATATGCATATATAAACTAACAACTAATAGAATAAATACATATATATGTAAGTTTGTATCATGTATATGTGTATATATGTGGAAGAATTGAAGATTTATAAAATGAATATATGTTGAAAAAATCACAAACTTGAGTTGAGATACAAAACAAAGAAAAAAAAAATAGAGAAATTATTAAGAATATATGGTGTCCAAGAAGAGAGAAGGGTTTGCCGTTTCCCATCTTCTATTTTTAGAAGTCTTGTAATTAGGTAACAAATCTTCTATTTTTAGAAGATACCTTGATATTATGTGAGGCAGGGCAGGCTCGCCTTTGCTACTCGCGCTGCTTATTCTAATGTTTCGAAGCTGTCTAGATTAAGAATCCAAGGTCAATCCAGATAACACCTTTTCTCTCCGGCAATAGACAAGGAAAACAAGGATCAAGCCCCTGGAAAGCTCACCACCATTAGTTTAGAGATATAAACAGTGTATGAGTTGAGTATGGATGTTTATGAATTGCAGAAGAGGACCATAACTCTCTATCATTGGGTTTTGCCCTTTGAAATTGCTGACATACAAATTATTTATTACTACATGTTAAGGAAAAGTGAACAAATATATTAGTACTTCTCTGTGACCTTGAAAGTGAAATGACTACTTAATGGAAACAGCTTGCCTTTGTTTTAAACTATTGATTATTTTTTTTTTATAGGTAAGAAAATTTTATTAAGACAAGTATATAGGCAAGCTATGGATAGTTTCTTTCTTCTGTTTCTTCTACTTACCATTCTTGGTTTTTTCTTCGATATTTTGTTCACAATTATGTGCTCCAACTGATCCTATAATGTATCAAACAGGAAAGTGGGACTGAGAAACCTGTTGTTGCATTTATTGCTGGACTAACTGCTCCCCCTGGTCGTAGGATGGGTCATGCTGGAGGTATAATATTTTGACAATACTTGAATATGATTTTGGTGTGAATACCTGTACTCAAGTGCATTGTATTTCTAATGAATCATGGTGTATGCATGTTTGATATATGGTGAAATGGGAATCCAATTTATGCTTATGGTAGCACATTTTAATGTATATTTTGTGGGGTAGTATATAATTAACTGTTAATCAACCTTTATATCATTTTAGATAATGGTCGTGGAAAATTGGACCTTTCTATCTTTTCCATGTCAAAGTATATAATTAACTGTTATCCAACCTAATCAAATGAATATAGAAGTGAATTGGACCTTTCTATCTTTTCCTCATTGAGAAAAGGTTCAACGCCCTTCTAATTGCCTCTGTCATCAACATATATATCTTTAATAGGAGTTTGTATAATTGCTCTTTCTGCATGTGCAGCTATTGTGTCTGGTGGGAAGGGCACAGCCCAAGATAAGATAAAGACCCTAAGAGAAGCTGGGGTTACAGTGGTAGAATCTCCTGCAAAGATCGGTTCTGCCATGCTTGATGTTTTCAAGCAGAGGGGCCTTGTGAGTTAGTTTCGACGATTTGAACTTCCTTTGCAATATTAATAGTAGCATAATATAATTACGGCATGGAAAGTCCAGCTTGATTGATTCTTAGCAATGAACCTACCGGTGGTAGTGTTTTTGGAAGGATGAGAGTGCTTCTGATATTTATTCAATAAACTGCACAAAATTTCTGGTGTTTCCAAGATTTCATTGGATGTTGACTTCTAGATATTTTTGTCCAATGTTGCCTTGAATCATTGTTTTATCAGTTCTGAAACAGAAGTTAATTGTTAAATAGGACGCCAACTTTGAAATTTTGCGCACTGTAACTTGCTATAATACTTGCTTTTCGTTGCTTATATGCACCAGAGCTCGTAATTTTACTTTCCTGCATGTCCATGAGATGTATTCAAATTGGATAATCTTTCTAGATTTTCAAGAATTCTAAAAGATTACTCTCACGCCCAAACAATTCGTTTGGGTACGCCACTGCTCACGCCCTGGATACGTCAGCAGAATATGAATGTAGAAGATGATTCAAGTTATAAATGATATATGGTACATGAGTTTATGATATCTGGTTAAACAGCAGATTTTGCACAAGATGCTGATTTTTCTTTTTTATTCCAATTTTCTTCGTCCCCTTTGCACACTCCCATGCTATGGACAACCCTCCCTTTTATGGTCAATATAATATATTACCAAGATCAAATGACACAGAAAATAAGGGATAGAGAACCCCAACAAACACCTTATAACAGTAGTTACGATTCTGTAAAGAAAACCAAGGGGGAGAAACGGAGCCAAAGAAATAATCGAGTCACATAGTTTCTTGGCTTGAAGTTCAAGAGGCACCATGGTCAATGAGAACTTGCACATGGAGGATGAATTTGCAATAGGAGGATCACTTTTTGTTGGGTACTCTCTGAAAGTTATAAGAGAGCTGTGAGAAGATAAACAAATGTTTGGTCAGAAGTTTTTTTATACTACATATTATGAAAGGAAAAAAATAATAAAATAATGAGTTGTTTAACATACGAGGGTAAGTTTTCCATTCCTTTAGACGATAGCAACATTCTTTTCTTTTCTTTTCCTAGTAAATAAGGGTTTTATTGATAATAGGTGAAGCCAAGTACATGAGACATATACAAGAACTACACCTAGGCATGACTGCCTAAAGATACAAGAAAATCATGTATGTTTATGCAATTAAAGTCTATTACAATCGATCAATAGAATAAAGTGTGCAGAAAAAAAAGTTTTAAGCTCATCCATTGTCCATTCCCGATCCGCCAAACTCTGATCGTTCCTCTCCATCCATATGCACGTAGCTATCATCTTCCACGTAGCTGCAATTTGAGAATTACTCCGGATTCCTTGCCAACTAGCCAAAAATTCAACAACCCTTCGTGGCATTATCCAAATGAGTTCCACTCTCACGAATATATTGTTCCATAAACTCATGGCTATATCACAATACAATAATAGATTATCCATAGACTCACAACTTTTATTACACATGAAGTACCAATTCATTACATGAATGAAATGATGTTTCCTTAAATTATCTAAGGTGAGAATATTCTCTAACGAAGGTCTACATACAAAAAAAGAAGCTTTTAAGGGGGCCTTAGTCCATATGTTTTTCCATGGGAATGTTCTTTTAGAGTGTCATAAGAGATTTATACTACGACTGAACATTAGGGCAGGTTTGGGGGGTGGGATGAGACACAAAATTCTCATTTCATCTCATCTCATTATTACACATTTTTCAAATCCCCATACAAAATATAATAAACAATTCAACTTTTTCAAATCCCAATACAATAATAATACCAAAACATAATATTTTAAACACTAAAACAAAACACAAAATTCTCATCTTACCCCCCAAACCTGCCCTAAATCTCCCAGAGAGCCACTAGAGAGATCCATAAGCTTTGCTATTGAGGCCGCCTTCTTTGTGCAATGATGTATAGTATTGTGTAGGCTTCTTTGAGGATTTGATCTCCATACTATAAGTCATTCCATAATTTAATTCTGGAACCATCCCCAACTACAAAATGTGTTGATCAATAGAGATTGGTCTAACCTCTTTTTATGTGTTTCTAAAGCCCCACCCCATGTGGTCCATTCACTTTATTCGAGCACCATCCTCCCCACAATCCATCATATTTTAAATCAATGATCACCCTCCATAAAGCTCTCATTTCTTCGTGATATCTCCATAACCATTTACTTAATAAAGTCTTGTTTAAAACCAACAAATTCCGAATTCCCAACCCGCCTTCGCATATAGGGGTATAAACTGTAGCCCAATTCACCAACTGAAACTTGAATTCTTCGTCTATTCTCCCCCATAGGAAGTCTATTCGCAATTTATCTAACCGGTGAGCCACCTTGCATGGTATTGGAAATAAGGCTAAGAAGTATGTAGGCAGGTTGGATAGAGTACTTTTTATCAATGTAACTCTATCACCTTTGGACAGATAAAGTCTCTTCCAACTCGCTAGTTTGTGCTCTATTTTTTCCAACACTCCATCCCAAATAGATTGCAACTTAAAGGAACCCAATGGAAGACCGAGATACTTCATTCGCTGAGTGGTGACTTTGTATCCCAAGATACTAGCCAAACTCAAGACTCTGGGAATATTTAACTAATTCTGACTTGGTAAGATTTACTTTCAAGCCCGATGCAGTTTCAAAGCAAAGTAAAATTGCTTAATGTCAATGGACGGCTTTGTTGTCCATATTCGTTTCCATATTTGTTTCCATATAATTATTTCTTTCTATGTATAGAATTCTTTGTACAGTTTATATAATAAACAGAAGAGAAAAGCCCCCAACCGATTGGGTGAAAACCCAAATTTAATGCCAGCCAATCAAATTTTGCCATGTAGGAGGTGCAGCAAATCCCCATTTACACCCACATGCACTAGATTTTCTACTTATTTTTTTTTATTTCTTCCCCCTCTTCTCTCTCTTTCTCCCTCCCCACACTCCGTCGCCTAGAACTCCCACTCTCTCTCTAAGATACGCTCTCCTCTCTCTTAAATACGCTTTCTTGGCTCTCCTTTGCAGGCTGAGCAACCAAAAGTCACTTTCCCCGAAAGGTAACCCAGTAATTGACAATCATATTACTCATGATTATTATATATATTAAGATACCAACAATGCTTGAGTACGACTTGAACACCATTAATGAAGCAACACAACACTGAGCAAACCAAATAGCTAGTCATGGAGACCAAAGTTGAGATGATCAATAGAGAGGCAACAAAGCCTTCCTCGCCAAATACTCATCACCTTAGATGCTTCGATCTCTGCCTTTTACATGGTGAAACCATTGGTGCTATTCTACTCCAACAGAAAATGTTGTACTTCCGAAAGAGATTGAATCTCTGCTAGCAAGCACAGAGCGTTTGGTTCTAGTTCAAGTTAGCTTCTTCGAATGTGGAGGGATGGTCATGTGCGTTTCACCCATGGAGGAGTCTCTGCAAGGAAGCACAGGCGGGTGTGGGGAGGGAGAAAGAGAGAAAAGAGGGGAAGGGATTAAAAAAAACAAAAATTATTTACATCAGCCAGTAGTCGTAGCACACTTAATGTACTGAGTTAAAAAAAAAAATCATTTGAGGTGTGCGGAGAGTGCAGGCTGATGTATAGCCATTCTCAAATGGGAACTTGCTACACCTCCTATGTGGCGGCCATTCTCACAAACTTTGACATGGTATCAAGAGCAGGTTGCTAATTTTCGTGTCTCTTCGAATTCCTTTTCTCTCTCGGATTTGTGGGTTTCTCTATTTCGGTGCACTCTGGGTTGTTTTTTGGTGCACTCGACGTGACTTTCTCAATCTCTCGGACTTTCGACTTCGGTCTGGGGTGTTTTTCGGCACGTTTGTGCTCTCGTGACTCTTGCAGCACCCTTCTGGTGTGACTTTCGGCTTTTCTTTGCGATCATGATTCTCGTAGCACCCTTCTGGTGTGAATTTCAGCTTTTGGTTTTCTCGGGTCTGGTTTCTCTGTTGTCTCAGCAACATCTCGTGGGATTTTTCAGCTTTGTCTGGTTTTCTTGTTCTCGCAACAACCTCTCGTGGGTTTTTCGGCTTGGTATGTGTGTTTTGTGGCTCTTGGCTTCTTTGTTGAATAGTGGTTTGTGACTTCCAAAACTCTCATTTTATTTTTTGGTCTCTGTTGATTTTCATTACTGTTTTTTTTTTTCCTTTTTTGGCTTTGTCTTGGGATTCATTTATTTGTGGTGGACTCTGCACCTGTGTGAGTCAAGTTTACGGGCACAAATTACTCTATTTGGACATTTCAGTTTGAACTTCCTCAAGGGAAAATATCTTTGGAGTCATATTGATGGCACGAATGTCGCACAAACATCCAATACTAACAAATCAAAGAATTTTGGGGCTTCTCCTTCGTGGGCTGCACTTGATGCTCTGATCATGTCTTGGCTTCTTGGTTCGGTGGAGCCACATATTGTCACTAACTTGCGGGCTCATCGCTCATCTCAATCCATGTGGAATTACTTGAAGAAGGTTTATCATCAAGACAATGATGCTCGTCGCTTTCAGTCAGAACATGTGATTGCCATGTTTCAACATGATAGTCTTTAAATCCAAGACTACTACTCGACATTTTTGACTCTTTGGCATGAATATACTGATTTGGTTACAACGAATGTTCCTGTTGCCGCTCTTTCGACTATTTAGAATTTTCACAAGACTAGCCGGCGTGATCAGTTTCTTATGAAATTACCCCCGGAATATGAATCTGTTCGCTCCTCTCTACTGAACAAATCTCCTATTACCTCTCTTGATATTTGTTTGGTGAGTTACTTCACGAAGAACAATGTCTTAGTACTCAAATTATTCTGGAGCAATCTCATGGCAGTTCAGGGACATCAATTGTGGCTTATGCTGCCCAAGGACGAGGACCACCTATGAATTCTAAAAACTTGTAGTGTTTCTGCTGCAAGGAATATGGGCATATTGCTGCCAATTGTCCTAAGAAATATTGCTCTTATTGCAAGAAGAAGGGTCACATTATAAAAAAATGTCGTAATCGCTCCCAAAATCATCATGCCCAAGCGTTTCAGAATTCTTTTATTGCCCCTCCAGTAGTGTCTTCTGTAGCA
The DNA here is from genome assembly GCF_001411555.2 of Juglans regia. Classification (NCBI taxonomy): domain Eukaryota; kingdom Viridiplantae; phylum Streptophyta; class Magnoliopsida; order Fagales; family Juglandaceae; genus Juglans; species Juglans regia. The sequence continues at coordinate 12,063,031 of NC_049915.1, read as the reverse complement.
CATGACTCTTCTTCAGGTGTTTCCTCTATTCCTGCACCTCCTGCAATGAATTACTGCACACCATAAATGGTACAACAGATGCTAATTTTGACATTATCAGCAATGAGGTTCCAAGGTAACAATTCTACTAAACTCTAGTGCGTGGACTCGGATGCTTCTAATCACATGACTAATAATCTCACTGCTTTGTGTCATGTTCGACCCTACGCTGACAATCTGCTATTCAGACTGCCAATGGCAGTTCTTTGCCAATAGCTGCTGTTAGAGATGCCTCTTCTAAGTTCACTAATGTGTTTGTTACTCCTCAACTTTCCACGAATCTTATTTCTGTTGGTCAATTAGTTGATAACAATTGTGCTGTTAATTTTCTGGTGATGGTTGTTTTGTGCGGGACCAGGTAATGGGGGAGTCGATCGTGAAGGGACCTAAATTGGGGCGCTTGTTTCCACTTCTTTTGCCTGTTCTAGCACTTTCTCCAATTTCTTCTATTAAGTCTTTGCTTGTAATAATGTTCCAGATCTTAGTATGGTGTGGCATCGTCGTTTAGGCCATCGCAATACTTAGATCTTATCTCAAGTATTGCACTCTGATTTTCTTGGTAATAAAGAACATTATTCCTTATCTCTTGAGTGTGATTCTTGCAAACTTGGTAAAAGCAAAACTCTTCCCCTTCCTTTGCATGATAGTAGAGCTTCTTACTGCTTTGATCTTATCTATAACGATGTTTGGGGACCTTTCCTAGTTAGTTCACATGAAAAATTTAAATACTATTTGACTTTCATTGATGATTATAGTAGATTTACTTGGGTCTATTTTCTTTGCTCTAAATCTGAGGTTTTTCGTACTTTCACTGAGTTTTTAGCGTATGTTGACATTCAATTTTCTACTAATATTAAGCCATTACGCATAGATTCTAGTGGTGAATATTTGTCTACTGAGTTTCAGGTATTCTTGACTTCTAAAGGTATTATTTATCAACGATCATGTCCCGCTACCCCACAACAGAATGGAGTAAACGAACGCAAAAATCGTTATCTCCTAGATGTGGTATGTACTTTCTTGTTAGAATCCTCTGTTCCATCCATGTTCTAGGTCGAGACTCTAAAAACTACTACTCACTTGATTAATCATTTACCTTCCCAAGTCTTACACATGAAATCTCCTTATTTCTGCTTGTTTGCTAAGCAACTTAGTTATGATAATTTACGTACCTTTGGTTGTGTATGTTTTGTTCATTTACCTCCTCATGAGTGACATAAATTATCTACTCAATCTGTTAGATGTGCATTCTTGGGATATAATGTGTGTCAAAAAAGAGTTGTTTGCTATGATCCTACATTATATTGTACATGCATTTCTAGGAATGTTATTTTCTTTGAAAATCAACATTTCTTTCATGTGTCCTTGATGCTCTCCTCTTCTACTGTGGTCCTCCCCTTCTTTGAGCAACAGTTCTCGGATCTTCATCAAGTCAGCTCTTACTTTAAACCAGGTATTGTGTATACGAGACGCTCCTGCCCACCGTCTATTCTGGTGACTCACCCGATATTTGATCCTACCACGCTCCAGAATCAGTCAGTTGCAGCACCTACAGAGGCTTTGGTACGTTTATCTCCTCGAGTGTTCGTACCTCCGGATAGGTATGGGTTTCCTTCTTCCCGTTCTAGCCATTCTATTTCAGTTCTTACTGATGCATTATCCAATTTTGATATTCACACATGCTACTCATACGCTGTCAAGCATGACTGTTGGTGACAAGTTATGCAGGAAGAAATTGCCGCTCTAGAGGCCAATCACACATGGGACATTGAGTCTTGTCCTCCCACCATTGTTCCTTTGGGTTGCAAATGGGTTTACTCAGTCAATGTTTGATCTGATGGAAGTTTGGATTGTTACAAAGCTCGGCTTCTTGCACTTGGGAATAACCAGGAATATAGTGTCAATTATGAAAAGACCTTTGCTCCTGTGGCTAAGATGACTACTGTTCTTATGATTCTAACTCTTGCTGCTTCCAATGATTGGCCACTACATCAGATGGATGTCAAGAATGTTTTTCTTCATGGAGATCTTAAATAGTGTATTTATATGAAGCCACCCCTGGGTTGTTTCCCTCTCCGACTTCACATGTGTGTAAACTTTGTTGCTCTCTTTAGGGGGTCTCAAACAAGCTCTGAGGGCCGGGTTTGATAAATTTCAAACTATTTTATTACAATTTTCATTCAAGCAAAGCAAATATGACACTTTATTGTTTTTTCAAAAATTAAACATGGGTATTGTTGTCCTTTTGGTTGATGTTGATGATATTGTGATCACTGGTTCTGATTTTGCTTTACTTGTCCAACTCAAGACTCATCTCTCAGAGTCCTTTCATATGAAAGATCTTAGGTCTCTCACATATTTTCTTGATCTTGAGGTGCATCGAAGTCCCTCTGGTATTTCACTTAATCAATATAAGTATGCTAGAGACTTGGTGGCTACAACTGGACTATAGGAGGCTACCTATGTTGATACTACCATGGAATTAAATGTTAAGCTTCGCAAAGAGGAGGGTGACTTACTTTTTTATCCCAATTTATACTGGAAGTTGGTGGGTAGCCTTGTCTATCTTACCATTACTAGACTGAACATTTCTTTTGTTGTACAGCAAGTTAGCCAATTTCTTCAGACTCCTCGTCATCTTCATTTGGTTGTTGTCCGTAGGATCATACGCTATGTTCAGGGCACTTCTGCCCATGGCTTATTCTTTCCTGCAACCAATTCTCCTCGTCTTGCTGCTTATAGCGATGCTGATTAGGCTGGTTATGCTGATACACATCGCTCCATCACTGGTTGGTGCATGTTCTTAGGTGATGCGTTGATCTCCTGGAAGAGTAACAAGCAAGAAAAAGTTTTTAAGTCATCTACAGAATCTGAGTACCAGGCGATGTCTCTTGCTTTTTCCAAAATTATTTGGCTTCATGGTTTGCTTGCAAAGTTAGACTTCTCTGAGACCGATCTACACCTTTACACGCCGATAATACAAGTGCTATTCAGATCACGGCCAATCCTGTCTATCATGAGCGCACAAAGCATATTGAAGTCATCTGTCACTCTATTTGTGAAGCCTTTGAAGCAGTGTTATCACTCTTCCACACATTTTCACTGAACTACAAATTGCTGATATTTTCACTAAGGCTCTCACTCGTCATCGACATTGCTTCCTAAGTAGCAAACTGATGCTTGTTAATCAACCCGCATCAATTTGAGTGGGGTTATCAATGGACATCGTCCATATTCATTTCCATATTCTTTCCTTGGTTTACTCTTCTGTATAATTAGCATAATATTTGACAGATTGTATAGGGATATAATTAGTATATACTTATTTCTTTCCATGTATAGAATTCTTTGTACAGTTTATATAATAAACAGAAATCACAAGGCCCATTGATTCGGCCATTCTCACAAACTTTGACACTTAAAAGAGCACGCAAAGCTTGAATGTGATTATGATTAACCACATAGAATACAAGTGTGTCATCAGCAAATAATAGGTGGGTTATCCCAAGTGTGCCGATTCTTGCATCCCCAACAATAAATCCAGATACAAATTTCATTTCCATGAGATCTATGATCATTTTACTAAGAACTTTCATTATGAAAACTAATAATGGGGATAAGGGATCACCTCACCTCAAACCCCTTGAACTTCCGAAGAAACCCATTGGGGTACCGTTTACAAAAATAGAGAAAAAAATTGTGGAGATGCAAAATTTGATCGAAGAATACCATCTCGCTCCAAGTACACACCTCTCAAGCATTTGTAACAAAAAGTTCCTGTTTACATGATCATATGATTTCTCCATGTCAAGTTTGCATAATAATCCTAGTTCACCCGACTTGAGAGACTCTCCAAACATTCATTGGTAATGAGCACCGAGTCAAGATTTTGCCGACCTTGTATGAATGCATTTTGGGGCTTGGATATGATCTTCTCCAATACCATATTCAATGTATTAGCCAATACCTTCGAAATGATTTTGTACGTACCACTCACCAAGCTAATAGAACGAAAGTCCTTAATCTCCACCACCCCCGGCTTCTTTGAAATAAGAGCAATGAAGGTAGCATTTAGGATTTTTCAAACTTACCTTTTTCATGAAACTCGTGGAAAAAGCTCATGATGTCGTCTTTAACTATCTCTCAACATGCCTTAAAGAAGGTCACAATGAACCCGTCTAGACTTGGAGCTTTGTTGCTTGCAATACTTCTCACCACCTTGCGAATCTCCACCTCCTTAAATGGCCTCTCTAACCAACTTGCTTCTTGTTGGTCAACTGACTAAAAAACAAGACCATCCAAACATGCTCTCCAAGAAAACTACTTTGAAAGTAGTTGTGCATAATAATTGGTAACGTGATCCGTGATCTCAATCAAGTTTGATGTAATCCTCCCATCTACCAATAGGGACTCAATGATATTGTGTATTCTATGTGAATTAGCCATCCGATGGAGGAGCTTGGTGCATTTATCCCCTTCTTTTAACCATAAAGCCCTCAATTTTTGTCTCCATGAAGTCTCTTCCATTATAGCCAACCTTTCAATATCCAAGATGAGATGCTTTTGGTGAGCCTTTTCTTCTTCTAAAAGCCCCATCTCCTCCTCCACGTCTTCCAAGCCCTATAAATTGTTGAGGAGGGACTTTTTTTAGTGTTCCACATTCTCAAAAATATGTTCATTCCACTTCTTCAAGTCCACTTTGAGAGCCTTTAGGTTACAAGCCAAAACATAACTCGGGTTGCCTTGTATGAGATATGAAGACCGCCATTGTCTAAATCGCTCAATGAAGTCTTCTGATTTCAGCCACATGGGGAAGTGATCCAAATATAACCTTGGAACCCATTTTTGGATTAGGTCCTGAAACTGTGCATCCCAATCAAGCGAAATAAGAAATCTATCAAGTCTTGACCAAGCTGGATGTTCTTTATTACTTGACCATTTGAATGTGCCACCCACTAGAGGAATGTCCAAAAGTTCTTGCCACCCACGAGGCACTCCAATGCTTAAGTTAGTCATTCTTATTTTATCTTTAGTGAAATTCAAGAGAGAAAGTGAGAGTATTCTCTTCCCCTTCTTTGAGTTTTCCCCCGTGCCCTTTCCATCTTAAAGAGTGGCATTTTATAGGATTTTTAGAGCTCATAGATGCTTGCCATGTGTCAACTTTGAATCAATTAGATAGTTGAGAATATATGGTTATTCACTGAAAATGGGGCTCATAGCCATTATCAATGAAGTGACTTTATACAGTTATCACCGTGTAGTGCACTTTGTGAGTGGAGACCACTAACTGTTCTTATGATCCCCAACAATAATCATTTGTTGACCGTTGTCGATAGGCATGTTTTATCTTGCTACATTACCCTATATTAGAAACTTGAAAAATGTTAAACACAACCTGCTAGGGGAACTGCCGGGTAAATGCAGCCCATGTGGCATAGAAGAAACAATGTCGTTTATATCACTATATATGCACCAAACTTTCTCTCTTTGCAGCCCACTCTGCCCTTAGACTCACCACCTTCTCTTCATCTTCTTCTTTAGTTTTGTCATCTTCCTCCCTTCGTCTTCCCACAAACCCACACAAACTTCTCTATACTATTTCTTCAGCATCCTTCGAGCCTCTCTCCTAAAGTCCTTCATCTTTGCAGCTTCGTCTTCACATCTTCTTCTTCTTCTTCTAACTCGAATCCAGAGCCATGGAGCCAGAAAATCTCTGCTACTCGCCCAAAAAATATGCTATGTTTTTATTATTATTATTACATAAGCATATGGAAGTCAAATGCACGCATTGAGGTCACAGAAGCACAAACCCAATGATAGCCAGAACCCCTAGTTACCAAGATCCTTAAGAATATCCAACTAAAGAAGTTCTACGAAGTCAAACTCTGTTTGAAATGTCATGGACTAATCCAACCCCATCATAACAATACCCAGATGCCCGAATCAGTAAAAAATAAAAACCCCTTAATTCCAAGCATATTTAATTTAGCATGAGAACGATTATTTACTCGAATTTACAGAGAAAACAAAGTTAATGCCAACATCAAAAATAGAGAAAAAAAAAAAAGTCCAAAAGCTTTTCCGTGGACACCCAAAAGTAGAAAAGAAGGTGATATGGCAATGGAGAGGGATGGATTTAGGATACGATATGGAGAGGATGAGGGAGAAGAAAACCAAATGGAGAGGGAGAGGACGGAGATGGAAATGGAGATGGGGGGAGGGAGGGAGAGGGCCAAATAGTTAGGAGGATGATGGACTTCTGAAAACATGGAACATTGAAATGCAAGATTGCTTTTGATCCACAGGATGGCAAGCCACAGGATGTTGACGTGTCAGTCGGTTGTATCACGGTTTCGCATGGGCAATTGTACCTAGCATGATTGTAGAAACTTATTGTCCGGCCGCTTCATATTTTCCTTTTGTGTAATCCTTTAAAAAAAAACTTACTTTTAGATTGTGGGAGGTTTAATGCAGTCTCAATGAGATTTAATTGATTTTAAACATGACGATTTTTGTTCTCCTATACTACTTTAGGTAGCTGCAACTTCTGATTTAATGCTAACATATGTAGATTTCTTCCTTTGTAGGGATGAAAAGAGAACTGATATTCCTTAGTGGCCTTGGAAATTTAGTACTGGTATTTGAAGTACGAATCTACCTTTGGATTTTAACTCTATGATATCATAAAAGAAAAACTCTATTTATCATTCCCACACACCACACTTTTTTTTTTCTCTTATCAAATGTGTTGTATATGGATAATGAGTTGAAGAATTTAATAAGTTTAAAAAGAATAAAATCAAAAACAAAATTTAAAAAATTGAAAAAAAAAATAAAAATAAAAGTGTGGTGTGTGGGGATGATGAGTAGCAAAGCTCTTCATTGTACTTGTTTTCTTTATAAGATGACTTGATTATCATCCAAAAGATTCTTTTAAAAGTTAATCGACTTTTACATTATTTATCTTTATGCCCAAATGATTTTTTTTTATTCTATATATGCTTGGTGGTTGTAAAAATGGTGAGGCTAGTTTTTTGGTTTTTGGGATTTTTATTTGAATTATTTAGTGTGATAGAGCTAGTACTAACAATATTCTTAAAAAAGTTGAAAAAAAACAAAAAAGAAATACTTTATCTCACATATTGAAAGACCACTATTCCTACAAATCCTTCCTGAGAATATGTGATACTCTTTGACATTTAACTTGAAGACCATTTAACTGTCAATGACCCTTGTATTTTTCTGCACATGCATTCATAGAAAAGAGACTAGAAACACACATTTAAGAGAATGAGTTGAGGCATAATAAGACACATTTCGAGATTTATCTTAAAAAGATTTGGTATAATGCTCACATTTTTTATAACTGTGTTCGATGGTCGCATAACCTATCTACTAGTATGAACAAGATTGAGAACAAATTAAAAAATACAGAACTGGGATCTTGTCCACTATGCGAGAGTGGAAGATATAAGAGAAGGGGCGACGACAGTGGCAGCACCCATTGACCTTGCATGTAACATCTGGCCATTATGGCTGCAAGGTTACACTTGCATTGAAGTGGCCAAATGGCCACTTCATTACAAGATAAGAGGTTGGCCTTTAATGGCTAGCCAAGGGGGCACGTAAAGAGAAGCTCATGGAGAGCTTCTTCTAATTCTTTCCTCTTTATTTTAGAAAGAATGGAAAGAATTAGAACTCTCTCTCAAGTGTTGATTCTCTTTAGTCTTGGTATTTAGGTCATAGAGTATGCAAGTGTTGCCCTCGTTTTTACCACGTAACATACTCCACCATCGACGATGATGAATTCAGACGAATAACAATGGTAAAAAAGCTTGTGGAATCGCACCAGATCTAATATTTTCTGCTAAAGGTAACATTGCTTCTGTTATACTCTGATCTAGAATATCTAACACACATTTATAGAAAAGAGACTAAGAAAGTGTATTTAGGAGAATACAATAGAACAATTCTCTAGGGTGGCAATTTTTTCTTCTAGTTTGTCTAGCATGGGTTAATCCAAGGGTATGAGAAAACATTCTTTTATTAAATATTTGTTTAGACAAATAAGCTGTCAAACACTGTTTATAAATCTGAGTAGGTCTGACTGAGTTGGGCAAACGACATGATTTTGATTGGACTATATAAATATATTATTGCATATACATTTGAGGGAGGCGGATTCTTCACGTGTATTAGTTGAACACATCTACCTACTAATGCTTGTAGGGGAGGGCAGTGAGGGTGGGCCCCGCCTCAGTATGGCAGGGCGGCTTACCCCATCCTCAGTATAGGGGGCGAGGGCGGGATAGGGGTTACTCCCACCCCACCCCGCCTCATATTATATATTATATATATAAATATATAAGTATTTATGTATATATATATATATAATAAAAAAAATAAAAAAAGCCCAGGCATGAAACGGAAGTTATATGCCTGGGTTTCATGCCTAGGTTTTTTTTTTTTTTTTTTATTAAGAAATATGACAAAATGGCATCGTTTCGTTATTTGTTAAGATCCACCCCCCCTCCAGGCGGCGTGAGCCCCTTTCTTCTCATTTATAATTTTCTCTCATCTCTCTCTCCCCAAGTCTCGTTCCCTCTCTCTGCATCTCTAATTCTAGAATCTTCATTGCCCTCAAAGAACAAGCAAACTACGACATCACCGTCATGAGCCTATGCCGTCGTTGTAGCCTTCCGTCTTCATCTCCATCGCCGAAGGTAAAAAACCCTAAATTAAATTTTTATTTTTTGTTATTTATATTTTATGGAATGGAGATTGGAGTGGGGTTTAATCGGAGATGGAGGATGGGATTTTGTGAATTGTGTGCTGTGGAGACTTGATTGTGCATGGGGTTTGAATCGTTGATGATTGATGAACGATGTGTGACTGTGTGTGAATTTGTCAGTGTTTTTTATTTTTTTGGGTTTGTATTATGTTATGTGTGTGAATTTTGATCATTGATGATTTTATTTGTAGCTAATTAATTCATATTGGAACCCTAAATTAATTTAGGGTATTTCCAAATACCCTAAATTTAATTTGGATTAAGTTTGAAAAATTTGCTTAAAAAGAAATAAAGTTTAACCATACAAGCTGTCTCTTATAAATAAATATATATATATATATATATTGCCTACTCGATATTCATTGCATTCACAGCTCTAAAATTCATTTTTTTTTAATGTTTGAATTGTTTTTTTTTGTATGTTTTTTTTTTTTTTTTTATCACAAAACTGATCTATATATATAGATATATATTTATATGGTTCAAAATTTCAACTCAGAACAGAGGATCAATATCATGAAATAAGTGACTTTCTATTTTAAGAAAAAAATTTCGATTCCATTTCCTCAAGTTTCATAATCATTTCCCCATCTTCCAACTTCCAACATATATGTTAATGCTTGGATGTTAATTGTTTGGATGTTAGTTTTCATAATTAATGTTTAGATGTTAATGCTTGGATGTTAATTGTTTGGCATGTTGCTATGTTTGATATGATTTCATATTTCTCGTTTGGAGTTTATGGATATATCGGCAGATTCTAGTGCGAGCTCCCATTTCCAGGCCCAGGGTACCCCTACTCCTACCCCTACACTTACCCATACTCATACTCCTACTCTTACTCATGGCCCAACACCTACCCTTATGGCACCTTGCCCCGCCCCCAAGCCTAGCAAGAAATCTGCTTGCATAGTTTGGGCTCATTTCACCAAACTAGAGGGTGGTGACTCCAATAACCACCAAGCCAAGTGTAACTTCTGTGGGAAAGTTTATGGATGTCACTATAGAAAACATGACAACTCACAATTAAATATGCACTTAGAAGAGCAATGTAAAAAAGGTCCAATATTAAAATCATTACAAGAGAAGAGCTAATTTAGGCTAAAAATTAGACTTCAAAAAATAGCGGATGTGACTAGTTGGAGAGCAACTTTAAGGGGGTATATTAAGTATGATTCTGATGAGTGTAGAAGACACTTAACTCGTATGGTCATCATGGACGAGCTATCTTTTCAAGTTGTTGATGGGAAAGGGTTCCAAGCGTATTCTCACTACTTGGAACCAAGATTTAATATTCTTTCTTGCCATACGGTGGAAAATGATGTAAAAAAATAATTTTGGTATGAAATAAAAAAGTTGAGGGGTCAATTGATGGATCAATTTGTTTGCCTCACCACTGATACTTGGACATCAGTCTAAAATTTTAATTATATGTCTTTGATTGTGCATTTGTTGATTGAAAATTATAAACTTTTATCAAATCACCGATCACAAGGGTGAGACAATTGGGAAGGCATTGGCGGCCGCAGTAAAGGAGTGGGGGTTGACCCGAGTTGTTACAATCACAGTTGATAATGTCTCGTCTAATGATGTCGCATTGAGACATCTGAAGACCTATCTTAAAGAGGCAAATAAGACAATCATGGGTGGTGAGTGTCTACATGTGAGATGTGCGGTACATATTTTGAATCTTATTGTCACTGATGGTTTGAAGGATCTTCATGACATGATTGCTCGGGTCAGGACTGCTGTGAGATGGATGAGATTTCCCCTTCGAGATTGGAGACATTTAAGGTTGCTGCGAGGTCTACGGGCTTAACATCCAAGAAGGGTCTTTGTACTGATATGCCTACACGATGGAACTCAATATTTTTTATGTTGGAGGCGGCCCAATAATATAAGCTGGCATTTGCATTATTGGGTGACGAAGACATCTAATATATTAAATATTTTGATGATCACGGGAGATTGGGGAAATCCATAGATGATGATTGAGAAATTGTATATATTTTTGTAGAGATTTTAAGACTTTTTTACGAGGTCACCACGACGCTATCTGGAACTTTGTACCCTACATACCATCAATTATATCAGTAAATATGTAGGATAAAAGAAGAATTAGATGACATGGTCGCGAGTGATCACATTAGGCTGCAGGAGATGTCATTGATTATGAGAACAAAGTACAATAAGTATTGGGGAGATTTTAGTATAGCTAATATTTTGTTATATGTAGCTGTCGTTTTTGACCCTCGGTTTAAGGTAGATGGCATGGTATTTAGATTGAGCCTTGCATACGGGCAAACATGGGCAGAGCTTATTGCAGCAAGGGTTCGAGAAACTCTTAGTAGATTATTTAATGAGTTTACCATCCTGCGGGGTGGAGATATTATAGTACCTACATCTATCTCCCCACAAGTTCCAGAAGTCGAGGTTGGGAAAAGACGTAAATTGGACTGGGGTGAGAGGTTGGAGCAGACCCCCTTCATCTGGAGTTCTGTAGAGGCTTAGTTAGAGATAGACAGATACTTAGCAGCGGAGTTTCTACCATTTTCATGAGACTTTGATATATTAAGTTGGTGGAAGGTGAATGCCGTGAAATATCCCGTCCTTGGAGAGATAGCCCACAGTTTTTTGGTCATCCCTGTTAGCATCGTAGCCTCAGAGTCGGCCTTTAGTACCGGAGGGCGTGTATTGGATTCATTTCGGAGTTCATTAGCTTCTACCACTATGGAGGCTTTGATTTGCACGCAGAATTGGATCAAGGGAACTTCAATTTATGTTCTGGATGTTCTTGAGTATGAGGAGGCCGACGTCAAGGAGGAGGGTGGTGATCAGCCTGCATCTGGTAATCGTTGGACCTGGATTTCATTTTCTAATTTCTTATTTTAATTTATTTATTTTCATTTAATCGGTATTCATTAATTTCATTTCAAATTTAATTGTTATAGTGATATAGGCGTCTACGGCTACCTCTGATGCAGTATGACTTTGTGTGTATTGGACGGGACCCACTATTGCCATGGTTTGCACAATTTGTCCTTTAATTATTTTTTGCATTTATAATTTTATATAATATTTTAATATCTAATTATTTTGCTTGTATGTTTTTTGACTTTTATATTCTCAATATACATATGTCGAATCCTAATAACCGATTTATGCTCATCTGCCTTATCTTCATCCCAAATTCCAATGGCCTAATCTCAATCTCATTTTGGTTAGTACTTTTAATATTTTATATTTTAAATTTTTGTTTCATCTTTATAACTTTATAATTTTAATTTGTTTTATTTTTAACTTAGTAATATTTCAGGTTTTATAACTTATTAACTTTTATGATCTTGATTTTCTGTCTCATAGCAGTCGACACAACTCACTACTCAGTGAACTCACTGCCACGGCGCCACCCCAAATTGATCAAATTGAAATATTATGATTTTTTTAATTTATAATTAATTGTAATGTTTCTACAATAGTTAATAGTACGATTTGTAATATTTAATATTTTTAGAGCAGGTTGTAATATTGTAATAGTTTATTAGTTCTCTTAATTTGTATAATTGTAAATTGTAATAGCTTAGTGCCTTAGTGATGATTATTACTTAATTACTTAATACTTAATAGTATTAATTGAAACTTAGTGTATAGTTAATAGCTCTATCTATATATTTTATTTTTTGTTTTCATTTTTTAAATGTATTTATTTTAGTTAAATTTTGGACCCAAAGTAGCCCAAAAACATATTCTGGGCCCAAAGTGGCTCAAAAACAGATTCTGGGCCATTTAGGATCCAAATAACTGAACTTGGCCAAAGGCCCAATAGGAGGGGCGGGGAGGCGGATGGATGGACGTCCACCCCTACACCCCGGGCAGTGGACGAGGTACCCTACCTCCACATGGACGGGGGTACCTGGGGGCAGGGGGCGGGGAAGAGGTGGCCCCGTTCCATAGGGGGCGTGTAGCACCCCTAGATGCTTAAATCTTGTTAGTTCCCCTCGTTTTCTGCTTATTAATTGCATTATTTACTCTTGATTTGTTTGGTTTATGCTCTTTTCTACTACAGTTTCTGCTGAGGACCCAATAACATGGTGAATCAAGAAGATATCACTATTTCTTATCAAACACATTTGAATGAACGTTGAACAACTAGGGTCTTCGTAATTATTCACGCGCATCGCACGAGTCGACGACTAGTATGAATAAATCCCAAACTTTAGCATCGTCATCTATAAAGATTATAAGAAAACCATTTTCATTAAAAAAAACAAAAACAAAAACAAAGGGGGAGAAACCATATTGATCTAAATGGGCTCGAAACGCCCCCATCAAGGTTGGCTGAAAGTTAAACATCACTTGCAACGTCTTTTATCTTTTTTGTTTTCTCGATTTATGTCATTTCAGAGCTGGTTTAGAAGGTAAAATGAGATAAGATAATTTTAGATGAGTTGAATAAAATATTATTAAAATATTATTTTTTTATATTATTGTTATTTTATTATTTAAAAAAGTTGAATTGTTTATTATATTTTAAGAGAATTTGAAAAAGTTATAATTATGAGATAAGGTTGGATGATTTATGTATCCAAACAAGCCCTTAGTTTCGTAACAAATAGAATTATAGAATTTATTACACATTCAAGAAAGTCAACGAACTTATAAATTATAATGTACTCTTACCCTCTCTCTCCATACAAATAAATTTTGTGAGATTTGTCTTCACAAATAGAAACTGATGAGATGATGGGAAAGATCAAGATTTCCCAGCCAAATTTTTTGAAAATCAATGTACTAATTCAACACTCTTTCATAGATTTTATTTATTGTATAATGGCTCAAAGCATGTTAATTTAGTAAAATATAATTTTTTTCATTTTTATAAATAAAATTTTTTTCTCATAAACTACTATTTACTACCTCACACCCTATATCTTATGAAAAATATCTTAAAAAAGCTATAAATATGACATATGAGAGTGAATAATGGTTTATACATAACATTCCTCTTTATAAATTTAATCATTCATGCTCATTGCGCATGTTTATGCCGAGTTATCATTATTACCAAGTTAGCATAAGATTTGGTTCTCTGTTAGAACTAAACCCATTTGAAGTGAGACACGTATCTCATAACAAAACAAAAGGGACGTGCATCCCTCATCTAGCATATCCCATAGAAAGTCATAATATAGGTGGTGAAGTTCTTTCTTTCAACGGTAGATCGTTGTTCGATTGGACAACTTCAGCACTATTCTCGACTTTTCACATTTGAAAACAGCTCAAAAAGAAAACGATAGCAATTATAGGGACCTAAGAAACAAAAACGTTGTTGCTGCAAAAAAAAAAAAGAGAATTTTATCTGAAAAATAGAATTAAATCATAAGAACAACCAAAAACGTAATCTATGGGTGCTGGTGGAGCATTTTGAAATGGTGAGAGTATGACATTTCAGTCATCTTGAATCATTTGCACATGAATAATACTACTATACCGTCTCATTTTAACAGCTCATGTATTTATTTATTTTTTAATTTTTTTTCTTTTAGTTCTAATTAAGGAAGTGACTATTAGTTTATTAATGTATTTTTTTATTTTTTAAAAATATTTAAATTTGTTAAAAAAATATTTAAAAATTAAAAATTAAAAAATAAAAAGTGAAAACTGTACTAATGATCACCCCAACGGTCAAAGCTAGTGGCACACTAGCACTACCCTTTGCACATATAGGACACGTATTATACATGGACAGAAAACTCAAACATGGCATCGTTCCGTTCACGAGTGAACAGAAATATTAACAAAAGGATCTTGAAAACAATATTGTTTAGCAAAGTGGGGGTATCACTAAAAATGAAGCACAAGATAGAATTAGAACTGTTTATACATGTAAGTGATCATATGGGAGAAAAGAAAAGCTAAGATTGATGAAAGGAAGCTAATTGGGAGAAAAGAAGAGGAGTCCGTATGCATTTGGGAATTGGGGATGGAAGAAATTGGCAGAATTTTGTTAGGTCCAAAATGAGGGGGAGCCAGACCATCCGACCAATGGAAGATAGACTTTGAAGCCCGAGAGAGAGAGAGAATGAAAAATCCAAGATTACATAGAAGGAAAAATAGGAAAAGGGTTCTGTGCATTTAATGTCCTAAAAGAGACTCTGCACAGAACCAGGATATACACACAAAATGCACCCCCACAATGTTTTAAGAATAGAAAATACTTTAACCATAAAAGAATTATACAAAAATCAACTCATAAATTGATGTGACTTAATGTGATATGTCAGATTATAAAATTACTTTTATTATAAAGTAAACCTAATGGATTTCATGAAATCACGTCAATTTGTAAATATATTTTGTACAATCTTTTTGTATCTGTAGCAGTTCTCTTTAAGAATTATGTGACAAGACTGATAAATAATGCTTATTTTCAGAGTAAATGGAGGGCTATTCAGATCATTTATCATGCTTTATAGATACATTAAATATCTATAATGGTAGCAATTTACATTTGAATTTTATGGCCTTCACTTACACAGTATAGATACGTTTATGCTGATGTTTATTTCTGATAATCGGGTACAGAGTAAAATAAAGTATTTTACAACACATACTTGCTGCCAAGATCTTAAGCAATTCCATTATCAGAAATCCATGAAAGGGCAGCTTCAACATGGCCAACTCCTACAAATTAATAAAAAAATGGCAATACTTGTGTCAATCTCTATCAATTACAAGGCTACTCTTCATATAAAAACTACTATGATCGGAAGAGAACCTAAATAATAACAGCAATTCTCAGGCACAAATTTATAGCACCAAACCTCAAGGTGTAGTGAAAAAGGTTTATATATTATGATTTTTTTTTTATAAGTAGTTTATATATATATATTTTAAATAGACAAAGGTCCCCTGTCTATAAGTAGTTTATATATTATGATATATCAATGTAATGTTAATTCATTATAGTATCTGTTTGTATAAATTTGTTGATGTCATCTTGAAAGAATATTAACATTCTGATTCACATTGTGGAAATCTAGATTCATAGGTTGCCTTGATGAACTGACTTAACACAAAAAATAAAAAATAAAAAAATGAACATGATAACGTAACAAAAAGAGCGAAAGAAAGATCTTTCTCCCTTCCCCTTTACAACACAATACGGACATAGTAAAACATCACATGCAATGCATGTCCAAGATTTGATATCATACAAAGTGCTAGACCATTGAAACTTTTAAGGAGTTGCAAAAACATGAGAACCCAGATTTTTTTTTTTTTACAAGTAAAAATATCATATATATAAATCAATAGGAGTAACCAAGTACACTGGACGTATACAAGAAAACACCTAGCCCATACAAGAGAGCCCCTAATGACCCAAAAATCCCATGAAACCTACCCAAAATACACCAAGCCCGAATTGGACACATCTCCCCAACCCCAACCCCTTGTTTCCATAAAACTAATCCTCTACCCGAACATCCCACAACGAGAACATCCCACAACGAGATCGTCTTCACAATGCCCTCCATTTATTCTTCCCTTGACTTGAGCTACCTCTCTTAGCATCGTAGTTAATTGTACATAGAAGACGCTTTAACTCACTACTTTTCTTAAAATGTGATTTGGTTTCAAGTGCGTGACTCGCCTCAATTGTAGTGAGTAGAGCTTTGAATTGATCTTCATATTCTCCCTGTTCTCCATATGAAAGCCCCAGGATTTGCTGAAGTCCGTTAATTTTATTCAGAACCCAATCTAATGGTGAATCCACTATATCGTTTAACGGAGGGATAGAAACCAATGGAACGACATTATCTCCAACCACCGTACCCAACTGCACGCCTGATTCCAAACTTTCCCCCACGAGGCACCAACGACAAACCGCTAGTGTCCATTGTTTTTGCCACCATTACAGGTTCCTCTCCTCCACCAACATTTCTTGACTTTGCACCAGCCCCCAACGATCCTTGTCGTGTTGCTTTGTCAGGCCCTACTGTTCCCTTTGTAACATAGGAAGGGGAAGCACTACCTTTTGTAACCCCATTTGCATCTTCTAAAAGAGGTTTGACAGTTTCTACCAAAATATTTGAGACCCTGGAGGGTCCCCCGTCTTCAACTAAGGATGAACCCTGAACAGAAGTACCAATCTCATTTGCATATGGTAATTGAGGTCCTACAGCTCCCTCAGGAGACATAGTGACACTGGCATGGATAAAGATGCCAGCGTCCAACGACACAATCTGTGACGGCGTTGAAACGCCCTTTTCCGGCACACTTGTGGCCTTCAAACCCGAAAGATCTACCCCCTGCCCTCTCTCATCCATGCTTGGCCCACCGCCAAAACCCATGATTAAGTCCAGCCCCTTATCCACTTTAATCATCAGATCTCTCACATACTCCATAACTCCCTTCAATTGAGCTTTGACATCCCACAAGACCCCCTCCACCTCTCCCAATGTCACCTGACGGCCTTTGTCTTCTACAAGTGCCTTACTCTTTCCTTCTGCCGCTAAGCTGTTCTCGACCGGATTACCCACCAATGACCTCAACACTGCAGCGTATGAAGCACCTTTGATTGAGGACGGCCTTCCCACTGTTTTTCCAAACTCCCCAGTAACACTTCGAATGGACTGCAGAAAGCCTTTCCATCCAATGCCATTAGCGCCCTTCGGAATCACCAAAAATCCTTTCCTCCTTCCATTCCAGAATTCTGAGAGTTGTAGAAAGTTGCCCCTTGCGTTAACATGATATTGAATGATAAAAACTCCATTACCCATCCTTAACTCTCTGAAGAAACCTTCATGACTAATAAGTTCTAAACAATCCTCAATCCCCTTAGCCACCCACGAAGCT
Organism: Juglans regia; assembly: GCF_001411555.2. Lineage (NCBI taxonomy): Eukaryota > Viridiplantae > Streptophyta > Magnoliopsida > Fagales > Juglandaceae > Juglans > Juglans regia. The sequence continues at coordinate 12,045,342 of NC_049915.1, read as the reverse complement.
GTCATCCCCCCTAGACACATGAACTTAGCCATCCTTTTGCTACATTAAAAAATACAAAAATTATTTTTTCCCTCTCGAAAAACAAAAGTTTTTTATTCCACTTTCAACCACCTCTCGCCTTCCAACTGAGATGAGTCCACATCACGTGTCGTCATCGTCAAATCCCTCTGTGTCCATTGCTCCCTACTGCTCCAACTTCATCTTCTTAAAGTAAAAGAACAAAGCTTCATCCAGGTCGGTTTTTGCGAAAAAACCTGGTCGCTGGAGAGGGGGTTAACACCGGATGGCCCTCGGCGGAGTCACTAGGGCCCATTGACCTTATCTATGCCCGCGGTGAGGGGTCAAACGCTGTTCTAGAGTGGGGAGGGTGGCGGCATTTATGTAGGGAGACAGAGACAGATCTAGTTTCGGCGACAGCGGCAAACGACGGAGAGACAAAGACAGAGACGGACGCCGGAGACAGGGACAGACGACGACAATAGACGGCACAGAAGGACTACACAGACGACGAAAACCAAGACAGATTTTATTATGAACAAATATCTATCCCATTCCTTGCTTAATCAATCACGTAGACTTTGTTATTGCTGTTTTATAAGTAATGGAACAACTGACAACACTATTCAGCCCCAACTGTACAATCTAAAAAAAATTACAGCAAGGGAAATGCTAAATATAAAAACCAGGTCTTAACATACATTGGATGCAAGTTGGATATTTCCCATAATTTTATTTCCTTTTCAGCAACAAATCTACAAGTAAAAAACAACAGCCTTCGAAGATAGAAGGGCAATGTATAAACTCTACATCTCAAGGTGCATATTGCAAGGGCATGCATACGAGAAGGATAAGTAAGATTCAAAAGATCCTAGTTGCAGATTATTAATAATGGGAACTCATAGATCAATGAATAGTTAACACTATACTCGTGCTACATGTTTTTATTTTTACTTTTCATTTCAAGAAACGAAAGTAAAGAAAAGGATCTTCTTTCTTACCTGGTGGAACATATGCTGGCAGCTTAACATAACGGGGACAAGAACTTTTTGAAGAGATCATGCCATTTTGAATGATAGATCCAAGTGCACAATCCCGTGGCTGTAAAAACATCAAAGTTTTCACAACATACAAAATCTTCTAAACAAATATGACATCAAATCAAAAGTTTTTTAGACATAGAGGATGGTATTTCAGCTGGAAACACTTGAACCATTATAGATCTTGAGTTATCTGAGAGCACCCATTAGAAGAAAAAAAAAAAACAAGCATCCAGGCTGTTGCTTTCTTAGCATGTACAGAGTTGATTAATTTTAACAATGGAAGGTACACTTGGTAGCCAAATTCAATCAATCTAATGCATAGCTGCGAGAGTCAAAGACGGTATAAATCAAGTTGGGTGGGCCATGACTGTTGGCATCTGACACGCAAAGACCAGATTGAATCTTCCTTGGTCTAGTTCAGTTCAACACCAGATCTAATTTTAATAGCATTAAAAAGCTAACCTCGAAATCTTTATAGAAGCATAAACGAAGTTCCTCCACAGAGTCTTTTGAGCACACCAATAATGGAGTTGCGTGGAAAGCATTCTCAATTGCAGAAACAATTCCTCCAAGGGGATATTTTTCCGTATTAGAAGGAAAGTATCCAGCTTCGTTAAGAACTTGCTGAGTGCAAGAAAATACAAGTAACAAATGAGCATAACTTCTAACAGGGGAGAACCTAAAAAGAACAAGTTATAGATACCATGTCATGGAATCAGAAAGAAAATTTGGAGAACATATTGGTTAGTAATTCAGCAACAGTGGGGAGAGCCATGATATATTGGCAACATCAAGGTGATTATGCCTTTAGTTGAGCCAAGACCTAAAATTAGGTGCCCATCACTATCCTTTGATGAATTAAATATCTATCATGTGTAAAAGGTCAGAAGGATTTAATCCAGTTAGACTAAACCTGTGCTTGCACCATTTCTCCAGCTTATTAAAAATTTGTGATATTATCCTTTGTTAGATCCACGCTCCTTTAACAAGCCTTTTGAAAGAATCTGCACAAAACTAAATTTATTTTTTCCAATATATATATATATATATATATATTCTTTTTCTGATAAGTAAGAGATAAACTTTATTGATGTGAATGAAATAGGCAAGTACCAAGTACATAGAAAGTATACAATAGAACACCTAAATACATTCTAAGAGTGATGAACTAAGGATAAGAATTCATGAATATCATCCCCATTTAATACAATAGCTGAAAACCAAAGCAATAAAGTATGTAGAAAAAAATTCTTCAGCTCCACCATTGTTCGTTCCTTGTCTTCAAAACAGCACACATTCCTTTCGTCCAAATACACCACATAATACACAACTGAATCATTCTCCAAACTGCTGCCACTTGATGACTGCCCTGCAATTTTCTCCAACAACCCATCAAATCCACCACCCTCATAGGCATTACCCAAGCCACACCAACCCTTCGAAAAATCTCATCCCACAACCCCCTCGCTAAATCAAAATGTGGTAAAAGATGATCTACCGATTCTTCATTCTTTTTACACATGTAACACCAATCGAACACTACACATCCTCTCTTCCTCAAGTTGTCTGTGGTCAAGATCTTCCCAAGGGCGGCATTCCAAACAAAGAAAGCAACTTTAGAGGGCACACGAGACCTCCAAATGTTCTTCCAAGGGAATGGGGTGTGATCTTGTGTAATCAAGAGTTTATAATACTCATTTACTGTGCATTTCTTGTGATCCTGAAACCTCCATTTCAAGCTATCATGTTGTGCCATAGTAGTCTCTAAGGAGTGTAGCAAACTGAAAAAATCTGAAACCATAGATAATTCTCAATCATGAATATCCCTATTAAACAGAATATTCCACTGAAGCGAACCATGAACCAATAACCGCACATCCGCCACTGAAACCTCCTTATTAACTGCAATACAATATAAAGTCGGAAACACCCTTTCCAATGCATGATCTCTACACCACACGTCCTGCCAAAAACTGATTCGGTTGCCCTCACCTGCAACAAAGCGAATATGATTTACAAAGCTTGTCCACCCCTTCCTTATAAACTTCCATAGCCCCACTCCATGCCCCCCTCACTTCTTTGGAACACCAACCACCCCAAACAACACCATATCTAGCATCTATAGTTTCCTTCCACAAAGATCCTCTTTCCAAATGATATCACCAAAGCCATTTCCCTAATAACGCTTTATTAAAAGTTCTCAAATTACAAACACCCAACCCCCCATACACAACTGGAGCACATACTGTCTTCCAATACCAAATGAAATTTCTTCTCCTCCCCTATGCCTCCCCATAAAAAAGTCTTAAAAAGTTTCTCAATCCTATTCACCACCCCTGCAGGCATAGGAAATAGAGATAAAAAATAAGTGGGAAGGTTAGTGAGGGTGCTCTTGATAAGAGTGAGATGACCCCCTTTCGATAAATACACCATTTTCCATCCAGCCAACATTTTCTCTATCTTCTCTACCACCCCATCCCATATTGCTCTACTCTTAAAAGTTGCACCTAAAGGAATGCCCAAATATTTCATTGGGAAAGAGGACACTCTTCAATCCAGAAGACTTGCTAGTCTGCGTATATTAGGAACAACACCCACCGGAACCATCTCAGACTTGCCAAGGTTCACCTTAAGCCCTGACACTGCCTCAAAACAAAGTAATAATGCACGTAAAGTTTGGACCTACTCCTATCCGCTTCATAGATAATCAAAGTGTCATCTGCGAAAAGGAGATGTGAAATGATACAAGGGCTACCAGAGCCATATATGCCTTGAGTAGTAAAACTATATCATTCTAAATGTTTGTCCAGCAAGGTACGCCTGCATTTAAAGGGTGAGAGGAAACATCATCTATCCAACATTCAATTAACAATTGCTAGGCTGCGGAACTAACCAATGCCAAAGTCCTAACTAAAGCAAGGATGCACTTCTATTCCAACCAAGTAAAAAGATACCATTTCCAACTTCCAATCCATTCATGGGTGGTTCCAAGCCAAGCAGACCTCCAATCCACGGGATTGGAAGGAAGTTGACTAAAAAGGTCAGACTATCGCTATATGTGTGATCTGGAGTTGTGGAAACCATGGAGACCTGTTTTGTGAGCAGCAGCAAGGAGAGAACTGGAAGGTATGAAGAGTTGGTCAAGAATGTCTTGTTTCTTTTCTTTTTATTTTTTTGGGCCTAGTTCATCTAAAGAAAAAAATCAATGCATGGAATAATGGATCCCACAATACTTTAGATACATAAGTTCAAGCCCTTTATAATGATTCCAAGGATTTTCATCGTAATAGGTACTAGTCCTTTAGGAGTATGGGCCCAAATGTGTCTTGGGCCTTCCTCGGGTCATTACAAATGGTATCAGAGCTGATACCATTTGTTTTTTTTTTTTTTTTTTTTATCGGTAAATAAGAATTTTATTAAAGAAAGATGAAGCCAAGTATACGGGACATATACAAGAGCAACACCTAAGCATGAGTGTCTAAAGATACAAGGAAGTCATGTACATTCATGTCATTAAAGTCTATTACAATCGACCAATGGAATAAAGTTCGAAGGAAAAAAGTTCTAAGCTTGTCCATGGTCTGTTCACGATCCTCAAAGCTGCGACCATTCCTCTCCATCCAGATGCACCACCATAGACAGATTAGAATCATCTTCCACATAGCTGCAATTTGAGAATTACCACGGAGGCCTTGTCAGCTGGCCAAAAATTCAACAACCCTTCTTGACATCACCCAAAGGAGCCCCTCTCTAGCAAAGATATCATTCCACAAACTCATGGCCACGTCATAATGCAATAATAGGTGATCCACAGACTCCCCACTTTTCTTGCACATATAACACCAATCTAACACAATGAATCATCGTTTCCTTATATTATCTAAGGTGAGAATCTTCCCTAGTGAAGCTGTCCATACAAAAAAGAAGTTTTTAGAGGGGCCTTAGTCTTCCAAATGTTCTTCCATGGGAATGCTCTTGTAGCATGTTTCATTAGGGACTTATAGTACAATCGGACAGTAAATCTTCCCTTCTTGGACGGTGACCACATCATCATATCAGCTCCTCCATTCACTCTATAGTTATACACAAGATGGAAGAAATATGCAAATATGTCAATTTCCCAATCTTGCGCAACTCTAATGAAAATGGTATTCCATTGAGCAGAGCCTTAGATCCATGAGTTCTGCGACTGTAGCCTCTTGTCGTCGTGCAATGCCGTATAAAGTTGGGTAGGCTTCCTTAAGAATTTGGTCTTCGTACCAAAGGTCATTCCAGAATTTAATTCTGGATCCATCCCCAACTGCAAATTGCGTATATCACTAATACCATTTGTAATACCTAGATTGTGTATAGGAAGGTGCTAAATGGAATCCCAAATTGCTTGGGACATAGAAGTTCAAGCCCTTTGTAATGATTTAAAGAAGCTCCAATTGTAACCTTCTTTCGAGTATGTGCCCATATGCCGCTTAGGTCTTCCTTGGGTCGTTACACATTAAGACCTCTCAATGCATGGGAGGAATATACATAATGGCCGTTGAAGGCATTAATATTGATGCATTGAGGCCTTAACTCATGTAGATGTTTTACTAGAGGTATTCTATAACAACCCAATGAAAACACAGTAGGATGCTACATGGTGTTACTAGGTCGGCTCTGATTCCATTTATAATGAACCAAGGAAAGCCCTAGTCACATTTGCACTTATACTCCTAAATGACTAGTCAAGTTTATAATCGAAGGTCCTTGGAATCAATATGAAGCAAATTTCAACCTAGCAAACAACCAATGTGATGCCGAACATAAATTAGAACTACAATAACACCTTCCACCAGCAAACCCGAAAAATTATACACGAACACTTGTCGACTCGGTTTGGCTCAAAATGGTAATTCAGGTTGACTTCTGTTGAATTTAGATAACCCTAAGGAAAACACAACTACAAAGGTATCACCTACAGGCAACCAAACAAGAGACTGCCTTGCTAGTTTGACACTGGAGCATTTGGATGGAAGTAGTCTTTTAGGATTCCTAGGAATTCTACAAGATTAGCATGTTTGGAGGCAATTAAGTAAATCCAGATGCCCATAGAATCTAGATTCACTCCTAAACCCCCTTTGATGAGAATGTGGATTCCCTTGCAAGGAGGTGGGAATCCACATTCTTATTACCCTAGAAATGCATTTTTATTTTTTTTTATAAGTAGCATATTAAATTAATAAGAATAGGCATAACCAAGTACACGGGGTATACAAGAGTTTACACCTAGTTAAGAGGACGAGATAGAAACAAGAAACTCATGAAAATCTAGGCCATTACAATCTACAACATTCGCCTTTAGGAACAAAGTTTTAACAAAGAACAATCTAATCTCCTTCAGTGTTCACTCCTTATCTTCAAAAATCCAATCATTCCGTTCTTTCCAGAGGCACCAAAGAATACATATAGGAACCATCTTCCACACAGTTGTAATTTATGGAATTCCGCCCAAATTCTTCCAACTAGCTAGGAGCTCAACCAGTACAGCAGGCATAACCCAGACTAACTCCAATCTTCTAGAAACATCATCCCTAAGCAATCTAGCGACCTCACAATACCGTAGAAGATCCACAATCTCACCATTCTTCCTACACATACAACACCAGTCCACAACAATCACCCGGCATTTCCGTAAGTATCCATAGTCTCTTGCCTAGAGAAGCTGTCCAAGCGAAAAAGTTCGCCTTAAGAGGCACCTTATTTCTCCAAATACTTTTCCATGGAAAGCTATTATGCTGCGGATTGATGAAGGGTCTATAAAAGGAGCGGACAAAAAAAAGGCCTTTACTAGCGGGTATCCGCCACAACTTATCAGTCCCTGAGTTCTCAATCTCATGACGTCCAACATTCTGAAAAAATCAGCAAAGCTGTCAACTTCCCAATCATGGGCCGCCCTCATAAAGTTCACGTTCCATTGGATTGAGCCACTGGACATCTCCATGAGATCAGCCACTAATGCTTCTTGTTCACATGCAATCCTGAAAATTGTAGGGAATGTGTCCTTACGGGCACAATCTCCACACCATAAATCATACCAGAATTTTATTCTAGATCCATCACCCATCACGATTCTAGTGTGTCGAGCAAACACCCCCCCAACCTCTTCGTATGTGCTTCCAAACTCCCATTCCACACACCCCTTGTACCTCCCTATACTCCACCCTCCCCCCCGCCTCCCGCCCCTGGCCCACATACACTCGTACTAAAAATCCAACTTCCTTAAAGCGTCCCTCTCCATGTTATACCGCTACAACCATTTCCCAAGAAGAGCCTAATTGAATACCCTCAAGTTTCTAATTCCCAACCCATTAGTATAAACTGGAGAGCAAACATTATCCCACTTGACCAGGTAGAACTTAAGCTCGTCCCCCAACCCACTCCAAAGAAAATCCCGCTAGAGTTTCTCTATTCGGATCGCTACACTAGCCAGAATTGGGAACAAAGATAAGAAATGAGTGGGCAAATTGGACAACATGCTCTTGATTAGGGTGGTTCTACCACCTTATGACAAATGCAATATCTTCCAACCTGCTAATCTAAGTTTAATCTTCTCTATTATTTCATCCCATATAGATTTAGCCTTGAAAGATGTCCCCAAAGAAGGGCCAAGGTATTTCATGGGAAATGAGGAGACCTTGAATCCAAGAATGTTGGCAAACCGCTGGTGATTACAAACATGCTACCTGGAACCAACTCCAACTTGGATAGATTCACCTTCAATCCAGACACAACTTCAAAGCAAAGTAGGAGTGCCCTTAAGGAACGCATCTGATTTTGGTTTGCCTTACAAAATATCAAAGTGCTAACTACAAACAACAAATGAGAAATCTTATGAGTGCCCTAATTGGTGTCACCACTCGAACATCCAGCCATAAAGCCATTGTCAATCATAGCAGACATCATTCTACTAAGTGTCTCCATAGCAATGACAAAGAGATCAAACAAGGAAAATGGATCACCCTATCTGAGACTACATGAACTAGAAAATAAACCAACTAAATTGCCATTCACCAAAACCAAGAACCTCATAGTCGAGATGCAATATCTAATCTATGAGCACCATCTCTCCCAAAATCCACACCTCCCAAGCAAGTCTAGTAGGAAGTCCTAGTTAACATGATCGTAAGCCTACTCCATATCCAACTTGCATAAAACACCCGATTCTCCAGATTTATCTGCTATTTAAACATTCATTGCCGATTAGTACTAGATCCAATACTTGTCTTCCCGTTAGAAAGGTGTTTTGGGATCTTGAAATAATCCTCCCCTAGACCTCCCCTAGACCTCCCCCAAGCGGTTTGCTATGACCTTAGAGATAATCTTATACACCCAATTCACAAGACTAATAGGACGAAAATCTTTAACTTTCAAAGCCCCAACCGTCTTGGGAATAAGCACAATAAAAGTGGCATTGAGACTTTTCTCGAACTTACCAAATGAAAAAAATTTCTGGAAAACCTTCATCAAATTATCCTTCATCACTTCCCAGTAGGATTGGAAGAATCCCATAGAGAAATCGTTTGGACCAGGTGCTTTGTCTTTGACCATCTTTCTCACCACTTCATAAACCTCTGTCTCATCGAAAGGCCTCTCTAGCCAGACAACACTTTGCTGCTCAATGTTCTCAAATGCTAGTCCATCAAGTTTTGGCCGCCACACTACCTTCTCCACAAGTAATTGTTCAAAAAACCCAGAAACGTGCTCCTGAATCACTACAAGCTTTGTTGACAGAGCATTATCAATGTTTAACATCTCAATGTTGTTAGTCCTCCTATGCGAATTGGCCACTCTATGGAAAAACTTCCGTGCTTCGATATCGTTTCAACCATAATGCACGAGATTTTTGGTGCCATGAAATCTCCTACAACAAGGCAACTCTTAAGTTTTGAAACTAATTCTGTCTTCCGAGAGAGTTCCTCCATAGATTGTGCCCAACCCTCTGCCCTCTCTGCCTCATGTAATTCCTCCAATAAAGACTTTTTCCAATCGCTTACATCTCCAAAAACTTGTGCATTCCATATCTTGAGATCTATTTTTAAAGCTTTTAGCTTACCTACAAAAACAAAACTTGGGGTGCCATGGATTAGATAGAAGGATCACCATTACCTGACCCTTTCCACAAAACCTTCAGTTTTCAACCACATATTCTCGAATTTGAAATAACTATGCCATGTCTTTTTATTTTAAATTGACAAACTTATCATTGACAGTTTTTTTAATTACATAAATTATGCTTATATAATAAAGTTAGGGTTGTTTATGTATATTTTTCTTGTCGTTCTTTATCTACGCCATATATTACAAATAAATATCGGTTTATACTAGTATTTATTTTTTATTTTTTAATTTGTTGGCTGTCACCATTGGTTTAGAATAAAGTTTCTTCTTTATGTTGAATGTTGTTACAGTGTTTTTAATGCTACTTTTTATGGCATTGTGACCATTTAGAAAATCTATCTATAAAAGTGAGAAATTATTTTATTCCATAGAAAAACATAAACAAACATGTTTTAATTGGTACTAAATAAAAAATAAATAAATATTTCAAATGAGATATACAGTTTTATATTTCAAGAATGAAAGAAAAACCATAGTTTGTATATAGTTTTTATTTTCTATAAATCTTATTAAACTTTTAAATGTTTTGTACTAAACAATGTTATACATTTGAAGTAAAAACATAAGGATATTTTTGGGAAAGATAAATAATTCCTATAGGATGCCTAGAAATAAGTCAAATATGAGAATATCATATTTCTAGGAATCATATCAGATTCCTATTCATTTGCAAGCATGGTCACATTTCCAGAAATCTATATTCCAAGGCATCACATTCCTGGGTATGTTGATGCCGAAGGGAACGTAGGATTCCCTTAAACAAACAACTCAATAAAGGTCTAGGCCTTGCCAACACTCTAATCCCAATAGAGCACCCGGAACCTAAATAGGAAATCAAATCTAAAAGGTACTGGATAACATAGGTGTGAAAGAAGGATAGCTAGAGGAAATCATGCAGGAGGTAAACCCTTGTTACTTGCAAGCAAGTCATCAAAATGACAGTCCAAGTATTTCACAGCTTTGGCCAATTTGGAGGACCCATCATTAAAAAGTGAATTTTTTCATGTACTGGATATAAGATGGCCATAGAGATACATGGTACTAATGCAAATTATGGGTGGATTGCAAGTCACGGACCTAAGCGTGGTCCACCACAAATATTTATGATATGTTTAGCGGTTACCCTTGTGGCCACAGGCAGTGGGACCAATTCACAATCTTGTACACAGGGTTAATCTGTGTTGGCCAATTAAGATAAGAAAATGGAAATCAAGTTTTACAAGTCATGCATGCCATGAGCATAAGTGTGAATGTTTCAGATTTTATATCAATATTATGCTTATTTTTAGAAAAACCTTATGTTTGTTACGTTTATGATATGGTATGCTTCCTATTGAGGCTACGTTTGGACGTTGAGATAAGTTGAATTGAATTGTGAATAGTAATATTTTATGGGTCCCATTGAGATGAGTTTAACTTTTTTATAGGAAGTTGAAAAAATAGTGGGTCCTATCAATGATTGGTTTGAGATGAGTTGAATTTGGTTCAACAACCAAACACAACCTGAGTCTTCGACTAGGATGAGCAAGCGGGCCAGGGACCACATCAAGCATAAAGGAATCATCTTCCAAATAGCAGCAATGCTATGGGAACCCATAAAACCTTTCCAGTAAGCCAAGAGATCCACCACCCTCTTGGGCATCACCCAAGCAATACCCGATCTGCTGAAAATCTCGTCCCAAAATGTCTTAGCCACCTCACAATGCAAAAACAAATTGTCAACTGATTCACCATCTCTCTTACACAAGTAACACCAGTCAAGACAGATTATACCACGCTTTCTCAAATTATTTGTAGTCAAAATCTTCCCAAGAGACACCAACCAACAGAAAAAGGCAACTTTGATCTCCAAATATTCTTCCAAGGGATTGATTGACACAATGACAAGTCAGCGATTTATAATAAGAGCTGAAAGTAAAAATGGAATATCCAGCTTGTTGCCACACCAGTCTGTCTTCCCCTCCCTGCACAATTTTCATATCATAAAGCCTACTGAAGAAAGCTGAAACAGTGGGCACTTCCCAATCATGCAAGTTTCTAATGAAACTCACATTCCATTGAGGGAAATTGTTAGGAAAAAATACAGAATCAGCCACGGTGACTTCTTTGTACTTAGCAATCCTAAAAAGAGAAGGAAAGGCATTCTTAAGCGCCAAGTCCCCACACCAAAGATCATGCCAAAAACAAATCCTCTCCACCTTAAATGAAACATGATAAAGGAATTCCCCCCAGCCATTCCGGATATACTTTCACAAGCCCACACCATACACACTACTAACCTCGTTAGAGCACCAACTCCCCCAAGCCCTCCCATATTTAGCATCGATAATGTTTCTCCATAACGCCTCCCTCTCTAATTGATATCTCCAGAAGGGATTTATTGAAAAGCCTTAAATTACAAATCCCCAAATCTCCACAAGCAGCCGGTGAGTAAACTTATCCCAATTTACTAAATGGAACTTTCTATCATCACCAAAGACCACCCCACAAAAAATATTTTTTTTTTATAAGTAATAAGTTATTTCATTAATAAAAGTAGGCATAGCCCAGGTACACTAGAAGTATACATGTGATTACACCTATTTAAGCACTAGGAACAGTTACAAGGAAATCATGGAAGCTGCGACCATTCCAATCAAGAGCAATGGCCCACAAAAACAAAGTCCTCCAGAAAAAACTCCTAAACTCTTCCAAGGAACGTTCATGGTCCTCAAAGAGTCTCTCGTTTCTTTCATTCCAAATACACCAGAAAATACATATAGGAACCATCTTCCACACAGCTGCAATCTGTAGTGTCCCTGTGATCCCTCTCCAGCTTGCTAACAAATCAACCACCCTACCCGGCATCACCCATGCTATACCCATTCTACTGAGAAAATAAGTCCAAATATCTTAGGCAAACTCACAGTGTAGTAGTAAATGGTCTACCGATTCACCACTATTTCTGCACAAACAGCACCAGTCCGTAATAATAAGGCCACGTCTTCTAAGATTCTCAATGGTCATGATCTTCCCTAGAGCTGCCGTCCAGACAAAAAATGCAGCCTTTGTAGGTGCTTTAGTCCTCCATATATTCTTCCAAGGAAAATTGTGCCTTTGATGCATAGTAATAGAGTCATAAAAAGAGCATACCAAGAATTTCCCTTTTCTAGAATGTCGCCATTCCATCATATCTTCCGTTGTGACAGCAATAGGGATGTTGTACAGCATATTCAGAAATTCCATCAGCACCGTCACTTCCCAGTCACGTGCATCTCGAGTAAGGCTGATGTTCCACTCCTGTGAACCTTGATTAATAACCCGCAAATCTGCCACCATAGCTTCCTTTTCCCATGCAATTCTAAAAATCATAGGATAAGCATCCTTCAAGGCCGTGTCTCTCAACCACACATCTTGCCAGAAATTAATCCTACCACCCCACAAAAAATTACGGAAGATTCTCTCAATTCTACAAGCCACCCCAACAGGTAAAGGAAATACGTTGGAAGGTTAGATAACGTACTCTTAATCAGAGTAATTCTTCCCCCTTTAGACAAATTCTTTTCCAACTAGCCAACCTCCTCTCTATTTTCTCAATCACACCATCCCAAATCAATGACACTAATAAGACGGATAACTATTAGTGTCCTCATTTACTTCAAGGCCCATGTAGGTTCTGATAATTAATATAATTGTTACCAACTGAATAAATCAACCAACGTATATAACAACTCTTAGGTGCACTACAAGATGCAAAAGAATAATGTGGGTGTACAAGCCTTGGGTGTGCAAGCCTCATGTAGTCCCTTTAAGAAAAGTAGGCCCACCATTAAAAAGTGAGTTTTTTCATGTGAGTCCCAGCTTTACCGACTTTTTTCATAAGGAGTGTGCCGGCTTGCATACCCTAGGAATGTATAAATCATTTTCTGATGCAAATATATGCAATCAAGCAATTTTGATACTCAAGGAATCACATGGTGTCAAAACTATACTTCCCTAACGAGTTCACGGCTTAGACTGAAAAAGCATTAAGGATTTAAGTTGATGTATAAAGAAACAGTTTACAGAAACTTACCGTGACATTATATTTTAAATAGAGGTTGAGAACAGTTAAAAAATAACTGTATTCATCTTGAATTACAGGATGGGAGCAAGTTCCATGCTTCTCTGCAAAAAGAAAAAGAAAAGGAAAAGAAAAAAAAGGAAAAGAGAGCAAGATGACATCAACAACATATAGAGAAAATATTTGATCGGCTTCATTAAATAGATAAACCATCACACTTACAAGTTAGGTAGATCTCACCATAATAACTGGGTATGCAAAAACATCTTAATAGCTTAATGATCTTAACGAAGTGAATTTCTTTTGACCAACATTACTCTGAACAAATATATTATACACACACACATATAAGTATATATAGTCTTGTATTATCCTCAAAACAAGTTGCAATCATCTTGTTAACATAAAATGCGTTGTATATGATAACGCTGTCAAAATGAGCAAACATGTTCAATAAAAAATGTTTGTTCCTTTGTCCTGATGATAAGAGTATCAAATCTGGATTGGCAAGCTTTTTGAACAAAACATAAATTCATAAAACAGCATAGCATTTATCACTACAAATTAACATGTAAATAATATACTTTCCCACACCTCAGCTGTCTTTTTTGCGGTAAGGGATTTACTCAAACGTAAAATTTTATGTCTGCCTTAACAGCCAGAGAGAAGCTAAAAGGACAGAAAAATGTCAACCCTTTTGAGAATCAATATTTCAATAAATTCCTGGGGAATAAAAAAATGGTAGGATTTAAAACACTTTGGTGTTCATCAAGACTATTGCACATATGCCACATGCATGGCACAAATGCCATCATCCCCTCCCTCCTATACAAATCCAAGAGAAAGTAGACAATCAACATTACATATCATATCATGTAACTGAACAAAGGTGGAAGATCGTTACCCCACTGTCATTGTATATCACCGATTCAGCCATCCAAGAACACAAATGAAGAATTGTTAGTTTGTGTCATCGTAGTAGAAGATTTAGGGAAAAACAAAGCCAAAAAATTATGAGCACCTCATGTGCCCAAAATAGTCCTTTTCCACCGTGGCAGGTTGATGAAGAACCACAACTTAGAGATGGCCAATAGCTGTCTAAACCGTCACGCAATGTTGAGATCTACAAATCATCACATGTGAACATATTCTGAGTAAAGAATCTTAAATTTAAAGAAATAATGGTTAAGATAGTAGACAATTTACTGCACAACCTGAAAATTAACATACATGAGCCAAGGTTGAGGGGGTACAGTTAACTAGGAAATTTCTTTTTTGGTAAGTAAAATTTTAATAATATCAATAAACGTAGCCAAATACACAGGTGTATACAAGAGAGAGAAAAAAAAAAAAAAAGCATGTTGAAACAGAATCTTTTGAGTTCCACTAATGAATGTCCCTTGTCTTTGAAGTCCCAATCATTTCTTTCCCTCCAGATGCACCATAAAAGGCATCTGGGAACCATCTTCCATGTTGCTGCAATTTGTGGGATACCATGAAGACTTCTCCTGGCGAGAAGATCGACCACCCTCCCCAGCATAACCCAAGCTAACACAATTCTGCCAAAACAAATCATCCCACAGGGACTAGTACATCTGAAAGTATACTATCATTAGGTACGACACGTGTAATCCCTTTTTATTGATCGTTGATGTTTAATATAGATAAATATCAAACACAATACCAACTTTAAACATTGTGTTTAAAACATTTTAGGAGACCTTATTGAATTACATTGTTGAGCAAAATATATTGAAGCAATCATCTTTTCTTGGACATGTGTTATCTTTTTGGTAGAGCATAAAATCAGAGGTTTGCCAGTGTCTCACAATCCACAAAATTCCAATTACTTCTTTGACTCCAAATAGACCACATTACATGTGACGAGATCATTTTCCTTAATGCTTCACTTTGAGAACAACGAAACTGGCCTTTCCGGCTAGCCAAGAGTTCCACCACACTTTTAGTCAAAACCCAAAGTTAGTCCATACAAATCAAAAATAGAGTACCATAGGGCACATGCTACCTCACGATGTAGTAGAAATGATCATCTGATCCCCCACACTTTTACACAAATTTTTTTTTATAAGTAAAAAAAAAAATAACACCAACCAATAGCAATAATGTGTCGTTTTCTTTGATTGTCTAATGCCAAGATCTTTTGTCCATACAAGAAAAAAAACACATTCAAAAGAACTTTTGTCTGCCAAATATTATTCAAGGCAAGGAGAATCTATATTGGCAATAACATTATAGAATGGCCTTACTTCAAACACCCCTAGCTTAGAAAACGCCCAACAAAGTCAATCTTCATCATCTCACCTAAGAAAAATGGGATACAACTGAACATAGAAAGGAGAAAAACTATCCACCACTCAACCATGTGTTGCTAGAGTAAACCAGCATTCAACTGATGAGAATCGTTGTAGAATTGTTTTTTATTCTTTTGATGGCATCAAAACTCATGAAGGCAAGGCCCTTCAGGTCCCAGCCCTAGATAATAAAGAATACACAACCCCACCAGTTAGCGAAATCAAGCCGATGATATCTTATCTAAAGCTCATCCCAAACCTTCCCTTTGACCAGTAGGCTGCTCCGTGACGGGTCATTTTAGAATTGTACATGATATCCACCGAGACTTCCTCACGTCCAACTATGCTTAAAACTCTTGATAAACTCCCTTAAGTGTATGATCTCTGCATCACACATCATAATAGAACCTAGTCTTTGAACCTTCACTAATCTTAAGGCCTCGTTTGGTTACGCAGTTCAGATGAGATGAGATGTTTTGTTGAAAGTTGAATAAAATATTATTATAATCTAATTTTTTAATATTATTTTTGTTTTGTATTTGAAAAAGTTGAATTGTTTATTATATTTTGTGTGAGAGTTTGGAAAAGTTGTAATGATTATATGAGATGAGATGAGATAATTTGGTTTTGTGTAACTAAACCAGCCCTAAATCTCATACAACAGGTGAACTACTCTAGCCCCACAGAATAATTTTCCAAAGGTTTACCCCATATGTCCCATTAACTTCACCAAAACACCAACTCCCCCATTCACAACCATATGTCACATCACAACTTCCAAAAAATCTCTTTCAAAGAATATCGCCATAACCACTTACAAAAGGCACACAATGTTTTTCTGGTAAGTTTCAAACCTTGAACCACCCTTGGTGACTGGTGAACACAATTTTAGCTATTTTACTAGATAATGAAACTCCTCATCCACTACTCTCCATAGGAAGTCTTGAAGATTTTCAAAACAATTAGCAATACCAATGGGAAAGAGAAAGAGACATAAAGTATGTAGCCGGAATTAAAAATGTACTCTTAATCAAGGGAGTCCTTCCTAACATACACAAATACATTTGCTTCCATCCAACTAATCTACACTCCTTCTCTAAAATACCATCTATGTAGAATTTGTCTTAAAAGAGGCTCCCAAAGGAAGATCTAAATATTTCAAGGGTGAAGAAGAAACAAAAAACCCAAGAATGTTAGCCAGGTGGTTCTCATTATCCACTGGACCAATGGGGAGCAAATTTGATTTAGCCAAATTGATCTCCAAAACTGAAACTGCCTCAAAACACAAGAACAAACAATGCAAGTACCTTAGATGATTAAGGTTTGCATCGCCGAAAATTAAAGTATCATCCCCAGACAAGAGATGAGATATAATATGCTCATTCATTTCCCTCAAGAAGACATAAAACCCTACCAAAACACCACCCATTCTCCATTGTTGTTACCATTTTGCTTAAAACCTCCAAATCTAAAACAAAAAACAGAGCTGGAAGTTGTAGAAAACAAAGATTTTTTAACTTGTCCACAAAATAGAACTTAGCATAATCAACATTTTTTTTATGAATAGATATAATTTATTCAATCTCAAAAAACGGTGACATCCAATGAGCATACAGAAGATATACCTAAGTATTATAAGAAAGATGAAGAAAATTTGATATCGAATATCGAATATCGAATATTAGCATACAAAACATTAGTGCCCAGCCAAAGAAAAAGAATTTCAATGAAAAACAATGAGCATAATCAACATATTTAGAACCTAAGCATAATTTTACGTTGATTGAGTATTCTTGTGGTAGCATAAAACAATGTTCCATGCATCTTTGAAGAGCTAAGATGAAGATACAAGTACTGTAGAAAACCACATATTCAGAATTTTCTACGTCACCACAGTCAACCCCAGACTCACACTTGTAGAAATTGCAGAAAAGCAAACTTCAGAGACACCCTACTAGTTTTTCAGCAATATACATCTATACAGTAGAAATATGTTCAAGGTTTCAGTGACCATCTCTTTGGTTCAACACCAGATCTGTTAAGAGACTTTTAGGTTTACCTATTAACCTAGGAAAAGCCACTTGGCGTTTACTGCCACAAAGACCTAAAAGGAGAGACCTCAAAACCATATGAAAGGAGGATGGATTTTGTATTAATCCTTCCTATGCAACTTAAGTCAAAGGTTGTCAATAGGAAGAGTTTCAAAAAGATGTAATTGATGACTTAAAAACCATGTTTTAGAGAACTATTAACTTTCGGAAGACTAATGCCTGGTTTGGATACACAAACCAAACACAAACCATCTCATCTGGTTTGTATGGCTGAAGTGGTCTGTGTATCCAAATGCCCACTTAATAAGTTTTAACTCATCTATGCGTATTTGTACATTGTACATTGATGTAACCATTTAGAGAAGAGTTAAAGCTGAGCCTTCTGACAGCCCCACCCTACTCTCCTTCATGCCTTCCCTTCCCCCTATTATTTTTCTCCTCCTTCACGCCCTTCCCTTCCCTTCCCTTCTTGATCCCCATTCTCTTTTCACATACCTCTACATGCCGACGTCTTTTCACAATAATCAATTTTATTCTAATATATAATTACAATAAATATTTCAAGTTTCCTAATATATAGAATAATAAATAGGTGATAATTTGAATAATATATTTTAACAAAGAAATTGATATTTTTGGGAATATTGAATACTATAAATTTCGGCAAAGTACAAAAAATAAATTTTGGGATTTAAATATGTTTATGGGTTTGTAAATTAATAATAGATATTACTTTATTTTTAATATATTCATAACTATTACCCAATAATTAAAAACATTTTTCAATCATTGGTGGGACCCACCACTTTATCAAATCCCCAAAAGGTTAAAACCATCTCATCTCATTTCACTATCCAAACACACACATTTTTACAAACCAACTCATATGATCTTAACTCATATATCTCACTACTATTCACAAAATTCTTATATCATCTCATCTGCGTAACCAAACGAGACTAAGTTCAAGTAAGATTAGATTTGCACACTGTTATGGAAAGTATCGTTATGTAGAATATATCTCAAATAAGGAAAGTATAAGGCAGGAGCTCAAGACCTTATTGTACACATCTTGTTGTACTTGGATTGCACCTTTTGACCTTTTCAATGAAATTTTATTACTTATAAGAAAAGTATATGGGAGGAGATTTTGTAATAAGAAAAGTGTTATTCATCAACTTTTTAATCATCATCTCCTAATGTGGCACTAAATGATTAGAAAACTAATTGTTATCTTTTACTTATATGCCAACCATTTGATACCATATAATAGAATGTTGATGGAAAAGAATAATCACCATCTTTCTCTCGTTTTCTATTCAAGCCCTATTTTTACAAACACAAAGCATAACAATGAGCCGGCATTTCCTTATATTTTCTAAGGTGAGAATCTTCCCTTGTGAAACTGTCCATACAAAATATGAAGCTTTTAGACTGACCTTAGTCTTCCAAATGTTCTTCCATGGGAACGCTCTTGTAGAATGTCTCATTAGGGACTTATAGTACGACCGTACAATACGGGGATGTTTGGAAATATATCTCATTTCATCTCATCTCACCTCATTTCCTTCCCAAACATTACTCAAACACAAACATTTTCAAACTAATCATTACAACTATCTCAAACTTTCAAACAAAAAATAATTCAATTTTTTCAATTCCTAAAATAAAAATTATATTAAAAAATCTATTTTCTTGAGAAATCTAAATGGGAGATAAATACAATTTTTCTGCATTGCATGCATTGCATGCATTTCATGTTTATCATTCTTCATGCATAGTCTCTCTTTGTGCACGTTGGTTGCCTAACTTACTGAGATTTCGAGTAAATCTCACCTTTTGTGGACCCACTATCATTTTATTCAAAATAATAAAATGATAGAAGTTGTATATGCAGATGGACCCAATGAACCAGTGGATCAAGAGGATTGAATAGGAATCAAACGTCAACAGGAGACTTGATCTTATTTTGATATTTCTAGGCCTGACCCTTCGTGCCATAGAGCGCATGAAGCAGTTAGTTTAGATTTTTTGGAAACTTAGTATTTTGTACTAAAATTAAGCTACCTGATGATTTGAACTTAAGGTTTAATCAATATTATTGGGATGATTTTAGTTATTCTGGCATAAGTTCATTTTCACCCTTACTTTCTACTTAAATTATTGCATATGGCTAGCTGCATTTCTAGGATGCATTGCATATTAACCGTCATGTACAGGGGTATAAAACCTTGTGTTGTATGACCTAACGCTCTAAGTCTCCGTTACATTCCAAGCTGAGATTGGGGGCGTCACATAGAGCTTCATGGGATCATCATGAACCTAGTTTCATCTAGAAAGTAATCAGAATTGGTACTCATTGCAACTTTATTTTGGTGCAATGAGTACCAATTCTGATTAGATTAGATTATTCTTTTTTAATACGTTATTCCTATGGGCTAAAGCTATTGACTTCAATGGGCTCAGTTTTCATAATTTCCTTGTATATATTTCTTCCTCTTAATTAGGTGTTTCTTTTGGTATATACTTCTTGCGTACTTGGGTTGTGCCTAACTTTTCCATTATGAATAAAATCTTTTAATTATCAAACAAATAAAGTGGACTTCATGGTGTGAGAAAATTCAGATGTTCAATGGGATTGAGTTCCCTATAGAAAGAAGACTAAGGCTGCGTTTGGTTGCCAAACTCAGCTGAGCTCAACTGAGTTCAGTCCAACTTTAAGTTGAGTTTAACATCCATACACTCAACTCTCAAATTACTGAACTCATCCCAACTCAAAACTTTCTTACACGTGGGATCCGCAACTTTTTTCAACTTAAAACATCTTTATACATGGGACGCACAACATTTTTCAATTTTCCATAAGTATTAAACTCATCTTAACATCCAAACAACTTTAAACTCAATTTAGATGAGCCTCACATAACTCCCTCCACTACTTAATTCACTACTATTCATAAAGAGCTCAGCTCAACTCAGCTCAACATTCAAACGCAACCGGCTATGTTTGGGAACATTTGAACACAATTATTCTCAGATATTCTCAAACTATTTCAATATTATTCTTTACTATTTCACTACTATTCTTATACTGTTTCATCACTATTCACAAACTACTTCACTATTATTCACAGATATTCTAAAATATTCTTAGTATCCAAATGGGCCCTAATGCTTCTATTTTAAAGATCACCTTTTCATTTTATGTCTACAGATAATAGCTATCCTATTCTTATTTTTTGGATTCTCTACACTTGTAATTTGTTTTCTTACGGGTAATATAGTACACAACCCGTGTATTTTTTTGTCTCCTTATTTTTCTTTCATAAACTCCTATAAAAAAACCTAACCTCAAAGTTATTGATGAATAGATCTCCAATTAAGTTCTGTATACACAGCCACTTAATTCCTTGGACTATCCAGGGGACAAAGTCAAAGTGCTTACAACTGGACAGTGTCAACTAGCTATATTGCACAAAAAACATGCATATCTAGATTCATAAGTCAGCAAACTAATTGACTACTGGACATATATTGCGCACTATGACCATATGCACCTACCAAATGACATCCTCCTCTATGAGCTATCTAAGAATCTTGAATAAACTTATCAAAAAATATATTGAAATAGCTCAACCAGCATGCATGTCAGATTAAAATAGACTGCATAAAGGAGTTGCAAACAAAAGAAAACATAATTTACCTTCCTTTCATCAAAACTGGATCTGGTGCAACAGGCAGGCCAGGTTCCATCATTATAGTCGGGCCACAATCCATCTGTTGCACACGTATAAAAAATAAATCAACATATTTCTCACAATTCCTTCAAGAGATTCATGTACACAAGCTCGATATATAAGTACAAATTAGTTTAAAAGGGCTAAAACATGGTATAATTCCCAAAGAAAAATATTGGTGCGACGCTTGCTAGAAGGACTACTCTTATGAAATTTCTCCAACAAAAAAATAGTTTCCAAAACCACGCTACTAAAAGACTGAAATTTCATGAACAGAAAACATGTTGTGAAAACAGTACTTTTTGGCACCAACCAACCATTGACCTACAATGTAAATAGAATACTGATATATGTGGCTCAGATTTGCAATACTAAAAGACAACATATCCATAACTCATACTTACGTATTGTAAATTCTGTTGGAGCATTCGAGCTGGAAAAAAATAGGAAATACAAAACAAAGATGTAAGTTTCAATTCCAAGGTTTCAACGTGTAAGCTGTAATGCATAAGAACAAGATTCACATGCCACAGAAAACAAAATTAATCTCATAGCAAACATTAAAAAGCACAAAAGTTGGAAAAAAGGTTAAGTGCACAAGTGGGAATAATCAAGAATGCCACACTTTTAAAATGTCAATATCTTCCCTATTTTAGTTTCTGTCCCCTTCTTTTAGGCAGATAAAATAAGACTCCACTTTATTCACTGTGTGTCATCATCAAACAGTGAGCTGCTAAAATGTCATCAATTGACTACAGCATCAAAAACGGGAGGTGCTTCAAAGATTGTGAATGCACAATGGGGGAATTTTGGGATTTTTTCTTCAGCACTTTAAATTTTTGGGTGAACAATCTACTGAAGGACGTGAATATTTGTAATGATTTTTAATTTTACTTTTCTTTAGCTTGTATTTAGGTGTATTCTCATGTCTCCCTGTGTACTTGGTATGCCTCTTTACTTGGAATAAAGTCTCTTATTGTAACGCCCCAATGGAAGGCCAAACCACATGGCCTATACTCCAAAAGGACCAATCAATGATACAATTGGAGCCTCATTGGAACCTTATAAAGAGCAGGAACTTCTTCTTCCCAAGCAATATGAGATTTCATACACCACCACCCTTATCCATATCATATGGGGTATTACAATCTACCCCCCTTAAATTCTCGACATCTTCATCGGGCCTGTCCATTGTAGGTGACATGGCTCAAGTCCCACATTTCTGGTTGGGATAGCTCTGATACCATTTATAATGCCTCAATGGAATGCCCAAACCACATGGTCTATACTCCAAAATGACTAGTCAATGATACAATTAGAGCTCCATTAAAACCTTATAAAGAGTAAGAACTTCTCATTCCCAAGCAATATGGGATCTCATACACCACCCACCCTTATCCATATCATATGGGGTATCACACTTATACCTATAAAAAAAAAAAAAGTATCAAGAACGTAAAAACATTAAAACCCAAAAACAACTTCAACCATCATGCATGAAACATGTAATTCTCATGGAAGGAGCTGCTCAATGCTTATGACATTTCTGTCAACCAAATGCACTCTCAAGACCATAAACATTGAGTATTTAACAGATGTTAGTATAGTTATTTCTCATCTGGACAACGGGGCTGAAAGCTATTCTTCTTCAAAAGCTTCTAACAATTTGGTGAAGAAAGTTAATGACAACATAAAAAGGCAACAGAAGATCATTAAAGAGTGGTGCCCATTCCAATATTGAGGTTCTGTCATGTTTTACACCAACTGAATTTGGACCCCATAACATAAGTGGGGAAAAGAAAGACCTACACAGGTAACGAAAAATAAGAATAAAACTAATGCAACGACTATATGAATATGAACGTAGACAGAATATGTGTAGAGGAAGTGTGAGCAAAGGGTTCCTACATTTTTCCACTTGCCATAGTTTACTTAGCAAAAAAAGAAATTCATTCAGCAAGGCATCTTAATGGGAAGGGAATAACAACAACAACAACACTGATGCGTATTCAGAAAATTCATCAAGAATATAATTCTGAGAAGAAGTCTGAGCAACCCTTCAGCGCAGCATAAGGATTACCGAGAGGAATGTCCAGAAGGTCATTTCGAAAATTCCCTCAAGGTAACACTTAAAGCTACACCCTTCTTTGGTCATTAAAAAAATCCTTTTTTTTTTTTGTAAGTGGTCATTAAAAAATTCCTTGAAAGAAAAAGTTTATTTATAGGCCATTAAAATTCAAAAGGAAAAGAAAACAGAATAATAAAAATAAAAAGAGTAGAAAAAGAAGGGAGTTAAATATACCGTCGGCAGCAGGCATTGGAGGAACAGCAATGGCGGGTGCGGCGACAGACGGTGCCAGGCCATTGCAGTGCCAGCGCGAAGTAATCGAACTCCCTCTGTTCATTCATATTCACAGGCATCGAATTTGATCCCATCACCGCCGCAATCATTGCAGCAGCAGCAGCGAATTGTAGAGAGAGGAGGACAAGAGGTTGGGCACAGAGAGACGCAGCCATTCTTCGCGCACACGCAATCCCTCCAATTCACCGTTTATTTTCGGACTTGCAGAAGATACGGATCCGAGACGAATTTTTTACTTAAAAAGGACGTGTACTACTCTTACATTATTTAAACATTATAATTTTTCTAAATTTTTATATAAAATAAAATAAATAATTTAATTTTTTTAAATTTTAAAATAAAAATAATATTAAAAAATATTTTTTTTATTTTTTTCAACTTTTAATTTTAATCTCAATTTATCTCATCTCATCTACAAAAACAAACAAAACCTAAAAATTTCTTTAGAAAATCGTTGATAAAGTATCTTTAGGTCGCGTTTGAAAACTTTTTGCCGTAAATTTTATGTAATTTAATAAGAGAAACCCTTTAGCTAATACATTTCATAAAAATAAATTTATAAATTGACATGACTTAATATGATCCATTAAATTATAAAATTATTTTTATTATAAAATAGATCTAATATATCATTATTTTTTTTAAGAAGAGTCGGTAGCCACCACATAGCGGTCCGTTCCAAGTTTATTAATCAACCATCGCTTATGCCGGAGGAATACCGTGGTACCATCATTACACTTGGAGGTGTACAGGATAAAACGCTATAAACTAATCCAAAACCAAGTATCAAAATAAGCCAAAACAAAAAAAAAGACAAAACAAATTCTAACAAACCTAAACCAAAAAACCAACAATACTCGAAAAAACTAAACAAGCCTGAAAAAATAACAACAAAAGCAATAAAAATTAGTGACAGCGTAACGAGGGTATACCCAGCTTGTCCAAGAGGATTAAACCTCTCAGCAACCTCAACACTTCTCCAATTACTTGATGTTCCATGTGATGACCAAGCGCGCCATATTTTGCAAACCAATCAGCAGCTTTATTACCTTCTCTGAAGACATGACAAACAGTGTAGACCATCGAATCCAAAAGACCAAGAATCTCCTCCCAAAAATCCTCAAGATATCAAACCCCACATCTCTGTTGTTTCTACCATGAAACCACCACCTGCAAATCTAGTTCAACTTCCACATGATCGATTTTCAAAGTTTTGCAAGCATTAAGGCCATACAACAGAGCTAGTGATTCAGCTCTATTATTCGAACCAATGCCAAGAGTATAGGCAAAAGCATGAATTAAAATATCATGATTATCTCTGATAATACCACTCATCCCAAACAGCCCAGGATCCCAAAGCTACTACCATCAGTATTTAACTTAAAACGACCATGAGAGGGTTTGCGCCAGGGCACCAACCTCGAGCAACGCCTTGGCGGAACAAGAGGCAAGATAAGCAAAGATTGTAAAATCAGGGAATCATGCCTAGAGCATTTCAAAGCTTTGTGAACACCCTGGCAGATTGCACGAATCTCATGAACAATAGATTGCCAAACCAAATTAAAAGGTTCAAGCTGACCTTCCATGCGAGCAACACATCTACGATGCCATAGACGCTAAGAGAGAATAGAAGGAAGGAGGCCCACAATAATACCAACCTGAGAAGAGGAAGATGCTCAACGAAACCAAAGGCACACTATCTCTTTCCAATTACCACAAAGCAGTAACCCAAAGATCGCACCACAATAGTGCCACATCCGCACAGCAAAATCTCCTTCAAACAAAACATGATTTTGATCCTCATAATTACCAGCATCACATCAATCACACTTACAAACAATCGACATCCCTACACGCCGAAGACGATCATCCACACTGAAAGCATTATGCCAAGCCTTCCACATAGAAACTCAAACCTTCAAAGGGAGCAAATTATGACACATCCAAGGATGCCCATTCATAGTAGAACCCCTAATACGTATATAATCACACACTGATTTTGTAGAGAAACAACCACTATCTTGCTTCATCCATACCAATACATCTGATCCTCTCTTGCAAACTGCTAAAGAATCCAGAATATCATTCACATGATCATGGCCCACCAAACTAACCAAGAAGTCCACATCCCACAAATTAGACAGTTGACAGTCCTTAACTTTGAGTAAAGGACTAGCCACCACCAGAAGATTAGAATACAGGGGACCCCGATCCCTCCACTTCTCATACTAGAAGAAAAGGTTGCCTTCCCTAAGACGCCACTTTGAATTTTCGAGAACCAAAGGAATACATTTATCAATCATTTTCCAAAATCTCGTGCCTTTATTCGCATCAATAAGAAGCTAAGGTTTAGAACCCACATATTTATCTTTAAAGAACCGGGCCCATATCGAATTACCCTAGATTAAATTCCAAGCGAACCTCATATGCAAGGCCTTCTGCATATCATCTAGGTGACACAAACCCAAACCACCTTCATTCACTAGGAAACACATATTCTTCCAAGCCACCCCTTTTTTCTTACCTCTCCCACTAGCCTCTCCCCCAAAAAAAGTGCTCATTAAACGATGCACCTCCTTGATAATAGATTTAGGGACCTGTAGGACAGCAAATAAATGAAGAGCCATACTAGAAAGCACATGCCTCAAGAGGATAAGGCGACCTCCAGAAGAAAGAAGCTTCATCTTTCAGCCACTGATTTTTTTATAGACTTTTATGACCATCTCCTCCAAATGAACTTGCTTTAGCCTCCCCGAGATAATAGGCACTCCTAGATATTTGAAAGGGAAAGAGCCTTCCGAATACCTAGTCATACGTTTAATAGCTCTCCTACGACGCGAAGGAAGTTTTTGAGAAAAAAAAAAAACAGCAGTCTTTTCTCTATTAATACTCTCGCCCGACCAAGTCTCATACTTATGAAAGATAGATAAGAGTTCCTGAATAGATCTCGTGCTACCATTCATGAAGATCACCACATCATCAGCATACATAAGATGTGAAATTTGAATCGTACCTCTGGCTTGAGAAAATTGTCCAAATCTTCCTGCCATAACGCTATTCTTAAGAAGTCTATAAAGGACTTCTTGAAGTATAATGAACAGGTAGGGGAAAGATGATCCCCCTGGGGCAAACCACGACCTCCCTGAAAAAAACCCTTAGGGGTTCCATTCATCATAACTCAATACCATGGAAAGGAGATACAAGCTGAATTAAATCACGAGCCTGAGTAGAAAATCCGAATGTGCGAAGGACCTCCAAAAGAAAAGACCAATCAACCCGATCATATGCTTTCACTATATCCACTTTGAGAATAATATTGCCACCATTAGATTCCTATTGATAGAATGGACAATTTCCTGCATAAGGAAGATATTTCTTATCTAATATATTATATGAAGTGATTCAGTTTATGAATTTACTTTTATAAAAAATATATATATATAATTATAACACTTCTAATTTAATAAAAAAAATTATTTTTAGAGACAGTGCCTAGACCTTGGTGCAAGACCCTTTATAAAAAGTAGTGTCTATTAGAAAAATCTAAATCCAATTTCACTTTTTTGGTATGTCCCAATTCTTTTTTTTCTAATAGGTCCACATATGTTGCCCACACATTGATAGAGAAGGATTAAGGATGCCCTACCTCGGACAAATCCCTTGCAATTCCACAATGAGGGATAGTCCTCACAAAATTTTTAGGATGTGAGGACTACGTTGAACCGAGAGAAGAGATCCCCTTCTACAGACAAAATACTAGCGACAAGGAGGCAGTAGGGCGAACAACGTGCAACACATTGTAGAGAACCTGGCAGATGAGGGACAGAACAGGGCGACAAATGATGGTTCACTCAACACCAGGCAACCAAATGATGTGTTGACCGCATAAGGGAGAGCAACGGTCGAGGACAAGCTTGATTCAAAGATGGTAGCTCTCCGAGATAACATAAAGATGCTTAGAGGGCATCATGTATCATACCAAAGGCCCTTGTAACTGGCTGCTTCTGGAGCATCCGCTTCAGCTGCTTTCTCATGTTCTAGCTCCTCCGCTAGGTCCAGTGTCATGAGACATTAGTGAGACCTCATGTTTATCCTCCTCTTGGTAATCATGTTCTCCAGTCATTCGTCTCACTCTGAGTGATCTCATAGCATCATCGACATGTTCCAACATTTCTATGATCAAGGCCCTAGCCCTCCAATCATCTTCTTCATCCCGTTAACGTTCCTCCTCTTGTTGTCAACATTCCTCCATCAACCTTGCTGCTTCACGTCGTTTTTCCATAAAACATCATATTATTTATAGCAGTATGGCTACTTTTTCATGCAGTCTTCTTCTCTCACACCATGATGAAGATTTCGAAGAGCTGAATATTGTTGCTAGAATGGATAGTTTGAAGGTTATTTATAGCCACATCCATGCGTTCAAAGTCGATGCTCCGCGCTTGCACCCATGAGCCGAGTTCCTACACTCGCTCCATTTTACGGGATCGAGGCATCCTCCCGTTAACACCTAAGCTAAGTTCCTACACTCGCCCCTAGGGACCAAAGGAGGAAGCAACTCAACAAAGTGTTTCTCTCCTCGCCCCCTTAGCGTGGCAAGGAATCCTCCCGCCAAATACAAGTCGAGTGTCTCCACTTGCTACAACTGCAGCCAGGAGATTATTCCCAAGAATGAGCCTCTGAGCTCTATAACCGCCTCACGCAGGTTTCCTTAGGGAATGAGTCAATGGGCTCAACCACTTCCTAAGATGGACCCAGGGATAGACGGGCTCCTTGACCACTTAAGCGTGGGTTACTACAAAAAAATCCTTACATATACACCAAAGTGGAAACATTAAACACCAACAAAAAATTGCAGTACAGGGCAAAAATCCACTGATGCCACAAAAAACGATCACCAAATAAGAAAATATGCTTACTTTGCTAACGACAAACAATCACATGTAATTTTCAGTACACTCAATTATCATGCAAATGTTCTTACAAACAAACTTTCTAGAAGACCATCCTCGAAGGCTCTTACTACAAATTTCACAGATTGTTCTTGAGGACCACTCAGGGAGATCTCCATTACATTGCATAGGAGCAGGAAGCTATGGACTAGTTCATGGTTGAGGTGAAGATTCTCAAGGTCTTTTTGTCTAGCAAGTCAACCTTAAGAATCACGGGCATCTGTTAGGGACAAAGTTGACTAGGTCTAACCCATTGAAAACCTATCACTAATAATAAGTGAAGAGATAAAGCCAAGAGATAAGGCATGAAAGATATAAGTCAAGGAAGATATCAACTACAAGAAGTTGACTTAGACTCCTAAAAGGAAAATATTTCAGAAGACAAGTTGGACTGAATCACTCCAAGGAAGGAAATAAATCTCTATAAAATGAGGTGATCTCTACAAATGAGGGGGGCTCTCTATGATTTCTCTATGCATATACTCTACCACGCATAATGACTCCACCAGATCCCTCTCAAGGGATGCATCGTCTTCAACCTCCTGAAACCCTAAATTTCTCTATTGTATTAAGCGATATATGATACCATGAGAGATTTTAAAATCACCAATCATTATGGATTTTTACCCCCAAATAACCTGCAGACGTAGACTTCTATGTAGGACCACGTAAATCTCTATGTCTCTCTTTATTTATTTTTATTTATTTATATTTACTATTTATTTTATGGATAAACGTGAAGTGCACCGTATCGATACCCGAATCAGCATCATAGGCTAGAGATATTTCTTTTCTCCATTTCAACTTGTTGTTCGAATTTAGACATTAACAACGAGGAATCACCCATCACTCGTTAGGTCAAATCCATAAATCGTATTGGTTTCACTTGGTAGAAGTGCCATTGCATAAAGGTTTGTCACACAGACATTCGTCGCCTAATGGAAAAAGAGAGGATGAGTTGTTTCACCACTCAACTTTAGGGAAATACCTTCTACCTGATCAACCTCGTGCAAGCCAACTTGCTTTTGATGACCTGGACTTTGCTAAGTCCTTCCTTGCCACTTTTATTATCTCAGTCTTAGCCCACTTATATATTTGTCCAAGTTTTGGCATGAAAAGAACATAGGAAGCAACAAGTGCCTTGCTTAGAGAATAGGTGCCCAAGCCCAATAGGAGGCCGATCATGGGTTAGTGAAAGTCAGCTACAAAGCCTAGGGCTTAGGAAACCCTAATTAGGGTTTTTGTCATGGGAGATGCCTACATGGAAGAGGAAAAGCTTTTAGCTTTCTCTAGAAATCCCATCATTGGAACCTAGAGAAGAAGCACCTTGGTTAGCACATTGATCCCACTTGGCAAACATGTATGAAGGCTTCTAGAAGAAGCTAAAGTGATGAAATGAGATGTGGGGTTCGGCACACTTAGGGCACACACCCACCTCACCTACCCACATGCCACATGACCAACATGCAAACCTACATTCAGGGTACACTGAATCTGGACATGAAAGTGGAAGAAGGGGGAGAGAGAAAAGAAGGTTTCGAAACCCCAAGAGCCACATGCCACCCCCTCCCCCCATGCACTTGTGTTTGTGTGAGTTCCTCTAAGATTGAGATGATGAGGGGCGCATGGGGAAGATTTAGAATCTGATGCACAAGTCTTAAAGAAACTCTAGGGTTTCGGTCAAAGAGATACACGCCCACCCAAGGGGCCTCAACCCTATGTCTGCCAAGTGTCACGCATGCATGAAGCGTGGGAGTTTCTAAAGGAATGTAATCATGAGGAAGAGGGAGAGATGCCTAGGGAAGGGATGCACACAACTTTTGAGGATTCTAGAAGAATCTTAGTGGGAGATGAAGACAAGAGAAAAAGAAAGAAGGTCGGCTAAGGCAATACCAATGGCAACCATGCACACGCCTAGTAGCAAGAACGCTCTAGAATTGAGGAGACAAATTAGGGTTCAGCCATAAAATGACCTATATGCCCTTGAACGTTCATTGAACCTAGACCGCTTGAGGGAACATGCCAAGGGCATTAAGGTTTGTGTCACTCATGCATAAAGACTTGTGACATTTCTGAAACAAGGCAATGGTAAGGAAAAGATAGAGGGGATTTCGGCCAAAGCTAGAAGCTTTGTGCCACTTGGCACCCATGCACATTAGACCTTTGATTTTCCTATCTTAGAAGAGGGAAAGTTAGTGTGGGAAATCGGGAAGTATTTAAAGCTTCCTTTAAGGGGGTCGGCACCTTACACCCCCAAGCAAGGCACCCAAAGGTCATTTTCTATTTCACTTACCTTTTTCTTTCACTCCCTCATACGTCCACCTTAGTGGAAGCAAAATACATCATTTTTCCTACCTTTTCTCTCCAACCAAACACCATCACATGCACCATACTATTCCTATCATCCAAATATACTCCACATCTGGTTGAGAAGAAGAGTAAAAAGCCCACGTTAGAAGAAAACCACACGGTGAGAAATACTAAACTTCCACTACAATCTCTTCACATAAGAAAACACAGTCATAAGAGTTGTTGGGATAAGAAGGGGCTTAGATTTGAACAAGAGAACGACATCACATCCAAGCCATGGGAAAGTGTAATGTCCATCCTTGTGGTGAGACATTTTATAAAATGATTTTAGAAAAGACGACGGGAATTACCGTTCGGTTTAAAACTTTTTACTTCCATACCCAAAGTGCAAGACTCTACGTTATAAAATAACATTTGCTCTGAGAATAAAAGAAGTTTACAGCGAAAAACATTAATCTTAAGATAAAAATGCCTTTCATACAGTTAAAACTCTCATACCTAGACTTCCGTGCTATTTCCCTTGAGCCGTATCTGTGCTGACGCATACTGCTCATTCAGTTCCTATGGGGGAGAGGGGCACACGTAAAAACTAAAATGAGTCGAATACTCATTAAGCATTACTTCATACAATTAAAATATAATAACATAGGTTTTCATTCATGCATTCATCATTCCATACATATTATACGTACATGCATACATGCATTCATTTGAAAATATCACTGGACGGGATTTTTCTTTAAAAAGGGTTTTCTTTTGTAAAACATTTCTCCTGTCAATGCTTTCATTTCTTAAAGAATGCGATGCATTCATACATTCTTTCTTATCACTTTCTTTGGCCGGAACACATTGTTACACCCTGTGTGTTGGGGTTAGCGGTCTTCCTTTGAACCCGGACTCCGCCCGTGGCCACGGGTTGGGAATCCCTTTTCAGTCATGGGCAGCACTGGGTGCACTACTAGTACTACTTACCCGACATTACAATCTGCCCATTTCTTTGGTACCATTTTCATTCATTCATGTGGACGTTACATATTTTCACACATTAAACATTTAGTCATTTCTTTTAGTTCAGTCCTTTCATTTTCAGTCCTTTTCATTTAACAGTTCATTCATGGAAAAACATCATTTAAAGACAAGAGCTTAAACATCATCTTCCATGACATCATTTAAAGCATCATTAAACACAAGACATAAGCCTCAACATTTCTTTTCATAGAAAATACATACAATAGATACTGTGTATAGTCATCAATTCATATACATACAATTAATATTTTGGTTGCACAAAAAAGGGTTGCCAAGAAGGGCCATTACATACGTATAAACACTTAGAATATTTTTCATAAAACATCGTTTCCTTTCGTTTCGTAAAGCATCGTAAAGGAAAATCATTTCGTTTTCATTTTCATATCCTTTTAGAAAACTCTAGAAGAGTATGAACGTAATACTTACTTGGACTTCATGCTATACTCAAATCATGCAATCTGTTCATGTGCGTGTCAGATGGCAACCTACATGCATTCACGTAACCTTAGCGTCATTCTTTATCTAATGCATAAGCAACCAAACTTAGAATAGAACTACACTTCACTTAAAACACTATTCTTCTATCATGTGCTCTTACGTGTCCTTTACTACGCTAAAACCTTTATAATCTGCTGACGGTCACAACCTCTTCCAAACTCAAGGTCTTACCTTGAGTGCTCGTGCACTAAAGTGAACCCATGATTCACCTTAGGATTAAGATACTAAGATCTTCTTCTTACTCTTCTTACTGACTCCATCCCGATGCATGACTCAGACTGACTAAGTCACGCATCTCAATCTTAGACAATACACCCGTCACTACCTTCATGAATCTTAGCTCACACTAGATCATCATTCCCATCCATACACGCCACACAGCTTTAAGCCAATTCTGAGGCTTAAGAACAGCGTAACCATGCTTAGAATAGATTACCCATTATACATGGCAAATCCATCCGGCACATGTGTCTAACCAGATTACACATGTACCTTATCCATTCATCACGTAAGATCAATATATAACACGTTGATCACCTACTTGTACAAACAAGCTCATACTCCAATACCAACCTTTTCTTAACCCGGCTAGCATGACTCTTCATGCTACTCGTCCCTTTTAACAATTCATCTCAACACTTAACACGACAAGACTCTATTCATAGTTACACATTTTGTCACGTCATAGCTCGAGACTACTCCCAAGCTACACCGTGACCTTGTCATGTCACTTGACATCCTGCCACATCACTCTTACGCTAACTCATCACCCATCACAAGCACGACTTCTGGTGTAACCATGTCACTTTGTGACATTCCCCAGTCATGCTTTCGTTGCGCACTCTTACACTTATTCTGTCACTTTACACATACTCCCAGCCATAAGTCAAATATGGTGACACCTATCACCTCAGACTACAAGCCACATCACAGCTACTTCGAGATACTGTTCTACAGTTCCCGACATTACTCACCACGCTACGCCACATCACCACTACGGCATATACGCCATATGGTGCATCACTCCACCACATGGAGTACACTCCACGTGTACTCCCTTCACACACTACGCCACATCACTACTACAGCACACACTTCACACCCACACTTCACAGCACAGTTCACAACACTTCAAAGCACACTACACAACGAACTCCACAATTACTAACACCACAATCCATAACCTAACCAACTAACTAACATAAATAACGAGGGATAAGGGGTCATACCATCGTCGGGGTTGACCCGTGCGTTGTTCGCTGACCGTCACGGTTGATGACGTCGGAAGGGTCGTACGTGGCAGCTAACCCATGTACAATGGCTGTTAGCCACGTGCAATGGTTGTTTTTGCCACTAGAGGTGGCTAGAGGTGCGGGTCTTGAAGAGGCTGAGCATGGAGGGGCTTAGGGGGTTGATGGTGGAGCTGTGGTGGCGAGGTGGAGGCGGCACAGCGACCTACGGCTGCAGATCTAGGTCGTGCGTGAGGGAGAGTCCATGAGAGAGTGAGAGAGAGTGGGGGAGCTAGGTGGCTTGGCTTGACAGGTGGCTAGGGGAGGTCGCTGGTGAGAGGAGAAGCCTCTGGTGGTGGTGCGGTGGCCATGGGAGGTGGAGCTTGACTGTGGGTATGGAGAACCCGTGTGTCGAAGAGCTGCGAGCGTGCGGTCTAGGGAGAGGCTACCGGCTTCGGGTCAAAGGGAGGAGGAAGGGGAAGTCAGGGGGAGCTCGTGGTGGTGCTCGGTGGCCTAGGTGGCTATGTATGACGGCGCTAGGAGCTGCGCACGGTGAATTGGTGTGTGAGGAGCTGCAAGCGTGCGTGGTAGAGGGTGGCTACAAGATGGAGGCTGGGTTCAGTGGTGGGAACTCGTCGGCATGAGAGGAGGCCGTTGGTGGTGGCGGTGAGGCCGAGCGGCTCACAACGGCTTCAGGCTGTGAGAGGGAGAGGGAGTGCGGCGTAAGTTGGGGGAGAAGATAGAAAGAGACAGAGAGAGAGAGAGAGAGAGAGAGAGAGAGAGAGAGAGAGAAGGGAAAAGTGAGGGAGAAAGAGAGGGGGGGCTTGGCTATTTAATCTAGGCCCTTCATTTTGGGATCTTCAAAGCGATCAAACGATGGACTTTAAATGATTTGAAAATGCGTAAACATTATCTTAACTAAAAATACTAAGAGGAATTAAGATAGAATATTATTTAAACTAAATTTTAGTTTATAAAATAATATTTCTTCATCATTAATAAAATGATGTAGTCTTATTTAATATCTTTAAGAGAATAAACCATTTAATTAATTAGAGTTTTCAACATAATTTAAATCTCATAATATTTTAAATAACTGAAATTATTTTAATATTTCATACAATTATAATATTTTTTTAGCTCTTCAAAAATATTATAATTGTCTTATTTAAAATCAAGTTTGGTTCAATAACACTGGAAACACCTCATATAAATATTTTCAATGCATTTAAAATACTGGACGTACTTTAAAAATCACATAATATGTTTAAAAATATGCCATCGGGATTCGGAACTCATAACGAGACTCTTGGCCATTAGAAAGAGAAAGGAACGGGTTGTTATATTGGTGAATGTTGTCAAAACATAAGGAAACTAGGGTCTTCTTCAAGAGGAAAACCGAACCACCACTCAAGGCACGAGTGAAAGGGATACCTTTGGAAGAACGAGAGACCTTCAGCCACCACTTAGGTAACTAGGGTTTCCTTTTCTATGTAGTTTCGGCCATGGGAGTGAAGTTCATCATGCATGTCATGCACCACTCACACATGCCATGCTCACTAGAAAAACACCAAGACTGAAATATTGAGGAAGGAACACCATCACCTTTTGGCCTAGGGCTACCCTTTAGGCCTAAGCACTTGAAGACGTTACGAAATAGAGAAAATAATTCTATAACCAAATGGGAAGACCCTAACACACCACTCGCACACCCTCTCAGATTAGGGTTTCGTTATTTCGCTAAGTTTAATGATTTGCATAATATATTTACAGTTTGCTTGCTCGTTGGTATTCCTTTACTTCGGATATTTGTAAGTTAGTTTCTAACCTACCGTTGGATAATGTTTGTATATAGCATGTAAACTTTGCATGTTGTTGGTTAAACTTGATTATGGAATTGTTGTTTGAAGTATGCTATGTTTCGGCCATATCCATTTATGCCATGCTCAGTTGTTGTTCGTAGACTAAAATGCCACGTTTGCATTTTTGAGTAACATCGTATGCCTTGGTTGAGCATTGACATGTTATTTTATATGTACAAGAATACTGCATGTTCTAATTCTTTTAAACCGTAAACGTGATGCACTTTGATACATGGCATGAATACATGATTTCGTTGCAAGAGTCACAAGGTTCATGGCATACATTTTCGGGTCTTACATTTAAGGAAAACGAGCTTTGTCACAGAACATGTCACATGCAATTTGGGTTGTGTTTTTGAAAAAGAAAGGGCATACACATTTTGTTATGACCCCAAATGTTATGATGCGGGAATATCCTAGTAGAACTCATCTGTCCACTCTAGAGTGCTTAAATTGAAAAGGTAACCCCTAGGTTGACGAAGAATAGTAAAAGTACTTTGGATGAATTCTTCTTAAAGGATTTCGGAGCGAAGTAGTGCCTAACGCTAGTGGGTGCACTACATTGAAAATGATGAAGGCAAATTGCGAACTACCGTATTATATGGACTCTAACATACTTACACCCGGTCAAAAGGGCTGCTAATGTGATGTGTTAATTAGCGAGAGCCCATGGTGCTTAGGGTAGCCGTGAAGTATCCACCTACATTGTTATATTGAAAAGATTACAAGAGATGATACTCTATTATTTGGTTATACTATTACTTGGTTACAAGTTCACTATTTTTTTAAATTTGTTACATGGATACACATTCAATGATTTTGGAAAAAGAGCAGAAGCATGAAACAAGTTTTCGGGTTAAGTAAATGTCCATGCATTCATTCTTATGGTTTGCCTTTGCATGCTTATATTATCTTATTGTATGCTATTGGTTAACTTGCTAAGATTTCTCGAAATCTCACTGTGCTAGTTTCCATTATCATTCCCTGCCCGGAATGTTAGAAGTTGTGACAGGTTAGAGGACCATGGGGGAAACGCAAAAGGGAGGGTCCCCAACCATGAAGGAGGCCCTAAAGAACCCTAAGCACTTAGCAGAGCCAACAATAGAGGATAGGCTAAAAGTTGCAGACTACTTCATCTGTGAAGTACTTAAGCTTTTTGAGGAATTACGGAAGATTATTGTCAAGGACAAATCCAAATAGGATCCTTTAGATTGGCAATGTGAAAGTCGTTATGTTTTGCAAACTTGGTATTATGAAGGTTATGGTTTAAACCTGTAACATACAGGTCCTAAATTAGGGCTTAGAATTATTACTTTTATAATCACTATTATTATTATTATTAGTATTTTTATTATTAAGATATGTTTTGAGATAGTAATTTGATTTGAATAGGATCCTCCACTCGGTAGACTGTATGCCCCTTTTATCTCTATTTCTTAATTTGAATAGTTTCCTAATTGAAACCAACTTTAACCTAAAAAACCCTTCCATAAATCCTCTCTTTTTCCTAACGCTTTTTCCTCCATCAAACCAGCAGCTCCCTTGCAACCAAAGCCTTCCCATTAGCCATTGCCCATACTTACAGCCAAACCCATTCTCATAGAAAGCCCCACGTCAAAAATAGAAGCCACCATAGCATCCATACCAAGCCGCCACCTCCTCGAGAACTACCATAGAAGACGTTGTTGCTAAGTCTCCCCTTCACTCACGATGTGCATCTACCCTTGAAACCCCCTGTTGCTCTATCTCTCCACTGTCAATAACCAAACAGCCCATGTGTGCTTTTGCTCAGTCCTTTGTCGACCACTAGAAAAGTTGGGACACCTCTCAAGCAACTCTGAAACCATTGGCCGATCACTGCCCATTGAACTCACACCTTCCCGATAAGCCCACGTCGGAATCTTCAGCCTCTTTCTCCTTTACATCGTGGTTTTTGATCTAACAGACAACAAAACTTATTTTTCCTCTCAGCAGCTTGTGCCATCAGTCACTTCCAGCCACCCAGACCCACGTCGCAGTTGGTTCTTATTCTCTCGGTGAGTACCCTGTTATTGCAAGATTTCCTGGTCTCTCCATTGTTCTGTGAATACAAGCAGACTTCTTTTCTTGTTTTTGGTCTTCCCATAATATACCCATAAGCTTACAACATTACAAAAATACCCTTCCAACCATGCACATGGCAACCCACTTTTAATTGCTTAATTATGAGCTTGTTGCACGCACCTTTTATTTTTCAAATTCTTTTGATTTCCAGATTGTTCTTACATCTTTAAATTAGAGATGGGCCGTTGGGCCTTTACCCTTTGTGGCCTAATGAGCAGACCATCACCTTGATGCCCTTTAATGTTTAAGTGGTTGATTTTCTTGTGGGATTTAACTTTGACTTGGGCTAACCTCTTGCTAGGTGATTTTTATGTTAAGTTGGGCTTAGTTTTTAAATTAAATAAAGATATTAGCCTAGAAACTCTATTTTTACAGAATACATGTTATAATTATTAAATTAAGATTTGATTATAGTAATGGTGTGACACCCCCAGATTCCGCTTGGGATCGGACGGACATCTGAAGCGTCGAGACATGCAACACAAGGTTACTTGCCCCCGTTCATGACATATAAAATGCAATGTTCTTAACATGCATCTAGCATTATGCAATATTCGCAGCGGATAATAAATTTCTTTCTTTCTTTAGCAATACTATGCACCAAATTGAAATATCTCAAATACTTAAAATATACTTCATACTTAATGACATGTTAAATAACTAAGATCACAACAATAGTTCATATGGTTGTGATCAAAAGAGTGCTGGAGATTGAACTCCACAAATACAAGTAGTAATTTGAGGTAACTACTGTACTACCATCTACGTCACACCGTCACTTAGTCGACCGTTTCCAGTTGGTCGATTCCCGGTTCTCCTTCAGATCCTATAACAAAATCTACCATTCGGGGGAATGGTAATTGGGACTACCATAGTGAGATTTGATTACAAATCTCAACAAGTTAATAGAAAACTTCCACACAGATTAATGATGCATGCATGGCAGTAAAAGCATGAATGCATAATCAAATCATAAGTAATCATAGCATAACTTGACATACAACATAACATAACTGGCATAACTTAAACTGAAACTGAAGCTTAGCATGTACGTGACTTGAAACATAACATGGACTTGAAACATAGCATGAATGTGAACTTAAAATATAACATGGACTTGAAACATAACATGAACGTGAACATGCATAATTTGAATATGAACTTGAGCATGACATAACATAAATGTGAACTTGGAACATAACGTGAACGTGAACATAACATAACATGAACTTGAAACATATTCTTGTCTCATGGGATTACCATGATTGCGTGAACGTAAACTTGAACATAACATAACGTGAACTTGAAACATGGCTTGAACGTGAAATACATGAACTTGAAATCTTATTCAATAGACTTAATCATTAAAGTGACCATATGGGTGCTACACAGGTCCCCTTGAGCCGTGTGTCCCTGCCGATTACCGCATCACATCACAGGTTTCTATACCAGCTGTGAGTGCGTTAATAAGTACTCCACAGTTGTTGTGGCCCCACGTATTCTACGTGTCACAATTGCTGTGTCTCACGTAGTGTATGCTCCACAGTTATTGTGGCCCCATACTTCATGCTCCACAGTTGTTGTGGCCCCATGACTTATTTGTTTGTGCCATACTTGCTGTGGACACACGTAACATAATGTGTGGCACCATCGGTGTTAGTGCCTGGCGCGCTCCGATGACCAGCTAATTAGGCCCCATTCGCAACCTGTTGACTGTACTTCGTCAACCCAGGGAATTTCACACCTATTTAGACACTCCAGCGTGAACAAAGGAGTTCCACTAGGATATTACCCCATCCTAGCGCTTAGGGTCGTGATTGACATGAATAACTTAACTGGCATACATGACATTTCGTAACGTGACGTAACATGAAAAGACAAAAGTCCTGACGTAGCATAACGTGACATGAACGTAAGATGACAGACATGACATACTTCAAGACATAAATGTAACAAAGTACATTTCATAACATGGCATACATGTAACATGCAACATTTCGTAACATGGCATACCATATAACATACAACATTTCTTAACATGGTGTAACATGTGACAGTGAATATTACGTGACATGAAATACATGTAACAGATGGCATACTTAACTTAACATGACATACTTGCAATGTATAGGAATACGTGACAGAATATCTTGTGTAACAGATGAATAATTCATGACAGAATAAATTCTGTGTAACAGATAAATATGTAATGACTTGGCATGGCACATATGATAACATATACATACAATTTAGTTCCCTTACTTATGACTCATACACATTAAACTGATAGTAAGTTAAAAGCTAACTTACCTCGATCGTCGCATTCTACTAGAATAAAGTGCGAAACACGAGGAACTGTAAGAGGATATTCTAAAAGTTAGAAATTAATTACTAACAATTAGAAATGTGAAAAGAGACAACTTAGAGTAAAATTACCATTTTACCCTCTACATGTGGGCAAATGACCATTTTACCCCTAACTTAAGGATTTGATATCCTAATTCCAAAAATTACCAAAATTTACATTCCTCATGTAAATTTTGTCCCAAACTCAAACATCAACTCAGAAAAATTTAAAACCAATCACAACTATGAAAAACTCACTATGGCCGAAACTTACATAGACCATTTCTCTTGATTTTGGTTGCAATTTCTTCCATATTCAAAACCCATGATTAAACCAAAATTTTGTAACAAGGTCTTCCTATCCTAAGTTTAAAAATACACTTAAAATATCTATTAAGAAAAGCTAATCATCAACACCAAACTTTTTGTAAAAAGATCCAAACTTTTTAACAAAAAGTAAACCCTTAAATCACAAGTTTTGACCTTAATAAAAACATCTCCAAGAATTCCAAAACAGCAAATCTTACTTCTAACATATTCATAACATCATCCTAAGATCAACCATGCTTTAAATCATCAAACAAAACTCACCAAAAATCACAAAACAACACTTGGAGTTTTTGGTTTTAAACTTAGTCCAAAACAGAAACTGTTTTTCCCAACTAACTTTGATCAATCTCTTGATCCATGGCTTAAAGACATGTGATCTTCAAACTAACACATCACATGGTTTAAAAATGTGTCCTAAAGAAGATCCAACCATCAAACTTAAAATCACATGGCTAAAATTTAATAAAACATGGATCTAACTCAAAAACATCAAATTTTAGGCCTAACCGAAATCCTCTTGCATAGAAAATCATATATTTAAAACTAATACTAAATATCTTCGAAATAACATCCTAACATGTATATAAGAGGCTTAGGATCATCATATAAAAATATCAAAGCCTTTGGAATAAGATCAAACCACGAAATATTCCAACTTTCACAAAACAGAAACTGTTTTTCCACTTCCAGTTTTCAAGTTTCTAACTCTAAGAAAATCTAACATCAAAAGCTTTATTCATGCAACAAAACCTCAATGAACATTCATAAACACATGTTAACAACACTCCATAAAATTTTCGGACCAAGATATGTCCATTAGCTTGGTCAAAACTTCCAAAACATAACATACTCTCCAGTTTCACGCCCGGAATGACCTTTCCATGGTTAAAAATACTTTTGACTAATCAAATCAGGATGGAATGAGACTAATAAGATATCCACAGAAATTAGACTAAAATACGAACAACTTTTATGAAGGAGTCATTGTGAGATAATACTTACAAATGATCGAAAATGGCCACGCAACAAGACCCATAAATCTGTCCGAGAGAGCTCTTTTGGGTTTCTCTCTAAGAACGGGAGAAAGAAGTGATAAAATGAAATGAAAAGTGCCTTGCACGACTATAGACTCCTGGAGGGGGAAGTTGTGGGCTGGAATGACCCTTGATTGGAGGTGGCTATGTGACATAAAGTGGAGAATAGTGAGGGGCAAAGACTGCCTGCAGCAGTTGTGAAAGATGGAGGTTGATGGAGTGGATTTCTCCTTCACATCAAGGCACTATTGGGTGCAGCCAATGGCAGTGGGTGGTCTGCCATGTGGAGGAGGAAACTTCTCCAAGAAGCTTTGCCAAGGTGGCCAATTTCGTGGGCCTTGGTGGGCCCCAACAAGTGGGCTTCAATTTGGGGTTTAAAGGGGGTTTGGTTAGGGTTTGAGATGCTATCAAGCCCAAAATCAATTTTTCTT
The DNA here is from genome assembly GCF_001411555.2 of Juglans regia. Classification (NCBI taxonomy): domain Eukaryota; kingdom Viridiplantae; phylum Streptophyta; class Magnoliopsida; order Fagales; family Juglandaceae; genus Juglans; species Juglans regia. The sequence goes on along the minus strand of NC_049915.1, from coordinate 12,003,520 downwards.
GGCCCAATCACATTTCGAAGGTTTAAAAGGTTGGATAATGATGTCATAACAAGGATTTGATTAATTAATAGCATGTGGAAGTGATTTAATCAAGTGATTAAACATAATGCTAGAAATCGGGTTAAAAAGGGTTTGGAGACCAACTTTAGGGTTTGGGGAAACCGTTTAGGATTTCGGTTTCAACCAAGCTTTTGGGGTTTCAATTGGATTCCAGCCATTTAGGATTTTGCTAGGGTTGAAATCCTCTTTGGTCTGGCACAATTTAGTTGATCAGATGAAACAAAGCTTTGCTTAGGTGATATGATCTCACACCTTGACTTCCTTCACAAATCCATCTAATGGTTCCTCTTTGTATCAAATCTCTAATATTATTCACTATGTGTGGCTAAGATATTTCCAAGTGTCCAAATAAAACTCCTCCAACCTAATTTGGACATTTCACACTGTGATTTTAAAAACACTGTACTGGATGCGCTTATCGAGGTTACTATTCACTCCAAAAAAATACATAATAAAATTAGTACTGAAAAATTCTAAATATTTATATTAACCTATAGTGAAAATCGTTTACCGAAATTCAACCCCGAAGTGCCTCTAAAAATAATTTCATAATTTCTAACAGACGTTTCGTCCAGAACTATGAAAAATAGTTATTGCACCATAAAATCCTAAATAATCCACTGAGTCTAATGGCGCAGATCATAACGCATTCTGACACTTCTAACTACCTCAAATAATTAAACTCACAAATCTAGCACCATAGTGAGTTATAACACTGATTATGACGATAGACTAAAACCTGAGCGATTGGTCGATTCGTAAAAACTTATGGGTTTTTCAAAAGATTCCTAAAATCAATAGAAATTCTACCAATGAATTTCTAGCGGGCTGTTACAAATGGCCTACAAGAATTTTAATATTAAGTATTATGAAGTCTATTTTATGACTCAAACATTTTCACTGTTATTTTATAGAATAGATAAAATATATCTCATACTAAATTATATTTGAAGGACTAGATAGGAAATTATTATTTTACTAATTATATGATATTAGTAATTATTAAATTCAATATATAGCTAAAGATCTTATTAGATTAAAGTTTATGATATGTGTTCAATGGGGTAGAATGCTACGACATGTTTTCTAGAAGTTTAGTAACGTCTAGTACCTCGTATAGGTCATGAGTTACGAAATAAGATTGTGGAAGCAACGCCAAGAGATAAGTAGTATGATGATACCTTTATGTGTGCTGTAAATATTCTGATTTTGCATGAAAATGTGATGTTTACTGACGCTATGCTAGGAGCCAAGTCAAGGTTAGGCCCATTTTCACGAATCTTGATGAATTACAATGATATGCTTATGATGCTATTCTGGTATGGATTGTTAGATGGATGAGATATTATGAAAATCACATGTATGCTATGTAATATTCATGTAATATTTAGATAATATATGCCATGTAATATTCATGTAATGTTTAGATCATATTATGCCATGCCTATGTTATGCTATGTGGTGTAAAACTCATATTAATATGTCATGTATAATGTTATACCATGTACAAGAGTATATTATGCCATATAAATTCATTAAGTCAAACATGTTCTCATGCATTATGAAAGTTAGTAAGAAAGGACATGAATGATGAGAAAACTTTAAATTGGTCTTATGTTATGGGTGGATGTGTAAGCTACGGACTCAAGTGTGGTCCACCACAAGAAAGATATAATGTTTTAAGGTGACACAGACCCAAGCGTGCTTCACCACATGTTATGTTATGCGGTGCCACAGCCTCAAGCATGGTTCACCAGATATTAAGTGATAATACGGATCCAAGTATGTTTCACTACATGTTATGATACATTATGGGGTGCCACATACTCAAGTGTGATTCACCATATGATATGTGATAACACAAATCCAAGCTTGTTTCACTACATGTTATGATACGTTATGGGGTGCCACAACTCAACCGTGGTTCACCATATGATCTGTGATAACACGGACATAAGCGTGTTTCACCACATGTTATGATACGTTACTCGGTGCCACGGACTCAAGTGTGGTTCACTAGATGTTAAGTGATAACACGGACCCAAGCGTAATTCACTACATGTTATGAAATGTTATATACGGTCAATGAGAACTAGATCGATGTACACATGTAATGATTGCCACTAATTAAGTGAAAGACAAGATGCCAAGTCATGTATGATTGTTAGGAAATGCATAGAGTCAGTCATTCATGCATCCATGTTACATGTATTGCCATGATTATGTATAATTTTGCTTATGTTACTAATGAATGATATATATGTTATGTGAATGTGTGATGATATATGTAATTTTTTAAAATTAAGCCTAATGTTAAACTAAATTAAGTTTACAATATGTTGTGCTATTACTGAGTCTTCGACTCATTTGTTTGTTTCTCTATTTTTATGTTTTTATGTCCCAGATGATGATTTCGTAGATACAGAGTAGGAGTGCCAGGAGTAGAATAAATTTCCAGAGACTTAGTGAATGATTTAGCATTTAAGCAGTGTTGGTTTCACATAGAACTAGCTTATGTCAGTTCTTTTATTTTTTAGCTTTTATGTTATGAAAAATTGTTATGCTAGACAAGTTGTATGATCCAATAGATGAGGTATTTTATGAGATGGAATCTCTTTACCAGACATTATGTTATGAATGTACATAACATTTCAGACCTATGGGGAAGGGATGTTATAGGTCTGAAATGTTATAAAACCCCTTTCTTGTATTTGGAAGATTTTTAACAAGTACACTTTTGAGAGTTACATTATATTGGTACCATGCACTAATTGCTCAAATTTTTACTTAGGATCAAACTTTTTCCACTACGATTATTGCATAATGCTAGTGACATATTAGGTGCATTGCATATTATCTATCATGAACCTGGGTATGTAGCCTTGAGTTACATGTACTGACATTTCAATCTCTGTCCAATCCCAAGCAGGGTCTGAGGGCGTCACACATTCATATTAAAAACAAATAATAAGGAAATACCAGTGATGACACCAGCTTCTTCAGTCTCTAATGCATCAATATCGATATCACTTGGGGTTATAGCATACGTGCGCACTGGGACGCATGGCCGTGGCCTGTTATCACCAGCTCCACTACCTTGTGCGACGTTGGGACAATCTCTGATCATGTGTCCGAGTTTCCCGCATAAAAAACAGATTCCATATCCATAGCGACACTCTCCAGGGTGTTGTTGTCCACACTTTGGGCACTACGAGTGGAAATATGGTGGCTGCCTTCCTGTTGCTATTCTCTTGTCTTTAGCCAGGCTGGGAAATGATCTCCTCTTCTCGACACTACCCCTTGCAGTAAACGACATGGTCCTCTTTCGTTTGTAATTGATTTGGATCGCATACCTCTTTATTCAGCTTCTGCTATCACAGCTAAGTTTACCAACTCTTGGTAAGTTTCTATTCGGTGACAAGCCACTTGGCTTCGAAACATAGGTTGAAGTCCCCATTGAAACTTATGCACCTGCATCCTTTATGTAGAGATCAAATGAGGTGAGAACCTCTCCAAAGCCATGAACTTGGCGGCGTACTGCTCCACGGTTAAAATGCCCTAAGTTAAAGATGCAAACTCTTACGCATTTTGTTGTTTGACAGAATTTAGGAAGAATCTATTATCAAACTCTTCTTTGAATCTCTCCCATGTTAAAGCAGTGAGGGTTCCTAGTTCCCTTATCATAAGCTCCATTCGGGTATTCCACCAAATTCCAGTTTCTCATTGGAATAAAGATCCAGCATATAGAACCTTTTGGTCCTCAGTGCATCCGCATATCTCGTATGTCCTTATGAGATATATAATCCATTTTTCTACCCTCAGAGGTCTTTCATTACTGGAAAAATTCAAGTTACGGTGGATCAAAAATTTCTCATAAGAAAAACTCTTAACTTCAAGTCTAGGTGCGTGCATTTGCTACTGTTGCTGATGTCTAAGCACGTCAATCAGTAGACGTATTACTTTAGTAAATCCTTGTTCTTTACCCATTGCGAGATTTTGATTCTCTTGATTGGTATCTCCACCAGGGTTCCAAGGTATCCTACCGTGAGTCATGTATCACTTCTTGAAACACACGGCCACACATATCAAAATCACGTATTAGCTCTTATACTTCAAGAAATTCAAGCCTAAAAAAGACTAAAATTCCAATCCTAACATTTGGTGCAATTACTAAGGACATGTGGATTTAAAAAAAAGAAAATCTAAAGACGTATTGCTCTGATACCACCTTGTGAAGCCCCCAAATTGTGCTTGAGGTTGGACGAACATCTAAAACGTCGAGACATACAACACAAGATTACCTGCTCCCATTAATGATAATTAAAGATGCAATGCACCTAACATGCATATAATAATATGCAATATTCGTATCGGAGAATTTATTTTTAAGCAATACTATGCATCAAACTAAAAGTATCCCAAATAACTATGAAACGTATTACATAAACATGAAAGTGATAAATATCCACGATTACAGCATAAGTCCAAAATGTCTGTAATCTCAAAGGTACGGGAGACAGAACTCTATAAGTACATGCATAAAATAAAAGTATTGGGATAGTCCGTCGAGTAACTCACGTAACTCGACTAAGGATACCAAAATACTATCTATAAATCTGATCATGGTGGCTACGAGCTCCATGTTGTGTCTGCATCACCTAATTGGTTGTCTCCAGTCGGTCAGAGTCTGTTGCATTTTCTAATCCTGGCACATCGTCTACCATTCGAGAGGAATAGTAGTTGAGACTACCACAAATAGGTATAACATGCAATTGAAATGTGGTTGGCACCATCGGCACTAGTGCCTGCTATGCTCCGGTGACCAGTTAATTATGCCTCATTCGTAACTTGTTGATCTTTACCTTGTCAACCCAGGGGATTCCACACTAATTTAGACACTCCAGCATGAATAAATGAGTTCTACTAGGATATTACTTCATCCTAGCACTTAAAGTCGTGATAAACGTAAACAATCTTGACTTGGAAAATTGTTCTCAAGATACAAAAACTGTACTTGAGACAAAATGTGACATGAAACAAAGGAAAGATGACCTGACGTACTGTAACATGACATGTACGTGAGCTACATGACATGACTTAACATAAAACATACAAACATTTTGGGATAGGGCATAACATGTAACCAAACAAATGTTTCGTGACATGGCATAACTTATAACATATAAACATTACGTGACATGGCATAACATATAACAGATAAACATTACATGACAGAATATATTGTGTAACAAATAAATATTGCGTGATAGAATATATTTTGTGATAGATAAATATTTTGTGACAGAATATAGTATGTAACAGGTATACATGTAGAGATGTGGCATAGCATGACATATGATAACATAAGTAAATAACCACTAATTCCCTTACCAATATACATACATAATAATCTGATAGTAAGTTAGAAGATAACTTACAGTGACTGTCGCTAATAGTTTAGAAACTATAAGTAGGGATTTTTAAACATTAGGAATTTCATCACCAATAGTTTAGAAACAAAATACTATCTTTGAATAAAATTACTATTTTACCCCTAACTTAACAATTTTATATCTTAACTTCAAAACTCACCAAAATTTACATTCATTATATAAATTTTTTCCTAAATCCAAATATCTAATTAGAAAAAAATTAAAACACAACACAACCATAACAAACTCATCAAGGCCGAAGCACATGCCATTTTTCTTATTTTTGTTACAATTCTATCAAACATCATTTCTCATGCTTAAACCAAAACATTGCAACATAGAAAATCATACCTATGGACAAATAGCACACTAACAAAAAAAAAATCCACTTCACAAAATCACAATCTTTTTTAATAAGAAAATGTCAAGCTTTTTAACTAAAAACACAACCCTTGGTTCTCAAGATTTTATCTTTTTCCAAAACATCTCAAAAAAGCCCAAAAGTTCAAAACTTTCTTCCAATATGTTCATAACACACTCTTAAAAACTAACATGCTTTGAATCATCAAGTAAAAATCACAAAAGTTACAAAAATCAACTTCTAAACTTTCAACTTCAACACCTTCTCACAAACCGATTTCCTCAAGGTTTGGTTTTGATCAAACCACTTAATCTATAACATTTCATGAAAATAATCATAAACCAACAATATCATATGGTTTAAAATCGTGTCTTAGAGTAAATCCAAGCATTAAACTCAAGAACACATGCCCAAAATTAAACCAAAACATAGATCTATCCAAAAACCTAAAATCTGTGACCTAACTGAACATTATCATGAATAAAAAATCATATCTTCGAAACCAACACCAAAAAACCTTAAAATAACATCCTAACATGTAGATAAAAGTCTTAGGATCATCATATAAAAATATCAAAGCTATTGGATCATGTTTTCTCATCAAGATTCAAGCTTACACAAAACAGAAACTGTTTTACTCTTTCCAATTTGTAACTTTTTTTCATCTAAGTAAAACTTTCATCAAAAGCTTATAACATGCAACTAATCCTTATCAAAATCTCATATAAGCATGTTATATATACTCCATAAAAAAAATAGACCAAGAGCTTGCCAATAACTTGGTCAAAATCATTAAAATATCATACACTCTCTAGTTTTTCGCCCATACTAACCTTTACATGCTTAAACCAACTTTTGATCAGTCAAATGACCACGAAAATCATAATAACACATATCCAAGAAACTAGACTAAAAGTGGAACAACTTTTTGGAGGAGACTTTGTGAGAAAATATTACAACTGTTTCAAAAAGGTCACACTTTGAGCCAGAAGCTCAGCCTAAGAGTCTCTCTAGTTTGTTCTCTATGAAAAGAGTTGGAAAGTGATGAAATGAAGTGGGAAGCGACTTGAACACCTTTTTAAACTTCTGAAGGGTGATGGGAGGCTGTGAATGACACTTGCAATGATGGTTGTGTCAGCCAAAACAATGGGCGAAACCAGCCCATGATTTTCTGCCATGGACTATCAAGTGAGAGGGAGGAGTGAGGTGGCCTTTTGCCTTCACATCATGTACTATTTGGGGTTACTTTGGATAATGTTTGGTCAGCCATGGTAGGGGGAAAATTCCTACATAAGTCTTGCCAAGGTTGCTCAATTTCGTGAGCCTTAGGGCAGGTTTGGGGGGTGATATGAGAATTTTGTGTTTTGTTTTGAAGTTTAAAATATTATATTTTAATATTATTATTGTTTTGGGATTTGAAAAAGTTGAATTGTTTATTATATTTTGTATGGATATTTGAAAAATGTGTAATGATGAAATGAGAATTTTGTGTTTTGTCTTGTGCCCCAAACCTGCCCTTAATCAAATGGGCTCCCATTTAGGGTTTCAATAGGGTTTGGTTGGGGTTTGGGTTGCTATCAAGTCCAAATCTAATTTTTCTTCACCCAATAAAATTTCTAAAATTTAAAACAATAAATAATGATATCATAACATGAATGTTAGTGGTTAATAGCATATAAAAGTAATTTAATCAAGTGATTAAATACTAACTTAAAACCGAGTTCACTTAGGGTTTGAGGAAACTGTTTAGGTTCTCGGTTTCAACCAAATTTTTTGGATTTGAATTGGATTCCAAGTGTTTAGGGTTTCACTATGGTTGAAATCCTTTTTGGTTTTGCATAAATTGAATGGTTGGATGGAATAGTGTTTTGGTTAGGTGGCATGATCACAAAGCTTGATTTCCTTTACTTTTTCCATCTCATGGTTCCTCTTAGCGCCAAGTGTTCACTGTCCAACACTATTCACCAAGTGTGGCTAAGATCTTATCAAGTTTTCAAATAAAACTTTCCTAACCTAATTTGGACATTCCACATTGTATTTTGAAAACACTGCTCGTAGGTGGTACTATCAAGGTTACTATTTACTCCGAAAAAGTGAAAAATAAATTTTTTCACTGTAAAATACTAAATAATCATACTAACATTAGAGTGAAATCGTTTATTAAAATTTGACTTTGAAGTGCCTCGAAAGAATAAAAGCGCATTTTCGAACAAACATTTCGTCCGAAAATTGAAAGTTATTTTATTGGGCCATAAAATCTTAAATATCCGATGAGTCCAATGGCTCAAATCGTATCTCATTCTGACACTTCTAGGTATTTCAAATAAATAAAATTGCACTTCTAGCACCATAGTGAGTCGCAACACTGACTATGCTAACAGACTAAAACCTATGCGATTGAGTCAATTTGTGAAAACTTTTAGATTTTCACGAGTTTTCTAAAGCCTAAAGAAATTCATCCTTTGAATTTCTGGTGAGCTGTTACAATACCCAAAATATTTATCCCACGTTTCTCAATACTATCTTAAAAGGTTACCTACATCATAGTAGTACACTGACTACAGCGATGCTACATTGCTATTCATTTTTTGTCGCTCTCCTGAAGACTTCGGCTCCAAAAAGACTTGAATACTTAAGCCTCGTTTGGTTACACAGATGAGATGAGATGAGATGGGATGGAATGGAATGAGAAATCTATGAATAGTAGTGAGATAATTTCTGAATAGTAGAGAGATAATTTGTGTTAAGATGTTTTATGGGATTTTGAGAAATGAGAGAAAAGCTGAATAAAAGAACTATAAAGTTAAAAGAGAGTTAGAATATAATTTTTTAATATAATTTTTATTTTGAAATTTGAAAAGGTTGAATTATTTTTTGTGTTTTGTTTGGGTGTTTGGGAAAATTGTAATGATTAGATTAAAAAGTTAAAAATTTGAAATTGAAAAATATTTGTGTTTGAATGGTATTTGGATGTTGAGATGATATGAGATTGTTTGAAATGTTTGTGAAACCAAACCAGGCCTTAAATATCTCAAAAGTGAGATTTTTGCTTTTATCTTAAGCCATTTATAGAATGGAACCGTTAGGTGCCCTTTTGATGTCATTCTGACTTTAGGCATGCTTGAACCGGAGCATTTTGGTCTCGATCGTCGTATTGCAAGATGACAGAGACAGGCTGTTAGGTCAAGGCACACACATCCTTACAGCCTACCTAGGGTTTAATCCATTGTCTCTCCTTGAATGGGGGTCTCCCACGTGGTTTTGGACCATATCTCTGGGTTCAAACGGTATGGTCTGCAATATTGTAGCCTTTTTCATGCAGACTTACTCTAGATGTGACCTTTCAAATGGAGTGTGAGCTTCTGTGTACAAAAAGGTTGCCTTTTAAGCATTTTTGTGTTATCTCGGAAAGCTCGTACCTTCACACAGGTCTTGTCCTTCATCATTGCTTGCCTTGGGCTCGTTCCTCGCCTCTATACCATTGGCGCATTTTCCAAAACTACAAGCCTCTCTAGCTCCTCGTTCCTCATCTGGGTACTTGCACCCTAGGCACGAGGTGAAAATCTTTGTTACACTCTGTGTTGTAGTGTGCTTTCCAGGCTTCTCAGATGGCGTTGCTCGTCCTTCTTGTGGACTAGCTACACTCCGCAGAGCACCGCTACCTCGTTTTCCACCAAACCGATGGAAGATCATATTTGCCTTCCACTCAGCAAGGAAATGCTCTCTTCTTCGCCTTCCCTTTGCTCCTAGAAGGTAGTTTGCCCTCTTTCGCTGATGCGGTCCTCACATAATACATCTCTAAGAATACCAGCAACTATTGATGGAGATAGGCCTCTGATACTATCACTCAGGCGGAGTCAATCATTTTTTGTCGGGAACCTCTTATGAGACTACATCTGCATCAAAGTTTATGGTTCAGATAAATGAAACCATAGGTTGGTTAAATAGTTATGACAAGACTACTAATGAGAGACAATGCAATTGAAGATTCAATGCACTATTTCATGTAAAAGATTCGTGAACACATATATTTATTCGTAGTGAGGAATCACTCTCTGTACAAATCTCAAGTATACATATTTATCTCCTTGATGGGAAACCACCCTCTCTCAAAAACATAAAACTCATCATATAGAACTTCATCACATAAAATACTATGTAGGGAATTCACTCCATCGTTCAACTCTGGGACTCACTCTACGTAGCCAACGTGCAAGCTGATTTGTCGGTTTCAAGTCATCTAACACGAAATTACTTAACCCCCTCACACATATTGAAATACACATGAACAACTTGGGGAATATCTCTACCCAGTCAATCGACTCTAAAACACCACACATGATGCGCCTGGGGAATCTCTCTACCCGTCTATAAAATGAGGCTAACACAAAAGCATTCTATCTCGATCATCATAGGGATTCTCTCTATCAGTACGAAATCCATGGAAAATTGTCGTAAGAATAGCACGAGGACTCTTCTACCTGCCCATGCTAATTGAGACACGTTAAGACTCAAGCACCCAAAAACCCACAACACCATCAATCCTATCCATTCAAACTTGGCATCTCAAAAGCACAATGTAAAGATAATCTATAAATATAATGAAGAAGATGCATATTATTTTCATGAAAGAAAAATGAAAGTTATAAAATATGCAAAGGCAAATCTTACAACATATCCACAACATTTACCTCACATTCCCTATTGTGTTAGAAACTAACCTGTCTCAACAATATTTAAAATACTAAGGTGGCATTGACGATGCTCCTCTCGTCGCTCCCTTTGAAGCCACTTGCTTTCTTTGAAGACTCTAACTCTAAAAAAGCTCAAACACTTACAATCTTAAGAGTGCAATTTTTTCCATTGTATAATCCCTTTTATAGGGTGTGGCCGTCAAGTGCTCTTTTGACGTCATTCTGACTCTTGGCATGCTTGAATATGAGTAATTTTATCTTAGCCGTCCATATGCAGGATGGCAGAGATAGACTGATAAGAAAAGGCGCGTACACTCTTGCAGCTTGCCTTTACTCCAATCCATAGTTCTATCCCAAATAAGGGTCTCCCATGTGGCGCTGGACCACATCATTGAGTTCAGACGATATGATTAGATTCATAATATTTTTTCTATAGACTCACTCTAAATATGACCTTTCAGATAGAGTATGGGCATTTGTGTACAACACAATATGTTGCTCGCCCTTTGCTCGAGCTACCAACCTCTTCAGTTGTCGTTCTCGCCTTCATATGGTTCGCACCTTTTCTCGCTTGACCGATTTTGGGTGAAAGTCATTTGTTCCACCCTGTGTTGAGATGTGTCAACCAAACTTTCTACATAGCGTTGCTCACCCTACTTGGACGAGCTACACTTTGCAGACCTCGTTACCTAATCTTCCACCTTGTCAAGGAAAGATTCTCTTCCCCACCTTCTCTTTGTCCTTAGAAAGTAGTCTATTCCCTTGTGCTGTTGCCATCCTCACAAATTTTTTTTTTTTTGCTTCAAAAACTAGTATTTTTCTTTTTCTTAAATCTACAATAATCTCTTAAATCTTAAATCTACAATAATTAATTCAATGTTTACACGAACAATAATGTTTTTTGCAGATTTTTTTTTTTTCCTTCCATATTTTTTTCTATGCACCAATAATTTCCCTTTTCAACGAAAGGTAGATCTTTTTTAACTTATTAACGCATAAGCTTTCTATCACCGTGGTTATAAAAAAAAATTTATAAGATTTAAGACCTTATTTTATAGAACCATGGTGTTAAAAAAATGAGCTCATAATTATTTCTCTCTCTTTTTATTTTATTAGAAAATTATTTCTCTATTTCATCCATTAAAAAGAGTGTGATATGTATATGTTTTTTTAACAAATAAAATTAGAAAACCGATGAGTGATGAGATATATTAGCTCTCCAATGTTATGGCGAGGGATTAGCAACCGGTCACCAATCCACACTATTGGTGGTTCTAATTTCGTACCGCTATAATTATTTCACAAAAAATGCTACAACCATCGTTATTTGACACCGCTTTTGAGTCCCGCTTGACATGTCCATTCCACTATGGCATTCCTTCCCTTTTTTTTATTTGGAACTTGATTCCCGCGTTTGACTTTCACTATCACTTTTACTTTTCACCTCTATACTTGCATTTTCTTTTTTTATTTTTTATCCCAATCCTCTGCACTTTCCACCCATTTCATTTTCCCCAAACTAGTGCCGACTGCACCCAAACCCCGACACACAAGAGACCCATCTCCAACCGGCACGAGAAACCCATTTTCGGAGTTATTTGCTCTTTATTTCGTCTCATTCACGGTAAATTTCTCCATTTCTACATTTCATCTAGATTTTTTTATTTGAATTTTTTCTGAATCTAATTTCTTTGAATAAAAGACTTCACACTGTCACGTATGTGAACCGACCAACATATTTGTGTTTTTCATAGTAAATTAATAATGAAATATGTTACAGAATGGTAAGATAAAGTTGTTGGGATTTTTAAGCTCGACTTACTCTCTGCGATTGAAATTATATAATTCATGTAAGGAACACCTACCCACTCTACAGGCTCCTTTCACGAAAAAGTTTGATGTTCTGTTTCTATGGTTTGTTTCCAAGAAGCTGATGAAATTGAGTTTTGTTCTTGAAGCTTTGAAGCTTAGTAATTTTGTATGTGTAAATTTGCAACAAAATTTAAGGGTAGGTAGTATCTATGTTATGCTGCTAAATGGTTGCATTTTGCCTATTTACTGGAGAAATGGAAGTACATTCAACATGGTGGCATATCAATGCGTGCAGTATCTTTTAGGAATAGAGAAAAAAAAAAAAAAAAGGCAAAATATTGTTTGATGTTAAAAGTTTTATTTGTTTTTTTTTCTTTTTTTTCTTTTCATTCCTTGTTCTTTCATATACAATGCATCTCCCTCATTCTCAAACATGTTGTATCTTTGTAGACAATTTGAACGTTGCAATGGATGCCGACATAGAATATTCAAATAATGAGTGTGATGAGGTAGAAAATGACAAGGAGATTGGAGGTAGTGAAACTATTGAAGAACCTACAGTTGGAATGAAATTTTCATCTGTAGAAGAAGTGCATGCTTACTATAAGAAGTATGGTAAGAAGAAGGGGTTTGGGGTATCCAAAAGGAATTCTAGACAGGATGATATGGGACGGTGAGATGGTTTTGCTTGACATGCGCGCGAGGAGGCACATCAAGGAGTAGGGCTGCCAATGTTATGAAACCAAGACAAACATAGAAGATGGGGTGTATGACTAGAATTAATGCGATATTCAATGATGAAGGTGGATATACCGTATCTAAAGTGATATTAGATCACACACACGCTTGTAGTCCAGGAAAGGCAAGACATATGAGATGCTTTAAAAAGGTTGATGCTCGTGTGGCTAAAAGGCTTGAAATAAATGACGAGGCAGGAATAAGGTTGTCCAAAAATTTCAAGTCTGTGGTTGTTGAGGCGGGAGGTTACGAGAATGTACCATTTGGGGAGAAGGAGTGTCGAAACTACATTGACAAAGCACGACAACTTCGCCTTGGGGTTGGAGGTGGTGTAGCTCTATGTAACTATTTCGAATATATGCTAAAAAAAAATCCAGAATTTTATTATAAGGTTGACATTGACAATGAGATGCAGTTAAATAATGTCTTTTGGGCAGACACTCGGAGTAGAGCTGCGTATGAATCATTCGGGGATGTGATTACATTTGATACAACATATTTGACTAATGCGTATGAAATGCCTTTTGCACCGTTTGTGGGTGTGAACCACCATGGACAATCAATCTTACTCGGGTGCGGATTGATATCCAATGAAGACGCAAATACATTCCAATGGTTGTTTGAGTCATGGTTGCAGTGTATGAATGACCAACTGCCAAATGCAATCATCACAGACCAAGACAAGGCCATGAAAATTGCAATTTCGAGGGTGTTTCCAACTTCTAGGCATCGTTTCTGCTTGTGGCATATAATGAAAAAGCTTCCTGAGAAGTTTGGATCACATTGTCGATATGGGGAAATCAAGAGTACTTTACATAGGTCTGTTTATGACTCTTTTAGTGAGCATGAATTTGAGGAACATTGGTGCAATATGCTCAATACCTATGATTTGCATGAGAATGCATGGTTGGTATCATTGTATAGTGATCGGCATTTTTGGGTGCCAACTTATGTTAGAGACACATTCTGGGCAGGAATGTCAACTACACAGCTGAGTGAAGGAATGAAAGCATTTTTTGACGACTACGTTCACTCTAGAACAACTCTGAAACAATTTGTTGACCAGTATGATTCAGCCCTTAGAAGGAAGGTAGAGAATGAAGCAATTGCTAACTTCAATTCATTTAACACAGACATTCCTTGCATCAATCGCTATCCTCTTGAGAAGCAATTTCAAAAAGCATATACTCTTGCTAAATTCAAAGAAGTATAAGAAGAATTGCGAGAATTTCTATATTTGACTACCACTCCATTAGGATGTGTGGGTGGTAGATATACGTTCATAGTTGTGGATGAGGTTCAAGTTGGTGATGACTTCTTAAAACGTGTAACATTTACTGTTAATGTTGATCAAGATCCCCTTGATGTGAAATGTAGTTGTAAGTTATTTGAGTTTAGGGGTATATTATGCACGCACGTTCTCCGTATCTTAACTCAGATAGGCCAACATACAATACCATCAAAATACATTTTGGATCGGTGGAGGAAGGATGTTAAGCGAAAATATACATTCGTGAAAAGTAGTTATGACACTAGTAGCATCGATGATGTGCGAAGGTACGACAGGATCCAAAATTGCTTCTATGAACTGTGTTCCAATGCTTCAAAGGCCGAGAGCAGCTGTGTTAAATTGATTAGTCAGATAGAACAGTTGAAGACACAGTACCCGAGTAACCCTGATCATGATACTAGCAACACAGTTGATCTAGCTACTTCCATGGAGGGCACGACAGGTAGAGTTCTTAGTCCGTTAGTAGTTCAGAGTAAGGGAAGACCATCGTCTAAGAGAAAAGTGCACCCATTGAGAAGAGTCTTAAGAAATCTAGTACGAAAAGGCGATTGCACCACAACAAAACTGAGGTTCCTATTTATTAATGTTGTATTCTAAATTTACGGTTCAACATATCATAGACGTGTAGAGCTAATACATTATCTTCATTCTAATGCATAGCAGAGCAGTCACACTCCAGATGAATGCATTGTGAGCGGCACACAACATGAGGCTCCTCAAACCCAAGTAAAAGTTTCCTCTTCAAAACTGCTAGATTTTTTGTGTTTTTTTGGACACACTACTTGGTATTATACTTTTGTTGTTTCTTATTTCATTTATTTATAACTTATACTTTTAACACTAGGATCAACAAAGTCAAGTTTGGACACATGCGCCAGATTGTTTTTCAACTCCTTCGACTACTATGGATTATTTTGGCTTTGGATGGACTGCTCATAACTCACAGGTAATGTAAAACTAAATTATTTTGGTAATATTTTTAGTGATTTGATATCCACTTGTAACATTTTTTTAATGCCCCATAGGACAAAACTGATCAAGTATACACTATGGAGGCTCTTCATCAAGACTTTCCAAGTTGGTAGGCGCCAAGCTCCTCATAGGACTACTTTTTTGTTGATTGGTAGGCGGCTTGAGACAATTTTGTAATCTTAGTTGGTCACAATGACATGTTTAGATCATTAACTAAACATCTTTAATGATCTTGAAGTTGTTTAGATCATTAATTAAATATTTGTAATGATCTTATATTTGCTAATTCCAAACATTACTTATAGTATTGGAATTGGAAAGCAGGTAATTACATCTTCTTACTGATTTAAATATAGCATGCCCCCATTTGAATTAGGAAAAGGAAAATGCTACAGCCAAAATACAGCATGCCCCCATTTGAATTAGGAAAACAGATTTTCTAACACTAGTCGTCCAGATTAAAGTGCCACACAAATGCACAAAGTGTTACATAATTGCAGATAAATTCATTCCAGTCGAAGTTCTCCTCAACGTCATGTTCAAAACCATGAAATGGAATGTGCCATATAAACTTAACGTTCCAAGTAGTATCCAAATATTTCATTTAACAAGGACTGCTTCTTTCTCATCAATGAATGTACAACATCTAAAAGTTTCAATAAAGATAGACATGATCGTTGTACATGTGGGCCATCATGTTTAGAGATTGTAGCATTGCTTCTCTCCTCTTTTGTTGAAGTTGAAGACAGATATTCCACCATTATTCACATCTATTGCTTGGAACTTGAACCATTCAAAGCTTTGTTAGGGTGGACTACCAAAGGAAATTATAGTGCATAAATGTGATACCTTTTTAGTCAGATGGTATTTCATGGTCAATCACAAAGTTACAAAAGTCCTAGCAGGCATTTTGACTCTGATAAAATGGCTATTTACTGATGGGGACTTATTCAGATAACAAGTTAAGAAGTGATAAAAGAATGTGTCATTGGTGCAACAGCTCCATTTAAAATGCACAAAAGACATCACGTCAACCCACTATGGGAAAAAAAAAAAAAAAAAACACAACAGCATTGACAAAACAAAACAACCAAGAGCTAACATTGTCACATCTGACTTGGGTAGTTAAATGTACAAGGCGAATTCACCTATGACCATCAGAATAGGCCGATACCAGCAAAATCATTGTTTAGATTGTAATTATAAAGTAAGAGGATTTTGTTGAATGAATATACCAACTTTAGTGGAATATGAGACACAATTCATGAAGTTCTTGTGTCATTGGTCAAACCTTCACCACTTTTGTATGAATATCCAAACAAATTACAGAATAGTCGAGAAACTTGGTGAACAATCACATAAAAGGTAACTGCCTTTTCCGTTTTGAGAAAATTAGCCGCAAGCATAAATCATAGATGCAGAAAAAAACTACCGTGATGCACAAATTAGCATGCAAGGTCGTTGGGAACAATATTACAACCATAAATCAAGAAATCTACCGTGATGCACAAGAGTGGCCCACCGAAATCATAGATGCAGAAAAAATCCAAATCAAGAAATCAAGACAAGTGATAAACAAGAAAGAAATCAAGAAATCTAGACGAAATGCGGAAATGGAGAAATCTACCATGAAGGAGACGAAATGCAGAGCGAACGATGCGGAAAATGGGTCTCTCGTGCCGGTCGGAGATGGGTCTCCTGTGCGTCGGGGTCTAGGTGCAGTCAATCGGGGGCACTAGTTTGGTCTCTTGTGCGTCGAGGTTTGGGTGCAGTCGGCACTGGTTTGGGGAAAATGAAATGGGTGGAAAGTGCAGAGGATTGGGATAAAAAAAAAATGTGGAAGTGCAGAGGTGAAAAGTGAAAGTGCAAAGGTGACAGTGAAAGTCAAACGCGGGAGCAAGTTTCAAATAAAAAAAAGGGAAGGAATGTCATAGTGGAGTGGACACGTCAAGCGGGACTTAAAAGCGGTGTCAAATAACGGTGATTGTAGCATTTTTCGTCGTCGCTCCCTTAGAAGCCACTTGCTTTATTTGAAGACTCTAACTCTAAAAAAGCTCAAACACTTACGATCTTAAGAGTGCGATTTTTTCCATTGTATAATCACTTTTATAGGGTGTGGCTGTCAAGTGTTCTTTTGACGTCATTCTGACTCTTGGCATGCTTGAATATGAGTCATTTTATCTTAGCCGTCCATATGCAGGATGGCAGAGATAGACTAATAAGATAAGGCGCGTACACTCCTGCGGCTTGCCTTTACTCCAATCCATAGTTCTATCTCAAATAAGGGTCTCCCATGTGGCGCTGGACCACATCATTGAGTTCAGACGATATGATTAGATTCATAATCTTTTTTCTATAGACTCACTCTAAATATGACCTTTCAGATAGAGTATGGGTATTTGTGTACAACACAGTCCGTTGCTCGCCCTTTGCCCTAGCTACCAACCTCTTCAGTTGTCGTTCTCGCCTTCATATGGTTCACACCTTTTCTCGCTTGACCGATTTCGGGTGAAAGTCATTTGTTCCACCCTATGTTGAGATGTGTCAATCAAACTTTCTACATAGCGTTGCTCACTCTACTTGGACGAGCTGCACTTTGCGAACCTCGCTACCTAATCTTCCACCTTGTCAAGGAAAGATTCTCTTCCCCACCTTCTCTTTGTCCTTAGAAAGTAATCTATTCCCTTGTGCTGTTGCCATCCTCACAATTCTTTTTTTTTTTTTTTTTGCTTCAAAAACTAGTATTTTTCTTTTTCTTAAATCTACAATAATCTCTTAAATCTTAAATCTACAATAATTAATTCAATGTTTACATGAACAATAATGTTTTTTGCAGATTTTTTTTTTCCTTCCATATTTTTTTCTATGCACCAATAATTTCCCTTTTCAACGAAAGGTAGATCTTTTTTTAACTTATTAACGCATAAGCTTTCTATCACTGTGGTTATAAAAAAAAATTTATAAGATTTAAGACCTTATTTTATAGAACCATGGTGTTAAAAAAATGAGCTCATAATTATTTCTCTCTCTTTTTATTTTATTAGAAAGGGTTAATTACACTTTAACCCCTTCAACTATCACCCAATTCACAATGTGCCCCCGAAACTATTGATTGCATCAAAGTGGACCCTCTTACTTTTATAACGTCCCAATCCCCCCATTCCGTCTACAATGAGAGTTAAATCAAACGGAAAACTCACCCACATGCTTCTCACATGCTATTCCTTCAATGCAAAGACAAAATCGCCCATCACTCCATCGGTTTCCTTTTCCCCAAACTGAATTTCATAAATGAAAATCCCCAAATCCAAAATTTGAAAACTCTAACTCGGAAACCAGTGACCATCCATCGATTGTTGTTCGCATTGGTGTTCGTTCGTCTTCGTACCAATCTTAGTGGCTTCATAAAATATTTCCGTTCATCTTCATTGAGTTGGTATCTGTCTTCTTCACGCAGTGGGTGTCGCAGAGGTGGTCCATCTCAAAATGACTTCATCTTTGTCTTCATCGAATTTGTATATTTTTCGTGTAAAACTGAGTAATTTGGAATGTCAAAGTGTACTGTTTTTTATTATGTCCCCCTCCAATATTGCACATAGGTGGGTCCAATGTTGTATGCTTCCTAATATGACGCTAGTGCATGGCTGAGTGGCATTAGTTGTCCCAGTTTGAGAACACAATAACATGAGTGTGTTGTTGTTGTCTTTATTGTCGAGTTGTGACAGAGGGACCACAGAGGTGGTCTCTTGCATAGGAAAATGACCAAATTTATCTGTTTGGTCCAATAGTTTACTTTTGTTTACTTTATGGTTGGTCTAATAATTGACTATGGTCTATGACTAATTTAATAGACAATATTTTGTAGGATGGCTATGAGGAATTTGTTATTTCAAGTCCATCATGGTGGGATAATTGATAGGCGACAGAATGAGGAATATGTTGGGGGTAAGACTGGTGTGTACCATGAACCATATGATGAGGATCAGCTATCATGGATTGAGATACAGACGATTATGGCCAAGTATGGTTACTATCCAGGTGACCTAGTCTACTATAGACACCCTAGCTTGGAGATGCACAATGGTCTTAAATTGCTTACATCTGACCATGATGTGCTGTCTATGGTGGCTTCGCTTCAGGATTAACAAGTGGCTCATTTGTATCTTGTGTCTCATTCTCGAACTTCAGTGCACCAGTCTTCTTTGCATGATGATCATGTCAAGGAAGATGTGAGTGAGGATGAGGAGGAAGCAGAAGCATGTCGCCTTGGACTTAATGATCCATTTTGGAAAGAAGTGTTGAGTAGTGAGGATGAGTTGTATAACATTGATGTCAACATAGTGGGAACATCGAGGTCAAAGCCTACACAACCAAGGAGTAAATGTGTTGAGTCTCAAGTGACAGTTGATGATAAAGAGCCACAATCTTCCTCAGATGCTGAGGATGAGGAGGATGAAGGGAGGAATCAAGACAGAAGTGGTCCAAGGTGGCCAGAGGAGGATTACATAGGTATAAAATACTCTTCTATTTTCTTGTTTATTATTTTAGTATTCATTTTTCAGAACTTGCTAAACAATGTTTGCTTTCACAATTAGCAGGTAATTGTTCTGATATGACACCAAGTGACGTCTTTCATTCTCCTGTCCATAGTGGTGATGAAGGACATCGTGATTTTAAGTTTCCCGAATTTCAAGTTGTTGACTTGGAGAAGCCAAAATTATCTGTTGGAATGAAGTTTGGATCTACAGCACAGTTTAGAGAGACAATAAGGAGGTTGAACCTAAATATAGGTAAGTCGATAAAATTTGCAAAGAATGATGGGGATATGGTTACTGTTGTCTGCAATACCCCTAAATGTCCTTACCGGGTTTATGGGTCTTGGATTAGAGCGCAACAAACTTTCCAGATAAAGTCTATGAACCCAAAACATGACTGTAGCAGGAGTTATAAGAACTCCATTGTCACATCATCTTTGATTGCAGATAAGATGATGCCACTATTTATAAGCCAACCTAATATGCCTATCAAAGCACTTGCTGATGAGATTAAGAGAAAGTGGGGAGTGGAAGTTCCTAAAATGAAGTTGTATCGTGCTCGAGCGAAGGCTCAGTTTACCATATTTGGCAGCTATAGAGAACAGTATGCCAAGGCATGGGACTATTGTGAGACCCTGAAACAAAGGAACCAAGATAGTTGTTTGTTAGTTAGGGTGGAACGAATAGCTCCTGAGTTACCTCCTATTTTTCAAAGGATGTACGTAGGATTGGCAGCCTGTAGAGAGGGTTTTAAGGCTAGTTGTAGACCATTGAATGGTTTGGACGGTTGTTTCTTAAAATGACCATTTAAAGGGCAGCTCCTATGTGCTGTTGATAGGGATGCAAATGATAACATGTATCCAATTGCAATGGCCATTGTGGAGGCAGAGTTAAAGGATAGTTGGGATGGTTTATTGAGACATTTATATCCGATCTTGGACAGCAACCTGAAGGCGGGTGGACATTTATCAGTGACAGACAAAAGGTAATTTTGTAAATATTTCAATATATTCTATTAACTAAAACCTATTGAATGAGCCACTCATTGAATATTTTTTGTAGGGTTTAAAGCCAGCAATGGAGGAGTTGGTGCCTTACAATGACAGTCGTATTTGTGTCAGGCATTTATATGCCAATTTTCGAGATGCTGGCCACATGGGTGTGGCTTTAAAAGAGAAATTGTGGCAAGCAGCCACAGCATACACGAAGAGGGACTTTGAGAGAGCTATGGAGGAACTGAAAGCCCTCAGTCAGCCTGCATATGACTACCTAAAGGTTATAGACCCATCACAATGGTCTAGAGCATGGTTTAAGACATTTTCAAAATCTGACTTGGTAGTGAATAATCTTAGTGAATATTTCAACGCGTATATTCTACAAGCATGAGATAAGCCAATTGTGACTATGGTAGAGACCATACGGAAGAAACTGATGGGACGATATCAGTTGAAAAGGGAAGCAATTGGTAAATGGGAGAATACAATCACGCCTCGGATAGTTGCGAAGCTTGAACTTATGCATGACCTGTCCATCTATTGTACTCCAACGTATGCAGGATGTGGTCAGTTTGAAGTTAACAATGATGTTAGGCAATATGTGGTTGATTTGAAAAAGAGGACCTGTTCATGTTTGAGATGGGACATCACAGGTATTCCATGCCCGCATGCATACACATGTATTGTGTATTCTGACCAAGATCCCAAGGGATATGTGCATCATTACTATAGTGTGGAGATGTGGAGGGCAGCATACAAGCCTTTAATTTACCCTATGCCAAGTGAGGATCAGTGGCTCACTACCACATACGAGAAGCCCACTGCTCCTGAGGTTAGGAAACAACCCGGGAGGCCAAAGAAACATCAAAGAAGAAATGAGGACGATCGACAAGGAGCAAACAAGTTGAGGAAAACTGGTGTGCATATTACCTGTTCGAGATGTAATCAAGTTGGTCACAACAGAAGAAAATGTCCGTGTGGGAACGCAGGCACACCCTCCTTCACTTCTGCAGCAGAATTTCAAGCTCCTTCATTTCCAGATGAACAAGTTAGTGGCTACTTCTTCCTTATTTACTATACGGTATTCATTTACATATTACTTGAAAATGTTGAGAATGTTAATTTACATTTAAATGTGGTACTAGGTCATTTCACAACCTCCAATGTCAGAGCCTTCACAGCCAACAACCCAATCTATGCAAACTGGGAACGCTCTACCTTCGTCGCCTTCGCAGGCAGCATGACAAACAAGTCCAACAGTGCAGACTCCCTTGTCAAAGACTTCACAGGCAGGCCAAAGTAATCAACTGCAAGTCAATGTGGGTCGTGTAAAGATGTTGGCCAAACGACCACCCAGGAGGCGATCTACAAGACTTGGGGGCCACCACTCACAGACTAGTACACGTAGACCTGTGTTTGTGGACTTAGACGTTGATACAAGCAATCCAGCACAAGGAAGACTGTGTTCTTGGGGCAATCCTGGAAGGGGAGGCATGCAATTCAGAGTTGGTCAACTGCCACCCAACACCCAAGTGCCTCCTGCCAAGGCTAATGCATCAGTGCCACCCAACACCCAAGTGCCTCCTGCCAAGACTAATGCATCAGTGCAAAAAGGGAAGGATGTAGAGTCATCTTCACGTGTGGAGAGGATGAATGAAGATAAAAAGGGGAAACAGAAGCGACCAAATTGGCAATATTGACTTGCTGTTGTAATGATGTAGTTAGGGCTTAATGACATTACTGTTATTGGAAAACTTTTGTTGTAATGGTCTATAGTAGGGTGACATTATTAGGGTGACATTATTTGTTGGCAATATTGATTTCTTGTTCCAATTGAGGGATTTTGATACGTAGGGTGATATTATTATTAATCATTATCAACACAGTAAGTTATTGTCACAAAATTCACTCCATAACCAAATTACATACAACAAGTGATGTTCAATACAACAATCAAATTCAAAACAACAACCACAGTCAATACACATTCAAAAAATTACATTAACCAATCCTACGCTATCATCAAGTAATGACGACCTTCATCAGCATAATGAGACATTTTCATGTAGATAACAACAACAACTAGAACAATTACAATGACACCACACCATATGCAATTATTGTATTTCTTATGCAAATATTTAGATTTTTCCTTCTCCTTATACAAAAAATGTTGGATATGTTTCATGCGCTCCCTCTCCATCACTAACTTAGCCTCCAATTCCGTAGATTTTTCCTTCAACTTATTGTATAACTCTTGGATATGCTCCCTACGCTCCCTCTCCATCACTAAGTTAGCCTCCAATTCGGATTTCTCAATCTTGAACTCACGACTCCGTATCCGGAGTCTATCTCATAGCTGGCCAACAACATCTCCGCATGTGGAGCAAAAATATCATCTACCCAATAAAAAAATGTACAAAACCTGTCTCCACCCCCATGTTGACAACCAGGAGTCCAATATGGGCATCTCCAGAACTTCCTTTTGTAGTTATCATCCGTAGTTGACACTCTTAGACGTGCTCGCAGATTGCAATGGCAAAATAGGCCATCTAGTGGTGCTTTACCACCCCAGCTTGTGCTAGATGAACCAGTAGATATCTTTCATAACCTGCTGAAATATATCAGGATTATGAGTGTAGAAAAGAAACAGTCAAAAGAAAGGTTGATGAGCCAAAAAATTTCTACTCTATAGAATTGAATCAATATTATTCTTTACAGACTACTGTAGCTTTATACAAAAGGAGAAAAAAATCCTAACAAACTAAACTAGAACATTATCTAAGCATGGTATCGAATCAATATTATGGCAAATAAACTGGAACATTGTTGAGTTACAATGTACAATCATTTATAGCATTCTTGAGCTATAATAAACTCGAATCATTTTTTCACCTTACAACGTACAGTCATTAATAGCATTCTTGAGCTACATCAAGGCGGAATATTTATTATCAATATTAACAATCACTGAGGTACCTGCAATGGAGAAAGCAATTTGAATGAGAGCTTTACAAAAAAACTCCTCTGCAATGGAGTCACTGACAGCTCGAAGGGGATGCCGACGTCGTGGTCGGCAACTCACACCGTGATCGGCAACTTTGTTAGGGTTCGTCATCGCCCACCTTCTTTGCAGTCTACCCCAGCTTATTTCTCCATCGCTCCTAATGGCTTCAAGTCAGACGTTCTTCACTTTGAAACAAAACCCTTTTTTGGCATTAATAAAACAAGTCATTTTGGCCATGGATTTGGAGATTTTCGGATATGAAGTTCAGTTTAGGAAAATGGAAGCCGATGGAGTGAGGGGTGATTTTATCTTTGCATTGAAGGATTAGCATGTGAGAAGCACGTGGGTGAGTTTTTCGTTTGATTTAACTCTCATTGTAGATGGAAATAGGGGATTGGGACGTTATAAAAGTAAGAGAGTCCACTTTAATGCAATCAATTGTTTCAGGAGTACATTGTAAATTGGGTGATAGTTGGAGAGGATAAAATGTACTTAACCCTATTAAAAAATTATTTCTCTATTTCATCCATTAAAAAGAGTGTGATATGTATATGTTTTTTTAACAAATAAAATTAAAAAATCGATGAGTGATGAGATATATTAGCTCTCCAATGTTACGGCGAGGGATTAGCGACCGGTCACCAATCCACGCTATTGGTGGTTCTAATTTCGTACCGCTATAATTATTTTACACGACCCCTCTCTTTCGGTGTTTCCCATATCTCTTACATCCTACATCCATACTGCTTCTTCCTACTCCGTTGAAAGAAAAGTCATCTCTCTCTCTCTCTCTCTCTCTGTGTTGAGTGGTTTTCGTAATGTCTTTTTCCGGCGGAAATCCCGGTGCTGGTGGTGGTGGCGCAGCGGGCAGCGCTGCAGCTGTGTCTCAGCTTTACTTCTGCCACCAATGTCACGGTATGGTGACCCTAACCCCATCTCCTGCCTTCGATCTTGCCTGTCCCAATTGCCATGGCGAGTTCCTCGAAGAACTCGAAACCCCTAACCCTAACTCTGAGCCCAACTCCAATCCCTTCTTTACTTCCTCCGATCTCCCCCTTCTCTTCTCCTCGGCCACCTCTGCCTCCTCCACCCCCTCTAATGCCGTCCCCCCCATATTCAACGATCTTTCCTCCCTCTTCGGCGTCCCCCGAACTTCCCCCTTCCAAGACCCCGAAGCCTTCAACCCATTTCTTTTCCTGCAGAACTACCTTCAAAACCTGGGCGGCAACGTTGAGGTCGTTATCAATTCTGGCGGCGACCCGGGGTTCCGTGGCGGTGTCGTTGGGCCCAATTTAAATCTTGGCGACTATTTCTTTGGCCCTGGACTCGAGCAATTGATCCAACAGCTTGCCGAGAACGATCCTAATCGATACGGCACGCCTCCGGCATCAAAATCAGCGGTCCAGGAATTACCGAACATCACGATTTCAGAGGATTTGTTGGCCTCGGATTCGTGGCAGTGCGCGGTGTGCAAGGACACGTTCGAGCTGGGCGAGGAGGCCAAGCAGATGCCGTGCAAGCACATTTACCATTCCGATTGTATTCTTCCCTGGTTGGAACTGCATAATTCTTGTCCTGTTTGTCGGCATGAGCTGCCAACCGATGATCCCGACTACGAGCAGAGGACTCTCAGTAGGTCATTATCCTCGGGGGCTGGGAATCAGAGTCAGACTTGGCCGGCTTCCGCTGTTTCTGGTGGCAGTGGTGGTGCTGGAGATATTGGGACTGCGAATCAGAGTGAGACTGTGGGTGCTGGAGAGAATCCACTGACTCCGGGGACGGTGGAGCGGAGGGTCAGGATCTCGTTGCCATTTCCATGGCCATTTAGGGCATTCGGATCACCTGCTGAGACCAGCAATAGTGGGAGTGGTAATAACAACGCAAGCAATGATGCGGAAGGGAATTCGGGGAACAGGGGGACTCAGAACTTCCAGTCGGAGACCAGACAGGAAGATCTGGATTGAGGACCAAATCGCATTGCTCTTGCTTTTGGTGTAAGCCACAAAACCTATCCCCTT
Organism: Juglans regia; assembly: GCF_001411555.2. Classification (NCBI taxonomy): domain Eukaryota; kingdom Viridiplantae; phylum Streptophyta; class Magnoliopsida; order Fagales; family Juglandaceae; genus Juglans; species Juglans regia. The sequence continues at coordinate 11,977,605 of NC_049915.1, read as the reverse complement.
CTTCTTAAACTTCTTTCCGGTTCCGCCTTTTCAACTAATAGCTTTTGCTTGTAAATACGAAGCATCGGTGAGTTGGATGGCACCCCAAGATACCTTGTGTTGCATCGGTTGTCTATTATGCGTAGCATGTGATTCTCTAATGTGAATGGTGGGGTTGAGGGTGTTAGATAAGCTTGAATTGTGAGACTTCTTGTTTTGTAAGTTCGTGTGATATTAGTCTGTTAAGGCAAACTATTTTGTGTAACCGTTTGTTTTTGCCTGATTTTGGTGTATTTGGAAATGATAATTTCAATTGTTCAAGATCAATGTGGTTCTGTTGACAACCTAATTGCAATATTCAGTGAGATAGTTTACATAAATATCATAGCTTACCATTAAGATCACATGTAGAACCAAAATGATAGATAAAACTCGAGCTTCATTGTCTTTTGAATTGCCTTTTTTTTATAAGTAATCGAAGATTTGATTAATAAATGCAAAGAGCGTAGGCCAAGTTCACAAGAAGTATACAAGAGGAACACCTAACCAGATATAGAAAAAGAGATGAGAAAATCATGAAAACACAGTCCATTAAAATATATAGAAGCTTCTCAAAGGAATAGAGTATTGAAAAATAGATTTTTATGCCCCTCTAGCCATCCAACTTCCACTCACGATCCACAAAAACTCACTCATTCCTTTCCCTACGATTAAACTATACTAGACAAGTAGGAACTATCTTCCGTTGCTACAAATTATTTCAATCTGTGGTCTGCCATATAATTCTCTAATTGGCAAAGAGGTCTACTACCCTTCTATATTTAATCCAAGCCAACTCAGCTTTACCAAAAATGTCATTCACATGGTGCAATGTAGTAAAAGGTGGTCTATATATTGAGTCCGCATCAACCTCCCCATGTTTTTTAAAACAATGAGATTTTAGCTGATTATTTCTTCAAAAGGGATGGTAAGTCCGAATATCTTTTTCTGAACCATTCACCAATCTGAACTTAACACCCAACAGGACTACACTTAACACCCAACAGAACTTGACATCTAAGCCTCATGTGGAGCAAAATGGAGCACTTTTAGTAAGGTTTAACGTATCATTGTAGTTTTGGGTTTTCGTTGTGGGTTGGTATAGATGGGGTGTTGCAATGAAGTTTTCATCGATCAGAAGCTTTTCCAGTTCAAAAAGGAAAATGATAGGTGGTGGAAAATTATAGAAAGTAGTCACCGTGGTTGGAAATATATAACTTTAGATAATGAAACTATGGGGTGGCTGGGTTCGATGGTAAGGGAATGTGCAATGTTTAGGGGTGCTCATGAGTTTTTGAGAACCTGTAGAAAAGGAGACACGGTGCTAATGGTGCGGAAGGGACATAATCACAATGGAAGTTTTATTTCTCTTTCAGAGTTTGGTCGTGATAAGAGGAGAGGTTTGATTGTTGTGCCGGAAGGGAGGAAGAGGGAGGGGTGGAAAAATTTCGGTGATGTTTTAATGGAACTCCATGCATCCTCTGCTTCGGGGAAGAGAACCAGGGCGTTTCCTGTAGTCCAAACAGGTAACTGGAGGAGGAACAGAGAAGATGGTGGTGTTGCTCCATTGTCGAAGGTAGGAGGTGAAAGATCGTACAGTGAGGTGCTGAAGGCAGTGCCTCGAGCCGTGTCAGACGTGCCCACCTCAGAGGCTATACAGAGTCATGCGGGAGATGGTAGTGGGATGTTGGAATTGAATGAGGAAAGTATTCTGTGCATGCTGGTTGGACTAGAGGAAAAAGTGGGTGCAGTATTAGAGGAAATCGTGTATTTGAAACGGTGCGTAAAAGGTAAGGCAGAGATGCAGCCTGTTCTGGGTCGGGTTACGAGCCATAATAATGGACCGAGAAACGCGGGTTCGTGGGGCCCAGGTTTGGGCCGGGGTGCGGGTCAAACTAAGGCTTGGCGAGCCTTATCTCGGGTTTCCTCCGAAATACCTGGACAGGGACCGAAACAGATTTCGGGGGAGCCGATTCATAGTCTGCCGGCACCACTACCGGCACAGAAAGTTGCACCGGCCTTCGTCGACCACCTTGGTGTGCCGGTTGAGCTATCCCGATGGGAGGGTTTGGAGGAAGGAGAGATCGAGCTGGAGATTGACGCGGTGAAGACTTCGTGTGAGGTGGATCCGCCGCTGTCTCTTGAAGTGGGACTGGGAAGTGACCAGCTTGAGCCGTGTGTGGAGGAAGGCCAAGATGCCATGCCGGTGCAGGCTATTTTGCCTGGTTTGGGATTGTCGAGTATGGAGGATTCGGAAATGCAGATGGAAGTGTCTCTTGGGCAAAAGTCAGGGGAAGATTGTTTCTTGGGAAATGAGGTTTCTAGAAATGAACCAAGCTATGGGGGGGATCGGAACTGTCGTTGCCTCCTAAGGACAGTGTAGGTGAGGAGGGGGCAGTTACTCCACTTTGTACACTTCCTCCTAGTAACCACGGGAGTTGCTCGTCTAATTGGATTTTTAAGAAGGTAGAAGAGCTTCAAGATATTTTTGGGGTTTCTTTTGGAGGCTTTGAAGAGCAATTTATGGCACTGGTTGTGGCTATTGAAGCTAGCCGATCGAAATCCGCCACAAAACAGGATAGGGAACTCAAACGTTTAATGTGTTCCATCAATTATGACGTTAAGGAAGGAAGTAGTGGAAGGGATAGGACGAAAGGGAGGGGCAAGTTAAGTTTTTTATGAAGCCCAAGATTTTATCCTGGAACATACGGGGACTTAATGATAGTAATAAACGTCTTCGTATCAAAACTTTATTGAGGATGTGGAAGGGTGATGTGGTATGTCTACAAGAAACAAAGCTGAGTCTTATAGATAGAAATATTGTGCGTAGCTTATGGGGATGTTCGCATGTGGGTTGGTCTTATTTGGCATCATTGGGAGCTTCAGGTGGAGTTTTATTAATGTGGGATAGAAGAGTGGTCGAGGTGATCGAGGAGTGTGTTGGTGAGTTCTCTGTTTCGACTTTATTTAAAAATGTGTGTGATGGATGGGAATGGGCTTTTGTAGGGTGTTATGGTCCAAACAGGAACTGTGATAGGAGAAGGTTGTGGGAGGAACTGACGGGTATATACTCATTATGGGATGTGCCGTGGTGTATGGGAAGTGATTTCAACATTACCCGTTTTCCTAGTGAACGGTCAGGGCATCATCGACATTCTAGGGCCATGGAGGATTTTTCTGAGTTCATTTTTGATCTGGATCTTATGGACCTGCCTTTGGTGGGGGGTGAATACACATGGTCTAACGGCGTGGCTTGGTCGAAGTTGGATAGATTCCTTGTCTCTCCGTCATGGGAAGCGCACTATCCAGAAGTAAGCCAAAAAAGATTAGCTCGAGTCAGCTCAGACCATTTTCCCATTATTCTAGATTGCGGGGGCATACATAGGGGTCGTCAGTACTTCAAGTTTGAGAACATGTGGCTAAATGCGAATGGTTTTGTAGACACGGTGCGTGCTTGGTGGATATCGTATCAGTTTAGTGGCACGCCAAGCTTCATTTTAGCAGCCAAGCTCAAGGCTCTAAAACAAGATCTGAAAAAATGGAACTTGGAAGTTTTTGGGCACACAGACAACCGGAAGTCTCATTTGTTGGAGGAATTGCAGGAGATAGAGGGTAGAGAACTATTGGGAGATGCATCGGAGGAGGTACTAGTGAGGAAGGGCACGGTGGTGGCAGAGTTGGAGAGGGTTTTATTGTCAGAGGAGATATCATGGCGGCAAAAATCCAGGGCTCTTTGGTTGAAAGAAGGAGATAGGTGCACAAAGTTTTTTCACAAAGTGGCTAATTCACATCGTCGAAACAATAACATTGAGTCGCTTATTTCTGGTACTCAGGTGTTATCCTCCTTTCTAGAATTAGAAAGTCATATTGTACAGTATTATGAGAATCTTCTCACCGAATCGGCAGATTGGAGGCCGAAGCTCAATGCTTTGTCCTTTGAAACAATTGATCCGCAATTTGTGAGTGTTATGGAGAGACTGTTTGATGATGAAGAGATTTTCAAAGTCATCACTGGTATGGCTAAGGATAAAGCGCAAGGACCGGATGGTTTTTCAATGGGTTTCTTCCAAACCTATTGGGATGTTGTGAAAGGGGATGTCCTGCAGGTGTTCAGTGAATTCCACACTTATCAGAAGTTTGAAAAATCCCTCAATGCGACCTTTATTACCCTCATCCCCAAGAAACATGGGGCTTCACTCATTGAGGATTTTCGTCCAATAAGTTTGGTGAGCAGTGTGTACAAAATTATTTCAAAGGTTCTTGCTAACCGGCTTAGTCCAGTGTTGGAAAAGATTATATCCAAGCCACAGAACGCTTTTATTCGTGGGAGACATATACTTGATTCGGCGCTCATAGCAAATGAGAGCCTAGATGCTAGATTGCAGGAGGGAAGTCCAGGTATTCTATGCAAGTTGGATATGGAGAAGGTTTATGATCATGTAAATTGGGAATTCCTCTTATACTTGCTTGAGAGGTGTGGCTTTGGAAATAGGTGGATTTCATGGATGAAGCATTGTATTTCAACTGCTAGATACTCAGTTTTAGTCAATGGTACTCTTGCTGGTTTTTTTGATAGCTTGAGGGGTTTGCGACAGGGAGATCCGTTATCTCCTCTCTTATTTGTCATTGTTATGGAGGCATTGAGTAGGATGGTGCAGGCTACGGTTGATGGGGGTTTTTTATCTGGGTTTAAGGTGGGAAATGGCTTGGGTGGTCCTTTTATTATCTCACATCTTCTTTTTGCAGACGACACTCTGGTATTTTGCGAAGCGGATAGTGGTCAGGTCCAAACTCTAAGAGCATTGTTACTTTGTTTTGAAGCAGTGTCAGGGCTTAAGGTGAACCTTAGCAAATCTGAGATGTTACCGGTGGGTGAGGTTCATAATATAAGAAGTCTTGCCAGTCTTTTGGATTGCAGGGTGTCCTCTTTTCCTATGAAATATTTGGGCCTTCCGTTAGGAGCATCATTCAAGAATAGAGCTATTTGGGATGAAATGGTGGAGAAGATAGAGAAAAGGCTGGCGGGATGGAAAAGGGTGTACTTATCAAAAGGGGGGCGTCTTACTCTTATGAAGAGCACACTCTCTAACATACCCACTTATTTCTTATCTCTTTTTCCTATGCCTGTAGGGGTAGCAAATAAGATTGAGAAAATTTTTAGGGCATTCTTATGGGGAGGCTTAGGGGAGGAGAAGAAATTCCACCTTGTTAGTTGGAAGACGGTTTGTGCCCCAATTGTGAATGGTGGTTTGGGTGTTTGCAACTTGCGAACCTTTAATAAAGCACTATTGGGGAAATGGCTTTGGAGATATCATCGGGAGGGGGGAGCATTGTGGAAGGAAACTGTAGATGCGAGATATGGTGTTGCATGGGGAGGGTGGGTATCCAACGAAGTGAGGGGGGGTATGGAGTGGGGTTATGGAAGTATATAAGGAACGGGTGGAAAAGTTTTAAAAAACATATTCGCTTTGAAGCCGGTGAGGGTAACCGAATCCGTTTTTGGCAGGATTTGTGGTGTGGAAATCAGATTTTGGAAAGAGTTTTTCCAGCTTTATATCGTATTGCAGCGAATAGGGAGGTTTCAGTGGTTGATGTGCGGTTATTTTCTCATGGTTCGCATCAGTGGAATATTCTATTTTATAGGGATTTTCATGATTGGGAACTAGACATGGTTACTGAATTTTTCAGCGTATTACATTCCTCGGGAACTGTTAGGTTTCAACAGGATAGTATGAAGTGGAGGTCTAAGGATCATAAGTTATGTACTGTTAAGGCGTACTATAACCTTTTGATTACTCATGACCATACTCCATTCCCTTGGAAGAACATTTGGAGATCTCGGGTGCCTTCTAAATTTGCTTTCTTTGTTTGGAACGCCGCCCTAGGGAAGATCTTGACCATCGACAATTTGAGGAAGAGAGGATGTGTGGTGATGGATTGGTGTTACATGTGCAAAAAGTATGGAGAATCGGTGGATCATCTCTTACTACATTGTGAGGTAACAAGGGTGTTGTGGGATGAGATCTTTAGGAGGGTTGATGTCGCTTGGGTAATGCCTTCGAGGGTGGTGGAATTGATGGGCTGTTGGAGGAATTTGCAGGGCTGTCGTCAAGTGGCAGCCGTATGGAAGATGATTCCGCTGTGTATCATGTGGTGTACTTGGATGGAAAGGAATGCGCGCTGTTTTGAAGACAAGGAACGCACAGTGGCGGAGCTGAAGAATTTCTTCTTTAATACTTTACTGCTTTGGTTTTCTGCTATTGTTTTAGTGGGGGATAATATTCATGACTTTTTGTCTCTAGTTCATCGCTTTTAGAATGTATTTAGGTGTTCTGTGGTATACTTCCTTTGTACATGGTTTTGGCCTTTTTCATTAATAAAATTTATCTCTTACATATCAAAAAAAAAAAAAGTCCGAATATCTTTTTCATCAAGCTCAAAGCTTTCTTGGGTGAAAGCTCTTTCTTTTGCAAAAGAAAATCCAAACCAAATGCCTCTAACTACTTTTTCATGGTTATCCACTCTACTATAGCCAAAATTACACCAAAGTTGCATTAAGATCTTTTTCGCAATCCTTTGCTCTTTCATCCTACAAATTAAGAAATCCTTGGACATCTTGCCTACAATGGAAGAATTTAGCCCTCTTGCTCTCTGCTCAATACTCTGATACACTGGCTTCCCTTCAAGAATTATGATGATGTTGGTTGGATTTGGTGGCATGGTAGGGACGCGTGCAATAAGTGAGATGTTGAACAATTTTTGGTAAGCTCTTAGCCCTCCAATTTCAATGCAAAACATCTTTGTGCAGATTTGAAAAAACCCAAAACCACACAGTTCAATGCAAAATTTAAATTTATTTGATCGGTAAATAAAATTTTTATTGATGAGAACCAGGCATAGCCCAAGTACATGGGACATATCCAAACTTTGAAAATTCGACACCCAAATGCTTTCAATTCTCACATCAATCGAGAGTCACTTGTGTTTTTGGTATCTTTGTAGAATTTGGCTCCATGTATACCACAACAATTTCAAACCTTTTGAAACTACACCCAACACATTTAAAGAAACACTCAGTTATGATCGTATACAGACAAGCCATCTAATTTAACACCTAAGTCTGACTAGTTCTCACCATAGTTTGGCAAGATTTCAACACCCAATTTCTACATACAACTTATTGTTTCAAAATTTTTTGTTTGACAAGTATTGTTTCAGAAGTTGGAAATGGAGATGTAGCCATGAAAAAGGAGAGAGTCAGAATGGATGGTAGCCATTTAGGGTACAAAGTTTTTAGAAGCAAAACCAAGACATTTGAAATTGCAATGATCGGGCTTTATCTATTTTGAAAATGGGGAACAATGGCATGAAACTCAGATTTATAAGAAAAATAGAGAGGTTAACTCCCATTGGAGGGTGTAATACCATTGTAGACTGGGCTGACTCTTTTTGCACACAACATCAATTTTCCAAAATGACATGATATTTCATGAAGTTATCCGTGATAAGAATCTTCCGTAACTAAGGAGGTTGTCAAAGCAAAAAAAAAAAAAAAAAAAAGAATGAAAGAAAGAAAAATGCTCTGAGAGTTATCTCAGTCTGCCAAATGTTCTATGAGAAGGGCTATCTTGAGATATGAGGACCTTATGAAAAGCTTGAACAATCAACGTCCCTGGCTTGGAAGGAGCCCCAAGAATATTATCTAGACCTTCAAGATATAATCTAGTAAAGGGATCAAAGAACTCAGTGAAGGTCTTCACCTCTTTGTCAGGAGATGCATTAAAAAAACTAGCATTCCATTGAGGGGAGTTGTAGGAGAAATCCAATAGTAAATTGACCATTGAAGCATTATGCGCAAGCGCCTTATGCATTTTTGTTAAAGTTTCCTTTGAGAACCCTTCTACCACATTACATCATGCCATAATCTAGTCCTAGAGCTATCACTCACCACAAGTCTAGTGAGTAGAATAAACAACCCATCCTTTGTTGATGGTTTTCCCAAACTCAATCTCATATTACCCATGTACCTCACTAAAACACCACCCACCTCGAAAGAAAATTTAGAATCCATTGTGGCTTTTCACTAGAAGTTTCCTCATGTTAATAAGCCAATGCCACTTTCTAGGTGGGCAAGATTAAAGTTTTGAACTCCCAAGCCCTCAGAAATTAGAGAACACATTGATCCAATTTACTAGGTGAAATTTGAGTTCTCCAGATAGATTGCTCCATATAAAAAGTCATGCCGTAGCTTTTCCATTCGACTGGCCATGCTAGTAGGAAGAAAAATAGGGTCAGGAAGTTCCTAAGCAAATTAGATAGTGTATTTTTAATCAAGACGATCCTATCATCTATAGAAAAATACATCCTCAGCCAACCAATTCTCAATCTTCTCAATCATACCATCCAAAATAGACATGGCCTTGAAAGAGGCTCCCAAAAGGAGGCCAAGATATTTCATAGGCATAGAGATACCATGCACACCAATATGCTAGCTAGACGATTCACGTTAGAACATTACCCACAGATTCAGTTTTGATTTAACCAATTTCACTTTCAACTCAAAACACTATCGAAGCATAGAAGGACCATCAGATCGGAGGTGGCTTGGGTTCAAGGTATCTTTATGTACACTAAGGGCCCGTTTGGATACAGAGGTGAGATGAAGTCATTTCACCTCATCTCATCTCATCTAATTTCGACTAATAATCTCATTACTATTCACAAACCATCTCATCTCATCTTATCTCACTATCCAAACGGGCCTTAAGGGGATGTTTGGGGAATAAGATGAGATGAAAATTTTGTAAATAGTAGTAAGATGGTTTGTGAGTAGTAATGAGATAGTTTGAGTTAAGTATTTATTGGATTTTGGGAAATGAGAAAAAAAAAATTGAATAAAAAATATTATAAAGTTAAAATATTGTTAGAATATAATTTTTGTTTTGGAATTTAAAAAGTTGAATTATTTTGTTTTATGTTTGAAAGTTTGGGACAGTTTTTTTTTTTTTTTTTTGATAAGTAAAAATATTGTATATATCAAAAGGAGAAACCAGTTACACTGAGTGTAAACAAGAAAACACCTTACCCAAAATGACCCAACAAGCCCCTAATGACCCAACAAGCCCATAAAAAACTAACCCAAAGTACATCAGACCCGACCCCAAACCTTGTTTCCCGTAGAACTAAAACTCTACCCGAACACCAACCCCAACACCTTGATACCTGTCTTCACAATACCCTCCCTTTAGACTTCCCTCTAGTTGACAGTTATAATGATTAGTTTGAAAAAGTTGTAATGATTAATTTGAAAGTGTTTGTGTTTGAATGATGTTGGGGAAGAAAATGAGATGAGATGAGAAGAAATTTTTTTCTAAACATTCCCTAAGATTACTGCTCCCAAAGAAAAGCCAGAGAGACATTTGCACTTAACCATCCTACATAGGGCTTGATGGAGTTATCTGCCGATGGACCGCCAAATGGAATAAATTGCTTAAGGATGGTTTTGTTGAATTTTTTTTTTGGTTACAAAAAGTAATGCTTTTGTATGAGGATCAGGAGAGTAATTTACTGCAAATGGCTTCTCATGTTTACAACTAGTCACCGGCTAGCTAAAGCTTTTATTTTGAACCATGTTAAGGGCTGGTTTGGACTTAGAGATGAGATGGTTTTAGATGAAATATGAAAGTTGAAAAATATATTGTTATAATATTATTTTTTAATATTATTATTATTTTGAGATTTGAAAAAGTTGAATTGGGATTTGAAAAAGTTTAGTTGTTTATTATATTTTGTGTGAGAATTTGGGAAAGTAGTAATGATGAGATGAGATGAGAGGAAACACTTTCTGAATCCAAACGAGGCCTAAATCTGGAAGGAATTTTTACTAGATGCTAGCTTCCACTTTTTTCTGAAGTAAACTTGTAGGCGTTCTTATTCTTAATTTTTTGTGAATTCTATTGAGACCTACTCGTACCATGACAAGTCTTATGTTAGCATTATTTTGTTATGGGCTTCCTTTTAAAGCTCTGAAACTGATTGCGATACATCGAGTGTGTAACATGTGTACTCTGCTTCAGTAGTTACACAGGAAGTAGTTCTATTGCTTAGCTCAATGGATTGAAAAATCCAGTTGATTGTTATAGACAGAAAACTTTGAATCTGTGTGACGGGCTCATATTAAGAAGTAGAAGTTAGTTAAATGTGACTGAGTTTAGTGGAATATTGTGCAGATGAGCTTAATGAGCACAACTTGTAGAAGTAGCATCTAGTTGATACCTTCCTGACATCTTTTATTGATGAAATACCTTCCTGACATCTAATGCAGATTCTTTTGTGCTGCCATAATTCTAAATGAATCTTAGATGAAGTGTGGTTGAAGTTGTGTAGTTAGTATAAACTTCTGGTTTGCATGATCTAAATGTTCATGAGCGGGTTATTTACATATTCCCATTTTCTATTACGTAATCAGGCTGATTTAATGAATTTAAAAACATGAGGTTGGTACACTTGTTTGAAAAATCTAGTGGTTGTGCATGATTGTTTGTGATTTTCTGGGCCACTAACTTTGTATGGGTGACTATCAGTGATTCTTGATTGTTTTTATATTCTAAAGGATTTGGCACATCTTCTCATGCTATATATTTACCTGACAGAAGTGAAAGACTTCACACTTTGTCTTGGTGTCTGCCATGTAAGACCGTTGGTTAAATGATTATGACCTGGATCAAAAGCAAAATGGTATTTTTGAACAGATGAGAATCGATTATCTAGTTGGACTCCACCCCCTGCCTTAAGGCATGAAGATTTTGTTGCATTGTTAAATAGTGCAATATATCATTGAGTAATTTAGTCATAGGATTGACAGAACTGATTTCTTCATCTTCACCTTTAATGTTCAAACTAGTTATTTCTTAGTTGTCATCATCCTCGTGGCTTTCATGAGATTAACGGGTTCTTTTATTGTGTCCCTCAAGCTGGTTCATATGTTTAAACTAAACAAATGGGGTGTTCTCATTAAATGAACTAGCGTCACCCTGCACATCTCAGTAGCTTGGCTAGAGTGATAATTGTGAATAAGATCTTTTACATATTTCTTACTTGGGCTAATGTTATAGAGTTTGAGGAGTATGACCAATTTATGTGAAGTGCTCTGTGGACATATCTGAATAACCAAACATGAGTGGTGTGGGCCCAAAAAGTCTTGAAAACAATATTAATCTTGGGAGTTTCCTTTGTAGAAACAATACCACCTTTTAGGGCTATAGTGGTGTTGCTTCAGGTTATTGGGTGGCCTATTATAAAATGCTAATGACTGGTATTGGTAATGGCTAACAATGTAAGCAATGAAAAATGCTTCAGGTCACATTTAAATTGTTGTGAAGATTTTAAGGCCGGACTACAAATCTTGTCAAATGAAATCATATTGTGACTTCCTTGGGGTTTACTCTGCAGGGGTGGGTCCGAAGGGCCCTGCCTTGGAGAGGTTCCTCGACAAAAAAAAAAAAGAAAAATCATATTGTGTCCTGATATTTGATTACAAGACTACTCCCATGAATGCAATGTTGCCACCATTTACATCAAATGTATTGTTTGGACTTGATGCAATGTTCATATGATCGGGAAATGTTTACTTCAGTATTGGATGATAGTGGCGCAGAGGGTCAATTTATTCTAATTTAATTTTGTACAGATCTGGGTCTGTGCATGTATTTGTCTGCAATCTTTTTTACTATCTTTGGGGCAATCTGATAGACTTGATTGGTTTGAATGATGATAGCAGTCTCTTTGCTCAATTTTTTTTGTTTTTTGTTTTCTTTTTGCTCAAGTTGTTGTATGTTGCTTTTCTAGTGTTGTTACCTTTTACTTTTATAGTTCTGCTGTTGAGCAAGACTTTCATGGCTTTTAATGCGTGTTTAGTACACGTTGCTGTGTTGCAATAATCTAGTGAGTTCTCAATTAAAAGGGTTTCATCTTTGTTCCTTTTGGCAGGTATCAAAACTGGTCTTGAACTCTGAATCTGCAAGCATTGCTGAACATAAAAAGGATCTTACATTTTAATGATTAGTGACAGCTGCATTTTAAGTAATTGTTTTGCCACAATAATCATAGGTAAATGCCAATCTCTCCAATGTTCAGAGTTCCTTACAGATTTCATAAATTTACAACAAGATGTTTATGTTCAGCGATGTTTGCATGTTGTATACTTCATAGCATTTTCGGATCGATCCATACTTTTTCGAATGTTATTTTGCCATGGAATGTTTTTATACCAAGAGAATCAACCTCTATATGATGTTTTGCAATGTCGTGTGGAATTCAGAAATATGGTATTTTGTTTTGTCCTATGTTGCTTTTGTACGCACGAGCAGAGTCATGACCATGGTCAATGCTGGAGCATTGATCTAAGATCGGGGTGATTTGAGCTGGCTAGGAACATTGTCTACGAGGACAGCATTTTTAGTGGAATATGCCTTGTTTAAATTCAATAATCAAGAAGTTCTAATTGGCACATTCGGGATGCCAACATGTATTTGAGCCCTCTATTGAGGGCATGTTTGGATGTTTAAAGTATCTTAAAATTTTGTGAATAGTAATGAAATGATTTGAGTGAAGATGTTTTATTGAATTTTAGGAAATGAGAGTGCAAAAGTTGAATAAAAATATTTTTTTAAATAAGTATTGTATTGGAGTTTGTAAGAGTGAATAGATAAAGTTAAAAAGTTGTTTAAATATTTTTTTTATTGTGAAATTTGTAAAAATTGTATTGAAGTTGGTAAAAGTTGTATTGATCTTTGTGTTTAGGTAATGATTAGGTGATGATTAAATAAAAAGTTAAAAATTTGAAATAGAGAAGTATCTTGTGTTTGAGTGATGTTTGCAAATAATGTGTTGATAAATTTTGAGAATGTTTGGTGTTTTGGTACCCCCAGTACATCTTACATGCATATAGTATCACTAAATGAAAGATTTTGTATGTCCAATTTGAACTGATCTCAACGGATCCCTCGTTACTGCCAGAGGAGAAGAATAGGTAGGAATGATAGGATTGGAACTCGAAGTTGTGCTACATCCTTGCCCTGTTTAGAGAATCCTTATTAGGATTGTTCATCCTTTTCTCGGCCCGATCGAGAACTCGGAAAACTTGATTCTGGTTCCGGATTGTAAAACCTGGGCATACCCAGTCTGGGTACTAGGTTTACAACTCAGTACCTGTTTTTTTTTTTTTTCAACCACTTTTAGAAACAGAACGGAATTATTGTCCTACCTTGGGCAACCGATTACTGTACTATACTGACCTCTTTGTCCTCTGATTAATGGGCAAACGAGGATGGTAAACATGACCATTCAGGGCTCACCATAATGTCGTTAGCTTTATGCGGCACGTGTCGAGCTTCAATTGGTCAACACAAGACGATGTCTGTCTTTGAGGGTAGATGAAAAGTAATGCGGATTTCAGGAAGAGGGTTTGTCCTGTTATTAACAGGCAGGATTAGAGGGAGACGGAAGGGAATAGCTTGGGAAGTTGAGATTTTAATAAAGAAGAGAGTATTTTATAAAGTCACTTGGTTGGTAGATCACCCGCCAATAAAAATCTCAGCTCTTGCTTGGAAAATAAGTGAGAAGATTGCCTGTCACTTATTCTCTCTTTGTTCGAAGGTGATTAGGTTAGGGACTTCATATATATTGACTTAGAGCCTACGACTAGCTGATAACACGGCTTCAAACTCATTTAAAAAAAAACCGTTCGTTCTAGATATACTTGAATTCTCGGACCGGAACTCGGATGAATAGTCATAATCCTTGCCTTGTTTTCACTTTCGGTTCCTCCATTGATATAAAATTTCTCGTTTCCTTTTGGTCTTTATTGATTGTTTTAATGGTGGATTTTACTTTTTTTTCAAAAAAATTACAGAGGATTTATACATTCTAAAATTGTAAATATCATTTATCTATTTGATTTAATTTCAATTGAAACTAACATTTTTCTTCTAAAATAAAAGGAAATGTTCGAAGCGAGAATCCATCATATTATATAAGAAAACCATTTTTTGCTTGCACCCATTTAATCTTGCAACCAGATGTGCTGTAAATGAGGTTTTTACATTCTGACCCTTTCATCATGACTAAAATCCATTCATCGTGACTAAAATGTATTCATCCATACATAATTAAAAAGATTTACAAAAAAATTAAATGAGATTCTTACACTGCTTAGAAAAAAAAAAAAAAAAATCTTACACCCCTTAGTATATGAGGTTCCAAAGATAATTTATGGAGAGAGATGGGACTAGCTAGAATCTTTCTTATAAAATTATTGATCTTTTCAGAGGTGGATTAGGGTTGGCCATGTGAGCATTTATTAGTCTATAACATCATGTTTCTTTTGGGCCTAACATGAATTTCTTATCAGATTAAACACTTCACGTCGTAGAGCTAGGGAAAAAAAAAAAAAAGATGGGCTCTCATTCCAAAAGAGTTTATTAAGGAGATTAAACTCTTACCTAGGCCCTTGTTTATTTTTACAGATGAAATTATATAAATTGATATTAAAGTTAAAAATTAAATAAAATATTATAAATTTTTTTTTTAATATTATTTTTATTTTGAGATTTAAAAACGTTGAATTGTTTATTTTATTTTGTATGGAAATTTAAAAAGGTTGTAATTATTAGATAAGATGAGATGATCAGTTGAGAAGAATTGTAAAAACAAACGAGGCCTTGACTCTAAATACAGCTAACTTGATTGTATACTCGATGCTAAAGCAAGGTTAGAGGCACTATCCTAAAATCACAAAATACTCATTCTATTATTTTCCTTCATTTCCCTCCCATACAAACAATTTTTTCTTTTTTAGAAAGCCAATCAAATCCACCTCTTTAAAAACTAGCTTGTACAGAAATAAGAAAAAATCTTGGGAGAAGCTACTGTTTGGCTGCATCCATTGCACACATGATGTGGCATCATCCAAACTACACATCTCCCACACATCATCCAAACTGGGCTGAGAGATAGAGAGAGAGAGAGAGAGAGAGAGAGAGAGCTAATGGGGCTAGAATCGGGCGAGACAGAGAGACCGAGAGAGAGGTGGAGGGCTTGGCTGGTTTGGAGGTGCTTGGGGAGGAGTCGCGGTGGTTAGGGGAGCTGCTCGGTGGGGCTAGAACTGACGCACGGCGGCGATATGGCCGTCAATGGCCCCGATCTCGTGTGAAACCCATTTTATGGGTAGTTTGCATGTGTGCGACGGAGAGGGAGAGGGAGGTGCGTGGTGGCTGGGTCTACGAGAGGTGGTCGCCGATGTGAGGTGGTGGAGGTGCGGTGGCCGCGTATGGCAACGCAAGTGGAGAGAAATGGGTGAAACCCATTTCGGTTGGGTTACTGCAGGAGAGAGAGCTACGCGTGGGAGAGATCGGTGGTACCTGGTTTGGTCGCCGGCGTGAGGGGGAGTCGTCGATGAGGCTAGACGGCGCAAGGCGGCGCCGGGCTGGGCTGGGCTAAAGGTGAATCGGGCATGGGGAGAATCGGGCCAGAGGAGAGAGAGAGAGAGAGAGAGAGAGAGAGAGAGAGAGAGAGAGAGAGAGAGAGAGAGAGAGAGAGAGAGAGAGAGAGAGAGAGAAACAAAAAAAAAACAGAAGTAGCCACGTAGTGTGTGCAATGTGTGCACAGCTACAGTAACTGCTCTATAGTACTACTCTAGAAATAATAAGAGAAGAGATCGTAAACCCATGTTTGGATGCAATAGTTTCCCTTTAATAGGGTATATTTTGATCTATAATAAAAGTTTTTCTTCATCTTCATTCCAAACATACAAAACTCCTCGTCTCACTATATTTCATATATTAATTAAAAAAATTATTATTTTAGTAAAACTATTATCTCAATATATTATATAAATTTTATAAATATTATTATTTAAACTTGTTTTTAAGGTGTGACCACATTTATACAAAAACCTATAAAACTCTCTATTTCATCTATAAAACCTCTATACCACACACCATCCATATGGCATAATTTGATTTGAAAGATAAATTTTAAAAACTTTAAAATAAAGTTTTTTTTTTTTTTACTATATATTTTCACTATTTATGAAAAACTTCCCAACTTTTCTCATCCAAACATGAGGTGTGCATATGGATCAGCTTTTATATGGTCTAGATTGGAAATCCAAGAATCTTGATAACCAATACACTTTAAGTAGAAGGATAATCGGATCCGGGTATCTGCCCTACAATTAGACGGATACCGAATTCGGTTAACAGATAAACAAAATAAGCTAAATATGTATTTAAAAATGAAAAGAATTTGATTACCGTACATACTAAAGAAAAGGTAACTCTAAAATAATGATCGTTCCATTTGAGGAGTTTTTCACCTTTCTCTTTTCGGATTATGATCACTCTCCATAGGAATTAACGGCTTCGAAGCATATGTAATGACCTGAAAAAAACTCAACAGAAGGAATTTTTTTAGACCTTAGAAACGCCATGAAATCATAGGATGGTTTCATGAATCGAGCGATCGATTAGGTTTTAGTCCATTAGCATAGTCGAATTATGATTCGCTATGGCGACAAATTGCCTTTTTGGTTTATTTGAGGCACTTGGGAGTTGAAAAAATAAATTGCACAATTAGACTCATATGAGGTTTTAAGATTTTATGGTGTAATAGAAAGCTTCAAATTTTTTGGATGAAAATTAGGCCAACCGGAGAGCGGCATGTGGCACCTAGACCAAACAACCATCACATTGCCATGTAGAATGTCCAAATCAGCCTATGATCACTAGGAAATCTTTTTGCACACAGGGGACCATCACAACCCTCTATTTAAAGCACATTTTACACTTTTCTAGAGGAATACAAAGGTGTAAGGTGGATGGAGTGAAAACCAATCAAACACACATGGCTACTTACACATTTCACTATTCCAACCACTCAAGTACAACCATGGCTAGCCAACAAGTGGGTTTGAAACCCGAATGAAATGCCAAAATTTTGTGAGGGAACCGAAACCCAAATCCTTGAAGGGTAACGAAATCCCCAAAATTTTCCAAACCCTATTAGCTACTCAATTTTGACTTTGTTTCTTTCATTGGTTTAAACCATTTCTACAAGCAACCATCCACTCATGTACTTTCTCTTACACCCTCATCCACTCCCTTACACCATGATACACTCATTTGATCAACCCAATTAGGTGTGGACTTGAAACCCTAAGTGAAACCCTAACTAAACTCGAAATCATGCCAATCAAATTGGTGGCTTTTTCTTCCAACTGAAAGACCCTCACCCCCTTGGCTCTTCACACAAACTGTAACAGCCTGCCAGAAATTCAATGGATGAATTTCTTTAGGCTTTAGGAACTTTGTGAAAATTCTAAAAATGTTTCATAAATCGCACAGGTTTTAGTCTATCAACATAGTTAGTTTTACTACTCACTATGGTACCAAAACGCGATTTTATTTATTTGAGGTACTTGAGAGTATAAGAATGAGAAACGGTCTGTGCCAATAGTCTCAGATGAATATTTAGGAATCAAGTTTTATGATCATACCACCTAAGCTAAACACTATTCCATCCAACCATCCAATTTGTACCAAACCAAAGAGGGTTTCGACCCTAGAAAAATCCTAAATATTTGGAATCCAATTGAAACCAAAAAATCTTAGTAAAAACTGAAACCCCAAATGGTCTCCCCAAACCCCAAAAGTTTGCCTCCAAACCCTGATTGAAATCGGTTGTAGCCTAGTGTTGAATCACTTGATTAAATCACTTCGACATGCTACTAACCACTCAAATTTATGTTATTACATCTTTATTTATTATTTTATAACTTGGTGATTTTATTGGGCTAAGATGGGCTTGTTAGAAACCCAAACTACAAACCAAACCCTATTGAAATCCCAAAGTAGGCCCATTCGGTTTAGGCCCACGAAATTGCACCACCAAGGCAAGGCTTGTGGAGTAAGTTTCCCCTGTCATGGGTGTCTTTTCACTATCCAAGTCAATCCCAAATAGTGGTTGATGGGAAGGCCAAAAGCTACCTCACCACCACCTTTCACATGGAAGTTACCTTGGTTGAAAACCATGCAATGTTGCCCACTGTGTTTACCCACAGTTTTGGCTAACACTACATCCAAAGTGTCTTTTACACATCTCCTATCACCACTCTAGATGAATAAGTTTTGTCCTTATCCATTTCACTAGCTTTTGATCACTTTTGAGACCTTTCCTTGGAGAGGAAATCAGAGGAGCTCTCGAACAATTTTTCTGGCCTACCTTGCTCGACTTTTTCAAAATTTTTTTTAAGTGTTCTCTCATGAAGTACCCTTTACATAAGTTGTTTCTCTATGAATCTAGTTTCTATTGGTATGTTTTGTGTAAATGTTCATGGTCATTTGATGGTGAAAAGTTTGTTTAAGAATAAAGAGGTCATTTGGGGTGACAAACTGGATAGTGTGTGACTTTTTGATTTTTTTTATGGTGTCCTTGACAAGATCTTGGTCTGATCTTTTTATGGTTTATATTTAAAACACTAATATACAAGTTTGATGAAAATTCATTGCATGTTATAAGTTTTTTATGGGAGTTTTGCATAGGTCTAAAAAGTTGAAAATTGGGAGTAGGTTCTGTTTCTGATAAGCTTAGGTCTTTTGTTGTGAAAACAAGCTCCAATGGCTTTGATATTCACATATGATATTCCTAGGACTTCGAACTACATGTTAGAATGTTATTGTGAGGATGTTTGGTGTTGATTTTAATGATATGAATATTTATGCGTGGAAAGGTCCGAATAGGTCTTGTTTTTAAGGTTCACAGGTAGATCTATATTTTTATGCAAGTTTATCCATGTGATCTTAGGTTTGATATTTAGATCTTTTCCAGGACTTGATTATTAAGAATATTATGTTGTTCATTTATGATTTATTTCATGAGAGGTTTCAGATCTAAAGGTTTGACCAAAACCAAACCACATAGCATTCGATTTTAATGAAACGGTGAAAACTGATTATGTTAAGTTTGATTTTGTGACTTTTTGTGGTTTTGGATTGATGACTCAAAGCACGATGGTTCTTAGGAATGTGATATGAATGTATTGAGAGTATGCTATTGAAATTTCGGATTCCTTGTGGTTGTTTTGAAAAGAGATAAACCTTGAACATCAATGGTTGTTCTTAAGGTTAAATACTTGAAGTTTTATATTGAAGAATTTGTGATTTTTGTGATGTAAGTTTTGTTGATTGTTCTAGTGTGTATTTTTATATGTTGCATATTTCGGCTTTAGCATGAAATATAGGGTTTGAAAGAATTGCAACAAAAATCAAGAGTTTTAGCCTATACATGTTTCACCCTATGTATGTTTGACCTAGTTGTGTTATGTTTTAAATTTTGTAATTAGATATTTGGATTTATGATAAAATTTACATGTTCTCGTGTAAAATTTGATGAGTTTTGGAGTTAGGATGTGAAATCCTTAAGTTATAGATAAAATTGTCATTTTCTCATATGTAAAGGGGTAAAATGATAATTTTACTCTAAGTCAGTATTTTTATATTTCTAAGTTGCTAGTGAGGAGTTTCTATTTTTTAGAAATCTCTTCTTACAATTTTTCGGTTATTCATGCTTTAATTCGTCACGCTACGCGCATTGTAAGTTTCTAACTTACTGTCATAATAATTGTGTATATGTTGGTAAGAGTACAGTTGTTCCTGTTCTTATGTTTTTAAATGTGTCATGCTATACCATGTCACTACATGTATGTTTATTACATATTTTATCATGTCATGAAACGTATCTATGTTACACACTTTACTATGTCACGAAATGTATATCTATTATACATTATATTATGTCATGAAATGTATATCTGTTACACATTATTCTATGTCACAAAATTTTTATCTGTTATACATTATACTATGTCACAAAATTTTTATCTATTACACATTATATCATGTCACGAAATGTCTATCTGTTATATGTTATGTTATGTCACGAAATGTTATCTATTGCATGTTGCTGCATGTCACAAAATGTTCATTTGTTTTACATTATGCCATGTCATTCATTTTACATACCTATCACGTTACATTATATCAGGTCTCTGTCCTATCTTTACATATCACGTCATATCTCGAGTACAAAGTGTGTCTCAAAAACAATTTTCACATCACGTCATGTCTTAAGTATCTCATTGATAATTCACACACGGTATTTCAAGCGTAATCATTCTGATTGTTCGAATATGTCTACTCAAATTCTTATGGCGTAATCATTCTGATTGTCATATTATTATTAGGTACTATTGGTATAATCATTTTGATTGTTAGGGTATCACATTTAAAATACTCATGGCGTAATCATTCTGATTGTTACGTAATTATTCTAATTGTTAGGATATCTCATTTAAAATACTTTTGGTGTAATCATTCTAATTGTTAGGGTATTTCATTTAAATACTCCTGGAGTAATCATTTTGATTATGAGAATTTCATGTTCAGTTTCAATTTAGTTCATGTTCAGTTTCAGTTCACGTTTAGTTCAAGTTCAATTCGTAGTATAGTTCACGTTCAGTTAAAGTTCCATTCATGTTC
Organism: Juglans regia; assembly: GCF_001411555.2. NCBI lineage: Eukaryota > Viridiplantae > Streptophyta > Magnoliopsida > Fagales > Juglandaceae > Juglans > Juglans regia. The sequence goes on along the minus strand of NC_049915.1, from coordinate 11,956,993 downwards.
AGTTTCACGTCTAACCTTTTGTCATGTTTATTCCACATGAGTTCAGTTCATTTCATGTCAGTTCAAGTCATGTCAGTACATACCATGCTATTTGTCAAGTCATGTCATGTTACTCATGTTCACGTTTTGCATTCATGTTTTTATTGTCATCCATGCATCTTTAAACTGTCAGTTTAAGTTGTTTGTCTCACCATGGTAGTCCCAACTACTATTTCCCTCGGAATGATAAACCATGTGTCAGGATTAGGAGGCCCACTAGAGAGGTTGATCGATTGGAGACTGTCGATTATACAGCGATGGCATGATGCAGAGCTCATGGCCTCAATGCTTCAATTTATCGTTAATTTTATGACATCCTTGACTGACTTGCATGAGCTACACAATAGATTAGCCTAATAGACACTTTAGTTTCTACTTGTACTTTTGGAGCTCGATCTCCAGTACCCTTATGATTACAGACCTTTTGGACTTATGTTGTAATTTTGAACGTCTACACATTCAGTTTATGAATTATGTTTTAATGTTTTGGGACATGTCATATTTGATGCATAGTATTGCTTAAAGAAAAAAATTTATCCGCTGCGTATATTGCATATTACTAGATACATGCTAGGTGCATTGCATCTTTATTTATCATTAGCGGAGGCAAGTAACCTTGTGTTGCATGTTTCGACGCTTCGGAGTCCATCCGATCTCAAGTGGAATTTGGGGAAGCCTTGGAATTGCACCAAATTATAGTATTGAAATTTTAGTCTTTATTAATCTTGAATTTCTTTAGTATAAGAGCTAGTACATTATTTTGATACGTGTGCCCATATGTTTTAAGAAGTAACACATGACGCGCGATACGATACCTTGGAACCCTGGTATAGATATCAAGCAAGAAAATTAGAATCCCCCAATGATTGGAGGGCAAGGATTAGCTAAAGATATACGTCTGCTGACTAATGTGCTTAGATATTAGCAACAACAGCAAGTGCATACACCTAGACCTAAAGTTAAGGGTTGTTCCTATTTGAAATTTTTTATCCACCGTTGCCCGAACTTTTCTAGTAATGAGGGGCCTCTAAGGGCAGAGAAGTGGATTATTGATCTCGAATGGATGTACGAGTTATGTGGATGCACTGAAGACCAGAAGTTTTTATACGCTGGATAACAATTCCAAGTAGAAGCTGGAATTTTGTGGGATACGCAAAGGTAGCTTCTAGTGAGGGAACTAGGAACCCTAACTACTTTGACATGAGGAAGGTATAAAGAAGAGTTTGATAACAGACTCTTTCCAGATTTTGTGAAACAACAGAATGCGCAGAAGTTCGCGTCTTTGACTTAGGGTAGTTTGACTGGAGAAGTATGCTGCCAAGTTTATGGCATTGGGGAGGTTCGCACCTCACTTGATTTCTACAGAGAGAATGCAGGTGCAGAAGTTTCAAGGAGGACTTCAGCCTAAGATTCATAGCCAAGTGGCTTGTCTCAGAATAGAGAATTAACATAAGTTAGTAAACGTGGTTGCGATAACAGAAGCTGAGTAGAGAGGTATGATTGTCCATATCAATTCTAAATAGAAGAGGACCATGCCGTTTGTTACAAGCTGTAGTGCCGAGAAGTGGAGATCTTTTCCCAACTTGACTAAAGGCAAAGGATTAGCAACAAGAATATAGACACTATCTTTCAACCTGCAATGCCCAAAGTAACATGCTGGATAATGGTATTATGGATATGGAGTCTATTTCAGATGCAGAAAGCCTAGACACTTGATAAGAGAATGCCCCAACGCCGCACGGAGTAGTGGAGTTGGTTTGAACAGTGATAACAAACCAAGGCCCCACATCCCAACGCGCGTTTATGCTGTAACCCCATGTGATATTGATGTTGATGCAACAGAGACGGAGGAAACTAGCGTTATCGATGGTATATCCTATTATCTTGTGCATTATTTTAATATGAATGATAGGATTGATACTAATAGTAGTATCACCTTATATTATTATTAGAAAACATCAACTTGTTAAGGTTCATGGCTTGTGCACTATTCGATTTGAGCGCGTCGTAATCCTTTGTGTCTGCAACATTTGCAGGGATTTGTAGTTTGTGAACCGAGCTATTACCTCGAAAGGTTGTAGTGACAATTCCTAATAGGAATACGGTAGCTTGTATCTGTTTAGTTAGGGACTGTCCCATAGAGTGAGAAGGAAGGATGTTGAAGGCTGACTCATTAGTGTTCAGTTAGATGGAGTTCGACCTAATCTTAGGAATGGATTGGGTATTCAAGCACTATGCTAAGATAGACTGTCGGAAGCGAGAAGTTGTGTTTGAACCCCTAAGTGAAGACAAGATGATTTACACAGGAGCGTCAGTTAAGGCCACGCCTCCAGTGATTTCAACATCGCAAGCCAGAAAGTGCATCGAGGATGGTGCCTCAGTATTTCTATTAATGACTATGGAGGAAAATGTCAAGAGTAAATAAGTCCATGGGACACCAATAGTTAAAGACTTTCTTGAAGTTTTCACTAATGAATTACCCGAATTACCACCGAATAGAGAAACAGAATTCGGAATAGAGCTGGAACCTGAAACGGCTCCGACGCACAAGGTGCCTTATCGTATGGCCCCTACTGAATTGAAGGAGCTCAAGGTGTAGTTGGAGGAACTATTAGAAAATAGATTTATTCGTCCCAATTATTCACCTTGGGGTGCACCTATACTATTTGTGAAAAAGAAATATGGTTCCATAAGGATGTGCATAGACTACAGAGAGCTGAACAAAGTGACGATCAAGAACAAGTATTTGTTACCAAGGATCAACAATTTATTGGATCAACTGCAAGGAGAAGCAGTATTTTCAAAGATGAATCTACGATATGGATATCAACAGTTGAAAGTCAAGGAACAGGATGTGCTGAAAGCTGCCTTTAAGACAAGGCACGACCACTATGAGTTTTTTATGATGCATTTTGGGTTAACCAATGCTCCAGCCGCATTTATGGATATGATGAACAGAATATTCAGACCTTATTTGGATAGTTTTATTGTCATATTCATTGATGACATCTCAATCTACTCTAAGAGCGAGGAAGACTGCATAAATCATCTAGAAGTTGTATGCCAAGCTCAGTAAGTGTGAGTTCTGACTTCATGAAGTGAAGTTTCGTGAAGATGAAAGATGGTTCCATGAGGATGTGCATAGACTACAGAGAGCTGAACAAAGTGATGATCAAGAACAAGTATTTGTTACCATGGATCAACAATTTACTGGATCAACTGCAAGGAGAAGCAGTATTTTCAAAGATGAGTATGCAATATAGATATCATCAGTTAAAAGTTAAGGAACAGGATGTGCCGAAAGCTATCTTTAGGACAAGGTACGATCATTATGAGTTTTTGATGATGCATTTTGGGATAACCAATGCTCCAGCCGCATTTAAGGACATAATGAACAGAATATTCAAACCTTATTTGGATAGTTTTATTGTCGTATTCATTGATGACATCTCAATCTACTTTAAGAACGAGGAGGACCACATAAATCATCTAGAAGTTGTATGCCAAGCTCAGTAAGTGTGAATTCTGACTTCGTGAATTGAAGTTTCTAGGCCACGTGATTTCCAGTGGAGGAGTAGCAGCAGACCTCAGCAAGATTGAAGCAGTAATGAACTGGTAGAGACCGACCAGTGTGTACGAGATTCGCAATTTCTTAGGACTGGCTGGTTATTATAGGAGGTTCATGTAATGATTCTCTAGTTTGTCTGGCCCACTTACTACCTTAACTAAGAAGAACGTGAAGTTTGTTTGGAGTGACAACTGTGAAATGAGTTTTGTAATAGCCTACCAGAAATTTGATGGAAGAATTACTCTAGGATTTCGAAACCTCGTGAAAACTTGAAAATTCTTACGAATCGACCAATTGCGTAGATTTTAGTATGTCAATATAGTTAGTGTTACCACTCCTTCTTGTGCCAAAAATGTGATTTTATTTATTTGAGATACTTGTAAGTGTTAGAATAATAAAATGTCTGCGCCATTAAACTCAAAGAAATACTTAGGATTTTATAGCGCAATAAAAAGAATTTTTGATTTCTAGAAGAACGCTTGTTCGAAAATGAGTTTTGATTATTTCGAGGCACTTCAGAGTTGAATTTTGATAAATGATTTGCACTTTGAGGTTAGTATGATTATTTAGAATTTTATAGTGTTAAGTTTATTTTTCACTTTTTTGGAGTGAATAATAACTAGGGGTGTAACCGGTCCGGTCTGGTCTGGTTTTGGATAAAATATAGGACCGAACCGGTATGTACCGATTTTGTATTTTTCAAAATCGATTAAGCACCGATTACCCTCCTAAACCGGTACTTCCAATTTTACCGGTTTTCGGTCCGGTCTGGTCCGGTTTTCCAGTTTTTTTAAAATGTAAGTTTCACAATTTGTCATTATAAATTTGTTTATTAAAAAAAAAACTAATTTAAAAAATATTGTTTTATACTTTTATTATAAGTTATATATTAGTATTAGTTATAAACTATATATTTAATATTAGTATTAGTTAAAAACTTTTAGTGATTTAGTATTAACATTTTATGTAATAATTTATAAATTATAATAAGAAATTATTTCATATATAAATATATATAATTATATATAAAACTTTCACATAAAAAATTATAATTATACATAATATATAAAACTTATATATATTAATATATATATTATGGGTGTAACCGGTCCGGTCCGGTCCAGTTTTGGACAAAATTTAGGACATAACCGGTATGTACCGGTTTTATATTTTTCAAAACCGATTACGCACGGGTTACCCTCCTAAATCGGTACTTCCGGTTTTACCGGTTTCGGGTCCGGTTTTCCGGTTTTTTTAAAATATAAGTTCACAATTTGTCATTATAAATTTGTTTATAAAAAAAAAAAAAAAAAAAAAAACTAATTTAAAAAATATTGTTTTATACTTTTATTATAAGTTATATATTAATATTAGTTATAAACTATATATTTAATATTAGTATTAGTCGGGGTGTAACCAATCCGGTCCGGTCCGGTTTTGGATAAAATTTAGGACCGAACTGGTATGTACCGATTTTGTATTTTTCAAAACCGATTACGCACCGGTTACCCTCCTAAACCGGTACTTCCAATTTTACCAGTTTCTGATCCGGTCCGGTCCCGTTTTTCAATTTTTTTAAAATGTAAATTTCACAATTTGTCATTAAAAATTTGTTTAAAAAAAAAAGAAAAATTGATTTAAAAAAAACTGTTTTATAGTTTTATTAATATATTAGACTATATAATAGTATTAATATTAGACCATTGGTATAGTTATAAGTTATATATTAGTATTAATTATAAACTTTTAGTGATTTAGTATTAACATTTTATGTAATAATTTATAAATTATAATAATAAATTATTTCATATATGAATATATATATGTTATATATAAAATTTCACATAAAAATTTATAATTATACATTATATATAAAACTTATATATATTAATATTTAATATATATAAAATATTTTGTATAAAACTTATATATAAAAATATTATTTTTTATTTTTTTTAATCAACCGGTCCGGTCCGGTTTGGTCCGGTCCAAAAAATCCCGGAACCGGAACCAGCCAGTTTTTACGTTTTAAAAACCGGTTCCGGACCGGTCCGGTTCGGTCCGGTCCGGTTCGGTTTTCCGATTTGAATTTACACCCCTAATATATATATATATAATATTTTGTATAAAACTTATATATATAATAATATAAATATTTTTTTATATATATTTTTTTATCAATCGGTCCGGTCCGGTCTGAAAAATCCTAAAACCGGAACCAGACCTGAACCGACCGGTTTTCACATTCTAAGAATCGGTCTCGGACCGGACCGGACCGGTTTTCCGGTTTCAACTTACACCCCTAATAATAACCTTGATATTAACACCCAGATCAGTATTTTCAAAATCACAGTGTGAAACGTTCAAATTAGGTTAGAGAAATCTTATTTGGACACTTAGCAAGATCTTAGCCACACTTGGATAATAGTATTAGACGCATGGCACCAAGAGGAACCATGAGATGAAAAATATGAAGGAAATCAAGTTTTGTGAGCATGCCACATAAACAAAACCTTATTCCATCCAATCATCCAGTTTGTGTCAAATCAAAGAGGATTTCAACTCTATAGAAACCCTAAATATTGGGGTGTATATGGAGATTGGTTTTGGAGCTGAAAAGGTGTTTGCTGAAAGTTCGCTTAACAGTGCGCTCGAGCGAAGTTCGCTCAACATACTGCTCGAGAGGAGTTAGAGTCCGAGAGTTCGCTTGAGTCCCGCTTGAGCTAATGTTGATTTGGCTATTCACTCGAGGCGTGCTTAACACACCGCTCGAGCGAAGTACGCATATTTTGCTAATTAGGGTTTGCAGCGCCGTTTACTATAAATATATCATATTAGACATGTCTTGTACGACCAGAAAAAGTATATTTTGAGAGAGAAAATTGTTTAGTGAGTGCATATTGCATGAGAGAGCAAAAATTCCTAGAGAGAGTGAGTTGAAATTGAGTGATTGTAATCTTCTCTGTGAATATGATTTTTGCAGCTCTGTGGACGTAGGCAATTTGCCGACCCACGTATATTGTGCATCATGTGCTTGATTGTGATTGCTTTTATTTTGTTTGTCATCGTTGGTGTATGTACTTTGCACAACATTTCACAACACTAAGTACTTGGAATCCAATTGGAACGCCAAAATCTTGGAAAAAACAGAAACCTCAAATGGTTTCCCCAAACTCCAAAGTTTGCCTCCAAACCCTAATTGAATCTGATTTTAGCTTTTTGTTTAATCACTTGATTTAATTACTTTCACATACTATTAATCACTTAAATTTATGTTATTATATCCTTATTTATTCTTTTAAACCTTGGTAATTTTATTGTTCCTAGAAAAATTTTATTTGGGCTTGATAGGAACCCAAACCCCATTGAAATCCTAAATGGAAGCCCATTTGGTTAAGGCCCACTTAGGCCCATGAAAGGGTCTTTCACACACCTCCTATCACCCATCCATATTTAAGACTTGTCCATGTCCATTCCCCATGCATTTAGTCACTTTTCAAATATTTTCTTGGAGAGAAAACCCAAAGAGCTCTAGGACAATTTTTCTGGCTTACTTTCTTGACTTTTTTGAAACTGTTTAAGTGTTTTATCACGAAGCACCCTTACATAAGTTGTTTCTCTTTGAGTCTAGTTTCTTTTTTTGTTAATTTTAATGGTCATTTGATGGGTGAAGAGTGGGTTAAAGAATGAAGAGGTCATTCTGCGCGATAGTCGGGACAGTGTGTGATATTTTGTTGATTTTGACAAAGTTATTAGCAAGATCATGGTTTGATTTTTTTATGGATTATATTTAGCATGATAATATATAATTTTTATAAATAGGCATAGCATGTTATACGTTTCTGATGAGAGTTTTACTAAGATCTAAAAAGTTGAAAATTGAGAAATTTAAAATAGATTTTGTTTTGACTAAGCCTGAATGTTTTGTTGTGAAAGCATGCTCCAATGAATTTAATATTTACATATGATATTCCTAGGACCTTTATTTAGATGTTAAGATGTTAGTTTGAGAATTTATGGTACTGGTTTTAAATATATGAATTTTTATACATGATAAGGTTCTGATGGGTCTTATATTTGAGATTTTCGGATAGATCTATGTTTTGATGCACATTTTGCCACATGATCTTAGGTTTGAATCTTAGATATATTCTAGAACTTGATTATTAACCATATGATGTTGTTCATTTGTGATTTATTTGATTAAATGTTTCAGATCTAATAGTTTGATCAAAACCAAACCACATAGATTTTGGTTTTGGTGAAAGTGTGATAGCCAAATGTTTTAAGTTGGATTTTGTGACTTTTTATGGCTTTGGCTTGATGATTCAAAGCATTATATTTTTTAGGAATATGTTAAGAATTTATGGATAGTATGTTATTAAACTTTTAGAGTTCTTGAAGTTGTTTTAAAAAGAGATAAAACCATGAAGATCAAGGGTTCTGTTTAAGGTTAAAAACTTAAAAGTTTTGTATTGAAGAAATTTGTGGTTTTTGTGAGGAAAGTTTTGTTGGTTGTTTTAGTATGTTATTTGAGCATAGAATATAATTTTGTATGTTGCAATATTTCATTTTAAGCATGAGAAATGAGGTTTGATAGAATTGCAACAAAAATTAAGGGTTTTGGCCTATGTTTCGACTTATGCATGTTTGACCTAGTTGTGATGTGTTTAAAATTTTTCTAATTTGATATTTAAATTTAGGACAAAATTTGCATGAGGAATGTAAATTTTAGGGGGTTTTGGAGTTAGGATGTGAAATCCTTAAGTTAAGGGTAAAATAATATTTGTTCACATGTAGAGGGGTAAAATGGTCATTTTCTCACATGTAGATGGGTAAAATGGTAATTATTTTGTTCACGCTGGAGTGTCTAAACTAGTCTGAAATTTCTTAGGTTGACAGGGTAAAGATCAATAGGCTTCGAATAGAGCCTAATTAACTGGTCACCAGAACGAAGTCAGACACTAACGCCGATGGTGCCTCCCACACTTTCAATATCATGTTATAAGTACTCATGCTAGAGCAGATACCTGTCATGGGATACATACTTTTTCATAGCAGGTGCTTATACTTGTGAACTGATATGTATGTTAACACACTCACAGCTGTTGCAGATTCCTGTATTATGATGCAATAATCGGCAAAGACACACGACTCAAGGGGAATCATGTAGCACCCATATGGTCACTTTTATTAATCATGCTTAATTACGAAACAAGATTTCAAGTTCATGTATTTCACGTTCACGTTCATGTTATTTAACGTTCAGTTCAGTCATGTTCAGTCTCAGTTTAGTTCAAGTTCAATTCATGTATAGTTTCACGTTCAGCTTTGTGTCATGTTTGTTTCACGTCAATTCAGTTTTTTTATGTCAGTTCACGTCACGTCAGCACATATCATGTTATTTTTCAGTCACATCATACTTATTTATGATCACGTTTTGCATTTATGCTATTAATGTCATGCATGCATCGTTAAACTGTCGGTTTAAGTTATTTTTTAACTTGCTGAGATTTGTAATTAAGTCTCACAATGGTAGTCCCAATTACCAGGCTAAGTCCCAACTATCACAGTAGGTACTGTGATAGGGATCAATAGAACCAAACTAGACTAGGCTAAGGTTAGCATGGCTAGAACTGAGTATTATTGATTTTACTATAGGCGATCGCTTCCGACTGACTGATTTTACTAAGGCCAACCCTTGTGTGACGCCCTAGGTTCCGCTTGGCATTGGAAGAACTCTGAAACGTTGGAACATGCAACACAATGTCACTTACTCCCATTCATGACAAATAAAGATGTAATGCACCTAACATGCATATAGGAATATGCAATATTCTTAGCGGATAATTTTTTTCTTTAAGCAATACTATGCACAAAATAAGATATATCTCAAAACATTGAAACATAATTCATTAACCGAATGTGATAGATGTTCAAGATTACAACAGAAGTCCAAAATGTCTGTAATTATAAGAGTACTGAAGACTAATTAAGTACAAGTAGGAACTAAAGTGACTACTAGGTTAATCCATTGAGTAATATGCACAACTCAGTCAATGATGTCATAATATTAACGATAAATCGAAGCATTAAGGCTATGAGCTCCACATCATGCCGTCGCTCAGTCGATCAACCTTTGGTGCACCTTCTGATCCTGACATATAGTCTACTATTCTAGGGAAAATGACAGTTGGAACTACCACAATAAGATTTGATTACAATCTTAGCAAGTTAACAAAATAATTAAATTGAAAATTTGAAAATATATGCATGATAGTAAAAGCATAATGAAAAACGTAACATGAGTAACTTCACTTGACTTGAAAATAGCATGACATGTACTGACATGATTTGAACTGACATGAACTCACGTGGAATAAACATGATATAAAGCTGAACGTGAAACTGAATATGAATTGAACTAAATGTTAATTGAACTGAAGTTAAACATGAACTGAACTGAAACCAAACATGAATTGAATTGAAACTGAACGTGAATTGAACGTGAATTGAACTGAAACTCTAAAAATCAGAATGATTACTCCAGGAATATTTTAAATGGGATAGTCTAACAATCAAAATTATTACATCAGGAGTATTTTAAATGAAATACCCTAATAATAAGAATGATTACGCCAGGAGTATTTTAAATGAGATACCCTAATAATCAAAATGATTACGCCAGGAGTACCTAATAATACTCTGACAATAAGAATAATTACATCATAAGCATTTGAGTAGAGGTATTTGAATGACCAGAATGGTTACGCTAGAAGTACCTTGCGTGAATTATCAATGGAGATACACGAGACATGACGTGGCATCAAAAACTGGTTTCGAGACACATTTTGTACTTGAGACATGACTTGACATGAAATGAAAGGACAAATGACCTGATGTAATGTAACATGACATGTACGTAAAATGAATGACATGATATAACATGAAACATATGAACATTTCGTAACATGGAATAATGTGTAATAGATAAAAATTCCATGACATAGTATAATGTGTAACAGATAAACATTTCATGTAATATAATGTGTAACATATATACATTTTGTGCCAGAGTAAAGTGTGTAATGTATAATAGAGATACGTTTCGTGACATGATAAAGTATGTAACAGATATACATGTAGTGACATGATGTAGCATGACATACATCAGAACATAAGAACATGAACAATTGTTCTTACCAACACATATACACAATATTCTGACAGTAAGTTAGAAGCTAAAATTTAAGGATTTCACATCTTAATTCTAAAACTCACCAAAATCTACATTGCTTATGTAAATTTTGTCATAAATTCAAATATCTAATTAGAAAAATTTAAAACATAACACAATTAGGTCAAACATGCATAGGGCGAAACATGTATATGCTAAAAGTCTTGATTTTTTTTGCAATTCTTTCAAACCCTATCTTTCATGCTAAATCCGAAATATGCAGCATAAAAAAATATCACATCCTATGCTCAAATAACACACTAGAACAACCAACTAAACTTACATCACAAAAATCACAAATTCTTCAATATAAAATCTCAAGTATTCAACTTTAAGAACAACCCATGATGTTCATGTAATACCCCGCTCATTTCTTCTTACGTACGCTTCTTCCTTCTTACATATACTTCTCTCTTTATGACGTACGTTCATTCTTTATGATGTAAGCAAACTCCGAGGGCAGAAATTATGTGAATTGTCTGCCCCGTCTATCTGGCGGTTGTGAGCCTCGTCATGCGTGTAGAACTCGATGGCGTGTCTTCAAAGATATCTTGTAACTTCTAGGGCATGCCCAGTGTTTTAAATATGCCGGAAATATTTATAAGGAGTATTTCCAATGTTATTAAATTAAGTTTGATTTTAAATACGACAATTATAATATTCTTGAAGAGCTCCAAAAATATTATAATTGCCGAAAATCATTTTAATATTATTATTAAAATGATTTCAACTATTTTAGATATTATGAGATTTAAATTATGTTGAAAGTTTTAATTAATTAAATAGTTTTATTCTCTTAAATATGTTAAGTAAGACTTCATCATTTATTAATGATGAATGAATATTATTTTATAAACTAAAGTTAGTTTAAATAATATTCTATTCTTATTACTTTTAATACTTTTAATTAAGTTAATGTTCATGCATTTTAAATCAGTGTTTGAGATCCATCGTTAGATCGTTACGTGGATCACCAGAAGAAGGGACTGAGTTAAATACCCAGCTCCTCTTCCTTCTCCCTCACTTTTCCCCAGCCCTCTCTCTCTCTCCTCCCTTTCTCCTTCGGCTTGCACTGCACGACACTCTCTCTCTCGCCGATGCTCCACTGCCCAGCCCGGCCCGGCGCCAGTGAGCCTCACCTTCGCCACCACTGGCACCACCTCACGCCGGTGAGCTCCCATCAGCAAACTCAGTTCCCACCTTACAGCTGTCCTCCCCCACTTATGCACGCAACCTCTCATGCATGGTTTCATTGTGCTCAGCCTTTCCACCGTCGTATGAGGCCACCCAGGCACCACACCGCCACCAATGGCCTCCTCTCTTACCAGTGAATCTCCTCCATGGAACCCCAAGCCATGGGAAGCTCCCTCTCCCCCTCCGTCGCACGCACGCACGAGCTCCTCCATGCCAGCCAAGTACTCCCCCTCTCCCAAGCTCTCTCACAGACTCTCCCTCCTCCCCAAGCCCGATCCGTTGCCGTAGGCCACCATGGCGCCACCCCAGTGCCACCACGAGCTCCACTAGCACCCCCTCAGCTCCTCTATGGCCAGCCATGACCAACCAAGACTTCCTCTCCCATTTCCATGCTTTGAGGCACAAGGGTTCCTCTTGGAAACCCACGGCTCCGTCATGCTCTGCCACCTCAGTCGCCATGAGACCACCAACAACCTCCCTTGACCCTCCTTAGCCGAACCCTAGGTCCAAACCACCACTTTATGTGGTGGGTAGCCATTGCACGTGATGGACAACCACTGTACACGGCTAGATCTGTCGTGTTACACTCCTTGCTACCATTACAAGGCCCACATGAGCCATTCCAAGACCACACCTAGCTATCCAAACGCCCAAACAGTCACTGTATGTGGGTTAGCTGCCACGTACGACCCTTCCGACATCATCGGCCGTGATGATCAGCGAGAAACGCACGAGTTATCCCGTCGATAGTGTAAGCATCTATCCCTCGTTAATTATGTTAGATATTTATTAGTTGATTAGGTTGTGGACTGTACTGTTAGTATTTGTGGAGTTCGTTGTGTTGGGATATTCTGTGTAGTGAAGTGTTGGGCATTCTGTGCAGTGAAGTGGTGGGCATATCTGTGCAGTGTGGAGATGTGATATGTTGTGTAGCGAAGTGTTGGGCTTATCTGTGTAGTGCGCTGTTAAGTGTTGTAGACTGTGCTGTGTAGTGTGGTCGTGGAGTATGTGTTGTGTTAGTGACGTGGCATGTGGAATGGAAACAGTACACGCTTAGTGTACTTTGTGTGTGGCGTAGCATGGGATAAGGAGAGTATATGTAAAATATACCCTCCTGGCGTATTGTGAAATGAGAAGAGTACACGTGGAGTGTACTCTATGTCGTGGAGTGATGCATCATACGGCGAGTATGCCAAAATGGTGATGTGGCGTGGTGTGTATGAGGGGAGTACAGGTGGAATGTACTCCATATGGTGGAGCGATGCATCATATGGTGGGAATACAATAATGGTGATGTGGCATAGTGCGTGTGAAGAAAGTACACGTGGAGTGTATTCTATGTGGTGGAGTGATGCACCATATGCCGGGTATGCCATAATGGTGATGTGGCGTAGTGTGTATGAAGGGAGTATATGTGGAATGTACTCCATGTAGTGGAGTGATGCACCATATGGCAGGTATGCCATAATGGTGATGTGGCATAGTGCGTGTGTAGAGAGTACACGTGGAGTGTACTCTATGTAGTAGAGTGATGCACCATGTGGTGGATATGCCATAACGGTGATGTGGCGTGGCGAGTGTGAAGGGAGTACACGTGGAGTGTACTCTATGTGGTGGAGTGATGCACCATATGGCGGGTATGCCATAGTGGTAATGTGGCATAGTATGTGTGAAGGGAGTACACATGGAATGTACTCCATGTGGTGGAGTGATGCACCATATGGCAGATATGCCATAAAGGTGATGTGGCGTTGTATGTGTGAAGGGAGTACATGCGGAGTGTACTCCATGTGGTGTAGTGATGCACCATATGGTAGGTATGCCATAGTGGTGATGTGGCATAGTATGTATGAAGGGAGTACACGTATAGTATACTCCATGTGGTGGAGTGATGTACCATATGGCGAGTATGCTATAATGGTGATGTGGCGTAGTGTGTATGAAGGGAGTGTACTCCATGTGGTGGAGTGATGCACCATATGGCGGGTATGTCATAGTGGTGATGTGGTGTAGTGTGTATGAAAGGAGTACACGAGGAGTGTACTCCACGTGGTAGCGACACTCCATGTGGTGTGTCATAGAGATAATGATGGTTATGTGATAGATGGGCGTAAAGTATGGTGAGTAGTGTCGGGAACTATGGAACAGTGTCCCGAAATAATCATGGTGTAGCCTGTAGTCCAAGGTGACGGGTGTCACCGTACTTGACTTGTGGCTGGGAGTATGTGTGAAGTAGCGAAACAAGTATAAGAGTGCGCAGCGGAAGCATGACTGAGGAATGTCACGAAATGACATGACTATTGACAGTCGTGCTGGTGATGGGTGAAGTAGTGGAACAAGTGTGAGAGTACGCAGCAGAAGCATGACTGGGCAACGTCACGAAGTGACATGGTTACTGGCAGTCATGCTTATGATGGGTGAAGCGTTAGAGTGTGAATGACGTAAATGGGAACGTGACTAAATGTCACGATGTCACGGGAGTACGTGAGGAATCGTACTCTCGTTGAGGTAGGAGTTGACATAGCAGGATGTCAGGTGACATGACAAGGTCACGGTGTAACTTGAGAGTAGTCCCAAGCTATATGACGTGACATAAGGCATAGTTGTGAATGAAGTCCTGTTATGTCAAGTGTTGTGATGAACTGCCAAAAGGGACGGGTAGCATGAAAAGTCATGCTAGTCGAGTTAAGAGAAGGTTGGTATCGGAGTATGGCCCTTGTCCTTACGAGCAGGTGATCAACATGTTATATGTTGGACTCAGGTGATAAAGAAGGTACATGTGTAATCTGGGTAGACACATGTGTCGGATGGATTCACCATATGTAATGGGTAATTTGTCATGAGCATAGTTGCACGGTGCTTAAGCCTCAGAGTTGGCTTAGAGCCGTGTGGCTTGTATGGATGGGAATGAGGATTAGTATGGGCTAAGGTGCATGAAGATAGTGACAGACGTATTATCTAGGATTGGGATGCGTGATTTCATCGGTCGGAATCATGCGTCGGAATGTGGTTGTAAGAAGAGTAAGACAGAAGTCCTAGTATCTTAATCCTAATGTGAATCATGGGTTCATTTTAGTGGATGAGCACTCAAGACAAAACTTTGAGTTGGAAGATGTGGTGACCGTAATGGGTCCCCGAAGGTCTTGTCATAGTAAGGGACACGTAAGAGCACAGGATAGAAGGAGAGTGTTCCAAGTGAAGCATAGTTCTATTTCTAGTTTAAGTTACTTATGCATTAAATAGAGAATGACGTTAAGGTTATGTGTATGCATGTAGGTTGCCATCTGACACGCACATAAATGGACTGCATGATATGCAAGTAGCATGGAGTCCAGGTAAGTGTTACGTTCATACTCTTCTAGAGTTTTCTTAAATTAAAGAAATGAAAACGACAGTTTTTTTTTTTTTAAGAAATGAAAGACGCTTTACGAAAGAAAATACTTGTTCAAAGGTATAAGTATGTACGGCCCCTCCTTGACAACCCCTGTTTACGCACCCAAAATATTAATTGTACACATGTGAATGGATGACTATACGCTGTATCTATTGCATGTATTTTCTAAAAAAATCCATAAACTGATGAAAATGCATAAAAGGCATGAAAACGGATGCTTTCATGTGCGCCATGAGGTGATGCTTATAGACGCCATGAAAGACAATGTTTAAGGTGATGCTTATGGATGCCATGAAAGCTGATGTTTAAGCTCATGTATGTTCTTAAATGACATTTTCCATGAACGAACTGTTAAAGTAAGGATAGAGCAGAGATGAACTGAAAAAGGAAATACGATTTTCGGGCTTACGCCCCAAACGATGTTTTTCTCATGAAAATAAATGCTTTCTCATGAAAATGAATGTTTTCTCATGAAAGGACAGTTAAAAGAAAGAAGGAACTGAATGACAGCTCCAGCTCTTCCAAGCTGACATGAATGAATGAATGAATGAAAAGTAAGAAAGACATGAAAGTATGAAATGTATGAAGATACGTAACGGCCACATGAATGAATGAAAAGGGTACCAATGAATGGGCAGATTGCAATGCCGGGTAAGTAGTACTGGTAGTGCACCCAGTGCTGCCCCCTGACTGAAAAGGGATTCCGAACCCGTGGCCACGGGTGGAGTCCAGGTCCAAAAGAAAACCGCTAACCCCAACACACAGGGCGTAACAGTGTGTACTGGCCTATGAAAATGATAAGAAGAATGTATAAATGCATATATGTATGAACGCACGAATGCACGTACCTTTAAGAAATGAAGGCACTAACGGGGGAAACATTTACAAGAAAGGAAAGCCCATTTAAAAGAAAACCCCATCCAGTTATGTTTTCAAATGAATGCACGTATGCACGCACGTATGTATAGTATGTATGAATGACGAATGCATGAATGAAAATCTATGTTGCTATATTTTAACTGTATGAAGTAATGCTTACGAGTCTTCGACTCATTTTAGTTTTTATGCATGTCCCTCCCCCACAGGAACTGCATGATAAGGACGGACACGACTCATGGGGAAGAGCATGGAAGTCTAGGCACGAGTTTTAAATGTACTAGAGGCATTTTATTGTAAAACTTAATGTTTTCCACTGTAAACCTCTTTTATCCTAAAACACATTTTATTTTATAAACATAAAGTCTTGCACCTTGGATATGCAAGTAAAAATTTTTAAATCGAACGGTAATTCCCATCGTCATTTCTAAAAATATTTTATAAAAAATCTCACCACAAAGACAGGTGTTACAGTTCAAGATTTTATCTCTTTTCAAAACAACTCCAAGAACTCCAAAAGTCCAATAAAATACTCTCAATACATTCATAAAAAAATTCTAAGAACTTTCATGCTTTGAATTATCAAGCCAAAACCATAAAAAGTCACAAAATCTAACTTAACACATTCAGTTTTCACCCTTTTCTCCAAAATCGAGCACTAAGAGATTAGGTTGTGATCAAACCATTAGACCCAAAACTTCCATAAAGTAAATCATCAATAAATAACATCACGTAGTTCATATTCAAGTCCTAAAATAGATCTAAGGATCAAACCTAAGGTCGCATGGAAAAAAATTGCATAAAAACATAGATCCATCCGAAAACCTCAAATATAAGACCTATTCGGACCTTTACACGCATACAAATTCATATTTTTTAAGATCAACACCATAAATCCTCAAAATAACATTCTAACATGTAGATTAAAGCTCTAAAAGCATCATATGTTGATATCAATGCCATTGGAGCATGTTTTCACAACTTAATGACATCAAAGCCATTTGATGTCATTAAGTTTTGTTTTTTCATAAGCAAGTCTATGTCCATTAAGCATACATGTCATGTTTACTGTCATTCATGCTTAATTATATTGTTGGTAGTTTAGGAGCATAACTTGTTGAGATATGCAAAAATCTCACTGTAGTAGCCCTAACTACTATTCCCCTCGAAATGGTAGAAGTTGTAACAGAGACCAATGGAACTAGACTAGACAAGGGTGAAATTGGCACTGACCGAATGGCCTAAGTTGAGTGAAACTGAGTTCACGGTGGGGAATCGTTTTCAACTAATAGAGCTCTATATGGGGATTATTAGGCAAACGGTTAAAGGTATCGAATGAGTTCTAGGGGGGAATCTTGAGTAAGGGCAGGTTTGGGGTACAAGACAAAACACAAAATTCTCATATCATCTTATCTTATCATTACACATTTTTCAAATCCCTATACAAAATATAATAAACAATTCAACTTTTTCAAATCCCAATACACCTTTTTTCAAATCCCAAAATAATACTAATATTAAAACATAATATTTTACACTTCAAAACAAAATACAAAATTTTCATCCCACCTCCCAAACCTGCCCTTAGTGGATGCCAATATGTGAAGAGTTTCTCACACTTGAGAATTGTTTTGTTCTAGCCAACCATTTTATGGAAGTCAACTTGAAATTATTGGACAAGATCATATAAATTTTGGGAGGTACAGGATGAGAATTAGGACCTTGTACTGTACTACGTGCTTCTATTTTGAGGTTTAAAGAGGGTCCATGTTTTGGGACCCTACTTTTGTTATATGGATTATTTAATGTAATATTTTAAATGAATGATGATTTGTTATATATAAATGAAGTGTAAGAATATTTGTAGATTAGTATTCTGGTACAATGTTGTTGATAAAAAAAATCATCCGCTACGCTTACTGCATATTGTTAGAAGCATGCTAAATGCATTGCATCTTAACTATCATGAATGTGGGTATGTAACCTTAAGTTGCATGTCTCAATATTTCATTCTCCGTCAAATCCGAAGTGGAGTTTAGGGGCGTCACAACATAGATGGAGAAGGGAATCAGGACCATAAAGCCTGCAAAGTGATTGTTGAAAGTCGTGAAGTCAAGGGCCTTCCCTTTTCCAACATTTTTTTCTACAAGTGTACGAGTCTTCCAAGGGCAAAGCAGCAAAGCTCACTATGTTCATTGATATCCCATGGGTGTTGAGCCCTCTAAAAGAAAGGACATTTCCTGGAGTAATATAAGAACTGAAGATGCTTCAATGCATTACCTTCTCTGGTGAAGGCATCGAAGAACAAGTTATTTGAAGTCGAGACTCGAAAAAACAATTTGATTCTGGTCGATTCAGTATCTTCAAACTCAATCGGTTAGAAATCGAACCGATTTTAGTGAAATTTTTTAATCGTTCACTGAATGGTTTCAATCAGTCGATTTAGGCCAATTCAAACCAATTATAGCCAATTCTAGACCGATTCTAACTAATTCAAAACTATATTTATTTTTTAAGTCGTCTTGTAACTGAGTTTTGTTTTTAATATCTTGTACAAAAATAGATAGAACTAAATATATATTAACTTTTCATCATTATATTTAATAAGAGTGGAAGAAAAATTGAAACATAAGACATATAGTTAATATTTTCTACCGTTGAACAAACAAAATTTGGAGATAAATGAGTATTTTATATTAAATATGTGGTTCTAAGTAAAATACTACCTTTGCCACATGCTTATAACTTAGTTGTCTTTATTTTTATATACGAGGCAAAATGGACAACTGAGATTAAATACATGAATTATATGTTTATTGAAACTATTTAGATTCTTATCATATGCTGCAATTGTATTATATATGATTTTTAATACTTTTTTAAGAACATTAAAATAATCAATTCAAAATTGTTATGAATTGGCCGATTTATTAAATCAATCCTTATCCGATTTTGATTTTTCGACCTAGAAGGAAGGGAAAGAAAAGCAATAAGAAGATAGGGAACACATATAGGCCTTTTGGATTTCATAAATAAAGGTTTTTTTGAAGATAATGCTGGGATACTTCATGTTAGGGATAAATAGGCACAATCGGCGAAGGAAGAGAAGGCCACAATCACGTGAAACTTATATGACTATGGGCGGGCAAAGGATTGTGTTACGTGCCCTACAGGTGCGGTGATAAAGCCAACCTAACCACTTGACTTGCATCCCTCAACTATCGGGTAGGTCCATTAAGATAAATTCAGGGAAGGTGTTCTACTTTTCAATATGAATACTTAGTTGTCGGGGAGTAATCGGTCCGGTCTAATTCGGTTTTAGATAAAATCTAGGATCGAACCGGTATGTACCAATTTTGTATTTTTCAAAACCGATTACACTCCGGTTATCCTCATAAACCGGTACCTCCGATTTTATCGATTTCCGATCCAGTCCTGTCCGATTTTTTGATTTTTTGAAAATGTAAAAAAATAATAATAAAGTGTTACTTCTTATAATAAAATGTTATTAATAATTTAATATATATATATATATATATATTATGTTTAAAACATATGATCAATTAAATTTTCATTTTTAAATTAAACTTTTATTTTATAAATTATAATAACATTATCTTATATATAATTATATTAATAACATATGATCAAATAAATTACAAATATTCATATTTAAGATTAACATTTTATGTTATAATTTATAAATTATAATATGAAATTATTTCATATGTATATATAATTATATATTATATATAAAAATTTAATATATAATTATATATTATAAATTATATATAAAACTTATATATATAAATATTTTGTATAATATATAAAATTAATTTTTATATATATATTTTTTCCAACCGGTCCGGTCTGGTCTCGGAAACTACGGAACCGAAACCAGACCGGATCCGACCAGTTTTTATAATATAGGAACCGGTTCCGGACCAGATCGGTTCAAAACCGGACCAACCGGTCCGGTTCGGTTTAGTCCAAACCGATTTTCCGGTTTACCGGTTAAAATTTACACTCCTACTTAGTTGACAAAGACAAGTGGTTTGATTGACATAATTTTCAGCCTCCAAAATGAAGGTTTGGATTTCGAAATTCCCCTCTCCCAAATATATAAAAAATAATAATATGAACACCTAGCTAACCATGCTATCAATGAGATATAAATTTGTAGAAAGCAATCTAAGCGAGATACTCATACCGGATGGATAATATTAACAGTCGATTCATACTGAAAAATATAACTTATTGAAATCAGCCACCAAGAGTCGTGTTCGTAGAAAAGCCCTACCATAACGGGGCACCTCGACCCATAAAATACTTGGACAGGTTTATACCATAGGAGATTGGATTCATTACTAGTTAAGAAAGATAACTCATTTCTAAACTTAAGCATTGGAGCTACTCTCCGCTAGATCTTTGAGCCTTTCCTTTTGGTTGCAGGTCGATAGGACTTGTCTCAAGCATACTGAAAAATGCATCAACAACTTGGCACCTCCTATGAGATCTTTTTTTTTTTTTTATCTTCTTATCATAGAGTGTTTTCTGTATGTCTGCGACAACACGTTCTCAAACTATCCATGATCAGGAAACAACAACAATGAAAGAGCAAGCAAATGAAAGTATGGAGATGAGGTTAAAAAAATATATATAAAACTAAAATCAGAGTACAAACTAACAAACACTGTTAGATCGAGGCAAATCAATAAATAGAAAATACTTTGTACACCCACAAAGTGTATTAAAAAAGTGTACCGATCAATATTTTTTTCGTTTTAAGCATTTGTATGTTTTTTTTTTTAATTCTTTTTAAAAAAAATAAAAACACATATACTTTAAAAAAGGCACTGCTCGATACACATTTGGATACTCATCTTCACTGCCCCTAGTAGGATCCTAAATGATTATATAAAGACAAGAATGATGGACTCTCTCGAAGTACCATATTCGCCATGAATTTTGAATAGATTCAAAGGAAGTCTTGGCGGTGAGGTAAGCACTAAGCCCCACGCGTTTGCCAGCTGCACGATTTCCTTTGACTGGCACTGCCGCCCCAAAAAAAAGTGGTCGAAGAAGTGATCTAAATAGTATATTTTATTATTTTATTTATATATTATTTTAATTATTATAAATATTTTTTAAAATAATAAAAAATATTTATAATATCATTAAAAAAATATTTTTTTAATTATTAAATAAAAAAATCTATTTAAGACACAAATTTGAGATTCAAATTCGTGACTTAAAATATTTCTCATTTTCTTTTGTATGATATGATACAAAATATTTAATTTTGAAATATATAGTAGAATAATTTTAGAGCCTAATTAATCTTCGTGGGATCTTTAGGTTCTATTTGAATTAAAAATTCACATCAATTTATCTGATCTTATCATTATAATTTTTTTAAATTTTTACATAAAATATAATAAATAATTTAAAATTTTTAAATTTTTAAATAATAATAATATTAAAAATAATAATATTATTATTTTAATGATTAAAAAAAAAATGCCAATTGCGCTTGTTATTTTCAAATATTTGTTTATTTTATTTCTTTGGGTAAATTATTTCCTCCTCTTAAAAAATAATATTACAAAAAAAAGTCTCCATCATTGGCAACTGAGCACTCGTTCTTGTCTTTACAAATAGAAAAATTCTTGTTGCAACCGACTGGGGGAATCCCTGCGTAACCGGCGTCCACTTAGAAAAATAAAACTATACGTTTCATATACACAAAAGTTCCAAACGACTGCGTTCCATCATTTCTACCCTCCCTCCTGAAGAACTGCGCCCATCGTCCTCCTACATAAGAACACCAATGACCTTGGTTCAAGATTAAGAACCAGAAACTGAAGAAATTCCATTAAAAAAAAAACCAAGGAAATGAAGAAACCCCAAAACCCAGAAAACGAAGAAACCCAAAAAAAAAAATGAAGAAACACCAAACCTAGGAAATGAAGAAACCATTAAAAAAAAAAAAACTGGAACCTGCACTTACAAGATAAAAACGACAGGAAACAAGGCAATTTCGGGTGGATGTGGGAAAGAAAAATCGGGCTTAATGATGGGAGATTCAGCCGAGAAGCAATAGATGTGGTCGGGTGGAGAGGACAACTTTGTATGGTCAACGTGTGTTCCAGAGTTTTTTTTTGGTTGAATTTTGGACTCGAACAATGAGTTTCAATCGGTTTTGAGTAGATTTTTCAATTTTGTTTTAGTTTCTGACAGATGCTGGCATAATGGTTACACAATAGTTCCGCACGCCGGTTGTAAATAATTTAAAATTTAAAATTTTTAAATAATAATAATATTAAAAATAATAATATTAAAAATAATAATATTATTATTTTAATGATTTAAAAAAAAAATGCCAATTGCGCTTGTTATTTTCAAATATTTGTTTATTTTATTTCTTTGGGTAAATTATTTCCTCCTCTTAAAAAATAATATTACAAAAAAAAGTCTCCATCATTGGCAACTGAGCACTCGTTCTTGTCTTTACAAATATTTGGATCGAGCTGGAAATGGGGTCAGGGTGATAGATCATTCATTGCAAGGGTTGTCGGTGGGGGTTTAAGACGAAGAAGAATAAGAAGTAAAAGAAGAGCAAGGGAATTGGAGGATATGTCTCCGTCGAATGGTAATGGTAATGGCAGTGGAGGAGGAAATGGGGCGAACTATATAGAGCACCAAGTATCCAAATTGGACACCCTCGCCGGTGTAGCCATCAAGTACGGTGTTGAGGTACTCTGAACTCCCTTTTTTCATTATTTCAAGTATGATTTCAGGTCATGCTTCTTTTGAATATTCCCATTTCATTTCAATCGCCCTCATATTTTGCATACAAATGCGTACCCACTATGTTTTTCCGCCTTTAATGGTAGGGGAATGTATATTTGTAGAAAATTAAGCCAAGTTTTGAATCATATAGGTTAAACCAGTAGTTTTGCAGTCAAGTTTTGTGTTTTGGAACTTGCGAGATCAATAGTGCTGCTCAAGTTTTAATGCAATCGGTAAGGAATCGCTTCATTTGCCCAAAACTCCGGTTGACCCTTAATGTGGATCTAACAAGCAGGAAATTTGAAGGAAATAAGACCAGCATACGTATTAGGCTTTTTGGATTAGTTTCTCATACTCGTTGTCATTGATCATGAACAGATTAATACAAGACTTTAAGGATAAGTAACAAACACAATTTCACCACTAACAGAGCACCTCTAATTCCACCGCACCATTTCCTTAAATGTTTCTCTCTAACTACTCCATCGTTGCAACTAAAGGAATCAAATGAGAAAAATTTTATTCTCAAGCCGGTGTATAGAGCTCACATAATAAAGTGCTTAGATGACATAATTTGATTTGGAAGATAAATTTTAAAATTTGAATCTTACAAATCAAATCTTACCATTTAAGTAATGTGGATAGTGTGCTCAATACACTGGCTTGAAAATATAATAATAATTCATCAAATAAATGATAGATAAATCTTACCATTTAGTCAGGACTTTGTTCTCAGACACCCGGTACCAATAAAATAGATTAATAAACGATAGATAAAAACTGACTCTTAGACAAGCTCCTACAACTAATTGAGAGCTTGCTCATTTCTCTCCACATGTGCCCCTTCTTTGACTATTCTGTGGTGAATGCTCCCCTTTCCATGCTGTTGCTTTCTTCTGCAGCACGAAAACAGCAACTGGAGTCCTTAAATTTTTCTGCTCCAATTTGAAATCGGCCTGCCCTGTTTCATGCACCATAGAATAGGGTAGCTAAACCCCTAGGGGTTGGCCCAAGTGGTAAAGTTCTCAGGCTTAGGGGTATGTTCCCCCTAGGTCTAAGGTTCAAATCCCCTTAGGTGCAAACAATTTTTAGGGGTCATCGGACTGGGGGACTTTCCCCTTGAATTACCCGAGATGCACCTTCGGGAAACTCTTTGCCAAGGGCCTGTGCACCCCTAGCATTAGTCGGGACGTTGTTCCTTGCACACCTGGAGCCAATCAAAATAAAAAAGAATAGGGTAGCTATCTGTTGGAGATGAACATTACTGAAGCAATACAACCATGATGAATGACATACTGGACTGTTCCAAGTATTTTGGACAAAGGCTTATTTTTGTTGCACTGACTGTTGAATGTACACCATCCGTTTAGAAAAAATTTACACCATCTGTTTAAAGTATAATATATTTACACCGTTCTGGTTTGCCCACATTCTCCTACAATGACGAATAACCGTTGTTTCTGTATAATGCATGCTATTTAAATATGAGGTAAAAAAAGAAGATATTGTGCATGCAACATATTTAAATTGATGTGTTTGCGTAATTTTGAGTTACAAACATAATGATGCTGGAAACTGTTTGAGATGAATCAGTGTCTGTAGAACAGATGAATTAGATTGCTTGGTGATAATTGCTTCTATTAAATGTGCAAATAAGTTTACCTAAATTAAATGTCTCATCTACCAAAATGCATGAAGTGTCACTTTTTGAGCTGATAATCAGATATGATCTTTTCTTTCATCTAATGGAAATTTCATATTGAATTAGGTAGCTGACATTAAAAGGATTAATGGCCTGGCCACAGATTTTCAAATGTTTGCTTTGAAGACATTGCAAATACCATTACCAGGAAGACATCCACCATCTCCCCTTGTGTCAAATGGGTCTACTTCTCCAGGGTATTGATATAATTTATTTCTGCATATAATCTTTTTGAGTTAAGGGTCTAGCTGTCCGTCGTCATCTTTGGCTTGCAGTCTACAAGGCATTACTTAGATTTTTTCTTAGCATGTATGGTGTCGAATGTTATACAATGCTATGTTATATAGGCCTCTTCTTCCCAGTTTATCAGTTACTCATCATTTTACTTAGCGTGTCTTTGTTTTACAACAACACATTCTTACCTACCACAAGAAATGGTATGACAAGACACTCTTGTAGTATCCAAAATCTCCAAATTTACTTTTCTCTTTTTGGTTTCCCTAGAAGATTTGCATTATACATATAGGTATTAAGATATGTGAAGGTTATTGCATAGACGACATTAAAGTGGTAATACCTCAGACTAAGTATAGGAAGGTAGTGAATGGGATCTCGCATTGCTTGGGAGAGAGAAATTCTTACCCTTTAGGGTGATTCTGAAAGACTTAAATTGTATCATTGACTAGGTTTTAAGACTTAATGTTACTTGAACTTTCCTTTGGTTGTTACAAATGGCATCAGAGTTCATGCCGACCAGAAGTGTAGGACTTGAGTTTTGCAACCAATGGAATGGTCCGACGAGGATGTCAGAGATTTAAGGGGGAAAGACTGTAATACCCCAAATTGAATGCAGAAAGATGGTGAATTGGATTCCATATTGTTAGCATATAGTACGAGGTCCACCACCAGGTGTTTGTTGTTGGTTCCCAGAGAAATTAGAGGAATATCGACCACCACGGTTCGAATAATTTCCTCGACCACGACCCTGTCTTCCACAAAAAAAAGATCGATCTACCCCTTTGAGCTCAACCTCCTGAACACTGGGAGGTAAAATGTGCTGAGGGCTCAATTGTTTGTTTGGAAGAGGAAGAATGTGCAAGTCTGTTTTTATGGATGAGAAGCATCTGGTATAGCTCTTGAGAAGAAATGGGGTCAGATCGTGTAGTGATAGAAGTCACAAAGGACTCAGAGGGAACCTAGGCCTGTAAGCATATAGGTAACCAATTCTTTATCTGGTAATGGATTTCCCGTGGCAACTAGGTTATCGACAAGAGACCTGCCTTTTCCAAAGTATTCTTTGATAGTTTGATCTCCACGAGAAAGGTTTGTTAATTGGAATCTAAGTTGAAATTCCTTGGCCTGAGAATGGGATGTAAACATAGAGATAAGGGACTGTCATAGAGAGTGTGAGGTAGTAGCAGATAGTACATGAACAACTATTGAATCCAAAAGGGAAGAGAACAAAACATTGAGAACCAATTGGTTTGTTCTTACCCAAGATGTGAAATCAGGATTGATTTTAGGAATTTCATTCGGGAATCTTTCTGGACAGGGCAAGGTGCCATCAACATAGCAATAAAGATCTTGGCCTCTAAGGTAAGCTGATATTTGCACTTTCCATAGCAAGTAATTTTCAGTGGTAAGCTTAAGAGTGACTATATAAGAGAAGGAAGAGATAGGAGATGAGGAAGGCTGAGGAATGGAGGAATTGAGAGGCGTGGCCATGGATCGAGAGACTGCTTATCGAGCAGCTCTGATACCATGTTAGCAGATGAGGTGTTCATGAATTCCATCATATATTCATATTAGAGGTGTTGTGTATTTATACAGATACAGAATGAATCAATTTTGTTACAACCAAAACAGAAGAATAAAATCAATACAGCTAATAGCCTATTTCTAGAATATTCTAGTGCTATTTACAGAAAAATGACTTTATATGTTAGAACATATTGCTTGGGAGTGAGAAGTTTTGACCCTTTATAATGACTCTAAGGGATTTTAGTTGTAACATTGACTAGTCCTTTTGTAGTTTAGACCCGAACGTAGTTTGGGTTTTTCTTGGGTCATTACATTGTGATATATTGCAAACATTGGAGGCAAGGAGTTGTTGTTCTTTGTAAACATGCATCTTCTTATAAAGCCAAGTTCAAAATAATCATATTAATATTGCTTATTGCATGTGTCTCAGAGTTAAATTTCTACCCCTTTGTTCTTTTCCATCATCAAATGCCTTCTACTTAGTGATCTTCATGAATATCAAAATTCAAGTGCCTTTTGTCCCTTTTCATTGCACAAATTAGGTCATAGAGATCATTAAACTCTTCTATTAATGAGATATTATGGAAGGTCAGAAGGCACAGTCCTGTTGCTACTCTATAGCATGCTAATACTGCATTTTGGACTGATCGAAGGCCACTCCCATTCTGATGATATAATTGTGTTTGCTTTGTAGATCTAACTTAAGTATTGTGTGCATTGCATTAGGGACAAAAAATTAGGAGGTTATTTAAACAAAAGACTTCATAGATTACAACGGAGAATTGGCTGACATATGATTTAAGTTGAGACTTGTTTCTGCTCTCTATTTGATTTATGAGCCCCTTTATGTTGCATGATTGTATCACTATTTCAGCCTCCATGACATTCACCCCTAGGATGAACTGCAAGGAGGTTAAGTATTGCAAGCTTGATATATATATATATATATATATATATATATATTTATATGTATATAAGATGTTTGTGTTAATCTGGTAAATTTAAAATTATGCATTTATCACATTCATGACATTTGGGAAACATGATGAAGACATGGTGCTCTACCATCACAATGATCATGTTGACAAACCCCAAATAGAGTGTGTAACAGGCATTAGATATTTGTGAGATTTGTAAAACTTTACATTAACGTCTTAGTCCTTTAGAAATTGCAATATGTTCTACCTTTAGCTAGTTTTATATGTCCATAAATGGTTTTTCTTTTTTCTTTTTTTTTTCCTTTTTTCCCCTTTCCTTATTATCGGCTTTGATGGCAAAGTAGCAACCTGATAAAAAATAGCAAATTACACTCTTAAGTTTTAGTTGCTCGGAACTTTTTAGAAAAGCTTCACAAGTAGACATTTTGCATCAATTTTATTCGTATTCCCTTTCTTTCTTTCTTTCTTTCTCCCCCCAACCCCGGCACGCGGCTTCTATTCATTATTTTCCCAATCAATAATATGTATATGCTTTAGTAAATTACAACTGAACTTCTTAATGTCTGATGTAGCAGAAATTGGAAAGTGAGAAGAAGAACACCTCCTTCCTAGAGTTTCTTGAGTCCAGAAGGAGAGAAGAAGTGATGGAAACAGAACTCAACTTTATTAGAATTATGTGGAGTGATACAGAGGCTCTCTCTAAAATTACATATTTATGGTCTCCAAATCCTAGGCTCCCAAAAGAAGGAATTAGTGATAAACCCTTGAAAATAATTAAACAAAAGTAACAATGCCCTAGCTGCCACTTGGAATTAGTATACGTGTTTGAGGCCTATCCGAATACTACTTCAAACGGATACATTGTTCAGCTTCCTTTCTAATGATGATTTCATGCTCTTCCCTTCCCATAATGCATGCTTTCTAACTATTTGGTCAATGCTTTTCAAACCTTTTTCATGATGCATTTTGTCTGACCCCATTTGTCTACCTTTTGAAAATGAATGCCATTTGATTGGTCTTCTAACACTAGCCCTTCCTAACTTTATTTCTCTTAGGTGGCCCTTTGTATTATTGTTTGATTTGTCCTTTGTCGGGTCCATCCACTTGAATAAAAACTCATCCTCAAGTTGATGCTAATCTTCTTTAATCTATTAGATTCTATGTTGTCGGGTCCATCCTCAAGTTGTCCTTTCTGAGATGATGAATGGTTGTTGAAGAAGGGGAGTGGGTCAGTATGGGTTCTTCTATGGAGTTGGCCATAGAATCTAAATCCTTTACATTGATAAAGGAGGGAAGCATGTTGGCCATTACTGAAAGGAGTCGAAGGGTGATATCTAAGTTGGTTTTGGGTTCGACAACAGTGCAGTGGCTAACCAAGGCCATAGAAGCGTGTACTAAGGATAAGAAACAAGATTTTTTCTCCACTGTCCGGGAAGGTCGACGTAGTTTCACAGCACATTGCTGCTCGAATGCTCGTGGACGTTATATAGCGGTGGAGGAGTATGGTGGTGGGGGGAGGAGGAATTTTATTTTCATTCCTGAAGAGGGGGGCAGTGGTTGAAGAAGGATGGGGGAGGTGCTGCATCATTTTTCCTTCGGTAAGAGAGGGAGTGACGGCTTGGAAGGACAAGGTGGTGTGGTAGGGAGGGAGAACTTGGAGAAAGACCCAAGTACATCCTCGGTGGCGAGGCAATCCTATGCGGCAGCTCTAAAGACGGGACATGCTTCGGGGGTTCAGAGTGTGGGGGGTCTGCCAATCACACCTCAAGACCAGCTTCTCGAGATGCACAAGTCTCTAAAGGAGATGGAAACCCAACTTGTTGAGTTGAAGACAGCGATAACTTTCATGTCTACGAAAATAGATCGGCTTTCAGCTGGAGGCAACAGGGTGGTAAGAAACATGATAGGCCCGAATCCTTTAAACTTAGAAAAAGGAAAACGGAAGATCGGATTCGGCCCTGTCCCTATAACCAGATCTAGGAGAGTATGGCGGGTCAAAAGGAAATCTGGGTTATTTGAAGTGGGGTCTACATCGGGTATTGGCGTAGAGACATCAGTAATGGAACGTCATTTGCCTTGTGTTACATAGGATAGATCGATAGTCGGTATTACACCCTTGGTCCCGGAAGAAACTATGGCTCCTTCGTTAGAGTTGAAGAAAAAAGGTGTACTGCCGAGGTCTGAAGGAGATGTAGGATCCGCTATCATCCCAGAGGTGAAGGGACTTGTTGTCACTCCAGAATCTCCAATGGGGACCCCGATACCATTGGAGAGAACCAATAGAGTTACTGGAGAACCAATGGGCTTGGCGTTGGTGCCTTGTGTAGAGGATTGTCTAGAGTCGGGAGTGCAGGTTGATGGGGACATTGTGGCTCCCCTGGTCTCTCTTCCTCCAATAGCGAATTGAATTCTGCCTAAAGTTAACGAGATTCAACAGTTCTTGGGAATTTCACATGGAGGATCTGAAGACAAATTTAACGAACTAATTACTACGATCGAGGCAAGCCGCACACTTGAAACCAAATCAAGCTTCAAGAAAAGCAGGGAGTTACAACGTCTCTTTTCGACAATCAACTACGATGCTAAGGGTGATAGTTCAATTAGAGGGAAGTCTAAAGGGAGGGTATTGTGAAGATAGGTATCAAGGTGTTGGGGTTGGTGTTCGGGTAGAGTTTTAGTTCTACGGGAAACTAGGATTGGGGTCGGGTCTGATGTACTTTGGGTTGGTTTTTTTATGGGCTTTTTGGGTCATTAGGGGCTTGTTGGGTCATTTTGGGCAAGGTGTTTTCTTGTATACATTCAGTGTACTTGGTTTCTCCTTTTGATATATACAATATTTTTACTTATAAAAAAAAGAAAGAATCCCATGTAACACCTACCGCACTTATTTTTTCGTCGTCTCGCAAAAGTTAAGAGATAGTCTTGTAGCTTAGAATGCCAGTAAGCGCTTATACTTTTACCCACATGGGCTTGAGAATTATTCTTCAATTTGCGACATAAACAATAGTTGACAGACTACATGCAACAATCTTAATGCACCATTATCTTCTCCCAAATATTGGCTAAATGTAAGCCAAGTATTTCTAGAAACTTGACAAAATAATAATGCTTGATAAATTCTTCCCAAATAGAATCAAGTATCATTTTTTTCTCGTTTGGATAAATATTGAACTTTTTTTTAAGTGAATCTTCGTTATAATTGGTCCTTCAGGAATTTTATCAAACTCTGTTGGGCAATCTAATCTGCACATGTATGTCGGTTGTTGTCAACTTGTTTAAATCTTTTCTCGAGCATTGGATGAAATCCCAATTTTTAATTAGTTTCCTGATGTTATGGCAAATAATATTCCTCTACAAGGTTATCACATGAGGGTTGTGGTTCAGGCTCTGAAGACAACCCATCAGCTTTCTGACCTTTGCTTTCTTCAAGATCGTTTTAAGGTAAACAACTTCTTCAGCCATAATACCACTTCTTCTTAATCTTTTACTTCTTCTAATTCTTTAGAGGAAATTTCAAAATCCTCTTCTTGTGCATATGAAAGGGATGCTGCATATATTATTGCCCTTTAGTCCTTGAGATCATTGCAAGAGGGCTGATTGTAAGGCTAAACCCATCCATCACCATGCTTAACCATGTTAGGAATAGCCTGATCTTTAAATTGAATTTGAAGATGACAAAATTTCTACATCTATAGCTAGCCCATTTGGTGAGATCAACTCAGATAAGAAAAGAGCTAGGGAGCTAGAATGGCTTAACTGGACAGTTAATGATGGGGCAAGCGAAAAGAGTTTGAATCGTGGGAGAGCAAAGGGGAGGGCAAGGGAGGTTGAACAATGAAGCCAAAAACCATTTTTTGGAATGTAAGGGGGCTAAATGAGAAGGAGAAGCGTCTCGCAATCAGAAATCAACTTCACAAGTGATGAGGTGACATTAAATGTTTACAAGAAGCGAAATTGGATTTTATCTCTTTAAGCATCATTAGGAGTTTATGGGCATGTAATTAGGTGGGTTGGCACTATCTACCCTCCAATGGAACCTCAGGGGTCATTCTAGTGATGCGAGACAAATGGGTGGTAGAAAAGATGGAGGATGGCATGGAGAATTTCATGGTGGCTTGGTCGTTTAAGAATGTTGAGGATGGCTTCCAATAGGCCTTCGCAGGTGTTTATTGTCCTAATATAGATCAAGCAAGAAGACTATTATGGGATGGGTTGGCCGGGCTATGTACCATCTGGGATATACTTTGGTGTACTGGTGGTGATTTTAATGTCACTCTTTTACTGAGTGAAAGATCTTGTGGTTCCAACTACAATTCAACATTTTTAGACTTTTCCAATTTCATTTCTAATCAAGATCTATTAGATATTCCTCTTGTAGTGGCTCCTTGACTTGGTCGAGCAACCGTGAACATCCTTCTTGGTCAAGGATCGATAGATTCTTGGTCTCCTCTAATTGGGAAACTCATTATCCGAATCTCATTCAAAAGTGACTTCCCGGACTATGTTCAGACCACTTTCCCATCCTTATTGATTGTGGAGGAATAAACGGAGGTCCAAGGTACGTCAAATTTGAGAACATGTGGTTGAAATCAGAGGGCTTTATTGACCGAGTCAAATGATGGTGGACTTCCTATCAATTCCAAGGAACTCCAAGTTATATTTGGCATGTAAATTGAAGGCACTGAAAAAAGACATGAAGAGTTGGAATGAATAGGTGTTTGGTAATGTGGAAGGCCAGAAGAGGCTACTCTTAGAGGAACTTAAGGGACTGGAGAACATATTGGAGGTAAGGGAAATGGTAGAAGTGGAAAGGGCTCACAAAACTTTATGTCTGTAGAACTTGAGAGGGTCTCTCTCGTGGAAGAGATATCTTGGAGACAAAACTTGAGAGCCCTATGGTTGAAGGAGGGGATAAATGTACCAAATTTCTCCTTGAATTACCTGAGGTGCACTTGTTGAAAACTCATTGCCAAGGGCCTGTGCACTATCGGGATTAGTCGGGACACTGTTCCTAGACACCCGGTGCCAATAAAAAAAAATGTACCAAATGCTTTCATCAGGTGGCTAACTCACAAAGGAGGAACAATGCCATAGATACGTTGTTGGTGGATAGGGTGACTATCTCTAACCAACCCGAGGTCATGGATCACATTGTCAACTACTATGAGAATTTGCTTTCGGAACAATTTTCTTGGCGACCGAGATTAGACAAACTTACCTTTGATACTATCGACTCACAAGAAAAAGGATGGCTTGAGAGGCCTTCTGAAGAAATGGAGGTCCGAAAAGTGTTAAAAAGATTGGTGGGTGATAAAGCTCCAGGTCTGAAATAGCTTCACGATGGCGTTCTTTCAGTCTTATTGGGAAGTGATCAAGGGTGATATCATGGGGGTCTTTCAAGAATTCCATGAAAATGGAAGGTTTGAAAATAGCCTCGATGCAACCTTCATTGCTCTCATTTCAGAAAAATTGGGTGCAGTTGAAGTTAAAGATTATTGCCCCATTAGCTTGGTGAGTGGGATGTGCAAAATCATCTCAAAAGTCTTTGTGAACAGGTTAAGCATGGTGTTAGAGAAAGTAATATCAAAGCCCCAAAATGCCTTTGTGAATGGGAGGCAAGTACTCAATCGGTGCTTATTGCCAACAAATGCTTGGATAGTAGACTGAAGTCGGGAGAGCTAGGGCTTCTTTGCAAACTAAATATAGAAAAGGCTTGTGATCGAGCAATTGGAGCTTCTTACTCTATTGCTCGAGAAATAGACTGAAGTCGGGAGAGCTAGGGCTTCTTTGCAAACTAAATATAGAAAAGGCTTGTGATCGAGCAATTGGAGCTTCTTACTCTATTGCTCGAGAAATGCGGTTTCGGGGTGAAATGGTGCTCACGGGGATTGAGACAGGGGTATCCCTTATCTCCATTACTATTTATTTTTGTAATGGAAGCATTTATCTCCATTACTATTTTTTTCATAATGGAAGCATTTAGCAAAATGATCTCCGGTGTTGTGGAGGGTGGTTTTATATCCAACTTCTCAGTGGGGGAGGCAAATACTAGCTTTCTCAATATATCTCATATCTTATTTTCCAACGATACCCTGTTATTTTGTGAGGCCAGCCATGATCATATCCTTGCATTGAGGGCTCTCCTCCTATGCTTCGAAGTTGTTTCTGGATTGAATGTGAACTTGCACAAATCAAACGTAGTTTTGGTGGGGCAAGTATAAGGTGGATAGTATGGCTTCCATCCTAGGATGTAAAATATCTCATTTATCCATGAAATATCTTGGCCTCCCGTTGGGTGCTCATTACAAATCGATGCCTATGTGAGATGATGTCCTAGAAAAGATGGAGCGGAAACTTGCTAGTTGGAAGCAGATGTACTTATCCAAAGGTGGCAGAGTCACACTCATCAAAAGGACCCTCTCCAATTTACCAACTTATTTCCTCGCTTTATTTCCGCTTCCATTGAAGGTGGCTTACCATATGGAGAAAGTACAGTGGGATTTCCTATGGGGAGGGATGAATGATGTGTTCAAATGTCATCTGGTAAAACGGGCCACTGTTTGTTCTTCAATTTCATAAGGAGGTTTGTCTGAAATTTGCTCTTGTATCACTAGAACATCACTCATAGGCGTTGCTCTTGTATATGACCTGTGTACTTGGGCTTTTGTCTATTCTTCTAATCAATAAAATATTATTTACCGATAAAAAAAAATCTACATCTACAGCTGTATATGCTGTTGCAGTTAGTGAGCATGCCACTTCAAAGTTTAATTTCATTAGGGTGATCTTCTAGAGCATTAACTTCAAGACATTATCAATGTTGTGAATTTGGATTCCAATTGACTCCGCATAAGGTAGAAAGAAAGGAGTACTTTCTTTTTCCTTGTTCCTTGAATCCACCAGGAGATAAAAGAATGATGGAAACAAATCTCAATTTGCTTTTTGTTTTTGGGAATAATGTTGGAGATCTCACTATGTGCTTACAATCTCAAAACCCTAGGCTCCTAAAACCAAGTTTACGAATATGCCCTTGAAAATAATGAAGGAAACATAACTAAACTGCAATGCTTTGGATTAGTATGCACATGGGAAGCCTATTCCAATGCTACATCAAACAAGGCACACTATCTGGGTTCAAAGGCTGTAAATGAACAAGACTTCTCACAAGCAGCTCGAGATCAACTCGGTCAAACTCGAGTTTGGCTTGAAATAAATGAACCATTCGTGATCGATTATTAAAAGGTACAATTCGTGTAAAGCTCAGCCCAACTCATGTACACTTATTTTCTAGTATTATCCTTAACTTTATAATGAAAATATCTTATGTATTTAAAAAGATAAGATGAAATCGTGTTCTTAATACCATGTGTGTTGCTTGAATCCTTATGAATATACGTACATAAACTATATAGGGATATTTACAAAAACTCAAAATTTGCTTGTCAAAATTTATAGATAAAGTTCAAGACGTAATACAAATAATTTATTTTGGTAAAATTAAGTAGCTTGTGAATAAGCTCGAACTCGCCCGAATAATAAATGAGTTGTTCATAAACATCAAATGTAACTTGATGGTAAGCTCAATCTTGACTTGTGCTCGATTTAAATTTAAATTACCAAGGTTTGATGCCACCCTACTCACTAAAAATCGACTTGTTACACCCCTTAGTAGGTTCCGTTCAAACTATAGTTTCACTCCCTTTCCACGAAGCATTCTGTTTGAACATCAGTTTAACAATGCTTCCCATGCTTTTCCTTGGATACATTTTGTTTGAACCCATTTTTCTACTGTTTGAGTGATGTAAAAGGCCATTTGAACGGTCTTCCAATGCAACACCAGCTTTATTTCTCTCAAGCAGCTCCATGTGCCATTGTTTGGCTTGTTCCACCTATTGTCATATCATCTTAGAGATGCAAACTCTTGTTCCATCCAAACGTTATGGGAGCAAGCAGGACCCATTTTTGGAGACTGAATTGAGATTTCTTATCTTGTATACTAGCTGGAATGTTGTATCCAACTTTCTAAAATTGTGGAAGTTGGCTGACGGAGTACTCTGATTATTTCTAGTGCCAGTGCAGGTATTTCAGTACTATATATGCTAGTTGATGTTCTCACCTTTGCGGGCATCACCTGCTCTATGGTGCATACGTGCACTAATTTAGAAAATATTTTCAGTTCATTTACTCTTGATTCGTAATTCCCTGAGCAAGAACTTTTAAATCTGTCATTTTACTGGTATTTCTGCCACTGAAATGGAATAGATGCCTATGGTATAGGGCTGCTGTGTCAGACCAGAAAACAAAGGTCTCCCTGTTTAGGCTAGATAGTTAATTCACTGGCTCATTTGTGAGTTGAGTTGCTTCACAATAGCAGTACCATTATTAGTTAGATTTTGACTATATATACACATTTATCCTTGTATTCAGTGCTTCAGTTTCAGTTTCATTTTCATTTTCATATATGGTATAATTACCACATGGATATACTTAGGGCTGTACAACAACCGACGAAACCGGCCGGCACTGACACAGACTGACTGCCGGAGCATAGAACCGGCAGAGAACCGATTGGTCGGCGGTAGAAATTCCTTAAAACCAACGTCGGCCAGTTTGGTCCTAGTTCAAACTGCTGAACCGGCTGATTAAATAAATCTATATATTTTTTTATATATATCGTAGTTAAAACGACGTTGTTCCACTTAAATTTAAGTGAAACGGCGTCGTTTTAGACCTAACGTATACAAAAATAAATAAATAAATAAGTGAAACGACGCCGGCGTCATTTTATACGTAACATATTAAAAATATATATATAAGTGAAACGATGCCGTCTTTTGGATTTGAGCTTGTCTTCTTCCCCTCTCCTCTTCTTATCTGACTTCTCTGATTCTCTCTTTCCTCTCTCAGACTGCAACACTTCCTCTCTCTACTCTCTCAGATGAACCTCGCCGCTAGGGAGATTGAGAACCGACCGAGAACCGCCGGATTCGGTACGGCCGGTATTTCTCCTCCCCCATCAGTCAGTCCAGTCAGTTCTTGCATGCAAATTCCCTCCATCGGTGGCGTCAGTTTTGGTCAAAAACCGCGCTGATATGATCAGTTTTCACCCCTAGATATACTATATCAAAAAAGATAATTAATTAACACTTGTTACACTATCAACAATTAGTGGAGCTAAACCTCTCTCACCATTCATTTTATTCTCTTTTCAAATGCACTGATTTTTCCATTATGTTATAGCTGCATCATTACCTTTTGCATTTCTTTCAGAGCACATTGATAGCACCTTTATGGCTAGCATAAAAGAAATTTTTGTGCCTGAATACATTAACCCAGGTTGTATGTTAGGATTTGACATTTTGTACGAAAAGATAAATATGATACGTTTATATTCTGCAATTTTTAAACAACTTCTGAGGTGTAGACTTTGGTGTAACTCAGTCTGTGATTGATATCTACGGTAGGTTTGCAAAAACTCATGACAATTAACTTGTAATGCAGAGAACACAGCTCCAGAAAAGCACCCCCGTGCCTGGGACAATCTAACATGCTGGGATCATTACAGTCCTTAAGAGTGAAAGCACCTCAAAAGAGGGTGTCTCCAGCCATGAGCACATTACAGAATTACTATAATCTGAAATCTCCATATTTCAAGGGTGCAGCTGAAGGAACAGAGATGGCAGTCTACAAAACCGAAAGGTCAGAATTCTTTGATGATGGGCTGCTGCCCAAAGCCTCACCAATTTCTGATACACCTTCAAATTGCTGTCATAACTCCAGAAACTCAGATAATGGTTACTTGCCTGAGAATGGTGTGGTGACTGAGCATGTGCCTTGTGCTGACCCTGGAGATGGGGACGGTGAGAAATCTGATGAAAAGTATGTCCGAAGGCGTTCAAAACCTGAGGTTGATACCAGAGCTGGAACACCAGAAAGGTTGTTGAATGGAGAAAACAGTGGTGGGAGCAGCGGCTTCTCAGTTTCTACGGGTAAAGGTTTAGCAATGAGGCCCAAATCAGCAAGCCGAACAACATTAGTTGATTCAGAGTCAGGATGGTTGAATTCTATTCCAGTGGTGCTGGGAGATTCCCTTATAGCTGATGGGCTAGCTGCAGTACGTAAATCATCAAGCACATCAAGCCTGAAAGACCAGGAAACTAACACCTCAACCTCTGCTTGGCCAACTTCTAAGTGGAGCTTAAAAACAGACTTGCAAGCTCTATCAGCTGCAGCCATCACCAGGCCAATTTTTGACGGCTTACCAAAACCAATATGTGGCCGCAGGAATAAGGCTGCCCTTGATTAGCATCAAGCATTTGCAGTATGTGCATTTGTGGAACCGGTTTGTTTCTTTACTTCAATTTAATGCACGGAAATTTCTGAGTCAGAAATACAGATACATCATATAGCTGCTTGGAAAGGAAGAAAATGTTCAAGAAAGGAAAAGGAAGGCAGGTAAATATATAATACGGTACTTAGAAATCTATTCATTTATTGGTGATTAGCCATTGGTCTTTGAGAATGACATTGATGGTCTGAAGCAATAAATAGCAGTATTAGGGAAGTGTTAGTCAAATTAATTCACTTCGTTTCTTAAAGTGCACCTCAACACAATTGTATCATTGAATGCATATTGTCTATCTCATTCAGAAGATTGTATATTGTTATAAATAATACTTGGAAGACGCTAGTTTTCTAATGAAAGTGCCTTTGGATGAAAACATCCAAAGATGTCAAATCTCCTTGGCATCTAAATGCGATTGATGTGTCAGTACTCCATTCATTGAATCTCTAGATTATGTGCTTTGTAATGGAGACTTTGCTAATTTTGTTTGAAAGGATGGTCCTCATGATGTGGTTTCAAAAGGCTCATGATAGCAAAGGTAGAAATGGGGAGGGCATGTTCAAATAATTAGAAGCGAACGTGGATATATGTTTTATGGCAGCTTTTTGTGCATACTTTGGTGG
Organism: Juglans regia; assembly: GCF_001411555.2. Classification (NCBI taxonomy): domain Eukaryota; kingdom Viridiplantae; phylum Streptophyta; class Magnoliopsida; order Fagales; family Juglandaceae; genus Juglans; species Juglans regia. Next base: position 11,918,524 of record NC_049915.1, on the reverse strand, counting down.
TGGGACTAACATTTGCGGGGTTTTTAGGTCACTATTGGAGGGCAGCTTGCATGCTCTTATGTGTAAAGCTGATTTTGAGGGAGTGGAGATTGAATCATATTTATTGAAGGTTGCGAATTGGTTTAAAAATGGTCTTGGGGTACCGTAGTCTGTGAGTTTTTGAGGGGTTATCAGGAATTAAATATGGTTGCCATGTTGATATGTCAAAGTAGTTATCTCATGTGAGAGGCTATCGGCTATCCACGTAGCATAGTGTTGGTTAAAGACTGAGGGGTGTAAATATAGAATACTTTGAGTCATCGATAGCTTTCAAGAGAGGCGAGGGACTTTTTCTACTGGCTGATTGCATTGGATTCCGGCTTACGTCAGATTTTTGTAGTCACTTTTGTATATTTTTTGCGTACTCCACTAATATGATTAGTTGCATAACTTTTTTTAAATAAAATAATTATTTTAGCCAATTACATTAGTAAAGCGCACAAAGAATACGTAACCACTGAGGAAAAGAAAATTCCTAAAAGCCAAGCCTTAGATTATCCAAAACTATATATCCAAGGGTAATCTCGGTAGAAATGCAAAAAATACTTGGCAATGTCTGACCCAACACCACAACCAAAAGTTGAGGGCATTTATGTTAGAGTTCTTCTACAGCCACCGCTCGCCCATCTCGCTTGACGTGTCATGCCACATGTAATTATATTTAAAAAAAAAAAAAAAAAAGGAAAGGAACAAAAATATAAATGGGGACTCTTTCATTTTATCGAGACCCATTTCTCATTTTGTGCGACTTCCCCAGTCTGACATCGGCCTAGGTACCACCAACATCATCTTCACGCAGATTAAACGTGTACATCATCATCTTCCGGCATGCAGCTGCAATCCGCATCTCCATTTCCGGCGTCCACAACTACCAAGAATCCGAGGCTTCCCAGTTATTATTTATGTGGGTATTTCCATGAACATTCCATCATTTTCTCTTACATTAGGGTTTTTATATGTGATTATCTTGTCAGATTTGACTGTATATTGAGTTCAATTTAATAATTTGCTGGTGATTTTCATATCTTCTTTTCTGATGTTCTTTGTATTTGTTTTAGCCCCCACCAATTTGGGTCACACCAATTCCTTAGGACTGATTGGCACCTCATGGTTTGAAGAACAACTTTAGTCATTTGTAACTTGTTCCATTTGTTCCCTTTGATTCAAAATAAATTTTGGTTGAAATTAATTGGAAGTTGATGATAATGAAATGTTGATCGAAAACAGTACTAGCTAATAATAATATTGTAGCAAAAGATGTTTAAATTTTTTAAATTTCTGTACGAGATTTAAGATTATTGTAGTGCATATATATTCAAATGGCTATTTGAGAAAGTGTCTAACATCATCACAGATTAAGGTAGAACTGGACTTGGGCCATATATTTTGTCCATCACCACATATTATTAGAGGCATAATGAATATAGGTTTTTTACTATGCTGTGTGCATATTCATGCAAACTAAAAAGTGGATTGAACAATTAAAAAAAAAAACAATTTGGAATAGCCATCACTCCCATAAAAAGTGAGGGTTTTATTTTGACCCAACAGGTTAAATTTAAAAGCAGCATCCTTTACATTCTGTAAGAAGTCATGTACTGGATAATTACCAATTTGAAAGGAGAAACATTTTTAGATTCAAGTTTTTGTTATAAGTATTGCTTCCTCTGTTCGTGTACAAAATGTTTCAAGGAGAAATATTTCTAGATTCAAGTTTTTGTTAGGGTTGCAGCTTGTTAGATAATTTGAAGGCTGGACTTGCAATGGATTCAGGCATGGGAGGTGCATAATATGAGTATGATGAAGCAGGTTATGCAAATTATGAGTATGATGAGGTAGGACATGCAGTTAATGAGTGTGATGAGGTAATACATGTAGATAATGAGTGTGATAAAACCATTGAATCTCCTAAGCTTGGAATGACATTTTCATCTATAGAAGAAGTTTGGTCTTACTATATGAAGTTATAGTAAGCAGAAGGGGTTTGAGGTGTGAAAGGAATTCTAGATCGAATGACGATGGGAATGTCAGATGGCTCTGCTTGGTATGTACGCGCGAGAAGGCACATCCAAGAGTAAGGTTGCACATATTCTAAAGCCAAGAGGAACATAAAACGTAGGGTGTATGGCTAGGATTAATTCATCCCTGAATGATGAAGGTGGATATACCTTGACTAAAGTAAAATTGGATCACATAGATGTTTGTAGTCCAGGAAAGGCAAGATATTTCAGATGCTTTAACAATGTTGATGCTCGTGTGGCTAAAAGACTTGAAATAAATAATGAGGCAAGTATACGAGTGTCAAAAAATCTCAAGGTTGTGGTTGTTGAGGTGGGGGCTTACGAGAATGTACCATTCGGGGAGAATGAGTGTTGGAGCTACATTGTCAAAGCACTTCAGCTTCGCCTAGAGGTTGGAGGTGTTGAAACTCTATGTAACTATTTCCAAGATATGCAAAGTAAAAATCTAGATTTTTACTATCGGATAGACGTGGACCATGAGTTGTGGTTAAAAAATGTGTTTTGGACAAACGCCCGAAGTAGAGTTGTGAATGAATCATTCGGAGAAGTGATTACATTTGACACAACATACCTAACTAATGCGTACAAGATTCCATTTGCACTATTTGTTGGTGTGAACTATCATGGTCAGTCAATCCTATTTGGGTGCAGATTGATATCCAATGAGACCGCACGTACCTTTGAGTGGTTGTTTGAGGCATAGTTAAAGTGTATGAATGATCAACTGCCAAATGCAATCATCACAAACCAAGACAAGGCAATACAAATTGTAATTTCGAGAGTATTTTCGACTTCTAGGCATCGCTTCTGCTTGTGGCATATAATGAAGAAGTTTCCTGAAAATTTTGGATCACATTCTCGATATGAGGGGATCAAGAGTACTTTATAGAAGTGCTATATGACTCTTTAAGTGAGCATGAATTCGAAGGACGTTGGTGCCATATGCTCGACACATATGTTCTGCATGAGAATGCATGGTTGGGATCATTATATAGTGACCAACGTTCTTGGGTGTCAGCCTACGTCAGAGACACATTTTGGGCAGGAATATCAATGACACAGCGGAGTGAAAGTATGAATGCATTATTTAATGATTACGTTAATTCTAAGACAACTCTGAAACAATTTGTTGATCAGTACGATTCAGCTCTAAGGAGGAATGTAGATAATGAAGCAATTGCTGACTTCAATTCATTTAATACTGACATTCCTTGCATCAGTTGCTATCCTCTTGAGAAACAATTTCAAAAGACATACACAATGCTAAATTCAAATAAGTACAACAGGAATTGCGATAATTTCTATATTTGACTACCTCATTATTGGGTTGCAAGGGTGGTAGATATACATTCGTAGTTGCCGATGTGGTTCAAGTGCATGATGACTTATTAAAACATGCAAACTACACTGTTAAGGTTCATGAAGATCCCCTTGATGTTAAATGCAGTTGCAAGTTGTTCGAGTTTAGGGGCATATTATGCAGACACATTTTTCGTATCTTTATGCAGCTAGGCAAGAGTACAGTACCATCAAAATACATCTTGGATTGGCTGAGGAAGGATGTAAAATCAAAATACACATTCGTCAAAAGCAATTATGACACGAGTAATAACCACGATGCCCAGAGGTACGATAGGATACAAAATTACTTCTATGAATTGTGTTCCAATGCTTCAAAGGTCGAGAGCAGCACTGGAAAATTGATTAGCCAACTAGAGCATTTAAAAGTAGAATATCCGAGCATTGTTGATCATGATACTAGCAATACAGTTGATCCATCTACTACCATGGAGGGAATGACAGGAAAAGTTCTTAATTCATTAATAGTTCGGAGTAAGGGAAGACCACCGTCTAGAAGAAAAGTGCACCCCATCGAGAAGACGTTTAAGAAACCTAGTACGAGAAGGAGATTGTGATGTGGCGAATATGAGGTTCATTTGTAATACTTTTGAAAACAAAGTTCTTATTATATTATTCAAATTAAGTCTTCTTATTATATTCCTCCAAATCAATCTTTGCACTGTCGAACATCAAATAATCTTTGTACGTACATTTTAGAATTCGAGTAGTATTCAAGTTTTGAGTGATAATTTAATCACTCTTCATTGCTCCACTTCTTCGCTATTTCCCCCTGTATTTGCACAAAATAGTACTTGGGCCTTTAGCACATGGCCAAAGCAATCAATGCTACGTACTCCATCAACATAATATATTCAACCAAGCAACTTATATTCTCTCTTTTCTTTTTTTTTTCTTTTTTTTTTTCTTTTTTTTTTATAATAGGAGCTTCTTTCATTAATAAGAAACGATTACAACATAGAATCTGACCAAATAACTTGTGCAATACATCCGGGATAAGAGCCCCACCAAGTTATCAAATCATCTATATTCCATGCAAATTTAGCCAACCCATGAGCTGCACCATTGTCTAAACGGCTGTTGTGTTGAATAGAGCCAACAAGGAAATCTCAGCATTAGTTGCTTGATCTGCTGCACCAATTGACGTGGAGAGATCTTGATGTGTTGTCACTTTGCACTTCATTCACCATTAGTAAGGAGTCACTTTCAATAACTAAATGTGAGATTCCCAGGGGAAAGCAAAACTGGAGGCCTCTCAAAATAGATAGCATCTCTATTTCGAAACAAGCTGGTCATGACTAATTCAGGAACATACATGATCAGATATACCAAATCAGACACTGCCACAACATCATTGCATGTAGAATGTAAAATGCATATGCCTGAGACACATACATATATATATTATATAAGCCTGCTTTTACATCTTCCACACATTATTTTATCAGAATCTTCCAAAATAAAATTCCAAACAAAGTATCCACGACATTGAAATTACTATACATAAACTGGGACTCTCTAGTTTTCTCTTATGCCTCTCAGCCTTTATTTCTAGTCGATGTCATGTTGTTTCGATATCCATTGATACCAACAGAAAAACCAACAACAATGTCCAACATGCAAAATCAGTATACACATATTAACAAACAAAATTACCAACATATGTTATTAACCGATAAATAACATACCCAAAGTTAAGACCCACATTCAGCTTTTAGTTAAAGTTAAAACGTTGTCATGATGTTGATGCCAATGTTTCTTATGAGCAATCACATGAGAGTGGAAATCCAAGGAATTTTTCAATATTTTTTTCTTTGAACTACTTACTCCCAACCTCTCATCAGGGTTGTTTCCCTAATTTGAACTTGCAAACTCCTAATTGGGTTGGCATAATTAATATAGTCCAATGGGATTTATGATCCCATCAGAGGGGATTATATGTGTGTGTGTGTGTGTATATATATATATATATAACTTGAAAACATAAGCAAAAATGAAATTAATGTGCAGTTCATGACTTGGACTCTAATGAATTAATAAGTACTTGAATTCAAGTTTATGCTATGTTCTCTCTAATTTCCAAGGAGAGGGTAGTATTATTGTGTGGTTAATTCATGTATTTCATGTCATACCTTATATATAACTAAAAAAGGATGCACCAATATATATATAATTGGTGAGTTGCATTTGTGCTATTAATTGTTTTATTCTCATTTTTCTCATTTGCAAGTACTATTGATTACACCCAAACTACTATGTGGTGTTATAATATAGTTCAAGATGTCGATCCACAGGGAGTCGAAATAAACACTACAAGAACGCAAACTTAAAGGAAAAGATCAAATGACAAGATGACAGAAATCTGAAAAATATTTTGAAATCTACCTAAAACACGTAATTAAAATAAGATTAGGACACGAATAAAGATGCAAGTAAAGCTTCGGGCTTCCATCAACCAGATCCAATACTTTAATTTTTCCAATCCAAATTATACACATGATTATGAATTATAATACCAATTTCCTAATTGGAAGATATAACAATATACTCATCTAATTTCTCAAATTTAACTCTAGAATCTATTCTCCCCACTTTACAAACCACAGTTTTCATGTATAAAAGGATCTAAAAACAACACTATGTTCACAAACAATAATGTAGCAAAAGATCACATCAATGGCATGAAAAATCTGTTTAAGTCACAATCATATATTCATAATCCTATAGCTCAACAAAATCAAACCATAACAAGATTTAATATAATTGTCTCAAACTTATAATATCCAATACAAGTAGAGAATTTAATCCTAGAATTTTAAACAATAAAGCTTAATTTGTGACTTGAAACATAATTAAAGCATTTTCACCAATCAATTTATGCCCTTTGTTGATCTCTCAAAGAAAATACTTCTCTGATTTGTTAAAGAAAACACACATGCTTGGTGCAAATTCCATATCAAGAAAACACACATGCTTGGTGCAAATTCCATATCCTCACCCATGTCTGCATCCACCAAACTCTCAAAATTTGACTCACCTTCTTTTGAAAATATCACTTTTTTTCGAAGCATTGTTGTCAGCCTACAATATGTATCCTTAACTAGACCAAATGTCTCATTTGTTGTCAACAAAGTATGTCAATTCATGCATGAACCGAAAACTACCCATTGGACAGTCGTCAAGAGAATACTTTATTACCTAAAATCCACCATTAATCATGGATTATTTCTCTCACAGCATTCTGGTTTTACACTTCATGCATACTTCAATGCTGACTGGGCAAGCTGTCCAGATGATAGGAGATCTACAAGAGGATTTTGTATCTTTTTGGGTAAACATCTGATCTCTTGGAGTTCAAGAAAACAACACACTGTTGCTCGTTCAAATACTAAAGCCGAGTACAAGTCGTTGGCCAACACAACTGCAGAGCTCATATGGTTGCAAACATTGATCAAGGAACTTAGTTTTTCTCTTTTCCAGCCCTCTGTTTTATGGTGTGATAAGTTAAGTGCAACATACTTGACCTCAAATCCTGTACATCACTCACGCACTAAGCATATGGATGTGGATTTTCACTTTGTATGAGATAGAGTTGCTGCAAAGACTCTCCAAGTGCAATTTTGCAGCAGCAAAGACCAACTAGAAGATATCTTCACCAAACCCTTGGTTGCTGATTGTTTCTCCCTTCTCAAATCGAGTCTTACTGTGATTGACACCCCATTAGACTCAAAGGGGCGTATTAACCTTAACCAAGCTGATGCACAATGAAAAAATACCAAGCTGCAGTAATCCATGTCAGCTGTTCCAGAAGCTTCAAGAATTCTGTTTTGCAATTCTGTTGTAACCAACTTATTCTCTTTTCTGCTATTATTCCAGCGCATACCTGCTGTACTGAATGCCTATATAAACTATCCAAGGCACCATATATTTGTATCGTAAGTGAATACGATACAATGAGCACTATGACATTTATCTTTTTGTCTCATTCTAGCACTCTTAAGGGGACAAAGGATTCAATTGTCTAAGCCCTCTAGTAAGAAAGAATCTATCACAAGGGTTCTCATTTATTAGAACTGAGTAAAAAATAGATCGGAGGCAGTGCATGACACAATTGATCCATTTCAAATTAAACCCCATCTTGAGCAAGACAACTTCAATAAAAGGTCATTTTATTTGATCATATGTTTTACTCATATCAAGTTTTAAAGTTATATATCATTCTCTTTCATGCAGTTTCAAGGACATTAAATGTAAGGTTTTATAGGCAACTAAAATGCTATATGAAATAAGTTAGTTTTACACCAACACTTAAGGATTCTATAGTTTTTTACATATATAGGTGCATTGAAGTATTTTTAGAATTGAATTATTTTTATTAAATATTTCAGAATATAGAAAATTAGAAAATTATCAACATTACGTAAAAAATGCACAGTATCATGTATTGCTTGTGAAGCCCTTCCGGTGTTAGTATTACCGCACTAAATAATTTTAGATAATATTTTATATTAATTAATTCAAACAGTGCATGAATGATATGCAAAATATGCACTGTCCCGTACCTAATATTAGGAGTTATTTAGAAATAGTAATGATTTCATCTCAAAATTTATAATTTTATTTTATTTTCAAATATCATTCAAATATAAATATTTTTTAATTTTTAATTTTTAACTTTTTCATCTAATCACTACAATTTTTTCAAATATCTAAACAAAATACAAAAACTAATTAATTTTTTAAAATTCTAAAATAAAAATAATACTATAATAATATTTTTACTTTATAATAATTTTATTTAATTTTTTCTCAAAATTTAATAAAACATCTTAACTCAAATTATTTCACAAATCATATTCTATTATTTACAAATTATTTATCTTATCTAATTCTCCAAACATCTCTTAATAGAAAAATTCTAGATATAAGCCTCACACCATGCATACCCATTTAAAAATATATCATTTTATTTTTTTTACTTACGTAATGGAAATGATTCCAAGCATGTTTGTAAATAAAATAAGATAAAAATATAAAATGACATATTTTTAAATTAATGTGCAGGGTGTGACACTTATGGATAACACTGCTCCTCTTAATATCATTACTTTAAATAAATTTAGATAATACATTAGATAAAAAAAAAAAAAAAAAAAAAGAAGGTTAGCACTACAACCACCGAGGAATCCTCTCGATACGTTCATTCTTCTTTTTTTATGCATTTTTTTAATTTCTTTTAATATTTTTTTAAAAATTTATAATATCGTTAAAAAATAATTCATTAATCATTAAATAAATAAAAAATCTGTCGGTACCATTGTCGGGGCCGGATCCATAACATTTTCCTTAAAAAAACAATGTACTGTCACCGCATTGCCTGTGAACCGTTTCGGTCAGTATCTCTATTTTAAATAATTTTTTATAATATTTTTATTTTAATTAATTCAAACAGTAGTTTAAAAATGCACAGTCCCGTGAAGTCGTCCCATGTGATGTTAGTATCATTATAAATAACTTTATATAATATTTTAAGAATAATGATATCTTTATAAATAAATTTTATAAATTAACGTAATATAATCTTATCTGTTAGATTTAATAAAAATAAATTTATAATTTAATCAATTATATCAACTTACCTCAATTTATAAAATTATTTTTATATAATATCTTTATAATTAAAATATTTTTCATATTTTAATATTGATTAATTTGTCATCTTTCCACTTTAGTCCATCTGGTATGCGAACAAATACAAATACTCTCTCCAAACTTAATATTTATACATTTTTTTAACTGCCTTATATTTATACATTTTTTAACTGTCTTTAAAAATTAACTACGTTTGAGTAGTGAGAATACTTAAAAAGTGTTGAGAATATTTATAAATAATTATGAGTAGAGATTTGAATGAGTTTGTAGATCTCATTAAGAGTATTTTGAGTTGTTTAGATGTGTGAAGTATATTAAGTTGTTGACTTTTAAATAAGTAGTTGAAAAAGATATAGGTCCCATAAATATTATAATAATTTTATTTTTAGTAATAAATATTATAGTGATTTTATTATAGTAATTTTTTAATATTAATAAATATTGAAGTGATTTTATTTTATTTTTATATATATAATAGTGATAAATATTATAGTAATATTATTTTTTATTTATATATAATAGTGATTTTATTTTTTATTTATATATAATAGTGATAAATATTATAGTGATTATAATTTTTATTTATATTTAATAGTGATAAATATTATAGTAATTTTATTTGTTTATAACAGTGTAAATATTATAAAATATTTATGAATATTTATGAGTAGAGAAGTAAGTATTTTAAAGTTTTTGGTATGTAAAATATTTTCATAAATACGTGTCGAGAGTAGTACCATACGTAAAGCAGTCGACGTAGATTCCACCGCAGCATTACCAGCAAAAGGAGTGCCCATCTTGAATTGTTCGCTCTTCACTGAGAGGGTTTGAGAATCTGAGATGGCGTCGTCTGCATCAGGGGAAGTGAAGGAGGAGGAAGAGGAGAAGCTGAAGCAGAAGCAGAAACAGAGGAGGACGAAGAAAGAGAGGTTGGGATGGATAGAATGGGTGAGAGGGTGGTTCAATGTTTTATACGAAATGCTGTTCCAGAGAATTATCGCCAGCCACTTGCAGAACCCTTTGCCTTTACCTCCCCTCAGCGATCTCACCTGCATTGTCACCGGTTCCACAAGCGGTATCGGCCGCGAAATAGCCAGGTTCTTGGCTCCCTCACCGTGTCTGGATGAATCTTATCTCCAAATCAAAGAAAAATTTGTTTGTTTTTACTCTTTTTTCTCGTTTGGAATAGGCAACTGGCGGAGGCTGGGGCGCACGTTGTGATGGCTGTGAGGAACCCCAAAGCGGCTAGCGAATTGATCCAGAAGTGGCAGAACGAATGGTCCGGAATGGGCCTTCCTCTCAATATCGAGGTTATTGGCCTCATAAACCTCTATTTTAGCATATTGCAAATTTTGTTTACTCAAAATGGTACATCATAATAATATGCTTTTGTGGTGTACATACTCACCTATATTGATGGTGCTAATTGTATTTAAGGTGATGGAGCTTGATCTTCTCTCTTTGGATTCCGTTGTGAGATTCGCCGAAGCATGGAATGCACGTTTGGGACCTTTGCACGTTCTTATTAACAATGCGGGGATATTTTCCATCGGAGGTTAGTCTTTAAGATGTCCCTGCATTATTTGTTTTCTCGTCATGGTCTTGAATGACATATTAACCACCCTGGGAAATTTAGACCACTAGTTTAACTTCTGGTTCATAACCGCATTATTTATCAATCTGTATGTATGTGCTTTGTTTTTTTGTTTGGGAAAGATGTTCATTTGATCTGTAGTGGTTATGCATGTGTGTGTGTGCGCGTGAGAGAGAGAGGGAGAGGGGGGAGGGAGGTTCAAACAATTCAAACTGATCTGAGGTCGCTGAACAATGCCAAATTAAGCTTGATATGGTTTTGCTACTCTGTACCCGTGCTCAAGTTAACCTTAACAGCTCCCCTTCCAGCTAATGGAACTGAGTCAAATTGCATTGTTCTTAGTGGACAATTAAATCAGTCAGCTTAATTCTCCAGTATCTCTCTCAAATATGTCGTGATCTATTCCAAAATAATGTCCTTTTAAATCTGGAGCAACATCTATTACATTGAGATGTGTTAGTTTTAGAATGAAAAGTAAACAGAGAATCAAAAGGGAAACAAAGAGCACGAAGGAAGATGGAGAAGGTGTGAAAATATTCCTCTATTCAGTACAGTCTTTCATTGTACAGTGATGGTCTAAATATACACGAAATGATCTGTAACAAACTAACTGATTTCTACAGCTAATAAAGATATTTACTGAGAATTAATAGAGTAAAAATCAAAAAATAGGAAATGTATGGAAAGTACAATATTAACCCTTCGCAAACTATTTTTTTATCTTGTAATAGCCCCCCACAAGATGGAGAATAGAGGTTCACTATTCCCATCTTAGACAAGTGTTGCCGTATAAGGTATGAGGGCAAAGCCTTGGTAAAAATGTCAGCTAGCTGGCTGTTTGAGGCTACATGAGCTGTGGTGATGCTTCCCTCTTGAATTTTGTCCCGGATTAAGTGACAATCCAATTCAATGTGCTTCGTTCTTTCGTGGAAAACAGGATTGGCAGCTATGTGGAGAGCTGCTTGGTTGTCACAATGTAGTAAGGCAGCCTGTGGATGAGAAACTTGAAGATCATTGAGTAGATATCGCAACCAAGTAATTTCAGAACATGTAGATGCCATAGAGCGATACTCGGCTTCAGCGGAGGAGCGAGAAACAACGGATTGCTTCTTGGATTTCCAAGAAACAAGTGAGTCACCAAGAAACACACAATAGCCGGTAACACTTCTACGTGTGTCAGGACATGAGGCCCAATCAGAGTCACAATATGCTTTGATCTGAAGCTGAGAAGAAGATGAAAGCAAGAGGCCTTGACCAGGAGCAGCTTTAATGTAGCGAAGAACCTTATGGGCTGTGGTCAAGTGTGAGGTAGTTGGATGATCCATAAACTGACTTAGTAGCTGGACAGCATAGCATATATCAGGCCTAGTAATTGTGAGATACAGCAAACGACCTATAAGTCGTCTATAAGTGCTCGGGTCAGATAGAGGAACTCCAGTATTTTTGCTAAGTTTGAAATTCTGCTCAAGAGGAAGCTGGAGAGGTTTGCTGCCAAGTGTACCTGAGTCCGCCAAGATGTCCAAAGCATACTTTCTTTGGCATAAGTGAATCCCTTTTGAGGATCTAGCAACTTCCAAGCCAAGAAAGTAGCGCAAACAACCAAGATCTTTGATCTTAAATTAGGTGTTAAGAAAGCATTTAAGAGATGCAATAGAGGATGGACAATTTCCAGCAACAATAATGTCATCTACATAAACTAGAAGGGCAGTAAAGGAAGTGCCATCTAATTTAGTAAATAAACTGTAATCAGCTCTAGATTGGTGAATACCAAAGGCAATGAGTGAGGAGGAGAATTTAGAATATCATTGCCGTGAGGCTTGTTTGAGGCCATATAAACTTTTGAGAAGTTTGCATACTTGGTTGGGTCCCCCTTTGTTGTAACCGGGTGGTTTACGCATATAAATCTCCTCGTCTAAATCTCCATGGAGAAATGCGTTATTAACATCAAATTGGAGAAGAGACCAGCCATGAATAGCAGCAATGGACAGTAAAACTCTCATAGTGACAAGCTTGGCTACGGGGGAAAAAGTCTCGGTATAGTCTATTCCTTCTTGTTGGGTAAACCCCTTTGCCACAAGCCGTGCTTTTAGCCTTTCTATAGACCCATCAGCATTAAATTTGGTCTTGTAAACATATTTGCAGTCAATAGCCTCTTTTCCAAGAGGTAAATCAGTGATGACCCAAGTATGATTTTGTTCTAAGGCTAACAATTCAACTTCCATGGCTTGACACCATCCAGGATGTTTCACAGCTTGTTTATAAGTAATGGGATCAGAAATGGTTGAAATAGAAGTTGAAAAAGCAGTAAAGGCAGGAGAAAATTTCTGATAAGATAAAAAATTGGCAAGAGAACAAGGACTACCAGGTATAGCAGTGGACAGCAGTTGAGAAGGGGTTGGAAGTGAGGTCTGGCTGCAGTGAAACTCTTGCAAATACTGTGGAGCTCTTCTTACTCTGGTGGACCTGCGTAGAGGAGGGTTAGTGGGGGTATAAGGGGTGCAAATGAGTGGTGAAGATGTTGGGGAAGGGGGGTTAGATATGGGTGATGTGTCGGGGGCAAGTGGGGGTGAAGAGGTGGCTGTATGCATTGGTGTGATGGATTGAAAAGGTAGGACAGAAATGGGAAAGTCAAGTGTGTTAGGTAAGGGTTGTGTGAAAACAAATGTGGGATTAGAAGAAGAAGTAGGTGAGTGATTAGTCATGGTGAAAGGAAAAGTGGACTCATGAAATATCACATCCCGAGAGATGAAGGTTGTTCTTGACTCAAGGTCAAGAAGTTTGTAGCCTTTAGTGCCAAAAGGGTATCCAAGAAAGATGCACATGCGACCTCTAGGGTCAAATTTCTTCCTACCTTGATGGAGGGTGGAAGCAAAACAAAGAGAACCCAAAACTCTTAAGTGAGAGTAAGATGGTGGAGAATTAAATAAAAGTTCAAATGGAGTTTTGTTGTTAAGTAAAGGACTAGGGGTCCTATTGATGAGGTATGTGGCTGTCATGACACAGTCATTCCAAAATTCAAGAGGGAGGTTGGCTTGGAATTTTAAGGCCCGAGCTACATTGAGTATGTGTTGATGTTTTCTTTCCACAACCCCATTTTGTTGGGGTGTGGCAACACAACTAGTATGGTGAATGATGCCTTTTGTATTGAAAAATTCTTGCATTTGAAACTCTTTGCCATTATCACTTCTCAGAATTTTTATTTTTAAATCAAATTGAGTTTCAATCAGGTTGGCAAATGATATGATGCTTTTTCTGGTTTCTGCTTTATTGTGAAGGAGATAGAGCCATGTACTTCGGGTGAAGTCATCGACTATGGTGAGGAAATAAAGAGAACCATCATAGGCAGGGACAGAACTTGGTCCCTAGAGATCACAGTGCACCATTTCAAAGGGTTTAGTCATTTTATGTGTGCTATGAGGGAATGAAAGTCTGAAATTTTGCTAATGGACAAACATAACAAGTTTTTGTATTAAAATCAGAGATATGATCTCTTACAATAGGATATGTAATCATGTGTAAAACGGGAAATGAAGGGTGACCAAGGCGACAATGCCATAGGTCAGCAACATTATTGGAAGTAGTAACAGAGGCTGTTATGGAGTTCTTGGTGAGGGACTGAAGTGTGGTGACCAGAGTGGATGGAGAGACATTAGTATTGAGCAAGTAGTAAAGACCATTCCTCACTTCACCCTTCCCAATCGTTGTCCAAGATAGAAGGTCCTGTATGAGACAAAAATCAGATAAGAACACTAGGCAACAAGTGAGTGTGGCAGCCAATTTTTTTGCAGAAATCAAATTAAATTTGAAAGATGGGACACATAGAACTTCAGTGAGGAGAATGGAGTGAGTTAACTGGACTGTTCCAGTGTGTGTGACAGGGACATTTGTCCCATTTGGTAATCTGACTGAGTGAGAAATATTTGCTGTAATGGTGGTCAACAAAGAGGAACAGCAGACCATGTGGTCTGTTGCGCCTGTATCAATGATCCAATGTGCAAATTGAGAGGACAAAGTGTCGTGTGTGCTGGTGGATAAGCAAGGAGATATACCAGAAATGTGAGGAGTGGAAGTGGAGGGAAAGTTGGATTGAATCTGATTAGCAGAGGGCTGAACAGCAGTGACAAGCTCCCGGGGTTGAAGTAAAGCCACAAGTTGTTGATATTGAGCCTTAGTAAGACCTACTCGAACATCACTGTCATCCTCTAGGTCAGAAACATTTTGAGCAGCAAGAGCAGATGGACTTTGAGATTTATTGAACAATTTATGGCCAGGTGGATAGCCATGAAGCTTATAGCATTTCTCCATTGTGTGTCCAGTCATATTACAATGAGAACAGATAGGTGCCTCAGCATTACCAGCTTTGAAACAATGTTCAAAAGTGTGGCCAGTGATTTTGCAATGGTTACAGTAAGGTCGGTCTTTCTTGGATTTAGATTGGAGAGAAAATTTGTTGGAAGTGGGGTAAGGGTGTCTGATGGCAAATGCCATGGAGTCAGGTGAAGGAGAGACAGAGGCCATTTTATAGTGACGTTCTTGTTGTTGAATGAGGGAAAAAACTTTGGTGAGTGGAGGTAAAGGGTCAAGAAGCATAATCTGATCCCTAACAGGCGAGTAAGTGTCATTTAACCCCATTAGAAATTGAAAAACACAAATCTCTTTGGTAACGATCAGATAAAATTTTCATTGAACCACATTTGCAAAAAGGAGTAGGATCATAAATCAACAACTCATCCCATAGGGTTTTTAGCTTGCCGTAATAAACACTTACAGTGTCTGATTCTTGAAGAAGGCTAGCTAAGGTCTTCTTGAGCTGATAAATTCGAGGTCCGTTTTGATGAGAGAAACGATCCTCAAGATCAAGCCAGATCTCACGAGCGTCATCAACAAATGCCACACTAGATTTGATGGAAGGGCTGATGGAATTTTGTAACCACGAAACCACCATATCGTTGCAGCGTTCCCATAGATCAAAGAGTGGATTATCTGGGTCAGTGGGTTTAGAAATCGATCCGGAGATGAAGGCTAATTTGTTCTTCGCGCGAAGTGCTCTGCGCATCGCTCGCGACCAGGTGGAATAATTTTCACTGGTGAGTAAATTCGTGACTAAAATCACGGCGGGGTTGTCACCAGTGTCTAGACGAAATGGGTTGCTAGGGTCCGTGAGGTTAAGATATTGGGTCAGATGTACGGCATGGTTGTTGTTTGAAGGAATGCGTGAATGAACAGAAGGGTGGGTGGGAGAAGAAGACTCGTCTGAACTGTCGAGGAGATCCTCCATGGATGGTGCTCTCGAGGCTCTTGATACCATGTTAGTTTTAGAATGAAAAGTAAACAGAGAATCAAAAGGGAAACAGAGAGCACGAAGGAAGATGGAGAAGGTGTGAAAATATTCCTCTATTCAGTACAGTCTTTCACTGTACAGTGATGGTCTAAATATACACGAAATGATCTGTAACAAACTAACTGATTTCTACAGCTAATAAAGATATTTACTGAGAATTAATAGAGTAAAAATCAAAAAATAGGAAATGTATGGAAAGTACAATATTAACCCTTCTCAAACTATTTTTTTATCTTGTAATAAGATGTGGTAACTAAGGTAGATTGTTCCTGTGAGGAAGAATGAAGCAGAGCACCTCGACGACTCCCCTCATCTTGAAGCAAACACCTATCAAAGAGATGGAAGGGGCTTGTTTCTTGAGGTCTGAACTTTAAAAAAATTACATTCCAAATTAAATCCGGCAAGGAATCCATAAATGAGTCTCTCTTCCAGTATTTTCGAGAATTCAATTGTGTTCACTGCATACTCAATTTGTGAAATTTTCAGTAGAGATTTGATTCCTGCACAAAGCACAAAGCCCGTAAAAAGAAGTTGCTCCTGACCACCCAGCTTAGGTTGTCCCATGAATTTGACGTTTCAGTTCATAGATTTGTGTTGCATTCCCTAGTCGTATAAGTTTGAGAGGTTGCATCCCAAATACCTTTTCCAGTGTTGAGAAACATTCCATTGTCTAATCTCTGGTTGCTTTGAGAAACAAAGTCCATTGACTAATCCAAAAAACCTTTTCATATGTGGGAGCATCTAATTTTGGTTCTTGAGTCTTAATATACTAGTTGTGTTTGAGCTCTTGGCCAGTTGGACAAATCTAGGCGGTATTTCACAAATCACAGCTATGTGGAAGATGGTTCCTATATGTATTATGTGGTGCTTATGGTAGGAACATAATGACCGGACGTTTGAAGACAAGGAGCGTTCATTAGAGGAGCTTAGATTACTTTTTGCCAGAACTTTATTTCTATGGGCCAAAGCTGTAGATTTCAATGGCCTTGATCTTCATGATTTTCATGTTTCCATTTCTACTTCCTAAATACGTGGTACCTCTTGTATACCCTCTTGTGTACTTGGGTTCTGCCTATTATTATTAATACAATCAATTTTACTTATAAAAAAAATATACTTGTTGTGTTTTGCAGAGTTAAATTTTCATTCTGGGAGGTCATGTGACTCTCTACCCTTATTCTGAGGCGTGACTCCTCTTTGGCTTTTAAATCAGACATCCAACCAAATAGCTCCAATACACAATAGCTAGACTTAATAAATATCATGTTCTAAAGCTAGTCAATGCAAATCATACCACATAAACAAGACAAGTAGAGCAGTCATCTTACCTAATAATTAGTGCAAACACTAGGTCTAGTGATGGGTTATTTTTTAAACTGAAAATATTACTCATTCAGATTTTTTGTCATTTCCCCTTGCACTGAGTGACATGTCATTTTCCCTTGCATTGAATGGCATGTTGGTTCTTTCATGTTAGAGGATTATAATTCCTACATGTCACATGATATATCATTTACTCATACAACGTTTCTTTCTCCTATTTTCACCGCTGTCCAAGCACTAGAACTACCATTACTACCACCAAGAACTACAACTTTTTCTTTTTAATGAATTTTTTATAAGTAAAATAGTTTTTTTTATTAATACGAGAAATAGGCATAAACCAAGTAAATAGAATGTATACAAGAGAATGCACCTAGTTAGGAGCTAGAGATCCAAGAAACATCCTATAAGATGCCAGTTACTCTCGTGCATATTTTCTTTTTCAGATTTAACTAAAAAAAGAAACAAGAAGAAAATTTGGAAGGATGATCTTCTATTTATCTCAAACAACATTGGTGGGTAAGCACACGAGATTTGATCAAAACCCTAGGCTACACTTCTGTCAGCGGCAGAATTTGTCTGGTTGACATTAGCAACTGCAGAAGATAACATTTTTTTTTTTTTAGGATTTGATTGCTCTGATGTCAATTTGAAGAATATAGAGTATAGAAGAAAAAAGAGAGGAGAAATTACCTTTGTTTATTTCTCTTGATCATCAATCAAACTTATCTCATTGATCAAAAAAATAATTATTTTCTACTCCAAGCCCTAAAAATGATCATTGTGACCGCTGGGTCCTCCTTTTGGAAGAGTTAAAAAGGTAATTTCTCCTCCATGTGGACACGCTATTCGTGTATATTTGAAAGTTTATTTATAGAGTATATTTGAATGTTTATGTATAGATGCATGTTATATTGTTTCTTGAATCAGTCAAATTATGTCTTTCTCATTTGCTTCCTCAACAACAGCAGGTTTAAGCTCTATGCATTCCTAGAACTTCTTTTTCATCCTTGCACTTATCATTCTTGTTTGACAATTTCCACTGTTGTTGAAGTAGCTTTACCATTTTCCGCAAACTGACATGATTGGGATTTTATGTCTTGTATTCTTCTTTTATATGGTACTCTTTCCAATATAAATTTTATAGCTGTTTTCAACAATTTGGGTGCTTTCCTATCTTGTTGTCTGTAAAGAATTTGAATATAGACTATTGATGTTTAATATAATAGTTGTTATGGTTTT
The DNA here is from genome assembly GCF_001411555.2 of Juglans regia. Lineage (NCBI taxonomy): Eukaryota > Viridiplantae > Streptophyta > Magnoliopsida > Fagales > Juglandaceae > Juglans > Juglans regia. The sequence goes on along the minus strand of NC_049915.1, from coordinate 11,899,953 downwards.
GTCTATTAAATGATATGAATGGATTTGTTGTATCCAGAGCCACAAAAATTCTCAAAAGATGGGTATGAAGAACACATCCAAGTGAATCACCTTGCTCCAGCATTGCTGTCAGTATTGCTGCTGCCATCTCTTATCAGAGGCTCTCCGAGTCGAATCGTTAATGTTAATTCCGTTGTAAGTTCCACCATGATCATTCATACCAGTGATCTTCCTTCTGTCATTGGCTGCTATGACAACTAATTTTTGCAAAGCATAGAGTTTTCCAGCACTGTTGGCTGGAGTATGGAATAGATTCATAGAAAGTATCCTTAGAAAGGGATGAGAAAAGAAAAAAAAAAGCAAATCTATATTTTTGTCTAAAGTACATTCAATAATTTATGATTTAATTGTATTGCTTCTCTCCTACAATTTTTATTTTTTCTTATTGTATTACTCATTATTATGGTTAGCAAGCTGTTAGAAAGGGGGATTACTGACTATCCTTTCTTGCACCTTTTTCTCTGCTTCGGAAAAGAAATACGTGTTAACTAGATGTGTGTTTTATGTTTTCTTGTTTTGTTTTTCTTTTTTATTGCTGTGAAAGTTGATAAAGACGTGTAGGCAACAAAACTAGGCATGTATGGGAATTAACTGCTAGAATTCTCCAAAAAACTGAATAATTAAGGAGTATTGCTATATGTATTTACAATTTTACTTACGAGACTCATTTTGTTAGTTTTCTTTTGAAATTCAAATTTCATGGTTTTCAGCATATTAATAACTGACATGTGGAGAAGTAAGTTTTTTGCAAGTTTTTCTTAAGTACATTTAGCATTTTCCATTAAGGAGTTGCAACTACTGAGTTTCATTGCACAAGGAACTCTACCGTTTACGGTCAATAATATTTGCAAACTTGCTATTATTTCCCATTTGTCAGTAAAGGCATAGCGAGTGAATTTCAAATATGGCTAGTTTTGCTAGATATCCAAATTAAACACAAATGCATGTTTATGTTTCAAAGGTTGCATTTGGGTAGTGAGGTGATCTCAAATATTTTTTTTTTATAAGTAATAAGAAATTTTATTGATATAAAGATAGGCGTAAGTCAGGTACACCGGAAGTATACATGTGAAAACACCGCTTTAAGAACTAGAAGATCTTAGATATTCTGTGAGTAGTAGTGAAAAGTAGGTAAAAAATAATAATAAAATAATGAATAGTAATGGAGTATTCTGAGAATACTCCACTACCCAAACTAGCAAGTATAATAAAGTAGCACTTAATAATACATTGAACAACATGTGAAGCATTCGTTTTTTATTGGTCTTCACTTTTAAGCTTGAGAGTGGCCTGCCTTTTTCCCCTTCAGATGCATTATGTTGGCTTTGTTGACGTAGAAGATATGAATTGTGTTTCTGGAAAAAGGAAATACACGAGCTTAGTGGGATACACGAGCAGCAAGCTAGCAGAGGTACACTTTCAATTCAATATTGAATCCTTCAAATATATGTGGGCCCGGAAAATCTCTTGCATTCAATTATGGTTGTTTTCAGACTTCATATTCGAAAGATAATTTTAAGAATCTTGTGCTATTTTTTGGGTTGTTGTTTTAATTTATATCTCTTGCGTGTTTTATGATATTGGGTGTACTAAGCATGCTTGAACTGGTACTATTGGGCACTCTGTTTTTTTCTATACCTCCAGGCTCCCTTCTCCTAGAGAAATAATATTTGTGTAACGATCCAAAGAAAGTGTTAGCTACATATGCACTATAACTTTAAAAAGACTAGTTAATGTTATAATTTGAGTGCCTTGGAATTATTATAAAAGATCTTTTCCATCCTAGACAATGTGAGATCTCATTCACCACCTCCTACACCTTCTGTTGGGAATAACTGTATATCTAAGACTAACTCGAAGTATAGTAGCGGAAATAAACGAAAGAAATTGATGACAATCATATAGAAAGAACACCAAAAATTAAGTGGTTCGACTTAAAGTGAGCCTACGTCCACTGGTGGGGTCGGTATCGGAGATTTCACTATCAACAAAGATGGAGTACAGATGAATAATACAAAACTTCACAAGGAAGTTATCTCTCAAACTCACTCTAACTTCTCTCTCAAGAAATCACTAAAACTAGACAAAAAATGATTTCTGAAGTGTTAAAATCAAAGGAGGCGCCGTTTGATATTTATAGGAACAGTGAGAATTCACTTCTGTGAACATTGGCTCGAGCGAACACTCGAGCAAGTGTCGAGCGAGCGTAGGTTTTGTAAACTTCGCTCAAGCCAACAGACGAGCGATGTTGAGCGAAACTCTCGGACTGAATATCGCTGGAGCTGAATGTCGAGCGAGGGTTGAGCGAAGCTCTCTGTCTTCATATCGCTCGAGCTGAATGTCGAGCGGTGCTTGAGCGAAGCTCTCTGTCTGAATTCGCTCGAGCTGGATGTCGAGCGAATGTCGAGCGAGGCTCTCTGTCTTCATACCGCTCGAGCTGAATCTCGAGCGATGCTTGAGCGAAGCTCTTTGTCTGATTTCGCTCGAGCTGAGTGAACCTCCTCTCGAGCGAACATACGACACAACACTGTTTCATCTAAATTCAAGCCACCTCTTAACAAATCTCCACCTTGGCTTGAACTCTGCCAATCTCAACAAAAAATCTCTGATCACAAAACCAATCCCCACCACCAAATCCCTTACGGGAATCACAAAATGCGAACACCAATCAAGTCCAAACAAAGTTTGAACTTGTATATTGCAACTGGCTTAGTCATCATATCTGCTGGATTCTCTGTAATAGCAATCTTCAGAATCTGTATAACACCTTCTGTAACAATCTCTCTAAGAAAATGATACCTGACATCAATGTGCTTCGTTCTCTCATGATACATTTGATTTTTAGTCAAATGTATTGCACTTTGACTGTCACAGAATACTGAGATCCCATCTTGCTGTAAACCCAAATCATTGATCAAGCCTTTCAACCAAATGGTCTCCTTAACAGCCTCTGCTGCTGCCATATACTTTGCCTCTGTAGTTGATAAAGCAACAGTGGATTGCAGTGTTGCTTTCCAATTAATAGCAGACCCACACAAAGTGAAAAACATAACCTGTCAATGATCTTCTTTTATCTAAGTCTCCAGCATAATCTGAATCAACAAAACCAGTAACTTTGGAACTGAGATCGACATCTCTATCAAATATTAAGCCAAAGTTCAAGGTTCTCCTCAAATACCTGAGTATCCATTTCACAGCCTGCCAATGAGTCTTACCCGGATTAGCCATATACCTACTAACTACGCTCACGGCCTGTGAAATGTCTGGACGAGTGCAAACCATTGCATACATGATGCTGCCAACTGCACTGGAATAAGGAACACTAGCCATGAACTGTTCCTCTTCATCTGTATGAGGAGATAGGGAAGCTGAAAGCTTAAAGTGTGTAGCAAGTGGTGTACTTACTGGTTTGGAATCAAACATTCCAAATCTCTGAAGCACTTTCTCAATGTACTTTCCCTGAGACAAGTACAACTTTCCAGCTTTCCTATCTCTGAAGATTTCCATCCCCAAAATCTTCTTTGCAGCACCTAAGTCTTTCATTTCAAACTCATTTCTGAGTTGGGTCTTTAACAAACCAATGTCAGATATGCTTCTAGCAGCAATAAGCATATTATCAACATATAATAGCAAATAAATGAAAGACTTATCAGATAATTCCTTATGATAAACACAACTATCATAGTAACTTCTCAAATAACCATGATCAATCATAAAGGAATCAAACCGTTTATACCATTGCCTTGGAGACTGCTTCAAACCATATAATGATTTCTTCAATCTGCACACATGGTCTTCTTTACTTTCAATAATGAACCCCTCTGACTGATGCATATAAATGGTCTCGTCAAGCTAACCATGTAGGAACGCTGTTTTAACATCAAGTTGCTGCAGCTCTAAGTCATACAATGCTACTATAGCAAGTAGCAATCTTATCGAACTGTGTTTCACCACTGGAGAGAAGACTTCATTGAAGTTATTAAGAGGTGGCTTGAATTCAGATGAAACAGTGTTGTGTCGTATATTCGCTCGAGCGGAGGTTCACTCAGCTCGAGTGAAATCAGGCAAAGAGCCTCGCTCGACATTCGCTCGACACTCAGCTCGAGCGAATTCAGACAGAGAGCTTCTCTCGATATTCGCTCTACACCCAGCTCGAGCGAATTCAGGCAGAGAGCTTCGCTCGACCCTCGCTCGACATGCAGCTCGAGCGATATCCAAGTCAGAGAGCCTTGCTCGACATCGCTCAATTGTTGGCTTGAGCGAAGTGTACAAAACCTACGTTCGCTCGACACTCGCTCGAGTGTTCGCTCGAGCCAATGTTCACAGAAGTGAATTCTCACTGTTCCTATAAATACCAAACGGCGCCCCCTTTGTTTTTTACACTTCAGAAATCCATTTTTCTCTTGTTTTTAGTGATTTCTCAAGAGAGAAGTTAGAGTGAGTTTGAGAGATAACTTCCTTGTGAAGTTTTATATTACTCATCTGTACTCCATCTTTGTTGATAGTGAAATCTCCGATACCGACCCCACCAGTGGACGTAGGCTCACTTTGAGTCGAACCACTTAATTCTTGGTATTCTTTCTGTGTGATTGTCATCAATTTCTTTCGTTTATTTCCGCTACTATACTTCGAGTTAGTCTTAGATATATAGTTATTCCCAACAAACTGGTATCAGAGCTTGGCTCAGGGTGATCTGGTGGGATGGCTATGGCCAAGTTTGAAGTGGAGAAATTTGACGGTTAGAACAGTTTCAGTTTATGGCGCATCAAGATGAAGGCTTTACTGCGACAACAGAGCTTGTCAAAAGTATTAGAAGTGTCGGTATCTGACGATTCTCCGGCTCCTTCAAAAGAAGAAGAAGAAAAGGTACATAGTACTATTCTTTTGTCACTATCTGATGGAATTTTAAGAGAGGTTGCTGACGAGGAGACTGCAACTGGTCTCTGATCGGCACTTGAGAATCTGTACATGAAGAGATCTCTCACCAACCGTTTTTATTTGAAACAACGGTTATACACTCAAAATGAAGGAAGGTACTCTTATTTTTGAACACTTAGATGAATTTAATAAAATCATTATGGATCTGAGAAATATAGATATTAAGCTTAAAGAAGAAGATCAAGCGTTAATTATTTTATGTTCATTACCCACATCTTTTGAGAACTTTGTGAATTCCATGTTGTATGTTAGAAATACAATTTCCTTAGTAGATGTAAAATCTACTTTGAATTCTAAGGAGTTGAGGAATAAATTGAGTGTGAAGAACACTAATGAACAAGCTAGTGGCTTGGTTAAGGGGTCCTCAAGCAGGGGTAGATCGAATGACAGGGGTTTAGAGAAGTATAAGGGGAAATCCAGGGGTAGTTCACAAACAACGTTTAGTAAGAAAAACGTCAAATGTCATTACTGCCATAAGTTTGGTCACTACAAGAATGAGTGTCCAAAATTGAAGAACAAAGAGGACGGCACTAGTTCCTCTAATGCCGTTAGTGTTGCTGATGATAGGTCTAACGACCTAGATCTTGTTCTAGCCATTAGCGACTCTAGTAGTCGTTTTAGTGACAAGTGGGTCATGGACTCCGCTTGCACTTTTCATATGTGTCCCAAGAGGGACTGGTTCACTAACTATGAATCAGTCAACGGAGGCTCCGTTCTGTTAGGGAATGATATGGCTTGTAAAATTGCTGGGATTGGTTCAGTCAGAATTAAGATGTTTGATGGAATTTTCCGGACATTGTCTAATGTTCGACACATTCCAGACCCACTTGTCACTAAAGCGACTACTGGAGTCGCTAATTGCTAGAACAAGATCTGAGTCGTTAGACCTATCATCAGCAACACTAACGGCATTAGAGGAACTAGTGCCGTCCTCTTTGTTTTTCAATTTTGGACACTCATTTTTGTAGTGACCAAACTTATGGCAGTAATGACATTTGACGTTTTTCTTACTAAATGTTGTTTGTGAATTGCTCCTGTATTTTTCCTTATTCTTCTCTGAACCCCTGTCATTCGATCTACTCCTGCTTGAGGACCCCTTAACAAACAAGCTTCTAGCTTGTTCATTAGTGTTCTTCACACTCAATTTATTCCTCAATTTCTTAGAATTCAAAGCAGATTTTACATCTACCAAGGAAATTGTATTTCTACCATACAACATGGAATTCACAAAGTTCTCAAAAGATGTGGGTAATGAACATAAAATAATTAACGCTTGATCTTCTTCTTTAAGCTTAATATCTATATTCCTCAGATCCATAATGATTTTATTAAATTCATCTAGGTGTTCAGAAATAAGAGTACCTTCCTTCATTTTGAGAGTGTATAACCGTTGTTTCAAATACAAACGGTTGGTGAGAGATCTCTTCATGTACAGATTCTCAAGTGCCGACCAGAGACCAGTTGCAGTCTCCTCGTCAGCAACCTCTCTTAAAACTCCATCAGATAGTGACAAAAGAATAGTACTGTGTACCTTTTCTTCTTCTTCTTTTGAAGGAGCCGGAGAATCGTCAGATACCGACACTTCTAATACTTTTGACAAGCTCTGTTGTCGCAGTAAAGCCTTCATCTTGATGCGCCATAAACTGAAACTGTTCTGACCGTCAAATTTCTCCACTTCGAACTTAGCCATCCCACCAGATCACCTTGAGCCAAGCTCTGAACCAGTTTGTTGGGAATAACTGTATATCTAAGACTAACTCGAAGTATAGTAGCGGAAATAAACGAAAGAAATTGATGACAATCACACAGAAAGAACACCAAGAATTAAGTGGTTCGACTCAAAATGAGCCTACGTCCACTGGTGGGGTCGGTATCAGAGATTTCATTATCAACAAAGATGAAGTACAGATGAATAATACAAAACTTCACAAGGAAGTTATCTCTCAAACTCACTCTAACTTCTCTCTCAAGAAATCACTAAAACTAGACAAAAAATGATTTCTGAAGTGTTAAAATCAAAGGAGGCGTCGTTTGGTATTTATAGGAATAGTGAGAATTCACTTCTGTGAACATTGGCTCGAGCGAGTATAGGTTTTGTACACTTCGCTCAAGCCAACAGACGAGCGATGTCGAGCGAAACTCTCGGACTGAATATCGCTCGAGCTGAATGTTGAGCGAAGCTCTCTGTCTTCATATCGCTCGAGCTGAATGTCGAGCGGTGCTTGAGCGAAGCTCTCTGTCTGAATTTGCTCGAGCTGGATGTCGAGTGAGGCTCTCTGTCTGAATTCGCTCGAGCTGGATGTCGAGCGAGGCTCTCTGTCTTCATATCGCTCGAGCTGAATCTCGAGCGATGCTTGAGCGAAGCTCTCTGTCTGATTTCGCTCGAGCTGAGTGAACCTCCGCTCGAGCGAACATACGACACAACACTGTTTCATCTGAATTCAAGCCACCTCTTAACACCTTCTATACCCAAAACCCTAACATTTTCATCAGGCCATTCTATTGTAGGTGGCACGGCTCAAGTTCTACACTTCTTGCTAGCGATCAACTCTAAGTAGTAGACTAGTCAATGTTACAATTAGAGTTCCTTGGAATTATTATTAAGGGTAAAAACTTCTCCCTCCAAGGAAATGTGGGATTCTATTCACCATATATGGAATCTGGGTTATTACTATTAAACCATATGGTAACCACAATTTTGTAGGATGCTGTTGAAACATATCTTGAGAAGTCTTTCCCATGTAGGACAGATTCCTCCATGTAGGACAGACTTAAGGAATCTGTCTATGTGTACTTTTGGGATTTGTAGAATGTTTGGAAGTTGATTTGGTGTCAACTTTTTTTTTATTGGCTTTGGGTGTTCGAGAACAAAGTCCCAACTAATCTCGGGGGTGTACTGGCCCTCAGCAAGAAGTTTCCCGCAAGTGCACCTCGGGTAAGTCAAGAGGAAGTTCTCCCATTCCGATGGCCCCTAAAAATTATTTGCACCCAAGATGATTTGAACCTTAGACCTAGAGGAAGCATACCACCAATACCAAGGCCTTTACCACTTGAGCCAACCCCTAGGGCTTTTGGTATCAACTTTAAAGGCAAAAGATCTATTCTTGAAGAAATCGGGGGCAGTATTTTCTATGTAGTAACGGTTTTAAAGGTGTGTTTTTATTTTTTATTTGATACTGATTGGCTTTGGAAAGTATATGTTGTTTTTGGGTTTTTATAGATGTTTGAGAAGAGCTACAATTTAGGGTTGAACGACTAGAAAGGTGTTGTAACTTATAGGCTGTTTGGGGGCTGTAAAAAGTAAAATGAACAGTGCCCAATGCTCCAAGAAGAAGAGAAAGAGAGCTAGAGGAAACACGCACATACGAAACATACCTAGAAAATTACTCAAAAATAAATATTGGGGGAGATTTATAAAACTTCAGATCTACCCTTGTGTATGTAGAATTATTGACAAATCTCAAACTAATATCTCAATGTAAGAACTTTTCTAACGTTAGGCGCTTATGATATCCGCTTTGAGACCACATTGGTTGTGTAACTGGACGTTGCATGCAGGTTTAGCACACTGAAAGCTAGAAGCCAACAAAATTGAAAATCATATTCAGGATAGCAACTTGACATTTCTTCCATGGCAGCAATGGCAAAATTGCCAAAATCATTAGAAATCAAGTGGGTTCCACTAAAACATACAACGCGATATGCTTTACATTGAAAGCCCCAAATGGGAAAAATAATGACATTTCATTCAGAATATGATATTACTACTGGTGAGCAATGAATACATACCTTACTGAACCCACGTAAGTTGTGTGGACTGACTTAACCTCTTGAGACTTACATTGTATCGCTCACGCTTCTTCACCAATTGCCATTTCAACGATCCTTTTTCCTTCTCTAATATTCTGAATCAAATTCATGTCCTGTTCTCCACACATTTTATTATTATGAGAAATAGAATAACATCCAAAAATTAAATATGAGAATAGAATGAAGTATAGTGGTTTCACAAACTATAAAAGTATGTTGGTTTCCAGAAATGTCTTAAAAAAAAAAGAACCGAGATTTGTTTATCAATGTCTCATTTGAACAAGGCTTCAGATGCGATTAGGTAATTTTAATGTGGTTGACAGCTATTTGACACAACATTCAAACCTGCCCACAAATGTCCTTCAAACAATATATTCCGTTGGCCTAGTGGCATCTACCCTGGTCCTTAGGGACCATTGGGCTTTCAGTTGGGGGGTTCCAAATCCCCCTCACAATGAGGCTCTAATGCTCCCCTCAAAATTGCCTAGCCAAAAAAAAAGTGTTTTGCATGATGTTTCTCGGATTGAGGATTTTAATCAACATTCAAACTATATATCAAATGTGAATGCCATTATTCAAATGACAACGAGCAGTTTGTAAATTTGTCGTTTTAAAGCAAAAACAAACTGATCATTGTCTAACTTGCAACAATTTAACTATCATAGTTACTTGCAATTTTTTAACTTCAGAGCAGTTGTAGTATTTAGTTTATACTTACAACCTAAGGTGCAGCCTCAATGCCTCGTGGTCAAACAATGGGTTTGTACCTCTTCCTGGATTTGTGAGAATTCTTGGAAATTTTTTGAGATGTGTTTTGTATTGGGTTTTGTAAAAATAGATAGATAGAATGGAAAGTTGTTTCAATAAAGTTTTTGAGATATGTTTTGGATTGTTTTTGTGAAACTAGGTATGTATAATGAAAATTTATTTATTTTTTAAAACGGGTTTTTTATTGGTTTTATAAAAATTGTTTTGGTTTTTGTGTTTTTGTAACAAAAACCAATGCAAATGATCAGATTAAAAGAAGTTTGAGAGACAATTTTTTTTGGAGTTCAATAAATGTTTGGATTGGAAGAGGAAAATATTTCTAAAAATTTTTGAAAAACTTGTGAAACTAAAGATACCGAGTCGCATGCCATACGAAATGATTGAGATTGATTTTTAGCTGCATGATGGCATCTTTATGAGTGCATGCCAAGCTTCAGTTCTCATGCGACATGACTCATTAGATTTATGTTCTATTTTACTATTGCTGTGTCATCTGAATCTACCAAAACAACTTATGGAATAATAGTGGCGATGAAAGAGAAAACCCATCCTTAGTTGTAAAGGCTGGCCCATCTCCCTTCCAAACTATGACTAAAGGAAAGATCTATCAAGATACTGTAATATCAATATATTATGTTTATTTAGCTGCTACTACAATTTATAATACTACTGTAGTAGTAATAATAATAACAATCCGACATTTAGTTTTTTTTAGTATTTTTAATTTTTTATCAAAATAATTAGAAATTTGCATGGATGAACACCTTAGCTTGCCATGGATAAAATGTCGTGATGTATTTTTTGCCTTTGCACTAAAATGGTAAATTTAAAAGACATATATGAGTAGTCCCTTTTGGAACCAGGCCCTTTCTGCGCTGTTGATAATATGGAGAGAAAAATAATTTCACTTCACTGGCATGGAGGCTACTACTGTTGAGCTTAAATTGTTATTCTTATATGCATTCAAGACTGTTGCCTGCCTTTTGCCCTACATTCCGTTTGTGCACACTAGGTTTCTCCCCTTTTGCAGTAAAATATGTACTGGTTACCAGAACTTTTTTTTTCAAAAAGAACAAAAAACCAAAAGCTATGAGGGGAACTAGCAGAAAAAGTTCAATGTATGAGGTATTTGGCAACTTCTCTGAATGACTTTAGCTTTGCTTTAGGATTATTGTTTGGATTCATGTTGTTAAAGGTATAATTGTACCAACTACCAAGTATACCCCATGAGGGATAATCGTCTAATGTAACCTAAAGCATATACAATGCAGGCAAGAGGGTAGAGAGTTATTAGCCCTACATTTTCACTTCCAAATCTTGTTCTCTCTAAAACCTTGAGATCTCCATCATATCAAAGCAGGTTGTTAAACAAGGTGTCACCCTTTCGTAGTTTCCCTTTTTTCTGTCCTTTTCCTAAAAAATTGAATCTATTGGTGGCTGTGGTTGGTGTGTGTGGCTGTTGATGGCCGGTAATGCCACCATTGTCACTCGGTTAGTAGGGGTCAGTGCTAGTTTTCAATCCTTTGTGCTGGTTGATGGTGCACCAGTGCTCTCAGTGAGTATTAGTAGTGTCTTTTAAGTGTTATGGTGCCTGTAAATATGGTTGCTAGCTCTCACCACTGTATGTGGTGTAAGTTGGCTTCGTTGAGTAGATTAAAGATCTACTTATATTGAATCTTGTTGGGATACTTATATTGAATAATGGCAGGGCATATTCAATCTTTGAAGGCAATCTTACTATGTTTTGAAGCGGCATCCGGATTGAAGATAAACCTTGCTAAAAACAAAGATGGTTGCGGTGGGTGAGGTAAGAAATATTATAGGATTGGCCAACATATTGGGGTGTGTGGTTTCTTCGCTACCATTGAAGTATCTTGGTCTGCTGTTGGGAGCAACTTTCAAAGCCAAGACAATTTAGGAGGAGGTGTTAGAGAAATTAGCCGGGTGGAAAAGGTTGTACTTATCGAAAGGGGGGTGAATCACACTTATAAAGAGCACTCTTTCTAACCTTCCCGCATATTTCTTTTCTTTATTCCCCCTTTCGGCGAGCATTGCAACTAGGATTGAGAAACTCCAGCGCAATTTTTTGTGGAGTGGTCTAGGTGATGAGTTTAAATTTCATTTAGTTGGTTGGGATAGAGTGTGTACTCCTTTGAGAGATGGTGGGTTGGGAGTCTGTAATGTGAGGTTTTTCAATAAGGCTCTATTAGGGAAATGGTTGTGGCGTTATAATCATGAGAGGGAAACCTTATGGAAAGGGGTAATTGATGCGAAGTATGGGAGTGCAAGGGGGGTTGGTGTTCTAATGAGGGGAGGTGGGCTTACGGGGTAGGGTTGTGGAAGTATATAAGGCAAGGGTGGGGGATTACTCGCGTAACACTCGGCTGTGTTTTGGGGATGGCAACAGAATTAGCTTTTGGGAGGATGTGTGGGTGGGAGATTCGGCTCTTAAGGATGTTTATCCTAATATTTTCATAATTGCACGAGATAAGGAAGTTATGGTGGGTGATGTGAGGGCAATTAGTCATGGTTCATAGGTGTGGAATATCAACCTCACTAGGTAGGCACAAGATTGGGAAGTGAGTGTGCTGGAGAAGTTCTTCAACTTGCTGTATAACATCACTGTTGGGGTTCCAGCTGAAGACATGATGGAATGGAGACCTTCTAAGAAAAGGAAATTCTCGGTTTGCTCTTTTTATGATATACTTTCAGCTCAAACTAGGCCCGATTTCTTGTGGAAGAACATATGTGAGGAGTAAAGCACCTCCCAAGGCTGCATTCTTTGTTTGGACAGCAGCTCTAGGGAAAATCCTAACCATTGATAATCTAAGAAAGAAGGGAATTATAGTTATGGACTAGTGTTGTATGTGCAGAAATAGTGGGGAATCGGTAGACCATTTACTACTACATTGTAATTTTGCTAGAGACATATGGAATTACTTATTCAGTAGTATGGGACTAGCTTGGGTAATGCCGGGAAGGGTGGTGGAACTACTAGCTAGCTGGAGAGGGATCGCAGGGACACCACAGATTGCAGCAGTGTGGAAGATGGCTCCTATTTGTATTTTCTAGTGTATTTGGAGAGAACGAAATGATAGACTTTTTGAGGATCATAAACGTTCCTCGGAGGATTTTAGGATATTTTTTTGGAAGACTTTATTTATGTGGGCCATTGCTTTAGAGTTAAATGGTCTCAGCTTCCATAACTTTCTTGTAACAGTTTCTAGTTCTTAATTTGGTGTACTCATATGTATACTTCCGGTGTACTTGGGCTATGCCTATCTTTCTCAATACAGCTACTTATTACTTATAAAAAAAAAAAAAATCTTGTTGGGAGGCAATTTGGTTACCTGGAAGAGTAGGAAACAAATACTAGTTGTTCGGTCAAGTGCAGAAGTTGAATTTAGAGTAGTGGCTCACACTCCTAATGAGTTGACATGGTTGCAACACTCTCTTTAGGAGATTGGTTTCTCCCATCTCCAACTCCTCTCCATTCATCCTGATGATCAAGTTGTATTGTACGTTGAATTTAATTTTGTATCTCCTTTTGTCACTTCATTCAAGATAAGATACCGAGTGGAGATATTTCTACTCCTTTTGTGAAATCTGAGGAGCAACTTGCAAATATGTTTACCAAGTCTCTATGTCATAATTAGTTGAAGTTTATTTGTTCCTAGTTGAGTTTTTATATGTCCTCCAGCTTAACCCCTAGGGGTTCCCTCAAGTGGTAAAAGCCTTGGGCTTGGGGTATGTTCCCCCTAGGTCTAAGGTTCAAATTTGCTTGGGTGCAAATAATCTCTAGGGGGCCCATCGGATTGGGGGATTTTTCCCTTGAATTACCCGAGGTACACTTATGGGAAACTCCTTGCCGAGGGCCTCTGCACCCCAGGGATTAGTCGGGGCGCTATTCCCCGACACCCGGTGCCAATAAAAAAAAAATGTCTTCCAGCTTGATGGGGAGTGTTAGGGGATATTGTACTAAGTATGGTCAAATCCACCCTAAAGTATCTTTATCAAAAAAAGAAAATGGTCAAATCCACCCTAAAAAATATAATATGCAATAGCTAGGGGGTAGAGAGTACTTGGGCTTGGGCTAAGCCTATTATTATTAATACAATCGTTTACTTATCAAACCAAAAGCTAGAGGGTAGAGAGTGACTTTAGCTATTACCATGATTTTTCACCGAGTTCTTTTTTATCTCTGAAACCCTAAGATCTACAAATGTCAATAATAAACATTCAACAGTGTCATCAGTAATAGTAGTAGAGCAAGTTAACTCATATATTCTATGAAAAGATCAAAAGAGGGCTTCATTAAGGCATGCTGGAAAAGTTTCTTTCTGAGGTTACATTAGCAGATTTTAAATAACTAACATCCTTAATTACCTATATTTCCAAAGAAATAATTGGTCATGCTTATCTACATTGTATACATTGTTACTTTTCACAATCATAAAGTTTTCATCTTTTATACTAATTTGTCTTTAGCTTTAGCCAAGACCTTCTTAAGGTGTGGTTCTGCCATTTGAGTGCATACCTACATTACCATAATTATTCTGCCTTTCATTGCCCTTGTGGTCAATCCTTTTTCCTTTTCAGTTCTGCTACCATCACTGTTAGCTTCTTAAATTGGAATATTAACTCTCAAGCTGCAGGATCATACATAGTGAAAAATGGATTATCATTGTAAACAACAAATTGAAGGGGGAAGCTTATACATTGCAGGTTATGTTTAGCAGTGTCCTCCACAAGCGGCTGCCTGCTGAAGCTGGCGTTAGTGTATTATGTGTATCTCCTGGAATTGTCCATACAAATGTTGTAAGTCTCTTGTCATATTATGCTTACTTGCCCAGGAAATCTGCTCACATAAAGCCTTTACACTACTTTCTGTTACACGTAAATACCGAGATCCTCTCCACTACCGCGGGCTTGAATGTTTTGGCTTTGATGGTAACCCAGTTTGAGAATCCCATCATTTATACCTTGTTTCAACATTATAGCTTGGCACTATATAACTGAAGTGTGCATTTTTTTTTTTTTTAAACCCTCACTAAGGTGGAGGAATAACCATGAATACAACTTTTCCCAAATTAACCAGAAAACACCCCTCAAAAAACAAGTCTACTGATGAATATAAGGTATACCCCATCTATCCATACGAACAAGCCCGCGAAATCTCCCCAGACCAAAACATCTCCTAAAAAATCCCTTACCCTACCATTGACCCCTTCTTTTGCCAGAAAATCAGCAACCAGATTAGCCTCTCTAAAAATATGACACACTCGAGCGTTGAGAGAAGTAACTGAAGTGTGCATATGGTTGTGTATAGTCAAAAAACAAATTATCTTACCGAGCTAAAATGTTGGAGCCTGAAGAACCTCACCTGTTGATTATACATGGTTAATTTATATGCCTGTACTCTTAACAAGTGTATGGGCCTGGAAAATGAAATGTGGGACCTATGTAGGGGCCCTAACCAGGCTATTCTGTTTATTTAGTTTAGCCCATTTGATTACGAGAATTGTTCTCAAGAAGTTCAAGGTTTTCTTGATAGTCTTTTCATTCACTAAATCTAACAAAAAGCTCAACATATTTGCTTCATAATCTCAAAATGTTGCTGTGTTATATATATTCTTATTTTCATGGTTTTAACTATATTTAACTGCAGGCCAGGGATCTTCCCAAAATTGTTCAAGCGGCTTATCATCTGATACCCTATTTTATCTTTAATGCCCAAGAAGGTGAGTCTTCTAGGATCGTAGTACATCCTTTTTACCTTCTCAATTATATAGGGTTACTGGGTCTTCTATAAACATGGTGTTGTTAATCTCATTGATGCATTAATATCTTCTGATTTCTCCGTCATCCAGAGTTGGGTAACAACGATATGCATGCGTACTCTTCTTGTTTATGTTCCTTCCTCTCATCTTTAAGTCCTAGTGTCTTTTCATTAACCAAATGAACATAAAGTTGAAGGGGATTTTGTTGTTGGACCTGATAATTCGTGAGAAGTGTAGATATCTTTCCAAAGGAGACATCTCTTTCTTATGCAAGCTGATAACCAATTATTTAAAGGCCCCTATAACTTTGACCTGTTTTACTTCTTTTAGATGCGGCGCGGGTATGAGCAAAACATTATTACATTTTTCATCCTAATGTGGGAATTGAAGAGTTTCTTAAAAAAATGGTGTAGCCATCACTATTTTTATGACGTGTACACTATATCCTCCCATAGTGGCAACAATCGACAGTTTATAACTGTAATCATTCCAATAAAATCTCAAGGGCTTTTCAAGTAAGGAACAGAAGAATATCTTCATGTATAATGAAGACAATAAAGAAAGAATTAGTGTTAAATACACCTAGATTATTCTGCAACTAAAAATGCAAACTGACATCATAAGTCAATCACTGCCATTTCAGGTTCAAGGAGTGCTCTTTTTGCAGCCACAGATCCTCAAGTCCCAGAGTACTGTGAGTTGTTAAAAGCAGACGAGTGGCCCGTTTGTGCTTTCCTTTCTCAAGATTGTCGTCCTACAAATCCTTCAGAGGAAGCACATAACGTTGAGACATCATACCAAGTTTGGGAGAAGACATTAGAGATGATTGGCCTTCCTTCAGATGCTGTGGAGAGGCTTATAGAAGGGGAAGAAGTTATATGCCGATATGGAAGGTAATGATCTGTTTTAATATGTTCACTTTATTATTGAAGTGCTAAATCATATTCAAATGGGTGCACACTTACCAAACATTCATCCAAGATGCTGTTAAGGGATGTTTCTTTAGTTGATTGCAAAGTGATGGCCATTCTCTCTATGAAATGGACGGGAAAAACTGAAACGTCCATCATTCTGCAACACCTGCTGCTATCACCATTTTGTTTCCGTGGCAGCCCGAAATTGAATAGGTGCATATTTAATCTTTGTTCTCTGGTCATCTTGTCTCTGTTGCTGTACACTCATGTTGTTGTGAAGTTCCAGAAAAAAAGGTCATTAGTTTGGACAATGCTAACACAAAAATAACAAACAATTAGGATCCTACCATGTCTCTATGGTTATGAATTGATTTTACATATATATCCGTCTGTTGTCTGTATAAGCTGCAAAAACTAGCCTCTTGAATAGATTTAGCAACTTCCAGTTACATATGAGCAGGCTTTGCCCATCAAAATGATATTTTATTGTCCTTTACCTCTATATCCAATAGAATTAATCTTCTTATCAGTCACTATTCATTACCTCATATCCCACACCCTATGAAAAAAGAAATAAAAAGCTTTCAAGTGTGGGGTGTGAAGGTGAATAGTGACTAATGTATAACAAAGCCCGGGTTAACGCCTTTTTTTATTTTTTATTTTTTATATTTTGGTGGTAGATATATATATATATATATATATATATATATATATATTCAACCTCCCTTTTGGGATTTATTCAGCTAAGTTTAATCTTGATTCTTGACTCAGATTCATTTTGTTCGATGATTCACTTGTAAATACAAAATTATAATCAATTATTAAATATTACTATTCAAACAAAATTCCGTTAGTATTTGTAAGTAAACATTTTACTATATAAAGTTATTTAGCGACCATCTTAATTAATATCGTATATAATTTTTGAAGCAAGAGCCTTGTTCCTGTTGAGCCACGTCATCTAGTTTTATGTCGAATGTAAATAATTTTGGTAGTTCAAGTTTTAATTAATTTGAAAGGTTATGTTAATGAATATTATGTTATTTAGATTTTATAAATTCGAGACGTTTTTACTTCTTTCATATATGACTTTCTTTCGTTTATATTTAGGACTTGTTTGGAAAGTGGGATGATATTTTCTCATCTTATTTTATCTCAAAATTTATCGTAATTTTCTTCTCAAATATCACTAAAAAATAAATATTTTTTAATTTTAAATTTTTAACTTTTTCATTTAATCATTATTTAATTATTACAATTTTATCAAACTTTTAAACAAAACACAAAAGAAAAATACAACTTTATCAAATTTTAAAACTAAAATTATATTAAAAAAATTATATTTTAATAATATTATAACTTTATAATATATTTTTTTTTAATTTTTTTTCATTCATTTTTCAAAATCAAATAAAATATCTTAACTCAAATTATTTCATTATTAATCACAAATAATTTTATTATTATTCACATAATTCTCATCTCATATTATTTTTCAAACAAGCCCTTAATCGATTACAATTAATAATCAAAAAGGTTGTGACAATCAGTTGGTGCACGATTATATATCAATATTAACAATAATATATATATGTAATTAAGTTAAACTTGTAAATTTACAATAATACATTTAACTACATCAATAGTTTTTATTTAAAGCTAAAATAATATATTTAATCAAGTTACTTTTATTTAAAATTAGCAAGCGGGTCTTTTAAAAGGAAAAATGAATCTGAGAAACAGAGTAAACATGACAGTAAACTTTATTTTCTTAAATTACTTTAAAAAGTAAAAAATTTTGGATTCAGAAATAAGTTGAGATGGGTTAGAATAGTTTGTAAATAGTAGAATAAAAGTTGAATTATTTATTATATTTTATGTGAAAATTTGAAAAAATTGTTTTAAAATTTAAAAAAGTTGAATTGTTTATTATATTTTGTGTAGAAATTTGAGAAAGTTATAATTATGAGATGAGATAAGTTGAGGTGGGTTGAGATGGGTTATGAATACAAAGGAGGCCAGAGATGGTTCCTCAACCCCCCTTTTTTTTTTTCATTAACTTTTTGCGGTAGAGGATATAAAATGAATCTAAAACATTTTATGTATCTTTAAAATATTTAAATATATTTAAACTTAATTATTTGATAATATTGCAAAAACAATGGTTCACAAAGATGGGCGTTTCAACTGTTTTTTTTTTTTTTTAATTCAGAAAACGGTATAAAATGAATCTGAAACATTTTTACATCTTTAAAACATTTAAAACATATTTTTAAATCTTATATAGTATTTTAATAATCAAATTATTCTTACATATTGCACTAGTCTACAACCAATGTATCTATATAAAGGAAAAAATTCTACTCATCATTCTCACACCACACATAAATTTTTTATTTTTTATTTTTTCTCTTACCAAATGATCTATGGATGATGAGAATATTTAAAATATTTGTATTTAAATTATGTTTGAGAAATAGATGTAATGAGATGAGAATAGAATTTTGGGATGTGATCTATTTCCAAACAAGCCCTAACTGGTCACTTTTCAAAAGCACCCACCAAACAACAAACTCTAATATTTATTTACTCCATTTAAACATTTAATTTGTATCTTTTTTTTTTTTTCAAGAAATCTGAAATTGTTTTCCTCTCCCTCATGTATGGCAAATTTTCCTTTTAATTGGGTGAGAGTTAAATTTGGAACTGCAATTAATCACAAAAGAGGATAATATTATGAAAAACATATATTACATGATTTGTTAAAAACGTGAAATGTATGATCAGAGTGCTCAACAAACCAGAAAGGGAATAAACAATTTGGTTCATATTTTCTAAGAGCTAGTCAAGAAACAAGTAGATAAAAAGAATACAACCAAATCAAAATTGAAATGAGTTGTTATATTATCAAGTCAGCGTGTAAAGCAGACTATTCTTATCACTTAAATGGTAAGATTTGATTTGTATGATTCAAATTTTAAAATGGAAAAGTATTTTTGCAAACGAGTTCACGCACCTCATCGATGATATATAAGGCATCTGTTTAATAAAACGGTGCGAATTGAGATGGAAATGATTTTCGTAAGACAAAATACCTTATTCTTCTTTCAAGATTTTCCTTCTTTTGTTTTTCTTTAAAAAAAAAAAAAAAAAAGTCATGTCAGCATTGGTACTCGGTTTAGTGCGCCAAACCATTTGTATCTATCAAGGCTCTTTTAAAATTTATCTTTCAAATTAAAGCATGCAAGCATTTTATTCGGTGTGCCCTATATACATGCTTGAGAATATAATTTTTCAATTAAAAGTATAAAAAGTTCAAAATTGAAACTTAGAGACTAATCTATTTTAGAGGCAAACCACAAAGAATATTCGTAGTATTTAACCCTATATATAAAGTAGATGATATAGATATGTCAAATATATATATATATATATATATATATATATATATATATATATACACACAATTGGTATAAATATATTTATATAAACTCATAATTGATTTGTCTAACTATGTAGATAATGCATTGAGAAATAATATAAATAATCTATTATGGAATAAAAGGTTTTCTTTTAGATACAAAACTTATCGATTGAAATTTTATAATTTTTTATATTTATTAGTTCACCAAACTAACTTAAATGATATAATTTTAAAATAATTAAGTAACCAATTACAAAAAAAAATAAACATATATGTGAAAATGTAAAAGATTTTTTTAAAATATAATAAATTTAGGTCTGGTTTGGTTACACAGATGAAACTATCTCATTTCATCTCATCTTATATAATCATTACAATTTTTTCAAACTCTCATACAAAATATAATAAACAATTCAATTTTTTCAATTCTAAAACAAAAATAATATAAAAAATTATATTTTAATAATATTTTATTCAACTTTTAATTTTTATCTCATCTCATTTATATAACCAAACGAGGCAACAACTTGTAAACAAGTTTGAGCTTGTCAAAAAAATAAATGAGGCGAGTATGAACATTTCAGTTTATTTGAAGTGAAAATCTCTATATAGTATAAAAAAAACTGGAGGTATTATGGTTAGAAAAAGCCTACCATGCCGCCCCAAACTAACCGCTCAAATGTACTGTTTGGTGAATTTTTTTTTTATTTAGTGATTAAGAAAATGATTTTAAATATATTGATGTATTGATGTATTTTTTTATTTTTTAAAAATATTTAAATCTATTAAAAAAATGTGAATGAAAAAAAAAATTGAAATATAATTAGCGGTAAAGTAAAGCGGACTACTATGAACGGCAGAGTAATCCGACTCTTATGATTAATATATTTTAAAAGAATTATGTTAGTTAGGTATTATGGTTATTATATTTTAACTAAGCCCAAGAAAAAGAAGCGCCATGGGACACTATTTGGACCGAGAGAAATAAAGTTATGAAAAACTCTAGAGTCAGTCGGCTGGTGTAAGTGCCGTGTAAGCGCAACTGATGTGGCAAAACAAAGAAACGCACCGTTTTGAGCAATTTTCATTTCCCTCCCTATCTAAGTTTTAATTTTCTCTCTCGAAGCCGAAGTCCCCCACCTTCCCTCCCTCTGTGTTTCCATTTCCCTCCCTCGAAGCGCCTCCCTCCCTCGAAGCCCTCCCAAGAAGCCTCTCTCCCTCCTTTGTGGTTGTCGTTAACCCTAGAAGAAGGTGATCAAGGACTCTGGCAATCAATGGGTTTCTTACACTGGTAATTTAAATTTATTTATTTTTTGTTTTATTTTTGTTTTTAGTTAAACTATATGTTAGCACGACCCTTAAGATCGCCTTCCTCAGTGAAAAAATCATGGAAGCATGTCGAGTAATAGTCGCGCAAAATCATCACGTTCGGTTCTCTCTAGGGTTTTCCTTTTGAGTCCACTTTTCCCACCTGAGCCGTCTTATCTGTGAGGCATTTCCCTTTGCCATTGGATCTGTCACTTCCTTAATTTTCTTTGGAGATTAATTGAAGGATTTCAGCTCCATTGGTATGTTTTCAGTGTCTCATTCTATGGCGGGGAACAGTTACTGCTATTCTTTCAATATTATCAGCTCTACTAAAGATTATCAGCTAAGTTAATGTTTCTTGAAGATTGTTCTATTCATGGCGTGTTGAACTGGGTGAATATGTTGCAGAGCATCTCTTTGACTTGGATACTGAAAACTCAGGGGTTTATGTGCACTGCTGTTATAAAAATATATATGAAGAAAGTTCCTGGATGTACTTCAAATTGAGGTGGATGTTGTTGTTTATTATTATTTATAATCAATTATCAAAAAAGGAAAAAGAAAAAGCAATTACTCTCATTCGTTAATGTTTTGAATGGATCAATTTGAAATTAAATTCTTATTATGTAATGTATAATAAGAATTATGACAATATTTTTGCTAGAAGAAAAAAATTGGCATGAATACATGATATAAAGTTTCAATTCTGTATTTCATAATCTGCTTGATGTTTATTAATACAATTCAGTTCTTGATGACTGGCATCTTGTGCTTAAAAGCAGAAACTTGGCAAGCCGGCATTGAGTACAAGTGTAGAAGATTAAACCTTCACTTGATTCTGAAGACATTTATAGCAGGAGCTCACATAGACATTTGTTTGCAGCTGATGATCTACAATGTATTATCTAAACTATTCCAGTTATACGTTTGTATAAGTGTAACTCCTGTAACACTCATTTCCAAGATTATATAGCAGCTAACATGTAATGAATGTAATTCATGTATTGGACACTCAAACTATTGAGGCAGGGTTTGCATTTTTAATAGTTTTCTGTATTTGCAAGTTTATATATATATATATATAAACTTCTGTTTGTTTGAGGAAATGCAAGTGCCTGTGTGTGTTTTTGGGTTTAGTTCAAGCTACAACTTTTATGATTATGGAGGTGTACTGGGAGTGCAAATCAATAAAGGTACATTGGTAGTGAACCTGTAATGGTGGTTGTTGATTTTTGTAGTGGGAGAAAATGAACAATAGAAAAGACATCTACAGATTGAAATGGGACCAAGCATTTTTCTTTATATAAACACACATGCAGATTGAAATGGGACTCGTGTCCTGCAATTATCCCTATTGCAATCACCAAGCATTCAACTAAAATACCAAAACTAAAAAAATGGCATTTCCATTACTTAAAACCTGTATTCCAACTGAAGGATAAGAGTACCACTTGAAGGTCTGATTCAAGAAAAAAACAATGGAGACAAAACCTGGGGACAAACTCCAACATAAATAAATCTACCTATCTGTTTTGACCATACAAAACCACAAGACTCTTAACATTTTATCTTAGTGCCAAACTGCACAAACTATAATAAGAGAGACTAATTAACAGTACATGGGAATAACTCATTTTCCCACTTCTATTCTGGCTAGTTTGGGAATGAAGCTAAATTACATATACAATTAAACATAAATGCATTTGCTCAAAGTGTGGCTACTCACCATTGTAGCTTCAACATGTCCTAAGCAGCACAGCCTCCATAGACAATATTCCTGCAGTTAAAATAAGAATATTTAATGAGAAGTCATATCTAATAGACGATTTTTATGTACATACTTATTATGACATCATGCCATATATTGAGTCCATGATTGGGTTGGGTGTTCAGGGGAAAAAAAATCATCTACATCTATAAAGTTTAAAAAAAGTTTGCAGAAATTAAAATTCAACCATATCATTGCACCGGGCGTGATCCAATGCCCTGTACACGTTGTGCAATATCCAATGTCAGTCTTTGAGAAGAATATAATATTAGAAACATGCTAGCCCAAAGAAATGAAGTATGAAGTATGAGTATAATATTTGAAATCTGAATTTTGAAGCTTCTAAGAAGAAGAACGAGTTCTAGTGCTGTTTCTAAACTCAAATAGAATATATTGTGCTTGCATGCAGCTCTTTCTAGGGAATATATACTTTAGCAGTTTTGAAGTGGTTGAATAACTAAAACCGGTAACATGATTGAGACCTTTTTAGAATTAGTCCCTTGAAGGGACTCCCATCAGTACTCTTAAATTCCTGCATTTTCATGATTTGTCTTTAGGTATGTATGCCCACGTGAAACAAAATTCGTAACGATACTTAAGTTTAGCTGTATTACTAAAATGACATAATAACTGCAACATTAATAAGCATTTGTAATACTTTTCTAAAGAAGTACTGTCATTAACAAGCATTAGCGGTTTCTTACCTTGAAGGGAAGGGGTGTACCTACAGGCATAAAAAGATGGTGGCTCTCCTTGGCTTTCAAGTATTTGTTTGCAAACAACATCACAGAGGTGTTTGAATAGCATCCATTAATTAATTGATTAATTGATCGATTAATTAATGCCACCCTCATTATTTCTCTCCTTTGTACATTGACTGTACCCTAGATGTTTGTGTTTTGTTTTCGGCTTGTGAATTTAGCTTCTAGTACCCCACCAATTTCCAATTGAAAGATTGGCTTATGTTCAATTGTTTAAGCATAATGACTCAATGAGGCATTTCTACCGAAAGAAGTTTGTGGTCCTTAATTCTCTATTTTTAGATCTTTTTACTTAGGTTGAAAAATTAACACTCCTTTACTTCAAATAGTTAACTCCATCCGAACTATGATTATGTGAATTATAGCTTAATTTTGACTAAATTCTTTGTAGATTTTGGAGTATACTTTAACATAAGATGTTACAAGACAATATATAGAAACCCATAACAAATTTTCATACTATAATAACTAATTAGTAGAATTCATTCATTCCTACATCTCCAAGTTAGAGTGGATATGGCAAACAAAATGGCCTCGAAAGAACTTCAGCATGTATTCCCATTCACAATCATCCTAAAACGAAATGGAATGTGAGTTTTGAGAAACTTGCAATATTCTGGTGTGTTTTTTTATTTTTTATTTTTTTAACACAGAAGCATAAATTTCATTCATCACCAATAAACCTAACCAATGTGCAATATTGTTCCTACCAACAGATTTTGTTAACATTGTTCCTAAAATAACAACTCCAAGAAATCATGAAACAGGAGCAAGTAAAAAAATGTGCTTTACCATGTACAGTTTCTTCAATTCTTTAGTAAGTATTTCGCATGACTATAGCCCACACGAAGAAGAAGACCAAATACCCTTTAATGGGTATTTCTTCAATTTTTTACTGGGTATCTACAATGAACAAATACCCTTTACTGATTTAGAGCTTTCATAGAAGTCTGCACTTAGAAAGACGAAGACCCACACTTGAAGATTTGAAGATGACCCACACAAATGGGTGAGCACAGATCCATGTGTAAATCCCGGACACCAACCTCTCCTACTAGTTGTAAGTGTGTAAATCCTGGAGCTTTCGAGAGAGAGTCAAAGCTGTCGTGCTTGGCATCTTGCTGATTTGAAGCTGAAGACCCACACGAGGAAGATGACCCACGCAAATGGGTGAGCAAAGATCAACTTGAAGACCACAATGCAAGAAGCCGAAGACCACAACAAAGAGCAAGTTTACAATCTAAGGAACAACACCATGAAGTCGAAGACGACTGACCAGGCCACCAAAGCAAAGCAGGAATCCGAAAGAAAACAGAGTTTTCTTCTGTTTTGCATTTTGCAAAGCGGGAATCCGACGATGATTCCCAGTATTTTTTCCACTTTCTTTCAACAAGCAAAGCAAGTTTTTTCCACTTTCTCCGCATGGCCAATCTCAAAACATTCGGAGAAAAGTTGCTTGAAGAAGAAGCTTTCTTTTCCACATTTCACTTCTTCATTTTTTAGTTTTTTTTTAATTTATTCACGGGACAATTAAAAAATATTATTTTAGACGCCGACTGTGCGCCGTTTGCAATTGCCGACTATCCCTAGAAGAAGTGACAAAGCTTTCAGCCTTTCACAAGAACACACCGAGCATGGACCCACAACACCCAGCAAAAATTACAGTATCTATGGCAACTTCCAACAGCATTACTACTTCACAAATTCACAAACTAATCACTATTATTTATAAATTATTTATTATTTTTTAACTATTAATCACAAATTATCTAAAATCACCTTAATATTCAAACATTGATAATGATTTTCTTACACTTATCTTATTATTGATTTACTATCCAACTATTTTTTTTTTCTTTTTACTCCTTGAATCTAGATTAAAAATTTCAAAACATGATCTTCTTACATAATCTAAAAGAAAATAATTTCAATCAATCAATGTAATCATATAATTTAATTAAAAATAAATTCAATTTTATAAAAATTGATATTCTTTTATTCTTTGAGTCAATTTTTATAAAAATATATTTATTTTTAATTAAATTACATAATTACGTTGGTAGATTGAAATTATTTTCTTTTCAATTATACAATAGTTTTTTTAATTCAAATTTAAATAGAAAAATAAAAATAGCTGAATATTAATAGTAATAATAGTAAAATAGATGTAAGATATCATTATCTATTATGTTTATACCGGATCAACTTTCAGTTACGTGGCTAAAAGACCATTCCATCATCGTTGCCCTGTGACGTGACTTTGAAGGAAAAGTAGTGTCTCCTTTGGACAAGAAAATGTTTGGTATTAGTATTGATATATATATATATATATATATATATATATATATAATTATATCTTTTACATATCTATTTTGTCATTCAAGTAAAACTTTCATATTGATTTATATATATTTGAGATAAAATAATAATAAAATATTATATATTTTTTATATATATTTTATAATTAACATCCACTACATACATTTGATATTAATAATACAAATGTAATAATAAAAAATATAATTTTTTTATATATTATATTAAAAATATAATAAAATGAAAAAATATATATAATATATTATAATAATAAAATGTATGTGCTGATAAATATTTGTTATGTTGTTAAATGAGAAAAAAGAGGAAAGAATTGACTTGTGAGAGAAAGAGTGGGAGGAGAGAAAAGTAATGAATAAAATAACATTTGAAAAGTGAATAGTAGATAATTAAATTTGTATAAACATTATTCATAACTAGGGGTGTGTAAAATTCCGACTCCGTCCGACTTCCGCTCCACTTCGACTCCGACTTCGTCGGAGTCATCGGAATTCGGAGTCGGAATTCAGAGTAGCTCCGAATATCTATTCGGAGTCGGAGTCGGAGTCGGAGCTTCAAGAAGCTCCGATTCCGACTCCGAAATTTTTTTTACTGAACACTTGCGCTCGAGCGAGGTGTCGAGCGCAAGTCGAGCACACGTTGTATTGAACATTGGCTCGAGCGACATGTCGAGCGGAAGTCGAGCGAACCTCTCTGAAAGAGTTCCGCTCGAGCGCTACGTCGAGCGCACGTCGAGCTTCGATCTTATGTCGGAGCTCCTATAGGAGGTCGGAGCTCCGATAGGAGGTCGGAGCTCTCCGATCGGAGTCGGAGCTCCAATTTGGCTCCGACTCCGACGGAGTCGGAGTGCTCGTTTCATAACTATGCAAAAATATAGAAATACATAATTTAATATGGAAAAATTTAACCTCATATTATGTAAATATGAGTTTACATTGTAAATGCTCAGCCCATCACAGGAGAAGCACTTGCTGCCCTACTGGTAGCCTTTGGAACAAAGATACCCAGTGTTAATGTTTGTAGAATGAGATACACGTTAAATTTGTGAATAATAATAAAATAATTTAAATTAAGATATTTTATTAGATTTTGAAAAATAGTAGAAAAAAATTAAATAAAAAGATTATAAAGTTAAAATATAATATTTTAATATAATTTTTATTTTAAATTTTAAAAAAATTATATTGTTTTTGTGTTTTGTTTAGAAATTTAAAAAAGTTATAATGATATAATAATAATTAGATAAAAAAGTTAAAGATTAGATGAAGTATTTTATAACTCAACATAATACTATTTGTATCAAATTCTAGACATTATAAATTCTATATATAATATATTACATATATCTTTTTATATCAAATGATCTAATTTGATCAATCAAAGGCAGGCGAATTCAATAATTATATCTTTGTTTTATAAGATCTGAAGCAAGGTTCGAAAAATTGAAATCCGGTTGAAAAATGGATAAAGATCGGATGAATGGATCGAACGATTCATAATAAATTTGAATCGATTATCACAATGTTGATAAAAAGTATTAAAAATCATATATAATGCAATTCAAGCATGTAATATTATATATAAAAGAGTGTAGAATATAAACTCATTGGCTAGTTTCTATAAAAATATTATATAAATCCAAATAGTTTTAATAAACATGTAATTGATGTATTTAATCTCAATTGTTGACATTTTCTTTGCCTCACATACAAAAAAGAAAAAGACCATTAAATTATAAACACACGACAAATGTATTATTTTATGCATAATCACAAATTTAATACAAAATACTCGTTCATTTCTTAATTTTTTTTATTCGACTAAAGAGAATAAAGAACTACGTTTTATCTTTCAAATTTTCTGCTTCTCTTATTGAATACAATAATAAAAAAAATTAATATATATATTTAGTTCTATCATATTTTGTACAATAATTTAAAAAAAAAAACTCGTTTGCTAGATAACTTAAAAATAAATACAATTTTAAATCGGTTAAAATCAATTATAATCAATTTGAGTTAGGAAGTTTTATTGGATTTAGGGAAATAATATAACAAAAAATTGAATAAAAATATTATAAAATTAAAAAATAGTTTGAAAATAATTTTTTAATATTATTTTTATTTTAAAATTTGAAAAAATAGTTTTATTTTTTATATTTTGTTCGAGATTTTGAAAAAATTATAATAATTAAATAATGGTTAAATGATAAAGTTAAAAATTTTAAATAAAAAAAATTTTGTAATGTTTAGAAATAAAATATCTAAAAATATTTAAAAATAGTTGATAATAATAATTTTTCCAAACAGACCCCTTAAGCTAGCGATCCTCACATTTTGTGTTGCCAAAAAGAAAAACACTAGAGATCCTCAGCAAACACTTGCCTGCTAAGCAACAAGCCTAGGCAAATGATTAGGAAATGGACTGATTAATTATATGTATGGATAATCAAATGATAATTTTGTGAATAATAGTGAAATAATTTGAGTTAAAATATTTTATTAGATTTTGATAAATGAGAGAGAAAAAGTTAAATAAAAACATTATAAAGTTACAAAATTATTTAGATATAATTTTTTAATATTATTATTGTTTTGAAACTTGAAAAATATGTTTTTTTTTTTTTAAGTTTAAAACAATTGTAACGATTAAATAAAAAAATAAAAAAATTAAAATAAAAAAATGTTTTTTTTAGTAATATTTGAGAAAAAAATTATGAGAAGTTTGGTACTTTCCCAACATGTCCTAAATGTAATAGTGGTGTCTCATTTTCAACAGCTAAATTACAATCCACGCTAAACTCAGGCTTAGTTTGGATATAAGGTCTCGTTTGGATGTTGAGATGTTTTCAATCCATCTCATCTCAACATTCAAACATCATATGGGGATGCTTGGAAAAAACTTCTATCTTATCTCATCCAATCTTAGCTCATCTCATCCTATCTTATTTATTTCTCAAACATTATTCAAATATAAACATTTTCAAATTAATTATTACAATTTTTTCAAATTTTCAAATAAAAAATAAAAAATAATTCAACTTTTTTAAATTTAAAAAAAAAATAATATTACAAAATTACTTTAATTTTATAATATTTTTTATTAAACTTTTTCTCTCCCTTTTCCAAAATCCAATAAATACTTAATTCAAACTATCTCACTACTCTTCACAAATCTTCTTACTACTATTCACAAGCCATTGTACTACTATTCACAAAATCCTCATCTCATCTCATTCTACAAAAACTAACACTTATCACTTTCAAATTTTCAAATTTTTAACTTTTTCATCTAATTATTACAAATTCTCCAAACTTTCAAACAAAAATAATATTATTTTTATTTAAATTTTTCTCTCTCATTTATCAAAATTTTATAAAACATCATAACTCAAATTGTTCACTACTATTCACAAATTATTTTACTACTATTTACAGATTTCTTATCTAATCTCATGTCAACATCCAAACGAGACTGAGTATATTAGATAATTTGTGAATAATAATGAGAATAGTAGTGAAAAGTAGGGGTGTAAATTTTTGTATAATATATAAAAATTAATTTTATATATTATACAAAATATTTATATATATAATATATAATTATATATTAAATTTATATATATATAATATTATAATATATATAATTATATATCATATATGAAATGATTCCATATTATAATTTATAAATTATAATATAAAATATTAATCTTAAATATGAATATTTGTAATTTGTTTGATTATATGTTATTAATATAATTATATATAAGATAATGTTGTTATAATTTATAAAATAAAGTTTAATCTTAAAGATGAAAATTTAATTGATCATATGTTTTAAACATAATACATATATATTAAATTATTAATAACATTTTTATCATAAGAAGTAATACTTTATTATATATTTTTTACATTTAAAAAAAAAATCAGAAAATCGGACCGGACCGGAAACTAGTAAAACCGGAGGTACAGGTTTAGGAGGGTAATAGGGATGTAATCGGTTTTGAAAAATGTAAAACCAGTACATACCGATTCGATCCTAAATTTTGTTTAAGACCAGACCGGATCAGACTAATTACACCCCTAGTGAATAGTTTATAAATAGTAATAAAATAGTCTAATAATCTTTAAGAATTGTTGTGTTCCCAAACATATCATCAAGCTTAGACTTTTGAGAGTTTTAGGCCTCATTTAAATATTTAGAATATCTAAGTATATCAGTTAACAATAGTAATATAGTTTGAGTTAAGATGTTTTATTGAATTTTGTAAAATGAAAAATAAAAATTTGAGCAAAAATAATATCAAGTTAAAAAGTTGTTTAAATATAATTTTTTTTTACTATTTTGAAATTTGAAAATGTAATATTATTTTTTGAGTTTGTTTGAGAGTTTAGAAAAGTTGTAATGATTAGATAAAAAAATGAAGATTGTTACATCCACAAAATAATTATACAAAAATAATCCTACAAATTGATGTGGCTTCATTGGATCCGTTAGATCTATTTTATAATAAAAGTAACTTTACAATCTGACAAATCATATCAAGTCATATCAGTTTGAGAGATTATTTTTGTGTAATCATTTTGTGATTAGAGTGTTTCTATATAAAAATAATTTAAAATTAAAAAATATTTTATATTTGAATGATATTTAAGAATGAAATATCTAAAAATATTTAAAAATAATTATGTTCCGAAACATATTCTTAGTAATTAGTATTTAAAAAAATAAATAATTTACAGTCAAATAATGTAAGAATATCGCACACTTATTTAAAAAAAAGAATAAATATAAAAATTATAAAAAAAATTAATTTTTTAACTATAGATAGATATTTTTTAAAAGTGAGCGTAGTAATCATAAAATAAATAAATTTTAAGTTATGGAATGGGATATGGATATCCACGGAAGTAGTAGTAGGTATTTAAACTTTTAACCTAAATACAGAAGCATTAACAGCAGCAGATTTGAAAATTAAATACGAAATCAGAAGAAAACATACTGACACAATTAAAAAAGAAAAAAAAGAGGGGTGTCGGTCTTCGAGTGGTCAAATCACAAAATAAATTGTGAGGCGGATTTTGAGCGATCTCCTCCTCCTGCTTTCATGAGACGTACTGCAACCCTCTACAGATTACTGTATCTCTTTCCCCAGCACCTTCCTTTCTCTACGTTATTCTCGCAAGATTTTCTGCAGACGACTTCCTTTCCAAATACGTTTCTCTCGTCACCTGCACCAGCCCTTCGAGTGCATACTATCTTCCCTCTCCTCTCCTGTAAGTTCATCTCTCTCTCTCTCTCTCTCAACCTCAGCCCTTTACCCTTGTCTTCTCCGGTCGACGATATTCTGTGTCTGTGTAGGACTTCTTGGCAAGTTTTTGTTTGGAATATCTCTGTAAACAAGTTTTCGAAAAGATATCTTATATCTGCATGATTCTCTCTTCTGATACTTCTCGTCTTGGTTTTCAAATTCTAGCTACCTCTATGTGACTTGGTTTCGTTTATTTCTCTAAAGTAACAAGTTTGAGGACACGCGAAAAGCTCTCATTTTTCCCCTTCTCCCATGTTTTGTGATTTGCTTATGAAGCAGAAAAACATGAGAAAAACTGGTTTGAAGGCGATCCATACATGCGGGTGGTTTTGGGTCATTACTCAAATAAATATTCCAACGCATTGAATTTTCACTTTACTACATGGGATTTGATTTTGCTTGTGGGCTCCTCGTTTATTTGGTTATTTATTGTTCCTCGAGATCCGCGCGTTTCATGTTCCCTGAATCCCTTTTTTCTTTTCTGACTTTTCTGCTTCCATTCCGAGACCACGAACTCTATGTCGTACTGTCTCCCTGTTAAATGCAATGTCAGGCACTTTACTAGCAAGAAAATATGCAGAAAATTCAAGCAAGTTTGACAGTGCCAAAGAAAGTAACAATCTTGCTTAAATACACTGCAGCAGCCCCATAAAATTCAGTTGGTTTTGCATTATATGTATATATTGAACCTTAGTATGTGCAGGTTGAGAGGTGGGTGAATTAAAAAACAATGGGGTTGTGGGAGGGAGACATGACAACAGAGAAAACAGCTTCATCTTTTTCAACTTCTGATGATCAAAACGAGTCAAATCCTACACCAAGAGGAAGAAGAAGCGGTTTCAGGGAAAGTGGCTCAAAGCCATCCTGGCTTCTGTCCACCCTTTCCGGTACACATCCTAACTCCACCCAACAAGTATGTCTTAACTTGTTTGTGCCCTTGCTGATTCCCATGTCCCATTTTCTTTTTCTGAGTCTTCCTTGACATGGGATACTAATTACTAATAATAAACTGCTTTGAATTTAGGCCTCGTTTGTTTTTAGAGATGAGATGAGATGAGATTAAAGTTAAAATGTTGAATAAGATATTGTTAGAGTATATTTTTTAATATTATTTTTATTTTTAAATTTAAAAAAGTTGAATTGTTTATTTTATTTTGTATTGAAAGTTGAGAAAGTTGTAATGATTAGATGAGATGAGATGAGATGTTTTTTCAAAACAAATGAGGTTAGAGTTAATTTGAGATGAGTTTAGATGTGTTCTATAAAATATTATTAAAATATTATTATTATTTTGAGATTTAAAAAATTAAAATTATTTATTATATTTTTTATAAAAATTTAAAATAATTATAATAATTAGACGAGAAGAGTTAAGTTGAGGTGATTTTTTGATTTAAACAGGAATTAAATTTAACTGAATCGAACTTGGATGTTGTATAAATATAATGTCTCGTGACAATAAGTTCATATACATATACATATATAGCTTACCTAAACTTTTGGTTTGAATAATGTTTAATATAATTTATGAAAATGTTTTTAAGAATTATTGTTGCTGTTTGTGTAGTTTGTCAGCTCAGGACAGCCAATGTCTGGATTATAAACCACAATAATTTTCTTATTGATTGAAATGGGGACTTTGGGAAACAAGTTTGAATTTGAAAAAGCCAAGTTAAAAAAAGTACTGTCATAGAATACAAACACATCATAAAGACTTTTAGCGTATGTGGCAGTTTATACTTCCTGTGTGTGTTTAAATTTCAAACTCTCAGCATAAAGAAAGCAATCCCAAGGCCAAACCCAGAAAAAATAAATAAATAAAATTATACAATGCAACTGTACTATTGAATTTTTTTTGTTCGTATTCGCAACGGCGACATTTCTGTTCTTTCGTCGTTGTCAATGTTCAGTTTCCTCGTGAGTCTCTTCCTACCACATCCTCGTTACTCGTGTCCTTATACTTTTATTTTGTATGCTATTTCAAAATAGCAGTGTTACATCTATTCACAAATAATTATATAAAAATAATTTTATAAAATATAATTTTATATAGTTAGATTTCTCAACATTATATCAATTTATAAGATTATTTTTATATAATTTATTTATAATTAAAATATTTTTTATTTTAAAACGAGCGATGATACGGTTATTAATATCTTATATTTTAAATTGGCAATAATTTTATAAAATGATGTGAGAAATTAGCAATTTATTAAAAAATATTCTTTATTGAAAATAAGATTATGTGAAAAATGATAAAATTTCGAGATTTCCTACATTTTTGTCATCCTTGACTTCTTTAAGAGCACTCTCATTGGAATAGCTAAATTAAAGTACATTTTTGATGAATGTAAGATGAATTTAACTTTTAGCAATTCCATTTATATAAATCTCTACATTGGAATAGCTATTTTTTTATTATATGACAATAAAATAATATAAGATGAATTTAATTTTGACTATTCACATCAAATCTCCAAATTGAATTATCTATTTATTCATTATATAGTAATGAGTAATTAATAATTTTGAAAATTTTTTAATTTTTTTAATTATGAATTTATTTTATTTTTTCATATTTTATTATTTATAATATTATATATTAATTTGTAATTGTATTCTAATTATATTTTTTCAATTGTCATTTAAAATGGAGAGAGAAATAATTAATATTAAAAGGAAAGAGAAAGAAATAATATAAAAAAGATTTGATGAATGAATAGTGTCTTCCAAATTTAGAAATTAGTTTGGATATTACTGTAGCTATATTCCAAATATAATTCAATGTGAGCAATTTATCCACCTAATAGCTAAATTCTCATTGAATTTAGCTTTTAGCTAATCCAATGAGAATGCTCTAAGGGTGAGTTTGGTTACCAAACTTATCTCAACTCATTTTAATTCATCATTACAATTTTTTCAAATCTCAATATAAAATATAATAAATAATTTAATTTTTTTAAATTTTAAAATAATAATAATATTAAAAAATAATATTTTAATAATATTTTATCATCTCAATTCAACTTATTTCAACATCTAAACATAAACTAAGAATGAACTCAATATTATTTTAATTTTAATTTTAATGGGATTGAAATTAGATTATAAAGTTGGCAGCAGCACATGGGTCCATGATGTTGACGTTACCCTGATAGATGTCTCATTCCATGCTCAAATCGAAACAAACAATTAATTCAAATTTTTTTTGGAACTTCGGGAACAGACCTCTCTCTCTCTCTCTCTGTTGTTTTTCCCATGTTGTAATAGACGAGATTTTGGTGTAAAATTCTCCTCTAAGATACAGCTACGCCAACCTTCGTTTTCTCTCACTTTTTTAATTTTGTCGGTGCTTGCTGTCCATGGTTTCGCAATTGGAAATGTCGGATCTCAAAAAAATAAAAAATAAAAGTAGGAGATAGTGCCTTTACTCTTTTAGGAGATGAAGATAAGAGCGTTTTGTACCATAGGTCAGTTCATTTTTTTTTTTGGTTACATAGTCCATAAAATAAATGAGTTGAGTTAAATTTGGTTTTTTTGTTCAATTCCATAGGGCTTTTTACTATATATATACACACATATTCAAAAAGAGTAATGCTATATGCAGTCGTGGAGTGTGTAAGCGTCGTGCAGTCGCTTTGAAAAAGAGTAGAATCTATTGTTAAAAAATTATTATTTTTTTCATGTGAATGATTACGTGGCGCTTGCACATTAATAATTACAATTATAATTTCTCATACAAAAATGGGATTATGTCAAAATTCAAGTACAAGGGGGCCCAATTCCCCTTTGGTCCCCTCTGTTCATGACCCAAGCTCAGAGCTTCATTGCTGGTGGGAAGATGAAATGACCTTTTGAGAACCAATCAAGTGAGTCATGTGTGATGTTGCGTTTGGATAGTGAGGTACTTAGGTATTTTGTGAATAGTAGTAAAAAGGTAATGATAGAGTATTAAATAGTAATAAAAAGTAGGTAAAAAATAATAATAAAATATTGAATAGTAGTGAGGTACTCTTAGTACCAAAACTAGGCCGATATTCCTTGTACCAACATGTTCATTTGGTTTATGCTAATAAGCTTCTTTTTTTTTTTTCCCGAAATATTATTTTTCTGGTTGACTGCATTGTGATTAAATTTTTGAATTTTGGCTCGGTATGATAGATTTGGATGCGAGGATGATGACATTGACAATGAAGACGCTTGTAGAAGATAACACTGGTGACACCTTTCGGGAACGTGCTGAATCTTACTATCAGAAACGGCCTCAGCTAATTGCCCTACTCCAAGATCTCTACAATGGCTACATCACCTTATCTGATCGTTACATTCAAACATTGGCCAAATGTGACCCTCATCGAAGCAACTCGTCCCGAATCTCAGCTGTGGATCATGATAAGTCTGACCTCGAAGAAGAAGATGGTGTGACCAACGTGTTTGATTCGGATGCGGAGAGCTCCCTGTCTTACCAACAAACTCAGATAATGCTTGACGGATATGGCACATCGGTAGGTGACGCCATTGTTGCGGATCTCGTGATCAAGAACGTCGAGTATGACATATTACAGCATGAGATGGGCATTATAGAGCAGCGCAGTAGTGAGTCCTCAAGGAAGATAGATTTGCAGAAGAGCTTGCTTGAAGTGCTAGAGTCAGAGAGGCTAATACTACTGAATGAGAATGCAAGGTTAGGGTATAGAGTGAATGCATTGGTGGAAGAGAACAAAGGGTTGGCATCAGAATCTATGCTCATGAAGAGGAAGGCTAGCGAGTTGGCAAGATGTGTGCTGAAGATGAGGGAAGGTCATAGGGTTTTCATGCTCAATCGTAGAATAGAAGATCTTCAGGCACAGATTTATGGGCTGGAGAAGAGGAACAAGGAGTACTATGAGCAGCTTGTGCAAAGAGACCAACGCGTTAAAGAATGCACAGGAAAGAAGAACGCTGTTGAGGATGATGTCTTGGATGATTGCCTTAAAAGGGAGAAGCAGCCCAATCTGAGATTGAAGAAGAAGGGTAGCATCCGTGGGAAGAAAGGTCATGGATGGTGGCAAAGGTTCAAGAACATGGACTTGTTTTTTTGTGGGCTCGACTCAAGTTGTACTTGACAATGTGTATTTGGGTCAAACTATTACATGGTGTTATTATGATAGCATGCCGTGGGACTTAGTTTTTTTTTTTTTTTTTTTTAGGGTTTTTTGGAACATTTGATAGTGTCAGTCTAATCTCTCCTCAATATTAATGATGTATTGATAAAATGTTGTATTTTGTTTTCTTTTTGTTTACCAGTAACGAAGGAATTATGAATAAATAGGAAAAGAAAAATGTAATAAAAAGAAAACCAAAAGGAAATAAGGAAGAAACGACGAAAAGTGAACTGTACTTTATGGATTTGAAGATATGATGCTTTGCAAAATCTGAGGTCGAATTTTTTGTGAAATCAATGAAAGAAAAGGTAAAAATGATAAAAGAGAAGTTTAACTATGTCATAAGCTACTACTATAGGTTACATATCAAACTTTGCACACCATATATGAGATCCACGATCTAACCTTGGGACGTCTTTCTCGCTCTAAGCCAATGAAGAAGTGAATTTAAAAGAGAAATATTTTAGCTACAAGAGTTCTATAAAAGTAATCTCACAAATTGACGTGTCTTGTTGTGATTTGTCAAATTGTAAAGTTATTTTTATTATAAGTAAACATGATAGATCATATAAAGTTGCGTCAGTTTGTGAGAAATTTTTATAGACTCTTTGTGATTGTACTACTTCTCATTTAAAAATTATAAAGACAGTAATTAATAAAGTTGATCATATAGATAAGAAAGGAAAGGAGGAGGCACATGTATTGCTTTAATTAGGGTGCATGAAACTTGTAAGATAAACTCACCATAAAAAATGGTACCCAAGTGTTCAAGGTCACCATTTACACTCTAAGAACGTCAAAACCTAATTGAAGCCCTTAGGTAGGAAGGAGAAGAGCTTCAATTTTGTGAAATGATTTGTGATTTCAGGTGAGATTTCATTAGATTTTCTCTTCAAATCCTACGGAAATCTAATCTGAAATCTGTCACGGGTGCTTGGGGGTAGGATCTTGAAGAGAAGAGAAAGGGCTGTGAGGCTGTGATGAGTTGCCTTGCGAGATCTTGTAGTAGAAGGTGATGAGAAGAAGATTGAAGAAGGCTAACGACATTAACTGTCATTGTTGTTGAATTAGTGAAACATGGAGTTTTGGGTAGTATGCGACTTGTAGCAAGTGTCTTTTAATTAATAAGCTGCTGTTTTGTAAGTGTCATTTAATGTGTTTGAGTCCTGAGTGAGTTTAGTTAAACGGGGCGTTTTGGGTTGTTAGATGTTATAAGCTGCGTTTCATGTTTTTAGTCTTGCGTTTTGCGATTTCCTTCATGCTCTGCGATTCTAAAAGCAGTTGCATGGCCTGTGTAGAAGATCCGTCTTTGATCATTGAGCTTTGAGTCTTGGGAGGTTGGGAGTTCCTCGAAAATTACCTATCAAGGTTCATTAATGGAATCTTGCATTTGATCATTCTGTGTTTGTGTTCTTCGCATTCTTTCTTGACTGTTCTTGCTATTCTTGGGGTTTGGTGCTTCATTCCAAGCTGCGCAGTAGTGTTCTTGTCATCAAGAACGTTACAAAATCATTTACTACAATTCTGTCCAGATTTTCTGCCAGCCCTGATTTCAGGAAGAGGATTTCTAGCTCTTGTTTATGCTGCCATGACTTGAAACATAAGTTGGTTCCAAGATTTGCACCAAGAATTCAATCAGAATCGAAATCCCAAGTGCTATTATGATTTGAATTATGTTTTCCGTCCTTTAGACATCCAAAAGAACAAACACCAAGCCCTACCAGAATGGTTTAACAAATCGTTTAGTCATACATGCCCGAAATTCTGGAAGTCTATGGAACTCGATAAGCAACATTCCTAACTTTTATTGGGAAGATGTTACATAGCAAGAGAATATTCACAACTTCACCCAGAATGCAAATTCTCATCCTCCAAAATTTTCACAATAACAAATCTAATACATAACAAATTACAATAAATTGTCTTTGCATCAACAACATATTACGATTTGAAGTCAATAGTGAACATCATCTCTGATCATAATGTACATCAAAACACCTCAAACTGAAGCCTACCAGATTACAGAACTAAGCCTTTTACACAAGTTAATCTTATCATCCTCAGATCCTTGCACAGGACTCACAGTATCTCCAACATATTTAATTCGAAGTTGTATCTTTGCTGAGAAAGGCTAGGTAGTGTGTTGGATTGAGACAATTTCAGAACTTCCTGCTTTGCAAAGCATCAATCATTTCTAGCAAATTTAGAGCAATATTACATTAAAAAAAAATCTAGCATGCAACTTTATTGCAAAATTCATAGATTATGAAAACAATTTCATCCTTGCTTTTCAAGGATATCCGGAGTAGCATAAAATAAGTAGTATACATTCCAATACCAACACTATATGCATGTAAATTTGAATTTTTGTATATGACTAATAACTCAATTTTTTTTTTTTTTTGGTTTTTAACACAAACGAAATCAACTCTCAAGGCCATACCATTCATTGTCAAATACTTTCCACAAACCCCTACACATACTTGATGATTAGGACCTAAACATTTTAATGGTTGACAAAGAGTTAGTGTGGGGTTTAATTATGCGATTTTACACGACACTGTGTGTAATGGTCTTTACCCTTAATGATGGGACTCGGATTGGGCTTATTACTTGGCCAAGGAAGCCAAGGTTCCTTAAGTGAACCTACATGGGTGAAAGTTGGAGTGTGGATCCCTTGTGAAGAAGAGACTGAAATCTAACGATAGTGTAAGAGACGTGAAAAAATGACTTTGAGGTAGCCTGTAGGTTAGCTGTTTTATAATCCCAGTGCAACATTTACTTCTGTTGTAATATTATTAACCACACTCTGATTGATGGAGGATTCAGAGGAGTCAGTCAGCTCCCAGGGCTCAGGTGGGTTCTAAGGCATGACACTTTCGTCTCTGTATGATTGGGTTGTGAGGTCCACTTCTTGGGCTTGGGACCACTTCTTGCGCTTAAAGAGGAAGCAAGCCCATCTTTCAAGCCTCCTGGTATGAGACCTGACTGACACTAACATGAACTTCGACTGAAATGGGCATAAAATCCCATGTCATTCCACCCTAATGATTCAACATAGTTACACTGATCCTTGTAAAGCTGATCATGATATTCAGCCATGGTACTCCCCTCTCACCCACCTTATTTCAAGGTGCTCGCAGATATGCATAATATAACAAAAAAAAAAAAAAAAATTATATATTAGGAGCCAATTCTGCTTTAAAACTTAGTCCAGTTAAAAACTTGGTCAATTTTCAAGGTGCCTGCTAAAACATGTTGGCAAAGAAATGCAACCAAACAAAAACAGTGGAAGAACTTTTATGGGGTGTCTTATTCCGTAATTTTTTTTATTGGTAAACAAGATTTTATTGATGATATTGATAGGCATAGCCCAAGTACATGGGACATATACAAGCGCGATACCTACACATGAGTGACTAGTGAAACGGAGCCACAATACACTGCCATATGAAATCTCATAGTGCTTCATAATTGTAAATAGGAATTTATAATTTCCTCTTATGCTCCAGATGCATAGAAACATATTTTGGCAAAACGTTTTAAAACATTATTAAAGCTAAAGTTCTAACCTGGAAAGCAGAACCTTAACTTCCTTGTGTTATTATTTTCATTGATTCAACATTGACTTCAGTCACATTAAAGTTCTCAAGGCATATCAGTAGCAGCAAGTTTCTCCTCAAGCTTAGCAATCCGAGCCTGCAAGAACACCTCACAATATGATATTGATAACAAGAACTCCAGGGAAAAAAGATTAAGACATAGACAATCAATGCACACACTAGTCAAATAA
Organism: Juglans regia; assembly: GCF_001411555.2. Lineage (NCBI taxonomy): Eukaryota > Viridiplantae > Streptophyta > Magnoliopsida > Fagales > Juglandaceae > Juglans > Juglans regia. The sequence continues at coordinate 11,859,855 of NC_049915.1, read as the reverse complement.
ATCTTTGTATTCAGAGGTGATTATATAATCAACAAAATAGAAAGCAAAATGAATGAGCGTACTAATTGCAAGCCTGAAACGTACTGTACTTACACAATATAAACAGCATGACCAACTGTGCACAAATATTAGTTTTTCATAATACATAACAAAGCACATACAGAGTTATTTGATAAGATCAACATTGGATATCCCTTCCAAAACTGCATCAATACCAAATTGCTGGGGTTGTATTGAACCAATGCTAAAATGAGTGAAGATCATATCTATTTTTGAACCCTTAAGCCCCCAATTTTGCCATAAACCGACCAGGAAAAACAAGGCATAAGTAAGTGTTCTAGACTATATTGTTTTCAAAGCCAATTCAACGAGTCTTGCCAATTCAATAGCCCAACATGATGTTACTCCCAAGTGGGCACATCAACTAGTACATGCCAACATAAAGTTTGGGCCTGGGAAGAATCTTTGCCACGCCTTTAATAAACTTAAGAAGAGTGCTGCCAGTTGTCCCCATCAGCTTCACCAGGGTGACTTGCTGGAATTATAGATGGAGCAATCGCTTAAGTTTAATGCTCAAAGGGAATATTGAGGTAGTGTCTACTAATTTTGTCGATTCATGACTAGTCCTGGTCAATAAAGATTGGGCCAACCCTGATTGCTACCCAGTTTGGGTACAGTCAGATTAGGCCCCACATGATTCCCTCAACCCAGCTGGTTTTTCTTCGACTCCATTCCGTTTGGCCTGTTCAACTCCAACTTAGTCTGGTCCAAAGATATTTTTCAGCTGGTTTCAATCAGTTCATGGTTTTCTGTATATTTTGGGCAATCCAAGGTATTTTTCTACCAAATGTCTTCATTCAGCAACATATTCTGCTTCCGCTTTGGTTGGAGATTTGGCTGTCTACAAAATGCTTGTTTCTAGTTGAGTGGCTGGTTTTATTGAACTCGGTTGCTGTTTTTTCTCTTTATGAAGACAAAGTCCTGTACATTGGTTCCTTTTGATTGATCCATAATTCAAATGGCTTCCATTAAACATAATGGAAGTAACCGCATTTAGTCTTTGGAGATATTTCGGCAAGCCAAAGGATAAGGAAATCCATTTAACTGCTATCTGCCTTCCTCTGACCCGCCTTCCTCTGACCCAAAGGTTGTTAATGCTTGGGAGCGGGAAGATGTACAGATTATTATGACTTGGTCATGTCAATATGTTTCCATATTTATTTCCTTATTTATTTCGTTGATTTACTCTTCTGTACACAAGGCCAAGAGATTCGGCCATTCAAACAGAACTCTGACTTATTTTGACATGGTATCAAGAGCCGCTTGACTACTTTTTTTTTTTTTTTGTTCTCTCTTCTCGGTTTGGTGTGTTGGCATCTTCTAGATTATTCTTGGTGACCAAACGTGATCTACATGCTGTTTCGTGTGAAAGCTCTCTTGTTTTTCGGTCTGTTGGTGTTGTTGGCGCCATCTGTTCCAGGTTTGAGTTTTTTGGCAGTCTCTGTTCAGGTCTCGACAACAGCACCTTTCTGGTGGGCCTCTCGACATGTCTGTTCCTGGTTTGCATAGTTTTTCGGCAGTTTCTGTTCACATCTCGGCAGCCGCATCCTTCTGGTGGGCATCTCGGCACTTTGTGCCTTCGTTTTATCGCAGACGCAGCTTGTCCCTTCTGGCCATTTTCTCTGTCTTGGTAATTTCGGCATTTTTTGTCTGCGGTAATTTTTTTGGCCATTTTATTTGTGGTAATTTCAAAAATTCTTTGTGGGTCTCTCGGTTTATCTTTGATTTGTGTCAAGTTTATGGGCACAAACTACTCTACTTAGGCATTTCAATTTGAACTTTTCCTCAAGGAAAAAGATCTTTGGGGTCATATTGATGGCACAGATGTCGCCCAAACATCCACTATTGACAAATCCAAGGATTTCGGAGCTTCTTCTTCACATATTGTTACCAAGTTGCAGGCCTCATCGGTCCGCTCAATCCATGTGGAATTACTTGAAGAAGGTTTATTATCAAGCTAATGATGCTCGTCGCTTTCAGTTAAAATATGCGATTACAATGTTTCAACATGGTAGTCTTTCCATCCAAAACTACTACTCGGCATTTCTGACTCTTTGGCACGAATATACTGATTTGGTTACAGCGGATGTTCCTATTGCCGCTCTTTTGACTATTCACGAGACTAGCCGGCGTGATCAGTTTCTTATGAAACTATGCCCGTAATATGAATATGTTTGCTTCTCTCTATTGAACAGATCTCTTGTTCCTTCTCTTGATAGTTTTTTTGGTGAGTTACTTCGCGAAGAACGACGTCTTAGTACTCAAGCTATTCTGGAGCAATCTCATGGCAGTTTTGGGACGACAACTGTGGCTATGCTGCCCAAGGAAGAGGATCACCTATGAATTCTAAAAACTTGCAATGTTTCTGCTGCAAGGAATATGGGCATATTGCTACCAATTGTCCTAAGAAATATTGTTCTTATTGCAAGAAGAAGGGTTATATTATCAAAGAATGTTGTATCCGCCCCTAGAATCGTCAAGCCCAAGCATTTCAAGCTTCTGTTATTGTCCCTCCCACAGCGACTTCTGTAGCACATGGCTCTTCCTCAGGTGCTTCCTTTGATCCTACACCTCCTGCAGCAAATTACTGCACACCAGAAATGGTGCAACAGGTACTAATTTCCGCATTATCTACAATGGAGTTCCAAGCTAAAAATTCTACTAAACTTTGATACGTAAACTTGGGGGCATCTAATCACACGATGAATACTCCCATCGCTCTATGTCATATTCGGTGCTATGCTGGTCAATTTGCCATTCAGACTGCCAATGGTAGTTCTTTGCCAATAGCTGTTGTCGGAGATGCCTCTTCTAAATTTACTGATGTGTTTCTTGCTCCTCAGCTTTCCACGAGTCTTATTTTTGTTGGTCAATTAGTTGATAACAATTGTGCTTTTAGTTTTTCTGGTGATGGTTGTGTTGTGTAGGACTAGGTAACGGGGGAGCCGATCGTGAAGGGACCTAAAGTGGGGCGCTTGTTTCCATCACCTTCTTCAGTTTCTTCTATTAAGTCTTTTGCTTGTAATAATGTTCCCGATTTGAGTATGGTGTGACATCGTCGTTTAGGCCATCCTAATACTCAGATCTTATCTCATGTATTGCATTCTGGTTTTCTTGGTAATAAAGAACATTATTTATCTCTTGAGTGTGATTCTTGCAAACTTGGTAAAAGCAAAACTCTTCTCTTTCCCTTGTATACTAGTAGAGCTTCTCACTGCTTTGATCTTATCCGTAGTGATGTTTGGGGACCTTCCCCGATTAGTTCACATGAAAAATTTAAATACTACGTGACTTTCATTGATGATTATAGTAGATTTACTTGGGTTTATTTTCTTTGCTCTAAATTTGAGATTTTTAGTACTTTCACCGTGTGTTTAGCGTATGTTGACAATCAATTTTCTGCGACTATTAAGACATTACGCACCAATTTTGGTGGTGAATATTTGTCTACTGAATTTCAGGCATTCTTGACTTCTAAAAGTATTATTCATCAACGTTCATGTCCCGCTACTCCCCAACAGAATAGAGTAGCCGAATGCAAAAATCATCTTCTTGATGTGGTATGTACTCTCTTGTTAGAATTCTCTGTTCCATCCATGTTCTGGGTCGAGGCCCTAAAAATTGCTACTCAATTGATTAATCATTTACCTTCTCAAGTCTTACACATGGAGTCTCCCTACTTCCGCTTGTTTGCTAAACAACCAGTTATGATAATCTCCGTATCTTTGGTTGTGTATGTTTTGTTCATTTACCTCCTCATGAGCGACATAAATTATTTGCTCAATCTGTTAGATGTGCATTCTTGGGATATAATGTGTCAAAAGGGGTTTGTTTGCTATGATCCTACTTTACATCGTACACGCATTTCTGGAAATGTTATTTTCATTGAAAATCAATATTTCTTTCTTGTGTCCTCTGTGCCCTCTTCTTCTACTGTGGTCCTTTCCTCCTTTGAGCAGTAGTTCTCAGATCTTCATCAAGTCAACTCTCGCTTTAAAACAGGTATTGTGTATATGAGACGCTCCTGCCCACAATCTCTTTCGGTGGCTCACTCGATATTTGATCCTCCTATGCTCTAAACCCAGTCAGTTTGTAGCACCTCCAGAGCCTTTGGTACATCGCTATCCTCGAGTGTCTGTACCTTCAGATAGGTATGAGTTTTCTTCTGGCCACTCTATTTCAACTCTTACTGCTACATTGTCCAATTTTGATATTCCCACATGCTACTCACATGTTGTCAAGCATGATTGTTGGCGAGCTATGCTGGAAGAAATTGCCGCTCTAAAGGCCAATCACACTTGGGACATTGCGCCTTGCCCTTCCACCATAGTTTCCCTGGGTTGCAAATGGGTTTACTCAATCAAGGTTCAATCTGATGGAAGTTTGGATCATTATAAAGCTCGACTTGTTGCACTTGGGAATAATCAGGAATATGGTGTCAATTATGAAGAGACATCTGCTCCTAGGGCTAAGATGATCATTGTTCGTACGATTCTAGCTCTTGCTGCTTCCAATGATTGACCACGACATTAGATGGATGTCAAGAATGCTTTTCTTCACGGGGATCTTAAAGAGTGTATTTATATGAAACTACCCCCGGGATTGTTTTCCTCTCCGACCTCACATGTGTAAACTTTGTCGCTCTCTTTATGGTCTCAAACAAGCTCCGAGGGTCTGCTTTGATAAATTCCGCACCATTTTACTACAATTTTCATTCAAGCAGAGCCAGTAAGACACTTCATTGTTTTTTTCAGAAATCAAACATGGGTATTGTTGTTCTTTTGGTTTATGTTGATGATATTGTGATCACTGGTTCCGATTCTGCTTTACTTTTCCAGCTCAAGACTCATCTCTCAGAATCTTTTCAGATGAAAGATCTTGGGTCTCTCACATATTTTCTTGGTCTTGAGGTGCATCGTAGTCCCTTTGGTATTTCACTCAATCAACATAAGTATGCTAATGACTTGGTGGCTACCGCTAGACTACAGAAGGCTACTTCTGTCGATACTCCCATGGAATTAAACGTCAAGCTTCGCAAAGAGGAGGGTGACCTACTTGCTGATCCCAGTTTATATCGAAAATTGGTAGGTAGCCTTGTCTATCTCACCATTACTAGACTGGACATTTCTTTTGCTGTACAGCAAGTCAGCCATTTCTTCAGACGACTCATCATCTTCATTTGGCTACGGTCAGTAGAATCATCCTCTATGTTCAGGGCACTTCTGCCTGTGGCTTATTCTTTCATGTAGGTAATTCTCTTCGTCTTGCTGCTTATAGTGATGCTGATTGGGCTGGTTATGCTGATACACGTCACTCCATTACTAGTTGGTGCGTGTTCTTAGATGATGCGTTGATCTCCTGGAAGAGTAAGAAGCAAAACAGAATTTTTATGTCATCTACAGAATCTGAGTACCAGGCAATGTCTCTTGCTTGTTCCAAAATTATTTGGCTTCAAGGTTTGCTTGCTGAGTTAGACTTCTCTGAGACCGATCCTACACCTTTACACACCGATAATATAAGTGCTATTCAAATCACGGTCAATCCTGTCTATCATGAGCACATAAAGCATATTGAAGTCGATTGTCACTCTATCCATGAAGCCTTTAAAGCTCGTGTTATCACTCTTCCCCATATTTCCACTGAACTACAAATTGCTGATATCTTCACCAAGGCTCTCACTCATCATTGACATTGCTTCCTAAGTAGCAAATTGATGCTTGTTGATCAACCCTCATCAATTTAAGGGGGGTTGTCAATGGACAGCTTTGCTGTCCATATTTGTTTCCTTATTTACTTCCTTGAACTCTTTTGTACAATTAGCGTAATATTTGACAGATTGTATAGCATATACTTATTTCTTTCCATGTATAGAACTCTTGTACAGTTTATATAATAAACTGAGATCACAAAGCCAAGAGATTCGGCCATTCAAACAGAACTCAGACTTATTTTGACAGGTCATAGAGTGGTAAAAAAAAATAGCAGCTGATCTTATTTTGCTCGGACAGTTAAGGAAGTTGGGGGTCATGCTGCTGACTTGTATATGGTGTCAATAATATAACCGGAGTTCATTAGAAATCTCATGAGTGCTTTTCATTCCAAGAAGATAATAAAAGACTTGGAGGGGTCATATGTTTTTAATAGTTTGGACTTCTGAGGAGCTTGATCAGTACCAGCCAACTACTACTGACATCAAGCAGATGGGAAAACAGTGTGAAAACATGCATGTCATCCAATTTATTTCTGCTATTCATTCCAAGCACGAACCTGTCAAGTCACAAATTTTAGGAAGCAATTCCATTCTTATTTAAAGTTTTGCGAGAAAGAACACTTACCCCCTCCCCTCCCCCACAGACGCTGACCCTACCCCAAAAATAAAAGTACCACCAATTTTGCAATTTGACCCTAAAACTATGAAGTTGTCGCCAGGCACCTCAATTCAAAACATGTTTCAATATGCACCCTCATCAATATGGCCATTAAGATGGACAAAAGATAGGTGATACAACACAATCCTAACTTTCGGATCTTAAATGAAGATCAAATTGCAGCTTAATTGTTAGCCAAGTGACAATTTTGTTAGCTTTGAGGTCATATTGAAAAAACAATGTGAATATGACCCATCCGCATTGAGGTCATATTCAAATAAGTCTTCTCTCGAGCTGAAGGACTCCAAGTTCTTAGATCCCAATCACTCTACTGAACAATCTACTCTTGCTGTCACATTTGGATATGGTGATGGTCATGGTAATTAGGTTGGTTGTTGGGGTAGAGGGTTTGGCAGATTCAGGGGGAGGAGCAAGACATTGTTGTCATTCCAAACAGTGCAGTCATTGGGGTATTAATGGTCGTCCAATAGACTTGTGCTGGAATTTACAACTGGATGGTTAACTTAATGTGAAGAATGATATGTTTCATGGTCATACATTTCACTTGTCATTAATCGAACTTGATGTGAAAACTGATTTTCTTCATGGGGATCTTTTCCAAGTATAAATGGAGCAACCTCCTAGATTGCTGCTAAATGTGAATATGGAATGTGTGCATCTTAAAAACCACATCTATGGTCTAAACAGGCACCTATGGCATGGTTTGGACAATCCAGTGAGGCAATACTTTAGTTTGGCATGTCAAGATGTAAAACTGGCCACTTGATCTTCTATATTCTGTGGTGATAAATATTTTTATTGGCAGTATATGTTGACAATATTTCCTTTGTAGTGCAAGTGTGGTTAGCTAATTTCTTGAGAAACCAGGAAAACTGCATTGCTTGCAGAACAACGTATTCTTAGGTACTTTAAAAGGGTCATGAGGACTCATGCTATCATACAAGGGTAATCATTACTTGGGTATTGAAGGTTACAGACACAGACTATGCTGGTTCACCCTCATAGACTTGTGCTAGATATTTCTATACATTTCTAGATATAGTGCAGGACATTGATACCGAGATACATCCCATAGTTCTTGTGAATTTCAGCAGTTAAGGAATTTTCTTCAAACAGCAATCCATACAGCAACAAACCCAAAGTTTCACAAAACAATTAAAACATATAGAATTAGATCGTCATTTTGTTCACAACAAGTTGATTAATAAAGAAACGGTCACAACGTATGTGAAATTAGAAGATCAATTGGCAGATTTGTTCATGTATAGCTGTATTTATTGTTCCAAGTTAGGATAAGATATATGGTCATGTATAAATATATATATATATATATATATGAAAAATTCTACTCATCATCCTCACTCCTCACTCCACACACCACACACACACATATATATATATATATATATATATATATATATTCCTCAACTTGCGGGGAAGTGTTAAGAGTAGTTTTATTTTATCTAGAGCGGTGGTTATCTTTATCTTGCTAGTGGAAAAGATGTTAATCTTTGCATTACATTTCATCTAAAGATATTAAACATGTGGGCTTTGTAAGTTTTAAGCCCACCATTTCATTTCAGCCTTTGTTACCTTACGGGACTCATGAAGACATCTTTTCCTGAAAACTCGAGAGGACATTTTTTTTATAAGTAACTCGAGAGGACAATTACATTAGCAAACTTCAAGACATTCAAATATGGCATGGAGAGCCATGGACAATCAAGTGAAGGAATCCTCAACCACTTTATATATCAGATTCACTTGGACTGATCTAGGAATGGAGCTGTATTATTTTGTAATCCTTAGGTTCCACAGACTTGATGATATTTAATTGCTATGTTGTAAGTAATCATTCGATCTGTTTCAATTGCCATCGGTCGTTTTCGTTGTAATATATATGCAATTATGTTATGAAAACTGGTATACTTTAATCTAAACTTTAACAGAACGTCCTCTTGGTTTTCATTCTAATTAATCAAAACGACCATAAAGTGCAAAATATACCAGACACACCCTGTATCACACAAGGCTGCGATTGCAGGAGGTAAGTCAGGTAATGAATATCTGATTTTATCATGACCATAAGTGGTACTTCACTGATGCAAATCAAAGATATAAAATTGGTTCAAACTAAAAGGCCATCAGCGTGGTGAACATAAAGGTTGGCCAGAACTTGCTAATCGACCATATTCAATATCAAGACTGGTTCGCAAAAGGGGAGAAAGTGATCAATCCTTCTATTTTTTACATCCACTGTTCAACTAAATTTTGGAGGCAAGAAACCAAATATTTTGATAAATTAGAAACAAAATTAAAATGTAATTGCAATCTGTGGGTAATCATAGAGGTAAATAGATACCTTAAATGATTTTGAACGACGAAGTGAAGGATCTATCTGCAAAGACATTAAATATGACTTCTCAGCTGAATCAAATTGGTCCATAGCCAAGAAAGCATCACCTTGGCAGATATAAGCCTGCAAAAGATATATTAGAGATCAGAAATTAATTAAATCTTGATGCCTTGCTCACTGTGCTGCATGAGTAAATGAAAATTATAACTGAATGATTAACCTTTTTACTTAATAAGGCAAAATATGATAAATAGAAATCTATGGATCAAGAAGCATTTGTTGATAAATGTAGAAACAAGTACATTCTTTAACTCACCACATGGCAGAAGCCTTACTGCCGGCTCCCTCAAATTCCCATTTTAGATAAATATGACATACAATAAAATCAGAGCTAGATGACTGATCCAACACATTTCAGAAAGAATCCAATTTAAACGCTTATCACTTAGTTTGCAGAATAGTCATGCACTAATCACGAATCAATACATGCATCTGAAGCCAGCTCACGGATGAGAGAGAAGCAACATGCAAATGTACAGAACACACGCACACACAAACACAGCTCACTTAGGCTATGTTCCAACCATTTTCCCATCCTCCTTGACTGTGGAGGTATTCATGGAGGTCCAAGGTATTTCAAGTTTGAAAATATGTGGTTGAAATAAGAGTGATTCATTGAGAGAGTCCGTTAGTGATGGTCTTCTTACCAATTTCATGGAAACCCAAGCTACATCTTGACATTTAAATTTAAGTCTTTGAAGAAAGGTTTGAAGGCTTGGAATAAGCAGATGTTTTGCAATGTGGCAGACCAAAATAATTCTCTGTTTGAAGAACTCAAGGGATTGGAGGGTGTGGAGGAGGTGGGGGAACTATTTGAAGTGGAGAGAGCTCATAAAATCCGAGTGTCCAAGGAACTTTCTCTGTTGGAGGATATATCTTGGAGACAAAAACCGAGAGCCTTATGGTTGAAGAAGGGGGATAAATGCACCAAATTGCTCCACTTAATTCGCATAGGAGAAACAATGCCACAAAGACATGGTTGGTGGATGGGGTGGCTACTTCAAACCAACCTCTGATCACAGATCACATTGTAAATTACTATGGGAATTTGCTTTCAAAACAATTCTCTTGGAAGTCGAACTTAGATGGACTTATTTTTTATGCTCTTGATTCACAAGAAGTAGGATGGCTTGAGCAAACCTTCAAAGAGATGGAGGTCCAAAAAGCAGTAAAAAGTATGGTGGGTGACAAAGCTCCCGTCTGGATGGCTTCTCTATGACTTTTTTTCAAACTTGTTAGGAAGTGATCAAAGATGACATTATGGGAATCTTTCATGACTTTCATGAAAATGGAAGGTTTGGAAAAAGCCTCAATGCAACTTGTATTGCCCTAATTCCCAAAAAACCCGGTGTGGTAGAGGTACAAGAGTATCGACCCATTAGCTTGGTGAGTGGGATGTACAACACCCTTTCAAAGGTCACTTGGCAAGCAGATTGAGCTTGGTGGTAGATAAACTAATATCAAAGCCTCAAAATACCTTTGTTAGAGGTAGGTAAATTCTTGACTCGGTGCTTATTGCCAATGAATACTTGGATGGTATACTCAAGTTGGGAGAGCCGGGATTTTTTTGCAAACTTGACGTGGAAAAAGCTTAATAACGTGTCAATTGGAGGTTTTTGCTTGCATGCTTAAGCGATGTGGCTTTGATACGAAATGGTGCTCAAGGATCGACAACTGCATCTCAACCTCTTGCTTCTCTATCTTAGTGAATGGCACACCCATGGATTCTTTAAAAGCTTGCAAGGCTTAGTCCCCCCGCCACTATTTGTTTTTGTTATGGAAGCCTTTAGCAAGATGATCGTAGAAGTTGTGAAGGGTAGATTCCTTCTTGAAATCTCATCGAGGGAGGCAAATATCGGTCCACTCAACATATCTCACCTATTATTTGTCGATGACACTATAATATTTTGTCGGGCCAGGCATGATCATATTCGAGCCTTGAGGGCCTTTCTTTGCTTCATAGCCGTTTCGGGGTTGAAGGTGAACTTGGCCAAATCAAAAGTAGTTCTGGTGGGGATGTTCCTAAAGTGGAGAACATGGCTTCCAGCCTACCATTTTGGAATGCAAGATATCTCATTTGCTGATAGAATGAGATATTGCGGCCCATAGAAATGTCATTCTATCGGCAAATGAGATATCATAGAATCAAAGTAAGGTTTAGCATATAAGAAGAAATGTCATAGAATCAAAGTGGCTTGCGGAGAAATGTTCAGTGGAGTCGGGGATGGGGGGGGGGGGGGGGGGGGGAATCAAAGTAAGGTTTAAAGTACCGTAATAATGGTGTTTGAATGAGGTAAGTAGGCTATATGTGGTGGGGCTTTGTAAGCATATAAGAAGAATGTGGGATACATACTTGAGAAATACCCACTTGAGGTGGGTGATGGATCCAAAATCAAATTTTGGCATGAAAAATGGTGTGGTGATAGGGCACTCAAGGAAGCTTATCCAAAATTCTATGGTATAGCAAGAATGTAAGAAGCCTTGCACGCAGGCCTCTTGATTCTATCTAATGGTGATCCTCAATGGAATGTCACATTCTTTAGAATTGCACAATATTGGGAAGTCGACGCATTTTTAGAGTTTTATAACCTAGTGACTCTACTTGCATAAGGGGGTAAGTTGACAGTAAGATTTTCTGGTGTCACTCCAAGAAAGGGAAGTTCACTATCCGCTCCTTCTACCAAGCCATGAACACACATAATACAAATCCATTCCCATGGAGGAGTATTTGGAAAACAAAGGAACCTCTAAAGGTACTCTTCTCTGTATGGACAACTTCCTTGGGAAAGATCCTCACACTTGACAATTTAAGAAAACGCAGACTCATTATTATGAATTGGTGTTATATGTCCAAAAAGAGTGGGGAGTTCGTTGATCATTCATTGCGAGATTTCCACGACCTTATGGAATGATTTCTTCACTTGGGTGGGGCTAGTTTGGATGATACCAAGATGGATGATCGATCTCCTAGCTTCTTGGAGAGGTCTTTAGGGTAACTCTCAGATTGCTGCAAGATGGAAGATCCCAATATGCCTATGGTGGTGCATTTGGAGGGAGAGGAACGAAAGAAGATTCAAAGATCGAAAGTGAACAATGGATGAGCTTAGATTTTTTTTCAATACATTATTCCAATGGTCAATTGTAATTGATTTTAATTGAATGACCTTCCATGAATTTCTTGTATCACTAAACTAGCATGCACATGCGATGCTCTTGTATGTGTCCCATATACCTGGACTTTTGCCTATTCTTATGATCAATAAAATTTTGTTTACCGATAAAAAAATTGAAGCATCGAGTAAAATGATATTTTCTATAGTGCATGGTGATTTGTTATCATGTTTTTTTGTGGGACGAAAAAATGTATTTGATTTGATTATTTCACTCCTTTTGTTTGCAAATGATACGTTAATCTTTTCTAATGCAAATCCCAATCACCTTTTATCATTGCAATGTTTGCTTTCATATTTTGAAGCAGTGCCCAGTTTGAAGATCAACTTGGCTAAATATGAGTCGCTTCTTGCTGGCTCAAATAGAAAATGTTATCCTTGGGTAATAGATTTCTTCTTTGCCTATGACAGGTTTGGGTCTTCCTTTGGGACTAAGGAAAAATCTGTCTAGTATGGAATTATTGAGAAGATGGGCTGTTGTTTGGTCAGATGGAAGTAGATGTATTTGTCTAAAGGTGGAAGGGCCACTTTGATCCAAAGCACGTTGTCAAATTTTCCTGCTTATTTCATGTCCCCTTCTACTGGGTGTTGTTAATAGATTGGAGAAGTTAGAAAGGGATTTCTAGTGAAGGGGTGTGAATGAAGAGTATTGATTTCATTTGGTAAAATGGCATGTGGTGTGTTTTTCAGTTTTTGAGGGAAGTTTGGGGATCTGAAACCTTCTTTTGTTTAATCGTGCTTTATTGGGGAAGTAAGTGATCAATATGCTTCTAAGAGAGAGTTTTGGAAGAATGGTGGTGATTCCATGGGTGGTGTTCTCTTGAAGTTAATACTTCATATGGTGTTAGTCTTTGGGAAAACATACGGTAGGGTTGGAAGAGTTTTCCCGCTATATTAGATTTGAGGTGTTTTGGGGGGGGGGGGGGGGGTTTATCCAGGTAGTGATAAGGCACTTCAGGTAGTTTATCCAGAAGTGTTTTTTTTTATTTTATTTTATTATTATTGGTAGGTTCTGGAACTTTTTCTTATTACTCGTTGTAAGAAAGCTTCACTAGTGAACCATTACCATATGTCTGTAGGGATTTTATAGTAGGATGTTGAATTTATTCAAGAGGTTCATGATTGGAAGGTGAGATTATTACTTCCTTTTCTGATGTTCCTTGCTCCATGGATTTGATAAAGGGCAGTGAGGACAGGCTCTGTTGTGTTCCCTTAGAGTGATGGGAGTTTCAAGTCAGATCATTCTATCAAGTATTTTCTTATCAGGGTGGTACTCTTTTTCCCTTGGAAACAAATTTGGAGAGTTTTGTGAAAAGTGGTTCTTTATTTGGACAACGGCTTTCTTGAAGATTCTTACGAAAATCTGAAAAATAGGAAAATGACAGCACCAAGGTGTGTGCTGTATCTGCAAAAGGAGTGGGGAATTGATTGTTCACTTATTGCTTGACCGTGAGATAGTTAGTGCTCTATGGAACACTATTTTTGGCTTGTTTCGGCCTTATAGAGTGGTAGATTTATTGGAATATTGGAAAGAAAAGTTTGCTAGCCCTCAGAAGGAGACTCCATGGAAGTTGATCTGTCATGCATAATGTGATGCTTAATGAGAGCAAGGAATGATCGAAACATGGAATTGTGAGAAGTCAGTGGCAGAAGTCAAGGATCTTTTCATCAAAACCCTATACCAATGTCTGGCTGCTCAATTTTGTTTTTCAGTTTTTACTTTTGCGGTTTTTCTACTAATTTTCTTAGTTACTGATTATGTGTCTATCATGCATGTGCCCATGTACATGGATAACAACCTTTGATTACTGGTAAAGTCTTGACTTCTTTATAAAAAGAGAGAGAGAAATAAAAAGAAAAAAAGAATGGATAGGCTCATCCTGTTACACTATTCAGCTTACATAAGAACATATCCGCTTTAGCATTTGATTAAGATTTTTATGATTTATGTACAAACGATAATCAAAAGGCTTTGCCTCATTGTCATTAAACAAGCATAACCTTTTCTCAATGACGCTTTGGACCAGCTATTAAAAGCATATGGAATTAAGCCCAACATAGATAGTCTTAGAAGACCTTCAGAAGTTCAGGGTTTTGTAAACTGACTCTCACCTAACCAATTTCCTTATTTGTACATGCCCACATCCATTATATAAATGGTCCTCTGTAGCGTGTACACAGATTGTGCAATAAACTATACATTTTCTTTATGGTTTTACTATATTTTCTCTTGACAGATGGATCTTTTTTTTTTATAAGAGATAAACTTTATTGATGTGAATGAAATAGGCATGTACCAAGTACACAGGAAGTATACAATATAACACCTAAATACATTCTAAGAGCGATGAACTAAGGATAAGAATTCATGAATATCATCCCCATTTAATACAATAGCTGAAAACCAAAGCAATAAAGTATGTAGAAAAAAATTCTTCAGCTCCACCATTGTTCGTTCCTTGTCTTCAAAATAGTGCGCATTCCTTTCCGTCCAAATACACCATATGATACACAATGGAATCATTCTCCAAACTGCTGCCACTTGATGACTGCCCTGCAATTTTCTTCAACAACCTATCAACTCCACCACCCTCATAGGCGTTACCCAAGCCACACCAACCCTTCGAAAAATCTTATCCCACAACCCTCTCGCTACATCACAATGTAATAAAAGATGATCTACCGATTCTCCATTCTTTTTGCACATGTAACACCAATCCAACACAACACATCCTCTCTTCCTCAAGTTGTCCGTGGTCAAGATCTTCCTAAGGGCGGCATTCCAAACAAAAAAAGCAACTCTAGAGGGCACTCGAGACCTCCAAATGTTCCTCCAAGGGAATGAGGTGTGATCCTGTGTAATCAAGATTTTATAATACGCATTTACTATGCATTTCTTGTGATCCTGAAACCTCCATTTCAAGCTATCATGTTGTGCCATAGTAGTCCCTAAGGAGTGTAGCAAGCTGAAAAGTTTGAAACCATAGATAATTCCCAATCATGAATATCCCTAATAAACAGAATATTCCACTAATGCAAACCATGAGTAGATAACCGCACATCCGCCACTGAAGCCTCCTTATTAACTGCAATACAATATAAAGCCGGAAACACCCTTTCCAATGCATGATCTCCACACCACACGTCCCGCCAAAAACTGATTCGGTTGCCCTCACCTGCGACAAAACGAATATGATTTACAAAACTTGTCCACCCCTTCCTTATAAACTTCCATAGCCCCACTCCATGCCCTCCTCTCACTTCTTTGGAACACCAACCACCCCAAGCAACACCATATCTAGCATCTATAGTTTCCTTCCACAAAGATCCCCCTTTCAAATGATATCTCCAAAGCCATTTCCCCAATAACGCCTTATTAAAAGTTCTCAAATTACAAACACCCAACCCCCCATTCACAACTGAGGCACATACTGTCTTCCAATTAATCAAATGAAATTTCTTCTCCTCCCCTATGCCTCCCCATAAAAAAGCCTTAAAGAGTTTCTCAATCCTATCACCACCCCTATAGGCATAGGAAAGAGAGATAAAAAATAAGTGGAAAGGTTAGTGAAGGTGCTCTTGATAAGGGTGGGACGACCTCATTTCGATAAATACACATTTTTCCATCCAGCCAACATTTTCTCTATCTTCTCTACCACCCCATCCCATATTGCTTTACTCTTGAAAGTTGCACCTAACGGAAGGCCCAAATATTTTATTGGGAAAGAGGACACACTGCAATCCAGAAGACTTGCTAGACTGCATATATTAGGAACCACACCCACCGGAACCATCTCAGACTTGCCAAGGTTCACCTTAAGCACTGACACTGCTTCAAAACAAAGTAATAATGCATGTAAAGTTTGGATCTGACTCCTTTCCGCTTCACAAAAAAACAGAGTGTCATCTGCGAAAAGGAGATGTGAAATGATACAAGGGCTACCAGAGCCATTTCCCACCTAAAAACCAGATAAAAAACCCCCACCAACAATATCCTGCACCATCCTACTCAACGCCTCCATAACTATGACAAAGAGAAGAGGAGATAACGGATCACTCTGTCGCAAACCCCTCGAGCTATAAAAAAAACCAGCAGGAGTGTCATTAACTAGTACTGAAAAAAGGGTCGTTGAAATACAATGACGCATCCAAGAAATCCACCTATCTCCAAAACCACCCCTCTTAAGCAAATACAAAATGAATTCCCAGTTCACATGATCATAAGCCTTCTCCATGTCTAGCTTGCAAAGAATACCTGGACTTCCCTCCTGCAATCTAGCATCTAGACTCTCATTTGCAATGAGCACCGAATCAAGTATATGTCTCCCTCGAATAAAAGCATTCTGAGGCTTGGAGATAATATTTTCCAACACTGGACTAAGCCGATTAGCAAGAACCTTTGAAATAATCTTATAGACACTGCTAACCAAACTTATTGGACGAAAATCCTTAATACTCGAAGCCCCATGTTTCTTGGGAATGAGTGCAATAAAAGTCGCGTTAAGTGATTTTTCAAACTTTTGAAAAGCGTGAAATTCACTGAACACCTGCAAGACATCATCTTTCACCACATTCCAACAAGTTTGGAAGAAACCCATTGAGAAACCATCAGGACCCGGCGCTTTGTCTTTAGCATACCAGAGATGACCTAGAAAATCTCATCTTTAACAAAAGGTCTCTCCAAGACACTCACAAGTTGCAGATCAATTGCCTCAAACGGTAATTCATCAAGCTTCGGCCTCCAAGTTACCGATTCGGTAAGAAGAGTCTCATAATAATGTGCAATATGACTTTCAAGTTCAGCGGGAGAGGATAGCACCTAGGTAGTAGCGACTCGATCGCATTATTACGTTGATGAGAATTAGCCATTTTGTGAAAGAACTTCGTACACCTATCACCCTCTTTCAACCATAGGGCTATGGATTTTTGGCGCCATGATGTCTCTTCTGACAACAAAACCCTTTCCAACTCTGCCACAACCGTGGCTTTTCTCAATAACTCCTCCTCAGAGGCCCCTCCCAATAATTTCTTACCCTCTAACTCTTGCAATTCCTCCAACAAAGTGGACTTTTGATTGTCAGTGTGATAAAAAACTTCCAAGTTCCACTTCTTCAAATTTTGTTTTAGAGCCTTCAGCTTGCCTGCAAGAATGAAACTCGGAGTGCCACTAAACTGGTACGATGCCCACCAAGTACTCACCATCTCTACAAACCCGTTCACTTTAAGCCACATATTCTCAAACTTGAAATACCGGCGACCCCCGTGAATGCCCCCACAATCTAAGAGAATGGGAAAATGGTCTGAATTGACTCGAGCTAACCTTTTCTGACTTACTTCTGGATAGTGGGCTTCCCATAACGGCGAGACAAGGAATCTGTCCAATTTCGACCAAGCACAGCCGTTAGACCATGTGTACTCACCACCCACCAAGGGAAGGTCCATATCAAAGATAAACTCAGAGAATTCCGCCATGGCCAGAGTGTGCCGATGAAGCCCCGATCGTTCGCTAGAAAAACGAGTAATGTTAAAATCACCCCCCATACACCACGGCACATCCCATAAAGAGTATATTCCCGCCAACTCCTCCCACAACCGTTGCCTATCTCTATCCATGTTGGGACCATAGGACCCTGCAAAAGCCCAATCCCACCCATCACTCACATTTTTGAATAACACCGAAACCGAAAACTCAACAACACACTCCTCAATCGCCTCAATTACTCTTTTATCTCACATTAATAACACTCCACCTGATGCTCCCTGAGAGGCTAAATAGGACCAACCCACATACGAACATCCCTAAATACTACGCACAAATCTTCTATCAATAAAACCCAACTTTGGTTCTTGCAAACATATCACATCACCCTTCCACAACCTCAACAAAGCTTTGATACAGAGACGTTTATTACTATCATTGAGACCCCGTACATTCCATGAAACAATCTTAGGCTTCATTAAAACTTAACTTTCCCCTCCCTTCGATCTAACCCTTCCGCTACTCCCATCCTTAACATCATAATTGATGGAGCATGTTAAACGTTTGAGTTCCCTGTCTTGTTTAGTAGCTGATTTCAAACGACTAGCTTCAATAACCACAAGAAGGGCCATAAATTGTTCCTCATAACCTCCAAAAGAGACCCCAAAGATATTTTGTAACTCCTCTACCTTTTTAAAAATCCAATTCAACGAACAACTCCCATAATCAGAACTGGGAGGGAGTGTACACAGAGGAGTAAGAGCCCCCTCCTCACCAACACTGATATCGGGAATCAAAATCAGTTCCGAAACACCCAAATTATTTGTTTCACCACTTGAAACCATATTATTAAGAGGAATGCCATCCCCAGAAAATATCCCACCAAGAATACTCAACTCCATTGGTGAGGAACCACACGGAAAATCAGATTGCACCTGCATAGCCTCACCCCGATATGAAATCCCACTTTCCAACGAAATAGACTGCACTTGCATAGCCTCAAATCCTTTGACCACCATGCACGGTTCAGAATGCCCATTCTCCACCAACATCCCTAGTGACGAGGACACGGAAGCAGTTCTCAAACTCTCTTGCACTATCGGCTCCACCAAAATCTCCCCCTCCTCTAAATCGTCCCATTGGAGCATCTTTACTGGCTCACCAGGGTGGTCAATTGAGGTCGTCGGCAATTTCTGTGCCGGTAGGGTTGCCGGTAATGTGCTTATCGGCGCCACAGGAGCATGCCGCAATCCCTGGTCCGATAGCTCAGACCCGAAAGCCTTCCCTGACCCATTTGTTGCCACTGCCCTCCAGGCAGGCCTTCTTAGGGCCTGAGGCTTGACCCGTACCATGGCCCAACACATGACCCATAGAACAAGGCCCACTCTTACGGCCCACAATATCCTTCAGCTTAGCCTTGCCCTTAACGCAGCGTTTTAAGAAACTGATTTCGTCTAACACGATGCCCACTTTCTCCTCCAAGCAACCTAACATCCTCAAGACACTTTCCTCATTTAACCCCAACAGTCTGCTGTCTTCTCCACCATACCTTTGCACATCCTCAGAACTGATTGCGCCTGGCACCACGTCTCTCACAGCATGAGGCGGTACCTTCTTTAGCACCTCACTGTACGACCTTGCTCCTCCTGCCCACGACGATGGAGCACCTCCCTCTTATCTGTTCTTCTTTGCAAAAACTGCCTGGGATGTGTTTGAAACAGAGGATGAACAAATCTCCATTAAAGTATCTCCAAAATTCCTCCACCCCTCCCCCTTTCTCCCTTCCGGAATCACAAGCAAACCTCTCCTCTTATCGTGACCAAATTCTGAGAGGGAGATGAAACTGCCATTGAGATTACATCCCTTCCTCACTATTAACACAGTGTCTCCTTTTCTAAGAGTTTGCAAAAAATCGTGAGAACCCAGTGTTACTGCACATTCCTTCACCATAGAACCCAGCCAACCCAGAGTTTCCATATCCACTGAAATATATTTCACCACACAACGATTACTTTCTATAATCCTCCACCACCTTACGTTCTCCTTTCTGAACTCAAAAAGCTTCTAGTCAATGAACACCTCATTACACAACCCCATCTAAACCAACCCACAAACTATACAACCCTAATGTTTCAGTGATACGCTAATCCCCTCAAAAAGGAAAAGCCATTAACGAATCACTACCGACAGTAAGGAAAGAACCACAACAAAAACTGAAATCTAATTCCGTGATGTGGCTAACGGATTTTTGCTTCGTTAGCCTTGAGACCAGGAGGGGGAGGCCGTGTGGCTAGGATCAGAGAAGACAGAAGGAAACGGGATTCTAACATATGGAACTTAGACCAGGAAATGCTATGATACAGCATTGGAATGCCACTCACACATACCCAACCAATTTGCAAATTTCCACCGAAACAATTTTCTACCACAACCTCATACGATGACATATTCAGAAGGTTTGTCCCAAAAACACTGTTTTATGTAATCTTTAACAGACATTAGCCCATCCCTTTACAAGGAAAAATGACTCCTTGTTATATTATTTTAGATTTGGAGCTTTAGAGATGCAAGCAAACATAAGTACATGATTTCAAATTGTCTTAACTTCACGTCATTGACTACCTTATAGGAAGTAAATGAGTTCTACAAATGGAAGTTAGAGCACTGTTTCGGGCTGAAGTATGGATAAGGTGCAGGAAATACAGCGCTGTGTGGGGATTGAGTGTGAAGGTTTTGAAGAACAATTTATCGCTTTGTTAACGGCCATTGAAATTGGAAATATTTAGATCAAGAAATCCGGCGCAAAAAAACAGCAGGAGTTCAAGAGATTAACTTGGTCTATCAATTATGAAGGCAGCTCAAGTCGAGAGATATCAAAAGGGAGGGGGTTGACTTTGTCTCCATGAAGCCTAAGATTATATCATGAAATGTCCGAGAGCTTAACGAGATAAATAAGTGCCTGCGGATAAAGAATTTGCTCCGAAAGTGGAAGGCAGATATTGTGTGCTTGCAGGAAACCAAGATGGAAAATATTTCAAGAAGTAATGTTAGAAGCATGTGGAGCTGTCCATAAGTTGACTGGGTTTTCCTGGCTTTGATTGGAGCATCAGGTGGAGTACTAGTTATGTGGGTGGTGAAAAAATAGAGCATATTGGGGAGTACACAGTGGCTTGCTCATTTCAAAATGTGGAGAATAATTTTAGATGAGCATTTACTGGAATATATGGCCCAGCATTGGACAGCAATAGAACCCTTCTATGGGAAGAGTTGGCTGGGTTATACAGCTGGTGGGGCCTACTATGGTGTATAGGTGGAGATTTTAATGTTGTCAAATTTCCATCTAAAAGGTCGGGAGATAGCAGGTTGCAGCCAGCAATGTCGAATTTCTCAGACTGTATTTTTGATCTGGGAGTGGTGGATCTTCCTCTTATGGGTGGTGCATTCACGTGGTCCAATAATCAGTCGTGGTCAAGTTTAGACAGATTTTTAATTTCCTCCGAGTGGGAAATTCATTACCCAGAGGAATGTCAAAAAAGATTGCCTCGCCTATGTTTTGATCAATTTCCCTATTTTGTTGGATTGTGGGGGAATTCAAGGAGGAAGGAATTACTTTAAATTTGAGAATATGTGGTTAAAGACGGAAGGCTTTGTGAAATAGGTTACACAATGGTGGTCCTCTTACCAGATCCAAGGTACCCCTAGTTTCATTCTTGCAAGAAAATTGAAAGCTTTGAAAAAGGATTTAAAGCTTTGGAATGCGTAGTCATTTGGTAATATAGGCAACCACAAGAAGTCACTACTGGAGGAGCTTGATGAGCTAGAAAGGGCACTAGAGGGACGAGCCATTTCATTGGAGGAACTTGCTCGGACGACAGAATTAGTCTCAGATCTAGAGAGGGTCACCCTATTGGAGGAGATTTCTTGGCGGCAGAAATCACCGGCTTTGTGGCTGAAAGAGGGTGATCGTAGCATGAAGTTCTTTTATAGAGTGGCAAACTCCCATAGGTGAACTAATGCCATTGAGATGCTAAATATTGATGGAGCTGTTTGTTCGGAGATCTTGGCGATCTGGGACCATGTGGCTGGTTATTTTGAGCAGTTACTTACTGAACTTGAGGACTGGAGGCCGAAGATCGATGGGCTAGCTTTTGAGCCCATTGAATAGCAAAATGTCGCCTGGTTGGAGAGGCCGTTTGAGGAGGCCGAGGTTCATGAAGTGATAAGAAAGATGGTAAAAGATAAAGCACCAGAGCTTGATGGATTTTCTATGGGTTTCTTCCAAACCTGCTGGGAAGTGGTGAAGTAGGACTTAATGAAGGTATTTCATGAATTCTTCTTGGTGGGAAAATTTGAGAAAAGCCTCAATGCCACTTTTATTACACTTATTCCCAAGAAGATTGGGGCATTGAAGGTTAAGGATTGTAGGCTCATTAGCCTTGTGAATGGAGTGTATAAGATCATTTCCAAGATACTCGCAAATCGACTAGGAGGAGTGTTGGGTCAGATAATTACGAAACCTCAAAATGCATTTGTACGTGGAAGACAGATCCTGGATTCAGTTCTCATCGCCAACGAATGCCTTGATAGTAGAATAAAAGCAGGTAAGCTGGGTCTCTTGTGCAAGTTAGATATGGAGAAGGCTTACGATCATGCCAACTAAGATTTTTCGTTGCATTTGCTGGGGAGATGTGGTTTTGGGGAGAGATGGTGCATATGAATTAGATAGTGCATATTGACGGCGCGATTCTCAGTTTTGGTGAATGGCTGCCCAGTTGGCTTTTTTAACAGTTTCTGAGGCTTAAGGCAAGGGGATCCCTTGTCCCCACTTCTTTTTGTCATAGTCATGGAGGCACTTAGCAGAATGATCTCAGCGATGGTTAACAGTGGGTTTTTGGCTGGTTTTTTGGTCGGTGACACACATCGAGGTACTATCCACATTTCTCATTTGTTATCTGCAGATGATACACTTGTTTTTTGCGAGGTAGATCTAAACCAAATTCAGGCACTAAGGGCACTCCTACTTTTCTTTGAGACGGTCTCTAGGTTGAAAGTTAATTTATCCAAGTCAGAACTGGTTCAAGTTGGCAACGTTCGTAATATCCAGTTATTGGCCAACACCCACGGTTGTAAGATCTATTCTTTCCCTATGAATTACCTTCGGCTTCCTCTGGGGGCCAACTCCAGGGCTAAATCTATTTGAGATACAATAATTGAGAAGATTGAACGAAAATTGGTAGGTTGGAAGAGATTGTATTTGTCGAAACGTGGTAGGATTACTCTAATTAAAAGCACTATTTCCAATCTACCTACCTATTGTTCCCAATTCCTGCAAGTGTGGCGGCACGTATTGAGAAACTGCATCGTAGCTTCCATTGGAGTGGACTTGGCGATGAATTTAAATTTCATTTGGTCAAGTGGGAAACGATATGCTCCCCAATCTCTTTTGGTGGTTTGGGAGTTAGAAACCTGAGGGTGTTCAACAGGGCTTTACTTGGGAAATGGCTCTGACCTATAATATAGAAATCAAAGCTTTATGGAAGTTGGTGATTAATTATAGATATGGAGGACTTATAAAAAAAATTATAGATATGGAGGATTGGGGGGGGAGATGGTGCTCTAAGAAGGTAAGCGAGTTTTATGGTGTGAGTTTATGGAAGCACATTAGGTGAGGGTGGGGAGTCTTTGCTCGTCATGCTAGAATCGCGATGGGAGATGGCTCAAGAACTAAATTTTGGCATGACATATGGTGTGGACATAGAGCTCTCAGGGACTTATTTCTTGCAGTGTTCATACTTGCACGTGAAAAAGATCTTCAGTGGCAGAGCTCATGGAGAGGGTTGGGGATTTATTGCAGTGGAATGTGAACTTCACCAGGGTGGCCCAAGATTGGGAAGTCATCAATTTTGAGAATTTTTTTCAGCTTTGGTACTCTATGAGACTGCGCACTCAAAGAGCTAATAGTTTGTGGTGGACACCTACCAGGAAAGGTACATTTTCAGTTCGTTCTTTCTATAAGGCTTTGACACAACCACAGAATAATGACTTTCCATGGAGAAGAATTTGGAGAAACAAGGCCCCCCCCAGGGCGGCATTTTTTGACTGGACAACGTCTCTGGGGAAAATTCTGAAAACGGATAACTTATGGAAATGGGGGGTGATAGTGGTGGAATGGTGTTGTATGTGTAAACAAAGTGGGGAGACTGTGGACCATCTTATACTCCATTGCGAGATCGCTAGAGCATTATGGTTCAATGTATTCAGAAGGGTAGAACTAGCCTAGGTTATGCCTGCTACAGTGGTCGAGCTTTTGGCATGTTGGGCAAATCTCAGCAGCATCCCACAAATTTCAGTCGTGTGGAAGGTGCTTCCTATATGTTTTCTATGGTGCATTTGGAGGAACACAATGACAAGACCTTTGAAGACAAGGAGCATTCATTGGAGGAGATTAGATTATTATTTGTTAGAACTTTTTTTCTTTGAGCCAAAGCTGTAGATTTCAATAGCCTTGCTTTTTATGATTTTCTTGTTTCTATTTCTTTCTCTTAAATAGGTGTTATCTCTTGTGTATATAACCCCTGTGTACTTGGGCTATACCTATTCGTATTAATATAATTTAACCGTGTACTTATTAAAAAAACAACAAATGGAAGTCAGGACTTCTAATTACTCCATACTTGATAGAATAAGCATTTAGACATGTATGTAATTCAATTTGCGGAGATGCTCAAAAGGCAATTTAGTTGTAATGCAACCAATAAACTATGAGTGCGACATTATTCTTTGTCATGCAGATTCCATGGTTATTGTGTAATGATCGAACACTAATGGTATTAAGCTCATTGCAATTCGCTAAAATCTTTTAAGACCCTTGAATCATTGGACTAATGTCATAGCTAGCCTCAATTGTAGTTCATTTTATATTTCCTTCTTCCAGGTTTTAAATTGTAACGGTTTCTGTACTGAGGGTTCTGGGAGTCTAATGGTATATAAAAAGTTGTTTGGTGTTGAAACCAAAACCATAAATCTCACATAGCCAGATTCAAGAGCAACAGAAGTAGGGCCCATTTATTTGGTGACTACAATAGTTGGCATTTTGCTCACCTCGGGGTACCGTGGAGCAAGTGTCAAAGCTTCTCTGGCATCTTCAAGAGCCCCAGAATAATTTCCCAATGCCAACCGTGCAATAGACCTGGATGTTGGAGAGGAAAAGAATTTCATAAACAATTCGTTTGTATCACGATAGGCACACGTTGATAGCAGAACAGGCACTATGTAGAAGGCAATAGTTGTTAGATAGCATAGCGGACCATTTACAAGGACTGGGACATGCAGTTGAAAACATAATACTTCTTTTTCATGCACACCTTCAACTTCCACCGGGAGACAAGACAGAATACACGCCACTCACGTATATGAAGACACAATTGTGGTGGGGTAACTACTGGAGAGCTAACTACAGTAGACATCCATGATTCCACCAAACAAAACAACAACTCAAACGACTAACCACCCGTAGCGGATAAGATATAGTTGAACGAACCTGTCTTTATATAATACATGGATGCCACCAAACGGTTTTAATTGTATAGCCTGCATCAATATGAACAAGAAGAATGTAAATTCGCCAATCGTGCTAAAAAATGCATTCAGCAACAAGACCATTCCACCGGAAAAATCGCAACTCTCGATTCTACGTGTCGAAGGGAATGACTGTACCTGCGAGAGCAGTTGCTCTGCCAGGGACAAATTTCCCATATCTGACTCGTTCTCTGCTCTCTTCCTCAGCGCAAGCGCTTCCAAGCCAGTCTTGGCATCACCGTCGTCCGAATCAAGACCGAAAGATAATAATCCCACCAATACCTGGGCCGCTCGGGACGGCGTCCCACAGTGGCCGACTAGAATGACCCTGCCGCCGTCTTCCGGGATGGCGGCGAGGTTGGGGCCGGCGCCACAGCGGCCGAGGCAGCCGCAGGAATTGACGGAGACGTTGGGAGGAGCCAGAGCGGAGAGAGTTTGTAAGGTCTGCAAGGATCCTTGCCTGCGACATGTCCGGTTCGTGCAAACCCGGATTTCTTGGATTTCCGCCTTGATACGATGCCGTATCGGTTGAATCTCGGAAGAAGCGGAGGGGAGGGAAGGTCGGGCGTTGCGAAGCAGACTCAGGCCACCCTCCATATGTGTCTCTCGCCCTGGAGGTACAGGTCTGCAGTATTCCAGTCGCGAAGATCCACCACGTCCACGCACAGTACGATAGAGTTTTTGTTTTTTTTTTCTTATTTTTCCTCCTCTTTTTATGCATATTTTCATTTCATTTTATAAACGTGTCCCAATTTACATCATCCTTATATCATAATTTAATTTTAAAAAAATCATTAAAGAATTGATGAATAATATTAATAATAGTAATAAAATAAAAATATAATAACAACGTGTCAATGTGGTATATAGAATTTTTTATTTTTATTTTTATTTTTTTTAATACCAGGCCGGTAGCAATGTGCAAAGCAGGTAGCCTAGTTGGGTAATAAAAAAAAAGGGTAGCCTAGTTGGGTGAATTTTTTTTGTAACAAAAATTATATGGTTTTGTAAAAAAATTTTGATTATTGAATAATTTAATGTCTAAAAAATAAATTTTAGCATATATCTTTAGATAATGATAAGTTAGTAAAATATAATAATTACATGTTTGGAATCTTTGGATATATTAGAAAACAAAAAGATAAGTTCAAAATATATCATAGTTTAATACAAGTTTTGCAAATTAATCATTTTGCTAAGTTTGTTTAATGCAAGTTTAACAAATAGATTAGTCCAAAATGCTAAGTGGTTGGTTTGCTGCGCAATTGATCATTCTGCATCATTTTGTACGGGATCAATTGAGAGGACATTGAAGTTTTTGTATTGTTTTTGTTTTTTTTTTTTGAGTAAACAGGTGTCAACCTTCATTAAGAGAGGACTTACAAAGTTGATTTGAAAAACAAATCAATTACAAACGTTACTAACTCCCCAGTACACTTTCGTGACTGACATGGTCTAGTCCAGACAGTAAATCTCTAAAGACCTAAATCTTCAGAGAGAATACCTTCTCTGTCCAGGACAGAGATTACAAAGCCCCATACCCTGACTAAGCAGGGTAGGGTATCCCAAACCCCAACAACTCCGTCAACGCGGAGGGGGGACTAATACTCCATTCGGACCAAAATCCGAAGGTACTAATTTTTTGAATTTTTATTTATCCTAGAGACTACATTACACAAAGAAAACTACAAAGAAAAAACACTGCAACAAAACAGAACACAGGAGCTGCTGTGGCGCGTGCAGTGCACGCGCCACTCTGGGGGGGAACCGCCAGTCGACCTTGGAGGTCTCGGACTCACAGACTCCAGAAACGCCGCACGTGGTGTTGGCGGAGGGCTCCTGGGTGGTGCGTGGAGGCCACGCGTCGACCGACGCCGTAACTTCGAGCCGCGCGTGCGGGCTACTCGCCGCTCCGTTCGGTGCCGTATTCGGTGGTCTTTAAGATCGGCGGCAGGGCATCACCATGGCGGGGCGCGTGTTGGCTTGTGGCGGCGGGAAGATCTAGATCGGCGGTTCACACTTATTTCTCCTGAAAAAACACAAAACACAAAACAAAAACTACAAAGAAGATAAGGGAAGGAGGAGGAGGAGGAGGAAGGGAGGGGAAGGGAGCCGAAGCTCCCACCCCTCACGCCGGATCTATGACCGAGTTTTTTTTCGGCAAACCGAGAGAGAGCGCAGAGGGAGAAAAGAGTTTTGTATTGTTATTGTTGATTGAGTTGATTAGGCTCCGTACCAAGTTGAATTATCTAATTTTTTTGTGAAGCTTGTGTTGCAATATTCTTCAAATATGGTAAATGTTCCTACATGATAAAAATTTCACAATTCGGTATGATTAATAGGAAAATAAAGAATCTATATAAAGAAAATTCAAAATAGTCTAAATTAATACAAATGTTGTAATAGAAGGCTTATAGTCAGGTTATTATACATGTTGTAGATAAAAATAAGATATTTTGTTGTGATAATTATTGTTTCCAAATAGAAGAAGATGCGAATATTGAAATTTGATTTTAGATAATGATTTATATTTGCCTCAAAAGAAAATAATTCTATATGAGGTTTTTGTTAATAGAATGTTTTTATTTCAAATCATAAAATAGTGTAAAATCTAAAAATTCTTAAAATTAGAATAAATATGAAAATAAGGATTTTAGAAGATAAATACCTCGCTAGTGTGATTCATGAAGTCAATTGCTAAGCACCCTAATGCTTCTTCTACAATTTGACCAAACAAAATTGTAGCTAGTTGTCCTATACCATCATCAACTTCAACATATGTTCGATAACTATAAGTGATGAAAATATGATTTTGTGTTAGAACTAATAGAAACTATATATTAAATTTGTTACGTAAATGAGTAAGATTGAAAATTTGAAGAATGGTAATGCTTGCGAAATGCTTGTGTTTGCAATGGTAAGAAAAAAAGGTTTCATTATGTTCATAGCCCGTTCCTTTGTTACAGTCAATGCATGATGACATGTAAAAAAATATTTGGCACAAGTCAACCATAATTATCTTGCATTTTATCCAAAATTTTACTTTCTACATTCAATTAGAGACAAATATTTAGACAAAGTGGTTACATTCATTTTTTTTTTAGAGTAACAACTTCTCTATTAATAAACTTAAACCAGAGTCTGAATACAAGTAGGAATTGATGAAAATGTAGTGGTATAACCACTGATGCTAAGAGCATCCTTGCTTAAGGCATGAGCAATACAATTATTTGCTCTAACGGTATGCCTTGTTGACCAAAAGATAAATGAATTTAAAGTTTCCTTCGTGTCTGCTATAAACTATCCTACATATGTGATGGACTCTGAAGTTGAGTTGAGGCCTGAAACCTCCTACAAAGAGTCCCCTCCAAGATAAAATTTTGAAAACCAGAAGCTTTGTAGAACATAGATGCCTGTAGTGCACTCTTCCTTCCCAATATTTTATTACTGCTCCCACTTCTACTTTACATGAAACTTTGTCTAGAGCCGCATCCCAATTCAACTTTAGATGTCCCTGAGGTGGGGCTTTCTAGTGAGTGTGTTGTTTGTTGATGTAAAACTCTGATTTCTTCTGTTCGGTGAACTGTGATAGTTCCTCCACCAATTGGCTTGACTGCTGGACAATCCTGGTTGGGTGGGAAAAGAGTCCCCTAAACACCAGTTCATTCCTCCTTTTCCAAATTAGCCACGAGGTGATTGCAGATGTCATCAATTCCTCCAAGTCCAGGCTCTCTATAAAAGCTTTCTACTAATTCAGCAAAATGAAGGTAGATGGGGCTTGCTTTTTGTAGTTTCCTAGTGCTCTGCGCCCATATGTCTCTTGCTAAGGGGCAGTCCCAAAGAATATGTTCAATGGATTCAGCCTGTTGCTTGCATATTGGGCAGTTAGGGTATGCAGTGACCTTTCTCTTCATGAGGTTATCTCGGGTTGGCAAGGCATTGAGGCAGGCTCTCCAAAGAAAAGTTTTAGCTGCATTTGGGATATTGAGGTTCCAAAGTTTTTTCCAAAGGTTCTGAGAAGTGCTAGGATTAGAGGGTTGTCCCAGTTTTTGATTCTTCATGTCAGTGAGCAAGTGGTAGGCAGTTTTAACACTAAAGTGTCCTAAGGTGGTGCACCTCCAATACAATTTGTCAGATTTTGGATAAGGACTGAGGGTATGGCTTTAATTACGTCTGCATCCTCCTTAGTGAACATAATTGTGACAAAGTCCTCTCTCCATTGGTTTACTGTTCTGTCAATGAGAATGGAGACTTTTGTGTTGACTGACAGAAAACTAAGTGATCTCTAAGGTTCAAAGGTGGTCTTTCTTGGGAGCCATTTGTCATTCCATATCTCAGTTGTTTCACCATCTCCTATCCTCCAAACTAGTCCTTCAGTAAGCAAAGATCTAGCTGCTAAGAAGCTCTGCCATAGGAAGGAAGTATTATGTACTAGTTTAGCTGAAAGAAAAGATCCCAGGTGAAAATACTTTTCCTTAAGCACCTGGGCAGCAAGGGAGTCAGGTTGGAGACTATTCTCCACCCTTGTTTAGCTAGGAGAGCTAAATTAAAGTTGGCAAAGTCCCTTAGTCCTAGACCACCTTGGCATTTAGCCCTCTTCAATTGATTCCAATGGACCCAATGGATCTTTTTTTTTCCTGAGATTGCTGCTCCCACCAAAAATTCCTTACCATTTTATTCAATTCATGGACAAGTTGTCTTGGTAACTTAAAGATCCCCACGCTATAGTTGGAATGGCCTGAATGATGGCCTTGATGAGTACTTCTTTGCCTACTTGAGAGAGGAATTCATTCTTCCAATTTGAGATTCTTACCTGCACCTTGTCCAGAATGCACTTGAAGGAGTTGGCTTTAGATCTCCCAATGAGTGCTGGTAGCCATAGGTATTTTTCATATGAGTTTGTGCCCCGTATCCCTGCAATACTGGTTATGATTCATTTGGACTCCTCACTGGTATTTTTGCTTAAATAAATTGAAGTTTTCTCCTTGTTAAGTCTCTGACCTGAGGCAAGTTCATAGGCTTCAAGTAGGTAGTATAGTCTGCTCCATTCAATTGAGTTAGCTTTGCAAAATAGAAGGCTGTCATCTGCAAAAAAAAAAAAATTGGTTAATTGAAAGTTTCTTTCTTCTTATGGGTAACCCAGTGATGATCCCAGACCTTTCAGCCTTATTAAGCATGCAACTGAGGACCTCTGTGCTCATTATGAACAAATAGGGGGATAGTGGATCCCCTTGCCTCAGCCCTCTCGTGGGATGAAATCTATCTTGAGGAGCACCATTCAGGAGAATAGAATAGGAAATTGTCCCTACACATTTCATGATCAATTCCACCCACTTGTGATCAAAACCAAACTGCTACAAGACAGATTTCAAAAAAGGCCATTCTATCTTATCATAGGCCTTACTCATGTCAAGTTTAAGAGCCATGAAGCCATCCCTTTCCTTTAGTCTGGTCTTCATAGTGTGTAGAGACTCAAAAGCAGCTATGATGTTGTCTGTTATCATCCTGCCAAGGACAAAAGTTGTTTGAGTGGGGGATATAATCTCTGTCAGGACACTCTTTAGTCGATTGGCCAAGGTCTTTGCAATGATTTTGTAAAGAACATTGTAGAGGCTAATGGGCCTAAAGTCAGTCACCTGTGAGGGGGAGAATTTTTTGGGAATCAAAGCAATGTTGGTTTCATTCAGGGCACTAGTCCATTTTCCACCATTTAGTGCATCAAGTGCTGCTTGAGTGACTCTGATCCTCACTATGGACTAATGTTTTTGGTAAAACACAGCAGGGAATCCATCTGGGCCAGGAGAACCCAGTGGATTCATACTAAACAAAACCTCTTTTACTTCAAGTTCTGTAAAGGGTTTGGAGAGGGTGAGGTTCATTTTTGTGGTGAGTTTTCTGGGCAAGGGTGATATGCATTCTGCAATGCCAGTGGGACTCGATGAGGTGAAAAGGTCTTGGAAATTTTTTTGGAAGAGTTGGCTTATTTCTTTCTGACTTGTAAACTCATGTGCAGATTCACCTCTGATCTTAGTGATGGTATTACGTTTCGTTCTTTGACTTGCATAATTGTGGAAGAAAGCTGTATTCTTGTCTCCCTCCCCTAGCCAGATTTGTTTTGCTCTTTGTTGCCATTTTGTGTTTTCTACTTCAAGTAGAAGATCCACTTCTCTTTCTAGGACTCGAATCTCATCATATAATTGACCCTCATTTGAATCTTTCAGTTGGTGAAGCAGATCAGATTTGGCTTTCAAGATTTCCCCTTGGTTTCTGTTGAGATCCCTGCTCCATTTTTTCAGACCCTCTTGGCAATTTCTTAAGCTAAGAAGGGTGTTGTGTAAAGAGTCTAACTGTCCAAGATGGCAATCCCAGGCCTCTTTGATCAAAGCTTCACAACCCTCCTTGTTACTCCAATTGGCTTCATGCTTGAAAACTCTTCCTTTTTTCTCCCTAATAAATTGTTTTTGGATTTGGATCAAGATGGGCCTGTGGTCTGAGGTGGCTACTGCTAGATGATGTACAGATTGGTCTTCAATGTACAAATTGGTCTTCAAACTTTTCAACCCAAATAGAGTTTCTTAGAGCTCTATCTAATCTTTCTTTTGTGAAAGACTCTCTCTCTCTCTCTCTCTCTCTCTCTCTCTCTCTCTCTCTCTCTATTAGGGGTGTAAACTCAAATCGGAAAACCGGACCGGACTGGACCGAACCGGACCGGTTTTACTGGTTTTGAACCGGTCTGGTCCGGAACCGATTTTTAAAACGTAAAAACCGGCCGGTTCCGGTCCGGTTCCGGAACCGGAACCGGACCGGACCTGACCGGTTGATTAAAAAAAATAAAAAATAATATTTTTATATATAAGTTTTATACAAAATATTTTATATATATTAAATATTAATATATATAAGTTTTATATATAATGTATAATTATAAATTTTTATGTGAAATTTTATATATAACATATATATTCATTTATGAAATAATTTCTTATTATAATTTATAAATTATTACATAAAATGTTAATACTAAATCACTAAAAGTTTATAACTAATACTAATATATAACTTATAACTATATCAATAGTCTAATATTAATACTATTATATAGTCTAATATATTAATAAAAGTATAAAACAGTTTTTTTTAAATCAATTTTTTTTTTATAAACAAATTTTTAATGACAAATTGTGAAATTTACATTTTAAAAAAATCGGAAAACCGGACTAGACCGGACCGGAAACCGGAAGTACTGGTTTAGGAGGGTAACCGGTGCGTAATCGGTTTTGAAAAATACAAAACCGGTACATACCGGTTCGGTCCTAGATTTTATCCAAAACTGGACCGGACCGGACCGGTTACGCCCCTACTCTCTATTATTAGCCCATGTATATCTGTCTCCATCATAACCAAGGTCATTCAGGTCACAATGTTCTAAAGTCTTCTTGACATATGATATCTCTCTATAGGGTTGAAAAGTTGCATCAAATTTTGCATCAAGACTTATGATCTCATTGAACTCCCTGAAACACAACCAAGGCGCATTCCTTGAAGGGGTTAGAGTTTTAAGGAGATGCCAGGTTGCACTCTTTTGACAGTGTTAGGGTGGCCATAAAAATCTGTTATTAACCAGAGAGTGTCATCATAAGGTGTCTTGACCAGTCATGAAATATGCCAATAAGTGTAGGTTTCAAGAAGAATAGGATTTTATTAATAAGATGCCATGTTAACATTAGAAAGTATTGTGATTTATTACTAAGAATAAGATTTTACCATCATGGGTTGCAAATACTTTCACAATTTTGACAAACCAAAAAATAAATAAAAATGATAGGTTCATCAACCCAAATAGTATAAACAAATTTAGTCATGTTTGGTTAAGTCCAATTCTTAAGATTTTTTTTAAGAAGAATGATAAGATAGCTATGATAAAATATCCATAGAAATACAAAAATAGAACCCACATAAAAACGATCGACACAAAAGGGCGGGGGAAAAGAAATAGTTCCAAAAGGAAAAACACACAGATCAACACACTAACATGATGACATACAAACCAAAAGAATTAAAGTCATATTTTTTTCAGAAAACTAAAAAGAACCGACCAAAAAAAATCAAAGGTATTGAACTAATTATGAAAAATCTCTCCAACTCCTTGTTTTAGCTTATTTGACATCATCTTAATTCCCAAGGTGTGTATTAACTATTGTTTTACATTTTTGTGCAGAAATACATGCACTACTTTTGCCAAAGGAACGACTAAAGTAACACACCAACTACAATTGATCACTTTTATATATTATTCTACCATGTTCTAATCTCTTTTTTTTTATTTATTTTTTATTCTGTTGAGATGTTTGCTTCTGATCATATATATTTTTTATTGTTTATCGGTAAAAGAATATTACTAATAGGAAAATGCTTATGATCGCTAGCATTTTTCTTCCAAGAAAACTAACACCAACAAAAGAAAAAACCCAAGAAAAAGAAGTCGGCGACATTCTATTACAAAAAAATTCTATACCTACTTCATCATTTTCTACCATTTTCTACAAAAAATCCATACTAGAACTTCAAGCCTCATTATGAATGCATTGAATGGATTGCTACTAGTTGTGCTTAACAGTTCGCACAGCCAAAGGACCACTTTACTAAATTAACTACATCTAAAATGGTGAAACTATTATCCTAGCATGAAAATTACTTTTAATAAAAGACAAGGATAGAGTTTACATGAAATTTGGCAAAACCTGCCTACACAATGGATCTCACGTATGAAACAATAATAATTTTAAAAGGAAGATTTTCACACTTGATAGATGTACAAATTAAAACTAATCAATGATGGTGCTAAAATTCAAATTTTCAGTTTGTTAATTTAATTCTCCGATCTTTGTCATCAATCATTTTACGAAGCTTGTTGATCATGGGTTTAAAGAAATATATCATGTAAAAAAAGTACACGAAACCTTTACTTTGTATCAAATGATTTTTTAATTAACAAATTAAGAATTATATATAAATATTAACTTGTAAGAATTTACTGATTATTAACATGTGTACATGTTACTCTTGCTGGCACCACTAGAATTTTGATACAGAATTTGAGAATCAACAACAAAGATGAGCTCAGAATCCAGCAAGCCACTTCAAGCGTTAGCAACAACAATTAAAACAATGAAAGACCCTTTAGTTGCAAATTCCAATCTGGAAATATCTAAAACAGCCACTAATGAACTTGAGATTCACTCAAAGTAGATGAGAATGCGAACCTTCTCGCAATTATAGCAATTACCTCAGTGAGAGGAGATGAAACAATACCCCAAAAACTAACTCCAAACTCGATTTCAAAGGGAGATGGTGAAAATGATGAAAGGGATGGTTTCGAGGTGGACCGGTCTGATCACAAAAAAGTCTTGGGGTCGTATTGAAAAAGAAGAAGAATAAGGAGAAGACAACCAATCCAAAGAATCGATGAGAATAAAAAAAGAAAACCAAGAACACGATATAAACAAGGCTTTGGAGATGCAATGTACTATCAAAGAATGAACGAGAGCTTACCGAAAATCGCAACACCGAAACGTATCAACAAGCGAAATACAGAAGTGGCGACTTTAA
The DNA here is from genome assembly GCF_001411555.2 of Juglans regia. Taxonomy (NCBI): domain Eukaryota; kingdom Viridiplantae; phylum Streptophyta; class Magnoliopsida; order Fagales; family Juglandaceae; genus Juglans; species Juglans regia. The sequence continues at coordinate 11,825,154 of NC_049915.1, read as the reverse complement.
ATGCCAATAGAAATTTTGCACCCAAACAGTATTAGACCCATGATATTTTCCTGCAATATTACTTTCGGTGACAATATGTCGCCGGAAAGATTCTTTTTCGCGGCGATCTTAAATGCTGACGAAAATTTTACACCCAAACAGTAGTAAATTTATGGTCTTTTTCGGCGATATTATTTGCGACGGTAATGTATAGCTGTAAAACCTCTTTTTAACGGTGACTTTAAATGTCGACAAAAATTTTACACCCAAACAATATAAAATTTATGGTCTTTTTTGGTGATATTATTTGTGGCAGTAATATATCGTCAGAAATAGCCTTCTCCATGACGATTTTGAACTACACATGATCATTATTAGGAATGTCTTGATGTGTGGGTGGTTTAAACTTCACATGATCATTATTAGGGACGTCTTGATCTTCTATATTCTATACGCATTTAGTAAACATGATTATATGACTTGAAATAAAACAAAAAAACAAAATTGTACATCAAAGGTATTGAACTAATTCTAAAAAACCTCTACAACTCCTTGTTTTAACTTATTCGACAACATCTTATTTTTCAAGATATGCATTAACCATTGTTTTGCATTTTTGTACAGAAACAAATGCATTACTTTTGCGAAAGACACGTGCCCAAGTAACACACCAATTACAATTGATCACTTTTATAAATTATTCTACCATGTTCTAATCATTTTTTGTTCTTCTAACAAGTTTGCTTATGATCATATATATTTTTTATTATTTATCGGTAAAAGAATATTACTAATAGGAAAATGCTACTCAGCCTTCTAGTGGGTAATTAGTTTTTCTTTTTTTACTTCCTTTTTTTTCAGCATTATTTTAACATCTTTAGTTATTAAGAAAAAAAATACACAACTTCACTATTAGTCACTTTCTTAATAATTAAGTAAAATAAATAAATAAATAAAACTAAAATAATCAAGTGGTAAGTTTGAACTGTAAGTTTGAGGTAAGTTCACTAGTATTTTTCGTCCAACACCTGTTAGCAAAAATATTCTATACCCACTTCACTATTTTCTAAAATTTTTTACCAAAAATCCATACTAGAACTTCAAGCCTTATTTTGAATGCTTCGCTACTGGTTGTGCCTAACAGTTCGCACAGCCAAAGAACCACTTTCCAAAATTTAACTACATCCAAAATGGTGAAACTATTATCCTGGCATGAAAAGTAGTTTTAAGTAAAAGACAATGACATAGTCTACATGAAATTTGACAATACCCACCTAGACAACGGATCTCACGTATGAAACAACAATAATTTAAAAAGGAAGATTTTCACACTTGATAGACAGACAAATTAACAATAATAAATGATGGTACTAAAAATCAAATTTTCAGTTTGGTAATTTAATTCTGCGATCTTTGTCATCGATCATTTTACGAAGTTTGTTCATCATGGGTTTAAAGAAATTTATCAAGTAAAAAAAATACATGAAACCTTTACTTTGTATCAAATAATTTTTTAATTAACAAAATAAGAATGATCTATAAACCTTAACTTGAAAGAATTTACTAATTATTAACATGTGTACATGTTACTCTTACATGCACCACTAGAGTTTCGATACATATTTCGAGAATCAACAACAAAGATGACCTCAGAATCCAGCAAACCACTTCAAGCATTAACAATATCAATTAAAACAATGAATGACCCCTCGCCCGCCAATTCCCATGTACAAATATCTAAAACTGCCATTAATGAACTTGAGATTCACTCAAAGCAGATGAGAATACGGATCTCCTCGTAATTATATCAATTGCCTTAGTGAGAGGATAGAAAACAATACCTCGAAAACTAACCCCAAACTCGATTTCTAAGGGAAATGGTGGCAATGAGGAAAGATATGGTTTCGAGCAAACTCGTCTGATCGCAAAGTCTCGAGGCCGTAAAAAGAAGAAAAATAAGGAGAAGATAACCAAGCAACCAAGCCAAAGAATCGATGAGAATACAAAGAGAACCAAAAACATGATAGAAACAAGGTATTGGAGATGCAGTGTACTACCAAAGAATCAACAAGAGCTTACCGAAAATCATAACCCTGAAACAAATCAACAAGCAAAATATAGAAGCGACGACCTTAAATGCCGACATAGATTTTGCACCCAAACAATATTAGACCCATGATATTTTGCTGCGACATGGGGGTCTTCGGCCTCTTTATCCCAAACCAAGCGTTCTTGTTTGACACGAACGATTGTTGTGCTCGCCTCTTAATGTTATCCTCCTTCTGGAGTGGTAGGTTTACGTGCAGTGTCGGCATCAAGAATGAATGCTACCTGGTTGATCCTGCCAGTAGTCATATGCTTGTCTCAAAGATTAAGCCATGTATGTGTAAGTATGAAATAATTCAGACTGCGAAACTGCGAATGACTCATTAAATTAGTAAAAGTTTGTTTGATGGTATCTGTTAGTCTGATAACCGTAGTAATTCTAGAGCTAATACGTGCAACAAACCCCGACTTCTAGAAGGGATGCATTTAATAGATAAAAGGTCCACATGGGCTTTGCCGCGTTGCTCTGTAGATTCATGATAACTCGATGGATTGCACGACCATTGTGCCGACGATGCATCATTCAAATTTCTGCCTTATCAACTTTCAATTGTAGGATAGAGGCCTACAATGGTGGTGACGGGTAACAGAGAATTAGGGTTCGATTCTGGAGAGGGAGCCTGAGAAACAGCTACCACATCCAAGGAAGGTAGCGGGCGCGCAAATTACCCAATCCTGACACGGGGAGGTAGTGACAATAAATAACAATATTGGGCTCTTACGAGTCTGGTTATTGGAATGAGTACAATCTAAATTCCTTAATGAGGATCCATTATGACACCCCCAATCCCCGCTAAAGATAGAATGAAGATTTAGAGCATCGGGACATGCAACACAAGGTTACATAACTCCCGTTCATGACAGTTAATATGCAATGCATCATAGTATGCAACTAGCAGTATGCAATAATCGCAGAAGAAATAAAAAAGGTTAAGGTGAAAAATATGCCAGAATAACTAAAGCATCCCGAATTCATTAGATAATCATCATGTTCGAAATTCTAAAGTAGCATAGACTTATATATAAAGTCATTTTATTCTCTTAATGTGATCTAAAGCATAAAGGACTTGTGCTATGAACATCAAAATTAAGTCCAGCTTCCTCTCCAGATCCAACTCCTCCTCAATCATGCGAATCCAGTGCTCCATCAATCTCGTCCTGGTCAATTCCTGCCACAACTTCTATCATTCTGAGTAGAATGATAGTGGACCTATAAAAGGGTGAGATTTACTCGAAATCTCAATAAGTCAAACAACTAACTGACACAAAGATAAATCAATCATGAAAAAATGATAGATATGCAATGCATGAGATGTGGAAAAATTAGAATGCATATCTCCCATCTAGATTCTCAACATCTTTTTTGTTTTAAAATATGGAGACACGGGATTTTACTCAATAAGTAATTTCGTTATCATTTTGATAAGACATAACTTTTTCATAAAAATTTCATCATAAACTTTCATCATCATAGACTTACATAATTATCTTAATTAATAACATAATGTGTGGTAATGTCACAGTTCCCCATATGCACTATGAAAACCTGCCGGTGACTGTAGTATATACGAAACTACGTTGTCTATAGACTCGTTCTCAATGCATTGGTAAATAACATAACATCATAAAAATTATAACGTGTACACCCACCAACGTTAGGTGTCATAACATATTGACTTTACTTCGGCGTTCTTTAAAAAGAACCAATTCGAAACCTATTTACTGTTCTTTGTCAACCCAGGGGTTACCACTCCATTATTAAACACTCCAAAGTGGACGGAGGAGTTCCACCAGGATAATTCCCCATCCCAGCCTTTGGGGTCGTGAAAAAAATGATTTTCATGCTATGCTTTTTAAAAAATATTTTTCATGACATGTGCATATGTAGTAAATTTCATGCAAAAAATGATATTTATAAATATAATATTCAAAAATGGTGAAAATTTCATATGTTATGTAAGTATGCACTCAATATTTCATATAACATGATAATTTATGCTCAAAATGATAATTGAAGAATAAATGAAGCATTTATCAATAATTCATAAGAAATTTATCAAGGTGTAAGTTAGAGGCCAACTTACAAACTTCCAGAGAAATTTGAAATTAGCGTCGTAGCTGCGTAAATCGTGTGTATACTAAGTTAGGATTAATACTCTTATGGATAGGTTCAAAATCAAAGGCTTCAAAAATTGAATATTTACAAAAATACCCATAGACTTTCAAAAATTACCATTTAGGCCCTAAATTTTCACTAATTGCAAACGAATTTCAAATTTAACCAAATTTCACGGATTTCATATTTTTGGCATTCTAAAACTATCTATGCCCTTAGATTTCCAAGATTCAAAGTGGAACTTTTCCAATTACTCCTAACCCGTGGCATGCATCCTAGTTGATACCTATGTGTATTTTCAACTATTGATCCCTATGAATGCATGCATGTGAGATTTTCTTTAATCATTAATGATCATTAACATCTTTAGGGAAATTATGAAGTATAATCCTTGAGTAATCAAGTTCATTCCAACAATTAATCAAAGCTAAGAAATCCTTAATCACCAATATGCTTAAAACCGATTCATGCTTGATGATCAAAACAAGATAGATTTAAAATCTATCATGACATGCTTCTAATCACAAATTTAACCTTCCATAATCATGTTAGGATATTTATAGATCATATAAAATCATACTTAGGACATGCCATAGCTAAACTTCCAATTAAAAACATTCAATCATTCAAACATTCCTTTAATTGACCCGGTTTTGCATTAAGCATCATAACCTTCTCAAAACTCAATCAAATTTCGTACTAACACTTGGAAAAAAATCTTGACATGCTAGCTAAGATCAAAAGGAAGAAAACTTACAAATTTCATGGCCTTCCAAGCTCTCTAGACTGCCTTACACAAGAACACTCAAGAACTCACCAAAACTCACTTGGTTTGCACTCTTTTGATCGCAAAGAGGGGGAAATGCTCTCAAGGCTCAAGATGATGCTTGGAGCTGTGGTGTGGGTGAAATGAGAAGGGAAGGGAAGTATTTATAGGTGGCCAAGGGGTGAGGGACGTTGGCTTGGGTGCTTGGTGATTGGGTGAAGTGGGAGGTGCTTAAATCTGGAAAATTTCCAGATTTGCTTGCATGAGCTTAGGTCACTTGTGCAGAATGGAATAGTGCCCTAAACCACTATCATTTCCTCACCACAGTAGCTGCAAGGGTCTTGTAGATGACTCCAGGTTGTGGGGCATCATTTGGATGGCAGAAGATCTCTCAAACCACTTTTGAAAACAGGTGGATGAAGGTGGTTTTGTGGTGGCAAAAAATCAGTTCTGTTTTGGATCTTTTTGGATAGCAAAAATGAGTCAAAATCCTTCATGATGGTCATGGGACTTCTTGGTGATTGGGTGGAGAAGGAGGTGGTGAGGGGCGGTGGAGCAAACCATGGCAAGAGGCTGGTTCAAACTCAATCCAATTGGTTCCTACACAAACTAGACCAAGGTGCACCCGGTTTGGTTCTTTGAGTTGGTTGATGCAACCAATTTCGTCCAAGGCTCAAACTGAGTTTTGGAGGCTCTCATAAGGTGTTTAAAGACCATATTATCCTTGAGGATAAACCACAAAAATGTTGAATCCAAGGGCAAAACAGTCCAAGCATTACAAAGGGCAATGCACAAAACCGATTGAAGCATGGTTTGGGCTTGTTATGTCATTTTTTCTTAATGACATGTGGAATGGTTTAGCTAGAGTATTAACATGTTCTAATCATGGTTTAAGGGAGTATTAATTTAAGAAAATTTGAATTAAAAAGTTTAAGAAAAGATTAAGCATGATTAAGCTTCAAAGCATAGCTTAAAGTGCACTAACCTCAAGTATGATGGTTAATGGCCTTAGCAAATTTTCAAAACTTAATTTGGGTACTTTGAGTGTGATTTGGGTTTAAGAAAACCAAGGGTATGGTGTAGTGGGCCTTTGGTTTTTGAATGGTAAAATGAGTCCAAAATGGCTATGGGCCATATGAGCTTGAAAAGGGCCAATGGTCCAATCTACACCAAAAGCCTTATGCCTTCCTATACTTGGACCAAGACCAGCCTTCATTTCCTAAGGGCTTGGTTCAAGTTTTTTTTCTTGGGCTAGGCCCATGAATGTACTTGGGTCCTAAAAAGCCTCACCAAAATTACTAATGGGCTTGCCTCTCTAATCCTTAGCTCATTAACACTAAGTACCAACATTAATGCTAATCCCACTTTCAACCTTAATGAAAGTGATTAAGCCATAATTAAAAGCCAAATCTAGAGTAATTAAGGGTTAATCAAAAGTTAATTAAGTGGGGTGTTACAATCCATTGGACAACAAGTTTGGTGCCAGCAGCCGCGGTAATTCCAGCTCCAATAGCGTATATTTAAGTGATTGTAGTTAAAAAGCTCGTAGTTGGATCTTGGGTTGGGCAGAGCGGTCCGCCCCTGGTGTGCACCGGTCTGCTCATCCCTTTTACCGGCGATGCACTCCTGGCCTTAGGTCGTGCCTCCGATGCTGTTACTTTAAAGAAATTAGAGTGTTCAAAGCAAGCCTACACTTTGTATACATTAGCATGGGATAACATCATAGGATTTCGGTCCTATTGTGTTGGCCTTTGGGATCAGAGTAATGATTAATAGGAATAGTCAGGGGCATTCGTATTTCATAGTCAGAGGTGAAATTCTTGGATTTATGAAAGACGAACAACTGCGAAAGCATTTGCCAAGGATGTTTTCATTAATCAAGAACGAAAGTTAGGGGCTCGAAGACGATAAGATACTGTCCTAGTCTCAACCATAAACGATGCTGACCAGGGATTGGCGGTTGTTGCTTTAAGGACTCCGCCGACACCTTATGAGAAATCAAAGATTTTGGGTTTCGGGGGGAGTTTGGTCGCAAGGCTGAAACTTAAAGGAATTGATGGAAGGGCACCACTAGGAGTGGAACCTACGGCTTAATTTGACTCAACATGGGAAAACTTACTGGGTCCAAACATAGTAAGGATTGACAGAATGAGAGCTCTTTCTTGATTCTATAGGTGGTGATGCATGACCGTTCTTAGTTGGTGGAGCGATTTGTCTGGTTAATTATGTTAACAAACGAGACCTCAGCTTGCCAACTAGCTATGAGGAGGTGACCTTCCGCGGCCAGCTTCTTAGAGGGACTATGGCCGCTTAGGCCAAGGAAGTTTGAGGCAATAACATGTCTGTGATGCCCTTAGATGTTCTGGGCCGCACGTGCGTTACACTGATATACTCAACGAGTTTATAGCCTTGGCCGACAGGCCCTGGTAATATTTGAAATTTCATCATGATGGAGATAGATCATTGCAATTGTTGGTCTTCAATGAGGAATTCCTAGTAAGTGCGAGTCATCAGCTCGCGTTGACTACGTCCCTGCCCTTTGTACACATCGCCCGTCGGTCCTACTGATTGAATGGTCCGATGAAGTGTTTGGATCGAGGCGATGTGGGCGGTTCTGTTAGACCCGCACGTAAAGTTGCCTCTAGAGATGCCGCACATGCCTTAGTCATGGTGGGGACATATGCCTTGGCCAGCCCACAAGCATGCCTTGGCCCGTGTAGTGACATGCACGGGACGCCCAACATGCATGCATGCCTTGGCTCATGTGTTGACATGCACAGGACGCCCAACATTAGAGCCAGCGAGGTTAGTGACCCTGGCATGCTCAAGCCCATGCGGGCAACACTGTACCAGGTGCCCATGCACGAGGAATGCACATGCCCTTGTGCATTCCCTTGAGCCGCGTGGCCCTGCGCGCGCCCAGGTGCCGCAAGGCCATGCGTCTCACATCACTCATGCGCGTGCCCCAACGCCGCACAACATTCATGTCCCAGCCCACCTACCGCACACTAGCGAGGTTAGTGGCATGCCATCCAGTGCACGGCTCCAGCTTGTGCCTTGCAAGCAAGGCCAATAGCATGCCCACCAGGCATGCCATCCAGCGCATGGCTCCAGCCCATGCTTTGTAGCTCAACGCCCAGGCCACCTGCCTAGGCCATGCAGCAAGCACACATGGACCTTGGCTCAGGCCATCAGCAAGCCATGCCAAGCCAACTAGCCATGGACCAGACCGAAGGCCACCATGCACCATCCTAGCCCACCATGAGCTCATGCATGCCACGACCAACATGGCCCATGCCACTATGACTATTTCTTTTATTTATTTTATTTTTAATTATTTATTTCTAAGGGACCTATTGGGAGTTTCCAATTTGTATTGCTTATAAATAGGACATCTTTCATTTACTTTAGAATCTTTTGACAAATAACCTAGAGGGAGGATTATTGTTTGAGAGATCACAAACCGGTGCCATTGCACTTGGACTTTTTGGGTGAAATTATTGAATCCCAAAGAGAGGATCACACCTTGCAATTCTTTGAATATGTGTGACTCATTTATCTTGTTCTTGTAATTTAGTGCAATTCGTGAATCCAAGTTGCATTATCATTGTTATTATCTTTTGATTAATATATGAGATTTATTCAACACTTGAGATTCACGAATTTCACTCAAAAAGCCCAAGTGCAAAGGCATTATTTATGATCTCTCAAACAATAGTTTTCCCTCTACGAATTTTTCCAAAAGATTCTAAAGCAAGTGAATGATGTCCTATTTATAAGCAATACAATTTGGAAATTTCCAATAAGTCCCTTGAAAATAAATAATTAAAATAAATAAATAATAACAAAAAGGATAGTGGCATGGACCAAGCTTGGCCGTGGCATGCATGGTGGTCTTCGGGATGATCCATGGCTAAGTGGTGCGGCATGGCTTGCTAATGGTGAGCCATGTGTGTGCTGCATGGCCTAGGTTGGTGGCTTGGGCGCTAGCTCTGCATGGCCCAAGCTGATGTCTTGGACGTTGAGGCTGCAAGACATGGGTTGGAGCCATGCACTAGATGGCATGCCACTGGCCTAGCCTGCAAGGCATGGGCTGGAGCCATGCACTGGATGGCATGCTTGTGAGGCATGCCACTAACCTTGCTGATTTGCGGTAGGTAGGCTAGTAGTGCTGCGCTGCATTGCGCGTGGGGTTGTGCAGCACATGGGCGCATGTAAGGCCACGCGGTGCATAGGAAGGTGCAGGGGCCTGTGCAATGCTGCGCACATGAGCGCTGCAGAGTGCTGCTTGCAATGCCACGAGCATGGGTGAGCGACACAGTGCTGTGCACATGAGTGCACGGCGCATGCCTGCGCCCACTAACCTTGCCGGCCTACATGTTGGGCTCCTCGTGTGTGTCATCGCGCGGGCCAAGGTATGCATGCATGCTGGGAGCCTCGTGCTTGTCACTTCACGAGCCAAGGGAAATGTCCCCACCATGACTAAGGCATGTGCGGCATCTGTAGAGGCAACTCAACGTGAGGGTCTAATAGGGCTGCTGCGTGCGCAGGGCATGCGTGTGTTGTGCTGTGCGCGGGCTTGTCTTGACATAGCCTTGGCGTGTTGATGGCCAAGCCATGTGCTGCTGGTGCGCGCTGAGGCATGTCACTAGCCTCACCCTTGGCTATCAAGGGCATGCATGGCAGGGGCCATGGCATGCCTCTGGGCATGCAGATGGCCTGCTGATGCTGCTGGGCAGGCTGGTGGGCATTGGGGCAGACTGCTGGTCATATTGATAGGCTGCTGGGCTTGCTGATAGGCACTAGGCTACAACTGGGCACTCTGTTGGGAATGCCAAGGCATGTCAGGGACAGCGTCAAAGCATGTGCCATGGGGCTGTCAAGGCATGTCAACATCAGTGTCAAGGGGTTGTCATGGCATGTCAGTGGCTGTGTCAAGGGGCGTCAAGGCTGAACCACGGCACGATCACGGTGGAAAATGTAAGCCATGTTCTAATTGACCCGTGCCATTCTTGCAATCTTCCTAGGGAATACACTAGATCCCTCGAGAAGTCCTCTAATGTTGGGCTTGACTCCGGAAGTGGCCTAATCTTGGTTGTCGATGCATGCCTAGGACCATATCCTAGGGCGGTTTTTGATGGTGGTCTTGACTGGTTCGCGGCCGGCAACGAAGCAAGAAGTCCACTGAACCTTATCATTTAGAGGAAGGATAAGTCGTAACAAGGTTTTCGTAGGTAAACCTGTGGAAGGATCATTGTCGTGCCTAGCAGAACGATCTGTGAACATGTAATAATCTTCTGGGTGGGGGTGTAATGCCCCCTCCCAAAAAAAATTTGGAGGGCACGTTGAAATTTGCCCACTGCTCCTCGTGTGTGGTTGGTCAATCTTCTCGGCACGGTCTGCGCCAAGGAAATTAAACAAGGAGTAACCACGGGCACCCTGGAAATGGTGTGCATGTTGTTGGTGACATCTTTACCATGATACATAACGACTCTCGGCAACGGATATCTCGGCTCTCGCATCGATGAAGAACGTAGCGAAATGCGATACTTGGTGTGAATTTCAGAATCTCGTGAATCATCGAGTCTTTGAACGCAAGTTGGCCCCGAAGTCATTTGGCTGAGGGCACGTATGCCTGGGTATCACACATCGTTGCCCCAACCCCAAAAACTTCTTATGCTGTGTGGGGTGCGGGGCAAACATTGGCCTCCCTTGTGGTTTTGCTCCCGATCGCTTCGGCGATCTTTCCCAGAAGTTGAATAGTCGACTAAGAACTAGTACGGACAGGGCGAATCTGATTGTTTAATTAAAACACAGCATTGCAATGGTCCCTGCAGATGCTCATGCAATGTGATTTCTGCCTAGTGCTCTGAATGTCAAAGTGAAGAAATTCAACTAAGCGCGGGTAAACGGCGGGAGTAACTATGACTTTCTTAAGGTAGCCAAATGCCTCGTCATCTAATTTGTGACGCGCATGAATGGATTAATGAGATTCCCACTGTCCCTGTCTACTATCCAACAAAACCACAACCAAGGGAACAGGCTTGGCAGAATCAGTGGAGAAAGAAGACCCTGTTGAGCTTGACTCTAGTCCGACTTTGTGGAATGACTTGAGATGTGTAGGATAAGTGGGAGCCAAAAGGGCCTGAGCCTAGGAAAGCCCAACCACGAAGCTCGGGCTGGAAGAGGGGACCTAAAGACTCTGGTCTGCAAAATCAAAGACCAAGTGTGCAACACCTTGCAGAAGGGCCAAATATACGAAATTATATGTCTAAGGGAGGAAGTTGGGAGCCGCGGCGAGAGGATCGGGAAGTGAGCTTAGACCCAATCAGGATTGGCCTGTCGACTCAAGGCTTGGGAGGATCAAGAGGAACACTTCGGAGGTCGACGAATTAACATGCCTAATCACCAAGCTGGACGAGCACTACTTCAGCATGCACCCGGTACCAGAGTCACGGACCCAAGGCACGAGCCAACCCGAGTCAGTGTCAGGGAATTCGGTGCAAGATGGCACGTCCCACGAGCCAAGGACAGCTTGCCTACTATTAGACACCTTCTGGCATGGCAGGGAAGTGGGGCCAGACAGACATAGGACTACTGGCACTGCATGATCTCCCACTAGACCTCAAACTGACACCCACTAAAGCAATAGAGAATGAGTGGTGGCAGGCCTACGTCTGACACGCCACGATCTCTCTCAATAGAAGGGCCCAAATCAGGTATAAATAAGGGAGAACCCTCATACAGGAGACTCTCGATTCAATCTGTATAACAATTCAACCTTGTTCTATATTTCCTTCTTCTTCACCAGAGAACTATCAACTGACTTAGGAATCGGAGTGACCTCGGAGGCCACAGGAGCCTCTCTTTCTTCTTAGTTGCAGGCACCAAGGAGCTTGGACTTTGCGAAACTATTTGGGATGTGAAGCTCGACATCAACAATGGCACCATCTGTGGGATCAATTTTTCCATAAAAATGTGTACTTCGCATGCCAGCAGCGATGCAATCCTAGGCTACGAGAAAGGAAGATCGCGAAGAAGAAACGATGGAAGCACGACTTGCAAGAATGGAGGAGACCATTAGGAAACTGACGGAGGAAGCCGGGATGCTCCGCCAAGAGAACGCAACCCTCAAGTTCGCAAATGAGGAGCTGGTGAGAGGGGCGGAGCCAGGTGGCAATGAGCAAGAGGGTTCACGAAAGGTTTTAGGGAACACTGCGGTAGAAGAAGAAAGGTGCAAAATGCACCTCAAAATTCGAGAGTTGGGGGACAAATGTGCAGAAATGGAGAAGAAGATAGACACCCTGTCAACCATAGAGCAGTTGCTGGTCAGCTCCGACCTCCCATACAGTGAAGAAATCTTGGCCATGCCCCTTCCTCCTAAGTTCAAAGTTCCCCAGATAGAAGTGTACGATGGGTCCAAAGACCCGCTGGAGCACTTGGAAACTTTCAAGGCCCACATGACCTTACAAGGCTTCCCGGGAGAGATTGCCGTCGGGCCTTCCCGCTAACTTTGAAAGGAGCGGCCCGAAGCTGGTTTGGGGGGTTGTCATCAGGAATGATAGGAAGCTTCAAGGAGCTCGCTCATCTCTTCATGACGCAATTCCTGGCCAGTCGTAAGAGGAGATGCCGAGCGGCCTACCTCTTGGCCTTTGGGGTCGTGACAAAATGATTTTTATGTTATGCTTTAAAAAAAATATTTTTCATGACATGTGCAAATGTAGTAAATTTCATGTAAAAAAAATGACTTTTATAAATGTAATATGCAAAAGTGGTGAAAATTTCATATGTTATGTAAGTATGCACTCAATGTGTCATATAGCATGATAAATTATACCCAAAATGATAATTGAAGAATAAATGAAGCATTTATCAATAATTCATAAGAAATTTATCTAAGTGTAAGTTAGAGGCCAACTTACAAATTTTCGAGGAAATTCAAAATTAGCGTGTAGCTACGTAAATCGTGTATACTAAGTTAGGGTTAATACTCTTATGGATAGGTTCAAAATCAAAAGCTTCAAAAAATGGATATTTACAAAAACATCCCTAGACTTTCAAAAATTACCATTTATGCCCTAAGTTTTCACCAATTGCAAACGAACTCCAAATTTAACCAAATTTCGTGGAATTCATATTTTTGGAATTCTAAAACTATCTATGCCTTTAGATTTTCAAATTTTAAAGTGGAACTTTTCCAATTAGTCCCAACCCGTGGCATGCATCCTATTTGATGCCTGTGTATTTCAACTATTGATCCCTATGAATGCATGCATATGAGATTTTTTTTAATCATTAATGATCACTAGAATCTTTAGGGACATTATGAAGTCTAATTCTTGAGTAATCAAGTTTATCCCAACACTTAATCAAAGCTAAGAAATCCTTAATCACCAATATGCTTAAAATCGATTCATGCTTGATAATCAAAACAATATAGAGTTAAAACCTATTGTAAGGGGAGGCCCATCTCGGAAGGGCCCGAGCCTAGGAAAGCCCAACCACGAAGCTTGGGCCAGAAGAGGGGGGAGCTAAAAGACTCTGGGGCACAGAATCAAAAGACCGAGTGTGCAACACCTTGCAGAAGGGCCCAAGATACAAAATTATACGTCCAAGGGAGGAAGTTGGGAGCCTGGGGCGAGAGGATCAGGAAGTGAGCACAAACCCAATCAGGATTGGCCTGTTGACTCAAGGCTCGGGAGGATCAGGAGGAATGCTTCGAGGGTCGACGAATTAACAAGCCTAATCACCAGGCCGGATGAGCACTACATCGGCATGCACCCGGTTCCCAGAGTCACAGACCCAAGGCACGAGCCAACCCGAGTTAGTGTTAGGGAATCCGGCGCGCGATGGCACGTCCCATGAGCCAAGGACTGCTCGCCCATGATCTAACACCTACTGGCATGGCAGTGAAGTGGTGGCCAAACAGTCGTAGGACGACTGGCACGATGCAATCTCCCGCTAGGCCACGGATTGACACCCACTAAAGCAATAGAGAACGAATGGTGGCAAGCCTGACGTCTGACACGCCATGATCTCCCTCTACAGAAAAGCCCGAATCAGGTATAAATAAGGGAGAACCCTCCTACGAGAGACTCTCGACTCAATCTGCATAACAATTCGACCTTGTTCTATATTTCCTTCTTCTTCACCAGAGACCTATCCACTGACTTAGGCATCGGAGTGACCTCGGAGACTATGGGAGCCTCTCTTTCTTCTTATTTGCAGGCACCAAAGAGCTTGGGCTTTGCAGAACAATTCGGGCTGCGAAACACAACATCAACTGTGGTGCTGTCTATGAGATAGATTTTTCCATAAAACGTGTATTTCGCATGCCGGCAGCGACGCGATCCCAGGCTACAAGAAGGGAAGATCGCGAGGCAGAAATGATGGAAGCGTGACTCGCAAGCATGGAGGAGACCATTAGGAAACTAACGGAGGAAGTTGGGACGCTCCGCCAGGAGAACGCAACCCTCAAGTTCACAAATAAGGAGCTGGTGGGAGGGGTAGAACCAAGTGGAAACGAGCAGGAGGGTTCACGAAAGGTTCCGGCGGACACTGTGGAGGAAGAAGAAAGTCGCGAAATGCACCTCAAAATCCAAGAGCTAAGGGACAAATGTGCGGAAATGGAGAAGAAGATAGACACCCCCGTCAACTGTAGACCAGATGCTAGTCAGCTCTGACCTCCCATACAGTGAAGAAATATTGGCTATGCCCCTTCCTCCCAAGTTCAAGGTTTCCAAGAAGGAAGTGTACGACAGGTCCAAAGACCCGCTGGAGCACCTGGAAACTTTCAAGGCCAACATGATCTTACACGGCTTCCCTAGAGAGGTCTCCTATCGGGCCTTCCCCCTAACTCTGAAAAGAGTAGCCCGAAGTTGGTTTGGAGGAACGATAGGAAGCCTCGAGTAGCTTGCTCGTCTCTTCATGATGTAATTCCTAGCCAACCATAAGAAGAGACGCCCCGCGGCTTTACCACCTAACGGTCAAGCAGCAGGACAGTGAAAATCTGAAGTTGTACCTCTCTGGTTCAATTGGGAACGCATGACCACGAACAATCAAGATGAGATGATCACGTTAGTAGTGCTCCTAGCGGGTATCTGGCCACTGAATCCGTTCATGTACAAAATAGCATGGAAGACCCCCACCTCGCTGAGAGAATTCATGGACAGGGTAGATGAGTTCATTAATGCAGAAAACACCCTGGAGGCCCTGAGCGCCCTTCGAGGGTTTGAGCTAGAGCGGGTCGACATAAAGGCATAAGGACAATGACCCAACCATGACAACCATGGAGGAGAGAGGGGAAGAGCATCGGATGTGAAGAGGAAGAGAGAGGCACCAGCTCGGACCCATGGACAGAGCCGTGCCCACACCAACTTGGCAGTAGAAGGGAACCATCGTGTGGGTCCCAAAGGAGAGCACCCTCGGGAGGTGGAGAGCTGCCCGTTTTGTGAGTATCACATGAATAACCGACACAGCACGGGCAACTGCTACGCCCTGAAGAAAATTAAAGAAGAAGAACAAAAGAACCGAGCACGTCGGTCAGGGAATACAACAGACCGGTCTGGAGGTAGGAGTCTGAACTTCCGGCTGGAAGAAGTCCTAAGAAGAATAGAGGTCAGGGACGGCAGGCGAAGAAGCCCCACCTTGGAGGATGGGCCACTCAGAGAAATCAACACTATCATAGGAGGGTTTGCGGGAGGTGGAGCCACATCGTCGGCCCAAAAGGCACGTTACAAAGAAGTCTTCAGTACAGAAAGGGGTGTAAGCAGACTGCAACGACGTGTTGGAGGAGTTGCGATAACCTTTGAAGAAACAGATAAAGAAGGCATCCTCCACCCGCATGATGATGCATTGGTGGTAACGATGCAAGTGGCGAACTTCAAGACCTGGAGGATCCTGATTAACAACGGCAGTTTGATCGATATCCTATTTTAGGACGCTTTTATCAAAATGGGCATTAACCCGGATCAGTTACGCCAGGCCCCAATGCCTCTCAAGGGCTTCACAGGGGACGTCGTTCTTCTACTTGGGGTCATTACTCTCTCAATCTTGGCGGGAAGGGCACCTAGAACCGCAACCACTATGACCAACTTCTTGGTTGTCAAGGCCCCATCCTCGCACAATTCCATTCTAGGATGCCCAACCCTGAACAGCTTGAAGACAGTGACGTCTATCTTTCACCTTAAGGTGAAGTTTCCCACCAACTTGAGAGTCGGCGAAATCTGCGGCGAATAGGTCCTAGCTCGGGAATGCTATGACAAGGAAATGAGACATGAGGCAAGGGTCGTGGCGGCCATTGATGTACTAGAAGAAACTCTCGAGCCCATATCACCCCCAGTCTTGATCGAGTGGGACGGGGAAGTCTATGATGAACAGGCCCTCGGATAGGCTGTGCTTAACAAACCCCTGGAGCTCGTGATAGTAGACCAGCAGGAGCCCGGACGGCAAGTTCAGATCGACACTAGATTGGACCCGGATATGAGAGCAGTGCTGATATCTCTCCTTATCAAACATCGAGATGTGTTCGCCTAGAGCCATGAAGACATGCCCGGGATTGACAACTCCATTATTGAGCACTGGCTCTGCGTCGACCCGACAGCACAGAAAGTCAAGTAGAAACGATGCAGCTTCAGCGCTGAGAACTACAGGGCAATAGTTGAAGAAGTGGATCGAGTCCTTGTTGCGGGGTTTATCCGAGAAGTCCAGTATCCTGAATGGCTCTCAAATGTAGTTTTGGTGAAGAAGCCTAGTGGCAAGTGGCGAATGTGTGTAGACTTCACCGACCTGAACAAGGCCTGCCCAAAAGATAGCTTCCATCTACTGAGCATCGACCTGACAGTGGATTCAAAATCGGGACATTCCCTCCTTAGCTTTACGGAGGCTTATTTTGGGTACAACTAGATAAGGATGAATCCTGATGATGAAGAGAAAACGACGTTCATTACCGACCGAGGGCTCTACTGCTACATAGCAATGCCCTTTGGACTGAAAAACACAGGGGCCACCTAACAACGGTTGGTCAACCGAATGCTTAAACAGCAGATTGGCCGCAACATGGAAGTGAATGTAGACAACCTGTTAGTAAAGAGCAAAGAAACCCAGAAGCATTTAGCAAACCTACGAGAAGCGTTCTCTGTCCTCCGACAATACAGGACGAAGTTCTTGTGGAAGTCGGTAGTCTGTCGATTTGGCATACCGCAGAGCTTTGTTTTAGACAACAGGAAACAGTTTGATTGCTCACTCTACCGAAAATGGTGTACAGAACTCAGGATTAAGGTAAAGTACTCCTCACAGGGCCACCCCCAGGCCAACGGGCAGGTCGAGCTAACTAATAAGACTCTTTTCTCCACCCTCAAGAAAAGGATCGGGGCACACAAAGGAGCATGAGCTGAAGAGCTCCAGAGCGTGCTTTGGGCATATCGAACTACTGTCCGAACCCCCATCGGCGAAACGCCCTTCGCTCTCACTTATGGGAGTGAAGTTGTAATTCCAATGGAAGTCGGAATGCCCACCTTCCATATCCAACACTTTGACCCAGAAATGAACAACGAGAGGCTAACTGAGAACCTGGATGCCCTGGAAGAGAGAAGGGAGGAAGCAGCCATCCGAACGGCGAATAACAAGTGAAAGACAGAGCAATACTTCAACAAACGAGTCAGGCCATTGTCCTTTAGAGTGGGCGACATGGTGTTACGAGAAGCGGGAGTAACCACCCCAGAAGAAGGAAAGTTGGGGTCACGATGGGAGGGGCCTTAAGTGGTCACCGCAAGCAACCGACCCAGCTCATACCGCCTCAAAGATAGCCAAGGGCGCAAACTACCTCACCCCTAGATCGCTCAACACTTGAAAAGGTTCTATGTACAGAGATGAATGGAGATGAATGTATGGCAACAGCATGTATGACCAATTATCAATGAATGAGAACAACAAGATGTTTCTTTTACAGATCTCCTATTGTACAAACAAAACTAAGTCGAGTCCCTTGACTCGCAAGGGGACGGTCCTCTGACCCGCAGTGGGGTCTGTTTCTAGTCCTAAGACTCAAAACCGGCCCATGCCCCAACTCAGTCAGGTCCCTACACTCGCAAGAAGATGGGTCCCTTGCCTCGATAAAAGTCGAGTCCTTACACTCACAAGAAGACGTCCATTGACTTGCTGTGCGGTCTGTTCCTTGTCCCAGGACTGGGAATCGGCCCCTGCCTCAACTAAGTCGAGTCCCTACACTCGCAAGAAGATAGGTCCTTTGACTCGATAAAAGTCAAGTCCCTACACTCGCAAGAAGACGGGTCCGTTGACTGGATAAAAGTCGATTTCTTACACTCGTAAGAAGACGGGTGCCTTGACTCGCTGCCGGGTCTGTTGCATGTCCCAAGACTCGAAACTGGCCCTCGTCCCAACTAAGCCGAGTCACTACACTCGCAAGAAGACGGGTCCCTTGACTCGATAAAAGTCGAGTACAAACACTCACAAGAAGACGAGTCCCTTGACTCGATAAAAGTCGAGTCTGAACATTCGCAAGAAGACAGGTCCCTTGACTCGATAAAAGTCGAGTCCCTACACTTGCAAGAAGATGAGTCTCTTGACTCGATAAAAGTCGAGTCCAAACACTTGTAAGAAGATGGGTCCCTTGACTCGCTGCAGGGTTTGTTCCTAGTCCCAGGACTCGGAACCAGCCCCTGCCCCAACTAAGTCGAGTCTGAACACTCCCAAGGGGATCCCGTATCTCGAGGCCTAGCTCGAGCCCCATCAAGAATTCATAGGAAACAAAAACAAGGTTTTATTCAAATTGTGAAAGCACCAAAAGTACAAGGCAAAGGAATGCGAAAGGAATCGAAAACATGCCATCATTAACATTATCAAAGCATACAAAGTACAAGGGGTTGTGCCCACCAAAAAACAAATTATTACAAGAAGTGCACAAAAAAGCCTATCACTGGGACGTAGGAGCTAAAGAAGTGCCCGGAAGGAACGGAGGATATCTAGGCTTCTCGAAGTTTCTAACAAAGGCCTGCTCCATAGGACAGGGAGGTAGAGACGCTAAGGACAAGGTCCACAAGTCCAGCTCGGGATGCTGTAGCAGATGTTGTTGCATTCTCTTCAGGCCATCACTATAGCCATATGACCAAGCGGTGTCCCGGTGGCATTAGTATTCGCGATCTGGGACCGGATCTCTTTGGCGAACCTGTCAACATCGCCCAGTTGAGACTTCAAGTTGGCAGTCTCCCAGTCATGAGACAGGAGATCGAGATTCTTTTGGATCCCCGACTGCGTGAGCTCGCTGAGGCGTACAGTCGCCCGTCATAACTAATCTCTTAAGTGTCGAGCTTCGTGAGAATGCCTAAAAGTCTCAAACAGAAACTTTGAATGCTGCCCTGTTGCTGAAGCACGACCTTGGCAAAACTCTTCAACCTCCTTCTGGAGAGATTCCGTCTCCTCCTGGGACTTCAGCAACTCCTCCTGAGCCGACTCCAACTGTGCCAGGGTGGCACTTAGCTAAGCCTCCCAAGTGATCAAGTTCTGCTAGGAGGAAATGTGGACCTCCTCGAGCCCCTTCTTCTCCGACACCAGGTTGGATAGGTCCTACTCAACATCGTGCAGAAGGCCTTTGAGCCTCTTCTTTTTCTCCTTTTGCCTCACGACGGTAACCTCCAAGTCTCAGTTTTGGTCCTTCAGGAGCATTACCTCCTTCACTAGTTCTTTCTGCTCGGTCTTCTGTTCCCAAGGAACCGAGCCCCCTGTTGGTCTCCTCCAGCTCCCCCAGTTTGTTCCCTGTCATCCCGGCTAGTTGGTTTACAACCTATAAAGTCAAAAAACAGGAAAAAAAGGGGTTCGGTGAGGAACGATATTAGCCGCAAACAAGAAAGAAACAAGTCTAGGAAAGCTAAGCATACCTGGGCGAATAGGGGCCTCAACAGGCGGCCTAGGCGCTCGAAAGCATCGGCCCGAGCTTTATCCAGACCCGAGGTCGGAGGTAGGAAACCCTCTGCTCCTAAGGAGGACGAGGGACCAACAGTCACCAACTGCCAAGAAAAATTGGGGAGACTCCCAAGTCTGGTCACACGGTCAGGGTGCCACGGGAGTTGAAGCTCGGGAATCGTCGTCGTCGCTCAGGTCAATAACTTGGGGAGGATCATCCACCAAGCTCTAGATCGTAGCTAGAGAGGCGTCGGGAACCGAATCCTCACCATCGCCACCTCCTGCAATCCATCCTTCTTCCTCCTGAAAAGGGAACCTGCCTGGCCCAACTTCAGGGCTTCCGGCCCCGGAGGGGCCAGGCTCTGTCTCCCGAGACCCTGGTTCAGGAATCGAGACACCTTCGTCTCCCATTTAACCCTTGGGAATATTTGTCTCAGCAGGGACTCAGGAGGGGCTTGGCGCAGGGGTCGACTTGCTGCCCTTAGAACTAGAGGCTAGCGAAGAGCTCCACTCCCCCTCATGAGGCCTGGACCCCAAGAACATCTCGTCTCCCTCATCTTTGATTTCTCCAAGGGCTAGATCTCCAGAGGGAGGCATCTCTACAGTTCATAGCCAAGTCGGCGAATCTGCCCGAAGGGACTCGGTGGCGGTCTCCTCTTGAAGAGTATCCTCAAAGGAGGAGAAGGTTGTAAACGAGCTAGGCTCTTGGGGAAAGGGGTGCGCCAGAGAGGCGAAGAACGCTGCCTGGAGATCGCAAGCCTCCAAGTCTTCTTCGAAGCGAGGCAACGGGCTTTGGGAGGATTCAGCAGCACGGGAACTGGTTGGAGCGGAGGGGCCATCAGCAGGACTGGGACCCCTCAGAAAGGATGTGGTCCCCCATGATGAGGGTGTTGGAACATCCGCTCGGACGGATCCCTGGCCATGAGATGAGCAGGAGCGCACTTCGAACTCTCCAACCCGACCCTTGGAAGGGGTAGAACCCCTGGCGACACTGTTCAGCAAGGGAGAGTCGTGGCGCACCCTCAGTCGCTTGGCCTGACCATTGGAAGGGTGAGCAGCTCTCTTTCGACAAGGGGGCGAACTTCGGGAGGGTGACACTACCCACGGCGTACAAGCGGTCAAGAGTTGACAAGTAGTTGCAGATGTTTTCATCTGAAAGTATAACGTCGGTATTCGACTCTCCCGAGTGAGCCCTCGCCCAGGCCATAACCAACTCATATCGAGCCTCCTCCCTTCGGTTGAGGGTAAGCTCGAAACTCTCGGCTGATGGAGGGTACCCCCAACATGCCAAAACGGGGAACTCTTTGTGGGGGGCCTCCCCTTCTGGGTATAACCAACCCGGGCCGGACACGAAGAAGAACTTGCGAGCAGAGGATCGGGCTTGGAAGCTAAAAATGTTGCCGGCGTCAGGTCGGGATACTCTTCGGGGGTCTTGTGTAGAACCATCATGTAGATAATGCAACTGAAAATCAAGAGGCACCACACATTCGGATGGAGCTATGCCAGGGCCAACCCAAGGAAGTACAAGACTTCTCGAACAGGGCTGTAGAACGAGAGGCAAAGGCTCTTGGCGAACATGAGTTGAAAGAGAGCGACCCTCGACGTAGTGCCATCGGAGCTCACTGCGTTTTCACTCCGTGGCATCTCCAGAACCATGGAGGAGGGAATTTGATTGAGCTGAATTATTGCATATTTTATACATTTAGAACCAATATATTTTTGATATTCTATTATTCTTATTTTATATTATTTCTAATTTCTATTATTTTTATAGATCAAGAAATGAAAAGGCATGAGTTGGTGGCCTAGTTTAGTGATTATCATCTCTTTCATCTCTTTAGCATAGAAATTGCTAGGAACTAGCAATAAGCAAGTTGATGGGTGTGATGAGTGTACAAAAGTACATTCTAAATACCCTATTATTAGACTAAAATGTTAAAATATTAATAGAAATCATTGAAATTAATGTGTATTCTTGAATTAAGTTTCTATTTACTTTGGGATACTCTTGAGTAGATTTTTATGTTTAATTTCAGAGTCTAAAAAAGAGCAAGTCTAACCCATTCAAATTCAAAGGACTTTCAAGTGGGGAAGACGTTAGAATAACCTAAGAACTTTCAACAAGTGTACGACTCTTCAAATAAAGATAATGATAGAGTTTGAGATTAATTCAGATCAGAGTCCAAAATGCGTTAGGAGACAGAATGGACATACTTTAGTATTTTAATCATAACTTTCCGCTCAAATATCGAATTGATACAATTATTGATGTGTTGGAAAGCTATCTTAAAGGGTTACAAACTAATAAGGATTTCCAAATCGAACTCCTGAAGCACGTACATGGCTGACAAGTTGAGTCCAAAAAGTTAAGCAATTTTGTGTGCGGGAATATGAAGACATTAGGGTTTCTTTCCTACCCTATTTAAGCAGATCATTAGCACGAAATTGGAGACTTTTTGCAGAGCAGTGCCGCACAATTGAAGAACTCTTCCAGGGTCCAATTGCTGCTACAGCCGTCTCCTCCATTGCCTACCACCTCCATTTCCATTCATTTAGCTTGCTCTTTTCACTCTCTACTATTTATTTAATTTTAGTTTAAAGTTTGTGATGTATTTTTGAGATATTTGGCTTAGATTTTGGTTCATTTTATTTGTAGTTTATTTACTTCGTGTTATTTATTTTTCTCGCTTCTTTAAACTTTCATTTAACAGTGATTACAATTACTATGGATTAATTTTGAGAATTTGTGATTTGAATACAAGGATGAACCCCAGAATCTTGATTTTGGGGCTTTTCAATTTTCAGTTCGTATTTTGTCAATTACTTTCTAATGTAGTTTAATTCTTAGATTAGTTTTATTAATCTCTCAGTTTCATTGCATATTAGATCGATTAAAACTTAATTAGGACTTAAATAATTTCTGTTTTATTGTTTAATTTTTAGATTAATTAAGATTGTTCAGTTTAGTTGATTCTTTGATTGTTAATTTCAATTTGTTAATCTTTTACATTTCATTTTGACACTCAAAAATAAAAAAATATGAATCTAGTCCATGACCATTGCCCTTTTCATTCTTGTTGCACTCTTCCATCCATTGCACATACCATCATTTTTATTTTCTCTTTGTGAATATTTTCACTATTTTAAACGAGTTTGATTTTAAGTAACTTTTCCTGAGGAAACGATTTAGGAATTTATTCTTAATTATTACGCGACATTCTCCTGCACTTGGGATAGCCTTTGTATTACTTATTTTTGAGTGAGTCAAGTTTTTGCCACCATTGTCGGGGATAGTTGCTTGACGTAAATTTAGACTCGTTATTTACATTTTTATTTTTATCTCAAATGTTTCTTTCATTATCTTATCTCTGATTACACATTTCATTTGTCACCTACTACTCAGTCACTTGAACCTTACTTATGTTATTTGGACTCATGTTTCATGTTATGGATGAGGGACAATTCAAATAGGTTGGTTGGAGTTACATTGAGCACTGAGAGTAGTATATACAGTCTAGAGATAGATAGCTCTTCTATTTTTTCTACAGACGAGGACATTGAAATTGAACAAACCATGGCTGCACCTGCACCACACACTCTTAGGGATTATTTGCAGCCCACTTGCACCACTACACCATCATGCATTATTTTACCTGATGATGCACCTAATTTTTCTATTAAGCATGGCATGATCTCAGTGATATCTCAGTTCCAAGGGATGGATTCTGAGAGTCCTTATCAGCACTTGACAGATTTTGAGTTGGCCTGTACTACTTTTATCAATAGAGCTACTACTAATGAATTTATTATATTTCGTTTATTTCCTTTCTCTTTAAAGGACAAAGCGAAGATTTGATTTAATTCTTTGAAGCCTAATTCTATCTCTAGTTGTTCTGATATGCAACGTGAGTTCTTATAAAAAAAAAATCTCATTTTCAGAGAACTCAGTATTTACAAGAGTAGAGAATCCCTCCACGAATCGCCGATAGTAACCAGCTTATCCCAGAAAACTCTGAATTTCGTGCACATTCGTCGGTCGCTTCCAGCTTACTTCAGCTTCAATCTTGCTGGGATCGACTGATACTCCTTGACTTGAAATCACATGCCCTAAATATTTTACCTCCTTAAGCCAAAACTCGCACTTACTGAATTTGGCATACATATGGTTTTCCTTCAGCTTTTCCAATGCTAAACGGAGATGCTGTTTGTGATCTTCTTCGCTACCTAAATAAATCAATATATCGTCGATGAATATGACAACAAAGCTATCCAGATATGGTCTGAATACTCTGTTCATCATATTCATGAAGGCGGCAGGGGCATTGGTTAGACCAAAGGACATTAATAAGAATTTGTAATGTCCGTATCTAGTTTGAAATGCCATCTTGGAGATATCCTTCTCCCTAATCTTGAGCTGATGATAACCAGATCTTAATTCTATCTTAGAGAATACCGATGCTCCTTGCAATTGATTTAGTAGGTCATTGATAGGTGGTAACGGGTACTTGTTCTTCAATGTTACTTTGTTCAATTCCCTATAGTCAATGCACATCCTCAATGATCCATCCTTCTTCTTAACAAATAGAATTGGCGCTCCCCAAGGTGATGAACTAGGTTGAATGAAGCCCTTCTCCAGTAGCTCTTCTACTTTCTCTTTTAGCTCCTTCAGCTCTGGAGGGGCCATATGGTAAGGGTATTTATGGACAGGGGTCGCTGTGGGTTTTAGTTCTATGGTGAACTCGATTTCTCTATCAGGGGGTAGTCCGGGTAGATCGTTAGTGAAAATCTCAGGGTATTCCTCAGCTATAGGTATCCCTTGTATCTCCTTATCATCAGCTTAACTCTCTGTTATGAGGGCTAAGTAGGCCGTGGCACCATTGGCGATGCACTTCCTTGCCTGCAAAGCTGAAATCAGAGAGGGGGTAGCCTTCACCATCCTTCCTGTATGACAAATATGTCTACCCTAGGGTGAATCGAAGATTATCTCCTTATTTCGACAATCTATCCTAGCGCAGTGCTTGGACAGCCAATCCATCCCTAGTATAACGTCGAACCCTAATTGATCGAAGACGATCAGGTCAGCTTCCATCAATCTTCCCTTTAGGGTCAGAGGACATTTCTTCAACACACGGGTGCAGGTGATTGTACTTCCATCGAGAATCGACACTACTACCGCTTGAAGTAGTGTCTGAGTCAGCAGGTTACACGCACATGCAAACGTCACGGACACAAACGATTTCGTGGCGCCGAAGTCAAATGAAGCGCAAGCTGTATATTCGTATAACATGATTTTTCCTAAGGTATAATCAACTACTAAGTACTAAGCAACTATTTAAAAAGCTAATTTCTAAAGAGGGGTATTGAAGGAAAATACTAGTGATAACGTATGTTTCCTCGTCCTCGAGGATTTCCTCGCTGATATCACCAGGGTTGATGGCATAAACGCGGGCTTGAGCAGGTGGCCTCTGATTGGGCCATTTGTTAGGAATGTTCTTTCCTCCTTGAACATTCTGTGGGCATTCCTGGATCATATGCCCCGACTGTCCACATCGGTAGCACACTCCTAGGTCCACACGGCATTCACCACTGTGGTTCTTTCCACATTTCTTGCAGATGACAAGTGGAGCTATTATAACGCCTTTTCCCTTATTAGCTCCTTAAATAATCCTTCTCTTATCATTATTCCCGCTAGTAGTGAGGTAGAAGCCCTCTTGCTCTCGAGGTTGATCTGAGGTGTCACATTTCACTGTTCTGCCTCCGCTAGTGTAGCCACATTAACCAACTCTTGGAAGTTGTGGATGCAGAATCCAGCCACATAACTGCGAATTCTAGGATTCAGCCCTGCTTGAAACTTCTAGGCTTGCATTTTCTCAGTAGCAATCAAGTGTGGGGCAAAACTTCTCAGCTCCATAAACTTCGCAGCGTATTGCTCAACAGTGAGATTGCCTTGTACCAATGTGGCAAACTCCTGGGCCTTCTGAGTCTTCATTGACTCTGGGAAGAAACGATTTTCAAATTCCTCCTTAAACCTCTTCTAGTTCAAAATGGTAATATTTCCCAATTCTCTAATCAGAAGTTACCTCTTGGTGTCCCACCAAATTCCAACTTCACCCAGCAGCAGGTGCCTTGCGTACTGTATCTTCTGTTCCTCAGTACAACCGTTGATCTCGAAGGTCCTGTCGAGATCTATTAGCCACTTGTTAGCCTTCATGGGTCCCTTGATTACCATGAAATTGGGGTATCTATATATTAGGAACTTCTTGTAGGAACACCCTCGGTTCTCAATCAACGGGCGTTGTTGGTTCTACCTCAGGATTAATTCCTGCTGCTGCTTCATGGTCTCCGTCATTTGATGAATCGCGTCTGCCAAATCACGTCCTCCATCGGAACAACGATCTTGATCTCTGTGGATGTTAGATCCATCAGCATTCCTCTCTTGTCTACCACATGTCATCTTGTTTTAATCCTTCCGACTCTAGCGATATATGCGTATCAAATCAAGCTCTAACTGCAGGATTCAAGCCTATGCAAGACTAATGATTCAAACTTATATTCTGGCATAGGGTTCCTAAGAACATGTGGGTTTATCCATAGAAGAGCTGTTATAATACCACTGCTGTGACGCCCCCAATCCCTACTTGGGATGGAACAGAGACTTAGAGCGTCAAGACATGCAACACAAGGTTACATACCCCCGTTCATGATAGTTAATATGTAACTAGCAATATGCAATAATTATAATAGAAATAAAAGGTTAAGGTGAAAAATATGCCAGAATAACTAAAACATCCCAACTTCATTAGATAATTATCTTGTTTGAAATGCTAAAGTAGCATAGACTTATATACAAAGTCCTATAATTCTCTTCATGCGATCTAAAGCATAAAGGACTTGGGCTATGAACATCAAAATTAAGTCCAGCTTCCTCTCCAGATCCTACTCCTCCTCAATCACGCGAATCCAGTGCTCCATCAATCTCGTCCTGGTCGATTCCTGACACAACTTCTATCGTTCCGAGTGAAATGATAATGGTCCCATAAAAGGATGAGATTTACTCGAAATCTCAGCAAGTTAAACAACTAACTAACACAAAGATAAAGCAATCATGAAAAATGATAAATCTGCAATGCATGAGATGCAAAAAATCAGTATACAAGTCTCCAATCCAGATTCCTCAACATCTCTTAAAAATATGGAGACATGGGTTTTTACTCAGTAAGTAATTTCGTCATCATTTTTTAAAAGACATAACTTATTCATAAAAATTTCATCATAAACTTTCATCATCATAGACTTACATCATTATCTTAATTAATAACATAACGTGTAGTAATGTCACAGTTCCCTATATGCACGTGACCGTAGTATAACTTACGTTGTCTATAGACTCATTCTCAATGCATTGTTAAATATAACATATCATCATGAAAATTCATAACGTGTACACCCACCAACATTAGGTGTCATAACATGTTGACTTCGCTCCGATGTTCTTTAAAAAATACCCATTCGAAGCCTTTGGACTATTCTTCATCAACCCGGAGGTTAGCACTCCATTATTAAACGCTCCAGAGTGGACATAGGAGTTCCACCAGGATAATTCTCCGTCATGGCCTTTGGGGCCGTGACAAAATTATTTTCATGCTATGCTTTAAAAAAAATGTTTTTCATGACATGTGCAAATGTAGTAAATTTCATGTTAAAAAAATGACTTTTATAAATTTAATGTGCAAAAATGGTGAAAATGTCATATGTTATGTAAGTATGCACTCAATGTGTCATATAACATGATAAATTATACCCAAAATGATAATTGAAGAATAAATGAAGCATTTATCAATAATTCATAAGAAATTTATTAAGGTATAAGTTAGAGGCTAACTTACAAACTTCCGAAAAAATTTGAAATTAGCATCGTAGCTGCATAAATCGTGAGTATACTAAGTTAGGGCTAATACTCTTATGGATATGTTCAAAATCAAAGGCTTCAAAAAAAATTGGATATTTACAAAAATATCCCTAGACTTTCAAAAATTGCCATTTAGGCCCTAAATTTTTACTAATTGCAAACGAACTCCAAATTTAACCAAATTTCATGGACTTCATAGTTTTGGCATTCTAAAACCATATATGCCCTTAGATTTTCAAAATTCAATTAGACCTTGTCCAGTTAGTCCTGACCCGTGTCATTCATCCTAGTTGATGCCTATGTGTATTTCAATTATTGATCCCTATGAATGCATGCATATGGGATTTTCTTTAATCATTAATGATCACTAGAATCTTGAGGGACATTATGAAGTCTAATCCTTGAGTAATAAAGTTCATCCCAACACTTAATCAAAACTAAGAAATCCTTAATCACCAATATGTTTAAAACTGATTCATTCTTGATAATCAAAACAAGATGGATTTAAAACCTATCATGACATGCTTCTAATCACAAATTTACCCTTTCATAATCATGCTAGGATATGGATAGATAATATCAAATCATGATTAGGACATGTCATAGCTAAATTTCCAATTAAAAACACTCAATCATTCAAACCATCCTTTAATTGACCCGGTTTTGCATTAAGCATCATAACCTTTTCAAACCTCAACCAAATTTCGTACCAACACTTGGAAACAAAGCTTGAAATGCTAGTTAAGATCAAAAGGAAGAAAACTGACAAATTTCGTGGCCTTCCAAGCACTCTAGACTACCTTACACAAGAACACTCAAGAACTCATCAAAACTCACTCAATTTTCACTCTTTTGATCTCTAAGAGGGGGAAATGCTCTCAAGGCTCAAGATGATGCTTGGAGCTGTGGTGTGGGTTAAATGAGAAGGGGAGGGAAGTGTTTATAGGTGGTCAAGGGGTGAGGGACGTTGGCTTGGGTGCTTGGTGATTGGCTGAAGTGAGAGGTGTCAAATCTGGAAAATTTCCAGATTTGCTTGCATGAGCTTAACTCACTTGTGCATAATGAAATAGTTTCCAAAACCATCATAATTTCCTCTCCACAGTAGCTACAAGGGTCCTGTATATGACTCCAGGTTGAGGGGCATCATTTGGATGGCAAAAGATCCCTCAAACCACCCTTGAAAACAAGTGGATGAAGGTGATTTTGTGGTGGCAGAAAATCAGTTCGGTTTTGGATCTTTTTGGGCAGAAAGAATGAGTCAAAATCCTTCATGATGGTCATGGGACTTCTTGATGATTGGGTGGAGAAGGAGGTGGCATGGGGTGGTGGTGCAAACCATGGCAGGAGGCTAGTTCAAATTCAATCCAAATGGTTTCTACACAAACTAGCACCCGGTTTGGTTCTTTGTGTTGGTTGATGCAACCAATTTCGTCCAAGGCTCAAACTGAGTTTGGGAGGGTCTAATAAGGTGTTTAAGGACCATATTACCCTTGAAGATAAACTAAAAAAATGTTGGGCCCAAGGGCAAAACAGTCCAAGCATTACAAAGGGCAATGCACAAAACCGATTGAAGCATAGTTTGGGCTTGTTATGTCATTTTTCTTAATGACATGTGGAATGGTTTAGCTAGGGTATTAACATGGTCTAATCATGGTTTAAGGGAGTATTAATTCAAGAAAATTTGAATTAAAAAGTTTAAGAAAAGATTAAGTATGATTAACCTTCAAAGTATAGCTTAAAGTGCACTAACCTCAAGTATGATGGTTAATGGTCTTAGCCAATTTTCAAAACTTAATTTGGGTACTTTGAGTATGATTTTGACTTGAGGAAACCAATGGTATAGTGTATTAGGCCTTTAGTCTTTGAATGGTGAAATGAGTCCAAACATGGCTTTGGGCCATATGGGCTTGAAAAGGGCCAATGACTCAATCTACACCAAAGGCCTTATGCCTTCCTATACTTGGGCCAAAACTAGCCTTGATTTTCCTAAGGGCTTGGTTCAAGGTTTTCTTGGGCTAGGTCCATGAATGCACTTGGGTCCTAAAAAGCCTCACCAAAATTACTAATGTGCTTGCCTCTCTAATCCTTAGCTCATTAACACTATGTACTAACATTAATGCTAATCCCACTACCAACCTTAATGAAAGTGATTAACTAATTAAAAACCTAATCTGAAGTACTTAAGGTTTAATCAAGGGTTAATTAAGCGGGGTGTTACATAGGTTGTACATATTAGTAGTGCACCTAGTGTGTCTTCCTTATGTATGAATTCCACAACCCGCAACCACGGGCTGAATCGAAATTTACTTAGAATCGCTAGCCCTAACTCATAGGAGTCAATAGTGGGTATCGGCCTATGACAAGTGAAAGATAATTTCATGTTAATAACGTATGTATTTATGAGTATACATGTTTTTCAAGAAACCTTATGTTTATTATGTTTATTGTATGATGTGTTGCTTATTGAGTTTTCGACTCAATTTTTGTATGTTTTATGTTTTAACTATCCCAGGTGATGATCTTTGTGATGATGGGACTGCAGGACCAGACTTGACCAGGGAGGAGAGGCAGAGGCTTAAAAAATTTATGTTATGCTTAGTTTTATGATTTTAGTTTAATAAGTTATTTTCATAAGCACATGAGACTTTATTGATTTAAAATAAGTGCTTCCGCAGACTCTCTTTTGGATTTTAAGTGCTTAATAAAAATTGAATTTATTTATTTATGAGATATTTCGTATCTGGCGCTTTGTTAGTAAGAAATTTTTTTTAAGTCAAGTTTAGTAGCACACCAATTTTCCATAAATTAAAAACAAAAATGACATTATTGAAGAGCAGGGTGTTACAGACAACCCAAACTTTTGCTAAGTCCTTACTTGCCACTTTATTATCTGAGTCTTAGCCCACTTAGATATTGTCCAAGTTCTGGCTTGAAAAGAACCTTGAGATGCAGTAAGGGTCTTGTCCATGTTTGAGAGAAGGCCCATCATGGGCTAGTGAAAGTCAGCCACTAAGGGCCAAAGGGTTTAGGAGACCCCTAATTAGGGTTTTGGGTATGTGAGATGCCTACTTGGAAAGGGGAAAAACCTTTAGCTTTCCATAGAAATCTCATCATTGGAATCTAGGGAAGATGCATTCTTGGTTAGCACATAGTTGCCACTTGGGTTCGGCACACATAGGGCACACGCCCATCTTACCTACTCACATGCCACATGGCACAAATGCAAGCCTACCTCTAGAATACATTGAACCTAGATAAGAAAGTGGAAGAATGGGGTTACACACCCAACCAAGGGGCTTTAGTCACCATGCCTGCCATGTGTATCTCATGCATGAAATGTGGGAGTTTCTAGAGGAATGCAATCATGAGGGACTGGGAAGAGGCGCATGCAACAAAAAAAAAAAAAAAAAACTCAAGAAAACTCAAGTCTCTAGGAGGATCTTAGGATTTTGCCAAGGAAATCTACATGCCAACCCATCTCCCTTGCCATTTATCACGCATGCACTAGGTATTGGAGTTCCTAGAAGATATGCAATGATAAGGAATGGAAAGAGGCGCATAGGGAAGCTTTAAAATCTGGAGCACAAGTCTCAAAGAGACTTTAGGGTTTTGGCCAAGGCATCCACACGCCTAACCAAGAAGACGAACCACCACTTTTCCCCTTGTCATGCATGCATGAGGTATGAGAGTCTCTTGAAGGGTGCAATCGTGAGGAAGAAGAAGAGATGACTTTGGGAAATGGCACATGACTTTTGAGGATCCTGAAGAATCTTAGTGGGAGATGAAGACAAGAGAGGAAGAGAGAGGGTCGGCTAGGGCAAGACACACATACGCGCCAATGCCAAATGGCAAGCATGCACACACCTAAGGACAATAAGGCTCAAGTATTGAAGAGAAACATTATAGTTTTGGTCACAAAAGACCTACACGCCCTTGGAGGTTTAATGAACCTTGACCACATGAGGATCACGCCACATGTAGAGGAGCTTTTGGAATTCCCAATGTAAGGCAATGATGAAGAAGAGAAAGGAGGGGTTTTGGCCAAGCAAGAGGCATGGTGCCACATGATGCCCATGCACAGAGACTTTTGGTTCCTCTATGTCAAAAATAATGATGAGAGGAGGGGATTGTGTGGGAAAATGAGCAGGTATATAAGGGAAGCCTTTATGGGGTCGGCGCTCAAAAGGGGGATACCCAAGAGTCATTTTGGACATCTTGCATTTTCATATCACTCACTTTCACTCCCTTCCCCCCCCCCTCTCTCTCTCTCTCTCTTGTGCATGACCACCCTAGGGAAAGACTCACTTTCTCTCCAACCAAACAACTCCTATTCCCATACCATTCCCTACCATCCAACCACAAAGGTGAGAAGAGAAGAAAGAAGGCCACGCTCGAAGCATTTGCACAGTGAGAAACCTTCACACTTCTACTCCACTTCTTTTCTTTTGATCACACACGCACTCACAAGGGCTTTTGTTGGTCTAAGGGGTTTCGACTTGGGTGAGTAAGAGTTGTGTGAAATCCCTTAGTCTTGAGTCATGAAGATGGAGGAATGTCCGTTCAACCATGTTAGATCTCATCAAGTGTGAGAGTTTAAGGCTTTCCTCTCAGGGAGACCGAACCACAACTAGCAAGATTTGAAGTAAAATAACCTTGAAGGATAGATGACACATGACCATTACTCGGGTTTCAAAGAAAGGTATTCCTTCTAAAAAGCTCTCGGCTATGAAATTAGATAGGCACATACGAAGTGTATCTCACACCTACATCACACACACAAGTTACTACTAGGGTTCTAAGGATCGAAACACTAAGAAGAGGCACAAACACCATTCAACCTAGGGTTTTCCCTTTAGGTCTGAATCCATGAAAGGTCATACAAAGAGAGGTAGAATGCGTAGAACCGAGTGGGATGAACCCTAAGCACAACACACTCACTCTCAAATTAGGGTTTCATTATTTCAATTGATCTAATGATTTGTGCAATATATTTACAGCTTGTTTGTCGTTGATATTTCATTTCTTCGGATATTTGTAAGTTAGCTCTTAACTTACCTAGGGATAATGTTTGTATGTAGCAAGTGAACTTTGCATGTCATTGATTAAATTGGATTATGAATTGGTTGTTTGTCACATGCTTTGTAATCGGCTAAGTATATTCTTTCAATTGAATAAATGTCTTTAATGATTGGAAATCATTGCTTGTAATGCTTGGCCATGTTTGTTGTTACCAGATTAAAAAATTGTTTATTGCTTTAGATATAACATGCCATAAACCGAGTTGTTGTATGATTGTTTGAGCTCTTATTCCTTGCTTTGTGATAAGATTAACGTATGTTCTAATATTTTCAAGTCGTAAAGGCGGTGCCCTTTTTGACATGTGATCAATGACTATGTACTTCATAACTTGAATGTCTCATTGTCCATGGCATGCATATTTAGGTCTTACATGAAAGAAAACAAGTTTTGTTCTAAGCACATGTCACATGCATTTTGGGTTGAGCATTGTTTTTGAAAAGTTAAATACATGTTTTATCAATACCCCAAATGTTAGGATGGGGGAATATCCTAGTGGAACTCCTCTGTCAACTCTACATTGCTTAAATTAGAGTGATAACCCTTGGGTTGACGAAAAACAGTCAACGAATTTCGAATGGGTCATTCTTAAAAGATTCCAGAGCTAAGTACTGCCTAACACTAGTGGGTGTACTACATTAAAAACGTTGAAGGCGAACTGTTTACTGCCGTGTTATATGAACTCTGAAGTACTCACACGCAATCAAGAGGGCCGGTTATGTGATGCGGTAACTAGCAGGGAGTCCACGGTGCGTAGGGGAGCTGTGAGGTGTCCACCAACATTGTTAAATTGAAAAGTGTACTAGAGTTTAATAAGAAATGGCACTCTATTATATTGATATCTAGTTACATGCTTACAAGTCCAGTGTTTCCTTGAAGAAGAAAGAAAAGAAAAGAGTACAATCATGAAATAATTTTTCAGGTCAAGTACATGTCCATGCATGCATTCTCATGGGCTACCTTTTCATGCTTGTATTATCTCATTGTATGTTTTTTGTTAATTTGCTATGATTTCTTGAAATCTCAGTATAGTAGTTCACACTACTATCCTCTCGGAATTTAGAAGTTGTGATAGGTTTAGAGGACTATGGGAAAACGCAAGAGGGAGGCTCCCCCGATGATTAAGGAGGCCCTAAAAAGCCCTGAGGGCTCAGTGGAGCCAACTTGTAGAAGAAAGACTAGAGGTAGCCGACCACTTCGTTTGTGAATTGTTCAAGCTATTTGAGGAGCTACGAAAAATTATTAACAAGGACAAAGCCAAATAGGGTCCTTAGATTGGCTATGTGAAAGCTGTTTAATTTTGTGAACTTGGTATTTCAAGGGTTATGGTTTTAAACCCTTCATATTTTGTATTTGGGAGATTTTTGAACAAATATTTTGGAGATCCTTAATTATATAACGATGGTACCATCCTTTTATTACTCTAAACTTTACATAGAATCGAACTATTCCGCTGCAATTATTGTATACTGCTAGAAACACGCTAGATGCATTGTATATTAAATGTCATGTATGGTAGTATGTAGCCTTGAGTTACATGTCCAAATGTTTTAGTCACCGTCCAATCCCAAGCAGGTTCTAGGGGTGTCACATTGGGCGTACCACGTCATCTGTACTTCGAGACTACCTAATAATTTTTTAAGATCATGTTGAAAATTGCATTCTCTTTTGTGCATTTTGTTGCATAACTACATAAACGCACACAAAGAAAAGTAGACTACTTGCCCCATGTAGGATCATACTCTTGTGGTTTTAAACTAGAAGTTGCAAATATTATATATAAATATATAAATGTATATGTATATATATGTATGTATGTATAATGTATGTACCTCTTGCGGCCTAATAATTGGAGAATCATGGTGTATGAAGAACAAGATTTTTGACAATTTTTTTATTTATTTCACTTTTGCATCTTCTCTCAGTTCTAAAATTGAGTATTGAGCACGCAACTTCTCTAGCCCGAGGATGTTAGACAATAAAAGTGTGTGCGTTGGCTGAAATACTTGATTTGATGCTATTAAGATATTGGTTCTGGTTTCAACCAAGTTTTTTCTGGCCTTCTCCTTGTTTACGTCCGTTCCCGCCCATGTGGGTAGTACCACTCTTAATTTTCCACCCTTAGAAGTATCCATGAAGAGATTAAAGGAGTTGATTACCTTAATCCTGTGGTTTGTGTCATGACAATACTTATAAAACATTCAACCAAGTTATCAAAAGCAAAAAGAAAAATCTAAAAATTGTCCAATTCAAGTAGTAAAAAAGTAATTCTATATATAGTCGTGGAGTGCGTAAGCGTCGGACAATCGTTTTGAAAAATAGTAAAATCTACTATTAAAAAATTAATTTTTTTTCTATAATTACTCATTTTTTTAAAAAGATCATGCGATGCTTTCTTACTCCATGACTGCAAATACCATTTCATCGTAAAACGTCTCCAAAAGTTCCAAATTCATAGGTATTAGATTCATTGGTTAATCACAATCAAGCTTTCCTTGATTTTGCTTATTTTATTACCGTTGAACAAGCACTAAACATATGCGCATGGATGCATGCAAAGACACCTCCGCACAAAGAGACTCCTCAGTTTGAACCCTACATTAGGAAAGAGATGATGCCGAAACTAATGGAAGCCATGAAGAGAAGCAAAATACCTTTGTTCCTTAAAAATGGCATGCAAATACCACAAAAGATCTAAGAAATTTGTTTCCCAACAACAGATACTCCCGAACTTATTCACATGGGAAATGAACTGCAGCTCAAAAGTACCAGAACCTGGGTGTGTAGAAAGCTCAACCATTGATAACAAAGGACCTAGGACTAGAGATACTAATTTGTTTTAACCCTTAGAATCATAATATTCCATCATATTTCTGAATCTTACGTCCCCAGCAACTCACTCTATCGACATTGACCCTCTAGTAGTCTTTTTCCTTTTGACGACTTCACGAATCCATTAGCATTCAATAACTTAACACTAAATTTATACAAAATATCACGACATTTTAATCCAACCAATAGTTCATCCCTTTCGTGACTCGAGCTGATGACATAATTCACACTCAACCATTGATAAAAAAAAATATCCAGGACTATTAGTTACTAATTTGGTTAAGCCTTTTTAACTCCGCCTTATTTGTTTTCGCAAATAAGATGAGATGAAATAAGTTGAAATAACAATTAAAAGTTGAATAAAATATTATTAAAATATATTTTTTTAATATTACTTTTCTTTTAAGATTTGAAAAAATTATAATAATTAAATGATATAAAAATTTTTGTAAAAATAAATGAGGAAGGATCATAACATAAATGAGTTTTTCTCTAATTATTTTAAAACTTCCCCCATTGATTTTAGAAAACGGTTGTCGGTTGATATCATTCGGGTCCAAACTTACGTAGATACGGTTTTATTTATTTATTTATTTTTATTTATACCAGCTGATATAACCTAATTGGGCCCTTCTCTGGGATTTTAGAAAGCAAAAAGGCCCAAGATGTGTTTCACCGGATATGTTTCAATCGGCTCAACGTTTCAGTGACGAGAACTTATTTCCAAAATCTATAGCCACGCGTGGTCTAGACTGTTTGAAATTTAACCAACACAAGCGAGACAATAGCACCACCACAAAGCCACATCTACAAGTACAACAATTTAGACATACATGTATTCACCACCTCTAACAGCATTTGCAGCGCCTTTCCTCTCTTCTTCAGCCTCCTTTTCCCGCTCCTTCCAACTCTCATAGGAATGATCATCAGTTTGTAACTCATGACGACAAATTGGACAAGAATTATGAGCATCCTGCAAAAAGTAAAAATAGGATTCAAGTTGAATGGAGATTCTATCTCATTCAATTAAATATTCATTCAGTAACCCAATCATTAGTCAGTGAACAAACTGATTATAACAGATCAAGAAGCCAAGGAAGAAACAACTATAAGATTTTTATGAAATCCCTAGCAATAAGTAAAGTAACATTACCAGCCATGGCTTTAGACAGGGAGGATGGAATGTGTGCTTGCAAGGCAACTCTTGCATCTTGTCGCTAACAACCAAGTTCTCCTTGCAAATAGCGCACTCTGCCTCTTTTCCGAGCTTGGCCAGGATTTCCTCTGTAACAGTAATGACTGGAAGCTTTGCAACAACTTCCTTACTGGCAGGTGGCGCTATTCGGGGCATGGCATCATTTTCTGGGATCTTATGCACAGAGAGAATGTTTAAGTTCATATGGAAAACTGAAAACTATGTTAAAAAAATAAATAAATAAATAAACACCACCACTTGGGCTTGGGAAAAAGAAAGGAACAAATTGCTCCCTTACTTCAACCTTTACAAAAAATAGTCCTATCAGGTTTCGTCTAAAACCTAGGTGGCCATAATGTGGCATGCCTGTAAGATAATGATTGATGTGCGGCATGGCATGTGTTCAAAAAGCTTGAAACAATAAAACCAAAAAAACACCGCATAGGGTGGAGGGAAAACCCATTCCCCCACTCCCCAGCACACCCCTTCTACCCCCACACACCACCTAGATAAATCGTAGGAGGAGGGGCCCACACTCCACCTGCATGGTGAGAGTGGCAGTGGGAGAGAGCCCATGCTCCACCCATAGGATGGCAGTTGGGGTGGGAGGGGTACGTGGGGCATGAAGCGAAGGGGCAAACCCTCCCCTCCAACCCATTTGATGGGTGCAAGGTGGAGGGGAATCCCTCATTGAGAGGCCAGGTTGTGGGAACCGCTTTTCATGCCACCTAATTTTTTTTCTATCTCGTTAATTTATTGTTTTTAATTTTTTTAAGGACACATGGAATTCCATGTGTCCATCATTACCTTGGCGGCATACCCATCAAAGCCTCCAGTAGAATTTTTTTTAGACAGGAACCTGATTGAATAACCATTTTCTAAAAAGAAGTGAAGTGTGGGGGCAATTTTTCATTCGACCCAGTACCATTTATCTTATTTTTTTTGTCATGAAAACCCAATAACAAATTTTAATTTTACCAAATTTTTAATTTTTCAGCTGAATCATTCTGAAAAATATATCAACAGCAAATCAATTTTTCATATAAGACAATAACATAAAGAGCCAGTAGAAAGGAGAGAGAGCTTGTCTTTTGTATCAATGCTCTTGAAATCTCTATTCTAGGAGACCCTATGGTATATTTTTGTTTTTCTACAACTTTTCTGAGCAGAGAAAAGGAACCATAATGTAGAGGCATATAAGGTATAGGATATACTTACATGGGTTCCATTTCTACCAATCTTCTCAGTTACTTAAATACAAGGGAGAAAATTAGGTACAATCTAATGTATTAAAAGTAAGGATAGGGAATTAAGGTAGTACCAATGGCAAAACATCCCCTAGCCTGCTCATGAGTTCTTGAAGCAGACTAGCAGCATTTTCTGTCGTGGGGTTGTTTTCTTGAGAAGACTCAGCGGCAAAGAGTGTAGCAGCCGTAGTCAAGAGATTTGATTCCACCAGCCACTGAGGCTGTGGTGGCTCAGGATCCACTGTGAGATGCCCCTCAAAAAGATACCCTGAATCATCACATACGCAAATCAACAAAAACTGGTCAACAATTTGGATTTTGAGAATTATAGAGCAGGAACTGATATTATCAATCGAGGCATTTTGTTTGGACCTCCACTTGACATGTTTTGTGCTGATTCTGAAGCCTCGGAAGGATTACTTAATTGGTGCAAGTGCTCCCTAGCCTGCACAATGCACGCCTTCAAGTTCTCCTTCTCAGAAGGAACAGAGAGCAGGGATTCAGCCTCCTCAAAAAGCCCCAATCCCGCGAGCCAGAAACCGGGTGCGGTGTATCTCGTCTTTAAAACGGTTGCAACCCGGCATATCAGAGAGTAAAACTGCCACAACCACCACCACCATCAACACCCAGTTAATTTCCATGGCATGAACATCATACAAAAACATTTCCACAGTTGCATTAAATTCAACCATGTTATGTACTCATTATATATTGATTAATATGGTGTTTCGTTCTCGAATTCTTTATATGTTACTGTAATATTTCATTCTACCGATCCAAAAAAATATTGTCATCTGAAGAGCAATCATCGTTTGAAGAAAAAGAGAAATTATCAACTATGGAACAGTAAATCTGAAACCTCAAACTTAGAAACCTAACCGACGTAATAATTCAGGTCATAGCGGTTTTAATTCTTACAAAAAAGATAACGAAATGGAATAATAGACAACGAAAGGAAACAAAAAAACAAAAAAAAAAAAAGCAAATGAGAGAGAGAGAGAGAGAGAGAGAGAGAGAGAGAGAGGCGGACCAATTGGCGGAGAGAGGGAGATGCAGAGGGGGAACGGTGTCGGAGTAGAGACTTGAGGGTGAAGACCGCCTCCTCGAACTTTAGCTTCTTCCCAAGCTGTCTTTGCAATTCCTCCAACTCTTGTTTCAAACGATCCTCCTCCCGATCCATTCTCTCTTTCAGGATTCTCTTTGAGATTTTGTCGGTCCTCTCTCTTCTGCTGCACGTAAATAACTCTCAATTTTCTTGCCGAGGAGGTCACCGAAACCGGGCTGCAAGGGAATGATCACCTCCGAACGGATCCAGGAAGTTTCTGGGCATTGCTGCCCCACCTACCCAATCATTATTAGCCACCTCACTTTTATCTTTTTATAAATAACAAATAAGAAAAATTATTTTTACATCTCTTTTTAATTATATTTTTATAAAATAATTTATAAAAATAAAATGGTTTGATAAAAATACCGTTAATTTAAAACATACTTATATAAAAATTATAAAAATAATTCTATATATATATATATATCTCATTATTCGAAAAAGAAGAAATATGAAATTTAAGATGTATTTAGATGTTGAATTGAGTTAAGTTGAGTTGATAAAATATTATTAGAATATTATTATTTATTATTATTATAGAATTTAAAACAATTGAATTATTTATTATATTTTATATTAAGATTTAAAAAAATTATAATAATGAGTTGAGATTAATTGAACTTCCAAACTAAGCCTTATCTTCTTCTCACAGTCTCCCTACTTAAAAAAACTTCGAAACTACGGTCTAAAACAAAATTTATTGATGTTATATTTTCTGGTCGACTTATAAGTAAAAATATTTAAAAAATCATAATATATTGTCAATTTCTTATTTTGTTTAAATTTATATGTGGGAAGTATATTACTTTTTTATCTTGTAGTTTATGAGTAGTTTTTTAATTGATTCTATAAATGAGTAATTTTAAAAATTGATAGTCTATGTGTATGTTTTGAATTGCGGTAAAAAAATATAACTTATAATTTTGGGATTTATAGATTATAACTTATAACTTAAGTAATAATTTTACTATTAAAAAATTTATTATTTGACAACCATATGTTTAAAGCACTTTTAAATACGTTACGTTTGTTTGGAAACAAATTAAAAAAGTACTTTCTGAGATAGGAATGAAGATTATTTGAATTTTTAAAAATTATGATCATATCTTTGAAAGTTTAAAAGTTATAATTATCTTAAAATCGTATGGATATTTTTATCCATTGACAATCTTTTTAGATTTTGAATTATATTCTGCATTATCCAGAAAAATACGTTTGAGAAAAAGCAACAAAATGATTCTTTTTCTTAAATATATTTTTTAACTTATTTGAGATTAAGAGTACTTTAATATGTAATAATTAAATAATCTAATTTTTTTTTTATATCAAATAACTTTGAAAATCATTTAAACACAATTTTTTTTTTAAAGAGCAGGAAGTCATGTGTCCAATAGTGATCATTCCCAATATTTATTAAAAATACCCTCACTTATGGCGGAGGAATACCGTGATAACAAGAATAGACCATAGAACCGGCCCACAACCAAACAAACCAAAAAACTATAAAAAAAACCCAGCAGAAACCCAAACAAAACAATTTAACCACAAAATTCCAAAACCCGAATCTAACATCTTAACGAAGGAAAACCCAAAGTATCCAAACGACACAGACCTCTAAGAACCCGAGGCAAATTATAACTACTAAAAAAATCCCAATCAGAACCTGAAGCCCCTACCTTAGCTAACCAATCCGCAACCCTATTACCTTCACGAAAGACATGCTGAAACCGACAGTGAACCGTGCAAGCTAAATCAACAATTTCCTCCCAGAAATCCTCAAGGTACCACACTCCACATCTCCCTCTGAACCACCAAGAAATAACTACCATAGAATCCATTTCAACTATCACATTTGAGATATTCAAAGATTTGCATTTTCTCAACCCATGCAAGAGAGCTATAAGCTCTGCCTTATTATTCGAACCAAAACCAATATGAGAAGCATAAGCCTGAACCATCCCACTAGAATCATCCCGAATAACCCCACCAATGCCACAAGAACCAGGATTACCAATACTACTACCATTTGTATTCAGTTTAAACCACCCCAAAGGCGGTTTCTCCCACCTCACCACTCTACAACATGGAGCTTTCGGAATCACCAGAATAATCCGCAAGGCTTCCAGTATCAAGCCATCACGACGAGATAACTTATTCTTTTGCTTAGCCACCTGTGAAAGAGACCATAACCACCCACAAATAGAATGAACAACAGTATTATGAGATTCCAAGATACCTTCCATTCTAGCAAGACATCTCCTCCTCCAAAGACGCCAAGTAACAATAATGGGAATGATGCCAACAATAAAGCCCACCTGTGAGGAAGAGTTAGCACGCCTAAACCAAATCTCAACATTTTGTTTCCAAGTTCTACCAAGAGGTATGCCAATAAGAGAACTAAAAAAAGACCACACTCTGTGTGGGAATTCACCCTTAAAAAGCACATGATTAATATCTTCTATATGACCACGATTGCAACAATCACATTAAGAAACAAGCGGGATACCAATGAGACGTAATCTATCATCCACACTCAAGGCCATAAACCATGACCTCCAAAAATGGATAGACATTTTTAACGGGAGATTCTTATGCCATATCCATGCATGCTAATCCATAGAATTACCTCTAACACGAATACAGTTCCATGCAGATTTAGTAGAGAACATACCTGTATCCGTAGGAGTCCAAATTAGAACATCCTTCCCATTCTTCAGGCCAACTAAATCAATTACAATCTCATCCACCTTATCCTGTCCTACCAACTCCTCCAATAACTCCACATCCCAAATGTCCGATAGCCTACAATCTTTCACTTTCAAAAGAGGAGAACCCGTAACATCCATCTCATTAATCAAAGGGCCATTATCTCTCCAATTGCCATACCAGAAAAAAAGATCACCCTCTTTAATCTTCCATTTAGAATTATTTAACAACAA
Organism: Juglans regia; assembly: GCF_001411555.2. Taxonomy (NCBI): domain Eukaryota; kingdom Viridiplantae; phylum Streptophyta; class Magnoliopsida; order Fagales; family Juglandaceae; genus Juglans; species Juglans regia. Next base: position 11,782,962 of record NC_049915.1, on the reverse strand, counting down.
CGGAATACAATTAGCAACTATTCTCCAAAAATGAGAACCTTTATTATTATCAATAAGCGACCACGGTCGGGTTCCAACATATTTGGCTTTGAAAAAATTAGCCCATAAAGAGTTACCTTGAAAAAGGTTCCAAGCAAAACGCATATGCAAGGCTTTTCTGAATGTCTCCAAGGCTTCGTAGCCCAAGACCTCCTTCTTCCACATGCTTACAAATCTTATTGCAAGCCAACCATTTTTTTTTTCCGCCCATCAGCTTCTCCCCAAAAAAAAAGAGCTCATCAATTTATGAATTTTGGTAATAGTAACTTGAGGTACCTGTAAAACAGCAAGTAGATGGATATTCATACTAGAAATAACATGCCTTAAAAGAACCAATTTTCCTCCCGAAGAAAGAAGCCTCATCTTCCATCCACTAATCTTTTCCCTCACTTTATTCACCATGTCTTCTAGATGAGCCTGTGTCAACCGCCCTTGAATTATTGGCACACCTAGATATTTGAAAGGGAAAGTCCCTTCCATAAAGCCCGTTTGACGTAAAATCCATTGCTTACATCGATGTGGAATTTTATTAGAACAATACAAAGTAGATTTCTGAACATTAATATTTTGACCTGACCACCTCTCATATTGCATCAAAATTTGTTGAAGAACCCGCACCGACCTTTGGCTTCCATTAGAAAAAACCATGACATCATCAGCATACATCAAATGAGAGATAATAGGCGTACCTCGGGCCTGAGAGAAAAGGCCAAACTGATTTTCTTGCACACTCCTATGAATCAAGCGGGAAAGGACCTCTTGTTGAATGATAAATAAGTAAGGAGATAAAGTATCACCTTGACGGAGACCTCAACCACCCGGAAAGAAACCCTTAACAGTGCCGTTCATCATGACAGAATACCAAGAGCTAGAAATACATGAATAAATCAATTCGCAAAATTGAGAGGAGAAGCCAAACCATCGCAAAACCGTTATTAAGAATCCCCAATCCACTCGATTATAAGCTTTCGCCATATCCACTTTTAACAAAATATTACCCCCATGTATTCTATTATTGATAGACTGCACCAACTCCTGTGTGAGGCTAATGTTCTCAAAAATACTCCTTTCAGGAATAAAGGCACCTTGCTCAGAAGAAATTAAGCGAGGTAAAAAACTAGTTAATCGAGAAACAATAATCTTGGAGCAAATTTTATAAAATACTGAACAAAGACTGATAGGATGAAACTTATCAAAACCTGTAGGAGACTCCATCTTTGGTATAAGAACCAAATATGAAGCCGTGAAAAATTTGGGAAGATCCTTGGTTATAAAGAATTCCACAACTGCCTTCCAAACATCAACTTTCACCACCTCCCAACAATTTTTATAGAAGCCCGATCCAAACCCATCAGGACTCGGAGAGCTATGATTAGGAATGGAAGATAAGGCCTCAAACACTTCCTCTAAAGTAGGCGGCCTAAGCAAAAAAACATTTTCCTCCTCAAGTATAACCGGCTCAATAAGTCCTTCCAGATTAGATTGCTCTAAGGGTGGCTCTCCTCGAAGTGAATTGTGAAAAAAATCCACCGCCCTTTGGTGTATACACTCCGGACTCTCATAAGTAACCCCATTCGAACTCATTTCTAGCACCCTCTTCCTTCTCTTATTGGCAAGACAAGCATGAATAAATTTTGAGTTACTATCCCCCTCCAACTTCCATTTAAGCTTAGCCATTTGAGCCAATCTCATCTCTTCCCAGTGTCTCCAACCAGCTAGATTTGAGACAACTTCATTAAGTCCTCTCTCCAAGTTAATCTCCCAATTTGATTGAAGCTGAAGCTCAATCACCTCCACCTGTTTTTCAAGGGCCTCAATACACCCTTGAGTGTGTCCAAATACTCTTTTATTTCATTCCCGAAGCATCACCTTAGTATGTTTTAATTTCTTACTTAAACACAAGATCGGAGAACCTTCCATCTGTAAACTCCAAGCATCTCGAACACAATCCAAGAAATCCGGATGATCCACCCACATTTGTTGAAAACGAAATGGAGACGGCCCATAGGATAACGGATCTTTCTTGAACTCAATGATCATGGGGGCATGATCTAAAGTCGATCTAGACAAATAAGAGTAAATAGTGTTAGGGAACAAAATACTGAAAGAACTATCCATTAGAGCACGATCAAGCCGAGCCCACGAACGAGCCAAACCCGACTGCCCATTACACCAAGAGAAACTACTCCCTTTCTTAGCCATTTCCATAAGACCCCCTTGATGAATCCAATCATTAAAATCATCCATAGCAACATTAGGCCGAGGTCTCCCTGTTTTCCTTTCCGAATCATTCCGGATAATATTAAAATCCCCCACAACAACACAAGGTTCTAAACCCAACTGATTAATGTTGAGTTCTTCCCACAGATAGTGTCTCTCCACCCAGGAACATTTGGCATAAATTACATGAATCAAAAATTTCTCCACACCATTCTCTACCACAACTGAAATAAATTGCATCCTCATCCTGACAACTTGCACTTTATACATACTACTCCACAAAATCCATATTTTCCCCCCTTCCATCTCATTAGAAATAACCTTATCAAAATTTAGACTTCTAGCCAAATTACGGGCACCCTCTAAATTTTGAAAAGGTTCTAAAAGAGCAACAATTTTCGGTTTATATCTTCCCACTAACTTCTTTAATCTGATTCTAGAGGTCCCAACCCCTCTAATATTCCATACCAAGATGGAATCAATCATTAAGCAATGTTAGAATTTCGGGCTAGAACCCGAGAAGAACTACGCATTTTAATAAATCTCTTTTTGTTGTACCTCTTTTTACCTTCATTCACCTCAGATTCAGTAAAATACTCTTTCACTTGTGAGAAAACCTCTGGCTGCAGTTCTAGTTCCAGTTCCGAAACACAATTCTCATCCAACAGAATTTCCTCTACAACTTCCTCATCAGATTTCTCTTCCACCGCTAACTGTTTCTTTTCTATTCTCAGACCAGCAATAGCAATCCGTTCCGCAGGCAAATTATGGTTCTCATCCATAGAAAGCTCCACATGACACGTACCCATAACCTTCCCAGCACCATCTGGATCATCAACATTTAAGACTACTTCTGTATCCGCCTCTGTTTCATTAGGAGAAAACACTTGCACCACACTGTTGCTCACAGGAGGAATTAATTCAATCCTTTGCATCGATTGTTCCTTCTTCTCAGATACCAACTGCACCATTTGATCTACCAACTGCATCGACAAGTCTTCCATCTCAGGGACCAACTGCACCTGATCTGTATCTGCTACCTCCATCTCCTTGCCCACCCCAGCATCCTCTGTTTCGTGCTCCATCCTCATAATATTTTCTACAACAGCAATATTTTCCACAACAACCAGCGAGGGAATTTCCACATTATCAACAGTTTGCTCAACCCCCTGATCGTCTGTCAGCATCTTTGTCTCTGATCGAACTTTTTTAATCGCTTTTCTGCCCCCAATCTTACCAACTTTCCCAGGATTACAAGTCCTTGCATTATGCCCCTGCATATTACAAGAAGAGCAGTATGCCAGGAGCGTTTCATAGATAATTTCTTGCTTTCGACTGGAAGGTAGCCCAGGCGCTCCAATCCAGAAATGAGACAGCGGAGGTTTCGCAGCTTCCACTTCCACACATAGGCCTGCACCATCCGTTCTTGTTGCACACCGAGTCGGATTATCACGGCGGATGAAATTGCCAATGGGTGCCATCAATATGTTCAAGAACGCTTCTTGATAAAAGTTTGGAGGGAGACCCGGCAAGGTAACCCATACCGGGACCCTAGAAGGCTCTGCATCCTCGTTAAATTCTGGTGACCATCTAAATGCACGATAAAAGATTCCATTAATCTCACAAACCTCCCGCGATAAAGCCTTGGTGAAATCAACTTCATTAGCCATGCATACGAAGACGTTACGAGGCCTCCTCATGGATGATACAATAGGAATGGCCGTAAGGCCCCAACGACTATGAATGAAAGCCCTCACAGCATCCAACGAAGGTCTGTTCTTCAGAAACTTAAGCACTACCGAATAGCGGAAAGGCTCCGCCGAACGTGCAATCTCTTCTTTAGTGAACTGGAAGTAAACCTCTCCTTCCACCATCTTTGGAGGTCTGGGAGCAAGGGTCATCTCAGGTATGGGTTGAGGGACGGCAGCCACCAAATCGGCAAGAGAAGGCCGATCGGAGCTACCATCAACGGCTGCCATGTAGCCTCACGTAAAGGCCAGACACCGAGCGGCAGCAAGAAACCCTATTCTGTAGAGAGAAAAAGGGTAAAAACGGAAAGTCAGGGAATTATATTTTTGCGATTAAAGGTGGCTTAAATCATTTAAAAATCATTTAAACACATTTCTACTGCAACCCCAACCCTATGAATGAGCACATCAACTTTCCAGTTTCCATCATCTTTACCACATACTCACATACAACTTATAAAACTCACTTATTATGTCTGCTCTCAAGTCTGTGGCTCTCTCTCTCTCCTAAGCCCATCGCTCTCTCTCCTCAAAATAGAAATAGATAATATGAGAAGGAAAAAGAAAACACATTTTTGCTAGATTCGGTTCCAGCCCCTCGTTCTTAGGCCAAAACCCAAAACCTGGAAGCAGTCTTATTGACTTCATAAAAAAGGAATGGGAGTGATGGTACCCGAATAGTGAATACAATCCTACACAAAATAGAGAGTACCAAGCTCTGAATACCACTAGAAATGGCCACTCCTGATGTGATTTCTTGGTAGAAACCCAGCGGAGACTACAGGTGCAAAGGCCAAAAGCCAAAACTTTCTTCCAGTTTCACAGTCCAAAAGTTGTACCTGGATACAAGAGCTACCAACACCAAAGATTTTCACCCATTTTCTAAATATTCAGATGTGTTCTTTTGACAATGGTGTAGAGAAGAGCCACACACGAAGGCGAGATCTGTGAGATTAGACTTGTAATTGGGCTTTAAAGTTTAATCTAGCGTGATAGGCTCTATCTTCAAAAGCAAAGAGAGCCTAAGGGCTCGTTTATTTTCAGAAAATATCTCATCATATTTAATTATTATAATTTTTTCAATTTTTAATATAAAATAAAATAAACAATTTAACTTTTTCAAATATCAAAATAAAAATAATATTAAAAAATATATTCTTACAATACTTTATTCAACTTTTTAACTTTAAAATCATCTCTTCTCATCTCATTTCTGAAAACAAATAAACCCTAAGGTGTCAGTCTCTTATTGAATGGTGTAAAACTACACCGAATCCGTTTTGAAGATATCGTCTTTACTAATAGATTTATGTCGTTCTTGGCAAAAATAAAAAAAACTTAATAAGTATAATGTTATATTATATACTATAGATAATATGGTTTTGAGTAAATTAAATATGCAAGAAGAGGCATGAGACACCTGCAGAATACCATCATGACACTTTTTTTTTTTTTAAAGAAAATCATATCTATATTCATCAACAGTAAGGGAGAATACAAGTAGGAATCTCATGGAGATCAATTTTGACTTCTAAAACCCCCAAAACATCTTTGATTAAAGCATGAGCTGCCTTATTACAATTCCTCCCAACATGGTTCACTAACCAAATTTCAAAACCTGCCAAAATATCTAGAATTTCTGCTATAAACATTCCACATCAAATGTCATCAACTTGTTGCTTTGAATCTTATCAACAACTAGCAGAGAATCTCCTTCCAATATGACATTCTTGAAGTCATGCTCTTCACAAAATTTTACTGCATAAAATGCAGCAATGGTCTCGGCTAGCATAGGATCAGGGTATAAGTCATAATTTCTTCTCATTGTGCCTTTCACAGATCCTTCCCAATCACAAATAATGGCTCCAAAACTAGTCTTGCAATTGACTTTATCTACTGCTACATCCCAGTTGATCTTGTGAGAATTTGTAGTGGAGCCTGCTAAGTTGTTTGAGCTTGATTTGTATTTGTTAGAAAAGCTTCAGTTCTGTAGTTTCCCTGTTTAAACTCATTCATTAATGTCATAGAGTGTTGCACTAACTGATTGGGATGAGAAAAAAGCCAGTGAAAACAAACTCATTCCTTCTTGTACAGATTTTCCAAGCAGTTATAGCAAACTCTTCAATTTTAATTCTGAAAAAACATTCCAAACAACTCCTCCATAAATGCTTTGAAAGTAGAACTTTGAGAAGTAAGTTTTTGAAAACAAATAGAACTCTACCCCCAGACATCTCTAGCTGAAATGCAATCTCATAAAGCATGCATGGCTGTTTTAGAGTGCTACTCACAAATTGGACAATTCGACTCTTCCACCACTTTCCTTCTAAACAAATTGACTTTAGTAGGCAGAGCCTCTTGACATGTCGTCCATAGAAAAGTCTTGCAAGCTTGAGGAGCATTGAGATTCCACAATTTAGTCCAAGGTTCTGAAGGAGATTGGAAATTAGAAGATTGACCCTGCTGTTGAGTTTTGCTTGCAATTCTTAAATAATATGCACTCTTTTATTGTGAAAAAACCATTTGAGGTGCATCTCCATATATGTTTATCAGAGCTTTGGCAAGAACTGAGTGGAATAGGTTGAGCAATTAGAAAACTCAGTTTCTGTCTAAAGCTAGTAAAGAGGTGTTGATTAAATCCATTATCCAAGCTATACCTGTTTATTGTATGGGGATTTTTAAATAACCAAAACAGCTTATCAATCAACTGAACAAAGTTGTTAGGAGCTATTGGTGGGGTCAACAGGCTAATGAGAGCAAGATTCATTGGATCAAGTGGGATCATATGAGGAAGTCTAAGAAGATTTGGGGGGGGGCTTGGCTTTAGGGACTATGAAGATTTTAATATAGCCATGTTCGCAAAACAATGTTGGAGGGTTCTTAAAAATCCACATTCATTGGTAGCTCAGGTTCTTAAAGCAAAATATTTTCCACATGTTAATTTTCCTAAAGCAAAGTTGGGAAGTCATCCTTCTTATGTCTGGCAGAGTTTTCTGGCTATTAGGCCTTTGTTAAATGAGGGACTTTTTTGGAGCATAGGAAATGGAGATCAGGTTTCTATTTGGGAGGATAAATGGATTCTTTGGCCTGACACTTTCAAGATTTAGAGTTCAATAAGATTTTTTCAGGCAAATACTAAGGTTTCAATTCTCATAGATCCTTCCACAAAACAATGGAATATTCCACAAACCATGACACATTGACACAACATGCTTGTATAGTTTGATGTGGTTATGGTTAATCTCTGTAGAAAAATCTATTTATCATCATTTTTATCATCATCCTCTCAACATCCCTTAATGTGGCATTAAATGATAAGCTCATAAGTGAAACATAACAAAAAGTCTCCAATAATTTAATACCACATTATAGGATGATGAGATGATAATAGTAAATGGAATGATGAGTAGCATTACTCTAATCTGTATTAAACGATGACTATATGAATCAACAAAATTAAACGGATGGGGTTCGGTTTATGCCTAAAGACTAGAGTTAAATTTTAAGTTAATAATATCATGTATTAAAATGAGATTGTGTATAAAATGAAGATTATTATGCTAATTAATTTGAAAGTTTAAGAGTAAGTAATTTGAGGGTTTAAAATTGTGGGTGGCAATATATGACACGACATGTGACCCAATATGAATACGACAAAAAATAAGCTGGTTTGAGTTTAATATAAATGAGTTTAGATCAAGATGGATTGTCTCGATAAGATACGATTAATAAATGAGCCAACTTGCAGAATCTGAAAACAACCCATATGACAGGAATGAATTTTATTTACAAATGATATAAATGTTTAGTTTTACCTGTCTTTATTGTTTTAGGGATGTAATATTAATATTAGTATATTTGTAGTTTGGTCTACTTCTTCCCTTTCTCCCTACAAGGAGCCCTTATATAAATAACAAATAGCGAGGCAGTGACTACTTAACTATTTTATGAAAATACTAATTTTCTTATATATTATTAGTTTGGATATTGATCATAAAATATTTAATCATGAATCCGATTGTACTTGTAAATGATTTATATAATTATCTATGTATCAGATATGAAATTATATTAATTGATTCTAACTAAATATACAAGTCAGATGAACCCATTTATATTAAACGAGTTAAACAAGTTAAACGGAGTTTTTCCTGGTAACTCCATAAAGTTAATTATTAAACTGGTTATACGAGTTGTATTATGCCACCCACTATTTATACAGATCATGATAGAGTTTTAGAGTATGGCCCATTTAATTAAAGGGATTGTGTTCAAATTGACCTATATTATCTAATACTCACGACACGACACGACACGACACGAATTCGATCTACGAACTCGAATTTGTCACTCCAGCTTAAAATGTGTAAAACATAAAGAAGGAATCGAGTGGATTAATTTACACAAGTATCATAATTAAGATCATGTGATTAAATTGGATGATGGGCCAATTTATAAGTCAAGATTTATGTGTAATCTCGACATTTTTTTATCACCAGATTAACTTTTTTGGCAATTTTATATTGCAAAAATTTTGTTTTTCCAACAAGATTTTATAGATGGAATTGGATTTTTCAACGATCTAAAATTGCCAGAAAGTGGTACCATATGTTGATTGTACTAGGCAATTTATTTGCATGCAAACAGTGAGATTAATTAAGTACACAAAACCCATCAACATTGCCAGTATCGAAAATCAACTACGCTGATTCTGTACAATAAGTGCTCACCCATCTTCAATCGGGTTTGTAGTAAGAGAGTGTTTGTCAATTGAACCTTCTTGATTTCTTATCTAAAATCACCCTCTTTATAGCTCCACACGTGCATCGATCCCTTACATTCTAGAGGCCCTACGGATATAATAACGACAACAAGAAGTCACATAAGCCAACCAATGTTAAAAACACAATTCTGCGACAAAAAATCCACAAAAAAATCTAGACAGACAACAAAACCTAAGCACATCTGGCTTTCTAAAACATCTATGCTTAACATGACCCACATTATATATGCCAAGTGCCTCCCTAAACACTATGGCAAAAACCGGTTCTTTCGGTAATAAATATCTATAGAGACACAAAAAATATCTGCTAAAAGTATTGAATAAGTACTATAGAAAAAGAGAAATGATTTGTACAACTCTTAAATAGACAAGACTCATGCAAGCCATTGTTAAAAAGAGGACTCCAGCTTAAAAAAGTGTAAAAAAAACTATTCTTTATTAGTATGACCCACATTTTTACAAAATATTTGTATGAGGCTTGTCTATTTAGAGCTTGTACCTAACATTACTCTAAATGACAGTATTGTGATACGAGAGTATGAAAACAACACCATGTGCAAGCTTCAACTTAATATAGAAATCACTAGTTACATCCGATAGAAACACACATTAGTATGGTTAATGAAATGTACCTTGTCATGATCTAACAATAAATATAACTCCAACGTTTTTACGTTGGCCACCACTATGTCACAACGGTCCATTTACCATGTATCTAATTTCTCCACGTCTGATTAGAGTATGTAGATTTTATAATATCTGTTGTGCTAACATGTGTAGTTTTAAAAATGCTTGTTGGTAAAAAGAGCATTATTAATGTAAAGGTTGTGTTCCACCACCAGTTGTGATCGCAACGACGGTGTGTCTGTGACCTCTCCGATACTTAAGTCAGTAATGAGAAGTAATAATTCGAGAATGCATAAAATCAGAGAGATTGAAGGTTACATGTTGCTCATATATATAGGCATGGAGAATATAGGATGAGTACCATAAACTGATTAACTTTGTACTATGCTCAACCATTATACGGTTTATCCCTAATGTATCGAAATCATCTAATTACACGTGGTCTATATCCATAACATGAGATTTATCCCCTCCTAATAGGTCGGAGGCTAGGTGTTTGTCAAGTCACACGACTCCTTTAGCCCTTTATGGGTAATGGGCATTGGTCCCCCAGTTTGGGCCAAACCAATATTAACTCCTTTAGTTATCTCGCTAATTCCTCTCGCATGTAAGCATGGGGAATTCATAACTAAGGAATTATAAATATCTTGCTTCACTCAGTTAAAGATGCTTGAGACCCTAGACCACCCCCCTAGTGATTTGGGACAACCTATAGGCTACCCCGCTGGCCCATTTATTATTTTACTCGTCGTTTCTGCTTATCGAGAGGCAGAAATTTTAAACTTGGGAGAACATGAGTATGTTACCCAGTAACCATCGCCACGTTCCTCAATCACTTCGCTTAGTCAGGTAATGATAATTTACATTTATTACCTTCATTTTGCTACTCTTTCTTATTCTTCATCTTCTTCCCAATTTCTTCATTTCTCCTTTACGTTCTTGAAACCCCATTGTCTCGACTTCTTTCCCTGCGACCTCAATCTTCCGCATTTTCCCTTCCCCTCAGCTTCTTTGCTACCCTCATGGCCCAATGAAATACATCATGAACCCCTGTTGTCCCAAAATCTTCTTTCGCAAAAGACGTTCCATATTTCGAAGGTTTCGAGTGGCGCTCCACCCTCACTGCCAGAGACTTGACGAATCTATGCAACACCTATCGGATCTCAGACTCTATACTCCTGGAACTCCCTCACAGCAGATGCATCGACAAAGAAAGGTTAACCAAGAAGGTTGCCCTCCTGTTTGTGCCCTAACCCATGTGTTGCCCAATACACCATGTTTTTTATCTTCTTAGGCTAGCCCCTACGCAGCTTCATTCTCCTGCGTGGCGAGTTCTTCTTTGTTCTTGTATTGTGTTTCACTTGGTTTTGGAACCTGTTAGGGAAGGCCTTTTCCTAAGCAAGGTCGTGGCGCCATCTCTCCCCGCCAAGTCTCCCTCAAAGTCTACTCCAAAGGTTTTGAGGAAATGTTCTCGCCAGCCTACTTTGGATACACATTCTCCTGTAACAAAGAGAGCGGCTACATGCACAGACGACTACGCCTCCCTCGTGTTTAATCGACCTCAAGGTACTTCTCTGTCTACCCCCCATCACTCACCCATAGGCGCACCTTCTCCAGGTCTTGATGAAGTCGAGGGTTTGATGGGTCAAGCTCTTTCTGACCTGGTGACTCGTTTGACTTTGATCTTCCCTCCCAACAGTTTTATTCAGAGTCTAGCCCCACCTTCGAATTCCCTACATTCGGAGCCTCTAATTTGCCTAGGGAAGGCGGTGAGGTCAACGTTGATATGGATGCCACCTTCTCAATGAGTCTTGCCAACCAGGCGACCCTTGAAGGATGTCAGGGTAGTGGAGATGGTGCCCTAGGCGACCGTGGTGTCCAGGGCTACGGCGTTCTTGTTTGTGAAGAAGTGGAGGAAGAAAGTAAAGGCAAAGGTTCAACACCCTACTCTTAGCCTACTACCATCTCGGAAGGAGAGACCCCTCCACTCGACCTGGGGGTTGGTGGCAACTGCATTTCTATTCCCTCTCCCTCTCCTTCCTCTTTTGGAGATGACTCCGGGTCTTCTTCCTTAGAGGAAGGTGTTCCTTTGGGTGGTCTAGCAAGTGAGGAAATCAGTCTTGGGGAGGTTGGACTTGCTTATACCCACAATATTTTCCCAGTGGGAGATTTTGGCTAAGGCCCTTAAGATTGGAGTAGACTCACAGGGGGTACCTCCTGAGGCTTTCCCCCTTGGTCCTTACTATAGGTCTGAGGGGACGTATGATGGGGAGGTATAAGGAGGTACTTCCACCTCCTCTGCGCCTGCTAGAGATGAGGTTGTTAGCAGCATGGCTAATCGGCTAAGGAATTTTCTTTCTGGAGTAACTCCGACTCCACTTCTCTCATTTCTCTCTATCATTTTTCCAAGACGATCGTTTAACATTCTTGAGTTTTATCTTTGTAGGGTGTCAATGACTTGGTGGCCTAGATCGTGGCAGATTGTGTTGATTTGGAGGATGAAGTCCGCTCTAGGCGTGTCTTCTCATTTTACGCCAAGAAAGAGTTTGAGAGATGGAGTGGTGAGAGGTAAAAGTTGGAGATCCTACTTGAGCAAGTGGATGACTATGCACACTCTCTGGCAGGTGACTTGGAAATTCTTCACGATGAGGTTTTTCACCTTCGTGATGAACACTGTCGTGCCACGGAGGTGAGGGTTTGGGACAACTTCTCATTAGGATTGTTGGAGTCAGAGCGTGATTCCGCTAGAGCCCAGCCTTCCCATGCTCGAGGGGAGTTCAAGTCAGAACGGGGTCGTGCACACTTTGAACTCTCCACCCTTCAGGAGGAACTAAAGTTTATCTGCCAAGAGTTATCTAATTCTCAGCGGCGCTACACTGAACTCGAGGAGAAATTGGCAGCCTCAGAGGAGGGCAAGCAACTAGTTAATCTTGACCTCTCTGAGGCGCGTGGTGCTCTAGAAGAGGTGACCAAACGGCATGAGGAGTACAAGAAAGTTCACGCTGACACAAACAAACAACCAAGGAAGCTTAATGAGACGCTCATTAACAAGGATAAACAACTGAAGGAAAAGACATAGCTGGTGAAGACGTTGGAGTCTGACTTGGCGGCTGCGAGAGAAGAACTTGTCCGCCTTCATCCTCAGCTGGCTAGGTGCGTGGCATTAGGGATTATGCTTTTGGTTATGGGTATGGGGCCGGCGTGCTTTGACTTAGATCACATTTGTTGGCCAATCCTCGTACTCACTTGAGGCGTTTAGACTTGGGGATGTTTAGACCTGATGCAGCCTCGAGTCAATTTGTTGGCGCCTTTTGTTGAGACACCATGCCCGATGCCTTCGACAATCCTCACCCAACTCCACCTTTCGGTGGTCCTAGTACTTAGCTTTCTGTAAATGGTTATCTCTCTGCTACACTTGTAACAGCTTTTTGTAAATAATAGAAGTATTCTTGTATTTCCCTTTTGTAGTTGTGTACACTGAAAACATTAAGGAGGTTTTGACTTTTTCGTGCTTCCCTTTGCTTTTATTTCGTGAGGCTCTTTCTTTCTTTCTTTGTGTGTGGCTTGTTGTTATATTTTGTTGTTGTCCTCTTTCGCGCCCTTTCCTTTGAACTGCGCACCTTTGTACTCGACGTTGATGTTTAAGGGCAGCGTGGTCCCATGACCTCTGCGACCTTTTTACTTGGCACCGCGAGTCTCTATTCTCTTCATTTTTTTTAAGGGCGGCATGGTCTGATGTCCTCCGTGCCTTTTTTATTTGGCACCGCGAGTCTTTGTACTCATCATTGGTGTTTAAAGGCGGTGTAGACTGATAACCTCCACGCCCTTTTTACTTGGCATCGTGAGCCTTTGTACTCATCATTGGTGTTTTAAGATCGGCGTGGTCTAATGACCTCCGTGCCCTTTTCCTTTGCACTGCAAGTCTTTGTACTCGTCATTGGTATTTAAGGGCGGCATGGTCTGATGACCTCTGCGCCCTTATTACTTGGCACCGCGAGTCTTTGTACTCGTCATTGGTGTTTAAGGGCGGAGTGGTCTGATGACCTCCACACCTTTTTTACTTGGCACTGCGAGTCTTTGTACTCGTTATTAGTGTTTAAGGGCAGCGTGGTCTGATTACTTCCATGCCCTTTTTACTTGGCACCGCGAGTCTTTGTACTCGTCATTAGTGTTTAAAGGCGGTGTGGTCTGATGACCTTTGCGCCCTTTTTCCTTGGCACCACGAGTCTTTGTACTCGTCATTAGTGTTTAAGGGCGGTGTGGTCTGATGACCTCCACACCCTTTTTCTTGGTGTTTAAGAGTGGCATTTTGCTAGGGTGAGGTGGCACTAGCTTGGAACAGATGCTTTATTTATTATGAAACATAATCAATAATTCAACAGCAGGGTTTAGATAAATCAAGAAATTAGCATAATCAGGGAAAGAACTTCTTCAAGTGTTCTGCATTCCAGGGATGTTGCAGCTCTTTTCCTTGGTTATCTTTTAAGCGGTACGACCCAGGCCGGTGATTCGCTATTATCACGTATGGTCCTTCCCATCGGGGTTCGAGCTTGCCCTCTTTGTTGGTGGTGACTCGACTTTCCTTCAGTACCAGATCTCCTACCTTGAATGTCATGGGTCTGACCCTCTTGTTGAAATAGTGATGAGAACTAAGGTAGGCCTAGTCTTAAAGATATTTTGCAAGTTCCAGATGGGCCAATTACAAGAATTGATGCAATCAACTTGGGACGAGTTTAGCAAGAGTCCAATATTCAAGATGAGCTTAAAGGATGAATATTCAGTTTTGATTCATTTGATAAGCTATGGAATGGACAACAACATGACTTAAAGGTGTTGGGCACTTGAAGGCTTTCAAATTGTTTAATTCATTTAAATGACTTATTTTATTAGTTTAGAATAATTGAGTTTATTTTGAGAATGACTTAAGAAGGAACTATTCAAGGGCATGTTAGTAAATTTATTATTTTCTTATGAACTAGGGTTTTTGAGAAGGCCTTGTATTTTGGCCAAGGGCTTATTAGGAAAATTACTTTTTAGGAACTAGGATTTCAAGAGGTTACTATAGCCGAGTTACTGTAGCGCGTACTGTAACTGCGGTACTATTCACTCAGGCGTGTTTTTGGAAGATGGGACATTATTTTGGCTAGGGTTTTAATTAGGTTTTAGTTTAAATACTCTTTGTTGCCTCATGTTAAGAAGTTTATGAAATTTGATGAATTTATTCATTGTGAGTTGAGCTTTACTCTTCTTATTCTTAATTGAACTTTTGAACTTATCAAAGGTAAATCACAACATTTGTGGTGTTCCTCCTTTGTAATCTAGGTTCTTGAGACGGGTTCTTCAATTGGTCTAAATTTTAATATAATCTAGGTTCTTGAAACGAGTTCTCATCAGGTCTAGATTCTCCATCCACTGACTTAATTTTGCCTTTCTTGGGGAGTTTTCAAATTGATTGTGGGTTCAAGGGATTTCTTTCCCGCGGGTTCATATCAAATAGTATTTTGCCTTCTTCTTGTCGAGTATCATCCTGACTTCAGCCGTGTCTCTCTCTTCCTCTAGAAGGTCGAGGTGCTCTTCCATAGCTTCATCATTTTTGGGCACTGAAAAATGGGAGTCCTATAACTAGGCAGGCCGACTTCCACGGGGGGTACTGCTTCATTCCAGTATGCCAGAGTGAATGGGGTCTCCCTTGTGGGGGTCTTTACTGTGGTCCTATAAGCCCACAATACTCTTGGTAACTCCTCTGCTCATTCCCCTCTCTTGCTCGTCAGGTTCTTTTTCAGGATTCCCAACAATGCTTTGTCCGTAGCCTCTGCTTGTCCATTCACCTGTGGGTGTCCTGGGGATGAATATATGACTTGAATTTTTAGCTCGGCACACCACTCGTGGTAATGTTCTGAATCAAACTATTGCCCATTATCTGAGGCGATGATTTGTGGAATCTCATACTGACAAATGATATTTTTCCATAAGAACTTTGTCATTGCCTTGGTCGTGATGGTCACCAAGGGTTCAGCCTCCACCCACTTCGTGAAGTAGTCCACTGCTACGGTCATGAACTTAACTCCCCCTTTCCCGAGGGTGAGTAGTCCAATTAGGTCAACCCCCCACTGGACGAATGGCCATGGGGTGGCGATGGAAGTCAGCTTCTCTGGAGAGCGTGTGATACTGGTGCGTAAGCCTGACATTTGATGCATCTTTTTGTAAATTCTTTTGCGTCCCTAAGTGTATTGGGCAAGTAGTATCCTGCCCTTACTACATTTCTAGCCAATGTCTTTCTCCCATAGTGGTTTTCGCATATCCCTTCATGTATCTTAGCTATAACATATTCTGCTTCTTACGGTGAGATATATCGAGTAGAGTGGCAGAGAAACCCCTTTTGTAGAGGGTCCCATCCACCTTTACGAATCTAGCCGCCCTTCTTCTTACCTTTCTTGCCTCCTCTTTCCCCTTGGGGAGTTTTCCAGTATCCAGATACTTGATAATGTCGCCTGCCCACTCGGGTTCGTCGCCACTTATTATGTAGACTTTTGGTCCTATTGTTGGGACTTCTATTATCCTTCTCTCGACTTTCCAGGGAAGGGGGAATCCTCCATCCCTGAGGCTGTACGCGCCAGCTTGTCCGCCACTGCGTTGCTTTCTCCCTTGGTGGCATATGTTCCCAACACTTGGCTAACTACTACCTGCAAGTCTGACTTCACCTTTATTTCGGTCGCCCCAATGCTTTAGCCACTAAGAGCCCTACTGCGAGGGCCTCATATTCTACTTCATTGTTGGTGGTTTTGAAAGTGAGCTTTGCCATGTATCAATGCTCCTACCCTTCCCCGCTAATTACATAGACTCCTATCCCTCCGCCAGCGTGACAAGAAGAGCCATCCACAAAAAGAATCTAGGGTTTTCCTATTGGGGCGACAACTACTTCTGGTGGAAAACCTGAGAATTCGGCAATGAAGTCTACCAGCGCCTGCCCTTTCACGACCTTCCTTGGCACGTACTCGATGTCAAATTCGCTGAGTTTGATTGACCACCCAATTAATCCCCGAGGTGGTTGGCTTTTGTAACACCTTTACCAGTGACCTTTCTGTGAGCACTTTGATCAAATGGGCCTAGAAGTACGGGCGCAAGCTCCTGGCCGCTGTCACCAAGGCAAACGCCACCAACTCTATTCTCGGACATCTGACTTCTGCTCCCTTTAGAGTGCGAGTTGTGTAGTACACAGGCAGTTGAGCCTCCCCTTCTTCCTTGACAAGGATGACTGAGACGGCGTGGGGGGATACTGCTAGGTACGCATAGAATGTCTCTCCTTCTATAGGTTGCCTCAGAAGTGGCAGATTGGTTAAATGTTGCTTCAGCTTTTGAAAAGCTTCGTCATACTCCTCGTTCCAGGGGTCTACTTTTTGCAATACCCTAAAGAAGGGGAGGCATTTATCCGTGGATCCATATATGAACCTGTTTAAGGCTGCTATTCTCCCCACCAGCCATTGCGTGTCATTTAGGCTCTTTGGCGGCTTCATGTTCATGATTGCTTCAATCTTTTCTAGAGAGGCTTCAATTCCTCTCTCCGACTCTATGAACCCCTTGCCTGATCCTACTCCAAATGCGCACTTTGATGGGTTCAGCTTCATTTTGTACTGTCGTAGTATTGTGAATGCCTCCCTTAGGTTGGATAGATGTTGGGCGGGCTCTTTGCTTTTAACTAACAGGTCATCCACATAAACTTCCATGGTCCACCCTATTTGGTTTTTAAACATCTGGTTGACTAGCCTCTAGTAGGTTGCTCCTACATTCTTCAAGTCAAATGGCATGACTTGGTAGCAACACAACCCACAGTCTGTGATAAACGAGGTCTTCTCTTCATCTGGTGGGTATATTCGGATTTAATTGTAGCCTAAGTAGGCATCCATGAAACTCAAAATCTTATGCCCTGCAGTGGCGTCTACGATGACATCGATTCGTGGTAGAGGGAAACTATCTTTTGGGTAGGCTTTATTTAGGTCGGTGAAGTCCACACACATTCTCCACTTCCCGCTTGCTTTTTTTACTAGGACTAAATTGGACAACCATTCAGGGTAACATTCTTCCTTGATGAACCCTGCGGCAAGCAGGTGTTCTACTTCCTCGTTGATGGCTGTGTATTTCTCCATGCTGAACGATCTTCTTTTTTGATGTACCTTCTTGTGCATGGGATCCACGCATAGTCGGTGTTCGATAATGTTGTGAATTCCGAGCATATCTTCGTGGCTCCAGGCGAACACATCTCGGTGCTTTACTAACAGTTGCTTTAGGGCCTCTCGGTCTTCTGGGGGATCTTAGTTCCAATCTATGTCGTTGCGTTGGGGCGATTTGGGTACAATATTATGATCTCCAAGGGCTCATTCGCCTCTGCTTGCAGTTAATTTTGCTCATCCCTCGCTTTCACGCTCTTGTCCAAAAGGACCGTGGAGGGTGGGGGCAACGTGCTTTGATTTCCCTCCTTGGCCACCTAGTCGTCATCACCCCTAATAGTGCATGCTTCTCCCCCTTTGCTCCTCAGTTCTTGCACATAAGACTCTCGTGCTAGGGCTTGTTTACCTCGTGCTTCCCTTACTCTGCCTTCAATCAGGAAATTCATTTTGAGATGGTACATCGACGTAATTGCCCTGAGATTGTTCCATGATGGTTGCCCTAGTATAACATTATACGAGGAGGGCGCTTTCACGACTAAGAAATATGTCATGGTAGTCGCAGTACGCGCCCCTTTTTCTGCCATGACAGGGAGAGTAATGGCACCAACCAGTTGGATCATATCTCCAGAGAAGCCCTTTCAATGGTGTCAGGGAGGGTCTCGGCTTAATAGCGTTTATACCCATCTTTACGAAAGCCTCCCAAAATAATATGTCTGCGGAGGTCCCATTGTCAATGAGTATGTGTCTGGTAGTGTGATTAGCGACCAGGAGGGTTACCACCAGGGCATCATCATGAGGGTACAATACTCCTTCACAATCTTCTTTCCCAAAAGAGATAGCTACTGAGGATTCAAGTTTTTGGTGTTTGGACGACATGTTCGCTACATAAACTTCTTCATATCTTGCTCTTCAGGTGTGCGCCTTTCTACTAGACGAGGATGCACCGCCCTAGTAAATCTGCCTATTATTGTCTTGATTTCACCTAGGGGCCCTATCCCTATCTTTATTCTGAGGCACCCTATCCCTTTCATTATTATGGGCATCCTCCATTGGTGGGCGCCGCCTATTCGGGCTGCTGCTTCTTCGAGGAATGTATACTCTCTCAAATCATAGTTTGGGTTTTGCTCGCTCCACGACCATTCGCTCAAGCTCCCCCGTACCTGCCAATTCAGTCACTCTCTTCTTCATAGTTGTACAGTCCTTTGTCCAGTGTGAGCTTGTTTGATGGAATTTGCAGTAGCGCCTGTCAGTTTTAGGTTGGCGGTGTTCTCTTTTTGACTCCTCTTTTTCTTGTACGTTCAAATTATTGTGGATGACACGGGCACTATGCTCTTGTTGCCTTTCATGCCTCCTCTCTTGGTGGTTCAATGCAACTTTTTTGTCTCTTGTACCTTTCTTTATTAAAACGGGTAAGGTATGCCTTTAGGCTCTCTTCTTCCCTCTGCTTGACGGTTAGGAGGTATGATGTTGGGCGCCTGCGTCTCCTGCTGGGCATGAACTACTTTAAGAACAGCCTGGCCAGCTCTTCAAAGCTATTGATCAATCCCGGGTAGAGTGCTCCAAATCATCATCTTGCCACTCCCCTCAAAGTTAAGGGAAAAGATCGGCAAGCGATTTCATTTGGGAAACCGTGGAGTGTTATATGCGGCTTGAAGTTCTCCAGGTGATTTACTGGGTCCTTGGACCCATCATACATATCTAGGGCGCTTTAAATTCTGGCAGGAGCGGCACGACCATTACTTCCACACTATAAGCAAATCCGTTCAGCTCAACAATTGTTCCACTGAGGAAGATCCTCCCATCTTCTTCACCATCTCTTCATATTTGTCGGCGAGACTATGTAGCTCATCAAGCAGCTTCTTTTTCTCCACATCTTCCGTGTTCACTCCCCCACTGCTATGTGCTTCTCCTTCCCTCTGTTTGATGTGGCCAAGTATGGTAGCATCACCGAGCTCAATGTTGCAGCGCTTTAGCTCCTTATTCTCCTTTATTAGGTTTTCCATGGCGTCTAATGCCATCTTCAGCTTTTCTTCAGTTGATGCTGGCCTTGTTTCCATGTCTGTGGGTGCTACTTTCGGTTCACGAGCTGCCTGAGAACATGTCAAGGTCGGCATGGGGGAACCACGTTGAAGTCCAATGAAAAACTGAAATCACAGTTTACGGGATCCCACAGACGCTGCCATTGTAAAGGATGTGTCCCACCATCGGCCGTGATCACTCACCTGCAAATCGTTGAGTGGGCGACACGGTGTGCCTATGACCTCTCTAATGCTTAAGTCAATAATGAGAAGTAATAATTCGAGAATGCATAAAATCAAAGAGATTGAAGGTTACCTGTTGCTCACATATATAGGTATGGAGAATATAGGATGAGCACCATAAACTTATTAACTTTGTACTATGCTAAACCATTATATGATTTATCCCTAATGTATTGGAATCATCTAGTCACACGTGGTCTATTTCCATAGCATGAGATTTATCCCCTCCTAATAGGTCGGCGGCTAGGTGTTCGTCAAGTCACACGACTCCTTTGAGCCCTTTATGGGTGATGGGCCTTGGGCCCCTAGTTTGGGCCAAACCAATATTAACTCCTCCAATTAACAATCAGAATAGTTACGTACATTGATACTAGATACTCTAAGAATCAAAGAACATAATTATTATCCTATAGATATCTAACAACTCAACCTTTTATCACTTTTGCATGCGAAAAAGTCTACGCACCAACAAAACCTGAATCTACCAAATTTGTGACTGTTAAAATAATTGGATCCAAAGTTAATAATACCATACATTAAGTTTAAAGTTTAACATACTAGAAGGAGCATTATTTTTACCTATATAGAGCAAACTTAGGTTTCACTTACAACATGTGCTTTGTAGAAATAGGGGCATCATCTTATTGATTTACCAAGTGATCAATAGCAACACCACATATTTGACAACACAAAAGTAAGAAGCTCTAAAACCAACAACAAAAATCGGTTTCTAGAGTATGATTGGGTAGTTCAACTAGTATTAGGCTCAACTCCAAATATGATTTGGTGGATTTTAGTGGTGAATAATAAGGAGTTTAGTTATCACTAGAGTATATGATGTCGACTTGAGGCTTCTAAAAGCATTTTTGTATTTGGCTGAAATAGTGTTGGACCTTTTGAGTTCAGTGCATACTTTAGATATATAATATGCAGGCTTTCAATTAGTTGGGTACGTCTTGGATTAAGTTTTGATTAGGATTGTCTCCACCATAAAGATGTTCGCGTAGATATGTATCCACATGTGTAGGAGTTGGGAAAGACCAATTTCATATCCTCTACGATAAGAGTGCTCCAATAGTGCTATTGTAACAGTATGCCAAAAATTGAACGGATGAATTTCTTTAGACTTTAGAAACCTCGTGAAAAACGCGAAAGTTTTCTTGAGTCAATTAATCACGTAGGTTTAGTCTGTCAGCATAGTCAGTTTTGCTACTCACTATGGTGCCAGATGTAATTTTATTTATTTGAGGTACTTAAGAATGTTAGAATGAGAAACGGTCTATGCCATTAGACTCAAATGAATATTTAAAATTTTGTGACACCCCCATATGATAAGGATAAAGGTATGTGGTGAATAAGATCTCACATTACTTGGTAAAGAGAAGTTCTTGCTCTTTATAAGGTTCCAAAGGAGCTCCCATTGTACCATTAACTAATCCTTTTGGAGGATAGGCCATGTGATTTAGGCCTTCCATTGAGACATTACAGATTTTATGGCGCAATAAAACAATTTTCAATTTCCGGAATAACACTTGTTTGAAAACGCATTTTGAGTTTTTCGAGGCACTTCGGAGTTGAGTTTTGATAAATGATTTTCACTTTGAGGTTAGTATGATTATTTTGGATTTTACATTGTAAATTTTTTTTTTAGTGAATTGTTCGCATAAAAATATATCTGCAAATGCACAGATTGTAACAAGTAGTAAAGTATTTTAAAGAAAACAGTTATCGAACCCACAGGGAATAATTATGCTATTGAATATTGAAATTAACTAAATTAATTACTATTTGGAAAACCAAAATTTGAAGAATGGTTTATCTAAATTAAACTAAAGAAAATAAAATTAAAATTAAAATTTTAAAAATAATAAGGATAGATCTAGAGCGTTTGACTTCACCTAGCAAATGTCACAGAGTTTATTCTTCCTTGTTATAGAATCTCAATTATCCCAAATTGATGATAAAAATCATTTAACTATTTAATATTTTCTCTCGAACAATATCAAAAATATTTCCAACTAATAACTCTATATCTCTATGTGAATTTAACTAATTACAGACTTATTAAGTTCATTGGATTTTTCTTGAAAATCACACTAGTTGCGGTGAAGTATCTTTGTTTTCGCTCAACTAATGGTGTTTAATTCTAGAGTTTTAATCACAAATCACCTCTCAGTCTCATTGCAATCCAAAAGATCAAACAATAGTTAGTTAGAAAATTGTAAGCATTAAGAACAACGAATAAACACTCAATCATAGAAATATTGAAAATAAAATAACTTGGAATATAAATTGTATGTTTAATGCTAGGCTAGATAAAAAATCTAGAAAATAGAATTAGTTCATAATAGAATTGAAAAGAAAAAGAATAAAACTAGTGTTCTTCGTTGAAGTTGGTTGATGAAGCATGCGGCTCTCGCCTCTGCCCTCCAGTCCTGCCTTCTCAAATGAATACTTAAAGAATAAATTCTAGAACTCTAAACTCAGACTTTAAAATATAAAAACTCTCGACTTCGATTCAGAACTCTCTAACTCAGACCAAGACTAAAACTAAAATTAAGATTAAGAACCCAAACTCCCTATTCATCCCACAAGCCGAGATTAAATAGATGTCAAAACTCAAATCCAGAGACAAAATAAATGCGGCTACAATCTAGCCTAAAAATATGAAAACAGTTTCTAAAAGTAAATGTTAACATAAAAGGAAATAATCCCAAAAATATCGGAATTATCTAAAATGGAAGATTCAGTGAATTGCGGCTTAATTTACGGAGTTCAAGAGGATTTGGTGATCAGCAGATTGATTGCGGAATTCGAAAGGGTCCCACCGAGTAGATGTCGTGTGTGCTTCATATAACTGGCGTGGAAGTCACAAAGACCACACGGCCCTCTCCTCGCTTACCGAGTGGAAAGACTCCCGACCGGGCTGAAAAATGCCCCTCGCCTTTTCTAGTTGTTGCCCACAATGTCATTTGGGTTGGTCTTTTAAGTTAGTCGTTTAGACTAATCACCCAATCTAGCTGCCTAGAGCCTTGTCATCAAGTCTTCACGCCTCTGATCGTGAGTTTCCTCGCCTGCCAAGAGGTAAGTCTTCTTGCCTTTGGGCGAGAGAAATCTCTTTGCTGCCCATAAGACAAGACTCCTCACCCAAATATAACCGGCTCTCTTCAAATCTCAATTCCTCTTCATCGGTCTGGATCTGTAGTCTTTTCTTTTGTACCAAAATGCTCCCATTTTGCACTAAATCTTCTCATTCCTCCAAATCCAAAAAAAGAAATAAAAATATGTAGAAATAAAATAAAATCAATAGTATTGAAGGGAAAATGACACTTTATAAATAAAAGAGTGATAAAAATCACATAAAAATAACACTTACCAAATACCTCCAAATTTAAGCTTTGCACGCCCTCGAGCAAAGAAGAAAGAAAGACAATTAAAACAAGCATTGGTTTGATTTATAAAATTTATTGCCTCAAAGAATGTCTAAAGTCTATAATTCAAATGAATCATTCAAGATCAATCAAGTCTAAAAGTTAATTCAAAACTCAATTCCACCGAATTATCCATCCCCACATTTATGCATACCCATCATTCTCACTTCATCATTAGCTCCCCAGATAGTTTCTGCAACAAGTAAATAAATAATGGATCTCTAAACACTCCATAGGCTTACTTTGCAAATCACTCTCCACTAATGTAGAAAATAAACTATCATAAGGGATCAATAGGTCTTTATTAAGCTTGTAATGTAAGGTTAGGGTGAGGGCTACAAAGAAAATGTAGGATTCAAACAAAACAACAGAACTTAAGTTTGAATACTAATAGAATAAATAGAGCATTCTCACTTCTAACACAAACATCTCTTCCCAATCTTTGGAAATCTCTCAACATACCTCTCTTCATTGCACTTTTAAGTATATCTCTCTTTACCCCTCTATTCGGTAGGCCAGACATTTTTTTTTTTTCTTTTCAGGAATTAGAAGTGCATGCGCCAACAACTTATTCACATAAAAATATATCTGCAAGTGCACAGAATCGTAACAAGTAGGAAAGTGTTTTAAAGAAAACGATTATCGAACGCACAGAGAATAATTATGTTATTGAGTATTGAAATTAACTAAATTAATTACTATTTGGAAAACCAAACTTTAAAAAATGGTTTATCTAAATTAAACTGAAGAAAAGAACATTAAAATTTTAAAAATAATAAGAATAGATCTAGAGCGTTTAACTTCACAGTTTATTCTCCCTTGTTATAGAATCTCAATTATCCCAAATTGATGATAAAAATTCCTTAACTATTTAATATTTTATCTCAAACAATATCAAAAGTATCTCCAATTATCCCAAGTTGATAAAAACAATTACTCAAGTTCACGTTGCGTTTCATGACAATTAAATATGCAATGCACCTAGCTTGTATCTAGCAATAGGCAATACTCCATCCGATAATTGTTTTCTTTGAGTAATACATAAAGTATTGGAATGCAAATCCCAAACTTAACTACTTATCCATAACTATTCAAATATACCGAATTCATATAAACCATTTAGAGACTAGTTTAAACCATATATGAACAAAAGTAGGGTCCCTACAACATGGATCCTCTCAAACCTCAAAAGAGAAGTACTTAGTACATATTATAATATCTTAGTCCTCATTCTATACTTTCCAAATGTTCCATCAATCCATATCACAGTACCTAACATTCCGAGGAGAATAGTAGTTAGGATTACCATAGTGAGATTTGATTTCAAATCTTAACAAGTTAACAAATAACTTAAACAGACAATTTAAAGATGCATGCATGACAATAAAAGCATAAATGCAAACGCGATCATAAATAAGCATATTGTGACTTGAAAAATAACATGACATGTGCTAACATGACTTGAACTGACATGACTTAAACTGACATGAAAAGAACTGAACTGACGTGAAACGAACTTGACATAAAGTTGAACGTGAAAATGAACATGACTTGAACTTGAACTGAATGTGAAATACATGAACTTGGAATCTTGTTCAATAATTAAGTATGATTAATAAAAGTGACCATATGGGTACTACACGGTTCTCCTTGAGCCGTGTGTCCTTGCCAATACCGCGTCACAACATACATACCATTTCATAGGTATCTGCATCTGCTATGGAAAACATAACGTATGTATCCCGTGACATGTATCTGTACCAGCACGAGTACGTCTAACATGAAGTTGAAAGTGTTGGGAGGCACCATCGGCGTTAATGCCTAACGTCTCTCGATGACCAGTTAATTAGGCTTCATTCGAAGCCTATTGATCTTTACATTGTCAACCCAAGAAATTTCACACTAATTTAGACACTCCAGCGTGAACAAATGAGTTTCATCAAGATATTACCTCATCCTAGTACTTAGGGTTGTAATAAACATAAACAGACTTGACTTAACGTGAAAAAACTATTTTCGAGACATAACATGATATGAAACAAAAGGACATATGATTTGACGTAACATAACGTGACATATATGTGAGATGAATGACATGGCATAACATGAAACTAAAAACATTTCATGACATGACATAACGTGTCATAGATAAACGTTTCGTGACATGGCATAACGTGTAATAGATAAACGTTTCGAGATAAAATATAATGTGTAACAGATAACCATCTTGTGAGAAAATATAATGCATAACAAATAAACATTTTGTGAGAAAATATAATGGATAACAGATAAATATTGGGTGATAGAATATAATATGTAACAAATAAACATTTCATGATAGAATATAATGCATATTAAACGTACAAGTAGTGATATGGCATAGCGTGACATATAATGACATAAGAATATAGACAATTGTTCCCTTACCACCACACATAGAAAGTAATCTAACAGTATCTTAGAAGCTAACTTAGCGTGATGAATTAAAATCCGCAAAATAACATAAACTGCAAGGAGAGATTTCTAAACGTCAGAAGCTCCTTACTAATAATTTAGAAACATAAAAATACTGACTTAGAGTAAAATTACCATTTTTTCCTTTTACATGTGAAAAATGACCATTTTACCCCTAACTTAAGGATTTCGCATCCTAACTCTAGCACTCACCAATATTTACATTCCTCATGTAACTTTTGCCATAAATCCAAATATCTAATTAGAAGAATTTAAAACACAACTAGGTCAAACAAGCATAGGCTGAAACATGGATAGGCCAAAACCCTTAACTTTTGTTGCAATCCTATCAAACCTCATTTCTCATGCTTAAACCGAAATATTGCAACATACAAAATCATATCCTATGTTCAAATAACATACTAGAAAAGCCAACAAAACTCAAATCACAAAAACCAGAAATCTCTTCGAAAAATTAGGCCATATAATTATCTTTTTGTTGCTTGGTTTCCTTCTCAAGTACAATCTCCCTATAGACGTCCAAAATTATCCGATTGATTTTGTAGCACCCAGCTTAATTAACGATTAGATCAACCCTTAAGCATTATGGATTAGGCTTTTAATTTTGGGTTATTACTTACATTAAGATTGATAGTAAGGTTAGCCTTAATCTTGGCACTTCGTACTGTTAAGCTAATGATTAGAAAAGTAAGCCCATTATTGAATTTAGTGAGGCTTTTAGGACCTTAGAGCATTCATGGGCCTAGCCCAAGAGCCTTTAAGCCATGAACTCACACACTTGGCCATTTTAAGCTCACAAGGCCCAAAGCCATGTTTGGGTTTATTTCACTATTCAACTTGAAAGCTCAATACACCATACCATTGATTTCCTTAAGCCCAAATCATACCCAAAGTACCCAAATTAAGTTTTGAAAGTTGGCTAAAACCATTAACCATCATACTTGAGGTTAGTGAACTTTAAGCCATGTTTTGAGGCTTAATTTCATCTTAATCTTTTGTTAACCTTTAAATCCAAATTTTCTTGATTTATTACTCCATTTCATCATACTTAGACCTTACTAATACCCTAGATAAACCTCCCCACATGTCATTAAGGAAAATGACATATCAAACCCAAACCTTGCATCAATCAACTTTGTGTATTGTCCTTTGTATGCTTGGACTGTTTTGCCCTTAGGCCCAACATTTTTGTGGTTTGTCTCCAAGGTTAATATGGTCCTTAAACACCTCATGAGACCCCTTCAAACCTAGTTTGAGCCTTGGATGAATTGGTTACACAAACCCACTCAAACGACCAAATCGAGTGCACCTTGGTCTAGTTTGTGTAGGAACCGATTGGGTTGGAATTTAACCAACCATCTGCCATGGTTGAGCCACCACCCCATGCCACCTCCTTCACCACCTAATCCCCAAGGGGCCCCATGACTATCATGAGAAATTTAACTCAGATTTTCCCACCCAAAACCATCCAAAAACAGAAGCTCAAATCTGCCAAGTAGAAAACACTTGAACCCGTCGGTTAGCATAGGTGGTTTGCTTGAATTTTTATCAACTAAACCATGCCCCCATGACTTGGACACCATTGTAGCCACAGTAAAGAAGAAACCATGGTGGTTTCAGGCCACCATTCCCCCCGCACAAGTGGACACAAACTGATGAACGCAATCTGAAATTTCAGCAACCACCCTTCATTGCATCATCTTTTTTCGAACTACACCTCCATGATCACTTGGCAGCTAACCCTCCACCTTCTACCACCAGAAAAAGCATTCAAGAAGTTATCTTGCACCTGAACAAATCAGTCATGATGATGAGGCAAAAGGATGAGTCAAGACAATGAGCAAAACTGTCCAAAGAAAATCACTTTGAACCCGTCAGCCCCATGGCTGGTTTTGTTGGCTTTTCTTCTATTTCATCTACACCACAACTTGACCTGCCCCCATAGGAATAATGTAGCAATTATATAAGTGAAATCATGGTGGTTTAGGGCACTATTATGGTCTGCACAAGATGACACAAGTGATGGAGTGCAAATCTGGAAATTTCAGCTTCTTACACCATCTTCCACCAATCACCTTGGACCAAGGCCAACGTCCCCTCCCTTTGGCTGCCTATAAAAGGCCCATTGACCCTCTCATTTACTCCACACCTCAGCTCCAAGCTTCCTCTTGAGCCTTGAAAGCACTTCTCCCTCTTAAAGATCAAAAGAGGGAAACAAAGTGAGTTCTTGAGTGTTCTTGTTCAAGGCTATCTTGAGTGCTTGGAAGGCCACGAAATTTGTAATTTTTCTTGATCTTGATCTTAGTTAGCATTTCAAGCTTTGTTTCCAAATGTTGGTATGAAATTTGGTTAAGTTTTGAGAAGGTTATCATACTTAGTTCAAAACCGGGTCAATTAAGAGATGGTTTGAATGATTAAATATTTTTAAGTGAAACTTTAGCTATGGCATGTCTTAAGCATATTTTATATGATTTATCATTGTATTAAAATGATTATGGAAGGTTTAAATTGTGGTTAGAAGCATGTCATAGTAGGTTTTGAATCTATCTTGTTTTGATCAACAAGTATGAATCGATTTTGAATAAATTGGAGATTAAGGATATCTTAGCCATGATTAAGTGTTAGGATGAACTTGATTATCCAATAATTAGCCTTCATTATGTCATTAAATATGTTAGTGATTATTTGTTTTTAAAGAAAATCTCATATGCATACATTCATAGGGATCAATAGTTAAAAACACACGTAGGCATCAACTAGAGTGCATGCCACGGGTTGGGACTGTTTGGGAAAGTTCTACTTTGATTTTGAAAATCCAAGGGAATAGATATTTTTAGAATGCCAAAAATATGAAGTCCATGAATTTTGGTTAAATTTGGAGTTCGTTAGCAATTAGTGAAAAATTAGGGCCTTAACGGTAATTTTTTAGAGTCTAGGGGTATTTTTGTAAATACCTATTTTTGAAGCCTTTGATTTTGAGTCTCACACTTGATTTCAACTGCTACAACATTTTTTCGATTACTCAGGAAGTTTGTAAGTTGACCTCTAACTTACACCTTAACAGATTATTTATGATTTATTGATAAATACCTCATTCATGTTTCAATTATCACTTTGAGCATAAAATATCATTTTATATGATACATTGAGTGTATATTTATATGACATATGATATTTCTACCATTTTAGCATATTGCATCTATAAATGTCATTTCACATAAAAAGCTTGATATATATGCACATATCATGGAACACATTTTTTAATTTAGAATGAAAATAATTTTTTTCACAAGCCCAAACGCTAGGATGGGGAATTATCCTAGTGAAACTACTCTGTCCACTCTGGAGTGTTTAAGAATGGAGTGGTAACCCCGGGGTTGACAAAGAACATTTAACGGGCTTCGAATGGGTTCTTTCTAAATAACGCCAGAGCGAAGTCAATATGTTATGACATATAATACTGGTGGGTGTACACGTTATTATGTTATGATATTATGTTATATTACCAATGCATTGAGAATGAGTATGCAAACAACGTAGTTTCAACATGAGTTATACTACGGTCACTGGTAGGTACTCACAATGCACATAGAGAACTATGACGATACCATAGGTTATGATTAATTTATGAATTGCTAAAAATGATGAAATGTTATGATCAAAATATTATCTTTTGAAGATTAAAGTAAAAATATTCTCTGAAAGAAAATATATGTCTTTGTTTTTCTAAAAATGTTGAGAAATCTGGATGGGAGACACGCACATTTATATGCATTTCATATTATCATTCTTCATGCATAATTTATCTTTGTGCAAGTTGGTTGTTAACTTACTGAGATTTCATTAAAATCCCACCCTTTGTGAACCCACACTTGGAATGATAGAAGTTGTGTCAGGATACGAGGAGGACGGATTAGATGGAGCACCGGATCCGATTGATTGAGGAGGAGCCTGACCTTGAGAGGAGACTAGATTTGATCATCATGTTTATAGCCCTAGTCCTTCATGCTCTAGAACGCATGAAGCGATTAATTTAACTTTAAAGACTTTAATATTTAGTTGTATTAAGTTATGCTACGATTTGACTTTGAACTTATGATGATCAATAATACATTGGGATGTTTTAGTTATTCTAGCATAAGTTCTGTTTTCACCCTTATATCCGTTGCGGTTATTGCATACTGCTAGTTACATATTATGATACATTGCATATTAACTATCATGAACGAGGGTATGTAACCTTGTGTTACATGTCCCGGCGCTCTAAGTCTTCATTCCATCCCAAGCGGAGGTTGGTGGCGTCACAGATTCTCACGATTTTCCATCCTACTGAAGCCCTACCTCTCTTCATACTTTATTTATACAACACCCACAACTGAGTTCGGTGGTATTGCTATTTGTGCTAACTGAGTTCTAATCTTCCATTCAATGGTATTGCTATTCAGTTGTAATGCAAATTGTGTGGAGTGTGCATGCATTCGGTGGTATTGCTATTTGTGCAAAGTGAGTTATAATCTTCCATTCGTAGTGGGCTAGAATTTAGGTATGCTATGATTGATATTATTTATCATTTATTTGTTATTTTTGTTTGGTTTGTGATTTTCATTTTGTATGTTTAGTGTTGAGAATATTTTTGTTTGGTTTCCTCTAAAAATATGATCACTAGTTTGGTTTCCTTTGAAATTTTCTTGCTTGTTCTCATAAACAATCCTAGAAGGCAAAGAATGATATGCAAAAAACTCAAGCACGATATGTGAATTTAACTGCAGCTCATCCCTAAGGACATCAAAAGAGTTCTAATCCTTTTTATTTTCTTTGATTTGGAAAACCTTTTCAAGTCCATTCTTCTGAATGGTATGATTGAAAATTAAAAAATTAAAACTACAAAAAATTAAAACCTTTTGTCTTCACTATTTGTTGAGAATATCAAGTGCATAGAATTAGAATAACAATATTAGCACTACTGCTACTTATGCCTAACTGAAATCCAAGCTAGCTAGCATAAAGAACAAGCTAGTGATCATATTTGTTTTCTTTGTATGACAACTTATATTCAATGCATCTTCCACATGTCCAAAATTTGCAACTCCAAGAGTGAACATCACCACTTTAAATCATTCCTTCACCTCCTATATGGCTTGCCTCAATGCTTGCATGATTCCTCTGTTCTTGAAAGCAAAGCTCTATTAAATATTATATATATAAATATATATATATATATATATATTGCATGTGGTCCTCACATGAATGGATTATCCATGGGGCCATATAGAAGGGAACGATATCATCAACCAGAATTTCGTTGGGGTCCTCAACCAACGGGTATGCATGAAGTATTTAATCATGCACATTCGTTGCTCAGATGCACTATTGAGAGACATTTGGAGTTTGGAAAAAGAGATGGAAGATATTAGATCATATGCCAAATTTTCCTTATGATAAGCAAGTTAAAGTTGTCGTGGCGTCTTTGACTATTCATAATTTTATTATAAATCATGCATTGAATGATATTGAGTTCAAGCCATATGATGATGACAAGGATTATCTACCTCCTACAAAAATCAGAGATATCCAGTGAAAATGCTACGAATATTGTGAGAACTCGGACTTTGCCAAGTCCCCCCATTCCTATTTTTATTTGGAGAGTTATTTCAGTCCTTAGAAGATTCTAAGTGTTGGAGGAAAAACCTTAAGAGTGTATTGTATTTTTGGATCCTAAGAAGTTTTAACATTAGGGAGTCCATAACAAAGCCCATGTAAATTTCGGCCAACTAGGTTGAACTTAGGGCTTGGAAGCCCAAAGTGACTTCTAAAAATGGGTATGGGTGCCACATGGCACAAGAAGGCCATTTAGTCTTTTCTAGAAATAAACCTAGGGAAGAGGCAAGGAGTGACACTTGTCCAACATGCAGGATGTTCTAGAAGGTGTGAGTGGAGGATGATGTCACCAAACTAGGGCTTACACACCGACATGCAATGCCATTTTGGTGAGTGACACTTGGCAAGCATGCAAAAGACTTGAGGAGTTCCAAGAGAATCTTACTTGGGGAGAGGGAAATGCATGTTCTAGAAGAATGTTGGAAGAGCAAAGAAAGAGAGAGGGGGGGCGACGGCACCATGCATGGGGAAGGCCAAAGATCACATTCGGAAGGCCAAGGATCTCCTAGGGAGAAGCTAGGGTTTCAACCACAAATGCAACACACACTCACTTGCCACATGGCAACCATGCCTGTGAGATGGAGTTCCAAGGAGGATTGAGCTTTTGTGCTTTGACCCTTATGCTACCAAATACATTGAACCTAGACAAAAGAAGAAGGGCAAAGAGGGAAGAGAGGGTTTCGGTTGGTGGAGGCTACACACCACATGTGAGGGAGGCATTTGGGTTTCCAAGGTCAACCTAGGGAAGAGGAAGAGACTCTTTGTCAAGATGCCAAGTGGCATCCATGTTCAAAGTCTCTGGATTTTCAAGAAGGGATGGAGAGCTCTATACAAGGGTATTGCCGAAATTAGGGGAGGTCTTTTGGCTCAAGTTCTCATTTTCCTTCTAAGGGATTTTTGTAAACCACCGTTTCTCTCCAAGGTCTGACACTTTCTCACCGACCAAACACCACCATTTCTCTACACCATTTCGAGAATCACAAGGATTTCTTCTACACCACGTGAGAGGAAGGAGAGCACAAGGAGGTAAGAGCCATTCCATCATTTCTCAAACACAAAACACACGGCCAAGAGGGAAAAACGACACCAAGTTTCAGATTTAGGGTTTTTCCCTCTCACTTTAGAAACTAGGGTTTTTTCTTCAATAAGAGGAAGGACCCAAAAATATCCTTTGTTCCAAGTTCTTGAACACAAAGTATTGGGGGATTGAAGGCCACCGCCACCACTTAGAAGAAGGTTAGGATTTTTTAACCTCAAGAGTTTCGGACTCTAGGGTTTCTCATGGAAAAGCATTTTCGAAAACCCTAGATGCACACACACGACCACTCTTAAAATAAAAAAATCAGACCGGAATCGGCAAAATTGGAAGTACCGGTTTAGGGGGTAACCGGTGCGAAATCAGTTTTCGAAAATGCAAAACCGGTGCATACCGGTTCAATCCCAAATTTTGTCTAAAATCGGACCAAACCAGACCGGTTACACCTCTATGTATAATGATTGTTTACTTGCTGAGATTTCTTGAAATCTCATTGTGGTAGTTTTCGCTACCATTCCACACATGGAATGGTAGAAGTTGTGGCAAGTTTAGGTGCTCATGGCGAAACGCAAGAGGCCAGCTCCCCAGATAGTATAGGAGAGACCCCGAAGAGCCGTGAAAGCTCGGCAGAACTATCCTCACTAGATAGACTGGGAGCCGCCAACTAGTTCACCAAGGAGGTTATGAAGCTCTTTGAGGAGCTAAGACGGATTTTGAACAAGGATAAAGCCAATTAGAGATGACCTAACACAAATGAAATTTCTAGAAAATGGGACCATGGAAAGTAGGAAAGGAATGACTTATGGTTTTATGAAACAATATTTTGATGGTCCCTTTGTTTTGGGAAATGACTTTAAAACAATTATCTATTTTGAAAAAGTACAATTATGCAAGTTTCAAACTTTTGGAATTTTTACATTCGATACCATGATTAATTATTGTTGCCATCCTTAAGTAGTTAAAAAAATTATCCATTGCGAATCACTGCATACTGCTAGATTATAGGTGCATTGCATTTTAACTATCATGAGGAATATGTAGCAATGTTTTGAATGCCGTACCGGATGTCATACTTGTCAAGGTACTGGAACAAAATATTTCGGTACGAGTACCGTTTCGTGTACCGTTTCGGGATAATCGATATATGAATAAATTATATATATAAATATATATAAATTATATTCCAAAATAATAGTCTATATATGAATAAATTATATATAAATACATATATATAAATTATAAATATTCTAGTCTGAATTGGGGTAAAAAATGAGCTTGTAGTTTGGAAAAAAGAGAAAAATATATATATAATATATGTACCGACCCAGTGACCGGTACGGCAAATACCAGTCGTACCGACTGGTACGGTACGGTATTTGAAACACTAGTATGTAGGCTTGAGTTACATGACCATCCCAACGCTTCAGTCACCTTCTAATCCCAAGCGGGGGCTAGGGGCGTCACAAATATTGGACGTAATTGTATTGCTATTTCGCTTGTCCATCATTGAAGAGATTCTTTTTTCATTACAATTACTGAAAATCCTATTAGATTATTTTAATTGTTATTTGATTATAATAATTGATTTCTATCAAGACTATGCCCTTTTATGCCATTTCTCTCTCAAAAAGTGTTTTTTTAATTTGTTTCAAAACAAATTGTAAGGGGGATTTTCCCCTAGGAAAGGCCCACGGGGCCTCAGCCCAGGAACCCAGCCCAATGGGATTATTTTAATTGTTATTTGATTATAATATTTGATTTCTATCAAGACTATGCCCTTTTATGCCATTTCTCTCTCAAAAAGTGTTTTTTTAATTTGTTTCAAAACAAATTGTAAGGGGGATTTTCCCCTAGGAAAGGCCCACGGGGCCTCAGCCCAGGAACCTAGCCCAATGGGATTTTTATCTTAGCAATGAACGAAGTGTCAACCAGGAAAATGCGTCATCTAGTCGACAAGACAGATCGACCTGACACAACTATGGCCACCCTTGGGAATTGAGTGTGCACATGATACACGGGAAACACGTAGGACCCTCGATTCATCGACATCATCATAAAGACTCATATAAATCGGATTGGGAGTCAGGGAACCACTCCACATTAATGGAGCTGCTAATTAAGTCACACGCCACAATTATGAGGCTAACACAGAGCCGCGCCACATTAAAGAAAGTCAGACAGCAGACATAGAAAGAGAAACATGGACTTTCTGGGAAAAACAATTGTCTGCACCCTCCCCAGGCATAGTATAAATAGCTGATCTCAGGTATGAAAAAGCTCTTTGATCCCTAAACTCTCTTACTTATTTTCCACACTCCAAGAATATTGACTAACTTTGAGATCGGAGGTTCCCCAGCTCCAAGGCCGCCCTCACAAAGTCGCAGTATTTTCTACCTTTTGCAAGGCTCGTTTTCGAAGACCTGAATTGTTGGAGCTTGGCCTAAAGGTTTGTAAAACACGACGTTAATAGCTGCCCCGTTTGTGGGATTCGTAATAGGTCTTGTGTGTCATTCGTACATCCAAGGTAACCCGTTCCAGATAGATTAGAGGATCACCGAAGCAACTCGAGACATGGAGAGTAGATCAAATGGAGAACCAAGCATGTGGGAACGAAAAAATCACAGCAAAAGAAGACCAGGCATGCATAAATAAAGCGCAACGTGTAAGGGAGAAGACCAGCATTCAGCCTCTGGCCCCTGATCGCGTGAAAGTTACGAGCAAAGTTTGAGACGAACGGGAGCTCCAAAAGGCAAAGCCAATTGGACCACTAGAACTCGTTATCCTCCACCCAGACTAACCAGAGGCTACGGTGATAATCAGCGGCAAAATGACACAAGAAGCTCAAGACGCCATCTGACAACTCCTCGCTGAACACCTGGATGTGTTTGCGTGGAATCACGGGGACATGCCCAGTATAGTGCCTCAAATCATACATCACAGTTTAAGAGTGGACTAGAAAGCTAGTGGGGTGTGGCAGAAGCGTTGAAGCGTCAATGCAAGAAAAACGCTGCCATAGCCAAAGAGGTGGACCAACTGCTGAAGGCGGGGTTCATCCAAGAAGCTCACTACCCGGAGTGGTTGTCGAATGTGGTATTAGTGAAGAAGTCGAGCGACCAATGGAGAAAGTGTGTTGACTTCACTGACCTCAACAAAGCTTGCCCAAAAGACATCTTCCTGCTTCCCCGCACTGACCTCATCATCAACTCAACGGCGGGTCATCGCATGCTCAGCTTCATGGATGCCTACTCGGGGTACAACCAAATCCGTATGAAGCCTAAAGACAAGGAGAAGACCTTGTTCATCACAAATCGAGGTCTGTACTAATATAAGGTGATGCCTTTCAGTCTAAAAAACATGGCCAGCTACCAACGGTTGGTTAACTGAATGTTTAAAGATCAAATATGGAGAAATATGGAAGTCTACGTGAACGACCTGTTGGTCAAAAGTGGGACCTTAAAGCAGCATCTGGACGATTTGAGAAAGGCTTTTGCGATACTACGGCAATACCAAATGAAGTTAAACCCGGCAAAGTGCGCTTTTAGTGTAGGTTCAGGAAAGTTTATGGGGTTCGTGGAGTCCGAACGGGGCATTAAGGTGAATCCAAGAAAGTGGACGCCATCCTACGCATGTCCCCACCACGCAACATAAACGAAGTACAGAGTCTTGTTGGGCAAATTGCTACCCTCAACAAGTTTGTCTCAAGATCAACCGACAAGTGTTTGCCATTTTTCAAAGTCTTGCGGAAGGCAAAGACGTGGGACGACGAGTGTGACTAGGCATTCAAAGCCCTTAAGATGTACCTCATGAGCCCTCCACTCCTTAGCCAACCACGGAGTAGGGAGACCTTGACCCTATATTTGGTCGTGTCCCCTCAGGCAGCTTCTTCAACTCTGGTGCGCGAGGAAAGAGGGATACAAAGGCCTGTCTTCTATGTCAGCTGGGCATATCGAGGGGCCAAATCTCAGTATCCCTGCATAGAGCAATTAACTTTTGCATTGGTAGTGAGCACATGAAAGCTGCACCAGTATTTTCAGGCTCACCCGGTACGAGTCCTAACAGAGACTTCGCTAAAGAAGGTATTACAATGACCAGATGCTTCAGTACGTCTCATGAATTGGGCAGTGGAGTTGAGCGAGTTCGATATTGAGTACGTGCCTGGTAACTCCATAAAGGGACAAGTGTTAGCGAATTTCATCCCCGAGTTCACCGAGTTCCCGGCAATGGACAACTGTGCAGACCCTATAAAGCCCTAGCAAGTATTCATTGACGGCTCATCTTGTCGGGCTGAAGGGGGAGTGTTGGTGCACATCGTGATGCTCGAAGGAGAAGAACCCAATAATGCCATTAAATTAGCATTTAAAACAACAAATAATGAAGCGGAGTACGAAGCGTTGCTCTTAGGATTGCAGGTGGCCAGAGCCTTAGGGGCACCGAGATCAAGGTATGGGCCAATTCTAAAGTGGTAGTAAACCAAGTACAATGAGAGTTTGTTGTTAAGAGTGAAAAGCTAAGGAGATACCTTGAATTGGTAGAAGTCAAGCGCCCTCACTTCAAATATTTCCAAATTTAGCAAATATCGAGGACAAAAAATCAAAAGGTAGACAAACTGGCATGTGTGGCGTCCGGGCAGGAAGATTCTACCTTGCTGAAAAACACGGTGGTTAGGACAGTGAAAGTACCCTCTGTCGAAATTGAGAAAATGACAATATGGTCTGGGGCCCCAGATTGGGCAGCAAACATAGTCAGATATTTGGAAACTGGCGAAGTACCTGAAGAAAGGCAAGAGGCAAGAAAAGTCAGGAATAGAGCGGCACGTTACACTATGATCGAGGGAGTCCTGTACCGGCGAGGTCACTCGACTCCCCTCTTAAGATGTATCTCCCCGGAAGAGGCACAGTACGTGTTAGCAGAAATACACGAGGGAATTTGCGAGAACAATTCGAGAGGAAGAACACTGGCTGGGAATGTGACAAGGGTGGTGATGGGAACCAAGTTGGAGATTCGAGGTCGAATCCTTTTGAGGAGAGGGGGAATGATGGAAACCATGATGGGCCTAGTCTTAAAGATCACGGAGACAATGCAAGGATTGATACAGTCCACTTGGGATGAGTTTAGCAAGAGCCCCCCAACATTCAAGATGGGGCTTGAAGGATGAAGATCCAATTTTGATTTATTTGATCAGCTATGGAAGATGGCAACAACAAGATTTAAAGGCTTTGGGCTCTTGAAGGGTTACAACTTATTTAATTCATTTAAAGAACTTATTTTATTAGTTTAGAATAATTGAGTTTATTATGGGAAGCACTTAAGGGGGCCTATGCAAGGGCACGTTGGGAAAGTTATTATTTTATTGAACTAGGGTTAGGGTTACTGTAGCTGAGTTACTGTAGCGCGGCACTGTAGCCGAGGCACTGTTCATCCAGGGGTACTTTTGGAAGATGGGGGTTTATTTTGGCTAGGGTTTCATTAGGTTTTGCTTTAAATACTCTATGTAGGCTCATTCTAATCAGATTATGAAATTTATGAAATTTGATGAATTTATTCATTGTGAGTTGAGTTTTACTCCTCTTGTTCTTTATTGAACTTTTGAACTTATCAAAGGTAAATCACAACCTTTGTGGCGTTCCTCCTTTGTAATCTAGGTTCTTGAGACGGGTTCTTCAACAGGTCTAGATTTTAATATAATCTAGGTTCTTGAAACAAGTTCTCATCGGGTCTAGATTCTCCATCCATAGACTTGATTTTGGCTTTCTTGGAGAGTTTTCAAATTGATTGTGGGTTTAAGAGATTCCATTCCCTCGGGTTCATATCATTTGGTATCAGAGCAAGGTTTCCAATCAGGTCTGATTCTATCTTTTAATTCTAGCATCCTTAAATTTAATTCTAGGGCTTTATTGTTCTAGGGTTGCCAAAAAAAAAATAGAAACAAAAAGTAAGCTGCCGAAATTCCAAAGGCTTTGAGTTTGGTTGAAATTTGCATCACCTAGGGTTTTAAAATTCTAGGGTTTCCTGCATCTCTATGTTTGGCAATTGCTTGGAGTGTCGTTCCATTGATTCTCTTTTACTTCTTTGTCCATGCTTGGTTGTCACAATTGAATATTGCTGTTTGTAGTTGAATTAGAGAAAAGAAAGGAAAGGAAAGGAAAGGAAAAGAAAAGAAAAGTAAAGAAAAGAAAGGAAAAGAAAAGAAAAGAAAAGAAAATTCAAAAAAAAAAAAAAGATGAAGAAAAGAGAAGGTAGCATATTCAAAGTTGCATAGTTACAACAAAGAGAAAGAAAGAAATTTGTTGATTAAACCTTATGATCAAAGGGGCTGCTGCATACATCACTCAAGTTGGTATCTTGTCTTATTGTTACTCTTTCATTCGTATAACTTCATTGATTCTCGTGTCATTTTTATTCCTTCATGTTTCTCTTGTTCTTGTTTCCTGGATCTAATTACTAGTTGGGATAAAACAAGGTTGCCTTGTCTTGATTGAGTTCATTTAGTTCTGACAGAACTTGAGTGGGAAAGCTCTTGAGGTAAAAAGGCAAGAGAGTGTGAGACTATTATTGGGAAAATGCCAATTAAGAGTGAAACACAAGTGGAGTGTCATTATTCGAGTGCAAACACGTAAGGGAGTGTGTGAGGTTTTCCACTAACTTTCTTTTTGTGCAGCACATTATAATGTCTCATCGGAGTAGCTCATCACTAAGGGAGAGAGAATATAACTCATCCATTGTGATGCAAGCCATGCAACAACAGTTTGAGCAGTTGAACTT
Source organism: Juglans regia (assembly GCF_001411555.2). NCBI lineage: Eukaryota > Viridiplantae > Streptophyta > Magnoliopsida > Fagales > Juglandaceae > Juglans > Juglans regia. Next base: position 11,743,760 of record NC_049915.1, on the reverse strand, counting down.
GGTGTTGGGTGAAGTGAGGGATAGTATGGATAATCAAGAAGCAGTGATTAGAAAATTGCAAGGTGAGAGAGATAGGAGGCGACGTGAGCCTAGAATTGAGAATGGGTATAAGAATGGAGAGTTTGGTGAGGATGAGGAAGGCTTAACATCTGAAGTTGGATTGGGTGGACATAGAGGAGTTAGGCGTGGAAGAGGCCTTAGGGCAAACTCTGGGGGTCGAGATGGAGTAGATAAGAACCTTGGGAGCATCAAAATGAAAATACCATCATTCCAAGGTAGAACTGACCCTGAAATTTATTTAGAGTGGGAGAAAAGAATAGAGTTGGTGTTTGATTGTCATAATTACTCTGAGGAGAAGAAGGTGAAGTTGGTTGTAATTGAGTTCACTGATTATGCAATTGTTTGGTGGGATCAATTAGTGACCAATAGGAGGAGGAATCTTGAGAGGCCTATAGAAACATGGAGAGAGTTGAAAGCTATCATGAGGTGGAGATTTGTACCTAGCCACTACTATAGAGACCTCTACCAAAAAGTACAAAATCTTATACAGGGGTCTAGGAGTGTAGAGGACTACCATAAGGAGATGGAGGTGGCTATGATTAGGGCTAATGTAGTGGAGGATCGGGAGGCCATGATGACGAGATTTTTGAGGGGATTGAATAGGGAGATAGCCAATGTAGTTGAGTTGCAACATTATGAGGAGGTAGAGGACATGGTGCACATGGCTATGAAGGTGGAGAGAAGGCTAAAAGGAAAGGGTACATCAAGGTATACTTCGGTTTCTAGTACTCCTTGGAAACCAAAGTGGGACAAGAATGATCAAGTTGTAGCAAAGGGAAAGACCAAACCATCAAAGGGAAAAGATTTGGGTGAGGCTGAAACCTCAAGAAAAAGAGAGAATGAGTTGAAAAATAATTGTGAGGCCGAGAGTTCAAAAAAAGAGGAGACTGAAAGAAAAACAGAGAGTGAAAAGAACAAAGAGAGTGAGAGGAAAAAAGAGAATGAGGCCGAAATATCAAAAGAAAGAGAGAGAGAAAATAAAAATAGAGAGGAGGTTGAGAGCCAAGAAAAAAGAGTGGAGCCACAAGAGGAAAAAGAAAGAGAGATTGTAGAGAGAAATAAAAAGACAAAAGTGAGTTTTTATGCTAAGGCCAGCTTTTATGCTAACGAATTTAACGACTCTTTGCCTAGTGCTATTGTTTCTTTGTTGTAGGGATATGAGGTCGTGATTCCTAGAGGTGTGTTTAGGGGATTGTCACCTATTAGGGAGATAGAGCATTACGTTGATCTTGTGCCGGGTGCCACAATTCCTAACCAACCTTTATTTGAAGAACATGAGTCCTTGACACACTTAAAGGGACAAGGTAAGTTGTTGAGTAGAATGCATGCTAAGTGGGAGGACTGTATTGAGACTTTTCCTCATATATTCAAATACACACAAGGTATGGAAAATTTTGTGATTGATACTTTAGCAGGAAAGTATGTTCTTGTTTTCATTTTAGATGCAAGATTGTTGGGACTTGAATATGATAAGGAATTGCATGCTAATGATGATGACTTTGCTAGTGTGTATGGAACAAGTGAGAAAGCATCGTTCGGTAAGTTCTATAAACTAGATTGGTACTTGTTTAGAGGGAATAGATTTTGTGTTCCTACTAGATTTTTGCGTAAGTTGCTTGAGTGTGATAGATATGCTGGTTTATTGGGTAACTTTGGTGTAAGGAAGACTTTTATTGTGTTGCACGAACATTTGTGGGAATATCATTTGCCTTTCAATGACGTGTTGCATGAACGTTTGTGGAAGTATCAATTGCCATTCATCGATGTGTTACATGAATGTTTGTGGGAGTATCATTTGCCTTTCATTGAAGTGTTACATGAACATTTGTGGAAGTATCATTTGTCATTCATTAACATGTTGCATGAACGTTTGTTAGAGTATTGCTTGCCATTCATTGAGTTTTCATATAATTGGAATGGTCATTTTGGTGTAAGAAAAGCTTTAGGTGTGTTTCAGGAACGATTGTGGGAGTATCATTTGCCATACATTGACTTGTTGCATGAACGTTTGCAGGAGTATCATTTGCGTTTCATTGAGTTTGCATATATGGACTCTGTTTTGGGGCTGCCTAGGAAAGAAAGGAGTAGAGATTCTATTTTTATGGTTGTGGATAGATTTATAGAGTTTGCATATAATAGGATCATGCATACTACCACTTTATATTCTCCTTTTGCAATTGTTTATAGCCCTAATCCATTTACTCCTTTTGATTCAATGCCTTTACCTGTTGACGACAGGAGTAGATTGGATGGATTTTTTTAAATTCTTGAACAAATTAATGATATTATTGCATATGAAATTAATGATAATGTTACTAACGTTTTTCCCTTTGATCTAGGTGGAGATTCGAGGTTGAATCCTTTTGAGGAGAGTGAGAATGATGGGAACCAAGTTGGAGATTCGAGGTCGAATCCTTTTAAGGAGAGGGGGAATGATGGGAACCATGATGGGCCTAGTCTTAAAGATCACGGAGACAATGCAAGGATTGATACAGTCCACTTGGGATGAGTTTAGCAAGAGCCCCCCAACATTCAAGATGGGGCTTGAAGGATGAAAATCCAATTTTGATTTATTTGATCAGTTATGGAAGATGGCAACAACAAGATTTAAAGGCTTTGGGCTCTTGAAGGGTTACAACTTATTTAATTCATTTAAAGAACTTATTTTATTAGTTTAGAATAATTGAGTTTATTATGGGAAGCACTTAAGGGGGCCTATGCAAGGGCACGTTGGGAAAGTTATTATTATATTGAACTAGGGTTAGGGTTACTGTAGCTGAATTACTGTAGCGCGGCACTGTAGCCGAGGCACTGTTCATCCAGGGGCACTTTTGGAAGATGGGGGTTTATTTTGGCTAGGGTTTCATTAGGTTTTGCTTTAAATACTCTATGTAGGCTCATTCTAATCGGATTATGAAGTTTATGAAATTTGATGAATTTATTCATTGTGAGTTGAGTTTTACTCCTCTTGTTCTTTATTGAACTTTTGAACTTATCAAAGGTAAATCACAACCTTTGTGGCGTTCCTCCTTTATAATCTGGGTTCTTGAGACGGGTTCTTCAACGGGTCTAGATTTTAATATAATCTAGGTTCTTGAAACAAGTTCTCATCGGGTCTAGATTCTCCATCCATAGACTTGATTTTGGCTTTCTTGGAGAGTTTTCAAATTGATTGTGGGTTTAAGGGATTTCATTCCCGCGGGTTCATATCAGGTGGGTTACTACTAGCCCCAAGCCCTCTGAGACACCAAGGGCTACGCATGGAAGTGTCGAAAATGCCAAGAGTACGCCCAAGTCCCCTATTGCCCGCCAGAGAAGTTGACGTCGATCACATCACGTTGGTTGTTCGCCCAGTGGGGGGTTGATTTGGTTGTTTCCATTGGCCGACCATTGGCCCGGAGGAAGTCGGCCAATGGAAATGAGCTACTGGAGGAAGTCGGGCAAAGGGGGGTCAAGTTCGTAATGGTGGTTGTCGACTACTTCACTAAGTGGGTCGGGGCTAAAGCCTTAGCAACCATCACCGCGAGCAATATCATGCGATTCTTGTCGAAATCAGTAGTTTGTAATTTCAGCGTCTCGTACACTATCATCTAGGACAACGGAAAGCAGTTCGACATCAACCATTTCCTAGACTGGTGCTGAGATTTGGGAATCGAGTTTAGATACTCGTCCCTTGGGCATCCTCGGTCCAACGGACAAGTCGAGGCAACTAACAAAGACGTTGATGGGTACTCAAAAATCGACTTGACGACAGAAAATGTGCATGGGCTGAGGAACTCCCCGCCGTGCTCTAGGCCTACAGGGTCATGGTGAAGACACCGACCGGAGAAACTCCCTTCACCCTTACCTATGGACACAAGGCAATGCTGCTAGTAGAAGTTGGGCTTCCCACATACAGAGTTTAACACTTTGAACAAGAGTCCAATAGCAGAAGACTGGAGGAATAGCTGGACCTGCTGGAAGAAATCCGGCTAGCAGCAGAGATAAAGGCCGCATCTGACAAAAGAGTGGAGAGGTGTTTCAACAAGCACGTGCGGCCAAGGACATTCCAAGTAAGGGAACTGGTACTCAAAGAAATGAGAACAACAGCATGAGACGAAGGAAAACTGGGCCCCTGCTGGGAAGGCCCCTACGTGGTCATCACCACAAACCGACCCGGCTCCTATCACATCAAAGATTCCCAAGGAAACGAGCTACCACACCTATGGAACGCCGAGCACCAGCAGAAATATTACTGCTAAGCCGACTCACTCGTCATAATTTTTATATCTTCATGTGAAAGCTACTGGACATAATCAAAATATATATTTTGTCTTGTCTCAATGATTTATTTCGGTCTACACATCAGCAAAGTCGACTTCGCTAAATAAAAACTTCAACAACTTACCTCCTCGCAAGGTGAAAGGAAAATGTAGGCCTAAAAGGTTGTCTTATCTCTCTCGCAAAGGAGTGCAGGTCGGCCCTTGGTCACCTAAAGATAAAATTTACCTTCCTCGTAAGTGTCAACAGGCAGGAGGCCTGAACAACTTACCTCCATGCGGGATACTATAAGGAAATGTAGGCCTTAGGGTTGCATTATCCGTCCCACAGGGGAGAGTGACATCAGCCTTACGACTACCCAAATCACCTTCCCCGACCTCCGCTACGACGAAGTGTGGGTTCAGCGCCAACCTGACCCAAATGTACCCTTTCCAGTGATGTCAACAGGCGGGAGCGAGTCCAAAACAAACTACCTAAACGGATTACCTCCCCACAAAGAATGATAGGCGAGCTGGTGGCTCAGCCTCCTCGTCTAGGAGAGCGAGACCAGCCTAAGGTGGCTTGAATAACTTAACTTGACCCCCATCACAATGAAGTAGCGGATTAGCCACATTGCAGTCTGAATTACCTCCCCGCGGGGCAATAGAGGGAAAGGTAGGCCTTAAGGTTGCCTTATCCTTCCTAAGACAGAGTGCAGGTTAGTCCTCAACTACCCGAAGGAAAATGCTTACCTTCCTCGTCAACGTCAGCGGGCGGGAGCAAGTCCAATAACAGACTATCCGAACAACTTACCTCCCTGCAGGATATCATAAGGAAGGGTAGGCCTTAAAGTTGCCTTATCCCTCCCACAGTGGAGAGCGGGATCAGCTTCACGCTACCCAAATAACTTACCTTAGCCCCCGCTACGATGAAGTTTGGGATCATCGCCAGCCTAACCCAAACTTACCATTTCCTACTGTGTCAACGGGTGGGAGCGAGTCTAATAACAGACTGCCCAAACAACTTACCTCTCAGTGGGATATCATAGGGAAATGTAGGTCTAAAGGATGCCTTCTTCCTCCCACATCGGAGAGCGGGACCAACCCCATGGCTACCCGAATACTTACCCCGGTCCCCACCGTAGTGAAGGAGCGAACCAACCGCATCGTTGATCGAGTTACCTCCTCAGGGGACAAAGAGGCTGGATGGCATGAGGCCTTCTGACCTCTCCCCGACGGAAAGCGGGACGAGTCTATAGACCGCCTGAATAATGAAGAGAAAGATACGAACACCACCAATAGAATCTACATCAACGGGATCTTCATCAACAACTTACCTCCCTACGAAGTGAAAGGGAAATGTAGGCCTAAAAGGTTGCCTTATCCCTCTCGTGGAGGAGTGCAGGTTTGCCCTTGGCCACCCAAAGACAGAATATACACCAATGGAATCTACATCAACGGGATCTTCATCAACAACTTACCTCCCCACCAGGTGAAAGGGAAATGTAAGCCTAAAAGGTTGCCTTATCCCTCTCGCAGAGGAGTGTGGGTCAGCCCTTAGCCACCCGAAAACAGAATCTACACCAACGAAATCTACATCAACGGGATCTTCATCGACAACTTACCTCCCCGCAAGGTGAAAGGGAAATGTAAGCCTAAAAGGTTGCCTTATCCCTCTCGCAGAGGCGTGCGGATAACCCATGGCCACCGAAAGGCAGTATTTACACCAACAGAATCTACATCAACAGGATCTTCATCAACAACTTACCTCCCCGTGAGGTGAAAGGGAAACGTAGGCCTAAATGGTTGCCTTTATCCCTCTCGTAGAGGAGTGCGGGTCGGCCCTTGGCCACCCAAAGGCAGAATCTACACCAACGGAATCTACATCAGCGGGATCTTCATCAACAACTTACCCCCCGCGAGGTGAAAGGGAAAGGCAGGCCTAAAAGGTTGCCTTATCCCTCTTGTAGAGGAGTGTGGGTCGGCCCTTGGCCACCCGAAGATAGAATCTACACCAACGAAATCTACATCAACGGGATCTTCATCAACAACTTACCTCTCCGTGAGATAAAAGGGAAAGGTAGGCATAAATGGTTGCCTTATCCCTCTCGCAGAGGAGTGCGGGTCGGCCCTTGTCCACTCGAAGACAGAATCTACACCAACAGAATCTACATCAGCGGGATCTTCATCAACAACTTACCTCCCTGCGAGGTGAAAGGGAAAGGTAGGCCTAAAAGGTTGCCTTATCCCTCTTGCGGAGGAGTGCGGGTTGACCCTTGGCCACCTGAAAACAGAATCTACACCAACGGAATCTACGTCAGCAAAATCTTCATCAACAATTTACCTCCCTGAGAGGTGAAAGGGAAAGGTAGGCCTGAGAGGTTGCCTTATCTCTCTCGCAGAGGAATGCGGGTCGGCCCCTGGCCACCTGAAGGTAGAATCTACGCCAACGGAATCTACCTCAAAGGGAAATGCGTCAACAACTTACCTCCTTACGAGGTGAAAGGGAAAGGTAGGCCTAAAAGATTGTCTTATTCCTCTCACGAAAGAGTGCGAGTCGGCCCTTGGCCACTCGAATACAAGATCTCCACCAACAAAATCTCCATCTGTGGAATCTCCACCAATGAAACAATCTTCATCAACAAAATCTCCATCAAAGGAAACTTCACCAACAGAAAACTAACACTCTAATAATATGCAGGAATGAGCAGAAGGGAAAAGTGGCTAAAGGAAACAAAAGCTAAAGGAAAAGAAATGCAAATGGAAAAAGCGGCTAAATCAACAAGAGCTAAAAAAAAAAACGGCTAAGAGAAATAAAAGCAAAAGGAAAAGCGTCATTCCACTCCCTCGCTGACAAAAATCGAGTCGGGCCTACAGGCTGCACGAATAATACAAGCAGGCAACGAAAACATCATCATCCGGGAAGAAAAGGATAGTATCAACAAATTGCCCCCAGCACAAGCCGGGAACTCAGGGATATGATACTGATTCTCTGAAGTCAAGCATAAATCCTGCGGTTTCCCGACCATGACATAAAGGACAAAAATCTAACAAGGAAAGTGCAAAACTATATTGCTGCACTCGAGGCCGACAGAGAAACGCAGTATAAAGGGCCACCAACAAGCAGGGTCATCGAACACGGCCAGACGCCGGTAGGGTAGAACGCGGGATATTACAGAAGGTGAATCCTCACAATTGCGCACCACCTAAGCCAACCCCCAAAAGAAAAAAAGGAGAAAAGAGGCATAGCTTAAAGAAACAAAGCAGCCAAGTACGATCAGGTGAAAAATAATTTTATTAATCAGCAGAAGTACAAGGAACAAGTTACATCATAAGGCCGCATGCAGCCACTAAACTACAAAGAACAATTTACACCGTGAAGCTCATGTATCCATCAAAACTGCCTGCAGGACCATTTGCTCCACGCATGCACGTATAGGAGAAAAGTCCTTGAAGGGATCCTAGACCGCAAATCCGACCGAGTCCAACTCATCGGTTGCGAACGAAGACCACATAACCATAGAACTGCGCCACGACGACCAAGTTGAATAATGCCAGAAATTCCCTCGAAACATCAATAGGGATGTAATAAGGCAATTAATTGAGTCATATGGAGAACGCACCGTCCAAAACTCCAATGGTAGAGGACTAGCAAGGAGATCTACACGAAAATTCTGCCCTCATAAATTAGGCTTGATCCCCGCAAAGCAACCACCAAACCCCCAGGATAACCCACCAACCATGGAAGATGGCGGCAGAGTCGAAGCATAATAAGCAAAAGAGCGAGAATAAGAACAGGAGGTACGGGACCCCAACAGTAGGGGGTTGGTGAGGAGATCCACTCGGAGAGTCTGCCGTCATAAAGCTGGTTCGTTTCCCACAGAACTGCCACCAAGGCCGCTAGAGATCAGACCCTACCCGAGCATGTCGCGTCGTTGCAATGACACATCATGCGGAGGAAAGTTACCCACACTCATAGCCCGAAGGTCACACTGGGGGTTCTGAAGAAGGAAAGTTTTCATCCGCTCTAGGCCTTCATCATAACCAAACCTCCACGCATCATGACGAACCCCCCAGACATAAGACAACTCATTGTGCAAGCTGCAAACGGTTGCTTCCCGGCCCTCGAGCACTAGCTGGTTCATGGTCAAGGCGGTCTCCGCATCTTGTCTTTGCTACCTTTCCTCCTTCAAGGTCTTCCTCGTTGACGCCAGCGAATCGGTAAACCTTTTGACCTTAGACTTAAGCCATTTGATCTTCCGACCGTCTGTATCTCGTTGCTTGCGAAGCTCCAGGATGTTGGCCTATAGTTGCTCCAGTTCCGACTGACACTGGTCTAGAGATTGCTGCAACATGTCCCTCTCCTCACAAGCAAGCAAGGCCTCAATGCGGAGCTGGCCGACCTCCCCCTGGGACCTGACCAGGTCAACCCGGGCTCCCTCTGCTCTCACTCGGAGGCCACACTGTCCATGGTCGCTTGAACCAGAGAGTGAAGGTCTAGGTTCTCTCTCCCTAGCACTGCTAGGCTATCCACGAGGAAGGCGCGGTCAGGCGCTCCAACCCCTACAACAAAAGGCGAGTGTTAAAAAAAAGGAGGAAAGTAAAAGAGAAGAGAGAAAGAAAGCAGAGCATCTGCCGAGTAAAGTTTGCCCCGGTAAGAAGCCTCATGACCTTCCCCTTTGCTCTACGAACACGATTGACATGGCACGAGACATGGTCATCTGATGGTCTGCGGGAACTTCCTCGACAATCTCCCCGCAGCGTCACTAGGGAAGGCTGGCCTCAACCACAGAAGTTGCATTAACTAAAACTCTCTGGGCTGATGACAGGCGATGCCAACTCCTCGGAAGTCCTTGGGGGCGTAAGGAGGTGAAGCACCAACACGGACTGCCCCCTAGAAGGAGTGGCAACACTATCAGAGTCAGTGGGAGTGGGAGAGATGCTACTAGGTCTTTTTCCCTTCCCCACAACCGGCGGGCTCGGAGAATGACTGGGAACAGGCGCAACAGCCCGATTCATGGGACTCCCCGCTTCAGAACGATAATTAGTGGGGTTAACCAGTATAACCAGGTATCGACGAAGACTCTCCTCCGACAGCAGGGCCTCTGAATACACGTCGTTAGGATGCGCCGCCACCCAAGACCAGACGATCCCAAGTCTCGCCTTCTAACAGGAATTCAGTTCGAGGCGGCGGATCGAGGCGTCAGATATAGTGCCCCAGTTGGCATGGATATAAAGGGTGCCTAATGGTCTACCCTTCACCACCTTACACCGCCCCTCTATCCAAGCCAATTCCTGAACGAGATAGAAGTTGTAGATACACCGACCCTTCTGCACTAAATTGTGAGTGATAAAGAATTCACAGGCAGTCAGGTCGGGATAATCCGACCCGGCCTCCTCCAAGGCACGGTGCCAAATGACACAAAATGAGGTCAAGACCCTCCATGCAATGGGGAGGAGCTGAGCGGGCGCCAACTCAAAGAAAGCCAGTACTTCACAGGAGAACATGAAGGGATACACTGCAACTCTAGTACCATAGCCCTCCTCATCCACCGCTCCGCCGATGGGAGGGGGCACTCCAAGCTCCAGCTTTGAAGGGATCCCGTAGGTCGCTTTCAATTCCTCCAATTCCTCGATAGTAATCATCGACCGCCATGAAAATCCTGCAAAATCATCCGGAAGGGAATCGTCACAGACGACAGCAGCTTGGACAGCGTCAGAGGGTGCTGGACAAACTCCAGGGCGTGAAGATTTCTTCGATTCCATAAGGTGCATAAGAGATTTATGAAACACTTCGAAAGAAAGATAAGAAAGTGAAATTGTAAAATAACTGAACAAAAGTTGAGAATACGATTGGCTACTCTACTGGAGGGGAAGTCCTTATATTTAGACGGGGCGACAATCACCTTTTCAAGGTGTCATAACTCCGCATATCTTACACATGTCCCACTCAAGTACCAAGATCTCTCGACTAACGCAACTATTGTAAAGCATATCCTCTGGAATGACATGCGAATTAATGACTACAAAACACGGAGATGGGGCGAGGAAGTCGGAGGAGCGCCATTCAATGCAAAAACATGGTTGATGTTGTGCTGTCATGCGAGTGAAATATAGACGATCACTCAGCATGCGGCCAGGCAGGCTAGGAACTTGATTAGGTATAAGAACAAAGGGAATAAAAGAAATTCCTCCCAGACTCTAGAAGAATTGAGGGTAACTTTAAGGATAATTTTTTCTTAGGAAAGCCCACGGGGCCTAAGCCTAGGAACCCAGCCTAATGGGGTTTATATCCAAGCAAGGAACGAAGTGTCAACCAAGGAAATGTGCCATCTAGTCGATAAGACAGATCGACCTGACACAACTACGACCGCCCTTGGGAACGGAGTGTGCACAGGATACACAGGAAACACGGAAGACCCTCGATTCATCGGCATCAGATCATCAACGACTCATATAAATCGGATTGAGAGTTAGGAAACCACTCCACATTAATGGCGCAGCTAATTAAGTCACACGCCACAATTATGAGGCCGCCACAAAGCCGCACCACATTAAAGAAAGTCTGACAGCAGACACAAAAAAAGAAACGTGGACTTTGTGGGAAAAACTCTCCCCAGGCAAAGTATAATAGCTAATCACAGGTACGAAAAAGCTCTATGATCCCTAGACTTTCTTACTTATTTACTGCAATACAAAAATATTGACTAACTTTAGCATCGGAGGTTTCCCAGCCCCAAGGCCGCCCTCTCAAAGTCGCAGTATCTTCTACCTTGTGCAGGGCTTGTTTTCGAAAACCTGAGTTGTTGGAGCTTGGCTCAAATATGTGCGAAACACGGCATTAACACAAATATTATATGTTTAAAAGTACTTTAGACATATAGATTTCAAACAGTAAATAACTTTTTAATAGTTGAGCTTTTTACGTTAAGCTCTAAGTTATAAGCTTTAAACTAAAAGTAATATTTCGTACTACAATCCAAAACATACACTAGTAATTAATGCGTCATATAGTTAAAAGGTCATGAAAATGAGAGTATTTTGTACACAAGTTAAAAGGTAATGAAAAGGTCATGAAAATGTATTGCTTATGAATACAAGAATGGAAGATTTATTAGATATTTTTTTATAATAGACTCGTACAATAAATTAAAAAGACTATTTTTCAAATACAGTATAAAATGAAACACAATTATGAATGGCTTCAAATAAGTCTGAATTCGGCTATAATCGATTTGAATCGGCTCACTAGATCGGTTTTACGAGTGATGAAAAAAAAATAATAAAATCGATTTGGATTGTGAGATGAGATAAAATAATTTTTTAATATTACTTTTATTATGAAATTTTAAAAAAATGAATTACATTTATGTTTTATTTGAAAATTTATAAAAGTTATAATGATTAGATAATAATTAAATAAAAAAATTAAAAAATATTTACATTTATGTTGTTTAGATATTGAGATGAGATAGAATGAAATGATATGAGATAGATGAGAGGCTCTTGCTATCTAAACTAGCCTCAATCTTTTACCAACTCAAATTAAGGTACGGTTTGGATAGTGAGATGAGATGAGATGAGATGTTTTAGATTAAAGTTGAAAGTTAAATAAAATATTATTAAAATATTATTTTTTAATATATTATTATTTTAAAATTTGAAAAAGTTGAATTATTTATTTTATTTTATGTGAGAATTTAAAATTATTTTAATAATATTAAATAAAATAAAATGAGATAAAATAAAATATTTTCACTCGCGAGATGAAATGAAACAAAATCAGTTGAATCAATGATTCAACATGAATTGAACTGCTATAGATTTGAAGGAAACAGAATGGTTACCTTGCTGAAACGGTTTGCTACGCAACCCACTCGAGCGTGGTGTTATGTTAGAGCACTCTCATTGGATTAGTTAAAATTAAATTATAGTTTTGATGAATGTAAGAGAAATTTGACTTTTAACTATTCTATTCACATAAATCTCCACAATAGAATAGCTATTTTTTCATTATATAATAATAAAATAATATAAGATAAATTTAGTTTTAGTTATTCACATTAAATCTCCACATTAGATTATACATTTATTCATTATATGATAATGAATAACTAATAATTTCAAAAATATTTAATTTTTTTAATTATTAATTTATTTAATTTTATCATATTTTACAATTCTACTTATTATATGTTAATTAATAATCATGTTCTTATTAAATTAATATATCACTAAATCAAATTAATATATTAATTGTGATAAAATATGTGATAAAAAGAAAGAGAGAGAGAAATAATTAATAAAATATGTATTTGATGTATGTACAGTAACCTTTAAATTTGAAAAAAAAATTTAAAGTTACTGTAGCTAAATTCTGAATATTTAGAATTTGACTAATCCAATGTGAGCATATTTTACTCTTTAATAGTTAAATACTTATTGAATTTAACTTCTAGCTAATTCAATAAAAATGTTATAAAGGAGAAAAAAGTATATTTAATTGGAAAAAGAAAAAACAAAAACAAAATTGAAAAAAGTATTTGGCTTATGCGACAAGCCAAGCATCCACGTAGACAAGCTTCCCGAGGAAGCCATAGAAAATGAACACATTGCCGAATATCCTGGCTTTCCAACAGCGTCTTTTTTTAAAAAAAATACAACATAAAAACCCTCGTTCCCATTCCACGAGGGCAACCCATCATTTTACACTCTCAAAATTATCATTAATGTAATTATATATTTTTTTAAAAATTATTTTTTAAATATTTTTAAATATTTAAAAATATATATAAATGTACTAATAATCACTTTTTTAACTATTAAAATAATAATAAATAAATAAGCAACCAAAATAAGAGAGTAAAATGACGGAGCCATTTTTCTCTTTCCTTGAAGTTTTTGAGGCTTCGTTGGGAAGCTAAATTCATCTCAACTCATAATTACAATTTTTTTAAATCCCAACACAAAATATAATAAACAATTCAACTTTTTCAAATCTCAAAATAATAAATAATAATATTATAACAATATTTTATCATCTCAATTCAACTCAACTCAACTCAACTCAATTCAACATCCAAACGCATCCTGAGTGTCAAGTTTTTATATATATGCTATTTTATGGAAACATTAGAGTTGTAATATTATAAAGGTCCATTAAATGACTTTTTATGGTACCTAAAATTTGGAGAGAAATTATATTTACAATCATAAAGTACACAAGCATCGTATATTCATTTTGTTTGAAAAAAATATGGAAATATGATACCCATGTGCAAAAATTAATTTTTTTTAATTATGAACTCCACACTTTTTCAAAAGAAATGAGCGATGCTTACACAACCGGCCTGATGTGTTATTGCTGTTATTGTTAGTAATCTGATCTCACATGGACCTGATTCATCTAGTAATTTGATGACAATTTCAAAAAGTTCTTTGTTTAGGCCAAACCTTGCAGTTGAGCAATATGCGCAAAAGCAAGTGAACCCAGAGCTGCAATTGTCTCCCTGTTTAAAGGCAGCTATCATGTTCACATTCGGCATTTACTTGCCAAAAAGAATGGCCACAACACGCATTTCATCGACATATAAACATGTCAGTTGTTATCTCAGAAATTCCTTATAACCTAAAATTGAAGTTACCTACAAATGTAGTTATCCATTTTATCGAAATCAGAGTTGGATCGGAACCTATGAGAGTCGAAGTCGGAGTTCGAACTCTGATAAAGTTGAAGTCAGAGTCGGATTTCCTAGATGCCGACTGTTCTCAGCTCTAGTACAAACCAGGAGAATGAAGAGGAGAAAAAATCTAAAATCATCAATCAGTTCATCACTAACAATCATAATCAGAAAAAATGACATTCGAATAATTAGAGAATCCTCTACCTTATATTGGAGCAAAAGTCCATCCATAAAGCTCCAATATCAATCAGTTTCAACAAGAAATCAAAATCAACCCAATAATCAAGTTTGTATCTTTTGTTCTAACATACTTTTCTGACAACTAACCTTTCACTTCTTTGAGAAGCAGTAGTCTAAGCAATTCCAAAGAATTCTGCAAGTTTTTTTTTTCAATAAAAATAAGCAAATTTTCCGAGTAATGCCATATTTCTCTCAACTTTAATTGGTTGGCATTAAGCACCTGTGAATATACCAAGTTCACTGAACTATCATTATGCCTATTATTGATAGCCAAACTAAAAAGTAGTCAATCAGGTATAAGACGCCCATAAAAGAAATCATATCACAATATATCATCAACAAATCTAGCTAGTTTCCATGACAAACTTTCTGATGGCCTAATTTGCTACACTAAATCCCGAAAAAATTATGCTAAAAAATATACAACAGAAAAAAATAAAAATAAAAAACGAAATTCTCAAAACTAGAGAAAACATTTTTCAAATCCTCAATTGATCATCTATTCACCCCAAATGATTTTGTTCTCATACAGAAGCCTCGATCCTGGGCTCGAATGAGAAGGCAGACATGAACTCTATGGCTTCACCATTCATATAACATTTGGGCAACTCGATCCATTCATTGGTGACCAGATCACAAAGAACATAACTAAACAGCTCAACAGAGTTTAAGCATATCAAGATCTGGCGACCAGCCCCAACACAGTTTATATCCACCTTCTTGCCAAACCATTCATGCGACATTGCAGGAGGCATTGCTGCAATCTGGTTCCAAGCACACAAATCCTCATCATACCTCCACACCCTTAAGCTTGCACTTTCAAGGAATTCTGACAGCATAACAACTAGCATCTCGCCTTCACATTCAACCATATCAATGGAATACTCGGAGTAAACCGGCAATAACCTGGGAAACTCAGAGAAGCACTTGAGGGTCAGATTGCAAGAGACAACCTTCCCAGAGGAGTTAAGGAAATAGACAATCTCCTCTCCATCTTTACAAGTAATAACTGATGAGTATTGCTTAGATGGGCTTCGCTGCATGTTAGTCGCCACTACATTTCCAGCCTTGTTTAGATAATACACAGCACTGTCATCATTTGATTCAAATCCCAGAGAATCATCGATCTTTCCATGTAATGCAATATCCCCCTCCCAGCAACCAGTGCTCGAGTCGTAGACTATGCATGAGAGTTTTGGAAGTTCGCCACAAACTAACACAAGCTTGTAAGAGCCTTGGTATTTTGAAGCTGTATTCATCACAATGGCGTGAAGATTTTGATTTCGTTGGGTTGGACCCAGTGGAGGGAGTTCTCTGCAGGATCCTGTCACAAGATTGCATATAATGAAGTTGCCAGTTAAATTACGGAAACAAATCAAGCCACCAGAGGCTGCAACAGGCATGGAGTTTTGGTTTGAGTCTTTTTGGAGGAGAGCTGGATGATTAAGCTTCTTCCAAGTTCTATCAGAAGAGTCAAATACAATTGATTGGTTGACATGGGGATTGACCACGTAAAACCATGGATCCCTCGAAGGAATGTGTGAGCAGGCAAGCTTAAAACTTGCAGAAGCCGCAACGGATTTCCATCTTTTGCACACTGAATTAAGACCAAAAAACGTAGATGTTGGAAGCCGTGAAAGGACCCTTTCTAGAATGTCTTGATTGAGATCGTCCATAGAGAAGCTTAAGATAGCATCTTCTTCTTGTGGCTTCCTCTTCCCAGAAGTTCTTAAAGGCTTGCAATCATCATGCTCCATCGAATGTAAATTTGTGGGAGGATAACTACATTTATTAAAAAAAAAAAACGATGGTGTCATAGTTGTTCTTGACGGAATCATATTGCCAAAAGAAAGTAAAAGAAAGCCGTTGAATGAAATCAACTACATATCAGAAGAATATGACAATCCATGCTTAAATGCATGCATCTAAAAGTCACTTGAAGAAGATCAATAAGACTTTCTCTTGGCTACAATTTTCTCCTATTCCTCTCCTTTTATTTAAAAAAAAAAAAAAACTTTTCTCTTATACCATTGAGTAAATAAGATAATTGGCATATTACCACGAGGGGAGAATAGGGAAAATAAGAAGAAGAAAGAATGACAATCAAGTGACAAATGACCCAGGAAATTAGTTTTGGAAGTTGTCAATACATACGATTTTTCAGTTTTAAGATAACAATGCACAGATGGAAGGAGCAAAACAGGAATTAGGGCATAACAACATCCTCATGAGAAATCCCAAATACGAAACATCAAGAAGTTTGACAGCACTTGGGACAAACATCAGAAGAAAGGTCAATTTTTTCAAATATAAATTAAAAGAATCGGATAAAAGGGGAAAATTTTAGGGCGCTAGGGGTTGTAAGGTTTATAGGAAAGGACTAAGAAAAGCACTAAAAAGAGGGAAAAAGAAAAAAAATTTAACATAAAGAGGTGGTTTGAGCTTGGTTTCCTGGGAAAATAGATATGCATTTTTCGCACAGAAAAGCACTAAAAAGTCATCAAAATGCATAGCTATTTTTGCAGGAAACCAAGCACAAACTACAGCTAAAAAAAAAGATCGATGGATCCATTCTATAGTCTTATTCATTCCAGTTCAAGGAATAAAACCAAAAAAGAAAAACATGGAAATCACGAAACATAAACTGAATGAAGATAACAAAAAGATGAGAGATCAATGGAGAGAAAAAAAAAAAAAAAAAATTACCTGCTACTCTAGCTGCCAAGTGAACGGAAAAAAAAAACCAAGTGAGGGTGAGAATGGATAGAGTTTGGTGGGTCTTTGGCCTTTTTAAGGTGGGAGGGACATCACTGTCCAACCAAAAAGAAAAAGAGAAAAAAAGAAAAGATAAAAAAAAACACCGAAAAGGAAAAGCCAACCCAAGGAGAGAGCGAGCGAGAGAGGTAGGAAGTTTCCTGGTAAGCGCTTTTTTTGTTGTTGGGGTTTGAGACTTTGAGCACCACACAAAGACTACACACACAGAGCACACGAGAGGAGAGGGACCGCAAAAGGGTTATATTTTATATAAATAAATAAATAATAGAGTGGTCGTTGACTCTGCGCGCCTCAACTCTGGCGTTGGCTTTGGATTCGGAGTTCCAAAAAGTTGCTGCATGTTGGTTACTTTAACAAATCTCAACGTGAAAGAAAGAGAAAGAGCAATGGGGTGGGGGGGTCTGTCTTTCTCTTTTCTTTTCTTTTCTTTTGTTATTCCAAGGTGCAATGGTCTCTTGTCTTTGACATGTAAACACCAACATGTCAAAGCAAAAAGCTACCCTTCTTCTGCTGCTTTTTCCTCGTTTAGGAATCTTTCTCTCTAGTGGTCCTTTGTATTTGTATGCAAGTCAACTTTCCGGCTGCCTGACTCCTAATGAGGAGGCCCGAATGCAGGAAAAACCAATCAATAAGACAACAGGAATAACCGTTAATTACGATCTCAATGAGGCCCGAATGCAGAGATCTCGATGGCATGTACAAACCAAGTCCAGAACCCTAGTGTCAGATTTAAGACGTTTTACGCCGGTGTGGGGCTGACTTCCATTCCCCCTTCCTCTTGTTCTTTACTTGGAGCTCACAATGGCAGGCTTATCTATTTGGCTAAGTAAAATAACTAATAACCTGTTAAAATAAGGTTTCTATTTTAATTTAATTATTTAAAATTAATGGAAAATAAGAAATATTTTCGAGCTAAAGTGATTCTCTACATTTTATTATTTTATTATTATTTCTTTCTCTTTCCTTATATTTTTTATATTTCTCATATTTATATATTTGTATTTATATATCGTGAAAAGGTTATAATATTATTGGAATAATTTATTTTAATAAAAATATACTCATAATAAAAACATGAAAAGGGATTAAAAGTTCACAAAAAATAGGATAATGAGTTTTTTCTATTTTTATTTTCATTTTGATTCTTATTGGGCCAGTATTGATAAAGATATTATAAATCGTATTGATATATAAGAAATATTAAAAGATTTAAGAATATCACAAATTTAAAAGTTGCAGGAGAGAATATTTAAAATAAATAAAACAAAAAAAGAAAAAAGAAAGAATATTTAAATGATAGAAAAAAATAATAGATAAACTGATATACTGTGTATTGTAAAATTTATTAGCTGAAAATTAAAAAAGTGGGTTTTGGTTATTTATTTTAGATGAAAATTTAGATAAACCATTGGAAATGCTCTAAAGCTAGATTGGGCTGAAAATTAATCTTATCAGTGTGGTTTCAATCCAAAATAAAAACTGAACTGATATGTTTTTTAAATGGTGGTATTGACCGATCCCAGCCGATAAAGGGTGTAACACTCCGCCTACAAAACACATTAAGCCTTGACCTTAGTAGCCTTAATTTTGATAAATTAGGAGATGAACTATTTGAGAATACGAATAATTTTAGATATTTGAGAGATGACTGTATATTTTGGATTTAGTAGAATTATTGGAAGATTTTAGTGCAATATTGATTTTGAGGAAAATGAAATTTTTAGAGCTTGATTGGTTTACCAATATTATATTGGAAAATTTTTAGAGTTTTATTAATTTGGAGGATAAGAAACCAAGAGGCCCATAAGGGCATGACACATGACAGCATAGATTTAACTCATGGCCCAATTAGGTCAAAGTAAGCCTTTGAAGCTCCATCTTAGTGGATCTTGAGATCTCTTTTAATCTTTCAAAATCTGGAAACAATGACCCCATTCACTCAAACCCAAAAGCCCATGAACCATTAACTCACACACATGGCCCTTTTAAGCCCAACAAGGCCCAAGGGTTTTGATTCTCTTCACTCTTCAAATTGAAGCCCAATACACCATAAAATTGGTTTCCCTCGAGCCCATATCATACCCTAAGTACCCAAATTAAGTTTTAAAATTGTTTAAGATCATTAATCAACTTACCTAAGATTAGTGATTTTTAAACCATGTTTTGAAACTTAATTTTCTTTCTTAATCTTTTTTAACATTTTGATCTGAAATTTTCTTGTTTTATTACTCAATTACATCACTCTTAGATTATATTAAGACCCTAGATAAACCTCCACACATGTTATTAGATGAAATGACATATTAAACCCCAAACTACACCAATCGGCACACATGTGTGCCCTTTGTATGCATGGACTTTTTTGCCCTTATGCCCTATCTTTTTGTGCCATTTTCTCAAGGACATTATGGTCCTTAAACACACCTCATATGATTCCTTTAGACCTATACCAAGCCTTGGATGAAATTTGGTTTAAAAAACAAAACCAAAAATTAAAACCGATTGCACCCAAAAGACTAGTTGGATGGGAACCAAATTAGTTGAGTTTCAACCACCCTTCTACCCATGGTTGAGCCACCCTCTCTATGCCACAACTCATGCCTCTTTACCCACCCGAGGAAGGCACTCAATGATAGTATTTATACCCACAAACCAGACCAAGAGGATGGGACAAAGGATGGATCAAAATTTGGACAGCTTTGAAAGAAACCCAAAACCTTTGGCTATGGCTTGCTTGTCTTCTAAGTTTTTGTTTCAAAAATTTGAATAAAGCAACCCTTGCACCTATGGACTTCTTCTAGCTCTTGGTCATGATGAAATGATGACACTTTAGGTCACTATTCAGCTGACGAAGCCATGACAAATCTGGAAAATGCAATCAACACTCCACCTCCCACGTCCACCACTCACATTCACTTCCTTGGAGCCAAAACCAACGTCCCCTCCCCTTTGGCTGCCTATAAAAAGCCCATTCATCCCCTCATTTTCTCCACACCTCAACTCCAGCTCCTCTTGAGCATTTGAGAGCCATCTCCCCCTTAGTTCTTGAGAAAAATCGAAACATGTGTGTAAGCTTGAATGTTCTTGGTGTTCTTGTGTTGGAAGCTTGAGTAGGCCACGAAAGTTTTGAGCTCTCTTTCCCTAGATCTTAGTTTGCATGTCAAGTCTTGTTTTTGAGTATTAGAATAAATTTTGGTTAAGTTTAGATAAAGTTATCATGCTTGATTCAAAACCAGGTTCATTAAGGATGATTTTAAGTGTTTAAATTTTTCTAAGTGGAAATTTTAGTTATGGCATGTCTTAGCATATTTTGATATGATTTATTAATGTCTTAGAACGATCATAGAAGGTTTGGTTTTTTATTAGAAGCATGTCATGATAGGTTTTAACTATATCTTGTTTTGATCATCAAAATATGCATGGATTTTAAATAAGTTTGTGGATTAAGGCATGAAGATTTATTTTTTCCACCTAGGATTGATGATTAAGTATTTTGAAGATCTTGTGATTGGGATAAGAACGAAAATGCATGTTTTGGGTGAATTTGGAAAGCATGCCTTTGTGATTTACACTAGAAACATTAAACTTGATTAAAGAAAGGATTAATGAATATTAAGGTTTTTAGCCATGATTAAGTGTTGGGATGAACTTAATTACCAAAGAGTTAGAATTTATCATATAATTAAGGACTATAGTGATTGTTTGTGACTAAAGAGAATTTCATATGCATGCATTCATTGGGATCAATAGTTGAAATCACACTTAGGCATCAACTAGAGTGCATGCCATGGGTTGAGATTGTTTGAGCTAGTTCCATTTTAAATTTTACAATTCTAATGTATAAATGGTTTTAGAATATGAAAAATGTGAGGTCTATGAAGTTTGGCTGAATTTGAGATTTGTTTGTAAATAGTAAAAAAGTAAGGCCTTAGTGGCAATTTTTTAGAGTTTAGAGGTATTTTTATAAATACCCATTTTTTAAACCTGTTGATTATGAACGTCTTCCATAGTAGTACATATCCTAACTTAGTACGAATTTTATTTCAGCCATTACAATATTTCCAAACTCGGGAAGTTTGTAAGTTAGCTTCTAACTTGCTCTTAGACAATTTATTTATGATTCTGTGTAAATGCCACATTCATATTAAATGTCATTTTGAGCATGATACGTCACTGGGCATTTGATTACTTATTTACATGATATGTGAGATTTTTTCCATTTTTAACATATTGCATATAAATTTCATTTTCATATGAAGGCTTGCTACATATGCACATGTCATGAAATACATTTTTCAAAGCATTGTATGAAAATAGTTTTTGTCACTCCTCTATCCACTCTGGAGTATGAGGAATTAATTTTTGTCCACTTTGAAAATAATTTTTCAAATGCTAGAATGAGGAATTATCCTAGTGGAACTTCGCTGTCCACTCTGGATTATTTAAGAATGGAGTGGTAACCCCCGAATTGACAAATAATAGTCAACTAGTTTTGAATGAGTTCTTTTTAAAGAACACCAAAGCGAAGTCAAATGTTATGACACCTAATATAGGTGGGTGCATATGTTATGATGTTATGATGATGTTATGTTATATTATTAATGCATTGAGAATGATGTATGCATCCAAAGATGTAGTGTCAACATAAGTTATGCTATGGTCACTGGCAGCTGCGCACAGTGCATATGGGGAACTGTGTTGCTACCAAATGTATGTTAATAATGGCTTTAATAAAGATGAAATGTTATGATTTTTGAAAACAATGAGGTATGAAATATTTTCTTTTGAAATATCATGTTTTTGAAATGAGAAAGTGAAAATATTCTCTAAAAAAGAAAGTGCATCAAAGTTTTCTGAAAAAGTTAAGGAACCAGAATGGGAGATAAATGCGGATTTTTTTTCTGCATATCATTGCATGTATCTCATGTTTATCATTAATCGTGCATATCTTATCTCTGTGCAAGTTAGTTGTTTAACTTACTGAGATTTCAAGTTATGTTAGGAACAATAGAGGAAGAACATGAAGGACCGCTAGATACAGATAGTTGAAGAAAAGCCAGACCACGAGCGAAGACTAAATATAATTTTCATGCTCATATGCATTGTCTCTCCATACATCAGAGTGTATAAAATGGTTGATCTAACCATGAAACTTGGATTAAGTATTTTGTGTTAAAGAAATTCTATCCTTAAGTTTGAATTTATGATGGATATTAATGCTACTAGGATGTTTTAGTTCATTCTGGCATAAGTTATAACTAATCACCCTTATTCCACTTGTATACTGCTAGTTGCATACTAAGATGCATTGCATATTAACTATCATGAACGAGGGTATTTAACCTTGTGTTGCATGTTCTAACACTTCAAGTCTCTGTTACATCCCAAGCGAAAGTTTGGAGGCGTCACAGGATGGTATTAGAGCAGTTACATCTCTGGTTAAACCCACATGTCCTTAAGAATCTTATGCCAAAATGTAGGTTTGAATCTTAGTTTTGCATAGGCTTGAATCCTGCAATTGGAGCTCGGCCTGATATGCATACATCTCAAGAGTTGGAAGATTAAGGACAGATGGCACGTGAAAGAAGGGAAAGAAACCCTGAGGGATCCAATACCCGACAGGATCAGGACTGCTATTTGGATGGAGGACGTGACTTGGCGAACACAATTCGTCAGATGACAGAAACGATGAAACAACAACAAGAGATAATCCTGAGGCAAAACTAACATCGCCTGTAGGTTGAAAGGCAGGAGAATTGAGGGTGTTCGTATAAGAAGTTTCTGACATACATATACCTTAATTTCATGGGAACTAAAAGACCCATGAAGGCCAACAAGTGGCTACTAGATCTCGACAGGACTTTCGAGATCAACGGCTGTACGGAGGAACATAAAGTACAATATGCAGGGAATCTGCGACAATGAGAAGCCAGTATTTGGTGGGATACCAAGAGGTAACTTTTAATAAGAGAATTAGACAATATCACTGTTTTGACCTGGGATATGTTCAAACAGGAGTTCAATAATTGATTTTTCCCTGAATCGATAAAGACCCAGAAGGCTCAAGAGTTTGCCACTTGGGTGCAAGGAAATCCCTCAGTTGAACAACATGCTGCAAAATTCATGGAGCTGATAAGATTTGCTCCACATTTGATCGCCACTGAAAAGATGCAGGCTCAGAAGTTCCAAGGAGGACTACAACTCTAGATTCGTAGTTATGTAGCTGGGTTCCGCATCAATAATTTCTAGGAGTTGGTTAACATGGCTGTAATAACAGAAGCAGAATAATGAAGTGTGGCAGCCCAGATTAACCTTGAGTAAAAGATGACTTCTTCATTCTCTGCAGAAGGGAATAATACCAAAAATAAGGATTATGTAGGGAGCCGGTAATGATAAAGGCATTATGACGGCTCCACCTGCTACCTGTAAGAGATGTGGAAATAATTACGGTGGAGAATGTCGAGTTGGTTTAGGAGTATTTTTCCGATGTGGTTAGTCAGGACACATGATTTGGGAGTGCCCTCAGAATGCAGAAGGTGGAAGGAACACTCCTAACAATAGGTCCAATTACGGTAATATGGATGAGGAAGCACCATGAGTTGATGAAACAAAAGTTGTTACTGGTATTTTTCCTTAAGTACCCATCTCTTTTTATAGAATTTAGTCATTCTAATTTAGCCATTAGGTAGATGGTAGTTGATGATTTTGCTTTAAGTAATATCACGATATGCGGAGATACGACATGTGCCTTATTTGGCTCTAGCACAACAAGGTCTTTCATGTCAACGACAAACATGTAACTTGCCGATAGAATCATTATCTTATACCATTGTAGTTACGATTCTCGATGGAAGTATAGTCAAGTGTACTTGAATCCTTAGGAATTTCCCTCTAAGTCTAGATGGAAGGATTGGAAAGCAGATCTTATTATTTCCAATATATTGAGGTTTGATTTGATATTAGGAATGGATTGGTTATCCAAACACTATGCCAAGATAGATTGCCAGAGGAAAGAGATTGTGATTGACTCACCTAAAGTTGATAGGATCCATTTTATGGAAGAAACTACAAAGGCTATTCCCTCTTTAGTTAGAAACTGCATCGCTAACGGTGTTGTAACCTATCTAGATTAGAAAATTGAAGACTCCAGTAGGGATAAGGAGATGAATGGGATACTTGTAGTTGAGAATTTTCCTGGGGTTTTCACAGACGACTTACCAAGATTACCCCCAATAGAAAAACAGAGTCTGTTATAGATCTAGAACTTACCACAAATAGAACACCATACCATATGTTCTCGTTAGAATTAAAGGAGTTAAAGGTTCAGACAGAGGAACATAGGCAATATCTCATCTTAATGATGGAGAGATTGAAGGAGCATAGGTTGTATTCCAAGTTCAGCAAGTGTGGATTTTGGAAGTGAAGTCTTTATGGGATGTGATTTCAAGTAATGGAGTAGCAGTTGATCCTAGTAAGATCAAAGAGATAGTATTGGCAAGTACCAGTGCACATGAGGTTCGAAGTTTCTTAGGATTAGCCGGTTATTACCAAAGGTTTGTAGAGAGTTTCTCTAGATTATCAAGACTTAGATGCGTACTTATGTGATGAACGTGTCGTCGCTTATGCTTCTCGACAACTAAGGAGCCACGAGCAGAATTACCCCACCCATAACTTAGAGTTAGTCGTTGTAATCTTTGCCCTGAAGATCTGGAGTACATTTGGTTACGACTCAATCTGACAAACGAGGAAGTTTCTATTCAGATTATGGATTGGAAAGCAAAGGAACTTGAGAATTAGTGAAGGTTCGTTGGCGAAATCGCAATGTTGAAGAAGCCACATGGGGCAAGAGGATGAAACAAAAACCAAGAACCATTGTATCCAGTTATCTCTTCCACGGATACCTTAGAGTCACTAACCTTTCTTTTCGTCGCATACGATACCGTGAAGAGGGATCTCCAGAGATCGAAGACGCATCAACTGAACAATGGAGGAAAATGGAAGAATGAGTTAATGCTTACTATGATTTGGAAGAGGATCGATTCTTCTACCACACTCAGGAGGAACTATTGGATGATGTCAATAAAGACTTATTATCTAGTTTAGGACCATAGAATCACTGGTAGGTATGTATGTATAGTATATGTGTGTTGCATACTTTATTCATCAATATCCATACCTCGATTTCGAGGACAAAATCTTCTTTTAAGGGGGGTAGGATGTAACACCCCGCCTAAAAAGCTCTTTAAGCCTTGACCTTAATAGCCTTAATTTTAGTTAATTAGGAGTTGAGCTATTTGAGAATAAGAATAATTTTGGATATTTTAGTTGGCAAGAGGACTGTATACTTTGGGTTTAGTGGAATTATTAGAAGAATCTAGTGCAATTAGGGCTGTAAACGAGCCGAGCTCGAGCGAGCCTGGGGTGTGCGAGCTCGGCTCGTTCACTACTCGAGTCGAGCTCGAGCTCGGCTCGTTTATCAGTCAGGCACATTATAGCGTCCGAGCTCGACTCGTGTAGAAGGGAAGTAAGTTCGAGCTCGGCTCAAGCTCGATTCTGTTAACGAGCCGAGCCCGAGCTCGGCTCGCTTATGACAAAAATTAAAAAATTAAAATGTTTAATATAAAATTAAAATAAATGCATCAATAAAATAAAAAATTAAATACAAATTTACATAATAAAACCTTCAAGAGCGTAATTTGGCTATGGACCTGTGATACATTAAATGACATTTTTAATTTTTACATCATACTAATATTAGCATATTAGTATATCATACACGTAACACTACCATACATTAGCAATAGTATATCAATGTATCATCTTTCTAACACCACCGGTCCACCATCTTTCTAACACCACTAATATATTAACATACATATACTATTACTAATATCAATATACCATCTTTCTAACATTCATATACTAATATGAATATATATATATATATATATATATAATATGGACCATATGGTGTAATTTATAAATTTATAATGTTATATATTTATTGGACTCATGTATTCATCATATCTTCAAGTTCTATAAAACTAGAAGTTAATATTATAAATTTATATATTGTATATGTAGTGGACTATAAATCTATAAAACTAAGTCTATATACATATTTATGTATATTATAAATTATATATATCTAACTTTTGGCTATTATATATATATATATATTGTATTATATATATACAAATATATACGAGTCGAGCTCACGAGTCAAGTCGAGCTTCAAACGAGTTTGTTCACGAACATTAATCGAGTCGGTCGAGCTTTATACGAGTTTGTATCGTTTAATAATCGAGCCTAATTCTATGTTTACGAACGGCCCATTTAATATTCGATCCGAGTCGATTTCGAGTTTAATCAAGTCGAATTCGAGCTGCCTGTCGAGTAGCTTGTTTATTTGACAGCCCTAAGTGCAATATTGATTTTGAGGAAAATGAAATTTTGGAGCTTGATTGATTTAGCAATATTATGTTAGAGATTTTTTTGTGCTTTATTAATTTTGAGAATAAGAAGCCAAGATGCCCATAAAAGAATGACACATGGCATATTGGATGGTTGCCACATTAATGGAGTGGTTTACTAAGGGCCCAAGCTTTTTGGGTATAAACGCTTAGGAGAGGCAATAAGACTTTAGGCCCTATTTAATGGACATAAAGACTTTAGAGCCCTAATGCACTAAGGATATGATGAGCTATGGATAAGATATTAAAAAGCCTTAGGCCCAATTTGGGAGATATAAAGTTTTAAGCCTATCTTTGAGGATACTAGAAAATAGGCCCAATGAAAAGGACATAAGACCATTAGGTCTAACTTAGTAAGAGTGAAGGTATTATGCCCAACTAATTAAGTATGAAGGATTAGAGAAGCAAGCCCATTAGTAATCCTATTAAGGCCTTTATAACCTTAGACATTTATGGGTCAATCCTTAGAAGCCCTAAAACAAGCCTCATAGGAGTGCAAGATTTGGTAGGATAGCCTTGGCGTATGAGGAAGGCATAAGGCATTTGGGCCATGCTTAGCATAGATTTAACCCATGGCCCAATTAGATCAAGGTAGGCCTTTCAAGCCCCATCTTAGTAGATCTTGATATCTTATCTCTTTTAATCCCTCAAAATCTGTACACAATGCCCCCATTCACTCAAACCCAAAAGCTCATGAACCATTAACTCACACTCATGATCCTTTTAAGCCCAACAAGGCCCAAATCCTTATTCTGATTATCTTCACTCTTCAAATTGAAACCCAATACA
Organism: Juglans regia; assembly: GCF_001411555.2. Lineage (NCBI taxonomy): Eukaryota > Viridiplantae > Streptophyta > Magnoliopsida > Fagales > Juglandaceae > Juglans > Juglans regia. The sequence goes on along the minus strand of NC_049915.1, from coordinate 11,716,502 downwards.
CCATAACATTGGTTTTCCTCAAGCCCATGTCATACTCTAAGTACCCAAATTAAGTTTTAAAATTGGTTAAGACCATTAATCAACTTACCCAAGATTAGTGATCTTTAAATCAGGTTTTGAAGTTTAATTTTCTTTCTTAATCTTTTTTAACCTTTTGATATGAAATTTTCTTGTTTTCTTACTCAATTACATCACTGTTAGATCATATTAAGACCCTAGATAAAACTCCACGCATATCATTAGAGGAAATGATATATTAAACCCCAAACTTAACCAATCGGCACACATATGTGCCCTTTATGTGCATGGACTTTTTTGCCCCTAAGCCCATTCTTTTTGTGCCTTTTTCTCAAGGGCACTATGGCCCTTAAACACCTAATATGATCCCTTTATATTCAGACCAAGCCTTGGATGGAATTTGGTTTCAACAACCAAACCAAAAACCAAACCCGATTGCACCCAAAAGAATAATTTGATGAGAACCGAATTAGTTGAGTTTCAACCACCCTTCTACCCATGGTTGAGCCACCCTCCCCACGCCATAATTCATGCGTCTTTAGTCTAGGGGTATCAAATAGTGTTAACGAGTCGTGTTCGTATTGTGTCAAAATATGTATATTATATTATATAGGTCAACTCTAACCCAACCCGTTAAGTTTATCGTGTCAAAATCTCAAACCTTACCACGACCCATTAACATAACGGGTCATGTCGTGTTAACCCGTTTATGTAAAGGGGTTCAACAAACCCAAAATTAACCCGTTTGATCTAGTTAAATTTAACATAATTTTATATAAATGTTAAAATCATAATATCTATAAAAAAAAAAAAAACTATAAAACTAACTACAAGTTCAAAATTACAACTCATACGTCTTGACTCTTTACCCACCTGAGGAAGGCACTCAATGATGGTAATTATGCCCACAAACTAGACCAAGAGGATGGGACAAATGAGGGATCAAAATCTGGACAGCTTTGAAATAAACTCAAAAACTTTGGCTATGGCTTGCTTTTCTTGTGAATTTTTGTTTCAAAAATCTGAATCAAGCAACCCCTGCATGTATGGATGTCTTCTAGCTCTTGTCCATGATGAAATGATGACACTTTAGGTCACTATTCAGCTATCCAAGCCATGACAAATCTGGAAAATACAATCAACACTCCACCTCCCACATCCACCACTCACATTCACTTCCTTGGAACCAAAACCAATGTTCCCTCCCCTTTGGCTCCCTATAAAAATCCCCTTCATCGCCTCATTTCCTCCACACCTCAACTCCAGCTCCTCTTGAGCATTTGAGAGCCATCTCTCCCTTTAGTTTTTGAGAAAAACCGAAAAGTGTGTGTGAGCTCGAGTATTCTTGAAGTTCTTGTGTTGGAAGCTTGAATGGGCCACGAAATTTGTGAGTTTGCTTTCCCTAGATCTTAGTTTGCATGTCAATATTATTTTTAGTGTTATAATAAATTTTGGTAAAGTTTAGATAAAGTTACCATGCTTGATTCAAACCAAGATTCATTAAGGATGGTTTTAAGTGTTTAAATTTTTCTAAGTGAAAATTTTAGTTATGGCATGTCTTAACATATTTTGATATGATTTAGTAATGTCTTAGAATGATTATGGAATGTTTGACTTTTTATTAGAAGCATGCAATGATAGGTTTTAACTCTATCTTGTTTTGATCATCAAAATATGTATGGATTTTAAGTAAGTTTGTGGATTAAGGCATGAAGCTTGATTTGTTCTAACTAGGCTTGATGATTAAGCATTTATAAAATCTTGTGATTGTGATAAGAATGAAACGGCATGTTTTGGGTGAATTTGGAAAGCATGCCTTTGTGATTTACATTAGGAACATCAAGCTCGATTAATGAAAGAATTAATGAAGATTAAAGTTTTTAGCCATGATTAAGTGTTAGGATAAACTTGATTACCCAAGAGTTGGACTTTATCATATCATTAAGGACTATAGTGATTATTTGTGACTAAAATGAATTTCATATGCATGCATTCATAGAGATAAATAATTGAAATCACACTTAGGCATCAACTAGAGTGCATGCCAAGGGTTGGGATTGTTTGAGCTAGTTCCACTTTGAATTTTATAATTCTAAGAGTAGAGATAGTTTTAGAATATGAAAAATATGAGGTCCATTAAATTTGATTGAATTTGATGTTTGTTTACAAATAGTGAAAAATTAAGGTCTTAGTGGTAATTTTTGAGAGTTTAGGAGTATTTTTGTAAATACCTATTTTTGAACCCTATTGATTATGAACGTCTTCCATAGTAGTACAAATTTTAACTTAGTACGGATTTGATTTCAGTCACTACGATATTTTCAAACTCAAGAAGTTTGTAAGTTAGCTCTAACTAACTCTTAGATAATTTATTTATGATTCTTGTGTAAACGTCACATTCATACTAAATGTCATTTTAAGCATGACATATCATATGATACATCACTAAGCATTTGATTACTTGTTTACATGACATGTGAGATTTTTACCATTTTAAGCATATTGCATATAAATTTCATTTTCTTATGAAGGCTTGTTACATATGCACATGTTATGAAATATATTTTTCAAAGTATTGTATGAAAATAATTTTTCAAGACCCCAAAGGCTAGGATGAAGAATTATCTTAGTGGAACTCCTCTGTCCACTCTGGAGTGTTTAAGAATGGAGTGGTAACCTCTGGATTGATAAATAAAACAATCAACGGGTTTCGAATGGGTTCTTTTTAAAGAACGCTAGAGCGAAATCAAATGTTATGACATCTAATGCTGATGGGTGTATATATTATGATATTACGATGATGTTATATTATATTACCAATGTATTGAGAACGATGTTTGCAGGTAAAGACGTAGTGTCAACATGAGTTATGCTACGGTTACCGGTAGGTTCTCACAGTGCATATAGGGAACCGTGTTGCTACTATATGTATGTTTATGATGGCTTTAATAACAATAAAATGTTATTATTTTTTAAAGTAATGAAGTATGAAATGTTCTCTTTCGAAATGTCATGTTTTTTAAATGAGAAAGTGAAAATGTTCTCTGAAAGAGAAAGTGCATCAAAGTTTTCTAAAAATGTTGATGAACCTGGATGGGAGACAAATACGAATTCTTTTTCTGCATATCATTTCATGCATCTCATGTTTATCATTGATAATGCATATCTTATCTCTATGCAAATTGGTTGTTTAACTTACTGAAATTTCAAGTAAGTCTAACCCTTGTGGACCCACTATCATTCCTCTAGGAATGATACAAGTTGTGTTAGGACTTGTAGAGGAAGAACAAGGACTGCTAGATACATATGGTTGAAGAGGAGCTGGATCATGAGCGAAGACTAGATATAATTTTGATGCTCATAAGCATTGTCTCTTTATACTTCAGAGCGTATGAAATAATTGATCTAACCATGGAACTTGGATTAAGTTTTTGGTATTAAGGAAGTTCTATCCTTAAGTTTGAACTTATGATGGATATTAATGCTATTGTGATGTTTTAGTTCATTCTGGCATGAGTTATAACTAATCACCCTTATTCCGTTGCTATTATTGCATACTGCTAGTTGCATATTAATTGTCATGAACGGGGTATGTAACTTTGTTTTGTATGTGCCGACGCTCTAAGTCTCTGTTACTTTCCAAGCGGGGGTTTGGGGGCGTCCGAGGGGGGGGGGAGCGTAGTTTCGGCCAATTAAGATCGGTTCATCGACGTTCCCGTCAATTTTCCCTTCAGAACCCCATCAACAAGTTTCACAACAACATCATTTACTTTCCCAAACCCCAAACAATAGAAAAATCGTTAGAAAAATCAGAAAAATTAAGATTAAAATCATACAAAGTGACAAAAGCATGAGACTTTGGGGCCCCGTTTGGTCACATAGTTAAGATGAAATGAGATGAGATGTTTTGAATAGTAATGGAATTTTTGAGTTAAGATGAGATGAAATAGTTTGCAAAAATGTGTATGTTTTGATAGAGAGAGACCATCATAATTCTCATCATATTTTGGGATGAAATCCCTACACAAAAATCTTGAGAATTGGGATAAGATGAGATGAGAATTTTGAAATACATAAAGAGAGACCAACTCAAATGTTCATCCACGGAGACACCATCTTGTCGCACGTCTTCTACGGCTTTTAAAAAACCATGTTACTGTTTCAAAACAATGTCATTTTTGTACATAAAAAATGACGTCGTTTTTAATTTAGGATTAATTCCCCAGCCCGTATACGAGTTACGTTTCCCCTCTTTGTTGATTGACAATCACTGTCCTCTCCATCTGTCTCTCTCTCTCCCCCTCCCCGAAACCCTACAATCCCAAACTTTAATATCAATTGCCGCCAGTGACTAGAAGTGGTTGCTATCCACTAACGTCAGAGCAACCCTAGCTTTTTCTTGCTACTCTCAGTCTCTCTCTCTCTATGTGTGTTTGTATAGGGATTTTTGTGTTTCTGTGTTTAAAACTGCATGCAGCTCCATTCTTAATTCTGGCAAAGTTCCTTTGTGTCTTATTATTATTGGAGGGTGTAAAATGAAGATCTTCACCCATCTGGCTGCTAGCTGCTCCCTACCACTATATGCAAAACAAATAACATATGAAACTATAGAGGAGAGAGAATCATGGAGTTTTGAGTGAGTCAAGAAAATGTTAGGATTTTTACAATTTGTCTCTATCAATCATATGTTAATTATAATTTGATTATTAATTAACATATGATTGGTAGAATTTAAAATATAAAAAAATAAATTTCGAAAAACAACTTATTATTAAGTTAATAACATTTTATTATTATTATTATTAATTTTACTAAGAATAATCTAATGCAGGAACAAGTTTTAAATGTAATAGTCAAATGGAGAATTATGTGCTATCATGCAAATTATGACTTTGTATTTACATAATCCAATGAGGATGCTCTTAGTAATACCAACTTTAATCACATGCATGTGCATTTTTAAACCCAACTTCAATAAAACTATTTATTTGGTGCTAGATAGTTCTGCCAAAATAACTATTTTCAGTCAAAATAAGTATATTCTCGTCACAAATAGTCATTTTCATTACAAACAACCGGTCATAATTACTTATTTTTCTTGTAGTATATGACATGCAATGAATTATCACACCATTTTGCTTCATTTTTTAAGACATGCATCGTGCATGCCAACACATCACAAAAGACTTCACAATCCGAGTAATGTTTAATACATTATTTGGATATATAAGTCCCTTAAAAAAATAAGAGAAATGATATATACAACTTCTAAATGCACAAATCTCGCGCAATCCTTTTATAAAAATGTAGATTTCACTATGTAAAAGTATGAAAAACTCACTTTTCTTGATAGGACTTATATTTTTACAAAAAGTTTGTTCATTTGAAATTTGTATAAAACATTACTAAAAACAAAAAACAAAAAATAAGTTCTATCGGAAGGAAGATTATTGCATATGGGTATGAAGTAACTTCATGCCCCCACTTTATTTAAAAGAGAATTTATAGAACTTGCATGGATGATTTTTCTATGCCCTTAGATCTGAAATTAAAGCCCAAACACAGACACAAACACCAAAGTGTTCCCCTCACAACTCTATTTTCCCTTCATTTAAAGAAATAGGGAACGTGAAAGAAGCAATGGAACTTCAAGAATCACGCGAGTACAAAAACATCTATATCTGACCTAACATGTACCTTCCCCTCTCTTCTTTTTCGTTGTCTTCTTCCCTAGATTTTCTATCTCTACACGTTTGGGCAATGTGTAGCATGGCTTAAGAGGAAAAAAGAGTCATATCCATGAATGCAATGATAGTATATTCTTGATAGAAAAAAAATTCTATTTTGCCCACTAAACTTGTCCCTTCATTTTTACATCTCATGTATTTTAATTTTTTTTAAAATTTTTTTATTTACTTAATAGTTAAAGAAGTCAGTGTTAATATATTAATATATATTTTTATATTTTTTAAAAATATTTTAAAATGATAAATAATATAAATAAAAAAATAAAAAAGCCAATTTTACGTAGCGGTCACTTGGAGCCTGAGTAGCACCGCTCGTTCTTGATAATGTCACCATTTAGGGTGCGTTTGGATGTTGAACTGAGTTGAATTGAGTTGATAAAATATTATTAGAATATTATTTATTATTATTATTATTTTATAATTTGAAAAAGTTGAATTATTTATTATATTTTGTGTTTGAGATTTGAAAAAATTGAATTGTTTATTATATTTTGTATTGAAATTTAAAAACGTTGTAATGATTAGTTGAGATGAGTTTAATTTCTAAACGAAGCCGAATCCTTTAGATGCAAGAGAACGAAGATGTGAATTTTTTTTTTACTACTACGCTCTGTCGCCCCTAATTTAAGAAAATGTAACTTGAGTGTATTTTGGGGTTGCTGCAGTAATAGGGCTTTTTATTTTATAATCATTTGGACAGTGAGATGTGATGAGATGAAATGATTTTAAATAAAAATTGAAAATTAAATAAAATATTATTTTTTAATATTATTATTATTAATTTGAGATTTGAAAACGTTAAATTATTTATTATATTTTGTATGAGAATTTAAATAAATTAATTTATAAAGAATATTATTAGAAATAGATTAAGAATTTTATGTATTCATTCTTTAAGAATATTTAATAATTATCTATTTTAAAACAATATTTAATAATTACTTGATTTAGATTTTAAAACGAAAGATTCTCTATTTCAATTTTCTTTTTCTTTTTTTTTTTGTCTTTTTTTTTCTTATTACTTCGTTCACTTTTATAAAAAATTTCAACTCATTTTATCTAATTTAATAAGTTGAGATAAAAATTAAAAATTAAATAAAATATTATTAGAATATATTTTTTAATATTATTTTTATTTTATAATTTAAAAAAATTAAATTATTTATTATATTTTATATAAAAAATTTAAAAAATTATAATTATTATATCAAATAAAATAATATAAGATAAATTGAAATCAACTTACAACCCAAACAGGCAATAAATTAGAATTTAGAAAGAGCTGTCTAAGAGCATTCTCTTTAGATTAGCTAAAAGTTAAATCCAATGAGAATTTAGCTATTAAGTCATAAAATAGCTCACATTGAAATAGCTATATTCTAAATATTTGAAATATAGCTACAGTAGTATCTAAAATTATTTTCAAATTTGAAAGGAACTATTCATTCATCAAATCTATTTTATATTCTTTTTTTCTCTCTCCCTTTAATATCAATTATTTCTCTTTCCATTGTAAATGACAATTGAAAAAATATAATTAGAATACAATTACTAATTAATATATAATATTATGAATAGTAAAATATGATAAAATAAAATAAATTCATAATTAAAAAAATTAATTTTTTTTTAAAATTATTAATTACTCATTACTATATAATGAATAAGTGGATAATCCAATATAAAGATTTGATGTGAATAGTCAAAATTAAATTTATTTTATATTATTTTATTGTCATATAATGAAAAAATGACTATTCTAATATAAAAATTTATATAAATATAATAATTAAATATTAAATTTATTTTATATTTATAAAAAATATACTTTAATTTTAACTAATTCAATAAAAGTGCTGCAAAGCAACGCAAGAAAAAGGAAAGGGAAACGTTGTTTTCACGTGGACACAAGGACAAAATGTTGGGAGTCTGGGACGGTTGCGATGTCCTTTCTTAATTAGTATTCATTTGATCATAGACGTTGATTCTCTCTTTTAGCTCGCGGCACGTGACATGATCCGACGGCCCCAATTCCTTGGCTCAAAAAAAAAAAAAACATTATACTGTAGTATAAGATACGTAATTCGTATTGTTGCGATAAGATTTTCAGATAATAATTAAAAAAATAAAAAAATTACTATTTATACTTTATTATTTTATTTTCATAACCATCCGTATTGATATAGTTATTGAAAATAAATGAAAAATTTAAAATTTATATTAAAAATTGTTACTATATTAAAATTATATGTGAATATAAAGAGTAATGTTAAATATAAATTTTAAAAAGATAAATTTTAAATAAATTTTTAATATAAAATAAATCTTATTAATAAAAAATAATTTTTTTACATTTTTTTAAATTAGAGTTTATTTTTTTACAAGAAAGTTTTTCTATTTAAAAATTATACAATTCATTGCGTGTAAAATTGCGTACTATCAGAAAATTTGAAGATAAATTAGAGCGTGGATATAAAATTGGGAAAAGTGAATTCGGAATTGGAGTGTAACCCTGTTCAGAAAACCCATTCTCAATTCTCACTGCCTCTCTATCTCCCGGAACAAAGACAGAAAGCCGAACCTCTCACGCACGTTCTCTAGTATTAAAGTATCTTCGAAAAACGAAAGGGAAGGACATAGCGGAAAGAACAGGGCGAGCGAGGCAAAATTTGTGGGAGATTTCTTGCGAATTCTTGCGAATTGATCCCGTACTAAAGTAGATTTGGGAGCGAGAGAGAAAAAGAATCAAATTCATTGGTTCTTTTTAGATCTCTCTCTCTGTTTTTTTAGTGGTCTAAGTTATTGATTCGTTGCTCGGTTCGATTAGAGGAAAAGAAAGGAGTGATCGTGTCCATGAAAAACCCTAGGATTGAAGAGGCATCGGCGTAGATGCTTGTCTCTGCGGTGCCTCTGGACCTAAATTGGTTCGTTCAGTTTATATTCACCATCTTCGTAATTGCTGTGGGATTGCTCCACCTGGTGAAGAATACGGCCTCGAAGTATTTTGAGGTCGGCGCAAATTTCGAAGCAGCGGGAGACCGCTCTGATCCAGCCCCAATGCCCGGCGTCCTCATGGACGACAGCTTCGTTTGCGCCAACTGCGGCAATCTCGCCACGAAGAAGTGTTCCCGCTGCAAGGCCGTTCGCTACTGGTGATTTTCTACCTAGTGCATACATATTTCTGCGTTTTTCTAAGATAAAAATAAAAATATCTTTATACTTCTTGTTTGCTCTCGATTCTATTATTGCTTTATACAATAATTATTACTACCCATGGTTAAATTAGTGCAGACATATTGACGTCGCAAGCAATTTTGATGATGGTAATACTTTTTTTTTTTTCTTTTTTCCTGTTTGTGATCATTGGTAATTGTGTAATTGCGTTTGTGAGTTGATTGGTTACTCTGTGCGTGCATGAGCGTGTTTGTCTCTTCTCCTTTTTTTTTTTCTCGCACTGTGTGTGACAATGAAAATACTGGTTGGTGAAAGTATTGGTAGTGGTTATGTGACTATCGTGTTGTTTCTAAATTGATATGCGTGTCTAATTATTCTTAATTTTACTAAAAACTTAGCGCTGTGCATTATCTAAAGTGATTAGACTATGCTGAGCAAGAAAAGTTGATAAAATAGGAGCTATTTTCTAATGCCCCAATGGAAGGCCCAAACCACACTATACTCCAAAATGATTTAGTCAATGATACAATTGGAGTCTCATTGGAACAATATAAAGAGCAATAACTTTTCATTTCCAAGTAATATGAGATCCCATACATTGCCTACCCTCACTTATCACAATAGGGTATCACAATTTCCTCCTTTCTATTCGAGGCAAGCAACAGATCAAAGCAGTTTGGAAGATGATCCCTATCTGTATTATGTGGTGCTTGCGGCAGGAGCGCAACGAGCGGACGTTTGAGGACAAAGAGAGATTGATGCTAAAAGTTTTCTTTTTTATAACTCTATACTTGGGCCATTGTTGTGGACTTTAATGGCATGAACCTTCATGATTTCTTAGTTTCTAATGCGCCTACTTAGATAGGGCATATGAATTTTGTAATTGGCAGCTTTTGCCCATTCTTTGATCAATAATACTTGTTTACTTATAAAAAAAAAAAAATTTCTCCTTTATATTCCTAACGTCCTCGTTGAGTTAGTCCGTCGTAGGTGACACGACTCAAGTCCCACATTTCTGGTTGTGACAGGCTCTGATACCTTTTGTAATTCCCCAATGGAAGGGCCAAACCACATGACCTATTTTCCAAAAGGACTAGTCAATGATACAATTGAAGCCTCATTGGAACATTATAAATAGCAAAAACTTTTCCTTCCCAAGCAATGTGAGATCCCATACACTACTTACCCTCACTTATCAGAATGGAGTATCACATATTTAAATGCCATTTATTGTTGAAATTTAATTATACAGGTGGAAACGGAAATTATGTATGTGCCAAGGTTAATTGAGGACTGGTGTAAATAGGAAAAAAGCTTACAAATAAACTTATTGTCCTGAACCCCACACTTATGGCAAGAACTTGGGCAAGTCTTTGTTGTATCTTTTCAATTTTTAATGTTCACAAGTATGTATTTTTTTTTTATAAAAAATATTGTCTTGAATTTAACCCCATTTTAATAAACGAACATAAAATTGTGAATGGTTATCATCTGCGTCTCTATAGACAAACTTCATGTTTTTGGGATTCCATTACAGATGAAGTATCTACTCAAGGCTTCACTTCATGAAACCTAGTCATACTTGACGAGGAAAGATTTTTGTTTTTAAAATTTTTCAAATGAATAATCAAAGATTTTTTTTTAAATGCAAAAGGCATAACCTAGGTACATGGGAAGTTGTATCACCCCATCCCGTAGGTATGGAATGTTATGTACATTCGTAGTGTAATGCTTAGTAAAGAGATTTGACATCATAAAAATACCTCACTTATTGAATCATAAAACTAACTTAGCATGACGGAATTTCATAAATTAAAAACTAAAATGTAATAAAATAACATACTCTAACTAGTCCAATGAGCCAAAATCACTTATTCAACTGTCTAATCATAACCAACCCATGTGGTAGTAACACTTATTCAAGGTCTAAGTCTGTGAAAGAATAATCTACTCCTAGCACTCATGCTCTGTATCCACGCAATCATCATCTGAGACATTAAAACATAAAAACAGATAAACAAGCAAACGAGTCAAAGACTCAGTAATAGCATATCATACTGTAAACTTAACTTAGCTTAACATTATGTTTAACTTAACATTATGTTTAACTTTGAAAACTTTCAGACATCATCATACATACACACAGCATATAGATCATTCAGTAACATAGGCGGAATCAAACATAATCATGGAAATACATGTAACATGGATGCATGAATGGCTGACTCCATGCATTTCCAATCATTCATACATGACTCATTCATCTTGTCTGTCACTTACTTGTGGCCGTCATAACATACGTGCATTTGTCCAATTGTCGTTGATTGCATGAATCATATCATAACATATGGTGAACCATGCTTAGGTTCGTGGCACCGTATAAAATCATAACATAGCATATGGTGAAGCATGCTTAGGTCTGTGTCACCGCATACATTGTAGCATAGCATATGGTGAAGCACACTTAGGTCCTTGTCACCAAATACATCATAGCATACTTATGGTGGACTACACTTGGGTCCGTGGCTTGCACATCCACCCATAATATAAGGTCAATCTTAACTTATCTTTCACATGAATTCTTACTTATCTTATCATGATGCATATGAACATGTTGACTTCATGACTTTCATGGCATCTTACTTAGATGCATGGCATAGCATTGATCATGACATATTAACATGAGCATTACATAATCATAACATAAACTACATAACATAACATGACATGAGCGTTACATGGCATAGCATAACCTAGGCATTCCATAACATAAGTAATAGGCATGCCATTCAGCATAGCATACATAACTGCATCATAAACATATATGATCATAATTCACTGAGGGTTCGTAAAGAGAGAGAGAGAGAGAGAAAAAAGGGGGGGGGGGGGCTAACCTTGAATTGGCCGTACATAGCATAGCATAGCATAGGTGAACAACACTTTTTCATGCAGAATATAATAATTACAGCACACATAAAAGTCATGTTCATGCTACTTACCTTGAAGTGTTGCTTCCAAAATCTCACTTCGTAGTTCGTTACCTTCACTGGAGAAGGGAAAACTGTGTGACAGAGGTCTGCAACTTACCAAGAGAAAAGAAACGTGCGGCAGGCTGGTGGCTGGCCGAGAATCACGGTGGCACGATTAAGAAGAAACTTTAAGCTCCAGCTGCGTCCGTTCGTGATCCACAAAATTTCTATCATTCCTTTCCCTTCAAATACTCCACAACAGAAAAATAGGGACCATCTTCCACACTATTGCAATTTGTGGGCTGCTTATAATCCTCTCCAATTGGGAAAGAGATCTACTATCGTTGTGGGCATAACTCAAGCCAACCCAACTCACAGATTGCTGTAAACCCTTAGAATATCTTCTCCATGCATTAGAGCAGAAATCTAATACTTGTACTCCTAGTTGTTTGGTTTGTGCGTTTGGCTCTTCTGTTACAGTTTTGATGTTTGGGTAAAAAACTTACCCAAAAAAAAAAGATACTGGCAATCTTACAATGGGTAAAAGGTGGCCTATAGATTTCCCGCACTTTCTGCACATGCAACACTAATCCTTCAAAATTATATGATGTTTTGTTCAGTTGTTCATGGTGAGGATCTTTCCTGGTGACTGTTTATGCAAAAAAAAAAAAAGATACTGGCAATCTTACAATGGGAAAAAGGTGGCCTATAGATTTCCTGCACTTTCTGCACATGCAACACTAATCTTTCAAAATTATATGATGTTTTCTTCAGTTGTTCATGGTGAGGATCTTTCCTGGTGACTATTCATGCAAAAAAAAAAGCTATATTCAGAGACGCCTTAGTCCACCAAATCACCAAGGGAATAGGTTACTATCCTAAAGTATGAGGATCTTATAGAAGGATCAGACATGAACTTCTCTTTCTTGGTAGGGGTCCAAAGCATCTTATCTTTACTTCCAGGCCGTAGTCTAGTAGAGTACAAAAAGTCGAAAAATGCTGTGAAGGCCACTCTGAAAAAACCAATGTTGCACATAAGGGAGCCACTGGATATATCATGTAGACTATATGTTATTACAAACCAATTATGACTAAAACTGTACTGAAAATTGTACTTCTGAGAAAATGAAATGAATTCTGGTGAGTTCTTGAGCAAGGTGTCTACTTTGCATCTAGCTAAATTGAGTTGCGATTCCTGCTTGACCACGACTCAAGCGAGGGTTGAGAAAACTCTTGGGTTGAGCTCTTGCTCTTCATTTGTAGTATTTATATGTTTCTCACCGCATTAAAGTTTTTTTAATGAGTTTCATATTTGGTGGGTAATGGCATGCTTATGTTTTTTTTTATGCATTAATTCTAGTTTGTTTTTGTTTTCTATAATTTATTAACTTTTTTATTTAACTTTTTTAGTGGGTTTGCTTGAATGTTTATGAGTGGTGGTTAGGTTCAGAGAAAATTATCATGCATAACATTATTTTGTCATCTTTCCAGTTTGGAAAAATGCCAAGAAGTACCAAGTTCAGAGAAAATGATCATATATAACATTATTTTTTGTCTTTTTTCCAGTTCGCAAAAATGCCAAGAAGTACACTGGAAATTTGTGCATAAGACAAATTGCAAGTTTCAACCATCTGGAGTAAATTCAACTTCTAGTCTTGCAGGAAGAAAGTCATCTGCAATTGCATTAGTTCCTGCTCATGGAACCTCTAAGTTTATCAAGCAGCCAGAAAAGGTAATTGTTGGTCTTTTCTTTTCATTGTTTTTCTTGTTATATACCATAAGCGACTTATGAATTATTGGTTATTTTTCAACCATGGAGAAACTTATAACTCGCACTTGTACTTTTTCAGATTCTTTTTCCATATGATGAGTTTCTGAGATTTTTCAATTGGGAGAAGCCTGGATTTCCTCCTTGTGGACTTCTAAATTGTGGAAACAGGTGTGTTTATACCATATTTAGGCTTTAATATAATACCATCATTGCATGCTTTACACATGGACATATTGCACTCATGCATGCCATTCCCCTTCCACTTCAATGCAAATCATACACCAACACAAACATTTGAATGTGGCACTAATGAATGATGACTCTCAATTCTGTTTTTATTGTGTAGTTGCTTTGCCAATGTGGTTTTGCAATGTCTTACATTCACACGGCCACTTGCTGCTTACTTGTTGGAGAAAGGCCATCAAAGAGAATGTAAGTTTTGGTGGGATTACAAGTGTTTAACCTATTTTTCAGTCTAAAGACTTGTTTTTGTTTTTGGTCCAGGCCATCATAATGGTTGGTGCTTCCTATGTGAGTTTCAAACCCATGTTGAAAGGGCAACCCAAAGTTTGCAAGCATTTTCACCCATAAATATTCTCTCTCGCTTACCTAATATCGGTGGTAATCTTGGCTATGGAAGTCAGGAGGATGCTCACGAATTCATGAGGTTTGTCCTATTTGCATCGAATTCAGTTTGTTCACTTATTCTAGGAAGTTTTCCTTGGTAACTTCAATAAGGACATACTGGAATCTAGTGGTATGCTTTTTTATTAGTAATCGAAAATCATTATTACCAAAGGGTGCACCAAGTACATAGGAAGTATACAAGAGCCATCTAAACAGAATAAGAGGAAGGACAAGAATGACAAAAACTAGAAAAAGAATACTCCCCCACAAGCTATTTATCCACCCTTCTAACCTACATGACTAAAACCACCAGAAGCCCCTCAAAAAATAACATCATTCAAACCTAGCTTCAAGAGAATAAGTGATGATAATTTTAGTTTAATTTTGTGAAGCCAACTGCCTTGCTTGTAGGTTTGCTATTGATACAATGCAGTCCATCTGCCTTGATGAATTTGGTGGAGAAAAAGCTGTTGAACCTAGCTCTCAAGAGACCACCCTTATCCAACATATATTTGGTGGTCAACTCCAATCCCAGGTTATGCAAATCACTAGACTGTACTCAGAAATTTGCTTCTTGTTTACAGAAGTCTGGTTACTTCATGCATGTAATTTTGGTGCTAGAGATCACATTGGCAGTCTTATTTTTCGCATTTTTATCTTATTTTCAAAGCTGAACTCACCATCTTGGTGGATCCTCTCTCCCATAGAAAGTAATCTGTTGTTTGCTTATAATTTCTATATATCCAGTCTTAGGAAAACCTGATCATGGTAATACTTTTTCATAATTTCTATACTTTCAAATGGAAACCGTAACCTAGAACACCCTCTTATTTAATCTTTCAAGAAAAAAGAATCTCAATACACGCAAGAAATGGTATTAATATGATCAGGTTTTCCTTAGACTGGAAGTATAGATTATGAAATTCCATCCTTTATTGGACAATGAAACTAATTTGATAATTTGCCATGCTTTTCATCTGATGCCTATATCCAGTTTTTAGCATCCTTTTAAGGTACTTGCTTGCTTTTCTTATTTTATTTTATTTTATTTTTATAGAATTCTCATTATTCAATATAAGTTCATATTTATTTATTAGTTGGATGGGCTTATCTTTATCTTTTTGTTCATATTATTATTTTTTTAAATAAAAAATCTCTATGCTAAATTATGAAGGGAAGAATCAAGAGGGGAATACACTCTCTCTCCATCATTCTCTATCCTTATTTGAAGCATAACATTTTTTTTTCAGGTGATATGTACAAAATGCAATAATATCTCAAATCAGTATGAAAATATGATGGATTTGACAGTTGAGATTCATGGGGATGCTGCATCATTGGAGGAATGCCTGGACCAGTTCACAGTCAAGGAATGGCTTCATGGAGAAAATATGTATAAATGTGACGGGTATGGTTACTTCTCGTTTTTTATCGTATTTAACACAAAAAAGAAATATCTAATTGTACATTCTGTGTTGTTGGCTCTTGTCAGATGTATGTGTATTTTAGTAATTTTCTGTTTCTTGACAAGAATTTAAATTTTTTTTAACATTTGTAATCATCATTTCAGTCATCGTTTAAAGTGGTAAACGTGTACTTCATATCTTTATAACCTAATTTTATTGCTTAATTAAGAGGCAAACCTTTACTTCCTATTGTGATTGTTGAGTTATGCCTAACTTTGCCCTTGCTGGAAAATTTTGATGAACCATCTACAAAATGATGTTTCTTTGATGGTGGGTTGATTCTTTCATATTGCTCCTAGCTTTACTGATATTTTGCTTTTAATTATGTGCTTTCAGAGCCTGCATCCCATCACATCCTTGAACTAAATATTTCTGTTTTTTGCAGCTGCAATGACTATGTTAAGGCATGGAAGCGTCTTACTGTAAAAAAAGCTCCAAATATTCTTACCATTGCCTTAAAAAGATTTCAGGTCTGAGCTATTACTCATTTTCCATGGTCTATTTGGTATTTGTATGTGCTTGATATCTGAATATTCTATGGTTTTTTTTGCCCTTAAATTTTATTCACCTTCAAAAGTTTGTGCGTAAAAAAAAAAAAAAGTATTAGGGCGTCGACTCAAGTTGGTGTAATTTTTTTTTTTTTTTTTTTTTTGTGGATAAAACACCACACACATACTAAGGGAAAAAAAATAAAAAGATAAAAAATAAAAGCAGGTGTGTGGTGTAAGGCTAATGGGTAGAAGTTTTCAATTTTCAAATGTCTCTCAAACTTATATTTATCCTTGGGTTTTCATTTGATTTCTTGTTATTTATTGGCAATCTTTACAGAGTGGGAGGTTTGGGAAACTTAATAAGAGAGTAGCTTTCCCAGAGACCTTGGATCTTAGCCCCTACATGAGTGAGGCTGGAGATGGTACAGATACCTACAAGCTTTATGCAGTTGTCGTTCATGTGGATATGTTGAATGCATCCTTTTTTGGTCACTACATCTGTTATACCAAGGATTTCCATGGAAAATGGTATAGAATTGATGATTGCAAGGTATACCTCTCTTTTACTCTCTCTCTCTCTCTCTCTAATTTGTTTTTGTCATGCATGGTTCCTGCACACATTTGACAGATTAGGGCCAAAGTAAGAATTGATATCCTTTATTTGTAAATCCCTAAAGTGAGATTATATGTTTCATTCTATGCTATTGCTTGTTCGATACTGCTCGTGTAGGAATTATTTATCCAGAAATACAGCTTGTCTAGGAATTGGTTATAGCAGTGCCACTGACATCTGCCGTAGGAATTATTATTTTTTTATTGAAAAAAGGAATTTCACCTTAGAAGCAGTTTGTTGTACCCGTTTTTGTTGGCAAGTGGGTCTTCTTGCACCTATTAAAGCAGTTAGTGATCCCATATGTTGCAAGGCCACCGTACTCACTTTTGATGAATGAATCCTTACAATTTGATAGTGTGATCCCATTTATCAGTTCTGACTTTTGCGACTCTTTCAGGTTACCAGCGTTGAATTAGAAGAGGTACTCTCTCAAGGAGCATATATGCTTTTATACAGCAGGTATCTGTCTGTCTGTGTCCCAATGTCTAATCTCGTTGTACTTTATTTTCTTTCTTGTTCCATTGACCTTACATTTTACACCATTTTGTATTTGGGTAATTTAGTTGCCTTTAGTGTGATTCAAATTTTGGAGTCTATGACATGGGTGGCCTTGCAAGTTGAGTTCTTGTGTTAAGTTGTGCATTGTTTGTTAAGTTCTTTCCTCCTCAGATTGGGCCTTTTTTCAATCTATATTACCTGTATGTGAGCTTTCTTATATGAGGTGCTAGATCTACAAAAAGATCTGCTTTCTTATATGAGGTGCTAGATCTACAAAAAGATCTTACAGAAGTAAAGTTTACAAATTGACGTCGCTTGATATAATAGTCAGATTTATTTTACAACAAAAAGTGCTTTATAATTTAACATACCATATTAAGCCACATTAGTTTGTAAACATTTTTTTTTGTAAGATTCATTTGTAGATCAAGCATTTATCTTCTTATTTATTGGGAAATGCATGTTGGGATGTGTATGTTGCTGTTTCTATTTGTGTTTACCATTGTTGAAAAATCAAGTGGAGTGTGTTGGCATTGTTCGAAAGTTTTTGTTGAGGCATTGTTTTTCTCATGCCTGGCTGCAATTGAATACTCGAGTTAGTCTTGTGATGGATATACCAGATGATCCTGTTTTCCTTTGGATGGACAGGGTTTATGCTCGACCATCGTGTCTTATAACTGTTGAACCTTCAGAGAAGGAGCAGCCGCAAATGATGCAAGAGAAAGTAGTTCGATGCTTAACAACTGCCGAGTCAAAACCCATTAATGGTTTTGCTGTTCCATCTGATTGTGGTCCATGCTTGATGGTTTCTCGCTGTGAAGAAGAGTCATCTACTGGAATAAACTCTCTAGCTCTAAAAGAACATCTTGAGGATATGGATATGGTTAATTGCCAATCATCTGTTTGTAGGGAGGTTCTCATCTGTGAAACTGAGTCATCTATGGGAATTAGTATTGAAGATTTAAGCGAAGATACAGATGGTATGAGAATGGTCAATTCTGCATCAAATCCACCAGAAAACAATCTTTTAAGGTCCGAGAGAGATTCTTCTGTTGCATTTGATTCTCAGGCTGGAAGAGATTCAAAAGATATGAATTTGGTTACTCATTCCAAGTTGTGTCCGGCTGATCTCAAGGAAGTTTCCTGCAGTGAAATGGAATATTCTGTTTCAATCGATTGCAAAAGGGAAAATTCACAGGATGTGGGTGGTGAGTCCATACCTTCATCTGTTGGAAAAGATATTGAAGTTTATGCCAACGGACATGGAATCCTATGTCCACCAGAACACACTCACGAACTAGTTTCAGCTGAAGTTCATAAATTGAAGCATGAGTCGCCCCTCTGGAATTCTGATTCTGAGCATGAAAGTGGAGCTAAGAGAGTAGACATAATTGGTAGCAGTTTGTAGGTGCTGTTTTCTTTAGTTGTTCATATATTTTTTCCACGATCCACCATCAAAAGGATAAGATCGAGATGGGAATTTTTTTCTTTCCTTTTTTTTTTTTTCTCTGGGGTTTCAGTATTGCAGAAATCTCTGGATTCTATTGTACCTTTTTCCGATGGACTCTCTAACTTCATAAAAAATTGACAGAATTAACAATGTTGCTTTGGATTGTGAGGGGAAGTACCTTCTCTGTGTACACTGTCGATCTAATTTTTATTTGTAAGAATAATTATGATAGAATGAATAATACCTTGCTTAAATTTTTTGAGACTTGGTATCTCTTCTTCTAATTGTATCGTGTCTTGATTGGTGACTGAAGCAAAGCAATACATCGTGGTATTAGTTTCTACAATTTTCTGTATACTCGGATGATACTTGAACCTCCACATATTGCAAAATAAAAATCCCTTATTGTGAGGAATATGCCGAACTGAGAAGAAATCCCTTTACGTAGGCATGCTTGCGACAAGGAGGCAGCTAGGGCAATGTACGTCTAAGGTGGAAGTAAGACGATGTCAAAATCCCAAGTTTAGTGGCTCACGGTTAAGCTGACAACCATGCCTTGACACGCCCATGGCTCATGCCTTAACACTATCAATGACAAGGCTTGATAACATCACGTCCCATGCCTCGTCACTACCACTGACAAGTCTTGACAGCTCCACGGGTCAGGCCTCGACACTGTCGCTGACATGCCTCAATAGTCTCATAGCTGGGGCCATGGCACGCCCAAGACAACTCCACAGACATGCCATGACATGCCCAAGATAGCATCGCAAGCAGCCCCTGCCATGGCATGCCCATGACAGATCTGCATGCATGCCCAAGGCAAGCTAGCGCGTTGCGGCTCAATGTGGGCAACAAGCGCGCACCCAGCAACAATAGTTACACTAGCCTAGCATCAGCACCCAGGTCCCTTGCCTGGGCCATGCCCAGGCCACATGACAGACCTGCAGGCATGCCTTGGGACATGCCATGCCACGCCCAAGGCAAGCCAGCGAGTTGCAACCCAGCCGGGGCAGCCAGCGAGGTTAGTGGTTGCCAGGCCAGCGCGCGCCTAGTAGCAGCAGCTCCACCAGCGCAGCATCAGCGCCCAGGCCCCTTGCCTAGGCCATGCCACAACAGTACAACCCAGCGCCCATCATGCCAGCCTCATGCTAGCCTTGCCCATGGGCCAACCTAGGCCACTAAGGGCCAACATATGCCACGAGCTATTATGTGGCCCAACCAATACCTATTTTATAAGGGAGCTTTTTAGGGTTTTCCACTTATGTTATTGCTTTAAATAGGATGTTTAGACATTTCATCTTTAGGCAAATTCCTTTGTGGACGGTTTGTTTGTTTTTGAGATCACTTTTCGGTGCCTTTGCACTTGGGCTACTTGGTTGCATTTCGTGAATCTCAATGAGAGGAACATCACATTGCAATTCGTGAATAGGTGTTGTTCCATTTATCTATCTTAGTATTTTCATCACCTTGCAATCCGTGAATAGGTGTTGATTTCCTTTATATCTATATTATGAGTATTTTTCATTCACTATCCAACTATCCAATTATTCGTTGTTCTTCATATATTTTCTCTTTGTTCTTATGTTTTCTTACATTTTCTCATATACCAAACATACTTCAAGTTTCATATTTCATATCCTTTGATTCCCTACATTAAACCCATTCCTAAAACATAGCCTCCATCCATCCGAAGTGCCTTTGCTGAAACCCTAGCCTTCCATAAGGATTTCCTAAATTTTAGGAATCCTAACCCTAGCCTCCCTTTGCAATTCCTATATTTTAGAATCATCTCTTGACCTAGTCAAAACCCTAATCCATCTTCCAATCCCTCAAATTCGAAATACACCCCTTACCCTTATTCAAACCTTAAATCCTAACAACTCTTATCCATCTTATCATTTAGGATCAAATCCTAGCCACCTTATCCATCATCCAAACCATATCTTCCATCTCCAAATCCCTAAATTTTGGGAATTACCCTAGACCAATTCAAACCTTAATTTCCATCCCTTTTTCGCCCTAGTCAAAACACTCTAGCCCTAATCCATCCCCTCCAATTTTGAAATTCTTCTTAGCCACCATCCCTGGCCTCATTTCACCACATCAACCCTAATCATCACCCAAGTGACACCAACACTAAGGATCATCATCAAGCCGTGCAACATTGCATCAAACACACAAATTCATCACTTAGATCACCCCAACTCATCATCATCATCAATTCCATCCCTAAACACCATACCTCCATCAACCTAGGGACCCTCTATTGCCATAATTCATTCAAGGCCAAGCAAGTTGGCAAGAGACATTCGGTCATCACAAGGCAAAACAAGCTAGCGGACCTTAATGTTTAGGGACTTGACCTAACATTAATTGGTGCTTTCATTGAAAGCTAACTTACTTAATGATCTAGAGGAGTTCTCACTTCTCTTTGAGGTAAACAACGCGATAACTTGATCTTGTGATTGGATTGGGGAATCCCTCTTGGGTTCCATTTTATTTTTTGTGCTTGTGTTGTGAAACTCGAAGTTTGGGGGTTAAGGTAGAGGACGGAGTGAAAGAGCAATGCTACCCTTCATCCTAAACTTTGTCATTCCCAATCACATTTGCTAATGTGCTAGTTAATTTCACGCGGGGTGTCAGTATGCTTATGCTTCCTTATTGAACATTTTATATCAAAATCAAATTAGTTTCCTCAATGTTATAAAAAAAAAAAAAATTGTTTCCTCAGTATATGGTCCATAACACATCTTGATTAAGCAGGGTATTAGTAATGATAATAAAATAACAATATCTTAAAGATATCCAAATCATCTTCATGCCATCATATTTTCATGAAACACTTGATGCTTTGCTTTCACTTTCTAATTCCTAGCTAAAAATTCACAGATGTCTCCAATCCTTAGCAAAACAATATAAATATAAAAGACTCTTGGAGAGGGGACAATTACAAAGACCTACAGAAATTCTAACGAGATGCTAATGTTTGAGAAGAACATGATGATGATACATATTCACTACAAAATTCCTAACACGCTATCATTATTATGTACAAGCATTAATTTACAAGAGATTTTCTCAAAGATATTTTGCCAGACACTCTTTCAATTTTTGTAAGGTTACAGGCTTTGACACGAATGAGTCCATTCCATTTGCCAAACACTCTTCTGCACTCTCTGCCAAT
Organism: Juglans regia; assembly: GCF_001411555.2. NCBI lineage: Eukaryota > Viridiplantae > Streptophyta > Magnoliopsida > Fagales > Juglandaceae > Juglans > Juglans regia. The sequence goes on along the minus strand of NC_049915.1, from coordinate 11,694,491 downwards.
GCATTTGCTGTCATCTGCATTTCTACCAACTTGTTTAGCTTGAAGATACCTCAGTTAACAAAACACACACAAACACTTATTTATATATATATATATATATATATATAGGTAGTTACTAAAATGTATTAATTTGTAAATGAAAGCAATGAAAACAGTGATAGTATTGACTTAGCTAATATACAAATCCACTTAACAATGAAAACATGGGTTTGTTATGGAAACAACTATACATACTATATAAGATGAGAAGACCTAGAAAAGATTGAATTATATGCATAAAGCCATTTATGTGGGAAAATAAGATCGAATGTGCTCACCGCTATGATGGGGATCTTCTTTGTAGATGGTGTAGAACCAAGACAATTTTGTGATGAGTTCAAACCAGGCACTATTTGTTCAATTCCTGTCTTCACTGCAGCATCCCAATTGCCAGTTTCCTCAAAAGAACGAATTAGTCTCGTAGCTTGAAGGCCATCCATAACTGGCATGCAGACATCCTGCAAAAATTCATATAGACACAATTATCAAAATTATTGCATCGAATTCATTCCAGCAATGTCTTAATCATTGCAACTGATGTTATTCTTTCTGCATTTCAATTGAATTGTTGCCATTCAGAATGATCATGCTGGGATACATTCTACCTATCTTATCACAGCAAAGATGTATTTCTTCTTAAGCTAGCCTTCTCTTCTGACATGACTGTGACTGGAACAAAGTTGACAGCTACACAAAGAATCTATCAAGCTAACCATAGTTAGAAACAAAAATAAGAACCTGTGTGATTTGGAAAATATTTTGGAAGTACCATGTCATGTGTTATAATAACAAGCCAAGCTTAAGATTAGGTGCAACGAAAGTGTATGTTTCAGTAGGTTCTAAAATATGTGGTCAGTAGGACATTTCACATGAAAAAGGTTCTATATTATGTGGCCACTAGGAAATTTCACATGGGCAATGAAGTTGGTCATATATTGGAAGCATTACAGGTTATCCACTAGGAAATGTTCTCGTGGTTGTTGTCTCCAAGGCAGACATGTTTCGATGGTTCCAATTCCTAATAAAGATCGAGATTCGAGTATCTAGGATCATCATAAAGAGAGGAACTTAGCAATTCTTCAGGCCAGCTTAGGAGTACCTAAGCTTTTTAAAAGTTGTGACATTTCTAAGAAGCTGGTTGAAAGGTAACTTTTTCCTACTTCCCAAAATTGACAAACTAATAAGCATCATCATGTTACCAAATAATTTATAGGGAAATGAATTTTTTCCAAAGCTTCTTACCCTTGGAGAATCCACAGCAAACATACGCTTAACATCAAAGATTATCTGTTTAGATGGTGAGTGGGATGGTGAACATTTGTGTGTTCCTGTGTCCTAAAACATGAATGACAACAACTTGACAGAAAGTAACGGCAACAAAAAATATGGCATTCAAGAAATTACCATCAGAATGAGATCATAGCTGCAACGTTGAACTGCACACACAGCTTCAACACCATTATTTACAACATTGATGGCATGACCTAACAGCTTCATCATCGACTGTGTCACCATTACGATGGTCTTGTTATCTTCAACAAGAAGGATCTTAGGTTTTAATGTTGACTTGGGTACTTCCATACAGCTGCTGGAAATGGACTGAGAACTTTTTTGAGATTTCTCTTGCCTCTGAGATGTTCCTTGGGGTTCTTTTGTCCTTTTCATCTCAGGCACTTCTATGCTTGCTTCTGTGTGATCAGTGGAATCTGCAATAGGATTTTGAGACCTATATTTTGTATCATCTTGACACTGTTTGCTTGGCCTTTGGCTTGATGAACTCTCTGGTTCACATGGTGTCTCTGCATCATCAACCACTGAACCGGCATCCTCAACTGAAGCTGTGTCATTTGGTCTGACTTTATTAGAGGGAAATGAGTAAGAATTGTGGGAGAACCCATTGAGTTTATGTGACCTAGTATACCCCATAGTATGTGGTAAAAGCATTTGGTTGTTGGTGTCCCCATTAGAAGAGAATAGTGATCCCAAAGTGCGTGGCTGAAACTGGAAAAAGCTCTCAATTGTATCGTGATTTACTGCATCATGATTAGCCATATCTGAAAGCTCATCAGGGTCATCAGAATGATCAAATGTTGTTGAAACCTTGTAAGGTAGTACAAAAGTAAATGTAGACCCACAGTGTTCTCGGCTAGACACAGTGAGACTACCTCCCATCAGCTCAACCTAATTCAAATCCTTACAAATGTCAGGAGTGACAAACCAAATAATATTCATTAAAACATGAATAACATATCCAACAATTTATTTCAGAAGTTTTCAACAAAATTATGCTCTTAAGCATAGAAATACTGAAATGTTTTGGTAGTCTTGCAGTAAAAATTCACCTGGAAGAGATTGAAATTCTTAAAATAGCACAAACAACATTATTTTCCTTTTTTCCAGTGAGAATGTTAAAATCGTACTAAATTTGTATAAATGATGCTTTACTGAGTCTGGAGCCTTGATAAATGGTAGTAATATAGATCGTGAGAAATGAGTCTTTGACCAGGCTTTCATGAATATTAGCTTAGTAGTACTATATGCGGTCCAATATTCATAATTAATATAATACCTTCAAAATTAAGGTAATATTTTATGCATTTTAGATACTCTTTCATTCACTCAGTATTTTGACTTACATACAATGCACTGAAACAAACACCTAAGATGGAATCAAGAGTTGGACAATTTGAGTAAGAAATCTGTTAGTTACTGAAAGGAAGTCAAAATGAAAAAAAATGGAACTTAGCTTTGACCTCTAATATCTTTTTTCACTACCATGATAACATGGTTTCATGTTTAAGTGATCTGTTAAATTGATCTCAGCTCGTGTTTAGTCTCTCTACTATAGTTTTGATACATTTAACTGATTTCAAATCTTCACAGCATAAACTCAGATTAAGTAGAAAAATTCTTGGCAAGAACTATATGATTGACAACCAATCATAACATTATTTGCTACAGAAACTTAAAAAGCTCAATATGAACGAAAAGAGAGCATAAATGCTTTTGATGTCCATTCCTCTTTACTGCCTCAGAGACCTCAGAGAAAGAGGGGCTAGTGCAAATAAAGCAAGAGTGATTGGTGGCAAGAAAGTATACCAGCTGTTTGCATATTGCTAGTCCTAGTCCAGTGCCACCATATTTTCGAGCGTGATCTGCACTAACTTGCATGTACTTCTTGAAAAGTGTAGGTAAAGCATTTTCTGTTTCATGAAGGAAAAAGTATTTGTATTGACAGGAGTCAGCTTGATGGTGTAAGGCTTACCAAATCATAAGAGCAACAATGTGAAACAATATACAAATTCTAGATTATCTGTCTCAACATCAGAGAGGATTATTACCTGGTATTCCAATTCCTGTATCATACACATCACAACGTATCCACACTGTCGTTTCAGGAGAATTATCTTTCTCCTCTTCATCTCCATCCACTGAGACTTGACTCTTAACTGAGGTTCTAGATTCATCATTTAATGAGAGATTTTGGCAAGGACTTTCAATGTGTCTTTGACCATGATTACCTTGTCCATCACTGCTGGTTTGAGATGTTGATTGGTGTCTCTCTTCTTTTTGTCCATTTGTTGAAACTCTCGACTCAGTTGCAGTAAACTTTTGAGGACATCCTTCTCCCTTTCCAGAAGACGAATCTGATACCACAAAAAGATTTATCCCAACCTTTCCTTCATGAGTAAACTTGATAGCATTGCTGCAGCACAGAAATTAATGCATTTAGAGGATAAAATGTTTATGATGATAATGTCGCGACTAGAAAATAAAAAATAAAAAAAATCTATTTCATAGAATATGGCTAGATCATCTAAGGAATCCTTGAAGAAGAAACCTGAATCCTACGAAGCTTATTACCTGACCAAGTTGGTGAGAATTTGTCGAATTCTCAGAACATCTCCAATAACCTGAAATGTGATGAACAATCTTCACAATAAGTAACTTGCAACAGTGATTTCAAATACGGATAAAAGTTGTCCATGTCACCACGTACAATATTGCATGCAGAAAACTTAAAAAGTTTTTTAGAGATGGTAATAATAAAGAAAATACAAAACTCTAGAAAGATGTGTCAGGAAAGCTCATTGAAGTTCTGACCTCTATAGGAACATCATCCGCTATATGTCCTTCCAAGGTCAAGATTTTCTGTAATGATGCAGCAGCAGTTTGTAGTACATGTTTTACAACCTCTCTAGGCCGAAACTTTGTAGCTTCCAACTTCATAACTCCTAAATAAAAGAGAAAAAGTAGGAATAAAATCTGCATATTGGTCATGAGCCATGAAGAGAGAAATTGTAATGTGACAAATAGAAGCAAATTGAAGAAAAGTGTTTCCTTAACCCCACCACTAAAAACAAAAGGGGCAAACTCCATTTATTAGCGCTTCCATATATCTGTGTTTGGTACTTTGCATGTGCTCTCTCTCTCTCTCTCTCTCTCATACACACACACAGCCACACAAGTGTGTGTATGTGTGTGTTCGGCTCAAAGTTATGTGCAGGTCTTGTCAAGATTATATACCCCAAAAGAACTGTCATAGGAAAATATTTCAATAAGATCGTATTTGGATTACATGCTCTCCCTAAATGCTTGATGCTCGCTCTATATTAACATGATCAGAGATTAGAAACTGTTAGTGTCTGTGTTTTGGGTGAGAAAGAGAGAGGGATGTGAAATCACCACTTGTCCCATGTGAGGGAGGGAGAGTGTGAAGAATATAATACAAATAATTAAATCTACCACTTGTCCCAACAGCTTTTAAGAGTCAGAGTTCGAACTCAGGACCTCTGCTCTGATACCATGTGAAATCACCACTTGTCCCAATAGTTTAAGTTGATGGGAAGAGATAAATTTTATTATTTGTATTATATTCTTAACAAGGTAGAGGGAGGAAAATTGACACTTAACCATGCAAAGTATGATTATCTTATTACCTGTGTATCTGTATGAAGTTATTGCTAAAGAGACTGAAGCCAGGGTACAGATTGTAATGCTTATAAACACAAACAAGAGCTGAAATTCAGGAAAAAAAATAAAATAAGGAAGGATGAATTTCTAACCTGACTCAACCTTGGAAAGGTCAAGGATGTCATTTATAAGTTGAAGGACCAAATCTCCAGAAGATAGCATGACATCCAACAATTGTCGTTGCTCCCTATCAAGCTTTGAGGTGGCAAGAATCTCAGCCATGCTAACAACTCCAGTTAGAGGAGATCTTATCTCGTGAGACATTGTAGCAAGCATTTGTTTTGCTCGCATTGTCTCCTCTGGAAGAGTATAAAAAAGGGGAAAATCAGAGTCTAGTTTTCCAGCTCTAGAAGCAGCATAAAATAAAGTTCAAAACTTCATAGACTACTTTACCTGTTATATGAATTGTTTTGTTCAGTTCTGTTTCCTTAGCCTTCTGTACAGCTATTTCCTCTCTAAGCTGTGCCATCCTCTCTCGTTTTCTTACCTATTGTATATACAATCAGGAGCATAAATAAGTGCTATTTATGCCTAATGTGAGACTCAAAAGAGTGACCACAATTATCAGAACAAAATTTACCTGATCAGTTACATCCATTCCCATATAGTTTATACCAATTGTCTCCCCTGACTTGCTAAAGACAGGTTCTACGAATATCAGAAATGTCTTTGATCCAAATAATTCTGTCTCAAACGTGATTTCCCTCTTTGCTGGTAATCCCTTTTCCAGAACTTCTCTCTTGAATTCTTGAGATTCTTTAACACCAGATCCAGTAAAGATTTCAACATCTGTTTTGCCTATAATGTCCTTAAAAAAAGGAAGAAAAAGAAGAGTGAATTTGAGATACTTTGGTGCATTTGAGTATGGAAAGGATAAATAGAGGATGTCAGTTGTAAAGGGAATATAACTTTATATCAATTTCATCAAACGTTGAATAAGTACATAAGTGGTAATTAATTACCTCCTCATGCAAACTTGGAAAGTGATTATAGATAAAGCGATATCGCAACTCTTTGTCCTGAAACAAAATGTCATCAAAGAATCATCCCTATAGCCAAAAGATGGAAAGAATTCCATGGTAAAGTAATGCTACATACAATCATGTAGTGCGTACAATCATTTTGAAAAAGAGTGAGGTTCACTATTGAAAAAATAACTTTTTTTTTCATTGGGTCCCGAATTTACTCACTTTTTTCAAAAAGATTATGTGGCGCTCGCACATTCTACTATTGCAAATATCATTTATCTTCCATGGTAATGGGAATGAAAAATGAAAAAACTAGAGGACTTCTATCAACCATGTTGACGTGGCAGTGTCTATCAACCAATGATCTTTTTAAAAAAACGAGATTTAATCGAAGGGTTATGATATTAGCACATCTCGGCACAGTGAGATGAGAGTATGGTATATAGCAAAAGTCATGCCAAAATTACCTGATGACCAATGACAACGGGGGCATTTTGAAGAACAAAATGCAAGAAATTATCTGCTCTATTCAGAATCTGGGACAATTCTTCCACAGGTGAGGACTGCCTTTCAAGATTTGTTATGCTATCTTGTAACTTGTCCGTGAGTATCTGCTCTCTCTGAACACTTGCCTCTAGCAATTTCTCTAAATTCATGGCCCGCAGCTTCCAGTAGACAACAGTATCATACTCAGCATCTATTTCAACTCTCTTATTCTGGACAACAACATCATTTCTCCTCCGAGGCACTTCTAGCCATATATCATAAACTTCATCCAATATAGATATTGGACGTTTATCTCTGCCATATCTTTCTTCCTCGAATCGATGCTCCTCCAATATCTCCAATTTTCTTAGCTCAACATCTTCCCGTTGTTTGTTTAGATTGTCAAGTTCTTCTCTGAGAAGGCGAACAGCATTTGCCTGCTTATACTCCCAGTGTTTAACAAGGTGAGCCAACTGAGAAGCACCCCTTTCAGTGTAGTCTGTTAGCTCTAAAAGTCGCTTGAAATCAACAATTGTTGGCTCCTCTATGATTGTTACTTCCTCCAGCATATCTTGATCCCCTTTGGGCTTTTCTACATTGAACTGCTTTCCGGCATCAGTTCCAATATCTTCCGGCCACATCGAAGGGAGGACTTCGATGTCCATCTCTTCAAAATGATCACCCTCCATCTCAGAAACCATGAAGAACTTCTAAAATTTACATAAGAGTCGTGTCTAAGGATATAATATGGACATCATAAGGCTTCTAAATCTTGGTTTGGTGCTTCAGCATATGCATCTCAGCTATCTCAAAAATATATCTTTTGCTGAATTTTTACATCCAGATGATACTTTTAACAGAACAAAGGTACGTAGAGTATCCAATGAGCCAAGTATATGCTCCAGTTTTATTGGGCCAGAAGATCAAGATCAGGTCACCAACTGCATAAGAAACGATATATTTACTTGTTATAGGCACTTTTGGGGGGTTGGGGGGAACTAAACATGATTACATATATGAGTTTGTCACTTCTTTTGAATCAGCATGTATGGCTTAATTTTGGAACAAACAGAAGTTAGGAAAACATGGTTTTTAAGATTAAAAGACTGCCAGTTTGAGTACAAGACTGCAAGTTTGATTTTTGCTATGACTGGAAATTGGAGTCTATTAAATTAAGAAGATAAAAATAAGAAACTGAGGGGATCGAGTAAGAACTAAAGCACGTTACTGGCCATCTTGAACAAAAGCACACTATCGCCCCTGTATGGAAAGAACAGCTCAAGCATTTAAAAAAGCCATTGTCAATGAATATATTCTGAAAAATGCTTCTAATCAGCTATTATTCACTGCCTCACATTCTACACTCTCTGAAAAACATCTTCATATCCTATAAAAAACACCTCCACATCTTATAAAAATAAAACTATAAGTGTAGGGTGTGAAAGTGAATAGTAACTGATGCATATAATTCCTCGTATATTCTACATCCCACTTCAACAATTAAATGGAGGAAAAAAAAAAAAAAGGTAAAATGATAAAGCATTGACAACGCAAAGGTATAGCATAGAATTGCTAACCCCTTCTGCCTGTACTTGTTTACCATTGAGTGAAGATCAAACTTTTGCAGATGACCTAAAATTGTTGACAATCAGAGATAACGTATTGGGTACATGTAAAGCTAGCAAACTGAAATGGTGAGAAAGGTCTTCATTTTGCCAGAATTTATTACCAAGTAACCCAAGTTGATGATGAAAATGACATATATATATATATAATATATATAATAAACAGCTATCCAAAATTCTTTTTTTTTGAAAAAAGTAGTAGTTTTGAAACAACCACCACAATGTGTCTAACCTTTTTACCAGAGGATTGAACTGGGAAAGGGGTTATTAAAATAACCCTGAAAGTTCTTTTGCGAAAAACTAATTCAGTACTGTCACTTTCAGAACAAAAATAAGAATTCTAGTATTTGATTACGCTCAACCGAAATGGATTATGGGATCCATAATATAGAACAAAAGGAACAGTGAAACAGAATTCTAAAACGAAACAGTGTAATTAAACAAATCTGCCATTTACTAACAATTATCTCAGTTTATATGAAATTCGACAGAAACGGTACTGGAAAGGGAATTGAGTTTGAGAAAATGAAGCTGAGATCCATTAACAAAAACAAGTCAAGAACACAATGAGATCATTCCAGGGAATGGATTGTACCGTGCATTTGTTGAAACTAAGGCATCAAAATTTACAATTGAGCTCATAGCGTTAACAAAAAGCGGCCCGTCAATAAGTACTCAAGCCTTTGTGATCGAAGCAAAGCCACCCCCCGCCAAAGGAGCGCCCTCTGAAGAAGAAGAAGCAGAAGAAGAATCGAGGCCGAGAATAGCTAAAAAGCCTTTCACTGTAGATCTGGGGAATCTCCTTAACCGTTCAGTCAAGAGCCTTCAATGGTGTTGAAAAAGGATAGCTAACAACTCCGAGAGAGAGAGGAGAGCATGTGACGCAAAAGATAAAACCAAAAAATGTGGGAGAGAAAGAGAAACCCAAGAAGCCATGTGCATTTGGAGGTCAAAATATTAGAGAATTCTTGCACTATCTTTGATATTTTTTTTCCATTTTCCTTCTGTTTTAAATAATATTACAGAGCTAGCGCGCTCCATCTGCAAAAGAGACTCAAACTCACAATCACACTACTACACAAATCATCTTAGTATTTATGAAACTCCCTTACATCTTCAGTACTGTCTTTTCTTGGCCTCTCTCTCTCTCTCTCTCTCTCTCTCTCTCTCTCTCTCTCTCTCTCTCTCTCTCTCCAATGATCCAACGAATCATAAAAAAGGAGACAGAGAGGTTGAGTTTTAAAATGGAGAAGCAGTTTACGTTGTTCCCCGCCATTTCCTAGGTGACGTAGTGGGAAGCGCGTGGAGTAACGCGCGATGTCTTTTTCTTAAATATTTTATAGATAGGGCTGGGAACGCCGAGGCGAACACATCTTTCATACTTTAAAATTACCTTAATAATAGCTGTCATGTAATCTTACTTTAATTTAATTTTTTATTAACTTAAATAGTCTCTCGTTGAACTTTTATTTATTAATTATTTACTGGACCCCTGGAGCTAGATGGAGATGAATCACGATTACGACAAGCCTCCGTTTGGTTATTCAATTAGATGAGATAATATAAAATTAAAAATTAAAAAATTAAATTATTTATTATATTTTATACAAGAGTTTAAAAAAATTATAATAATGAGATGAGATGAATTTTGATAACCAAACCATATATTGAAAATACCAAACCTAAAAAGCCAAGAAACTTGCTGCTGATTACAACTTGGAAATGATTTGTATAATTTTAAGGTATGCATGTCTCTTGTACAAGTTCACATAAAAAAAAAATTATTTTTAATAGTAAACTTCAATTTTTTCGAGAAGAGTATACTAATCTTTAGGGGTGAAAATTGACATTGTCGGCGCAGTTTTTAGGCAAAATTGATGCCGATTGACGTCTGAAAAACTGGAGAGCAACCGATCGTAACCGATCGATGGGGAGGAGGAAACCGATCGAGGCGGTTCTCGGTTGGTGTCGGTTCCCCTATCGATGAGATTCTACTGAGAGAGAGAGAGAGAGTTAGAGAGTTGAAGAGGAGAGACAAAGAGAGTTGTAGAAGTGACGGGGGAGATGGAAGAAGGTTGGGGAAGAAGAAGACCCTATACCGAAACGATGCAGTTCCATATAAGTTTAAGTAGAACGGCATCGTTTCAGACATATATTTTTTTTTAAAGTCCTAAATAAAACGACGTCGTTTGGTTTAATACCAAACGGCGTCGTTTCTATTATCTAATCGTATACATATAGGTATAGAATGACGCTGTTCCATTTAAACTTAAGTGGAACGGCGTCGTTTTGATTAGTGTATATTAAAAAAAAATAAGTTTTATGATATCGGTCGGTTCAACGGTCCGGCCCAGCCTCAAACCAGGACCGAATTGCTGAACGTCGGTTTCTGTAATATTCCACTGCACGCCGGGCGGTTCTCCATCTGTTCAGGCCGGTTCTTGATGCGGCCGGTCGGTTCACATCGGCGGCGGCCGGTTGCATCGGTTTCTGTACAGCCCTACTAATATTACACATTCTAGCATTATATCTATTACTCTCCCTTTGAGAAGAGCTTCGGCTCTCCCATTTCTAGGGATGTAACCAGTTCAATTTGTTTCGGTTTTGGATAAATTTTGAGACCGAATCGGTATACATTGGTTTTGCATTCTCAAGAACTAATATCAGACTGATTACCCTCTTAAACCGGTACGATTGATTTTACTTTTTCGATCCAGTTTTAGTATTAGTATTACTAAGTATTTATCAAAAAGAATATGTTGAAAATTTATTAGGCCATAAAATGTAATTAATATATATACTTTATATTTAAAACATATAATTAAACAAATGTTCATATTTAAGATTTAAATTTTATATTATAAATTATAATATAACATTATTTCATATATAATTATATATATTATATAAAATTATATATAATATAAAAAATATTATATATAATATTAAAAATTAATTAAATATATATATGAACCGGTCCGATCTGGTACCGAAAAATCTAAAATCGAAATCGGATCGATTTTGACTGATTTTTAAAATGGAAGAATTGGTCCCGGACCGAACCAGTCAATTCAGACCGATTCTCCCATTTATTTTTACAGCCCTACCCATCTTGCTCATCTTCTCATTTTTGTTTGCCTCCCTATCATAAGATAAGTTATTTATTTATTTTTTTCGGATAGATGGACGAAGAGAAGAAAATCTATTTATAAGTCTTACTTTTTTACACACTCAACACATCGTTAATTATGTGAAAGTTTTATGCATCGACTATGCTAAAAAGTTGTTGATGTTTTTATTTTTTTAAAGTGCTAATAAGTTCCTAAATAAATAATGTGTTAACACGTCTACTTATAACAAAACTCGGATGAAGTAATTACTCGTGTGAACTACATTCATTTAATTCGATCTTCCATAGCTAATCAACGATCGCCTGCATCTTCAACCAGTCTTGGAGCTAGGCTCACGTGCATGCCACCACCTCAAGCGCACTTGAGTCTCACATCTCGTAACATTTCACACTAGAATTGTCTCGTCGTCTCAAGCTACAATCCTATATGTCTTCCCTTTTGCAAGGAGTGTTGGCTTGCTACCCTGACTATAGGGAGATCATGATAAATTGGAGTTTTTCAACCACCACCTCATATCACTCCGCCATTCCGTAACAACATGCATGCACCTTCCTGCTGTTATTAAAGGTCTATGTACGTGCCATGTGAACAATGCAACACGAGCCGTATAACGGTTACGTTTGGATGATGAATTGAGATAAAAGTTAAAAGTTAAATAAAATATTATTAAAATAATTTAAAATTTTAAAAAAATTAAATTATTTATTATATTCGATTAAAAGGTTGCATGGCAAAGCTCAAGTATTAGCAAGGAAAAAGGTTTGTGTTTTTAGTAAAACGACAGGGAAGTGTTGTAAGGGGAGGTGCTTTCTATGATCTAATCATATGAAGGAATTAATGCAGAGGGTGATTTGGTAATTAAGGGATCCGTGAAGAAGGTCGCAAGAAGGAATAAAATTCCATGATTTGATTGCTTGGAGGTATATTAAGGAGAAACTTGAAATTTGAGGAGCTACAGGCAATGGCTAATTAATGATGCTTTTAGGATGACTCAAGGAGCATGAGTAACTTGAAACTTCATAGGATGAAATAGTAAGATCTTTCTATTAAATTGCTGACGTTCTTGTCAAGCCATTTTAATTATTTTATATTAAATAAAAAGTGGGGCTGCCAAAAATATTAACGGAGACACAAAAAAAAAAAACATAAAAATGACTATATATATAATTTTTAATTGAAAAAAGAAGTAATTAATTGGAAGTAGAAGTAAATAATTTTTAAATTATTAAAAATGATTGCACATTAAAATTAGATTTTATTTAGTTTTTGAGATGAGATAAGATGAGTTGATATTAAAATTAAAAAGTTAAATAAAATATTATTAAAATATATTTTAAATATTATTTTTATTTTAAAATTTAAAAAAATTATAATAATGAGATAAAAAATTTTTAAAATTTCTTAAAATGACCAGGCCAGTTTAATAAGAATATCATAATTTTAATAAGAATCTCGTGCGAAGTGCCAACTGCAACATCAGCCCGTACACATTTTCTAGGCCGTGCACTCAGCATTCCGTAGGCCATTACATAGCTCGCAACACCTATACGACAGGCAATTCCGACCACGTTCAAAACATTTGGCTATGTATTTTGAATAGCTCATGACATGATATAATTTGGACAACTAATATTTTTATAAAATAGTTTATAAAAATATATCACTTTTTATAAATATTCTTATTTTAAAATATAATTGTATAAATAATAATAAAAAAAGTTGGGTGTGTCATTACTTTTAAGTTTTATTTAGTTATATAAATAAGATGAAATGAGATAAAAGAATTTGTGAATAATAGTAAAATAGTTTGTAAATAATAGTAAAATAATTTGAGTTAAGATGTTTTATGAGATTTTAGGAAATGAAAGAAAAAAAAATTGAATAAAAATATTATAAAGTTAAATTATTGTTATAACATAATTTTTTAATATTATTTTTATTTTGATATTTGAATAAGTTGAATTATTTTGTGTGTTTGTTTAGAAGTTTAAGAAAATTGTAATGATTAGATGAAAAAGTTAAAAAATTAAAATTAACAAGTATTTATATTTAAATAGTATTTAGATGTTGAGATGAGATGGGATGACATAGAATAAAATAAGTTGAGACTATCTGTAAAACCAAACCAGACCTTAACATTTACGGGCAAATTGAAGATTGAATGAATGTTCCACTAATTAATTAATTGGAAAAACTCGAAATAAAATGTAATTTTAAAATCAATTAATTCTTCCAAAAGAAGAAATAATACAACTTTAAACTCGAGCTAAAGCAACAGAAGATTACCTTAAATAAATGAATTCTTACAAAAGAAGAAAGCAAGAGGACCTTAAACACGAGATAGTACGTATTTGACAAAGATTCAATAACAATAATTATTGTGAGGGAGGCCGTTCTCAGGGTCGAGCCAAATCACACGAGCCCAACTCACTAGGCACCGATGGGTCTAAGGGTACTCTGCAGTAGGAAATCAGTATGAAATGATAGGATGGGTCGGGCTACGAAGAGCAAGGTTGGCCCAGGAAGCCCAGAAAGAAGCAGCAAAGTCGCACGCATGAAACGTGGACCCCTGAGTTAGAAGGTCTGACACCTCTATTGGCCGATAATCCATATACACAGGGTCAGGGACAACCCTAGTCCCTAGACATTGATGGCTGGATAGACCGGAAAGGTGGGTGTGCCAAGCCGAGACCATGCCAACTTTAATGAAGGTTGAAGATGGACACGCCACGACGTGAACCCTAGACTGTCAACAGTTGCCATGATCAAGCATAAATGAGCTGTCGCGTGGTAGAATGTCGGAAGAGGGCACGACCTGAGTACGAAGTGACATCACCATGATCGGCTTGCTAGGGGACCACCCCTACTAGGTATATATACCCCTTCGTAGGGGGCAAAAAACTCTATAAGCACTTTCATTTGAGTTCCCTTAAATCATAGACTGAAAACCCAAAATGACTTGGGATATATCCAATAGAAGTGTGTCCTTCGCATGCCGACAATGACGAGTTTCCAAACCTCACGGAGAGAAGAAGATCAATTTGGAACAATGGAGGCAAGACTCACTGAAATGGGAGACATGATAAAGAAGCTGATGGGGGAGGTGGGAGCCCTCCGAGAAGAAAATTTTGTGTTACAAAGAATCAATGAAGAACTGGTGGAAGGAACAAAACCTAGCCACAGCGAGCACGCCGAATCATGACTCGCCTCAAATATCGCTACAGTCGAAGAAGAGAGATGCATGATGCACCTCGATCTTTGGGAGCTTGAGGACAAGTACCCAAAGATGGCCAGGTGAATTGGCACGTCATCCTCTGTAGACTAGTTGCTCACTAGAACGAATCTACCGTATAGCACGGAAGTCATGGTCGTCCCTCTCTAGCCCAAGTTCAAGGTCCCCCCAAATGGAAGCGTACGACGGGTCCAAGGACCCATTGGAACATTTGGAGATGTTCAAAGCCCACATGACGCTGAAGGGGCCTGGTTTGGATCCCTACCAATGGGGTTCGTTGATAGCTTCGATGAGCTGACCCGTCTCTTTCTAATGCAGCTCATGGTGAGCCGAAAGTGGAGGTGCCCGGCCTGCTTACCTCCTAACGATAAAACAACGTGACGACGAAAGCTTGAAGGCATGACTCTCCCGATTCAATCGGGAGTGTATGACCATGGACAACAAAGATGAAAAGATCACCCTAGAAGCCCCGTTGGGGGGAATCTGGCCATGGAATCCATTCATGACCGAGATAGCACAAAAGACCCCCACAACGTTGAGAAAGTTCATGGATTGAGCCGACAATTTTATCAACGCCGAGGACACCCGCCGGGCTTTGACAACCCCTAGAAAAACCGAGCTAGAATAGGCAGATAAGAAATCCGCAAGGCAAAATAATAGAGCGAACCACGAAAGGAACAAGAAGGGTGTGCAAGAAGTCAAGCGAAGGAATAAGGCACTGGCTCGGGTGCGTGGCGCACCACATCCGCATACAAGTATGGATGTGGAAGATGAATGCACCTTTAGCTCGCGGGAGGAACCTCAACGGGGTCAGGTGAACGACAAATATTGCACCTACCACCAGATGGACTAGCACCGGACCGAGGACTACTATACACTGAAATGGAGGATGGAAGAGATGGGGAGTCTGTTGGACCAACGGCGTTAGGAGGAAGAACGACCAACACAACGAGCAAACAATCGCTCAAGGCCCCAGCGAAGTGAGAGCTCGAGAAGACAAAGGGCTAGAAGCGAGGCCCAAAGGAGCCCATGGCGTCAGAGCCCTATTAGAATGGATAGCTCAGTAGGCGAGATCTTCACATCGTGGTTGGGATAGCAGAAAAGAAGATGGGCAGAAGAACTCCCGAAGGTGCTATGGGCCTACCGAATGACTTTTTAGAACCCATGAGAGAGACACGTTTTGCCCTCACTTGTAGAAGCGAGGCGGTGATCCCAGTGGAAATAGAAATGCTAAATTACCGAGTTCAACACTTCGACCCAAACCTCAACAATGGCGTCCAAGGCATGCTCCTTAAGCAGCTGGTCCCTTTCTCCCCAGTGCTCTAGGAGCCCTCTTCGTGCCAACTCCAACTTCTCCTCTCACCTCTGCAAGTCTCTCTGAACCCAGCGTGCTCGTCCCTAAGGCGCCTCCACTCTGACGTGACTCGGGAAAGCTCCTCCTTAGTCTTTGCCCAACTCACCCTCCACAAGGGTCTTCTCATCTCGGAGCTCCCTGCCCCTCTCTCATAAGAGCCTGTTGCCCTCCCTCAAAGTGTCCAAGTCCTCCACCAAGGCGTCGTGCTCGAGGGTCACCTCCTCCACCTCTCTGTTTGACTCATGAACCTTGATACGAGCAAGAAGTGCTAGAGAGCATAGTGTCCTATTTTCCACGATCATACTGGCCAGTTGGCCTGTAGCCCGTCACAAGCAATGTTAAGAGGAGAAAAGTTTCGGAGGAATGAACAAAGTGCAAACAAAAGATACCTGGGGTGAAGAGGGGCATTAACCTTTGAGCCTCTCGGTCAATTGCTTCAGCCTAAGCCCTCTCGAAGGCCCTCTGTCCTAGCATAAGGGGACAATCCGATGCCCCCCAATTGCCTTGAAGGCCTAAATGTGTCTGAAGCAAATTCGAAGGAGGGGTCTGCATCACGCCCCCCCAGGAAAGCCCGATTCGCCCAAAGTGGGAGACTGCAGCACCGCCTCATCCGAAGCCAAGCAAGAGCCAACGTCTGGATCCAGGGAGCGGCTGAGGGAAGGCGATGGGATAAACATACAATCATCACTCAACTCCATGGCAAAAGGAGAACTTGGCCCGGCCTCCTCTCGGTCAATCAACCTAGGACTAGCAGGAGAAGAGAGGGCTTCCATCATAACGGTTGGAAGAACGGTGTCCTCTAGTGAAAGTGATTCTTCGAAGGAGCAGAACGACTGGACCTCCAATTTAGGCCCACGGGTGCGGGTTTGATAAAGGCGTTGAAGAAGGCCGTCTAAAGGTCTTCATCACCTTCATCCTCAATAGCAGCATGACCCGAGGTCGACTAGGGCACGAGCGGCACGAATGGGGGGTTGTGCCTCTTGAAAAGGGGTTAGACGAGAGGAGGAGACTAGGATCTTAGTGTGGCCGAACTGTCCGCCACCCCCAGGAACGAGAGCCCTTGGCCTCATTCCTAGACGCCCCACAAACGTTGTCACGGTCCGTCCGACACTGCTTCTCCTTATTGTTGGCCAAGGGAGGGCTGAAATGGCGTTTCTAACCCTAGGGCGAAGAGGAATCCTTCAAGAAATCCCGATCCAATACAAACGAACGCTCGGAGGAGGATAGAAACCTGACAATGTTGGCTTCAATCAACACCACGTCAGTCTCAGTGTCGATGTTGCCAGCCTGACCTCCTCCCTCCAGTTCAGTGTGATGGATAGGCTCTTGCTATTGAGCACATACGACTTGATGGCCCGGACTGGAAATTCCTAGTAAACCTCTCCGCCCTTGGATACTCCCATCCCAAGTTGAAGATAAAAAAGAACCGCTGAGACCAGTCTTTGATGTGGGAGTGCCGTTTTTCCAAATTGGCGATGTGCTTCTCGAATGAGTGCGCCTGGAAGCTACACAAGCTCCTGTCGAGACGCAGCACTCGATATACTGACATAAACTCCCGAGCTTTCAAATCAGGGTACTCCTCCAAACCAGAGTTGTGCACCCTGCGGAAGATCACGTAGCTGACAACCAGAGGCCACTAGGCATTCGGGTGGAGCTATGCCGAGGCCAACCCCAGAAAGTTGAGAACGTCCTGGATGGGGTGCCAGAATGGTAGATGAAGCCAATTCATAAACATCAAGGGGTAAAGTGCAACCTGAGATTCCATCTCGTCAGAGTCCACCATGGCTACACGATGCCCAAGGATCTCCAGAACCACCGACTCTGAAATGTTGTACGCCCTCCTTAACATGCGGAGGTCATCAACAGAGATTGAAGACTCCCATCAGTCCAATGAAGTACAAATAGAGAGTGTCGAAAGATTCTTTAGGAGCCATTGGAAACTGGAGGGAAGAAGGAACGAAGTAAGAGAGTGAAGGGGGAGGAACTAGGAAAATTGGCCCAAAGGAAAATGCAGAAGGATGAGAAGTAGAGATGGTAGAAAATGGGAGAAAGGGGGGCTTTATATAGAGAAGGACGAGATGGTTGGCATTCTGCACACAACGAAATGACCCTGAGCCAGAAGCCCAAGGGACGTGCTAGGTCTCGAGAAACACACAGAGTGGCATTGTGGAACCTAATTAATGCAAATCGACGAAAGCGTAAAAAGCAAGTGACGGGCACGTGGGAAGCATGGTCCAATATGCAAACTAGCGCATGGGCGGAATTTCCCTTGCCCCAAACTGTCTGATAATGAAGGGGTGGGAAGAACACGAGGCGCCGTCAAGTCATTAATGATGCAACCGAATGTCACAGGGTGGCAGACGTGCGCCAGGGGGAAGTAACCTGAGAATTGCAGAAAGAAATGTTTTGAATTCTCACCATATGTGTATGGTGAGAATTTGCTGGGTACTGTGATGGAGGTCGTTTCCAGAGTCGGGCCAAACCACACGGGTCCAGTCCATGAGGCACTGATGGGTCTAAGGGTAGCTTGGCAGTAGGAAATCGATATGAAATGATAGGATGGGTCTGGCCAGGTCGGCCTAGGAAGAAGTAGCAAAGTCGCACGTGCGAGACGTGAACCCCTGAGTCAGAAGGCCTAACACCTCTACTGGCCGACAATCCATACACATAGGGTCAGGGATAACCCTAGTCTTTGGACACCGATAGTTGGACAAACCTGAAAAGTGGGCGCGCCATGCCGAGACCATGCCACATTTAATGAAGGTTAGAGACGAACATGCCACAACGTGAACCCTGGACTGTCAGTAGTAGCCACGATCAGACATGGATGACTTGTTGTGTGGCTGGATGTCAGAAGAGGGCACGACCTGAGTACGGAGCGACATCACCACAATCGGCTTGCCAGGGGACCACTCTTACCAGGTATATATACCCTTTTTGAGGGGGCAAAAAACTCTCTAAGTACTTTCTTTTGAGCTCCCTAAAATCATAGACTGAAAACCCAAATTGACTTTGGTATTATAGGTGTTTCTCACTACCCCGAGCCCTCATTCCTCCCTATTCTCATGAACAAATTGACTAGTAGCGGAATTGCTCAAGCTTCGAAACATGACATTAATAATTATTATAAAAGTTTTTTAAATGGAAACAAGTACTTAAATATGTTAATTAATACATCCCAATAATTTATGTGAGCACTAACAAATTGAAAAAAAAATTGACAATAATTGGATAGGCATGGATGTCTATTAAATATGGATTTCCTTTAATTTTTTTTAAACAACCAAAAAACTAGGCCTTATTCTTCTCTTCCCTGTCCGCCATTTTGGAACTTTGCCTATAAAGTTCCATATTTGCATTATATAAATATATATATATCTTCCTTTTGTAAGTACCAACCAAGAACAAAAACATTGGTATGACAGATCACAGCTGCTCATCACTTTAGCTGGAATGATGAAGACCATTAGCCACGTTGCAAGGGCCTTTTTCTGAAAGACAGACCGATAGAATGCAACGATTAATTTTTTTTTCCTAAGAAATACACTTTCTAATATTTAAAAAAAATAATAAATTTTTTAGATGCTGTTTAGATAATTAGTTGAAATGATATGAATTAATATATAAATTGAAAGTTAAATAAAATATTATTAAAATATTATTTTTTAATATTATTATTATTATTTTATGATTTAAAAAAATTAAATTATTTATTATATTTTATATGAGAATTTAAAAAAATTATAATTATGAAATGAATAACTTTTACTAATCAAACGGAGCTTAATGTTTAAAGAAAAAAACAAAAAACAAAAAACAAAGATGCACCAATCGGTCCAAATGCTTGAAAGACCATCGGCCGAGCATTTCTCAACTCAAAAATACAATAGAACAATAAGGAGACCATGTGGTCCTAAAGGAGCTTATTATTTTGTGCTGGCGTTAACTGGTCGGCTGTTGAACCTATTGATAATTGAGTAAGAGAAGTGTACAACTATTAAAAAAAAAAAAAAAAAAAAGATAAACTCACAAACTTGTATAATTTTATATAATACGTTAGATTTATTTTATAATAAAAATAATTTTATAATTTAATATACTATATCAGATCACGTCAATTCATAAATTTATTTTTATGATAATTTAACAAAGTGTTGAATCCATCTTACCTTTTTATAACCCAGAGGAAAGGATTATAGAAAGGAGGAAAACTACAAGGCTTTATAACCAACTTTTCTATTTCGCACGGTGACAAAGCAAAAGGTTCCCAAAGCAAAATGTCGTTTAGTAAAGCCTACTCGGCCTCTTTTTAGCTTTAAACATATAGAAAGTATTTCCATTATTATAATATTATTTTGGAATCAAGATTCCTTGGGATTTTATTAAATTATATAAACTTTTATTTATTTATTAAATTATCACTTTTTTAAATAAAAGAGATGGGAAATAAGGAAAAAAAAAATGTATCTTATATCAGTTAGGGAGTTGGTCTCCCGGAGCCTGGAACTGCAAACACTCTCACAAAAAGAACCAAGTCATTATGATAAAGTAGTAATAATTCAGTATATAAGATAATCAATACTCGGTCTTATCTCATTAACATCGTGTCAACGTAGGTTTGGATGAAGTGGTAAAGTCATAAGCTTGGGATATACTCTCTCTAGGCGTTTAAGATTCAACATTTTTATGCAAATAATCTCTAGAAATTATCAGATTGTGATATATTTTTTTTAAATTATTTGAGATGTATTTACAAAATTTTTTTTATTGAGAGTTTATGCACCTTCGAGATTAGTTAGGAAGCTGTTTCTAGACCTTTAGTGTCAATAAAAAAAATATCGTATCTCCATAAAAATATATAGAATAATACTATTTAACCATCTAAAATTTACTATTTAGATGACTATCTTAACTTGGTATTATCATGTGATACTATATAATTTATTAAAAAATTAAAAATACAAATACAAAAGGATAAAGGGAATCTAGAGTTTCGGTCTTCATTTTTTTATATTTTTAAATGCTTTTTTAGTTTGAATATATTTTTTATGTATTTTCAATAAACCACGTGACACTACGTGTTGATGTCATGTCAAAAAAGTCATGTGAACCATAAGTTTAAGATAGTTCAATATGAGTGCATGAGCTTATTACATCCATCGAATCACACGAAATAGGACTCAGCTTGCGCCAACACCCTTGATGATTGAAGAAAAGGACTTTGAAACACATGAAAGCATTCATGGATGAGAAATACTCTAACTATAAATTAATTACACAAAAATAATCTCATAAATTAATATAATTTGTTAGATTGTAAAGTTAGTTTTATCATAAAGCAGATATGATGAATCACATAAAATCATATCAATTTGTAAAATTATTTTTATATAATCTTTTTATAACTATAACACTACTCTTCATGAATAAGTGGCTAAAGCTAGTGCCATTATAGGACCATTTCATGAAAAGATTCATGTGCATTATTTTTCTAGATTAAAGTAAGGTCTACAACTATATATATATATATATACACATAATTTTACATTTTCTAATGCTGAACTCACCATGTTGCTTCAGTTTGTTTATTCTTAAATCGTACAATTTTTAATTGTTTTAATTACATGTGTGAATTACCATTTTAAATTTGAACATCGATCCAATAAAATCCACCGTCCATATTCTAGTAATATTCAATACTAATAACTAATAAATTACTTTCGAGTCAACGCCAGGGTGCACATCAACCAATGAGCAAAAGAGTTGCGCCTTAAAAAACGTATTTTGTAATTATATTCTATGTACTTGGCCATATGAGTGCAGAAATTTAGGAACTTAAATTATATAAAAAACTAACGTGCAGTCTCTATTACTATTTATTATTATTTATTTTTATTTAATATTTTATTATTATTTTTTTACTATTATTTACAAAGTATCTAAGATCACTTCATCCAAACTCAACTTAATGCCCCCATTGAATAGTAAAAGTATTTTATTTCATCATTATAAATTTTTTAAATTCGCATACAAAATATACTAAATGATTTATTTTTTTCAATTCTCAAAACAATAATAATATTAAAAAAATATTTTAATAATATTTTATTCAACTTTCAACTTTTATATAAAACCATCTCATTTTACTATCAAAACCATATCTTATTACATAGCCTTGATCTGTTGCATGTATCACCAATAAAAGTTAATTAACAAGTAAATTAAAATTAAGGAAAATACTAAATTTACTTAAGAAAAATATATAAAAAACTTACTTTTTCATGTGTCAATTATTAATATGTTGAAAATTATAAAATTTAAATTTTAAAAGAAAACTAATAAAATGAGTCTTCTAAATAAAATTGTAAGTATAATTATAAGTATATGTGGTTATATACTTACATTAATGGGCAATAATTGATATAGTGTTTTAAAAAATAGTAGAATTTACTATTAAAAAGTAAGATTTTTCACGTGAGTATCCAAGTTGTCTATTTTTTCTTTCAAAAAGAATGCGAGGAACCTAAGTGGGTTCGTTTGGATAGTGAGATGAGATGAGATGAAATGATTTTAGATGAGTTAAATAAAATATTATTAGAATATTATTTTTTAATATTATTATTATTTTGAGATTTAAAAAAGTTGATTTATTTATTATAATTTGTATAAAAATATGAAAAAATTGTAATAAAGAAATAAGATGAGATAAAATGAATTAAGAACGTTTCTATATCGAAACAGGGTTAAGATTGAACGAATCGTTTTTTCAAATTAGTACTTACAACATTCGTTATGTGTTACCGACCACATAAAATTTGTAATACTTTTTTAATAAGTTCAACATTTTTCAAATTTGAAGGACTAATAAAATGAGTCTTTTAAGTAAAATTATAAGTATATGTAATACTATACTTAAATTAGTGGGCAATAATTGATATAGTGTTTTAAAAAATAGTAGAATTTATTATTAAAAAGTAAGATTTTTCTCGTGAGTATCCAAGTTGTCTACTTTTTTTTTTTTTTTTTCAAAAAGAATGTGAGAAACTATTGGATTCGTTTGGATAGTGAGATGAGATGAGATGGAACGATTTTAGATGAGTTAAATAAAATATTATTTTTTAATATTATTATTATTTTGAGATTTGACAAAAGTTGAATTGTTTATTATAATTTGTATGAAAATTTGAAAAAATTATAATGAAGAAATGAGATGATATGAAATGGATTGTGTTTCTGTATCGAAACCGGGCTAAGATCGAACAAATGGTTTTTCCAAATTAGGAAGTGATCCAAAATGCTCATCAATTAATGGGACAACTTGCAATTTTTTATATTTGTAATGATCAACTGCCACCAGCATCTTCGAGTAAATTAACCTTTATTTTACCTTATCTCAAAAGAAACCCTTCTTAATCTTAGAAAAATGACAAAGCTGGATTAAAATCTTTATACATTAAAGTCATAAAATATGTAGTGGGAGTTTACAGTGATTGCTCAATTAAATTACAGCTTCCCCTAAAACACGGATTAAGTGATTATAATAATTTTCGATTGATGTGATTTCAGTCCCATTCCCTACGTTCGTGAAGCTCCTGCTTTTCCGGGTTTTTCCGGTTTGTGAGATTAGTGGGTGCTTAGTTAAATTAACTAGTGGTAAGCTCAAGCTAAGCAATAGTATAATGAAAAAAGATAAATGATTTATATAATCTTAGTGTATATCTATGCAAGTTTGGTGCATTCCATTTGAAAAAAGTAAGATAAATCTTAGACCCATATAAAAAAATAACTCTTTCATGGTAGATTTTACTTGTTTTAAAGGGAGTGCGGGTGACTTGTAAACCCTACAACTATCTCTAGCATTACTCATAAAATAAGATTTAGGATAGTAGGATATTTTCAGGTATTTTGTGAATAATAGTAAAAAAGTAATAAAAAATTAATGATAGAATATTGAATAGTAGTGAATACTAGCGAAAAGTAGATAAAAACATTACTAGAAAACTGCTTATTTGCGACCAGTTAATTCCAGAGAAATGACTTACAACTAAAATTGATTGAGAATAGTCTTTTAGTTACAATAAATTGATCATAAAAATCTATTTTTCTTGTAATGAAAATAATAATAAAATAATAAATAATAGTAAAGTATTATGAGAATGCATGAGGTATTCTAAGTACCTAAACCTATTCGACTTTCTATCCAAATTTTAAAATTTTTATATGAGAAAGATAGGCATATAAAATATATCATACAACTTATACTAAACTTTCACTCGGATAGGGTTACGTGGACGTGTGTCTTCCATAATTTGGATAGGAACATGTGAATCTAAAATAATAATATATCTATTTGAGGTGGCATATATTGGTCTTTTACCTCATAAATAAAACTTTCAAGAGTCACAATTTTATTAGCATCTTAGTTAAGTCTTCTCTCTTCTTATTCTCTTGGTGTTGATATGTTGGTGTGTCCAGATAAGTTCAAACATCTAGATCATAATTTATATATAGATTCTTTTACGTTAATTTAAAATTCAATAGCTATAAGTAATCAATTTGTTTATAAAATTAGAAAAAAAATGAGTTAGGAAACCAGAAGACATTGTAGTAGATATTGTGATAGATTTTGTCACAAAAATGCCCCAATCAAGAGGCAACGACTCAACATATCTCCCAATAGTGTCTCTATTGACGATTAGGGATTACACAAAAATTAATATTTTTTTATACAATTTTCAATCCCTATGAATGAAGTGTGTGCAGTCAGACACATTTAATTTAGATTTTGTACCAATGTTCATGTATCGGTAGTCAACAAAATCCTCATGCCACAATCTTTAAACACCTTTTTTAGCTTTCATTTCTCTAATTCATACAATTTTATATAATCTCTTGCAATCGTGAGGTGACGTGACATGAGACTTTAAACTGAGGTTCAAGAGATCAACACACTATTCTAAATCATTGTTTTTCAATAACTCTAAATGGCAACTCATCGGTAATTATCATCTCTGCAATCGATAACCTCATAGCCTCTTCACTATATTTGTAGGTTACAAGACTTCTTATTGTACTATCATCACTCTCTCCAACCCCCTCCTTAGGTGTTGCCTCACCTATCATTATTTTTTTGTACGTATCCAAAGACCGATGTTTATGAGGGTTTTTAGGACGTGAAGGCAAATGATTTTGCATGATTGAAATTTCGTTTCTCTTTGAGTGGCAAACGTATATCTTACCACAATAATTACACTTAGCCTTATAATCATTTACAAGACAATCCTCCACCTTCGTAAAATGATCTTAACAACCGATGGATCATTCCATTTCTGTTTTTAGGTAGTGGACAAGTATTATGGGTAGGGGCACTAAGGGGTCTTGATGTTTGGGTCTCCCTCAAATCATTTCACAAGTTAATGGTTGGTTTAGTTGAATCAACATCAATTAGAATCAACGAATAATACATCTAATTTATAAAATCAAAACATAAATGTTACATGTACATACCACATAGTCTATAACACAAATTATAATTACACTGTAGTTAGTTTGCAATATAGCAAACATCGCAAGTCTAAGACTCTAATCTAAATTTTTGTACACTCATCTTTCCTCAATTTATATCAAACTATGTTTACAACTTAATTAGAATCTCATAAATTAACAATAATAATTTTTTTTCATGCAAAATAAATATTAAATCGAACATGTTAAGAACACTCACAATGGAGATTCAGGTATAGCTCTCGGATTACTGCTCACAGTCCCAAGAACTTGCTCCAAAAATTTTATAATGTCTGTACATACACAAATAAATGATTCAAACATCAAGCAATATGAAAATTAGTATCTCAAACATAAAAAATCGTGAAAACTGATAACAACATAACAGGCAAACGACATAACTTGTAAATTATAATGAAAAAAAATTAACAATTAACAAAGATGATTAAATAATAAATTGAGTCATTGACAACCTTGCCAAACAAAAAAAAAAAAAAGGCTATCAGATGGAGAGGTCGCACAGCGTGTGAGATGGAGGAGAGGGAAAGATATGAGAGTGCTCAGTCACCAGATGGAGAACTGTAAGAGGGGGAGGTTGTTCGGCATGAGAGACTGATAGAAGAGTTTCACCGTTTGAGTCTACTAGATGGCGGCAACTGTTGCGTGACAGTCTGAGAGAGGAGAGAGAAAGTCTGAGAGAAATCAGGGAGAAGAAAAGAGAGGGGGAAGGCGAAAGGGTATTAGCCCTAAATCCAAACGATGCCGTCATTTCACTTATATTTTTTTTCTATGCATTACGTGTAAAACAAAATTGTTTAAATCACTTAAGTGAAATGACATCGTTTTAAGATATATATATATATATATATATATTATAACGGCCTGTTCGGCAGTTTGAACTTGGTTCAGACCGGGATCGAACCAGCCGACGTCAATTTCTTGTATTTCATATTGCCGACCAACCAGTTTTCCATTGGTTCCCGTCTACGATGATCAGTCCTGTCAGTTCCTGTACACCCGTACTTAGGTCACGTGATTCCTAGAGGTTGAGTACAAAATATGTCCACAATAGGTATATAAGGTATATAGGTGTGACGCCACCAACCTCTGCTTGGGATGTAAATGAGATTTAGAGTTTCGAGATATGTAATACAAGGTAGGGGTGGGCAGCGGGGCCCCTCCCCCGCCTCTCCCTCAGCTGTCCCGCCCAGCTCCTGCATGGCAGGGCAGGCAACCCCGCTCCACCCATGCGGGGGCGGGGCCCCCCGGCCAGCATCTTGGGCCCCTAGCGGGGGTAGGTGGCGGGGAGGGCCCAACCCCTCCCCGCATTTCCCCCGCTCCCATTTTATATATATATATATATATTATATACATATATATAAACATAAATATATATATTTATATTTTACAAATTGTGCACATATAAATATATATTACAATTTGTTAGACTTGTTCACAAAATATGTATTGACAAATTTAAAAACTACTTAGTTTAAAAATTAATACACTACAATTTACACAAAATATGCACTAAAAAATTTAAATATTACATAATTTTTAAATTATAGTCATATTTACAAAATTTAAATTTATAATTTGGGTTTAAAAATATATTTTTAATTACTTTTACACTTAGAAATAATTTTTAAATCAAATAAAATGTAATATTTTTTTTAAAGTAAGAGGTGGGGCGGATGAGAATCTGCCTCGCACCTCGCCCCTGCATCCTGGAGGCTGGGGTAAAAACCCCACCCCCCGCCCCATACGGGGAGGGGTGCGGGGAAGGGGTGCCCCGCCCCGTATGGGGCGGGTAGCACCCCTAATACAAGGTTATATATCCCCGTACATGACATTTAATATGCAATGCAATCTTCGTATGCAACTAGCAGTATGCAATAATTACAGCGGAAATAAAAGGTGTAAGTATAAAATATTCCAGAATAGCTAAAAACATCCAAACTTCATTATAAATCATTAAGTTGAAAATACCAATGTAGTATAGACTTAGTACAACTCAGAGTTAAAGTTAAATCATTCTCTTCATGCGATTTAAAGCATGAAAGACTTGGACTATAAACATCAGGATTAAATCTAATCTCCTCTCAAGGTCCGAGTCCTCCTAAATTAGTCGGATCCAATACTCCATTTAGCTCGATCTTCTCAAGACTTGGCACAACTTCTATAATTCCAAGTGAAATGATAATAGTCCCACAAGGGATGTGATGTACTTGAAATCTCAGTAAATTAAACAACCAACGTGCACAAAAATAAATTAAGCATGAAGATTGATAAATATGTAATGCATGAAATGCAGAAAGAAAATCAGTATGCATGTCTCCCAATCCAGATTCCTCAATATTTCAGAAAAATGGAGACACAAGTTTTCTTTTAATAAACATTTTTGCCATCATTTTTAAAAGCATAACTTTATTATAACTTTCATCATTAACATTCATCATTATTAGAAATTCATAATTATAACGTGTGGTAACGTCACAGTTCCTCACATGCACTGTGAGTACTTGCCCGTGACTGTAGTACAACTCACGTTGAAATTACGTTGTCTATAGACTCGTTCTCAATGCATTGGTAAATATAACATAACATCATAACATGTACCCCCACCAGCATTAGGTGTCATAACATATTGACTTTGCTCCAGCGCTCTTTAAAAAGAACTCATTCGAAACCTGTTGACTGTTCTTTGTCAATTCAGGGATTACCACTACATTCTTAAACACTCCAGTGTAGACAGATGAGTTCCACTAGGATAATTCTCATCCTAGCCTTTGAGATCGTGACAAAAATGATTTTTATGCTATACTTGAAAAATGTATTTCATGCTTGAAAAATATATTTCATGACATGTGTATATGTAACAAGTTTTTATGTAAAAATGACATTTATATGCAATATACTAAAAATGGTAAAACTCTCACATGTAATGTAAGTATGCACTCAATGTATCATATAATATGATATTTTATGCTCAAAATAATAATTGGAATATGAATGTAACATGTATCAATAATTCATAAATAATCTATCAAGGTGTAAGCTAGAGGCCAACTTACAAACTTCCTGAGTAATTTGAAAATAACGCCATACCTGCATATATCAAGTGCGTACTAAGTTATGATTAATACATCTATAGATAAGGTTAACAAACAAAGGCTTCAAAAATTAGGTATTTATAAAGAATACCCCTAAACTTTCAAAAATTGCCATCTAGACCCTAAATTTTCACTAATTGTAAATGAACTCCAAATTTAATCAAATTTCATGAACTTCATAATCTTGACATTCTAAAACCATCTATACCCTTGGATTTTCAAAAATCAAATTGGAACTTGTCCAAACAGTCCCAACCTGTGGCATGCATCCTAGTTGATACTTAAGTGTGTTTTCAACTATTAGTCCTTATGAATGCATGCATATGAGATTTTCTTTAATCACAAATGAACACTAACATCTTTAATGACATAATGAATGCTAATTATTGGATAATCAAGTTCATCCCAACACTTCATCACCAATATGCTCAAAACCGATACATGCTTGATGATCAAAACAAGATAGATTCAAAACCTACCATGACATGCTTCTAACTACAATTTAAACCTTCTATAATCATGTTAAGACAATGATAAATCATATCAAATCGTACTTAAGACATGCCGTAGCTAAATTCCCACTTAAAATCATTTAATCATTCAAACCATCTCTTAATTGACCCGATTTTGAACTAAGCATGATAACCTTCTCAAAACTCAACCAAATTTCATACTAACAATTGGAAAAAAAGCTTGACATGCTAACTAAGATCAAAAGAAAAAAAATTACAAATTTCGTGACCTTCCAAGCACTCAAGACAACCTTACAGAAGAATACTCAAGAACTCACTTGGTTTGACTCTTTTGATCTCTAAGAAGGAGAAGTGCTCTCAAGGCTCAAGAGGAAGCTTGGAGCTGAGGTGTGGAGGAAATGAGGAGGTGAGGGAGGTATTTATAGGGTTTGATAGGGGTGGAGACGTTGGCCTTGGTGTAAAGTGATTGGGTGAAGTGGGAGGTGCACAAGTTTGGAAATTTTCCAGATTGCTTCTATGGGCTTATGTCACATTGTACAGGGGGAATAGTGGCCTGAAACCACTATGATTCTCTCTCCACTGTAGCTACATTGGTCCTGTAGAGATTTCCAGGTTGTGGTGCATCATTTAGGTGGCAAAAAATACTCAAACCACCCTTGCAAACTAGCGGATTTAGGTGGTTTTATTTGACAGATTTAGGACTTTGATTTTGGATGGTTTTGTGTGGGAAAAACTAAGGCAATTTCTTCATGATGGTCATGGGATCTCTTGAGGATTGGGTGCTGAAGGAGGTGGCGTGGGGTGGTGACTCAACTATGGCAGATGGTTGGTTAAATTCCAACCTAATCGGTTCCTACACAAACTAGACCACGGTGCACTCGATTTGGTGATTTGAGTTGGCTTGTGTAACCAATTTCGTCCAAGACTCAAACTGGGTTTGGAGGGGTCTTATGAGGTGTTTAAGGATCATATTACCATTGTGGAAAAATTACAAAAATATTGGGTCTAAGGGCAAAATAGTCCAAGCATACAAAGGACAATACACAAAGTCGATTGATGCAAGGTTTGGGTTTGATATGTCATTTTCCTTAATGACATGTGAGGAGGTTTAATTAGGGTATTAGCAAGATCTAATTATGATGTAATGAAGTAATAATTTAAGAAAATTTGAATTAAAAGGTTTAAGAAAAGATTAAACAAAATTAAGATTTAAAGCATGACTTAAAGTTCACAAACCTAAAGTATGATGGCTAGGGGTGTAACCAGTCCGGTCCGGTCCAGTTTTGGACAAAATTTAGGACCGAGCCGGTATGTACCGATTTTGTATTTTTCAAAACCGATTACGCACCGGTTACCCTCCTAAACCGATATCTCTGGTTTTACCGGTTTCCGGTCCGGTTCGGTCCAGTTTTCTATTTTTTTAAAATGAAATTTTGTCATTAAAAAATAAAAATCTATTAATAAAAAGATCTGTTCTAAAAATCTGTTCCTATTACAAAATCTGCACTACTGAGGAGACGTTTTTATTCACAGCTCATTTCAGTTCATCTCATTTCAGTTCATCTCAACCCATCTTATTACTATTCATTATTATTCAACAACTTTAACTCACAAATCTCAGTACTATTCACAACTCATCTCACTACTATTCACAATCCATCTCAACTCATCTCAAGTTATCTTCGAATCCAAACGTCTCCTAAAAATATATGTTTTAGTAAAAAAAATCTGTTTTAGTAAAAAAATTAGAATTAGTTATAAACTTATATATTAGTATAGCTATATAATATATTAGACTATATAATAGTGTTAATATTATGCTATTAATATAGTTATATATTAGTATTAGTCATAAACTTATATATTAGTATAGTTATATAATATAATTTAATATATATATTTTATGTTTAAAACATATGATTAATTAAATTCTCATCTTCAAGATTAAACTTTTATTTTATAAATTATAATAACATTATCTTATATATAATTATATTAATAATATATGATCAAACAAATTACAAATATTCATATTTAAGATTAACATTTTATGTTATAATTTATAAATTATAATATGAAATTATTTCATATATGATATATAATTATATATATTATATATAAAAATTTCACATGTAATTATATATTATATTTATAACTTATATATAAAATATTAATTTTTATATTTTTTTTCTCCCAACCGGTCCGGTCCCGAAAATCGTAGAACCGGAATCGGACCGGTTCCGGCCGGTTTGCATAATTCAAGAACCGGTTTCAGATCGGACCGGTTTAAAACCGGTCCAACCAGTCCGGTTCGGTTTTTCGGTTTAAATTTACACCCCCTAATGATGGCTAATGGTTTTAGCCAATTTTTAAAATTTAGTTTGGGTATTTAGGGTATGATTTGGGTTTAAGGAAACCAATTGTATGGTGTATTGAGGTTTTGGTCTTGAATGGTGAAATAAACCAAAATAAGGCTTTGGGCCTTGAGGGCTTTAAAAGGGCCAAGTGTGTAGGTTCATGGCTTATGGACTCTTGGGCTTGAATGAGAGGGGCCTATTTCCAGATTTTTAGGGTTTAAAAGAAACCTTAAGATCTACTAAGGTGGGCTTGAAAATGTTTGACTTGGCCCAATTGGGCCATGGGTACATTTTACACCAAGTTTGGCCTAAATGCCTTATGCCTTCCTTAAGCTTGGGCTAATGCCAGCTACCAAGTCTTGAATTCCTTATGAGCTTGGTTTTCAAGGCTTCTTGAGCTAGGCCTATGAATGTTCTAAGGTTCTAAAAGCCTCACCAAATTCACTAATGAGTTTGCTTCTCTAATTCTTAGCTTAATGGTACTAAGTGTTAAGATTAAGGCTAACCTCACTATCAACCTTAATGTAAGTAATAACTCAAAATTAAAAACCTAATCTAGAATGCTTAAGAGTTAATCTAATCATTAATTAGGCAGGGTGTTATAAAAAAGGTACCTCACCAATTTTATAAATAAAAAGTAACATATGCAAATCAGGAGTGAATGAGAAGTGGACAAAAATACTTGTCACAATCTTTTTGAAAACAATAGGGTCCGAAAAAGTAGATTTTTTCATTTACGCATGCGCATTTTGCTTCACTCTAAATTAATCACATCGAGCCATATGAACTTCTCAGGATGATCAGTCTGAGCCATTAATAACCTCTGTACAAGCTCCATTTCGGAGACAAATGATCAAAATCTGAGCATATATTGGATTATTTCACATGTTGAACAACATATACACCAACCAATGTCATGAACCGATGTCATATATAAACAATCATTGAACATATTAAGGTCGTTTACCAGATGGCATAAAGTCTCTGGTCTGTAAATGGGAGAACCATGTTCGAAACCCCACTTCCTATATCAAAAGAAAAAACAATATTGAATATAAAAAATTGCACATATTTCTAAACATAAATCCATTTAATTGGCAATCAATACATAACATTACCTACCTAGCTTGTAACCCGTTTAAAAAGAAGTAAGTAATAACCTATTCATTGTTCGTGTGTGTTATAATATAAAGCTATGTCCAGTTTGGGCAAATTGACGCTATCCGACCTTGCTCGATTATTTAAAAACCCAACTCGAGCTTGGTTTGTAAAAGAGCTGAGCTTTGCAATCTCGCTCAAACCAAACTTTTGAATTTCGTTTTGTACTAGTCGGTACCGTTGAAATATACCGTACCGGCGAAGTAATTGGTACAGAGAAGAATATTCTTTCGTACTGGTAAGAATTTCGGTTGTATCGGCTAATATGTCAGATTTCGATCAATATACAAATTTCGGCCTGTTACTTTTTTTTTTATTTTTTTATTTCTTCAAACTGTAGAGTTATTTTTGGACCTCCAATTTAGATCAGACTATTTTTAATTTATATATATTCATATATAAACTATTTTAAAATAGTATCCGAAACGATACCGGTATCGAAATACCTTATTTCAATACCTCGACCGAAACGGTATTCAAAACTCTATTTGGTTTGTAGAAGAATCCGACTTGAGCTTGGTACGTTTGACTAGAGATTATTTTTTCAAGTTTCTTGTTTCTCAATTTAAAAAATTATAAATAAATATATAAAATAAGAAAAATTTGCTCACATGCCCTTGTGCTATACCCGACTTTTGATTAGTTCCCTTACTTTTTTTTTTTTTTAGAAATAACACTTTGTGATTCAGTTATTTAGAAATAAGTCCCTCTCTTGACTTTCCCATCTATCAATATTAACGAGAAACACATGGCACAATCACAAATTATCGCTTGTCATCTATAATATTTTAATAGAATAAATCAAACTTTTTAACCAAAATTAATTTTAATAATAAAAAACAACTTCATTATTAAAAAATGGGCAAATTTCAAATTCAAATTCAGGATCTTGATTTTGGTTTGTGAAAAGCTACCTCGATATTTTCAACTTGCAACATATATATACATAAGATTTCAAAATTTTGCAATTTGCAACTTTCGTAAAAAAAAAAAAAAACCCTTTAATCAATTAACAGATGCTTTTATCACTTGGCAAACATGACACGTGCTTGTGATCAAACACGGACGAATTAGTTTTTATTAATTATTGATCAATGGACTCACATTTTCATCAATAAAATTAAAAAAATCATATAAGTACAACCATTTTTTATAATTACATCTAAAAATTGTACGTGTATCATTACTTTTAGAATTATAAAGTTTTATAAATATAATTTTACAATCTGAATGTGATTCATATATGGATTACTAACATTGAGGTTACTAACAGGTGTGTAAGAAAAAAAATAAAAAAACTGGTTGAACTGGACCGGGCCGGTGCGATTTCGGTTCTTAAAAATGAAAACCTATCTTAAATCGGTATGGTACTGGTTTTCATATTTTTAAAACTGGTTTAAACCGAACCGGACCGGTACATATATATTTTTAATTTTTATATTATTATTATTATATATATTATATGTTACATTTCTAATTAATATAATATGAAGTTCTAATCTTATTGTTGATATTGTGTTTCACACACCCTTGGGCCAGGCTCCAACCACTCAGGTCTTCACAACGGGCCCTGCAAAGAGAGAAGTGTATGCGGCTTTGAGAGGGCGGCCTGGGGGCCGAGGGAGCCTCTGATGCTTTAGTCAGTAAAAGTTCTTGGAGTGTAGTAAATAAGTATGAAATCTTTAAAGTCAAAGAGAATATCCTCGTACTTGTGATCGGCTATTTATACTAGAAGTTCGGTGAGCGGATCAAGCCTGTCGCTATGATATTTGAAGTCCATACTGTTCATTTGTCAGAATCTTTAAATGCGGAGGGGCTTCGTGTCGATTTCGTAATTGTGAGTGTGACTTGATTTACAGCGTCATTAATATGGGGTATTTTCTTCAGCCTCAACCTGGTTTATGGGAGCTGTTGATGCTCTAATTGCTAATGAATCAAGGGTCCTCCGCATTCCTGTGTATACCCTGTTCTCGAGGAAAGTCGCCGATGCGTCAGGTTGAGTTGTCTTGTCTACCAGACGACACCTCTCCTGACCTATTTATTATTGAAAACAAACTATAAAGTTTAATACTAGATAATATAATTATTCCTAAATATTTTAAAATAAACCATAACTATTTTTAATAGACTAAATCATATCTAAAGTGTAAAAGTCTATTAAAAATAACATTACACCAATATTGTTTACTCTTAACATAAATCTTTACTTAATACCATGTTAAAAATACTTAAAGTGATTTTCTGTAATCATAATTAAATAAGAGTTTATTAACACATATTAAAAATTTTAAAACACCTTAACATAACTTGCAGTTCAAAGGGTAAAAAAGTAATTAATAATATTAGTGTAAAATATAGCTTAGAAGCATGTAATTACACTTATGTAACACCAAATTCTTTGAATAAAGCAGTAGCTACGTACGCGATGGAGGTTCATCGTGAAGAGTGGAGATGCGACGAAGTTGGGTGCGGTGGCAATGGTGGTTACTACGGCGGTGCACTGGAAGAGATAGAGTGGTGAGCGAGAAAGATAGAATGGAGAGTGAGAGATGTGCGAGATAGGAATAGAGACGGAGAGAAAACACACGAAATACTCACCGAGAGGGCAGTGATGCGACAACAACAAGGTGGTTAGGCAGCAGCAGGTCACAGAAAGGTTGGGTTGTCGGTGTCGTTGGGCTTCCCTTCGCCGTGGCTGGTGGCTTTGAAACAAGATAACGTGCCCTGTTTTGAGATGCAAAAATAGAGGTCCTTCGGTGTGATTGAGGGTGGCGTTTTCCGACGTGGGTTCACGGCTGACTATGGTGGTGAGGTTTGGGCAGAGGTTTACGTGAGGTGGATGAACCAGGCGGCAACTATGTGGAGGTGTTGGGGTGGCGCGACAGTGCATGGTGGGGGCTTTGTTCATGCATGGGTTGCGTTGATTTTGTATGGGGGGCAGCGTAAGTTCTGGACGGTACAACAGCTGGAAAAACAGAAGGGTACGAGGAGGTTTGAAGCACTGGGCACTGTCTCACAGTGGTGCGTGGTGGCAAAGGGAGTCGACGGCAGCAACGGGATGGCTGAAGAGGGCAACAGTGACAGCGAATGTCACAAAGCAGTTTCTCTATGCATGGGCTAATGTATGTGTATATATATGTGAGTGATGGAAACCCTAAGGGAAACACTGAGATGAAGAAATATGCATACCAAAGATGTGAGGAAAACTCTAGGGGAGAAAATAGACTGAAAAGAAAACGTGTGTAATACCTAGAGCCTAAGCCCAAAATAGAAGGGAGGCCAAGCCAACGACGTTGTCGTTTTGGTACTTCCGATTTCTTGCCCGACCGTTTCTATTTTTTTTTCCCTTCTTTGCTTTCCCTCTAGTTTCCTCACATCTGAAAACCCCTCACCTTAAATCCATTTTTTCCCCACGTCTATACGGTTTGCTTTTCTTTTCCTTTTCTTCTCCATCACACACTCAACTCTCACTCACCCACGGTGCCACTCGTTCAATTCACTACGACATGATCAGTCATCCTCCAAACTTTCTCTCTTGCTCTTCTCTTTCTCCGTAAGTTCTCACCACCCCACGATCCAGTCACTGCTACAGCCCAGCCGAGGCCATACCAAGGAGAAGCACGATTTCACAACCAGTGCCTCCAGGTCTTGATCTCCATCGAGCATAGGTGCAGCATTGGGGTTGCCACTTTACCCAACCATAAAGCCACCGTGAAATGTCGAGAACAGCCACCACGCTGCCCTACACCTCCATGACCAGCCACCGATAAGCTTGGACGTGAAGCGCTATGTTTTTATACACCGAAATAGAGTGATTATTCTGCCCACCTTGAGCCACCAAGCCACCTCACTCCTCCTTTCTCAGCCATGAGCCACCCAGTTGCACCACCTCGCTGGAATCAACAACAGGAAGCGACGCAAGAAGCCTCCCACCAACCCATATTTGCTGCACTATTCTCTTTTAGTAGGCTCGAGTTTCTCTCTGTCCCTCTGTCCCTCACGGTTGATCTCCCTCTCTTTCTCTCTCTTCACTCTCTCTCTCTCTCAGTGTTCAGCCGCCACCTCATCGACATAATCTCCGCCACCTTCCAGTCCTCACGCTGCTCCTCCACTCTCGGTGAGTATGTCTCTGTTGCATGCATTTGTTTAGTCTCGGTTTTTCTTTCCTTTTTTTTTTGTGTTTGTTTTCCAAACAACATAATTATGACTTTATTTCCCAAAATGCCCCCATATCAGAATAGTTCAGTGGGCATAAGTTTGCTTTTTAAAACTCGCTTGCATAGTTTTATTTGAGGTATAAGAATATATATAGAAAATATATATGTTTTTAAAGCAACCAGTTTAAATATTTTACAACCACTTTCAGACGAGAATAATAAGATTTTAATTTTTTTTAAATACTTTAAAACTAATAAAGTCTATTTTAATTAAATGATATTTTTGCTTTATCTACTCTAACAGAGTTTGATATAATTATGTTATCCAATTTTATACTGTATAGTTGGACCTCATTAATAAATAAGTTAGATTTTAATGTTTTAGTCGGAGAAGTTAAATGGATATTGTTTTGAGAGGTTTAGGTTTTGAGGAATTAAAATAGGATATTTCAAACATCTCAGGTTTACATATCGAAATACGTGTTCCATTGAAAATTTATCGAGGTTACATGACTATTTTTATAGGTGACAAGTAATATTATTCGGCATTTTTGAGGAAAATTTCTGAAAAGCTAAGAAGTCCAGATAAGCGGGATTCATGTACTAGTTTTGTATAAAAGAAATGAAATAAGGTTGATTTTGAAAATAAGCATGTTTGTTTTTGAAAAGAAATTTGAAAACGACCTCAGATGTTGATTCTGCATATGCATAAATTCTATATAAGAGAAAGTATTTTCTCTCATGATTGGTGTAGATATAAACTAATTTTGTACATTCTGTTTCTAAACTATGCCAAAAGAGCGAATATGAAAATCTAAAAGTTTTTGCCATGAATAAATGAAGATGTTTTGGATTCTGTTTATTTCGAACATGTGAAATGATCTGAAGCTATTCAGTATTTTGTTTTGATATGTTGTGTCATCTAAAAACCTTGGCATGAAGTTCTAATTTTGTATCTGAATGTGATTTGATTCCAATGATGTTCCGTTATGTTTCTGTTAAGGCCCAGCCACGGGTATAATGGTGGTTTATAACCCTACTACGGGGGTGAAACATGGTATACGGCCCATCCACGGGTATAATTGTGGTTTATAACCATACCACGGGGGTTAAACATGGTATTTATCCCGATGTGATGCTATGAGATGATATGAATATAATGTTTCAATTTGGATATGCCAAAGGATTTTTCTTTTTGGGAAAAAGTTTGTTTTTCTGAAAATTTCGCTCTGATGTTTTGTATCAAGTTTGTTTATGCATTCCGAAAGTAAATATGTTGTTTCTGCATTCTGAAAGTAAATGTTTTGTTCTACATACCGAACTTTATAAATGCATATGTTTACATGCTAGTATTTGCTCTCTGCTTACTGAGTTGTTGATAACTCACCCTTTATCTCCATAATATTTTTTAGATGATTTTGGATATTTCAGTTGGGGATGAAGATTATGAGGTATTGGGTGAGATGATTTAAGTATAGTAGAGTAAGCATATAAAGTTTTTTTGAGTAATGGTGTTTTTTTATTAATAAATTTTATCGTGTTATGACGAATTGGCATTTTCGAAAATTGGTTATATTGAGAAAATTAGTTTGAATTGAAATTTCTATATGATATTGGGAGTTTGGAGTTTATTTTTACGTTGTTGAAATGTGAGTTTAAGTAATAGGAAGTAACTCTTCGACCCGTGTGGAACCGGGACGTTACAACGTGCGTGAACTGTGAAGTTAACGTGTGAATAAATAGGTGATTGAAACAAAACAAAAACAAAACCCTGAAGCTGAGGAGAATTGGGGGGTAGAAGGCGCTAGAAGTCATGGAAGAAGTTGGTGCTTTGTCTAACAAAAAGGATATTTTACTGTGGTTGCCTGAAAAGGTGGGTGCTTCTCTACTAAATCAGCATGGGACATAATTAGAGTGAAGATGGCACCTTTTGATTGGGCTAAATGGGTGTGGACTAATTTATTGCCTAAAAAAATATCTTTGTGCGTATGGAAGGCTGTCTTTTAATGTCTAAGCGTGGATGATCAAATTCGTCGACTGGGCATTCCAATGGTATGTTGCTGTAATTGCTGTGAGAGAAGTCAAGAAGAAAATGTTGGTTTTTCATCTTAGAAATGATTAAAATATTTGATGTAAAGTGAAAATAATGTGAACCATTACCATTGTTCAATATCGGTTCGGTTATTTAGATTTTGTGTCTTGGTACTTGAACCAATGTATGCCTCTTAGGGATATAAGCCTTAACCGCTTCCCAACCAAACAAAGGGTTGTGTCCTTTGGTGATTAGAAACCTTTTCAATGTATTCTCTAATATTTGAGAAGTTGTGACTTCTCAAAAGTGATCATTCATTTAAGTTGTGACTTTTCACAAACACCATTTCATTTATGTGATGTGACTTTTCACATGTACCCTTTCATTTAAATAAGTTGTGACTTTTCACATGTGACCTTTCATTCTCTATAATAGGGAACCCCACCCACAAATTCAAGAACTCCAAATTCTCTACAAAACTTAGAGAAACACCTCCCCCTTTTCTTTGTCTTTCTTTCTTTGGGCTTTGGCTATTTTATATTGGGTTCGAGGATCTCCTTTTGTGTGCATTGAAGAGGAGATTAACGGGAACCGACGTTGTTGTATCTTGGGAGTAGACTGTCAAGAAGCCTAGTGCATGTTTAATATTGGAGGCGGTGGAATCTACTCTAAGGAAAAAGCGTCTATCACAACGTGCCTCAACACTGGGTTCTCTCTTTCAAATTTGTTCTTGTTATTTTACATATTCTCTAGTTTACAAAGCATTTCAGAATATTTCCAACAGAAAATCTGGTGCATGTTCTTGGAAAAGGGGATTTTGCTATGACTGTTTGGAGGAAAACTTCGGCTGTGATGGGAATGCAGTTTTTCGCTCAGCAAAGCTGGAAGGAACGGGTGTAGATGTGGCTGAATAGGGCATCTCGACAGTCTTAAGTGGCGCCTATGGAGTAGGAGGTGCACGGCAAGGATGGAAGAGAGAGGTGAGAGCCTAATGGAAGTTTGGAGCTCTATAAAATTCTGGACTCAGCAGGTGGCTAGTTGGATGAGCATGGTCAACTAGTGCGTGAGTTATTCTGAGCTCGGAATAACATACAAGTGCGCGAGTTACTTATACGTTATTTCGACCAACAATCTAAATTTTTCGGCGACTATTTAACAGTTTTGTTGGAAAATTCTTTTTAGGACGAGATAACAAGATCCGCAAACCAAAAAAAGTTGCCGGAAGAAATTATCTCGGGGGACTTTGGGCATTATTTGCGGCTATTGTCATAGTCGGAAATACCCCTTTTTGTAGAATAATGTACCTTTTATGTTACATGCGGATGATAGAATTTCATTTGTTACTCCATTGTGTGGCTACAGTAACTTGTATCCCTTCTTGCTGTACAGATCCCACACGTTGTGAACATTCCAATAGAGTAGTGTGCCGCTGACCAAGCTCTTGGACTTTTGTTGGAGATTTGCCTAGGATCCTTCGAGGATTAATTCGATTGGATAAACTTGGTTTGCCATCTTTGCGGTGCTGTAAGAGTTAAGACTCATGTGTTGTTTGGTTGTTGTGTTGTTTTGGCAAGCTTTTATTGTCTAAGTTTGTTGGGCTAACGGTTTTTTTTGCAGGGGAGGATTTGTTGCTTGTTTTTTTTTTTGTGTCATGTCCTTTTGTTTTTTGGATAGCAAAAACTAGGCTTTTTTGATACCTGGTTTCGAAACTTTATATTGTATTTCCAGGTGTTGGTATGTAATCACGGTTTTCCTCCGCCATAAGTGAGGATTTATTAATAAAATCGGGATGAGGTCACTCGTGGACAGGTGATTCTCGGCTCTTTATAAAAAAAAAAAAACAAATTACATAGAATCAAAGAAGCACATATGTTTTTTTTGGTAGACTCCACATGAGCCGACCTATTTTTAAGCACCTTCTTGACAGCTTGGTGAGTGGTGACCATTGAACAGGAGAGCCAGGATTGGTGGGTACTTGCTCGATTTGATGGGGTTTGAACTTGGGATTAATCTTAATATGTTTGGTAGGATCCAGACCATGCAAGAAAGCGAAAAACCATAAACGAGTAATCCTCCAAGAGATTAAGAAACTGGAATGCTTGTCTTCCAAGAGATAAAGAAAACTCACCTCTCTTAGATAATTGTACATCTCTAATTGTGAAGAGCTCACGTCGTTTCTAGAGGATGGCCTACACCCTCGCTCCGGAAACTTAGTATCTCTATTTGCCCCAAGATCACGAATTTTTCAAAGAACAGCCTGCCTCCGTTAGTTCGAGAACTATATATATCTCTCAATGTCCTTTGTTGAAAGAACGTTGCAAGAAAGATCGAGTA
Source organism: Juglans regia (assembly GCF_001411555.2). Taxonomy (NCBI): domain Eukaryota; kingdom Viridiplantae; phylum Streptophyta; class Magnoliopsida; order Fagales; family Juglandaceae; genus Juglans; species Juglans regia. The sequence goes on along the minus strand of NC_049915.1, from coordinate 11,653,554 downwards.
GAAGAGTGGTTGACGATAGTTGATATCCCTTGTCTCATGATTGATCTAAATATCATTCTTCGTGACTCATAAGAGGAGGAATCTTTGTTGTCTTGGTTCTTATGATCCAAAGGTCCCTTGAGTGGTGGCATTGGAGATCAGACCCTGTCACTTATCTCCTATTGGTGCTAGATCTTGCTGGTATGCTGAGTACTGTATACCTTCTATATATTCACCCCCTCTATGTGTATTTTCAGGTCAGGTCTATGATTTTCAAAAGATCACATACTTAATTGTTAACAAGAATATCATGCAGCTAGTAGTGTCATATATTCCTCAAGTTCTTTGAAAATAAAATGCTTATTTGTTTATTCTTCTCCCAGTTTCTTTCAAACAATTTTTATTTTGGGATGAGTTAGCATTCCATAGGTTTACATTCTAATTACATAAATATTATGATCCAAAAAGTCTAATCTTGTTCTAATCCTTTTGTTGGTGAATGAACCAGGGGAATCAAAGGAAATTGAGAATATGAATATCTATATATATAGGCTGATAAATATTTATCTATTCAATGCTTGCAGATGGTTCAAAAGACTGATGCAAGCTGTTGCAACTTCCAACTGCTATATGAAAAATGGATGTACAAGTAATATTGCTTTTCTCTTGCTCTGATATTTCTCTTACCATGGAGAAAAACACTTTCAAGTTAATATAAGAGATTGATGCATGGAACAACTGTTGGGATTTTAGTGAATTCCATAAGCCAAGAGCTTTTTAGGTATACTAACAGAAAATTAATAGAAAAGAACTGCTACTCTTGTTCTCAGGTTGAAGGAGTACAAGAAGTTCTAAAGCAAGCAGCGAAGGATGGCATTTCTCATAGCAAATAATTGGCTCTAATTCTAAGTGAGGTGGGCCAAGCTCACAAACATTAGATTTGCTGTTTTCACAATGGCTGGATCATGGATTCCTTCTCTGCCTCAACATACTCTTCTAAAATTGCAGCATCAAGTTGTTGTCGGCATGCCAAGTCTTTCTTCATGATTTGGATGCCCAATGCTTATAAGAGCTGTCAAGAAGGTGCTAAAAAATAGGTCGGCTCATGTGGAGCCTAGGGTCCCGAGCATATGAGAGATTTTTTTTTAAATATTGGAAGACTCCCTTGAGAGTATCATTACTTTTTGCAAGAAGCCAGCTTCCTCCATAAACTCTAAAGCAACTATACATACTTAGTTGTAAGAATATGAGTAGGGGAGTTCATCCGGGTTCCAACCTAGGAACCCAGGTCTACCCGGACCGGGAACCGGGTTTCAAACCCGGGCCGGAACCCAGACCGGATTAGTTCGGGTCAGACCTGGGCCGGAACCCTGGTGAATCCGGGTTTTTCAAAACCCAGATTCCGGGTTCCGAATTGAATCCGATTATTATTATTATTATTATTATTATTTGGACTTCAAATATTTTGTCTCCATTTAGAATTTCAAATCATATTCTCAATACAACATAAGCCTATAATATAACATGAACCTATAAAGAATTAATTAAACTTTTTAACTAAATGCATGTAAAAATAAAAAAATATTACAAAACACATACAAGATGCAATCAACTACATATTACATTGTTTGAACTAATTTGCTAAGAATATTATAAAATACATACATTGCTTTAATTAAACTCTAATACACACAACAAATTGTTTGCAAAAAATCAGAAATTTTTCCAGCAATTAGCTCTTCTTTCAACAATCACATGATGGTGGTTTTGACAAGCTCTCTTGACTAAATAAAAAACTAGTATTTGATGCTGTTGCACTCCATATGGGAAAGGAGCATTTGTTACAACCTGTACAAACTAGAAGCTTTAATGCAAGTTCCCAATCAATGAGCTTAAAGTTAATTAACCAAAAACAACTTCCATAACACATCATATTATTTGAACTGCCAATTAAGAAAATGGAATAAAAAAATTGAAAAAGGTAGAAAATGTGAATGAATGATGCACCTATTGATGCAACTTCTTCTGCATTAACCTTTCAGAAAATCAGTAAAATTGGTTGCTAAATTTGAAAATAAAAGCAAATAAACTTGTTCTAGATCATTCTTTGCTTAAAAAATACTATTCATTAAAGACTTTCCAGCATGCATGGCCTACCAATGAATGGTATCAGAGATTTTCTCCTGAGCTTTCCCTCTCATATCCTGAGAAAAAATTGCATTCATGGATATGGTCCTACCACCCCCCATTAAATTTCTTGAAAGGGGAAAAATCATCTACAAGAATCATTCAAAATTATTGGTACTTTTCAATCACAACTTGATTGAGAGAGATCTATTGACCAAAACTGGTCTAAAGACAGATTGTCTTATAATTTTACCAAATGCAGCTGATGATTTGATTTCTTTCATGCAATTGTTCAAACAAGACTTTGTTGCTAAGATAATCTAGCCAATAAAAAAAATAAAGCATGCCCTCAACTTTTTCTCTGGAACAAAACCGAGAAAAACTCAAAAAAAAAAAAAAATCATCGAAATCAAAATCGATACATAAACGAAACAAATGTAACCAAAATCAATGAATATGTAGTGTTTTCTCCAACTTTGCAACATCATCCAACATGCAGCAAAGTCAGAATGATAGGTACTTAAACAAGTAACTTTTGAAAAATTCCAAACCTACAGCAATAGCTAATAAGGCATTTGATTTCAAACAAAAAGACAATACACCATTACAAAGAATTGTGAACTCACCCACCACCACATAATAATGGAAGGATGAAGATGCAACTTGGCCTAAAGGTTATTTGATCAACCAAATATTAAAGATGACCCCAGCTATAAACCTCATTGAATCATGCATATTTAGAAGGATTCAAATGAGTCGTTTAGGAAAGTCATCACAAAAAGGGTATATTGTAATAAAGGGTCTAAGCTCATCACAAAACTAAAAAAAAGAAATCGATATAACAATTATAAACTTGACTAATCATCCCAAGAAGCCTCAATTACTCTTGTAAAAACTTGATATGTATAATGTAATAAAGAGTCTAAGCTCTTGGCTGGGGCAATCAACAGTAATCAATATGGCATCAGATGATCACTTTGTATTCTCTCCTATGAATTTTGACTTATATTTAGCTATTTTTTTCATTGGAGATATGCAAGCCATTTTGTACAATATTGACCATTCACTTCTGTCTGAACATTACATTTGGGATCGAATCCAAGCTCTAATAAAACTCTCTTTGCCTATATATACACAGTGTCCCGAGTCTCTTGATCTTTTGTTGTAATATGCTTTATCTTAACATCTTATTACTTTTCAAAAAGGGGAGGAAAAACATTTGACACGTAAGTGGAATGATTGGTGGGGGACAAACTAAAGGAGCAAGCTACAGGGGGTGGGTTCATGGGCAAAACTGTGGTAGGAAATGAGTTGTTGAAAGTGGGGTTCATAGATCAAATGGGCTCTTATTATTGACCACAGAGATGAGAGGGCACTACGTAAATAACATAAAAAAATAACACAACTAATTTGGACCCCAAAGGCCCCAATTTGTTTTCCAAACTCCACCCAGAAACACAACTAATTTTTAAAAAATAATCTAGAAAAATCAAAGATACAACATCCTAAAAACCATTTCTTCCAAATCATAACAAATCTTCATTATATATATATATATATATATGTTTTCGGATATAACAGATCTAAACAAATCTAAACAGATATAAACAAATCTTCCAAATAATAATAACCCACGACTCTAACATTTTGCGGCTAAACAGATCTAACCCATAAAAATACTCCTCTAACATTCAAACATTCTCATAAAAAAAAACCCAAAATCAAAAAAGATAGAACAAAACAAAGGGAAGAAAGAAAACATATCCAAACAGAAATACGTTCTAATCTCTTGGATCCCAAGCTCAAGTACTTCCACTGTTTGGCATCGCAGATGGCAGAGAGAGAGATAAAGCTGATGAGAGAGTGATTTCGGGAGGGGCTAGGGTATCGCAGACGCAGAGCAGAGAGACAGAGAGAGAGATAGAGCATATGAGAGAGTGACAGTGCAGATGAGAGAGTGATTTCGGGAGGCGTAGGGCATTGACTTTGCAGAGAGGAGAGAGAGAGAGAGAGAGAGAGAGAGAGAGAGAGAGAGAGAGAGAGTAGGAGAGAGACTGATTCGAGGCATGGGGGGCTAGGGCATCTCTGGGACTCGGGTAAGCTGGTAACAAGGCCTTTTATAGCTGAAACCGGGAACTGGGTTTGAAACGGGTACCAGGTGTAAAAACCCACATCCAGGCCAGATAGGCCCGGGTTTAAAAAAGCGAGTACCCGCTCGGGTTTAAAAAAGCGGGTACCGGCCCGGGGTTATTCCGGGCCAAAACCTGTAACTGGAACCCGGTTATCCGGGTTTCGGACCGGGCCGGGAAAAAACCCAGGGTGTGAGACTCTTCGTTTAAAAATTAAAATGTGCTTTGACAATAAAAGAGGTTTACTGCGGAAAACATTAATTTTCACAATAAAAAGCATCTCGTATGTTTAAAACTCGTGCCTAGACTTCCGTGCTCTTCCCCATGGGCCGTGTCCATCCTGATCATGCAGTTCCTGTGGGGGGAGGGACATGCATAAAAACTAAAATGAGTCGAAGACTCGTAAGCACTACTTCATACAGTTAAAATATAATAATACAGGTTTTCATTCATGCATTCATCATTCGTAGATACTATTACGTGCATGCATACGTGTCATACGTGCGTTCATTTAAAAACGTCACTAGACGGGGTTTTTTCTCTTTTAAACATGGACATCCTTTTCGTAAAATGTTTCTCCCGTCAGTGCCTTCATTTCTTTAGGAGTTTGTGCATACGTGCTTACGTGCGTTCGTATGAAAACTTCACTGGACGGGGTTTTTCCTTTCAAAAGGGTTTCCTTTCTTTAAAACGTGTCCCCCGTCAATGCCTTTATTTCTTAAAGGTTCGTGCATTCGTGCGTTCATACATACATGCATACATCCATTCATTCTTATCACTTTCGTAGGTCAGTACACACTGTTACGCCCCGTGTTTTGGGGTTGGCGGTCTTCCATTGGACCCGGATCCTGCCCGTAGCCACGGTTTAGGAATCCCTTTCATAGGGGGTAGCACTGGGTGTACTTCCAGTACTACTTACCCGGCATTGCAATCTGCCCATTCATTGGTACCCTTTTCATTCATTCATGTAGCCGTTACGTATCTTCATACATTTCATACTTTCATTTCTTTCTTTCTTGTGTTTCATTCATTCGTTCATGTCAGCCCGAAAGAGCTTGAGCTGTCATTCAATTCATTCTTTCATTTAACAATCCTTTCTTTTCATGAGAAAACATTTCTTTTCATGAGATAAACATCGTTTGGGGCGTAAGCCCGAAAATGGTCTTTTCCTTTTTTAGTTCATTTCAATTCTATCATTTCTTTAGCAGTTCGTTCGTGAAAACGTCGTTTAAGAACATACATGGGCTTAAACATTAGCTTTCATGGCATCCCATAAGCGTCACCTTGAACATCGTCTCTCATGGCGTCCACGAGCATCACCTCGTGGAGCACATGAGAGTGTCGGTTCGTAGGATCCATAAAAGCATCTGTTGTCATACCTTTCATGCATTTTCATCAGTTTATAGATTTTATGAGAAAATACATACAATAGATATAGCGTATAGTCATCCATTCACATGCGAACAATTAATACTTTGGGTGTGTAAACAGGGGCTGCCAAGGAGGGACCGTACATACTTATACATTTGAACACTTAGCATTTTCTTTCTTAAAGCGTCTTTCATTTCTTATTGTGAGCATCTTAAAGGAAAAGCGTTTCTTGTATCTTGGAAAACTCTAGAAGAGTATGAACGTAACACTTACCTGGACTCCATGCTATTTGCATGTCATGAAGTCTATTCATGTGCTTGTCAGATGGCAACCTACATGCATACACATAACCTTAACGCCATTCTCTATCTGATGCATAAGCAACTTAAACTAGAAATATAGCTACATATCACTTAGAACACTCTCCTTCTATCCGGTGCACTTACGTGCCCTTTACTATGTTAAACCCTTCGGTGACCACTTACGGTCACTACATCTTCCAACTCAAAGTCTTGTCTTGAGTGCTCATCCACTAAAGTGAACCCATTATTCACCTTAGGATTAAGATACTAAGACATTCGTCTTACTCTTCTTACAACCACATTCGACACATGATTCCGACCGATGGAATCACACATCTCAATCCTTATGATGCACCCGTCACACCTTCATGCATCTTAGCCCACACTAAATCCTCATTCCCTTCCATACAAGCCACACGACTCTAAGCCAACTCTGAGGCTTAAGCACCGTGTAACTATACTAATGACAGATTACCCATTACATATAGTGAATTCGTCCGACACGTGTATCTAACCAGATTACACATGTACCTTACCCCTTTATCAGCTAAGATCAACATATAACATGTTGATCACCTGCTCGTAGGGACAAGGGCCATACTCTGATACCAACCTTCTCTTAACTCGGCTAGCATGACTCTTCATCCTACCAGTCCCTTTTGACAGTTCATCCCAACACTTAACACGACAATACTCCATTCACAACTACGCCTTATGTCACGTCACATAGCTCGAGATTGCTCCAGAGCTACACTGTGACCTTGTCGCATTACCCAACATTCTGCTACGTCAACTCCTAACTCATCACGAGTACGGTTCCTCACGTACTCCCGTCACATCGTGACATCTCATCACGTTCCCATTATGCCATTCCTACACTCTAACATTTCACCTGTCATAAGCATGACTGCCAGTAACCACGTCACTTCGTGACGTTGCCTAGTCATGCTTCCATTGCGTACTCTTACACTTGTTCTGCTACTTCGCCCATCACTAGCACGACTGTCAATAGTCATGTCACTTTGTGACATTCCTCCGTCATGCATCCGCTGCGTACTCTTACACTTGTTATGCTACTTCACGCCTATTCTCACCCATAAGTCGAGTATGGTGACACCCGTCACCTTAGACTACAGGCCTCACCATAGCTACTTCGGGACACTGTTCCACAGTTCCTGACACTATCCATCACGTTCTACGCCCATCAATCACATAACCATCCTTATCTCTATGACACGTCACACGGAGTGTCGCTGCCACGTGGAGTACACTCCACGTATACTCCCTTCACATACACCATATCACCACTATAGCATACTCGCCATATGGTTCATCACTCCATCACATGGAGTACACTCCACGTTTACTCCCTTTACATACGCTATATCACCATTATGGCATATCCGCCACATGATGTATCACTCCACCACATGGAGTACACTCCACGTGTACTCCATTCACATGCATTACGCCACGTCACCATTATGGCATACCCACCATATGGTGCATCACTCCACCACATGGAGTACATTCCACGTGTACTCCATTCACATGCACCATGCCACATCACCATTATGGCATACCCGCCATAGGGTGTATCACTCCGCCACATGCAGTACATTCCAAATGTACTCCCTTCATACACATTAAGCCACACAGAGTACACTCAGTGTGTACTCTTCCCGTTCCATCTGCCACATCACCAATACAACACATACTCCACAACCATACTACACGGCACAGTCCACAACACTTCACAGCACACTTCCCAATTACACCCAACACTTCACAGTACACTACACGGTACAATACATCTCCATACAACACAGATATGCCCAACACTTCACTACATAGAATGCCCAACACTTCATTACACAACACCACATCACAATACCACACTCCACAAATACTAACAGCACAGTCCACAACCTAGTCAACTAATCAATATCTAACATAATTAACGAGAGATAGAGGGTTATACCATCGACGGGATAACCCATGCGTTGCTCGTTGATTGCCACAACCGATGATGTCGGAAGGGTCGTACGTGGTGGCTAAACCGTTTACGATGACTGTTTAGGCGTTTGAATAGCTAGGTGTGGTCTTGGAGGGGCTCGTGGTGGCCTTGTGATGATGGCAAGGAGTGTAACACGACGGATCTAGCCGTGTACAGTGGCGGTCAGTCACGCGCAATGACTGTCCATCATGTGCAATGGTTACCCACCACATAAAGTGGTGGTTTGGACCTAGGGCTCGGCTAAGGGAGGTGCGGTGGATCTCGTGGTGGCGTCGAGGTGGCGCCACGGTGGCTCACGGTGGCGGTTCAAGGCCGTGAAGTGGATGAGGCCGTGGGAGAGTGAGAGAGAGTGTGCGTGGGTGGGTGGCAGATTGGGGCCGTAGGTGGTTGGGATGGCTTGGTGGTGGCTTGGTGGTGGCTTGAGGAGGCCGAAGGTGGCGGTCATCTGTCGTGGGTGGCAGTGCACGTTGTGCAACCTGTGCGTGTGGAGAGAGGAAGCCCATGCGGGAGTGAGAGGCTTGAGAGGGGTGGAGAGCTTGGCTGACTTGGAGGAGCTTGGGGAGGAGCCATGGTGTCGCTAGGTGGCTGTGGGTGCCGCGTATGGCGGCGCTAAAGGCCGCGCACGGTGAAGCCGTGCGTGGGTCTCCTTGTGCGTGCGTGTGTGCGACGGAGGGGGAAGGTGGCTGCATGGGAGGTGCTGGTTTTGCTGGAGGGTGGTGGCCGGTGGCAGAGGAAGCTGCCGTGGGAGTGGTGGCACTAGAGGACAGCGAACAGCAGCGCTACGCGCACCAAGCCATTCGGGCTTTGCACTTCCAGCGGAGAGGAAGAGGGAGCGTGAGGGAGAGGGGCTGGGCTGGTTGAGCTCGCCGGCGTGAGGTGGAGCTAGTGGCGTCGGTGTGAGGTGGAGCTGGTGGCGCCGGCGGTGAGGGCTGGCGATGCACGGAGGCACCGGGCTGTGCATTGGAGGCTTCGGCGTGGGAGACGCAGCGTACAGCGTACGCTTGAGGGAGAGGGAGGAGAGAGAGGGCTACGGGGAAAAGTGAGGAAGAAAGAGAGGGGGTCTGGGTATTTAACCCAGTCCCTTCGTCTGGGGATCCACGTAACGATCTAACGGTGGATCTCAAATACTGATTTGAAAATGTGTAAATATTAACTTAATTAAAAATGCTTAGAGAAATTAAGGTAGAATATTATTTTAAACTAACTTTAATTTATAAAATAATATTCGTTCATCATTAATAAAATGATGAAGTCTCACTTAACATATTAAAGAGAATAAAACCATTTAATTAATAAAAGCTTTCAACATAATTTAAATCTCATAATATCTTAAATAATTGAAATCATTTTAATAATAATATTAAAATGATTTCCGGCAATTATAATATTTTTGGAGCTCTTCAATAATATTATGATTGTCGTAGTTAAAATCAATCTTAGTTTAATAAGACTGGAAATACTCCTTATAAATATTTCCAGCATATTTAAAACACTAGGCGTGCCCTAGAAGTCACACGATATCATTCGAAACACGCCATCATGGTTCGACACGCATGACGAGTCTCGTAGTCGCTAGTGAGGAGGGGCAGACAATCACAAAATCTCTGCCCTCGAGATTTGCTTACGTCATAAAGACGGAACATACGTCAGAAAGAAGAAGGGTACGTAAGAAGGAAGGTGCATGGTATGACATAACACCACCTCTCTTTCATCTAATACCCTTAATTCTATTAAAAAACATACGCCTCTGTTTAAAGTTCTGTCAATTTAAGAGATTGTTAGTGCCTATAACATTCATTAATTAGTTATATGGAGCAGGCCACTTCTTGTTTCTTAGAGTTGGGGATGGTGGACATTTCAGACATTTTATCAATTAAGTTATATCGAGCTCTTGAATTTTTGAAGAAGTTGGAACTACCTGGGTAATCAAAGTCCTAATTTGTTTGTGAAAAGTCATTGAAACATCACTTGTTCCGACATTTATTATAGCTATATGTGCACAAAAAAGGTTACTAGTTGTGTGTCTGATTTTGTCTGTTCATCTATATTGCCCAAAACTCACTGTCTTTTCATTTTACTTCTCTGTTTTATCGTCTTCTCTTATATCATTATTATTTTTGAATAATTATATTTAAAAGCCTTTACACCCTACATTATTTATACAGATTATAATTGTAGATTTCTATTATTGAAGGGAGAGAGAAAACCTTAATGCTTCTTGTGCCTAGCTAAGAGCTTATTGTATGTTTACATAAAATGCATTTACTTAATCTCTTGCCGTTTGCTTTCTTTAATGTATAGATTAGATAAATTTGGATGCTTGTATTATTATTACTTTAAGCCGTTTTAAGATTTTAGTGCTTTATTGCATGCCTTGGCTGCCGTATTTATCTTAAGTTAATTATGGAGTTGAGTTTCTTTGGCTTCAATAAAGAAGCAATTTAGTTGAGAGATTTATTCATTTTGGGAGAAAATCAATTTTATCCATATTAATTCATTGTGATAGTACTGCTACAATTAGTAGAGTAAAAAAAACCATTTTTAGAATGGTAAATCCAGATCCATTAGAATAAAAATATAGTATTTTGAGATTTTTTTTACCGATGGTGTTATTAATGTGGATCCACTAAACAAAGTTTTGACAAAAGAAATAATCCAGAATATATCGAGGAAAATGAGATTAAAACCCATAATTCAAGAGCCATGTATGAGGATACCCAATCCGGAGACCAAAGATCCTGAGAACTGGGTTCAATAGGAAAAACAAATCATATGATGGTCATAAGAAATGCACTATTTATTTTATTTCTCATTCCTATGATGTGAGTGCATTTATCCTGTAATGTTTTGGAGGATGAGTTTTTGGAGAAAGTTATAATGAAATTCTGTAGCGCTTATGAGTAAGGTGTAAGAATTACATGAGCACTTTTAACAGATTTTACCTATGTGAATGTGGGAGTGGGGTCGCTCTCTATGAAACCAAGATTAGCACAAGGCCGTATATAATGTGCCGGTTAATAAAGCTCATGTCAGCACCTGAGTTATTATGTGTGAGTAATAATTCTTTATTTTCCTTAAACAGTCATAGTTCAAGTCTGTGACTACTACTAGCTCTCGAGTAAATGTTATTTCACTAAGTGGGGGTTCAATGCAGAATATACCTTCATGATGCATAATAATCTTTCTTGGTCAGGTAATATTTCTCTTTATTTATATTATTTTTTATTATTAAAAAATAGTGGGGGAAATGTTGGTATATTTTAATTAATAATATTTTTAATAACGTTTTCCTTACCGTTACTAATACGTTTGATTCATACCGGCTATTTGTTAATGGTGTAATAAGTTGGTGCCATCGGCTTATAGTTAATCAATTCGCTGCTATTAGTGCCATTGATGGCCAACGTCTTTTTTCTAGTCAGTTTTTTTTCATTGATTGCCCAGTTGCCGGATGGAGGAAAATGACTATTTTTATTTAAATGGTTGAGCTTATTGAGAGAAGAGGTGATTGTCTAGCATTGCTTTCCATTTGAGTGTGGTGTTGTTTTTATATACAATAAAGAGAAAAATCTCTAGAGAGACTAAAAAGAGGGTTGTACCTAGATAATCTTGAGAATATTTTTAGATAAAAGAAATGTGTTATTTTGGTGGAGCATGAGCTCAACTGCTTGTACAGAGTTGGTTCGGGCTATATGACGATCAGTTGTGTTGTTGTATTCTGGAAGAGTCAAGTCAAGAGGAGTTCTGTTGCACCGGTTAATTTGAGATTTTGCACACTGCATATGACTTAAATCCTTTAAAGAGAGCGAGAGTTCAGTGTCTCAGTCAGAACTGGTTTCATTTGAGTATTAATTTATTGTAATTTTTATTACATTATTATGTATTTCACCAACACAAAGTGTTCGAACATTCTATCATTTCCAGTAGAAGGTCTTCTCACAAACCTAACAATACTTCAGATATCTGAACTCAAAATCACTGAAGCCTTATTCGATTGGGGGCTCGACAACGTCACTTTTCTTAATCAACTTGAGATTGGTGGATGTCAGCATCTGGTGTCCTTTCCAAAGATGACGTTGCCTACCTCTCTAACCAACCTCATCATCTTAGATTGCTCAAATCTGGAATGCCTTTCTTCTGAGGGCTTAAGAGAACTCGCCTCTCTTAAAAGACTGTTTATCTCGGACTGTGAGAAGCTAGCGTCCCTTCCAGAGGATGGCTTGCCTCCCTTACTCCTAGAGTTTCGTATCTATAATTGCCAAAAGTTGAGGTCCTTTCCAAAGAATGGCCTACCTCCCTCACTTCAGAGACTTCATATCAATAGATGTCGTCTCTTGGAAGAACACAACAAGAAAGGTCAGATAGGAGAGTGGTGGAGGACTCAGATGATTACCTTAACTAATTTCAAATCACCTAATTGAAATTTGATAGACAATTGCAAAAACATGAAATTTGCTACAGAGGAACGAGACAAATTTGAGTGAGTTCTCTAAAAAGTTTGTAAGGCTTCATTCTAAGACAAACTCAAGCTCGAGCAAAATGTTTGCGAGGTTTGCCATTTTATACTCGAAATGCTTGTGAGACATGACTCAAGCAACTTTTGTGATTTGAGGATATATAAATTAAATCTTCAAATTATTACCTAATCATCATACAAATATACAAAATCCAATACAACTTTTTCAAACTTCCAAACAAAACACAGATAATTTACAACTTTTTAAAATTTCAATAAACAATTATATTAAATTTTAACTTTATAATATTTTTAGTCAATTTTCTTTCTCTCTCATGTGGTGGAGTGGTCCATACCTTGAATCTTAACATACATCATTTATTCAATTTGGTATGTGGTGGAGTAGTCCATACAATGCGATTGAATTAATGAAACAAAGAAAAAGCAGAGTACAAGACTTGATCAACGATGGGGACTTTGGCTACTAAGTCAGCAATAATTAATGCCATAAAAATTGACCCATCTGCCATAAGGCAATTTCCACGAAATTTGATAGAAGATATTTGTGCAAAATTTAAAATGCAAATAAAGTAGGAAAGATATATTTACATAAATCGAACCTTACAAATAAAGCTATCATTTAGGCATTGTTTGGATAACAAGAGTCTATCATTCTATCTCATCTCATTCTAATATTAAAACATCACAAACATAAAATACTTTTCAATTTTAAATCTTCAATTTTTTCATTTAATCATTACAACTTTTTCAAACTTCTAAGCAAAATACAAAAAAAAAAAAAAAAAAAAACTTTTTCAAATCTCGAAACAAAAAATATTAAAAAAGTATATTCTAACAATATTTTAACTTTACAATATTTTTATTCAACTTTTTTCTCTCTCATTTTTCAAAATTTCAAAATTTAAATCATTTCACCACTATTTATAAATATTTATTACCATTTAGAGATATCTCATCAAATTTGGCTGTCCAAAAGAGGCCTTAATGATTTTGTAGTTTTATTTATTTATTGGATTGGTAGGTTAGTAGAATCAATGAGGCTAGCTGCAGAATTGAATCAGAGGAATAAAAGAAAAAAACAGAGGTACAGAGTGGAAAATGACTTGTGATGATTGTACATAAAAAGTCTAATGAGAAATCTGATCTCATTAGATTAAAGAAGAGCTTACAACAAGGGGAATAAACCAAAAGATAAATTGTTAAGGCTTATAACATCTCTTTAGAAACAATATGCTCAATACAACGTGGACATTGTTCAATATCATATAGATCCTCCATGCTTTCTAGTCCAGCTTTTGCCAATTGATGAGCTGCCATGTTGGCTTCACAATTGGTATGTGTGGCTATCCAGGTGGTGCATGAGTCCAACACTTTGCTAGTGTCTCTAATGAGACAACCTCCTATGGTCAAATTTGGGGTGCTGGTATGAAGCAGATCAATCACTTGCTTTGAATCCCCTTCTAGACAGACTCGAGATAGGCCTAACTCCTTACAAAAAACAGCTGCTAGCAGTAAACCATAAGCCTCTGCTTCAAAAGGGGTACATTTGAGGAGTCTGTTAGCACGAAGGGTGCCTGTGACTTGACCTTGGTGATCTGTAATAATGACCCCAATGCCAATTTTCCCCTCTCCAGTCTACACAACAGCATCCCAATTCACCTTGGAACAATCATCAGCAGGCTTGGACCAGTTTGGCTTCACACTGGGGGGGTTTGACAACTGCACCCCTTGAGTCCTTGAGTACCTCTCTAAATGATAGTAATTCAATCTTGGCCTGTTGGTAAAGCATTGTAGGATGTTTGAAAACTTTGTCATAGATGAACTCATTTCTCCTTGTCCATTTGCCTCTCAAGATAGTTGCTACCTCTTCAAGTTATGGTGTGTCGATAAGGTCCACTAGAATTGCCCAAATGTCAAAAAACAAATCACTGTAGAAATTCATCTTTTGCACTTTCTTACCAGTTCGACACCAAACATCCTGAGCTACTATACATCCCCATAGGGCATGTCTAGATGTTTCAGGGTACTGCTTACAGATGGGGCATGAGTTGGTTTCAACTACCTTCCTCCTTTGTAGATTAGCAAGAGTTGGGAGAGCCTCACTACATGCTCTCCATATGAACATTTTTGTTGTAGGAGGTATATCCAGCTTCCATAGTTTCTTCCAAATTAGTGTCTCTCTGGCCTTATTAGAAATCTCTCCTTCTAGGTGTCTATCCATGTCTCTGCTGAAACGGTAACAACTTTTTACAGTGAAGATTCCATTGTTAGTCCAAGGCCAGATCATCTCATCATCCCTACCACCCAAGTTGATAGGAATAGCTTTAATGGCTTCAATTTCCTGGTGAGAGAAGAGTTTCAATAGAAGGGAATCCTTCCATTTTTTCTATTGGGGGTCTATGAGATCACTGACTTTCTCACCCTAGCAATCTGCATCTCGAGTGGATAACACCTTGCCTGACTGAAAACTTGGGAGCCAACTATCTTTCCAAATGTTCACCTTGGTCCCATTACCTATCCTCCACATGATTCCCTTCCTTAGTAAATTTAGACCTACTTGAATGCCTCTCCATGCAAATGATAGTCCTGAACCCAGTCTTGAATCTAGCAGACCCACCTGACCGGAATACTTCTATTTAAGGACCATGGACACCAAAGAGTTAAGTTGAACCTTTCAAAGTCCCTGAAACCAAGGCCTCCAGACTCCTTGTTGGTACTGATTTTGTCCCAACAAACCCACTGAATTTTAGATGTATCTTTATTATAACCCCACCAGAATTTCCTGAGCAGTTGATTCAGTTTTCTAATGATAGAGACTAGGAGTAGAAACATCCCAATGGAATATATAGGAATTGCTTGGAGAACTGCTTTAAGGAGGGTTTTTTTCCTTGCTGTAGAAAGGTACTTTGTCTTCCAATTTGCTCCTCGAGACCATGTTCTATCCACAAGGGAATGGAATGCTAAAACTTTTGCTCTTCCCACAAATGCAGGCAGTCCCAAGTATTTTTCAAAAGCTCCAGATGATTTTACTCCTACCAACTGCAATATCTCTTCTTGGGTAACATGTGTGGTATTCTTGCTGAAAAAGATTGAGGATTTTTCTTTATTCAACACCTGACCCGAGGCCCTTTCATAGAGATTAAGGATATTAAGAACACAATTGAGCTCCTCAGTGTTAGCTTGGCAAAACATAAGGCTGTCATCTACAAATAACAAGTGGCTTACTGAGATTGGACCTCTCCCAATTTGAACAGGTGTTAAAACACTACTTCTCCCAGCTCTATTCAATAGGGAAGTCAAGATTTTAGCACATAGTATAAAAATGTATGGGGATATAGTGTCCCCTTGAAGGTCAGAACTTCTATTGAGGATCCCCATTAATAAGGATGGAATAAGACACTGAGCTAGGCAATTCTATATGGTGTTAATCCATTGCTAAGGGAACTGCATCTTGGACATTACTGCAGCCACAAAGCTCCATTCGACTCTATCATATGCCTTGCTCATGTCAAGTTGTAGAGCCATAAAACCTTTTTTTCCTTTCATCCTTGTGTTCATGGAGTGCAATACCTCATATGCAACTTGAGTGTTGTCTGTGATTAACCTACCAAGGACAAAGACACTCTGGTTTAAAGAAATGAGTTTGGGGAGGTGGTTTTCAGCCTATTTGCAAGGATTTTTGAGACAATTTTATACATGACATTGCACCAATTGATGGGTATATAATCACCTACTGTGATTGGATTTTTTACTTTAGGAATAAGGGAGATGAAAGTATCATTGACCTCAGATAAGCTACCACCATGATTGAGAATTTGAAGGGCAAAATTACACACATCCTTACCCACCTACTCCCAATATTTTTTGATAAAAATGGGCTGAGAAACCATCAGGGCCAAGGGACCCCAATAGGGTCATTTGGAAAACAACAGTTTTGATATCCTCCTAAGTGAATGGATTCATGAGCCAACTTTTCATCTCCAAAGTCAATGTAGTTTCCAGACCAACTAGGCTTTCCTCAATATTAATAGGACTAGATGAAGCAAAAATGTTTGAGAAAAAACCAGTAAAGGTTTCACCAATTGCTTCTTGCTCAGTAATCAACCTGTCGTGTGTGTCTTCAATACTTTGGATAGTGTTATTCTTCCTTCTTTGGCTAGCCTGCAAATGGAAAAAGTGAGTGTTTCTGTCTCCATATTTGAACCAGTGTTGTTTTGCTCTCTGCCGCCACTTCAGGTCCCTTTCTGCAAGTGAGGTCTCCACATCAGTTTGTAATTGTTGCATTTGTGTCAAGTGTTGTCCATCACCTACATTTTGCAAGTGACTTATTCTAGCCATTTTCTGTGCAACCCTCTCTTGGTATTGTTGATGCTTGGAGTGGTTCCAATTCAACAATCCCTTTTGGAATGACTCTAATTTTCCTCTAATGGACTGAGACTCCCCATTCCCTATTCTGACCCTCTTCCAAGCCTCAGTCAATACTGTCAGGCTTTCTTCTTTAAGCTCCCATGCTACTTCATATCTGAAACACTTCCCTTTCCGCAATCTGCCCTTTGTGGTAATCTATTTGTTAATCATAAGAGGTGAATGGTCTGATCTAAGTGCAGCAAGGGCAATGCACGAGGCAGATTGAAATAGGTCCTCCCATTATTAATTTGCAAGAGCTTTGTCAATTCTTTCCTTGGTGAAAGTCCTCCCCTTTCGATTATTTGACCATGTGAATCTTTGCTCTTGTGCATGAAGATCACTGAGGCCACAAAAATCCACCACTTGTCTGAATTCCTCAATCTGCTTATAAGGTCTGTTGCCTGCCCCCCATTTCTCCTTTTGGTGAAGGATTTCATTGAAGTCCCCTGCACACTGCCATGCCATAGGTGTTGAAGGCCTTAGCATCCTGAGAAGTTGCCAGCTGCTGCTTCTCTTGGTAGTATCTGGGTGGCCATAAAAACCTATGAACTGCCAAGTAGACCTAGCTTCCTCTGAATCAATGCACTAATATGCCATTGTGTGTAATTCAGTATTCTAACATGCCAATGTTCTTTCCAAAGTAGAGCAATGCTCCCACTCATCCCCATCCTCGCCACTACAAAACAACTGTCCATTTTTAGGCTTCTCCTTACATCCTCCATTCTTTTATTTCCACACTTAGTTTCCACTAGGAAGACAAGGTTGGGACACTTTTCCTTAGTGAAGTTTCTAAGGATAGTAACTGTTCGAGGGTTCCCAAGCCCTCAGCAGTTCCACACCAGTATACTCATTGGTGTTGGCAAGGCTGGGAACCAGCCTCTGCCAATGAACTTGTGTTTTCCTTGTTGTCTGCCAGTGGTTTAAATCTTTTTTCTCCATGTTGTTCTATCTCGTTGAGTCTCTTACAACCCCTCTTATAGTGCTCCCTCCTAGTCCAGATAGACCTATCTACCAAGGTCTCATTACCATCCCCTCCAATGAGGCTGTCCCCTCCTCGTGCTTATCTTTTCCATTTTAAGAGACCCTCTTGTTGGCCATTCTAGGATTCTCCTTAGAGTCCAAGTCTTGTAGGCTCCCTCCTGGGTGGCTCTATGGTTTGCCCTGTTGGATTCCATTCTTTAAGGGGATCTCTCACGTTTTGCTTGAGTCTCTCATGGAATCCTACTACTGGCCCCAGGCCTATATATTAAACATCAGACGGCCAAAATGGGTGTCCTAGGTCTGTTTCCATGTTCGAGTCAGACCTCTGTGAGTTTGGGACTCCATGGTCAGGATTAACTGTAGCTGCTTTAGACAAGACCCTTGATGGTTTGGTATGGGGGGTTGACTTTCTAAGTGCACTTTATGGGGAAAACCAAGGAAGATAGATGTGGATCTACCTTTATCTGATATGACCTCAATTGACTACTGACCCTGATCCCCTTGATGATCTCCTTCCTGAGTATCCTCAACATGCTTTTGCTGAAACATTGCCGAATAAGACGAATTTTCTTTGGATATGTTTGACTTTTCATTTTTCCTAACTTCTGGTTCTCTTGCTTCTTCTTTCATCCCATGCTGCTAGTTAATTGTCACCATCAGAGCCCCCGTACTTACAGCCATCGAAGGTACTGGTATTTTTTTATTGTCCTTTGAGTTAGGAGCCAAATTGTAGTGAAGGTTGATCTGTGACCTGTTGATCATGGCGAGGTCGAGTGCAACTTTTGCCTTTATGTAAGAGAATACCACACTGAAAACAAAAATTCTGCAATCTTTCATACTTGAAAGATATCCAGAATTTCTTATCTCCTAATATAAGCCATTTACCTCACAGGAGAGGTTTGTGAATGTCAATGGCCACTCATACCTTAAGGCACCTTCCCCATGCACATTCATCTGCCTCTGCTTCCACCCTGATAATATACCCTATTGATCCTGTGAACTGTTCCCGGAACTCCTCCGTCATGGTGGCCAGTGGGAGGTTGTGTAGTTGCACCCAAAAGGTTCAAAACCAAAGTGAAGGCCATTAATGGATATTGTCCCGTCCACCTCTAATAAAGTAATCAAGTTTCTGTCAAAACACCAGGGTCGACCACTAAGGACCTTCTCTTTGTCCCCTAGGGTCTGAAATTCTATCAGGAAACTTTGGTCCCCTAACTCTTTGAAATGAACCCATCCTTCTAACCTCCATAGATGAGACATAGTGATTCTGAAAGCTTCACTATTGATAATCTTATCAGCCAATATTCTCCCAACTATGCAGTGTGTTCCATGTCTCTCAGCATCCCTCCTATCTTCTTCTTTGACATGGAAGAAAGAATTTTCCTTCGTAGATAGATGGAGTCTTTCCCATTGATTTACCAGATCCTTAGTTTCCATTCAAGATTCAATGAAGTAGATCAAAATGACCAACTCACAAGACGTGAGAACTAATCCTTTGAATTTCTTCAAAGGCACTAAAACCTCATTCTACCTCCTGAGAGGGAAAAGAGAAGGCACTCTCAAAGTTATTCGCTATTTCAGTCAGCTATATATTAATGCCATAAAAAACTAAGCCATCTACCCTACTATCACAAATTTAATTAAATGATAGAGACATTTGAAATTCTTGCAACCAGAAGTAAATAGAGACAACACGTTACAAAATGTGGATGTGATATTTATCTTTGAAGTAATGCCATGCGTCATTCTTTTTATTATCATTTTTATATTATTGCATTTTACCATCATCTTCTATCATCACTACCATTGTACTTAATGGCTTAATATTGAACTAATTAATTGATGTTATATAAGAAAATTTAAAGAGAATAATAAAAAATAAAAAATAAATGATAAATATCATATTTCATTATCTTTTTATAATTTTACTCAAGGTGTCAAGACAATATATTGCCAGTATAATTTTGAGTAGAAAAATAAAACTTTCTTCTCAAAATTCAATTATTATATTTCAAATCAATGAAGTTTATTTATTTTTCCCAACTTTTGATTTTGTTTTTTAAGTTTTCTGAAAGATGAATTATATACATCAGTCACTATTCACTTTCACACCTAACACTTATAGGTTTTTTTGAATAGGGTATGAGGGTGTTTTTCATAGGGCCTGTGGGATGTGTGATAGTCAATAGTGGCTGATGAGAAGAATTTTTCTTTCTAAAATCTATATACATCAGTCACAAGTTATTTGTTTATTGGCCATTGTTATTGCAATGTGAGCTTTATTTGTTGTCTCTCTCTCTCTCCCTCTCTCTCTCTTTTTGTTTTTTTTTGTTATCTTCATCCCTCTATGTAGCAGCCCGAACGTGCACTGATTTTTCCTCTTGTTTCGAGAGGAACCACCATGACCAAGAGCTTAAGACTCAGCGTGCCGTGACCATCTAGAAATTTTTTTCATGTCTGAAAGGGTCCCTGAACTAAACCATAAAATGGATGTTGTTGGAAGAATTGTGAATTTGTGTTGTGCAACCTAGTTGGAAAAGGTAGAACTGAGGTGTGGTTGTGAAGCATTGGGATGGAAATTGTAGTTGGTTGTGAATTTGTGAAGTGGCTAAGGGCCATGAAGCGTTGGGGTTTAATTGCAGTTGTTGTGGCGTTAAGTATTGGCTTGCTGTGAAAATTTGTATTTTATGTTAATTATTAATTGATGTTGTGCGCCCTTGCATGTCAATCACAAATAACCTGTTGCATATTTGCATTGAATCTGTCTCATGTCATTATAATTTCATTAACTATGCTCTGTCTATGTTTGTGTCGAAACTTGGAAAATTAGTGGTTTTGGTGTCATATATTAAAAATGAAAATGATGCACCACCAACTATATATTTTACAATTCAAGTACTACTACACATTAAAATATTAATATTTTTTTTACTTTAATTCAAAATTTATGTACTTGCAACAATTCAAAGTAGATAAAATAATAATTTTTTATGCTTAGTTGTAAACAAATTTTAGTATTGTTGTTCTTATATCATTTTCCTATTTAAATTATATTTTTGTGGGTGTGTGCATATCACGACCCCAAGTTGAGATGAGACATTATCTTTATGTAGCTCCTCTGGTCACTCGGAAGCGCGTAAAACTGAGTGACATTCCTTGGGTTGTCGCCTGGTGGCGACCGGCTCTGACGAGACGGTAACACTCTCGTATTGACTCTGTGGCCTCTCTAATGACAGAGGCTAGAGGATGCCTGGTCACGTACTCACTAGGCGCAAAGTTCGGTATCGTTCTTTATGAAGTCACATGCACGATCGTTACCTGTGGTGTGATGAAGGGAGCCAGAGTTTGCGGATGGTCCCTAGAGGAGACCATGGTGCATGCATTAATAAAATGATTGTATGGACTTTATGTGGATCAGAACCCCAAGCCGAGTTGGGACACTATCTCGGTGAAGCTCCTTTTTTCATTTGGGAGCGAATAAAACTGAGTGACATCTCCTGGGTTGTCGTCGAACGATAATCGGCTCGAGCGAGACGGTAACACTCTCATGCCAATTCTATGGCCTCTCCATTGGCAAAAGCTAGAGGATACTGGTCACATATGCGCCGGGCGCGGAGTTGGGTATCACTCATTATAAAGTCATGCTCACGGTTAGGTCCCGTCGTGTGGAGAAGGGAGCCAAAGTGTGCGGATGGTCCCTAGGGGAGGCCATGGTGCATACTTTAATTAAATGGTGACTTTTCAAATGAAAAAGTGATTTTGAGTGCGTGGTGTTTTTCTGTAAAGTTTGGGAAGGCACTGGTGATTTATAATAATGGTAGTTATTAGAGTTTTATGAAATTACCATTTTTGCATAACTACATATTTTTCCTTGCTTGTATTTTTTAGTGTTAGTTTTTTATTTTACTTGCTGAGATTTTGGGAAATCTCACTATACTGTGGTGTCCCCATCTACGATTCCGCTCCTCGGAACTGTAAACGTTGATGCAAAGGGAGATTACGAGTATGGAGGTCTAGATCCGTCTAGAGAGTGAAGACTTTGGGGCCTTTTTCTTATTCAGATTTTCTTTAAATTTATTCTTATGAATGTAATATTTTTATGCCGAAATTTGGTAAATATTGTGGCTTATGGATATTTGTTTGGTGTTGTAGCTTTAATTTTTGATAGTATTAGTAATGACTGTCCATTTTAAAATTTTCGCTGTGAATTAGCTACACACTATTGTATTGCATGTAAGCACACACTTGTTGTCATTGTGTGCTTGGGGCATTTGACCCGAGAGGGCAAAATCTCGACGCCTCGACTACCATCATTTTACAAGCAGGGAATGAAGGTGCCACAGTTGAATAAGAGGAATCAAAGAAAAAAATAGTGGAAAAAGAGTTAAAAAGAAAAAGGAGACAGCTTGAACACAAGTCCTTGGAGTTTGGCATAACTACAAAATCAACTAATGCATAGCCAGAAAAACTTTCTTCTATATTGAAGAGTTGCAAGCCATATTTAGGTTATACAAAGCTTTTACAAATTAATTTCTGCTATATTGAATTTCTTTAAAGTTTTCCAGAAAACCTATCTGTAAAGTCGCAAGTTGTTGTTGCTAAAGATATTATTTATTTATTTTGTTGAGTGCGATTGGTTGAAAAATTCATGTCCTTGGAGATCAACTTTTAAATTTGTCATCGTTATTGTAAAACACACATTTACTCCTTCTAGGTGTACTGTAGGTTCAATATGAGATTTTAAAAAATATGCCTGAATCTTAAGATATATCTTTTATTTAATTTGGTATGTTATAAGTTGATTGGGTTCTTCTATTTGCAAGCTGATATATAGAATACAGTGTTTATATTATTTACATGGCAATATTTGATTTGAGAAATTCAAAATTTTAAATTGTTTTTTAAATTAACTCATGCTATATAAGTATTTTATTTTTTATTTTTTTAAAATTATATAAATACTTTATTAAATATGTTATCTATGTTGGCTTTTAAATATATTTTTTCTTGTTGAATTAATGTGGCCAACTGATGTGGTGGAGTACCATTCCATGTGACTAAATTAAATGAATCAATGAAAAAGCAGAGTACTCGAAAAAGACTTGAAAGAAAGGATCCGAGACTTTGGTTAAATAATTAATGCCATAAAAACAGAGCCATCTACCTATTAGAGTAATTTCTGTTAGCTTGACTGAGTATACAGAAGAATCAGAAGATCCTGAGTCTACAACACTGAGAAAACAGATTTGTAAATAACAGAGTTTTGAATTTTGAACTAGTATGTTAAGATAAGTCTGTTACTTATCCTTGTACAATTGAATTCAATCTGTAACTACAGCACGATACTGCTTTATAAATATACAAAGCTTTAAGTGAGTAAGGCATTGAAACCTACTCCATCATAATCCTTGTTTTATCTTACATGGTATCAGCCAGTAGTACGGCTCACGCCTGATCCTTTTCTTTTCTCAACACTTCCGCAACTTTCAACTCTTTCATAATGTCTTCCAGTTCAAGTAACATTGGAAATATGCCCCACTCTAATTTAAACATTCATGCCACTTCTCAACATGTTACTGAAAAGTTAACTGGTACCAATTTTATGGCATGGAGTATGTAGTTCATGGCCTTCCTTAATAGCCATGATCTTATTGGCCATATTGATGGCTCCATAACAGCTCCTGCATAAACCATTCAGGATGCCCCAATCCAGCTTATACAATATGGTTCCGGAAAGACAAATGTGTTAAAAGTTGGATTCTTGCTTCTATTTCAAAGAAATTGGTTGCTTCTCTGTATGGAACTAAGATTGCTAAGCAGGCTTGGGATTCTCTCCAAACTCGCTTTGCATGAACTTTAAGGTCACGGGTTGCTTTACTTAAGAGACAAATTAAACTTTCTCTCAAGGTAATAAAACCTGTACTGCTTATATTGATGAAGTTAAAGCTCTCGCTAATCAATTGGCAGCAGCTGGCAAGCCAATGGATGAATGGAGTATAACTTTTCATTGGTAAGTTACACCCCATTCATTACCTCATATACTCTTGCTACTAGAGATAATGATCTTACTTTGGAAGATTTTCAAGCTGAACTACTCAGCTTTGAGGCCCTCTTAGACAGTCACCAGCAAACCTCTGCAGATACTCACTATGCTTTTGCTATTAACAAGTCAAAACTGCCAACCTTTCATAAAACAATTTCAAAAGCCAGGTTTGAATAATAATTCCAGACAAAATCGAGCTCCAGCTACATTCAACAATCGTGGTTCCAGTTGTGTTCCTCAGCAACACTCTCGATCACAAAGTGCTTCATCCCCATAGGCCTACTTGCCAAATTTGTGGTAAAACAAATCATATAGATCTTGACTGCTATGAAAGGTTCCATTATGCATTTCAGGGTCAAATTCCTCTTGCTGAACTTGTTGCCATGGCCAATGAAACCAATGCCACACTTGATAATCAAATATGGTATGCTGACAATGGGGCTAATGCACACATAACCAGTAATGCAGCAAATCTTACTACTCAGCATCCCTTCGAAGGCACAAACATGATCACAGTTGGCAATGTCAAAGGTTTATCTGTCCAAAATACTGGACATACTTCTCTTTTGCTTGACAAACATTCATTTCAATTGAAAAATATTTTGCATTGTCCAGATGCGTTTGTCAATCTCTTATCTATCAACAAATTTTGTTTGGATAATGATTGTTATTTTGTTCTCACCGGTTGTCATTTCTTTGTCAAACAGAACCAAACCAACAAAATCTTATTCTGCGGTCAAGCTGAGAATGGCCTATATCCTCTACCTGGCAACAAGAGCTTCTCCAATAAGATGCATTGCTTTGCAACTAAGTTAGGCACAAAGACAACTAAAGATGGATGGCATAGTCGACTAGGCACCCCTTTGAACTTGCCTTAAATAGTTTATTTCAATATGGACATCTACCTAGTACAGAATCATTTACCAAATCTACATTTTGTAAATCATGTCCTCTAGGAAAGGCAAAACAAGTTCCATATGACAGGTCTACACAACAAACAAATGGTCCATTAATTCTTGTACACTCTGATGTTTGGGTATCTCCCATAACCTAAGCAGGTGGTTGTCGTTTTTATATCCTTTTCATTGATGATTTTTCACATTTCACATCGCCACATCAGAGAAATGGGATTAACTCTTCTTGCACAATCACATTTACCCAACACATATTGGCCTGATTCATTCCTAACATCAGTTTATTTAATTAACAGACTGCCAACAAAAGTTCTAAACAATCTATCTCCCTTTTACATACTCCATAAATCTATTCTGAGATACAATGACATGCGTGTCTTTGGATGCAGTTGTTATCCATTGCTTACACCATATGAAAAACATAAGCTTTGTTTCAAAAGTAAAAGATGTGTTTTCCTCGGATATTCAGGTTAACAAAAAGGATATAGATGTTTGGACTTAACTACTGATAGAGTTTACATTTCTCGCAATGTTAGCTTCGACGAGGCCTATTTTCCAGCAACTGATATGGTGCCAGACTCCTCAACCAAAAGTGAATTTGATGTTGCTGGTAAGGTTCTCAAATTCCCCACTTCTATTCCATTATCAATTCTTCCTGATACTACTCAGCAGTTAGAGCCATTATCTTCATGTCATGATAACCTCTTGCCTTTTCCAAGCACAGAACCCACTACTCATATCACCATTAATCCTGCTTCGTCATCTCCAAATTCGACTCCTACTCCTCCTCAAAATCCTCCAACAGAATCCACTACACCACTTTTATCTCCATCTCCACAAACTGAGCCTCTCAACTTGCATCCACCCCCACCAATTCCACAAATTGTTACACGTTCAAAAACTAGAAACCTTAAGCCCAAACAGTTTCCAGGTTTTCAGTCCGTTTACTCCACTCGACATCCACTTCGTGTGTTGTCCACCTTTTATCATGAAAATGAACCAAGTTGCTACACGCAAGCTGTAACTATCTCTAAATGGAGGGATGCTATGGGTCGTGAGTTTGATGCATTAATGGCCCATGGTACTTGGTCCCTATGTCCACGACCAGTTCATCAACCTGTGGTTCGAAATAAATGGGTATACAAGATTAAAAGAAAACAAGATGGCAGCATAGAGAGGTACAAGGCACATTTGGTGGCCAAAGGGTTTGATCAATGTGATGGAGTACATTATCATGAGACTTTTTCGCCAGTAATTAAATCCTCTACAATTCGTTTAATTCTAGCACTAGCTATTAATTTTCACTGGCCCATTCATCAGCTAGATGTCTCTAATGCTTTCTTGCATGGCATATTGGATGAGGAGGTATTCATGGAGCAACCAAAGGGATTCATTGATAGAACTCAACCTGATTTTGTTTGCAGGTTACATAAATCTTTATATGGGCTAAAGCAAGCTCCACGAGCTTGGTTTCGAAGGCTCTCTCAACAACTGACTGACTATGGTTTTTTGGAATCATCAGTTGACACATCTCTCGTTATTTATACAAAGAATGGCTTATAAATATTTGTTCTTGTCTACGTAGATGACATCATCGTAACAGGATCAAATCAACAGGCTATTCATCACTTCATTGCTCAACTTGGCACATAATTTCAACTCAAAGACCTTGGCAATTTGAGTTACTTCTTAGGTGTGCAAGCATGCCGTGATTCCAATGGTCTTCACTTGCGACAAAGTAAATATATCACTGATCTCTTGCATAAGAAAAACATGGCTGGAGCAAAACCATTGTCATCTCCAACAGTTTCTGGAAAGAAATTGACAGCTTAAGATGAATTACTACTCAAAGATCCTAGTCAATACAGAATGGTAGTTGGAGCACTTCAATATTGCACCATTTCAAGGCCGGATATTTCTTATATTGTTAATCAATTATGTCAATTCATGCATTGCCCACGAGAAGGCCATTGGACAGTTCTCAAACGTGTTCTAAGATGCATCAAGGGGATAGTTGATTATGGCCTTTATTACGGCCTACTCACCATCAAGCATAGAGTTGAATGCTTATTGTGATTCGGATTGGGCAGGCAATCCAGATGACAGACGCAGCAGCAGTGGATATGGAGTTTTTCTGGGCAACAACTTAATTTCTTGGAGTGCTAAGAAGCAAAGTGTGGTCTCTCGTTTCAGTACAGAAGCAGAATACATGTCTCTTGCATTAGTTACTGCTGAACTCTATTGGATGAGAATGTTATTTAGAGGATTAAATATTGTTCTAGCTAAATGTCCAATAGTTCGGTGTGACAATATAGGAGCAATTGCACTAGCTTCTAATCTAGTATTCCATGCTAGAACATAACATATTGAAGTAGACTATCACTTTGTGAGAGAAAAAGTGGTAAATAAAGATGTTCAAGCTTGTGACATTTCAACAGAAGATCAAATTACAGATATATTTACTAAGGGACACACTGCCTTACAGTTTAAATTTCTAAGATCCAAACTGATGATCTGCTTGCTGCCCATCAGTTTGCAAGGGGTGTTAGCTTGACTGAGTATATAGAGGAATCAGAAGATCCCCGAGTCTACAGCACCGAGAAAACAAATTTGTAAATAACAGAGTTTTGAATATTGAACTAGTCTATTAAGATAAGTCTGTTACTTATCCTTTTACATTTGAATTCAATATGTAACTACAGCACGATACTGCTTTATAAATATACAAAGCTTTAAGTGAGTAAGGCATTGAAACCTACTCCATCATAATTCTTGTTTTATCTTACACACGATTGAATGTGGGCAAAAAAACAGAGAGGAAAAAGACTTGTGATAACTACAAAATTAAAGAATTAATAGAGCTATTAATAATACCTTCCATGAAATTAATTAATGAATGTCGTTTTGAGAAGAAAAATCATACTTAGAACCTTTTAGTTTTTTAAAATAAAATCTTAAAGCACTTTTAGTTTTTACAAATTCATGAAGCGCATTAATCTTTTTACGAATTAAGATCCAACATTAATTGAGTAGGTCAGATTGATAATGATAATGGCGGGCCCTACCTAACCGAAAACAAAAATGCCATGCACTTAGGAAATAAATAGTCTTGCTTCCTTCTTTTCTCTCTCACCAAAACTAAAACAGTAGTGTACATTTCTTAATTTGCATACTTTTTCCTTAATTCGATTCCTTTCTCTGAGGAAAACAATGGCAGAGCTCCTTCTTTCTGCATTCCTTCTAGTGTTGTTTGATCAATTGTTGTCTCCCGAGTTGCTAAAATTTGCTTGCCAAGAGGGACTTCGAAAACAGCTGGACAAGTGGGGCAAAACCATGGAAATAATTTGAGAGGTGCTTGATGATGCAGAGGAGAAGCAACAGACTAAAAAGACAGTGAAAGCTTGGCTTGATGATCTCAGAGACTTGGCCTACGACGTGGAAGATATACTGGATGAGCTCGCCACATAAGCAGCTTTGCAACGCAAGTTGATGGCTGGTGAAAGTTAGGGTAGTGCTAGTATGGTATGAAATCTCATCCCTGCTTGTTGTACCAGTTTAACTTCAAGTACTGTTAAGATCAAGTTTAGGCTATGTTTAAAGATAAAGAAAATCACTGCTAGATTTAATGATCTCTTGGCACAAAAAGATCAACTTAATTTGTTGAAAAATGTTATAAGTCCGATGCCAATAAGAAAAAAGAGAGATAACTCCCTCCACTTATGTGGAGACCGAAGATCATCACATATACGATAGGGAGAAAGTCGCAGAGGCTATACTTGAATTATTGACAAGTGATAAACATAGTGATGCTTTGAATGTGATAAACATAGTCACAGAGGCTATACCCAATGTGATTTCTATAGTTGGTATGGGGGGTATCAGAAAGACAACACTGGCCCAGCTTGTATACCATCATAAAAAAGTGGATAGCTTTTTCGATTTGAAAGCATGGGCTTGTGTTTATGAAGATTTTGATGTTGTTGCAGTTACAAAAACAATTTTACAATCTTTGACCTCGGAAAGCTGTGATGGCAAAGATCTAAATTGGTTGAAGGTCAAATTGCAGGAGAAACTATATGGCAAGAGGTTTCTAGTCATTCTTGATGATGTTTGGAATGAGAACTACGTGGATTGGGATCGACTTCGTGTCCCTGTCAAAGCAGGGGCTTTAGGAAGTAGTACTATCATCACAACTTGTGGGATACCCCATATGATATGGATAAGGGTAAGTGGTGTATGAGATTCCACATTGCTTGGGAAGGAGAAGTTCTTGCTCTTTACAAGGTTCCAATGGGGCTCCAATTGTATCATTGACTAGTCTTTTTGAAATATAGGTCATGTAGTTTGGACCTTCTATTGGGGTGTTACAACTCGTAACCAAAAAGTCTCGCCACTAATGCGAAACAAGGAAGTTGAGCCTTTTCAGTTGTGGGAGTTGTCAAATGATGCTTGTTTGTCCATATTTACGAAACATGCACTGGATGCAAGAGACTTCAGTATGCATCCAGACCTAAAAGATATTGATGAGCAACTCGTTAGAGCACTAGCATTGGCTTGGGCAAAGTTGAACATTGGCCAAAATTTAGATAAGTTGTACTAAAAAGACCCCACATTGGATTGGGCATCTCTAAAATAATTTAGATTTCTGCTACAGTGATTAGCCAAATTTGAAGAACCAAATTGATTCACCAAAAGTTAAAATAATAATTTCTCACTCCATTGAAAATATGGTTAATGAATATTTAGATAGAATATTAGATATTTGGTTAGTGAATAAGAAATTTATATAGAAATTTAGATAAGTTTAATCTCAATTTTTGGTTATTTGTATTAAATGACTATTGAAAATATGATTTTTTTAATATTAATTTAATTAGAATATAATTATTATTAATATTAAATTTGTAGAATTATAAAATGTGATACAAATAAATTAAATAAACAAATTATTAATTTAATAATATTTTATTATTTTATAGAGAGTAAATGGCTAATCCAATGTGAGGATTGAATTTAAATGGAATAGGCAAATGTAAAAAAGTGTGATGTTGGCTAAATTTTGAAGATGCATTTGGCCAAGCCAATGCTATTGCTCTAAGAAGGTGTTAAGGCTTGCCATTTGTAGTAAAAACTATTGCAGGAGTCTTACATAGTAAAAATGAAGACCGCAATGAGTGGGAAAAAGTTTAGAAGAATAAAGATATGGGATATTTCTGTGGAAGAAAGTGGAATTGTTCCCACTCTTATGTTATGTTATCACCATCTACCTTCACATTTGAAGAGGTGCTTTGCTTACTGTTCATACTACCAAAGGACTATGAATTTGAGGAAAAGGAGGTGGTTCAATTATGGATGGCAAAAGGTCTGATTCATGAACCCCTACAAGCTGAAGAGGAAATGGAAGATTTGGGTTTTGAGTATTTTCGCAATCTATTGTCAAGGTCATTTTTCCAACAGTCATGTATTAATGAATCAAAATTTGTGATGCATGACCTCATCAATGATTTAGCTCAATCGGTTGCAGGCAATACGTGCTATAGAATGGAAGATAGGGTTGGGGGTAATAAGCATGAGAATATTCCTATAAAGGCACGCCACTCATCTTAATTGGGAAGTGAGTTTGATGTAACTAAAAAGTTTGAGGTTTTTTCTAAATTCACAAGTTTACGTACATTTTTACCTCTCATACTACCATATCCAGGTGGTTGCTATCTGGATCGTCATATTCCTTTTAAATTGGTTCCAATGTTATGTTGTTTAAGAATGTTATCTTTCAATGGATACTGCATTACAGAGCTACCGGGTTCTATTGGTGATTTGAAGCATCTGCGGTGCCTTAACCTTTCAGAAACTCAAATAAGACTCCTGCCAGAATCAATAACTTGTCTTTACAACTTACAAACATTGTTGTTGGAGTACTGTGGTCGTCTAAAGAAATTACCTTCGATGTTTCGAAACTTGGTCAACCGGCGCCACCTTAACATTGAAGGTGCAGATAGTTTGGAAGGAATGCCTATGCAAATAGGTAAACTAACTTGTCTTCAAATACTGTCTAATTTAGTTCTGGGAAAAGACAGTTGCTCTGGAATAAAGGAGCTTGGACTTTTGAAGGATCTTAAAGGGACACTTTGCATTTCAGGATTAGAGAAAGTGATTGAACCGAAGGATGCAAAAGATGCAAAATTAATTGAAAAGAAGAAAATTGATGTGTTGTCGTTGGAATGGAGCGGTAAAGACACGACAAGTGAACTAGAGGTACTAAATGGGCTACGGCCTCACGACGCTTTGAAGAAGCTAGTTATAATTAACTATGGTGGTACAGAATTTCCAAAGTCGTTAACATCTCCTTCATTTTCTCATATGGTCTCCTTGTGATTAGAAGATTGTTACAAGAGCATATCATTACCTCCATTGGGGCAATATTTGCCATCACTCAAAAATCTTTGGATCAAAGGGTATGGCTATCGTGAAGAGTGTTGGTTCTGAAATTTGTGGCAGTAATTTAGAGACTTTGCATTTCACTAACATGGAGGAGTGGGAGAATTGGAGTCCTTGTGAAGAATTCCAAAATCTACGTGAGCTTTCCCTTTGTAGTTGTTTGAAGCTATTAAGGAAGTTACCAAAAAACCTTTCTTTACTAAACGAGGTTAAGATAATTTATTGTGCGCAGTTGGTGGTCTCACTTTCATGCTTTCCAGATAAATGCAAAGTTACATTCAAATCAATAAACTTCTCCAGATCACTTTCACCAATTTCAGATGAAGGGTTTGATATGGAAGGGTTGGGACGGTTACATATTAGTAGATGTGAGGAGTTGACGGATTTGTGGTCAGACAAGGTGGGATCACTGCCACATGATCTCCCATTTATGAATTATCTCTATATTAATAATTGCCCCAAACTAGTCCCTTTGGTGGCAGAAGAAGTTGAATATCCGTGATTGCATAGCCTTGGAATCATTACCCAAGGCATTGATGTACAACAACACGTGTCTTCAATCTATTTCTATCTTTAATTGTGATTCGCTAAGGCATTTTGAAAGAAGCCATCTGCCTCTAACTTTAAAGCGGCTACATATGCAGGACTGCAAGACTATGAGGTATTTGGTGGAGGATGACGATAATGATACAAACAACAGTACTACTTGCAGTAGTGGCATCACATCTCTTCTCGAGATCAAGAGCATTTTCACATAAAGCGCGGAATTACCTGCCACTCTTCAACACCTCCATATTTACAGATGTCCGAAGCTGGGGTTAGTAGCCAAGAGTTTTCATCATAACTTATTTCTTACAAATATCACCATCCGCGATTGTAAAAATCTTCAATTGTTGCTCCTCCCTTCCAACCTAAGAGAGCTTTATATAATTGATTGTGAAAAAATGTAGGGATTGCAGAATGGCATATACAACCTCACCTCGCTTCGAGATTTGAAAATAAAGAAGGTTTTATTATTTCCCAAAGAAGGTTTTCCCACAAACCTAACAACACTTGAGATCTCTGATCTTAAAATCACTGAAGCCTTGTTTGATTGGGGGCTAGACAAACTCACTTCTCTTAATGAACTTGAAATCAGTGGATGTCAGCATCTGGTGACCTTTCCAGAGATGACGTTGCTTGCCTCTTTAACAAGCCTCTACATCTCAGAATTCTTGAATCTGGAATGCCTGTCTTTCGAGGGCTTAAGAAAACTCACCTCTCTTCAAACCCTCCAGATTTCTAACTGTGAGAAGCTCATGTGTTTTCTAGAGGATGGCCTGCCTTCCTCACTCCTAGAGCTTTGTATCTTTGATTGCCAAAAGTTGATGTCCTTACCAAAGTATGGCCTACCTCCCTCACTCCAGCGACTTGTAATCCGTGGATGTCCTTTGCTAGAAGAACACTGCAAGAAAGATCAGAGAGGAGAGTGGCGCAGGATAGCTGATATCCCTTGTGTTCGAATTAATGGTGTTCGAATTAATGGCAATGACCTTTATGAGACAAAAATAGAGGAATAAATCCAAAGGTAAGTTTGTTCTCGCTCTGATCCAAATTTCCTTTGAATGTTGAACGGTGGCATTAGAGAGATCCCGTAACTCCTATTGCTTGCTGCGACTCTGGTTGGTATGCTGAATTCTTGTGGTTTTTTCGATCTCGTGGGTTTGCATAACCACATAACAAGTCCTTGATAAGATTTCTAAATCTCCAAGCAAACAGAGAAGGTCTTCGAACATGCAATTTTTTGTTTTCAAATTGGAAAATTGCTGAACATGACAAATGATCGGGCTCCAAAACAGCTACATAACTAGATATTGTTCCTCTGAATTTGTCAAGATCAACAATATGACAACTGCTAAGGAAAAATTGCATGTTCCAAGGCCTTGTCTCTATGCCAATTAACAATATGCCTAGAAGTAGGAATTGATCGAATCGTCATATTACTTATATTTTTCATTTATGGATTTGCTTCTTGTCAGATCATTTATTGCATGACATTGGGTTATGAATATGATTGATAAGGATGTTTTTACATCCATATAAATACAGAAATTGGTGTAAAAAAAAAACCTCTATTTTACTGATTAAGAATATGATTACATATATATATTTATATAGGCTGATGAATGTTTATTTGTTCAATGCTTGTAGATTGCTCAAAAGACTAACGCAAGCTGTTGCAACTTCTGACTGCTATCTGAAAAATGGATGTGCAAGTAATATTGCTTTTCTCTTGCTATTAATTTTTCTATATCCACATAATCAATGTCTGGCTACCTTTCATGTTACATCGAATGAATGAATTTCAACCGTTAATACCATGTATAAACTACTACCACTTCTTGCAACCAATTGGTTAAGGCTTATCTTCTTATCTTCTTTTCTCCAAAAGAATTGTCTTCATTGTCCAATTCATTCCTACCGAGTATGGACAAGGAATGATCTTCGTGCTCTCTTCAAAGCTTTGGTCATTTATTTCCCTCCATATGCACCACATCAACCAAATCAAGATAATTTTCCACAAGGTGTCACTGTGAAGACTATCAAACTGCCCTTCCATAGCTACATATTACAACTTTACTATCTGCTTTGTTTTGGGATGTTATTTCAGTTGTATAGGTTGTAATAAAAACATCAATTGTCTAGCCCTATGCCACTGTCTTCTGTTTGTTTTGAGACTTCTTGCTTGCATTTGCACCAAATTCATGTTCCAGGAAACTCTATGTTTGGATCCTATTGTTAGTGTTTGGTTTTATAGGAAGTGGCTGTGAAGATGTAACGCCCCGTTTTCGGAGGTCCTAAGAGTTAACTCTTGTAACCTAAATCCAACTTCCATAACATATTTAAATACTCCACTATTTCCAAAAAGTACAATTCAATTTATTCAAACCAAAAATATATGTTCCTCTACCAGGACACCAAATAAATACCTCAATGAGATAATTTTAAAACTCCATAAACATTTAGAAATATCTAGGACTCTAAATATCAAATAACATAAAATTATAAACCTACTAAAAAAAAAAAAAACTCTCCAATAAACTTGTACCCTCAGACACTTATTCCACTACGATCATTGCATTTTGCTAAAACTTTCTATTCTTGTTCTTCAGCTGAAACATCAAAATTATCTGAAAAATATTTGGAGATAAGGGCTGAGTTATCAAAAATATCCTTTGGCATAGCATAAATTTGGACTTTTTCTATCAGTTTTGGGCCTCGACTTGAACTCTGAAAAGAAAAAAAAAAAAACTAACTTGTTCAAAAAATTATCTCGGCCCATAAAAAGATTTTTTTTTTTTTTTTGAAAACAACTTGGCACTAGACAGGGTGTTACATTCTCTCCCCCTTAAAAAACATTTTGTCCTCGAAATTTGTTGCACCTAAAATCAAAACTCAAATACTTAAACCTTCATACATATTCGCACACATTGCATCTCACTTCGAAAAATCCAAATCAAATCTAAATTATAAACCTTAGCCATACAATTAAAAACCTAATAATTCTGAACTCTCCACATAATCCATGAACCTTATACAAATAGCGAAATAAAATCTCATGCTATCATATCACTAAAACCATGATTCCACTGCACATACTAATAACTTGTAGTCCTAAACGCATTGTATCACAAATCAAGTACATCTGAAAAGAACTAAACTCCACATTTAACCAGTCCATACATTTTGTTTTTTTTTTTACCAGATTTAAATGTTGCAAAGTCTCCCAACATGTATGTAGACTCTAGTACATCAATATCACAAGTCTAAACCTCCAATTCCTAATCAAAACACGTTCCACGAAGTCAACCTAAAATCTAAACCTTAAATTCTATCGGAATGATTTCCTACAGTCCACAAAATACGCATACCGGAATTAAAATCTCAAATGTCATAAAATTTGTTTCCTTAAATTATGCAAAATCTAAAACCTCAGATTTTGTGGAACTCATTCCATAGGTTCGCAAGTGCTAAAACCTTACATATCATAAAAAATCATATCCTGAAACCCACAGAATTCTACGACCTTAAATCTCCTCAAAATCATTTTTAAAGTATGTACCATCTCTAAACCTCAAACCTCCAAATATTCAGTCGATAAAATCTGAAGAATCTCAAATCTCCAAAGTTTCGAACTCAACGACGAGCAGCCATCCTGAGATCTTAAACTCAGTTAAATGTTCTAGGGAAAGAAAACAAAATATGTATAAACAAAATATAAATGCCAGCTAAAATATTTAAAAACAAGTAAAAAATAAATAAATGAATCAATGATAGTCTTTCCTACCATTCTTAGCCATTTTTTAACCAACTCATATAGTCTTTCCTACTCTCTATAATTGTAAACCCGACATTGCTCTAAATTGCCTTACGTCTTAGAATCTAAACCTTAAATTAATATTTATAAATATTATCTCCTATATTCAACAAATTAAGATTGTCAGATCTCAAATCCCTAAACTTCAAAATCTCAAAACTCAATCATAAAGTCTTGCAAAATCTAAAACCTTAAATATCCACATAATCTGTGACGCCCCCAATCCCCGCTAAGGATGGAATGGAGACTTAGAGCGTCGAGACATGCAACATAAGGTTACATACCCCCGTTCATGACAATTAATATGTAATGCATCCTAGTATGCAACTAGCAGTACGCAATAATCACAGCGGAAATAAAAGGTTAAGGTGAACAATATGCCAGAATAACTAAAACATCCCAAATTTATTAGATAATCATCATGTTCGAAATTCTAAAGTAGCATAGACTTATATACAAAGTCATATCATTCTCTTAATGCGATCTAAAGCATAAAGGACTTGGGCTACGAACATCAAAATTAAGTCCAGCTTCCTCTCCAGATCCAACTCCTCCTCAATCATGCGAATCCAGTGCTCCATCTATCTCGTCCTGGTCGATTCCTGACACAACTTCTATCATTCCGAGTGGAATGATAGTGGACCCATAAAAGGATGAGATTTACTCGAAATCTTAGTAAGTTAAACAACTAACTGACACAAAGATAAATCAATCATGAAACATTGATAGATATGCAATGCATGAGATGTGAGAAAAATCAATATGCATATCTCCCATCCAGATTCTCAACATTTTTTTTTATTTTTTTTTTATTTTTTTTTAAATATGGAGACACGGGTTTTTACTGAATAAGTAATTTCGTCATCATTTTGATAAGACAACTTTTTCATAAAAATTTCATCATAAACTTTCATCATCATAGACTTACATAATTATCTTAATTAATAACATAATGTGTGGTAATGTCACAGTTCCTTCCCCATATGCACTGTGAGTACCTGCCGGTGACCGTAGTATATACGAAACTACATTGTCTATAAACTCGTTTTCAATGCATTGGTAAATAACAAAACATCATAAAAATTATAACGTGTACACCCACCAGCGTTAGGTGTCTTAACATGTTGACTTTGCTCCGGCGTTCTTTAAAAAGAACCCATTCGAAGCCTATTGACTGTTCTTTGTCAACCCAGGGTTTACCACTCCATTATTAAACACTCTAGAGTGGACAGAGGAGTTCCACCAGGATAATTTCCCATACCGGCCTTTGGAGTTGTGATAAAAATGATTTTCATGCTATGATTTAAAAAAAATATATTTTTCATGCCATGTGCATATGTAGTAAATTTCATGTAAAAATGACATTTATAAATGTAATATGCAAAAATGGTGAAAATGTCATATGTTATGTAAGTATGCACGCAATTTTCATATAACATGGTAATTTATGCTCAAAATGATAATTGAAGAATAAATGAAGCATTTATCAATAATTCATAAGAAATTTATCAAGGTGTAAGTTAGAGGCCCACTTACTAACTTTCAGAGAAATTCAAAATTAGCGTCGTAGCTGCATAAATCGTGTGTATACTAAGTTAGGATTAATACTCTTATGGATAGGTTCAAAATCAAAAGCTTCAAAAATTTGATATTTATAAAAATACCCCTAGACTTTCAAAAATTACCATTTAGGCCCTAAATTTTCACTAATTGCAAACGAACTCCAAATTTAACCAAATTTCATGGACTTCATATTTTTGGAATTATAAAACCATCTATCCCCTTAGATTTCCAAGATTGAAAGTGGAACTTTTCCAACTAGTCCCAACCCGTGGCATGCATCCTAGTTGATACCTATGTGTATTTTCAACTATTGATCCCTATGAATGCATGCATGGGAGATTTTCTTTAATCATTAATGATCACTAGCATCTTTAGGGACATTATGAAGTCTAATCCTTGAGTAATCAAGTTCAGCCCAACACTTAGTCAAAGCTAAGAAATCCTTAATCACCAATATGCTTAAAACCGATTCATGCTTGATGATAAAAACAAGATAGATTTAAAACCTATCATGACATGCTTCTAATAAAAAATTTAACCTTCCATAATCATGTTAGGATATTGATAGATCATATCAAATCATGCTTAGGACATGCCATAGCTAAACTTCCAATTAAAAACATTCAATCAGTCAGACATTCCTTTAATTGACCCAGTTTTGCATTAAGCATCATAACCTTCTCAAAACTCAACCAAATTTCGTACCAACACTTGGAAACAAATCTTGACATGCTAGCTAAGATCAAAAGGAAGAAAACTTACAAATTTCGTGGCCTTCCAAGCTCTCTAGACTACCGTACACAAGGACACTCAAGAACTCACCAAAACTCACTCGGTTTGCACTCTTTTGATCTCTAAGAGGGGGAAATGCTCTCAAGGCTCAAGATGATGCTTGGAGCTGTGGTGTGGGTGAAATGAGAAGGGAAAGGAAGTTGGCTTGGGTGAGGGACGTTGGCTTGGGTGCTTGGTGATTGGGTGAAGTGGGAGGTGCTTAAATCTGGAAAATTTCCAGATTTGCTTGCATGAGCTTAGGTCACTTGTGCAGAATGGAATAGTGCCCTAAACCACCATCATTTCCTCACCACAGTAGTTGCAAGGGTCCTGTAGATGACTCCAGGTCGTGGGGCATCATTTGGATGGCAGAAGATCCCTCAAACCACTCTTGAAAATAGGTGGATGAAGGTGGTTTTGTGGTGGCAGAAAATCAGTTCGGTTTTGGATCTTTTTGGACAGCAAAAATGAGTGAAAATCCTTCATGATGGTCATGGGAATTCTTGGTGATTGGGTGGAGAAGGAGGTGGCATGGGGTGGTGGTGCATACCATGGCAAGAGGCTGATTCAAACTCAATCCAATTGGTTCCTACACAAACTTGACCAAGGTGTACCCGATTTGGTTCTTTGAGTTTGTTGATGCAACCAATTTCGTCCAAGGCTCAAACTGAGTTTTGGAGGGTCTCATAAGGTGTTTAAGGACCATAATACCCTTGAGGATAAACCACAAAAATGTTGGACCCAAGGGCAAAACAGTCCAAGCATTATAAAGGGCAATGCACAAAACCGACTGAAGTATGGTTTGGGCTTGTTATGTCATTTTCTCTTAATGACATGTGGAATGGTTTAGCTAGGGTATTAACATGTTCTAATGGTTTAAGGGAGTATTAATTCAAGAAAATTTGAATTAAAAATTTTAAGAAAAGATTAAGCATGATTAAGCTTCAAAGCATAGCTTAAAGTGCACTAACCTCAAGTATGATGGTCAATGGCCTTAGCAAATTTTCAAAACTTAATTTGGGTACTTTGAGTGTGATTTGGGCTTAAGGAAACCAATGGTATGGTGTATTGGGCCTTTGGTCTTTGAATGGTAAAATGAGTCCAAAATGACTATGGGCCATATGAGCTTGAAAAGGGCCAAGGGTCCAATCTACACCAAAAGCCTTATGCCTTCCTATACTTGGACCAAGACTAGCTTTCATTTCCTAAGGGCTTGGTTCATGTTTTTTTTTTCTTGGGCTAAGCCCATGAATGTACTTGGGTCCTAAAAAGCCTCACCAAAATTACTAATGGGCTTGTCTCTCTAATTCTTAGCTCATTAACACTAAGTACCAACATTAATGCTAATCCCACTATCAATCTTAATGAAAGTGATTAAGCCATAATTAAATGCCTAATCTAGAGTACTTAAGGGTTAATAAAAAATTAATTAAGAGGGGTGTTACATAATCATCCTCATAGTCCTCAAGTTCCTATACTGAAATTTTTACATCCTATGAACCCATAGATATCTAAACCGCCAATGTTTATAGTATTCAGAATTCAAACCTGTCTCTGATACCAACTGTAATGCACCGTTGCCGGAAGTCCAGAGAGTTAACTCTTATAACCTAAATCCAACTTCCATAACATATTTAAATACTCCAATATTCCCAAAAATTACAATTCCATTTATTCAAATAAAAAAATATATGTTCCTCTACCAGGACACCAAATAAATACCTCAATGAGATAATTTAAAAACTCCATAAACATTTAGAAATATCTAGGACTCCAAATATCAAATAACATAAAATCATAAACCTACTAAAAAGAAAAGAAAAACTCTCCAATAAACTTGTACCCTCAGACACTTATTCCACTACGATCATCGCACTTTGCTAGAACTTCCTACTCTTGTTCTCTAGTTGAAACATCAAAATTATCTGAAAAATATTTGGAGATAAGGGCTGAGTTATCAACAACTCAATAAGCAGAGAACATATACCAGTGTGTAAACATAAGCATTTACAGAGATCATAATGTAGAACAAAACATTTTCATTTTTCAGAATGCGGAAGCAGAACATTTTATCAAAATATCAGAGCAAAGATTTAGAAATAATTTCAAAAATATCCTTTGGCATAGCATAAATTTGGACTTTTTCTATCAGTTTTGGACCTCGACTCGAACTCTGAAAAGAAAAAAAAAAAAAAAACTAACTTGTTCAAAAAATTATCTCGGCCCATAAAAAGATTTTTTATTTTTATTTTGAAAACAACTTGGCACTGGACCTGGGTGTTATAGAAGAGGTTCCTAGACCAGGATATTTATGGTCAATCACTTGAGGAATTCAAAAGTGAGGTACAATATGCTTTTCCCTTTTAAATATTTCTTTGCATTTACATTTTTTTTGGGTTCTTAGCTCCTGTTTCACAAGAAAGTAAGACTTGTTTTAAATGCTTTATGTTTGCACCTTAATTGATATGATTTTTCTGCTTAATATTGCCAGGAAGATGTCACTTCAAGAAATTGATCTCGTGGTTTACATCTGATTTACTGCCAATCTTGACTCCTCACATTAACTGTGGTGAATATATTATTCATTGCTGATTGACACATAGGAGATGAAGTTATAG
The DNA here is from genome assembly GCF_001411555.2 of Juglans regia. NCBI lineage: Eukaryota > Viridiplantae > Streptophyta > Magnoliopsida > Fagales > Juglandaceae > Juglans > Juglans regia. The sequence goes on along the minus strand of NC_049915.1, from coordinate 11,613,060 downwards.
TGCAATACAGAATTGGAGTTTTTTCTTTGGTCTCTTCAGTTAAAAGCCTGCTTGTGCTGTCAAGACTTTCCATACCCTCATTGCTTTATTTTAATTGAGCGTATGATTGACTCATAAAAATAAGGGATGAGATGCCTAGACTTATTTGTCTGGATTTTGATTAGGATTTTGAAAAGTCTACTTAGACTTTTGCTAGCTGTAATTGTTATCTCAAAATCTCTGGAGATTTTTGTTGAAACCATTTGCTCAACTTGTGGTTTGAATTTCAAGTTGTGGTTAGTGAAAAGACGCAGGCATCCCTATGTTGGCTCTTCATGGGAGCTGTAACACGTCCCCCAAATCTTTCAATTGTCACTGAATTTCTTCCAAATGCTTTGGTTCTGAACACATCTATGGAAGACAACGTGTTCCATATTTAAACTTACGAACAAAAGCCCTTATTAGTAACGTGACCCATCAGTATGCTCTAGCTGCATAGTAGATGAATATTCCTTTTTCTTCTCAGGCATTGATTTAATTGAAAGTAACACAGCACCGGCTAGTACACACACACAACCAATGAAACGACTTCAAAAGAGGCTCTTGAATGGTAGGGCTTTTGGAAACTAGAAGAAAATACTTTCATGAAAAGAGGTCTAAAAAAGTGCAGTTTCTATTAATGGAAAATTTTCCTAAGAAGTATATTCATGTTGTTGTTTCTGTAAGAAAACATGAAACCAAGAACTTGCAGTTGAGCAAAGGAAGAAAACTGAGAGCAACTTAATGGAGGAAAAGTTGTTATTCTATTCCACTATGAAAAGAACCTCTTGTCAACGTATTCTGCCAAAAAGGGGTGATATATACAGAGAGTATTCTAACAAACTAACCAACTACACATATAGCATTGTGCCAGCAAATAAAGTAAGGTAAGTAAATAAAAGGAATAAAAGAATAACTAGTGTATACGACAATTATGTACAAGAAGCTATTGAAATAAAAACGACTAGTAGTTTAGTCTTGGCCTGTATCAATTAACATCCTCCCACAAGATGGAGAAAAGAAATTTACTATTCCCATCTTGGATAAATGTGCTTGTAGGAGATAAGATGGTAGAGCTTTGGTGAATGTATTAGCCAACTGTGTTTGAGAAGAGACATGAGCAATACACTTCCTTCTTGAATTTTGTCTCTTATCAAATGGCAATCAAGTTCGATATGCTTGGTTCTCTCATGAAATACTGGGTTTGCAGCAATGTGAAGGGCTACCTGATTATCACAAAAGAGAATGGCAGCTTGTGGATGAGAGAAACCAAGGTCTTTGAGAAGATATCGAAGCCAAGTGATTTTTGAATAGGTGACAGCCATGGATCGATATTCGGCTTTAGCTGATGATCTTGAGACAACCGTTTGTTTCTTGGATTTCCAAGAAATAAGATAATTGCCTAAGAAGATACAATAACCTGTGGTAGATCGACGAGAGTCTGGTCAAGAAGCCCAATCCGAGTCACAATAAGCCTTGAGTTGAAGCTAAGATGAAGAGGCAAGCAAAATTCGTTGAGCAAGTGTAGTTTTAATGTATCTTAAAACTTTGTGTGCTGCTGCCATATGTGATGAAGAGGGCTGAGCCATAAATTGACTTAACAACTAGACAACAAAGCAAATATCTAGTCTGGTTATTGCAAGGTACAGTAATCTACCAAGTAACCTTCGAAAGATGCTAGGATCAAGTAGTGGTGTGCCTTCAGCTTTGCTGATTTTGAAGTGTTGATCCATAGGAAGTTTAAGTGGTTTGCATCCAAGCATACTCGAGTTTGCCAAAATATCTAAGGCATACTTCCTTTGACAAATGTGTATTCCTTTGGAGGATCTAGCAATTTCTAAGCCCAAGAAATAACGTAGACATCCAAGGTCTTTAATCTTGAATTCATTATTCAGAAAAGTTCGTAGGGAGGCAATAGAATCATTGGAATTGGTAGCAACCAAAAAATCATCAACATAAACCAATAAAGCAGTGAAGCTGTCCCCTTCTTGTTTGGTGAATAAATTGTAATCAGACTTTGATTGGATGAACCCACAGGCAAGAAGAGATGAAGTGAGTTTAGAGTTCCATTGCCTTGATGCTTGCTTAAGGCAATAAAAACTTTTAAGCAATTTGCAAACCTGATTTGGTTTACCCTTGATATACCCCGGGGGTTTCTTCATGTAAATTTCTTCATGTAAGTCACCATTAAGGAATGCATTATTTGCATCAAATTGATGTAAATACCATCCTTTCATTGCAGCAATGCTAAGTAGGCATCTAACAGTTACAAGTTTTGCAACTGGTGAAAAACTTTTGGTATAATCTATACCTTCTTGTTGGCTGTAACCTTTTGCTACAAGTCTAGCTTTAAGTCTTTCTACATTACCATCAGACTTGAATTTAATCCAATAGACATACTTACAATCAATTGGTTCCTTCCCTTCAGGCAAATCAATGATGGTCCAATTATGGTTGTTTTCCAAAGCTTCAATCTCAGCCTCCATAGCCTTGCACCACTCTGGATCCTTAATTGCTTGTTTGTATGAAGTAGGCTCAGTTTGAAGAGAAATTGAGGAAGAAAAGGCTTGAAAGGAAGGGTTAAAATGCCTATAAGACAAGCAATCAAAAAGGGAAAAAGACTTACCATTTGATAAAGGAGTTGTTGTGGAAGCCGATTGTTGAGGTGGTGTAAGCAAGACTTGTTTGCAATGGAAGTCCTTGAGATATTGAGGAGTTGTTCTGGTTCTATTTGACTTACGAGGTGGAGGGGCAGTGGGTAGAGAAATGGTAGTGTTTTCTGTGTGAGAAGAGGGAGAATATGATGGGGGAAGAGGTGAAGGTGAAGTGGAGTTAGTGGGGGAAATGGGGTTGACAGGATTTGAAGGGGAAGAAGGGATGGGAGTAGCAGGGGTAGGGGATTGAAAGATTGATGGAAGAGGTACGGAGGGAGAAAACATAGGCTATGGTGTGACAATGGAAGTAGGAGGAGGAGATGTTTGAAATGGAAAAACAAATTCATGAAAAATAACATCCTGTGAAATGAAAATGGTGCTAGTTTTGAGATCCAAAAGTTTGTAACCCTTGGTTCCAAAGGGATAACCAAGGAAAACACATGCACGACCTCTAGGGTCAAATTTCTCTCTATTATTCAGAAGTGTGCCTGCAAAATATAAGGAACCAAAAATTCTCATATGAGCATATTTGGGTTTTCTATTAAAAAGAAGCTCATAAGGTGTTTGATTATTTAAAAGAGGTGCTGGAAGCCTGTTAATGATGTAAGTGGTTGTTAGAATTGATTCATTCCAATATGTTAAAGGTAGACCAGCTTGAAAAAGGAGAGCATGAGCCACATTTAATACGTGTTGGTGTTTCCTCTCAACAATGCCATTTTGTTTAGGAGTAGCCACACAAGTTTTGTGATGAATGATTCATTTTTGGTTAAAAAATTCATGCATGTTAAATTCAGCACCATTGTCACTCCTTAGGATTTTAATTTTCACTTCAAATTGTGTTTCAGCAAGGTTATGAAAAGCCTCAATGCATTTTCTGGTTTCTGTTTTATTGGCAAGTAAATAGAGCCATGTGGTTCTTGAGAAATCATCTACAATGGTCAAAAAATATTTTGAACCATCATGTGCAATTGTGGAGCAAGGGCCCCACAAATCACAGTGGATAAGCTCAAATATGCTTGAAGAAGAATGAGAACTAACAGGAAAAGGTAGGCGATGAAATTTTGCTAAGGGACAAATTCTGCAAGAGTTTTCATTAATAGATGAACTATGTTTTTGTACAATGGGATCAGATATGAATTGTAATCTAGGAAATGATAAATGATCAAGGAGACAATACCATAGGTCAGTTTTGGAAATAGAGTTTGTAAATGAAGTAAAACAAGTAAAACAAGTGAAATTTGTATTGTTTTTGTGTGAGTATGCTGAGAAGAAATTGGTCAGATCTGAGGGAAGAACTTCCTTGCAAATGAAGTGGTACAAGCCGTGCTTGAGTTCACCCTTTCCAATCGTTATCCATGAAAGCAGGTCTTGAATAAAACAGTGAGTGGAAAAGAAATGCAAACAACAATTAAGGGTAGATGTTAATTTGTTTGCTGAAATTAAATTGAAAGAAAATGATGGAACACAGAGAACATCTTTTAAGATGATGGAATTTGTTAATTGAATTGTTCCAATATGTGTGACAGGGGCTGAAGTGCCGTTTGGAAGTTTGACAAAGTATGAAACAGTGGATGTTATGGAGGTAAAAAGTGTGGTGCTGCAGACCATATGGTCTGTAGCACTTGTGTCAATTATCCAACTGATAGAAAAAGGACTTGTTGAGCCGTGTGTGTGTGCAGATAAAGAAGTAAATGTACCAGACATTTTGGAGCAAGATGCTGTGTGAATAGAGGTTTGAGGTGGATTGCTAGAGTAACAACAGAAGCTGCTGATATTGTTGCTTAGTCAAGCCAATCTTTTCATCACCATTGTCTTCAGGGTTAGTAGCAAAATAAAGGGTGGTTTGATTGGCAAGGAAACCAGATGGTTGCTGCTGCTTAGTGTGATATTTGTGGCCTGGAGGATCTCCATTCAGTTTGTGGCATTTCTCAATGGTGTGACCAGTTAAGTGACAATGTGAGCAAAGAGGGGGCTCAGCATTGCCAACTTTGAAGCAAGTCTCCAAAGAATGGCTTGTAATTTTGCAGTGGCTACAATAGGGACGATCTTTCTTGAAGGAGCGGTTTGGCTTGGGAGAAAACTTGGAAGGGGTGTAGGGTTTCTTAACTGCCATAGCCATGGTTTCAGAAGATGGAGTTTGTGAGGTCATTTGATGGTGTCTTTCTTGCTGTTGCACAAGGGAAAATACTTTGGAAACAGGGGGAATGGGATCCATGAGCATGATTTGGTCTCGGATGGGTGAATAAGAGTCATGGAGACCCATTAAAAATTCAAGCACACAATCTCTTTGGTAACGATCCAGCAAGGTTTTCATTGTTCCACAATTGCAAATAGGAATGGGATCGTACACAGAGAGTTCATCCCAGAGAGCTTTTAACTTGCCATAGTAAATGCTTACCGAATCATGTTCTTGAAGCAGAGCAGCCAATGCCTTCTTGAGTTCGTAAATGCGGGGACCATTCCGTTGAGAGAAGCGTTCTTGAAGATCCAGCCATATCTCTCAAGCATTATCATCAAAGAGAACGCTAGATTGGAGAGAAGGGCTTTTAGAGTTTTGGAGCCAGGAAACGACCATGTCGTTACATCGTTCCCAGAGCTCAAGCAAAGGGTCTTTGGGGTCAGTGGGTTGGGCAAGCGAACCTGTGATGAAGCCAAGCTTGTTTCTCGCGCGAAGAGGATGGCGCATTGAGCGAGACCAGGTAGCATAATTGTTGGTTGTGAGAAGGTTGGCGACAAGGGTAAGGGCAAGACTAATCACCATGGTCAAGGCGAAATGGGTTGGCTGGATCACTGAGATTGAGATAGGGAGATAAGGTGTTTGAGTTAAAGTCAGAGTGAGCTTCAGAAGATTTGGGGTTAGAATCTGCCATTAAAATTTCTCTAAGGCTCTGATACCATGTAAGAAAACATGAAACCAAGAACTTGTAGTCGAGCAAAGGAAGAAAACTGAGAGCAAATTAATGGAGGAAAAGTTGTTATTCTATTCCACTATGAAAAGAACCTCTTGTCAGCGTATTCTGCTAAAAAGGGGTGATATATACAGAGAGTATTCTAACAAACTAACCAACTACTCCTATAGCATTGTGCCAGCAAATAAAGTTAAGGTAAGTAAATGAAAGGAATAAAAGAATAACTAGTGTATACGACAATTATGTATAAGAAGCTATTGAAATAAAAACGACTAGTAGTTTAGTCTTGGTCTGTATCAGTTAACAGTTTCAAGTTTGCTTTATCACAGTAGACAAATAAACAATCATCTATGTTTTGGAAAAAGAAATATTGATGAATAGAGATGCCTACACAGAATGTGGCATGAAAATCCCATATGGAATACTTCCTATGGCAGAAAGAACACTCCCCACTCATGGCTTTACCCTTAGGAACCCTAGAAAATCAACATGGCTTACCAAATTAGTCGATAACTTCTAAAATTGAATTAGAGCTAAGAAATTGCTCTGCCAGTATGATACTATTTGATTATGACTTGACAAGTTAATTCTTGTATCTTATTATTTATGCCAATTGGTATGCTAAAGAACTAGTTTTTTCCTCTCTTTTATTTTTATTTTATTTTTAATTTTATTTTTTGTAGAGGTAGTTTGTATAGGTTGATTCACTGGCCTAACAATCAATTAGATGAAAGAAGGCACTTGAGGATGGCCCTTGATGCTGTATGATTCTGTCATTCTTGCTCTTTATTCCAGTTCCAGTCAGCTATTTGCTATAATTTGTAACTTTGCAGGAAATAATGTCTGTTTTGGATGATTGAACTTTCAGGCCCATGGAATGAATTATTTGCACAACTGCTCTCCCATAGTAGTGCACTTTGATTTGAAGTCTTCAAATTTACTAGTTGATAAGAATTGGGTTGGGAAGGTGGTGTCTTTTCTCTTTACTGAGCTTGCTCAATTTATTTCATGTATCTTCTGTGCCTAATCCAGCATGACGTGAACTTTCCTGCATGTTTAGGTGTGCGATTTTGGCTTTTGACGGATAAAGAATAGCACATTTCTTTCTTCAAGGTCAACTGCAGGGACAATAAGCCATTTACACTTTTCATCCTTGTGGTTGGTGATATTTCTCTGGAACTTGTGGTTTATCTCCATTAAATGAACTGACTTATCTGGGAAAATTGAAATATTGCGGTCATCTGTCATGCTTGTTGTGTATTAATGCATCTTGCAATATGCTTTGCTTTCTTGATAATTTACTTGTTTTTATGTGTCTTGGATTGCAAGTATGCAACCCTTGAAACTGGTATTGATAAGTTAATGTTTGTATTGCACTCCTTCAGGCTGAGTGGATGGCCCTAGAAGTGCTAAGAAATGAACTTGCAAATGCAAAGTAAGCCTTTTTCAATGCAGTATCTTGTTTTTCACCCTGGACGGATGCTTTTAATTACATTGACATTTGTAGCTTTGGGGTCATACTAAAGGATGTCTATACGTTGCAAAAGATAACATTTTAGAGACCCAAAATTGAGACCCACATCTGTTGAGATCATTTGTAACGCCTCGTTCCCGGAGGTCCGAAGAGTTAACTCTTGTAACCTAAATCCAACTTCCATAACTTATTTAAAATACTTCAATATTCCCAAAAAGTACAAATCCATTTATTCAAACCAAAATATATGTTCCTCTACCAGGACACCAAAAATATACCTTAATGAGATAATTTAAAAAAAAAATCCATAAATATTTAGTAATATCTGGGACTCCAAATATCAAATAACATAAAATCATAAACCTATTAAATAAGACTCTCCAATAAACTTGTACCCTCTAACACTTATTCTTCTATGATCATCAAACCTTACTCTTGACTTCCAGCTGATGCATCAAAATTATCTGAAAAATATTTGGAGATAAGGGGTGAATTATCAACAACTAAGTAAGCAGATAACATATACTAGTATGTAAACATGAGTATTTTTAGAATTTAGAATGCAAAACAAAAGCTTTATCTTCAAGATGTAGAGACATTTACTTTCAGAATGCAAGTATCAAAACATGTTACAAAAATATCAGAGCGAAATTTTTAGAAAAACATTCTTATTCAAAAATCATTTGGCATATCAAAATCAAAGATCTCATCTTCATCAATCAGAGTATCACATCAGGACAGATACCATTTTTAATAGGGTTATAAACCACCATTATAACCTGTGGAAGGGCCGTATCCACTATTATCACCCGTGGTTGGGCCGTATCTACTATTATAACCCATGGTTGGGCCGTATCCACTATTATAACCCATGGTTGGGACGTATGCCACTATTATAACCCGTGGTTGGGCCATAATAGAACATCATAATCAGACTTAATTAGAATCTCATGCCAATGTTTTCAGATGCTACTTCATATCAAAAGCCAAAAACTTAAGATCTTCAGATAATTTCACATGTTCGAAATAAACAGAATCAAAACATCTTCATTTATTCACAACAAAAACTTTTAGATTTTCATATTTGCTCTGTTTGCATGATCAGAAACACCAGTCATGACAGAAAATACTTTCTCTTATACAGTTGCATATGCAGAACACATATCTGAGGTTGTTTTATGATTTCTTTTCAGAACAAACATGCATATTTTCAAAAGCAACCTCGTTTTATTTTATTTTATGCAAAGTCTAGCATAGGAACCCCGCTTACCTAGACTTCTTCACTTCTGAATTTCTCCACTATAGTGTCGAACAAAAAAATCAAGCGTCACCTATAAGATAATCACGTAACTTCCATAAATTTCCAATCAATCATATATTTCGATATTTCAGCCTAAGTTTCTAAAATAATCTATTTTAATACCTAAAAAACCTTAATTTCTCTTAACTCTAAAATGCCATCACTCTCTAAATTCATCAGTGTCCACTTAATAACTTCGACTAAAACACAAAAATCTAACTCATTTACTAATGAAATCAAAATATAAAATTTAGTACTAGCTAATATATTTATACCAAAGTATTTTTAGAAACAAAAAAAATTTAAATAACTACAACTTAGATTCATTTTGAAAATTTACTTAAATCATATTTAAAACTCATATATTTAGTAATTTAACTTCAATCCGTAAATATAAATTCTTAAACTACAAAATAAATCATACACATAGTAGATTACAAAAGCATGATCAATAAGCACCCATTCAAGGGCATTATGGGAAAGAAAGAAAAAAAAAACCTAACCTGCAAAGCTCTTTGAAAACAAAAAGTGGGATTTACACACACGTAACAGTGGCCATGCTTACCGAGGAGGAAGGAGGGACGCAACGACAGGGCTGGGTGGACGTCACAGGTGGTCTACACAACGGCAGAGTACTGAGAGATAAAGATAAAGAGTGATGAGCGAGAGAGAGAAACACGGTGAGAGAGCTATTCTTTATTTTATTATTATTTTTTATCTATTTTTCTACTATTCGTTACTTTTCACCTACTTTTTACTACTATTCAATATTTTATTATTACTTTTTCATTACTTTTTCACTACTATTCACAAATATTCTCAACACTTGTCAACACTTCTCACTACCCAAACGTACCATTTTTGTCATGATAGAAGGAGTGAAACACGGCGTGTGCATGGAGGTGTTACGGAGAGAGAGAGAGAGAGAGAGCAGTGGTTGAGGCAGAGGGGTGCAGATCAGTGGCTATGGTGGTTCTAATCAGTGGCCATGAATGAAGGTGGGGGTGGTGGCTGTGGTTCACAGTGCCCTCCAAGGATGCTCTGCTTTTGGGAGATAAAACAGAGGATTTTGACTTGGTAAAAGCTGTTGGTTGCTGTTTCCTGTGGTTGTGGAATGCGGTTCCGGTGGTTGGTCTGGGCGGATGTTTACGAGGGGGGTGAACTGGTGTAGCGGCAGTACGGATGATGGAGGGCTGGGCTGTTGGAACTTCATGTGGGGTAGCTACGAAGTCAGTTTTAATTAAGCAAAAGGAGGGTGATGCGGCCTAGAGTGGTGTCTCCGTGCTTGACGGAACTCAGCAACATGGCTCACACTTTGTGCTTCGGTGGTTGGCTTCAGTGATGGTGAGGACGTACAAGAGTTGGACGGCAGCAGTAAGAGCTTGGGTAGTTTCTATAAGCATGGGATAAAGTATGTGCGTGTTACATATATAGGTGATGGAAAAAACCCTAAGGGAAAAACTGAGAGGAAGAAACGTGCCTGGGGAGAAAACAGGTGCGAGGCGTGCATGGCATGGAGACTAAAGCCTATAGGATTTTAACGGCTTGCGTTTTGGACCGGGCTTTTTCCTTCAAAAAAAATTGGATCTCGATTCAACCTCTAAAAATATTATAACTTGTCCCACTAATTTGCTTAGGCCAATAAAATATTTCACCTAATCCAACGTATTTAAAGATTTAAACCTACTCGGTAAACCCAAAAATTATTCTATATCCATCAAAAAATAAAAATTGGGCTTGTAATCTATCCCAACAATAATCGCAATTTTCAAGTGGGCTTTTCATGATGGCTGCTTTGAAGCCGTTGCAGAAGCCAATAACCAGTTCTCAAGTTCCCAGGCCAAGCATATCCCCAGGCAATGGCCGTCAGAAGTCTCTGCCATCATAAAGTGCAGAAGAAGCAAGCTAGAAGAGGAAACTATACCATCATACTCTCTATCATTGGACTGCAAAAATATGGGTGAACTTCTAGATTGTCTTGGACTAGTCTGAGAAAATGACAGGTTGGGATCCTTACATGTAATACCCTGCTGATTCCTTCTTACGTACGCTTCACTGTTTCTGACGTACGTTCTGTCTTTATGACGTAGGCAAATCCTGAGGGCAGGAATTATGTAAATTGTCTGCCCCTTCTATCTAGCGACTGCGAGACTCGTCATGCGTGCCGAACCATGATGGCGTGTTTCGAAAGATATCGTTGGACTTCTAGGGCACGCCTAGTGTTTTAAATATGTTGAAAATATTTATAAGGAGTATTTCCAGTGTTATTAAATTAAGATTTATCCTAAATACGACACTTATAATATTCTTGAAGAGTTCCAAAAATATTATAATTGTCGGAAATCATTTTAATATTATTATTAAAATGATTTCAATTATTTAAGATATTATGAGATTTAAATTATGTTGAAAGCTTTTATTAATTAAATGGTTTTATTTTCTTTAATATGTTAAGTGAGACTTCATCATTTTATTAATGATGAATGAATATTATTTTATGAACTAAAGTTAGTTAAATAATATTCTACCTTAATTCCTCTAAGTGATTTTAATTAAGTTAATGTTATGCATTTTAAATCAGTGTTTGAGATCCATCGTTAGATCGTTACGTGGATCACCAGACGAAGGGACTGAGTTAAATACCCAGACCCCCTCTCTGTCTCCCTCACTTTTCCCCAGCCCTCTCTCTCTCCTCCCTCTCCCTCAAGCGTATGCAGTTCGCTGCCTCTCCCCCCTCGCCGAATGCTCCATGCCTCAGCTCGGCGCCGCCGTGAGTCGGTAGCCTTCACCGCCGGCACCACCAGCTCCACCTCCCTCCAGTGAGTTGTCCGATGCCAGTCTCTCTCTCCCACGCTCCCTCTCTCTCTCCGCTGGCCATGCACAGCCCGAACGGGCTTAGTGCTTACCGCGCCGTCCTTCGGTGCCACCACCTCCATAGCGGCTTCCCCTCCCACAGACCATTCTCCTCCACCAAAGTTGGCCTCCACCGTACAGTCCTCCCTCTCCCCTCACGGTAAGTAGCCGAAATGGATTTTTAGCCCATTTCCCCTCTTTGCGCCGCCATAGGCGGCCACTAAGCACCGCCACGAACTCTCCCTTCCCTCCTCCTTCCTCCTCCACCTGACCCGAGGCCCATAGCCTCCATCCACCACAGCTCTCTCCCTCCTTCACGCACGGGTTTCACACCCTCCACCACTGTATGCCGCCACCCACGGCAGATGACCACCACCTCCAGCCTCCTTAGGCCACCATCGAGCTATCCCAACCGCCCAAAGCCCCGATTTGCCACCCATGCACGCACACTTTCTCTCACTCTCCCACGGCTTCTCCTCCACCCTGCGGCCCAGATCCACAGTCGTGAGTCACTGTGGCATCACCTTGACGCCCCCACGAGTCCCACCACACCTCCCTTAGCCGAACCTTAGGTCCAAACCACCACTTTATGTGGTGGGCAGCCATTGCACGTGATGGACAGCCACTGCGCATGGCTGACCGCCACCGTACACGGCTAGATCCACCGTGTTACTCTCCTTGCCACCATCACAAGGCCCACATGAGCCATTCCAAGACCACACCTAGCTATCCAAACGCCTAAACAGTCACTATACGTGGGTTAGCTGCCACTTACGACCCTTCTGACATCATCGGCCGTGACGATCAGAGAGCAACGCATGGGTTATCCCGTTGATGGTATACCCTCTATCCCTCGTTAATTATGCTAGATATTGATTAGTTGATTAGGTTGTGGACTGTGCTGTTAGTATTGTGGAGTTCGCAGTGTTGGGCATTCTGTATAGTGAACTGTGGGGTATTCTGTGCAGTGAAGTGTTGGGCATATCTGTCTAGTGTGGTGAAGTGATGTGCCGTGTATGTGAAGTGTTGGGCTTATCTGTGTAGTGTGCGGTGATGTGTTGGGTGTAGTTGGGAAGTGTGCTGTGAAGTGTTGTGGACTGTGCCGCGCAGTGTGGTTGTGGAGTATGTGTTGTATTGGTGACGTGGTAGATGGAATGGGAATAGTACATGCTGAGTGTACTCTGTGTGTGGCGTAGTGTGGGATAAGGAGAGTATATGTAAAATATAACCTCCTGGCGTATTGTAGAACGTGACGAGTGCATGTGGAGTGTACTTCATGTGGTGAGAGATGCACCATATGGTGGGTACTCCATGTGGTGGAGTGATGCACCATATGGCCGGTATGCCATAGTGGTGATGTAGCGTGGCGTATGTGAAGGGAGTACACGTGGAGTGTACTCTATGTGGTGGAGTGATGTACCACATGGCGAGTAAGCCATAATGGTGATGTGGCGTGGTGTGTATGAGGGGAGTACATGCAGAATGTAATCCATGTGGTGGATTGATGCACTATATGGCGTGTACGCCATAATGGTGATGTGGCGTAGTGAGTGTGAAGGGAGTACACGTGGAGTGTAGTCCATGTGGTATAGTGATGGACCATGTGGTGGGTATGCCATAATGGTAATTTGGCATAGTGTGTATGAATGGAGTACACGAGTAGTGTACTCCGTGTGGTATAGTGATGCACCATATGGCGGGTATGCCATAATGGTGATGTGGCATAGTGTATATGAATGGAGTACACGACGAGTGTACTCCATGTGGTATAGTGATGCACCATATGGCGGGTATGCCATAGTGGTGAGGTGGCATATGTGAAGGGAGTATACGTGGAGTGTACTCCATGAGGTAGCGACACTCCGTGTGGCGTGTAGCAGAGATAAGGATGGTTGTGTGATTGATGGGCGTCGAACGTGATGAGTAGTGTCGAGAACTGTGGAACAGTGTCTTGGAGTAGTTATGGCATAGCTTGTAGTCTGAGGTGGCAAGTGTCATCGCGATTGACTTATGGCTGGGAGTATGTGTGAAGTAGTAGAACAAGTGTAAGAGTGTGCAGCGGAAGCATGACTGAGGAATGTCACGAAGTGACATGACTATTGACAGTCGTGCTTGTGATGGGTGAAGTAGCGGAACAAGTGTAAGAGTACACAGCGGAAGCATGACTGGGCAACATCACGAGGTGACGTGGTTACTGATAGTCATGCTTATGATGGGTGAGGAGTTAGTCCAGAAATGACATAGCCGGATTGTAACAGCCCGCTAGAAATTCATTGGTGGAATTTCTATTGATTTTAGGAATCTCGTGAAAAACCCAGCTTTTACGAATCGACCAATTACTTAGGTTTTAGTCTGTCATCATAATCAGTGTTATCACTCACTATGGTGCTAGATTTATGAGTTTAATTATTTGAGGTAGTTAGAAGTATCAGATTGTGTTTTGGTCTATGCCATTAGACTCAGTTGATTATTTAGGATTTTATGGCGCAATAACCATTTTTCATAATTCCGGACGAAACGTCTGTTGGAAATTGTGAAATTATTTTTAGGGGCACTTCGGGGTTGAATTTCGGTAAACAATTTTCACTATAGGTTAATATGAATATTTAGAATTTTTCAGTACTAAGTTTTTTATGCATTTTTTTGGAGTGAATAGTAACCTCGGTAAGTGCACCCAGTGCAGTATTTTCAAAATCACAGTGTGGAATGTCCAAATTAGGTTGGAGGAGTTTTATCTGGACACTTGGCAAGCTCTTAGCCACACATAGTGAATAATATTGGAGACTTGGTACAAAGAGGAACCATTAGATGGATTTGTGAAGGAAGTCAAGGTGTGAGATCATGTCACCTAAGTAAAACTTTGTTTCATTTGTTCAACCAAATTGTGCCAAACCAAAGAGGGTTTCAACCCTAGCAAAACCCTAAATGGTTGGAATCCAATTGAAACCCCAAAAGTTTGGTTGGAACTGAAATCCTAAACGGTTTCCCTAAACCCTAAAGTTGGTCTCCAAACCCTTTTTAACCCGATTTCTAGCATTGTGTTTAATCACTTGATTTAATCACTTCCATATGCTATTAATTAATCAAATCCTTGTTAGGACATCATTATCCAACCTTTTAAACCTTGGAAATTTGATTGGGCCAAGAAAATTTGGTTTTGGGCTTAATAGCATCTCAAACCCTAACCAAACCCCCTTTAAACCCCAAATTGAAGCCCACTTGGTGGGGCCTACCAAGGCCCACGAAATTGGCCACCTTGGCAAAGCTTCTTGGAGAAGTTTCCTCCCCCACATGGCAGACCATCCACTGCCATTGGCTGCACCCAATAGTGCCTTGATGTGAAAGAGAACCATCAACCTCCATCTTTCACAGCTGCTGTAGGCAGTCTTTGCCCCTCACTATTCTCCACTTTATGTCACATAGCCACCTCCAATCAAGGGTCATTCCATCGCACACCTTCCCCCTCCAGGAGTCTATAGTCGTGCAAGGCACTTTTCATTCCATTTTATCACTTATTTCCCCCCGTTCTTAGAGAGAAACCCAAAAGAGCTCTCTTGGGCAGATTGCTGGGACATTTTACGCGGCCATTTTAGACCCATTGTAAGTATTTTCCCAAGATGATTCCTTCACATAAGTTGTTCGTCTTTGCATCTAGTTTCGTGGATATCTTATTAGTCTCATTCCATGCTCATTTGATCGGTCAAAAGTATTTTTAACCATGGAAAGGTCATTCTGGGCTTGAAACTGGAGAGTATGTTATGTTTTGGAAGTTTTGACCAAGCTAATGGACATATCTTGGTCAGAAAATTTTATGGAGTGTTGTTAACATGTGTTTATGAATGTTCATTGAGGTTTTGTTGCATGAATAAAGCTTTTGATGATAGATTTTCTTAGAGTTAGAAACTTGAAAACTGGAGGTAGAAAAACAGTTTATGTTTTGTGAAAGTTTGAATATTTCATGGTTTAATCTTATTCCAAAGGCTTTGATATTTTTATATGATGATCCTAAGCCTCTTATATACATTTTAGGATGTTATTTCGAAGATATTTAGTATTAGTTTTAAAGGTATGAATTTCTAGGCAAGAGGATTTCGGTTAGGCCTAAAATTTGATATTTTTGAGTTAGATCCATGTTTTATTAAATTTTAGCCATGTGATTTTAAGTTTGATGGTTGGATCTTCTTTAGGACACATTTTTAAACCATGTGATGTGTTAGTTTAAAGATCACTGGTCATTAAGCCATGGATCAAGAGATTGATCAAAGTTAGTTGGGAAAAACAGTTTCTGTTTTGGACTAAGTTTAAAACCAAAAACTCCAAGTGTTATTTTGTGATCTTTGGTGAGTTTTGTTTGATGATTTAAAGCATGTTTGATCTTAGGATGATGTTATGAATATGTTAGAAGTAAGATTTGATATTTTGAAATTCTTGGAGATGTTTTTATTATGGTCAAAACTTGTGATTTAAGGTTTACTTTTTGTTAAAAAGTTTGGGTCTTTTTACAAAAAGTTTGTTGTTGATAATTAGCTTTTTCTTAATGGATATTTTTTAAGTGTGTTTTTAAACTTAGGATAGGAAGATCTTTGTTACAAGATTTTGGTTTATTCATGAGTTTTGAAACTTGAAAAAATTGCAACCAAAATCAAGACAAATGACCTATGTAGGTTTCGGCCATAGTGAGTTTTTCATAGTTGTGATTGGTTTTAAATTTTTTTGAGTTGATATTTGAGTTTGGAACAAAATTTACATGAGGAATGTAAATTTTGGTAATTTTTGGAATTAGGATGTCAAATCCTTAAGTTAGGGGTAAAATGGTCATTTGCCCACATGTAGAGGGTAAAATGGTAATTTTACTCTAGGTTGTCTCTTTTCACATTTCTAATTGTTAGTAATTAATTTCTAACTTTTAGAATACCCTCTAACTTTATTCTAGTAGAACGCGACGATCGAGGTAAGTTAGTTTTTAACTTACTATCAGTTTAATGTGTATGAATGATAAGTAAGGGAACTAAAGATTATGTATGCATGTTATCATATGTGCCATGCCAAGTCATTACATATTTATCTATTACACATAATTTATTCTGTCATGAATTATTCATTTGTTACACAAGATATTCTGTCACGCATTGCTATACATTGCAAGTATATCATGTTAAGTTAAATATGCCATCTGTTATATGTATTTCATGTCACGTAATATTCACTGTCACATGTTACGCCATGTTAAGAAATGTTGTCTATTATATGGTATGCTATGTTACGAAATGTTGCATGTTACATATATGCCATGTTATGAAATGTTTTCTGTTACATTTATGTCTCGAAGTATGTCATGTCTATTGTTTTACGTTCATGTCACGTTATGCTATGTCAGGACTTTTGTCTTTTATGTCACGTTTACGTTTCGTCACGTTACGAAATGTCATGTATGCCAGTTAAGTCATTAATGTCAATCACGACCCTAAGCGCTAGGATAGGGTAATATCCTAGTGGAACTCCTTTGTTCACGCTGGAGTGTCTAAATAGGTGTGAAATTTCCTGGGTTGACGAAGTGCAGTCAACAGGTTGCGAATGGGGCCTAATTAGCTGGTCACCAGAGCGTGCCAGACACTAACGCCGATGGTGCCACACATTATGTTACGTGTGTCCACAGCAAGTGTGGCACAAACAAATAAGTCATGGGGCCATAACAACTGTGGAGCATAAAGTATGGGGCCACAAAAACTGTGGAGTATACACTACGTGAGGTACAACAATTGTGACACGTAGAATACGTGGGGCCACAACAACTATGGAGTACGTATTAACGCACTCACAGCTGGTATAGACACCTGTGATGTGATGCGGTAATCAGCAGGGACACACGGCTCAAGGGGACCTATGTAGCACCCATATGGTCACTTTAATGATTAAGTCTATTGAATAAGATTCCAAGTTCATGAATTTCACGTTCAAGTCATGTTTCACGTTATGTTATGTTCAAGTTTACGTTCACGCAATCATGGTAATCCCATGAGACAAGAATATGTTTCAAGTTCATGTTATGTTATGTTCACGTTTACGTTCCGTTCTAAGTTCACATTTATGTTATGTCATGCTCAAGTTCATGTTCATATTATGCATGTTCACGTTCATGTTATGTTTCAAGTCCATGTTATGTTTCAAGTTCACGTTCATGCTATGTTTCAAGTCCATTTTATGTTTCAAGTCACGTTCATGCTAAGCTTCAGTTTCAATGTAAGTTATGCCAGTTATGTTATGTTGTATGTCAAGATATGCTATGATTACTTATGATTTGATTATGCATTCATGCTTTTACTGCCATGCATGCATCATTAACCTGTGTGGAAGTTTTTTGTTAACTTGCTAAGATTTGTAATCAAATCTCACTGTGGTAGTCCCAACTACCATTCCCCTGAATGATAGATTTTGTTATAGGATCTGGAGGAGAACCGGGAATCGACCAACTGGAAACGGTCGACTAAGCGACGGTGCGATGTAGATGGTAGTACAGTAGTTACCTCAGATTACTACTTGTATTTATGGAGCTCAGTCTTCAGCACTCTTTTGATCGCAACCATATGGACTATTATTGTGATCTTAGTTGTTTAGTATGTCGTTAAGTATGAAGTATGTTGTAAGTATTTGGGATATTTCAGTTTGGTGCATAGTATTGCTAAAAAAGAAAGAAATTTATTATCCGCTGCAAATATTGCATAATCTAGATGCGTGTTAGGAACATTGCATTTTATATGTCATGAACGGGGGCAAGTAACCTTGTGTTGCATGTCTCGATGCTTCAGATGTCCGTCCGATCCCAAGTGAATCTGGGGGCGTCACACGGATAGTGATGAAATGTCACGATGTGATAGGAGTACGTGAGGAACCGTACTCGTGACGAGTTAAGGGCTGATGTAAGAATGACGTAATGGGATGTCAAGTGATATGACAAGGTCATGGTATAGCTTGGGTGTAGTCTCAAGCTATATGATGTGACATAAGGCATAGTTATGAATGGAGTCTTGTCGTGTTAAGTGTTGGGATGAACTGTCAAAAGGGACGGGTAGCGTGAAGAGTCAAGCTAGCCGGGTTAAGTGAAGCTTGATATTAGAGTATGGTGCTTGTTTACACAAGCAGGTGATCAACGTGTCATATTTTGATCTTAGGTTATAAAGGGGTAAGGTACATGTGTAATTTGGTTAGACACATGTTCTGGACGAATTCACCATGTGTAATGGGTAATCTGTCATTAGCACAGTTACACAGTGCTTAAGCTTCAGAGTTGGCTTAGAGCCATGTGGCTTGTATGGATGAGAATGAGGATTTGTATGGGCTAAGGTGCATGAAGATAGCGATGGGTGTATTATCTAGGATTGGGATGCGTGATTCCATCGGTCGGAATCATGCATCAGAATGTGGTTGTAAGAAGAGTAAGATGAATGTCTTAGTGTCTTAATCCTAAGGTGAATCATGAGTTCACTTTAGTGGATGTGCACTCGAGGCAAGACTCTGAGTTGGAAGATGTGGTGACTGTAAGTGGTCCCCGAAGGGTTTAGCATAGTAAAGGGCATGTAAGTGCACGAGATAGAAGGAGAGTGTTCCGAGTGAAGTATAGTTCTATTTATAGTTTAAGTTGCTTATGCATTAGATAGAAAATGATGCTAAGGTATGTGTATGCATGTAGGTTACCATCTGACACGCACATGAATGGACCGCAGGATATGCAAATAGCATGGAGTCCAGGTAAGTGTTACATTCATACTCTTCTAGAGTTTTCTTAAATTAAAGAAATGAAGATGAAAGCTTTTTCTTTTAAAGAAACGAAAGACGCTTTACGAAAGAAAATGCTAAGTGTTCAAAGGTATAAGTATGTACGGCCTTTCCTAGGCAGCCCTTTTTTACATAATGAAAGTATTAATTGTACGTATGTGAATGGATGACTATACGCTATATCTATTGTATGTATTTTCTAAGAAAATCCATGAATTGATGAAAATGCATGAAATGCATGAAAACGGATGCTTTTATGGATCCAACGAACCGACGCTTTCATGTGCGCCACGAGGTGATGCTCATGGACGCCATGAAAAACGACGTTCAAGGTGACGCTTATGGATGCCATGGAAGCTGATATTTAAGCCCATGTATGTTCTTAAATGACGTTTTCCATGAATGAACTGTTAAAAAAAGGATAGAACTGAAATGAACTGAAAAAGGAAAAGACGATTTTCGGGCTTACGCCCCAAACAATGTTTTTCTCATGAAAAGAAATGTTTTCTCATGAAACGGAATGTTTTCTCATGAAAGGACTGTTAAAGGAAAGAAAGAACTGAATGAAAGCTCCAGCTCTCTAGAGCTGACATGAATGAATGAATGAAAAGCAAAGAAAAAAATAAAACATTAAATGTATGAAGATACGTAACGACCACATGAATGAATGAAAAAGGTACCAATGAATGGGCAGATTGCAATGCCGGGTAAGTAGTACTGGTAGGTCACCTAGTGCTGCCCCCTGAATGAAAAGGGATTCCCAACCCGTGGCCACGGGCGGAGTTCGGGTCTAAAGGAAGACCGCTAACCCCAACACAAGGGGCGTAACAGTGTGTGCTGGCCTATGAAAGTGATAAGATGAATGGATGAATGCGTGTATGTATGAACGCACGAATGCACGTATTCTTGAAGAAATGAAAGCACTGACGGGGGACACGTTTACAAGAAAGGAAAGCCACTTTAAAAGAAAACCCCATCCAGTGACGTTTTCAAATGAAAGCACGTATGTATGCACGTAATAGTATGTATGAATGATGAATGCATGAATGAAAACTTATGTTGTTATATTTTAATTGTATGAAGTAATGCTTATGAGTTTTCGACTCATTTTAGTTTTTATGCATGTCCCTCCCCTCCACAGGAACTCCATGATCAGGACGGACATGGCCCATGGGGAAGAGCTCGAAAGTCTAGGCATGAGTTTTAAATATATGAGAGGCCTTTTTATTTCAAGATTTATATTCTCCGCTGTAAACCTCTTTTATTGTCAAAGCACATTTTAATTTATAAACGTGGAGTCTTGCACCCTAGGTATGCATGTAAAAGGTTTTAAATCGAACGGTAATTCCCGTCATCCTTTATAAAAATATTTTGTAAAAAGTCCCACCACAAGGAAGGGCGTTACACTACAGGTTGTAGAAATCCAATGAAATTGTTGTAATCAATGTTTTGAAAATCTTTCTTTTTGTGGAGTTCTTCCATTTTGATTTTCTAAATGAATTGATACAAAGACAAAATGCAATCTGCATTAGTTTTAGTACAAGGATGAACAAAGGACAGTATTCCCTTTATGTTGTACAACTATTTAACAGAACAGTCCATTTTACAACCAACCAAGGTGATTGCCATTTCATAAAAAATAATAAGACTATTTGTTGCTTTGAGTTTTTAAGTTTTACATTTTCTCGTTCAATGTTGATTTTCATGATCTTATGCGAGAATGCTTCCTTCACATTAAGATTCTCTTGTACTGCAGATGTTTCTGTGAATTACCCAAATCAGATTTCTCTTTGACTTGGATTAATATTATCTTTCTCTTCTTAATTATGATTACAACATAGGGGAAAATATCTATGGAGAAAGTTCTCTTGCTGAGTTTAAACAGAACCCACCCTAAGCAACTTTAGCTGAGTTTATCCAATAATAATAAAACAAGAAAATCCCTCAGCTTAGCTATTTTATAATTCTTATATATTTTTCTGGATTTATTAATTTCTTTTTCATAATCTATATATTTGGAACAAATCTATATAGAAGAAGTTTGATTAATCTAAACGAAAGGTGGGTTATAAAGAATAAGAAAACACAGATAAAGAAAGGATTGCAAACTTTATATTCCAGTATGCAAATTCAACCCCAATAGTGGGCTTGGAATCTAACTGGAATTCCTCTTTTGCAAACCTTCAGATAAGATTTGACTTCCCAACCCCAGAGTCTCCAGTAAGTACTGTCTTGAATAGATAATCACAATCTTCATGAAATGCATCAGCCATTTATTTTGTATTTCTTTTGCTCCGAATCTCTCTAGTCAAGAACGAAAGAAAAAAGGAAACGAAGAAAACATTGAGAAGGAAATGAAGTTTATTATAAGAAGAGGGAAATATCTATATGATCTATATTAGTATATATATGTATGTATTTCAAACAAAGTACTTTTAGCAGTTCCATTGGCATTGTTTTTTGGAGGGAACAAAGTATTTACATGTGAAAGCATTGAGGAAAACATATCATGGTTGTTTCCTAATGTTATTAATTAATATTTAAGCTGATGTGTCAAGGCTTGATCAGAAGGTCTTCCCTAATACAAATTGATGATTTAGCTTATTTAATTTTGGTTGCTTTAAAAGTTGGGTATTAGTGGTCATAGATTTTCTTAAAAGTTGGTGAATGAGCACCCTCATTTTCTGCAATCCCCTACATGACAAATCCCAAGGAACATGGGCTCAAACTTTCGGTCCATTATTCATTCCCGTAAGTGAATTGACTATTGAGACTTTTGTTCTGAGTTTTCTATTCCCCACATGACAAGTTTGAGCGATGAGATGAGGTGAAAGTTGAAAGTTGAATAAATTATTATTAGAATATTATTTTTATTTTGAAATTTAAAAGTTTAGAACGAGCATCACTACTATAGAGACCTCTACCAAAAACCATAGGGATCCTCCACGTCAATGAATCCCTTGAACCTACAATCAATTTGAAAACTCACCCAAGAAAGCCAAACTCAAGTCAATGGATAAGGAATCTAGACCCGATGAGAACTCTTTTCAAGAACCTATATTATATTAAAATCTAGACTCGTTGAAGAACCTGTCTCAAGAACCCAGATTACAAGGAGGAACGCTACGAAGGTTGTGATTTACTTTTGATAAGTTCAAAAGTTCAATTAAGAACAAAAGGAGATAAACTGAACTCACAATGTGTAAATTCATCAAATTTTATAAACTGATTAAAATCAGGCTACAAAGAGTATTTAAACCTAAACCTAATTAAAACCCTAGCCAACATAAAGCCTTTTCTTCCGACACTACCCCTAGATGAATAGTGTCATCGCTAAAGTACCACTGCTACAGTAACTCGCTACAGTACCTCTTGAAACCCTAGTTCCTAAAATGTAACTTTCCAATTTAGCCCTTGGCCAAAATACAAGACCTTTCCAAAAATCCTAGTTCATAAGAAATAAGACATATGTGGGCCAAGCATCCTCAAACCCAATTATTCTAGACTAATTCTTATAACTAATAAAATAAGCTCCTTTAATGAAATAAACAAGTTGATGGCCTTCAATCACATAATCATAATAATAGGCCCTAATTTATGTTGCACTGATCCATAGCTTGTATCACGTGGATGATCACTGGATCTCCTTCTCTCAAACCCATATTGAATATTCGTCTCTTTCTAGACTCGTCCCAAGTGGATTGCAGCAATCCTTGCATTGCTTCCTTGATCTTCTTAGCTCTTGATTTTGTAATTGGCCTATCTGGAACTTGCAAAGGATCTTTAAGTCTAGGCCGACTTTGGTACCCATCATTCCCCGTCTCCTCAAAAGGATTCAACCTCGAATCTCCTCCTGGATCAAAGGGAAAAAAGTTAAAAACATTGAGAATAGTAGAAACATGATACTCACATGGAAGATCCACTTTATTTGCATTTTCTTTAATTTTCTCAAGAATTCAAAAAGGTTCATCCAAGCTATTCCTGTTATCAACAAGCAAAAGCATCAAATTTAAAGGAGTAAGTGGATTAAAACCATAAGCAATGTCAAACAGAGAATAAGAAATAGTAGTATGCAAGGTTTTATTCTATGAACACTCAAATAAGGGCAA
Organism: Juglans regia; assembly: GCF_001411555.2. Taxonomy (NCBI): domain Eukaryota; kingdom Viridiplantae; phylum Streptophyta; class Magnoliopsida; order Fagales; family Juglandaceae; genus Juglans; species Juglans regia. The sequence goes on along the minus strand of NC_049915.1, from coordinate 11,589,970 downwards.
ATGGTATTCCTACAAATGTCCACGTAACAATTCAATGAATGGCAAATGATTCTCCCATAAATGTTCATGAAACACACCTAAAGTTTTTGTTATACCAAAATGGCCACTCTAGTTATATGCAAACTCAATGAATGGCAAACAATACTCTTACAAATGTTCATGCAATACGTTAATGAATGATAAATAATATTTTCACAAACATTCATGCAACACATTATACAAGACCTACGGGTGAATAGGGTACATAAAAAAGTATTTCCATTTTTACCCTTTTTTCTCTCTACGGGTGAATAGGATTTCTGCATTACACCGTTTGACTTTGGCCTCCTCTTGAGGCTGCATGGTAGCCGCTGATGGTGGTGGCACAAGTCGACCTTCTTTTGTCGACCTGGTTGCTACTGTTCCACAGCCCATCCCTGAGATGGTGCTGCCACCCCGTGCCCCTAAGATGGTAGATGGTGAGATATATTTCCATTTTTCCAAAGAGGAAATAGAATGATCTGCTGAATCGTTTAGATAGTCTGTGGTCCTCAAGTTTTTGAAACAACGGCCTTCTCTGGACGCTGTCCGTGCATTCATTCATAGCCGTTGGGGACTTTCGGCTTTACTAGTGGTTTCCTCTATGCAACGTCCTCAGAATGTTTTAGTACGCATGGTTAACGAAGCAAATTTTTCTAAAGCTCTATCTAGGGATGTTTGTGAGATTAACGATAGTTTTATTGTGTCTTTCGCTGGTCTCTAGAGTTTAATGAAGATGCAGAACCGTCAACGGTGCCGGTGTGGCTTTCTCTACCGGGTCTCCCTCCTAACTATTACCGTGAAGCCTTTTTGAAAATCCTTATGGCACTTATCAGGACCTTCATACGTCGGGATAATCCGACTCGATGCGCTATGAAAACCGATGAAGCACGATTGTGTGTGGAAGTGGATAGAACGAAATCTCCGTTGAATCACTTCTAAATAGGGGTGCCAGGTTTACCTGCTAGTTGTAAACAAGAAGCTGTTTACGAGACTCTTCCTGCATATTGCGCTACGTGCAAAATGTAGGGACATAACACACGGACATGCAGAGTTGGAAAACTTGAGAAGACTGGGCAGGTTCGGCGTGGGAAGAAAGAAAATCCAGAGGGAGTTAAGGCTATTCCAGAATCTGGGGAAGAACCGGTGCAATAGGTTTCTGTGCTTCTCGAAAATTCTGATCCCGTGGTAGAAGAAATATTGGTGGCTGGTTTACTGATTGATTCCATTTTCGTATGGAATATTAGAGGGATTGGGACCTCCAGGAGTAGAGTTAAGAAATTGATTGGTAAGTTGAAGCCGAAAGTTGTTGCGCTCTTAGAACCTTTTCATAATTTAGAGGAAGCTCGTAAATTGGCACACTGTTTGAATTTTGATAGTGTCATTTCTAATGAAGATGATGGGGGTAAAATCTGGATTTTCTGGAATAGTACTTATGTGGTGCAGGAGGTTCGAATGGGAATGCAATTTATTTCCATGCTAGTAGGTGAAGGAGCTGAGATGTTTCTGTTCACTGTGGTTTATGCTAAATGTATTACGGTGGAGAGGCAACAACTTTGGGATGATCTCAATTTTCAAAATTTGGGATCATATCCTTGTGTGTTTGCTGGTAATTTTAATATTATCCGTAATGATTCTGAAATGAGGCGTGGTAGGCCTCGACCTAGTATAGCTATGAAGGATTTTAATAATTGGATTCATCAAGGAGGTTTGATGGAAATGGCTACGAAAGGAAGTATGTTTACATGGTATAATGAGCAATCGGGGCTTGCCCGCTCATGGGCACATCTTGATTGAGCTCTCATGGATAGTTCCTTCCTTTCTTTGTTTTCTAATGCTAATTGCTCTTATTTGTCTTGTTCTACTTCAGATCATGCTCCTATGTTTATTGAGCTTAAAAAGGATCCATTCTTCTATGGCTCGGCCCCATTCCGCTTTCAACAAATGTGGGTGAATCACCATAGTTTTCTGGATTGTGTTCAGATTGGTTGGGCATCTCGGGTGGAGGGTTTGGCCTTTCAGATTCTGACTAGAAAATTAAAGCATACTAAGGTGGTGTTAAGGGAGTGGAATAAGTGGGTCTTTGGTCATACTTTGGGCCATATTGATTTTCTAGAAAAACAGGTTCAGGAGATTGAGCAACAGCTTCAAGTAAATTGGGAGGAAAATTTTGAGAAGGAGTTACATATGGCAGTCTCGAATTTGGCAAAATAAAAATGGAAGGTGGATGGGGATCATAATTCCAAGTTTTTTCATGCTTGCCTTGTTAATAAGAGGAGAAAAAGAGTGCTTGAAATGCGTTCAAATGGGGTTGTGTATGAGACGCCGGAAGTCCTCCATCTAGGGGCAGTGGAATATTTTTCTTCTTTTCTTCAAGGGGATCAAACGGTTGAGCCTCCTAGGCTAGAACAACTAATTGATTCAGTCATCTCAAAGGAGGAAAATGTCTCCCTTCTACGTGCTCCTTCTATAGAGGAAGTTTTTGAGACCTTTTCTTCCATCCCGTCTCAAAGTGCTCTGGGTCCTGATGGTTTTAGGTCGGGTTTCTATAAAAGTTGCTGGGAGGTGATTAAAGTGGAATGCAGTTTTGGAATTTTTTTTGTCCAACCAACTTCCCAGATTCTTCACGGCCTCATATTTGGTTTTAATACCAAAGGTAGATTCACCTACAGGTTTTGACAAATTTTGTCCTATTAGTCTTTGTTCTGTTTTTTATAAAATTTGCTCCAAGATTATTGTGAATAGATTAATAGGTCTCCTGCCTCGACTGATATCTTTGGAGCAAAGAGCTTTTATTTCGGGAAGGAGTATTTTCGAGAATATTAGCCTTACCCAGGAAATAGTTCACTCTATGAACAAACGTACTCATGGGGGTAATATTAGCTGCAAGTGGATATGGCAAAAGCTTATGTTGTCTGGACTGGGCTTTTTTTATTACAGTTTTGCGCAGGTTTGGCTTCTCTTCTGAATTTTATGAATTGTTGCATTCTTGTATTTCTAGTCCATGGTACTCAGTATGATGAATGGTACGGTCAAGGGTTTCTTTCCGAGAGGCCGTGGTCTAGATGGTCGGGTTAGGCTATCAATGTTCAAAAATTTGCGTTGTATTGTTCGAAGCATTTTTCTCCCATGCGCAAGCATCGGCTTTTACGTCGTACTGTGTTCATGAAGGGGACCTTCCCTTTCAGATATCTAGATGTGCCGATTATTGTGGGGTGCCTTGAGCAGTGTCATCTAGAAGGCATGGTGAATAAAGTTAGACAAAAAATCAATGGGTGGAAGATGAGGCTACTTTTTACGGGTGGCAAACTTGTTCTACTAAGACATGTTATTTCTAGCATGATGATTCACCTCTTTGCTATTTTATAGGTCCCTCAAGCTACTATTAACAAGATTCATAGATTGATGAGCTCTTTCTTTTGGGGGGAATCTGGAGGGTAGGAGAAAAGGAAACGGATGACTTGGAGACATATTTGCAATTCTGTGGAAGAATGTGGTCTTGGGTTACGGCATCTCCATGACATGCAAAAAGCTTTACACATGCGTTTTGCTTGGAATCTACTACAAGATAATTCTTTATGGGCCAATTTTTTCAAAGCTAAATATGTGGGTTCGAAGCCTTGGGCATTAGTAGGAGACACGAAAGGCACAAGATTTTGGAGAATGGTTGCTAATTGTATTCCGTGTTTGCTGAATAACTCAAAATGGAAGAGTAGAAAGGGAGAGATTTTTTTCTGGTATGATAAATGGAGGGATAATGGTCCTTTCATTAATGAGATGCTGCTTGTGGATTCATCTTTGCTAAAAATTAAAGAGTGTAGATTGTTGGATACTTGGGATGTGGATTTTCTGGAGAGTTTAGTTGTGCAGGAGAAGGTGGATGATATTTTAAGACTCTTTAGCCGGGCCTAAGCCCGGAAAAGATGTTCTTGTTTGGACTCCGACGGAGACATGTATGTTCTCTACAAAATCTGCTTGGCATTGTATTCACATTAGAGGTTCTCCCCTTGATTGGCATGATTGGATTTGGCATAAATGTCTTCCCTTAAAAATGCGTATTCATTTTTGGAGGGCTTGGCATATGGCTTTGAGTGTGGATGAACGCTTGCGCCGTATTGGTATTCCCCTTATTTCTAAATGTGATTGTTGTAATGTTGGTCATATTGAAAATATCAACCATGTTCTTTTTTAGGGTGAATTTCCGCACAAAGTTTGGTCTTTCTTTGGCACTCTGTTTGGTATTCCTCTTGGTAGATCTTGGATGCAAAACTCTGGAACTTGGTTTAGGCATGCTAGCTCTTCTTCTCTGGTGGGCTTTATTGTTGGCATCATTCCTATCATTGTTACTTGGAGACTATGGAGGCGAAGATGTCTGGCAAGAATGGAAGGTATTCGAGAAACTCTTGAAGTTGTTGTTCATTCTATTTGTGTTTGCCTTGGTTCCCTTTGTCTTGGGGCAAAAAATCCTTTGTGTTTGTCTAATTGGGATGAGAAGATCTTGGACACCTTGCGGATGAAACCGATCGTGCCGAAAGCTCCTTGTTGCAAATTGGTTAAGTGGATTAAGCCGCCGTCAGGTTGGTATAAACTACACACGGATGGTAGTAGCCTTGGAAATCTGGGACCTTGTGGTATTGGTGGGGTTATTCGGAATGAGTCAGGATGTTTTGTCAAGGCTTATGCCTCTCCTATTGGTTATGGTTCAAATAACAAAGCGGAACTTCTTGCGCTCTTTCAAGGTTTGAGAATTTGCATTTCTTTAAATATTTCTAATGTGATTATAGAAATGGATTTCATGGTGATTATTTCTTGGTGGATGCGAGGGTGTGTGGTACCTTGAGGATTTCTAGGAAAAAATTATTGGGTTGACTCGTACTCTTCATTACCAGTTTCTACATGTGTTTCGTGAAGGTAATATGGTGGCGGATTGGTTAGCCAAGGAAGGGGCTTTAGGTGCAGATTTGGTCTATTCTAATAATTACGCTCTTCCGCGGATTCTTCGTGGTTTGCTCCAGTTGGACTTCTTAGGTCTCCCAGCTCTGAAAGATTAGGTTTTTTTTCTCTGGTTTTTTGTGGGTTTTTCTATTTTCCTTTGTTTTTGTCATAAGATTGTCATAGATTGTTTTCCTTGGCTGCAGTCCTGTTGGTTTTCCTACTGGCCTTTTCTTATTACCACGGTATTTATCCGCCATAAGAAAGGGCATTATTAATAAAACTGGGAGGAGGTCACTATTAGACATGTGACTTTCCTACTCTTTTTTTTTTCAAAAAAAAAAAAAAACTAAAAGAGAAACGATTATTTGTTGTCAGGTATATATATGCACAAGGGCGTAACTATTGAATTAACTTCTGGTTCCGCCCCTATATATGCGACGAAAACACTCATTCTCATCGCAAATACCTGGCCACCAAAAGAAGCATTTTTATTTGTAGTGTATTAGTACCGAAGAGTTATAATTATTTGCTTGTGTGAAGTCTAATTTGTTTATATAAGCAGGCATTGTGCCCTCTCTCATCATCCCCAAATTAGCAAATTATTCAACAAAACCTTTTGATGGCAACTGAAAACTGCAATCAATGAACGCAGCTTACAATTAACTTATCCGAGTTTGAACCAAGATATATAAACTTGGAGAAATTTGTAAGCATTCATTGTAATAATTATAATTAATGATAAAAAATAGCTGACGTGGCACAATCTTTACTACTAGAGTTTTAACGGAGAGTGCATGAAAAATGTTAATTATTACTTTATCCCAAGTTTATAATATATTAAGTATTCCTTATTCTAGAATTTAAAGTCAAAGTCATTTTTCTTAATGGTGTAATTTTCTCAAGAGAAATGCTTGGGATCCCGAAAATGGGTCCCCAAGATTTCTCCCGAAATTATTTTTATTTTTATTTAATGATTAAAGAAGTGTTTTTAATGATGTTGTGAATTTTTTATTTTTTAAAAAAATGTTTATGATGATTTAAAAAATACATGAAAAAAATGAAAAGAAAAATAAAAAAATAAAATACACCATTCGAGACATCTTTGGAGACAAGTTTTTGGTAACTGTAGCACCACTCTTTTCTCAAAGTCACGTTCATATCTCTTTCATTTTGATCTTAATGGTCATATTAAAAATCCCAGTCATTCATGAATATAAAGTTCAATTTTTAGCCTTGAGGAACTAATATATATATATATATATATATATATATATATATATATATCCGTTGAATAAATCATAAGGATTATTTAATATCTTAACGCTAACAAATAAGACAAAGACCCAACAAGAAAAACAAAAATGAAAGCACGTACGTGATAAGAGTTCTTAATAATTCTTCCAAAAATGGGATACAAGCTAGAATACATAAAGAAGGACCTAGAGAATGTCATTCAAGATTAATTAATGCAAGTTCATACCAAGAGAATTATATTGTCATATTCAAATCTTAAATGCTAAGATAATTATTGCGGTTTGTAAGGGAGACAGATTACTCACGATCGAAGACATATATATGGTACTTAATAAAAAGGAATTAACAATATTTTCTAATATTTTTTACTACAGTTATTTTATCAAAGATTAATGTGTTGGAATATACAAGAGCAAATTGAATCATTAGAATTAAAGTCACGGGAAGCCAAACTCAGAAGAGATGAAGAAATTGTTAAGTCAATTACAGTTAGTTAAAGTTAGTTGAAAACAGTTAGTTAAAGTTAGTTGAGATCAGATGGCTTACATTGCCAATTACTGCATATAAATAGTAGTCATGTACAGCACCAAAGATTAAGAAATATCAATACATTGTAATGAGAAATCACATTGATTATCTCTGAATTCTTTCTCAAGTTCTCTAGTTCTCAAGTTCTCTGTTTCTGTTTTTACATATTTTTACATGGTATCATCGAGTATCAAAACTTCCGCTGCTTTCTTGATCAAATTCTTCTTGATCCTTTATACTTTTCTTTACATTTCTTGTTATTCTTGCTGCTATGGAATCTCCTGCGAATATGGAATCCTCAGTCAATATGATGAAATTCTCTGATTCATCCTTAATGAATCCATCTGATGATTCATCAAGCCCTTACTATCTGCATCCCAGTGACAACCCTGGAGCTCTCCTCGTTTCCGAAATTTTCAATGGTGCAAATTATGTTGCATGGAGTAGATCAATCTCGATTGCTCTGACTGTAAAGAACAAGCTTGCCTTTGTTGATGGAAGCCTGCCTCAACCCAGTCCTGACAACACTAAACTTCAAGTTGCTTGGCTGCGAGCAAACAACCTTGTTTTATCTTGGTTGATGAATTCAATTGCAAAAGAAATTCGGGGAAGTCTTCTCTATTTCAATACTGCTTATGATATTTGGGATGAACTAAAGGTTAGATACCTTCGAAGTGATGGCCCTTGAGTTTTTACATTAGAGAAATCTTTAAGTTCTATTTCTCAAGGTTCAAACTCAATCACTGAATATTTCAGTGATTTCAAAACTTTATGGGATGAATACATTAGCTATCGTCCTCTTCCTAAGTGCAATTGTGGAATCTTGAATACTTGCACTTGTGCCATTTTAAAGAATCTTGCTGATCGCCAACAAGCTGACTATGTGATGAAGTTCTTGATTGGTTTACATGAATCTTATTCAGCTATTCGAAGCCAACTGCTTCTTTCTCATTTACCTTCAATGGGGAAAGTCTTTTCTTTGTTACTACAAGAAGAAAGTCAAAGATCTTTGACAAATGCAGTAGGGCTTCCTCTTGATTCTCATGCTATGGCTGCTGCACAACCACCAAGACAAATCCTTTCCAATGTCTCTAAATTTAGCAAATTCAAAGGAAAACCTTAAATCACTTGCTCTCACTGTGGATTCTCTGGCCACCTTGCAGACAAGTGTTTCCAGATCATAGGTTATCCACCAGGGTGGAAAGGCCCTCGAGGAAAAAGATTTAATTCAACACGATTGCCTAACGCAAACAGTGCATCTTCTTTGGAGCAAAACTCAACCATCCCAAACATACCTTTTTCTCAAGAGCAAATACAGAATCTGATCACTCTTGCTAATAGCTTGTCTAACTCTTCTATTAATTCCAATTCTGCAGTCAATACTGCCTCCACATCAGGTAATCACTTCAACTCTTGTTTGGTTACAAATTCTTTGAGCAACAACTGTCCTTGGATATTGGATACTGGAGCAACATATCATATGATCTGTTCTCCCCATCTATTCACTTCGATAAAAATACCCTCCAAACCCTCTTCAGTCCATTTACCAAATGGTCAATCTGTTCCTATTAGTTTTACAGGAAATGTCAAACTCTCCTCTGATTTAGTGCTATACAATGCTCTCTATGTTCCTTCTTTTCATATCAATCTTATTTCTGCTTCAAGTTTGACTAAAGAAAACTCTATTGCTTTATTTCTTTTTCAATCTAAATGTGTCTTGCAGGACCTCAACAAATGGAAGATGATTGGGCTTGCTGAAGTTAGAGCTGGCCTATACCACCTCATTAATTTTCCTGCTAACACACAAAAGGGATTACCTGACTCAAATAATTCTTTCTTGGCCAATACTTCTACCATCAATCCTGACATATGGCATTCTCGGTTGGGACATCTTCCTTCTGACAGATTGAAAATCATAAGTTCCATTGATCCTTCTGTAAAATCTTCTCATAATCATGTTTGTGAGATCTGTCCTCTAGCTCGACAAAAGAAGCTATCTTTTCCTGTATCACAAAACAATGCAAATAAAGCTTTTCAATTAGTGCATTGTGACATTTGGGGTCCATTCTCAACAATTTCTCATTCTGGATACAGATTCTTTCTTACAATTGTAGATGACCATACACGTTTCACTTGGCTTTATCTTATGAAAACAAAATCAGAAACTAGATCCTTACTCATCAACTTCATTGCTTATGTTCAAACTCAATTCAATACCCAAATCCAAACACTTAGAACAGATAATGGCCAAGAATTCAAAATGCCTACTCTCTATCAAAAATATGGCATGATTCATCAACTATCTTGTGTAGAAACTCCTGAGCAAAATGGCAGAGTTGAGAGAAAGCATCAGCATTTGTTAAATGTAGCTAGAGCCCTTCTTTTTCAATCCAAATTACCTTTATCATATTGGAGTGAATGTGTGTTAACTGCTACACATATTATTAATCGAATTCCCTCATCTGTGCTAGAAAATAATACACCTTATACTCTCCTTTTTCAAAAACCACCTGCATACAACTATTTCAAAGTTTTTGGTTGCTTGTGCTTTGCTAGTACAATCCAAAACAATCGAGGAAAATTTCAACCTAGAGCCTCAAAATGCTTGTTTCTTGGCTATCCACCTAATATCAAAGGATATAAGGTGCTTGATCTTCTTACTCTTAAAATTTTTGTCTCTAGAAATGTTACATTTCATGAATCTGTTTTTCCTTCCATACCAAACACCAATCACACACCCTTTGTATTTCCTGATTTTCCTTCACTATATGATTTCTCAATAACTCCCATTTCACCTTCTGACATTACAGTGCCTTCCATTTCATCTCCTGATATTGCAATACCTCAAATCTTACCCTCATCTCAAATTGCAATACCTCCTGAAACTCATGAATCAGATCACATACCTACTCAGATTGCAACATCTTCCAAACCATCTTCTGAAATTGCAGCAGCTCTCATTTCCCAAACCAACCATGAACCTATAAATACTAGAAAATCTGAGAGAGTAAGGAATCCTCCCCCATATTTGCAGAACTTTTATTGTGGTAATATGGTTAAGCCTACTTCAGCATCTCAGGCATCTTTCAATTGCTGTTTTCCTTCTCCTGGTAAGCCATACTCTATTGCACATTTTCTCTCTACTACAAAATTGTCTCCTAAACATAGAGTTTTTTCTTCTGCTTTATCTTCTACTTTCGAACCAAAGACTTTCAAACAAGCTAGCTCACATCCTCAATGGCAAACTGCTATGTCATATGAGATTAAAGCTCTTGAGTTAAATAAAACTTGGGACCTTGCAATTTTACCTCCAAATAAGACTGCTATAGGATGTAAGTGGGTCTATCGTGTTAAATACAAATCTGATGGCACAATTGAAAGATACAAGGCTAGATTGGTGGCAAAAGGATACACTCAACAAGAAGGCCTTGATTTTTTTGACACTTTTTCCCCTGTGGCTAAAATGACAACAGTACGCACATTATTATCAATTGCTGCCATTAAGCATTGGCATTTACATCAACTTGATGTAAACAATGCTTTCCTCCATGGAGACTTGAATGAAGAGGTGTACATGCAGCTGCCACCAGGGTACTCTTCACCAACTGATCCTAGAGTTTGCAAACTCAAAAAGAGTCTATATGGTCTCAAACAGGCATCAAGACAGTGGTTCTCTAAACTGTCATCCTCCTTGCTTCAGTTTGGTTTCACACAAGCAAAGTCTGATTCTTCTTTATTCATCAAGCACAATTCAACAAGTTTTATGGCACTTTTGATCTATGTTGATGATGTTATCGTTGCCTCTAACAACCTTGATGAAGTAGCTTCTATTAAACAGTTTTTAGATGACTCTTTCACAATAAAAGATTTGGGGGAATTGAAATATTTTTTGGGGATTGAAGTGGCCAGATCAGCTAAAGGCATATCTTTGTGCCAACGCAAATATGCTTTGGACATCTTGCAAGACAGTGGATTTTCAGGATGCAAACCTGTGGCTTTCCCTATGGAATCTACCTTAAAGCTTAGTGCTAATGATTCATCTACTCCTCTGTCAGACCCTGCATTATACAGAAGACTTGTTGGTCGTCTATTGTATCTTACCATAACCAGACCTGATCTATCTTACTCAGTACAAGCATTAAGCCAATTCATGGCTAATCCCAGTGCCAAACACCTTCAAGCTGCTGAGAGGGTCCTTAGGTACATCAAAGCAACACCAGGTCAAGGAATTTTTCTGTCTACAGACTCTTCTCTCCATTTAAAAGCTTATTCAGACAGTGACTGGGGTGGATGTATTGACACCAGAAAAAGCATCACTGGTTTCACAGTGTTTATTGGAGACTCTCCCATCTCATGGAAGTCAAAGAAACAACCAACTGTTAGTCGATCCTCAGCTGAATCTGAATATAGAGCTCTAGCATCCACCACATGTGAAATTCAATGGTTGATCTATCTACTGGCTGATTTGCACATTCCCCATTCACAAGCTGTTCTGCTCTACACTGATAGCAAACCAGCTTCTGAAATTGCATCAAATCCTGTCCAACATGAAAGGACAAAGCACATCCAGCTAGATTGCCATTTGGTTCTAGAAAAGTTGCAAGAAGGACTGATCAAGATTATTCATATTCCCTCTAAACATCAACTGGCAGACATACTGACTAAACCACTTGGTTCTCTACACTTTCATCATTTAATCCGCAAGATGGGAATGATCAATATCCATTCCCCTCTTGAGGGGGGGTGTTGGAATATACAAGAGCAAATTGAATCATTAGAATTAAAGTCACGGGAAGCCAAACTCAGAAGAGATGAAGAAATTGTTAAGTCAGTTACAGTTAGTTAAAGTTAGTTGAAAACAGTTAGTTAAAGTTAGTTGAGATCAGATGGCTTACATTGCCAATTACTGCATATAAATAGTAGTCATGTACAACACCAAAGATTAAGAAATATCAATACATTGTAATGAGAAATCACATTGATTATCTCTGAATTCTTTCTCAAGTTCTCTAGTTCTCAAGTTCTCTGTTTCTGTTTTTACATATTTTTACAGTTAGATACGGTATGTTTGTGTTATCCATATGATAATGCATTCTCATTGTCGACTAAGGACCTTCGATTGAGACTCAACTGGTGAGATCATCAGTTTTGTTTTGTTAGAGCTCTTAGCTAGGTAGACGGATGATCATCACTTTATTATAAAAAGAATTGCAAGCCATAAAAATTAATTTCTGCTATATTGATTTTGAGAGGTGCTACATGCATTAAAAGATCTTACAAAAGTAAATTTCTAAACTGACATGATTTTATATGGTACGTTATATTTACATTATAATAAAAGTAACTGTACAATATAAAATACAACATCAAGTTATGTCAGTTTATAAATTTATTGATCTTTTTAGGCTAAAGCATTTCTCGTTGTGGATTGTGATTGAAAAAATCATCCTTGGAGGTACATGATCATTTATTGCATGGAGTCCATACCTTGTGATCGAATTAGGCTGGATTACAAAATCATCTCAACTCATCTCATCTGATCATTACAATTTATTCAAACTGCCAAACAGATTGAAGTAGCTTGTTATTAGCTACTATATATGTTTGTGTTATCCATATGATCAAAACAATCAGGATCAACAAAAGCAAATCCTTGGAATCCATACCAAAAGCAATGATGTACAACAGGACTTGTCTTGTGTATATTAGCATCCCATCTCTTCTTGAGACGTTGAGCATTACAAAACTGATTGTCAATTGTCCAAAGCTGAAGTCAAAATTTTCATGATAACTCGTATCTTGAAAGCATCAGTGTCTCTTGCTGTGAAAATCTCAAATTCTTTAATGGAGGAAACTTGATATATTATACTGTAAGAAAATACTAGCACTGCCCAACAACATTCTATCATTTCTAGTAGAAGGTCTTCCCACAAACCTAATAATACTTCAGATATCTGATCTCAAAATCACTGAAGCCTTGTTCGATTGGGGGCTCGACAACCTCACTTTTCTTAATCAACTTGAGATTGGTGGATGTCAGCATATGGTATCCTTTACAGAGTTGACGTTGCCTGCCTCTCTAACCAACCTCATCATCTCAGACTCCTCAAATTTGGAATGCCTTTCTTCTGAGGGCTTAAGAGAATCGCCTCTCTTAAAAGACTGTCTATCTCGGACTGCGAGAAGCAGGAGTCCCTTCCAAAGGATGGCTTGCCTCCCTCACTCCTAGAGCTTCGCATCTATAATCGCCAAAAGTTGAGGTCCTTTCCAAAGAATGGCCTACCACTTCAGAGTCTTCATAACGTCATAACTAGTGTTTGTCTAAATTTTTAAATCTCCAAGCAAAGAGAGAATTTTGTATAGAAAAAAAAAATCCCCTGTTTTACTGATTGAGAATATATATATATATATAAGAGCTTGATGCGTAGAAGAATTGTTGGAGTTATAGTGAATTCTATAAGCCAACATCATTGTAGAAAATTGATTTTGGCAATTATGCAATGTGATCTTTGTAGGTGTATAATATAAAATTTGTAACAAGAGCTACTACTCTTGTTCTCAGGTTGAAGGAGGACACGAAGTTATAAACCAAGCAATAATGGATATTTCTCATAGCAAATATTTGGCTTCAATTCTCAGTGTGGTGGGTTGAGCGCATAACGTCATAACCAGTGTTTCTCAGGAAAGCCACTTACAAGGAAGCAAATGAACAACCCAGACTTACCAAAGAAACTAGCATCTCAAAAACAGAAGGCCTAACTTGTCTAATTTCAAAATACCCTTGAGTAGATGAGGAATATTAGCATATAGCAACCATGTTCTGGGCAACCTAGAAGCCATGCGAGCAAGGAAATCAGCGCCAGCATTGCATTTCCTAAAAATATGACGTACCACAAACTGCCTAGAAGAAAGAATTACTTGGATTTCTTCCCAATAATCCTCAAGATATCAGATCCCATAGCGTTTTTCCTCCATCCAGTGTACAACTAACATGGAGTCCAACTCCACTTCCACCTTCATTATGCCAAACTCTCTACAATGTCTCAAGCCATGAAGAAGTGCCCTAAGTTCCGCAACATTGTTCGTACCATGACCCAAACCTATGGAAAAAGCCAACTTCAACTTCCCTTCATCATCTCTGATAACACCTCCTGCTCCCATATGGCCAATTCGAACCATCCACTAGCTGGCTTTTGCCATTTAATAATACGCACATTTTGTTTTTCTTGGGGTCTTTAAACGATATGGACAAAGTTGCCAACACCTTCTCATCCCCCACCGCATTGTATTCCTGCTTTTAGCCGTAGCCCAACCCAAGCAATAGTTGTAATACCCGAACCCTACTACATAGGTCTTGCGTCGTCTATTAAAATATTTTTAAGTTAAATATTTTGAGATAAAGACTTTTATTATTTATTATATTATTTTAAGATGGGTGTGCTTTTATTTTTAAATGGGTCATTAAAGAATTCATGGATATGATTTTTATGACCTTACAATATTTCTTTCAAATCCTTTAATTTTAATTACGCAAGAAATGATCCAAACTCTTTTTATCTCCACCGTCCATTCCTTATCTCATGGGACAAGTGATTGAGTTTGTTTTCAGGAAACATCTCATCTCATCTCAACTCACTTCATCATTACAACTTTTCCAAATCCCCACACAAAATAAAATAAACAATTCAACTTTTTCAAATTCCAAAATCACAATAATATTAAAAAATATATTCTAACAATATTTTATTCAAATTTTTAACTTTAATCTCAACTCATCTCAACTCATCTCATCTCATCTCATCTCATCTCTGAAAACAAACGAGCCCTAAATTTATTGACTTTTCTTCTCTCTAATCGAAGCTTCCTCAAGAAGCTAATTAATTCCTTTTTCTTTTCACCCGTTGGCTTCCTCTATAAGCCATTTGGATTCTCTTCCTTCTCCTACACGCTGGACAAGAGAAACAAAACCCTCTCCTTCTCCTTTACCCCACTGACGGCTTCTAAGGCAAGACAAATAGACTCCTTCCTCATTTCTCTTCACCCGTCGGACCCAAGGCACACAAAGGAAAGAAAACTTCTCAAGTCTTCCTTCACACGAAGAACCCTTTGGCTTTTCCCCAATCGCGCAACCTCTTCTTTTCCTCAAGCCGATTCTTCCACTTCCTAAACCTAAGATTTCCACCTAAAATCTCTAAGGAAAATCAACCTCCCCAAAATCTTTCAGTGTTGCTCTTCCTCTTCTCGTTGCCGTGTACTTTCGTGGCTTCTAAGGGACCCAAACAAGTATTATACCTTCCTTGTGATTCTTGTGATTTCAGGGTTTTCGATTTATTGTGTGAACCGATTGTTGTGTAATAATTTATGGGTTTAATTCTCATTTGTTTCTTCTATTAGCTGCCCTAGTGAGTGGTGACCGAAAGCCTTGTTTTATGGGCAAACCGAGTGTCTTGACGTGGTTTTACCGTGTGTTTCCTATTATTGAAATGGTTTATTTTCTTAGTTAACTTGGTTAGCCTCAAGTGTTGATTAATTGGTTTGTTGATATATATATATATGTATGTGGACCAAGAAGCCGTGTGTTTCTTATCATTGAGATGGCATATTTTCTGGTTTAAGCTTGTTAGTCACAAGTGATGATTTTTATCCATTTTGTATATACGTATATGAAGGAGCTGTGGGGTATACTCCGTTTTGGTGTATGTTTTCCAGCCGTATGTGTTTATGTCCTGTTTTGGTGTGTGTGTTCCAACCGTGTGTCCCAAGGCTGATTTTGTGGTTCCTTTCTTGTGTTACCTTTAGTTAAGCCATGTTTTTAGCTATGCTTTTATTTGTTAAATTAATGGAGTCAACATTTATGATTTTTAAACATGCTTTCCTCAAGGTTATGGCCTAAATAAGCCACTAAGAGTTTTAAACCTAAGCTAGTAAGCTTACTTAGAAATTTTAAGTTGCCAAGAGTTGTATCTTTTTATTGGTACTGTTTTCAGAAAATATATGAGGTTTTCTTAAATATTGGAAGGAGGATACTAAGAGTTGACTTAGTGCCATGTATGTAGCTAAATGGGTCAAGGAAGACGCTTTAATTCCACTTGGAATTTAAGTGAGCACGTATGGGTATTGGATAGTAAAGTCTTAAGTGAAATGAATATTAATATGTTTATTTCATTTCATTGAATAGGAGTTTATTTTCAAGATTCAAGGAACTTACTTGTAAAGCCACGAGGTAAGTAGTTATGACCATGCTCCTTACACACAAAACTCTCTTATGAAAAAGTCTCTCCCTCTCATTCCAAATGTTTCTCTTATGAAAGAATAGATGCATGTATAGTATGTATAAGCCTTTCTTGGTAACCCCTGTTAAGTACCTTATTAATTACCATTGTGTGTATGTAAGGTAATGCATCATGAGATTTTATGCATGCTCTATCTCAAATAATTATGTCTTACCTATATGTGGCATGACATGAAACATTCATTTCAAAGAAACGCATACGTATTGGCACTAAATGAAGATAATGAAAACGTTAGTTTTTCTAAAGAAAGGAAAGGAAAAGGAATGAAAGCATGAATGTATGAATGTACGTAACGGCCACATATATGAAAAGGGTACCATAGGAATGGGCAGATTGCAATGCTGGGTAAGTAGTACTAGTAGTGCACCTAGTGCTGCCCCCCATGAAAGGGGTTCCCAACCTGCGGCCGCGGGCGGAATCTAGGTCCAAAAGACCGCTAACCCCAACACACAGGGCGTAATAGTGTGTACTGGCCCAAGAAAGTGAAACATAAAGTAAAGTTATTTCTTAGGAATGTTTATGCATGAAAAGTACAGTTAAGCATGAAACTATAGTTATGCATGAAACTACAGTTAAGCATGAAAGTACAGTTATGCATGAAAGTACAGTTATGCATGAAAAGTACAGTTATGCATGGAAAGTACAGTTATGCATGAAAAGTACAGTTATTCTCAAATTGTTACGCATGAAAGCATTGTCAAGAATTAGCAAATGTTTATGTATGCATGTTTTCAAAAGAAAAGATTATGTGATTAATAAGTTAACAGCATGGTGTACTGCTTACTGAGTATTAGACTCACTTTGTGTTTATGTTTTAAATGTCCAGGTATGAATGATGAGGCTGTGGAGCTAGGCACTGCTGAGGAGGGAAGGGCTGATGCTTAGAATTCCCTGTCGGTTTGGTCTGATGATAATGGTTATGTTTTATGTTTTATGATGGGTCTCATGTTGTGACATTCTGTTGGTTTGACTTTAAGACAATATGTCCTTGGGCATGATGTAGGTATTGTGGTGGGCTGATGGTTATAGTGTAACTTCTATAGTGGGGTGATGGTAACCCCACATAAGAAGGTTAATGTCTTTTGGGTGTGTTGTAGGGACAGAGTCCCCTTTTTATTGGAACTAGCGATGTTTTAAATGAATGAATGGTGGACTCTGAGAGTCCTTTGGGTAATATGTTGAATATATTGTCTATCAGGTGCTTACTTTTAAACTAGAAACGCAGTGTACATGCATGACATGTTCACGCCTATCCCTTTTACCCTCGTAGAAAAAAAAAGAAAAAGAAAATACATACTAATATTAATAAGGAAAGAACAGGTCACGCATTGCGATCCCGTCCTAGAATTGGGACGGGGTTGTGACAATAGCAGCCTTAACTGAGTTCCATAAAGCTTTCACAAAAACTGATTTTCCTTCCATTCGTGCTTTGCAGCTCTACAGCCATAGAGACCAAGTTAAAATAGACTGAATAAGGCCGATTAAGCAACCTTTTTGGGATGAATGAGCAGCACGTTGGAACCAAGACTCCACTGTATCCTTCCAAAGCCTATTTGGGACAAATGGCATACCCAGTTCCACTGTATCCTTTCAAAGCCTATAATTAGGGATAAAATGGCATGTCCACTTCCATAGAAATTCTATGCCAAATCTACTTAGCTACAGCACCAGTAGCCAAGACGTGATCATGGTCATTCAAATTCCCCTTGCACAGCATTCACATTTTGATACCATAAGAATACCCAACTTACTTACTCTATCATCAACACTAAGACAAGCATTCATTGCCTTCCACATTGTCACTCAGTATTTTTTGGGAGAGCACATTATTAGTACTGACATTTGATTACTGTATTTTCTTGGGGAACTCATTATCGCTACGAAGTTGGGCACTCTTGACAAATTCCAATTACAAAATCTAGGATTTTGAGATGAGAATTTTGTATTTTGTTTGAAAGTTTAAAATATTATGTTTTAATATTATAATTGTTTTGGGATTTGAAAAAGTTGAATTGGAATTTAAAAAAGTTGAACTGTTTATTATATTTTATATGTAGATTTAAAAAATGTGTAATGATAAGATGAGATGAGAATTTTGTGTTGTCTTGGGCTCCAAACCATTAGGTAGGCTTTGCGATCTTGCTCTATAACTGGGCCTCACACTTGCAAAACAATCTAAACTAATGTGACGACGTTTGGTAGTGATTCAAGCAGATGGGGCAGGTTTTATGAAATTTTCATATAGTAAGTAGAAAAAGGCCCAGTACCTCCAAACAACAGTAAGAAATAAGCGTATTGGGTCCACATAGAGTTGAATCTCGAGCTCAACAAAGTCGTGATTCATGTGACTTCAAAGTATGACATCAACTAACACGGAGCCATAAAACCACGTTTGTGTCAACCAAAATTGATTTTTGCAATCTGACCAATTCATTTTTGAAGCTTTAACTCTCACACACTCTCCCAAGCGCTTTTTGAAGAGAATTCACCATTCAAGTTTGGAGTCCAAACAAGCAAATCGGCACCTTCCTTATACTCCCAAAGGCAATCTAAAACCTCTTCCAAATTACTATCTCACACCAGACCCCATAATAACTCCACATCCCATCCATTTTCGATCATGCACTCACACACTTTTAGCATTAATGGCCGAATAATAACATGAAACTTATTCACAAGAGGACCACTCTCCAGCCACTTATCTTGGCTGAAAGAAGCATTTCCATCCCAAATTCATCATCTCGCATTATTGAGAACTTTTGGTACACAAAGCATGACATCTTTCCAGAATTGAGTTCCTTTATGAGCCTCAGCCAAAGAAATATGTTTGCCTTTAACGTACTTGGCTTTAAAAAATTGAGACCATAAAGAATTTTAAGCAAACCTTTCCAAGCAAACTTCATGAAGAAGGACGTTTGAACTTCCTCCAGACTATGCAAGCCCACACCCCCCCTCCCTTGTCAGTTTACGAAGAAAATTCCAAGATTTCCACTTCCTTTTTCGCTTGCTCTCCAAAGACCCCCAAAAGAAACTACTCATAAGCCGATTTAATTTAGTCAGAACTGACTTAGGCGCATGTACCACCAAGAATAGATGAACGGGTATACTAGCAACAACATGTCACAACAGAAGAATCAGAGCACCATTCGACATAATGCGATGACGCCAACCCCCTAGTTTTCCTCTAATACTAGCCACACGACCATCTAAATGAGCCACCTTAAGACGTCTAGAAATCAGATGAGCTCCCAAATATTTCACAAGGAAAGAACCTTCCGAAAACCTTGTCAAATGTAGCAGCCTCCTTTGTCTAACAACATATATATGCTTTGAGAAAATAATAGACAATTTTTCCTTACTAACAACCTGGCCCAAACAGTCCTCATACTTTCAAAAAATGTCCTAATATTTTTCAGTGAAGAGCGACCTCCATTAGCAAAGACTATAATATTATCAGCATACAATAAGTGTGAAACAAGTGGAGCTCCTTGAGGATGACTAAAGGCCTCTATATTTCTAGAATCAAAATTATATTTCAGAAACCTGGACAATATTTCTTTGACCAATATAAATATATACAATGACTGGGGATCTCCTTGGCTCAGACCACAGCCACTTGGAAAAAATCCCTTCTGTGTACCATTCATGACCACTGAAAATCAGGAGTTGTAATGCACTCTACCGAATTATCCCACAAACACCCTGAAAAAAACCAAAGGATCTCATCACATGCAACAAGAATTCCCAATCGATGCTATCATGTGCTTTTGCCATACCCACTTTAATCATCACATTACCATCCCAAACAAGCTTATTAATTTGATGACCCATTTCTTGAGCAAAGAAATGTTCTAAAAATTATTACGACTAGGCAAGAAAGCACATTGTTCCGAAGACAACAATCTACTCAGAATAGGAATCTCTTGACAAGAATGTTATAGCACACTTTGTAAATCACTGAACACAAACTGATAGGCCTTATCAAACCAAGTAGGAGTTGACACTTTCAGAATTAAAACAACATAAGAGGCTGAATGGAACCTTGGGAAAGGAATGCCATGAAAAAAAATCTCTAATAGCCTCAACCACATTAGCTGCACAATATCCCAACACAATCTATAAAAGCCCGACCCAAACCCATCCAGACTAGGACTACTATCTATCGCGATTGAAAACAAAGCCTCTTTTACTTCTTGGATTGAAGGGAGCATCATTAGCATCTGTATTTCATGCTCAAAAACATCAACACTAACAAATTCAGAAAAATTTGGTAATTCCCTCTATGGCCTAGCTTGAAGAAAATCTTGGAAAAAATTAACTACACCCAAATGAATATCGTCCGAAGACTTGAGAGTATTACCATCCCACGATCTCATTTCATGCACCATCATTTTTGACTTTGAAGCAAAGGATTTAAAGAACTGGGCCGATGCTTCACCTTTGTCAATCCAACTAGTTTTCATTTGTTGAGCCAATCTAGTTTCTTCTCTTTGATTCCATAGTGCCTATAACGGCCATCCTTGTGGTGGGACTTTTTATAAAATAATTTTAGAAATGACGACGGGAATTACCGTCCGATTTAAAACTTTTTACTTCCATACCCAGGGTGCAAGACTCTACATTATAAAATAAAATTTGCTTTGGGAATAAAAGAGGTTTATAGTGGAAAACATTAATCTTAAAATAAAAAAAGCCTCTCATATAATTAAACCCTCATGCCCAGGCTTCCGTGCTCTTCCCCATGGGCCTTGTCTGTCCTGACGCGTACTTCTCATTTGGTTCCTGTGGGGGGCAGGGGCATACATGAAAACTAAAATGAGTCTATAACTCATAAGCATTACTTCATACAGTTAAAATATAATAACATAGGTTTTCATTCATGCATTCATCATTGAATACATACTATACATACATGCATACAAGCATTCTTTTGAAAACATCATTGGACAGGGTTTTTCTTTAAAAATGGGCTTTCTTTTTGTAAAACGTATCTCCCATGAGTGTCTTCATTTCTTAAAGAGTTCAAGCATTTATACATTCTTTCTTATCACTTTCATTGGCCGGTACATATTGTTAGGCTCCGTGTGTTGGGGTTAGCAGTCTTCCTTTGGAGCCGGACTCTGCCTGTGGCCATATATTGGGAATCCCTTTTCAGTTAGGGGGCAGCACTGGGTGCACTACCAATACTACTTACCCAGCATTGCAATCTGCCCATTCATTCGATACCCTTTTCTTTCATTCATATGGCCATTACGTATTTTCATGCATTTCATTCCAGTCATTTCTTTCAGTTCAGTCCTTTCCTTTCATTCAGTCCTTTTCATTTAATAGTTTATTCATGAAGAAACATCATTTAAGAGCATGGGCTTAAACATCATCTTTCATGGCATCATTTAAAGCATCAGTTCATGGGGCATTTTAACATTAGTTCATGGGGACCTTTTAAAACACTTGCTTCGCATCGTTTAGAGCATCAGTTTAAAGCTCGAGGCACAAGCCTCAATATTTCTTTTCTTTTCTTGGAAAATACATATAATAGATACAACGTATAGTCATCCATTTACATGCGTACAATTAATACTTTGAGTGCATAAAAATGGGCTGGCAAGGAGGGTCATACATAAGTATACCTTTGAATACTTAGCATTGTTTTTCGTAAAACATCTTTCGTGTCGTTTCAAAACATCGTAAAGGAAAAATAATTTTTTTTCATTTCGTATATTTTAGAAAGCTCTAGAAGAGTATAAACGTAACACTTACCTGAACTCCATGCTACTTTCATATCATGTAGTCCATTCATGTGCTTGTAAGATGGCAACCTACATGCATACACATAACCTTAACATCATTTTCTATCTAATGCATAAGCAACTTAAGCTAGAAATTCAGATACACTTCACTTGGAACACTCTCCTTCTATCTTGTGCTCTAACATGCCTTTTACTAAGCTAAAACCTTCAGAGTTCACTTACGGTCACTACATCTTCCAAACTCAAGGTCTTATCTCGAGTGCCCATCCACTAAAGTGAACCCATGATTCACCTTAGAATTACGACACTAAAACCTTCGTCTTACTCTTCCTACTAACCACATTTCGACGCATGATTCCGACCGACAGAGTCACGCATCCCAATCTTGGAAAAATACACCCATTACAACCTTTGTGCATCTTAGCTCACACTAATCCTCATTCCCATCCATACACGTCACACGACTCTAAGCCAACTCTGAGGCTTAAGCACCGTGTAACCATGTTTAGGACAGATTACCCATTACATATGGTGAATCCATCTGGCACATGTGTCTTACCAGATTACACATGTATCTTACCCCTTTATCACCTAAGACCAACATATAACACGTTGATTGCATGCTTGTAGGGACAAGCTCCATACTCCAGTACCAACCTTCTTTTAACTCGGCTAGCATGACGCTTCATGCTACCTGTCTCTTTTGATAGTTCATCCCAACACTTGACACGACAAGACTCCATTCACCACTACGCCTTATGTCACGTCATATAGCTCGAGACTACTCTCAAGCTACACCGTGACCTTGTTACGTCACCTGACATCCTATTACTTCATTTCTACACCAACTCCTAACTCATCACAAGCACGACTTCTTGCTTAACCATGTCACTTCGTGACATGGCCCCGTCATGATTCCGTTGCACACTCTTACACTTATTTTGTCACATGACACATACTCCCAGCCATGAGTAAACTTCACGATGACACTCATCACCTCAGACTACAGGCCACATCATGACTACTCCGAGATACTGTTTCATAGTTCCCGACACTACTCACCACACTTTACGCCCAATAACTACACAACCAACCTTATCTCTATGACACGCTGCACGGTGTATCTTTGCACCTTGTGGAGTACACTCCAAGTGTACTCCCTTCACACACACTACGACCCATCACCACTATGGCGTACACGCCATATAGTGTATCACTCCATCACATGGAGTACACTCCACATATATTCTTCCCATTCCACACTACGCCAGGAGGGTATATTTTACATATACTTTCCTTATCCCACACTACGCCATAAGAGTACACTTTATGTGCACTCTCCTTCCAATCTACAAGATGCCACACCTCCATTACAACACAATTCCCAACTATGCCCAACATTTCTCATACACAACGCATCATATCTCCATACTACACAATGAACTCCAGAAATACTAACAGCACAGTCCACAACCTAGCCAACCAACTAATAATATCTAACATAAATAACGAGGGATAGAGAGTTATACCATTGACGAGATTGACCCGTGCATTGTTCGCTGACCGTCACGGTTGATGACGTCAGAAGGATTGTGCATGGTGGCTAACCCACGTACAGTGGCTATCCACCATGTGTGGTGGCTGTCTACCACATAAAGTGGCGGTTTGGGCTTAGAGCTAGGCTAGGGGAGGCCAAGGGAGGCTGAGGGTGGTCTTCATGGTGGCTGGGGTGGCGGAGCACGGCAGAGTCATGGGTTTCCAAGGGAAACCCGTGTGCCTCAAAGCATGGAAATGGAAGGGGAAGGCTTGGCTAGTCGTGGCTAGCCATGGAGGGGTTGAAGGAGGTGTGGTGGAACTTGTGGTGGTGCTGGGGTAGCCCCACGGTGGCCTAGGGCAGCGGATCTAGGCTGTGAAGTGGAGAGGAGCCGTGGGAGAGTGAGAGAGAGTGAGGGAGCTAGGTGGCTCAGCTGGACGTGGGGGTGGCCAGAGGAGGCTCAGGCGGTGGTGCAGTGGCTTGGGTAGCCATGCACGGCGGTGCAAGGGTGATAAACCCTTGCGTGAGGGGAAATTGAATCAATGGGACCAGCTGCGGAATTGAATCAGAGGAATAAAAGAAAAAATAGAGTTACAGAGTGGAAAAAGACTTGTGTGATGATTGTACATAAAAAGTCTTTGAAGTTTCAGTCAACTATATATTAATGCCATAAAAAACTAAGCCATCTACCCTACTATCATGAATTTAATTAAATGATAGAGACATTTGAAATTCTTGCAACGAGAAGTTGCTCTATGTTAAAAGAAATGAAAAAGGATTGATGCATATGTTGAAGTGATGAAAATAGATTGATGAGTTGAGAGGAATACTCGAGGCAAGATAGCAATAGTGAAGAGAAGAATCACTTTTCTCATTACATATCAGCAGTATCAAAGGTTTCTTATATAGAACATATACATAAAGTGTGAAGCCCCCAGATTCGACTCGGGATCAAACGGACATCCGAAGCGTCGGGACATGCAACACAAGGTTACCTGCCCCCGTTCATGACATATAAGATGCAACGTTCCTAACATGCATCTAGCATTATGCAATATTCACAGCGGATATATTTTGTTTTTAGCAATACTATGCACCAAACTTATAATATCCCAAATAGTTAAAACATAAACCATGCATACTTAAAACATCCACGATGATAGCACGAGTCTCAGAAGATTGTAATCACAAAACAACGGAGACCTGGCTCTATAATTACATTGCCAAAATACACTATTGGGCTAGTTTGTTGAGTAACTCGTGTAACTCGACTAACGATGCCGGAATACTATCCAAAGACCAAACTATGGAGGCTACAAGCTCCGCGTTGCGTCTACGACGTCTAGTCAACCTTCTCCAGTCTGCCAGTGTCTGCTCCTTGCTCTGATCTTGACACATCGCCTACCATGGTAATCAAAATCATAAGTAAGCATAGCATAACTTGACTTATAGCATCGCATAAATGACATAACTTGAACTGAAACTGAAACTTAGCTTGACGTGACATGGCATGTACGTGAACTTAAAACATAACATAGACTAGCAACATAGCATGAACGTGAACTTGAAACATAACATGGACTTGAAACATAGCATGAACGTGAACATATATAATTTGAACATGAACTTGAACATAACATGAACCTGAGCATGACATAACATAAATGTGAACTTGAAACATAACGTGAACTTAAACATGACATAACATGAACGTGAACTTGAACATAACATGATATAAATATGAACTTGAAACATATTCTTGTCTCATGGGGTCACCATGATTGAGTAATCTTATCTCATGGGGTTACCATGATTGACATGAACTTGAAACTTAACATGAACGTAAACTTGAACATAGCATAACGTGAAACATGACTTGAACGTGAAATACATGAACTTGGAATCTTTTTCAAAAGACTTAATCATAAAGTGACCATACGGGTGCGACACGGGTCCCCTTGAGCCGTGTGTCCCTGCCGATTACCGCATCACAACACAGGTGTCTATACCAGTTGTGAGTGCGTTAATACGTACTCCACAGTTGTTATGGCCCTATGTATTCTACGTGTCACAATTGCTGTGTCTAATATAGTGTATGCTCCACAGTTTTTGTGGCCCCTTACACAATGTGTGGCTCCATTGGCATTAGTGCCTGGCGCGCTCCGGTGACCAGCTAGTTAGGCCCCATTCGCAACCTGTTGATTGTACTTCATCAACCTAGGGAATTTCACACCTATTTAGACACTCCAGCGTGAACAAAGGAGTTCCACTAGGAGTTCCATTAGCTTGGTCAAAAATTCCAAAACATATCATACTCTCCAGTTTCACACCCAGAATTACCTTTCCATGGTTAAAAATACTTTGGACCGACCTAGATGCAAAGAAGAAGAACTTTTATGAAGGAATCATCATGAGAAAATACTTACAAATGGTCGAAAATGGCCACGTAAAAAGACCCAGAAATCCGTCCGAGAGAGCTCTTTTGGGTTTCTCTCTAAGAACAGGAAAAAGAAGTCAGAAAATGGAGAGAAGTGTGTCTTGCACGACTTTAGACTTCTGGAGGGGGAAGTTATGGGCTTGAGTGACCCTTGATTGGAGGTGGCTATGTGACATAAAATGGAGAATAGTGAGAGGCATGGACTGCCTGCAGCAGCTGTGAGAGATGGAGGTTGATGGAGTGGACTTCTTCTTCACATCAAAGCACTATTGGGTGCAGCCAATGGCAGTGAATGGTCTGCCATGTGGGGGAGAAAACTTCTTCAAGAAGTTTTGCCAAGTTGGCCAATTTCGTGGGCCTAGGTGGGCCCCAACCAAGTGGGCTTCAATTTGGGATTTAAAGGGGGTTTGGTTAGGGTTTGAGATGCTATCAAGCCCAAAATCAATTTTTCTTGGCCCAATCAAATTTCAAAGCTTTAAAAGGTTGGATAATGATGTCATAACAAGGATTTGATTAATTAATAGCATGTGGAAGTGATTTAATCAAGTGATTAAACACAATGCTAGAAATCAGATTAAAAAGGGTTTGGAGGCCAACTTTAGGGTTTGAGTTGTTTAGGATTTCGGTTTCAACCAAACTTTTGGGGTTTTAATTGGATTCCAACCATTTAGGGTTTCGCTAGGATTGAAACCTTCTTTAGTTTGGCACAATTTGATTGATCAGATGAAACAAAGCTTTGCTTAGGTGGCATGATCTCACACTTTGACTTCCTTCACAAATCCATCTAATGGTTCCTCTTTGTGCCAAGTCTCTAATATTATTCACTATGTGTGGCTAAAATCTTGTCAAGTGTCTAAATAAAACTTCTCTAACCTAATTTGAATATTCCACATTGTGATTTTAAAAATACTGCATTGGGTGAGCTTATCGAGGTTACTATTCACTCCAAGAAAAATAATAAACTAAGTACTGAAAAATTCTAAATATTCATATTAACCTATAGTGAAAATTGTTTATTAAAATTCAGCCCCGAAGTGCCCCTAAATATAATTTCACAATTTCAAACAATAGTTTCGTCCGAAATTATGAAAACCGACTATTGTGCCATAAAATCCTAAATAATCAACTGAGTCTAATGGCGTAGACCAAAACACATTCTTTTACTTCTAACTACCTCAAATAATTAAACTCATATTTCTAGCACCCTAGCGAGTGATTACACTGACTATGTTGACACACTAAAACCTGCGCGATTGATCGATTTGTAAAAACCTATGGACTTTTCACGAGGTTCCTAAAGTCAATAGGAATTCCACCAATGAATTTCTAGTGGGCTGTTACATAAAGCACAAATGCTAAAAATAGAAAAGAACCAAAGGAGACCAATTATGTTCACAGTACACAAATGAATATTTTTGTCCACTACATTCCTAGCTAACTTTATCAAACAGCTGCTGTGTCATGTGCCCACCATTACTTTTTGTTTCTTCTATTCTAATCACTGCAGGCACTCCACCACATGGTGCATTATCTGATGCACAACTCAACCCTTGGACAACAACATTGCTTTTTGTTTCTTCTTCTCTGATCACTACAGGTACACCACCTCAAGGTGCTCTATCTGATGCACTGCTCATCCCTTGGACAATAGCTGCAGGTTGCAAGTTTCTTTGTGAAGTTTGTGACTCCCTCTCAAGATGGGCATGGATTTTTAAGGTGCCCATCTTGGATATTAGAAAATAAAAGGTGGCAACAACGAGGGTCGTGGTGAATATGTCTACCAGTTGGAATTTGGAGGCTATAGGTGTAAGGATCTTAGACAATATATTTTCCCTAACAAAGTGGCAATCCAATTCCATGTGTTTAGCCCTCTCATGAAAAACTGAATTCTTGGTTAAGTGGATTGATGATTGGCTGTCACAATATAAGAGTGCTGGCTTGGGATGGTCTATATTAAAGTCCTTGAGCAGAGAGATTATCCACACAATTTCACAACTGGTATAAGCCAAGGCCTTATACTCAGCCTCTGTAGAAGATCGAGAGATGGTGGCCTATTTCTTAGACTTCCAACTGACTAGGGAATCTCCAATGAAGGTGCAAAAACCTGTTATGGACCTTTTGGTTTTTGGGCAAGTTGCCCCAATCAGAGTCACTAAAGGCCTTTATGTGCACAGTTGACTGTGAGGACAGGAGAATACCTTGTCTTATGGAGCCCTTCTCATACCTTAGGACCCTGTGAGCTGCAACCATGTGAATATGAGATGGCTTGTACATGAATTGGCTAAGAATCCTAACAGCATAAGTAATATATGGTTAAATTAATTAACCTCCCAATTAGTCTCCTATAACTTGTTGCATCAGTTAAGAAATCTAAAGATGAATGTGACAGGTTTTTGTAGGTTAAGTGTTGATGGATGGGGTGAGCAGTTGAGGCAAGTTGACAATGATAGTGTTGTGGGTAGGTGGGTTTAAGTCTAACTCGATCTAACCTTCTATGGGGTATGTCATCATGCACTAAATCACTAGTATAAGGTGATGAATGAAGGGTTTAAGGTGAGGGTGTATGAGGTTGAGTAGTTGGAGACTGTTCAAGTGATAAGGAATTGTTGTCAAGTGAATCAGTTGATGAGGGATCTGTATGAGTGTGTGGGTGTAGAACAGTTTCAGGATAAGAAAAAGTTGATTCTGACAATGGTGAAGGAAGGACCAAACCTGGTGGATGCGTAGTATGGATGGTGTTGGAGTTAGAATCTTGAAAAGGGAAGGTGGATTCATAGAAAATGGCATCCCTGGAAGTGAAACATGAAGGATTCTCTAAGTCATAGAGCTTATAGCCCTTAACACCAGCTGGATAGCCAAGAAACATGCCTCTCTTGGCTCTAGGACTCTGTTTGGTCTGTTATGCTTAAGGGTAGATGCAAAACAAATGCATCCCCAAACACCCTTAGATGTGTGTATGATGGGACTGTTGAGAAAATGACTTCATAGGGTGATTTATTATTCAAAGTGGGAGTTGGTATTTTGTTAATGAGGTGAGTGGCTAGCACGACAACATCTCCCCATAATTGTAGGGGTAGGGAAGCTTGAAAGATGAGGGCCCTAGCCACACATAGGAGGTGTTGATGTTTTCTCTCAACCACCCCATTTCGTTGAGGGGTATAGACACATGTCTTTTGGTGCAAAATTCCTTTATAATTGTAGAAAATGGGCATGTTGAATTCTAGTCCATTGTCAGATCTGATTTGTTTTATTTTGGCACTGAACTGAGTGTTAATCATATGAACAAAGTTCTACAAAAGGGTCCTTATTTTAGATTTTAATTTCATTAAATACACCTAAGTGACCCAAGAGTGGTCATCATCTATAGTCAAGAAATAATGATCACCTTGGATTGAAGCTTCTGAGTATGGGCTCCAAATGTCACAATGGACCAGTTCAAAAGGAGCTCAGGTGCAAGAGTCAGTAAGCTTGAAATTCTTTCTTTTCTGTTTATCCAAATGGCAAATGGTGCATTACATATCTTTGTCAACTTTTACATTGGGAACACAAGATTGAATTACTTTCATTCTCTGTTGAGAAGTGTGTCCTAATCTAAAGTGTCAAAGATCAAATTCCTGCTGGTGGTTTGCTTGGAAAACATGACTAGAAACTGATTTTAGATAACAGTGTGGTTGGAAGGAATTAAACCCTAGCAAGTCCAATCACCATCCATGAAGAGAGGCCTGTATGAAGCAAAGTTTGCTTAGAAAAACAAGGCAAAGTGAGGTGTTGTGAGTGAGTTTGCTAATAGAGATTAAGTTGAAGGTGAATGAGGGTACACAGAGTACCTTATTGAGAGTTAAGGAATCAGACAGCTTCACAGTCCCAATGTGAGTCACCTTGACTTGTGTTTTGTTAGGTAATTGAACAAAGGATTGGGTCTCACAAGTGATGGAAGTGAGCAGTGATGTAAAACAGACCATTTGGTCTATAACTCCAGTATCAAGAATCCAAGTTACAATTTGTGAGTTGGTTGAGTAGTGGTTTAAAAAAGATGTAAAGTGTTCATGGTGAAGTGTAGAGAAAATGGAGGAATCTGGCAAGGAATAAGCAATAGATGGGTGTAAATTTGTACTTGCCATGTTGGAGGAATGAGTGGCTCTAGTTGTGGTATCTGCAGATTTTTCTTGGTTAGGGAATGGAAGGTTACCAACATTGAGCTGAGATGTCTTAGCATTGACAAGTGCAAGGAGTTGTTGAATCTGAGCTTCAGTAATGGCAACTGTGATCCTTCCATGGGTGCTTTCTCATGATTTTGTGTTGTGACTTGGTTTGTAGAGTGCCAAGCTTGCCCAGATGAGAATCATCCTTTTGACTTAGAAAATTTGAAGTTGGGAGGGAAACCAATCAATAAATAGCACTTGTCCTTAGTATGTCCACTCTTACCACATTGGTAACATGTTACCTCAACCTTGTCTCTTTTCTTAGCCTGAGAATGGAATGCAGCCAAGGCTGAGGTTTCATGGTTAGGTAGCAAGAGGGCACGAGTTTCCCTTTGCCTTTCTTCCTGAAAAACAAGTGAAAAAATCATATCCAGAGATGGTATAGGAGTCATCAAAATAATCTACCCTCTGATGCTATCAAAGATGTCATTCATTCTTATTTGAAATTTAAAAACACAATCTATTTGTTGAGCCACAACATGGGATTTCACAATGTTGCAAGTGCATAGCTCAGAAGAACAATGAGGAAGGGGTCTATAGGTGTGCCGTTCTTCCCAAGCAGCATTGAGTTGAGTAAAGTAATCACTTAAAGATTGAAAACCCTATGTGATGGAGGCAAGTTGTTGTTGAAGTTGATAAATCCTTACATTATCTGTGCAAATCATGCCTTGAGTTTATCCCATATTGTTTTGGTAGAGCTAATGTATAGAACATTAGATGCAATCTCCATAGAGATGGAGTTTAGAATCCATGAGAGGATGAGGTTGTTACACCTCAACCAAGGCATGTAGAGAGAGTCTGTGAGGCTAGGTGTTTCGATGGTTCAATCAAGGAACCCAAGTTTGTTCTTGATGAAGATGGCTAGTGTGAATGAATGGTTCCATGAAATGTAATTAGGTCCTGTCAAGTGTGGGGTGACTGCCACAGTGTTGGCATTGTCACTGTGGTGCAAGAAGAAGGGGTTGTTGGGGTTTTCAGATGGAGAGGAGTTGTGAGAGGTATTAACAGAGGATCCTTCATCAGCCATTTCGATGAAAGGACAGTGACCCTGCTCTGATACCATGTTAAAGAAATGAAAAAGGACTGATGAATATGTTGAAGTGATGAAAACAGATTGATGAGTTGAGAGGAATACTCGAGGGGAGGCAACAATAGTGAAGAGAGGAATCACTTTTCTCATTACATATTAGTATTATCAAAGGTTTCTTATTTATAACATATACATAAAGCACAAATGCTAAAAATAGAAAAGAACCAAACTAGACCAATTCTGTTCACCGTACATAAATGAATATTTTTGTCCACTTCGTTCCTAGCTAACTTTATCAAACAACTGTTGTGTTATGCGCCCACCATTACTTTTTGTTTCTTCTGTTCTGATCATTGCAGGTACTCCACCACAGGGTGTAGTATCTAATGCACTACTCATCCCTTGGACAGTAGCTGCAGGTTGCAAGTTTCTTTGTGAAGTTTGTGACTCTAGGCAAATAGAGCCAACACGATAGATAACGTGGACGTGATTTTTATCTTTGAAGTAATGCCACGCGTCATTCTTTTATTATCATTTTTATATTATTGTATTTTGTTATCATCTTTTATCATCCGCTACGTACCGTTGTACTCATTGGCTTAATATTGAATTAATTATTTGATATCATATAAAAAATATTAAGAGAATAATAATAAAATAAATGATAAGAGGAATCAGAGAAAAAACAGAGTGGAAAAAGAGTTAAAAGAAAAAGGAGACTTGAACACAAGTCCTTGGAGTCTGGCATAACTACAAAATCAACTAATGCATAGACGAAAAAACTTTCTGCTATATTGAAGAGTTGCAAGCCATATTTAGGTTATACAAAACTTTTTACAAATTAACTTCTGCTATATTGAATTTTTTAGTTTTCCAGAAAATCTGTCTGTTAAGTCGCAAGTTTTTGGTGTATTTTATTTTTATAAAATATGCTTGAATCTAAGGAACCTCATTTATTGGATTTGGTATGTTATAAGTTGAATGAACTCTTCAATTTGGAAGTTGATATATAGAAAACATTATTACATTATTTATATGGCAAGATTGTGATTTGTGAGATTTAAATTTAATTGTTTTTTAAATCAACTCATGCCATGTAAGCATTTTGTTATATTTGTTATCCACGTTGTCGACTTGCAAATATATTTTTTCTTGTTAAATTAATGTGGCCAAGCACTCATGTGGTGGCATTTTTTAACATCTTCCGCTAGGCACCGGTTCTCTCTAGAAAGAGAAACTCTCCATTCTCTCTACAAAACTCAATCCTTCGAGTGCTTTTGTTGTCCTCTCTTTTTCCTTTCCATTACCGCAATATGTATATACTTTCATAGTAGTATTTTTTTCCTGCTCCCTCCACCGATTCGGTTTTGGTCAGATTTATTGCACTTCGGCCGCCATCAGTCGACACACACCCCACCACACAATCCTACAGCCACCGATCTACTGGGACGGAGCAGAATCGCGCCAAAAAGCTCAAAGCGTGGCCTTCACGCGAGTGGTCGTCACGCGCCGACACGCCACGACACCTCAATTGGTTACAGTCGTCGTACCAACAGATTCCCCATGCCGTGATCTTCCATATCTGCCCTACCTCGCCTCCCTACCACCGGCATGTGGTTGCCACATGCCACCACAGATACTTGGGAAGACAGATGACTGGTTGTAGATTAGTCCATTCGATGCCGTGCTTTCGAATATGTGATCACTTTCCTTAACCGATGATCTTGAAAAAGGGGCAATGGATCTCTCCAAAAAACAACTCAAGAAAACAAACTACAGTGCACCCACAACTTTCACCACTTCCAGCAGAGGTTCCATCACCATCAGCAGTTATTTTGTAGTTCGCATAACTTTGTGAACTACTACTAACTACCGTCTTTTAAGACATCACCCTCTTTGTAGGGAATGGGTGGGGACCAAGAAATTGGTCTCAAAATTCATTTTATTTTCCTTTTTTCTACCACTTTTACACTGTAGTTATTGTACTGGGGCATTTTTTGGGGAACCCTACCCCCTCCTCATGTATCATCCTTTTAGTTTTTAATATAAATTTACTTTCTTAGAAAAAGGAAACTTATTGTTGCACCCAAGGGTTTCAAGCTTCATATAATTATATAT
The DNA here is from genome assembly GCF_001411555.2 of Juglans regia. Lineage (NCBI taxonomy): Eukaryota > Viridiplantae > Streptophyta > Magnoliopsida > Fagales > Juglandaceae > Juglans > Juglans regia. The sequence continues at coordinate 11,556,871 of NC_049915.1, read as the reverse complement.
TTACATATGGATTTTGATGATAACAAATGAATTCAAGTTTAAAGGAGTCTCAAGCTCAAGTTGTTTCCACAATGGAGCCAAGTATATCAACAAATCAAGCATGAGCAAGAAAGGGAAAAAATCTACAAATAAAACTCTTAGAATAATTTTATACATCTCTTGATAAAATTCGAAATTGGATTAAGGCTCAAAATTAATATTTTCACATAAAACATCAAATTGTATTTTCCACATGTGCATTATATATTTAAAAATAAAAAGTTAGAAATTTGAATTTTTGAAAGATGATTGATTGACATCTTTCATATGTGTATGACATGATTAAAAGTTTGAATTTTGAAAATTTAAAAAATGATTGATTAACATATTTCACGTGTGCATGTTTTGTTTGAAAATTTTGAAAAGTGATTGATGTTCATTGAGTGTTTTCTGATAACCTACTTACTATCAACTCTTGTATCAGTAAAAGGTGTGTATAACCCTTGTGCGTGTAGAAGAGGTTTTACACAAGGATTAGTTGAATCACCACATACAAGTTGATTTTAAGTGTAGAGGATGTTCTACATAGATTTTTTGTAACGGTATTACTCAAAGATATAATAGGTTTCTATCTCCACCTGAGTGATGTTGAGTAGTGAATTCAGAAATCCTCAAGGGGTAGCTTGAGGTGAGGAAGTAGGCAGTGGGGCTGAACCTCATTAAAATACTGAGTTTGCTTCTCTTTTACCTTTGCTCTTTATATTTCCTATTACTTCGTATTTTGTTCATATTTTATATTGTGTATTTGGCTTATAATTATTAATTTTTAAACATAACCCAATTCACCCCCTCTTGTGTTAGTTATATGGGAAACACTTATTATATTAGACTTATTAGTTATTTCTATACTAGTGTCTAATTTATTTCTATTCTAGACTTATACTTTAATTTCTAATTACATGTTATTCTACTAATTTCTAACTTATTTATATACTAAAGTTTCTTGTATCTAATTTCATATTATTATACTTTAGTAAATTAGTATTAACTTATTTCTATACTTGATTATGTAGTATAGTAATACTATAATGTTTCCATATACTAAATTATCATTAGTCTATTTATGTTATAGTATAAGTATATTATTTTATAATAATTAACTCATGCTAGTATATTATTGGATTCAACTATATGAGTTCTAATTATATATACTATATTAGTATATATGATAAATTAATAGATAAATATATATTTTTATAACATATATACAATATCGGAGTCGGAGTTGGAGACGAAATCGGAGGGCAAAGTCGGAATCGGAGTTGAAGTCAGAGCATAAAGTCGGAGTAGGATCTGATCAGAGTTGGAGTCGATCCAACAATACATTCGACTCTGACTCCGACTCCTACTCCGATTGAAAATTAAAAATAAATCTGACTCTGACTCCGTTTTGTGAGAGTCAGAATAGAGCTAGATTCAGAGTCGAATTTTTTAGCACCCCCCCCCCTCATCCCCGTTTTTTCTCTTCTCCAAAAATCCCTCTTTTTACAGGGCCATTAAAATTGACTGCGTAGCATTACTAAGACTGCCACTGAAATCGACTATGTAGCATTGCAGAGAAACTCCCCAACTTGGACTGCATAATTTTGGCCCCGAGTCCTTGCAATTTGGTTAAATCTATTTCCTTTTTTTTTTTTTTTAACTGACAATCTAGTTCCTCTATTAACATGCATGGATATATATAAAGAAATATGCTACATTGCTACTGAAAATATCAATTAATAGATGAAACAAATTTAGACTCAAATTTCTCTTGTAAGTATATATGTGACAGAGGCTAATAGATCTTAGTTTTCACATATAATGTATAATATGCATGTAATATATATATATAAACTTCAGATTTTAGTACTACTTTTTGATGGGGTGAAAATACTCGGTCCAAAGTTTTAATCTTTAACATAATAAGCAAACTTTTTTTTATCCTATTTGTATGTTATAGAATTTACCGATTTGCAGACAGCATAGTTTCATGATGTTCTGAAATGGTTTTGTTTTTCTTTTTATTTTTCAATAATAATGATTGTTTAGATTCTCATATTGACTTTATCAAATTCTTGTTTATTCCATGACATTTGAGTTTTGTTAATTCGGTATAGATGTTTGATGGGCTGCCACTCCAAGAAAAGTTTGGGGAACAAATAATAATAGTTGAATGTCATGCACTCAATCAATTGTTTGCCTTTTTAAGAAGTTGATGTTCTTAAATTGTTTACCTTTTAAATGACATAGTAGGGTATGCTGCTTTCTTAGCATGAAGCTCAATGAGCAGAGAGGAAGATAAGGCGCATGGTTATAATGACCCACCAAACATATACTTGACAGATTGTTCAAACTCTATGAAGTCCATGATTTCGTTATAGAATTTTTTGTCAACCTTTTCTTGTTATTGTTGACAAATTAAAACTAATACTATTGAAACTATTTAAAAACATTTCCAACAATTTGTGCTTTTTGTTTCAGTGCCGATAGCTAATATAGCTAGCTAAAATAGCTTTAAGAGCATTCTCATCCATTTCTCCATATGTCATTTATCTTTATATTTTGGGGGAAAGTTTAGGGTTTGCACCCAAAACTTCCCTCCATCTAGATCCCTATTTTAGGGAAAGCTTTTGGGATGTGAACAATGGTTGCCTAAATATAGAGAATCATTATTCATCCCTTAAATAATTTTTTTATCTATTATAATAAATAAAATAAATTATTCTTCTAATCATTCATACTTTTCTCATGCTCACATTTGTTATAATTTTAAATAATAATTTTAAAAATAATTTAAATAATTACAAAAATGTAAAAAAAAAAAATTAATTTTAAAAATATTATCGTAGCCACAAAAAAGTAAGTTAAATTTTTGTTTAAAATATTCGCTAGAGAGTAATAATTCAAAACATAAGAAAAAATATAAAATATTGAGTAGTTAAGTTTGTAAATGGAAGTAAGAGAAAAAAAAGTAATAAAAAAATAGAGAAATAATAGGAAATGAGATGTAGGAGGTTTTTGAAAGATGAATAAAATTTAGAAAAAATTTTAGGGAGTATTTTTTTAGATAAATTTTAGGAAAATGTTTTGGGAACCGGATGCAAATGCTCTAAACGAACCTTTTTCATAATTTTCCTTTGAAGTCTCGAAAGAATAAGATGCAGTCAACCTCTCCAAGTCACTACAACACAATTTGTCTTTTGTGACAAAGGAAACCGTCACCAAAAATTACCAAAACGTCACTAAAGATATTTGGTGACGGTTTGAATCACGACCGTCACCTAATGTGCGTCACATAAAACAATTGGTGACGGTTTACTATTGAACCGTCACTAAGAATATTTTTAGTGACGGTTGGAGGTGTTCCATTTGGTTTAACGTTCGAATGTTCCCTTTTTTGTGACTGTTGAGATCTGTCATAGAAAGTCACGTTCAGACGTCTAATTGAACCTTCGAATGGCAACCCGACTGATTGGCGTTCAAATGACAGAAGTTGACGTTCGTTGATTGTAGTTCGAACGTATCATATTTACGTTCGAATGTTTATGTGTCCAAATGTTAATTACAATTTAACGGACCAATGTTCAAACGTAACGAGTTTAACGTTCAGACGTTATTTCGAATGTTAACGAAGAAGCGTTCGAATGCAAGTGGTACGTTCGGAGGTTTGTTCGAACGTTTTGTTCATTTAAGGGTGAGTACGTTTGAACGTTGGTTCGAATGTGAACCAATGTTCGAACGTTTTCAATTTACATTCTAATGTACAGATCATAAATATTAATTTCATAAAATTTAAAAACATACCAATTGTATCATATTACACACCATCAGTTAACAACTAACAATGTCTTATAAAATTTCAAAATTAGATATTAAAATTAGTTATACACCCTAATAAAATTTATTTCTTCTTTTTTCCCCGCCCACCGCGATTCTGTTGCAACGGTATAATACGCTCCATTTGCACCATCATCTGTAACGCCCCATACCCGAGTGGGGTGGAGAATACTACATGTCACTTATAAACATGTCTCCCAACACATCTAAAAAAAATTTCCAAAGACTTCATAAGCAAAATCAATCTCATTTCTTCTAAATAAACCCATTACAAACTCTATACAGTCTTTACTGCAATAATAATAAATCAAGGGATCCACATTTTTCCGGTAATGATAACATACCAAACTGATAAAACCATAGGTCCTACTAAACCAAAATAAAATTAAATCTTAACATAATAAACTTATACATCTTAAGTTCTAATAAATCTAAACATCAAAAAGAACTTCAAACTCTTCTTCTAACCATGGTACCTAAGACCGCCTATCCATATCTGGCCAAACTCCAATTTCTATTCCTGACCCTCAGCTGGGTCATCAATATCATCTGAAAAATAATGAAGATAATGGGTGAGTTATCAACAATTCAGTAAGCAGAAAACCTATACAAGTGTACAAACATGAGCCCTTTTTAGAAAGTTTGATATGAAGAAGCAAAACATTTTATTTTCATATGCATAACTCAACACGTATTATCAAAAAAATAAGAGCGACACTTCAATCTTTTCATATTCATAAACCATTTTCATATTCCAGAACACATTGGCATAACATAACTGAATATCTTCATCTTATCATATCATAACGTATCATATCATATACCATGTTTAACCCCCTGTGGTAGGGTTGTGCTATCCCTGATGGCCAAACCAGGCAGTATCATATTGTGAAACTTCCCCTTTTCAACCTCGGAGCCCTAAGTGTGCACACAGGAAAGAACACATAAAAGACCACTTTGTTTCCAAAGTGGTTGCACTCATATCATATCATGTTGGTACCAACCATATCACGTGAACCAGTATCATCATATCATAACCATATTCAGAATCAGAGTAAAAACAGATAAGTATGCCAAAGGCTTTTCATATTCATATCATTTCCATTTGATCATAAACAAACCCAAATTATTTTATATCATACGTACAAAAATTCACAGATATCATATTCGCTCTTTTGCTCATTTCATAAACATGTCCACACTATTCATATCATGCACATTTCTGTTAAAAACATATCATGCACATTTTACAAATCAACCCCAGTTCATTTTTTTTTTAAGCAAATCTAGCATAGGAATCCCGCTTACTTGACTCTTGCAGCTATCTAAGCCTTGAAAATGACCTCTATCAGTCTCGTCACCAATTCATAAAATAAGATATATAAACCAAGTGTTAAAAGACAATTGACACAACTTCTATCTAAATAAATAAAACCAATAATCCCAAACCATATAATAGCAAAAACAACTCACTATGACAACCATATAGTAACCTGGAAAGCTCGCATTCCAACCCTAAGTACCATATACTAATCTCAAAATTGTCCAATACACCCACTAAAATCAACGTCAAACGCAAGCAATCAAAATATCAACCCCACTTCAATGGCCCCTAACTCCAAGCAATCATCACAGACAAACCAAAACAACAACAATGCAACTCCAAATAATTTACACTCCACTCCATCAGTCGTACAAAACTTGAATAGTATATAAAAAGAAAAAGTCACTACACAACCCCGAGAACCCATTAAAAACACTGCATGTCGCACTCAAGTAAATCCAAACTCAGAACATTCCAACACATGATGTTCGCTTATACAAAGAAAATGCCCAAAGAACAACCCACGAACTACACTAAATAAAAACATGACCTAGAATTTCATTGGAGTGAAATGAATTAATAGAGGTGAATGCGTATGTACGGGCGAGAGAAACAGAGAACCAAAGAAAAATGGGTTACCAGCAAGAAAAAATGTCACCAGTGGTGGCTTCGATGGTTACAAGGCTTCAGGGATGAATGAACAAGCAGCACAACAATTACATAGCAAACCAAAAGGAAAACTACATTGGAGAGAAAGAGAGAGTGCCGACAATGAGGGTCCTGAGTTTCAAAATTAAGGTATAAAATGAGAGAGAGAGGGAGAAAAAGATATAGCTGAAGATGAAACACAGCACAAGAGGAGAGAAGAGCCGAGTCTGAAAGGAGAACACCAACTGCATAACAAAACAGACTCGGGAGAGAGAAACACAGTGGTCTGCTGTAATGGAGGGAAGCGACAGAGTGAGAAACTGATTTTGAGGGAAAAATCGAAAGGGAGGAGATTTAGGGCATGAGATTTGGAACCACAAAACAAAATCAACAACAAGAAAATAAAATTAAAACGGAAGGAAGTGAATGTGGGTTACGTGTGAGAGAGGCGTCTGAGCGAGGGAAACCCAGAAAAATAAAAGAAACTGAAAGAGAAAGAGGGGGAGAAAGAATCGGGGGGGAAAGAAGAGAAGTTGAGGAAGGAAATACTCAACCCCAAAATGACGCCGTTCGCACACCTCCAAGGAAAAGGGCTGGGCCCTCGAGCACGAACCGGCCTCACAAACAAAAACTGGGCCTTACATCCTCCTCCCCTTACAAAAATTCCTTTCGAACAAGTGAGGATACTTAACTCGCATCTCTTCCTCGAATTCCCAAGATGCTTCACTAATAGCATGATTATTCCACAATACTTTAACCAACGGAATAGTTCAAGTTCGTAACACTTGCTCTTTCTTGTCCAAAATCCGCACTGGTTCCTCGGTGTAGGTCATATCCTTTTGAATTTGAAAGGGTTCATGATCTATAATGTGGGTGGGATCATGGATGTACTTCCTCAACATAGACACATGGAACACGTTATGCACTCCTGAGAATGCCAGTGGTAGAGCCACCCTGTACGCCACTAATCCAATCTGATCAAGAATCTCAAACGGTCCAATATATCTAGGGCTCAACTTACCCTTCTTTCCGAATCTCATAACTCCTTTCATCTGTGCAATCCTCAAAAATACCTTATCTCCAACCTCAAACTCTAACTAGCAGCGGCGTTTATCTGCATAACTCTTCTGTCGGCTTTGAGCTGCTTTCATTCTAGCCCGAATGGTATCTATCTTCTCGGTGGTCTGCTGAATAATCTCTGGCCCTATAAGTTTCCTTTCACCTACTTCATCCCAATACAATGGAGATCTACATCTTCTGCCATACAAAATCTCGTAGGGTGCCATCCCAATGCTAGCCTGGAAACTATTATTATATGCAAACTCAACCAATGGTAAATGTCGCATCCAAGTTCCCTTAAAATCCATCACACATGCCCTCAACATGTCTTCTAAAATCTGAATAGTTCTTTCTGACTGTCCATATGTCTGAGGGTGAAAAGCAGTACTGAAACTTAACTTAGTACCCATTGCCTCTTGTAAGTTTCGCCAAAACTTAGAAGTAAAACGGGGATCTCTATCCGACACAATGGATACCGGTACTCCATGCAACCTCACTATCTCCCGCACATACAGCTCAGCTAGTTTCTCCAGTTTATAAGAAACTTTAATGGGCACAAAACAGGTCGTCTTCGTTAAGAGATCCACGATCACCCATATAGCATCTTGTCCCCTTAAAGTCCTTGGTAGACCTGTCACAAAGTCCATGGAGATGTGCTCCCACTTCCTCTCTGGAATCTGGAGTGGCTGTAATAATCCTGTAGGTCTCTGATGCTCCGCTTTCACCTGTTGGCAAGTTAGACATTGTTCCACAAATTTTGCAATTTCCCTTTTCATACCATTCCACCAAAAAGACTCTCTCAAGTCTCGATACATCTTGGTACTCCTTGGGTGAACAGTGTACAAAGAACGGTGTGCCTCTTCAAGAATTATCCTTTTTAGTTCATCATCAGCAGGTATGCATACTCTACCTCTAAACCTCAAAACTCCATCCTCGGAAATGCTAAAATCAGGTCTGTCCCCGTTCCCGACTTCTTCCATTAGCTTTACCAACCCTGAGTCCACTTTCTGAGCAGCTTTGATTCTATCTATCAAGGCAGGTTGAACTACTAAACTGGCCATGAAAGCATTTTTATCACTAGCAATGACTTCAATACCGGCTCTTTCTAAGTCCATCAACAACCTATGCTGAGTGGTAAAGGCTGCAACCATCAGTCCCATTGACTTCCTGCTTAGGGCGTCGGCTACAACATTAGCTTTGCCTGGGCAATAATTAATGGTGCAATCATAATCCTTGATCAACTCAAGTCATCTCCTCTGCCTCATATTTAATTCCTTCTGGGTAAAGAAATATTTCAAACTCTTGTGGTCCATATAAATTTCACACTTTTCCCCATACAAGTAGTGTCTCCAAAGCTTGAGTGCAAAAATGACAACCGCGAGTTCCAGATCATGTGTGGGATAATTTTGCTCATACACTTTTAGCTGACATGAGGCATAAGCTATAGCCTTCCCATGTTGCATCAGTACACACCCCAATCCAAGCCTAGATGCATCGCTATAGACAACAAATCCACCTCTAGTTGTGGGAACTGTTAACACCGGAGCTGTCACTACTCTCTGTTTCAACTCCTAGAAGCTTTCTTCATACTTTGCTGTCCATTCAAACTTATTATTTTTCCTCGTGAGTGCAGTGAGAGGAACTGCTATCCTGGAAAACCCATCAATGAATCGACGCTAATAACCTGCCAATCCCAAAAAGCTTCTAACCTCGTGAACATTCTTCGGTGCCAACCAATTAACCACTACTTCCACTTTTCCTGGGTCCACTGAAATGCCATCTTTCAAAACTACATGTCCCAGAAACGTGATTGAATCAAGCCAAAATTCGCACTTCTTCAACTTAGCAAACAACTGTTTATCTCTGAGTGTCCCCATTACCAACTTCAAATGTTCTTCATGCTCGGTCTTGCTTTTGAAATATATCAGTATATCATCAATAAAAACCACTACAAATTTACCTAAAAATTCATTAAACACCCGGTTCATCAAATCCATGAATACTGCTGGGGCGTTAGTCAAGCCAAAAGGCATGACCAAAAACTCATAATGGCCATATCGAGTCCTGAAAGCCGTCTTAGCCAAGTCTTCCGCCCTGATCTTCAATTGATGGTAACCCGATCGAAGATCAATCTTTGAAAATACCTGAGCACCTTGAAGCTGATCAAACAAATCTTCTATACGGGGTAGCGGGTACTTATTCTTTATGGTCACCTGATTAAGTTCCATGTAATCGATACACATTCTCGTAGATCCATCCTTCTTCTTCACAAAGAAAACTGGAGCTCCCCAAGGTGATACACTGGGCCTGATGAAACCCTTATCCAACCAATCTTGCAACTGTTCCTTGAGTTCCACTAATTCAGACGGCGCCATTTGGTAAGGTGCTTTTGAAAGGGGTGCCATGCCTGGGACTAGTTCAATAGCAAACCCTACCTCTCGCTCGGGTGGAAGTCCAGTTAAATCTTCTGGGAAAACCTCTGGATAGTCACTCACAGTAGGTATCTGTTCCAACTTCAACTCTTCCTTTCGTGCTTCTACCACACAGGCTAGGAATCCCTGACAACTATCACGCAACAGTTTTCCAACCTGAATGGCAGAAATAATGGGTGGAACCAATCTCACTTTTGACCCTGTGAACCGAAACTCACTTTCATTAGGGGGTCTGAACACCACCTCATTTTTAGAACAATCAATACTGGCATGATAAGAAGCCAGCCAATCCATACCCAAAATCATATCAAACCCAACCATGTGGAACACTATTAAATCTGCTGGCATCAGTCTTCTATCTATAGATAGAGGGCATCCAGGTAGAATCTCACTACAGACTACCGAATTTCCTGTTGGGGTCGCGACCACTAACTTGCACTTCAACCTTTTAGTTTCTAAAGTGCAAAATCTAGAGTAAGCTGTGGAAACAAAAGAATGTGTCGCTCCCGAGTCAAATAACACAAACGCGTTATTAGAAAACAAAGAAAGAGTACCTTTGGCCACAAACAGTCTTATACATGAACCAAAATATTCAAAGCCTTAACCAAAACCAACCAAAAAGAAGTAGTAATAACATAAAATCTTTAAAACAAAACAAATGAGTCATACCGGTGATCACGTCATTCCTACCCTCAGCCTCTCCAAGTGTCAGAGCAAAAACCCGTGCAGGCGCAGTAGTACGCTAGAAGTTGCCTCGCGCTGTCCCTTCTGCTCTGGGAGGTGGTGGCCTGTTGCTGTTTAATTGCAATGGGCAGTCCTTGAGATAGTGACCTGGTTTGCCACAACGGAAGCATAGTCCTGCCTCCATCCTGCATACTATGGCATGTACTTGGTTGCAAGTTCAACACTAATATGCTTGTTGGGAGCCCAGAACCAGCCTCTTACTCGTGCTACTACCTTCATTCCTCTTTTTCCATGATCCCTGGTCCATGTCAGAATGATACCCAGTAGGAGTAGCCCTTTTTCTTTGTTCATGCAATGTAACGCTTCTTTGGAGGGTTCTTTCAAAAACTGTGCCCTTATTCACAATTTTTGAGAAGTTACGAATCTAAAAACCCACTACACGCTCATAAAGTTTCTCATTCAGTCCTTGCTCAAATTTGCGCGCCTTCTTTTCCTCATCGGGAATCAAATAAGTAGCAAACTGGGATAGCTCAGTAAACCTAGCTGCATACTGATGTACCGTCATTGTTCCCTGCACCAAGGTGGCAAATTCCATAGCCTTGTCATCACGGAACAAGCTAGGGAAGAAGCGCTCAAGAAAGATTTGTTTGAAATGCAGCCAACTGACTATCTTTGTTCCCTCTGCTTCTCTGATTGTTCTTTCAGAGATCCACCACCTCTTCGCTTCCCCGGTAAGCTTGAATGTGGCGTACGCCACCTTTTGCTCATCTGTACAGGTTAGGACTCGGAAAATCTCCTCAATGTCCTGAATCCAATCCTCCGCCAGAGTTGGATCGCCTCTCCCATCAAATAAAGGGGGGTGCATTCGATTGAATTGCTCTTCGGTACAACTCCCTTCATTATAGTTACGCTGGCGACCCCGAGGGATTCTGCACAAGGTCATCAATTAATTGATGTGCAGCTGCTCGTAGTACCTTGGAAGCACCCGTTTCATTCTCGTTTGCATTCAGGTCCGTCATGCTTCTTTCACGACGACGGGGTGGCATCCTGAAAAAATAACTTGGATCATTAATAATCAATTCAAAAATAGATTTTATATGAACATAAATAATTAGTGGGATTCATAAAACAAACCATATATATTATACTTAAAAAATATAAGAATATCTATAAAAGAGAGAAAAAAAAAATACACACAACGGTAGAAATAGTCAATCTGCCAAAATCTAATACCTTACCCCATCTGACTATTTAATAAGACTCTGTAATTAAACTAAACCTTAATCAACATGAACTTAGTTCATAAACCTGTGAAAATACCACACCTCAAAACCATTTCTAGAGCCTGCGAATTCTAAGACTTCCCACATCTCCAATATTCAATCCTATAGTTCGCTTCACTAACATAATAAATCTGAAAATGATTTCTTAAACACCATCTACACTCTAAAATCTTACATACTAAAGTCTACAGAACCTCAAACTAGGCTCTGATACCAAATATAACGTCCCATACCCGAGTGGGGTGGAGAATACTACATGTCACTTATAATTTTATAAACACGTCTCCCAACACATCTAAAAAAAATCTCCAAAGACTTCATAAGCAAAATCAATCTCATATCTTCTAAATAAACCCATTACAAACTCCACATAGTCTTTACTGCAATAATAATAAATCAAGGGGCCCACAATCTTCTAGTAAAGTTAACATACCAAACTGATAAAACCATAGGTCCAACTAAACATAGGTCCAACTAAACCAAAATAAAATTAAATCTTAACATAATAAACTGATACATCTTAAGTTCTAACAAATCTAAACATCAAAAAGAACTTCAAACTCTTCTTCTAACCATGGTACCTTTATGTACTCGACCGCCTATCCATATCTAGCCAAACTCCAATTTCTATTCCTGACCTCCAGCTGGGTCATCAATATCATCTGAGAAATAATGAAGATAAGAGGTGAGTTATTAACAACTCAGTAAGCAGAAAACCTATACTAGTGTGCAAACATTAGCCCTTTTTAGAAAGTTTGGTATGTCGAAGCAAAACATTTTATTTTCATATGCATAACTCAACACGTATTATCAGAAAAATAAGAGCGACACTTCAATCTTTTCATATTCATAAACCATTTTCATATTCCAGAACACTTTGACATAACATAACTGAATATCTTCGTCTTATCATGTCATAGCGTATTATATCATATGCCATGTTTAATCCCTGTGGTAGGGTTGTGCTATCCCCGGTGGCCAAACCAAACATTATCATATTGTGAAACTTCCCAATTTTCAATCTCGAAGCCAGACCACTTTATTTCCAAAGTGGTTGCACTCATATCATATCATGTTGGTACCAACCATATCACGTGAACCAGTATCATCATATCATAACAATATTCAGAATCAGAGCAAAAACATATAAGTATGCCAAAAGTTTTTCATATTCATATCATATCAACCATGTATTGAACATATTCATATCATTTCCATATGATCATAAACAAACCTAAATTATTTTACATCATACGTACAAAAATTCACAGATATCATATTCGCTCTTTTGCTCATTTCATAAACATGTCAAATGTTGCTCATGTCCACACTATTCATGTCAAAAAGTATTTTTCTCTTTCATATAGATTTTCATGAGTAAATGCACAACACATATACTGAAGTTGTTTTCACATTTTCTTTTAAAAACATATCATGCACATTTTACAAACCGACCTCAGTTCATTTTTCTTTTTTTATTTTTTTATGCAAATCCAGCATAGGAACCCCGCTTACTTGACTCTTGCAGCGTATTATCTAAGCCTTGAAAATGACCTCTATCAATCTCGTGACCTAATCATAAAATAAGATATATAAACTAAGTGTTAAAAGACAATTGACAACTTCTATCTAAATAAATAAAACCCATAATCCCAAACCATATAATAGCAAAACTAACTCACTATGACAACCATATAGTAATCTGGACAGCCCGCATTCCAACCCAAAGTACCATATACTAATCTCAAAATTGTCCAATACACCCACCAAAATCAACGTCAAACGCAAGCAATCAAAATATCAACCCCACTTCAATGGCCCCTAACTCCAAGCAATCATCACAAACCAACCAAAACAACAACAATGCAACTCCAAATAATTTACACTCCACTCCATCAGTCGTACAAAACCTGAATAGTATATAAAAAAGAAAAAAAGTCACTACACAACCCCGAGAAACCATTAAAAACACTGCATGTCCCACTCAAATAAATCCAAACTCAGAACATTCCAACACATGATGTTCGCTTATACAAAGAAAATGCCCAAAGAACAACCCAAGGACTACACTAAATAAAAACATGACCTAGAATTTCATTGGAGTGAAATGAATTAATAGAGGTGAATGCGTATGTACGGGCGAGAGAAACAGATAAACAAAGAAAAATGGTTTACCGGCAAGAAACAATGTCACCACTGGTGGCTTCGATGGTTACAAGGCTTCATCGATTAATGAACAAGCAGCACAACAATTACACAGCAAATCAAAACGAAAATTGCACTGGAGAGAAAGAGAGAGTGCCGACAATGAGGGCCCCGAGTTTCGGAGAGAAGAGCCGAGTCTGAAAGGAGAACACCAACTGCAGAACAAAACAGACTCGGGAGAGAGAAACATAATGGTCTGCTACAATGGAGGGAAGCGACAGAGTGAGAAACTGATTTTGTGGGAAAAACCGAAAGTGAGGAGATTTAGGGCATGAGATTCGGAACCACAAAACAGAACCAACGACAAGAAAATAAAATGAAAACGGAAGGAAGTGAATGTGGGTTATGTGTGAGAGAGGCGTCTAAGCGAGGGAAACCTAGAAAAATAAAAGAAACTGAAAGAGAAAGAGGGGGAGAAAGAATCGGGGGGGAAAGAAGAGAAGTTGAGGAAGGAAATACTCACCCCCAAAACGACACCGTTCGCACACCTCCAAGGAAAAGGGTTGGGCCCTCGAGCACGAACCGGCCTCACAAACAAAAACTAGGCCTTACATCATCTCCCGCTGCACTTGCTCTTAGACTGCACTACGTATTCTTTACTCATGGTCTCTCTGTTGGTCATACAAACGCATCTATAAATGAGACTGTTGTTCTAAGAGAGACTCTAACTCTTGCTGTATCGACCTCATATACTCATTCTCATGCTGTGCAACTTCTAAATCTTTGGTAAAATTATTAATTTGTGAAGTCGATGTGGTTGAGGAGGATGAACATCTATGCTTAATAGATTGTCCCAAACCTCTTGCCGCACTAGACTGCAACCCGAACACTTGCGTGAATATGTCTATGTCACTAGGAGAGGAATCCCCAAAAGCCGAGTGCATCTCCATCATTTTTTCCTGCAATTTGAATGGTAATGATCGTTAATAAGTAATGTATTAAAAGAAATAGAAATAAAAAATAAACTATTCACATGTTGCATAATTTATTTAACAAAATTAACACTGCTTACATAATTATCTGCAATGATAGGATCCATCCACTCACTACGCTCATTAGTGTGAGCAGCAACATAGACATGAATGAAGGATAATGTTAGTACTGAAATAAATGAATATTAGAAAAATAAATGAATTCTATAATTTTTTAATTATTATTTTTTCAGCAAGACGGTGGAATGACCTTGAACCGGCACGATGGTGGACAGTCAGAGCGGATCTATTCTATGCATTTGTAGAACTCAAGTGCTACAGAAAATATATTAAGAATGTTAATTGTAATATGTATAAATATAATATATAGAGCGAATATGAATGTAAATAATTAAGAATGATCTTGAATCGGTTCAGGCCTTAGTTTTTGCCACTCCAGTCGGAGGAGCGGGTCATAGATCAGATGAGCACCCTCGACATGAGCACGGATCGACGTAGCACTTTACAGGCGAGGGGGTATCCTCGACGTCAGCCACCCCTGTAGCGGATCTAGTTCATCCGACGCAACCTGGGCCTGGTGTGGGGAGTAGTAGTCAGTAGCCGACAAGTACATCTGCGGGAGATACGCGGCCTGCTTGGGTTGATGCGGTGACCTCACAGTTGATTGCACATATCGATCGACAGATCGCGACTGTAGAGGAGTCTGTCGCTAAGGTAGCCCATTGTGTAGGTACTCTCAACGAGAAGGTTGAGAGCTTGACTGAGGAGATACGGAGTATGAATTTCATGAACAACACGTTCACGTGAGTGTTTTTTACGAAATTCATACATATTTTGTATTTTGTTTTTAATATATGTAAGGAACAATATTATTTAATATATCTATTATTTTTTAATTTCAATTCTCAATCTTTTTTAATGTTAGGTTTTTCAAGTTTAATACTAAATCACTGCACTTCAAATATATATAAACATAAATATATATTTATATATATAAAAATAAATATATTTATACATATAAATATATAATTATATTTTACAAATTGTGTGTATATAAATATGTATTTATGCACTATAAAAACCACATCATTTTTAAATTAGAGTCATATTTAATTTAAATATTTACAATTAACATTCGAATGTAACTTACTAACGTTTGAACGTTGGCGCCAAAACATTTCACGTTCGCACGTAGGTAGCCACAGTGTTCGAACTTATATGTGACGTTCGAACGTCAATTTGCTCTATGTTTGAACGTAAAAAAAAAAAAAAACTCATCTGCCTTTAGTGACCGTTTCCAAAAAGTGTCACAGAAAATACTTTTTAGTGACGGTTTGGGAACTGTCACAATTTCTTAACCGTCACTAAAAAGTAATTATGTTGTAGTGAGTAGAGAATAGGGCCCTAAATAAACAAGACAGGTGGACAAGTGACTTGAGATCGGCTCAATCGAATTCAAATTTGGATCTATTCGTTTATTAAATGGCGTTCATGAACACAAGATTACAATAAATTATTAAATGATACAAGTCCTATAAAATTTGGCCCGACTCGTACAAAACTTGTATGAACTTGAATAACCTCGTATTATTATTTTTATAGTATTATCTCTATATTTATGGTAGAAAAATATTTTTAATATTTAAAGAGATTAGTGGAAATCATGCTCATAATACTAAACATGTTACTTGATTCCGTATTATATATGATAATCATTCATATACGTAAATTTAGAAAGATATTACCAAAAGTCAACATTCGTTTATCAAAATCTGTTGATAAATTTATAGTATATCACATAAATAATCTATTTTATCTAAATAAAGAAACTCGCGAACAAACTCAAAATCGCCTCAAATATTAAATGAGCTGTCTGTAGACATAAAATCCAACTCGTGGAAAAGCTCCAACTCGACTAGTGTTCAAATAAAAGTTAAACGAACAAGATTTGACCATTCACTACTCGCTCAAACTTGACTCATTTTCACTATTAGTGGAGATAAACTCAACGCTAGCTTCACCTAGATAATATCTTGTTTCTACACCACTAAACAGAATTTAAAAATTGTAGACAAAGATTATACGTCCCAGTGGAATTCCGATGGGCTGTGCCGCTGAGCAAAAACAGAGACATGAAAGACATGCATAGAATTGTCAAGAAAAATAAAAAGTGAACACTCTTAGCGAACTATTTCAAAAGGAAGCCTCACCCAAGTACCTGATAATGTTATTTTGTTTTTTAAATTTTCATAATTTTAAGCTTTTGGTTGGTCTTGATGGTATCTCCACGAGAGTGGATGGTCCTTTCCACAGTGCCATTCTCCACAATACAATCGCCTTAATTAGTTTATATTAATATGTGATAGGCATTAATCTTCTTTTGGTCAAAAGTTGATGCCATAATCACTATGGCTGCATTATGCATAGTGGGTGACAAGAATATATCAATAGGTACTTAATTTATGCTCTATTATGCCTTTCTCAATTATAGAAAATGATTTATACAATTTTAGAGTGCTTAAGTTTTAATCATTTTCTTTGAAAAAGTATGAGAAATTTAAGACGTACCCACATGAAAAAATCAATTTTTTTTATAATAGATTCAACTTTTCTTTTAAAAGTGCGCAAAATTTACACAACTTAAGAATTATCTAACATTAGTCCTCAGTTATTGTCTTTCTTATTATTCTTTTCTATTTCCTTATGTTATATATTCTTCTTTAATTTACAATATTAAAATATACACTTGGACAAAACAAATGGTATTAGAGCTGAAGGATTTTTGTTTCGAAATGATTCGGGTGAAATTTAAAGTAAATATAGATCAAGAGCAAGAATATTTTATGCTCTAGTAGGATTATTTTAATGATAGTATCAATATTTGTGGCACAGACATTTGAGTCTAATATAGGATTTGTGGAGGTACGTACATGACTTTGATCAAAGCCATGGCTGGGTGACACTACAAGAAAACTGTTTAATTATAGTCAGTAATTTTCTGTGATGACTATTTCTTACTGAAATGAGTTTATTTTCATCCCAAATAATCCGTCACAAATACTCGTTTTTCTTGTATTGTAAATTCCAATTGAAAAGGCTCTAAATGCTCTTTTATTATAGATAGATAATGGGACATATTGTGATGGACTGACTCCAATCATACCATTGCATGGGTTGGGTAAATTAGGCGATAAAGAGAGAGATACTCAAACAAAGACTAGGCATCGTTTGGATTTAGAGATGAGTTGAGATGGTTTTAGATAAATTTAATAAAATCTTGTTAGAATATTATTTTTTAATATTATTATTATTTTGGGATTTGAAAAAGTTGAATTGTTTATTATATTTTGTGAAAAAATTTTAAAAAATTCTAATGACAAGATGAGATTAATTTATATGAGTTTCAAATCTGGGGCTATATTAGAAAGAAATAGGACTCAAAACAGGATAATAATATATTTAATATGATGATGGGACCAATTAATTAGTGGGAACATAATCAAGACAAGGAATAAAAAAACGCATGCGCATGAGAAAGTAGCATACTAGCTAGGGGTGTAAACTTAAACCGGAAAATCAGAAAACTGGAAAATCGGACTGGACCGAACCGGACCGGTTTTACCGGTTTTGAACCAGTCCGATCCGGAACCGGTTTTTAAAATGTAAAAACCGGCCGGTTCCGGTTCCGGAATTTTTTGGACCGGACCGGACTGGTTGATTAAAAAAATAAAAAATAATATTTTTATATATAAGTTTTATAGAAAATATTTTTTATATATTAAATATTAATATATATAAGTTTTATATATAATGTATAATTATAAATTTTTATGTGAAATTTTATATATAACATATATATTCATATATAAAATAATTTCTTATCATAATTTATAAATTATTACATAAAATGTTAATACTAAATCACAAAAAGTTTATAACTAATATTAATATATAACTTATAACTATACCAATTAGTCTAATATTAATACTATTATATAGTCTAATATATTAATAAAAGTATAAAACAATTTTTTTAAAATCAATTTTTTTTTTATAAACAAATTTTTAATGATAAATTGTGAAATTTACATTTTAAAAAAATCAGAAAACCGGACCGGAAACCGGTAAAACCGGAAGTACCGGTTTAGGAGGGTAACCGGTGTGTAATCGGTTTTGAAAAATACAAAACCAGTACATACCGGTTCGGTCCTAGATTTTATCCAAAACCGGACCGAACCGGACCTGTTACACCCCTAATGCTAGCCAACTACTTCCCCCACAATTAATTATAGAAAACTTGGGTGCAGTTAGGGGTGTAACCGGTTCGATCTAGTTTTAGACAAAATTTAGGACCAAATTGGAATGCACTAGTTTTGCATTTTCAAAAATCGATTACGTACCGGTTACCCTCCTAAACCGGTACCTCTGGTTTTACCAATTCCGGTCCGGTTCAGTCTTGTTCATTCTGGTTTTTTAGTTTTAATAAAATATGAATTTGTCATAAAAATATGTTTATAAAAAAAAAAAAACCGCTTTAAAAAAAATATGTTTTATTAAAAATCTGTTACTATTTACAAAAATCTACTTTATAAAATAAATATGTTATGTAAAAAAAATATGCTATAAAACAAAAACTGAAAATAGAAATCTGCTGTGAAAAAAAAATGCTTAAACCTATAAATATAACTACTACAAAACTGAAATGTAATTAATACACTAATTTATATTAGTATTACAAATATATTATGTATTTTTTTAATATATTATGTATTTATCAAAAGGAATATGTTGAAAATTTATTAGGCCATAAAATGTTATTAATATATATATTTTATGTTTAAAGTATATGATCAAATAAATTTTCATGTTTAAGATTAAAATTTTATGTTATAAATTATAATAAAATTATCTTATATATAATTATAATTTAAATTATTAGTATTTTTAAGGAATTCCGCAAAATACTCAACAGCACCATTATGAATTTCTTCTGGTGAATTGAACTCAACCCCATCCGGAGTTCTCATTCCTTTAATTCTTTTACGTCTTTTATTAGCTAACCACAAATGAAAAAATTTAGAATTACGATCACCTTTCATGTTCCATTTTATTTTAGTCATTTGAGCTAATCTGATATCCTCCCTACATCTCCAAGAGGACAACTCAGCCGAAGCCACCACAAGCTCCCTCTCGGCAACTATATCCCACTCTCTTTACAGACACCCTTCAAGACCCTCAACCTTCACTTCCAAAGATTCAATATGAGCATTGGTCCTACCAAACACCCGCTTATTCGATTCACGAAGAGCCACCTTAACCTTTTTAAGCTTACAAGCAAGATTAACAAACCCCGTCCCAACCACCGGCACAGACCACACCTACTTTACAAAATCTATAAATTCTGGGTGCTCAACTCACATTTGCTGAAATCGAAATGGAGGAGGACCATAGGAACAAGGATCCTTAAGAAATTCTATCAGCATAGGACAATGATCCGAAGTCGTCCTTGGTAAATACTAACAAGACGCATTAGGGTAAAAATACATTAAATTAGCATCCAATAAAACACGATCCAGCTTAGCCCAAGCTCTAGCTAATAATCCACTCTGACCATTACACCAAGAAAATTTACTACCATATGAACTTAAATCAATTAAACCACCCTCATGGATCCATCGGTTAAAATCATCCATAGCCGCTATTGGCCAAGAACGACCACCCCTCCTTTCCAAATCCGTACAAATAATGTTAAAGTCACCAACAAACAAACAAGGATCCTCATTCATACTATTCCACCTCAAGTCCACCCATAAAACCAGCATGTCCATCATATTACACTTTGCATAAATAAAGTTACCCAAAAACTGAAACTGACCCTCAGCTATACTTAAAGACAAAAACTTCGACGGTGATGGCCTGGTTTAGACGTGCATCAATTGATTCTCAAGTGAGGATTCTTGTGGGGTTACTTCCGTCGATTATTAGTTGGCATCTTTGGCTAGAAGATGCACTGCCCGTATGGAGGGGTGTATTCAATCTGTTAGTGTGGTTTGGCATACTATTAAAAATTGGATGAGCTCAATTAGTCAAGACATGAAAAAGGTTAAAAATGTTTTACATATGAATTGCAGATTTTACATGCTTTGCAAATTACGTCAAAAGTCCCCGTGAGGCAGTTTTTAAAAATTGTGGCTTGGCAAAAACCTGCTCTAGGGTGGTTTAAATTGAATACAGATATGGTAGTTACCTAGGAAACACAGGATCTTCAGGGGTGGTTGGTATTATTAGAAATTATCAAGGCCACTTGGTTCATGCTTTTAATTCTTATATTGGTTTCGGTTCTAATAATAGAGCAGAGTTGTTAGCGTTGATGCAGGGTCTTAAAGCATGTAAAAATCTAGGGATTATTTTTGTGGAAATAGAATTAGATTCTCAAGTGGCAATCTCTTGGTGGAATAGGCGAAGTTGTGGAGTATGGTATTTGGAAGATTTTTGGGAGGATACACTTGTTCTTATGGATTCGATGGTTTGCGTAGTTCGGCACGCTTATAGGGAAGGTAATAAAGTTGTTGACTGGTTGGCTCGGAGTGGGGCAGCTGGTCGTAATATGGAATGGAATTTTGTTGGAGATTTGCCTAGGATCCTTCGAGGTTTACCTCGATTGGATAAACTTGGTTTACCATCTTTGCGGTGCTGTCAGAGTTAAGAATCATGTGCTGTTTGGTTGTTGTGTTGGTTTGGTTAGCTTTTATTGTCTATGTTTGTTGGGCTAACGGTTTTTTTTTGCAGGTGAGGATTTGTTTTTTGGCTGGCAAAAACTAGGTTTTTTTGATACCTAGTTTCGGACCTTTATATTGTATCTCCAGGTATTGGTATGTAACCACGGTTTTCCTCCACCAGTCCAATCCGGTCCTAAAAAACATAAAACCGAAACTGCACCAGTACCAGCCAATTTATGAACTAAGAGAACCGATCCCGAACCGGACCGGTTCCACTTGTTTGGGCTTGTCCGGTTCAGTCTAGTTTTTCGATTTCTCGGTTAATATTTACACCCCTAGGTGCATTGTAGAGACCAGCTTGTTCGGTCATGCAATTAAATGACTAAACTCAGTCGTAAAAATTTAATGCATAAATAGATGATGTGACTTGACAAAAGTATACCTTTTATTTTGAAAACTATATATATAAGATTTGTAAATTATCATTGGCCTTATAGGTATATATACAAATTTAAGGATAGTAACCAAATTCATAAATTATTGATAAATTTCTAATATATAGCATGAATAATTTATTTTATAAAAATAAAGTAACTCTTGAATAAGTTTGAACTTGCTGAATATTAAATAAAGCAGTTTGTGAATATAAAATCCAACTAGATGAAAAACTATCCACTCGTATTCAAATACAAGTTAAACGACCAAGACTTGATCACTCACTACTAAGGGTGTAACCTGTCCAGTTCAGTTTGGTTTTGAACAAATTATAAAACCGAACTGGTACACCGGTTTTTGGAAATTTAAGAATTGATATGGACTGATTCGTCACCAAAATGGAACTTTTGGTCTTTCAGGTTTTGTTCCAGTCTAGCCCAATTTTATGATTTATCGTTTACACGTGTAATACTATATAAGTTTAGTATTATATTTTTTTCAATACCAAACCTAATTATTAGAATTTAGTATTTAATTACTAGTTTATTAATGTCCAATTATATTAGCATAATATAAGTAGTATCTAATTTATTAGTGAGATTAATAAACTTGAATATATAATAAGATTAAAATAGTATAACTAGTGTCTAATTATACTAGTATATGTAATGTGTAACTTATATATATATAATGTTACATTAATTTTATGCTATAAGATTAATAGACTTTAATAAGATTAAAATTTCATGTTACATTAATTAGCAATTTAGTATATAATATATAATATAATATGAAAAAATTATATATAATATAAAAATTAAAAATTTATATATACAGGTCCGGTTGGTTTAAACCGGTTTTCAAAATATATGAACTCTGGTTGCAGCTTGTGTAGATATTTTGCACCAAATCAACATTAAAAGACAATCTTAGGAATAGAAATTTAAAAAAAAAAATCTAATTTTCCATTATTTCCATGAAAATAAAAATAAGAGATATAACGAAGGAGGTCCTAAGGAGCCTCAAACTACCAATCTCTAAAGGGAAATTTTGTTGACAAGAGAGGAATGAAATATTTCTTAAGCTCGTGAGCAGTCTATTTGATATACTCAACTCAGGAAGAGCTCACAACTAGCTTTTAATAATACCTTTACTAATATTAAATTAAATTATTGAAAAATCATTTATGATTCATTACTTATCAATCAATAAATTCATGCCACAAAAAGCGATGATGAATAAGAGGATGATGAATACTATCTTTCTTCACCAAATATCAAACTCTCATCACAGTTTGACTTGCAATTACAAATTTGATGAATACTTAAATATGTGCATGATTTAAGTAGACAAGATATACTCATGGAATGCTGATCTCATTTTTTAATGGGATTTGGCTGATCATATATTTTGTGTGGAATGCACTACAACACAATTGCTTTTTAGTGACGGTTGGAAAATTATGATAGTCCCCAAACTGTCACTAAAAAGCCTTTTTTGTGACGGTTTTTGGAAACCGTCACTAAAGACAGATGAGATTTTTTATACATTCAAACATCACATATAAGTTCGAACATTGTGGCTACTTAGTACGAGCGTGAAATGTTTTGGCACCAACGTTCGAACGTTAGGAATTAACGTTCAAACGTGCAAAGTTTTGTGCCAACATTCGAACGTCAATTACTAACATTCGAACGTTAATTGTAAATTTAAATTAAATATGACTCTAATTTAAAAATTATGCGATTCTTATGGTACATAATTTGTGAACAAGTCTAAAAAATTGACTTGTATATATTTATATATACACAATTTGTAATATATAAATATATATATATTTATGTTTATATATATTTGAAGTGCAGTGATTTAGTATTAAAGATGGAAAATATAACATTAAAGAAGATTCAGAATTGAAATTAAAAAACTATAGAAATATTAAATAATACTTTTCTTTACATATAATAAAAGCAAAATACAAAATAGGATCAAATTTCTTAAACAACACTTAGATGATAGCGTTGTTCACGAAATTCGAACTCCGTACCTCCTCAGTCAAGGTATCAACCTTGTCATTGAGGATACCTACACGATGAGCGATCTCGGAGATAGACACCTCTATAGCCGCTAGTGATCGATTGATCTTATGATCGATATGTGCAGTCAGCTATGAGATCACCTCATCAACCCAAGCATGCCGCGCATCTCCCGCAGATGTACTCGACGACTACTGACTACTACTCCCCACATGACCTGGCTCAGGCTGCATCAGAAGAACTAGATCTTCTACAAGGGGTGGCTGACGTCCCCTCGCCTGTCCAATACTACGTTGATGCGTGGTCATGTCGAGGGGGCTCATCTGACCTTTGACCCGCTCCTCTGCCTGGGTTGGCACTACCCGTGTAAGTAATAGCCGGCTGATTAGGAGACCGTATGGGAGATTATCCGTGGAGACGATACTCGCCTCATAACGGATCCTCTCAAAGATGTGCAGTGGCAAATCTATGAGATCTCCACGTGCCACTTGTATCAAAAACTGTGCCCAAAGCCGACTAAATGTGGTTTTATGTGCCACAGGATCCACATTTGTTGCAACAATAAGATGCAACATACGAAAGAAAGGTAGCGTATGGTTCTGGTTGAAGGCGTTCCTCCTCTCGATCTGCATGCGGTCCTTCCCCGTGAGGATGTAGAAATCCGCGTCTCAGTCATCATCCTGAGCCTCGAGGCTAGTATCATCGGCCTCTGACCGGTCTTCATCTCTGGCTAATGCTGGCTCAAATGGGCGGCCAGTAGATGATGCAGAAGTGCCTACATCCTCACAGGGTGTAGCGTGTGCAGATGTCTCAACTCCTCGACTAATCTCGAGGTGCTCGGCGATGACATATGGTGAAATCTCAATGGAAACACCACGGCAGTAACGGTGTGCGAGGATGCATCCTGAGGCATGTCATACATCCTCATATAGAACTCCTAAATCATTGAGGGGTATACCTGCCCTCTCAATTTGCAGATATTTCCCCAGCCTCTACTGAGGAAAACATCTCTCAGGTTCGTCTGCTCCCATGTGAGTTCGTCGAACTCATTAATTAGGACCTCTTACTCTACCATAACAGTATGAGCGCCGATACGAGCAGTGTCCAGAGTAGCTCCTTCCCTCCCTCGTTTCCTTGTATGTAGAGGATGAGCCATATCCTGAAAATAGAAAGAAAAAAAAATTATTTACATTGATGCATTTTTTGTGTTAATTTTAAGCTGCTCTGCATTAACGTTCGAACATAGAAAAATAAACGTTGGAACGTTCGGATAAAACGTTGGGACGTGTATCCTTTACGTTCGCATGTAAAACACATGCGTGCAACATATAACATATACGTTTGAACGTATACAGTAAATAAACTTAAATGACTTACGTTCAGACGTTTATGTTATACGTTCGAACATATGTGTTTTACGTGCGAACGTAAAGGATTAACTTCCGAATGTTGAGGCATAAATAAATTTAAAAAGTATTACGTTTGGACGTTATAATTAAACGTTTGGACGTACATTATTCAAAAAATAACGTCCGAATATAAAACAATACATGTTCGAACGTAGAAGCCTTAATGTAATAGCGACGTGTCACACCAAGAGTTGGGATGTGTCCTGATGCACCATGGGAGAGTTGTGGCATATGCCTCACGCCAACTCAAGCATTACGAGCGCAACTACCTGACCCATGACCTAAAGCTAGTAGCAGTTATTTTTGCCTTAAAGGTTTGGCGACATTACTTGTACGGGGAGCGCTGTGAGATCTACACGGACCACAAGTCTTACATATTCCCTTGCTAGAAAGAATTAAATGTGAGACAACGTAGGTTGTTGGAGCTGATAAGGGATTATGACTATACCATCAACTACCATCCCGGCAAGGCTGATGTTGTAACAAATGCTCTCAGTAGGAAATTTTCTTCTAGTACCCTTGCGAGCATGTACACCCCTCAGAAATTATTCTGTTGGACATGGAGAAGCTAGGAGTGGAGATGGTGAGGGATGTACAGGCAAGTTTAAGTACCTTGGTTCTTAGTTCGACAGTATCAGACCAGATTAAAGTTGCTAAGAGTGAAGATGTTAGCCTCTAAAAGCTCAAGACAGAGGTTTCAGAAGGGAAGCAACTTGACCTTATTGTTTTTGAAGATGGGTCCCTACGGTTCAAGGGGAGACTTTGTGTACCAGCATAGAACGAATTACAGGACCTACTACCTAGGGAGGCATACAGGTCTTTATACACAGTGCATCCGAGTAGCACCAGGATGTATCGAGACCTAAGACAACACTACTGGTGGAGCAGAATGAAGAAGGATGTATCTAGTTTTGTAGCTCAATGTCTGTCGTGCCCGATGGTTAAGGCCGAGCATTAAAGGCCTTCAGGAACACTACAACCATTACCAATCCCAATTTGCCCATGGGATGAGATTAGCATGGACTTTGTGACAGGATTTCCTAAATCCTGGACAGACAAGACTCGGCATGGATGATCGTCGATAGGTTGTCCAAGACAGTTCACTCCGTCCTATTTAGATGACCTAGTCGACGGGCAAATTAGCATAATCGTAAGTTTGGAAATTAGTCAGGCTGCATGGAGTTCCATCCAAGACAATATCGGATAGGGACTCGCGATTTACTTCAGCTTTTTGGAGGAACGGGCAAAGGAACCTGGGAATAGAGTTGGCTTACAGCACTGCTTTCCACCCTCAGACAGATGGCCAGTTCGAAAGGACAATTCAGATTCTTAAGGATATGTTACGGGCATGTATCTTGGATTTTAAGGAGAGTTGGATGAAATACTTGCCACTGGTTGAGTTCGCCTATAATAACAGCCACCAGGAGAGCATCAACTCGGCACCATACGAAGTTTTGTATGGACGCAAATGTAGATCACCCCTTTATTGGGACGAGGTTGGTGAGAAAAGAATGCTCCCTGATTTAGTTCAAAATATGCAAGAGAAGGTGGCTATCATTAGAAAAAGGCTTGCTTTGGCCCAAGAGAGGCAGAAGAAATATGTCGATCGTAGGAGAAAAGAGCTATACTTTGAGGTATGAGATAAGGTATTCCTACGGGTGGCTCCAATGAAGGGAGTGATGAGGTTCGGCAAGAAGGGCAAGCAAACCCCAAGATATATTGGCCTGTTCGAGATTCTTGAAAAGATTGGAGCAGTAGCATATCAGCTTGCACTACCTCCACAATTTTCAGCCATGCATGATGTTTTGCTTGTCTCAATGCTCCGGAATCATGTGCACAATCCCACCCATGTGCTGGATTATGCGCCTCTCTAGGTGCACAAGGACTTCTCATACGAAGAAGCGCCAATCCGAATTTTGGATCGGTAGGTTCGAGTACTTCGCAACAAAACAATCCCGATGGTCAAAGTACTATGGAACCACAGTACGGAACAGTAGGTGACGTAGGAGCACGAGGACGACATGAGGGATAAATATCCCACCTTTTCCCTTAAGGTATGTCAATCTCGAGGACGAGATTATTTTTAAGGTGGGGAGAGTTGTAATACCCGAACCTTACTACGCAGGTCTTGCGTCATCTATCAAAATATTTTCAAGTTAAATATTTTGAGATAAAGACTTTTATTATTTATTATATTATTTTAAGATGGGTGTGCTTTTATTTTTACATGGGTCATTAAATAATTCATGGCTATGATTTTTATAACCTTACAATATTTCTTTCAAATCTTTTAATTTTAGTTACTCATGAAATGGCCCAAACTCTTTTTGACCTCCAACATTTGATCTCCACCATTCATTCCCTAGCTTATGGGACAAGTTTGATTTATATTCATTGACTTTTCCTTCTCCCTTACCCGTAGCTTTCCCCATAAGCCAAGTGAATCCATTTCCTTCTCCTACACATTGGCTTCCTCAACAAGCCATTAGACTTTCTCATCCCTCTCTTCACCCGTCAGCTTCCTCAAGAAGCTAAGTGGATTCCTCTTTCTTCCCCCACTCGTCGGATCCAAGGAAAAGAGAAACACAATCCTCTCATTTTCCCTTGCACCACCGATGGCCTCCAAGACAAAAACCAGTCAATTTCTTCCCCACCTCTCTTCATCCGTCAATTCCAAGGCACCCGAAGGAGAGAAAATCTCCTCAAGTGTTCCTTCACATGAGAAACCGCTTGGCTCTTCCCCAACCGCGCGACCTCTTCTTCTCCTCAAGCCGATTCTTCCATTTCGTAAGCCCAAGTCTCCCACCGTAAATCTCCAGGGGAAAATCAACCTCCTTTGAGATTTCAGATTTTTCTCTTCCTCTTCTCATTGCTGTGTTTCCGTTGCTTGAAAAGGGGATCAAATTAGGTGATGCTCTCTCCCTGAGATTTCTTGCGATGGAGATTATTGCTAAGCAAATCTGTGTCCTATAATTGGGGGTGTTCGGATTTTTGTGTTAGCCGAGTATCTTGTGGTAGCCTCTAGACAAATTTCTCATTTTGTTTCCTCTATTAGTTGCTCTATTGGGTAGTAATTAAGAGCCCTGCTTTCTAGTCAAAACCGAGTGTTTTGAGATGGTTTGCCATGCATTCTGCTACCCTTCGAAAATGATATATTTCTTGTTTAACTTGGTTAGCCTCAGGTGTTGATTAATTGGTTGTTGATAAATATATTTATATATATATATATATATGTATGTATGTGGACCAAGAAGCCGTGTGTTTCTTGTCATTTGTGATGGCATATTTCTGGTTTAAGTTGTTAGTCACAAGTGATGATTATTTTATCTATGGTGTATATATGTACATGAAGAAGCTATGAATATAAGTCTTGTTTTGGTATGTTCTAGCTGTGTGTCTATCCTATGTTTTATGGACCTAGTCGTGTGTGTGTGTTTTGTTTTATGGTTCTAGTTATGTGTGTGTGTCTTGTTTTGGTGTGTGTTCCAGCTGTGTGTGTCCCAAGGCTGATTTTGTGGTTCCTTTCTTGTGTTACCTTGAGTTAAGCCATGTTTTTAGTTATGCTTTTATTTGTTAATTAATGGAGTTAAAGTTTATGATTTTTAAACATGCTTTCCTCAAGTTTATGGCCAAAGTAAGCCACTAAGAGTTTTAAACCTAAACTAGTAAGCTTACTTAGAAATTTTAAGTTGCCAAGAGTTGTATCTTTCTATTTGTGCTATGTTTCACAAAATATACGAGGTTTTCTTAAATATTGTAATGAGGATACTAAGAGTTGACTTAGTGCCATGTTTGTAGCTAAATGGATTAAGGAAGACGCCTTAATTCTACTTGGAATTTAAGTGAGCACATATGGGTATTGGATAGTAAAGTCTTAAGTGAAATGAATATTAATATGTTTATTTCATTTCATTGAATAAGAGTTTATTTTCAAGATTCAATGAACTTACTTGTAAAGCCACGAGGTAAGTAGCTATGACCATACTCCTTACACACAAAGCTCTCTTATAAAAAAGTCTCTCTCTCTCTCCTTTCAAATGTTTCTCTTATGAAAGAATAAATGCATGTATAATATGTATTAGCCTTTCTTGGTAACTCCTATTAAGTACCTTATTAATTACCATTGTGTGTATGTAAGGTAATGCATCATGAGATTTTATGCATGCTCTCTCTCAAATAATTATGCCTTACCTATATGTAGCATGACATGAAACATTCCTTTCAAAGAAACGCATACGCATTGGCACTAAATGAAGATAATAAAAACGTTATTTTTTCTAAAGAAATGAAAGGAAAATGAATGTATGAATGTACGTTACGGCCACATGTATGAAAAGGGTACCAAAGGAATGGGCATATTGCAATGCTGGGTAAGTAGTACTGGTAGTGCACCCAGTGCTACCCCCCATGAAAGGGGTTCCCAACCTGCGGCCGCAGGCAGAATCTAGGTCCAAAAGACCGCTAACCCCAACACATGGGGCGTAATAGTGTGTGTACTGGCCCAAGAAAGTGAAACATAAAGTAAAGTTATTTCTTAGGAATATTTATGCATGAAAAGTATAGTTAAGCATGAAAGTACAGTTATGCATGGAAAGTACAGTTAAGCATGAAAGTATAGCTATGCATGAAAAGGGCAGTTATGCACTAAAAGTGCAGTTATGCATAAAAAGTACAGTTATGCATAAAAGTACAATTAAGCATGAAAGTACAGTTATGCATGGAAAGTAAGTTAAGCATGAAAGTATAGTTATGCATGGAAAGTGCAGTTATGCATGAAAAGTGTAGTTATGCATGAAAAGTGCAGTTATGCATGAAAAGTACAGTTATGCATGAAAAGTGCAGTTATGCATGAAAAGTACAGTTATGCATGAAAGTACAGTTATGCATGAAAAGTACAGTTATGCATGAAAAGTACAATTATTCTTAAATGGTTACGCATGAAAGCATTGTCAAGAATTAGCAAATGTTTATGTATGCATGTTTTCAAAAGAAAATATTATGTGATTAATAAGTTAACGGCATGGTGTACTGCTTACTGAGTATTAGACTCACTTTGTGTTTTGTTTTAAATGTCCAGGTATGAATGATGAGGCTGTGGAGCTAGACACTGCTGAGGAGGGAAGGGCTGATGCTTAGAATTCCCTGTCGGTTTGGTTTGATGATAATGGTTATGTTTTATGTTTTATGATGGGTCTCATGTTGTGACATTCTGTTGGTTTGACTTTAAGACAATATGTCCTTGGGCATGATGTAGGTATTGTGGTGGGATGATGGTAACCCCACATAAGATAGTTAATGTCTTTTGGGTGTGTTGTAGGGACAGAGTCCCCTTTTTATTGGAACTAGCGATGTTTTAAATGAATGAATGGTGGACTCTGAGAGTCCTTTGGGTAATATGTTGAATATATTGTCTATCAGGTGCTTACTTTTAAACTAGAAACGCAGTGTACATGCATGACATGCTCACGCCTATCCCTTTTACCCTCGTAGAAAAAAAAAATACATACTAATATTAATAAGGAAAGAACAGGTCACGCGTTGTGATCTCGTCCTAGAATTGGGACGGGGTTGTGACACTTAACGACTATGTAATTGAAAAGCTGTATGTTTGAATGTCTTGGTGAAATGTTCGAATGTTATGACACAGAATGACTGAGTCGACTCAGCCATTATTGAAATCTCGAAAACCTGTGTACAAGGTTCTAAATGACGAAATGCCACCGTAGAAATGAAGTATACACTTAAATAAACTTTTCTACGGTGACTATTTGGCCAATGACAAGCTGTGGTGGCTGGAAAATGGAGTTTAAAATCCAACCACCACTTGACCCGTTTTAAACAAAACTAAACCCAAATCTCAAATAAAATACATATTATTTGATTAAAAGATGAATGCCTACCTTTTAGTGACGGTTGTGGTGGAGTTTGAAGGTGATGGGGACGGAGTAGTGGCGGCGTGCAAATGGGAACGAAGTTAGATAACGGTGAAAATGATGTTTCGCTATTTTGTTTTGGGTTTATATACATGAAACGTTCGAACGTAATTATTAGTACGTTCAAACGTTTCTCGATTTATTTTCAAGAATATTAACTATAATATATTATATTATTAATATATGTTACATATTAGAATGTATACAATAACATATAGCATACTATATATAATATTATATTATAATATATAGTATATTATAGTATCTATATATACTGTGTATTATATATATAAAGTATTAAATAGTATATTATATATAATGTACTATATATATAGTACAGTATATATCTAATAGTATATAATATATTATATAATATATTATATATATGATCCATTATAAACTAATGAAAGCAACATTAGAACCACAAGCTCTTATTATTAGCCCAAAACGATATACTTTATTATTACAATCTAGTACGCAAAATTCTAGTGTACAAATTCCTAAATGGATTGATTGGAATCAAATTACTCTACTTAATGAATGACAATTAGATTATTGGTTTTTTTGAATTTGTGAGCGCTAGTTATATTTCTAAAGTTTAGCAATGTTTATACATGTTGTTGTGATTTTATACTTACTCTTGAAATAATTGTGATTATTGTTTGTGAATTTTGTGAATAGTTTGTGAGTTTATGGTGTTCATTGATGAATTAATATGTGTAGAAATATTGTTGTGGGAATATTGTTTTTGTTATTGTTTTTAAATTTTTATTGAATATGTTTAACAAGAAAATTATAAGTTTAGGATCTTAATTTAAGTAAAGATTAAAAATATTTAATATACAAATAATATAAGAATTAATATTTAACATGGAGTAAGTATATATATTATATTCATACTAATTTAGTTAGAATATGATTATTATTCAAATTATAAGTATAGTATAAATTATGTCTTAAAAAAAAGTATATAACTTAACTATATATAAAGTGTAATACTTTTTTCATATAGAGGGAGATCAAAGACGAGGCTGGCCATTGGATCAATAAATAAGAAGGCAACTTTAGTGGGAGGATCGATCCCTTTTGTTTTCAAAGTAATGTTCAAACATCCTCCATGATTGTGTTACAAGTAATAAATAGATGGAGGACTAACTAGCTAGCTAGCTTGGTGATCACGTTGTAGTTGCGTACCTTCATTTGTTGTGTTTGTGGCTATGAAGTGGGCCATACGTATCTTCAGACATCGATATAGGTGTCCATTAAATGCTAGCCCCAGCCGTACGGGCCTCTGCTGATAGTCATTGAAAGTCGAGAATATTTATGAACGGTATGGAACTGGGTTGGATGAAGTTGAAAGACATACAAATTATGACCCTCAGATGATGTGATTCAAGAAAATCATTACCATATAGTATTTTATATGGTGCATTATAAATATATAAGTTTTGTTGTTCGTTTTATTAATTATATATTATTGATTGATATATATGGTATAGTACATATACTATGTTATTATGTTTTCATCTAAAGTATTATGCTATCATACTATATATATATATATAATATAGTATATATACTATACTATAATATAGTTTATAATATAGAATTTAATAAGTAACAAAGAATATCTCGAACAACCGGGTTGTATGAAAGAAGAAAATAATGACAAGAAGTTAGTATTTTTTTCAACTTTAAAAAAAAAATTATATTGAAGAGAAATATTATGAGTATCTAGAAAAAAATACATATATATAACTATTATATTAAGGAATAATAACTATTGAATAAAATTGACGTTCGAACATGATTTTTTAACGTTCAAAGTTTAATAATGTATTCCCACTGGAATGTTTTATCTGTGATGATCATTACATGTTCGAACGTTTCAACTTCACGTTCGAACATTAATGGAGGTATATGAGAGTTCATTCTCATGTTCGAACGTACAATTAAAATACGTTCAAACACTAGGAGAAAAATGCGGGAAAGTTCTTGCTCGATTTACGCACCTCTGTGATGAGCTGAAACTTTCGGATGTTAAAAGGGTACATTCGAACGTAAATTTTCTAGCATTCGAACATTAAACTAAAAGTTTCATTTAGGTATCTTTGTGATGATCTAAACCTTCAGACGTTGATTTTTTACATTCGAATGTTAGTTGATGCAAATCACTATGAAATTATAAACGTTTGAACGCCAAATTTTTTAACGTTCGAACATGAAAATAAAAGTCTGAGAAATTTCTCACTCGATCTAGGTATCTATCTGATAATCTGAACATTCAAACGTTAGTCGATGAAAATCCCTGGGTATTTATAAATGTTCGAACGCCAAATTTCTTAACGTTCAAACATGAAAATAAAAGTGCGGGAATTTTCCCGCTAAATTTCGGGCGCTATCATAGGAAGACACGTTCGAATGTTTATAGAAAACGATCGAACGTTCTTCGCAAAAAAATTATCCTATTTTTTTAACGTTCGAACTTCATTTAAAAATTGGGTGGGATAATATTACGTTTGAACGTACAACTTAAACGTTCGAACGTTCCATCTAATAATTTGAAACCTTAATGAATACATGCACGGGAGGTAGCGGCTCATTCCTGCTTCTCCCGTGCTCGCAACGAAGAGAGAAGTGAGAGAGGGACGTAAGTTAGAGAGAGCGGGAGTTAGAGTGAGAGAGAGTTGAGTCCAAATTAGAGAGAGAGAGAGACAGTTAGAGTGAGAGAGTGTTACAGTGAGAGTTGAGTTGAGTTTTGGTAAGAAAAAATTATTTTTCTTTTGTATTTTCTTGAATTTTATGATATTTGTCTTGTGTCTTTGTTATATATATTTCTAATAAGTTAGTGTTGCATTTTTTGAAGGGTTGGTTGTTTTGGCAAGTTGGAAGCTTTTGATTTGCAGGAGGATACTGTGAGTGCTAGATATATTTTTAAATTTTAGCAATATGTTTATACATTTTATGCTTACATAGTTAGAAATATATTGTCTTTAGGTTTTTTTAATACATGTTTATTGCTTACTCAAGTTTAGGAATATATTAATACATGTTGTGATTTTATGCTTACTCCTGAAATAATTGTGAATAGTTTGTAAATTTTGTGAATAGTTTGTGAGTTTATGGTGTTCATTGATGAATTAATATGTGTAAAAACATTATTGTGGGAATATTGTTATTGTTATTGTGATATGGATTTGAAATATTGTGATGATTGTTTGTGAATTTTTATTGAATATGTTTATATGGTTAGAAATATATTGTGTTTAGTTTTTAGTATTTATGTGAATTTTTTATATAATATTTTGTTGTATTTTTTAAATTTATTCTTTGACAAGAAAATTATAAGTTTAGGATCTGAATTTAAGTAAAGACTAAAAACATTTAATATACATTTAATATGAGACTTAATATTTAACATTTAATAAGTATATATAATATATTCATACTAATTTAGTTATAATATGATTATTATTCAAATTATAACTATAGTATAAAACTTGCTTTTAAAAAAAGAAAAAAGGTATATAACTTAACTATATATAAAGTATAATATATACATACAATAACAAGAATTAATAATTACTTATTAATTATAAATAACTCACTCAATTAAAATTATATAATAACATTTGAAATTAAGTATAAAAATTATTTTTAATCTTTAGGAATGATAATAATTAAAATTATATAATAACCTTTGAAGAAATTATATATAACAATTATAATAATAATTATATAATAAGAATTAAAATTACATAGGTATCAATTAACAATCTCTTAAGATATATAATAACAATTAAATTATTTTGTATAGAATAGCCCCAACCAATCTAAAACCACTATAAAAAACTTTGTTGCATGTTGAGAAATCTAAACTTTTGATTCCATACCTATTAATTTTTACTTTTTTCATAAATTAACAATGTCACATTCGTATTGTGTTATATTATTAAACTAGAGAGAGATGAAAGAATATGTGAACAAGTTTCGTGTCTTGTACACCCCGAGGAAGAATAATCTTGAAGAAATGTCTGTCAAATTGCTCGACTCTCAAAGTCTCTCCGGCCTTGAGAGTTGTCAATGTCATTCAGTTTGTGACGGTTAAGTAATCAGATTAAAATTTAGACATTTATTCAAGGTCATTCTCTCTCGTTCTGTACTGATAGGAAACTGTTTCACATAATCTTCCATCTCTCTCTAGTTTAACAATATAACACTACTAGAAGGTGACATTGTTAATTCAAACAACATGGATATATTGTTTGTAGTGTGTTTTGATAGATGTGGTGTGACATTGCATAAATATTGTGATTATTGTTTGTATAGTTTGTGAAAAGTTTGTGAGTTTATGCATAGTATTCATTGATGAATCAATCAACATTGTTATGACAATACTGTGAATATGTTGTGATATGGATTTAAAATATTGTGATTATTGTTTGTGAATTTTGTTTAAATATGTTTACATGGTTAAAAATATATTGTCTTTAGGTTTTGTTAATACATGTTTGTGACGCCCCCCAGATTCCGCTTGGGATCGGACGGACATCTGAAGTATCGGGACATGCAACACAAGGGTACTTGCCCCCGTTCATGACATATAAGATGCAATGTTTCTAACATGCATCTAGCATTATGCAATATTCATAGCGGATAATGAATTTTTTTCTTTTTTTTTTCTTTAGCAATACTATGCACCAAACTGAAATATCCCAAATACTTAAAACATACTTCATACTTAACGACATACTAAATAACTAAGATCACAATAATAGTCCATACGGATGTGATCAAAAGAGTGCTAGAGATTGAACTCCACAAATACAAGTAGTAATCTGAGGTAACTACTGTACTACCATCTACGTCATACCGTCGCTTAGTCGACCTTTTCCAGTTGGTCGATTCTCGGTTCTCCTTCAAATCCTATAACAAAATTTACCATTCGGGAGGAATGGTAATTGAGACTACCACAGTGAGATTTGATTACAAATCTCAGCAAGTTAACAGAAACTTCCACACAGGTCAATGATGCATGCATGGCAGTAAAAACATGAATGCATAATCAAATCATAAGTAATCATAGCATAACTTGACATACAACATAACATAACTGGCATAACTTAAACTGAAACTGAAGCTTAGCATGAACGTGATTTGAAACATAACATGAACTTGAAACATAGCATGAACGTGAACTTGAAACATAACATAAACTTGAAAAATAACATGAACGTGAACATACATAATTTGAACATGAACTTGAGCATGACATAACATAAATGTGAATTTAGAACATAACGTAAACGTGAACATAACATAACATGAACTTGAAACATGTTCTTGTCTCATGGGATTACCATGATTGCGTGAACGTAAACTTGAACATAACATAACGTGAAACATGACTTGAACGTGAAATGCGTGAACTTGGAATCTTATTCAATAGACTTAATCATTAAAGTGACCATATGGGTGCTACACAGGTCCCCTTGAACCGTGTGTCCCTGCCGATTACCGCATCACATCACAGGTTTCTATACCAGCTGTGAGTGTGTTAATACGTACTCCATAGTTGTTGTGGCCCCACGTATTCTACGTGTCACAATTGTTGTGTCTCACGTAGTGTATGCTCCACAGTTGTTGTGGCCCCATGACTTATTTGTTTGTGCCACACTTGCTGTGGACACACGTAACAGAATGTGTGGCACCATCGGTGTTAGTGCCTAGCGCGCTCCGATGACCAGCTAATTAGGCCTCATTCGCAACCGGTTGATTGTACTTCATCAACCCAGAGAATTTCACACCTATTTAGACACTCCAGCGTGAACAATGGAGTTCCACTAGGATATTACCCCATCTTAGAGCTTAGGATCGTGATTGACATGAATAACTTAACTGGCATACATGACATTTCGTAACATGACGTAATAGGAACATGACATAAAAGACAGAAGTCCTGACGTAGCATAACGTGACATGAACGTAAAATGACAGACATGACATACTTTAAGACATAAATATAACAGACAACATTTCATAACATAGCCTACACGTAATAGACAATATTCTGTAACTTGGCATAACATGTAACAGACAACATTTCGTAACATGTCATAACATGTGACAGGGAGTATTACATGACATGAAATTCATGTAACAGATGGCATACTTAACTTAACATGACATACTTGCACTATATAGCAATGTGTAGTAATACGTGACAGAATATCTTGTATAATAGATGAATAATTCGTGACAGAATAAATTCTGTATAACAGATAAATATGTAATGACTTGGCATGGCACATATGATAACATGCATACATACACTTTCGGTCCCTTACTTATCACTCATACACATTAAACTGATAGTAAGTTAAAAGCTAACTTACGTCGGTCTTTGCGCTTCTAGATAAAACTCAAGTGCGATCACGAGAAACTGAAAGTAGTGATTTCTAAAAATTATAACTTAATCACTAATAATTAGGAATATGGAAAAATATCAACTTAGAGTAAAATTACCATTTTACCCTCTACATGTTGAAAAATGACCATTTTATTCCTAACTTAAGGATTTTGCATCCTAACTCCAAAAATCACCAAAATTTACATTCATCATGTAAATTTCATCCTAGACTCACATAACAACTCAGAACAATTTAAAACCAATCAAAATTACGGAAAACTCACAATGGCCGAAACATTCATAGACCATTTCTCTTGATTTTGGTTGCAATTTCTTCCATTTTCAAAACCCATGATTAAACCAAAATTTTGTAACAAGGATCTTCCTATCCTAAGTTTAAAAATACACTTAAAAAATATCTTTTAAGAAAAAGCTAATTATCAACACCAATCTTTTTGTAAAAAGACCCAAACTTCTTAACAAAAAGTAAACCTTAAATCACAAGTTTTGACCTTAATAAAAACATCTCCAAGAATTCCAAAAAATCAAATCTTACTTCTAACATATTCATAACATCATCTTAAGATCAAAAATGCTTTAAATCATCAAACAAAACTCACCAAAAATCACAAAACAACACTTGGAGTTTTTGGTTTTAAACTTAGTCCAAAACAGAAACTGTTTTTCCCAACTAACTTCAATCAATCTCTTGATCCATGGCTTAAAGACCTGTGATCTTCAAACTAACACATCACATGGTTTAAAAAGGTGTCCTAAAGAAGATCCAACCATCAAACTTAAAATCACATGGCTAAAATTTAATAAAACATGGATCTAACTCAAAAACATCAAATTTTAGGCCTAACCGAAATCCTCTTGCATAGATAATCATATCTTTAAAACTAATACTAAATATCTTCGAAATAATATCCTAACATGTATATAAGAGGCTTAGGATCATCATATAAAAATATCAAAGCCTTTGGAATAAGATTAAACCATGAAATACTCAAACTTTCACAAAACATAAACTATTTTTCCACTTTCAGTTTTCAAGTTACTAACTCTAAGAAAATCTATCATCAAAAGCTTTATTCATGCAACAAAACCTCAATGAACATTCATAAACACATGTTAACAACACTCCATAAAATTTTCGGACCAAGATATGTCCATTAGCTTGGTCAAAACTTCCAAAACATAACATACTCTCCAGTTTCATGCCCAGAATGACCTTTCCATGGCTAAAATTACTTTTGACCGATCAAATGAGCATGGAATGAGACTAATAAGATATCCACGGAAACTAGACTCAAAGATGAACAACTTGTGTGAGGAATCATCATGGAAAAATACTTACAAAGGGTCTAAAATGGCCACGCAAAAAGTCTCAGAAATCTGCCCGAGAGAGCTCTTTTGGGTTTCTCTCTAAAAACGGGGGAAAAGAAGTGATAAAATGGAATGTAAAGTGCCTTGCACGACTATAGACTCCTGGCGGGGGAAGTTTTGGGCTGGAATGACCCTTGATTGGAGGTGGCTATGTGACATAAAGGGGAGAATAGTGAGGGGCAAAGACTGCCTGCAGCAGCTGTGAAAGATGGAGGTTGATGGAGTGGATTTCTCCTTCAAATCAATGCACTATTGGGTGCAGCCAATGGCAATGGATGGTCTGCTATGTGGGGGAGGAAACTTCTCCAAGAAGCTTTGCCAAGGTGGCCAACTTCGTGGGCCTTGGGGGGGCCCAACCAAATGGGCTTCAATTTGGGGTTTAAAGGGGGTTTGGTTAGGGTTTGAGATGCTATCAAGCCCAAAACCAATTTTTCTTGGCCCAATCAAATTCCCAAGGTTTAAAAGGTTGAATAATGTTGTCATAACAAGGATTTGATTAATTAATAACATGTGGAAGTGATTTAATCAAGTGATTAATAAAGGATTTGGAGACCAACTTTAGGGTTTGGGGAAACCGTTTAGGATTTCGGTTTCAACCAAACTTTTGGGGTTTCAATTGGATTCCAACTATAGGGTTTTGCTAGGGTTGAAACCCTCTTTGGTTTGGCACAATTTGGTTGATCGGATGAAACAAAGTTTTACTTAGGTGACATGATCTCACACCTTACTTCACAAATCCATCTAATGGTTCCTCATTGTGCCAAGTGTCTAATACTATTCACTATCTGTGGCTAAGATCTTGCCAAGTATCCAAATAAAACTCCTCCAACCAAATTTGGACATTTCACACTATGATTTTGAAAACATTGTACTGAGTGCGCTTATCGAGGTTACTATTTACTCTGAAAAAGTGAATCATAAACTTAACACTAAAAATTCCTAAATATTCATATTAACCTACAGTGAAAATATTTTACTGAAATTCAACCTCGAAGTGCCCCTAAAAATAATTTCATAATTTCCAACAGACATTTCGTCTGGAATTATAAAAATAGACTATTGGCCATAAAATCCTAAATAATCCACTGAGTCTAATGGCGTAGACCATAATGCATTCTGACACTTCTAACCACCTCAAATAAATAAAACTCATATTTCTAGCACTATAGTGAGTGATAACACTAACTATATTGACAGACTAAAACCTATGCGATTGGTCAATTCGTAGAAACTTATGGGATTTTTACGAGATTCCTAAAGTCAATAAAAATTCCACCAATGAATTTCTAGTGGGCTGTTACAATGTTTATTGCTTACTCAAGTTTAGGAATATGTTAATATTCTTACCATTTAGTTAGAATATGATTAGTTAGAATAATCATTATTATTCAAATTATAACTATAGTATAAAACTTAATTTTAAAAAATATAAAAAAAAGGTATATAACTTAACTATATAAAAAGTGTAATATATACATACAATAACTATAATTAATAATTACTTCTTAAATATAAATAACTCACTCAATTAAGTATAACAATTAAAATGATACTTTAGGAATAAGATGAGTATAAAACTTAATTTTTAAAAAAGGAAAAAAAAAGTATATAACTTAACTATATATAAAGTATAATATACATATAATAACTATTATTAATAAACCATCCATTAAATATTCTTACCATGGGGTTCCAAACTATTATATTATTAAATATATATATATATATATATAAAAAGAAAGTAAAATACTCTTTAATAAAAAAGTCTTGAACCTACCAAATAAGTAGAGTAGTCTTGCATAAATAACCTTAGACCCGTTTGGGAATTAGTGTACATTTATGTTTCCACTAATTCCTGAATTGTCCAGTGTAGACAGTTTGAGATTATATTATCTGTATTGCATATTTTTGTTACTCCTACTTTCCAAGTTTAATATGAAATTTCGGTGTCTTCCTTTACTGTTCCTAGGGTCACAATCCCTTTATTTGAACATGTATACTTGGAGAACTATGGGGAAGTGCTGCCGAAATTTCTACTAACGTGGAAAGTAGTAGAGTGATGAGATTTGTGCAATATGGATGATATAATCTCGAATGGGATAGGACCAACTACCTTATCAAAAAAGCAACTTCGTATTGGAGCATGACATGCATGTGAATTTTCTATGTACTTGTTATTAATAGATAGATGTTTTTAGAAATGGAAAAAAATTGGATGCCTCAGAGCGATAGACTTAGAAAGGATTACGTACCCTATGCGCGTGGAGTAAGAACCTTAATTGATTTTGCACGCGCCTCTGCTGATAGTCGTGGTTACATTAAGTGTCCTTGTTGAGGGTGTAAAAATTTGTGTGCGATAGGGTTGGATGAAGTAGAAAGTCATATATTTGTGAATGGTATGGATCTGGGCTATACCCGATGGGTACTGCATGATAAGCCGTATGAACAGTCATCAGATATATTGGTTGATCATCACAATTATTTACTGCACTTGGATGATGATTATGAGCATGATGAGATGGAGGAGATGTTGGGTGACGTTGGAGCAGGGATATTTATGGATGAGGTTGACGACAATGCCTCAAGTGGCGGAGGGACTGATTGTGAAAATTTCGCTTCAATCTGGGAAGATGTAAAGCGCGAGCTTAACCAGGCTGTACAAGACATTCCAAAATGTCGTTTATTGTGCGATTTCTTCACATTAAGTCATTAAGTCATTGTGTGAGATGTCAACGAAAGCAATAAACATGGTATTGGACTTATTTAACGAGGTGCTTTCTGAAGGGTCTGCATTGCCCAAGAGCTTTTATGAAGCGAAACAGTTGAGAAAGGGATTAGAATTTAAGTACAAGTCCATACATGCATGCAAGAATGATTGTGTCTTGTTCTGAAAAGAGAACAAGGAGAAACAAGCATGTCCTGTATGCGGAGAGTCAATGTGGAAAGGTAAGAAAAATGTGCTGGTTAAGGTATTGCGGTATTTTCCCTTGAGACCTAGGTTGCAAAGATTATATATGTGTAAGAAAACAGCTCACGATATGAGGTGGCACGAGGAGAAAAGAGTTAAGGACAACACATATATGAGGCACCCAACTGATTCACTTGCGTGGCAGTCTTTTGATAATCAATATCCAGAGTTTGGGATAGAAGCTTGGAACATGAGTCTGGGACTTACAACCGATGGATTCAACCCTTTTGGGAATATGAGTACAAGTTATAGCATTTGGCCCGTAGTGTTGATTCCGTACAATCTTCCACCATGGAGGTGCATGAAGGTGCCCAACTTTTTGTTAACTTTACTTATCCCCGACCCGAGATCACATGGGAATGACATTGACGTATTCATACAGTCGTTGATTGAAGAGTTGAAAGTGTTATGGGAAACAGGCGTTAGAACTTATGATGCATCCACGTTGACATCTTTTCAGATGCATGCTACGGTAATGTAGACCATAAATGACTTTCTGGCATATGGGAATCTTTCCGGCTGGAGTACGAAAGGGAAGTTAGCGTGTTCGATGTGTAATAAAGAAACTGCTAGTGAGTGGTTAAAATATTCTCAAAAATTGTGTTTCATGGGTATTCGACGTTTTCTACCAGCAAATCATGCATGGAGAAGAGAATGTGCTAAGTTTGATGCGAGAATACAGGATAGAATTGCACCAAAAGAGTTGTTTGGGGAAGAGATAGTTGAACAACTGGTACATGTTAGAGCGAACAATTTTGGCAAAGTTCGGGGAAAGAACAAGAGAAAACGAGGCACAACATAATTGAATTAGACAAAGCGTAGTATTTGTTTTACTTGCCGTATTGGTCGTCCTACATGTTGCGACATAGTTTGGATGTAATGCACATAGAGAAGAATATTTGTAATAATATACTGGGTACATTGAAGAGCATTAACAAAAAGACGAAGGACATAATCAAGACGAGGAAAGATCTTTTGAGAGAATGAGAATTAAACATAATCTACATTTGCGGGTGGAAGGCAATAGGGTGGTCATACTGCATGCATGTTTTACGATGACGAGGGATGAGAGGATGGACTTATACAAATGGTTGCAAGGTGTGAAGTTACCAGATGGTTATGCTTCAAATATTGGTAGATGCGTGAGTCCTGATGACAGGAAAATCAGTGGATTGAAAAGTCATGACTGTCACATGTTTTTACAGAAGTTATTGCCTGTGGGAATTCATAGGAAGCTGACATCTAATGTAAGTGTCACCATATCCGAACTCTGTATGTTTTTTAAGGATTTGAGCGCTTGAGTAGTAAATCGAGATGTATTGCAGAAATTGGAAGAAGATATTGCTACTATACTATGTAAATTAGAGCAGATCTTTCCACCATCATTTTTTGATGTCATGGTCCATTTAACAATACATTTACCACGAGAGGTACTGTTGGGTGGCCAGGTGCAGTTCCGTTGGATGTATCTAGTAGAAAGATATTTGAGTCTACTAAAGCGCACTGTTGGGAATAAAGCCAGGGCTGAGGGTTCAATAGCAGAGACCTATATACA
Organism: Juglans regia; assembly: GCF_001411555.2. NCBI lineage: Eukaryota > Viridiplantae > Streptophyta > Magnoliopsida > Fagales > Juglandaceae > Juglans > Juglans regia. Next base: position 11,513,593 of record NC_049915.1, on the reverse strand, counting down.
TGATGAATGGTTAACATTTTGCTCTCTATATCTTCGTGGTGTTGAGACATGATTTAATCGTCAAGAGCGAAATGCTGATCTTGCTGCTCCGCCTCCTCGTGAGCTATCAGTGTTTTTCCAGAATGTACGACTCTTGAGTGCACAAACGGGTTACGATTTAACCGATGGAGAGTTGGGTAAAGTTCGATGTTATGTGCTAAATAATTGCTAGGAGATTGATGATTATCTTAGGTATGTCGTTCCATAGTTCAAATAATTCTAGTTTTTTTCAAGTTTAACTATATCTGTTGTGCTCAAAATATACATCTTTTGCATTTATCTATAACAATGAGCATATGGACAAACTTAGGACGGAAGGCATAGAAAATATAGAGGCAAGACACAAGGAAGAGTTTCCCGGATGGTTTGAAGAACGTGTATGAACTAAAATTATATATATGTTATATTTTGAAACTTTTAACTGTGGGTAACTTTCAATAAATATATACTATTTCCATTCTTAGATTTTGGAACAATGTGTTCGTGATCCTGGATCAATTTCTTCTGAATTGTATGCACTGGCCCGTGGTCCCTCAAATAGAGCACTTTGATACACTTCATGCACGGTTCGAGGTTAAAGATTCCATACTCTGGACCGTGAACGTAATAGAAATACTCAAAACTCTAGTGTGTTGGTCGATGGGAGTTATGGAACAGATGATATTGACTATTATGGTGTCATACGTGAGATTATCAGATTGAAATATTTGGGTGGGTCTGTAACATATGTATTTAAATGTGATTGGTGGGATCTAGGCGGTGGTCTGGTTTCGATACATAAGGATAATCACTTTATGAGTGTCAATATTGCATCTAAATGGTATGAAAATGATCTATTTGTATTGGCTTGTCAAGCTACCTAGGTCTATTACTTGATTGATCCAATGAAAAGTGCTGATGAAGATAGTGCAGAAATAACTTTGGTGAGTCGTACAAAAATTTGTCCCTTGAAAAATATATGAAGTAGGAATGAGTGCAGAGTACGAGAATAGTGGAGATGAGATGACACTCCGATTGTGGAGGCATACCAGGAAGATGGAGAGGGTATTAACTTGTTTGTTGACCTCGGTGCACTCGAGTTGCTCCCCTTATGTAAAGATGATGTCTCACCCGTCTATCTTGACCTGTCCGTATTAAATGATTATGCAATTCAAGTAAATGAGGAGGAAGAAGAAGAAGAAGTGTCAGAAGATGAAGATGAATCAGAATCTGGGCAGGAGGTGGATAAGGAGGATGAAGAAGAGGTGCATGATGATGATGAATATGTTATTGAGAGAGATTCTGAAACAAGCATGGAAAATACATCTGAAGATGAAGAATAAAAGTACTAAATATTTTATTCGTATAGGTGACTATAAAATATCTTGAATTTTCATAATTTCTTCTAATTAATTTTCTTTGATATTATTAATTATTTTCAAAAATGCCGCCAAAACGACAACGAAGAAATCTGCCTCTGCCAAGTCCAAGTCCTGAACCCGTTGAGGACTTCTCACTCGAGGAATCCGCTCCTGAAGATCAAGTTAACACGCAAGAGAATAATAGTCAGTCGGCACCTACCAGTAAGGAAATATTGTCGTTGATAATTAATTATATAGTTAATATTTTTGTCTCAAGAACTATATAACTATAATTATACTATCTATTATCATGTAGTTGATGCATCTACACGTCGCGGTTGTGGCTATACACGTGGCATCTCTCTTGAGAAAAGTAGAAGGCACAGAAAACTCATGATCACCATTCTTGATAATTCCACTAGAGCAGTGGATGATAGTGCAGCAACACTTTCCTCCTATATTGGCATATTAGTTCGAGCTTATGCTCCATTTTATGTGCGCTCATGGCGAGATGTTCCAGTTGAGATTAAGGAGTACATTCAAATTCATGTGCTGGAGAGTTTACTTTGAGAGTACATTTTTTTCACCTAGATTGATATATCATATTTTTAACCTGATTCACTTGTTAGGATGAATTCGACCTCGACTTTGACCGTAGCGAGGATTTGAGAACTGTGAATGAGTTGATGGCTACACTATTCAGACGTCACAAGGGACGACGCCATGACCAATTCAAGAAGTTTGAGACATTGGATGAGGCTGCGCAGTCTCCTTTCCAGCAGATAAAGTTAGATGATTGGAGAAAGTGTTGTGATCTTTTCATATCTCCAGATTATCAGGTATTTTACCTTTATATCTTTCAATTATTTATATTCATATTCGTTTTATATATTATATGTATATATATTACAATTAACATTCTTAAATATACAATTAACATGTGAATAATTTATTTTTTATTTCTATTTCTTTTAATACATTACTTATTAACGATCATTACCTTTCAAATTGCGGGAAAAAATGATGGAGATGCAGTCGGCTTCTAGGGAATCCGCTCCAAGTGACATAGACATATTCACGCAAGTGCTCTGGGCCCCTGTCTAGTATGGAGGTTTGGGACGATCTATTAAGCATAGATATTCATCCTCCTCAACCTCATCGACTTCACAAATTAATAATTCTATTAAAGATTTAGAAGCTGCACGGCGTGAGAATGAGTATATGAGGTCGAGACAGCAAGGGTTAGAGTCTCTCTTAGAATGACAGTCTCATTTAGAGACGTGTTTGCAGGACCAACAGAGAGACCAGGAGGAAAGAATAAACAATGAATTCCAAGAGCAAGTGCAACGAGAGATGATGGTGCAAATGGAGTGTGTTATGTCGTTGCAACAGAATCGCGGTGGGCGAGGGAAAAAGAATAAATAAATTTTATCAGTATTGGTGGCTAGTTTTAATATCTAATTTTAAATTTTTATAAGACATTGTTACTTGTTAATTGATGGTATGTAATATGTTACAGTTGATATGGTTTTAAATTTTATGAAATTAGTATTTCTGATCTGTACGTTAGAATGTAAATTAAAAACGTTCGAACGTTGGTTCGAATGCGGACTAACGTTCGAACCTGAAAACATAAAATTGTATAGTAACATTCGAACATAAGCCTCTATGTTCGAACATACTCACACTTAAACGAACAAAAAGTTTGAACGATTAAATGATTAACATTCGAACAAGCCTTCGAACGTACCACTTGCATTCGAATGCTCCTTCGTTTACATTCGAAATAATGTCCGAACGTTAAACCCATTACGTTTGAACATTGGTCCGTTAACGTTCAAATGGAAATTTGAACGTTTAGACGCATAAACGTTCGAACATAAATATGATACGTTCGAACTATAATCAATGAACGTCAAATTCTCTCATTCGAATGCCAATCGGTGAGGTTATTGTTTGAACGTTCAATTTGACGTTCGAACGTTACTTTCTGTGACAGTTCTCAACCGTCACAAAAGAAGGTAACGTTTGAACGTTCAACCAAACGGAACACCTCCAACCATCACTAAAAATATTTTTAGTGACGGTTCAATAGTAAATCGTCACTAATTGTTTTCTGTGACGCACATTAGGTGATGGTCATGGTGACAGTTTCAAACCGTCACCAAGTATTTTTATTGACGTTTTGACAATTTTTTGTGACGGTTTCCTCTATGACAAAAGACAATTTGTGTTGTAGTGATGGTGGAGTTGGGAGTTCCAATTTATTCTACTACTGTTTGAAACATTTTGAACATGGTTGGTATGCTGAATGTCTAACTATTTGAACATGCAATTTTTTCTTTTCAAACTAGCAAATTGCTGAACTTGACAAATTATTGGGCTCCAAAACTGCTACGTTTTGATCGACGGGAAAGTTGCAATTGGTAAGAGAAAAGTGCATGTTCCAAGGCCTTCCCTGTATGACTATTAGTAGGAATAGATGGAGTCATTAATTAATGTTTGGCAAACATGAGCTCCCAAATTAATTAATGCATGAGCATCTAGATCTGTATGCCTATTAGTTTTCAAAAATTGCATGTTGGGCATAAAAGATTTAACATGGAGGCTGCTTGGATGCAAATTACTGTCTTGCCAAGATTTTGTTTACTGTCTTTGCCTAAACTTACCATAAACATGACTTTGATCCTGACAGTATTCGCCAATATTTCCTGCCACTAAGCACTACTGTTTCTATTGGTTCCTCAGCAACTAAAGGATGTTTTAATGTACAATAGAATACTCAACACTTTTCTGTTTAGTTGGGATTGGTGAATTGCTTTTTGTTAAGTTGTCTTGCAATGATTCTTTTACCTAAATATTCTGCTAAAAAAAGGCTTACTCTTATTAACTTCAAGAGATTGATGCTTGGGATGATAATTACCTGAGATACAGGAAGGCTGTAACATCACCTCTCTTTCATCTAATACCCATAATTCTATTAAAAAAAATACACCTATATTTATTTATATTATAGTAGGCATATGGAAATTGTTAGTGCCTATAACATTCATTAAGTTATATCAAGCATGCCACATCTTGTCTCGAGCTCTTGAATTTTGGAGGAAGTTGGAACCCACTTGGGTCATCAAATTCCTTTATTTGTGAATAATCACTTATTCCAGTTTTTTTTTTTTTAAATAAAATTTATTCAAGCTATATGTGCACAAAAAAGATTCCTAGTTGTGTGTCTCATTTTTTCTGTTTATCTATATTGCCCAAAACTCACTGTCTTGTCATTTTACTTCTCTATTTTTCCTTTAGAAAACTTGAAGGTAGATGGCATTACTTTGGGGAGTTCGTTTAGGCCTCGTTTGGATGCACAATGAGTGCACTTTATTTTTAAACTGTTTTGAACATCCAAACGCATGTTTCATCCTCTTCTTAGTGCAGTTCAAATGTGAGATTATTGGCTGGGCCCCACACTTAACAAAGTTCAGATTTCAGATTATTGTTGGACCTCACCTGACAAACCCACGTGAACCTACTTTGGCTGCAAGTGCAGCTTCCGTTATATGCCTTTGAATTTTTTTTCTTTTACTTGCAGGTTTGGAGCCGGAAGTGAGACAAAGATGTCAGATGAACAATATTGTTTAATGGTCGGACCTAATTATTTTACAATTTTCCATAAATATATCTAAACTCATCTTAATATCTAAACACACTTTAAACTCATCTTAAGTGGGTTTCACAAAACTCACCTAACCATCTCAATTCATTACTATTCATAAAGAACTCATCTCAATTCAACATCCAAACACAGCCTTAGTATATCACATGGCTTTCATTGTTTGGCAAGAAAGCACCACGCTCTGGGAATGGGGAGGGTGGTTTAAAATTTGTTGTAGTTGTGGTCTTATTTTTCTCTCTCTCTCTCTTTTTTAATCAAAGATGCATCCCATGGATTCAGTAGGTTAGTTGAATTAATGTGGCCAAGTGTGGTGCATGGACTCCACAGATGTGATTGATTAAGAGGAATCAAAGAAAAAACAGAATGGGAAGACTTTAAAAATGAGACTTGAACATGAGTCTTTGGAGTTTGGTATTACTTACAAATCAATATAGCTGGGCAATCAACAAATCAAAAGGAGACTTGAACACAAGTCTTTGGAGTTTGGTATTTGATGCTTATGATATTTATTTATTTTGTTTATAACGATTGGTTGAAAATTTTTCCTTGGAGAACTTTTAAATTGGCCATCGTTATTGTAAAAACACATTTGCTTGCTCCTTCTAAGTGTATTGTAGGTTCAAATATGAGATTTTAAAAAAATATGTTTGAATCTTAAGGTACCTCTTATATTGGATTTGGTATGTTATAAGTTGAATGAGTTCTTCTATTTGCAAGCCAATATATAGAACACACTATCTACATTATTTATATGTCAATATTTGATTTGTGAAATGCAAATTTTAAAATACTTTTTTAAATCAACTCATCATTGTAAGCACTTTGTTAAATGTGTTATCCACGTCAGATTGCAAAGGCTTTTTAACTAGGTCTCGAAATTGGTTGTAGTGAATTGAGTTTACGGTGACTTAGCTTTGTTTTTTTTTCACAACCATTCTCATCTCATCTTATTATTATAACTTTTCCAACTCCCACACAAAATAAAATAAACAATTCAACTTTTTCAAATCTCAAAATAAAAAAAAAGATTTTAACAATATTTTGTTCAACTTTTATTTCAACTCATCTCATCTCATCTACTAAAACAAATGAACAAACATGGTTGTTTTTTCTTTTGAAGGGTTGTTATAAAATTATTTTCACTTTGTTTCTAAAATCTTGTTTTATTAGTCTATTTATATATATTTTATATATACCAGTAGTAGGTAACGTCCAAGGCACATTTGTCCAATTTAGTTAATTAAGAATATTATCATATTTAAATTATGTTAAAATTCTAATTATTTATATAGTTTTATTTTTTTAAAAATATTTAACAAAATTTCATCATTTATTTAATGATAAAATATTAGTATTTTATAAATTAATTTTGATAATTTATTTATGATATGATATTTATATGTTAATTATCTATTTTAAATTAATTTAAATCAGTATTTAAATTTTCACCACTGGATCAAATTTGGATACTTAGGATAAAGGGTTGGATTTAAATCTCAAAAACTTTCATTTTCCCCCTCACTTTCCCTTTCTCCCTCTCTCTCCTTCCGCTCATAAAAAAATTACAAATTTGACTAAAATTTAATTGTTTTTCTTTTAGCCAAAAACTCATTAATTGAAATCTACATTAAATTAGCTATCACATACTCTATAATAATAAAATATTATTATTTTTTATTATTAATATTTCTTTAATTAAATTATATAGATCAACATTAGTTATATTATAATTTGTTGATAAAATTATTGCATTATCATTTACTCTGGACGATGCATGATGGATGCTTTGATCTGTCATCGGTGAGCTACTGAAAGAAAACAAAGAAATTGAAAAATTTTGTACTTTTTTTCATCTCTTACCTAGCAACCAAACAAAGAAAACCGAAAAGAAATACCTTACGTCCTTTGATGAATTTTAGTTGTTTTTTGTTTGAGCCACATTGTTTTTTGGACGTTGCTACGTCCACAGAAGAGTTTTACCGAAATTCTTTACTGAACATAACAAATCTTTTTTTATTTTTTATTTTTTATTTTCTTTCACTATTATTTTAAACTATTTAAATATTTTTTAGAAATAAAAAAATCACATATTCATTTAAAACACTTTTTTAATTATTAAGTAAAAAAAATTAAAAAAATTTTAGTAAAGGATTTCGGTAGACATGTTCTGTGGGCATAGTATTTTCCTTCATCAAAACCCAAGATCGGCAACATCATTTCTCCCTCACGCCACCTCTTCTCAACCAGCCACTATCCCACGTCGACGGTACCACGAAATGTAAAGATAATATTATTTTTTAAATAAAATTAATTAGTCAATAATTTAATGCACAGGAGCAGAAAACTAAATTTTAACAAGCATTATAATGATAACAAAACGTTACAGTAATATGAAAATTAAAATATTTTGGATATTCTAGCAATAGTTTTCTTAGTAAAATATATGAATTGTAGAATTCAACCACACTACTCAATTACTACAGAGTCTTTTATTTCTATATTGCTCTCATATTTTTTTATCATTAAAGTAAGTCTGTTCTATTTTGGAAACTCTAAAAATATTATAATGGTAGACAATCATTTTATCTAAATGATTTAGTTAATTAGGAATATTGTGATATTTAAATTATATTAAAAACTCTAATTATTTATATGATTTTACTCTCTTAAAAATATTTAACAAAACTCTATCATTTATTTAATGATAAAAGATTAGTATTTTATAAATTAAAGTTGAATTTAGATTTAATTATCTATTTTAAGTTTGTTTATTTTTAATGTTTTAACTTCTACTGTTGGATCAATTTTAGAGATTCAAAACAAAGGGTTGAGATTTCAAATCTCAAACCCTAACTTTTCCCCACATTTTTTCCTCTTCCATCTCTCTCCTCCCTCCCTCCCTCCCTCCAGCCGTACTCCCCTCTCTCTCTCTCTCTCGATCTCTCTTCTCCTTTGCTCGTCCCATTGCCACCGGCCGCCGCTATCGCAACACCACCAAGCCTAGTCACCGGCGACCTTCACCACGCAAATCTCGTCCCCAGACTTCTCACTCTCCCCCCGCAACAGGCCGAAGCTCTTAGCCCTCTCTCTCTCCCCCCTCCGCTGTTAGCCACCCCTACGGCACCACACCACTACCAGCAGCCTCATCCTTCGCTGGGAGACCAAACCCCACCGTCGAAGCCCCTTGGCAGCTCCTCCCTTAGCCGCACGCGAGCAACCCAAAATGGGTCTCAACGCACAGGTTCTCCACCCTTGCGCCGCTGCGGCTCAACCGCTGCTCCACCAAGCACCACCACCGAGTTCCTCTCACGCTGTGGACCACTTCCATGGAACTCACCACCTGTAGCTCCTCCCTAGCCCCACCACGCAGCTCCTCTACACGCATGGATTTCTCCCCGTAGCATCGCAGTTAGCCAAGCCCATGCCACCACGAGGCCTAGATCTGCCGCCTACAGCCCACGACGCCACCACCAGCCTTCCACGGCACCTCCCCCATTTTGTGATTTTGTAGAATTAGGATGATTTACGGTGAGTTTGTGATGATCCTATAGTGATTTTGAGATGATTTCGGTGAGTTTGGTCTATGCTTGCTGTGATTTTGTGATCTGTTGTTGTGTTTTTTTGATATTTTGTGTGGTGATTTTGTGATCTGTTGTGGTGATTTTGTAATATTTTGTGGTGATTGTGGTGATTTTGTGGTATTTTGTGAAGAATATTGGTTTGAGGCTGCAGAGAGAGATGAAGACGAAAAGCTTAAAATGAGAATATTGTTCATCAGCATTGTTCATTATTGTTCATACTATTCATTAGCGATATATGCTTTTAAGTATAAGGAGATATATATTTGAGTTTGTAATTGATTGTGATTGGTTGAAAAATTGTCTCCGGAGAACTTTCAAATTGGCCATGCATGGTTATTATTGTGATTGCTTTTATTTTTATTTTTATTATTAGTTGAATTAGTGTGGCCAAGTGTGTGGTGGATTAGTAGTCCATACCATGTGATTGAATTAAAGGAATTAAAAAAAAAAAAGCAGAGTACTGGAAGAAGACTTGAAAGAAAGGATAGGAGACTTTGGCGAAATAATTAAGAGTAATGCTACATATAGTCGTGGAATGCGCAAGTGCCGTGCAGTAGCTTTGAAAAGAGTGGAGTCTACTCATAAAAAATTAATTTATTTTCATGTGAGTCTCATATTTATTCACTATTTTCAAAGCGACTGCACAATGCTTGCACACTCACGACTGTAAATATCATTTGTCAATAATAAATGCCATAAAAACTGAGCCATCTACCCATTAGAGTTATTTCCACGATTGAATGCGAGCAGTCGGAAGAACAGAATTAAAAAAAAAAAAAAGGCTCGTGATAATGAATTTCATTTTGAGAAGAAAAATGATAGAACTTCATTATATTCCGAAGCAATGAATTTTTTTTTTCGAACTTTTTAGTTTTCTTAAATAAAATCTTTTACAAATTAGGATCCAACATTAATTGATCAGATCAAATTGATAATAATGATAATGGCGGGAAATAAATAATTCTTTCCCAAAAAGAGGAAGAATCATCACAGGAAAGATAGTAAAAGTGACAATATCAATGTGAGAATAAAAAATTAAGCTCAATAATTGTGAAGGCGACCAAATTATACAAAGCAAATTAAAGCTGGTACGTACAATTATTCAAACTTCGGATGGACAAATTATCGGCAAGTTGATTGAATTTGTGGTGGTCCATGCACCATATGACTCAAACCACCAAATAAAAGAAGAAGATCAATCATCACATGATAAAGAGAAAAAGCATATATAAACAAGAGAAAGAAGCCAGCAAGTTAGGTCCCTACCATGCACGTTCCTATTACAAGAAAATAAATAAATAAATGGGATTCTTGCTATAGTACTCTTGCTTCCTTCTTTTCTCTCACCAAAACTAAAAAGGCCTAAAACAGTGTTTCTTTATTTGCATACTTTCTCCTTCCCATTTTCTGACGAAAACAATGGCAGTGGGAGAGCTCTTTCTTTCTGCATTCCTTCAAGTGTTGTTTGACCGATTGGCGTCTCCTGAGTTGCTGAAATTTGCTCACTGAGAGGGACTTCGAAAACAGCTGGAAAAGTGGAAAAAAACGTTGACAAGAATTCAAAAGGTGCTTGATGATGCAGAGGAGAAGCAACACATTGAAAGGTTAGTGAAAGATTGGCTTGATGATCTCAGAGGCTTGGCCTACGACGTGGAAGATATATTGGATGAGGTCGCCACGGAAGCAGCTTTGCGACGTACATTGATGGCCACTAAAAGTCAAGCTAGCTCTAGTAAGGTACGGAATCTCGTCCCTTGTTGGTTTACTGGTTTAACTCCAAGTGCCGTTAAGATCAAGATTAGACTTGGGTCAAAAATAAAGAAAATCACTGCTAGATTTAATGATCTCGTGACACAAAAAGATCAATTGAATTTGAAGGAAAATTCTAGTCCGAGACCAAGCAAAAGAAGAGAGAGACCTCCCTTAACTTTCGCAGTGACTGGAGATCCAACATACGGTAGGGTGGAAGTCGCAGAGGATATACTTCAATTATTGGTTAGTGAAAAACATGGTGATGCTTTGAATGAAGTTAAGGTGATTCCTATCCTTGGTATGGGGGGTATCGGAAAGACAACATTGGCCCAGCTGGTTTACAATGATAAAAAAGTGGAGAGCTTTTTCCATCTGAAAGCATGGGCTTGTGTTTCTGAAGATTTTGATATTGCTAAAGTCACAAAAACGATTTTACAATCTATGAGCAAGGAACTAGACTGTGCTGACAAATATCTAAGTTGGTTGCAAGTTGAATTGAAGAAAATACTACATGAGAAAAGGTTTCTAGTAATTGTTGATGATGTTTGGAACGAGAACTACAATGATTGGACTCGCTTGCATGCTCCATTTAAAGCAGGGGCTCCAGGAAGTAGTATTATCGTCACAACTCGTAATAAGGGAGTATCATCACTAATGAGAAACAAGGAAGTTGAGCCTTTTCAGTTGGAGTTGTTGTCAAATGAAGCTTGTTTGTCCATATTTACCCATCATGCATTGGAAGCAAGAGACTTCAGTGCCCATCCAAACCTTAAAGATATTGGTGAGGAACACGTTAGAAGGTGTAAAGGCTTGCCATTGGCAGTAAAAACTATTGCAGGAGTCATACGCATTAAACAAAAAGTCCACAATGAGTGGGAAAAAGTTTTGAGGAATAAGATATGGGATATTCCAGCGGAACAAAGTGGAATTCCTTCCTCTCTTATGGTAAGCTATGACAATCTCCCTTCACATTTAAAGAGGTGCTTTGCATACTGCTCAATACTACCAAAGGACTATGAATTTGAGGAGATGGAGGTGGTTATATTATGGATGGCAGAAGGTTTGATTCAACCACGACAAGATGAAGAGGAAATGGAAGATTTGGGTTTCGAGTATTTTTACGATCTGTTGTCAAGGTCATTTTTCCAAAAGTCACGTATTAATGAATCACAATTTGTGATGCATGACCTCATCAATGATTTGGCTCAATCGGTTGCAGGCGATATGTGCTTTAGAATGGAAGATAGGGTTGGAGGTAACAAGCATGAGAATATTCCTATAAAGCCACGCCACTCATCTTATTTGGGAAGTGGATATGATGTAGCTAAAAAGTTTGAGGTTTTTTCTAAATTCAGAAGTTTACGTACATTCTTACCTCTCGTGCTACCATATCCAGGTGGTTGCTATTTGTCTCATCATGTTCATTTTGAATTGGTTCGAACATTACGTTGTTTAAGGGTGTTATCTTTCAACGGATACTGGATAACGGAGCTACTGGATTCTACTGGTGATTTAAAGCATCTGCGGTACCTTGACCTTTCCAAAACTAGAATTAGAAGCCTACCAGAATCAATAGCTACTCCTTACAACTTACAAACATTGTTGTTGAAAGACTGTACTCGTCTAAAAAAATTACCTTCAATGTTTCGAAACTTGGTCAACTTACGCCACCTCAACATTGAAGATGCAAATAGTTTGGAAGGAATGCCTATGCAAATAGGTAAACTAACTTGTCTCCAAATACTATCTAATCTAGTTCTGGGAAAAGACAGTTACTCTGGAATAAAGGAGCTTGGACCTTTGAAGCATCTTCGAGGGACACTTTGCATTTCAAGATTAGAGAATGTGATTGAGCCTAAGGATGCAAAGGATGCTGAATTAATTAAAAAGACAAAAATTAGTGTGTTGTCGTTGAAATGGAGTGGGGACATTGATGAGTCGAAAGACACGACAAGTGAACTAGAGGTACTAAGTGGGCTATGGCCTCACAACGCTTTGTTTGACGAAGTTGAGTATAAGTAACTATGGTGGTACAAAATTTCCGAATTGGTTAAGATCTCCTTCATTTCCTGATATGGTCTCCTTGAGATTAGGAAATTGTTACAAGTGCACATCATTACCTCCATTGGGGCAATATTTGCCATCACTCAGAAATCTTTGGATCTAGGGCATGTCTAATGTGAAGAGTGTTGGTTCTGAATTCTGTGGTGGTAATTTAGAGACTTTGCATTTCGAATACATGGATGAGTGGGAGAATTGGAGTCCTTGTGAAGAATTCCCAAATCTGCATCGGCTTTACCTTCATCATTGTCCGAAGCTATTAGGGAAGATACCAAACAACCTTCCTTTACTAAACGAAGTTAAGATAATTGGTTGTGCGCAGTTGGTGGTCTCACTTTCATGCTTTCAAGATAAATGCAAATTTATAATTGAGAGTTCCTAAGGGGTGGTGTGTGAAAGCAAGGCTACATTTAAATCAATAACATTCTTGGGATCAGTTTCACAAATACTTCAAGGGCTTGATATGGAAGGTTTGTTAGAATTGGAAGAGTTGTCTATTTTCGGTTTTCCCCAACTAGTCTCTTTGGTGGCAGAAGAAGTTGATCAAGAGCATTTCCAGCCATCATTACCCAAGGCATTGATGTACAACAACACGTGTCTTCAGTCTATTTATATTAGCCGTTGTGATTCGCTAACGCATTTTGCAAGAAGCCATCTGCCTCCAACTTTAAAGTGGCTACATATAGGGCACTGCAAGAGTATGAGGAAATTGGTGGAGGATGATGATAATGATACAAACAATAGTACTACTTGTAGTAGTGGCATCACATCTCTTCTTAAGTACTTGCAAGTTATGAATTGTCCATCCCTTGAATCCTTATCATCAAGCGGGGAGTTACCTGCCACGCTTCAACTCCTCCTTATTATGGATTGTCAGAAGCTGGAGTCAGTAGCCAAGAGTTTTCATCATAACTCATTTCTTACAACTATCTCCTTCGACAATTGTGAAAATCTTCAATTCTTGAACGGCATACACAACCTCACCTCGCTTCAATATTTGAAAATAAAGAATTGTCCGAGCATTTTATCATTTCCCAAAGAAGGTCTTCCCCAAATCTAACAAGACTTGAGATCTCTCATCTTAAAACCACTGAAGCCTTGTTCTATTGGGGGCTGGAGAACCTCACTTCTCTTAATGAACTTGAAATCTGTGGATTTCAGCATCTGGTGTCCTTTCCAGAGATGACGTTGCCTACCTCTCTAGCAAGCCTCCGCATCTCAGAATTCTTGAATCTAGAATGCATGTCTTCTGTGTGTTTAAGAAAACTCACCACTCTTAAAACACTCCAGATTTCTGACTACAACAAGCTCATGTGTTTTCCAAAGGATGGCCTGCCTCCCTCACTTCTATAGCTTTATATCTCTTCTTGCCAAAAGTTGATGTCCTTACCAAAGAATGGCCTACATGCCTGCCTCCCTACAGAAACTTGAAATCTTACAATGTCCTTTGCTGGTAGAATGCTGCAAGAAAGATCAGAGAGGAGAGTGGCACGGGATAGCTGACATCCCTTGTGTTCGAATTTAAGGCTTACAAACGGAGGAATAAATCCCAAGGCAAGTTTGAATGGTGGCATTGGGGAGATCCCGTCACTCCAATTGCATGTTGCGACTCTGGTTGGTATGTTGAATGTCTAACTATTCTTCTTGTGTTCTCGTTGGGTTTGCATAACCACATAACAAGTCCTTGTTAAGATTTTTAAATCTCCATGCAAAGAGAGAAAGTCTTTGAACATGCAATTTTTCTATTTTGAAATTGGAAAATTGCTGAACTTGACAAATGATCAAGCTCCAAAACAGCTACATAACTAGATATTGTTCCTCTAATTTTGTCAAGATCAGCAGTATGACAACTGCTAAGGAAAAATTGCATGTTCCAAGGCCTTGTCTCTATGCCAATTAGCAAAATGCCTAGAAGTAGGAATAGATCGAATCATAATATTACTTTTATGTTTAGTTTTTCTTTCCATTTATGGATTTATTATTTTTTTCATTTATGGATTTGCTTCTTGTCAAATTGTCCATTACATGACATTGGGTCATGAATATGATTGTTGAGGATGTCTTTACATCCATATAAATACATAAATCCGTATAAAAAAAAAATTCTCTATTTTACCGATTAAGATTATGAATATATATATATACAGGCTGATGAATATTTATTTGTTCAATGCTTGCAGATTGTTCAAAAGACTGACACAAGTTGTTGCAACTTCTGACTGCCATTTGAAAATTGGATGTGCAAGTAATATTACTTTTCTCTTGCTATTAATTCTGCTATTCATATCCACATAATCAATGTCTGCCTACCTTTCATGTTTCATCGAATGATTGAATTTCAACCGTTAATACCATGTATAAACTACTACCACTTCTTGATACCAATTGGTTAAGGCTTATCTTCTTCTCTTCTTTTCACCAAAAGAACTATCTTCCTTGTCCAATTCATTCCTACCGAGGATGGACAAGGAATGATCTCTGTGCTCTCTTTAAAAAAATTGAGTATAAACTGTTGCCCAAGTAGATAATGATAGTTGTTTGAAAAAAAGAAATTCTAACTTAGAAAAAAATTCTCCTCTCTTTTCTCTCTGGAAAAGGGGTGGAGCGTAGTGAGTGGTTACGTGAGTGGGTACATGGAAACGGTTATAACGAAAAGTAGTGGCGGTCAGGGTGGTGCAAAGTAGTATAAAATTTTCATATGGTGGCTATAGGCGTCTATGAAGGATTTTTGGAGGAGGGTCTTGACGTAAGGGACCAAAGGTGTTTGTATGGTGGTGTCTGTGAAGGGAAAAGGTCGAACAATGGAGGATTTGGAAGAGAAATGGAAGAAACTTAGGCTATTGGAAGAGGAGGTCTCAGACATTGTAATAGAAGAAAATGTATCTGAGGAACTGAGGTATAAGGAACAGAGAAGTTTAGTGGGCAAAGTGCTTTCGTCGAGAACCATAAGTAGGGAGGCATTGGAGACAACAATGGCGAAGATATGGAGGATAAGCAAGGTAGCTAAGTTCATGGAGGTTAGCACGAACACTTTTGTCCTAGTTTTTGAAAACCAAGCTGATAAGCAAAGAGTTTGGGCAGGGAGGCCTTGGCTTTTTTATAGTAATCTGTTAGCCTTGAGGGAGTTTGAGGGTGATGTTCCTTTGCATCGCATAATTTTTGACCATGAAAGCTTCTAGATCAGAATGCATAACCTGCCTTTATCATGCATGACAAAAGAAAGAGGGGTACAAATTGGTAGTACGGTTGGTAAGGTTGAGGAAGTGGATGTTCAGGAGGATGGCTATGGTTGGGGGAGTTATCTGAGGGTTCGGGTTTGTGTGAATTTGACACAGGCTTTGGCAAGAGGACGAACTCTAAAGGTGAAGGGAGAGAGTATATGGATCCCTTTTAGTTATGAGAAAATGCCTTGCATTTGTTTTTCCTGTGGATGCATTGTTCACGGGATTAATGGATGTTGCAGTGTTATGGAAGATTTAGAGAGTAAGGAAGAGCAATATGGGGCCTGGTTGAGGGCTACCCAGTTTCAAAGAAGTAAAAACTTTAGTAACTTTTCTAGAAGGGAAGATGGGTTAAATAAATGGAGAAAGGAAGAAACTAGGCCGTTTCATGGTGAGAAAAGTAGGGATAAGAAAGAAGAGGAGGAGGAGGCTAGAGGGGGAGATGAAGCTAAGGGGGAAAAATGAGATAAGAGGAAGAGATGAGAGATAACATTTCAGAAAGTTCTATTAATGGGAGGGAAGGGGAGAATAATACTTTAATTAATAAACAGAAAGTGAATATGAGTATGAGGGGAGGACAAAATCATATAGAGAAGGGTATGGTAGAACTGTTTAAGGTGGAACTGAGAGAGGAGGTGGCTTTTCAGGTTGGAGGTATGAATACTGAAGATGGGGAGAGAAAGTTGAGTCTGAGTGAGGTTGCAGTTCAGAATAAGTGCAGGAAGGGAGCAGTGCAGGCCATAAAAAAAGGAACATGGAAGAGGAAAGCAAGGAAAAAATAAATAAGGGAGGACTTAGCAGTTATGTCTGAGAATAAATAGAGGAATGGGGAATCTAGTTTAGCAGGAAAGGAAGGGGAAAAAATAGAAAGAAGGGGAAATGGAGTATGGGTGTAGAGGGAGAAGATAGTGTGTTTGTAGTGGCGGAGGCCGAGATTCAGCCCCGCCCATTATCATGAAAATCTTAAGTTGGAACTGTTGAGGATTGGGGAATCCTCGGACAGTTCAAGATCTTTGCATTATGGCAGAGAAGAATAAACCCAGTTTGGTCTTCATTATGGAAACAAAGATTAGAAGTAGTAGGATTGAATGTTTAAAGAGAAGAGTAGATTGTGAGGGATGTTTTACGGTGGATGCGGTGGGGAAAGGGGGAGGACTGGCCTTATTTTGGAATATAAATGTGGGAGTAGAAATTGTGAATTATTTCCAAAGGCATATTAATGCTTGGATTATGGATGAAGGGGTTGATAAGAGATGGTTGTTGACTTGTTACTATGGACAGCCTGAAACTACAAAAAGGAAGGAGTCATGGAATTTGTTAAAATCCTTTAAACCACAAACCCAAGTTGGGTGGTGTGTGGTGGGGGATTTTAATGAAATTCTTGTTAACAGTGAAAAGGAAGGGGGAAGAGTTAGACCAGAGGGGCAGATGGTCTTATTCAGGGAGGCTCTTACTAATGGTAATCTTTATGATTTGGGTTGGAAGGGGGATAGATTTACATGGAGTAACCTGCATGCTGATGAATCATTTACCAAAGAAAGGTTAGATAGGGTTGTTGCAAACCCTGAATGGAGAGAGGAATATAAGGAGTCATGGGTTGAAGTTTTGGTGAGTAGTACTTCTAACCATAAACTTTTGTTAGTTCACGTACAGAAGCAAAAAGAAGTTGTTGGGGTTAAGAGAAGATCCTTTAAGTATGAAGCAAATTGGGCCTTAGAAGATGATTGTGAACTAGTTATAAAGACAACATGGAAGAAGGAAGCTGAAAGGAGGAACCCCTCGAATAAGGTGGTTAAGTTACTTGACAACATCAAGGTAGCTTTTCAGAAATGGAGCAAAAAGTTAAAAAATGGGGGAAAAAGGGATATTGATGAAAAATCAAAACTGTTGCAGAGGCTACAGGAGGATGAAAATAGGAGTAATGCAAATCAGATAAGGAGAGTGAAAGAAGAACTGAATCTATTGTTGGACAAGGAAGATCTGAGATGGAGATAGAGGGCAAAAACAAATTGGTATAAGCTTGGAGATAGAAATACAAAGTATTTCCATGCTTGTGCTAATCAAAGGAAAAAAAGGAATCTTATTAAAGAAGTGGTGAATGAAAGCAGTAGGAGAGTCACTGGGCATGAAGAAATCGAGGAAACTTTCAGAAGGTATTTTATGAAACTATTTCAGACAACTAGTCCTAATAGAGAGGAGATTGATGATTGTATTAAAGTTATGGAAGCTAAGGTTACTCCTGAAATGAATGACTGGATCTCAAAGAGTTTTTCAAGGATAGAGGTAGAAGAGGCAGTCAAGCAAATGGGACCCTTGAAGTCCCCTGGTCCAGATGGGTTTGGAGCTTGTTTCTTCCAAAACCATTGGAGTGTGGTTGCAGAGGAAGTGTGTCATGCATCTTTATCTGTTCTTAATGTTAATTCTTTGGACTCTTCTCTTAACTATACCTTCATTGCTTTGATACCAAAAGTAAAAGATCCTAAGATGGTGAGTGACTTTAGACCCATAAGTCTTTGTAATGTCATTTATAAACTTGTATCAAAAACCATTACGAACAGATTCAAGAAAGTGTTATCAACTATCATTTCTCCCACTCAAAGTGCTTTCCTACCTGGGAGAATGATAAGTGACAATATTATGATAGCTTATGAACTGTTACATTCTATGAAAACAAGGAAGAGGGGGAAGGTGGGAAACATGGCCATTAAGTTGGACATGTCTAAGGTCTATGATCGAGTGGAATGGAAGTTCTTGGAGGCAGTGATGTTAAGGCTTGGTTTCTGTGAAAAATGGGTGAAGCTCATTATGAAGTGTGTCTATTCAGTGACCTTATCGTTGTTGATTAATGGGAAGGTAGGTCACATTTTCAAGCCTTCAATGCTTAATTTTCATGAGAAACAGAATTTTATTAGAGGGATGCAAGTGTCTCGAGGGGGAACTAGTATCAATCATCTTTTCTTTGCAAATGATTGTATACTATTAATGGAATAAGATGCAAGAGCTGTTGAATAGATATGAAAAAGCCTCAGGATAGTTTTTGAACAAAGGGAAGACTTCAGTTTTTTTCAACAGTAATACTAAGGAGGATAAAAGAAGGACCATGGTGGCTGGGGCTTCAGCGGCTTGTGGTAGTTATGAGAAATATTTAGGTCTTCAAGCTTCGGTAGGAAGGTTTAAATAACATACTTTTAGAGCTTTAAAAGAAAGGGTCTGGCAGAGGATTTCTAGTTGGAAAAACAGCTTTCTTTCACAAGCTGGAAAAGAAGTTTTCATTAAGGTTGTGCTCCAAGCCATTCCTACATATACTATGAGTGTGTTTAAGCTTCCCGTGAAGCTGTGCAAGGATATGAATGGTTTATTTTTTAAATTATGGGGGGTAAGTTGTGGCGACCCCCGTGTTATTTTAGTGGAGTTCGTGACACTAGGATGATGACCACACAGATCACGCACCCCATCGACCAGTGGTCAGAGTGTGAACAACATACAACAAGTGTACAAAATAATATTCGCAGCGGAGAAATAAAAAGTCTTTCTTTATTCAGTACCAAAATTTGTTAAAAAAAATAATAAAATAACTTTACAAGAATTATACAATCATCCGACAGATAAATTAAAGACATGAAATATCAGAAGGAAAACAAATCCTAAAATGGTGAACAACAAATCAGCAACTTATACTTCTGGCGGAGTCAGCCCCTCAGGTACAAACTCTGGCTCTCCGTCAGACTCTACGGCACCATAAAACGGAACCGTAGGGTAAAACACCACAATGAGATTATGACATCTCAGCAAGTAATTAACCAAAATAACATCCAATAGATAAAATCACGCGTCCCCACACGGACATAATCCACATAAAACAACAGCTCATGTTCTTTTTTCTCAAAATATCCTTTTTAAACCACTCACGCCAAAATCCCATTTTGGTCCAATCATAACCATTATTTTATTAAGCATGCGCCACGGTCTCCCCAATGGACAGTCCGCACAACCTGGCTCTCTTCATCACATCACGGGTAACGTCTGTGCATGAGATTTCGTAACGAGCGATGCCCAGTTCCGCGCCTAGCGCATACATGACCAAGCATCCTCTAACATCGCCAGCCAAAGGTCACAGGATCAGTACGAGAGCGTTACTGTCTCGTCCATTCCTATCGTCACCCTGCGACAACTCAGGGGATGTCACGTCAGTCTGTTACGCTCCCGAGTGACCAGAGAAGCTCCACCGAGATAATGCCCCATCTCGGCTTGGGTCGTGAAATACACGCACCCACACAATAGTAACAATTTCCAACAGACAACGTGACATCACCGCACAATTTAATAAAACAATAAATATGCTTTTCAACAGTTTATTGGAATACACATTTAAATAATTCATTTACAAATTCTCAATAAACGCCGAAATATAGTTTCACAACTACACGCATAATCCCAACCTCCAATCCGGCCCAAGGCCCAATTACAATAATTCTAACATAATCAATATTTACAACAAAGATAACAGTTTACAAAATATAAATACAACAGTTATAAAGTCAATTAATATCACTTGATGGAAAATTACATACACATGATGGATGAGAAAATATGAAAGATCAATTGAAATAGACAGTTTATACAAGGCAGCGGCGCAACAGCGGCACATGGCAAGACAGTGCCCAAAAACTTGGTTTTTGTTACACAACAGCAACCAACAAATTCTCACAATTTAGAACAAACACCAAGCACGGTCAAAAACCTTAAGCTTTCGGATTCCCAACAAAATCACAATTAAGTCTCAAATACCAACAAATGCAAAAAGCTTTAAGCGAGAGAAGGAAGATGAGGTTTTCGTCCCCAACAATTGTGCAAGCCGTGGCCTATAAATAGACCAAAGTGGTGGTTTGCATGGCACTCGTGTCGCTCGGGCGAAGAAGAGAAATGGTAGCTCAAGCCGTGCGTGGCAGTGGACAAGGTCTCGCGCGGACGCGTGGCTCGGCGGCAAGCGCAATTCACACGGAAGCCATGCACAAAGCCACCGAGGAGCTTGCGGAAGGAGGTGGCGGCCGCGTGGGGTAGGAGTCGGACAGCTAGCACTTCGGGATGCATGCCGAACGGCACGAGATGAAGAGGAAAGGTGGAGGTGGCTCATGGCTAGGATCCGCTTTCGGCAGCAGCTGCGTGCCGCGCGCATGAAGAAGAAAGAAGAAGAAGAAGAAGGAAGGAAGGAGAAGGAAATGGTGTTGTGCGGCGCAAGGGAGAAACGCATGAAACCCTAAGGGTTTCAATACCAAACGGCGCCGTTCGAATAAAGGGGAGGGGTTGGGCTTCAGAACGTACGGGCCGGGCTTCAACTGGCGCACGGAAAGGGCTGGGGCTTCAGGTTGGGCCCTGTTTCGCTCGGGCTGGTCACTAGTTGCTGGGTTTCGAGCCTCACAAAACGGGCTGGATC
This sequence comes from Juglans regia, assembly GCF_001411555.2. Classification (NCBI taxonomy): domain Eukaryota; kingdom Viridiplantae; phylum Streptophyta; class Magnoliopsida; order Fagales; family Juglandaceae; genus Juglans; species Juglans regia. Next base: position 11,492,495 of record NC_049915.1, on the reverse strand, counting down.
AATTAAAACACACACATGGCCCAGTAAAATTAAAACATAGAATTTGTAACTAAAAAGCCCACAATAAATAAAACCCACTACAAATAAAACACTACAAAAATAACCTCAATAATAAAAGAAATAAAAACTCAATTTAAAACAGACCAAAATAAATAAAAATTAATAATTAAAATAATACAACAAATAAAATAACACTTAAATAATAAAAATACCAAGAGTATAAACAACATAACACATATAAAATTTACACAACAACTAGCAAAAATTGAGATCTCACAACCTCCCCTCCTTAAAAGAAATTTCATCCTCGAAATTGCTAAGTTCCTTTATTGAATCCAAAACAAGATACAACACAAAGTTTAAAACAAGTTTTGAGAAAGAAAACAAGCATTTAAAACTAGTCGAACAAGTAAAGGTAAAATTTTCTCATGACTGCTTCTCGCTCCCATGAATAATCTTGAGCCAAAGGATCTCCAAAATATTTTGACAAGGCAATACGGTAAGCAATAGGTCCAACCACCTCCAGAATATGAAAAGGGCTAATATACCTCGGGCTAAGTTTCCCTTTCTTACCAAAACGCTTAACACCTTCCATTAGGGAAACTTTGAGGTATACCCAATCATCTCCTCACATAATAGATCTCTCCTCCTCGTGACCAATCGGAGCGGCAAAATGATCAATGAACTCCCGCTCTGCAATCGTAGCAACCTCCACTAGCTGTTGAAAGGTTGGAATTTGCAGACAAGCAACCTGTCTACGAATCTCTCGATGTAGACCCTCCTGAAATCGCTCAATACGCATCTCCTCTGTGGCAATTAAATGCGTAGCAAATTTTCCGAGTTCTATAAACTTCCGACTGCTCAACCGTCATCTCCCCTTGCACTAAATTATTAAACTCTCGGGCCATCTGCTTCCTCATAGTGTTCGGGAAGAAACGATCATTGAATTCCCTTTTAAAACGTACCCAAGATACCGCTACAATAGATCCTAACTCCATTTCCAAAAGCTCTCGCTTAGTCTCCCACCAAGCAGTTGCATCACCTTGCAGTAGATAACTTGCGTATAAAACTTTCTGAACTTCAGAACACCCACAGATCTCGAACGTCTTTTCGAGATTGCTAATCCACCTCCCATCACGAAGTGGATCCTCTTGTCTGGAAAAAGCAGGGGTCCTATGAGCTAAAAAGCGTTCATACGGACAACCGCTCTGTTGCTCCCTTTCCAGCTGAAAATTCTATTGAAGAACTTCTGTCATATGAGTTAAGGCTCTAGCCAAAACGAGATTTTCATCAACATGGGACACGTCGTTCTCAAGTTCTGGATGTGGCATTCCTGATCGGTCCATCCTTCTAATAAAACGTGTCTTTTAAATCTCAATATTTTTAAAAAATAAACAATTTAAAATATAACAAAATTTTCTGGTACTGCACCTAGGTATTATCACGGTGTTACCCAGAGCCAGATCGCTCTGATACCACCTGTGGCGCCCTCGACCCCCAACGTGTTATTTTAGTGGAGTTCGTGACACCGGGATGATGACTACACGGATCACGCACCCCATCGACCAGTGCTCAGAGTATGTACAACATACAACAAGTGTACAAAATAATATTCGCAGCGGAGAAATAAAAAGTCTTTCTTTATTCAGTACGAAAATTTGTTAAAAAAAATAGTAAAATAAATTTACAAGAATTATACAATCATCCGACAGATAAATTAAAGACATGAAATATTAGAAGGAAAACAAATCCCAAAATGGTGAACAACAAATCAGCAACTTATACTTCTGGCGTAGTCGGCCCCTCAGGTTCAAACTCGGGCTCTACGTCAGACTTTACAGCATCATAAAACGGAACCGTAGGGTAAAACACCACAATGAGATTATGACATCTCAGCAAGTAATTAACCAAAATAACATCCAATAGATAAAATCACGCGTCCCCATACGGACATAATCCACATAAAACAACAGCTCATGTTCTTTTTTCTCAAAATATCCTTTTTAAACCACTCACGCCAAAATTCCATTTTGGTCCAATCATAACCATTATTTTATTAAGCATGCGCCACGGTCTCCCCTATGGACCATCCGCACAACCTGGCTCTCTTCGTCACATCACGGGTAACGTCCGTGTATGAGACTTCGTAACGAGCGATGCCCAGTTCCACGCCCATCGCGCACATGACCAAGCATCCTCTAACCTCGCCAGCCAAAGGTCACGGAATCGGTACGAGAGCGTTACCGTCTCGTCCGTTCCCGTTATCGCCCTGCGACAACTCAGGGGATGTCACGTCAGTCTGCTACGCTCCCGAGTGACCAGAGAAGCTCCACCAAGATAATGCCCCATCTCGGCTTAGGGTCGTGAAACACACGCACCCACACAACAGTAACAATTTCCAACAGACAACATGACATCACCGCACAATTTAATAAAACAATAAATATGCTTTTCAACAGTTTATTGGAATACATATTTAAATAATTCATTTACAAATTCTCAATAAACGCCGAAATATAGTTTCACAACTACACGCATAATCCCAACGTCCAATCCGGCCAAGGCCCAATTACAATAATTCCAACATAATCAATATTTACAACAAAGATAACAGTTTACAAAATATAAATACAATAGTTATAAAGCCAATTAATATCACTTGATGGAAAATTACATACACACGATGGATGAGAAAATCTGAAAGATCAATCGAAATAGACAGTTTATACAAGGCGGCGGCACAACAGCGGCACAAGGCAAGACAGTGCCCAAAAACTTGGTTTTTATTACATGGCAGCAACCAACAAATTCTCACAATTTAGAACAAACACCAAGCACGGTCAAAAACCTTAAGCTTTCGGATTCCCAACAAAATCACAGTTAAGTCTCAAATACCAATAAATGCGAAAAGCTTTAAGCGAGAGAAGGAAGATGAGGTTTTCGTCCCCAACAATTGTGCAAGCCGTGGCCTATAAATAGACCAAAGTGGCGGTTTGCATGGCACCCGTGTCGCTCGGGCGAAGAAGAGAAATGGTAGCTCAAGCCGTGCGTGGCAGTGGAGAAGGTCTCACTCGAACACGTGGCGTAGCGGCAAGCACAGTTCACACGGAAGCCATGCACAACGCCACCGAGGAGCTTGCGGAAGGAGGTGGTGGCCGCATGGGGTAGGAGCCGGACAGCTAGCACTTCGGGATGCATGCCGAACGACACGAGACGAAGAGGAAAGGTGGAGGTGGCTCACGGCTGGGATCCACTTTCGGCAGCAGCTGCGTGTCGCGCACAGGAAGAAGAAAGAAGAAGAAGAAGAAGAAGGAAAGAGAAGGAAATGGTGCTGTGCGGCGCAAGGGAGAAACGCATGAAACCCTAAGGGTTTCAATACCAAACGGCGCCGTTCGAATAAAGGGGAGGGGCTGAGCATCAGAATGCACGGGCTGGGCTTCAACTGGCACACGGAAAGGGCTGGGGCTTCGGGTTAGGCCCTGTTTCGCTCGGGCTGGTCACTAGCTGCTGGGTTTCGGGCCTCACAAACCGGGCTGGATCAATTAAAACACACACGGCCAAGTAAAATTAAAACACAGAATTTGTAACTAAAAGGCCCACAATAAATAAAACCCACTACAAATAAAACACTACAAAAATAACCTCAATAATAAAAGAAATAAAAACTCAATTTAAAACAGACCAAAATAAATAATTAAAATAATACAACAAATAAAATAACACACTTAAATAATAAAAATACCAAGAGTATAAACAACATAACACATATAAAATTTACACAACTAGCAAAAATTGAGATCTCACATAAGCAGCATAAGGATGGGGGCATTCAATGGAGGAGATGGGAACATTTGGGAAAGCAGAAAGGAAATGGAGGCATGGGATTTCGGGACTTGGAGAGTTTTAATTTAGCTCTCTTAGCTAAACAAGGGTGGAGGCTTCTAAAGTATCCTGATTCTTTAGCAGCTGTGGTTTTCAAGGAAAAGTATTTTAGGCAATCACATTTTTTGGAAGGAAAACTTGGTTATCAACCTTCATTAATATGGAGAAGCATTTGGGCTACAAAAGATTTGCTTCAAGAGGGATTAAGGTGGAGAGTGGGGGATGGAAGTAAGATTCAGATTTGGGGATCTAAATGGCTGCCAACTCAATTATCTTTTTCACTTCAGTCACCAGTTTCAATATTGAGGGAAGATTCAAAGGTGGATGAGTTGATTGACAAACATAATAGGGTATGGGATGAAGGAAGAATTAGAGCTATTTTTTCATGTGAAGAGGATGAGCAAATTCTTAATATTCCCTTGTGTAAAGGCAATGCACTAGACAAGTTAGTATGGGGTCCATCAAAGAAAGGAGCTTTTACTGTCAGCAGTGCCTATTATTTGCAACTTGAAAGATTGAGAAACAGAAGAGGCACATGTTCAAATGAAGAAATGGAAGACAAGAGATGGAGGAATATTTGGGATCTTGAAGTACCAGGAGTGGTTAAGTTATTTTTATGGAAAGCATGAAGTAATCTATTACCCACTATGAATAATATATTCAACAGAAAAGTTGTGCAAGACCCAAAATGCCCATCTGTTTTGCAGAAGAAGAGTCAGTCATGCATGCTCTTTGGGAATACAGCAGTAAATGATATTTGGGCTGATGGGAGGAGTATAGTTCAGAAGTGGAGTAGTAAGGAGGAGGATTTTATGCAGTTGTGGGAGAAACTGATGGCAAGATTGAATATGTCATAGCTTGAAGAGATGGCAGTTCTGTTTAGGAGAGTGTGGTTTAGGAGGAATGAAAGTTCTTTTGAGGAAAGACTCTCTCTTGTCCTAGGAAAATACTTATTTTAGCCAAAGAAGGTTTGGAAGAGTATAAGAAGTCACAAAGGAGGCAGAGGAAGGATGACCATCCATCAAGTGCAGCTAGTAACAGACATAAATGGCATAAACCAGAGGCTGAGTTTGTTAAGGTCAACTGGGATGCATCACTAGACTTGAAGAGTAAGAGAATGGGAGTGGGAATTATGATTAGAGATGAGAAGGGAGAGACAATGGTGGCTATATGTGATCAGAGGAAGTATGTACAGAATCCAACAATGGCAGAATGTCATGCACTTTAGAAGGCAGTGGAGCTGTGTAATGATTTAAACATCCAAAAGGCTATGTTTGAAGGAGATGCAAAGGGCATTGTTACAGCAGTTAACAGTGAGGAGGAGGATTTGTCCAGTGTTGGTCCTTTAGTTGAAGATATACGTTCAGTGTTCAAAAATAGGCCAAATTGGTCTTTACAGTTTGCATATAGAGAAAAGAATAGAGTGGCTCATACACTAGCTAAGGAAGCTTTGAAGTTAGTAGAAGCTAAAATTTGGATAGAAGAAATTCCAGCTTTTATTGTAAACTGTCTGGAATTAGACAAACTTTGCAACACTTAAAGTTTGATTAATGAAGTGTTGAGGTTTATTTCAAAAAAAAAAAAAAAAAAAGTAGATAATGATAGTGCCATTGAAAAAGATCATAGAAGGTTAAATTCTCTAATGAATTAGTAGTGTTGGATCGGAATTCTATTTTTGTGTTGAATCGGAATTGATTATAGTAGTGTTGTAACGAGCATACTCAAATTCATTTCTGCATTCCTGACAACAGACTCAATTTAACATTTTAGAGACCCAAAATTGAGACTCACGTTTGCTGAAGATCACGGCTGCTTTGAAGCCATTGCAGAAGCCAATAACCAGTTCTCAAGTTCCCAGGCCAAGCATATTCACAGGCAGTGGCCGTTAGAAGCCTTTGCCATTACAAATTGCAGAAGAAGCAGGCTAGAAGAGCAAACTATACCATCATACTCTCTGTCATTGGACTGCAAAAATATGGGGTGAAGTTCTAGGTTGCCTTGGACAAATCTGAGAAAGTAGGTTGGGGTGTTGATTTCCCTATTTGTTTGTAGAAATCCATTGAAATTGTTGTAATCAATGTTTGGAAAATTTTTCTTTTTTGTGGAGTTCTTCCATTTTGATTTTCTAACTTTTTTTTGTAAGTATAAATGGTATATTTCATTATCAACAAAAAAATCAGTCATTACAATATTTCTCCCTTAGCACAGAATCATAATCTATAAGGGACCCTCCTCTATCCACACGTATTCTTCAGTACAAGTAAGAGCCAATTTGGCCAGTAAATGAACTACATTATTAGCTTCCCTATGGGTAAAATTCACAACCCAGTTCAAGTTGTCCTCAAGCATCCTTTTGCTATTTGTGTCCTTTTCAATTACCAGTGAGTCTCCCTCCAAAATCACATTGGACAGACCCAACTCTAGACATAGGTTCATGGCTCTTCTCAGAGCATGTGCCTCAGCCATAACAGGCTTCAAGTGAGCATTCATCATTGAGCAAAGACAAGCAAGAATCTCCCCTTCCGAGTCTCTGATTTCACATCAAGAGCTCCATCCCAATTCACTTTACAAACCATAGTATCAGGTTTCTCCCACCTAACCAAACTCCTGTCCACATGATTAGGTTTGAGGTTAATGTTTGCTGCTCTGAAATCATCCATGTTCTGCTTAGCAGCAAGGAGTAGTGACCTCGGGCTCGCAAACTTCTTCTCAAAGATGAATGAGTTTCCTCTCAGCCAGATTCTCCTCATTGGGCAGGCCACTAAGCCAACCTCCTCTTCTTCCAAGCACATATTCAGTTGTTTCCATAATTCCATTTTACAACCAACCAAGTCTCTTCCTCATTCTACTTTATGCAACAACCACTGCTTGATGCTTGGTCGCCGTTACTTATTCTTCATCCATAGTGATGCTTTTTTCTCCACTACCAAGACTTCTGGCTGTTCCATTTGTTTTGGCTTCCAAAATTTTCTTATCTCGAGATTTCTTGGATTTTCATGATCTTATGCAAGAATGCTTCCTCCACATTCAGATTATCTAGTGCAGATGTTTCCATGAATTACCCAAATCAGATTTCTCTTTGGCTTCTGGGTCCCATCTGAGTTAGATTAATATTATCTTTCTCTTCTTAACTATCATTACAACGTTGGGGAAAATATCAATGGAGAAAGTCCTCTGGCTGAGTTTAAACTAGACCCACCCTTGCAAGCAACTTTAGCTGAGTTTCTCCAATATTAAAAAAAAAAAAAAAACAAGAAAAACCCTTTGCTTTGGTGTTCTATAACTCTTGTATCTGTTTCTGGATTTATTTTGTCTTTCATAATCTATATGTTTGGAACCAATCTATATAGAAGAAGTTTGATCAATCAAAACGAATGGTGGGTGATAAAGAAATAAAAAAACACAGATATAGAAAGAATTGCAAACTTTATATTCCAGTAAGCCTTGAGATAAGATTTGATTTCCCAACCCTAAAGTCTCCAGTAAAGAACTGTCTTGAATAGATAATCACAATCTTCATCAAATGCATCAGCCATTTACTTTGTATTCTTTTGCTCTCAATCTCTCTAATCAAGACAGAAAGAAAAAAGGAAAAGAAGAAAACTTTGAGGAGAAAATGATGTTTATAAGAAGAGGGAAATATCTATATCTATATCAGTATATATATATATATACACACGTATGTATGTATGTATGTATTTCAAACAAAGTACTTTTAGCAGTTCCTTTGGCATTGTTTTTTGGAGGGTACAGAGTATTTAAAGCATTGAGATTGTGATGGGTTGATTTCCCTACATTCAAAATAATTTGAGGTTGTGATTCTTTTTTCTCAATTCCCTTTTTTCTCCATCACAGTGCAGCTATCCTCAAGGTTGTATATTTGTTTGTAGAAAACTATTGAAATTGTTGGAATCAATGTTTTGAAAATTTTTCTTTATGTGAAGTTCTTCCATTTTGATTTTCAAACTGAATTGATACAAACATACACTACAAGAAAATAAGTCATTTCCAGCGATTTTATGATTGTCGCAAAACAAATCACCGTAATTAACCCCTATTTGCGGCGATTTTTGTCTGGCCGCCGAAATCCAACCCAATGTATTCGGAAGATTGAGTATGAAATTACTGTTCATTTATTTCCGGCGACATTTTTTATTTTTGCGGCGAGTTGTTCTTGCCGAAAATAGGTTTTTTTTACTGTATATACATTTTATTTGCAACGAATGGTAAAATCGCCAGAATAGATGAATTTGCAGCAACTAAATGTGTATCAGCGGTGACTTTTTTATATATCGCGGGTACTTTGTCCGCTGCAATAAACAATTTTTACTGTATTAAAATTTATTTTCCATCGAATACGAAAAGCGCCGCAATAGATAATTATTGTGGCGAAAATTGTTGCCGTAAAATATTTGTAGCCCCTGAAAGTATTATTAACGGCGATGTAAACACGCCGCAAAAATATTATTAAATTAAAAGCCCCACTCGTTTTCCTTTTCATTTCCCTCCATCCAGTCTCCCCATCTCCCCCCTCTCTCTCTGCAATCCCTCCGTCGCAAAGAACCCGGGCCGTCGCCCACAGCCCGTGGCCAACATTCACACCCCGCCACCGCCACCTCAAGTCGAAGGCCACCCACTCCTTCTCCCCCAGCTCCCGCCGGATCCCTTGCCTCCCCGAATCTGGCATCACTCCTCTCTCTCTCGGATTTCTCTATTTCACCGCCTCTAGGGGCGCCGTTTGCCACCACCCACACGTCGACGCCATCGCCAGTTCTCCGTCGGAGCCCCCTTCTCCACCAGGCCTAGCCCAGTTCTTAGTTCGAGGCCCTCCTTCTCTCCCTTGCTCTGTTTGCAGCCCACGGCCACAGGTCTCGCCAGCGCCACTGTGCTCCTTCCGAGCGACCACTCCACGCCAAGCGACCACCACGACCATCCCTGATATTGCCTTATGTTTTCACATTGTTGGGTTCTTTTCATTCTTGTTATATTGCCTTATGTTTTCATATGTTTGTTTATGGGTTTGTTTATATCTGTGTTTAATTTATCAATTAATATTTCTTTTTTCTTTTTTGAAGAATGAACTTTTTTCCAGGTTCACAAGGATTCCAGAAATCCATTTATAATGTCTTCTGCAAAATTGCAGATGGTAGTGGCACCATGCTGGTAATATAGGATTTTCTTAGCTTTTTTAGCAAGTATATCTTATATATATTCTAATATCTATTAGTACCATATAAAAGATAGTGGGATATGAGACATTGATGCAATTGCCTAGATTAAACAGTTTTTGGGAAAAAGAAGCTTGTTTTGAAAAAAAAGCATTACGTAGGAGTTTATTTTTATCCCCTGAAAGCATAAGTGTATAATTTTCATATATGGATCAGTTATTTTGATGTCTCTATATTTCATATATGATTGTTTTCATTTTTATAAAAAAATGTTGTTCTTTTTAGGGGTTTACCTTTCTCTTGCTGGAGATGGAAACCACTTTTATTTATGAATCTATACATGTATTTGAACCTTTTATATCTGGTCAGTCTCTCACATTTAGCCAACTTGCTTTGTGGACGTTGCCTCAATATGCCAAATTGAGCCATTAAAATTGCTACTATTGCTGTATGTGTTTCTTTTGTAATTTGATATATATTTATTATTGTGTGGAGAATTTTATTTTCCTACAACCTTTATTGAAATCTTGTAGGTCACCATAGTAGTAGTTGCAGTACCCGAAGGGCTTCCCTTGGTTGTTACCTTAACGTAAGTTTGCCTGGCCTTATATATAATTTTGTTCAGATTCTTGACTTTCTTAATCTCTCCTACATTTCAACCCATGTTCTGTTATTTTACTATTTTTTTTCCGTAGTTCTTGTATTACCTTCAATTTATATATAGCTCAGATTGGTATTACCAACATCACCAATTTCTTCATGGCTCAAGCAATTGAGATATTCTAAGCCTTCTTTCCCATTAACTTGCAGATGGTGCTGCTTCTAATGGGAAAGTAGTGCAACCCATATCCATAGAATTTATTCATAAATCACACTAATTATAGAAACTTTGTTTAACACTAATAAATCACACTAATGAATTTGGCATTATAGGTACTATTAAACATAGAGAAAACAAAGTTTCTTTTAAAAAGAAAAGAAAAGAAAAGGGAATGCCTAGTGAGAGGGATATTGGCTATGATATTTCTTTGATTTTTTTTTATGAAAATCTTCGTTGATGATAATTTATCTGCTGTCAAGTCTATAAATTGTTGTGAATGCTTATATTTATTATATGTCATGGTCCCATCAATTTATCTACATGTTTATACTTCTTATCCATGTGGTGGACTGAGTCTTTTGGTAAATATGATTGCCAGGGATGCTAGCAAAAGTCCACCCCTATAGTATCAACTGTTTTCCTCAACATCATTAGTAGTTGAAGTTTTGCATTAATAGGCTTTAGTTATCTTTGAGATTCCTTCATGAGGATGTACCATATTTTCTTTTTACATAAAATGATCCAGAAGCTCGAGATTAAAGGATGTGGTGCAGCATTTTTTAAAGTTATTTGTTACACTAATTTTAATTAAGTCTTGAGCTTTTCTATCATTTGCTACTAGCTACTTCCCTAAGGCATGGTATGCCTTTTTCATTGCATCTGCTCACAGCTTCATACTTTTATCAAAGGATGCAACTACTTTATTGTGTACAAAGCATCTGGAGAAGCTTCAGTACTTTTGGTATAATTTGGCTGATAAACTCTCTTTGGGTTGTTGACTGTAAGAAGCTTTCACATTCAGGTATGAGATAGTTGCTGCTTGATCTTGGTATCATGCATTGCTAAAGTTCTTTGAATCGGTGCACACTTTTTCTATGTTTTTCTGAACATGGATTGCTTCATCAACAATTGGAGCATTGAGAGAGAGAGTATAAAAAATCAGTTTATACAGGACCTTGGGGACAAAGATTGGAGATTACACACTGTATATTTGTGCATTATGATCTTCTGCACTGTTGACTACTCCAGCTAGTGATTTCATTTGAACATGGGGACAAAGAATGATTTTTTTCTTCTTCAATTTACAGGACCTTGAATTGCCAATAGAAGGGAAGTTTGATGCTGTTTTGAAGAGAGGTGGACAATATATGATGCCTCAGGTACGTATGAGATAGTTGCGTGATCTTCTCTAAAGATTTTTTGTATGGGTCTTTCCTGAATGCTACCACATAGCCATTAAAGTTTTTAACCTCTTTCATTGTTGGCTGATAGGTATGGGCTAGCAAATCCTGATGGAATTACAGTTGTTAGAATCCATCCAATCCTGATGGATTTTTGGATGTGTGCCTTGTCACACATTCCAAATGATTACGATAACTCATGCTGTATTTGGGTGCCTTGTGAATTTTTTTTTTTAGGGAAGTGCCTTGTGAATTAGCTGTACATATATACACACACACATATATATATATTATTTAGGTAGAAATACTCGTAGACTATTTTTTTAAGTAGCTGCTTCGAGAGAGAGTTTTGAGATCATGGTTCTTCCATATGTTGTTTTATTAGGAAATAATTGATACTATATATAATAAGATCATACTGTATGTCTTAACCTCATGATCTCCTCCCTTCATGCATTAATGGAATGCAAGGAAAATAACAACAAAAGGATATTATGCATCCAAATCATGGAGAGGTATATTAACTCTCTAACTAGCTAGCTAGCTAGCTAGAAGCTGCTAGCATGCAGTAGTATATTAATGCAATGACAATCATGAATCAGATAGCTAATTAACCAAAAAAAAAAAAATAGCATATATTTTATTCGTAAATATGTATGTATGGCTATTGATCATAAGCTCGAACGCAATCTTTGTATATATAGTTGTTTCACTTCACGTTTTACACATCATGTACTTGAAGTACCAGCTCTTCTAATAAGCCCTTGCACGCACATTTAATTAGCCATGTTGAAATGAGAGAATAGTTTTATTTAAGTTTTAGACTTGTTTAATTGTTTACGGTTAGATATTTAGGATTTTCGTCACGTTTTATTTATGAATTACTAAATGTTTGATCGAAATGTGTTATGGCTGAGACTAGATCTAGCTGCGTGCATGCTTTAATTTCTTCAACAGTAATACTATCAGAATATTGATTCTATAATCTTTCCTTGATACTGCAATATAACTGATATTGGATCATGATCATTAGTAGGAATCTAATATATTAATGATATATTAATGATATATCTAATATAATCTTTCCTTAATACTGCCCCATGAATATTAATGATAGGTTTATGCAAAAATCATATATGTAGTACTCATAGTAACTGGTCCTTGCTGTCAGATTTTCACAAGATTGTTCATTGTCATTTGTGCAGTCTCAAGTGAGGGTCAACACACTAGATGAGTGAAATATTCGCAGATTCAAAACTAATATAGTTGGAGCTTGAAGAAAAGAAAAGAGTATAGGTGTTTCCCACATACTTCAGTAATTTGTTTTTGTTTTTTTTAATTTTGTTTTCTTTCTATGGGTGCAGGATGTTGACATAGATGGTGGAGGTGAACCTTCGTCTCTGTCAAGCATTGGGGTCAGTGTTGCTCATTATCTATCTAATTCATCTTTGACTAGTACTTTTAGGAATGTCAGCTGTTTGATTTGGTTAACTTTTGAGTGTTGGTCCATTAAGAAGTTCAATTTGTTAGATGTTTCATCTTATAACTTAAAAAGGTTTCTTCTTATCATTGTTCTCCAGTTCATCTCATTTGAGGCATCTGTTTCCTTTTTAAGGCATGTTTTGTGAATTTTTTTTTTTATTTTCTGAAACACCTTTTCCGGCGAGTAAAATTCGCCGGAAATATTTTTTCATAGCAAAAGAATATTACCGGCGACATTAAATCGCCGCAAAATATGTCTTGCGGCGAAACCCACCCGCTGGAAATACTTTATGTTGATGTGTCAAGGTTTGATTAGAAGGTCTTCCCTCATTTTCTTTTTTTTTTTTTTATTGAAAGATCCTCACTTATGATGGATGAATACTGTAGTTACAACCGTACACCTGAAAAAATTCAATTATGTGCAAACCAACATCTCAATATGCACAATACCGTTTAAAGACTATGAACAAGCGAAATACAACAAAAACATCATACTCAAATGTACGGCAATCCCCAAAGATCCATTCTCAGCAAACCTCTCACAGCCATCGACACCTCCATTATATTATTCCACGTTCTCGATCGACTGCCCATCCGCGCCCATACAATACACCAATTTTGGAAGCTTTCTTTTAATCGGTTTGATAGGAATATTTAAAGCCACCAACTCGAGATGCTCTTTTCAGCATGAAGTTTCTGTTGACCGATTCTCACATATTTAAACTATATTGACCGATTCTTGCTCATGAAGACGTTCATGAGTGGGAGTCTATCACCTTAAGAGTCCTTTAAGTGGTCCAACACTCCTCCATCAGTTTAAATTGATCCCATGAAAATAGGATCACGTGGGACACGTAAACCCGAAATTTGATGGGAATTTCGGCTATAAATACATGTGTTTGGTCCCCAAACTCACTCACTCAATTCCCTTCGGAAATACACCATCTAAATAGAGTAGAGAAGAGTTTGGAAGAGCCAAACACAGTGAAAACCGAAACAAATACAGTGAATTGCATCAATGGCTGGAGGTAAGATTTCTTGGAGTTAAACCCTTTAATTCTCATTTCTAAAGTGTTATTCCGCATTAGAGAATTTTATTTAAGTCTAACAGTTGGTATCAGAGCATTAAAATCCTCTGTCTTGATGTTTAAATTCAAAAAACCGTGTTCCTCTGTTTTTTGGCCGTGAATTGAAATTTTTTTTTTGGTTTTGATTTTTGGACGTTTTTTATTTGAAAGAAGTTTAGAAATCATATAGAAATATTTTTTCTAAGCTTTCTGTGATTAAAAACATCATTTTTGACGTGAAAAAACACTGTAAAACGTGAAAATCGCACTGCGTCTGGAGGTAGAAGACGACGCGAACGACATGTCGTTTTCAGGCTTGTTGAAAACAACATGTCGTTTTGGCAGCTTATGTTTCATTCGGTTCTGCTAAACGACAGGTCGTTTTCAACTTTGATGAAAACGACATGTCGTTTAGCATTAGGTTCTCTACTCCCGTATACCGCTAAACGACACGTCGTTTTCAATTTAATGAAAACGACATGTCGTTTTACTTCGAAGGCCGTTCAAGTGTAATGACAAAAACGACACGTCGTTTTTCAATTGATGAAAACGACATGTCGTTTTATTCGGTAGTCGTTTATCAAGCCTGAAGGTAAACGACATGTCGTTTTGAGTTTCAGTAAAACGACATGTCGTTTAGAGGCTGTCTGTGTTTTAAGAAATGGGCAAAACGACACGTCGTTTTTTCATTCTAGAAAAACGACATGTCGTTTACTTGGTGCAAAAAAAAAAAAAAAAGTAAATTTTTTTTTTTCCCATTTTTAAATGGGTTGAATAGTGGGTTTTTGGGTTTATGCCCATTGTGCTTATAATTTTTTATTTTTATTTTTAATTATATGCATTGAGGATATTTGTTTATTATGCTCATATTTAGTTTGCATAAATTGATTAATTTTTACTTTTTACATGCAATTTTTGATGAGTATATAGTTTAGAGCATGAGATTAAATGTTATGCATAATATTATAATCTAGATTGTGCAATATTTATGCTTATATTATGAATCTTTTGTGCATAGTTATAACATGTGAGTATTAGTTAAAATTATGTAATTCATAATATTAAGCTAGTCTTATACAATTTAAATGTCTAGTGATCCATATAGTTTTATGTTAATTAGAGAATAGCCACAGCATCTTTAATTAAGTAAAATTATAATGAAAATAGGATCACATAAGAAATATTAGACATTAATTGTAATTAATTATACATAAATATAATAAATTTTATCCCACAGGAATTTTTATTATATTTATATTATTAATTAGGATAAAATATCAAGTTATTCATTAATTACCCACAGGAATTATGAATGAAGTAAATAATTTGATAGTTTTATCATAAAAGTCTAAGATAGAATACACATCAAATTCATAATATACCCTTTAGAATTATGAATTAAGTAATTATATTGATAAAATTCTATCATATAGAATAATTGGATCTACTGGTATTAAAATTTAGCCCACAGGCAATTTTATGTCATTAGATTCAATTTTTAGGCATGATTTACATTGGTAAAACATGAATATTTATTTAGGCCTCAATTTTAACATAAACATGTAATCTATATGCAGTTTCACAACCTACAAATTTCTCTGATATTCGTTATGATATCCCTGAACTTAAGGGAGATAACTATAAGGTCTGGAAGGAGAGAATTCTTCTTCATTTAGGGTGGATGGACATAGATTATGCTATTAGGAAAGACGAACCACCAGCTGTAACTGATACCAGTAATGCAGCAGACATCGCACTTTATGAGCGATGGGAGCGATCTAATCGCCTAAGCATGATGTCATTAAGACTAGAATATCAGCTGGTATTCGTGGTTCTGTCGATCAGCATGAAAAGGTCCGAGACTTGCTAAAAGCCATTGATGAACAATTTGTCACTTCAGACAAGGCTCTAGCAAGCACCCTAATTATGAAGTTCTCATCCCTAAGACTCACCAGTGTGAAAGGTGTGCGTGAGCACATCATGCAAATGAGGGACAATGTGGCTCAATTGAAGAAACTCGAGGTTGAAATGTCGGAGTCCTTCCTAGTGCACTACATCCTGAACACACTCCCGCATCAATATGGACCCTTCAAAATCTCTTACAACACACATAAGGATAAATAGTCAATTAATGAACTCATGACCATGTGTATTCAAGAGGAAGGGAGACTGATGATGGAACAGGGTGAAAGTGCAATGCTGGCAACGCATGGAAAGGGCAAAAATCAAGCCAAACTGAAGGGAAAAGGCAAAATACCTCCGCAAGGTGGTATTAAGAAAGATTCCAAGTGTTTCTTCTGTAAAAAGAAGGGACACATGAAGAATGAATGCGCCAAATTCCAGAAATGACTTGCAGACAAAGGTAATTCGACCTCACTTGTTTGTTATGAATCTAATATGGTTAATGTCAATATTAACACATGGTGGATTGATTCTGGATCAACAATCCACATTTCGAATTCCTTGCAGGGTTTGCAAAACCTAAGGAAGCCAGTGGGAAGTGAGCGAAGCATCTTATCAGGAAACAAGATGGGCTCGCATGTGGAAGCTGTTGGAACTTACTATTTAATTTTATCTAGTGGTTTTGTTTTAAAGTTGGAGAAGACCTTTTATGTTCCAAGTTTTTCTAGAAACTTGATTTCAGTTTCAAGACTAGTACCTTTTGAATATTCCTTTAATTTTTCAAATTCATCATTCAGTTTATTTTATAAATCTGATTGTGTTGGGAATGGTACTTTGTCTGATGGTCTTTACTGCATTAATTTACAAAACAATACCACTTATGATTCAATGCATGTTCACACTGGCACTAAAAGATGTGTTATTAATGAGGATTCCTCTAAATTATGGCACCGGAGATTAGGCCATATCTCCATAGAAAGGATTAAAAGATTAGTAAATGAAGGGGTACTTAATACTCTAGATTTTTCTGATTTTGAGACTTGTGTGGACTGCATAAAGGGAAAGCAGACCAACAAGTCAAAGAAAGGTGCCAATAGGAGTTCAGACATATTAGAGATCATACATACTGATATATGTAGTCCAGACATGGACTCATATGGTCAGAAATACTTCATCTCTTTTATAGATGATTACTCACGATATATGTATCTCTACATACTTCATAACAAGAACGAAGCATTAGATGCCTTTAAAATCTTTAAGGCTGAAGTAGAGAAACAATGCGGTAAACAAATTAAGATCGTGAGATCAGATAGAGGTGGAGAATATTATGGTAGATACACTGAGAATGGACATGCACCTGGGCCATTTGCAAAGTTTCTTCAAGAGCATGGGATTGTTGCCCAATACACCATGCCTGGTTCACCGAACCAGAATGGTGTAGCAGAAAGAAGAAACCGAACATTATTGGACATAGTGCGGAGTATGCTTAGCAGCTCCAATCTTCCTAAATCATTGTGGGCTGAAACACTTAAGACGGCAGTGTATATATTAAACCGAGTTCCAACCAAGGCTGTTTTTAAAACGCCATTTGAATTATGGAAAGGTTGGAAACCGAGTTTGCGACATATGCGCGTTTGGGGATGCCCGTCTGAGGTGAGAATTTATAATCCACAAGAGAAGAAACTAGACCCAAGGACCATTAGTGGGTATTTCATTGGATATGCTGAAAGGTCTAAAGGTTATAGATTTTATTGTCCATCTCACAGTACTAGGATTGTGGAATCAAGAAATGCAAAGTTTCTTGAGAATGACTTGATCAGTGGGAGCGATCAAACCAGGAACATAGTTCCTGAGAATGATCATTCAGAATCTCAACCTTCCACTTCAAGTGATAGATTGGTTATTGTTTACAACACCCCTCAAGTACCAACTGGTGTTGAACTACCAATCATTGAAGTTCCACAAGTTGCTAACGACACTCTAGTAGATCAGGTAGTTCAAGAGTTGCCAACAACTTTTGAACAACCAGTTGAACCACATACTACTTCTCAGGAAGATGATGGTGCAACATTAAGAAGATCTGTTAGAGCAAGAAGATCAGCAATTCCTAGTGATTATGTTGTGTATCTGCAAGAATCTGACTATAACATTGGAGCCGAAAATGATCCCGAGTTATTTTCACAAGCCATGAGTTGCAAAGAATCAGAATTATGGTACAATGCCATGAAGGAAGAGATGAATTCCATGAAGAGTAACGAAGTCTGGGATCTTGTTGAGTTGCCTAATGGTGTAAAAGCCATTGGATGTAAATGGGTCTTTAAAACCAAAAGAGACTCATTAGGCAACATTGAGAGATACAAGGCAAGACTCGTTGCTAAGGGATTCACTCAGAAAGAAGGAATCGATTACATGGAGACTTTCTCTCCCGTATCTAAGAAAGATTCCTTGTGTGTTATTTTGGCATTAGTAGCCCATTTTGATTTTGAATTGCAACAAATGGATGTGAAAACAGCATTTCTCAATGGAGATCTAGAGGAGGAGGTTTACATGAAACAGCCTGAAGGATTCCCCTCTAGTGATGGTGAGCAATTGGTTTGCAAGCTTAAGAAATCCATATACGGATTAAAACAAGCATCTCGCCAATGGTATTTGAAATTCCATAATGTAATTTCTTCATTCGGTTTTGTAGAAAACGTTATGGATCAATGTATATACCAGAAGGTCAGTGGGAGTAAAATATGTTTTCTTGTTTTATATGTGGATGACATTTTGCTAGCAACCAATGATAAGGGTTTGCTGCATGAAGTGAAACAATTCCTCTCTAAAAATTTTGATATGAAGGATATGGGTGAGGCATCTTATGTCATTGGCATTAAGATCCATAGAGACAGATTTCGAGGCATCTTGGGTCTGTCTCAGGAAACCTATATTAATAAATTTTTGGAGAGATATCGGATGAAGGATTGTTCACCAAGTGTAGCTCCCATTGTGAAGGGTGATAGGTTCAATTTGAATCAATGCCCAAAGAACGACCTTGAAAGAGAACAAATGAAGAACATTCCATATGCTTCTGCTGTCGGAAGCCTAATGTATGCTCAGGTCTGTACAAGACCTGACATTGCATTTGCTGTGGGAATGTTAGGACGATATCAGAGTAATCCAGGTTTAGACCACTGGAGAGCTGCAAAGAAAGTAATGAGGTACCTTCAAGGGACCAAAGAATACATGCTTATGTATAGACGAACGGACAATCTGGAAGTAATTGGCTACTCAGATTCTGACTTTGCTGGCTGTGTTGATTCACGCAAATCAACATCAGGATACATATTTTTGATGGCCGGTGGAGCTATATCATGGAGGAGTGCCAAGCAGACTTTGACTGCCACTTCTACTATGGAAGCCGAGTTCGTCTCTTGTTTTGAGGCCACTTCACATGGTGTATGGCTTAAGAGTTTCATTTCTGGGCTTAGAATTATGGATTCAATCTCTAGGCCATTGAGAATGTATTGCGACAATTCAGCTGCTGTTTTTATGGCTAAGAATAACAAAAGTGGGAGTCGGAGTAAACACATCGACATTAAATATTTAGCCATAAGGGAACGTGTTAAAGAAAATAAAGTGGTCATTGAGCACGTAAGCACTGAACTAATGATCGCTGATCCTTTGACTAAGGGCATGCCACCGTTGAAATTCAAGGATCATATAGTGAATATGGGACTTGGTTCCATTATGTAGTTTTTCATTGTATAAACAATGTTATTTTTTTAATGAAATTCTTAATCATTTTGATGATCTTTTCTCATATTAATGTGCACCTTAATTTATTTTTGAGAAAATTTATCTGTATTGGACCAAGAATAAACATAGGGTTTATTCATTAATAAATTGTTCCCACATAAATTGTAAAAAATGAATACATAGTAATACATGGAAGATAATACTCATCATTAGAGGACCTATCGCCATGATTCATGTATTTATTACTTAAATGAAGATTATTGATGGGTTTAAGATCAGGAGTGTGGACCAAGTGGGAGAATGTTGACCGATTCTCACATATTTAAACTATATTGACCGATTCTTGCTCATGAAGACGTTCATGAGTGGGAGTCTATCACCTTAAGAGTCCTTTAAGTGGTCCAACACTCCTCCATCAGTTTAAATTGATCCCATGAAAATAGGATCACGTGGGACACGTAAACCCAAAATTTGATGGGAATTTCGGCTATAAATACATGTGTTTGGTCCCCAAACTCACTCACTCAATTCCCTTCGGAAATACACCATCTAAATAGAGTAGAGAAGAGTTTGGAAGAGCCAAACACAGTGAAAACCGAAACAAATACAGTGAATTGCATCAATGGCTGGAGGTAAGATTTCTTGGAGTTAAACCCTTTAATTCTCATTTCTAAAGTGTTATTCCGCATTAGAGAATTTTATTTAAGTCTAACAGTTTCTCCCCTATACGAGCAACCCAAAATAACACACGTCTCCAAACTTTGTTTACCGGATCTCGAATGCCTTCCATACGAGCTCGATACCTCCTAATCCATAAACACCATGTGATGATCGCCGGCAAAAGACCAAACATCTTACTTGCTGGGATTATTTTAATTTAGAATTGATCTCATTATTTATATTATTTATACATTCTAATTTGAAAGAATGTATAAATTAGAATCTATCTATATCTAGAATTATAATAAATAAGTAAGATTCTAATAGAATTAGAATTATTAGATTCTTTAGAGTATTAATCGTTATATTCTATAATTTATTTATTTAAATATTTATTTGAAATTCTATTCTACATTCTTTTTTATATTTAGATTCATTATGAATACTAAGAATGAAGAATTAATAATTAAGATCCTAGTAGTTTACTAAATTCTTATATATGTACAACTTTTGTTGTGTAAGCCCATTTTTTGTTGCTCTAAAAGTTGTGTGGAGTTTGGATTTCAAACTCATCTCAACTCATCGTTGTAGCTTTTTCAAATCCCGACACAAAATATAATAAACAATTCAACTTTTTTAAATCTTAAAATAATAATAATATTAAAAAATAATATTCTAACAATATTTTATCATCTCAAGTCAACTCAACTCAATTATAAAAAAAAAAAAAAAAAATCAAAGAACTATAACAATTCCAATCTTCAAATAGATTAGAAGCGGTCTTTCTGCAAAAATGCACATCGAATCAAAATCTCTCGCGTGGAGGCGCTCTCCTCTCGGTGTAGAGGCTCTTTCGTGTATCCGTACAAGTTTTCCCGGTAAAGTATTATGGTGAAACACGTACATCAAGGGTGTTGGTGTACAGGATGGGGGATAAATAATAAGCAAGAAAAAAATTATTTCGTATCTCAATTATAGAATTATTTACTTATTTGCACCAAAATATCCAGATTTGACGTGAAATTTGTATAAACTAGCTTACGTATTAGATTAAAAGATGAGTTATAAAAAATTGCCTTTTTTTTCCTTTTCTCTCTTCTTTTCTTTTTTTTTTTTTTTTTTTTTTTTTTTGGGTAAAGGAGGATGACACTCCAATTTATTCAACTTCTCACTTATGGTTGAGAGAAACATTGTTAATAACTAGATACCTGGGGTTTGCATATACACAGAAAGCCAAAACCCAAGTATCAAAATAAATCCAAACACTATTATGAACATGCCAAATAAAAAGACTATAAACGATGCCGAATGTAAGGATCAAGACCCCATCTGTCAGTACGAATAAGCCCACGAAACTGTCCTTAGTCAAAGAACATCCCCTAGCTCCTTTTTTAGCCAAAACATTTGCTACCATATTAGCTTCTCTAAACGCATGTCACATTTGAACGTTAAGTTCTTGAATAAGACCAATGGCATCTTCCCAAAAATCTCGTAGATACCAAAAATTACAAACTCCCGAATTAAACCACCCCACCACAACACTCGAATCCAACTCAAGTACAATATTCCTCAATCCCAACTGTCTACATAACAATAGACCATCAAGAAGTGCCCTACATTCCACAATATTATTCGAAGCATGTCCATAATGATGCACAAAACCAGCAAGTACTCTGCCATAAGAGTCACGAGCAACTCCCCCCTCCACCGGAAGACCCCAGATTTCCAAATGAACCACCATCAACATTAATTTTGTAATAATCATGAGCAAGTCTAGATCACCACCCTAACAGCATTGGCGTTTTTGAATTCAGAGGCACTACAACACAATTCAATTCCTGCAGCACCCTTACATCCCCTCCATCACACAAAACATGATCTAAAGTTTCCATATGAGGCTGAGAACAACAATTGCACTTGGAAACTATCGGTACACCCAAAGCCATAATAGTTGCATCTACAGGAAGTGCATTTCTTTGAGCACGCCAACACACAAAAGACATCTTCTTTGGTACTTGTGGCTACCATAGCCACTTCCTCCATGGACAAGGATTAGCATGATGTCGGATTAAATTCCAAGCTGATTTAGTAGTGAAGTTACCACTAGCTTCAGGCTGCCGCACAAGAACCTCATCACCCCCTCTTACTCGCACACGACAATCAGCAATTTTTTGAAACATTTCCTCAGGAACCAGCTCACGCAAATGAGCACAATCCCAAACCGAATTATGCAACAGATCACGCAACTTCAAATCAGAATTTTCGACCACTGTTGCGACATCAGCCACTGCTCCATCCCCCAACCAATTATTGAACCAAAAACGGACCTTTCCTATTCTAATTAAGCACCTCGAATTGCTTAAAATAGAAGGTAGAACCCGGAATACTACTCTCTTCCAAAACTGAGACCCTTTCAAGGATGGAACTAATTCCGCAACATGTGAATTTTTCACATACTTTGCTTGGAAAAACGCAACCCACAATGATCCACCCTTCAATATTTTTCCACGCACATTTCATGAGCAAAGAGACTTGAACTTCTGACAAATCATGTGCCAAGATACCCAGCTTCGTTTTTTGTTTTCTTTATTAGCACCCCATAAAAAATACGAGAAAATCCGTTTCAACCCTTTAATTACTTCTTTAGGAAGATTCATAACTGAAAGTAAATGTATAGGCATACTATTTAACACATGCTTTATAAGAATAATTTTTCTCCCAAAAGATAAAAGCCTGCTCTTCCAACCAGCTAACTTTTTCTGATGGATCAAACATTCTTAGTCTAACTCTTCCCACATGCAAAAGAGCTCCCAAATAAGTACATGGCCAGGTTCCCTCCACAAAACCAGCAGTGCGAATTAAATCCTCCTTCCGAGTCAACGTAAAATTAGAAGAGAAATAAATAGGGACTTACTTGGACTGATCAACTGACCAGACATTTTCTCATAGGCATGAAGAACTCGCATGCGACACCGAATGGATTTTTTTCCCCCATTAGAAAACAATAACAGGTCTCCTATAATGCCCCAATCCCAAACGTCCGGAGAGTTAACTCTTAATACTTAATATCAACTTCAATAATACAACTATAAAATCTAGAAAACTCCATAAAATGTTAATCCATTTAATCAACCCAAATATCTATGTTCCTTTCATGGGGACAACAAAGAAATTCTCAATAACAAAAATTAAAAACTCTCCAAAAACTCGAAAATATTCTTAACTCATCAAATCAAAATAACCGAAAATAAATCAGTTTACTAACTACAACTCTCAAATAAGCACTTGTACCCTCATGCACTTATTCCACTACTATCATCACACCTTGCTAAAACTTCATACTCTTGTTCTCCAACTGAACCATCAAAATTATTTGAAAAATATTTGGAGATAAGGGGTGAATTATCAACAACTCAATAAGCAGAGAACATATACAAGTGTGTAAACATGAGCATTTACAGAGTTCAGAATGTAGAACAAAATATTTTCTTTCAGAATGCAGAATCAGAATATTTGTTTTCAAAATGCAGCATCAAAACATATTATCAAAAATATCAGAGCAAAAGTTTAAAAATATTCATAATCAAAATCTCTTTGGCATGACATAAATTGAAACATCACATCTTATCTTATCATATCAGAACAAATACCATGTTTAACCCCTGTGGTAGAGTTGTACAAACCCCAGTAGCTAACCAAGCAGAAACAGAATGTGAATCTTTTCCTTATTAATTCTCGGAGTCCCGAGTGCGTATACAGGAAAGATCACGCAGAAAACCACTTTGTTTCCAAAGTGGGTGCACCAGAAACAGAAAAGATGGTACCAACCCAAACAGAGGCCACAGTTTTACACCCGTGGTAAGGTCAGAACGGAACAGAAATAGAAACAGAATGTTATGCCAGAGGTTTTCAGAAATCACATCATATCATATCAGAGTACAGAACATCTTTAGAATAAAACAAAATCAGATCACAAAAACATAATTTATGCACAAAATTTCATATTCGCTCTCTTTTGCATAGTTCAAAAATAGAATGTCAAAATAAGCTCATGTTTACACCAGTCATGACAGAAAATACTTTCTTCTTAAACAGAATCTCATGAGTAATACAGAACAAATAACTGAAGCAGTTCAAATTTCTTTTCATAACCAAACATGTATATTTTTCAAAAAATTAACCTCAGTTCATTTTATTTTTATGCAAAGTTTAGCATAAGAACCCCGCTTATCTCGACTTTTTAGCTTTTCAAAATTTTCCTAAAAGATGCCGAACAAAAATTAATCGTCACCTATAAAATAATCACGTAATTTCCGTAAATTTTCAATCGATCACATACTTCAATATTTAAGCCTAAAATGCTAGAATAACCTATTTTAATTTCTCAAAAACCAAAATTTCCAATCCCTAAAATATTATCATCACTTCCCAAATTCTTCAGTATCCAACTTGACCTCTGACTAAAATATTAAATTCTAACTTATTTACTATTGAAGAATTAAACTATCCAATTTAATACTAAATAGAATTATACCAAAATATTTTAAATTATATAACAACAATTATTTAATAAACTAGATCATAATAAAATTACAACATTATCGTTTACTTTTGAAAGAAAAACCTTACTTAATACCAATTTAAATTACTTAAAAAATATCTCTATAAACATAAATATATTAGAGATTACTAACTCATATTAAAAGTTTAAAACACCTTAACGCAACTTGAAGCTCAAAGGGTAATAATGTAATTTTATTTAATTAAACAATACATTACCCAAGCTTCCGTAGAAGCTTTGTTAGTTGAAGACAAAAACTCATGTTACGTAAAAGCAAAACAATAGTTTGTGAGGCAAAGGCTTACCAAGAGATTTACCGTTTACACGTGTGACACTATATAAATTTAGTTATTATATTTTTGTCAATACCAAACCTAATTATTAGAATTTAGTATTTAATTAGTAGTTTATTAATGTCCAATTATATTAGAATAATATAAGTAGTATTTAACTTATTAGTGAGATTAATAAACTTGAATATATAATAAGATTAAAATAGTATAATTAGTGTCTAATTGTACTAGTATAAGTAATGTCTAACTTATATATATAAAATGTTACATTAATTTTCTGCTATAAGATTAATAGATTTTAATAAGATTAAAATTTTATGTTATATTAATTAGTAATTTAACATATAATATATAATATAATATAAAAATTAAAAATTTATATATACCGGTCCGGTCGGTTTAAACCGGTTTTCAATATATGAACTCTGGTTGCAGCTTGTGTAGATATCTTGCACCAAATCAACATTAAAAGACAATCTTAGGAATAGAAATTTGAAAAAAAAAAAAAAAACTAATTAGAGATATAAGGAAGGAGGTCCTAAGGAGCGTCAAACTACCAATCTCTAAAGGGAAATTTTGTTGACAAGAGAGGAATGAAATATTTCTTAAGCTCGTGAGCAGTCTATTTGATATACTCAACTCAGGAAGAGCTCACAACTAGCTTTTAATAATACCTTTACTAATATTAAATTAAATTATTGAAAAATCATTTATGATTCATTACTTATCAATCAATAAATTCATGCCACAAAAAGCGATATTGATGAATAAGAGGATGATGAATAGTATCTTTCTTCACCTGATATCAAACTCTCATCACAGTTTGACTTGCAATTACAAATTTGATGGATACTTACATATGTGATTTAAGTAGACAAATTTGACTTTGCAATTACAATTATAATTTTTCTAAATTTTCAAACAAAATACAATAAACAATTTAAAAATTTCAAATTTCAAAACAAAAATAATATTCTAACAATATCTAGATTCCAAAAATAAAAAAATACGTGAATGAGAAAAGGGATGTTGATTTTTTCCTCGATTGAAAGTCTTTTCATTGTACACCATCCTTCTAGCATAATTTGATTTGTAAAATTCAAATTTTAAAATTTATCTTCATAATCAAAGTATACTACATAGATGGTGTGTGATATAAGACATTAAAATAGAATTATATAAATATATATATGTATATATTATGGTCACAAAAATGGTAGAAGTTAGGAGCTAGCCAGCTCCAATGTGACAATACAAAATAATTGTGATGGCGACCAAATTATACAGAGCAAATTAAAGTTGGTACGTACAATTATTCAAACTTCGGATGGACAAATATCGGCAAGTTGATTGAATTTGTGGTGGTCCATGCACCATGTGACTGAACCGCCAAATAAAAGAAGAAGATCAATCATCATATGATAAAGAGAAAAAGCATATATAAACAAGAGAAAGAAGCCAGCAAGTTAGGTACCTACCATGCACGTTCCTATTACAACAAAATAAATAAATAAATGGGATTCTTGCCATAGTACTCTTGCTTCCTTCTTTTCTCTCACGAAAACAAAAAAAGGCCTAAAACAGTGTTTCTTTATTTGCATACTTTCTCCTTAATTCGTTTCCTTTCTTCGACGAAAACCATGGCTGAGCTCCTTCTTTCTGCATTCCTCCAAGTGTTGTTTGACCGACTGGCGTCTCCTGAGTTGCTGAAATTTGCTCGCAGAGAGGGGCTTCAAAAACAACTGGACAAGTGGGAAAAAAAGTTGACAAGAATTCGAGAGGTGCTTGATAATGCAGAGGAGAAGCAATAGACTCAAAAGACAGTGAAAGCTTGGCTTGATGATCTCGAAGACTTGGCCTACGATGTGGAAGATATACTGGATGAGGTCGCCACGGAAGCAGCTTTGCGACGTATGCTGATGGCCGGTGAAAGTCAAGCTAGCTCTAGTAAGGTACGAAATCTCGTCTATGACACCCCCAAATTCCGCTTGGGATCAGACGGACATTTGAAGCGTCGAGACATGCAACACAAGGTTACTTGCCCCCGTTTATGACATATAAGATGCAATATTCCTAACATGCATCTAGCATTATGCAATATTCGCAGCAGATAATTTTTTTCTTTAGCAATACTATGCATCAAACTGAAATATCTCAAATACTTAAAACATGCTTCATACTTAACAACATACTAAACAACGAAGATCACAATAATAGTCCATATGGTTGTGATCAAAAGAGTGCTGGAGATTAAACTCCACAAATACAAGTAGTAATCTGAGGTAACTACTATACTACCATCTACATCGCACCATCGCTTAGTCGATCGTTTCCAGTTGGTCGATTCTCGTTTCTCCTTTAGATTCTGTAACAAAATCTACCATTTTGGGGGAATGGTAGTTGGGACTACCACAGTGAGATTTGATTACAAATCTCAGCAAGTTAACAGAAAACTTCCACACAGGTTAATGATGCATGCATGGCAGTAAAAGCATGAATGCATAATCAAATCATAAGTAATCATAGCATAACTTGACATACAACATAACATAACTGGCATAACTTAAACTGAAACTGAAGCTTAGCATGAACGTGAATTGAAGCATAACATGGACTTGAAACATAGCATGAACGTGAACATGCATAATTTGAACATGAACTTGAACATAACTTGAACCTGAGCATGACATAACATAAATGTGAACTTGGAACATAACGTGAACGTGAACATAACATAACATGAACTTGAAACATATTCTTGTTTCATGGGATTATCATGATTGCATGAACGTAAACTTGAACATAACATAACGTGAAACATGACTTGAATTTGGAATCTTATTCAATAGACTTAATCATTAAAGTGACCATATGGGTGCTACACAGGTCCCCTTGAGCCGTGTGTCCCTACCGTTTACCGCATCACATCATAGGTTTCTATACCAGCTGTGAGTGCGTTAATACGTACTCCACAGTTGTTGTGGCCCCACGTATTCTACGTGTCACAATTGCTGTGTCTCACGTAGTGTATGCTCCACAGTTGTTGTCACCCCATACTTCATGCTCTACAGTTGTTGTGGCCCCATGACTTATTTGTTTGTGTCACACTTGCTGTAGACACACGTAACATAATGTGTGGCACCATCGGCGTTAGTGTCTGGCGCGCTCCGGTGACCAGCTAATTAGGCCCCATTCACAACCTATTGACTGTACTTCGTCAACCCAGAGAATTTCACACATATTTAGACACTCCAGCGTGAACAAAGAAGTTCCACTAGGATATTACCTCATCCTAGCGCTTAGGGTTGTGATTGAAATTAATAACTTAACTGG
The DNA here is from genome assembly GCF_001411555.2 of Juglans regia. Classification (NCBI taxonomy): domain Eukaryota; kingdom Viridiplantae; phylum Streptophyta; class Magnoliopsida; order Fagales; family Juglandaceae; genus Juglans; species Juglans regia. The sequence goes on along the minus strand of NC_049915.1, from coordinate 11,464,405 downwards.
CATACATGACATTTCGTAACATGACGTGACATGAACTTGACATAAAAGGCAGAAGTCTTGACGTAGCATAACGTGACATGAACTAAGAAGACAGACATGACATATTTTGAGACATAAATGTAACAGAGAACATTTTTTTACATGGCATACATGTAACATGCAACATTTCGTAACATGGCATACTATATAACAGACAACATTTCTTAACTTGGCGTAACATGTGATAGTGAATATTACGTGACATGAAATACATGTAACAGATGGCATACTTACATGACATACTTGCAATGTATAACAATGCGTGACATAATATCTTGCGTAATAAATGAATAATTCATGACAGAATAAATTCTGTGTAACAGATAAATATGTAATGACTTGGCATGACACATATGATAACATGCATACATACACTTTAGTTCCCTTACTTATCACTCATACACATTAAACTGATAGTAAGTTAAAAGCTAACTTACCTCGATCTTCGTGCTTCGAGACAAAACTTAAGTGCGATCACGAGAAACTAAAAGTAGTGATTTCTAAAAATTAGAACTTAATCACTAACAATTAAGAATATGGAAAAATATCAACTTAGAGTAAAATTACCATTTTACCCTCTACATGTGGGAAAATGACCATTTTACCCATAATTTAAGGATTTTGCATCCTAACTCTAAAAATCACCAAAATTGACATACCTTAGGTAAATTTTGTCCTAAGCTCAAATATCAATTCAGAAATATTTAAAACTAACCACAACCATCAAAACTCTATATGGCCGAAACTTACAAGTCTATTTCCTTTGATTTTGTTGTAATTCTTTCAAATTTCAAAACTCATGATTAAACCAAAATTTTTCTTCTACTATACTCATAACATATTCCTAAGAATAATCATGTTTTGAATCATGAACAAAATTCATCAAAATCACTAAAACCATACTTGAACTTTTTGGTTTTTTCTTCTAAGTTCAAAACAGAAATTTGTTTCTAACTTGTTTTGATCAACCTCTTGATCCATAACTTATAAAGAAGTGATCTTCAAACCAAAATATCACATGGTTTAAAAATATGTCCTAAAATAGATCCAAGCTTCAAACTCAAGATCACATGGTTAAACATCACCCAAAACATAAGTTTAGCCAAGAACATCATCACTTTGGCCTAACCAAATATCTCAATGCATAAAATTTCATATCTTCGAAACTAACATCAAATATCTTCAAAATAACATTCTAACTTGTATATAAGAGAGGCTTAGGATCTTCCAATAAAAATATCAAAGCCATTGGAATAAGATTAAACCATAAAACATTTAAACTTTCTCAAAACAGAAACTGTTTTTCCTCTTCCAGTTTCTAAGTTTCTAGACCTAAGAAAATATTTCACCAAAACTTTTAATCATGCAGAAAATCCTCAACCAATAATCATATACACATGTTAACAGTACTCCATAAAAATTTCAGACCAAGATCTATTCATTTGCTTGGTCAAAAACTCCAAAATATAACACACTCTCCAGTTTATCGCCCAGAATGACCTTTCTGGGGTCTAAACAACTTTTTACCGATCAAATAATCTTCAAATGGAACGGATAAGATATCCACGTAAACTAGACTCCAAAATAAATGACTTTCATGAAGGAAACTTTGATAGAAAACACCTACAAAAGCTTCGAAACAGGCATTCAAAAGAGGTACAAAAAACTATCCGTGAGTGTCTTTTATGTTCTATGAAGGAAAAGTGTAAAGGAGAGTTGATTTTCGTGGGAAGTGAACTGGAGAGTCTCTTACACAAGTTATGGAAAGTGATAGGACTGATGGAAAGGTTGAGTGTTGGCTTTTTCTTCTCATTAAAATCAGTCCAAGATCTTTTCTCAAGGTGGAGTGTAAGAGTGAAAAAGTGAGGTGGCCCTTTAGCTTTGTATTTCAAGAACCTTCTTGGCCCTTCTTGTAAAGATCTGACCAGCCAAGTGGGGGTACAAAACTTAGCCATGAAGCAATGCTAATGTGGTCAATTTCGTGTGCCTTGGTGGGCCTAAACCGAATGGGCCTAAATTTTGGGGTTTAAAGAGGGTTTGGGTTGCTATGAAGCCCAAATCCAATATCACTTGGCCCAATCAATTTTTCAAGGTTAACAAGGTTGGATAATGATGTTCTAACACAAATTTGAAGGATTAATAGCATCTGGAAGTGATTTAATCAAGTGATTAAATACAATGCTAGAAATCGGATTAGAAAATGTTTAGAGGCCAACTTTAAGGTTTGGGGAAACCGTTTAGAGTTTCAATTTCAACCATGCTTTTGGGCTTTCAATTGGATTCCCACCATTTAGGGTTTTACTAGAATTGAAGCCCTCTTTGATCTGGCACAATTTGGTTGAGCAGATGAAACAAAGTTTTGTTTTAGTGGCATGATCTCACACCTTGATTCCTTCAAATCCAACAAATGTTCCTCATGGTGCCAAGTGTCTAATATTATTCACTAAGTGTGACTAAGATTTTGCCAAGTGTCCAAATAAAACTTCTCTAATCTATTTTGGACATTCCACACTGTGATTTTGAAACACTGCAATTGGTGCACTTACCGAAGTTACTATTCACTTCGAAAAAGTGAATCATAAACTTAGCACTAAAAATTCCTAAATATTCATATATTAACCTACAATGAAAATTTTTTACCAAAATTCAATCTCAAAGTGCCCCTAAAAATAATTTCACAATTTCCACAGACGTTTCGTCCGGAATTATGAAAATAGGCTATTGTGCCATAAAATCCTAAATAATCCACTGAGTCTAATGTCGTAGACCATAATGCATTCTGACACTTCTAACCACCTCAAATAAATAAAACTGATATTTCTAGCACCATAGTGAGTGATAACACTGACTATGTCGACAGACTAAAATCTATGTGATTGGTCGATTCGTAAAAACTTATGGAGTTTTCACGAGATTCCTAAAGTTAACAGAAATTCCACCAATGAATTTCTAGCGGGCTGTTACATCGTCCCTTCTTGCTTTACTGGTTTAACTCCAAGTGTTGTTAAGACCAAGATTAGGTTGGGGTCAAAGATAAAGAAAATCAATACTAGATTTAATGATTTTATGACACAAAAAGATCAATTTAAGTTGACGAAAAATGCTAGTCTGAGGCCAAACAAAAGAAGAGAGATCAGATCTCCCTCAACTTCCTTGGTGACCGAAAATGACATATATGGTAGGGAGGAAGTCAGAGGGGCTGTACTTCAATTATTGGTCAGTGAAAAACATAGTGATGCTTCGAACAAAGTACCCAATGTGATTCCTATAGTTGGTATGGGGGGTATCGAAAACATTGGCCCAACTTGTATACAATGATAAAAAAGTGGAGAGCTTTTTCAATTTGAAAGCATGGGCTTGTGTTTCAGAAGATTTTGATGTTGCTACAGTTACAAAAAAAATTTTACAACCTTTGACCTCAAAAAACTATGATGGCACAGACCTAAATTGGCTGCAAGAAAACTTGAAGGAGAAACTACGTGGGAAAAGGTTTCTAGTAATTCTTGATGATGTTTGGAACGAGAACTACAATGATTGGACTCTTCTACGTGCTCCTTTCGCAGCAGGGGCTCCGAGAAGTAGTATTATTATCACAACTCGTATCCAGGAAGTCTCAAAACAAATGCAAAACAAGGAAGTTCCACCTTTTCAATTGGATAAGTTGTCAAATGAAGCTTGTTTGTCCATATTTACCCAACATGCATTGGATGCAAGAGACTTCATTGCTCATCCAAACCTTAAAGATATTGGTGAGGAAATCATTAGTAGGTGTAAAGGCTTACCATTGGCAGTAAAAACTAATGGAGGAGTCTTACGTAGTAAACATGAAGACCGCAATGAGTGGGAAAAAGTTTTGAAGAATAGGATATGGGATATTCCATTAGAAAAAAAGTGGAATTCATTCCTCTTTTATGGTAAGCTATGACAATCTCCCTTCACATTTAAAGAGGTGCTTTGCATACTATTCAATACTACCAAAGCACTATGAATTTGAGGAGAAAGAGGTGGTTCTATTATGGGTTCCAAATATTTTCGCAATCTGTTGTCAAGGTCATTTTTCCAACAGTCACGTATTAATAAATCACAATTTGTGATGCATGACCTCATCAATGATTTGGCTCAGTCGGTTGCAGGCGATACGTGCTTTAGAATGGAAGATAGGGATGGAGTTAATAAGCATGAGAATATTCCTATGAAGGCATGCCACTCATCTTATTTGGGAAGCGACTATGATGTAACTAAAAAGTTTGAGGTTTTTTCTAAACTCACAAGTAGTTTATGTACATTCTTACCTCTCATGTTACTAGAACCAGGTTATTGCTATTTAGCTCATCATGTTCCTTCAAAATTGGTTCCAAAGTTACTTTGTTTAAGGGTGTTATCTTTCAAGGGATATTGTATAACAGAGCTATCGGATTCTATTGGTGAGTTGAAGCATTTGCGATACCTTAACCTTTCACACACTTGAATAAGACTCCTGCCAAAATCAATAACGAGTCTCTACAACTTACGAACATTGTTGTTGGAAAATTGTTTTCATTTAAAGAAATTACCTTCAATGTTTTGAGACTTGGTCAACCTGCACCACCTCAACATCGAAGGTGCAGATAGTTTGGAAGGAATGCCTATGCAAATAGGTAAACTAACTTGTCTTCAAACACTATCTAATCTAGTTCTGGGAAAAGACATTTGCTCTAGAATAAAGGAGCTTGGACCTTTGAAGCATCTTAAAGGGACACTCCGCATTTCAAGATTAGAGAATGTGATTGAACCAAAGGACGAAAAGATGCAAAATTAATTGAAAAGATGAAAATCAGTATGTCGTCGCTGGAATGGAGTAAAGATGGGACAAGTGAACTAGAGGTACTAAATGGGCTACGGCCTCACGACGCTTTGACGGAGCTGGTTATAAATAACTATGGTGGTAAAAAATTCCCAAATTGGTTAACATCTCCTTCATTTCATATGGTGTCCTTGAGATTAGAAAATTGTTACGAGTGCTCATCATTACCTCCATTGGGGCAATATTTGCCATCCCTCAAAAATCTTTTGTTCAAGGGCATGGCTAACCTGAAGCGTGTTGGTTCTGAATTTTGTGGTGGTAATTTAGAGACTTTGCATTTTCGTGACATGGAGGAGTGGGAGAATTGGAGTCCTTGTGAAGAATTTCCAAATCTGAGTGGGCTTTACCTTTGTAACTGTCTGAAGCTATTAGGGAAGTTACCAACTTGTGAAGAAATCCCAAATCTATGTTATCTTTCCCTTCGTAGGTGTCCGAAGCTATTAGGGAAGTTACCAAACAACCTTCCTTTACTAAAAAAAGTTAAGATAATAGATTGTGCGCAGTTGGTGGTCTCAATTTCATGCTTTCCAGATAAATGCAAATTTAACATTAAGGAATCCGAAGTGCTTGATATGGAAGGGGTGGTGTGTGGAAGCAAGGCTACATTCAAATCAATAGACTTCTGCAGATCACTTTCACCAATTTCAGATATGGAAGGGCTGGCAAAGTTGAAACAGTTACATATTGAAAACTGTGAGGAGGTGACGAATTTGTGGTCAGACAAGGTGGGATCACTGCCACACGATCTCCCATTTCTGAGTGATATCCTCATTTCTAATTGTCCCAACTCAGAATCATATCTTTTACTATCAGTGATTGCATAGCCTTGGAATCATTACCCAAGGCATTGATGTACAACAACACGTGTCTTCACTCTATTTATATCAGCAATTGTGATTCACTAACCCATTTTGCAAGAAGCCATCTGCCTCCAACTTTAAAGAAGCTACATATATTGCACTACAAGAGTATGAGAAATTTGGTGGAGGATGATGATAATGATACATACAACAGTACTACTTGCAGTAGTGGCATCACATCTCGTCTTGAGGACTTGTACATTGGCTATTGTCCATCCCTTAAATGCTTAACATCAAGCGGGGAATTACCTGCCACGCTTCAACTCCTCCATATTAACGAATGTTTGAAACTGAAGTCAGTAGCCAAGAGTTTTCATCGTAACTCATTTCTTACAAATATCACCTTCAACAATTGTGAAAATCTTCAATTGTTGCTCCTCCCTTCCAACTTGAGAGAGCTTTATATATTCCACTGTGAGAAAATGCAGGGACTACAAAATGGCATACACAACCTCACATCTCTTCGAGATTTGACAATAGAATATTGTCCGAGCATTTTATCATTTCCCAAAGAAGGTTTTCCCACAAACCTAACAACACTTAAGATCTCTCATCTTAAAATCACTGAAGCCTTGTTCGATTGGGGGCTGGACAACCTCACTTCTCATAATGAACTTGAAATCTATGGATGTTAGCATCTGGTGTCCTTTCCAGAGATGACGTTGCCTGCCTCTCTAACAAGCCTCCGCATCTCAGAATTCTCGAATTTGGAATGCCCGTCTTTCGAGGGCTTAAGAAAACTCACCTCTCTTAAAACACTCCAAATTTTTTCCTGCGAGAAGCTCACGTGTTTTCCAGAGGATGGCCTGCCTGCCTCACTCCTATAGCTTCTTATCTCCGATTGCCAAAAGTTGATGTCCTTACCAAAGAATGGCCTACCTCCCTCACTACAGAAACTTGAAATCTTTATATGTCCTCTACTGAAAGAACACTGGAAGAAAGAACAGAGAGAAGAGTGGTGCAGGATAGCTGACATCCCTTGTGCTCGAATTGATGGCAGATACCTTTATGAGACAAAAATAGAGGAATAAATCCAATGGTAAGTTTGTTCTGGCTCTGATCCAAATTTCCTTTGAATGTTGAAAGGTGGCATTGGAGAGATCTCGTCACTGCTATTGCATGCTGCGACTTTGGTTGGTATGTTGAATTCTTGTGGTCTTTTTTGTTCTCGTTGGGTTTGCATAACCACATAACAAGTCCTTGTTAAGATTTCTAAATCTCCAAGCAAAGAGAAAAGGTCTTCGAACATGCAATTTTTTTGTTTTCAAATTGGAAAATTGCTAATCTTCACAAATGATCGGGCTCCAAAACAGCTACATAACTAGATATTGTTCCTCTGATTTTGTCAAGATCAGCAGTTTGACAACTGCTAAGGAAAAATTGCATGTTCCAAGGCCTTGTCTCTATGCCAATTAGCAATATGCCTAGAAGTAGGAATTGATCGAATCATAATATTACTTTTATGTTTAGTTTTTAAAGTCCATATGTTGGTATATCTTGTTCCTTTCTCGTGTTTGTTTTTTCCATGTATGGATTTATTTATTTTTCCATTTATGGATTTGCTTCTTGTTAGATCATCGATTGCATGACATGGGTAAAGATGAAGAAGTGGAAGGATGTTTTTACATCCATATAAATACAGAAATCGTTATAGAAAAATAAAATCCTATGTTTTACTGATTGAGAATATGAATATATATATAGCCATATAGGCTGATGAATATTTATTTGTTCAAAGCTTGCAGATGATTCAAAAGATTGATGCAAGTTGTTGCAACTTCCGACTACTATCTGAAAAATGGATGTGCAAGTAATATTGCTTTTCTCTTGCTATTGTTTTGCTTATTGCCTTTACCTAAATGTACCAAACCACTTTCAAGTTAATATAAGAGATTGATGCGTGGTAAAACTGTGGGAATTTTAGTGAATTCCATAAGCCAAGATCACACCTCAAATCATTGTAAAAAAATTGATTTTGGAAATTATGCAATGTATGATTTATGAGTTTTGTGGGTATGCTAATAGAAAAGAACCACTACTCTTGTTCTCAAGTTGAAGGGAGAGAAGAAGTTGTAAACCAAGCAGCGATGGATGCCATTTCTCTTAGCAAATAACTGGCTCTAATTCTCAGTGAGGTGGGTTGAGTGCACAACAATTAGCTTTCGCTGATCTTCAAACCCAATATATTTGTTGTCTTCACAATGGATGGATCATGAATTCTCTCTGCCTCAACATACTCTTCTAAAATTGCAGCAGCAAGCTGTTGGCATGCCATGTCTTTCTTCGTGTTTTTGCTATTCATATCCACCTAATCAATTTTGGCTACAAGCGAACCTCTCTCATGGTATTGTTTTGGAGTCCCAATGCTTATAAGAGCTGACAAAAAGGTGCTTGTAAGTTTGTAATGAATCAAAGTAATCCCATTTTTATGATTCAAACACTAAAATGGACTAATAATTAGTATTCTGGCATAGAAGATAGAAATCTAAAACATCCAAATTGATTTGCCATCGTCCTCAACCATCATTCTGGCTAAGTCCAAAGATTGAAGGGAAGGTCATTGGTTTGAATCTCTATTCGGCTAAAAATTTCTAAAAATAAGTGATTTTGATCAGATACCTGGACATTTGTCTGGTTTTGATCAGGATTTTGGAAAGTGTACCTATGATTTCTTCCTCTCAACTTAGACTTTTTGATATGAACCCTCGGCAATGGAATCCCTTGAACCTGCGGGAATGGAATCCCTTGAACCCGCAATCAATTTGAAAACTCTCCAAGAAAGCCAAAATCAAGTCAATGGATGGAGAACCTAGACCAGATGAGAACTTGTTTCAAGAACCTAGATTATATTAAAATCTAGACCCGATGGAGAACACATCTCAAGAACCCAAATTACAAAGGAGGAACACCACGAAGGTTGTGATTTACCTTTGATAAGTTCAAAAGTTCAATTAAGAACAAGAAGAGATAAACTTAACTCACAATGAATAAATTCATTAAATTTCATAAACTTCTAAAAATGAGACTACAAAGAGTATTTAAACCAAAACCTAATTAAAACCCTAACTAAAATAAAGCCCTTTTTACCCAAAATGCCCCTAGATGAACAGTGTCGCTGCTACAGTAACGCTACAGTAACCTCTTGAAACCCTAGTTTAATAAAATAATAACTTTCCCAACATGTGCGTAGGCCCCCTTAAGTCCTTCCCGTAATAAACACAATTATTCTAAACTAATAAATAAGTCATTTAAATGAATTAAATAAATTAAAATCCTTCAAGTGCCCAAAGCCTTTATGTCATATTGTTGCCCTATTCCATAGCTTGTATCAAATGAATCAAAACTGGATCTTCATCCTTCAAGCCCATCTTGAATGTTGGGCTCTTGCTAGACTCGTTGCAAGTGGATTGTGTCGCCTCATTGATTTTCTTGGCTCTTGATCTTGTGATTGACCCATCTAGAACTTGCAAAATATCTTTAAGACTGGGCCCCCTTTGGTTCCCATCACTTTTGCTAGCTGTCATTATTATCTCTTAAGTATGTGGAGATTTCTGTTGTAACCATTTGTTCATCTTGTGGTTTGAATTCCAAGGTGCTGTTAATTAAAAGACTCGGGCATCCCAACGTTGTGCTCTTCATGGGAGTTGTAACGCGTCCCCCAAATCTTTCAATTGTCACTGAATTTCTTCCCAGGTATGCAAACTCTCTTCCTCTGACCATAGTCATTTATGGTCTTATTACAGATTTATGGAAGACAACATGTTCCATATTTAAAATAACGAACGAAAGCCCTTATTAGTAACCTGACTTATCAATCAGTATGCTTTAGCTGCATGGGAGGTGATTATTCCTTTTTCTTAATGGGCATTGATTTACTTGATAGTAACATAGCACACGCTTGTACACACGTCCGCACACGGACATGGACACACAACCAATGAAATGGCTTCAAAAGAGGCTCTTGAATGGTAGGGCTTTTGGAAAGTAGAAGAAAATACTTTCATGAAAACAGATCTTGGAAAGTCCAATTCTTTTTAATGGAAAGATTTATACACTTCTCACAGTACCTATTACTCCACCAAATCCACATTCTGTAATTCCAGAACCTACTACTTCACATAATCAATTTTCTGAAGTTCCAGAATCTATAACTTCACAAAATCCTTCTTCTGCCATTCCAACACCTGTTACTTCATAGATTAATCTTGAAAATGTAAGCCTTCGAAGATCTGAAAGAATAAGGAATCCTCCTTCATATTTGCAGCATTTTCATTGCGATAATATGGCTCAATCTACTTCAACATCTCAAAAATCTTCCAGTTGCTACATTCCTTCTTCTGGTAAGCCATACCCTCTTGCTCATTTCCTTTCAACACATAAATTGTCACCAAGACATGCAGCCTTTACTTCTGCTTTGTCATCTACTTTTGAGCCTAAGACATTCAAACAAGCCAATTCTTATCCACATTGGCAAGCAGCCATGTTAAATGAGATCAAAGCTCTTGAATTAAATAAAACATGGGAACTTGCAATATTACCTCCAAATAAGAGTGCAACTGGATGTAAGCGGGTATATCGTGTTAAATTCAAAGCTGATGGCACAATTGATAGATACAAGGCTAAATTAATAGCAAAAGGCTACACCCAACAAGAAGGCCTTGATTATTTTGACACATTCTCACCTGTAGCTAAAATGACAACAGTGAGAATATTGTTATCCATTGCTGCCATTAAGAATTGGCATTTACATCAACTTGATGTAAACAATGCTTTTCTTCATGGAGATTTAAATGAAGAGGTGTATATGCAACTACCACCAGTGTATTCTTCACCAACTGATCCGAGAGTTTGCAAACTCAAAAAGTGCCTATATGGTCTAAAGCAGGCCTCAAGACAATGGTTTTCCAAATTGTCATCTTCTCTACTTCAATTTGGTTTTATTCAAGGGAAGTCTAATTCCTCTCTATTCATCAAGCATAATTCAAACAATTTTATAGCACTCTTGATTTATGTTGATGATGTGATTCTTGCTTCTAATAATCTTGATGATATAGTCACTGTCAAAAGGTTCTTACATGACTCTTTCACTATCAAAGACTTGGGAGGACTAAAGTATTTTTTGGGGATAGAAATGGCTCGATCAACCAAAGGCATAACTTTATGCCAATGAAAATATGCCTTAGATATCTTGCAAGATAGTGGTTTTTCAGGTTGTAAACCTGTTGCATTTCCTATGGAGTCTACACTAAAGCTGAGTGCAAATGACTCATCTCCTCCTTTGACAGATCCTGCACAATACAGAAGATTAGTAGGCAGATTATTGTACCTCACTATAACTAGACCTGACCTATCCTACTCAGTACAAGCACTAAGCCATTTCATGGCTAATCCTAGTAGTAATCATCTTCAAGCTGTTGAAAGGGTCCTCAGGTATATCAAAGCAACACCAGGCCAAGGTATTTTTCTGTCTGCACATTCCCCTCTCCATCTAAAAGCCTACTCAGATAGTGATTGGGGTGGTTGTATTGACACCAGAAAGAGTATTACTGGCTTCACAGTGTTTCTTGGTGACTCTCTTATATCATGGAAATCAAAGAAACAACCAACAATTAGTCGATCATCAGCTGAGTCTGAATACAGAGCTCTAGCCTCTACCACATGTGAACTGCAATGGTTGATTTACTTGCTAGCTGACTTAAAAGTCCCTCATCCACAGGCTATTTTGCTTTATATAGACCGCAAACCAGCTTTTGATATTGCATCAAACCCTGTCCAACATGAAAGAACAAAGCACATCCAACTAGACTGCCATTTGGTTCGAGAAAAATTGCAAGAAGGTTTGATCAAGATCATTCACATTCCATCCAAACATCAGCTGGTAGACATTCTAACTAAACCACTTGGTTCCCTCAGTTTCCATCATCTGATCCGCAAGATGGGAATGATCAATATGCATTCCCATCTTGAAGGGGGGCATTGGAATATACAAACTCAAATTGAAGCTTTGGAGTTGAAGTCAAGGGAAGCTAAACAGAAAAGATCAACAGACATTTCCAAATGATAGTGAAATTAAGTCCAAATGAAAATGAGTTAAATTAGTTAGAGTGCTAAGTAAATATCCTCTGTACAGTCAAGTTAGTTAGCATACGTGTCTATAAATAGAAATGATGTAGATGTAATATTCATTCAATTCTGGTTAATGACAAATTCACATTGAATTTGCTTTCAATCTTTCTTTTACATTTCGAGTTCTGTGTTTCCCATTCTTGAAGTTACAGAATTTTACAAAAGGTTTGAACATCATATATCCTCTTTGTGGTTGCATCTGGTGGTATTTGTACAACCATAAAATTTATACAATAATGTTAAAAAGTTAATTTTAACATTATTGAAATATCACGATCATCTGGCATTGAAAAGTTAATATTTGTATTTCACTCCTTCAGGCTGAGTGGATGGCCCCAGAAGTGCTAAGAAATGAACCTGCAAATGAAAAGTAAGCCTTTTCGATGCAATATCTTGTTTTTCACCCTGGCTGGATGGTTTTAATTACATCATGTATACAATATGCAGATGTGACATTTGTAGCTTTGGGGTCATACTGAAGGATGTCTATACGTTGCAAAAGATCCAATTTAACATTTTAGAAACCCAAAATTGAGACCCATGTTTGCTGAGATCATGGTTGCTTTGAAGCTGTTGCAGAAGCCAATAACCAGTTCTCAAGTTCCCAGGCCAAGCATATCCCCAGGCAGTGGCTGTCAGAAGGCTCTGCCATCACAAATTGCAGAAGAAGTAGGCTAGAAGTCCAAACTATACCATCATACTCTGTGTCATTGGACTGCAAAAATATGGGTGAAGTTCTAGATTGCCTTCGACTAGTCTGAGAAAATGATAGGTTGTGATCCCTACAGGTTGTAGAAATCCAATGAAATTGTTGTAATCAATGTTTTGAAAATTTTTCTTTTTGTGGAGTTCTTTCATTTTGATTTTCTAACTGAATTGATACAAAGACATAATGCAATTTGGATTAGTTGTTAGTACAAAGGATGAGCAAAGGACAACATTCCCTTTATGTTCTACAACTATTTAATAGAACAGTCCATTTTACAACCAACCAAGGTGATTGCCATTTCATAAAAAATACTAGAACTTTTTGTTGATTTGAGTTTTTAAGTTTTTTTTTTCATGTGTGGCAGGCCATATTTTTTTTTATATATTTTGAAGTACATTAATAGTTTTTTAAAATATTGAAGCAGATTTTAAATCATTAATACATCCAAGTTACGTATAAACTATTTGGCAGTAGATTATAAGATAATTCTAGATGAATTGCCATTTAGATTTATTGAATGTCAACAGTTTAAAGAGTTTGTGGCCATAGTTGAGCCTGGATTTCCAATCCCTTCTAGCAGTACAATTATGTGAGATTGTTTGAAGTTATACATGTTAGAAAAGAACAAGTTAAGGATATGTTCATGACATCTAGTTATAACATTTGCATCACCAATAATTTATGGACATCGATTCAAAATCTTAATTATATATGGGTAACAACTCATTTTATTGATAATAATTGGAACTAGTATAAAACAATAATAAAATTTATGCAAGTTTTTAATCATAAAGGGGCGACAATAGGAGAGATCGAGTCATCCATACTTCAATGGGGTATAAAGAAGATATTTACCATTACTGTCGACAATGCATCTTACAATAAAACGACCATTGATTATTTAAGGAAAATGGTCATCGTTGGAAATTGTATGGAATTAGATAATGAGTTTGTGTGCATTAGATTTTGTGCACATATTGTAAAACTCATTGTCAATGAATGGTTGAAAGAAATTGACGTATTGATTGAAGATTCTAAAAGCAGTGAAGTATGTGAACATTGTGAAGTCTTCCCCTGCAAGACTCAACAAGATGAAGACAATCAAAATATCGAGCTGCTTTCTTTTGATGTTTCAACTTGGTGGAACTCCACATCTCTTATGTTGAGTGTGGCTCTAAAATATTGTGTGGCGTTTGACCTAATGCAAGATGAAGACAATCAATTTGTTCCACATTTATTGGAGGTTGGAGGAGGGGAACCAAAACCCTAGGATTGGGAAACCATAGAGGCCTTCATACAGTTTTTGAAGATTTTATTTGATGTTACCTTATGGATTTCAGACTCAACTCACGGAAATTCAAATTTGTTAATTAAAGAAATTGCTACACTATATAGCTATTTGAACAAATTTTCAAAAATGTTCATAACAAGTTGGCAACTATGTTAGGAAAGATGTTAATGAAATATGACAAATATTGGTGGTATTTTAAGAAAGTGAACAAAATATTGTTTATGCAGCTATGCTTGACCCGCGCACTACAAGAAAAATTGTCTTTTTCAGCATCCAATTTCATTGCAAAAGGTGCCTGAAATCGCTGCATTTGATTATTTATGTCGATTTTTAATTCGCTGCATATTAGTTGAAACTATATGTTCACTTTTGTGAAAAAACAACAAAAATCATCGCAAAAAATGATTTTTTCCAGTGATTTTTTCCCCTGCAATAACACAAATGGACATGCCAGATTCCTCAAACTATCGTTGGGAAAACTTAATTCCAGCATATAATTTTCGTCGCAAATGATAAGTAAATCGCTGCAAATGATCCGAATCTTTTTCATCGATCGTATTTAATCACCGCAATTGTTCTATTACCGGCGATTTTATTATCGCCAAAAAAGACTATTTTCGGCTACTTCTTGTCGTAGGAGAAAAAAATATTTTTGGCAACTATGGTCTTTGACAAAAAAAGAAAGCTACTAAAACATTCTATATAAAAAAAATACAAATTCACATTATATTTCAACATGCCTTACAAGAACACTGCATCCAACTTTTAATCTATACCAATGAAAGGATTTTAGAGAAAAAAAAGGGCTAAACAAAACATGTAAACTATAAACATAATCTTAAACTATAAAAGGCCAATCACAGCCACCTCTGTTTTGTATCCATTCATGGCTCACGATTATTGAAAGAGAATGCTACAAACAGTTACACTTCAGAAGCCTTGGTGTCATACGAAGCAAGCAACAACACAAGCCTTGGTGCATACCAAGCAAGAAACAGCACAAGCTTTCTTCAAGAGTTCATTTCTCCGCTTGCAGAAGGTGACTTGTCAATTGGTAGTGTACGTTCTCGATCATCTTGATCTCAATCTTTCCTCCACCCATCTTGCAGCAGCACTCCTTGACACAACTGCACAATCCAATCAAAGTGAGGATTAGGGAAGGTGTCACAAATCAAACCCATGACATATCCATGAGCAGCTAGCTCAAGACTAGAATATGTAAAATCAACTCAGACTAGCTAAAGAAAACTTAATCAGACCCAAGAGATCATATGTAGTTTCTAAAAAGTTTTTTAAAAGAAAAAAAAAATACCTATGTGCTTTATAGTTATCAAAATTCTCACAATCACTCGGTTTTTTATCTTATGTGATAACGTTACTGCATCAATCAACGAGAACCATTTCTTGAGCTTGTCTGATTTACTAGTGTTTGGTCAACAACAAGAATCCTTTTCTTCCTTTCTGTCCCTTCGGGCTTTAGTGTTGGCAAAAGGAGATAACCTTGACTGACTTGCATAAAAAACTTCATTCTCTAAGCAACGAGAACATGCATTAAGCATCGGGAAAATTTAACCTACAAACAAAAGCGTTTTTAATCATGCAACTGCAAAAAAGAAATTTCTAGCAAGTTGACAAGTGGCAATTCCTCTAGGGTATGCGTGAAAGCCACTTCTTGGTGCTTTCCTACACTTCTCTGTCCCCCTTATCCCATTATCAAGTCTAGATTCAAAGTGTAACACTTACATGACACATGGCACTAGTGACTAAGATTTGGGTCATAGGCCTAAAGCCATTGGGCTTGGGTTTCTAAATAGGGCCAAAAATCACAAGGTAATCTAAGGTCACTCTTCTCTTGGACTCAAGTTACTAAATCAAAGACTCTAAGGCCTTCCAAAGTAACTAAGGCTCCTAAAAGGCCATGGCAACCTAGAACAAATTATATGGGCCATGTCTAGACAAACTCAGGTCATCACAGCCACATTAATAAACTTAGGTGTAACCGAGGCAACTTGTGACGCCCCTAAGTTTCGCTTGGGATCAGATGGATTATGAAGCATCGAAACATGCAATACAAAGTAATCTGCCCCTGTTCATAACAATTAATGATGCAATACACCTAGCATGCATCTAACAATATGCAATATTCGTAGTGAAATAATTTTTCTCTTCGGCAATACATGCACCAAATAAGTTATATCCCATAGCATTGAAACATAATTTATAAACTAAATGTGATAGATGTTCAAGATTACAGCATAAGTCCAAAAGGGTATGTAATCATAAGAGTATTGGAGACCGAGCTTCTTAAGTACAAGCAGGAACTAAAGCAACTACTAGACTAATTCATTGAGTAGCTCGCGCAACTCAGTCAAGGATGCAATAATACTAACGATAAATCGGAGCATTAAGGCTATGAGTTCCGCGTCGCGCCGTCGCCATCTAATCGACCTTCTCCAGTCGGCCAACCTTTGGTGTGCCACCTGATCCTGACACATGGTCTACCATTCTTCCGGAATGGTAGTTGTGACTATCACGGTGAGATTTGAGTACAAATCTTCATAAGCTAACAGGAAACTTTAACAAAGAATTTACAGATGCATGCATGGTGGTGAATGCATAAATGCATAATCATAATCACAAATAAGCATGACGTGACTTGGCATATAACATGGCATGAACTGACATGACTTGAACTTGAGCATAGACTGAACTTGAAATTGAACTTGACATGACATGAACTTGAAGAATGTGAACTGACTTGAACATGAACATGAACTTAACATAACATAAACTTGAAATTACATGAACTTGAGTTTGAATAACATGAACTTAATGTAACATGAACTTGAGCTGAACGTGAACTTTAGCTTGAATAACATGAACTTGAACGTAACATAATATAACATGAACTTGAACGTGGAATTGGACGTGAGATTGAACATGAACTCTGACAATCAAAATGATTTCGCCAATTGTTTCATCAAGAATAGTGAACAATCAGAATGATTCCGTCCAACATATTCCGTAAAAGATAGTCAGACAATCAAAATGATTACACCATGAGTATTTTAAATGAGATACCCTAACAATCAGAATGATTATGACAAGAGTACCTAGTAATATTTTGACAATCAGAATGATTACACTAGAAGAATTTGAGTAAATGTATTCTAACAATCAAAATGATTACGCCGGAAGTACCTCGCTTGAATTGTCAATGGAGATACTCAGACAATCATAGTGATTATGTCACGAGTATCCTAGGCATGACTGACTGAGACAAAACTGTTTTGGAGCACACTTTGTACTTGAGACATGACATGACGTGAAATGCGATGACTAATGACATGGTATAACATAACATGATATGTATGTGATGTGAATGACATTGTATGACATGAAACAGGTTAACACTTGGTTATGTAATGTGTAATATTTCATGACATGGCATAACATGTAACAAATAACATTTCGTGACTTGACACAACATGTAAGAGATGAACATTTACATTCTTCATGTAAGTTTTGTCCTAAATCCAAATATCTAATTAGAAAAAATTTAAAACACATCACAACTATCACAAACACACTAAGGCCAAAACCTTCAGAGGCAAAAACTCATGATTTTTATTGCAATTCTTTCCCCCTCATTCCTCAAGCTTAAAACCAAAATATTGCAACATGTATGATCACATACTATGTTCAAAAATCATCCAAGATCAACCAAAAGAACTCACTTTACAAGAATCACAAAAAATCATTTTAAAACTAAGCTCCAAGCTTTAACTAAAATCATAACCTTTGATTCTCAAGATTTTTTCTCTTTTTAAAACATCTCCAAAGACTTCCAAAAGTTCAAAACTTTCTTCCAATATATTCATAACACTTCTAAAAATTATCATGCTTTGAATAATCAAGCAAAAATCACAAAATCACAAGATCTAACACCAAACTTTCGGCTTCAACACTTATACTCAAAATCGATTGCTTTAAGGTTTGGTGTTTGATCAAATCCTTTTATCCGAAACATACCATGACAAAAATCATAAACCAACAACATCACTTGGTTAAAAATCATTTCCTATAGTAGATGCAAGCATTAAACTAAAGATCACATAGCCAAAATGATACCAAAGCATAGATCTATCCAAAAACCTCAAATCCATGACTTAACCGAACCTTTTCATGTATAAAAATCTAAATATTCAAAACCAACACCAAAAATCATTAAACTAACATCTGAACATGTAGAAAAAAATCTTAGGATCATCATATAAAAATATCAAGGCCATTGGAGTATGATTTTACCACAAAAGATCAACTCTTTCAAAAAACAGAAATTGTATTAGGTCTAAAAAAAAACTTCATCAAAAGCCTATAACATGCAATCATTCCTCATCAAAATTTCTTATAAATATGCTAACTACACTCCATAAAAAAAATCAAACCAAGATCTTTCTAGTAGCTTGGTGAAAAACTCAAAACTATCAAGCACTGTCCAATTTACCACATAGGATGACCTTTCCAAGATTAAAATAACGTTTTACCAACCAATGGCCATTAAAATCAACAAAAAAAGATATTCACAGAAACTATACTCAAAGAGGAACAACTTTTTTGAAGGGAACTTTGTGAGAAAAGACTTAGAAAAGCTTAACAAATGGCATGCAAAGTGAACCAGGAAAACTGACCAAGAGAACGTTTTGTTTTCTCTCTAAGAAAAGTGTTGGAAAGGGATGAAATGAAAGAGAATGGACGGAGATGCTTCTTACAAAATTGAGGGGTGATGAGAATGCTATGAATGACACTTGAGTGATGGTTGTGTTAGCCAAAACAAGGGGCAAAACCGTGGGCAATAATGAATGATTTTCAGCCAAGGAAGCTTCCTTGTGAAGGGTGGTGGTGAGGTGGCATGGTGCCCCAGCCCCGCTTGGGATTTGGCAAAAAAATGAAATGCCGAGACACGCAACACCAGGGTTACCTGCCCCTCGTACATGATAGATAAGGTGTAATGCAGCTAATAATAACTAGCAGTATGCAGTATATTGTAGAGAAAAGTCAACTTAAGTCAAATGATAGAACAATTAAACTCTATTTTTAAGGGTTTCCATTTATACCTTTTTTCTCTCTATGAAATAGGGTTTCTTGCTGCCTCAAGGTTGTTTGGCCTGTACGTGAGGCTGCATGGCAGCCACAAATGGTGGCACCGGTCGGCCTTGCTTTGCCAATTGGCTGGCTGCCATCCCTCAACCCATACCTGAGATGGTCCTTGCACCCAAACCTCCAAAGATGGTGGAAGGAGAGGTTTATTTCCAGTTTACCAAAGAAGAGATCACACGATTAGCGGAGCCATTCCGCTATTCTGTTGTGCTCATTCCTGAAGAACCAACCTTCGTTGGATGCTGTGAGGGCATTCATTCACAATCATTGGGGCCTTACCGCCATTCCAGTAGTATCTTCCGTGAGGAGGCCTCTCAACGTCTTCATACGTATGGCTAATGATGCCGACTTTACCAAGGCTTTGTCACGGGAGGTCTGTGAGATTAATGGGATCTTTTACCATGTCTTCAGATGGTCACCGGATTTCAATGAGGATGAAGAGCCTTCTAGGGTCCCGGTCTAGGTTTCTTTGCCGGGTCTCCCTCCAAACTTTTATCAAGAAGCTTTCTTGAATATTCTTATGGCGCCCATTGGAACGTTTATTCGTCGTGATAATCTGACTCGTTGTGCTACAAGAATGGATGGAGTAAGATTATGTGTGGAAGTTGATGCTGCAAAACCTCCGCTGACTCATTTCTAGATTAGAGCGCCGGGGTTGTCCTCAAGTCAAAAGCAAGAAATCGTCTATGAAACGCTCCCTGCATATTGTTCTTCTTGTAATATGGAGGGTCATAACGCGCAGACGTGTAACCCTGGAAAATCTGGCAAGAATGGGGGAAGAAAAGTGGGTAGAAAAGGCCACTCGAAAACAAAGATTTTGATAAATGATCAGGGGGTAGAGAAAAATGATTATGATAATGTGGAAGTGCCCTCGCTTTTACTATGGAAAATACTGCTGTTGTTGAAAATTTTATGGGGATGGAAAAGGAAACAGAGGATGCCGGGGTGGACAAGGTGACTGAAGTATTATCGACAGATCATGTGCAATTGGTTTCTGAAAAGGAAGATATGTCAGTGCAGTTGGAAGACCAAGTGGTGCAGTTGATATCTGAGAAGGAGGATCATTGTGCAGATGATTGAATTAATTCCTCCTGTGTCAAATAATGTGGTGCAATTGATGCCTATTACTGAAATAAAGGCTGATAAAGAGTTGGTGTTAAATGTTGATGACCCAGATTGTGCTGGGAATGTTACGGGTGCGTGTCAAGTAGAGATTTGTATGGATGTGAATCAGACTCTACCTGCGGAACGGACTGCGGACGTGAATGATCCGATAATAGTGCAGAATCAACTAGTGGTGGATGAGGACTCTGATGAGGAAGTTGATGAAGAAATCCTGATGGAAGAGAATTGTTCTTTGGAGCCGGAACTAGAATAGCATCCAGAGGTTTTCTCAAAAGCTAAAGAGTATTTTACTGAATCTGAGGTGAATGAAGGTAAAAAGAGGTATAAGAAAAAGATGTTTATTAAAATGTGTAGTTCTTCTCGGGTTCTTGCCCGAAATTCTAAAATTGATCAATGATTGATTCCATCTTGGTATGGAATATTAGAGGGGTTGGGACCTCTAGAAATAGACTAAAGACGTTGGTGGGAAGATATAAACCGAAAATTGTTGCTCTATTATAGCCTTTTCAAAATTTAGAGGGTGCTAGTAAATTGGCAAGATGTCTAAATTTTGATAAGGTTATTTCTAATGAGGTGGAAGGGGGAAAAATATGGATTTTGTGGAGTAGTATTTATAAGCTGCAAGTTGCCAGGATGGGTATGCAATTTATTTCAGTTGTTGAAGAGAATGGTGTGGAGAAGTTTTTGATATATGTGATTTAAGCCAAATGTTCCTGGGTGGAGAGGCGATATCTATGGGAAGAGCTTAGCATTGATAATTTGGGTTTAGATCCTTGTGTTGTTGTGGGGGATTTTAATATTATCTGGAATGATTCGGAAAGGAGAAGAGGAAGACCTCGACCTAATGTTGTTATGGATGATTTTAATGATTGGATTCATTAAGGGGGGCTTATGGATATGGCTACGGAAGGGAGTATTTTCATTTGGTGTAATGGGCAGTTGGGTTTGGCCCGTTCTTGGGCACGGCTTGATTGCGCTCTAATGGATAGTTCATTCATTAATTTGTTTCCTAATGCTATTTGCTCTAATTTGTCAAGGTCTACTTCAGATCATGCCCCCATGGTCATTGAGTTCAAGAAAGATCCTTTTCCATATGGGCCGTTTCCATTTCGTTTTCAACAAATGTGGGTGGATCATCCTGATTTCCTGGATTGTGTTTGAGCTGCTTGGAGTTTACAGTTGGTTGGTTCTCCGATCCTGTGTTTAAGTAAGAAATTAAAACAAACAAAGTTGATGCTTCGGGAATGGAATAAAAGAGTATTTGGCCACACTATAGGGCATATTGATGCCTTTGAAAAACAGGTTGAGGTGATTGAAAAACAACTTCAATCAAATTGGGAGGTAAATTTGGAGAGAGAACTACATGAGGCAGTGTCAAATCTAGCTGTTGGAGGCGTCGGGAAGAGATGAGATTGGCACAAATGGCTAAGCTTAAATGGAAGTTGGAGGGTGACTGTAACTCAAAAATTTTTCATGCTTGTCTTGCTAATAAGAGAAGGAAGAGAGTGCTGGAAATGAGATCGAATGGGGTAGTTCATGAGAGCCCGGAAAGCATACACCAAGGGGCGGTGGAGTTTTTTCATAATTCACTTCGAGGAGAGTCACCCATATAGCAAACTAGCCTGGAATGGCTCATTGATCCGGTCATACTAGAGGAGGAAAATGTCTCTTTGCTTCAGCCGCCTACTTTAGAGGATGTGTTTGAGGCCTTATCATCCATTCCAAATCATAGTACTCCGGGTCCTGACGGGTTTGGATCAGGTTTTTATAAAAGCAGTTGGGAGGTGGTTAAGGTTGATGTATGGAAGGCAGTAGTGGAATTCTTTATGACTAAGGATCTTCCTAAATTTTTCACGGCCTCATACTTGGTTCTTATACCAAAGATGGAGTCGGCCATAGGTTTTGATAAGTTTTGTCCTATCAGTCTTTGTTCTGTGTTTTATAAAATTTGCTCCAAGATTATTGTCTCTCGATTAACTGGTATATTACCTAGCTTGATTTCTTCGGAGCAAGGAGTCTTTATTCCTGGAAAGAGTATTTTTGAGAACATTAGCCTCACTCAGGAGTTGGTGCAGTCTAATAATAAAAGAATACATGGGGGTAATATTATGTTAAAAGTGGATATGGCGAATGCTTATGATCAGGTGGACTGGGGGTTTTTGATAACGGTCTTACGAAGGTTTGGATTCTCCTCTCAATTTTGTGATTTGATTTATTCATTTATTTCTAGCCCTTGGTATTCTGTCATGATGAATGGCATCGTTAAGGGTTTCTTTCCGGGTGTTCGAGGTCTTCGTCAAGGTGATCCTCTATCTCCTTATTTGTTTATCATTCAACAAGTGGTCCTATCCCATTTGATCCATACGAGTGTGCAAGAGAATCAGTTTGGTCTTTTCTCACAGGCCTAAGGTACGCCTATTATCTCTCACTTGATGTATGCTGATGATGTCATGATTTTTTCTAATGGAAGTCAAAGGTCGGTGCGGGTTCTTCAACAAATTCTAATTCAATATGAGAGGTGGTCAGGACAAACTATTAATGTTCATAAATTTGCTTTGTATTGTTCTAATAAAATTCCAAATCGGCGCAAGCAGTGGCTTTTACATCAGACGGGCTTTATGGAAGGGATTTTCCCTTTCAAATATCTAGGCGTGCCGATAATTCGAGGGCGTTTGAAATAGGCTCATTGAGAAGACATGGTGAATAAAGTGAGGCAAAAGATCAGTGGATGGAAGATGAGACTTCTTTCTTCAGGAGGAAAACTTGTTCTTTTGAGGCATGTTATATCTAGTATGACTATCCATCTACTTGCTATTTTACAGGTTCCTAAAGTTACTATTGCCAAGATTCGTAGATTGATGAGTTCATTCTTTTGGGGAGAAGCTGATGAGCAAGATAAAAAGAAATGGTTGGCTTGGAATAAGATTTGTAATCCTGTCGAAGAAGGAGGCCTGGGTATACGAAGTCTTGAGGACGTTCAGAAAGCCTTGCATATGCACTTTGCTTGGAACCTTATTCAAGGTAATTCTTTATGGGCTAATTTTTTTAAAGCCAAATATGTTGGTTCATGGCCGTGGTCTCTTATAGAAAATAATAAAGGATCTAGATTTTGGAGAATGGTTGTTAATTGTATTTTGTTGTTGTTAAATAATTCTAAATGGAAGCTTAGAGAGGGAGAACTTTTTTTCTGGTATGACAAATGGAGGGATAATGGTCCATTGATTAATGATATGCCTGTTGTGGGTTCACCCCTTTTGAAAGTTAAAGATTGCAGGTTGTCGGATAGTTAGGATGTGGAGTTATTGGAGAATTTAGTAGGGCAAGATAAGGTGGATGAGATAGTAACTGCTTTAGCTGGGCCGAAAAATGGGAAGGATGTTCTAATTTGGACTCCTACGGATACAGGTATTTTCTCTACAAAATCTGCATGGAATTGTATTCGTATTAGAGGTAATTCTATAGATTGGCATGCGTGGATTTGGCATAAGAATCTTCCATTAAAAATGTCTATACATTTTTTAAGGACATGGTTTATGACCTTGAGTGTGGATGATAGATTATGCCGTATTGGTATTCCTCTCTCATCCAAATGTGATTGTTGTAATAGTGGTCATATTGAAGATATTAATCATGTGTTTTTTTAGGGTGAATTTCCTCAAAGAGTGTGGTCCTTTTTTGGAAATCTTATTGGTGTACCCCTTGGTAGATCTTGGAAACAGAATATTGGGATTTGGTTTAGGCATGCTAGCTCTTCTTCAAAGGTGGGCTTTATTGTTGGCATCATTCCCATTATTGTTACTTGGCATCTATGGAGGAGGAGATGTCTTGCTAGGATGGAAGGTATATTGGAAACGCATAATTCTGTTGTTCATTCTATTTGTGTGTGGTTAGGGTCTCTTTCTCAGGCGGCTAAGCAAAATAAGAGTCTGTTGTGTCGAGATGGCATGATCCTTGAGGCCTTGCGGATTAATCCGGTGGTTCCGAAAGCTCCATGTTGTAAAGTGGTGAGGTGGGATTAACCACCGCTGGGGTGGTATAAATTGAACACGGATGGTAGTAGTATTGGTAATTCTGGTTCTTGTGGCATTGGCGTGGTTATTCGGGATGATTCAGGTGGGATTGTCCAGGCTTATGCATCTCATATTGGTTTTAGTTCTAATAATAAAGCGGAGCTTATGGCTCTCCTTCATGGGTTGAGAGTTTGCAAATCATCGAATATCTCAAATGTGATAGTTGAAATGGATTCTATGGTAGTTATCTCTTGGTGGCTCAAAGGGAGATGTGGTGTGTGGTGATGTAACACTCGGACCCAATCAAGCTCAATTTTATTTATTTTGTTTTAGTTTACTCTGTTTTATTTTATTTTTCTGCACACGTTTATTTTTTTTCCTCCTGCATGTTTCATTTTGTTTTCTTCTCTTTCGGTCTTTATTTCTTAATTCCCGTAAGTTTTTTTTTCCGTTCACGACGCACATGCTCACACACAACTCATCTTTCATCCGCACACACGTCTCCTCCTCTAGGGTTTTCTTTTCTTGTTCAACCACCTATATATATTTATATATATATGTATTCGAAGAAAGCTCCTGCCGCTGCCCTCCCACGCGAAACCTTAGCCTAGCATTTTCCTCCTCTTGGCAAACAGCGCATCACCCTCTAGCTCGGTCTCGACCCACCCAGTCGCGGCTCACCCAGCTGCCACACAAAACCAACCTCCACAAGTCATGACCCACGCCGTCCCAGCATCACTGCAGCCCATCCTCACCCATTCGGAAAGCACCACGCCAACTTGACAAGAAGCCTCTACCTTCCTACTCCGCGTAGCGTGCACCGAGTTGCATGCCGCGGGAAGCCATCGCAGCCGCCTTCCCGACGAACCTGGTCTACACCTCCATAAGCCGCTGTGAACCCACACGAAACCACCGCTGACCATCACCAAGCAAAATAGGAGAGCCCCTGCTTCTCCTCTCAAAAACAGAGCATCACCACTATTTTGGTTGGTCACCACCGTACGTCGGGAAAACTATCGGGCTAGCCACAGAATCCGCCAGTTGTCACCTTTCCGTCAGCCTCGAGCCGCCTCAATTCTGTCTTGTCCCTCACGGTGAGCTTTTGCCAAACGCTTGCACTGCTTCTTCGTCTTTCTTTGCTTCTCTCTCACCGTGTTTCTCTTTCTCTCTCTCTCTTCCAGTGCACCGCCCAGTACCCACCACCATTAGCGCACCCGCCCAACTCCGTCGCAGCTCCACTTCTCTCGGTAGGTCCTCCGTTACTCTCCAACTGCGCGGCGTTGCCTTGTTGCTTGTATGATTTTTTTGTTGTTCCGTAAACTTCCGTAGTTTTAGGAAATGTTTTGACTAATAATTACAATATTACCCTTTATTGGATGGTTGTAGACTGTAGTTGGGATTTTTGTTGTTATTAAATCTGTTTTACGTGGTCTTTGTGGGATGTATAAGATATTGAACAGAGATTATATAGGATTTTTTTAAATTATACTAAGTGTAACGTATTATTTTTACTGAAAGTGTGAAATTTTATTTTGAACATTTTAATTATGATTAAAGAAAATCACTTAAGTATTTTTAATATGTTATTAAGTAAAGATTTATTTTAATAGTAAACAATATTGGTGTAATGTTATTTTTACATTTTAGATATGTTTTAGTCTATTTAAAAATTGTTATGGGTTATTTTTAAAATATTTTGGAATAATTATATTATCCAGTATTAAACTTTATAGTTGGTTTTTAATAACAAATAGGTCTGACTTTTAAATGTTTTAGTCATAGTATTAAATTAGGATTGACGATTTTAGAAAGTGATGATTTGTAATTTTAGGTTTTAAGGAATTAAATAGGCTATTTTATAAACTTAGGATTAAATATCGAAATACATGATTAATTGGAAATTTATGAGAATTACGTGTTTATTTTATAGGTGACGATTAATTATCGTTCAACGTTTTTGAGGAATTTCAAAAAAAGCTAAGAAGTTCAGGTAAGCGGGGTTCCTATGCTAGACTTTGCATTCAAAATAAAATGAGCTGAGGTTATTTTTGGAAAATATACATATTTGATGTTGAAAAGAAATTTGAATTGCCTCAGTTATTTGTTATGCATTACTCATGAGATTCTGTATAAGAATAAATTATTTTCTGTCAGGACTGGTATAGACATGAGCTTATTTTTGACATTCTGTTTCTAAACTTTGAAAAAGAGAGCGAATATGAAATTTTGTGCATAAATTATGTTGTGTAATGATTTTGTTCTGTTCTGAAGATTTTCTGTACTCTGATATGATCTGATATGATTTCTGAAAAACTCTGGCATAACATTCTATTTCTGTTTTTGTTCTGTTCTGACCTCACCATAGGTGTAAAACTGTGGCTTATGTTTGGGTTGGTACCAACTTTTCTATTTCTGGTGCATCCACTTTGGAAACAAAGTGGTTTTCAACATGGTCTTTCCTATGTGCACACTCGGGGCTCTGAGAATGAATAAGGGGAAGATTCACATTTTGTTTCTTCTCGGTTAGCTACCGGGGTTTGCACAACCCTACCACGAGGGTTAAATATGGTATTTGTTCTGATATGATAAGATAAGATGTGATGTTTCAGTTTATGCTATGCCAAAGGGATTTTGATTATGAATATTCTTTTTGAACTTTCGCTCGAATATTTTTGATAACATGTTCTAACGCTGCATTTTGAAAAAATTATTATGATTCTGCATTTTGAAAGAAAATATTTTTGTTCTACATTCTGAACTCTGTAAATGCTCATGTTTACACACTAGTATATGTCCTCTGCTTACTGTGTTGTTGATAACTCACCCCTTATCTCCATATATTTTTCAGATATTTTTTATAGTTCAGCTGGAGAACAAGAATAGAAAGTTTTAACAGATATGATGATCAAAATGGAATAAGTACCCGAGGGTACAAGTGCTTATTTGAGAGTCGTAGTTAGTAAACTAAATTTATGTTTTGGGTATTTTGATTTGATGAGTTAAGGATAATTTCGAATTTTAGAGAGTTTTTAATTTATGTTATTGAGATTTTCTTTATTGTCCCTATGGAGGAACTTAGATATTTGGATTGATTAAATTGATTAATATTTTATTGAATTTTTCAGATTTTATAGTTGTACTATTTAAGTTGATTCGAGGTATTAAGAGTTAACTCTCTAGACCTCTAGGAACGGGGCGTTACAGGTGCCATGAGGATTTTTGGGAGGAAAATGTTGATTTATCTTGCACGATTCAATGTTAGTTCCAGCATGTTTTTCGTGAAGGTAATAGGGTGGCAGATTGGTTAGCTAAGGTAGGGGCTTCAGGTTCTGAATGAGATTTTTTTAATAGTTATAATTTGCCTCGGGTTCTTAGAGGCCAGATTCGTTTGGATTGTTTGGGTCTTCCATCTTTGAGATGCTAGGGTGTGATCTTTTGGGGTCAGCTGTAAACCTTGTTTTTGTTCTGGTTGTTGATGGTTATTGTTTAAATAGTGAACTAATAAGTTTGTCCTAGATTTGTTATTCTTGGTTGTGGGACTAATGGGTTTTCCCATGATCCTTTCTTGTTATCACGGTATTCCTCTGCCATGAGTGAGGGCTTTATTAATAAATTTGGGAGGGGTCACTATTGGACATGTGACTTCCTGCTCTTTTTTTTCTAAAAAAAAAAAAAAAGAAAGGGTCAAATGATAGAACAATAGTCATGGTACCAAAGAACATAAAATCCCAAAAGTACTTTATAATCCATAAGAGTCATCAAAAGTAGTTATGAGTTTCCACAAAACACGGGACCAAAACATCAAGGTTAAACAAAAAGTCATTTCCCAAAGTGAAATGGGTCAGAACCAAGGTCTCATCCTCAAGCAAACTTAAGAATATCCCCCTAGACGGTTGGACGTCTATATCTAAACCCAACTCCACCGCTATTTCCTTGGCTTTTACAGCAGAGTTCTTTGCTTGCTCCAGGTATCTTGACACAAAACTCATGTCATGCTTAAAGCTTAACATCCTTTGAGGGTACAAGGTTGAAACTCGAGCATCGGACTCATTGAGATTATTCAAAATCTTTTTGAGTCGCTAACCTAACACCTTAAGCAATTCTTGGGTAGATTGATGACGAGGTTCCACTGTGAACTCATCCTCAATTATTTCATAGATCCCGTCCATGCCTAAGGGTCCTGCGTACTTGGCACAGCTTCTTCCATTTTAAGTAGGCAAATGATAGTGAGGAAATTACAACAGTGAGATTTCGAGAAATTTTAATAAGTAAACAAATAACATGTAACAGATATTGTAAGCATATGAAAGTAAACTTAGCAATGAATGCATGGACATGAGACTTTACTTATGCAATTGACCTTTCAAAAAGACATCGTTTAAAACATGACCGGCTACCCTATGCACAATGTGTTCCCCGCTAGTTACTACATCAACCATTGGTCACTTTGACCAAGGTGACTACGTCTTATCTTTCATAAATGGCAGTTGGTATTTCACCTTCACCATACGTGCACCCACTAACTTTACTTGTGATCCCACTCCAGTGTCCTTTTCTTTTAGAAACCATTCGACATCCGTCGACAATAGTTTGCTAACCCAGAAGGTATCCCTCCATTTTAAACACTCCTGAGAAAACAGAGGAGTTCCACTAGGACATTCTCCCGTCCCAGCATTTGGGGTCGTGATAAAACTTTACTTTCAAAAAGACTCTTTTTCCTTTCAAAGGGTTTTTGCAATCCCAATGCATGTGACATGACAATGAAATTTAGAACTTTCATGAGACATATGAAATGCTGAAATGCCTCTTCATAACCATATGACATTTATGCATGCAATACATTTCGCATTACGGCTTGAAAATATTAGAACATGCGAACATGTTCCTTTATAAAAAATTTAAAGGCATTCACATCAATCAAGAAGCATACATTCCAATATTTTCCATATAAGGGCCGAAACATACAAAATCTAGCATAACCAAGAATCATTCTTAACTCATTAAGTTTAAAACACTAATGATCATACTTCATCCATAGGGTTGGCCGAAACCTCTTATTTTAGAAAACGTTCATTCCAATCAATTTTCATGAACTTAGAATCTTCTAATGTATTGAGCAAAACCTTTAATAAAGAATACTCATGGATGGCCGAAACATTTTTGTGGTCATGGACAACGTTTTCATGAACTTAGTCCCATACTAAAAATGGTTAAGTGACAAACATTCATGTACAAACAACCATAGTACAAACTGAAACCCTAGCATGGCTTCTTACTCCTTTTTCATAACATACACACCTTCCATAGACCATTTTAATCATGCTTTAAAATAATCATATCGATCAAGAGAAGTTCATAGCATATGTTAGAACATCAAAGTCACGAACAACCACATAAAACCCTAACCCATGTGTTCAAGTGTGGTACTCTTTACATCTTTTCTTTTTCCAAGAAAAAGACATCATACATTCAGGCCCTCCTCTCTTGAGTCCGAAACTAGACTATAATAAAACCCTAGCTCGTGATACTCACTAAGGTCGTGATCCTCTTTCCTCAAATCTTCGTGCTTATGAACTTTAAAGCAAGTAACGTTAAATCCATCTTCCTTGAAGGAAAACTCTAATCTAGCCGTAAGTATGAAAATGTAGATTCATATGAAAATCTTCCAAAGGTATGAGCTATCTCCTCTTGCTCAAGTGTGTATATGTGAGCATGAGTTCTAAATGAACTTTGCTGAAACCGAAACTTCACCTCCCTTTAATCCGTGCGTGTGTGTGTGTGTGTGTGTGTAATAAGGGAAAAGTTGGATTCATACCATCTAGATTCTCCTCTTGGAAGTATCTTTTCACTTTGCTTAACGTTGAAAGAATGTTTGGAGGAGAAGAACATTTTGTGGAGAGCATTTAGATGGTGAGAAAATGATAGAAACTTGGAAGAAATGGTGATGACCGAAACCCTCAAGAGCAATGCACAAAATGGCCAAAGGTCCTAGGGTTTTCGCTCCTTCCCTTTTATAGACACTCAAAAGCTTCTTGCATGAGCCAAGCTCATGCATGGATGCCAAGTGGCATTTCACCCTATGACCTTTTTCTCTAACTCATCATTTGATTGAGTTGGAAACCAAAAACACATTTTTTATGCATGTGGCAGCTTCTTCCTCCAAAACTGAAGCTCCCTTCCTCTTTTGCCCTCTATTTCATGTCTTGGTTCAATGTATCTTGTGGCTATAAGGTCGTATATCAAACTCAAATCTTCCTCAATCTCTTACATGTGTGCATGAGTGCCAAGTGGCATATAAGGAGTGTGTGTGTGTGTGTGTGTGTGTGTGTGTGTGTGTGTGTGTGGGGTGCCAAACCCTCTCTTCCCTAGGAGATCTTCTTTCACCATACTTTTGGACAAGCATGTGATTGGTTCATGTTTGCACAAAGAACCTTGCCCTAGCCTTCCACCTCAAGATGTTTTTACATAAGATTTTTCTTCTAGAAGCCCTAGGCGTGTAAGCCTTTCTTCCAACCTTGGTCTTGCACTTTCCTAAGACAACTTTTTACCTACCTTTATGCATGTATGACACATGGCAAAAAGGCAAACCTCCTTTCTCCATAGTTGCCATCCATGGCCTCCTGGCCTTCCCTAGGTTCCACTTTTCAATAACCTAATCATTCCCTTCTAGAATCTCTTTCCCATAGTAACATGTGCCAAAAAGCTTCTTCCTACAAGCAAAAATCTTCATGCATGCATGACACATGACAAAAAATAGTTGATCCCCTATGGTAGGCCTGTAAACCAAACCCTAGTTCCTTCTTGCCTCACTTTCTTATTTTCATCTAGATCCATCAAGCCCTAAACCTAGCTATATGGATGGCAAGTGACATGCTAGAACTTAAGTTGGGCATGAGCCCTAGTTCCTTTGGGCTTCAAAACCCTAATTCCTTAAGAAGCTGAACTCTCAGGGGCTTATGTAAAGAGAAAAAAAATTTACAAAAAAGCCTAGAAAGAGTCCTGGTCGTCACAGGTGGCCCTTACCTTCACACCAAGTACAACTTGGGAATGCTTTAGGCGGTGTTTGGTTAGCCATGTCAGGGGGAAACTTCCTCCACAAGCCTTGCAAAGGTGGCTCAATTTCATGGGCCTTAACTGAATTGGCCTGAATTTGGGATTTAAAAAGGATTTAGGTTACTATCAAGCCCAAATCTAATTTTTCTTGGCCCAATAAAATATCCAAGGTTTAAAAGAATAAATAATGATGTCATAAATTTGAGTGGTTAATAGCATGTGAAATTGATTTAATCAAATGATTAAATACTAAGCTAGAAACCGGATCCATTTAGGGTTGGAAGCAAATTTGGGGTTTGAAGAAACCACTTAGGGTTTCGGTTTCAACCAAGGTTTTGGGAGTTCAATTGGATTCCAAAAATTTGGGATTTCAATAGGTTTTAAACCCTCTTTAGTTTGGCACAAATTGTGTGGTTGGATGGAATAGTGTTCTGCTTAGGTGGCATCATTACAAAGCTTGATTTCCTTCACGTTTTCCATCTCATGGTCCCTCTTGGTGCAAAGTGCCCATAACTATTCGCCAAGTGTGGCTAAGATCTTTCCAAGTGTCCCAATAAAACTTCTCTAACCTAATTTGGACATTCCACACTGTGATTTTGAAAACACTGCTATAGGTGCTACTACACTTGAAGATGTAACAGAGACTAATGAAGCTGAAAAAGAACCAGAGGTAGTGAGACCAGAGCTGAAGAAGCTTGTGAGTGCAGATGCTGAAACTAGCAGGGGGTACCAACCTATGGTTCCCTATCCTTAGAGATTGGCAGCTAGCCAAAAGAACAAATACCACACTGAGATTCAGGAGATTTTCAAGCAAGTAAAGATTAATATTCCACTCTTAGATGCCATACAACAAGTTCCTTCATATAAAAAATTTCTAAAGGACTTGTGCACAGTGAAGAGGAAGCTAAATGTAAAGAAGAAAGCTTTCCTAATGGAGCAAGTCAACGCACTGATATTGAGCGAGACTCTTCAGAAGTTTGGAGATCCCGGCTCTCCCCACATTTCCATTATGATTGGTGAGTCACGCATTGGGAGAGCTCTACTTGATTTTGGGAGTAGTGTGAACTTGCTACCGTTCTCAGTATATGAGTAGCTAGGATTAGGTGAGCTAAAAAAGACCTCCATCAAGCTACAGTTAGCTAACAGATCAGTCAAGGTGCTGAGGGGTATTGTTGAGAATGTGCTGGTCCATGTGGACAAATTTTACTACCCAGTAGATTTTGTAGTTCTTGATATGTAGCAGCTAGCCACTACTATTTACCAGGCACCTATCATCCTTGGGTGCCCATTGCTTACTACCTTCAATACACTGATAAATTGTCGAAGTGGAGTGCTGAAACTCACATTCAGGAATATGACATTAGAAATGAAGGTGTTCAATACTTGCAAGATGCCTGGTGATTGCAACTAGTCAGAGATGCATGCTATTGAAGTGATTTCAGAGCTTGAAGAAATAAAGAGATAGGCCTATGATAATTCCCGCTTGGAGAAGGAGCGAATGAAGGCCTTGCATGACAAGAAGATCCATGACAAACATCTTGTCCCTGATCAAAAAGTGCTCCTTTACAATTCAAGACTGTATCTTTTTCCCATGAAGCAGAAATCTCGATGGAAGGGATCGTACATTGTAAAGAAGGTTCATCCTCATGTGGCAGTAGACATTGTCAATCCGAAGAATGGAAATAGCTTCACTAGCAATGGAAAACGTCTAAAGCTGTTTCTGAAGGTCTTTGATCCACACGAACAGATCTTGCTTGTGCAAGATTCTAGGGAAGTGTTTTGATCTTTTCACCCTTTACAGTTTTCTTTACTTGCAGTTTGTTTTTTTTTTTTTTTTTTTTTTTTTTTTTTTTTTTTTTTTTTTTTTTTTTTTTTTTTTTTTTTTTTTTTTTTTTTTGCTTGCTTATTCCTGTGCACTTTATTTTCTTTCGTTCGATTCATTGAGCACCATGTCTCTTTCTAGTTAGGGATAGCGTGTGTGCACAGAATTAAAAAAAAAATTGCATTAATGTGATGTGCGTTGATACACATATGATTGACACACACTCTATTTCTAGTATTTTGTGAAATCTGAGCATCTTGGTGGAGTAGTTGAGCGGAATCATTTTGTGAAGATTTATTTTCAAGCTTAAGCATAGAGCATGATTTTTTATGCATCATATTTTGTTGATGTGTAGCTTGAAACATCGGGATGATATACTTATTGAGAAGACTTGATAAGATTTTTGTAGAACGAATGGCAAATTTTGAAGGACATTTTGCACATGCTTACGCTTGTAGCATTCCTTATTTACTGTTCATTGATTTAACACAAGAGAAGTAAATTGTAGGATTATCGAGCCATGCTTCAAAAAGAAAAAAAAAAGAAAAAAAAAAGAGATTTGAAAAGAAAGAAAAAAAAAAAGAGATTTGAAAAGAATAGAAAAAAATAGATAAAGGCAGCTTAGTGAGATTTCCTAAGTAAAGGGCTAGAAACAGTTACCTAAGACTTTGGGGGTTGAGTGTTCAACCTTTAAAAATAGAGCTGGCGTGAAAACTGCAAGTCCCTTGGGCTTTGAGGTAGTTAGAATCAGCAATGATTAATCTTAAGGTTGAAAAATCCTATGACAAATCTTGGCTAGTAATAAGGAACACACAACCAGTTTAGTTCCACACGCACATTTGAGTTCTGAGACATTTGCCTCAATTCTATGTGAAAGATTGTAGAGATAATCTTGGTGGGTATAGCCCCTGGGGATTGAGTAGTAACGTGTCACTTTTGTGAGAATTCAGAATTGTGTTTGATTATTTCTGTTTGGATTTCGATCTTTATGCAATATTCATCTCAATTAATTTTCACTATTTTGCTCAAGGATTAGCAAAACGTTAGTTGGGGGTCGTTGTCTCAAAAACCTCCCCTGAGACATTATGCACTTGCTGTTGTTGTTGCCGGTATACTTGGGGATTAGGTTGAGGCTGTGCTGGAAATTTCCCTTTCTCTTGAGTGCTCAATGTTGTGTTTATTTTATTGATGGTGCCCCGCAAGTCATTTATGGCCTGAGTTTTCTGATTGTTTGTGGTGGCCTGAATCTGCATGAATTGTTGAAGTGTATTGGCCATTTGTGCTATATTATCATCTAGAGACTTCTTCACAGATGATTGAGGCTGAGAATTCTTTGCAACTACATGAGGCTAAAATCCTGGAGGTGCTACAAAAGGATAGCTATGAGAACTCTGATATGACTGATACTGGTGCTGAGTAGCAACCTGATAAAATAGCTGCTGAGAAGGTGGTGGAGACTGGCCAGGTTGATCATTCCTCCACCCCGGATTATATGTATTGGAAAAGGCTGATTATGTGCTCTATTTACCCAGTTTGCTGATTGCATCTGCTCATAGCCACTCTCCTGAAATACTGGCATGATTGGGCAATCTTGGCTCTTGTGGTTTGAATCAGCACGTAAAGAACATACCTCTACTGTTTTCACAGCCTTCACATTTTCCATCTCCATGACCTCTAATCTTCTAGTCAATGCAGCTATTCGAGCTTGAACATCAATGTCCTCCTTAAGCTCATCTGCCCCCACCAGAAATAACCCTCAGTGGCTGTGCTATCAATGAAACTCGATCAGTGGGAGTGTTTTATTGTTGTGTGCTCTCAGCAGGATAGTCAAAAAATGACAATGTTTCATCAGGTTCCTTACTAAAGAATTCTCTATTGCACATAGTTTGAACATACTGCTTGCATTATGGAGTGAGACTAGTGCAAAAATAATTCACCAACTCCAGGATTCAAAACCGTGACGTGGACAGATGTTCACCAAATTGTTAAACCTTTCCCAGCTGGCCTGGAATGTCTCGTCATATTTCTAATTGAACTAACTGATCTGCTCTTGTAAATACTGAGTTCTTTGAAAATGAAATTTTTTTTGTAAGAATTCACTTTGCATATTAGACCAACTAGAGATAGAATTAGGCCTCAAAGAATTAAACCAAATCTTCGCTTTATCCTTCAACGAGAAGGGAAATAAACGAAATCTAATAAATTCATCAGTAGTGACTCTATTGATAAAAGTAGTATAGGCCAACTCAAAATCTGTCAAGTGATGATAAGGACTCTCATAATCCATTCTGTAGAATTGAGGTATTACTGACATCATGCCATGCTTAGTAGAAAAATTAGGTACATCATCTGGTAAAATAACGCATAATGGTGTAGTGGAGCAAGTGGGCTGCAAATAATCTCTAAAAGTGCGTGGTGCAGGTGCAGCCATAGTTTGTTCAATTTCAATGTCCTCGTCTGTAAAAAAATAGAAGATCTATCTATAGACTGTGTATACTACTCTCAGTGCTCGATGTAACTCTAACCAACCTATTTGAATTGTCCCTCATCCATAACATGAAACAGCTATCCAAATAGTATTAGTAAAGTTCAAGTGACTAAGTGGGAGGTGACAAGTGAAATGTGTAATCAGTGATAAAATAGTGACATAAACATTTGAGATAAAAAAATAAAAAATAACAACTCTAAATTTACATCAAGCAACTATTCCCCGGCAACACTGCCAAAAACTTGACTCATTCAAAAATGAGTAGCACAAATGCTATCCCAAGAGTAAGAGGATGTCGCGTAATAATCAGGAATAAATTTCTAGATCGTCTCCTTAGGGAAAGTTACTTAAAATCAAACTCGTTTAAAACGGTGAAAATATTCACAAAGAGAAAATAAAAATGATGGTATATACAATGGATGGAAAAGTGCAACAAGAATGAAAATGGCACTAGTCATGGACTAGATTCATATTTTTGAATTTTTTAGTGTCGAAATGAAATGTAAAAAAAACTAACAAATTGAAATTAACAATAAAAAAAAATCAACTAAACTAAACAATCTTAATTAATTTGAACATTAAACAATAAAACAAAAATTATTTAAGTTCTTAATTAATTTGAACATTAAACAATAAAACATAAATTATTTAAGTCCTAATTAAGCTTTAATCGATCTAATATGCAATGGAACTAAGAAATTAATAAAACTAATCTAAGAATTAAACTATTTTAGAAAGTAATTGACAAAATACGAACTGAAAATTGAAAAGTCTCAAAATCAAGATTCTAGGGTTCATCCTCGTATTCAAATCACAAATTCTCAAAATTAATCCATAGTAATTGTAATCACTGTTAAATGAAAGATTAAAGAAACGAGAAAAATAAATAACACGAAGTAAATAAACAGCAAATAAAATGCCCAAAAGTCTAAGCCAAATATCTAAAAAATAAATCACAAACTTTAAACTAAAATTAAATAAATAGTAGAGAGTGAAAAGAACAACCCAAATGAATGGAGATGGAGGTGGTAGGTAATGGAGTAGGCCGCTAGAGCGGCAATTGGACCTTGGAAGAGTTCTTCAAATATGTGACGCTACTCCCAAAAAGTCCCCAATTTCGTGCTAATGATATGCTTAAATAGGGTAAGAAAGAAATCCATCATATTCTCGCACACAAAATCGCTTAAATTTTATGACTCAACTTGGCAGCCATGTGCACACTTCAAGAGTTTAAATTTGGAACTCCTTATTAGAGACAAATTTGTAGCCCTTTAAGATAGATTTCCAACGCATCAAGAATCGTATCAATCCGATATTTGAACAGAAAGTTATGATTAAACTACTAAAGTGTGTCCATTATATCTCCTAATGCATTTTGGACTCTAATCCGAATTACTCTCAAACCCTATCATTTTCTTATTTGAAGAGTCCTAAACTCGTTGAAAGTTCTTAGGTTGTTCCAACGTCTTGCCTACTTGAAAGTCCTTTGAATTTGAAATTAGAAATAAAATAATAGAAATTAGAAATAAAATAATATAAGAATAAGAATAATAGAATATCAAAAATATGTTGTGCATGTGAATGAACATTGTCCAATTAAATCACAAGTTATAAAATTAAGCATAAATCATGCTATTAACCAATTTAAATCACAACTTGAATTTATTCATCTTAACCATTTTTTCATCTAAAACCAATAATAATGTAATGAAATAAATACAATATATTAGTTCTAAATGTATAAAATATGTAATAATTCAGCTCAATCACTATTCACTCAAAACAAGTGAAAATAAACTTTGCACTGTAAAATTCTAAATATACATACTAACATTAGGGTGCAAATTTTTTTATCAAACTTTGACTACAAACTGGCTTGAAATAATCAAAACGTGTTCTTGAACAAGAGTCTCATTCGAAAACTGAAAATGAGTTTATTGCGTCATAAAATCCTAAATATTCAAACGAAACTAATGGCGCATACCGTATCCCATTCTAACATTTTTAGGTATCTCAAATAAATAAAATCACACTTTCACACCATAGTGAGTGGCTACACACAATATGCTAACAGACTAAAACCTATGCGATTGAGTCGATTCGCGAAGGTTTTCACGAGATTCCTAAAGCCCAAAGAAGTTCATCGCTTGAATTTATGGCGGACTGTTATAAGGTTACCTGTCTCCGTTCATGATATATAAAGATGCAATGTACCTAGAATACATCTAACGATATGCAATATTTGCAGCAGATAATATTTTTTTTTTCTTGAGCAATAATATGCACAAGATATGACATCCCACTTAAAAGCACCTTAGGACTTAAACCATTATAACCACGACCCTAGCTAAGCCGAAGTTGAGATCATTGAGAAAAGGAAAATTTTGAAGTTCAAGTTGGCAAACAGAGCTTACACCATGGGTTTAGTTAGTATTATTTTAGAGAATTCTAGTACTATATTAATTTTAAAAAAAATGTGCCAAGAGGCCAATAGAAGAATGTCACATGGGATATTGGAGGCTTGCCACCTTGGTGGGCTAGGTAAATTGGTTAAAATACTATGATCCAACCTAGTGAACAATTGAGGCAAGGAAAGGCCCAATAAAAATCGAACATGGGCCCAAGGATAGGGCCAGTCTAATGCCCACACAAAAGGATTTAATATTTGGCCCAATGGGAATTCAACACTTCAAGCCCAAACTTAGTATTCATATCACTATTCTAATTGGATCCCACATAGACCATATCATTGGTTTCCTTTCTTCCAAAGCCCAACCTACACGTCCCTAGAGTTACAAATCTAACCATGGTTAGCCCTCCCATAACCTCAAGCTTCCATTTCCAAAGATCCTTCATCAACCACTAATAGTAAAGTTGCCATCCTTGAATGCCAATTTCCACCACTAATAGTAAAGTTGTCATCCTTCATTTTTCTAAAATTTTTCACTTTACTCACTTTACTCTAGATCACTCCCTCATGACTCATGAATAGTAGTTAAATTGCAGCCCTTGTCATGTAGTATAATGGCATGTCAAATGCCAAATAAACCCACCAATTGGCACTCTTGGTGCAAACCGTTCAACCCTACAACAAGCCACCAAACCATGGCTCTTCAACAAGTCTTCAAGAAGGTCTTCTACACCACTCAACCAACATTATGTCACCAAAAACCAAACCTAAAATAAGGCCAAGAACAGTTCTATGAGCCAATCCAAAAACTCAACTATTCACCTAGGAACTGAAGAAGTGACCAAACTGAATACTCATGCTTCTTCAAAATTTTCTGCACCAAAATCCGCCACCCCCACACACCACCACCTCTGCCATTTCATCTTAAGGAAGTGCTTCAAATCACTCAATTACATGCTTGGCCAATCCCCTTCCATGAGCAACAAAACCGATTGGCAAATGGGATGGTGAAGTTAGATCACTCGGCTGAAACCTATGCAATCAAACCTTTCCTTCATTTTCTGCTCAAACCAAATCACATGGCAATTAATCACGTCTCATTACCCACCTGGGAAAGCCACTCAATAGTGGTTACTATGCTAGCAAAACAAACCAAAGAATGGGGACAAAGGACACTAAAACTTTTGGACATTTTTTTAAGCCAAAACTGTCAGCCATCAATGTGGTTCCCAATGGATTTTTGTTTAACATTTCTGAAGTTCCTTCACTCCTGCACCTATGGCCTTCCTTTTGCTCATCCATGAGGTAATCAAGTGTTTTAGGCTACTATTCAACTGAAAAAGGCAATGGCACATCTGAAAATGCACTCAACACTTCCACTCCCCACAACCACCACTCACACTCCACCCCCTTCAGCCAAGGCATGCACTCCCTCACCCCTCCATTAAGTCCTATAAATGCCCCCCCCCTCACTTCCTCACAAAACTTCCAAACTTCCTCAAGCTTTCTCTTAGTGTTCTTAAGAGCCAAAATACTCTTAGTGTGTGTAAGCAGTGAAACCGAGTGGTGTAAAAGTGAGTTGCTTTTGGAGCATCATAAGCCATGATTTGGTGAGTACCTCTACCCTATCTTTTGTTGGCTTTAACTTATGGTATGAAGATGAAGATTTAATTATGTAAGGTTGAACTTGGGAAAGCACATATGGTTCAGATTTGGAGTTTTACATGTATAAATTGATTTGGTATGAAATTTTAGCCATGAACTGTCTTGATATGTTATCCTAAGCTTAGCTAACATCTTGAACAATTGATTGAAGGTTTAAATTTGAGGACAAAAACATGGCATGCTAGGTTTACAAGTCAATATCTTGTGTTGATCATCTAAGCAAATTAGGTTTCCACTTGCATGAAGATGTCATATCACGATTTATTTTCCCAAAGTTTGTGTTATAAACCTTTAGAAACCTATTATCATCATGTTAGGGGCTGAAGTGCATGATTTATTTAGGCCTTAAGGGTTACATGTTAAAAAGAAGCTAAAAGCATCATGCTTATACCCGGTTTGAATGTTTCATGACATTTTGGTTCAAATTGATGCGTGGAGATAATAAGAATTCATATGACCTGAATCAAAGTCATTAGCATGTCCATTAAGACCAGATTTATCGGTTCCTACTTAACAAAATTGGTCACACATGCATCCATAGAAGCTCTAGGCTTGAAATTCCTAAATGGTCACAAAGCATGCCACGAGTTGGATGGAATTCGCCTAGTAGCAATTTGATTCTTTCAATTCTAAGGTCATATATGGACTTAGAACATGACAAATATGAGGTTTGTAAAATTTGGTGAAACTTGGGGCCAAAATACAAATAGTGAAAGTTTAGAGCCTAAATAGAAATTTCGGGAAAATACAGGGGTAGTTTTGTAAATATTTTTTTGAATCCTTTTGATTATGAAAATCTTAGTTTTATAATTCCTAACTTAGAATAACTCTTATTACAGCCACACCAAATTCCTAAAACCTGAGAAGTTTGTAAGTTATCTTCTAACTTACTCTTTATAATTCCTAATTTAGAATAACTCTTATTACAGTCACACCAAATTCCTAATACTTGAGAAGTTTGTAAGTTATCTTCTAACTTACTCATGAATAATTTATTTATGATTTGTGTATAAATGCCACATTCATATTATAAATGTCATTTTGAGCATATAATATCATATGATACATCATTAAGTATTTGATTACTTGCTTATATGACATATGAGGTTTTTACCATTTTAGCATGTTACATAAAATTGTCATTTTTGCATGAGCACATGTCATGAAATACCTTTTGAGCATCGCATAAAAATAAATTTTATCACGACCCCAAATGCTAGGATGGGGAATTATTCTAGTGGAATTCATTTGTCCACTCTAGAGTGAGTGAAAATGGAGTGGTAACCCCTAGGTTGACAAAGAACAATTAACCTAATGTCAGTGGGTGCATATGTTATGATGATATGTTATGATATCAATGCATTGAGATATGAGTCTGCAGACAATATAGTTCTAACATGAGTTGTACTACGGTCACTGGTAGGTACTCACAGCGCAAATTGGGAGTTGTGGCGATACCATATGTTATGTTCTATTATTAATAGCTCTAATAAATAAGAAATGTTATGTTTTTTGAAAAGATGAAGTACAAAATGTTCTCTATAAGAAAATGTGCATTGAATTTTTTCTGAAAGATGTTGAGGAATCTGGATGGGAGACAATACGGGTTTTTTTTTTCTGCATATCTGGCATGCATCTCATGTTTATCATTAATCATGTATATCTTTTCTCTGTGCAAGTAGGTTGTTTAACTTACTAAGATTTCAAGGAATCTCACTGTGGTAGTCTCACTACCATTCTCCTTGGAATGGTAGAAGCTGTGTCAAGATAGACCTCCGACGAATAGGATAGTGATGAACTCCACCGCTCGACTTCAGATGATTGAGAATGAGCCCGACCCTGACAGAAAGATGGAGTTAATAGTGATGTTCTTAGATATGGTCTTGTTCACTATGTAGCATATTAGAGAGATGTTTTGATCTACTTGATTATGGAATCTTACTGTAGTTGACTGTAATAAGGAGATTCTATCTCCCACTTTATGTTTGAGCTTATGCCTTAATGTTTGGATCTCTTTTTTTAAGGCATCATTTATCTATGGTTACTTGATTTATTGAGATGTTTATTTCATTATGGCATAAAATTTTTATAAGTCTCCATTTTTTCACTGTGGTTATTGCATACTCCTAGTTGTATATTAGGATGCATTGCATATTATCTGTCATGAATGGAGGTATGTAACCATGTGTTGCATGTCTCGATGTTTTAAGTCTTTGTTCCATCCCAGGCGGAGGTTGGGGGCGTCACACTAGATATAACATATCCCAAATTAACATAAGCATACTTCATAGACATATAATAATTGAGG
Source organism: Juglans regia (assembly GCF_001411555.2). Classification (NCBI taxonomy): domain Eukaryota; kingdom Viridiplantae; phylum Streptophyta; class Magnoliopsida; order Fagales; family Juglandaceae; genus Juglans; species Juglans regia. The sequence goes on along the minus strand of NC_049915.1, from coordinate 11,422,496 downwards.
TCTAAAACTTACAATACTTGTCCAAATTGTCTGTAACATCACTAGTACTAGACACGGGGCTTCTCATGTACATAATAAGACAAGCATAATGACTTGTTGCGTTGCTGTCTAATCGACCTCGTCCAAATGATCCTCCGCGGGTCCTTCTGATCCTAACACATAGTCTACCATTCAAGGGAGAATGGTAGTTGGAACTACCGTAGTAAGTTAACAACCAACTTAAACTAACAGTTTAGAGATGTATGCATGATAATAAAAAGACATGAATACTGACGTGAACATCAATAAGCATGAAATGACTTGGCAAATTGCATGACATGTGTTTACATAACTTGAAAACTGATATGAACTGAACTGACATGAACTGTAATTGACTTGAACTGGACTTGAATTTAGTTAACATGACGTGAACTAAAACTGAATGTGAATTGAATATGAACTTGGAATCTTGTTCCATAAATAAACTGGTTAATTAAACATGACATGTGCTTGACTGAAGTATGTGACTAAACATGGACATGACATGATTTGACTAAATTAGACTTAACATGAACTGAAACTGACATGAACATGACATGAACTGATTGCTTTTCAACCATTGGAGTATGTGGTTGCTCGACAACATTCCACATAGCACCTTCAATGTTTTCAACCAATGATTGCTTTTCAAAAACATAACTGCCATCCCCCTATCCAAAATCATCGCCACTATCAGATGTCAAACTAGTGACCATCATCAGCTGGCCGAAAAAAGGTGGAGAGATCTCTGTTGATTGTACACCAACAAGATGACCAATACCAGAATTCTAAAGTGGACTAGATGCCCTTAGCCATGACCCATATTGCAAACTAGGTGATGATCCTAAGAATGATGAATTGATCTTTTGTGGATAGCCCAAACTTATGATGAGAGTAGGTGGTGTATGAATCCCACATTGCTTGGGAAGGAAAAGTTCTTGACCTTTATAATATTGCAATGGGGCTCCAATTGTATCATTGACTAGTCTTTTTGGAATATAGGCCATGTGGTTTAGTCCTTCCATTGGAGCGTTACAAATAGTATCAGATTCTATCCCAACCATAAATGTGGGACTTAATACGTGCCCCTATGATGAACTGGCCCGACGAGGATGTCGAAAAATTTAAGGGGGAAAGATTGTGATACCTCAAATGATAAGAATAAGGGTAGGTGGTATATGGGATCCCACATTTCTTGGGAAGGAGAAGTTATTGTTTTTTATAATATTCCAATGTGACTCCAATTGTATCATTGACTAGTCATTTTGGAGTATAGGCCATGTGATTCGGGCCTTCCATTGGGGCCTTACAAAACTATAAAATTTTCTCCCCCACTTCCACAAATTTAATTACTATAGCTGTGAGGGAAGGCCCATCCCAGAAGGTCCCGAGCCTAGGAAAGCCCAACCATGGTGCCCGGGCCAAAAGGAGGGAGTTAAAGACCGTGGGGTACAGAATCAAAGACTGAGCGCACAACACCTTGCAGAAGGGCCCAAGCCCAAAGGGGGTCGAGATACGGAATTATCCACCCAAGGGAGGAAGTTGGGAGCCCAGGGAGAATCAATCAGGAAGTAAGTGCAGACCAAATCAAGATTGGCTTGTCAACTCAGGGCTCGGGAACATCAAAAGGAACCTCCCGAGGGTCGACGAATTGACAAACCTAATCACTGGGCCGGACGTGCACCTATAGCAGCACGCACCCGGTCCCTAAGTCATTGACCTAAGGCACAAGGCAACCCGGGTTAGTGTCAGAGAATCAACGAGCAAAGGACGGCTCGCCCGCGATCTGACACCCACTGGCATGGCAGGGAAGTGGCGGCCAGACAGACCTAGGACAACTGGCACGACACGATCTCCCACTAGGCCACGGACTGACACCTACTAGAGCAATAGAGAATGAGTGGTGGTAGGCCTGACGTTTGACACACCACGATCTCCCTCAACAGAAGAGCCCGAATAAGGTATAAATAACGGAGAACCCTCCTACGGGGGACTCTCAACTCGATCTGCCTAATAATCCAACCTTGTTCTAATTTCCCTCTTCTTCACCAGTGAATTACCCACTGACTTAGGCATCGGAGTGACCCCAAAGGTCACCAGAGCCTCCCTCTCTCTTCTTATATGCAAGCGACAAGGAGCTTGGGCTTTGCAGAACTGTTCGGGCTGTGAAACACGACATTAACAGTGGCACCGTCTGTGGGATACATTTTTTCATAAAAGAGTGTACTTCGCATGCCGGTAGCGACGCGATCCCAGGCTACGAGAAGGGAAGATCACAAGGAAGAAATGATGGAAGCGCGACTCACAAGCATGGAGGAGACCATCAGAAAATTGACGGAGGAAGCAGGGACACTCCGCCAAGAGACCCATGGAATGAGCCGCGCCCATGCCAACTTGGCAGTGGAAGGCAACCATCGCGTGGGCCACAAAGGAAAACATCCCCGGGAAGTAGAGAGTTGCCCGTTTTGTGAGTATCACATGAATAACTGACATAGCACGCGCGACTGCTACTCTTTGAAGAAATTTAAAGAAGAAGAATAAAAGAACCGGGCGTGTCGCTCGGGGAATGAAACGGACCGGCCAGGAGTTAGCCGTCCAAACTTCCTGCAGGAAGAAGTCCTAAAAGGCGAGAGGCCAGGGACAGAAGGGGAAGAAGCCCCACTGTGGATGGTGGGTCGCTCAGAGAAATCAGCATTATCATGGGAGGGTATGCAGGAGGTGGAGCCACATCGTCGGCCCGAAGGGCACACGCCTGGAAGGCACGTTACAAGGAAGTCTTTAGTGCAGAAAGGGGTGTAAGCAGACCGCAATGACGTGTTGGAGGCATTGTGATAACCTTTGATGAAAGAGATGAAGAAGGCATCCTCCACCCGCATGATGATGCATTGGTGGTAACGATGCAAGTGGCAAAATTCAGGACCCGGAGGATCTTGATCGACAATAGCAGTTCGGCCGATATCCTATTTTGGGACGCTTTTTGTCAAAATAGGCATTAACCCAGATCGATTGCGCCCGACCCCAATGCCCCTCAAGAGCTTCACGGGGGACATCGTTCAGCCAGTGGGGGTCATTACTGTTTCAATCTTGGCTGGAATGGCGCCCAGAACCACAACCACTATGACTAATTTCTTGGTTGTCAAGGTCCCGTCCTCGTACAATTCCATACTGGGACGCCCCACCCTGAACAGCTTGAAGGTAGTGATGTCTACCTTTCACTTTAAGGTGAAGTTTCCCACTGACTCGGGAGTCGGCAAAATCTGCAGCGAACAGGTCCTAGCTCAGGAATGCTATGACAAGGAAATGAGACATGAGGCAAAAGTTGTGGCAGCCATTGAAGTACCAGAAGAAATGCTCGAGCCCAGATCACCCCCAGTCTTGACCAAGTGGGACGGGGAAGTTCGTGATGAACAAGCCCTCGGACAGGCTGCGCCCAATGAACCCCTAGAGCGCGTGATAATAGACCAGCAGGAGCTAGGATGGCAAGTCCAGATAGGCACTAGACTGGGCCAGAATATGAGGGCAACGGTGATATCTCTCCTTATCGAACATCAAGATGTGTTTGCCTAGAGCCACGAAAACATGCCCAGGATTGAAAACTCTATTATTGAGCACTGGCTCGTCGACCCAAAGGCACAGAAAGTCAAGCAGAAACGATGCAACTTCAACAATGAGAAGTATAGGGCGATAGTTGAAGAAATAGATCGACTCCTTGTTGCGGGGTTCATCTAAGAAGTCCAGTACCTGAAATGGCTCTCAAATGTAGTCTTGGTGAAGAAGCCCAGTGGCAAGTGGCGAATGTGTGTAGACTTCACTGACCTGAACAAAGCTTGCCCAAAAGATAGCTTCCCCCTACCACGCATCGACCTGATAGTGGATCCAACAACGGGGCATCCCCTCCTCAGCTTTATGGATGCTTATTTCGGGTAAAACCAGATAAGGATGAATCCAAAAAACAGCGTTCATTATCAATCGAGGGCTCTACTGCTAGAAAGCAATGCCCTTAGGACTGAAAAACACAGGGGCCACCTACTAATGGTTAGTCAACCGAATATTCAAAAAGCAGATTGGCCGCAACATGGAAGTGTATGTGGACGACCTGTTAGTAAAAAACAAAGAAATGTAGAAGCATTTAGCAGACCTATGAGAAGCGTTCTCCATCCTCCGACAGTACCAGATGAAGCTTAACCCATTGAAGTCTGTGTTTGGAGTGGAGACAAGTAAATTTCTAGGATACATGGTCTCAGAGAGAGGGATCGACGTGAATCCCGAAAAGATAGATGCAGTGATGGCAATGCCTTCCCCGTGTAGTGTCCATGAGGTCCAGAAATTAGCTGGGAGGGTGGCAGCCCTAAATCGGTTCATTGCCCGATCCACCGACCAATGCCTACCTTTCTTCAAAGTCCTGAGAAAGGCAAAAAGCTAGGATGAGGCATGTGAGAAGGCCTTCACCGATCTAAAGTCGTACCTCAGCCACCCTCGCTGCTGAGCCAAAATAGACCAGGAGAGATCTTGACTGCGTACTTGGCAGTGTCCCCGCAAGCTGTATCAACTGCACTGGTCCATGAAATGGGAAAAGGATAGTGTCCCATGTGCTATATGAGCCAAGCCTTCAGGGGTGCAGAAGCAAGGTACCCCTGAACGGAGATGCTGGTATTCGCCCTCATTGTTGCAGTGCGAAGACTAAGGCCATACTTCTAAGCACACCTGACCAGAGTGCTTACCGACCACCCCTTCAAATAGGTACTTCAAAAACCAGACACCTCGGGATGACTCATCAAATGGACAATCAAGCTCAGTGAGTTCGACATGGAGTACCAACCCAGAACCATGACCAAAGGGCAAGTGTTGGCATATTTTGTCGCCAAGTTCACCAACTTCCTAGAAGAGGTATCAATCGCACCCCAAGGAAAACCCTAGCAGGTCTACGTTGATGGTTCATCCTGTCAGGCTAACGAGAGAGCAGGGATGCACATTGTCACCGAGCAAGGAGAGGAACACGGCTACTTAATCAGGCAGGCCTTCAAAGTGACGAATAATGAGGCCGAATATGAGGCACTCCTGACAGGGATGATGATCACGTGGTTACTTGGAGCAGAGAAGATAGAAGTAAGAGCCGACTCCCAACTCTTGGTCAGCCAGGTTCTAGAACAGTTTGCTACGAAGGGGGAAGGGTTGAAGAAATACCTCCAATTGGTCTACAACGAGTAGGATCGTTTTCGCTACTTTAACCTTTAGCAGGTTCCGAGGGCAGAGAATTAGAAGGCAGACCGTATGGCTAGGGCTGCTTTTGGGCAGGAGGAACTTCAACTTCCAGAACACACCGTGACCAGGACGGTCGAAGCCCCATCCATCAGGAGGGAAGTGTCTGTCACAACCCCAGCCCTTAGATGCATCCTACCAGACGAAGCCCAGTATGTATTGGCCGAAATCCATGAAGGAATCTGTGGAAGCTATTGGGGAGGGAGGGCATTAGCTGTGAGAGTAACCCAGGCCGGATACTACTGGCCCCGTACCCTCAGAGATGCAGAGGAATTCGTCAGAAAATGCGTAGAGTGTCTAGAACACGGACTTGTCCCCCACTGCCCGGCAGAGGAACTGACCCCAATTATGGCCCCGTTTCCTTTCGCTCAATGGGGGCTAGACCTGATTGGCCCCTTTCTAGTAGCAAGAAGGGGGCAGGTTTGTCATGGTCGCGGTCGACTACTTCACCAAATGGGTCAAGGCGGAAGCACTCGCAAGCATCACCTCCAGACCATAACAAATTTCTTGTGGAAGTCGGTAGTCTGTCAATTTGGCATAACGTAGAGCTTTCTTTAGGACAATGGGAAACAGTTTGATTGCGCACACTACCGAGAATGGTGTACAGAACTCGGGATCAAGGTAAAGTATTCCTTACCGAGCCACCCCCAGGCCAATGGGCAGGCCAAGCGAACCAATAAGACTCTCCTCTCCACTCTCAAGAAAAGGATCGGGGCGCACAAAGGAGCGTGGGCTGAAGAGCTCCCGAGCATGCTTTGGGCGTACCAAACTACCGTCCGAACTGCCATCGGCGAAACACCCATCGCTCTCACTTATGGGAGTGAAACTGTAATTCCTGTGGAAGTCGGAATGCCCACATTCTGTATCTAACACTTTGACCCAGACACGAACAACGAGAGGCTAGCTAAGAACTTGGATGCCCTGGAAGAGAGAAGGGAGGAAGCAGCCATCCGAACGACGAGTAACAAGCAAAAGGCAGAGCAATATTTCAACAAACGAGTTAGGCCATAGTCCTTTAGAGTAGGTGACATGGTGTTACGAGAAGCGGGAGTAACCACCCCAAAAGAAGGAAAGTTGGGGGCACGATGGGAGGGACCTTACGTGGTCACCGCAAGCAACCAACCTAGCTCCTACTGCCTCAAGGACAGCCAAGGGTGCGAACTACCTCACCCCTGGAATGCTGAACACTTGAAAAAGTTCTATCTATAGAGATGAATGGGAAGGACTTTCCCACGCTCCATGTATGGCCACAACATGTATGAGCAATTATGAATGAATGAGAACGTTGAAATGTTTCATTTGCAGATCTCCTATTGTGCAAACAAAACTAAATCGAGTCCCTACACTCGCAAGAAAATGGGTCCCTTGACTCGCTGCGGGGTTTGTTCCCAATCCCAGGACTCGGAACCGACCCCTGCCCCAACTAAGTCGAGTCCAAACACTCGAGAGAAGATGGGTACCTTGACTCGATAAAAGTCAAGTCCACTTCACTCGCAAGAAGACGGGTCCCTTGACTCAATAAAAGTCGAGTCCCTACACTCGCAAGAAGACAGGTCCCTTGACTCGCAAGAAGTCAAGTCCCTTAATTCGCTACAGGGTCCGTTCCGAGTCCTAGGACTCAAAACTGACCCCTACCCCAACTAAGTCGAGTCCAAACACTCGCAAGAAGACGGGGTCCCTTCACTAGCAAGAAGACAACCTTCACTCACTACGGGGTCCTTTCCCAGTCCCAGGTCTCGGAACCAACCCCTGCCCCAACTAAGTCGAGTCCAAACACTCGCAAGAAGACGAATCCCTTGACTCAATAAAAATCGAGTCCAAACACTCGGAAGAAGACAGGTCCTTTGACTTGATAAAAGTCGAGTCCCTTCACTCGCAAGAAGATGGGTCCCTTAACTCAATAAAAGTCGAGTTCCTACACTCGCAAGAAGACGGGTCCCTTGACTTGCTGTTGGGTCCGTTCCCAGTCCCAGGACTCAGAACCAACCCCTGCCCCAACTAAGTTGAGTCCAAACACTTGCAAGAAGACAAGTCCCTTCACTCGACAAAATTCGAGTCCAAACACTCGCAAGAAGACGGGTCCATTCACTCGCAAGAAAACAGGTCCCTTCACTCGCTGCGGGGTCCATTCCAAATCCCAAGACCCGAAACCAACCTCTGCCCCAACTAAGTCGAGTCCAAACACTTGCAAGAAGACAGGTCCCTTGACTCGATAAAAGTCAAGTCCCTTCACTCGCAAGAAGACGGGTCCCTAGACTCGATAAAAGTCGAGTCCCTACACTAGCAAGAAGATGGGTCCCTTGACTCGATAAAAGTCGAATCCAAACACTCACAAAAAGACAGGTCCCTTGACTCGCAAGAAGACGGGTCCCTTGACTCGCTACGGGGTCAGGTCCTAGTCCCCAGACTCAAAACTGACCCCAATCTAACGAAGTGGGATCCCGTATCTCGAGGCATGGCCCGAGCCCCGCCAGGATTGCATAGGAAACAAAAACAAGGTTTCATTTAAATTGTGAAAGCACAAAAAGTACAAGGCAAAGAAATGCGAGAGGAACCGGAAACATGTTGTCATTCACATTGTCAAAACATACAAAGTACAAGAGGTTGTGCTCGCAAAAAAAGAGGCACAAAAATTACAAGAAGCGCACAAAAAGCCTTTCACTGGGACAGAGCAGCTGGAGGAGGCCTGAAAGGAACGGAGGATATCCAAGCCTCTCGAAGTTTCTAACAAAGGCCTGCTCCTTAGGACCGGGAGGCAGAGATGCTAAAGACAAGGTCCGCGAGTTCAGCTCGGGATGCTGCAACAGATGTTGCTACATCCTCTTCAGGCCGTCACTATAGTCGTATGACCAAGCAGGGTCCCGGATGACGTTAGTATTCAAAATCCGAGATCGGATCTCTTTGGCGAACCTGTTAACGTCACCCAGTTGAGACTTCAAGTTGGCAATCTCCCGGTCATGCGACAGGAGATCGAGATTCTTCTGGATCCCTGACTGTGTAAGCTCGCCAACTCGTACAGTCGCCTGCCATAACTGTTCTCTTAAGTGCCGAGCTTCGTGAGAATGCCTGAAAATCTCAAACAACACCACTCAGGCTAACTCCAACTACGCAGGGTGGCACTCAACTTAGCCTCCCGAGTGACCAAGTTCCACTAGGAGGAAATGCGGGCCTCCTCGAGCCCCTTCTTCTCCGACGCTAAGTGGAATAGGTCCTGCTCGGCATCGCGCAGAAGGCCTTTGAGGCTCTTTTTTTCTCTTTTTGCCTCACGACGGCTACCTCCAAATCCCAGTTTTGGTCCTTCAAGAGCATTACCTCCTTCACTAATTCTTTCCACCCGGTCTTCAGTTCCTTTATTCGCCGAGCCGTCTACTTAAGTTTAAAGTAGCCAAAGCGCCCCAAGGAACCGAGCCCTCAGTTGGTCTCCTCCAAGCTCCCCTAATTCATTCGCTATTGTCCCGGCCAGTTGGTCTGCAGCCTACAAAGTCAAAAAGCAGGAAAAATGGGGGGTTCGGTCAGGAACGATATTAGCCGTAAACAAGAAAGAGACAAGTTTGGAAAAGGTAAGCATACCTGGGCGAACAAGGGCCTCAACATGAGGCCTACACGTTCAAAAGCATCGACCCGGGCTTAATCCAGACCTGAGGTCGGAGGCAGTGAACCCTCTGTACCTGAGGAGGACGAGGGACCAACAGTCACCAACTGCCAAGAAAAATTGGGGAGAGACTCCCAAGTCTAGTCACACGGTCCGTGAGCTATAGGAGTCAAAGCCCAGGAACCATCATCGTTGCTCACGTCGATAACCTGGGAGGATCGTCTGCCATGCTCTGGGCCGTAGCTGGAAAGGCATAAGGAATCGAATCCTCACCCTCATCGCCTCCTGCACTCCATTCTTCTTCATCCTAGAAGGTGAACCCATATGGCCCCCTTTAGGGCTTCCTGCCCCTGAGGGGCTAGGCTTTGTCTCCCGCGGCCCCGGTTTGGGAATCGAGTCACCTTCGTCGCCCATTGCGCCCCTAGGAATGGTTGTCTCGGCAGGGACTAGGGAGGGGCTTGGCGCAAGCAACGACTCGCTGCCCCCAGAAGTCGAGGCTGGTGAAGAGCTCTGCTCCCCCTCATGAGGCCTGGACCCCGAGAACATCTCACCTCCCTTGTCATCGGTCTCTCCGAGGGCCGGATCTCCAGAGGGAGGCAGCTCTACAATCCGTAGCCCGATCGACAAACATGCCCGAAAGGACCCGACGGCAATCTCCTCCTGAGGAGTATCCTCAAAGGAGGAGAAGATTGCAAATGAGCTAGGCTCCTGGGGAAACGGGTGCGCCAGAGGCTGCTTGGAGATCGCAAGCTTCCAAGTCTTCTTAGAAGCAAGGCAATGAGTTGTGGAAGGATTCGGCGACATGGGAACTGGTTGAAATAGAGGGGCCAGCTGCAGGACCGGGACCCCTGGGAAAGGATGTCTTCCCCCATGACGAGGATGCTGGAACATCTGCAAGAACGGATCCCTGGTAATGAGACAAGCGGAAGCACCCTCCAGACTCTCCAACCTAACCCTCGGAAGGCATAGAACCCCTGGTGACACTGCTCGACAAGGGAGAGTCATGGCACACCTTGGTGATGGGAACCATGATGGGCCTAGTCTTAAAGATCACGGAGACAATGCAAGGATTGATGCAATCCACTTGGGACGAGTTTAGCAAGAGCCCAACATTCAAGATGAGGCTTGAAGGATGAAGATCCAATTTTGATTCATTTGATCAGCTATGGAAGATGGCAACAACAAGACTTAAAGGCTTTGGGCTCTTGAAGGGTTACAACTTATTTAATTCATTTAAAAAACTTATTTTATTAGTTTAGAATAAATGAGTTTATTATGGGAAGCACTTAAGGGGGCCTATGCAAGGGTATGTTGGGAAAGTTATTATTTTATTGAACTAGGGTTAGGGTTACTGTAGCCGAGTTACTGTAGCACCGTACTGTAGCCGCGGCACTGTTCACTCAGGGGTATTTTTGGAAGATGGGGTTTTATTTTATCTAGGGTTTTAATTAGGTTTTGCTTTAAATACTCTATGTAGCCTCATTCTAATCAGATTATGAAGTTTATAAAATTTGATGAATTTATTCATTGTGAGTTGAGTTTTACTCCTCTTGTTCTTAATTGAACTTTTGAACTTATCAAAGGTAAATCACAACCTTTGTGGCGTTCCTCCTTTGTAATCTGGGTTCTTGAGACGGGTTCTTCAACGGGTCTAGATTTTAATATAATCTAGGTTCTTGAAACGAGTTCTCATCGGGTCTAGGTTCTCCATCCATTGACTTGATTTTGGCTTTCTTGGGGTATTTTCAAATTGACTGTGGGTTCAAGGGATTCCTTTCCCGCGGGTTCATATCATTTGGTATTCAGAGCAAGGTTTCCAATCAGGTCTGATTCTATCTTTTAATTTTAGCATTCTTAAATTTAATTCTAGGGCTTCATTGTTCTAGGGTTGCCAAAAAAAAAAAAATAGAAACAAAAAGTAGGCTGCTGAAATTGTTAGGGTTTTGGGTTTGGCTGAAATTTGCATCACCTAGGGTTTCAAAATTCTAGGATTTTCTGCATCTCTAAGTTTGTCAATTGCTTGGAGTGTCGTTCCATTGATTCTCTTCTACTTCATTGTCCATGCTTGTGTGTTTGAATTCAATTGGTTGGTTTTCACAACTGACTATTGCTGTTTGTGGATGAATTAGAGAAAAGAAAAGAAAAGAAAAGAAAAGAAAAGAAAGGAAAGGAAAAGAAAAGAAAAGAAAGGAAAGGAAAGGAAAGGAAAAGAAAAGAAAAAAAAATTCGAAAAAAAAAAAAGAGGATGAAGAAAAGAGAAGGTAGCATATTCAAAGTTGCTACATAGTTACAACAAAGAGAAAGAAAGAAATTTGTTGATTAAACCTTATGATCAAAGGGGCTGCTGCATACATCACTCAAGTTGGTATCTTGTCTTATTGTTACTCTTTCATTCGTATAACTTCATTGATTCTCATGTCATTTTTATTCCTTCATGTTTCTCTTGTTCTTGTTTCCTGGATCTAATTACTAGTTGGGATAATACAAGGTTGTATTGTCTTGATTTAGTTCAACTAGTTCTTAAAGAACTTGAGTGGGAAAACTCTTGAGGTAAAAGGCAAGAGAGTGTGAGATTATTATCGAGTAAAAAGCCAATTCAGAGTTACACACGAGTTGAGTGTCATTATTTGAGTGTAAACAAGTAAGGGAGAGTGTGTGAGGTTTTTCACTAACATTCTTTCTGTGCAGCACATTATGATGTCTCATAGGAGTGACTCATCACCAAAGGAGATGGTAGATAACACATCCTTTGTGTTGCAAGTCATGCAACAACAGTTTGAGAAGTTGAACTTAGTGTTGGGTGAAGTGAGGGATAGGATGGATCATCAAGATGTGGTAATTAGAAATCTTCATGGCAGGAGAGATAGGAGGCGTCCCGAGTTTAGTGTTGAAAATGGGTATGAGAATGAAGAGTATGGTGATTCTCTTGTTACCAGGCATGCACTCAATACAGAAATTAAGATGGATGATATAGAGCAGAAGAGTGAGAATATTTTTCATACTAGATGCCACATCAACAACAAGGTATGTAGTATGATCATTGATTTGAGGAGTTGTATTAATTTGGCTAGCACTACTTTAGTTGAGAAATTGAATTTACGTACCTTGAAACACCCTAGACCATACATGTTGCACTGGTTGAGTGATTGTGGGGAGGTTAGGGTAAATAAGCAAGTGCTAGTTTCTTTTTCAATTGGGAAATACCAGGATATGGTGCTTTGTGATGTAGTGCCTATGCATGCTAGTCATATTTTGTTGGGAAAGCCATGGCAGTATGATAGGAAGGTGATCCATGATGGGTTAAGGAACATGTACAGTTTTGAAAAAGATGGAAAAACAATCAAACTTGCTCCTTTAACTCCAAAACAGGTCCATGGGGATCAATTGAAGCTGAAATGTAAGGTTGCTCAAAACAGAAAGAGTGAAAATGAGAGTGATAAAAAAAGAAAGAGTAAAAGTGAGAGTGATCAAAAAAGAAAAAGTGAAAAGGAGATTGAGCAAACAAGGAAGAGTGAAAGTGAGAATGAGCTAAAAAGCAAGAGTAAAGATGAGAGTGAAAGTGAAAGTGAGATTGAGCTGAAAAGCAAGAGTGAATGTGAGATTGAGAAGAAAAGAAATAGTGAGACCGAAATGGAGAAAAAGAGAAAAATGAGAGAGAAAAAAGAAGAGGGTGAGACTAAGACCTCAAGCAAAAGAGAGAATGAGTTGAAAAATAATTATGAGGTCGAGAGTTCAAAAAAAGATGAAGAAAAAGAGAGTGACAGAAAAAAAGAGTGAAAATAAAAAAGAGTGTGAAAGGGAAAAAGAGAGTGAAAAAGAAAAAGAGAGTGGAAAGAAAAGAGAGTGTGAAGAAAGTGAGAGAAAAACAAAGAGAAAAGCGAGTTTTTATGCTAAGGCGAGCCTTAATCCTAACGTACTTGACGTATGTTTGCCTAGTATTGTTGTCTCTTTGTTGCAGGGATATGAGGTCGTGTTTCCAAGTGGTGTATTTAGTGGATTGTCACCTAATAGGGAGATAGAGCACTACATTGATTTTGTGCCAAGTGCGGCAATTCCTAACCGACCTTTCTTGGAAAAACATGAGTCATTGACACATTTAAAGGGACAAGGTAAGTTGTTGACTAGAATGCATGCTAAGCGGGAGGATTGTGTTCAAACTTTTCCTCATGTATTCAAATACACACAAAGTATGAAAAATTTTGTGGTTGATACTTTAGCAAGAAGGTATGTCCTTGTCTTCATTTTAGATGCAAAATTGTTGAGATTTGAATATGATAAGGGATTGCATGCTAATGATGATGACTTTGCTAGTGTGTATGGGACATGTGAGAAAGCATATTTTGGTAAGTTCTATAAACTAGATTGGTACTTGTTTAGAAATATTAGATTTTGTGTACCTACTAGTTTTATGCATAAGTTGTTTGTGTGTGATAGACATGCTGGTTTGTTGGGTAACCTTGGTATAAGGAAGACTTTTGTTGTGTTGCATGAATATTTGTGGGAATATCATTTGCCTTTCAATGACGTGTTGCATGAACATTTGTGAGAATATCATTTGCCTTTCAATGGCGTGTTGCATGAACGTTTGTGGAAGTATCAATTGTCATTCATCGATGTGTTACATGAATGTTTGTGGGAGTATCATTTGCCTTTCATTGACGTGTTACATGAACGTTTGTGGAAGTAGATACTTTGTCATTCATTAACATGTTGCATGAACGTTTGTGGGAGTATCATTTGCCATACATTGACTTGTTGCATGAACGTTTACAGGAGTATCATTTGCGTTTTAATGAGTTTGCATATATGGACTCTGTTTTGGGGCTGCCTAGGAAAGAAAGAAGTAGAGATTCTATTTATATGGTTGTGGATAGATTTATAGAGTTTGCATATAATAGGACCATGCATACTACCACTTTATATTTTCCTTTCGCAATTGTTTATAGCCCTAATCCATTTACTCCTTTTGATTTAATGCCTTTACCTGTTGACGACATGAGTAGCTTGGATGGATCTTTTCAAATTCTTGAACAAATTAATGATATTGCATATGAAATTAATGATAATATTACTAACGTTTTTCCCTTTGATCCAGGTGGAGATTCAAGGTTGAATCCTTTTGAGGAGAGGGGGATTGATGGGAACCAAGGTGGAGATTCGAGGTCGAATCCTTTTGAGGAGAGGGGGAATGATGGGAACCATGATGGGCCTAGTCTTAAAGATCACGGAGACAATGCAAGGATTGATGCAATCCACTTGGGACGAGTTTAGCAAGAGCCCAACATTCAAGATGAGGCTTGAAGGATGAAGATCCAATTTTGATTCATTTGATCAGCTATGGAAGATGGCAACAACAAGACTTAAAGGCTTTGGGCTCTCGAAGGGTTACAACTTATTTAATTCATTTAAAAAACTTATTTTATTAGTTTAGAATAAATGAATTTATTATGGGAAGCACTTAAGGGGGCCTATGCAAGGGTATGTTGGGAAAGTTATTATTTTATTGAACTAGGGTTAGGGTTAGGGTTACTGTAGCCGAGTTACTGTAGCACCGTACTGTAGCCGCGGCACTGTTCACTCAGGGGTATTTTTGGAAGATGGGGTTTTATTTTATCTAGGGTTTTAATTAGGTTTTGCTTTAAATACTCTATGTAGCCTCATCCTAATCAGATTATGAAGTTTATAAAATTTGATGAATTTATTCATTGTGAGTTGAGTTTTACTCCTCTTGTTCTTAATTGAACTTTTGAACTTATCAAAGGTAAATCACAACCTTTGTGGTGTTCCTCCTTTGTAATCTGGGTTCTTGAGACGGGTTATTCAACGGGTCTAGATTTTAATATAATCTAGGTTCTTGAAACGAGTTCTCATTGGGTCTAGGTTCTCCATCCGTTGACTTGATTTTGGCTTTCTTGGGGTATTTTCAAATTGACTGTGGGTTCAAGGGATTCCTTTCCCGTGGGTTCATATCACTTGGTCGTTTAGCCTGACTACTAGATGGGCGTGCGGCTCTCTTTTGTAAGAGGGGCGGACCTCTGGAGGGGGACACTGCCCAAGAAATTTCTTCCCACGGCATACAAGCGGTCGGGAGCCGTAAAATAGTCGTGGATGTTTTCATCCGAAAGGATCATGTCCATGTTCGACTCTCCCGGGTGAGCCCTCACCCAGGCCGTGACCAACTCATATCGGGCCTCCTCCCTCCTATTGAGTGTAAACTCCAAACTCTCAGCTGAAGGAGGATAACCACAACACGCCTAAATGGGGAACTCTTTGTGGGGGGCCTCCCTTTCAGGTTATTCCCAACCCGGGCTGAACACGAAGAAGAACTTACAGACCACTCTTTAATGCTTGAGTGATGCTGCTCGAGTGAAGCAATCTTGTGAGCAGAGGACCGAGCTTGGAAGCTGACAATGTTGCCCGAGCGGTAGATGAGCCGATACGCATAGAAGAACTCCTATGGTGTCAAGTTTGGGTACTCTTCGAGGGTCTTGGTTAAAGAGGGGTCTTGCTAAGAACCATCCTATAGATAATACAATTGGAAATCAAAAGGCACCATGCGTTTGGGTGGAGCTGCGCCGAGGCCAATCCAAGGAAATTCAAGACTTCTCGAACAGGGCGGCAGAACGGGAGGTGAAGGTCGTTGGCGAACATGAGCTGAAAGAGAGCGACCCTCGTCGTAGTGTCGTTGGAGCTCACTACGTGCTCACTCTGTGGCATCTCAAGAACTACGAAGGAGGGAATCCCGTACTTGGAGTGAAACGCTCTAAGGTCGACTTCAGTGACAGAGGAACGGAGTAGCAACGTCGGTGGGAGCCATTGAAAGTGTGAGGGAAGAACTGTCAAACGAGGAAGGAAAGGGTTGCTGAGAAGCTTAGAACGAAAGTAGAAGAGGAAGAAAGAACTGAGAAAAGTGGACAGCAGACGGGAAAGGTAGAACGAAGGTGGAGGAAGAAAAGGAGGAAGGAGAATGGCTTAAATAGGAGAGGAAAGTGGCAAGAGGAGGCTCGGGAAGTGAAACGACGCCAGGGTCAGTGATGTAAGCAAGTGCCATGCGGCACCGATAGCCGCAATAATGACACGGGTAGCAACCATTGAGGTGGAGGAGTGCACGGCACGCACCAATAAGATGTCAGAGCGGCCAGAAGAATAGTCTGCATGTCTCATCGGTCCTTAGGAAAAGGGACAATAGCCAAGAATGAGAAGACGCATTTATGGAGCAAGCAAGGAGCCTCGGGAAGTCGAACCAACAGGAATCAAATTGGAAGAATTAAAAGCGGCAAGGGGAGAGCCTCGAGAAACCTGGAGCAATGGGAGCCAAAGGGGCCGACCTTAATGAGAAAGAATGGAATTCCCACCCCGTGGCTGTGGTAGGAATTCGCGGGGTACTGTGAGGGAAGGCCCATCCCAGAAGGGCCCGAGCCTAGGAAAGCCCAACCACAGAGCCCGGACCGAAAGGAGGGAGCTAAAGACACTGGGCCACAGAACCAAAGACAAAGCGCGCAACACCTTGCAGAAGGGCCCAAGCCCAAAGGGGGTCAAGATACGGAATTATCTGCCTAAGGGAGGAAGTTTGGAGCCCTGGGTGAAAGGATCGGGAAGTAAGTGCAGACCAAATCAGGATTGGCCTGTCAACTCAGGGCTTGGGAACATCAGAAAGAACCTCCCGGGGGTCGGCGAATTGACAAACCTAATCACTGGGCCGGAAGTGCACCTACAGAGGCACGGACCTGGTCCCAAAGTCACGGACCTAAGGCATGAGGCAACTTGGGTTAGTGTCAGAGAATCCGGTGCACGACGGCGCATCCCATGAGCAAAGGACGGCTTGCCCGCGATCTGACACCCACTGGCATCACAGGCAAGTGGCGACCAGACAGACCTAGGACAACTAGCACGGCACGATCTCCCACTAGGCCACTAACTAACACCTACTGGAGCGACAGAGAATGAGTGGTGGCAGGTTTGACGTTTGACACGCCAAGATCTCCCTCAACAGAAGAGCCCGCATCAGGTATAATTAAGGGAGAACCCTCCTACGGGGGACTCTCGACTCAATCTGCCTAATAAACCAACCTTGTTCTATATTTCCATCTTTTTCAACAAATAATTATCCACTGACTTAGGCATCGGAGTGACCCCGGAGGTCACCAGAGCCTCCCTCTCTCTTCTTAGTTGCAGGTGACAAGGAGCTTGGGCTTTGCGGAACTATTCATGCTGCGAAACACAACATCAATAATAGTAATCTTCCAAATTTTCAACATAGTGGACTTGAAAGCCTAATGATTAGCACGTTTCTCTACCACATCCTTACCAACCAAGCATAATTTTCTCATGCAAGAGTGTCTTGGATATCTTCCCCAACCACCATCACTTCATGCTTCTATTCGTCTGTAAGATAGTTTATCCCATAATCGAGTGATATCTTCTACGCTCGACAATACAAAAAACAAATATTGAGATTGCAACACTAATCTTGCCCTTGGCAAAACTACACCTTCCACTTGAGCGTGAAGGAAAGAAACTTTCTCCTCACAGAGCCATGAGAGAGAGACGAATTGGGTGGTATGGTTTTTGCGTTGTCTATCCATAGGAGAGAAGGCGTTGTCTATCCATAGGAGAGAAGAATTTGGGAAATGACAGGGAAATGATTTAATATTATTTTTGGAAAATGAGTGAGAAATAATTTAATATTATTTTCAAAGAGCAACTACATACAGTCCCCAATATCAGTCCCCACATATTCCACTACGTGTCCCTTGTCCTTGTCCAGGTCGAATGATCAAAGATTCAAAATGCCCTTGCTCTCACACTTGACCGAATTTCACTTTGTCAGTCGAGTTCTCTTGCAGTTCCAACCCAAATCTGGTGGAAGCTCTAGTAATGACTTCCATGATCCCCAGCACAGAAGAAGAACAACCAAAGGCAAAAAAATTGTCACTATGCAAGAAAAGTCGAAAAAAAATTGCCACTATAATGACTTCCATTTCAAGAAGATCCCCACAAATTTTTTTTATTGTTAAGTTATACAAACCCTCATACCACTACTAGTAGGTCTTGAATACACGACCTCATCCCATTCTTGTGAAAGAGAAAATCAAAGTCATTTATGTCATAGTTCACTAGCACAATATAATTTTTCTCTCAACTCAGTAATGCATGACTCAACAAGCCACCAGGCACCTCTACCAGCATTTATCTCCAACAAGCCCAATACATTTATCTCTCAATCCTTGACACATGGTGATGATGTTGCGTTTGAGAAAGGAAGAGCACACCCATGATCTTCTTTTTCATTCTATATTGTTCATACAACGGAGAAAGATTCACACCAGTTTTACATAGATCCATATAAGGCTAGAGAAGCCCTCCAAGAGCTTGACCAGTAGCTTCAATCCTTCTACGAGAAAAAAATCAGCCTTTCAAAGATAAGGGGTATGGAGGCTCTCGCACTCAATTTATCTTGCAAGAAAAGAAAAGAATCATAATTTATCCTTCTATGATACCTGTAGATCTTGATGGTAATATGTTACTGTCCCTCTGAATCCCTTTGAAATCCATAAAAGTCATTTATGCCATACAAAAATACGTACATACACCATCTCATAGCCACCCAACAACCCAATTAGTTGATACAACAAAAACATCATGATAAAAAGTATAAACTGAACAACAATTTAAATTCATTCCAATGATGTCCACCAAAATGTTAACCGTCAACACAAGGGGGACAAAGGGGCCTCTACAACTCATGTTGGATTTCGAATCACGAAAGGGACCTCTGCAACATGGGAAGGCGACTATGCACGATGGGGATGAGAAGGAAGAAAGTTAGGAGGGCCAAGGAGGAAGGGGAAGAAGCTTGAAAGAGTCTAAAACTCAAATCCAATTGAATGAAACGACGCGTTTCAAGAAGCTCTGCCTTTTCCCACTTAAACGAATTGTTTCATTTATATGTGGTTCACTCCATGTTAGGCGTGCGCACGGTCTCCCCTATTTGGGACTGCAAATAGAATTATTCTTTTCTTTTTTTGTTTTTGAAAATTCAAACTTCATTTCATACAACATCACTATGGCCTTCAACCATTACATTGTTAAGGTCAAGAACAGACACTACATTACTATGGCTTACAACATTTACATTAGTTTGAGCTATAGCTATTTCATTTGAACAAAAACCTTATCTATGTCCTTCAGACATAACTTGAGCACTTATACCTGGGTTGATAAAATCAATATCAATAATCTCACAACTCTAGTAAGGTGCTTGTTGTGCTAGCTAGTGAGCCACCTGATTTGTAATCCTCTTAACATATTTTATCTCCCAACTTATATCTGCCAAGATTGAATGAACATCCTCTACAAGGCATTGGAGCAAACCATTTTCCTGAACATGTTGTTTTACTGCATTTACAACTTGAAGTGAATCTCTTTCAAAACCTACTTTCTGCAACCTAAGCTCTTTACACAACTTTGCAGCTAAGATTAAACCTCTAGCTTCTGCCATAGTAGCTTGTGAGCAAAATTGTAATGGTTGCACGAAGCCAGTAGATCCCCCTCAAAGTCTCTAACTACAATCCCAACTCCAATTCTATGACCTCTTTCTCTTACTGCTACATCCCAATTTATCTTAATCCAATCTGTCTCAGGAGGATTCCAATGAGTATAGTCTATTTGATCCAATCTGGTATGATTTCTTGAGTTGAGTTGTATATCTTGCATCTGTTGGAAGTCATTGTAAGCCTGTGTTGCTCTCTTCATCAGAATTGAAGGGGCTAGAAAACTATCTTCAAATAGCATCTTGTTTCTTCTTGTCCACAACATTCTGGCAATTTCTACAAACAAATAGATTTCAGTTGTACCAATTCTCTAAAGCATTTGCATAAAAATATCTCCAAACTCTTCATGAGTGATTGCAGCTTTCTGTAATTTTTTGCTTCCTAACATTCGTGTATCCTGTGCAGATGAACAAGTCCACATAACATGACCTAGAGTTTCTTATCCTTGTTGACATATTGGACATAAAGGTTCCTTTACAATCTTCCTCTTGTATAGATTTTGCTTAGTGGGTAAAGCATCATTACAAGCATGCCAAATAAACACTTTGACAACATTTGTAGTCTGCATTTGCCATATGTGCTTCCATAATGCTTTATGCAGCCCTTCTGTTGAAGTTTCCCCTTTTTTCTGGTCTTGCCTCTGCTTGCATCGGTGATAGGCACTCTTGACTGTAAAACAACCATTATTTGTATACTTCCATACAATGTTGTCCCTTAAATTAGGGTTCTATGCTACAGGTATCCTTACAATTTGTTGCCTATCTTCTTCCCAGAAAATATCTTTAAGCATCTTCATATTCCACCACTTAGTATTAGGGTCAATGAGCTAAGCTACCTTGGCATTTGTTGACAGTGTTTTCATAGGAGACATTATTTTGCCAGATTCATTAGTTGGAATCCACTTATCTTGTAATATCTTAACCTCTTCTCCATTGGCAATTCTCCAAATCATACCCTCATTAATAGTATTGATTGTTGAACTAATGCTTTTCCATGTATAAGAAGGTCTGAATCCAGCTTTTGCCTGCCAAATAGAGCTATGTGGGAAGTAAACAGCCTTGAGAATTCTAGCTGCTAAGGCTGTAGGAATATTGAGAATTCTCCAAACCTGTTTGGCCAGTAAAGCAGAATTGAAACCCACCAAATCTATGAAACCAAGTCCCCCAACTGGTTTGTTTTTACTCATACTTTCCCACCCTTTCCAGTGAATCTTTGCAACTTTGTCTTGAGTGCCCCACCAGAAGTTCAAAATCAGTGAGTTCAACTTATGGCATAAAGTTTTTGGGAGTAGAAACACATTCATACTGTATGTAGGTATGGCCTGGACAACAACCTTGATTAAGATGTCTTTACCAGCTTGTGAGAGAAACTTAACCTTCCAATTCTCAATTTTTTTACTCACTTTTCAACTATTTCTTGAAAAGCTATGAATTTTGATCTTCCAATAACTAATGGCAACCCTAAATATTTCTCCATATTTGATGAGGCTCTCAAACCAGCAACTTGCAAAATATAAGTCTTTGTTCCTTGCTTTGTGTTGTTGCTGAAGTATAAGGAAGTCTTGTTTATGTTAAGTCTTCATCCTAAGGCCTGCTCATAGCTATATAATATCTTATTTAAATTGACCCACCCTTGCATATTAGATTGACAAAATAGCATACTATCATCAGCAAAAAAACAAGTGGCTCAACTTAATTTGACACCTAGCAATGGGAACCCCTGAAATATACCCTTTTTGTTCTGCTTCATTTAACAGATCTGTTAGCACCTTAGCACAAATGATAAATAAGAAAGGAGACAATGGATAGCCTTGTCTAAGTCCCCTAGTGGGTTTAAAACATTCTTGAGGGACACCATTTAATAACACTAAAAAAAGATGA
The DNA here is from genome assembly GCF_001411555.2 of Juglans regia. Taxonomy (NCBI): domain Eukaryota; kingdom Viridiplantae; phylum Streptophyta; class Magnoliopsida; order Fagales; family Juglandaceae; genus Juglans; species Juglans regia. The sequence continues at coordinate 11,401,194 of NC_049915.1, read as the reverse complement.
AGAAGAAATACACCTCAAAATAAGCTCAATTCATCTAACATCAAAACCCACCTTCAACATAGCTTCTTTTAGAAATTTCCACTCGATACTATCATAGGCCTTACTCATGTCCAATTTCAAAGCCATGTAGCCCTTTTTCCTTTCATCTTAGTTCTCATAGGCTGCAAAATTTCATAAGCAGCCAAAATGTTATCAGATATTAGCCTACCAAGTACAAATGCACACTAGTTTTGAGAGATTATGGATGGGAGGATCTGTTTGAGTCTATTGGCCAACAATTTAGAGATGATTTTGTAGAGAACATTATCTAAACTAATAGGTCTATAGTCAGTAATGTTCCCTGGGTTACTGCATTTTGGAATCATCACTAAATAGGTAAAATTGATATCTTCCATGCCATGATCAGAATTCAGAAAATCAAGTATAGCCTCACTTACCTCCTCCCCTACCACAGACCAGTACTTTTGGTAGAAACAAGCCTCATATCCATCTGGTCCTGGTGCTTTATGTGATCCCATCTGAAAGACAGCTTCCTCAATCTCCTCTTTTCTGAAAGGTGCCAAGAGAGCTTCATTCATTTGAAAAGTGACCTTTCTTTGAACTGTCTTTATCAAGTCTTCCATGTGATTAGGATAGGAGGTTGCAAATAGCCCTTTGAAAAAGTGAGTAAAAGCCTCTCCAATTTGCTTAAAATCTGAAATTTTCCTTCCAGTGTCATCAATAATCTTGGATATATTGTTCCTCTTCTTTTTCTGAGTTGCACAAAGGTGATAGAATCTTGTGTTTCTATCTCCTTTCAATAGCCAATTCTCTTTTGCCCTTTGTTTTCATTTCACATTATCTCTTTCCAGGTGGTTATCAATTTCTTTTTGTAAATCTCTAAGTTGCTGCATTGATTCTGCCATAACAGATTGTTGTAAATCTTGAAGAGATTTTCATTTTCTGCTTTATACTGGCTCTAGAATCACACTCTTTTTGGTAACTCCACTGTCTCAGCACCTGCAGGCAACCTTCAAGTTTTTTGTTTATCTTTGTGAGGCCTTCCTTGTTTCTCCCATGCATTTGCCAAGCATTAGTGATAACCTCCTCACAATCTGTGAAAAGAGACCAACTATCTTCATATCTGCAAATTTGATCTGGTTTCCTAGTCCAATCATGTTGTTTCCCAACTGTCATCAAAATAGGACAATGATCCGAAGTAGATGATGCTAAAACTTGTACCTCTCCCCCACCAAAAGCTTCACACCACTCAGAATTGGTTGTGGCTCTATCAAGCCTTTCTTTAGTGAAATTATGATCCTGTCTAAAGTTAGACCAGGTATACTTACCTTGGATAAAACCCAAATCCCTCAACTAGCAGTCCTATAAAACACTTCTAAAACCATCCATCTATTTTTCATCCCTTCTAGCCCCTCCATACTTTTCACTATGATGTAAAATTTCATTAAAATCTCCTATGCATAGTCAACTTTTAGGCTTAAGAAGAATAACCCACATATTTATGTCTTTGTGAGTAGGTGCTTATATTAAGTTGAACCTCTTCTACCCATAACAAAACCATACCTCCACTTCTTCTAACACCTTCAACTGAAAACAAACATTTAAAACCCAATTTCAGTTTTAGAGCTTTTAAGTTCTTCTTATGCAATTTTGTTTCCATGAGAAACAAAATGCTAGGCTTGTGGACCTTAACCAACTGGCTAAGATCTCTAATTGTCCGAGGGTTGCCAAGCCCTCAGCAGCTCCAACTTATCATTTCTTCCGGTGAGGTTGATTAACAGCCTCTGCCGGTCTATTAAAATCCGATGGTAAAGCCTGTTTCTTGCCCCTACCATCTTGCTGATTTTGCATTGCAAGCATAACAAATTCTTCTTCATTCTTTCTCTTCCTTGTAGCATAATGAGAAGGTTGCATCAATTCATTGGTTTACTATCCCCTCACCCTTCTCTTCCATCTGTTTGCACATACCTCAAGAATTTTCTGTGATTCACACAAATTTTTCTAATCCTGCATTGTTTCTATCTGAACAGGTTGGCTAGTCATCACCATTACTAATGGAGATTGTGTTTCAGACTGATCCAGTAAATCCTTTGAATTGTCAAGAACTATTTATTTTGATTCTACCTCCTTATTAGGTAGTTCAATAATTTGAAGGTTGCCTACAGTACTTTCTTCTTTATCCTCTCCTATTGTATTCTGCTTCAACAGTTCCCTACTTGGATCAACTTCGACAAACTGAATTTCTTTTTGGGCCATTTTTTTCAACTTGTTAAAATTTCCTTGCTTTGGTATAGTTGGAAACATTGGACGTCCATAACTTGAAACTGCAGCAGAGCTTGAAGCTCGCAGCCATGATCCATACTATTGCATATTGTGTTCTTTGTTATCTTCCTGTTGTTTATACATCCCCACACATCCTTGCACACCATGCTTGATAGCCCCACATTTAAAACAAAATCTAGGCAGACTTTCATATTTGAATTGAATAAAGTTTTTCTGGCCAAGCAGCTCTACAATTTTCGCTCTTATTAGGCTTCATTAAATCCATCTCCACCTGCACCCTAATCCACTTTCCCTAGCAATTCACATCATAATCAGCCTCCACCTCAATAACTCTACCTATAGTGGATCCAATTCTACCTCCAATTTCCTTATTCATGCATCCAAGAGGTAAATCATGCAATTGAACCCACAAAGTAGTAGAATTAAAATTCATTTCAGAAGGTGGAGTAACAGCATAAAATTCTTTTAAGCAAACCAGATTTGTGTCAAACAACCAGGGCTAGCCTCCCCAAATTTTATTCAAATCTGTGTCAATTTGGAATTCAAACACATAAAGGTTTTCTCCTACTTCAATAATCTTTGTTCCAGCACAAGATTTCAACACTTTTAACATCGTGTTCTTAAAAGCATCCTTATTAATCTTTTTATCAGCAATTACTTTTCCCACTAGACATAACTTCCCTCTCTCCATATTATTCTCTATGTCTTGGTCAGTTATGACTATCTCATACCTTTCCTCTTAAGTTAAGGAGAACTTGTTCCATAATTCTGAAAGTTCCTCATCCATTTGAAACCAGAATCCAATCTTGTAGTGAATTGAAGTTTGAAACTTGTGTTGATAGAAGTGTTACAAAAATTGGTATTAACTAAACTTCAAAACTGGTAACTAGGTTTGCTACAAACTTGCCCTAGGCAAAAGTCCCTTCCACCGAAGGTGAAGGACAAAATTCCTCCTCACCAGAAAGTTCTCGCGTTGAGAGGAAACAAATAGAATTATTCTTATTTTATTTTGAAGCTTGAAAATTTTGTATTAATTTTTACATTTTGTTTTGAAATTTGTAAAAATTGTAATGATTATATGAAGAAATTGAATATTAGAAATTGAAAAGTATTTTATATTTGAGTGATGTTTAGGAAGGAAACTATAAATTTTTTTAAGAAATTGTAAGAATTTCATCTCATCTAATTTATCAAAAGTACCTTAAGTAGTAGACCGCCGAAATAGAGAGTATGGATTTTAACGCTAAAATTTAACAAAAACTTTAAAGTGTTAATGTGAATGCGCAAAAACAAGCATAATGGTGGAAAAGGAAAGAAAAATGATAGTATGACTAGGGGTACTATTCGCATCATACGGTGCGGGGTAGGCCCCGCCCCTAGCCCAAGTGGGGTTTTCACCCCTGCCCCCTGCCCATTTCAATAATGGACTACAGTCCACTAGGCCAAATCATTCATGGGTCCAAAAATATCAAAAAGACATTTTTAGACCCAAATTGTAAATTTAAATTTATAAATATGACTATAATTTAAAAACTATGTAGTTTTTAAATTTGTTAGTGCATATTTTGTGTAAATTGTAGTATAGTAAAATGACCATTTTATAGATTGACTTCACAATACAAATCTCACACTTAAGCAATATGTGACTCTTGTATTGCCTTGCAATTTATAAAAGGGTCACCCTACTATGCCACAACTTACTCAAAATATGAAGTAAAAGTTCTACTTAATACATATTACTATATTTATATATAATACAAATAATAAATATTTATAAATATGTATAGTATAAATTTATATAATAAAATATATAAGTGCAGGTGTGACGCCAGCAGATTCCGCTTGGGATCGGAAGGACATCTGAAGCGTCGGGACATGCAACACAAGGTTACCTGTCCCCGTTCATGATATATAAGATGCAATGTTCCTAACATGCATCTAGCATTATGCAATATTCGCAGCGGATAATTTTTTTTTTTTTTTAAAAGCAATACTATGCACCAAACTTATGATATCCCAAATACTTACAACATACTTCATACATAAAGACATACTAAACAACTGAGATCAGAACACTAGTCCAAAATGGTTGTGAACAAAAGAGTGCTGGAGATTGAACTCCACAAAATACAATTAGTAACCTATGGCAACTACATCTAAGTCACACCGTCGCTTAGTCGACTGTTTCCAGTTGGTCGTTTTCTGGTTCTCCTTCCGATCCTGTAACAAAATCTACCATTCGGGAGGAATGGTAGTTGGGACTACCACAGTGAGATTTGATTACAAATCTCAGCAAGTTAACAAAAAACTTCACATAGGTTAATGATGCATGCATGACAATAAATACATGAATGCACAATCAAGTCAATAGTAAACATAACATAACTTGACATAACATGGCATGAAATAATAAGCATAACATGACTTGACATAACATGGCATGGTATAATAAGCATAACGTGACTTGACATAACATGGCATGAGCTGACATAACTTAAACTGGAACTGAAACTTTGCTTGACGTGACATAAACGTGAAACTTGACATGAACGTAAACTTGAACATAACATAACGTGAAACATGACTTGAACGTGAAATACATGAATTTGGAATCTTTCTCAGTAGACTTAATTAAGTGACCATATGGGTGCTACACAGGTCCCCGTGAGCCGTGTGTCCCTGCCGATTACCGCATCACAACACAGGTGTCTATACCAGCTGTGAGTGCGTTAATACGTACTCCACAGTTGTTGTGGCCCCACGTATCCTACGTGTCACAATTGCTATGTCTCACGTAGTGTATGCTCCACAGTTGTTGTGGCCCCATACTTCATGCTCCACAGTTGTTGTGACCCCATGAATTGTTTGTGCCACACTTGCTGTGAACACACATAACATAATGTGTGGCACCATCGGAGTTAGTGCCTGCCGCGCTCCGGTGACCAGCTAATTAGGCCCCATTCGCAACCTGTTGACTGTACTTCATCAACCCAGGGAATTTCACACCTATTTAGACACTCCAGCGTAAACAAAGGAGTTTCACTAGGATATTACCCCATCCTAGCGCTTAGGGTCGTGATGGACATGAATAACTTAACAAGATTGTTCTCGAGATACACAAACTGTATTCGAGATGGGATGACATGGATACGAAAAGACAGAAGTCCTAACGTAGCGTAACGTGACGTGAACGTAAGGTGACAGACATGACATAGTTGGGACATAAATGTAACAGAGTACATTTCATAACATGGCATACATGTAACATGCAACATTTCATAACATGGCATATTATATAACAGACAATATTTCTTAACATGGTGTAACATGTGACAGTGAATATTACGTGACATGAAATACATGTAACAGATGGCATACTTAACTTAACATGACATACTTGCAATCTATAAGAATACATGACAGAATATCTTGTGTAACAGATGAATAATTCATGACAGAATAAATTCTGTGTAACAGATAAATATGTAATGACTTGGCATGACACATATGATATAACATGCATACATACAATTTAGTTCCCTTACTCATCACTCATACACATTAAACTGATAGTAAGTTAAAAACTAACTTACATCGATCGTCGCGTTCTACTATAATAAAGCGCGAAACACGAGGACCTGTAAAAGGTTATTCTAAAAGTTAGAAATTAATTACTAACAATTAGAAATGTGAAAAGAGACAACTTAAAGTAAAATTACCATTTTACCCTCTACATGTGGGCAAATGACCATTTTACCCCTAACTTAAGGATTTATTATCTTAATTCCAAAAATTACCAAAATTTACATTCCTCATGTAAATTTTATCCCAAACTCAAATATCAACTCAGAAAAATTAAAGACCAATCACAACTATGAAAAACTTACTATGGCCGAAACTTACATAGGCCATTTGTCTTATTTTGGTTGCAATTCTATCAAGTTCCAAAACTCATGAATAAACCAAAATCTTGTAACAAATATCTTCCTATCCTAAGTTTAAAAACACCCTTAAAAATATCCATTAAGAAAAAACTAATTATCAACACCAAACTTTTTGTAAAAAGACCCAAACTTTTTAACAAAAAGTAAACCTTAAATCATAAGTTTTGACCTTAATAAAAATATCTCCAAGAATTCCAAAAAAATCAAATCTTACTTCTAACATATTTATAACATCATCCTAAGATCAAACATGCTTTAAATCATCAAACAAAACTCACCAAAAATCACAAAACAACACTTGGAGTTTTTGGTTTTAAACTTAGTCCAAAACAGAAACTGTTTTTCCCAACTAACTATGATCAATCTCTTGATCCATGGCTTAAAGACATGTAATCTTCAAACTAACACATCACATGGTTTAAAAAATGTGTCCTAAAGAAGATCCAACCATCAAACTTAAAATCACATGGCTAAACTTTAATAAAACATGGATCTAACTCAAAAACATCAAAGTTTAGGCCTAACCGAAATCCTCTTGCATAGAAAATCATATCTTTAAAAAAATAATACTAGATATCTTCGAAATAACATCCTAACATATATATAAGAGGCTTAGAATCATCATATAAAAATATCAAAGCCTTTGGAATAAGATTAAACCACGAAATATTCAAACTTTCACAAAACAGAAACTGTTTTTCCACTTCCAGTTTTCAAGTTTCTAACTCTAAGAAAATCTATCATCAAAAGCTTTATTCAAGCAACAAAACCTCAATGAACATTCATAAACACATGTTAAAAACACTCCATAAAATTTTCGGACCAAGATATGTCCATTAGCTTGGTCAAAACTTCCAAAACATAACATACTCTCCAGTTTCACGCCCAGAATGACCTTTCCATGGTTAAAAATACTTTTGACCGATCAAATGAGCATGTAATGAGACTAATAAGATAACCACGGAAACTAGACTCAAAGAAGAACAATTTATATGAAGGAGTAATCGTGAGATAATACTTACAAGGGATCACAAATAGCCACGCAAAAAAGACCCAGAAATCTGCCCGAGAGAGCTCTTTTGGGTTTCTCTCTAAGAACGGGGGAAAGAAGTGATAAAATGGAGAGAAGTGTGTCTTGCACGACTTTAGACTTCTGGAGGGGGAAGTTATGGGCTTGAATGACCCTTGATTGGAGGTGGCTATGTGACATAAAGTGGAGAATAGAGAGGGGCAGAGACTGGCTGCAGCAGCTGTGAAAGATGGAAGTTGATGGAATGGATTTCTCCTTCACATCAAGGCACTATTGGGTGCAGCCAATGGCAGTGGATGGTCTGCCATGTGGGGGAGGAAACTTCTCCAAGAAGCTTTGCCAAGGTGGCCAATTTCGTGGGCCTTGGTGGGCCCCACCAAATGGGCTTCAATTGGGGGTTTAAATGGGGTTTGGTTAGGGTTTGAGATGCTATCAAGCCCAAAATCAATTTTTCTTGGCCCAATCAAATTCCCAAGGTTTAAAAGGTTGAATAATGATGTCATAACAAGGATTTGATTAATTAATAGCATGTGGAAGTGATTTAATCAAGTGATTAAACACAATGCTAGAAATCGGATTAAAAAGGGTTTGGAGGCCAACTTTAGGGTTTGGGAAAACCATTTAGGGTTTTGGTTTCAACCAAGTTTTTGGGGCTTTCAATTGGATTCCAACCATTTAGGGTTTTGCTAGGGTTGAAACCCTCTTTGGTCTGGCACAATTTGGTTGAACAGATGAAACACAGCTTTACTTAGGTGGCATAATCTCGCACCTTGATTCTTTCACAAATCTATCTAATGGATCTTCTTTGTACCAAGTGTCTAATACCATTTACTATGTGTGGCTAAGATCTTGCCAAGTGTCCAAATAAAACTTCTTTAACCTAATTTGGACATTCCACACTGTGATTTTGAAAACATTGCAATGGGTGCGCTTATCGAGATTACTATTCACTCTAAAAAGAAACATAATAAACTTAGGACTAAAAATTTCTAAATATTCATATTAACCTATAGTAAAAATCGTTCACCGAAATTCAACCCCGAAGTGCTCCTAAAAAATAATTTCACAATTTCTAACAGACATTTCGTCCGAAATTATGAAAATAGGCTATTGCACCATAAAATTCTAAATAATGCACTGAGTCTAATGGCGCAAACCATAACTCATTCTGACACTTCTAACTATTTCAAATAATTAAACCCATAAATCTAGCACCATAGAGAGTGATAACACTAATCATGATGACAGACTAAAACCTAAGCGATTGGTCGATTCGTAAAAACTTATGGGTTTTCACGAGATTCCTAAAGTCAATAGAAATTCCACCAATGAATTTCTAGTGGGCTATTACAGCAGGGCAGGGTAGGGCCATCCCCACCCCCCTCCCCGCTAGGGGGGCCAGATGCTGGAAGGGGTGGGGCAGTTGGGTGCGGGGCCCCGCTGCCCACCCCTAAGTATGACTCCCAAATATGCCTCTCAAATATGCCCACTCATATACTTTTATTTTTAATTTTCTGAATGGTTAAAGAAGTGACTATTAGTGAATTTATATTTTTATTTTTTTTTTTTCTTAATAATTAAGAATGTTTAAAAAATGCTTAAAAAATGCTTAAAAAAAGAAAAGAAAAATAAAAAATTCATTTGCACTAGTGTGCATATTTGGGATGCATATTTGGTGTGCACCCTAACATTGTCCAAAAGGAAAATGCAATAATCCAGTCAAAGAAAGGCCCTTGGAAACTGTGTCATTTAGCCCACCTGAACATCAACACACCCTAACGATTTCCCTCATGCCATCTCAGCGGGCATTTCCAGTGATTTTTTTTTTTTTTTTTGAAGAGTCAAGGACACATGTTCAATAATGTCCCATATCCCAAATTTATTCCAAAAACCCTCACATATGGCAGAGGAAAACCATAAACAAAACAAACTTTACACTCGGTATAAACTAGAATGAACAAAATAAACCCCAAACCCAAGTGACTAGACCAAAATTCAGACCAAAAATATATTAACAACAAAACCCAAAGCTAAATCAAAAACGTAAAAACCAGCAACCTATACATCTTGACCAACCCAACCATACTCCTTAATGACATCTTAAAGACAGAAAAGCACATCTATCAGGCCTGACCATCCCTCTCACCGCCTGAGGAAGCCTATCCATCTGACCATATATCCTATTAACCCCAGCTCCACCATCTCTAGCAAGCAAATCAGCTACTCTATTTCCCTCATGAAAAATATGCGAAACTTTGAAGTTTATTCCTTCCAAATCCACTAGTAAAGTCTCCCAATAATCCCATAAATACCAAACATTGCAAGCTTTCAAAGATAACCAATGAACAACTAATGCCGAATCACACTCAATTTCCACATTATAATAACCCAAATCTTTGCACACAGCAACACCATGACATAAAGCCCTTAACTCTGCTTTATTATTTGTTCTGAAATCCATATATTTCGAGAAAGCAGCTAGAACATTTCCGACATGATCTCTAATCACACCACAAGCACTGTTCATCCGAGTCGGGTTTTTTCCTGGCCCGGTCCGGAACCCGGATTGTAAAACCCGAACCAACACGGTATGGGTACGGGTTGGGGACCCGGGTACCGTGTTTAAACCCGGAACCCAGGTCCTTTAAAATAATCTCGTGTGATTGCCCCCCATACTCACCTCTCTCTCTCTCTCTCTCTCTCTCTCTCTCTCTCTCTCCCTCGTTGCGCTGCGGCAGAAGCAGAAGCCCTAGGTCCCTAGCCGCCACCATCGTGACCCCGTCGCCGCATCTACTTCATCGTCGCCCCATCTCTCTCGCCGTACACCTTTGCCTCTCGGTCGTTGTTCTGGTACTCTCACTCTCTCGCTCGCTCGACGAAAAAACCCTAGCCTACCTCCCTCAGTGCCGACGAAGAAACCCGCCTCATCCTCGTGACCCAAGGTTTGTTCTCTGCAATTTCGGTCCGTTTTATTCCGATTTGGGTCTATTTTATTACCTTGGAATGACAACGAAGAAATGCTACGGCTTGTGTAGCTTTTGTTTGGGTAAGATCTGGGTTTTTTTTTTTGTTAAACATGGGTATAATGTATATGCTGTAAGTTTGACAGATCTGGGTTTTTCTTTGCATTTATGCACCAAAGAATCTCATAATCTCCATACACTTGCCCATATAGTCATTTATAAGAGTTTATTTGTCTTAATGTTGTTTGGAAGCAAACTTTTGTTTTTAACTTATCTGTCTTTTAGACTTTTGCTAATGGTGATATTGTTTTGGCGTTTGCAGTTAAGTTGCTTGAGCTTTTGGCATATGTGAATATTGAAGAGGAAATGCTGACATGCTTTCAGTAGAAATTACTTGATTTTCTCAAGTATCAGCTCAATCCTTACTCTATTGCATTGAAATATAGTATTTGACTGATATAAGTTAATGTAATGTATTATTTATAAAATTTTGAATTTTTTCATGATTCGTTGAAATTTAAAATTGAACAAGTGCATCATCCTACTCATCTTCACAATTTTAAGCAAGACATGGCTCATATCAGGTGTTTTTCTTTCACTTTTCTATGTTTGGTTGTTGGGAAAGAAAGGAAATAAAGTATAAATTTTCTTAAATTGTAGGTGTAGATTAGTTATGAACCTTCACTTGAGAGGAAAAAAAACAAATGGAAAATTTACCCGTAATTTGGCCAGATTTAATCCCTGCCCCTTTGTGCTTATTATTCAAATTCTGCAAACTTCAGATCTTCTTTTAATTTGCTTTTTCTGTTTGGTTCTCATGATAGTTCAGGAGGAATAAAGGGTTTTTGCAAAATCATTGGTTGTTCAGTACAGAGGCTGCCATACTACCAATTTAATCTGAACTTACTAGAGTTTTTTTAGTAACTGGGGAAGGGAGTCATTGACAATGGCTACAAGTGATGCATGATGGATGATTCTTGCTCTCTCTCTCTCTCTCCTCTTTATTTATTTTGCATTGATAGATAACCGATTGAGCTGTGTTGTGGCTGAACTAATTGTACATGTTTTTCTGTTATACATGTTTTTGCTGAACTAATTGTTTTTGTTATACAAGTTTTTGCTGAACTTTTCTTATGTTATACATGTATTTGCTGAACTAATTGTTTTTGTTATTCATGTTTTTGCTGAACTTTTCTTATGTTATACATGTATTTGCTTAACTAATTGTTTTTGTCAGGTTTATGTACACCTATTATATTGCTTCTAATTTGTACATGTTGTAACAAATGCTCATTTCCCATATAGCATGCAACAACATCAATATTAGTTTCTGATTCAGCCAAGAGAGCTATCCTGTGATTGTTGGAAGAAGAGCTAATTGATGGAAAAATTTTTGATTTTTTGCAAATAATTTGTTGTGTATTAGAGTTTGATTAAAACAATGTATGTATTTTGTAATATTCTTAGCAAATTAGTTCAAACAATGTAATATGTAATTGATTGCATCTTGTATGACGCATTCATTTTACATGATAAATATTGATTTATTTATTTTTGCATGCATTTAGTTAAAAAGTTAATTAATTGTTTATATGTTGTATTAAGAAGTAAGACTAAAAAGAGATTTATATTAGTTTTCTATTGAGAATATGATTTGAAATTCTAAATGGAGACAAAATATTTGAAGTAAAATTAATATAAAAAAGCTTTTGTAAATTGTAAAAAAAAAAAAAATCCGGGTTCAACCCGGAATCCGGGTTTTGAAAAACCCGGACTCACCCGGGTTCCGGCCCGGGTCTGACCCGGATCCACACGGTCCGGATTCCGGCCCTGATCCACCCGGTCTGGGTAGACCCGGGTTTCCGGGTTGGAACCCGGATGAACACCCCTAAATATAGTGTATATTTCTTTCTTTGTCTTGTTGTCCCCACTAGTATTGTTGCATAACTCGATTGATGTTTCTGATAAGGGAGTTAGGGAGTTTGAAAACTCTCATACTGTATGTGGAAAACCAGAAACAAAAACATTGAAAAAATAAAAGCGTACGCACAATCGGAGGCCTTGAGGGTTTTGCCACCCTATGGAGGGCATTTAGGCAATCTTCCCAATAGGCAACTCAATATGTGCTTCCCAAGATATGGTCATCTAGAACCATCAGAGGGTGTCACATGGCTCTTTTTTGTTTTTGTTTTTTTCAAATTGCTTTTGTTTTAGTTGTATTGTATTTATTATATTTTTAGGTTTCTTTATTTGTCCTTTAAAAATTTCTCTATTAAGTTTTCTATAATTTGTTTTTTATTTTAAGGCAAACTGAACTTGTTGCTCGGATATCTGGTCAAACACTTGATGAGCATCCAGAATAGTTTTGAACTAAACAACATCAACTTATCAGTTATGTCCAAAGTATCATCATCAAGTTAAACATAACCAACTTCTGAAATCAAGCATGTAAAAATGAGACATAAATCAAACGATTGCTGACATGAAGCACAGAAAATCTAAACCCAGTTCTGACAGCCTACAACAAAACATATGCACAGGCACAACATCTTAATACCTGTTGCACTCGAAGCTGACCAAGTCCGTTGGGCTGGTCTAACTACACGATGAAAGCATGATCAAGATGATGAGCGCACGAACATGGCAATCAGAAACCTTTGTCGGGAACAAGAGAGTGGAAGCAAAAGGGAGATGAGCTTTTTAGTAATTACGAGGGACATGCCACGTGTAACGACCACATGGTACACATCTAGCAAGTGGTTTAAAAAAAAACCGCATAAGGACCTAAGCCGAGCAAAAGCACATTGATTATTAATTTTTTCGGTTGTTAATACTTTTTTAAGTTAATTTGTTTCAACTTTTGTGCCTTTTTATTTTAGTCTATTTCTTTAAAACAAGATTAAATATGTTGATGGGAAGGGGCGAGATCATTTGGAGTTTGAAATTAGAGATAAAGTGATTCTAAGGGTTCGCTTGTTTTTGCAGATGAGTTGATCATAAAAATTAAAAAATTGAATAAAATATTGTTAGAATATATTTTTTTAATATTATTTTTATTTTAAAATTTAAAAAAGTTGAATTGTTTATTTTATTTTGTGTGAGAATTTGAAAAAATTATAATGATTAGATGAGATGAGATGAGACGAGACGAGATGAGACGAGACGAGTTGAGATGAGATGAATTTACAGACGAGGCCTAAAACTTCCAGCCAAAAAATTTGGAAAATCTTTAATAGAGGAACAACCTATAGTCGTGACATGTGATGGACCATTCGAGGTTGTAAAAGACGTATATAAGGTGAAGAGAGCTTAAAAGAGGGACAACCCATATATAAGTATGGTTATCCTGAAATATAATGGATTGTTTGAGGTTGTAAAGCGGGCTAGCAGGGTGTCTTATAAGCTAAAGCTGCCAGAGCATTCATATATTCATCCAACATTTTACATGTGTCCTCTTAAACCCAATCATGAAAGCATAGGAAAATCATCACGGAATGAACTAAAACGTGCACTGCCAGGCCAATGTCATAAAAGAGGTTGAGAAGAAAGAGGTCAGGATTTTGGCCCATTGGATTGGAGGAAGGGCTAGCACATGAAGAAGAATATGAGAGAGTATATTTTCTTGTTAAGTGGACAAGTCTCCCATAAGAAGCAAGCAAGCTAAGAGAAGGACCTCAGCAGTTCAAGAAAGAAGTGAAAGAGTACTTGGACTCACTTTTGTTGAGGACATATGGCTCAGTTAGCGGGGGTGGTTTGTCACTCAAGTAACTTGGATGCCTTGGCGGTGCCATTGGTGAGCCCTACTCCTGTCGAAACCACACAACCTGCATGGACATGACAAGGCATACCGTAGTCTAAACATGCTCGAGGTGGTGCTCAAGCCATTAGTTGTTATCTCTAGTGCTAATGGGCTTCATTTTTGCTGCTCTTGGATGCATTGCTCATGTTCCCTTCAGATGATTGAGCTATAGTTTTAGAGAAATGATATTTGCAGTTGTGAGTGTGCGCAATCATTTTGAAAAAATAAATAAATAAATATAGGACCCACATGATAAAAAAATAATTTTTTAATAGTAGACCTCACTCTTTTTCAAAGCGACTGCACATCGCTTGTGCACTCCACGACTATATGTAGCATTACTCATAGTTTTATTGGGGTGGGTTAAAACTTGGAACAAGGTTTGGTCGATGGACGGTCTAGAAAAGTCTCAAGGGCCTAGCTAACCTATAACTCAATTTGTCTTTTGTGACAGAGGAAACCGTTACCAAAAATTATCAAAATGTCACTAAAGATATTTAGTGATGGTTTGAAACCGTCACCACGACCGTCGCTTAATGTGCATCACAAAAAACAATTGGTGACGGTTTACTGTTGAACCATCACTAAAAATATTTTTAGTGACTGTTGGAGGTGTTCCATTTGGTTGAACGTTTGAACGTTCTCTTGTTTTGTGACAGTTGAGATCTGTCATAGAAAGTAACTTTCGGACATCAATTTGAACATTCAAACGGCAACCCGACCGATTGGCGTTCAAATGACAGAAGTTGACGTTCGTTGATTATAGTTCGAATGTTTATGCGTACGAATGTTAATTACAATAACAGGTGTAATGTTCGGACGTTATTTCGAATGTAAATGAAGGAGCGTTCGAATGCAAGTGGTACGTTCAGAGGTTTGTTCGAACGTTAATCGTTTAGTCATTCGAACGTTTTGTTCGTTTGAGGGTGAGTATGTTCGAACATTAAGGCCTACGTTCGAATGTTACTATATAATTTTGTGTATTCACGTTTGAACGTTGGTTTGAATGTGAACCAATGTTCAAAGGTTTTTAATTTACATTCGAACGGACAGATCAGAAATACTAATTTCATAAAATTTAAAAATATACCAATTGTATCATATTACATACCATCAATTAACAAGTAACAATATCTTATAAAATTTCAAAATTAGATATTAAAATTAGTTATATACCCTGATAAAATTTATTTCTTCTTTTTTCCTCGCCCACCGCGATTCTATTGCTACGACATAACACACTTCATTTCCACCATCATCTCCCACTGCACTTGCTCATGGACTTCACTACGTATTCTTTCCTCTTGGTCTCTCTGTTGGTCCTGCAAATGCTTCTCTAAATGAGACTGTCGTTCTACGAAAGACTCTAACTCTTGCTGCCTCGATCTCATATACTCATTCTCACACCGTGCAGCTTCTAAATCTTTGGTAAGATTATTCATTTGTGAAGTCGAAGTGGTTGAGGAGGATGAACATCTATGCTTAAAAGATCATCCCAAACCTCTTATCAGAGTAGACTACGGCCTAAGCTGTAACACCCGAGCCTAGCGCCAAGCCCTTTTCTTTTCTCTTTTTCGGGTTAAGTATATGAAAAGGCCAGTGGAAATTTTTCGAATATTATTTTATGGGCCGACATTATTTTTTTAAAACAAGTTGGATTTTTTTTTATTATTTGAGTCGAGGTCCAAAATTCAGGAAAGAACGTTTTATAGGTTTCCTTCACTATTAAACCGTGGGCCCAAATGTTTTTTAAAAAATGTGACCTAGCCGATCACCTAAAGGCCCAAACCTTGCGCCAAAACCCATTTCCATGTGAATCAATTTCCAGACTCCACACTTTGCACATCTTCACCCCTGTCACTGTGCCATGCACGTCTCTGCCTCTTTCCACAATAGAAACAGCCCCAAAATAGCATCTACACCTCCATAAGCCATCGGTCCACTCACCGTCGAACCCTTTTCTGCAGTAGCAACCCACGCATAACTCCCTCTCATTCACTGTTGTCAACATGTTCACATCCAACTGCCAGCCTTAAGCTACCTGGCTGTGACCACCAAGTTGCCGCTCAACTCCAGGCCGCATCCTCCCACCACGGAAGCCCATCACGAGTCACCCCATGCACGAAGAAACCTCAAGCCGCTGCCCTACCACTCGAAGTTGTAGCCGGCAACTCCTCCTTGCAAACAATGCACCACCCTCCAGCCTGTCCTCACCGCCATGGAAAGCCAACCACCGTCGCCCAGCCGTTGAAGGAAAAACACCCCCGAAATACTCTGTTTTTGACCCCCGAAATAGAGGAAGTAGTTTTCCCCATCGTGTGCAACCAACCTGCCACCCTACGCCGCCAACCTCCTCCACGACATCGCCACCGCACAGAGAGCTTCGTCGGGTGCTGCCCTCCATCCAGGTTGTCACGAGATATAATGGTGACCTTTGGCCCTGTCACGGGAGATAATAGTGACCTCTGGCCCTGTCACGAGAGATAATAGTGACCTCTGGTTCGCCACGGGATATAATAGTGGTTTTCTGTTCTGAGTGCAATCACTTTGATAACATGGTGATTTATGTTCCGCTTGACTTTTCGCAGAATGCATAACCCTACCACGGGAGTTAAACATGGTCTCTGTTCTGATATGATACTCTGATATGATATGATAAGATGAAAATGTTCAGTCATGTTGTGCCAAAGGAGTTTTTGAATATGAAAAGTTGGTTTCTGAATATGAAATGTTTGAAATGTTACTCTAATTTTCTGATAATATGTATTTTTGAGATTTGCATATTGAAACTGAAATGTTTTGTTTCATCATTCTGAACTCTGTAAATGCTCATGTTTACACACTAGTATATGTCATCTGCTTACTGAATTGTTAACAACTCACCCCTTATCTCCAAACATTTTTCAGATGATTTGAATATTTCAATTGAGGATCAAGAATATGGAACATGGGTGAGATGAGTTAAGAATGATGGATTAAGCATAGAAGATTTATACGAGTATTGAGGATTTTTATTCAGTAAGCTTGTTGTACTCTAATGATGTGATTTATTAGGAGGTTGATGTTTATATTAAGATTTTGTATTGTCTTAGAATAATTATACTAGAGTAATTGATGTGAATTAATGAGTATTTTGTGCAATACAGAAAAATTGGTGTATGTACTATGTGGTTGGCAAATGACTTTTAGGTATTAAGAGCTAACTCTCCAGATCTCCTGGATTGGGGTATTACCTCGACTTGCATGAATATGTCTATGTCACTAGGAGTGGATTCCCCAAAAGCTAACTGCATCTCCATGATTTTTTCTTGTAATTTGAAAGATAATGATGGTTAATAAGTAACATATTAAAAGAAATATAAATAAAAAATAAATTATTCACATATTGCATAATTTATTTAACATAATTAACACTACTTACATAATTATCTGCAGCGATAGGATCCATCCACTCACTACACTCATTAGTGTGAGCAGCAACATAGACATGAATGAGGAAAAAGTTTTCAGGATTATCACATTTCTAACAAAGCGACATTCGTAATTTTAAAAAGATAATGTTAGTACTTAAATAAAATAATATCAGAAAATAAATGAATTCTATAATTTTTTTAATTACCATTTTCTCAGCAAGACGGTGGAATGACCTTGAACCGGCATGATGGTAAATAGTCAGAGCGGATCTGTTTTGTGCATTTGTAGAACTCAAGTGCTACAAAATTAATTAAGAATGTTAATTGAAATATATATACATATAATATATAGAACGAATATGAATGTAAATAATTAAAAGATATAAATGTAAAATACCTGATAATCTAGATATGCGAAAAGATCATAACACTTTCTCCAATCATCTAACTTCATCTGCTGGAAAAGGGACTGTGCAGCCTCTTCCAACGTTTCAAACTTCTTGAAGTGGTCATGACATCATCCCATGTAACGTCGGAATAGTGTAGCCATCAACTCATTCTCAGTTTTCAAATTCTCGCTACGGCCAAAGTCGAGATCGAATTCATTCTAATAAGTGAATCAGGTAAAAAATATGATATATTAATCTTGGTGAAAAAAAATGTACTCTCAACGTAAACTCACCAGCACACAACTTTGAATGTGCTCTTTAATCTCATTCGGAACATCTCGCCACGAGCGCACATAAAATGGAGCATAAGCTCGAACTACTGTGCCCATATACAAGGAAAGCGCAGATGCACTATCATCCACTCCTCCAGTAGAATTATCAGAAATGGTGATCTTGAGTTTTCCGTGCCTTCTATTTTTCTCAAGAGAGATGCCACGTGTATTGCTACGACCGCAACGTGCAGATGCATCAACTATATTATAATAGTATAATTATAGTTATATAGTTATTGAAACAAAAGTATTAACTATATAATTAATTATCAATGACAATATTTCCTTATTGGTAGGTGTTGACTGGTTGTTGTTCTCTTGCGTGTTAACTTGATCTTCAGGAGCGGATTCCTCGAGTGGGGAGTTCTCAATGGGTTCGGGACTTGGACTTGGCGGAGGCACATTTCTTCATTGTCATTTTGGCGGCATCCTTGAAAATAATTAATTATATCAAAGAAAATTAATTAGAAGAAATTATGAAAAGTATGAAATTTTATAGTCATCTATATGAATAAAATATTTAGTACTTTTATTCTTCATCTTTGGATATATTTCCCATGCTTGTTTCAGAATCTCCCTCAATAACATCTTCATCATCATCATCATCAACCTCTTCTTCGTCATCATTATCCACCTCTTGCCTGGATTCTGATTCATCTTCATATTCTGACTCTTCTTCTTCTTCTTCCTCCCCACTTACTTGAACTGAATGATCATTTAATATGGACGGTTCGAGATGGACGGGTGGGACATCATCTCTACACAAGGGGAGCAACTCGAGTGCACCAAGATCTTCATCTTCTTGGTATGCCTCTACAACCAAAGTGACATCTTCATCTCCCCTATTCTAGTAATCTGCACTCATTCATGCTTTATATATATTTCGATAGACAAATTTTTGTTCAACTCACCAAATTATCTCTCCGCTATCTTCATCAGCATTTTTCATTGGATCAATCAAGTAACAGACTTAGGTAGCTTGACAAGCCAATACGAATGGATCATCTTCATACCATTTACATGCAGTATTGATACTTGGAAGTGATTATCCCTATGTATCGAAACCCGACCACCGCCTATGTGATACCCCATATGATATGGATAAGGGTATCACAATCTACCCCCCTTAAATTCCCGACATCCTCGTCGGGTCTGTCCATTGTAGGTGGCATGGCTCAAATCCCACATTTCTGGTTGGGATAGGCTCTGATACCATTTGTAAAGCCCCAATAGAAGGCCCAAACCACATGACCTATACTCCAAAAGGACTAGTCAATGATACAATTAGAGTTCCATTGGAACCTTATAAAGAGCAATAACTTCTCCTCCCCAAGTAATGTGGGATCTCATACACTACCTACCATTTTCCAGATCATATAGGGTATCACAATCAACTGTAATACCCTGGTCCCGGATGGGTCAGAGAGTTACTACTAGTCACTCAAAATCATTTCTCAATCATATAGTCATAGACTCCAAAGTTTTCAATGACACATACAACTCATTGTTTCAAATCAACTACTCCAATATGAATAATCTAAAACACCACAAAATCTCAAAATAAACCCCAACCTTCCAAAATACCTAATTAACAAAGCAAAAATAGAACTATTGAATAATATGCTCAGATAACCAAAGTACCATCTTTGTACTTATTCCACTATGCTCACGTAGTCTTATACAAGATTTAGTCTTGATCCCCAGCTGTACCATCAAAATATCTGAAAAATGTTATGGAAATAAGGGGTGAGTTATCAACAACTCAGTAAGCAGGGAACATATACTAGTATGTAAACATGAGCTTTTTCAGAAAGTTCCTTATGCAGAAACAAAACATTTCATTTTCATATGCAAATCTCAGAAACGTGTTATCAAAAAATCAAAAAGACTTTTAAATATTTTCATACTCAAAAACCAATTGTTCATATTTAAATACATTTTTCATATTCAAAAACGCTTTGGCATAACATAACTGAACATCTTCATCTTATCATATCGTATCGTATCGTATTATATCATATCATATACCATGTTTAACCCCCATGGTAAGGTTGTGCTATCCCCAGTGGCTAAATCAGGCAGTATCATATTGTGAAATTTCTCATTTTTCAATTTCAGAGCCCCGAGTGTGCACACAAGAAAAACACATAAAAGATCACTTTGTTTCCAAAGTGGATGCACTCATATCATATCATGTTGGTACCAACCATATCACGTGAACCAGTATCTTCATATCAGAACCATATTCAGAATCAGAATCAAAACAGATAAGTATGCCAAAGGTTTTTCATATCCATATCATATCAAACCATGTGCATATCATTTTCAAATGATCAATAATAGATCCAAAACATTTCATATCACATGTATAAAAATCTCAATTTTCATATTCGCTCTTTTGTACATTTCAAAAAATGTCAAATATTGCTCATGTCCACATTATTCATGTCAAAATGTATTTTTCTATTTCATATAGATTTTCATGAGTGAATGCAAAACACATACACTGAGGTTGTTTTCAAGTTTTCTTTTAAAAACATATCATGCACATTTTACAAACCAACCTCAGTTCATTTTCCTTTTTTATGCAAATCTAGTATAGGAACCCCGCTTACCTGGACTTTTTAGCTTTTCTGAATCTTTCCACAATCGTGCCGGATGAATACCAATTGTCACCTATATGGAATACTAAAGGTTACTAAACTTCTAAAAGAACTGCTAAAACTCTCCATCTACTTAAATTCATACTACGGAAAAGGCTTTGATAGATGTATAGTTATCAGAAATCTAATAAATATATTAACATTGAAAATAATCTTAACTTATTATAATATAATTTTATCAAGTATGGCAAAACAACTTAAACTCATTTCGAAAATTAACATAATCATAATTAGGAAGTCATAAATTTCTTAAGCAATATTAATTCATAAGATATTCTTAATAATACTTATATTAAAAATCATTGTAAATTACTACTCATATCTAATTTAAAACTATCCAAAATGTATTTCATATAATAGGCTTAAAGTGTTTTAAAAAAATAATTTTAAACACTTACAATTTTCTACCAAAATCAAACCATAAAACTAATACCCGATAATATAATTAAAGTCTTTAAATATTTTCTATGAAATCAAGTTTAATAAAATATGCCTTTTGGACCATCTGATGACAAGGGTGTTTAGGGAAAATAAAAATATGTACAAGGGCTCTTTGGGTAAAGCATGCATGGTCACAACAAAGAAAGAGCTATAAGATTATAACTTGAAGAATCAAACCGTGTGTAAGGATCAGTCCATACTCACCGAGAGGGGTGGCTAGGGACGACGGCTGGACTAGTCTACGGTGTATGGCTTGGCTGAAGTGCACTGACAACGAGAGAGAAAGAGATATAATCCAAGAGAAAGAGGGAGAGGGAGTTACGGACCATGCAACGTGGGGGCTACAGTCCGACCATGGAGTCTTGCCCATGATCTGCGGTGGCTCCACTTGCAGGTTCACGGCTAGGCTACGGCGCAAGGACGACAAGTGACCATGCAGCTAGCATGAAAGCTGTATTTAACGGAACCATGCTCTTGGTGATGGGTTGTTGCAGTAGTTTGGTGATGGGCGACAGCGTGGTGGTTGAGCAACGACGGCGACCTGCAGTCATCTGGCGTGTAAAGGCAGCGACGGTAAAAAGATGAGGAGAGGGAAACCGAGAGGAACAGAACATAAAGGGGGAAAAATGTTTGAGAAAGTGAGTGCTCTGTTTCGACTTGACCAAAATAGAGGTCCTTGTACGTGATTTGAGCCTTGCGCCTGGGTTGTTTCCATGGTGGTCAACGGTGGAGGGAGAGGCTTCTGTTAAGGGATAAAGCAGGGGGCAGGTGACCACAGTGTAAAGGGAAGAGAAGATGGCGGCTTATACTCGGTGATGCATGGTGGTTTTCGGGTGTCTGCGCAACGTTAGTGCAAGATGGCAGCGGTGAGAAGAATGTTGACGTTTCACGGTGGCTATCAGAGGGAGAGAGCCTATTCTAAAGAGGGGAGTTGTGATATGAGGATAAGGAGTAGAAGAGAAACCGTAGAGACGTGGAGGTTTTGGAAACCAGAGTGGAGCAAACTTCGTGAGTAAAGAAAACTGAAAGGGAATTGAAGAAATCAGGGAAAGCAATTGAAATGTGAGGAGGAAGATCTTACTAAAACAGCATCGCTCCCTTATAAAAGGTTGAGCTTCCATACTGTCTGGGCTTGGGTTTCAAGGGTTGGGTATTACATCCTAGATCCCACCTATCACATTTAAAGACATATATTACAAACCCACCCAGATATTTCAATCCGATAATATCACGTATGACACCATAATAGTCAATATCATCTATTCCATGACTCCCCTCAACCAACACACCAGAGTTTTAGTCTTTCTATTACGTTCAAGGTCCAAAGTATGGAATCTATAACCTTGAACCATGCATGTAGTGTATTGAAGTGTTTTATTTGAGGGACCACGGGCCAATGCATACAATTCAGTAGAAATTGATCCATGACTCCCATCAACCAACACACCAGAGTTTTGAGTCTTTCTATTACGTTCAAGGTCCAAAGTATGGAATCTATAACCTTGAACCATGCATGTAGTGTATTGAAGTGCCTTATTTGAGGGACCACGGGCCAATGCATACAATTCAGTAGAAATTGATCCAGGATAACGAGCACATTGTTCCAAAATCTAACAATTGAAATATTATATATTCATTAAAAGTTACCCAGAGTTAAAAGTTTCAAAATGTAACATATATATAATTTGAGTTCATACACATTCTTCAAACCATTCGGGAAATTCTTCCTTGTGTCTTGTCTCTATATTTTCTACGCCTTCCATCCTAAGTTTGTCCATGTTCTCACTATTATATATAAGTGAAAAAGAAGTATATTTTGAGCACAACAATTATGGTTAAACTTCAAGAAAACTAGAATTATTCGAAGCATGCAACGACATACCTGAGATAGTCACCAATCTCCCAGCAATTATTTAGCACATACCACCAAATTTTACCCAACTCTCCATCAATTAAATCGTAACCCGTTTGTGCACCCAAGGGTTGTACATTCTGGGAAAACACTGATAGCTCACGAGGAGGCAGAGTAGTAAGATCAGCATTTCTCTCTTGACGATTAAATCGTGTCTCAACACCACGAAGATATAGATTGCAAAATGTTAACCATTCATTGTGTATATAGGCATCTGCTATTGAACTCTCAGCTCTAGCATTATTCCCAACAATGCGCTTCAGTCGACCCAAATATCTTTCAGCTGGATACATCCAACGGAACTGCACCGGTCCACCCAACAGTACTTCTCACAGTAAATGTATTGTTAAATGGACCATAACATCAAGAAATGATGGTGGAAAGATCTGCTCGAATTTACATAGTATAGTAGTAATGTCTTCTTTCGATTTCTGCAACACATCTTGATTTACTACCCGAGTGAACAAATCCTTAAAAAACATACAGAGTTTGCATATGGCGACACGTACATTAGATGTCAGCTTCCCACGAATTTCCACAGGTAATAACTTCTGCAAAAATACATGATAGTCATGACTTTTCAATCCACTAATTTTCCAGTCATTAGGACTCACGCATATACTAGTATTTGAAGCATAACGATCTGGCAACTTCACACCTTGCAACCATTTGCAGAAGTCCATCCTCTCCTCCCTTGTCATGGTAAAACATGCATGCGGCATGATCACCATATTGCCTTCTACCCTCAAATGTAGATTATATTTAATTCTCATTCTCTCAAGATCTTTCCTTGTCTTAATCGTGTCCGTCATCCTTTTGTTAATACTAATCAATGTACCCAGGATATTATCACAGATATTCTTCTCTATGTGCATTACATCCAAACTATGTCGCAACATGTTGAACGACCAAAATGGCAAGTCAAACAAAATACCACATTTTGTCCAATTGAATTATGCTGCGCCTCTTTTTCTCTTGTTCTTTCCCCAACCTTTGCCAAAATTGTTCGCTCTAACATGTACTAGCTGTTCCACTATCTCTTCCCTAGTCAACTCATTTGATGCAATTCTGTCCTCTACTCTCCCATCAAACTTAGCACATTCTCTTCTCCATGCATGATTTGCTGGTAGATAGCGTCGATGACCCATGAAACACAACTTCTGAGAATATTTTAACCACTCACTAGCAGTTTCTTTATTACACGTCGGACACACTAACTTCCCTTTCGTACTCTAGCCAAAAAGATTCACATATGTCGGAAAGTCATTTATCGTCTACATTACCGCAACATGCATCTGAAAAGATGTCGATGTAGATGCATCATAAGTTCTGACGCTTGTTTCCCATAACTCTTTTAGCTCTTCAATCAACGGCTGCATCAATACGTCAATCTCATTCCTAGGTAATCTCGTGCCGAGGATAAGTAAAGTTAACAAAAAGTTGGGCACCTTCATGCACCTCCATGGTGGAAGATTCTACGGAATCAACACTACGGGTCAAGTGCTATAACTTGTACTCATATTCCCAAAAGGGTTGAATCCATTGGTTGTGAGTCCCAAGTGCATGTTCCAAGCTTCTATCCCAAACTCTAGGTATTGATTATCGAAAGATTTCCATGCAAGTGAGTCAGTTGGGTGCCTCATATATGCGTCATCCTTAACTCTTTGCAACCTAGGTCTCAAGGGAAAATACCGCAACACCTTAACCAGTACATTTTTCTTACTCTTCCACCTCGACTCTCTACATACAGGACATGCTAGTTTCTCCTTGTTCTCCTTCCAAAACAAAACACAATCATTCTTGCATGTATGTATGGACTTGTACTCAAATCCTAATCATTTTCTCAACTGTTTCGCTTCATAAAAGTTCTACGGCAATGCAGACCCTTCGGGAAGCACCTCGTTAAATAAGTTCAATACCATGTTTATTGCTTTCGTCGACATCCCACACAATGACTTATAATGTGAAGCAACCGCACAATAAATGACATTTTGGAATGTTTTGTACAACCTGGATAAAACTCGCGCTTTGCATCTTCTCACGTTGAAGTGAAATTTTCACAACTAATCCCTTGGCCACTTGAGGCATTGTCATCAACCTCATCCATAAACATCCCAGCTCCAATAGCACCCAACATCACCTCCATCTCATCCTACTCATAATCCTCATTCATCTGCCGCAAATAATTTGGATGATTGACCAATACATCTGCTGACTGTTCATACGGTTCACCATGTAGTACCCATCGGGTATACCCTAGATCCATACCGTCCACAAATATATGACTTTCAACTTCATCTAACCCTATCGCACACAAAGTTTTACACCCTCGACATGGACACTTAATGTAACCACGACTATCAGTAGAGGCTCATGCAAAATCAATGAAGGTTCTTACTCCACACGCATTGGGTACGTAATCCTTTCCAAGTCTATCACCCAGATGCATCCAAATTTTGCCCATTTCTAAAAACATATATATATTAATAACATGTATATCGAAAAGTCACATATGTCATGCTCCAATTCTCATTATTTTTTTGATAACGTAGTTGGTCATATCCCATTCGAGATTATAGTATCCATATTGCACAAATCTCATCACTCTACTACTATCCACGTCAGTAGAAATTTCGGCAGCATCTCCCCATAGTTCTCCAAGTATATATGTTCAAATAGAGGGATTGTAACCATACGAACAGTATACCCGAAGAACAGTAGGGGAAGACACTGAAACTTCATATCACAACGTGGAGAGTGAGAGTAACAAAAATGTGCAATACATATAATATAATCTTAAACTGTCCACACTGGACAATTCAGGAATTAGTGGATATATAAATGTACACTAATTTCTAAACGGATCTAAAGTTATTTATGCAATGTCACACCATATCTATCAAAAAACACTACAAACAATATCTCATGTTGTTTGAATTAACAATGTCACCTTCTAGTAGTATTATATTGTTAAACTAGAGAGAGATGGAAGAATATGTGAACAAGTTTCCAATCAGTACACAACGAGGGAGAATGATTTTGAAGAAATGTCTAAATTTTTGTCTAATTGCTTAACCGTCACAAACTGTCCGACCTTGACAACTCTCAAGGCCGCAGAGACTTTGACAGTCAAGCAACTAGACTAAAATTTAAACATTTCTTCAAGATCATTCTCCCTCATTGTATACAAGACAGAAAACTTGTTCACATATTATTTCATCTCTCACTAGTTTAACAATACAACACTACTAGAAGGTGACATTGTTAATTTATAAAAAAATAAAATTAATAGTTATGGAATCGAAACTTCAGATTTTTCAACAGACAACAAAGTATATTATAGTTATTATATATCTTAAGACATTGTTAATTGATACCTATGTAATTTTAATTCTTAGTATATAATTGTTATTATAATTGTTATATAAAATTTCAAAGGTTATTATATAATTTTAATTATTATAATTCCTAAAGTATAATTTTAATTGTTATACTTAATTGAGTAAGTTATTTATTTATATAGACAATAAGTATATAATTTCTAAATAAGCATTTATTTGATACTTATTTATTTACTCTCTAGTTTATTTTAAATAAGTATATTTATTTATTCCAACTCTCTACTTATTTGGTAACTTCAACACTTTTTCTTGAAGAGTATTTTACTTACTTTATTTATATATATATATATTTAATAATATAATGATTGGGAACCTCACAATGATAAGAATATTTAATAAGTAATTATTAATTATGGTTATTGTATGTATATTATACTTTATATGTAGTTAAGTTATATACTTTTTTTTCCCTTTTTTTTATAATTAAGTTTATACTATACTTATAATTTGAATAATAATCATATTCTAACTAAATTAGTATGAGTATATTATATATGCTTATTAAATATTAAATATTAATTATCATATTAAATGTTTTTAATCTTTACTTAAATTAAGTTCCTAAACTTATAATTTTCTTGTTAATGAACAAATTCAAAAAATACCAAAAAATATTATATCAAAAAATTCACATAAATCCACAACCTAAACACAATATATTTCTAACCATATAAACATATTCAATAAAAATTCACAAACAATAATCACAATATTTCAAATCCATATCACAACATATTCACAATATTTCCATAACAATATTTATACACATATTAATTCATCAATTAATACCATAAACTCACCAACTATTCACAAAATTAACAAACAATAATCACAATATTTCAAGACTAAGCATAAAATGTATAAACATATTGCTAAAGTTTAAAAATATACCTAGCACTCACAGTATCCTCTTACAAATCAAAAGCTTCAAACTTGCCAAAACAACCAATCTTTCAACAAAATACAACATTAACTTATTAGATGCATATATAACAAAAACACAAGATAAATATCATTAAATTCAAGAAAATACAAAAGAAAAACAATTTTTCCTTACCAAAATCAAAGGAACTAGAGTTTCAAAATATTAATTAACCATCTCTCATTCTTAACTCTCTCTCACTCTTAACTCTCTCTCACTCAACCCTCTCTCACTCTAACCCTCTCTCTCTCTAACCCATGAAAACCCTCTCTCACTGTCTCTCTCTCTGGGTTATCTGCGCGCACAGGAGAAGCAGCAGAAATGAGTCCGCTGCCTCCCATGTGTGTATTCATTCAAAAACAAAATCTTTAGATGTAACGTTTGAACGTTTAAGTTATACGTTCCAACATTATATTATCCCACCCAATTATTAGATGAAGTTCAAACGTTAAAAAACTTGGGTAAATTTTATGTGGATAACGTTTGGACGTTATCTATACACATTCAAACGTATCTTTCTATGACAGAGCCTGAAATCTAGCGGGAAATTTCTCGCACTTTTATTTTCTTGTTTGAACATTAGGAAATTTGGGGTTCAAATGTTTATAAATTCTCAATGATTTTCATCGACTAACGTTCGAACATAAAATTCTAACATCCGAACGTTTCAGATCATCACAAAGGAACTTAAATTGAGCAGAAAATTCCTCGCACTTTTATTTTCATGTTCGAACATTAGAAAATTTGGTATTCGAACGTTTATAAATTCCAAGTGAGTTTCAGCGACTAACGTTCGAATGTAAAATTTTAACGTCTGAACGCTTCAAATCATCACATAGGTGCCTAAATTGAGCAGAAAATTTTGCGCATTTTTCTTCTCGTATTCGAACATATTATAATTGGATGTTCGAATGTCAATTGATTTCCTCTCACATATCTCCATTCACGTTCGCACATTAAATTAACGAACGTGGAAAAATCATCACAGATATGAGGAAATTGAGTGGAAAAATAATATCAACGTTCGAACGTAAAAAATTAACGTTCAAACGTTACTTTTATTCAAAGGTTAGTATTTATTAATATAATAGTTATATATATATGTATTTTTTTCTAGATACTCATAATATTTCTCTTCAATAAAATCTCTTTTTTATTTTTGAAAAGTTGAGAAAAATACTAACATTTTGTGATTATTTTCTTATTTCATATAACCCACTTGTTCAAGATATTCTTCGTTACTTATTAAATTATTATTTACTCAATGTGTATATTTAGGCATCATCTTCAATCACTTGTGAATATGTTAGAGAAAAATATTCATTTTTAGGATTATGAGAGGTGGATGCCAGGGTGAGTAATCTGGACTATATATATTATACTATATATACTATATTATAGTATACTATAGTATATATAGTATATTATATATAAAAATCAATAATATATAATTAATAAAACTAACAACAAAACTTATATATATATAATACACTATATATATATATTATATAGTAATAATTTTCTGGAATCACATCATCTAAGGGTAATAATTTGTTAATTCCAAATTGAACAGGTCTTGAGAATCCATCAGAGGTAATGGATTGAGTATTTCTTTGATTAAATTTAATGGCTTCGAAAGGAGGATATTCTTCATAAACATAAGTATATAATTTTCTTCTTTAATCCATTGATTAGTAGTCCTATTTATAATTGATAATTGATTTGATTTATAAATTCCAAACCATGTAATGAAAGGTATACTAATTTGTATTCCTTCTAAGTACTCGTAATCTTTTTCTTTAATATAATATTTTTCTATTTTTGTAAAAGTCGAGAAAATAATTAATGTTTTGTGACTATTTTTTTCTTTAATATAATTTTGTTTAAGATATTCTTTGTTAATTTTAAATTCTTCTTTACTCAAGGTGTATATTTGGGAATCATATTTTGCGATACCAAATACGTAAATCCCAGGTAATAAATAGCTACTAATAATATTATATGATGATGATAATAATAATAATAGGTAGTATAAACAATCATATTCATGAAAGCATGTAAAACAGACGGTATAACAGACCATATGCAATGCTAATATATGTTAATGTTGTTAGTAATATTCTAACTTATACTCAATAAAATATGGTCTACGAAAAAATTATAAGAATGATTGTATGTCTTGTTATAAATACATACAATCATTTACTTATATTATGAATTGTTTTTCCATTATATACAGTATTAGTGTATTGTATTAGTATATATCTAAAAGTATTAGGATAAGTACTAATAGTATTAAGATAATATTATATATTATAACATTATACCATATAATATATTAGTATACTATTAGTTTAATATTATATGTTATATACTAATAGCGTTACTATATATTATTACTATATAGTTATATAGTAATACTATTTCTATATAATTACTATACTATATAATAATACTGTATATTAGTATATTAATATTAAATATTATATATTAATATTAGTATTATGTACTAATATAGATAGCAAATCTCAGTAATAAATAGATAGTAATAATATTAATAAGAATAAGATTAATAAGAATAAGAATAATATGCAGTAAAACCAGCCATATGCATGATAGCAAATAGAGCAGGCGGTATAACCGACCATATGCATGAGGAAGTAGATAATATAGAAAAGATATACAAAATAAATTTTTTCATTAAAACATAATATTTACAAGGAGAATAATTCTCAAAGGAGTTGGAAGCAAAAGACATGAAAAAAGGAAGAAATGAAGATTTACAAAGTGAGGAGGATTGGAGTGGAGTGGTTTGAGCGAGAGAGGAAGAGGCTTCCAATGGGAAATTCTGAATGCCTTTCCTTCTTCGCGAATCCCTTTACATAGATACTAGAACAGTAAAATATAGTAATTCTAATTATACATGAACAGTATCAGCCGACACTAAAAACAAGAACAGTATCAACCGACACTAAAAACAAGCTAACACAGTACAGGACAAGTGAACTAATATGTACAAAGTCATTTGTTGTTTTCTTGAACAATAATTTGACATGAATAATAATCTTCTGGAATCACATAATCTAGGGATCATAATTTGCTAATTCCTGATTAAACGGATCTTGAGAATCCAAGTAGGGTGAGTAATCTTGAGAAGGAGAGGTGACTGCGTTACCCTAAGAATGAGTGGCCTGTTGAGAAGGAGAGGCCTGATGGGTTGGTGATAACACGGGTTGCTGTAATGGAGATAATTTGGCAAGATGCTTTGCTTCTTCTTCATCGTCACTATCTAAAACTTGTGACATTGCTTCAGCTAATTTTTTCAAATCCTTCTTGTTGATAATGGATGCTAATTGAGCTTGAAATATACTTCGTTGAACTAGAACTTTTGGAGTCTTGGTAACTTTTGAAAACACTTTTAAGACATGATCATAATTGTATTTTTCCCACCATTTGACAGAAACTTGGCGAGCTAAGAACATAATGGTTTTGAGAGAGGGATGAGGTTTGATAACATATTCTCATTTTATAATCCAATTTAATTTTGTTTTAAGGAAGAAAATAAGGAGTGGTGAAAAATGGTTTAATGCTGGTGGACTGTCATCTTGTGAAGTAAAAATTCGAAGACTTTCTTGAAGGGGAAGAGGAATGAGAAGAGGTTCGGGTCCATAATATTCCCACCATAGTGAAAACCATTTCGGGAGTATTTTGATCTCTTGTAATTTGTCAAAATGAAGAAACAATGAATGACGCAAATTTTTATTTTGTTTTAGGAACATTTTTGTCCATGCTTGCTGGTAATCATAATAATCATAATAAGGTGGATCATAAGAATGAGAAAATTTTCTTGTTAAATAGGAATTTTTTCTCCATTGTTCCAAAGTGAGAACCTGTTTAATGGTAACTTTATGAAAAGCAATAATTGAAGATGCAAGTGAAGAAGGTTGAGCTTGAAGAGAATAAGGAATTTCAGAGAGAATAATTGAGTCGGTGTCTACTAATATGAATTCATAAAAATGTTGGATTTTCGTAATATTTTGCGGAACATAATGTCAGTCTGGTAAAAGAAATGCATCAAGTAATTTTTGGGGGTCAGATAGGCGTTGAATTTCATATTCGATTGGAAAGACTAGGTGCCAATGAGATTTGATGATAATGGGAGATAAAGAAGGCTGAGATAGTAATGGAGAATTAATAATTTGGGAAGGAGAAGAGGAAGAAAGAGAAACAGCTTTGGAGTACGTTGGTAATTTTGGAGAGGCTAATGGTGAAAAAGAATAGTAAGATGGTCTAATGTTTTGTGGTAATGACCCCAATACCGTATATGATCTTGGAGTTGCAGAAGGACAAGGGGGAGGAGATGGTGGTCGTGTGTATGAAGATTTGGATTCTACTTTTGACTTTGAAGTTGACATGATTTTCCTTGTAAGAATTCTCAGGATAGAAAATCAGAAAGAGAATTAGATTCTGCTTTAATATATTCAATATCAAAATAAAAAATACTTAATATAGCTTGCCATCTAACAAATATTTGTTTAGCAGCCAGGTTTTTCACAACTTTAATCAAAACCTCCTTGGCTGATTTACAATCTATTCTAAGTAAAAACTTTTGGTTTAACAAATCATCTTGCAATTTAGAAATATATAATACAATAGCTAAAATTTCTTTTTTAATAGTACTGTAATTCTTTCGGACAGGATTCCAACATCCTGAATGGAATCGAACAATCTGTTCCAAATCAGTTGATAATTTTTGTTTCATAATTCCTTCATAACCAAGATTAGAGGCATCTGTTTCAACAATTTTTAAAGTATGAGGAGATGGGAGTCCTAAGCATGATAATTTCTTAACATGAGCCTTAATTTGTTTTATAATGTTTGTATGTTTTTCTGTACATGGGGGTGGATTCTTTTTTAATCTTTTAAATAATGATTTACATAATGGCCTGAGAGATTGATAAAAGTCTGCAACATAATTGAGGCATCCTAAAAATCTTTGTAGTTGTTGCTTATCTTTCATTTCATCTGAAAATTTATTAGTAAATTCTATTGCTCTGCTAATTGGTGTAATAGTTCATTGATAAATTTCATATCCAAGAAATCTAATTTTGTCTTGAAATAATTTTATTTTTGGTGATAAAACGACTAATTCATTTTGTTTGATAATTTAAACAAAAGTATTTAAATGTTTCCAATGTTGTTCAATATATGAAAAAAATATTATACATCATCTATATAAACTATCGAAAAATGAGTAAAAGGGATAAATATCTCATTCATAATATTTTGAAATTCACTAGGAGCATTTCTTAATCCAAAGGGCATAACGTTCCATTCAAAATGTTCAAAGGGAACTGCGAATGCTATTTTATAACGGTCTTTTTCAGCAATTTGGATTTGCCAAAACCTACTTTTTATATTAAATTTTGAAAATACTGCAGCATTATATAGTCGGGATAATAAATCTTTTTTATTAGGAATTGAGTATCTAATCCATTGTAATAACTTATTTAAAGGTTTATAATTGATGACTAGACGAGAAACTCCTCTTTCTAATTCTGCTTGTTTTTTAACATAAAAGGCAGCACAACTCCATGATGATTTACTTTTCCTTGTTAATCCTTTTGTTCTTAAATCATTAATTTCCTTTTTACAGTATTTTAATAATTCATTATTCATTTGATAGGTCTAGCCTTAGTTGGAATATTTTTCTCAGAAAATTCTTTTCATAGGGTAATTCAACTATATGTTGTTTTCTGTTCCAGATAGCATTAGGCAAGTTAGAGCATACTTCATTTTCAATTGTAGTTTTAAAATTATCAATTTTTCGGGTTAATAACGGGTCTTTTAATTGTTCTTAAATTCTTTTATATTTTAATTCTTTTTTTAAGAAACTTATCTGGTTTTATTTTCTTCTAATTCTATTTTTTGTTAAAAAATTAATTTCTCTGGTTAATGAAATTTCCTTTAAAGAGTTAATTTCTTTTGACACTGGAGGAAATTAGAATTTAAATTGAATTTCTTGATTAATTGAAACTGTTACTTCAACATACCATTTTTAAAAATTTATCTTATCAAGGATATTAATGAAATTATCTATTTTATGAAAATTATTTCCGTTTTTCTCTATTTTTAATAATATAACTTCTTGTAATAATTGTTCGTTTTAAACTTATAATTTAAGATTGGATGTTTTCAAATTTCTTATCTCTTGTTTTTTCTCATTGATTTCTTGGTTTATATCTTGTAACGTAATTTTTTGTTTGTCTATTTTAAACCTTCCTATTATTTCTGAAAAATTGTAAGGTGGTGAGGATGACGTTTCCGAAGTGTTTTGATTATTAAAATTATCTTTTAACTTTTTCTAGGTACTCTTTTCTTTCTTGAGGGTTACTAATTTTGTCTATTAATTCTAATATAATATCTTCTTGTTTTGAAAGTACATTAATGTTTTTATTACAAATACAATTATCCTTATCCTGACAATTACAAATCTGTAGTTCATCTTCTTCGAATTTACGATCAGAAGATTATTCTGAAAAATTTGATTTTTTTAATTGATAGATTTCTTTTTTTTCTTAAGAACTATCTTCGTCTTCACTTTAATGTATTATAAAAATGTCTAATAATTTTTCTTTTAATGCTTCAGATATATCTAGTTCATTAATCTGTTGTTTGACCTTACAATTTGATTTACAATGTCCAACTTTTCAACATTTATAACAGACAATTTGTTTTTTTCTTTTTATTAGTATTTTTAGGACTTTTTAGTGGTTTATTATATGTTTGTTTATCTTTTATCTTTTTATAGAGTTTTCTATATTTTCATTTTTTGTTAGAATAATTCTTATAAATTCTTTTTCCTTTCTTGTGTCTTCTTGAAAGGGCAAATAATGAGGTATAACCAAACTGTTCACAAAATGTATTTAATCATTTTCTAGCAAATTTCTTTTCTTTCTCCATTTACTTTTTTCATCTTAAATCGTTGCACATGATTAAACCAGTTCTATTAATATTACTTATTATGTCACCATATGTGAGATTATGAAAGTTAATAGTACCATTTACTAATGACTCTCGTACTTTTTGGGCGAAGTAATATGGAAGTCCGGCTATGAACTTTTCCTTCCAGTATGGCTGTTGGTAGTCATTTCTGATTATAACTTTAATTAGGAATACATCTTTATACTAACGAAAATAAGATAATTGATGGCATTTTAAATTAATCAATAAATCACTAGTTCTTTCTTTGAATTGAACATGATCACCACCAAAGCGTATAGTTAATGCATATATGAAAATATTTACAACATCTTCTAAAGGTAAATTAATATTTGTGACCTTTGTTCGTATGAAATGTAGTGATCCCACCAGCCTTTTAATTGGCCAGTAAACCATGTGACAATAATATGTGCTATTTGGTGATCAGTTTTTCTATTACTTTTATAGACGCTAGCAACCATAATCATTTCTTGGAAATGATTTAATATTTCATAATCAGATAATCCATCTATATTCCATTCATATAATACATCTGGTACGAATGCAGATCTTATTATATGTTATCTCTCTTCAAATTGCATATCCAATGGAGTAGGCCTCGAATACCAATTACGAGTAACAAAAACATGATGTTTAGAATCTCTAACTGAAAAGCTATTAACATGATCTTCTCTAATTTTATTTATTTGTAAATCTTGATTTTTAAATTGGTTTTCAATAATACTAATTTCAGAGTCAGATAATACATGTGAGTATGCCTTGCTTAATACATTAATATGTGGTTGTTTTAAGGTAGATGCAGTATTACTAATAGTTAATTTTTCTAATTTACTAGAGATTGGTTCTAATAAATCATTTTTGTTTTAGGAAAAAATAGTTCTTAAATGAGATGGAATTTCATGGGGAACAAATAAAGGGGTTTCTTTTACTTTTTTAATAGTGAGTTTTATAGGAGATATTTGAGTTTCAATTCTTTCTAATTATTTACCCATGGTATTTAGATATAAATTTGTATAATTGTTTTGTTGAATTATATTATCAAGATTTTTATCAGTGTTTGTAATATTATCTTTTTTTATTGGTGAAGTCAAAATTTGAGTATTTCTCTGATTAAACATGATGACTTCAAAATGGGGGTATTCTTCATAAATAATTAGATTATTCTCTCCTTTAATCCATTGATTAGTAATCTTGTTTATAGTAAACAATTGATTTGATTTATATATCTCAAATCATGTAAATAAAGGTATATTAATCTGTATTTTTCCTAAATACTAGTAATATTTTTCTTGAATATAATCTCTTTCTATTTTTGTAAAAGTTGCAAAAAATACTAATCCTTTATGACTATTTTCTTCTTTCATATAATCTTGTTTGAGATATTATTTGTTAATTTTAAATTCTTCTTTATTCAGGGTACCATCTCTAACTACTTGTGAATATGTTGGCAAAAAAGGTTCATTTTCAGAATTATGGGAGGTGGATGCTTTATCAGGATGGCTAACAGTATATACTGTTGTATCAATAATATTTTCGGGAATAATTCCCCGAATATGTGTGTCAAGGCTCTAGGATCTAGTGTCAAAAGATCTGGTATCAAAATTTTGAGATTTATTCCGAGAGATTGATGTAAGAACAGATTCGGGTGTTTGATAACTAGAGGGTGCTGGAGAAGAATAATATAAAAATGATCTTCTAAAAGGTTGAAAAGCTATTTGGATTGATCTGTCTGCTTTTTGATCTATATATTCAATATCATCTTTAGAATTATTGTCTATCTTAGGTAATAGAGTAATATTCTCTAATTGTCATTCATTAAGAAAAGTAATTTGATTTCAATTGATTTGTTTATGAATTTGTACACTAGAATTTTGTGTACTAGAATGTAATAATAATGTATATTCTTTTGGACTGGTAATAAGAGTTTGTAGTTCTAATGTTATTTTCATTAATTTATAATGGATCCTATAAACTACTGTTAAAGGATGTGATCCTTTCATCATTTGATAACCATTTATTTCAATATTTGAATGTTAAAGCATGTAAAATATTAGCATCGAATAATGAAAGAAAATAATTGGGATAACAATTAAAATAGACTGGTCCTTCGAATAGGCTTGATTCTACCATTCCAAGTAATGAATCATAAAAATTATAATGTCTTCCGTCTCTTAAACAAAATAATGCTGAGGTGTTTAATCCACTTTTAGTGAGTGGTTTTATAGTTACTTGTACTAGTCCAATATGTATGAAAGAATATTTTTGTTCTTTGTGATGTTTAATTGCTTCTTTTATTAATAGTTGTAACGATTCATAATCATTATTTAAACTAAGGGTTTTCTCTACTATTTTAATTGTATAATTTGTAATAAATGATAATTTAGAATAAAAAGTAGAATGTTTGTATATTTGGTTTTTTGGAACATTAGGAATTGTCCAGTCTTGTAGATTTCTTTCTATATTTATTATATTATAATCTTCTTGGTTGATGTTATCAGGTTCTATGGGGATACTAGTAGTGGATTCATTAGGTTTGAATAAAGAATTCATTAAGACATGTTTTTAAACAAATATTTCTTATATCCAAAGAGAAATATGTAAATTAAGAACTTGAGAGAACACCACCGGGAATACCCTTAAAGCCTTCCAGCATGAATGAGCTGACCATCGGTTTTTCTTGGCTCATCAACACAAGCTTTCCAACATACTTCATTCTCTTTTGTTATGGGTTATCTTTGTAAAAAATCTGTATCAGTGATTTCTTACTCTATTTTTTTTTTTTTTATAGAACAAGAATCCTAAAATGATTTCTTACACTTTTAATTTCGTTTCTTAAGAAGTTGCAGTCAGCTTCATAGTATTCTATTGCCGCTTGTCTACTTTGATATACATGATATTTAGTCATCATTAATGTATAATCTTGTCTCATCAATTGTCGTTGTCTCTTAAGATCTCTTATGTTATTCATCAATATTTCTAATTCAAGTCTTAGATTATAATCTAGACATTTTAACTCATATAAATCACGAAAGCCAGTACTATGAGCGTAATAATTATTCATCATAAAATATGTAATTCAAAATTAAACAAGGAAAATAGCAATATAAAAGGTAAAATAATAAAATACAACAATATAATCACCAATGGCTCTGATACCAAAGGCTTAAATCCCAGTTAATAAATAGATATTAATAATATTAATAAGAATAAGATTAATAAGAATAGGAATATTATTACTACTTTCTCATGCATACGGTCGATTATACCACCTGCTCTATCTTCTATCATGCATATAGTTAGTTTTACCTCCTATTATTCTTATTCTTATTAATCTTATTCTTATTAATATTATTACTATCTATTTATTATCTAGGATTTACGCCTTTGGTATCGGAGCCATTGGTTGTTATATTGTTATATTTTATTATTTTACCTTTTATAGTGATAGTTTCCTTGCTGTTTAATTTCGAATTACATATTTTGTGATGGATAATTATTATGCTCATAGTACTGATTTTTGTGATTTATATGAATTAAAATGTCTAGATTATAATCTA
The DNA here is from genome assembly GCF_001411555.2 of Juglans regia. Taxonomy (NCBI): domain Eukaryota; kingdom Viridiplantae; phylum Streptophyta; class Magnoliopsida; order Fagales; family Juglandaceae; genus Juglans; species Juglans regia. The sequence continues at coordinate 11,363,143 of NC_049915.1, read as the reverse complement.
AAACTTGAATTAGAAATATTAATGAATAACATAAGAGATCTTAAGAGACAACAACAATTGATGAAACAAGATTATACATTAATGATGACTAAATATCATGTATATCAAAGTAGACAAGCGGCAATAGAATACTATGAAGCTGACTGCAACTTCTTAAGAAACGAGGATTCTTGCTTTATAAAAATTTTTTAAAAAAAAGAAAAGAGTAAAAAATCACTGATACAGATTTTTTACAAAGATAACTCATAACAAAAAAGAATTAAGTATATTGGGACTGTAACACCCGGACCCAAAATTGGTATAGTTGGACTATGGATTTTTTTTATTTATTTATTTGAGCTTGATATTTTAGGTTTTTAATATTACGGACTTGAGTAGTGATTTTTTTTTTATTTGGAGATCTTGGCCGTTTATTTTTTTTTCCCTGCATGTTTTATTTTGTTTTATTCTCTTTCCGTCTATATTTTTTTTTTACACCTAAGTTTCCCGTCGCCCACGGCATGCATGATCAGACACGTCTCTAGTATATTTTTTATCCACTTCCATGCACACGCACGACTCTTTTTCTGTCCACACACACGTCTCCTACGGCTCTAGGGTTTCTTTTTACATTCAATCACCTTTATATATATATATATATATATATATATATATATATACACTTTCTGCAAAACACCAAGCCGCAACACCCTCAGTTTCTTCCCACCGTTCAAAAATTAGCCCAACGTCTCCACCACGCACGTACGTTCGCAGCATGCTTACACTACGGCTCAACCTCCGTCGAACACTCCACCAAGTTCCAGCCGCTGCTACTGTCTTCAGCCACCGCTCCACTGCCACAAACGAGATAGCTGAGACACAACTTGGCGTCATTTTTCGTTCATTGCTTCCTTAAAAACCAACTTCCGTGCGACTTCACCATCAGCGAACGCAACCTGGGTTGTACACCGCGCATAACCAACTGTCCAGATCTCACCCCCATGCCCACTGCCCAGCCACACGAAGTTGTCGCCTAGCGTCCCGTAGCCTCTACTGCAAGCTTCGGTTTCCTCTGTTTTTGTATCCAAAAACAGAGTAGCTTTCAGCCACCATAAACAGCTACAATACCCTCCACCGAGAGCCCCACCACGTTGTGACCCCACCTCACGAAAACCACCACGATTAACTCTACAGCGAGCCAACCCTCTCACATAAAACCCCGCCGTTTATTCCCCTGTTTTTAGCCTCCCGAAACAGAGATCCACCCACTGGACCACTGCACCGCACCGCTCCAGCCACTCCAGGTCGTCGCCACCCGCGCGGATAAGGGCACTAAACACCCTCAGGCCACCCCAGCCGTAACACCCCTCACGGTGAGTACCTCCCTCGGTTACTCCCTCCTTTCTCTCCGCCCTCTCTCGCTCACCTCTCCCTCTGTTTATCTCGTGCCCAGTGCTGCTCGACGGAAGCTCCACCGCAGCGCCTCCAGCTAGCCCCGTCGCACCTCACCCTCGACGCGTGCCTCGGTTTCCCTTGGGTAACTTCCTGCCGCAGCATGTGTTAATCCCGTGTGTTTGTTTGTTTGGTTTATGTTTATAAGTTATATATACGTACTTTATATATAGATTATATATATGGAAAGTTTTCACGTACTTACTAGTTTTGACCTAATATATATATATATATATAGAAGGTAGGTTTAACCTATTGTTTTCGGGTGAAAAGTTTTATTTTTGGGGTTTATGTTTAAATGAGTTTTGCTTTAAGTTTCAATAAATATTATATCTGTATTTTAATAATATTTTTAATTAAAGGAAGTAAACCTAGTTTTTTAAGAGAGGAGTTTTTCATGACTTATTTTATTGAAATTTTTGTAACCAATGTATTCTTTTTATTTATAAAATGTTGCTGGTATTTTAAATATTTTGAATATTAATTTTTATTGAGTTTTATATTTATTTTAATACTTGCTTAATTAAATCCTTATTCGGTACGAATTTGTTTAAGTGGATATCGATGGTTTTTGGAAAATGAGGGTATTTTGGAGAATTATGAGAATTTTAGGTTTTGAGGAATTAAATAGGTTATTTTAGAAGTTTAGGATTAAATATCGAAATAAGTGGTTGATTGGAAATTTACGAGAATTATGTGATTATTTTATAGATGATGATTAATTATTATTCGACATTTTTTAGGAATTCCGAAAAAGCTAAGAAGTTCAGGTAAGCGGGGTTTTTATGCTAGATTTTGCGTTAAAATAAAATGAGCTGAGGTTATTTTTGGAAAATATACATATCTGATTATGAAAACAAATTTGAACTGTCTCAGTTATTTGTTCTGCATTACTTATGAGATTATGTTTAAGAAGAAATTATTTTCTATCATGACTGGTGTAGACATGAGCTTATTTTTGACATTCTATTTCTGAACTTTGAAAAAGAGAGCAAATATGAAATTTTGTGCATAAATTATGTTGTGTTATGATTTTGTTTTGTTCTGAAGATTTTATGTACTCTGATATGATCTGATGTGATTTCTGAAAACCTCTGGCATAACATTCTGTTTCTATTTCTGTTTCGTTCTAACCTCACCACGGGTGTAAAACTGTGGCCTCTGTTCGGGTAGGTACCAACTTTTCTGTTTATGGTGCACCCACTTTGGAAACAAAGTGGTTTTCTGCGTGGTCTTTCCTATGTGCACACTCGGGGCTCTGAGAATGAATAAGGTGAAGATTCACATTTTGTTTCTGCTCGGTTAGCTACCGGGGTTTGCACAACCCTTCCACGGGAGTTAAACATGGTATTTGTTCTGATATGATAAGATAAGATGTGATGTTTCAGTAATGCTATGCCAAAGGGATTTTGATTATGAATATTTTTCGAACTTTCGCTCTGATATTGTTGATAACATGTTCTGATGCTGCATTTTGAAAACATTATTCTGATTCTACATTCTGAAAGAAAATGTTTTTGTTCTGCATTCTGAACTCTATAAATGCACATGTTTACACACTAGTATATGTCCTCTACTTACTGAGTTGTTGATAACTCACCCCTTATCTCCATATATTTTTCAGATAATTTTGATGGTTCAGCTGGAGAACAAGAATAGAAAGTTTAGCAAGGTGTGATGATCGTAGTGGAATAAGTGCCTGAGGGTACAAATGCTTATTTGAGAGTCGTAGTTAGTAAACTGATTTATTTTTCGGATATTTGATTTGATGAGTTGAGGATGTTTTCGAGTTTTTGGAGAAATTCTAATTTATGTTATTGGGCATTTCTTTATTGTCGTCATGGAGGAACTTAGATTTTTGGATTGATTAAGTGGATTAATATTTTATGGGATTTTCTGGATTTTATAGTTGTGTTATTTAAGTTAATTTTAAGTATTAAGAGCTAACTCTCCGGACCTCCGGGATCGGGGCGTTACAGGAATGCTTCTGTTGGTGAGCCGTGAAAAACCGATGGTCAGCCCATTTATGCTAGAAGGCTTTAAGGGTGGTCCCGGGGGTATTCCCTCAAGTTCTTAATTTACATATTTCTCTTTGAATATATGAAATCTTTGTTTAAAAACTTGTCTCAATGAATTCTTTATTCAAACCTAATGAATCCACTACTAGTATCCCCAAAGAACCTGATAACATCTACCAAAAGGATTATAGGATAATAGATATAGAAAGAAATCTATAAGACTGAACAATTCCAAACATTCCAAAAAACTAAATATACAAACATTTTACTTTTTCTTCTAAATTATAATTTCTTACAAATTATACAATTAAAACAGTAGAAAAAACTATTAGTTTAAATAGTGATTATGAATCGTTACAACTATTAGCATAAGAAGCTATTAAACATAACAAAGAACAGAAATATTATTTCATATATATTGCACTAGTACAAGAAGCATAAAACTATTCACTAGAAGTGGATTAAACACCTCAGTATTACTCTGTTTAAGAGACGGAAGACATTATAATTTTCATGATTCATTACTTGGAATGGTAGAATCAAGCATGTTCGAAGGACCATTCTATTTTAATTGTTATCCCAATTATTCTCTTTCATTATTCAATGCTAATATTTTACATGTTTTAACATTAAATATTAAAATAAATGGTTATCAGATGATGAAAGGATCACATCCTTTAACAGTAGTTTATAGGATCCATTATAAATTAATGAAAACAACATTAAAACCACAAGCTCTTATTACTGGTCCAAAAGGATATATATTATTATTACAATCTAGTACACAAAACTCTAGTGTAAAAATTCATCAACAAATCAATTGGAATCAAATTACTCTTCCTAATGAATGACAATTAGAGAATATTACTCCATTACCTAAGATAGAAAATAATTTTAAAGATGATCTTAAATATATAAATAAAAAAGCAAACGGAACAGCCCAAATAGTTTTTCAACCTTTTAGAAAATCTTTTTCACATTATTCTTCTCAAGCACCCTCTAGTTATCAAACACCCAGATCTGTTCATACATCAATCTCTGGGAAAAAATCCCAAAATTTTGATACCAGATCTTTTGACACTAGATCCCAGAGTCTTGACACACAAATTCGGGAAATTATTTTCTAAAATATTATTGATACACCAGTATATACTGTTAGACATCCTGATAAAGCATCAATTTCCCATAATCCTGAAAATGAACCTTTTTCGCCAACATATTCACAAGTAGTTGGAGATGATGCCCAAATATATACCCTGAATAAAGAAGAATTTAAAATTAATAAAAAATATCTCAAACAAGATTATATGAAAGAAGGAAATAGTCATAAAAGATTAGTATTTTTCTCAACTTTTACAAAAATAAAAAGAGATTATATCCAAGAAAAATATTACGAGTATTTAGGAAAATACATATTAACATACCTTTCTTTACATGGTTTGAGATATATAAATCAAATGAATTGTCTATTATAAACAGGACTACTAATCAATGGATTAAAGGAGAGAATAATCAAATTATTTATGAAGAATACCCTCTTTTGAAGTCATCAAGTTCAATCAGAGAAATACTCAAATTTTGGCTTCACCAATAAAAAAACATAATATTACAAACATTGATAAAAATTTTGATAATATAATCCAACAAAACAATTATACCAATTTATATCTAAAAACCATGGGTAAACAATTAGAAAGAATTGAAACCCAAATATCTCCTATAAAACCCACTATTAAATAAGTAAAAGAAACCCCTTTATTTGTTCCCCATGAAATTCCATCTAATTTAAAAACTATTTTTTTCAAAAATAAAAATGATTTATTAGAATAAGAAAAAGGCTAGATGCAACCGGCCTGTGCACACGTCGAGTAACCGCCATGTAATTTAATGAAACACACCGTTTTACTCGAGTTCTCCTCTTTAGTCTTTACCCCTTCTCCTTCCTATTTCGTGCATCCCCTTCTCCCTTCTCCATTTTCCCTTCACCTTCGTCTGCTTTTTCCTGGAATTCCCTAAGCTCGTGCATCGCCTTCTCCTTTTTAGTTGCCATATGCAGTATGATTGCAGATTCTTGGCATTATACTGCATATATATATTTCAATCCTCATAGTATCTCTCAACGCTTCCCTTCCAGAAAGTCTAACTGTATTGAAGCGTTTTTTGATGGAATGCTTTGTTACTCAGTAACTCACAGACGCAGACGGTTTCTGAATTAAATGATTTTGTCAAAAACCTGAACTCATTACTAGAAATGACTGTAAGTATTTTCCCTTCCTTTTTTTTTTTCAAAAACAAAAATAGATACCTAGTAATGGCATTTTTCTTCTCAGATGAAATGCTCTGTTGAAAATGGTTTTGAGCGTTTCTAACGAAAAATGAAAGATAGAATGCACAAAATGCTTATTCCCTTCTTAGATCTCCTCTCTCCAGATGTTAGGCGTGTTGGACTTCTCCTTGAAACTTATTGGACTTCTTAAAAAATAAGTTCTGGAGATGTTAAACGTGTAGCCAGAAATGTTAGGTGTCTTCTCAATTGTTTTTTTTCACTTTCTAATAGATGTTGATGTGCCACGTTAAACGGTTACACGCCGGTTGCAAACCCCGGTGGTACGTAGCAACTCTCTTAGAATAAATCTCTAGTAAATTAGAAAAATTAACTATTAGTAATACTGCATCTACCTCAGAACAATCTCATATTAATGTATTAAGCAAGATAGACTCATATGTATTATCTGACTCTGAAATTAGTAATATTGAAAACCAATTTAAATATTTAGATTTACAAATAAATAAGATTAGACGAGATCATGTTAATAGTTTTTCAGCTAGAGATTCTAAACATCATGTTTCTATTACACGTAATTGGTATCCGAGGCCTACTCCACTGGATATGCAATTTGAAGAGAGAGAACATACAGTAAGATCTGCATTCGCACCAGATGTATTATATGAATGGAATATAGATGGATTATTTGAGTATGAAATATTAAATCATTTCCAATAAATGATTATGGTTGCTAATGTCTGTAAAAGTAATAGAAAAACTAATCACCAAGTAGCACATATTATTGTCACAGGGTTTACTGGCCAATTAAAAGGCTGGTGGGATCACTACCTTTCATATGACCAAAGGACACAAATATTAAATGCTTATAAATATGATGAAACATGCAAGTGATTAAAACAGAAAACGATTTACCTTTAGAAGATGTTGTAAATACTTTAATATATGCATTAACTAAATACTTTGTTGGTGATCCTGTTCAATTCAAAGAAAGAACTAGTGATTTATTGATTAATTTAAAATGCCCTCAATCATCTGATTTCCGTTGGTGTAAAGATGTATTTCTAACTAAAGTTATGATCAGAAATAACTGCCAACAGTAATACTAGAAGGAAAAGTTCATAGCCGGACTTCCATATTATTTCGCCCAAAATGTACGAGAATCGTTAGTAAAATCAGATAGTACTATTGACTTTTATAATCTCACATATGGCGATATAATAAGTAATATTAATAAAACTGATTTAAACCATGTGCAACGATTTAAGATTAAAATAGCAAATGGAGAAAGAAAAGAAATTTGCTAGAAAATAATTAGGTACCTTTTGTGAATAGTTTGTTTATACCCCATTATTAGCCCCTTCAAGAAGACACAAGAAAGGAAAAAGAATCTATAAGAATTATTCTAACAAAAAATGAAAATACAGAAAATCCTATAAAAAGATAAAAGATAAACAAACATATAATAAACCACTAAAAAGTCCTAAAAAGACTAATAAAAAGAAAAAACAAATTGTTTGTTATAAATGGGGAAATGTTAGACATTATAAATCAAATTATAAGGTCAAACAACAGATTAATGAACTAGATATCTCTGAACATTAAAAGAAAAACTATTAGACATTTTTATAATACATTCAAGTGAAGAGGGAGATAGTTCTTCTTCAGAAGAAGAAATCTATCAATTAAAAGAATCAAGTTTTTCAGAACAATCTTCTGATAGTAAATTCGAAGAAGATGAAGTACAGATTTGTAATTGTCTAGATAAGGATAATTGTATTTGTAATAAAAGCATTAATGTACTTTCAAGACAAGAAGATATTATATTAGAATTAATAGACAAAATTAGTAACCCTCAAAAAAGAAAAGATTACTTAGAAAAGTTAAAAGATACTTTTAATAATCAAAGCACTTCGGTAACGTCTTCCTCAACACCTTACAATCTTTAAGAAATAATAGGAAGGTTTAAAACAGACAAACAAAAAATTACGATACAAGATATACAACAAGAAATCAACAAGATAAAACAAGTGATTAGACAGTAGAAAACATGCAATCTTAAATTAGAAGTTTCAAATGAACAATTATTACAAGAAATTATATTATTAAAAATAGGGAAAAACGAAAATAATTTTAATGATAAAGAACATAATAAAGAACAATGAGAGTGTTAAACCTTAGTTATGAAAGATGAAAAAGATAATTTCATTAATATCCTTGATATGATAAATTTTCAAAAATGGTATGCTGAAGTAACAGTTTCAATTAATTAAGAATTTTCTTTCACTACAATTGCCCTATTAGATACAGGAGTAGATTTAAATTGTATACAAGAAGGCTTAATACCTTCGAAATATTTTGAAAAGACAAAATAAACGTTATCCCAAGCTAAAAGAAAAAAATTAAACATAAATTATAAATTATCTAATGCACATATTTGTAATAATGGAATTTGTTTTAAAACAATATTTATCTTAGTAAAAAATATTAATACTAAAGTAATATTAGGAAATCATTTCATTGCCTTACTATACCCTTTCTCTGTAACAGAAGAAGGAATCTCTACTAAAATAATTGGATAAGAAATTCAATTTAAATTCTTATTTCTCCCAGTATCAAAAGAAATTAACTCTTTAAAGGAAGTTTCATTAACCAGAGAAATTATTTTTTTTAACAAAAAATAGAATTGAAAAGAAAACCAGATAAGTTTCTTAAAACAAAAATTAAAATATAAAAGAATTCAAGAACAATTAAAAGACCCTTTATTAACCCAAAAAATTGATAATTTTAAAACTATAATTGAAAATGAAGTATGCTCTAACTTGCCTAATGCCTTCTGGAACAGAAAACAACATATAGTTGAATTACCCGATGAAAAAGAATTTTCTGAGAAAAATATTCCAACTAAGGCTAGACCTATTCAAATGAATAATGAATTATTAGAATACTGTAAAAATGAAATTAATGATTTAAGAACAAAAGGAAAAGTAAATCATCATGGTGTTGTGCTGTCTTTTATGTTAAAAAAAGGTAGAATTAGAAAGAGCAGTTCATTGTCTAGTCATCAATTATAAACTTTTAAATAAGGTATTACAATGGATTAGATACCCAATTCCTAATAAAAAAAATTTATTATCCCGACTATATAATGCTACAATATTTCAACATTTGATATGGAAAGTGGGTTTTGGCAAATCCAAATTGCTGAAAAAGACCATTATAAAACAACATTCGCAGTTCCCTTTGGACATTTTGAATGAAACGTTATGCCATTCGGATTAAAAAATGCTCCTAGTGAGTTTCAAAATATTATGAAGGAGATCTTTACCTATTTTACTCATTTTTCGATAGTTTATATAGATGATGTATTAATATTTTCTTCATCTATTGAACAACATTGAAAACATTTCAATATTTTTGTTCAAATTATCAAACAAAATAGATTAGTCGTTTCATCACCAAAAAATAAAATTGTTTCAAGATAAAATTAGATTTATTGGACATGAAATTTATCAAGGAACTATTACACCAATTAGCAGAGTAATAAAATTTGCTGATAAATTTCCAGATGAAATAAAAGATAAGCAACAACTATAAAGATTTTTAGGAAGCCTCAATTATGTTTCAGACTTTTATCAATCTCTCAGACCATTATGAAAACTATTATTTAAAACATTAAAAAAGAATCCATCCCATGGACAGAAAAACATACAAACATTATAAAAAAAATTAAGACTCATGTTAAGAAATTATCATGCTTAGGATTCCCATCTCCTCATACTTTAAAAATTGTTGAAATAGATACCTCTGATCTTGGTTATGAAGGAATTATGAAACAAAAATGATCAACTGATTTAGAACAGATTGTCCAATTCCATTCAGGATGTTGGAATCCTGCCCAAAAGAATTACAGTACTATTAAAAAGAAATTTTAGCTATTGTGTTATGTATTTCTAAATTTCAAGATGATTTGTTGAACCAAAAGTTTTTACTCATAATAGATTGTAAATCAACTAAGGAGGTTTTGATTAAAGATGTGAAAAATGTGGCTGCTAAACAAATATTTGCTAGATGACAAACTATATTAAGTATTTTTTATTTTAAAATTGAACATATTAAAGGAGAATCTAATTCTCTTCCTGATTTTCTTAGGGTAACTCAGTCGCCTCTCCTTCTCAAGATTACTCACCCTACATGGATTCTCAAAATCCGTTTAATCTGGAATTAGCAAATTATGATCCCCAGATTATGTGATTCTAGAAGATTATTATTCATGTTAGATTATTGTTCAGGAAAACAACAAATGACTTTGTACATATTAGTTCACATGTCCTGTACTATGTTAGCTTATCTTTAGTGTTGGCTGATATTGTTCATGTATAATTAGAATTACTGTGTTAGCTTGTTTTTAGTGTCGGCTGTTCTAGTATCTATATAAAGGGGTTCGCGAAGAAAGAAAGGCATTCATAATTTTCCATCTGAAGCCTCTTCCTCTCTCGCTCAAACCACTCCACTCCAGTCCTCCTCACTTTGTAAATCTTCCTTTCCTCATGTCTTCTACTTCCAACTCCATTGAGAATTAGTCTCCTTGTAAGTATTATATTTTAATGAAGAAGTTTATTTTGTATATCTTTTCTATATTATCTAATTCCTCATGCATATGGTCCGTTATACCGCCTGCTCTATCTGCTATCATGCATATGGTTAGTTTTACCGCCTATTATTCTTTTTCTTATTAATCTTATTCTTATTAATATTACTACTATCTATTTATTACCTGGGATTTACACCTTTGGTATCAGAGTCATTCGTGATTATATTGGTGTATTTTATTATTTTAGTATATTAGTATATATTATGTAATTACTATATTAATATTACTATATTAGTATTATATACTAATATAGTAATATTAATATTAATATTAGACAGCTAACCGAGAATTAGTAATACCATCTAGCAAAAAGAGCATAATTAATTGCATTAGTGTATAGTATTAGTATATATGATATTTAGACATCATTATATATGATACGAAAAGACAATCATTTCTTAGGAAGTTGCAATCAGCTTCTCATTCCTCTATTGCCACTTGTCTACTTTGATATATATGATATTTAGACATTTTGAAATGCATAAAACCACAACAATATGTATATACAAATAGCATTACTATATAGTATTACTATACTAACAACAACAATATACTATATATAGTAGATAGCATTATATATAGTATATATATAATACTATATATATAATACAGTATATAAAATATTATATATATATATATATATTATACACTGTATTCTATATATATAGTATATATTATAATATATACTATAAAATATAATATTTTATATTATATATTAACTATATATAATATACGTTATATATATAATATACAATATAATATAGTATATAAAATATTATATATATATAATACACTGTATTGTATTATTAATATACTTTGGGAATTAAATCAGTAAACATTCGAACGCGACTAAGAATGACGTTCGAACGTTTCGTATATTTAAGCCCAAAACCGAAACAGGAAACATCATTGTCAAAAGTAAACCGTTAGCTCTCCACAGTCCCACGCCGCCGTTCAAACCGTCGCCTTCGCCGTCAAACCCCGCGACAACCATCACAAAAAGGTAGGTATCCCTCTTTTGTCCTCTTACATGTTTCTTTTTTTTAAAGATTTAGTAGGATTTTGTGTAAACTCACATTAGTGGTGGTCGGATTTTTAACTTCATTTTTCGGCCACCACAGGTTGCCATTGGCCAAATGGTCACCGTAGAAAAGTTTCTTGAAGTGTATACTACATTTCTATGGTGGCATTTGACCACATAGACCCGTGGTACGTGATTTTTTATAATGGCTGAGTCTGTGTAGAAACGTTCGAACATTTTGACAAAACGTTCAAAGATAAAATTCTACAATTGCATAGCCCTTCCATGTTCGAACGTATCTTTTCTACATTCGCACTGATACGTTCGAAAGTTTAATTTTAACGTTCGAACGTACATCTTCTTAATTTATCTGCTATTTTGCCTTCCACGTTTAATTTACGTTCGAACGTACAAAACATATGTTTGAATGTAAAAATACGTGCGCACGTAAAAACATACGTTCGAACTAAAAAAATTACATTCGAACTAAAAAAACATACGTTCGAATGTAATTCATTTTTGTTCAAACGTAAAAACCATACTTTCGAATGTAATTTATTATGTTCAAACGTTAATGTAGAGCAGTTTAAAATTAATGTGAAAGATGCATCAATAATACTAATATTTTTTTTTCCTTTTCTATTTTTAGGATATGTCTCATTCTTTGCATACCCGGAAACAGGAGAGAGAAGGAGCCACTTCAGACACTGCTCGGATCGGGGCTCATACTGTTATGGTAGAGCAAGAGGTCATGATCAATGAGTTTGACAAGCTTAGATGGGAGCAGACGAACCTCATAGATTTGTTCATCAGTAGAGACTGGGGAAATATCTTCACATTGAGGGGGAAGGTATACCCCTCAATGGTTTGAGAGTTCTATATGGGGATGTGCTCCATGTCTCAGAATGCATCCTTTCACACCGTGATTGTATGTGGTGTGTCGTTTGAGATTTCACCGATTTGTGATCACCGAGCTACTCAGGATTCGTCAAGTAGTTGAGACATCGACTACAGCTGACTCTCAGATTGGTGACATAGCCGTCGTTCGCACATCTACATCTACACACAGCACACACGATGTAGATGTAGGCACTTATGCATCATCTACTTGTCGTGATGCCAGAGTTGCAGACCGGTCAGAGGCTGAGGGTACCGACCGTATGCCTCGGGATGATGACCAAGAGGATTTCTACATCCTCACTGGGAGAGACCACACGCAAAACGAGAGGAAGAATGCCTTCAACCAAATACATCTGCTACTTTTCTTCTACATGTTGCAGCTTGTTGCAACAAACCTGGACCCTGAGAGACATAAGACCACATTCAGTCGGACTCAGGCACAGTTTTTTATACAAGTGGCACGTGGAGATCCCATCGATTTGCCACTACGCATATTTGAGAGGATCCGTTATGAGGCGAGCATCATCTCCACAGATAACCTCTCATATGGTGTCATCATCGGCTGACTATTACTTGCTTAGAGAGTGCCACTCCAGCCGAAACGGGTCATAGATCAGATGAACCCCCTCGACATGAGTACACATCGATGTAGCATTGGATAGGTGAAGGGGTATCCTCGACATCAACCACCTCCTGTAGCGGATCTAGCTCCTCTGCAACCCGGGCCTGGTGTGGGGAGTGGTAGTCAGCAGCTAATGAGTACATCTGCGGGAGATGCGCGACCTGCTTGGGTTGATGTGATGATCTCACAGTTGACTACACATATCGATCGACAGATCATAGTTGTAGAGGAGTCTGTCGTTGAGATTGCCCATCGTGTAGGTATCCTCAACGAGAAGGTTGAGAGCTTGACTGAGGAGATACGAAGTACAAATTTTGTGAACAATGTGTTCACATGAGTGTTGTTTACGAAATTCGTACATATTTTGTATTTTATTTTTAATATATGTAAGGAACAATATTATTTAATATATCGATTTTTTTTTTAATTTCAATTCTCAATCTTTTTTAATGTTAGATTTTCTAAGTTTAATACTAAATCATTGCACTTCCAATATATATAAACATAAATATATTTATACATATAAATATATAATTATACTTTACAAATTGTGTGTATATAAATATATATTACTAGTCATTGAGTCTCCTCTCTATTTTTCTCTCTAGAAAATAGAGGTGGTGTAGTGAGTTCGGAAACGAGAAGGAGTGAGGTGTAGCTATGGAGAATCTCCAGGAGATGTTGGAGAATTTCCAGTTAAATGAGGAAGAAGGTGCGGCAATTGATATTGAGGGGGAGGGGACACCAGAGATTTTACGTAAAGGTGATCGCAGTTTGATTAGCAAAATATGGTCCGAGAGACAGGTTGGGAAGAATATCGTAGAAAATACAATGGCTAAGGTTTGGAGATTGAGCAAGTCGGCGGTGTTTACAGCGGTGGGGAGGAATATTTTCATTATCACGTTTGCTACCCATGCAGATAAGAGCCGGGTAGAGAGTGGTAGGCCATGGCTTTTTGATGGGAATATGTTTGTGATGAATGCATTCGATGGGTTTACTCCATTGAATAAGATATCTTTCGATAAAACCGTGTTATGGGTCCAGTTCCATAACTTGCCTTTGGTAGGGATGTCCAGGGAGTGTGGGATGAAGCTGGGAAATTCTATAGGGGAGGTGAAGGAAGTGGAGGCAGATGAAGACAATGTGGGGTGGGGTAAATTCCTTAGAGTAAAAATTCTGATGGATTTGAAGAAGCCTCTAGCCAGGGGACGTACTATTACATTGCAAGGGTCAAAAGTTTGGGTTCCAATCAAATATGAGAAGTTGCCGCGTTTCTGTTTGCAGTGCGGTAGAATTATACATGATGGCGTCGAGTGTCAAATCAAAATTGTCACGGGAGTGCCAAAACAGTTTGGCAGTTGGCTTCAAGCGGAAGTTGGAGGTCGTCGTCTTCGGTTTTATTCTCAACAGGAGCATGTCTCGACTGTAAAAAGCATGCAAACGGAGATGGGGAAGCATACGGAGGGGGAGGGTGGCGAAAATGGTGGAGGTGCAATTCCAACGGGGAAGACGGACGCTTGTAATTCAAATTGGAATGGTGCTGATTTTTCAGAGCAGGGTGTTATGGATAGCGAGTTTGTAGGCAATGTTGAAGGATTAGATCACGGGGATTGCTTTCAAAATACAAATAAGGAAAAGGCGGGAACGATGGAAGAGAACAGTTGTCATGAAAAGTCTCCGTTATCATCGATAAGATTGGCTGAAGATCTCTCCGTTACACAAAATTCGGAGGGAAGCAGATTTTACGGAATTTTGCAAGATGGCCATGCTAACTATACCACGGTGGGCTTTGTCGATGATAGCTCTTCTCCAGCTAAAGGATCAAATGAGGCCCATCAACTTTCAGTGCAACCAATTAGAAGGTCTTCTCGTAATACCTGGAAAAAACGTGCTCGTAATCCATGCATGAACTCATTTATTTATACTGAGAGTTCAGGTAATAAACGTCCCATAAAAGGTGATAGTTGTGACAATGCTTTAATTGGTGGAAGTAAGAAAGCCAAGACGACAAGGGTGACTGAGATTGATCAAGCTAATGAGTTATCGGCAGAGGCTGTTGAACAGCCCTGCCGAACCCAATGATTCTTCTTAGTTGGAACACCCGTGGGCTTGGGAACCCACGAGGTGTTCGAGCTCTCTCTGATTTAGTCAGGGAAGAAGGTCCCATGGTCTTGTTCCTACAAGAGACCAAATTAAGTGAGAAGGGTATGGAAAATCTTAAGTATAGGTTGGGGTATGAGAAATGTTTGGCAGTAAGTAGTGAGGGGAGGAGTGGAGGGATTGCTCTCCTGTGGAAGAATGATGTTAATATAGTCATTAAGAATTACTCTCGAAGTCATATTCATGCAACTTTTCAGGATAAGACCACTGATGATGATTCTTGGTTTTTTACTGGGGTGTATGGTCAACTTGACTCAAGTAGGCGTCATGAAACTTGGAACCTTTTAAGATCATTGAAGGTACCAAGTGATAAAGGATGGTTACTGATGGGTGATTTCAATGAGGTGTTAAGTCCTAATGAGAAATGTGGTGGGAGAATTCGAACTGATAAACAGATGCAAGATTTTTGTGAAGTTATTGATGACTGTGAACTGTTAGACTTGGGTTTTCAGGGCAATCCATTTACTTGGTGTAATAAACGGGAACCTGTTCAATGCATTAGTGAAAGGTTGGATAGATGCTTGGCAAACCTAAAGTGGAAGGCTTTATATACTATGGCTTGTGTAAGCCATGGTAGTGTGGCATATTCTGATCATGTGCCTATTAAGTTGCAGCTACAGGCTAACAGAATGCAAAGAAAAGGGAAGAGGCTCTTTCGTTTTGAGGCTATGTGGGTGGAGGATAAGAGTTGTAAAACTATCATTGAAAAAGCTTGGAGGGAAGGATTTGGGGAAGGAACAATGCTGGGGGTGATGAGACAGATAAGAAGGTGTGGTGAACAATTAGAAGACTGGAATCAAAACAGCTTTGGCCATGTTCAAAAAAATCTAAGAAAAGCAAAGTTACACCTAAAGATGATTGAAGATTCTGATCCTAGGGGCCTTATGCAAGAAGACCTAAAAAAAGCTAGAATTGAGGTTCACAAATGGCTAGAGAGAAATGAGATTATGTGGAGGCAAAGATCACGAGCTCTTTGGTTGGCTGAGGGTGATAGAAATACAAGTTACTTCCATCATAAGGCTACACAGAGAAAGAGGAAGAATTTGTTAAGCGGCATTAGGGATGCTAATGGTAATTGGCAAGTGGAAGATGCAAGAGATAAAGTGATCCTCAACTATTTTGAGGATCTATTTACAGCTTCTACTAACAGTGGCAATATGCAGTTTCTAGATAACCTTGCTGGTAGGGTGACTAATGAGATGAAGCAAAGATTAGAGGAGGAGTTTGTGGAAGCAGAAGTGGAAGCAGCTTTAAAGGAGATGAAGCCTACAAAATCCCCTGGCCCAGATGGTATGGCTCCTTTGTTTTATCAAAATTACTGGTCTGTTGTGGGAAGGGATGTTACCAAAGCTGTTTTAACTGCTCTGAATTCTGGTAGTTTCCCTTCTCAGTTAAATCATACTTTTGTTACTTTGATTCCAAAGAAGAGAAATGTTGAGGTGGTGTCTGACTTGAGGCCAATCAGTCTATGCAATGTCTTATATAAATTGGTGTCAAAGGTACTAGCAAACAGGTTGAAGGTTGTGTTACCCGAAATAATTTCCTCTTCTCAAAGTGCTTTTGTACCTGGAAGGTTAATAACAGATAATGTGCTCATTGCTTATGAATTAGTGCATTTCCTTCGAAGGAAGAGGCATGGAAAGAAGGGATTTATGTCCCTTAAGCTCGACATGAGCAAGGCCTATGATCGCATTGAGTGGGACTATCTTGAAACTGTCATGAGGAAGATGGGGTTTGGAAACAAGTGGATCGAGCTGTTAATGCTGTGTGTGAAATCTGTCTCCTTTTCCATTCTGGTGAATGGTGAGCCAAAGGGTCCTATTTTCCCAACGAGAGGTTTGAGACAAGGAGATCCCCTTTCCCCCTATCTCTTCCTTCTCTGTACTGAGGGACTCATATCTCTACTCAAAGCAGCTGATAGAAAAGAAGCAGTGGAGGGGATTAGAGTGTGTAGAAGTGCACCAAAAGTAAATCACCTTATGTTTGCAGATGACAGTGTTTTATTTTGCAGGGCTACTCTACAGACAAATAGAAACATACTTCATCTGCTGGAAGTTTATGAAAAAGCCTCGGGCCAAATGGTGAATAGAGAAAAGACTTCAATGTTATTTAGCAAAAATGTTTCCTCTAGCCAACAAGAAGAAATCATGAGGTTCTGGGGAGTTCAGCAGCACCAATCTTATGACAAATATTTGGGACTTCCTCCCAGGTGGGAAGAGGAAAACATCAAGCTTTTTCAGTGTTAAAGAGCAAGTTGTGGCAAAAATTACAAGGGTGGAAGGAGAAGCTTTTATCTCAAGGGGGCAGAGAAGTGCTCATCAAAGCCGTGGCTCTCTCTATCCCTACTTATATCATGAGTTGTTTTAAATTGCCTGCCTCTTTGTGCTCTGAGTTGGAGAGTCTTATTGCAAAGTTTTGGTGGGGACAAAAGAAGGATGAAAACAGAATAAGGTGGATCAGTTGGAGAAAGCTGTGTGAACCAAAGGCACTCGGGGGGATGGGGTTCAAGAACCTGAGATGTTTTAATATGGCACTATTAGCTAAGCAGGGTTGGCGCATCCTTAAAGAGGAAGACTCACTGCTTCATAAGATCTACAAGGCCAGGTATTTTTCTTCTTCTAGCTTCATGGAGGCTGAGTTAGGCAATGAACCCTCTTATGTGTGGAGGGGTATTTGGGAAGCAAAGTCTCTTTTATTAAAAGGGTGCAGATGGAGAGTAGGAGATGGGAAGGCTATCAACATTTGGACTGACTATTGGCTGCCTAATCATAAACTGGTACCTGCACTTGATTCAATTACTCAGACTCAGCTGAATTGGAAGGTGTCTGAATTGATAGATGCTAATACCAATATGTGGGATATAGAGAAGGTGAGAAGATTCTTACCACCAAGGGAAGCGTATGAAGTGCTGAATATGATGCTTACTCTTGATCAAAGACCTGATTGTATTGTTTGGGAACATGAGCATAATGGACTGTTTAGTGTCAAGAGTGCATACAAATTGTTTGCATCTTTTGATGAGGAGAGGCAGTCGGGTGAAGGGTCAGCTAGAGGGGGGCAATGCAGACTGTGGAAAAGAATTTGGAAGCTGCAAGTTCCAAATAGAATAAAAATTTTTGCTTGGAGGGTGTGCAAAAATGGGTTACCATCATTGAAAAATCTCCAAGCTAAGAAGGTTGTGACTGATGCTAAGTGCAAGTGGTGTCAAGTTGAGATTGAGGACACAAATCACGCCATTCTCAATTGTTCAAGCTTCATAGAGTCTTTGCAGCTCCAGCTAAACTTCCTGCAGGGCAGTAGTTCTCCTCGAGATTTTATTCAAGTGATGGAAAATTTGATAAGAAGAAATAAATCTGGAGAAATGGAGTCTTTGGTCCTTAGTGCTTGGGGTCTATGGAACAGAAGGAATAAACTAATGTTTGAGAACAAAAAATTATCCCCAGAACAGGCCATAGACCATGCCCTTTCAATGTACCAAGAGCATTTATCTGCTTCCTATGAGCATAAGAGAGGATTGTTGCCTCAATGCCGCTGGCAGCCTCCACCTGCAGGGGTATTGAAGCTTAATATTGATGGTGCTACATTCCATGAGCAATGTAGATCGGGTGTAGGCATGGTCTTGCGAGATGAGAGGGGGAAGGTGCTCTTAACAGCAAGTAAACCAGAACATGATGTAAGTGATCCAATCGAGATAGAGTTCTTGGCTGTTCTGAGAGGCCTCCAAATTTGTTTTCCCTTGGGAATCAGTGAGTTAGAAGTGGAGAGTGATTCATTGCTGGTGGTCCAAGAGATAAACAAGGAACAAGAGTCTAAGTCTATTTGGGGAAACTTGGTATCTGAGATCAAGCGGATGCTACAAAGATTTCCTAAAGTAATAATTCAACATAAAGGCCGTTTGGCCAATGAAGTTGCCCATTGTTTGGCAAGACAGTCATGGGGTATTGATGAGCTAGTGGTTTGGTGGGATTCTTTTCCTGAAGATGTCTCACAAATCATATGGCATGATGCCTTGATGTAATCTCTTTTGGTTGATGAATAAAATAGTATGCATTGTTTTATCAAAAAAAAATATATATATATATTACAATTTTTTAGACTTGTTCACAAATTATGCACTATAAAAACCACATCATTTTTAAATTAGAGTCATATTTAATTTAAATTTACAATTAACGTTCGTATGTAATTTACTAACATTCGAACGTTGGTATCAAAACATTTCATGTTCGCACGTAGGTAGCCACAGTGTTCGAACTTATATATGACGTTCGAAAGTAAATTTGCTCTATGTTCGAACGTTACAAAAAAAAAAAAAACCTCATCTGTCTTTAGTGACGGTTTCCAAAAATCGTTATAGAAAATGCTTTTTAGTGACAGTTTGGGGACTGTCACAATTTTTCAACCATCACTAAAAAGCAATTATGTTGTAGTGCTTGCATACATAGATGTGTGCAAATGGTTGGCAGGTTGTGTCACGTGGTGGGAAATTACGCTCTAACGGCCATTTCAGGTAATCTAAAAGCTTCTTCTGTTAGTTAGAGTTTAGTTAATGATCATGATAGCCTATGCATGTAGAGCCTTGGGTAGTGGAAGAAATGGTGTCTAACAAAAGTATGAAAAGTTAAACACTCTTGGGGTGCAGGCAAGGCTAGACAATAAGAAAACAACATGAGGCATTCACTAGGCCTACCTTTTCTATTGAAGAAGCTTATAAATTATGCGATGGGTGATCTTGTTAGGCATATAGAAGCCAAATGAGAATATAGGTGAGTGCAGGTTGAGGAAACACTTGTTTGTGTAAGCCTTGGGTGGGTTATGTTTGTTAAGTGCTAGAATTGCATTATAAGGGAATTCACCTTATTCTTTTACATTTGTATATAGTGAGTGTAAAGGTTGTGTAAGGTGTAGTCCCACAAAAGTCTCTTGTGTGCTTGTTATAACTTAAATCATTTCCTGAGTGTGTGGCTGACTAGTGCACAAGTTGAACTAATTCCATCACTTGGTGAATTTTTTCTGTATGAAAAATTTATTATAACTAGTATTAGATCTTGAAGTTTATATACTATGGTTTGCAAATCATTTCAAGAGTTGTGAGAAATGGTGGTTTGTCTTGAAGCCTCTTGGAGGAGTTAATATTGATCTAGGCAAAATTGGGGGTTCAAGGCCCATCAACCATAGAGGAGTCAAAAGAGTCGTGTAGCTTAACAAAGACTTTAGTCCCCTATTTATAAGGGAGGGATAAACCTCACATTATGGATATGGACCACGTCATGATTAAATAATTTCAATACATCAGGGATAAGCCTTCCAATGGCTAAACATTGTGCAAAGTTAATTAGTTTATAGTATTCATCTAATATTCTCCATGCCTATATATAGGGGCAACATGTAACTTTCGATCTATCTGATTAAGCATTCTTGCATTATTATCTCTCACACATTATTGACTTAAGCATCGGAGGTGTCATAGGCGCTCCACACCGCCCACTCAATGATTTGCAGGTTAACGATCACGACCGGTGGTGGGACACGTCCTTTACAGTGGTGCCATATGTGATATTCTATAATCTGTGATTTCAGTTTTTCATTGAACTTCAACGTGGTTCCCTCATGCCGACCATGAGACGTTCTCAAAAAACTCGTGGACCAAAAGCAGCAACTGGAGAGAAACTAAGGATGGTGTTAGATGCCATGGAAAACCTAAGGAAAGAGAACGAGGAGTTGAAGCGCCGCAACATTGAGCTCGATGATGCTACCATACCCGGCCATAGCGAACAAGGAGAAGAAGAAGCATACAGGAATGGGGGAGTGAACGCGGAGGATTTGGAAAAAAAGAAGCTACATGATGAGCTATGTATCCTCACTGACAAGTATGAGGAGATGGTGAAGAAGATAGGAAGATCTTCCTCAGTGGAACAACTGTTGAGCTGCACGGATTTGCCTTATAGTGTGGAAGGGATGGTCATGCCGCTCCCACCAAAATTTAAAGCGCCCCAGATAGAGATGTATGATGGGTCCAAGGACCCAATAGATCACCTGGAGAACTTCAAGGCTCATATCACACTCCACGGTTTCCCAGGAGAAATTGCATGTCGATCATTTCCCCTGACTCTTAGGGGAATGGTGAGAGGATGGTTTGGCACTCTCCAGTCGGGATCGTTCAATAGCTTTGAAGAGCTAGTGGTTCTTTTAAATTACCTCCCAAGTGCAGAAGGTGCCCAACTTGTGTATAGTGAGAGTCCCAAGGTCGATTTCACAGGGATTAAGGAAAATTCAGTGTTATGCAGTTATTCATTGGGATAACAGGAAATCAGAAGGAGAAAAATATGAGATGAGCAAATATCTTACGGCCACTGGGCAGGTTTGCAACCAGATTGTTCATACAAGAAAACTCAAGGGTTTGGAAACAATTTTTTCTTCTTTTCTGAGAATCCTAGATGCGAATGAGATGAATTTGGATGCACACTAAAATTTAAAAAGAACAACTTAAGAAACTAAATTCTCTATATTGATAAAGAAGAACAAATTCAAAACTCAAGACCAATGTTCTGAAAAGTTTTTAGAAAAATACCTAGGCTTCGGGTTTCCTTTACACAGAGGGATTTTAGGGGAGCTTTGCAGTCTTCAATTACTATCAAATGCAACTTCAGTCATGATAAAAGCATTTGGATGATGTATGCGATTAAAACACTAACAAAACATGTACTGAATAATCTTAACGAATTTCACATTAAACTGGCAATCAACATACAACTCAGGATTAAGGTCTGCATCCCTTAAGCATTCACCATGCCTTTAATCAACGATGGATCAAAGAAGACACAGAGAAACCCTAATCTCAGTGTCTATAAGAATGACAGAGATTTATGGAGAATACAAATTAAAATCGAAAGGAAATCAACACCCCCAATTAAAACCCTACTGCCCAAAGGTTCCCCTTGACCTAGGTCACGAAATTACTCTTCCATCAAATATGAAAACAAGTTATCAACCAAATAAAAAGACTGATTCATAATCCAAAGACCCCTACAGGGGAGACGCCATTCACCTTGGCATACGGGAGTGAAGTAGTACACCCCGTGGAAGTCGGTCTGCCAAGTTACAGGACCCACCATTTCTTGATGCCCAAGAATGATGATGCTATGGAAGAGCACTTGACCTCCTAGAGGAAGAGACAGAGGCAGCTGAAGTCAGGATGATACTTGACAAGAAGAAGGTAGAACACTATTTAAACAAGAGAGTCAGAACCAAGACATTCAAGGTAGGAGATCTGGTGCTAAGGGAAAATGGGGTCACCAACAAGGGATGGGAAGGACGATACGTGATAGTAGCCAACCACAGGCTTGGTGGGCCACTTGAAGGATAACCAAGGCAAAGAGCTGCAACATCCTTGGAATGCACAACATTTGAAGAAATTCTATCCTTGATTATGTTAATATCTTGATTTATCAAAACTCAACTGTTGAATTCTTGATTATGTTTCATAGTAAATAAAGCATCCGTTCCAAGCCAATCCCCCAAGGAAAAAGGGCGCAAAGGTCATCAGACTACGCAGACCTCAAACACCAATGTCGAGTACAAAGACTAGCGATGCCAAGCAAAAAGAGAGCGGAGGTCATCAGACCATGCCCCTTAAATGCTAATATCAAGTACAAAGACTTGCAATGCTAAGGAAAAAAGGCCCGGAAGTCATCCGACCACGCCACACTTAAATACCAAGGTCAAGTACAAAGACTCACTGTGGCAAGGAAAAAGGGCGCGGAGGTCATCAGACCACACCACCCTTAAATACCAATGTCGAGTACAAAGACTCGCGGTGCCAAAGAAAAAGAGTGCGGAAGTCATCAGACCATGCCACCCTTAAACACCAATGTCGAGTACAAAAACACCAATGCCAAGTAAAAATGGTGCAGAGGCCATCAGATCACGCCACCCTTAAACATCAATGTCAAGTACAAAGACTCACGGTGCCAAGAAAAAAGGGCGCGGAGGTCATCCGACCATGCCACCCTTAAGCACAAATGTCGAGTACAAAGACTCACTGTTCCAAGGAAAAAGGGCGCAGAGGTCATCCGACCACGCCACCCTTAAACACCAATGTTGAGTACAAAGACTCAAGGTGCCGAGTAAAAAAGGTACGGAGGTCATTGGACCACACCATACTTAAACACCATTGTCAAGTACAAAGACTCGCGGTGCCAAGTAAAAAGGGTGCGGAGGTCATCTGATCAGGCCACCCTTAAACACTAATGTCGAGTACAAAGACTCACATTGCCAAGTAAAAAGGACGCGGAGGTTATCAGACCATGCCACCCTTAAACACCAATGTCAAGTACAAAGACTCGCGGTGCCAAGTAAAAAGAGCGTGGAGGTCATCAAACCACGCCACTCTTAAACACCAATGTTGAGTACAAAGACTTGCAATGCCATGGAAAAAAGGTGTGAAGGTCATTTGACCATGCCACCCTTAAACACCAAATGTAGAAAGGACAACAAGCCACTCGCAAAGTAGAAAGAAAGAGCCTCATGAAATCAAAGCAAAGTGTAGCACAATAAAAAAATAAAAAATAAAAAGAGGCCAAAACTAGCTTAGTGTTCCCAGCATGCACAAGTACAAAAATGTTTGTACAAAATGTTGTTACAAATGTAGCAGGGAAGATAGCCATTTACAAAATGCTAAGTACTAGGACCGCCGGGAGGTGGAGGTGGAGGTGGACGACGATTTTCAAAGTCATCGAGCATGGTGTCCCGACCAAAGGCGTCAACAAATTGACATGAGGTTACATCACACTTAAAACCTCCAAATCTAAATGCCTCAAGTCAGTATGGGGACTGGCCAACAAGTGAGATCTAAGTCACAACATGCCGGCCCCATTTACATAACCAAAAGCACGATCCCTAATGCCACGCACCAACGCCAGTTGAGGATGACAGCGGACAAGTTCCTTCCTCACAGTTGTCAAGTCAGACTCCAACGTTTTCACCAACTGGTCTTTTTCTTCAACCGTTTATCCTTTTTGAGAAGCGTTTCATTAAGCTTCCTCTGCTGTTCGTTTGTGTCGTCGCAAACTTTCTTGTATTCCTCATGCCATTCAGTCAACTCTTCCAGAGCGTCGCATGCCTCAGAAAGGTCAAGATTAACTTGCCTCTTGCTCTCTTCTAAGGCCGTCAATAGTTCCTCGAGTTCAGTGCATCATCACTGAGAACTATACAACTTCAGGCAGACAGAATTAAGTTCCTCCTAGAGGGCGGAGAGCTTAAACTGAGCACGATCCCGCTCAAACTCTTACTACCCCCCAGATAAGGGAAAGCTGAGCCCTAGCAGAATCACACTCTAACTCCAATACTCCCAACGAGAAGTTGTCTAGGACCCTCACCTCCATGGCACAACAGAGTTCATCGTGAAGATGAAAAACCTCATTGCCAAAGCGTGCACGTAGCCATCAGTTTACTCAAGTAGAATCTCCAACTCTGCCTTCTTGCCCTTACACCTCTCAAATTCCCTCTTGGCGTAGAAAGAAAAGACACGCCTAGAGCAAACTTCATCTTCCAAGTTAGCACAGTCAACCATGATCCAGGCCGTCAAATCATCAACACCTTACAAAGATAAAACCCAAGAAAGTCAAACAATCAACTTAGAAAAATGGCTGAGAGAAAGGAGAAAGGCAAACTCAGAGATACCCCAGAGAGGAAATTTCTAAGCCGATTGGCCATACTAGTGACGACCTCATCTCTAGTAGAACCATGGGACAACCCCACCCCCAACCCCGGCAGGCACTTCCCCATCATACCTCACCTCAGGCCCATAGTGAGGACCAAGGAGGAAAGCATCAGAAGACACCACTTCTGAGCCAGCTCCAATCCCAGGGGCCTTACCCAAATCTGCCACTGGGCAAACAACGTCGATGTAGGCAAGTTCAACATCCCTTAAATTAAGGTCCTCACTTGCAAGACCACCTAGAGGAACACCCTCCTGATGGGCACCATGCCCACGGGTTCATATCACCTCCTCTAAGGGAAAAGGTTTAGGGTCATCCCCAAAAGAGGAAGGAAAAAGAGAGGGGATCGAAACGTGGTCATCTCTAGCCCCTGGATCGAGTGGAGGGGCTCCTCCCCCCTCCTCCCGAGATAGTGGTAGGAAAAGACTGGGGTGTTGAAATTGTGGCTTCACTTTCTTCTTCCACTTCACAAATAGGAACGTCACCACCTCGGACACCACGGTCGCCTAAGGAACCATCTCCATAGCCTTGATTTCCCTCATGGGTCACCTGATCAGCAAGGCTCAATGAGAAGGCGGTGTCCATATCAACGTTGACCTTGCCACCTTCCCTTGGCAAATCAGAAGCTTCAAATGTAGGGAATTCGAAGGCTGGGCTAGATGCTGAATCAAACTACTGAGAAGGAAGATCAAAGTCAAACATGGTCGCTAGGTCAGAAAGGGCTTGACCCATCAAACCCTCGACATCATCAAGACCTTGAGATGTGTTGGTGGGGGATTGGGGGTAGAAGGTGCGGTACCTTGAGACCAGTCAGCCACAGGGGAGGTGCTAAAACCTGTGCATCCAGCGCCCCCACTTCCCTTGGCAAAGGTGCGCGTGTTGGTGGGGGATTGGGGGTAGAAGGTGAGGTACCTTGAGACCAGTCAGCCACAGGGGAGGTGCTAAAACCTGTGCATCCAGCGCCCCCTCTTCGCTGCTGGAGAAGGTGTATCCATAGTAGGCTTGCAAGAACATTTCCTTGAAGGCTTTGGAGTAGACTCCGAGGGAGACTTAGTTGGGGGAGATGGTGCCACGACCTTGCTCAAGAAAAGGCGACTTTTGACCTTCAAATGGTCAGACATCACCAAGAAAAGATTAATATTGGCGAGCATCAAGAGATCCTCAGTCCAAGGTTCGTCCTCATCTTCACTCACCCAGGTGGAAACCATGTCGACACGAGATTGTTCCTGTTCAAATAGAGGCTCCAAAGCTGCCATTAGGCCCTTGTCGTCGAGAAATGTACTCTTGGTAGCTCTAATTGGGAATTCTCGGCGCATAGCCTCTGAATTGGGAAATTTAAAACCTACGCCAGAGACCAAGAAAAGTTTCCTCGTCCATTGTTCGAATTACGGCTCTCAAACAGGCCAAGCGCTGCTTTCTAATCTGAAAGCTGCAAATATTGTCTGGAGTGCTCCTCAAAGAATAAAATGCCAAGAACTCTCGGGTGGTTAAATTTGGGTATTCTTCCCTAGCAGGTTTCAAAACCAGACAAAATACAATGCAAGAACAGAGAAGAACCCGCCATGCATGAGAATGAAGCTGCGCAAGGGCCAATTAAAGAAGGCCAAGAACGTTGCGTATTGGGCGACAGAAAGGGAATCGCAAACTGTGAGTTAGGGCACAGACGGGAATAGCAACATTTTCAGCAAACCCTTCCTCATTGACACAGCCACACCAAGGGAGTTCCAGGAGTATTGAGTCTGGAATCCCGTAGGTGTGGCACAAATTCGTAAAGTCCCTAGTAGTGAGGGTGGAGCACCACCCAAAACCTTCAAAAAAAAAAAGGAACGTCTTTAGTAGATGAAGACTACGGCACTGCAGGGGTTTGGGATGTGTTTTGACTGGCCATGAGGATGACAAAGAATAAGAAAGAAAGGAGAAAATGGAGAAGGTTAGAGTTGCAGATAAAGAACTCGAGATAGTGAGGTCTTAAGAACATAAAGAAGAAAGGAAGAAATCAAGAAGAAGACAGAGAAAAATGAGAAGTACAGAAATGAAGAACATGTGATAACTACTGACTAAATGACATGACTAAAAGAGAATGTGGTGATGGTTATTGGATAACGTACGCATGTTTTCCAAGTTTGAAATTCTCACCTCTTGATAGGTGGAAACAAGAAGTAGTAAATGGGCTAGTGGGATAGTCTAGGGTCTAAAATGTCCTCAATTGAGTAAAGCCAGATATTTGTAATTCTTTCATTATGAATTCCCCACGCTTACATGTGAGAGGAGTTAGCAGGGTAACTGGAGGAGTTAATATTGGTCTGACCCAAACTGGGGGCCCAAGGCCTATCAACCACAAAGGAGTCAAAATAGTCATGTAGTTTAACAAAAACCCTAGCCGCCCTATTTATCAGGGAGGGATAAACCTCACATTATGGATATGGACCATGTGGTGATTTGATAATCCTGATACATTAAGGATAAGCCTTCTAATGGCTAAGCATTGTGCAAAGTTAATCAGTTTATAGTATTCATCCAATATTCTCCATGCCTATATATAGGGGCAACAAGTAACCTTCTATCTATCTGATTAGGTATTCTTGAATTATTATCTCTCACACATTACTGACTTAAGAATCGGTGGTGTCACAGGCGCTCAACGCCGCCCACTCAACGATTTACAGGTTAATGATCATGACCGGTGGTAGGACATGTCCTTTACACCTCAATTGAATTCTTAACAAAAGGGACCCCAACTTCTGCCCCTATATATGTACAATCGAGTCGACGGTTTCATATGGGATGTTCATTTCATAAAACTATGTCTTAATGTCAAGTCACTTGGATTATGTAATGATTGGATGATTGAACAGACGAACAAGTTGTTTTGGTTAAACATCGAATGGGAGATGTGCTCGTGGAGTTGGGGTTCTTGGAAGAACGCATTGAAGAATTTTCTATAGAATTTATTGTCCCATAGAAAATACTTGCAAGACATCCTTGTGACAAGAAGGCCCTTTTAAGCTAAAGTTGCTAAAGCCAACAATGTTTACTAAAACCTGATGTGCCATGGAACTAGAGAGTTTCTTGAAGGACCAGAAACTATCGACCGATCATCTCCAGTAATCTTGTACTATTTCGGTGAGCCACAACCATCGGTCACTCATTTTTGCCCTCTACTTTATTTCCTTTTGGTTTATCGCCACTAAACCATATTATCATCTTAGGTCTTCTCTGTTGGGCCACAGAAGAGATCCCATAGCAGCTGAGTCACCCAGATCTGCCACACATAGCATCCCTTTCTTCTGTGCAAGCCTCACCGAGATCTATATATGTTTTGATATTCCCTTGTTTTTCCAGAATACTCCATGCCTTGACATTTTCCTTAGACTCTGATCTTTTGGTCAAACATGTTCTTACTCTTAGATATTTACAAATTGTCCATCTGAGCCTCTTTTGCCGTGTAGCTTCCAAATTTTACATGTTAATTACATTTATGTCCTTTACTTGTAAGCCATGGCAGATTGTTTTATTTGTTTTCACATGGGCCTTGGTTGGATGTTGGGTCTGATTTTATTTGTTACTGAACACCACTATAATATCTTATGTTGAGATGGGCTTATTTTAAATAGACTTGTGTTTGAGTTGGGATTATGTTAAGTGAATATTAAATTAGAGATGTATTTTAGATGTAGTTTTAATTGAGTGAATATGTTAGCCATACACTTTATTCAAAATATTTAGGGCATTAACCTATATTTTAAATATTAAATTGAGTGAAGATGTACTTTGGATCATGTTCTGTGTTCTGGAGATATCGCTACAGCAGTTTGGAGGAAGGCCTCGATGGCATTGGGTGTTCAGTGCATGACAACTTCATCATGGTGTGCACATATTTCCTGTTGGTTCAGATGTGCTAAGCATGCATCCCAGCGGGGTGTACTTGTAGGCTTGCTTCCATGTCTGGTTATTGGAGACTGTGGGCAAGAAGGTGTAAGGCTAGAATGGAGGCGACTTATGAATCGGCAAAGAAAGTATGGCTTGCGGTTAAGTTTTGGCTTAGCCAAATTTTTGGAAATATGTCTAAATGTAAGAGGCTCTCTCCGAGAGATTATGAGATTCTATCTGCTATTGATGTGCCTATTAAGCAGATAGGCATATTTCGTGTACTCCACGAAAAGAAGTACTATACGTCACTAAAAATTCTAGGAAAACGTATCATGATTTTCATTTAATAATTAAATACATGCTATGGAGAATAATAATTTTTAATAATTATTATACTAAAATAAATACTAATATTATTTAAATTCAAACAATTTATTTATTCTTCCAAATCATAACTTAGTAGAAATTTACATTAAAATCTTTCAAAACAATTAGTGGGAAATCATGGACTTAAACAATTTAAAATGTTCAAAATAAACTTTAACCTATTATTATTTACTGCTTAAGTTAGTTGTAAAATACTTAATAATTTAATTATGAAATTTAATTTTTTTTAGAAGAGCCGGTAGCCACCCCACATAGTAGCCCCGTTCCAAGTTTATTAATAAACCCTCACTTGTGGCGGAAGAATACCTTGGTAACAGACAGACACTTGGGATTTACAAATAGACCCCATGCATCAAAACAAAACAAAATAAAAATCATCCTATAGCAAGCCCAACAAAAAATCATCTAACTTCTTGCCACACACAAAGAAAACAATTCAAAATATTCCTACCTTATAGAAGGAAAACCAATCTTATCTAGTCCGATCATGCCCCTTATAGCATAAGCTAAAAGGTCAGAACCTGATCCATACGTCCTCGTGATCCCAGATTCCCCTTGACGAGCAAAGAAGTCAGCAACTTGGTTACCCTCACAGAAAATATGTGAAACTGAAAAAATATGCCTTCTAGACATTTAAGCAACCACTCCCAACAGTCTCAGAGGTACCACACATTGCAGGCGCCTGAAATCAACCAGTGAACAATTAACGCAAAATCACACTCTATCTCCACATGATTGAAGCCAAACTATTTGCAAACCATGATGCCTCTCAGTAGGGCCCTTAATTCAGCCGCATTATTAGTGGCCATACCCAAATGTTCCGAGAAGGAAGCCTTGACATTCCCCAAATGATCCCTAATCACTCCACCCCCTCGACAAGATCCCAGGTTTCCTCTACTACTCTCATCAACGTTGAACTTCACCCACCCTACCGCTGGTTTACTCCATTTACATGCATTACACCACATCACCATTATGGCATATCCGCCGCATGATGTATCATCCCGTCATACGGAGTACATTTCACATGTACTCCCTTCATATACCATACACCACACAGAGTACACTCAGCGTGTACTCTTCCCGTTCCACACTACGCCAGGAGGGTATATTTTACATATACTCTCCTTGTCACACATTAAGCCACACACAAGGTACACCCCGCATGTACTATTCCCATTCCATCTGCCACGTCACCAATACAACACATACCACAACACTACATAGGACATTTCTCAATTACACCCAACACTTCACAGTACACTACACGGCACAATACATCTCCATCCAACACATATATGCCCAACACCTCACATACGCATCATATCACATCACATCACCACACTACACAGATATGCCAAACACTTCATCACACCACACCACATCACAATATCACACTCCACAATACCAACAGCACAGTCCACAACCTAATCAACTAATCAATATCTAACATAATTAATGAGGGATAGAGGGTTATACCATCGACGGGATAACCCGTGCATTGCTCGTTGATCGCCACAGCCGATGATGTTGGAAGAGTCGTACGTAGCGGCTAACCCACGTACGCTAACTGTTTAGGCGTTTGGATAGCTAGGTGTGGTCTTGGAATGGCTCATGGTGGCCTTGTGATGACGGCAAGGAGTGTAACACGATGGATCTAGCCGTGTACAATGGCGGTCAACCATGCGTAGTGGCTGTCCATCACGTGCAGTGACTACCCACCACTCAAAGTGGTGGTTTGGACCTAGGGTTGGGCTGAGGGGTTGCTGGTGGAGCTCATGGTGGCACTGGGGTGGCACCACGGTGGCTCTTGGCGGCGAATATGGCCGCATGGTGGAGGAGAAGCCGTGGGAGAGTGAGAGAGAGTGTGCGTGCATGGGTGGTAGATCGGAGCTAATGGCGGTTGGGATAGTTCGGTGGTGGTCATCTATCGTGGGTGGAGGTGCATGGCGGTGGAGGGTGTGCAACCCGTGCTTGTGAAGAGAGGAAGCCCGTGTGGTGGAGAAGGGCTTCTGGCCATGGGTCACGTGCAGGAGGAAGGGGGAGGGAAGGGAAGGTCCATGGCAATGCTTGGTGGTCGTGGGTGCCGCGTACGGCGGTGCTAGAGGTCGCGCACGGTGAAGCTGTGCGTGGGTCTCTTGTGCGTGCTATGGGGAAGGTGGCTGCAAGGTAGAGGCCAAGCTCGCTGGAGGGTGATGGCCGGTGGGAGGGGAAGCTGCCGTGGAGGTGGTGGTGCCATTGGGTGGCACACGGCGGTGCAGTAAGCACTAAGCCCGTTTGGGCTGTGCACTCCCGAAATGGAGAAAGGGAGAGCATTAGAGAGAGGGGCTGGGCTAGGGAGGCTCGCCGGTGTGAGGTGCAGTTGGTGGTGCTGGCGGTGAGGGCTGGCGATGTACGGCGACGCCGGGCTGAGCTATGGAACCGTTCGGGCGAGAGGGAAGCCGCGTATTGCGTACGCTGGGGAGAGGGAGGAGAGAGAGAGAGCTGAGGTAAAAGTGAGGGGGTCTGGGTATTTAACCTAGTCCCTTCGTCCGAGGATCCACGTAATGATCTAACAATGGATCTCAAACACTGATTTGAAAACACGTAAAACATTAACTTAATTAAAAACGCTTAGAGTAATTAAGGTAGAATATTATTTTAAACTAACTTTAGTTTATAAAATAATATTCATCATCATTATAAAATGATGAAGTCTCACTTAACATATTAAAGAGAATAAAACCATTTGATTAATAAAAGCTTTCAACATAATTTAAATCTCTTAATATCTTAAATAATTGAAATCATTTTAATAATAATTTTAAAATGATTTTCGACAATTATAATATTTTTGGAGCTCTTCAAAAATATCATGATTGTCGTATTTAAGATCAATCTTAATTCCATAACACTGGAAATACTCCTTACAAATATTTTCAGTATATTTAAAACACTGGGTGTGCCCTAGAAGTCACACGATATCTTTCGAGACACGCCATCATGGTTTGACATGCATAACGTGGCTCGTAGTCACTAGTGAGAAGGGCAGATGATCACATAATCTCTGCCCTCGGGATTTGCTTACGTCATAAAGATGGGACATACGTCAGAAAGAAGAAGCGTACGTAAGAAGGAAGGAGCAGGGTATCACACGTCAGGGCTCGAGATGCCGATGCTTGCGGTGGGCATGACGTTCGGAGTCACACCGGTGCGTGTGGTTCTGTAGTTTAGTTGTTAGTTAGTAGTTGTTAGTTGTTAATGTGTTTTATTTGTATTTTTTTGTTATTTTAGTGTCTAATAAAATAGAAATAGGCTATTGGATTTAGTGTCCCTTGTAGGGTCCCGTACTTTTCCTCCCTGGGAGGACAGATGGGCCTTCAAGTTCTGTTTACAGAGCGCTTTCTCTGTTATGAGAGAGTTTGTTGAAAGGTTAAGACAATGTCCGCCCAGAAAGGAATTTGTGTGTGGGGAAGTGTAATACCCGAGTCCTACTACGTAGGTCCTTATGTCATTTTATCAGTTATTTAAGTTAATATTTTGAGATAAAAATATTTTTATTACTTCCAATTATTTTATTTTAAGATGAGTATGTTTTATTTTAAAATATGGTTTATTAAAATAAATCAAGGGTATTATTTTTAAGACTTGAAATATTTTTCCTTAAATCCTTTAATTTTATTTATTTATAAAATGGCCCAATTAATCTCTATCATTGGATTGGTAGGTGAAAAGCATTCTTGAGGTGGATTGATCTCCACCATCTATCTTTTAAGCTTAGGTGATAAGTTTTGACCAAGGTAAAAGTTTCCCCCCACCCTTTCACCTTTAGGATTCTAAGATAGGCCCCAAATACTTTTCCTTCCCTTTGACCCACAAGCTTCCTAAGGAAGCAATTGCAACCATCGTCCAAGACAAGTCAATAAAGAGAAAAGAAGAAAAAATAAATAAAAACTATCCTAAGGCATTTCCCTCCCCCATACCGTCGACCCTCACCCAAGAAAAAGAAATAAAATTTCATCTTCCTTTCCAAGAACTATCTGATGCACACCTTCCTCTTTTCTTCTTCTCTTTTATTTTCAACTTCAAGAAAACAAGCTCCTTTTTCTCCCTCAAGCTTGTGACTCCATAGCAATGGAAGAAGAAAAATATTTTCTTCAAAGCTTGGAACCAAAGCTTGATCTTATCTTCCAAAGGATGAAATATTGAAGGTAATAAACTCTTGGTTCACTTCCTAGCATGATTTTCATATGGATTTCAAATTTCACCATTACCTTACCCATTGATGCTTCGGTTTTGGGGTTTAAAACAGTGATATCATGTTGCTCTTCATCCACACGGCTATACCTCTATTTGGTTTTCCACTTGTGTTTTGAAAGGAGCTAAGAATTTAAGGTAAAAATCCTAATTTGACTTAGTTATTTTTAATGTGATTTTGGAAGCTCACTAAGTTGTTTTAGCTTGTGTTTTATTGTAGTTAATTTCCTATGTTGCAAATAAATATGTATGCACTGCTTTTGGCCCAAACCGAATGGTATTATAGTTATTTTTCTATGTATTTTCCTATATTTTGAAAATACTTTGTTGTTATTAAACTTGGTTTAATCATAAGTGATGATTAAAGTGATTTTAAATTACATATGTTGGTGAGATCATGGGTGGAGATTAAGATTTAAGGACATGTAATGGGTCCTCTCTCTCTGAGGTGAGGGGTGTCTTTGCTGCTGCAAAGAGGTGCCTCTTGGACTTGGTCCGAAGAGTTTCTGTAGTGATGGAGGAAGATTTACAAAAGCATTGGGAAGCTTTTTCACTAACAGACAAAGAGGCTGACTCAGTTAACGTGGAGAAGGACGACTTAGAACAACTCGTAGAAAAAGGTAAACGTTGTCTCCTTCTGTTGATCAATGCAGACAGGATGGTAAATCGACAGGCGTTCAAAACTACCATGTCAAAGATTTGGAGACCAGAAGATCCAGTTTAAGGACGTGGGAGTCAACAGGGTGCTGGTGGAGTTCCAATATGATCATGATAAAGAAAAAGTTCTGGCGGGACGGCCATGGTCGTTTGATAGAGCGCTGATTTGCCTACAAGAGGTAGATGGAGAAGTCCCTCTGAAGGACATAAAGTTCGAAAAAGAGATGTTCTGGGTGCAAGCCCACAACATGCCATTGGCATGCATGTCAAAAGAAATTGGACTGAAGCTGTTCTTGGGGATGGAAAAGGTCCTTGAGGTGGAAACAGATGACGGGGGATGCGGATGGGGTAGTATCTTAAGGGCCAAGGTGGAGGTGGTCATCACCAAACCACTGATCCGGGGAAGATTATTAACAGTTGATAGGTCTCCGAAATGGATCCCATTCAAGTATGAAAGACTCCCTTCTTTCTGCTTTGAATGTGGTTCCATCTTACATTCTAAGCAGTGTTATTGTTCTACGCGTTACAATAGGTTGGAAGCAAACAATCAATATGGCCCTTGGCTCAGGGCTAACCCTTTGAAAGGTTATGATGCAGATATTCATCGGTATGGTGGAAACAAGAACCAACAAGCCCAGCACAGCCAGGAGGCGGGAAACTCAGAGGCAAGGGCAACAATGGAAACTCAGGAAGCTAGGCACTCTGCCAGAGATGAAGGGACTATGTCACGGGAGGAAAAAAGTAGAGTTGAGGAGCAGAAAGGACATTTGGCGACAGTGTTCCAAAATGATCACAAACAAACTTCGCCTTTCCCTGGCCCGATGGAGACTTGTAAAAAGTCTTTACCAAAGCAGGAATGTGTCGGTCCAAAGGTTGAGGCGCTGGGAATTGTTGAGTCTAGTCAAGTTACAAAGTCAACCTCAAAGCTGGACATCAACACCACGTTGGACCTGGCTACTCCTGGGAGCTCCTTGGCTGGTCAAATCAGATCGATGGATAGCTTTTTCAACCAGCAAATCCAGGAATTGTCTAAAGTTGGTCAGAAATCCTCTTGGAAACATAGAGCTCGTGGTAAATCTCCCCAAGTTACCCTTCTCTCTTCCTCTGGAGGCAAGGTCCACAGTGGCACCAAAAGGCAAGTAGAACCTGAGTTTCTATCTGTGTCGAATGGAAATCCAAGCAAAAAACACAAAAATATGGATGCATCTGTCGAGGGTAAACCTGACAAGTTGGTGGTGGCTGCTTGGCAGTACCACCAACAACCATGATTTGCATAAGCTGGAACTGCCGAGGGCTTCGGAACCCTCGGACAGTTAACATCCTTAATTTTCTAATTAAGGACAAGTCCCCCAACATGTTGTTTTTTATGGAAACCAAATGTTCTAAAAATAGAATTGAAGAACTTAGTAAAATATTGCATTTTGACTCCTGTTTGGCAGTGGATAGTAGAGGCAGTAGTGGAGGGCTAGCCTTGATGTGGAAGAGGAATTTGGACTTCTCGATCTATAACTACTCAAGATGGCACATAAGTGCCTATGTCAAAAAGGGTTGTGACCCTTATCCATGGTTGTTTACTGGCTTTTATGGCCACCCTGAAACTGCTAAAAGGGATATGAGCTGGGATCTTTTGAAACTTATCAAACCTGAGAATCAAGTGGCTTGGTTATGCTGTGGTGATTTTAATGAAATAACTTGCCAAAATGAAAAATCTGGAGGTGGTACAAGACCTTACAGACAAATGGAGAGATTTAGAGAGGCCATTATGGAATGCTCCTTGAAACCTTTTCTGACCTGAGGCTCAAAATTTACCTGGTCCAATAATAGAAGAGGCAGAGATTTTACAAAAGAAAGACTTGATAGAGGATTGGCTAATCCTTCTTGGCTCAACAGGTTTAATGATCATGCTGCCAAGTCCTCCCTGCAATGAAGTCTGACCACTCCCCTCTTCTCATTCGAGTGAGCACAAAAGATGTTAAAAACCATGGAAAGCCTTTCCTTTTCAGATTTGAAACTGCTTGGAATCTGAAGGCTGAATGCTCAAATATAATCAAGAGGGCTTGGAACGAGATGGCAATGGGAAATGAAGGTGCTGTAGGTATGAATAGAAGACTTAAGGAGTGCAGTCTTGCTTTAAAGAAGTGGAATGTTACTAATAACATGAGAACCCCAGAAG
The DNA here is from genome assembly GCF_001411555.2 of Juglans regia. Classification (NCBI taxonomy): domain Eukaryota; kingdom Viridiplantae; phylum Streptophyta; class Magnoliopsida; order Fagales; family Juglandaceae; genus Juglans; species Juglans regia. The sequence goes on along the minus strand of NC_049915.1, from coordinate 11,327,011 downwards.
TCATTACAGCCAAAATGAAAAGATTAGAGGAAATGCAGGATTCAAACCAAGGAAACCAAGTGGAGGCAATCCAACAGTTGCAAAAGGAAATAGAAACTGCTCTTGTAGAAGATGATCTCAAATGGAAACAGAGGGCCAAGCAACACTGGCTACAGAATGGGGATAAAAACACAAAATTCTTCCACCTCCATGCCACCCAAAGAAGGAAAACCAACAAGATCTCCCAAGTGTTAGATCATAATAACTGTGTGATTACTGAAAAGATAGAGATTGGGAATGTCTTTACAAGTTTCTTCTCGGATTTGTTCACCAGCTCAAACCCTTACAACATAGAAGGGTGCCATGAGAATGTGTCTCCAAAAGTCACACCTGTGATGAATGGGTTGCTTCTACAGAAGTTCACAGAAGAAGAGGTCAAGGCAACAGTATTTCAAATGAAGGGTATGGGATCCCCAGGCCCTGATGGCTTTCCAGCTTTATTCTACCAATCCCATTGGGACATTCTTGGAAAGGAAGTATGCAGTTTTGCACTGAACATATTAAATTGTGGAGGCTCATTGGAGGGGGTTAATGAGACATTCATCACACTCATTCCTAAGGTTAAAGAGCCTAAGAGGGTCCATGATTATAGACCTATAAGCTTATGCAATGTCATTTATAAAATTGTTGCTAAAATGGTCTCCAATAGATTGAAGCTTGTATTACCTGACATAATTTCATTGAATCAAAGTGCCTTTGTGCCAGGTAGAGCAATCTCTGACAATATAGTGGTGGCCTATAAAACCCTTCACACCATGGCTACTAGAATGAAGAGTAAATCAGGCTTCTTGGCTCTTAAATTAGATATTAGCAAAGCCTATGATCGTGTGGAGTGGAAGTTCCTCTCTTCTGTCATGAGCAGTTTGGGGTTTGATCAGGCTTGGATTTCTATTGTACTGAACTGCATCTCCTCAGCTTCCTACTCCATTATATTGAATGGTGAGGCCCAAACCCCCTTCAAGCCTTCTAGAGGTTTAAGGCAGGGGGATCCCTTATCCCCCTACCTTTTTATCCTTTGTGGTGAAGCTCTCTCAGCCATGATACAGAAGGCTGATCTCATTGGCAGCATCTCGAGTGTTCCCATGGGAAAAGGCCCCCAAAGGGTCAACCACCTTTTCTTTGCTGATGCCAACTTAATTTTTTGTAAATCAAACTCTCTTGAGTGGAGTAATTTGATGAGAATCCTTAGCATCTATGAAAATGCTTCTGGGCAGGTTCTTAATAAGGAAAAGTCTTCTATCTTCTTCAGTAAGAACACTCCTCTTGAAAACCAGAAAACCATATTGAGTATTGCAGGGGTCAGATCCTCAGGCTCGTTTGAAAAGTATCTGGGCCTCCCCTCCATGGTTGGTAGAGCCAATAAAGCTGCCTTCCATAACCTTATTGACAGAGCTTGGGCAAAGATTACAAATTGGAAGACAACTTGCCTCTCAGCTGCAGGTAAAGAAATTCTACTCAAGTCAGTGTTGCAGGCCATTCCCACCTATGCTATGGGCATTTTTCTCCTCCCTCAATCTATCACCAAGAGGCTGGACCAACTTTGTAGGAAGTTCTGGTGGGGTTCTACTGAGGGGCAGTCCAAAATTCAATGGGTGAAGTGGAGTAGCATGAGTAGAGGTAAAGACCAAGGTGGTTTGGGCTTTCGAAGCTTCAGCAGTTTCAACCTTGCCCTCTTGGCATAACAAGGATGGAACATCCTCCACAACCCAAGCTCACTTTCTGCCCAAATTCTTAAGCAGAAATACTTCCCTTCATGAAACCTGTTAGAGGCCAAAGTGGGAAGTAGACCATCTCTAGTCTAGAGGAGCATGATGGCAGGTCTGGAACTGATTAAAGAGGGCCTCATCTGGAGAATTGGAAATGGCCTTAAAGTCAAGATATGGGAGGCTAGATGGGTTCCAAAGATTTCTTTACTCTCACCTGCACACAGGGACACTAGGCTGGAATGGGTGGCAGACCTCTTTATCCCATATCAAAAACAATGGAATGGTCCTTTACTTCAAAGCTTATTCTCCCAGCAGGAGGTGGAGCTTATCACTTCTATCCCTATCAGCTTGGGTAATAGAGAGGATAGATTAGCTTGGGAAGGAACCAGAAATGGCCTCTTCTCTGTAAGGAGTGCCTATCACCTACATCGAGAAATTCTGGAAAGGCAAGTAGCAGGACCCTTGAGAGTTCATGCACTCAGTAGCACATGGAAATCCTTGTGGCAACTGCAGGTTCCCAATGCTGTTAGAATGTTCCTTTGGAGGGCTTGTAACGAGGCTATCCCCACTTTTGCAAACCTGAAGCAGAGAAGACTGAGAGAGTGCAATTTATGCCCAATCTGTCAACTAGAAGAGGAATCAACAGGTCATGTTTTATGGGGATGTAGTGCTACTCAAGATATATGGGGCCAAGCCAGTATCAAGGTAATGAAAATGGCAATGCAACATGATTTGTTTCGAGAAGTATGGGACCAATTAAGTGAAAAACTACCAAAAGCAGAACTTGAGGTGGCAGGCTCAATTGCAAGACTTATATGGAACAGAAGAAATGAGGTAGTGCATGGTAAGGAATTCAGACACCCTAACTCTATCCTCCATAAGGCCTATGAAGACACAAGACTGTTCAAAGTTGCAAAGGCCCAGGTTAATCCTCTTGGGGTGAATTCCTGCCCTGAAGATAAGCTCTCTTGGAAAAAGCCTCCTGATGGTAAGTACAAAATTAACTGGGATGCTGCTATAAATGTGTCTTTGGGTGTGCTAGGAATCAGTGCCATTATCAGAGACAACCAAGGCATGGTCTTAGGTACTATCAGAGCAAGAAGATTTACAAGAGTCTCCCCTTTTGAAGCTGAAGCTTATGCAATGCTGATGGCAATCATCTTTTGCAAGGATACGGGAGTTACTAATATAGTGCTTGAAGGGGATTCACTGCAGGTGGTCAAACAGATGCAAAAGCCTGTCAAGGATTGGAGCCAGGGTGGTCTTATAATTGAAGATGCCAAAGCTATACTGAAGTCCTTTCCTGGCTGGAGCATTGGTCACATAAGAAGGGATGCCAACATGGCAGCTCATGTGCTAGCCAAAGATGCCCTCAATAGTGTTGAAGATTTGGTTTCCCTTGAAAGCTTTCCAATATGTATTGAGCATATCATTTGTAAGGAACTCTTGTAACCGTTTGGTGTAGCAATACGAATATGACCTTTGATTTCAAAAAAAAAAAAAAATTATAAATGTTGGTATCATGTGCTTTGTGTTGAGATTTGGTTGGTAATCTATTTTTAGGAGGTTCGGTTTAAAGGTTTTGTTGGGTCCTATAATTTTATATCTTGCTTTTAAAAGGTATTAAGTGAGTAAATCATAAACTTAAGTGTTTAAAGGTTTTAAAGTTTCTTAATGGGTAACTTTGCTATACTTTATGCTACTTTAATGTTAATAGGAGGTTTTATCTAAACTATTTAATATATTGCTTATGTGAATAGGTTATAGCATAGTTTAGATATAAGGGATTAATCGTGCATGAGGTATTATGATATGCAAAGCCGTCCAAATATTCCTAAGTCATGTCATGCCATAAAAATAGCCCATTTATGTTGTCCCTCGTTTGGTTAAATTCTACCTAACTCAAGAGTCCAAAATATTGATGAGCTAACCTTTTTATAATGAGGGACCATAAGTTGATTTAAAAAGGCATGTTTCTTAAGCTTGTTTAGCCTCCAGATTTTATCTCCTAATGTCCATAACCCAAAGTGAGCTTGAACCAAAGAAACCTTGCTTGAAGCCTATAAATTCTAATCTACTTTTCATGTAAACTTTTAAAATAGTCTTTCCATGGACAGCTAGCATGTTTTAATACTTAAGCTATTTCCCTTATAAGTTGAGGTGATGAGTAGTCATTGGGTTAATACTAAGCATAGAAGGAACACTAGATTATAATATCGTGGCTTTCTCTTTTAAAAGGAGAACTAAAGAATATTGTATGAGTATTAACATGCTTATTATGTATTGGAATAGGACCTATAGTGATGATGGAAGTATTGAGGAGCATAGAGGTAAGTAGCTATGACCATACTTCTTACACCAAGTTCTCTTTATGAAATAATGTCTCTCTCTCTCTTATTGCAAATGTTCTTCTAAAGAAAAGAGTAAATGAATATAGTATGTACAAACCCTTTCTTGATAGCCCCTATTAAACACCCTATCGATTATAATTGTGTGTATGTGTATAAGGTAATGCATGCACGTAGGTTCTAAGTCATGAGGTTTCTATACATGCTCTCTCAATAAACTTATTGATTATTCCTATATATAGTATAGCATGAAAATGTATCTATTTCATAAAAATGCGTATGCATCAAAGTAAGAAAGATGACGAAAATGTTTTGATTGTAAAGGAAAGAAAATGAATATCTCATGCCTTATGCTTCAAGTGATGCTTAAAATGAGTTTTAAAATGTCCCTATGAACTGATATTTTAAATGACGCGAAGAAAGTGTTTTAAAATGCCCCTATGAACTGATGCTTTAAATTACGCGAATGAACGTTTTAAGATGTCCCTATGAACTGATGTGAAATTGTTCCTATTAACTGATGTTAAATTATTCCCATGAACTGACGCTTTATGGATGCCACGAAAAATGATGTTTAAGATCATGCTTTTAAAATGATGATTTTTCATGAATGCACAGTTAAATGAAGAGATGATGTTTAAGTTTTAAATTACGTTTTCTATGAATGAACTGTTAAATAATGAAAAGGATTGAAATGAATGAAAGAAAGGACTGAATGAATGAATGCTTTAATATATGAAAATACATAATGGCCATATGAATGAAAAGGGTACCAACGGAATAGGCAAATTGCAATGCCGGGTAAGTAGTACTGGTAGTGCACCCAGTGCTGCCCCCTAATTGAAAAGGGATTCCCAACCTATGGCCACAGGCGGAATCCAGGTCCAAAAGAAGACTGTTAACCCCTACACATGGGGCGTAATAGTGTGTATCAGCCAAAAAAAGTGAAACATGAAAGTATAGTTATTTCTTAAAATGTTTATGCATGAAAGCATAGTTATTTCTTAGAATGTTTATGCATGAAAGTATGGCTTATTTATTAAACTATTATGCATGAAAGCATTGTCAAGAATTAGGAAAAATGTTTATGTATGCATGTTTTCAAAAAAAAAAAATATATGCCTAGTATGTTCACTGCATGATGTACTACTTACTGATTATTCGACTCACTTTTGTTTTAAATGTTTTAAACGTCCAGGTAATGACGAAAAGGCTGGGGAGCAAGGCATTACTGCAGAGAGAGAGGCAGACGCTTAGGACCTTCCCTAGCTAGAACAGTTATGTTACGAATGATGAGTTATGTTTATGTATAGACATTTTATGTTGGGATGGACTCTGGGAGTCTCTTATGATAAATGTTCGAATATGTAAAACCCCTTCCCGTAGGCTAGGAGTGTCACGTATTTTTCATAAAAATAAACCCGACAAGAGATCTCAAATTTTATAAATGAAATTAGGAATTTATTTTGTAGAAAAAAGTCTAATAAAATGTCTTCCAAAAACATTAAATGAATAAACTGAATAAATTCATGTCATAAAAGTATGTTTTATTTTAGAAATATTGAAACTAAAATTAACTGTTCCTTCTATTCCTGGCATGCCTGCTCATATTCAACATCCTCATTTGGGTGGTTAAAAAACATGAAAACAAACTAAAATGAGTCGAAGACTCAGCAAGAAATCCATCACAATGTAAATATAAAAACATAAGGTTTTCATAAAAATTTTCATGCTGAGAGTTTAAAATTCATGACTGTTCATACTGATGCTTATGTTATGTAAGACTGATTTAACTGAATTAACTAACTAATCTGACTGATTTATCTTATTTAACTAATTTATCTGATTGTCCAACACACTTAACCCTGTGTGTGAGGTTGTGCACCGACCCCACGTTCAGCTGCAGCAAGGGGAGCCGCTAATAGTATTTTGGCATACTATGGTGGACCGCGATTGAGTTCGTGGCTTACACATCCACCCTGAAACTGAACTGCATTGGTACCATGCATCTGAATGGCCATCTTATTAACTGATCTTATCTTATCTTGCATTTGAATTTAAGATAGCTTACATGTCTTATACACATGAGATGCATGACATAATACATACGTAAATATAATTTTTGAATTTGAACATGATGCTGAATGACATGATCGTATGCTATGCTGGATGACATGTTTGCATATGACATGAGTGGTTCATAAATAATAGATGTCAATGAAGTGGCTTGAATAATACTTATATATAAGCTGAACTGTGATGATCCTAATTTGTGATCAAAATTACTTACCTCACTGCGCTACCTCCTGAAACTCACTTCATAGCTCGTCACCTATATGAAGTATTAAACATCACTAAATCTATCTAGGAAAGCACGCCCTAATAATCTACTTGATTAAAATCGTACTTAATTACACTTAGATTAATACATAATAATATTATTCCAAAACTCATAACATATTTCTTAATTTCCATTTAAAAATAACATAATAATTTTATTAAAAATCCTACTAAATAGACAAATGAAATATTAACTAAAAATTTAGGCTCAATAGTATACTTTAAAATATATTTCAAATTCTTTAAATACTTTTTTTTTTTATAAAAATGAGCATTTGACTAATATATTTATTTAATAAAATTAAACTCAACTTAAAGTATTAAGCCCAACCCAACTACAAAGAAAATAATCAAGCAGTCCAAGCCCAATTAAAACAATATAATAGTTTACGAAATCAGTCCTTTCAAAAAAAAAATAGGAAGGCCCTAGGCCCATGAGAGAAGACAACCCACGTACTGAACAAGTTAAGACATAAATTTGACATAGACTTAAGGGTAGAGTTGTAATTTAACAATGATTATTCAAGGTGCTTTTTTGGAGATTACACAACAATGATTTAAAGGCATAAAAGTAATTGTACAATTAGAGAAGGGGTAATTTTGACACAACAAAAAAAGTCTAAGGCCTTTCTAGGAGGTAACAAAGGCAACTTTCGATGGCAATATTTGTAAATACAACCACCTACCTATGAGTACAACTGACAGGGCTAAGGCCTTTTCTAGAGGAATGAAGAAAATCGAGAACATCACAAGTGTGGCGATGGAGAAAAGCTTACCGAGAGAGGAAGCACGCGATGGAGATAGGCTGACAGGTTTGGGCTAGTCGGCGATCTCTGTGTTTTTTTCGAGAGGTGATTTTCTCTATTTTTACTGTTAAACTCTAGTTTGAAGTGTGGGGAGAATTTGATTTTGTTGGAGGTTCTAGCCGTGGGGGATCATGGGTTTGTTGATGGGAATATTGTGAGCAGGAAGAGAGGATTTATAAAAGCTTTGATGTGAGAGTTGGTCTTCCATTAGAATACTAACAACTAACACTGAGAGACGTACGGGCTTGGAGGTTTCTTGTGTTTGTTTTAGAGGCTTCGTGGATTTATATAGAGGGAAAATGTTGAGTATGAGGTTAGGATTATAAAATCAAGAGATGAGGTTTACGGGTAGAGATAGGAAGAAATAAGATTTAAATTCAAACTAAAACTCTAGTGGAACGTAAAATCCGATAATAATAATAATAATAATAATAATAATAGAATATTTATAGTTATATGAAAAATACGTAAAACCTATCTTATATCCTAATCTTAGGATCGGGTTGTTACAGAATAGAATGTCTATCAGGTGTTCCCTTTATTAATTAAAAAATTTAGAGTACACGTGTGTCATGTCCATGCCGATCACATGTTACTAGAACAAGAAAGAAAATAAAAGGAAAAGAAAAGGATAGGTAGGTTACAAAATATATAAACTTCTTTTCTCTCTCGTTTGGGGAGTGAGATAAGATGAGATGAGAATTTTGTCAATAGTAATGGATAGTTTGTATTGAGTATTTTTTTGATTTTGGAAAATGATAGAGAAAAAGTTGAATAAAAAATATTATAAAGTTAAAATATTGTTAGAATATAATTTTATAATATTATTTTTATTTGAGGATTTGAAAAAGTTGAATTACTTTTATTTTTTGTTTGAAAGTTTGGAAAAATTGTAATGATTAGTTTGAAAAAATTGTAATGATTATTTTAAAAAAAAAATTATTTGAATTATGTTTGGAAAAGATATCTGAAGAGAAGAGTTAAGAGATGATATTATTTCCAAATAAGCCTTAAAAGTCTTAAGAGTACCACGCATTTCAGGGAGAAAAGGGTGCGTGAAGGCAGTGAGCTAAGCGGCAGAGCACGTACTGAGAGACAGAGAGGTGCACGACTGAGCTGGGCTAAGGGAGCGTGCGTGCGACAGCGGTTCTAGGTGTCCAAACTGAGATCAACGGCGGCAACGAGAGTGGACTTATGTCCAACAGCGGCAACAACGAGTTGGGTGAAACTTGGGCCATCCGTGGAGAAAGTTGGTCGTGCGTGGGGTGGAGAGGGAGTTTCGCTGTGCGGTTATTTTTCAGTGCATCACTGGTGCAAGGGGAGGCTCATGGTGGTTGCATGGTGTCACCTTGCTCTGTACTATCCGTGGTGGAGCAGTTGGAGTGAAGATGGTTGGCTGATGTCGGCGTCTTGGTGAAGGAAACCTAAACATGGGAGGATTGTTCTGCACATTGTTTTCTGTTGTGCCGATATGAAATGCTCCCGATGTCATACCATGAGTATGAATTTTGTTTTGTTTTTTGGTGTATTGAAACAAGGGATTACATGAGGTTGTAGTTAAGGGGAGGAAGTACTTGACAGTGTGGATCGGACTGCGATTAAGGTGGTCTTTCAGCTGTGCTATGCTTTCTTGGTGTAAAGGTAGAGGCTTATTTGTGTATTGGTGGGGCGTATTTCGTTGTGGAACGTGGGTGATCTTCATGGTTGGGGTGTTGTGGTTTGCTGGGCGTGCGTGGAGGCGTTTCGCGGTGGTGCATACAAGTCTCTTGCCATGATCATGAGCGAGAACGACTGGGAGGTGCATTGCCGTGAGAGTAGTTTGGCCGTGAGAATATTGTTGCCTGTTGGTGTGAGGAAGGAATATTGTGGGGGAAAGAGAGATTATAACCGTGGGGATTTCGTTGTGTGAGTCGGCTCTGATTGCCGAAGTCTTTGGCACTAAGAAAGCATAAGGCAGTCTCCTTGGCTAATGGAGGTTTTACAGATGCCTGTTTTATGTCAGTTACAAGTAACGTGCAAGAGGAGAGGGAGAACATGGAAGACTACACTGATCCTATTAATAATTACAAATAATAATAATAATAATAATAAAAGTTAACAATATGATAATAACAATAATAAAATTTTATATAGTAATATAAAACAATTTAAAGATAAAATTATTCACATTCAATCTCAATAAATTATAGCTAGTGGGCTTACCTAAAAATTGCCCATTAAACTTAATTAGGCCCAATAAAATTTATCTTTACAGATAAAATGGCCCATTAAAATTTCATCTCCGAAATTTGCTAATACCTCAAGCAACCTACATAGTTATCCATCACATCATTTCCATGTTTCTATTATAAATCCTTGACCATATAGTCGATCCTAGTATTTCAAGAGTTTAGCCCTCAAATATTCATTCCTAAACCTCGTATATTCTTCTAATCCTTTTACGTATACATGTTCGCGCACTTATTGTCAACCATCACATGCTTCGGAAATACAAGATTGATTAAAAATCTAATAATAATAATATCACCCAAACCATTATCTACTCCAAATAAATAGTAAGTACCAGTCTCCACATAAAATAATAAACAAAAATCTCCACATAAAAATAATAACTAGATTCTCCACATAACATACTAAAATAAATTATTCACATAAAATAATAATCCCAAATAAAAACAGCATAAAACTTTTTAAAGTTTAGTCTCTAAAATATCTCAATCCTATAATCTTTAAAAATGAAATACCACAAGAATCCTGGGCCTATGAGCTATGGGCTCATATCTCCAATTTGTTACTCTAAATATGCTTGTCTAGAATCCATGTAATCATTAAACCTATAATGTGCATGTCTAAGGCATACATGTACTTAAATCATCTTCTACTCGTAAACCTTAAATTCTCACACCTCAAAATATATTGACTACATAATTTCTTTCAATAACTCTATTCTTATGTAACTCCACGACACATGAAATTTTCCTAAAATCTTATGTTCTCATTCATGCGAGGTGAGAGAGATCATATTACCTAAAGAACATAATATATTCCTTCCACGAATCATCTTGAAATACTAAAAACCATATGTAAATCTATGTGATAACTCCAAAACCTACTAACTACATTCCCAATTTCCTCAAATAAACTCCATAAAATATAAGAATTTCCCATTCATTCTCATGAACAAGATATATCATAAATATTAAAAGCGAGAGCTTTCTAATTTCACCTTCCATCATCTGCTCTAAAAAGAAACACAATCTCTTAAGCTTGGCCTACTTAGTAATTACCTCAATTGATCATACAGTTATAACCTTATTATTATTTTTTTTTGAAATAGAAGTACTCATATATATTCATGAATAATGTTGGCAATCAGCCATTACAAGATCAGAAATAGAAGAACAAACAGAATCAATATCAATTCTTTCTTCATCTAGTGATACTGCAGCTCTTGCAAGTGCATGTGCAACTTGGTTGGCATTTCTCTTAACATGTTCCACCCTCCAATCAGTACCATCCAACAGTTGTATAATATCTGCTATGATTGGATTTGTACTGTAATCAAGCTCCCTTCGGTTATGAATTGCAGACACAACATTTGAAGAATCTCCTTCAAATAAGCACTTAATCAGCCCGAGATCCTTACATAGTTTTACTGCTTCAAACAACCCCCTTGCTTCAGCTATATTTGCATTGGAACAGAAAAACATAGGCTTCATTAAGCTTAATAATACAGATCCTTCCCAGTCTCTAAGCACAATGCCAATTCCAATCTTATTTGCTTGATTATGCACTGCAATATCCCAGTTGATTTTGATATACCCCTCAGTTGGTCCTTCCCATCTTACTGCAACATTTGAACCTGAGACAAGGTTACTAGTGGTGGCCTCCATAGCTTGCTGATATAGATCACATTCATGTATAGCATGCTGAAATAAAATTTTGGGTGAAATAAACTTCTCTTGATGAATTAAGGAATTCCTTCTATGCCATAATGAACGTGCTACATATGCAAAACAAGCAAGATCCCTTCCTTTCAACCTGTCAAGCATCTGTTTAAATATCTGAGCAAAATCAACATCAGTAATAGCCATTTTCTGCATACCCTTATCACCCATCATCCAAACATCCATTGCAGCAGGACATGCCCATAGAATATGCCCAGTGGATTCAGGTTCTAATAAACAGATAGGACATAAATTACTTGCAATCACCTTTCTTTTATAAAGATTCACCTTAGTTGGAAGTGAATCTGAAATAGCTCTCCACATGAAATTCTTGACAGAGTTAGCAATAGGTAAAGCCCACAGTTCTTTCCAACAAGGATCATACTCAGCTCAGGTAGAAGTCTCACCAAAACCACTGCAGGTTGTTTCCATATAGAGATGATAAGCACTTCTGACAGAAAATAAGCCATTGTTAGTCCCTCTCCATACCAGTCTATCTGGATTTCCCAACACACTGATTGGAATCTGTAAAATTGCTGCAGCCTCCGTTTCATTAAAAACAGACTGGACCAGTTGGACATTCCACCAAGCATTCTGTTTATCAATTAATTCCTCAACCAAAGCATTAGAATCCAAAGTCTGTATTTGAGATTGGATCATACCCGAGTTGGTCCTTGGAATCCATCTATCCTGCCATATATGAATCTGACTGCCATTCCCCACCCTCCAAATGGACCATCTTTAAGAATCTTTATGGCTTGCCAAATGCTTTTCCACATATAGGAAGGTCTTGACCCCAAGTTTGCCTGCAACACTGAAGATGAAGGAAAATATTTTGCTTTAAAAATTCTGCTAGGCAGGCTGTTTGGGTTTGTGAGGAATTGCCAAGCCTGTTTAGCTAATAAAGCCATGTTAAAACCAGCAAGGTCTCTGAACCCACATCCTCCTTTTGGTTTACCAGTACATAAAACATGCCAAGATTTCCAATGCATTTTATTTTTATCTTCCAGACCACTCCACCAGAAATTAGAGATTAAAGAATTCAACCTCTGGCATAAGGATTTGGGCAAAAGGAACACACTCATACAATATGTAGGAACTGACTGAAGCACAGCCTTAATAAGGACTTCCCTTCCAGCTTGAGATAAAAACCTATTTTTCCAATTGCCAATCTTGCTTTGTACTTTGCTCACAATAGACTGAAAAGCCCTTATTCTGGATTTTCCTACCAAACAAGGCAGCCCCAGATATTTTTCCATGTTTGAGGTGTCATTTAAACCAGCAATCTCCTTTATCTAAGCTCTAGTTGAGGCTTTTGTGTTTCTGCTGAAAAAGGGAGAGGTCTTATCTCTATTGAGCAATTGGCCAGAGGCATTTTCATAAATGCCCAAAATGTGATTCAATCTTCCCCATTCCACCATATTGGCTTGACAAAACATCAAGCTATCATCTGCAAAAAACAGATGATTCATGGATAACACACCCCTAGCAATAGGCACACTAGAAATAATCCCCTGAGCTTCTGCTGCAAATAGTTGAGAACTCAAAGCCTCAGCACATAGGATGAACAGGTATGGTGAGAGAGGACATCCTTGCCTTAAACCTCTTGAAGGTCTGAACATTTGCTGAGGTGATCCATTAACCAGCACTGAAAAGCTAGAAGAGGAAACACATTCCATAATCAAATGAATATAATTCTGTGCAAAGCCTAACTTAGCCATAACAGCCTTGAGAAAGTCCCATTCCACACGGTCATAAGCTTTGCTCATGTCAAGCTTTAATGCCATATAACCCTTCCTACCATGCATCTTACTATTCATTGTATGAAGAGTTTCAAAAGCTGCTACTATATTGTCTGAAATCAAACGTCCAGGCACAAAAGCACATTGGGTTGGAGATATTAACTTTGGCAGAACACACTTCAATCTATTGGCTAACACCTTAGCAATCATCTTGTAAAGCACATTACAAAGACTGATTGGTCGATATTCAGATAAAAACTGAGGCTTAAACTTCTTAGGTATCATAACAAGATAAGTGTGATTAATCCCAACAATTGTTTGCCTATTATTCAGAAAAGAGAGAACTGCCTTACAAACATCCTCCTTCACTATTGGCCAATGATCTTGGAAAAAACATGCAGCATAACCATCGGGGCCAGGAGCTTTATGAGGACCCATTTGGAAAAGAGCAGTTTCTACTTTTGTTCTAGTAAAAGACTGGGTCAGCACTGCATTCATCTCAGCAGAGGCCTTTTCTGTTAAATTAGCAAGACACAGATCAATATTAGTAGGAATAAAGGAAGTGAAGAGTGATTGAAAATAGCTAGTGAAAGCATTCCCAATATCCTCAGATTTAGTAAATACTATCCCCCTCTCATCATCAATCTTCAATATCTGATTCCTTCTTTTCCTTTGAGTAGCACAGAAATGAAAGTATTTGGAGTTTCGATCACCCTTCTGAAGCCAATGCACCTTTGCTCTTTGCTGCCATTTGATGTTAATTCTCTCCAAAAGAACATTAATCTCTGTTTGCAAATGCTTAATTTCCTCAACAGAAGCAGCTGTCATAAACTGCTGCAGGAAATTCAATCTATCCATTTTAGCCTGCAAAAAAGAGTCAGATAGAGGATCCTTGCTCCTACTCCATCTTCTGAGAGTTGACAGTCCATGCTTAAGCTTAGACATGATTGAAGACAAACTAACTGCTGAGTTATTAGAGCCTTGCCAGATTTGCTTTACCATTTCACCACAATCATCATAGGAAGACCAACTTTCATATCTTCTGATTCTGCAATGAGGCACATGCTGCTGTCCCTGTGGCAATATTGTGATCATGAGAGGACAATGATCAGAGGTGAGTGTAGGCAAAACTTGAATGTTTCCATCTCCAAAGACATCACACCATTGTTTTGTAACCACGGCTCTGTCCAACTTCTCTCTAGTAAAATTAGCATCCTGCCTATTATTGGACCACGTGAAAAATCCATTCCCAAAATCCAAATCACACAAATTACAGTCTTGTAGCACTTTGTGAAAAGGCTACATTTGACTCTGTTGCCTCACAGCACCACCCAACTTCTCATGAGTATATAGAAGCTCATTAAAATCACCAACACACAGCCACATACTTGGATCCAAACTGTTCAAGGCTCTTGAAATGTTATACCCCACAATTCTTTGTTTAGTCACAGGGTGACCATAAAAACATGTCAGCATCCACTTAGAATTTTGCTCAGAACTCACCCAACTATTAATATGTCTTTGCGAAAAGGATTGAATAGAGAGAGATACATCATCTTTCCAAAAGATTGCCAAGCCTCCACTGAGCCCAATCCCATCTACAGAAAATAAATTCTGAAAACCAAACTTAACTTTCAAAATATCCAGTTTGAACTTCAACACCTTTGTTTCCATAAGAAAAATAATAGTTGGCTTATGAATCTTGATCATACAATCAAGATCACGAACTGTTCGAGGGTTGCCAATCTCTCGACAGTTCCAACTTAAGAGTTTCATTTCTCCCGACGGGGCTGTAGCACAGCCTCCACCGATTCATTCTTGTTCTGAGTTTGTGCTCTAGACTTCCTAAGAGTTTTGAAATGAAGAATAGATGGCAAATCAGAACCTTTGGGGAATGACTTTCTCTTTCGACCACCTTTTGAGATTTGAGGTTGAGCAACCCCCAGCCCTCCTCCTTGCCTTATATGCTTTTTCCATTTCTGCAATGACTTACCATAGTCTATATCTGGACTTGAAGATCCACTCCCAATACTGTCCAACTGATACAGACTAGAAGCATGTGAACTCAACCCTTCCCTCCCCTTCACCTTATCCACACTAACTGCACTCGTTGAAGCCAAAAGAGAGTTGACACCTGATGGGGACATAGGTTGCATCACAGCAGTTTTTTGAGCAGTTACTATTGAGGGCACAATAGAGTCCTTCTCGGGACACGTAGACATAACTACCTTCTCACCCAATCCTGGAGAAGTATTCTCAGAAACTTCCTGTAACTGTCCAGAACAGTTATCATTTTCATGCAAATCCTCAGTAACTGTCATCTTCCTTCCTTCAACAGCAGAAAACAATCCATGGGAATAGCAGAAACAAACTTGCTAAGTCCCAAGTATGGACCAGTAATAGAGGCTCTCATCCAACTACCATATTGAAGATTTGAAACATCCCTTTCAGAGCCAACATAAGGCTTTTGAGAGCACCCATTCGTACCATGTAAGAGCAGTCCACAATAGAAACAAAATCTCGGCATTCTCTCATACTTGAACTGAATAAAAGACCTCTTCCCATAAACATTAATCATCTTCCCACGAATCAATGGCATAGTGAAATCCAACTCGAGCAGAACACGAAGGTACCTTCCCCAACAAATACCCATCTCATCAGCCTCCACATGAATTACTTTCCCAACTGAACTACCCAATTGAACACCAATCTCAGCATTCATACATCCAAAAGGCAAGTTATGTAACTGAATCCATAAGTAAGTATGAGTGAAGGGCATAGCAGACGGAGAAGTAAGGCCATCAAAGTATTTGATACAAAGGAGACATTGATCAAAAGACCAAGGCTGGCCATCGCACACCTTTTGCAAGTCAGTTTCATTAGCAAACTCGAAGAGGAAAAGATTAAAGCCCACGTCAACAATGTTTACAGTAGTGTCCACTTTCCATATTTTCAACATAGTACCCTTAAAAGCATCTCGATTCACCCTCTTTTCAGTGATAATCTTACCAATCAAACAGAATCTACCCCTTTCCAAAGTTGCATGAATATCACCTTCCTTTACAACAACATCCTTAGACTCCTCTTCCGTGAGAGACAATCTATCCCACAAAGTAGTAATATCCTCAGCCATCTATGGCTAGAGGTGAACAAAGAAAGAATCAAAACACTCCAAGAATCCTCAGAGAAAATTCACGTTGCAAGAACCGACTCAAGCCTTCACTTTGTAGGAAGGAGAGAGAACTTTCGCCTCATCCACGAGAGAAAGATAGTACACAAATTATGAAATATTTTTAGTGAGAAGTTAGTTATAACCTTATTGACACATAACTCACTGCACCCAAAATTCCATAAAATTCTAAATATCCATGGTACATAAAGTTCTCTAGTGCCAAGTGTCATATTCTACGTTAACCAATAACTAGTATTTCGATAATTTAAAACAATAATAATAACAACAATTATAAGAACAACCACAACATCAAAGTGTTATCTACTGAAAGCTAATAAGCAACTTATCTTAATCTGAAATATCCCAATAAATCTCGACAGGCCAGGAGCATCCTAGGTGACCTAATCCTAAAATTAATAAAATGCCATTTTTCTTTTCAAAAGTCTGCAAAATCTCTCGACCTGGGCTTTGATACCAATTTGTAACACCCCCTTCCCTAGGGTTAGGTGATTTTTCATAAAATATAACCCGGCAAGAAATTTCATAATTTAAGAAATCAAACTAAATGATTAATTTAAAGCTTGGGACTAAATTCAATTTCTCCATCTACGCCTTACCCGCCTGCTCTTACTGATCATCCTCACCTGGATGGTTAAAAATATGAAATTAGACTAAAATGAGTCCAAGACTCAGCAAAAAAATCCGTCACAACGTAAACATAATAAACGTAGGATTTTTCATAAAACATTTCATGCTAAAAACTTAAAATCATGATCATTCATGCATATGCTTATGTCATATATGACTTATCTTAAATTATCTGACATATCATACTTATCATATTGGCCAACACACTTAACCATGTATGCGAGGTTGTGCACCGGCCTTACATCCTGTGGCCATAAGGGAAACTCCTAATAGTATTCTACCATACTATGGTGGACCAAGTTTAGGTCTGTGGCTTGCACATCCATTCATAAAATCGCATTGGTACCATGCATCTAAATGGCCATCATACAAAACTTATCTTATCTTACACTTGATTCTACGAAAGCTTACGTAACTTGATCATAAAAAAACTTACGTGTCTAGTTATGCACATGAGATGCATGACATAATAACGAAAGAACAAAGGAAGATCAAAGCAACGGAGAAGCAACTGAAGATAGCCAATTCAAGCTACTTTATTTGTGATGTTCCACCTTGCACTACAAGAGATTGGGCTTTTTGAGACAAAAGATTTTGTCTCAAAAAATCACATTTCATCCCTAATTGCTTTTGGAGATGAATAAATTTCGTCTCTATTTTGTCTCAAAAAGCCCTTCTCAAAAGGTTTTTGGAGACAAATTGAATTTCGTATCAAAAAATAATTTTTAGGGACGAAATTGGGCGGAACTAGTCCTGTTCGAACGGGTATTTCTTTCTTCATCTCAAAAATCAGTTAGAATGGAAAAATATAGGTTCAAACCAACACGTACCGTTCGAATGTAAAAAATATTCATTCAAACAGATGACTATATTTGATTATGTTCAAACACATGGAGTATTCGAACGGATTTTATGCATTCGAACTAATAAATTTATCAAATGACTTGTGTTCGAACATAAATTATGTTTGTTCAAACCGATTGTTTATTTTTGAAATTCGTTCCATTAGAATGGGATTTTGGAAATTGATGTTGTTCGAACAAATATTTTATTGTTCGAACGGACGTACGAACTATATTTCACGATAGTCGTTCGAAATTGTTATTTTGTGTTCGATTGGGTCCATTTTTGTTCAAATGGATTTAATATAAGGTAATTGACATTCGAACGGTATTAATCATACAGTATATAATTTGATTAAAAATAGAGTATTAATATTACAGAAATTGTAATTCAAACATCACAATTGTTCAAATATTTTTTAACATCATAATAGAAAGGCAATTAAAGAAAAAATAAATTTCAAGATTGTGGTGGTGGCATAGAGTTTTGGGACATAATTGACTGTAACTGTTCAAACATAGCTTTTTGTACCTCTGTCCCCTGTCTCCTTTGCATGTTCTCTTCTAATCTCGCCTCAAGATTCGCTGCTTGATCTAATCGGGTCAGCAACTCTTTTTTCTTGGACCTCAATCGGTTTATTTCAAGTGTTGTTTCCTCCAATTTCTTAGTCTTGTCTTCATTCGATCTTGCTTGAGAAGATAATGATGATGTTGAGGATGGTTTCACCCAACGTCCTAACCTCCTCAAATATCCAGAACATGATCCAAGAACTTGAAAAAAGATCTGAGCATCGTTGACAGATGATGCATCAGATGAATCCACAGTAGTTTCTTTAAAAGATATCATCTTGTCCTACAAAAATAAAAATATTAAAGTTAGTATAAGTAACAAAAATATTATTAGACAATGAAATTAAAGAAATTTAAACTTACATAATTTGTCTCTGCTTCGAGACTGGTCCAAACACTATCACAACTTTTATGTGTTTTAGCATAGAATTGGTTCAGATCATAGTTGGCAGGACTTTCTTCTTTCTGCAAAAAAAAATCTATATTAGAATTAAATCAGAAAAGTGTATTATATGTTAATATTTAACGGAGTCTAAAATAACTTACCATTTTGTTAGGCAAACGATGAAAAAATGAAAAAATCAAGAACCCGTATGATGGTGTATCGTTAAATTTGATCTATTTGCTTTATTCACAGTACTCTGTTGCTAAAAAAAATATTATGTCTTGTAACGCCCGTCCTTGTGGCCGGACTTTTTACAAAATATTTTTAGAAAGGACGACAAGAATTACCGTCCGATTTAAAACTTTTCACTTGGATACCCAAGGAGCAAGACTCCACGTTTATAAATTAAAATGTGCTTTGACAATAAAAGAGGTTTACAGCAGAAAACATAAATCTTGAAATAAAAAGGCCTCTCGTACATTTAAAACTCGTGCCTAGACTTCCGTGCTCTTCCCTAAGGGCCGTGTCCGTCCTGATCAACCAGTTCCTGTTGGGGGGAGGGACATGCATAAAAATTAAAATGAGTCGAAGACTCGTAAGCATTACTTCATATAGTTAAACTATAGCAACATAGGTTTTCATTCATAAATTCATCATTCATGCATTTTATTACGTGCATGCATACATGTCATACGTGCGTTCATTTGAAAACATCATCGGACAGGGTTTTTCTCTTTTAAACATGGGCTTCGTAAAACGTTTCGCCCGTCAGTGCCTTCATTTCTTCAAGAATTCATGCATACGTGCGTTCTTTTGAAAACGTCACTGGACGGGATTTTTCTTTCAAAAGGTTTTCCTTTCTTTAAAACGTGTCCCTCGTCAGTGCCTTCATTTCTTAAAAGTTCGTGCATTCATGCGTTCATACATACATGCATACATCCATTCGTTCTTATCACTTTCATAGGCCAGTACACACTCTTACGCCCCGTGTGTTGGGGTTAGCGGTCTTCCTTTGGACCCGGATTCCGCCCATGGCCACGGGTTGGGAATCCCTTTTTAGTCAGGGTGCAGCACTAGGTGCACTACCAGTACTACTTACCCGGCATTGCAATCTGCCCATTCATTGGTACCCTTTTCATTCATTCATGTGGTCATTACGTATCTTCATACATTTCATGCTTTCATGTCTTTCTTGCTTTTCATTCGTTCATTCATGGCAACTCGAAAGAGCTGGAGCTTTCATTCAGTTCATTCTTTCATTTAACAATCCTTTCATGAGAAAGCATTTCTTTTCATGAGAAAAACATTGTTTGGGGCGTAAGCCCGAAAATCGTCTTTTCTTTTTTCAGTTCATTTCAATTATATCCTTTCTTTAACAGTTCGTTCATGGAAAACGTCATTTAAAACATACATGGGCTTAAACGTCGACTTCCATGGCATCCATAAGCATCAACTCGAACGTCATCTCTCATGGCGTCATCAAGCATCACCTCGTGGTGCACATGAAAGCGTCGGTTCGTAGGATCCATAAAAGCATCCGTTTTCATGCCATTCATGCGTTTTCATCAGTTCATGGATTTTCTTAGAAAATAAATACAATAGATACAGCATATAGTCATCCATTCACATGCATACAATTAATACTTTGCGTGCGTAAAAAGGGGCTGCTAATGAGGGGCCATACATACTTATACATTTGAACACTTAGCTCGTAAAGTGTCTTTCATTTCTTAAAAGAAAAGCTTTGGTCTTCATTTCTTTAATTTAAGAAAACTCTAGAAGAGTATGAACGTAACACTTACCTAGACTCCATGCTACTTGCATATCATACAGTCCATTCATGTGCTTGTCAGATGGCAACCTACATGCATACACATACCTTAGCATCATTTTCTATCTAATGCATAAGCAACTTAAACTAGAAATAGAACTATGCTTCACTAGGAACACTCTCCTTCTATCCCGTGCACTTACGTGCCCTTTACTATGCTAAACCCTTCGGGGATCATTTACGGTCACCACATCTTCCAACTCAAAGTCTTGCCTCGAGTGCTCATCCACTAAAGTGAACCCATGATTCACCTCAGGATTCAGACACTAAGACATTCATCTTACTCTTCTTACAACCACATTCCGACGCATGATTCCGACTGATGGACTCACACATCACAATCCTAACAATACGCCCGTCGCTACCTTCATGCATCTTAGCCCACACTAAATCCTCATTCCCATCCATACAAGCCACACGGTTCAAAGCCAACTTTGAGGTTTAAGCACCGTGTAACTGTGCTAATGACATATTACCCATTACATATGCTGAATCTGTCTGACACATGTCTTACCATGTTACACATGTACCTTACCCCTTTATCACCTAAGATCAACATATAACATGTTGATCACCTACTCGTAGGGACAAGGGCCATACTCCGATACCAACCTTCTCTTAACCCGGCTAGCATAACTCTTCATGCTACCCATCCCTTTTGACAGTTCATCCCAACACTTGACATGACAGGACTCCATTCACAACTATGCCATATGTCACGTCATATAGCTCAAGATTGCTTCCAAGCTACACCATGACCTTGTCACATCACCTGACATCTCGTTACATCATTTCTATGCTAACTCCTAACTCATCACGAGTACGGTTCCTCACGTACTCTTGTCACACCGTGACATCTCATCACGTTCCCGTTACGCTATTCCAACACTCTAACACTTCACCCATCATAAGCATGACTGACCATAATCACGTCACTTCGTGACGTTGCCCAGTCATGCATCCGCTGCATACTCTTACACTTGCTCCGCTACTTAACCCATCACAAGCACGACTGTCAATAGTCATGTCACTCCATGACATTCCTCAGTCATGCTTCCACTGCGTACTCTTACACTTATTCCGCTACTTAACCCATCACAAGTGCGACTGTCAATAGTCATGTCACTTCGTGACATTCCTCAGTCATGCTTCTGCTGTACACTCTTACACTTGTTCTGCTACTTCACGCATACTCCTAGCCATAAGTCCATCACGGTGACATTTGTCACCTCAGACTACAGGCTACGCCATAACTACTTCGGGACACTGTTCCACCGTTCCCGACACTACCCATCACGTTCCATGCCCATCAATCACACAACCATCCTTATCTCTACGATACGCCATATAGAGTGTCGCTACCTCGTGGAGTACACTCCACGTATACTCCCTTCACATACGCCACATCACCACTATGGCATACCCGCCATATGGTGCATCATTATACTACATGGAGTACACTCCTTGTGTACTACGCCATTCACATACGCCACATCACCACTATGGCATATCCGCCATATGGTGCATCACTCCACCACATTGAGTACACTCTACATGTACTCCATTCATACACACTACGCCACATCGCCATTATGGCATACCCACCATATAGTCCGTCACTATACCACATGGAGTACTCGCCATATGGTACATCACTCCACTACACGAAGTACATTCCACATGTACTCTCTTCATATACCATACTCCACACAGAGTACACTCAGTGTGCATTCTTCCCATTCCACATACACCACGCCACCATTACAACACAATCCACAACACAACACAGCACACTTCCCAATTGCGCCCAACACTTCACAGTACACTACACCGCAAAACACATCTCCATCCAACACATATATGCCCAACACACACCTCAAATACACATCACCACACTACACAGATATGCCCAACACTTCATCACACAGCACCACATCACAATACCACAACTCCACAAATACTAGCAGCATAGTCTAACACCTAGTCAACTAATCAATATCTAGCATAATTAACGAGGGATAGAGAGTTATACCATCGACGGGATAACCCGTGCGTTGCTCGTTGATCGTCACAACCGATGATGTCAGAAGTGTCGTACGTGGCGTCTAACCCACGTACGTTAACTGCTTAGGCATTTGGATAGCTAGGTGTGGTCTTGGAAGGGCTCATGGTGGCCTTGTGATGGTGGCAAGGAGCGTAACACTGCGAATCTAACCGTGTACAGTGGTGGTCAGCCACGCGCAGTGGCTGTCCATCACGTGCAGTGACTACCCACCACTCAAAGTGGTGGTTTGGACCTAGGGTTGGGCTAAGGGGTTGCTGGTGGAGCTCCTGGTGGCACTGGGGTGGTGCCACAGTGACTCACGGAGGAGGAATGAGGGAATGGCCATGTAGGATGGGGGAGAAGCCGTGGGAGAGCGAGAGAGAGTGTGCGTGCATGGGTGGCAGATCGGGGTCGTGGATGGTCGGGATGGCTTGGTGGTGGCTTGAGGAGGCTGAAGGTGGTGGTCAATCACTGTGGGTGGCGGTGCACGGCGATGAGAGCTGTGCAACCCGTGCATGGAGAAGGGGAAGCCCATGCGTGGAGGAGGGGCTTCTGGCCATGGGTCACGTGGAGGAGGAAGGGGGAGACCAGGAGTAGCTCGTGGTGGTGTCTGGTGGCCAAGGTGGTCGCACACGGTGGCGCTAGGAATATCAGTGGCCTTGAAGCCGTGTGAACCCATTTTCATGGGTATGGTGCGTGTGCGCGACGGAGGGGGAGAGGGAGGCTGAGCTTGCTAGAGGATGATGGCTGGCGGAAGGAGAAGCTGCTATGGAGGTGGTGGCGCCGGAGGACGGTGCACAGCGGCGCAGTAAGCACTAAGCCCATTCGGGCAGTGCACTGCCAGCGGAGAGAGAGAGGGAGCGTGAGAGAGAGGGGTTGGGCTAGGGAGGCTCACCGGAGCGAGGTGCAGCTGTTGGTGCCGGCGGTGAGGTCTGGTGACACACGGCGGCGCCGGGCTGAGGCATGGAGCTTCGGCGTACAACGTACGCTGGGGAGAGGGAGGAGAGAGAGAGAGCTACGGGAAAATGAGGGAGAAAGAGAGGGGGTCTGGGTATTTAACCCAGTCCCTTCGTCTGGGGATCCACGTAACGATCTAATGATGGATCTCAAACACTTATTTAAAATGCATAAGTATTAACTTAATTAAAAGCACTTAGAGGAATTAATGTAGAATATTATTTTAAACTAACTTTAGTTTATAAAATAATATTCTTCATCATTAATAAAATGATGAAGTCTCACTTAACATATTAAAGAAAATAAAACCATTTGATTAATAAAAGCTTTCAACATAATTTAAATCTCATAATATCTTAAATAATTGAAATCATTTTAATAAAAAATATTAAAATGATTTCCGAAAATTATAATATTTTTGAAGCTCTTCAAGAATATTATAATTGTCGTATTTAAGATCAATCTTAATTCAATAACACTGAAAATACTCCTTATAAATATTTCCAGCATATTTAAAACACTGGGCGTGCCCTAGAAATCACACGATATCTTTCGAAACACGCCATCATGGTTCAGCATGCATGACGAGTCTCGCAGTAGCTAGATAGAAGGGACAGACAATTCACAAAAATCTCTGCCCTCGGGATTTACTTAAGTCATAAAGACGGGACATACGTCAGAAAGAAGAAGCATATCTAAGAAGGAAGGAGCAAGATATCACATGTCTATATGTTTAATACATCTATCATATACTATTAAAAAAAAGATAGCAGCAAAATTAGCTAATAAGCAGGATCTTCAAACATATCACAAATATCCTCTCATTCGTTTGGTAGCATTGCTTGGAATGGATTTTGGCAAGCTTCTGTTGTAGTACTGAACTTCTTATACTGTGCATGACATCGACCTGTGCACCTCCAAAATGCATTTGACATCAATTTTTCAACCTTTAATCGATTCTCTCGTCAGCCAAAATTAAATTCAAACTCGTCCTTTCAAAAATTATAAACAATTAATATAAATACAAAATAATTTTAAATTAACATGTTATATACTAAGTTGCTTGGAATGTAGCTTTTTACCGAGCAACTATTTTTGATGTTGTCATTTACATCTTGGGGAAATTTAGACCAGGAGGATGTAGCAATCGGTGCATACGTGGGAGACAATCAAAAAATCCCTGCCCTCGGGATTTGCTTTTGTCGAAAAGACGGAACGTACGTTAGAAAGAAGAAGTGTAAGTAAGAAGGAAGGAGCAGGGTATCACAATCTTCCCACCTTAAATAAATTTCGTCCTCGAAATTTGCTTAAGGTTATAGGGATTTGCTTAGTACTCTAGGAATTTGCTTAGAGTTCTAAGAATTTTTGCGCAGTATTTTAAGGAATTTGCTCATCTTTATTAGGGATCTGTTCATACTTGTCCTCGCGTCGTCTTTACGCATCTCCACGCACATTCAGCATCTCAATCACGTCTTGTACAATACTTGCCCTCACATCTTGTCGTTCCTCCATCGACATGCTTAAAGTCAGTCTGATGTACTTGAGTCCATCCATCATGTAGTGCTCGTACCTTCCATTCTGACATTCTTGGTGACGAGGCTTGAAGTCGCCATCTCGTTTTACGTTTCGGTCCTAGCTTAGTTCGTGGTCGTTCATGCGATTCTTAACTATTTTAGTCTTTCTAACGTTTATAGTCTGTTCCTTAATTAGGATGCAGCTATTGCTGCATGTCCTAATGTTCCATCATTCATTCCTTATCCTCTAACTATGCTTAGTCTCTAATACCAACTATGTAACGCCCGTCCTTGTGGTGAGACTTTTTACAAAATATTTTTATTGTAACGCTCCGGTCCCGCACGGGTCGGAGAGTTACTTCCTAGCACTTAAACTCACATTCCAACAATATAAAAAAAAGTAAACTCCAAATTCCCAATATCATTTAGAAAATTTGATTCAATCTAATTTTTCCAATATAACCAATTTTCCAACATGCCAAGTCATCACAACACAATAAAATTTCTTAATAAAATTCTACAATACTCATAAAAAGTTCCTATGCTTGAACCACTACACTTAAATCATCTCACCCAATGCCTCATAATCTTGATCCTCAGCTGAACCATCATAATATCTGAAAAATATTGTGGAGATAAGGGGGTGAGTTATCAACAACTCAGTAAGCAGAGAGCATATACTAGCATGTAAACATGAGGATTTATAACATTTGATAAGCAGAACAAAACATTAACTTTCAGAAAGTAGAAACAAAATATTTTCTTTCCGAATACATAAACAAAACTTTGTACAAAAACATCAGAGCGAAATTTCCAGAAAAATAAACTTATTCCAAAAAGAAAATCCGTTGGCATTTCTAAACTGAAACATTATAATCATATCATCGTTTAGTATCACATCGGGACAATACCATGTTTAACCCCCGTGGTAGGTTTATAAACCACCATTATACCCGTGGCTGGGCCATATTCCATGTTTCACTCTCGTGGTAGGGTTATAAATCACCATTATACCCGTGGCTGGGCCTTAACAGAAACAGAACAGATTTCATCGAAAATCCGATTACAATCATATACAGAATCAGAACTTCATGCCAAGGTTTTCAGATGACTCATTATATCAAAACAAAATACTTAACTGCTTTAGATCGCTTCACATGTTCGACTAAACAGAATCAAAATATTTTCATTGGCTCATAACAAAACTTTTAGAATTTCTTATTCGCTCTTTTGTATAGTTAAAAAATAAAGTGCACAAAACTAGCTCATGTCTTCACCAGTCATGATAGAAAAACACTTTCTCTTATATAGAAGTTATGCATATGCAGAAGAAACATCTGAGGTTGTTTTCAGATCATCTCTTTTCAAAAAATAAACACATTTATTCTCAAAGTCAACCTCATTTTATTTGTTTTATGCAAAACTAGTATATGAACCCCGCTTACCTGGGCAACTTAGCTTTTCAGAAATTTCCTCAAAAAAGTCGAGTCAACTATAAATCGTCACCTATAAAAAATAATCACATAATTTCCGTAAGTTTTCACTCAATCACGGATTTCGATATTTAAGCCTAAGCTTCTTAAATAACCTATTTTAATTCCTCAAAACTTAAAACGTTCATAATCCCAAAATATATCATCACTTCCTAAAATCACCAATATCCACGATAATCCACGTCAAACACAAAACATCAATATTTAAACTCGAAACAGCCAACGAATCTCATAGCATAAACCAATCACACCAACAACTTCATCATCCAATCCAACCGACCCCCTTACTCAGACTCAGTCCGGCACAACCAACCAATTCACAGTAAATATGAGTTAGCGCAAAAATACATTTAAATCTCAAAAGTTCTTTGAGAAAATACTTACAATGCTATAATATAATTTTTGAAAGATCACGGAGGTGCTAGAAGCGGCAACGTAGCAACAAAATAGTGCCAAAAGCATTGTGGCCGTGGGTCTCAAAAACCCACTTTTGAATGGTGACAAACCAAGACCCGAGATTGCTAGGGTAGGGCTTAGGGATGTCGGTGAAGCTAGTGGTGGTGGTGGTTGGCCGTGGATGGCGGCGTGGGCGGCGGTTTAAGGCCAAAATGCTCAAATCGGAGATGGAGACAGATGGGGCTTCACCGGTGACAGATCGAAGCCAAGGATGGGTGCACTAGGTTGCTAGGAGGTCGAGGATGAAGTGGTGAAGAAATGGTGGCCGGTGGTGGCGCGACGGCAGCGCGCGAGCACAAGGAATGCCGCGGCATAGCGTTGCGCGTGGGGGCAGACGGCGACGCTGGGCGGTGTTGCCGGACGAAGGCGCACGGCGGCGGGCTGGGGAGGAGACGCAACGCACGGGGAGAGAGGAAGAGAAGTCGCGTGCGGGAGGGAGCAGTTCCGGAAAAGGGAAAGAAAAAAAAAAAGTGGAAAAAAAAATGAAGGGAAATAAATGAGGTCTAAAACTCACAACTTGAGTCACAAAATTCCAACGAAAGATTATTTCAACACAACAGTTTTAAATAAAATAAATTTAAACACAGTGACTAAGTAAAATAAAATAATTAAATCCAACAATACAATAATTTTAAAACCCACAACCTAATTTAAATTAAGAGAAATTTAAATGCATAACAATTATTAATATTAAGGAAACATGTCAAATTTAATTTTCACAAATTAATAAAAATCATAAAAATAAACCCACTAAAATCTAAAAATTTAAAACAAGAGAATCAATTTTTAAATTAATAACAATTAATCTTTCAATTAAAAATACACTAAAATACGGGGTGTTACATTTATAAAGGGCGACGGGAATTACCGTCCTATTTAAAACTTTTCACTTGCATACTCAGGGTGCGAGACTTCACGTTTATAAATTAAAATGTGATTTGGGATAAAAAACGTTTACAGCGGAAAACATTAATTTTTACAATAAAAGGCCTCTCGTACGTTTAAAACTCGTGCCTAGACGTCCGTGCTCTTCCCCATAGGCCGTCTCCGTCCTGATCATGCAGTTCCTGTGGGGGGAGGGATATACATATAACAATATAGGTTTTCATTCATGCATTCATCACTCATACATACTATTACGTGCATGCATACGTGTTTACGTGCATTCATTTGAAAACTTCACTGGATGGGATTTTTCTCTTTTAAACATGGGCATCCTTTTCATAAAACGTTTCTCCCGTCAGTGCCTTCATTTCTTCAAGAGTTCGTGCATGTTTACGTGCATATGTTCATTCTTTTGAAAACTTCACTGGACGAGACTTTTCTTTCAAAAGGTTTTCCTTTCTTTAAAATGTGTCCCCCGTCAGTGCCTTCATTTCTTAAAGGTTCGTGCATTCATGCGTTCGTACATGCATGCATACATCCATTCATTCTTATCACTTTCATAGGCCAGTACACACTGTTATACCCCGTGTGTTGGGGTTAGCGGTCTTCCTTTGGACCCGGATTCCGCCCGTGGCTACGGGTTGGGAATCCCTTTCATAGGGGGCAGCACTAGGTGCACTTCCAGTACTACTTACCCAACATTTCAATCTGCCCATTCATTGGTACCCTTTTCATTCATTCATGTGGCCGTTACGTGTCTTCATACATTTCATGCTTACATTTCTTTCTTTCTTGATTTTCATTCATTCGTTCATGTCAGCTCGAAAGAGCTGGAGCTTTCATTCATATCATTCTTTCATTTAACAGTCCTCTCTTTTCATGAGAAAGCATTTCTTTTCATGAAAAAAACATCGTTTGGGGCGTAAGCCCGAAAATCGTCTTTTCCTTTTTCAGTTCATTTCAGTCATATCCTTTCTTTAACAGTTCGTTCATGAAAACGTCATCTAAGAACATACATGGGCTTAAACGTCAGCTTTCATGGCATCCATAAGCGTCACCTTGAACATCGTCAATCATGGCATCCACAAGCATCACCTTGTGGTGTACATGAGAGCTTCGGTTCGTAGAATCCATAAAAGCATTAGTTGTCATGCCTTTCGTGCATTTTCATCAGTTTATGGATTTTCTTAGAAAATACGTACAATAGATACAGCATATAGTCATCAATTCACATGCGTACAATTAATACTTTGGTTACGTAAAAAGGGGCTGCCAAGGAGGGGCCGTACATACTTATACCTTTGAACACTTAGCATTTTCTTTCTTAAAGCGTCTTTCGTTTCTTTTCGTGAGCATCTTAAAGGAAAAGCGTTTCTTGTATCTTGGAAAACTCTAGAAGAATATGAACGTAGCACTTACCTAGACTCCATGCTATTTGCATGTCATGCAGTCCATTCATGTGTTTGTCAGATGGCAACCTACAAGGATACACATACCTTAGCGTCATTTTCTATCTAATGCATAAGTAACTTAAACTAGAAGTAGAGCTACATATCACTTAGAACACTCTCCTTCTATCACGTGCACTTACGTGCCCTTTACTATGTTAAACCCTTCGGGGACCACTTACAGTCACCACATCTTCCAACTCAAAGTCTTGCATCAAGTGCTCATCCACTAAAGTGAACCCATGATTCACCTTAGGATTAATACACTAAGACATTTGTCTTACTCTTCTTATTGAACTCATCTCGATGCATGACTCAGATCCATTAAGTCACGCATCCCAATCCTAGACAATACATCCGTCACTATCTTCATGCACCTTAGCCCACACTAAATCCCCATTCTCATCCATACAAGCCACACGGCTCTAAGCCAACTCTGAGGCTTAAGCACCGTGCAACTATGCTCATGACAGATTACCCATTATCTATGGTGCATCCGTCCAACACGTGTCTACCCAGATTACACATGTACCTTACTCATTTATCACCTAAGATCAACATATAACATGTTGATCACCTGCTCGTAAGGACAAGGGCCATACTCCGATACCAACCTTCTCTTAACCCGGCTAACATGACTCTTCATGCTACCCGTCCATTTTGACAGTTCATCCCAACACTTAACACGACAAGACTCCATTCACAACTATGCCTTATGTCACGTCATATAGCTTTAGATTGCTCCCAAGCTACACCATGACCTTGTCACATCACCTGACATCTCGTTACATCATTTCTACGCCAACTCCTAACTCATCACGAGTACGGTTCCTCACGTACTCCTGTCACACCGTGACATCTCATCACGTTCCCGTTATGACATTCCTACACTCTAACACTTCACCCATCATAAGCATGACTGCCCATAACCACGTCACTTCGTGATGTTGCCCAATCATGCTTCTGCTGCCTACTCTTACACTTGATCCACTACTTCGCTCATCACAAGCACGATTGTCAATAGTCATATCACTTCGTGACATTCCCCAGTCATGCTTCCGTTGCGCACTCTTACACTTGTTCTACTACTTCACGCATACTTCTAGCCATAAGTCCATCACGGTGACACTTGCCACCTCAGACTACAGGTTGCGCCATAACTACTTCGGGACACTGTTCCACAATTCCCGACACTACCCATCACGTTCCACGCCCATCAATCACATAACCATCCTTATCTCTACGACACGCCACACAGGGTGTCTCTGCCACTTGGAGTACACTCCATGTATACTCCCTTCACATACGCCACATCACTACTATGGCATACCCGCCATATGATGTATCACTATATCACATGGAGTACACTCCACGTATACTCCCTTTACATATGCTACATCACCATTATGGCATATCCGCCACATAGTGTATCACTCCACTATACGGAATACATTCCACATGTACTCCCTTCATACACATCACGCCACATCACCATTATGGTGTACCCGCCAAATGGTGCATCACTATACCACATGGAGTACACTCATCGTGTACTCCCTTCATACACACTACACCACATTACCATTATGGCATACCTGCCATATGGAGCATCACTCCACCACATGGAGTACACTCCACGTGTACTCCCTTTTCACGCACTACTTCACATCACTATTATGGCATATCCGCCATATGGTGCATCACTCAACTCTCTGGAGTACACTCCTCGTGTACTCCCTTCACATACGCCACATTACCCTTATGGTTTACTCGCCATATGGTACATCAATCCACCACATGGAGTACACTCCAAGTGTACTCCCTTTTACACGCACTATGCCACAGAGTACACTCCACTCGTACTCATCCCGCTCCACAATACGCCAGGAGGGTTATATCATCAATGGGATAACCGTGCGTTGCTCGTTGATTGCCACAACCGATGATGTCGGAAGTGTCGTACGTGGCGGCTAACCCACGTACGTTAACTGTTTAGGCGTTTGGATAGCTAGGTGTGGTCTTGGAAGGGCTCGTGGTGGCCTTCTGATGATGGCAAGGAGCGTAACACGGCGGATCTAGCAGTGTACAGTGGCGGTCAGCCACGCGCAGTAGCTGTCCATCACGTGCAGTGACTACCCACCATTCAAAGTGGTGGTTTGGACCTAGGGTTGGGCTGAGAGGTTGCTGGTGGAGCTCATGGTGGCACTGGGGTGGCGCCATGGTGGTTCACGGCGGCGGATCTGGCCATACGGTGGAGGAGAAGCTATGGGAGAGTGAGAGAGAGTGTGCGTGCATGGGTGGTAGATCGAAGCTAATGGCAGTTGGGATAGTTCGATGGTGGCCTAAGAAGGCTGAAGGTGGCGGTTACATGTCGTGGGTGGCAATGCACGGTGGTGGAGGTGTGCAACCCATGTGTGAAGGAGGGAGAGAGCTCGTGCAATGGAGGGAGACCATGGGCCTCAGGTCACGTGGAGGAGGAAGGGGAAGGGGAGAGGAGGTCTATGGCGTCACTTGGTGGTCATGGGTGCTGCGCACGGCGGCGCTAGAGGTCGCGCACTGTGAAGCCGTGCGTGGGTCTCCTCTTCGATGCTACGGGGAAGGTGGCTGTATGGGAGGAGTTGAGTTCGCTGGGGAGTGGTGGCCGGTGGTAGAGGAAGATGCCGTGGGAGTGGTTGCGCCAGAGGACGGCGCACGGCGGCGCTATGCGCACCAAGCCCATTCGGGCTTTGCACTTTCAGCAGGGAGAAAGGGAGAGTGTGAGAGAGAGAGGCTAGGCTTGTTGAGCTCGCCGGAGGGAGGTGGAGATTATGGTGCCGGCGGTGAGGTCTGCCGGTGCACGGCAGCCCCGGGCTGTGCATTGGAGGCTTCGGCGTGGGAGTGGGATGCGTACTACGTACGCCAAAGGGGAGAAGAAAAGAGAGAGAGGGCTGGGGAAAAGTGAGGGAGACAGAGAGGGGGTCTGGGTATTTAACCCAGTCCCTTCGTCTGAGGATTCACGAAACGATCTAACGGTGGATCTCAAATACTGATTTGAAAATGCGTAAATATTAATTTAATTAAAAACACTTAGAGGATTTAAGGTAGAATATTATTTTAAACTAACTTTAGTTTATAAAATAATATTCTTCATCATTAATAAAATGATGAAATCTCACTTAACATGTAACACCCCGACCCCGAGGGTCCGGAGAGTTAACTCATAAAACCTGATAATCAACTCTAACAAGGCTAGAGTACTTCCAAATTCAAGAATTTATCCATTTTCCCAAACCTCAAATCGAACGTATATACTTCAATTAAATAAATCAAATAAACTCATCTATCCAATATTCAATCCAACAACCCAAATAAAATCAACTCTTCTTCATGTCTCAAATAACAACTAGAAATAATATAACATTAACATAAGTATCCATAAAACCGTCTAAATCCATTGAAGCAAACTTAAGAAAGATAATTAACCTCCAACACCAACACTAATATCATGAGATACCCAACAACAAATCAATGCTAATCTTCTCCATAGACTCTAATACTGATCTTCAGCTGAGCCATCGATGTCATCTGAAATATTATGAAGATTAACGGGGTGAGTTATCAACAACTCAGTAAGCAGAGAGCATATACTAGCATGTAAACATGAGCATTTATAACATTTGATAAGCCGAACAAAACATTTACTTTCAGAATGCAGAAACAAAACTTGTACAAAAACATTAGAGCAAAATTTTCAGAAAAATAAACTTATTCCAAAAATAGAATCCGTTGGCATTTCTAAACTGAAACATTATAATCTTATCTTCATTTAATATCACATCGGGACAATACCATGTTTAACCCCCGTGGTAGGGTTATAAACCACCATTATACCCGTGGCTGGGTCATATTCCATGTTTCACCCCCGTGGTAGGGTTATAAACCACCATTATACCCGTGGCTGGGCCATTTTCCATGTTTCACCCCCGTGGTAGGGTTATAAACCACCATTATACCCGTGGCTGGGCCGTATACCATGTTTCACCCCCGTGGTAGGGTTATAAACCACCATTATACCCGTGGCTGGGCCTTAACAGAAACAGAACGGATTTCATCGAAAATCCGATTACAATCATATACAGAATCAGAACTTCATGCCAAGATTTTCAGATGACACATCATATCAAAACAAAACACTGAAAGGCTTCAGATCATTTCACATGTTCGAGATAAACATAAACAAAATATTCTCATTTGTTCATAACAAAACTTTTAGAATTCCTTATTCGTTCTTTTACATAGTTCAGAAACAAAGTGCACAAAACTAGCTCATGTCTACACCAGTCATGACAGAAAACACTTTCTCTTATATTGAATTTATGCATATGCAGAATAAACATCTGAGGTTGTTTTCAGCTCATTTCTTTCAAAAAAACAAACACGTTTATTTTCAAAGTCAACCTCATTTTATTTCTTTTAAGCAAAACTAGTATATGAACCCCGCTTACCTGGACTTCTTAGCTTTTCAGAAATTTCTTCAAAAAATGTTGAGTCGACTAATAATCGTCACCTATAAAAAAATAATCACACAATTTCCGTAAGTTTTCAACCAATTACGGATTTCCATATTTAAGCCTAAGCTTCTAAAATAATCTATCTTAATTTCTCAAAATTTAAAAAAATCCTCATAATCCCAAAGTATATCATTACTTCATAAAATCACCAATATCCACCACAACCCACGTCATACACAAAACACCAATATTTAAACCCGAACAGCCAACAAATCTCATAGTCTAAACCAATCATACTAACAACTCCATCACCCAATCCAATCAACCCTGTTACTCCTCGGACTCAGTCCGGCAAAACCAATCAGCAATTAAATACAGTGTAATGTGCTAGTGCAAAAATACATTAAATTCACGAGAATTCTTTGAAAAAAATACTTACATTGCTATATAATGATTTTCGAAGGATCACGAAACTGCAAGAAGTGGCGACTCAGCAACGTAACAGTGTAAAATACTCTGTGGCCGTGGGTCTCAAAAACCCAATTTTCAACGGGGACAAACCAAGACCCAAAATTGATAGGGTAGGTCCTAGAGAGGTCGGTGAAGCCAATGGTAGTGGTGGTTTGCCGTGGGTGGCGGCGCAAGGGGTGTTTTAGGCCAAAAATGCACAAATCAGAAATGGACTTGGTCGGGCTTCACCGGTGACGGATCGGAGCCGGGGTTGGGTCCATTGGGTAGCTGGGAGGTCGAGGATGATGTGCTGAAGAGATGGTGGCCGGAGGTGGCGCGACGGCGGAGCAAGGAATGCCGCGACTTCGTGTGGTGCGTGGAGGCTAACGGCGGCGCGGCTGGGGCTGGAAATCGGAGAGGGAGGTCGCTGGCCGGTGGGGAGCACGATGGGGTGGGCGGTGTCGCACACGACGGTGCGACGGCGGCGGGCTGGGTGAGGAACGGTTGCACGGCGTGAGAGAGAGAGAGAGAGAGAGACGTCCGCTCGGGAAGCAGAGGGGAGAAAAAGAAAAAGAAAGAAAGGAAAAAAAAAAAGAAAAGAAGAAAAAGAAAAGATGAAAGAGAAAATGTAGAGAAAGAAATAAGGTCCAATCCTTAAATCTTGGGTCACAAAAAAAAGATTCAACGGAAACGATTTTAAAACAGCAAGTAAAATAAAATAATTCAAACGTAATGATTAAAATGAAAATAAATAATTAAACCCCACAACAAGTTAATTTAATTTGAGAAGAAATTTAAACGCATAAAAATAATTAATTTAGAGAAAGAACTTCAAAAATAATTTTCACAAAATTAAAATCATAAAAATAACACAACTAAAAATCCAACAATTTTAAAATAAGAGAATAAATTTTAAATTAATAACAGATAATCTTTAAATAAAAAAAAATACACTAAAATACGGGGTGTTACACTGAAGTTGAATCAAGTTTTAGCCATTGAAATCTTGGTGCAATTCTTATCCTAAATTTCATCTTTTGGTTTTTGAAGTGCAAGTCTTGTGGCAACAACTTTATACTTGGCAGAGAAATTTCTAAAGCCATCATTTGATGGGAATACGGGATTATTTCGGCAAAGCTTGCATTATCTATTCCTCCTCCATTCTCTCCTGTAGATTTCCATTTATCAAATTCATACGCGTACAATTCTTCCAGTCGAGATAAACAAGATAGGACACCAGCTGCAATTCGCTCAAGATAATAGCATCTCGATAGATCTAGCAACTTCAGCTGTCTAAGATTTCCTATTTCCTTCGGAACCTCTTTGATCTCAGAACCACAAAAGCTCAACATTTCTAGTTTCTCAAG